>NC_138969.1:82175000-84675000 GCF_055761805.1 Camellia sinensis | reverse complement strand
CTCCTCAACCCAGTTCGAGAAGGGAATCTGACGCGACTCTGTGCCCATTGAGTTTTACGATCTTTGTGGGGAATAGACCAATGACAGAGGCGGACTCGATCGTTCAAGATCCAAACGTGGTAGTCGAGTTCGCCCAACAGATTTTTCCACCTGAAGTCCAGCAGTCGATGGTAGGTCGGCAAGACTTCGAAGTGTTTCGCGAAGGTGTTCATGGGGCGGTGAAGGGGCTGTACACAGCTTATGAAATCGGCATGCGTCCCCGTGCCGCTCGGCGCGATATAGAGCAAAGAGATGAATGCATTCGGAAATTAGAAGCTCGTGCGGAGAAAGCCGAGCGTGAGCTAAGAAAAATCAGGTCTGTCGAGTCTCAATCAGCCAGCCAACCCAATCCAGTTGTGGAAGAGAGGGTGACTCAAAGGCTGATAAGTCATGCTATTGCCGATCAAAACACGGCTAGTATGTTCGCGATTGAGACTATGAGGGCCGCGGCCTATGAAAAAGGTTTTCATGACGGCCGAAAGATCGAAATTTAGAAGACCAAGGAGAAACTCGCCAAAGAGGTTTACTGATGTGAAAATCGCGGTTTTAAGCACGGTTGGATCAAGGCATCTCAAGCCGCGGAAGTTCTCCGAGCGTCGGGCATTGATTCGGCATCGCCACTCTACCGACAAAAGCATTTTCCGTTTTCCGCCTTTGAGGTTGAGCAGAGTGAGGATGAGGGCGACGCCGTATAAAAATATTCATTGTAATGCTTAAACGCAGATCGCGTTCAAAACTATGTAATCATCGCCTGATTGAATAAAATGTTTGTATGTGTTTGCATGTGTTTTATTGTAACTTTCATAACTTTCATTATGACTTTCATTCGACACACAAGTGTTTGCATGTGTTTTATTGTATAAACATCATTCCGAATGTTTATATGTTTCAAAGTATGAAAGGGTTTTGCCTGCTCGAAATGAGAGCACTCTACGTTAAGTATTTAATCAGCATCATTATGTTACACACGGCCCGAAAATCCACGAAGGGCACTCCGAATCCGGCGGCTTTAATCGGCCCAAGGACGTCGTGTGCCGATGGGGCTCCGAATCTGGAGACTTGTATTGGCCAATCGTGATATCCACGAAGGGCGTTCCGAATCCGAAGGCTTAATCGGCCCAAAGACGTCTTGCGCCGATGGGGCTCCTGTAGACGTCCCCGAACGCCTCGGGAGGGTGAGTCCCGTTCCGTTCATTTGGGATTACTACAGCTCGGACTCTCAAATCGTCACGGTTCTTAATCTTGAACCAAAGAGTCCAAATCCAGCAAATCGTTTTGAGAAAACAATTTTTTTTTTGAAAAGAAGTGCCAAACATGGACTGCTTCGCCAGATACAGAGTCGCCACTTAAATATTTTTTACGGGGGAATTTAGAAAACCCTGACTCAGTGCCGAAGGCCACATGTCCGTCATCACCGGAGTTGTCTCGGCTCGGGAGCTAGGGTACGATTGGGGAAGGTCAGCTATGAGCACCCCCTCTCGCCCGATCCGAAGATCGGCCTCTACTAACCATGATATCCGTTTTTGAAAACGTTATGTGTTCTTATTCCATTTATTAGCCTAGAATTACTATGTTATGCACACAGCATACAAGTATAGACTAGATTGCCCAATTTGGAAATAAGCATTGCGTATCCGTTTGTTTTGGAAAATGTTTTGGAATTTGCTACTCGCAAGTAGGCTAAAATATGGATTTCAACGAGCTATTCCAACTCAAGCAATCCAACCTTCATCCACAGGCATTCAAACAGTTTATAACACATAAGCATCTAGCCACATGGTAAGCATGCTGTCATGATGGCATTCACACGCATGTGATATGCTAAAGCATAAATACTTACATCGTACTCCGTGCTTAAAAAAAAAAACAGGGACATGTTAGCAATCAATGCATGATCCAAGTCCATGGTAAGTGCCTAATGCATCGCATACAAAATGTTACTAGAATGGGCTCGGCTAATCCAAGGATGGCATGTGAAATGCAGTCAGTCAATGCATGTATTCAATTCGAAATTTGAAGTACAAATGCAGTTAGCATGATGTACCGAGTTCGGTGCATGCAGAACAAATGAATGAAAGCACGCATGCATTGCATGAGGTATGCTAATTTAAACGTGCCCTAATACTAACCATCAAAGCAGGTAAATAAAAGTGAAGAAAGAAGTGGGGATTGGAAGACATACACACCACTCACACACACTTATTACAGATTTGCCCTCACCCGGAGGGACCAAATAAATAATACAAATTAATTAACTACGCAAGCTAATTAAATATTACAAATTGCCTAATCAGTTAACAAACTAATTTAAACTAGGAAAAGCAGTAAACCGCCTCGGGAGGAGAGCCAGATGCAGCGTATGCTCAGGTCCTGCTCGGAAGTGCACGGCCATGCATAGTCTGCCTCTGTTTTCCCTGCTCTGCCTCTCTGAAGACTGCCAAAGTCTCAAGGATGCTTCTCTGGATATTGGGAATCACCACCGGCTGAGTAGAATTACCACCGGCAGTGAATTGTGGTCACCGGCACAAAATGAATCCATCGGCTGGTGATTTACTGCAGGTTGGCAATGTATACTGCCGGTCGGCAAAGAATGCCTGCAGAACCTGCAACTCACAGCAGCAGAGGACAGAACTTGCATGGCAATACAATTCAAGCAATGTATGCACCAATCATGTCCCCTATCATGTTTGTGACTCAAAAGGGCATGTGTCTCGATTCTCAGACCGCCAATCACGCATTTCCATGCATGATGGCCCAAAGAATCAAGTGTGCAACTTTCATGTCAAATGAAACGCAAACCAAACAAATGAACCAAGGCTCAATTCCTATCACCAAGTCAAGGAACAAGGCATGCATGCAAGATGCAATGCAACCTAGGCATGCAAGCTAAGGATGCAACATGGCATGGCAAGACACTTATGCAAGCATACAAGGAAACATGAGGCAATGCAAACTGGTGAAAAGGTGGACTTAGACAAGATTTAGGCAACTCTAAATAGGCCTAAAACAGTGGCCAAAAACCAAGGAATTGGGATCAAACATACATACACACATGCAAGTAAGTTGGACCAACACTTAGGCATTAAATAAGCAACTCTAAGGCACACTTGAAAAGGGATATCATGGACAATTAGCATGCAACATAAGCTCTGAAAATCATGTTAAAACATGGTGCCGAACCAAGCAACAAGGCAAGCTGAACAAGCAACAATGGTCCAAGCATTCAAGGCTCACCAAAGAGGCAATGGACTACACTTAGTACAACCACACATGGCAGGACTTAGGCAACCAAAAATAGAGTTTTAACACATGAAACTAAGCCCAAAAGACCAACTAGATAGCATCTAGATGGTTTGAATTTAAAGGCATGCATAAATGCTAAAACATGGAGCATGCAAGGCAAGCTTCCAAAGCTTCAAAGAGGCATCCAAGGCAAACATATGAGCATGTCAAAGGGACTGAAATAACATGTAGGGTGGTTCCAAACCACCGAAATGATGCAAGCAACGCATACTACACATTCACATACTTGAAGCATACGAGCTCAAATACAAAGGAGCTATACTACGCATGCCAAGATCAACCCAAACAACTATGGACAGACCTAAAACATGGCAAAATGAGGACAAAACCTTCACAAGGCTAAACCTAAAACATGCTAGAGCAAAGGCTAACAACCTAAGGCATATTAAGGCAATAACAAGGCATTACATGGTAGGTATGCTAAGTATGTATGGTGTACCAAAACCAATACACAACAAGGTTATATCATGGCATAATGAGCATGGAAAACAGCCAAGACATGATCAATACACACTCTAACATGATGCTCCCTCAAGAGGCCAAAAAGGGTCCCTTTCAAGGACAACAAGGAGAGGGGGTGGCCCTCCCCTTTTGGAGACTTCAAGGCACCATCTTCACCACTGAAATCCCTCAAGATTTCAGTGGTGAAGAGGCCCAAACACCAAAGTCTCGAAACTTGCACAAAAATAGCACAAAAAGGAGCCTTACAAGGCTTAAGAGGGGTCAAACAAATCCAAACCACAAAACACTCTTAATAAACAATCAAAAGGGCTAAAAAACAGAACTTTTTTGTATTATACAATAAGCACGAAAACAGCTCTAAGATAGGTAGAAAAGCAATGCAAAAATGGGGAATAAAAGGGAAGTTTCTCACCCTTGTAGATCACCTTCACAAATGATGCTCCAACAGCCCTCTTTGGCTTGAATCCAGCTCCAAAACACCAAAACCAGCCTCTTAGAACCTCAGTAGCTAAGAGAAGGTGAAACACTATGTGTTTGTGTGCAATAGTAAGACACAAACACAATTAAACACACACAAAGGTAAAAAGAGAGAGGTATAGAGATAGAATGTGTATGGATTCTAACCCTAGAACTCAAAACCCTAATATGGCTGTCTAAACTCTCTAAAGTGTCTAACCCTAAGCAAGGGAGAGAAGGGCTCCTCTTATAGAGCTTCTTGTCTTGTAAAGCTTACAAGACAAGCTTCTAAAGAGGGAGATCCCTCCATACACGTGTATGGAAGGGAGCCAAATGCAAGGCAACTGTATTAAAATATCTGCAAAAGAAGATGAACAGTAGTCGGCTGCTCAAAAATGCCATTTTGACAAAATGGACTGCCGACCGGCAACAGAGAATGCCGACCGGCAATATACATTGCCGATGGCAACAAAACACCAGCCGGTGGCCTCTGGCCATGGCCGGTGATGTGTGGGGATGCCTCACAAGGCATTCCCTGCCCCTCCAAGGCAAAACACAAGTGTTTGGTGTAAAACCAGACACTAAACAGTCGAGTTCGGAGATCGTGAGGCAAAGCACGTAGCCGAGACCTCCGGGAACTCCAAACGAACACAAACATGGATGATCACCGGGTGTTCAAACGGTGACGTCCAAGTCTTGAGGACGGTCAAAAATGGGGTGTCTACAGTTGCCCCTCTTTGACAGAACTCGAAAGTCATAACAATGACGGGAGTGAATGTCAAAGCCCAGAGACGACCCATTTTTGACAAGGCCGAAGACTTAGACAAACATGCAAGACAAACAAGGTATGCGCCCGAAGGCAGGGGCAAAATGCAAGCCAATGCACAGAGCCGGACATAACTTATGATCATGCAAAGAAAGCTGTAATGAAGCATACATGCGACAATTTTAAGCTAGCATACACCGAACTACACTACAATGCAAAAAGGATGTAAGAGAATTATGCAATTCTCAAAACGTCTCACTCGGAGGATACAATACCTGTGCGGCTCGTCTGGTTCCACCAACTGCAAATGAACCGTACATACAATATCGTGTCTGTAAAGAAAACAACTCAACAGGTACGATGTTATTAGCAACATGCATGACAATGCGAAAATGGATGCAAAATGATATGTAATATATACAAAACAATGTATAAATAATGCAAACAAAGATGCAATGTAATTGAAACAATGCAAACTACATGCAAAGCAATTGAATCATGATCCAATCATGAGCGGTTCGAAACCATACCTATGTCAAATAGATTGATGGAGGTAACAAGTCCATCTACCATAGAACGGTCCACTGAACTATGAGTAATGTAGACGAACACAAGAACAAGTATTGGGGGGGATGACATAAGTGGGGAAACGACCCGCTGGGGAAAGGACAATGATCCTAATGCTGGATGCAAAAATTACACTACAATGTAATATAGATATGCTGGGGAGATGGCAATGGATATGGCACGCGGGCCAAACCAAATCTTGCCTAGGCAAGGCATGTACGCATACAAGCCATGTTTAACATAGAACAGTCCACTGAACTATGCTTCGACACAAGAAGTATGGGCACATACCAGACCAAGCTCAACATGGAAAGGCGCAAGCCATAGACGGAAGGTGATGCAATGAATGCTTGCAAACTACAATGCAATGGAAATGGCACGCAGGCCAAACCAAATCTTGCCTAGGAAAGGCATGTACACGTACAAGCCGCGCCTAACATAGAACGGTCCACTGAACTATGCTTCAACGTGAAAAGTATGGGCACATACCAGACCAAGCTCAATCATGGAAAGGCACAAGCCATAGATGGAAAGTGATGCAATGAATGCATGCAAACTACAATGGGATATGCACTATATTCTAATGGGATGGAAATGGATACAGTGGATATGGCACGCGAGCCAAACCAAATCTTGCCTAGGAAAGGCATGTACGCATACGAGCCATGTCTAACACAGAAAAGGTGCCACAACCCTCAAACCAACATACCAGCGTGGAATAGGCGCGTACACATGCAGAACTATCTTTAACGTGAAAAGTAAGGGCACATACCAGACCAAGCTCATCATGGAAAGACGCGAGCCATAGATGGAAGGTGATGCAATGAATGCATGCAATCTAACAATGCAATATGCACTATGTTCCAATGATGCATGACAATGCAACTATTTACGATGATGCATGACAATGCAGTATGATGCAACGGCTATGATTGCAGCTTTCCCTATCTTACCAACAGGGCGATATACTAGGTTGGTTCAGTATCCAGAACTGAGGCGCAGACATGCTGCCTCAATCTATGGGGCTTCCATACAGATTTCAAGCCGAGGATACACCCCTGGGTATTTAAACCAGACTTTAGTCTCGGAACTCCCGAACCTTTGCGTTCTAGGCGTAAGCCGTTCGAACTCTAGTTTGCACCGTCCCAGTTGGTCTTCTAGGAACTCACCGCGAACATAGGCAGGTGGCTTTACCAGACCACTGAAAGTCGTTCGGGCACGACAAACACCAAAGGAATTGCACATTCAGAGGATTTAGGGTCTCCTAGACCAGGATGCAAAATGTATGTATGACAATGCATGTTTTTGTTTTTTGTTTTTTTTTGGGATGCAAATGCACGATGATGCTTGATTTTGAAGTGCGCGACAACGCGCGGCTTTTGAGATGCACGTGAACTTGAATATGCGACGACGCGAGTCGCTTGAAATACGTGTATAATGCAACTTATCAAAAGTCGTTCAGGCACGACAAACACCGAAGGACTTGCACCTTCAAAGGATTTAGGGTCTCCTAGACCGTGTATTACCTATGCGGCTCGCCTGGTTGCACCAGCCTCAAATGAACCGTACATACAATATCGTGCCTGTAAAGAAAACAAACTTAACAGGTACGGTGTTATTAGTCAATATGCGTATATTTGAAAATGCGTGACAACGCAAAGCAAGTGGGAAGCATAACAATGCTATGAAAGCACAGTGATATAAGTGGAGCATGCGGTCTACGCAGGTAACAAAATTGATTAATTATGCGGTCTACGCAAGCAAAACATGCGGTCTACGCAAGTAATGAAATTGAACAATTATGCGGTCTACGCAAGCAAAACATGCGGTCTACGCAAGTAATGAAATTGAACAATTATGCGGTCTACGCAAGCCAAACATGCGGTCTACGCAAGTAATGAACTTGAACAATCATGCGGTCTACGCAAGTAATGAAATTGGCATGCGGTCTACGCTAGCAATGAAATGAATAGATATGCAAAATGCAATGAGATGCGCAAAACAGCGCGATGCGTTAGACAACGCGAATGCACAAAACAGTGCCATGGTTTGAAATGCACAAGACAGTGCGATTGATTTGAAATGCACAAAACAGTGCGATTGATTTGAAATGCACAAGACAGTGCGATTGACTTGAAATGCACACAACAGTGCGATTGTTTTGAAATGCACAAGACAGTGCGATTGACTTGAAATGCCCAAAACAGTGCGATTGATTTGAAATGCACAAAACAGTGCGATTGATTTGAAATGCACAAGATAGTGCGATTAACTTGAAATGCACAAAACAGTGCGATGATATGAAATGCACAAAACAGTGCGATTGATTTGAAATGTACAAGATAGTGCGATTGACTTGAAATGCACAAAATAGTGCGATGATATGCGATACACATGGGGCAACTTTTGAGCTTTTGTAAAAGCTAAAAGGATATAAAAAGGATACACCTTGCACGAATTCGAGTGCCACGCATGGAAGACACGATCCGAGGTCACAACGGAGGCCGGTTGAGCGTCGGAAATGCACTGTTTTGCACTGTTTTGAGCACTAAAGGCCCTGGACCCCACACATAACTCAAACAATGGTGTAGGAGGCTCCAAAATCACTGTAGGAGGTCACCGGATGCCCACCAGCCATCAAAATGTATCACCGGCCATCCGCCGGCCATCATTCAATTCCATCGGCACAATATTCTGCCGGCCGGCACAAAATGTTGCCGACCGGCAAAAAGTTCCTGAGTCGGGGCTGATTCGACATTTCACCATGGGTGTTTTAAAATAGGGTTTCTAAACCCTATTTCTCACTTCCTCCTTCGCCGAAATTCCACACCCTCTCTCTCTAGAGTGTTTTCCTCTCTTCTTTTCTCCGTTTCTTCGCGTTCTACGCCCGTTTCGTCGTCGGATTCGCGATTTTCTTCGCGTTTCGGACAATTTTAACCGAACAAATCTTTGTTTCGGTGCCTCTTTTGTCGTTCCCACCTTTTTGGGGTTTGTTCCTCTCACTTTCCTCTTGATTTTTGTACCCTTTTCACATCCCGGCCTTTTCGGCCATTTTCGACCTTCTCGGGGGTTGACTTTTCGGTTGACTTTCCATATTCTAGACCGGTTTTCCTCCCTCCGGCTATTTTCTCACCATTCTTGACATGGCCGACGATATTCCACAGGGCGGGACTCCCCTAAATCACGAGATGGATCCCGGGGTTGAGCATCTCCCGCTGAGCGTCCGCCCGTTCGACCCGGCGACCTACCGGCCGGCGATTCATGTGCTACCTCCTGACGGACTTCGCCAGTTTCGGAGCTTCGAGAGGCACGTGCCACCCGAGATATTACTGCGTGAGCCTACCTCCCACTTGTCTTTTGGCTCTTCCGAGGTAACTCTCTTTTCTCTGCTTTACTTTCTGCAATGTAGGATAGAAAATTGTCGTAGCTAGTTGTGCTCTTTAACTGCTTTAGCTCAGATACCCTGTATACTGTAGTTGATTGTAAACATTCGTACAACTGATACCTGCTTGAGGCTGACACATGCACACACACTGCACTAGCCCTGAATCACCCGAACACACGACGCTCACTGTATTTCACTGCATACCCACTGGTACCCAATATTTACTTGAGTCTGAAAATATGCACGCATGCTATACTGTACTGAACCACCCGAACACGCTGACGCATCACACGTTGTAGTTTACTGTAAGCACACCGGCACCCGGTATTTGAACCTGTTTAAAACTTGCACGCATGCCACATCTGCTCTGAACCACCCAAACACGCTGACGCATCACACGCTGTAGTTCACTGTAAGCACACCGGCACTCGGTATTTGCTTGAGTCTGAAAATATGCACACATGCTACATACCTATATGCTTCTTAGAACTGCATTTTGAATGTTGCCTTGCAATTGTTGTTTTTTGTTTACAGGGAGATTCCAATACCATCCGTGGGTATGGGAATACTGGCGCTCGGGATTGGTATGCCGAGCTTCCCGACGCGGTTCGCCACATCGTGGACCAGGCGGGCTTCGGCGCTTTCTACAGGGGACTATCCAGGCTCACGACTTGCAGGCCCTTGCTCGCCGCTCTAGTGGAGAGGTGGTGGGACACCACCGACTCGTTCCATTTGTCTGCGACAGGAGACATGATGATGACTCCCTATGATTTCTCGATGCTCACAGGCATCGGGGTAGGGGGTGATCCGATCCCCTTTGATACTGACATGGACGAGTGGACTGCCGCTCAGATCTATCTGATTGGTGAGGTGCCACCTCTTGCGCGTCCTGGCTACGTCCGATATTCCTGGTTCGAGGTGCAGTTCAGGGTCCAGCCCACCCTTGTTGATGCAGCCCCGATGACTCCGGAGGCCGCGGAGAGATACGCACGCGGCTTCCTCATGTTCTTGTTTGAGACCACCATTTTCGCCGACCGGGCAAACACCGTGCCTCTCTGCCTGCTCAGGGCACTGGTGGACGTCAGAGACATCTTGCATTACGACTGGGGTGGCGCCGCTCTGGCCACTCTCTACGGATATATGAGCTCAGCTTCCCGCGGCAGCGGACAGTTGCTCGGGGGCTACTGGCGTGCTTGGGAGGTACGTTTCTTTCCCGCTTTTTATTTCTGTTTTTCTATCTTCTGTACTCTGTACTGTATTCTGTATTGTACACACTGTAGTCTTCTTTTCACTAACTGTATACTGCACACACGGCACACACATACACTCTGCTTTACACTGACTGTACACTGCTCACACTGTACACTGCTCACACTGTACACTGTACACAATACACTGTCTGCGCAACACACTGCACAATATGTGGCCCTGTTATTTCTGTTTTATTTTGCATTCCGCTCTTATCTGATAATCATATTGATGTTTTCTCTGCAGTTGTGGGTCTATGCCTACTTTCCCAGGCTTGCACCTGTGCCAGACACGGAGACCCCCCTCGTCGTCCTGTTCTCGCGATGTTTCGACGGGAGATGCGTGCGGAGGCCACGAGAGACATTTAGCTTCTTTCGCCGCTACTTCGACACTATCACCCCTGCCGAGGTATGTTTTGTTTCAGAATTTATCTAAGCTTTGCTTTTCACTGCATATTTCAATAACGATAGATAACAAACTGTATGTCACTTTCAGATCACTTGGCAGCCTTGGGCTCCGTTGCTGGCGACGATTCGGGACCGATTTGCCGGTGCTGAGGAGACCTCGCGTTTACAAATCTTACTGGAGGGCCCGGTCTGTCGGGCTTGGTACCTAGGTGAGCGTTTCCTACACCAGACCCTAGGGTTACCAGAGCAGATAGTCCCGGTTCACCCTCCTGAGGACAAAAGGGAGACCGAGAGACTCACTACCAAGCAGATGGCCGATTGTACTATCGGTTGGGAGGCGACCCGCTTCAGAGGCTGTAGACACCCCATTTTTGACCGACTTTAAGACTCAGACGTCACTGATTGAGCGCTTGGTGATGTTGCATAATGTGCTCATTCAGAAGTTTCAGAGTTGCGGCCGTGAGCCCTGCCTCCGGACTTCCGAACCCTTTTTTGTACTTTGCCTCGGTTTGCGAACCAGCCTCGGTTTTCTTTGTTTCTTTTTCTGAGGGGAGGGAGAGGTCCTGTAGACCATCCCTCAATATCCGTGGGCTACATTTGGTGGCCGTAGGCCATTTTTCCCATTTCGGAGTCCGGTTTCCGGTTTTCGGAGCCGTCAGGCCGTGTGCCTCGGTTCGGGACCGCCTAACCATCTCCTATTGCTCCGGTTTTTGGCATACTTCCTATTTTCTCCCTTTTGAAGGACACTGGCATCTGAGAAACCCACTTCGTGGCCGAATGCCACTTTCGGTGCTTAACAGCCCATTTTCGGGACCTCGAACTGCACGTTTTGGTCCCCGAGCATTCGTTTTGCAACGGTTTTCGTTCATTTTTGGCAGGTACCTCTGTTTTATCACCGGGGAGGTCACAGAAGGGTGAAAGGCCAGTAATTGTTGCAACAACCAGTTATACATCCTCCGACGCCCTCCGGCACCCGTTTTTCACACTCCCGGGCTAATGTTGAACACCTTGGGGCCATCTTCTTGAACTTTCAACCACATATTTGTGATGTACACACTTGGGAGGATCCTAAAAAGTGGTGGCCGGCCATTAATTCAATTTGACCCTTTTGAACCCCTCCTTCCGGGCTAATGTTGAACACCTTGGGGCCATCTTCTTAAACTTTCAACCACATATTTGTGATGTACACACATGGGAGGACCCTAAAAAATGGTGGCCGGCCATTAATTCAATTTGACCCTTTTGAACCCCTCTTTCCGGGCTAATGTTGAACCCCTTGGACCCACATTCTTGAACTTTGAACCACATATTTGTGATGTACACACATGGGAGGACACCATCATGTGGTGGCCGGCCACTAAATCTGCTTGACCCTTTTGACCCCTAGCCGGCCGGCTAGGGGGTGTGGCCGGCCGGCCACCTGCAGCCAAAGTAACTGGCCGGCCGAGATCCTTGCACTGTTCACTTTACAGCTGTGGAGCTTTATCCCCCAGAATATATCAATATCCGAGGGATATTTTGTGAGGGAAAGTTGCCCTCCTTTTCCCCCACCTTTACACCCCCTTTTTTGCCCTTATAACCAGCAAGCCATATCATATGTTGGGGTTGGAAAAATTGTTCTTCAAGTCTCAAGAGCCATACCTCCCTCTATCCCTCTCATTCCTTTGAAAACTTCCAAGTCCCTAATCACCATTTCTTCATCACCACCAAGCTCTACCATCACCACTTCATTTCCAGCAATAAGGAGAGCTTCTCAAAGGCTAAAGGAGCTGCAAATTGGTCCAAGAAGCAACAAAAGCTTGACTCTTCAAGGGTGAGTAACATTTCTCCTCTTTGACCCTTTTTCTTGATCCATTTGTAAGCCCTATATGCTTTTTGTTTCAAGCTCCGGCCCTAACTGAAAGGGGCCCTCTTTTGAGCTCATCTTCACTTTTGATTAAGGGCTCAACCCTGTTTGAGCCCTCCATGATGCACTTGCTTCATTGATCCTCTTATATGTCATAATCTTGCATGCTATTTTTGGCCCATGAGTAATCTATTTTTGAGCATGTTGTAAACTCATATTAGGCTTAGTTTGAGCCCCTCTTCAACATTGAAGAAGGGCTCAACACCATTTGGGACTTCCATGTTGAACTTACCTTTATACTCCCCTTTTGGTCCCATTTTTGCATGCAATGGCAGCCTACCATGCTTTTGTTTTTGGCCATTTTACAGTTCTGAAAAAGTGCTTATTTTGGTCCATTCTTCATGTTTCATTTAGGTCCTTTCATGGTTTGGGGCCTCCATATGCCACTTCATGTTATATCTCTCTTTTATTCCCCATTTTTGCATGTTTAGTTAGCCTATCAGGCTTTTGTTTTTGGCCATTTTACAGTTCTGAAAAAGTTCTTATTTTGGCCCATTATACATGTTTTATTAAGGGTCTTTGGCTGTTTGGTGAATATTTTGCATACCTCATGTTATAGCCACTTTTGAGCCTCATTTTGCATCGCATTTCTATCATGTTTGTATACTGATTTTGAGACTACTATAAACTGTAAATGTGCATATTTTTGGTCCCTCTTCAGTGTTGTAGAAGGGAATTTTTCAGTTTGGGATTTTCTTATATCACTTGCTTCATTACCCCTCTCTTGGCCCCTATTCTTGCATGCCATTTTTGCCCTACCTATGTTTGCTGTTTGGCCATGTTTAGAACTGTGAAAGTGCCTTTTTTGGGACAGCCTAGCTTCTGTCTTTGCATTACATGTCCATATTGTGCATGTTTGGCATAGCTATAGGCCATTTCGGGTGCCTAAATTCGCATTTCGGGACAATTCCATGCATTTAGTGTCATTTCGCCTCATTTTGGGATTGTTTTCCCCCGTATTTTAGTGCTGAAATTCTATTAGAATGATTGCTTTCCATTTCTATGTCATTGCATCGCATTCTGTCATCGCCTCGGTTCGCGTGCCTGTGTGCACGCATTTCGAGGCAATTCATTTTCATCCACCGGCATCCTATGTGAGTATGGTTGAGGCTCTCTCATGTTGGTATAAGCCCATATTGCATTTTCCATGTCATTGCATCGCATTCTGTCATTACCTCGGTTTGCGTGCCCGTGTGCACGCATTTCAAGGCACGTCATTTTTCATCCACCGGCATCCTATGTGAGTGTGGCTGAGGCTCTCTCATGTTGGTATAAGCCCATATCTTGTTTCCATGTCATTTGCATTGCGTATGTCATCGCCTCGGTTTGCGTGCCCGTGTTCACACATTTCGAGGCATCTCATTTTCATAGTATGGTGTATGTTAGGATTGCATCTTAGTTGCATGTCATGCATATTGCATCGTGTTCGGGATAGAAGTTAACCTGGGCACGGGAAACGAGGTGCATTTCGTACTCCGAGTGACGGAATGTGTCTCAATTTCCCAGTCACCGACACTCCGGATCATCCATGATGGAGTTAGGTCTTGTTATGTTTTCATGTGCATTCATCCTACATTAAATTGTGCAATTCGACTCCTCAGCCATCATGCCTCGGTATGCGTGATTGGTGGCACGAGGATCGAGGCATGCATATATCTGTAAAAATACACTGCTATGCCCCTTTCCTGCTCTCTGTTGCAGCAAAATCAGGAATCAGCAACTTTCCGGGACTTGGCACGCTTTCCAAGAACAACTGCTAAACAGAGGCTAATTGGGGCATCCCGGTGGATTCCCGCGCAAGACAACCCGGACATGCATCATCCATCAGAAGCAAGGCAGTCCCTGGCTTGCATGCCAGTTTTACCGCTTTCTTAGTTAATTTCTTAATTAATTAGAAATTTGTATATTATTTGGACTGTATTATTCGGACTGTAATATTCTTTTATTCGGGACTGTATATTTATTCGGACCCTCTGCGCGAGGGCACAACTGTAATAAGTGTGCGTGTGTGTGTTGTATGTCTTCCAACCCCACGTCTTTCTTCCCTTTTATTTATCCGCTTTTGATGGTTAGATTAGGGCATGTTTAAATTAGCATACAGTATGACAGCAAGTTTGCATTCATTCATCTGTATTGCATGCACCGGGCTCGGCGCATCATACTAACTGCATTGTATTTTTTAATTCTAAATTGAATACATGATAGTTGTAGCATTTCATATACCATCTTAGAATAGCCGAGCCTGCTATAGTTGCATTTTGCATGTGTTGCATTAGGCATTTCTGTATAGTTAGGATCATGCCTAAAATTCTAATAAGTTTCTGTTTTGGCTTGGAGTACCCGGTAAGCTTTATGCTTTAGCATCCCTGCATGCGTGTGAGTGACTGCCATAAATAGCATGCTTACCATGAGGCTAAATGCTTATGTGATATAATTGCCTGAATGCCTGTGGGTGAAGGTTGGGTTAGTTGGATTGGAATAAATCATCAAATGTTTCAAGCCTACCTGCGGGTAGCAAACCATTTTCAAAAAACGAACATGAAATGTTTTGTTCCAATTCAGGCGATCCAGTCTATACTTGTATGCTGTGCGCATCACATAGTAACCTAGGCTAATAACCGGAATAAGAACTCACAATGTTTTCAAAAATTGATATCATGGTTAGTAGAGGCCGGTCTATGACCGGGCGAGCGGGGGTGCTCACGAAGTGACCTTCCCCAATCGTACCCAAGTTCCCGAGCCGAGGCAACTTTGGTGATGACGGACACGTGGCCTTTGGCACCGAGTCAGGGTTTCCTAAATTTCCCATTAAAAAACATTTAGGTGGCGACTCTGTATCTGGCAAAACAGTCCATGTTTGGCACTTCTTTCCAAAATCTGTTTCTCAAAACGATTTGCCGGATTTGGACTCTTTGGTTCAGACTTAGAACCGTGACTACAAGTCGAGTCCGAGCTGTAGCGAGGTCCCCCGCGGGCTTGTTACAGAGGCGTCGGCGACTACAGAGAGTACGTGCAGACGTACATTATGCGATCTCTGAGCGGCGGCCATCGAGCTAAGGGAGCCAGGCCCGTGGCGCCAGCAGCTAGGGTAGGAGCAGGAGCTGGAGCATGAGCATCGAGGAGGGCTCGAGTCCGTGGCAGGGGCGGAGTTCAGGGGACCAGTTGGCCTGCTCTGCCCACTTTACTGACATACAGAGGGCAGGATGGGGCGACCTACCAGATCCCCTTTGCTCCTCCCCCGGCTGGTCATGAGTTAGCCGGCAGCCCCGACTTGCCTCCGGTATGTATTACTTCATTTTGCATCTTGCATTGGCATTTCATTTCAGTTTATTTGATATTCCGCGGAACACTGATATATCTTGTACTTTTGCAGGCGTCCTCCGAGTACACCCGACAGTCCGTGGAGTTGAATGCCTCCATGATGGGGATGCTACAGCGGACCTTCGACCTCCTGGCCCTCTACAGCATTCCGGTATGTTCTTCTGACCACTGTCTCAAACCACTCACAAGCTGATTCACGTAATCTGATGCACGACACAACACCTGACACACTAATCTCACAGCGTCTGATACACTGCATACACTGCATTCTGCACTGTACTCTGCACTGATAAATTGCTCACGGCATTCACACACTGTACTCATACACTGCATTCTGCACTGATAAACTGTCCACAGTATTCACACACTGTACTCATACACTGCATTCTGTACTGATAAACTGTCTACAGTATACTGATGCATTTGCCTTTTATGTACTTTTTCAGCCTCCCTTCCAGATTCCTGTTGTAGGAGGTGCTCCAGCTGGACCTTCCGTCCCCGCCCGAGGGAGAGATGAGGAGGGTAGAGTATTTCCCCACACCAAGGCGGGGCGCACTCATGTCGGGAGTAGTTCGCGGGCTCCAGTCCCTGATGATGATGACGAGGAGTCGGAGGCGGAAGCAGAGTCGGAGGCGGAGTCATCGGAGGAGGAGACCGGAGGCGGCACTGGCTCAGGCTCTGACGACGATGCTGATGATGCTCCTGGACCTTCGTCCAGGAAGAGGACTAGGACAGACCGATAGCCCTCGGAGTCGCTTGATATGGATACAGATTTTTGTTATTTTTCTTCTTTCTTGTACTTTTCCCTTTTGTTGGTAGTTAGGATACTTTGTACTGTCGCAGGCAGATTTTTGTTTCCAAGACTTGTGTACTTGAAAAGATGATGAAATGAAACAGGCTTTTTATCTGAAAAAGTGTTTACATTCGTATATCTTTACATTTCATACTTTGCATTGCATCACACCATATTGCACCTCAATGTAAATGAAATTGATTAGTTATCTGAAAATTGAACACTTGCACTGTAATAATCAGATAACTAAACAGCCAACAGCAAAATAACCCAAGCAACCCACTGCCTGATTCTGGACACACAGCCCTTACTCTACTGGGGATTAATCTGCATACAGCCCGTAACACAGCATTTGGTTCATTTTGCACACAGCAAATCCTGAACAAACAGCCCAATCTGACAAGACGGACTACGGAGTTGAAACACGCTCAGATGCCCCAATTTTTTTGTTCTTTTGCTTCGCACAGATGTAAGGAATGGCACAGCACTCTGAGCATAAACGATTTTTGAAATTAAATAAGGGTTTTCAATCGGGGTATCGAGCCTACAACTAAACACAGCGGGGAGGACTCAAACAAAAGGGTACACGACCTAAACACAACAAGACACGCTCGGGAGAGACCTAAAACAAAGGTTGAGGTAAACAAAACAAAAGACACGACATACAGATGCATTAACGAAGACGGGGGACCTCAAATCACGAGGAGCCAGTTTCTCTGGGTATTGTTTCCCACCATTTTCTCATTTGTGATTCTCACATCACTCTGGCACTCAAGCTCGGTTTTTCTCTCAAAACCCTTTGGCTCGTTTTTTCTCTCAACTTACACCTCTCTATTCTTTATTCTCTCATTTTTCATCCCTCCCCAGGGTGATTGATGGGTGAATAGGAAGTTGCGGGTTCATGCCCGATGCCGTTAGCTCACAGCTATTTCTTCTGGTGGGTAGAGTGCCCTCCTAGCAAGTATGTTGACGACGGGGGAAAGACAGAACACCTGACCAAACTGTGCCCCTAGTTCATCATTTTGACCATTTTTTCGTTTTAGTTTTCTACTAAAACAGCTTTGATCAAGATAAGAGTCGGATTAACGTACTTGTTCGATTTTTGATTTGAAAACCATGCAAGTCAGGCTGTAAGCACTGAAAATTTTCCTTTTGGGTCCAAGAAAATGGTCCAGTTTTGGGAAAATGAAATAATTTTCGAGAAAATAGTCAGCCTCAGTAAAAATTCTCAAAAACTATATTACAAACAGTCAATGCTCAACGAGCATGGAACTTACTCTTTGAGATGCGCAACCTCGGATCGGAGGCAATGGAAAATTGCCCCTGGCTTGAAGGACGCTGCACGGCAACGGAAAGTTGCCCCTGGTTTGAACGGCGACTCACGGCAATGGAAAGTTGCCCCTTGTTTGGATGATGCCGCAACATATTGTAAACAGTTCTCACTAGTGATGATCATGACCGAACTTTCTCGGATACAGAGAAGACGAAGATGGTCAAAACCAATATATGGACACAGTCACTTTGAAGGTGTTGGCGACTGGACTTTGGGATGAAATCGAAACCATTGCATGAACTGAGACGCTATGAAAGCGTTGGGGGCTGGACTTCATGATGAAGTTGCCTACGTATCTCAAACATGGGAATCAAGCCTTACGTAGTTCCGGTTAAGGTACACTCGGGTATTTTAACCTTCACTTTTCAGGCTCTAACTTTTTCCAAGGTGCCCGATGCGGGTTTTCGACCTTGCGAGCTTCTTTTTATTTTCTCCTTTTTTGTTCATTTCTTTTTCTTTTCTTTTCCGCATTTTTTCTTTTCTTTTCTTTTCTTTTCTTTTTTGCTTCTTTTTTGTATTTTTCTCTTGCTCTAACTTTTGCCTGGGTCGCCCTTCCGGGTTTTCGGCCCAGCGAGCCTCTCAAAGGGTAAAAGTGTAACAAGTCCATGCCAAATGGTTTTTGAAGTTGAAGCCTCTCTGTGTCTAGGAGAACGGCTGTTGCAATGATTTGTAGGAAACTCCGTCATGGCTGCTCCACGAGCTTCTTCCGGTGAGATCTACTCTTTTGATTCGGCTTTCGTGCCTCTTGCTCGAGGGCTGCTTCAAAACTGGCCACACGGGCCTTCTTCGACAGTTGACCGTTCGAATGTTCCGGATGAGTTCGTGGTTCAAAACAAACAGATCGGATCTTGAGGCTGAGAGCGATCCTAGGCTGCACAATCTCAAGAGCGGTTCCACACAGGTCTTCACAGGGCCGTGTAAAACATTTGTTTTTGAAAGTTTTTAAGAAAGCGACGAATCGCTTGTGCCGAAGATAGTGTGGAACCAATCTGGATCAAGCCAGGGTCCTTCCTAGTACTCACGCTGACAAGCATGATTTCATTCATTAAGGGCTTAGCATGCTTTTCTTTCTCTCAAAATGATCAAAATTTTACAAAACCCGAGGAATTCCTTCCTCTTTGTTTTCTTTTTTTATCACCGCAGTGTTCAAAAGGTTTTTGAAGAACTCAGGTTAATGCAATGAGTTTGGCACACAGGAGAGCAGGCGAGATGTACTGTCAGTCCATTCAAGTCCTCTGGCGCAATTAACTTATACTGGAAGCAAGCATGAAAATGAGATAGCCACAACTGTTTCATTCAGATCTGTTGGTATAACTAGCCCCTCGGCAGAAACAGACTCAAAAAACAAAAACGGGTAATTACAAGACAAAACGGTGTTCGAGGCAACAACCCCAGAATCACCCGATATTCTATACAGAGGGGACTGACTCGATACAACAAGGCAGACCCTTAAGCAAAAAGACTGACTCAAGACAAAGAGACAGACTCAAAACAAAAGACTAACTCGATACCCAAGCTGGAATTTACAAAACTCGGGTTCACCGATGTTCAAAAATGCGTGCCAGACGTCACATCCAAAAATATACCGAATGCCGCCCGCAGGTGGTTCACTTTCTGATTACATACTTGCAGTATCTGTGTCCTCAAAATCCAGTAACTGGGTAGTAACGGACTTGGCTGAGGTGGGCGGGAGGATAACCTCGTTGTCGATCAAATCTTGCACCTCATGATGGAGGCGGAAACAATTGTCGGTTGCATGGCCTATCTGCTGGTGGTACGCGCAGTACTGAGCAGCATCATGCGTAGCAGGGAGATTCTTCGGGAGAGGCCGAGGTTCCAAGGGATTAAGGTGCCCCCTCTCGGCAAGGATCTGAAGTGCCTTAGACAGAGGCATGTAGAGAGCATGAAAGACCCTGCGCCCTCGGGGCAGGTATTTTGATGTCTGAGCGTTCTTACTAGACGCACAAGCGAAAGGGTCGGCAGGCGCCACCTTGGCTTTCTGATCCTTTCCCGGTGCAGGGTTGGGAATAGGAGGAACTGTTCTGGCATGACGGGGCCTATCCCGATTTTCGGACTGGCTCGAACTACTCTCAGGTGGAGTGGGGAAAGCATCCTCCACAGTTTTTGCCACAACTGCGGATATCTGTTGCTTGTTCATCCCCCCGGCTTTCAAAGCCTCGACTGCCAGCAACAGTTGTTCAATAGGATCGGCATCTGCATTCGCTTTGTCTTTTCCTCTGGCCTCAGCTTGATTGAGGGTTTGGGTTGATGCTGGTATGTCATTACCATAGCTGGAGGCCATCTCCGGTTGGCTAAGTTCAATCACAATTCGCCCCAACAGCGGGGGCTCCTGGGGTACAAAACTCCCGGCATACGGTGCGGCTGGAGGTGAAGCTGACATTCCGTAGGCGAGATCCGCCACAGACCTCTAGAGATCACCTATCATCCCCATTAGTTCAAATGTAGTAGGCTCGCGAGCCTGATATAGCTGGGGGGCCCAAACCGGGTGCGCAACAGGCGACCTGGGTGGATGTGACATACCAATGTTGGTCTCACTTTGCAAAGTGATCCCTTGATCTAACGTAGCTGTCATAACCACGATCTCTTCTGAATTCTGCGTCATCATAAGCCCCGCATCAGCAAGGGGGAACACTGGCTATTCTGTATCAACTCTCTGAACTCTCTGAACTGAAAGGGAAAACAAGCAGCATTTCAGCCCAAACGGATCAAATACAGGTGTAGCCGAACAACCGTGCTCTATTACTGATCGCTGTTCCCCAGAATCACTGTCCCCAAAAACTGAACCTGATACCCGCGGATAACTGATTCTCAACAACACCGATACTGGTGCCCTCGGGCCCGATACTCAAATTTGTAAACTGGTATGTACTTTCCCTGTAGAGATACACTCTAAAAGCACAAAGCAAGTAAAGAGAGCCAAAACACCCCTATGTTGGGGTAGGGTTTCCCTGTCCTAGTTTGTCAGGAGCTGGGGTTCCACTATGCACGCAGTAGTTTTTCAAACAACCTATAATCGGGTAAGCAACCTGTCCTAACTTGGGATGGTCACTACGGATCCGAATATGCACTAGGTCGAATGGTCAAAAAAGGGTGCCCCGGAAAAACCAGGGTTTGTGTTCCCATACTGTCAGAGCCCATAACCGGTCAGCCTTATGGTCATGCCTTGACAAGACAAGCCTCCGACAAACCGTTCAGGAATGGCAGATGGCAAACACTGTGTTCCTAGGCGCACCTATGCACATGCAATGCAAAGAGACACACAAATGAGATCAAAACAGGATATCACGAGTTCGAGTCAAGCTCTCTAATTCCCCAGCGGAGTCGCCAGAAACTGTAGACATCCCCGAACACCCCGGGAGGGTGAGTCCCGTTTCGTTCATTTGGGGTTACTACAGCTCGGACTCTCAAATCGTCACGGTTCTTAATCTTGAACCAAAGAGTCCAAATCCGGCAAATCGTTTTGAGAAAACATATTTTTTTTTGAAAAGAAGTGCCAAACATGGACTGCTTCGCCAGATACAGAGTCGCCACCTAAATATTTTTTACGGGGGAATTTAGGAAACCCTGACTTAGTGCCGAAGGCCACGTGTCCGTCATCACCAGAGTTGTCTCGGCTCGGGAGCTAGGGTACGATTGGGGAAGGTCAGCTATGAGCACCCCCTCTCGCCCGATCCGAAGATCGGCCTCTACTAACCATGATATCCGTTTTTGAAAACGTTATGTGTTCTTATTCCATTTATTAGCCTAGAATTACTATGTTATGCACACAGCATACAAGTATAGACTAGATTGCCCAATTTGGAAATAAGCATTGCATATCCGTTTGTTTTGGAAAATGTTTTGGAATTTGCTACTCGCAAGTAGGCTAAAATACGGATTTCAACGAGCTATTCCAACTCAAGCAATCCAACCTTCATCCACAGGCATTCAAACAGTTTATAACACATAAGCATCTAGCCATATGGTAAGCATGCTGTCATGATGGCATTCACACGCATGTGATATGCTAAAGCATAAATACTTACATCGTACCCCGTGCTTAAAAAAAAAACAGGGACATGTTAGCAATCAATGCATGATCCAAGTCCATGTTAAGTGCCTAATGCATCGCATACAAAATGTTACTAGAATGGGCTCGGCTAATCCAAGGATGGCATGTGAAATGCAGTCAGTCAATGCATTTATTCAATTCGAAATTTGAAGTACAAATGCAGTTAGCAATATGTACCGAGCCCGGTGCATGCAGAACAAATGAATGAATGCACGCATGCATTGCATGAGGTATGCTAATTTAAACGTGCCCTAATACTAACCATCAAAGTAGGTAAATAAAAGGGAAGAAAGAAGTGGGGATTGGAAGATATACACACCACTCACACACACTTATTACAGATTTGCCCTCGCCCGGAGGGACCAAATAAATAATACAAATTAATTAACTACGCAAGCTAATTAAATATTACAAATTGCCTAATCAGTTAACAAACTAATTTAAACTAGGAAAAGCAGTAAACTGCCTCGGGAGGAGAGCCAGATACAGCGCATGCTCGGGTCCTGCTCGGAAGTGCACGGCCATGCATAGTCTGCCTTTGTTTTCCCTGCTCTGCCTCTCTGAAGACTGCCAAAGTCTCAAGGATGCTTCTCTGGATATTGGTAATCACCACCGGCTGAGTAAAATTACCACCGGCAGTGAATTGTGGTCACCGGCACAAAATGAATCCATCGGCTGGTGATTTACTGCAGGTCGGCAATGTATACTGCCGGTCGGCAAATAATGCCTGCAGAACCTGCAACTCACAGCAGCAGAGGACAGAACTTGCATGGCAATACAATTCAAGCAATGTATGCACCAATCATGTCCCCTATCATGTTTGTGACTCAAAAGGGCATGTGTCTCGATTCTCGGACCGCCAATCACGCATTTCCATGCATGATGGCCCAAAGAATCAAGTGTGCAACTTTCATGTCAAATGAAACGCAAACCAAACAAACGAACCAAGGCCCAATTCCTATCACCAAGTCAAGGAACAAGGCATGCATGCAAGATGCAATGCAACCTAGGCATGCAAGCTAAGGATGCAACATGGCATGGCAAGACACTTATGCAAGCATACAAGCAAACATGAAGCAATGCAAACTAGTGAAAAGGTGGACTTAGACATGATTTAGGCAACTCTAAATAGGCCTAAAACAGTGGCCAAACACCAAGGAATTGGGATCAAACATACATACACACATGCAAGTAAGTTGGACCAACACTTAGGCATTAAATAAGCAACTCTAAGGCACACTTGAAAAGGGATATCATGGACAATTAGCATGCAACATAAGCTCTGAAAATCATGTTAAAACATGGTGCCGAACCAAGCAACAAGGCAAGCTGAACATGCAACAATGGTCCAAGCATTCAAGGCTCACCAAAGAGGCAATGGACTACACTTAGTACAACCACATATGGCAGGACTTAGGCAACCAAAAACAGAGTTTTAACACATGAAACTAAGCCCAAAAGACCAACTAGATAGCATCTAGATGGTTTGAATTTAAAGGCATGCAAAAATGCTAAAACATGGAGCATGCAAGCCAAGCTTCCAAAGCTTCAAAGAGGCATCCAAGGCAAACATATGAGCATGTCAAAGGGACTGAAATAACATGTAGGGTGGTTCCAAACCACCGAAATGATGCAAGCAACGCATACTACACATTCACATACTTGAAGCATACGAGCTCAAATACAAAGGAGCTATACTACGCATGCCAAGATCAACCCAAACAACTATGGACAGACCTAAAACATGGCAAAATGAGCACAAAACCTTCACAAGGCTAAACCTAAAACATGCTAGAGCAAAGGCTAACAACCTAAGGCATATTAAGGCAATAACAAGGCATTACATGGTAGGTATGCTAAGTATGTATGGTGTACCAAAACCAACACACAACAAGGTTATATCATGGCATAATGAGCATGGAAAATAGCCAAGACATGATCAATACACACTCTAACATGATGCTCCCTCAAGAGGCCAAAAAGGGTCCCTTTCAAGGACAACAAGGAGAGAGGGTGGCCCTCCCCTTTTGGAGACTTCAAGGCACCATCTCCGCCACTGAAATCCCTCAAGATTTCAGTGGTGAAGAGGCCCAAACACCAAAGTCTCAAAACTTGCACAAAAATAGCACAAAAAGGAGCCTTACAAGGCTTAAGAGGGGTCAAACAAACTCAAACCACAAAACACTCTTAATAAACAATCAAAAGGGCTAAAGAACAGAACTTTTTTGTATTATACAATAAGCACGAAAACAGCTCTAAGATAGGTAGAAAAGCAATGCAAAAATGGGGAATAAAAGGGAAGTTTCTCACCCTTGTAGATCACCTTCACAAATGATGCTCCAACAGCCCTCTTTGGCTTGAATCCAGCTCCAAAACACCAAAACCAGCCTCTTAGAACCTCAGTAGCTAAGAGAAGGTGAAACACTATGTGTTTGTGTGCAATAGTACGACACAAACACAATTAAACACACACAAAGGTAAAAAGAGAGAGGTATAGAGATAGAATGTGTATGGATTCTAACCCTAGAACTCAAAACCCTAATATGGCTGTCTAAATTCTCTAAAGTGTCTAACCCTAAGCAAGGAAGAGAAGGGCTCCTCTTATAGAGCTTCTTGTCTTGTAAAGCTTACAAGACAAGCTTCTAAAGAGGGAGATCCCTCCATACACGTGTATAGAGGGGAGCCAAATGCAAGACAGCTGTATTAAAATATCTGCAAAAGCAGATGAACAGTAGTCGGCTGCTCAAAAATGCCATTTTGACAAAATGGACTGCCGACCGGCAACAAAGAATATACATTGCCGATGGCAACAAAACACCAGCCGATGGCCTCTGGCCATGGCCGGTGATGTGTGGGGATGCCTCACAAGGCATTCCCTGCCCCTCCAAGGCAAAACACAAGTGTTTAGTGCAAAACCAAACACTAAACAGTCGAGTTCGGAGATCCTGAGGCAAAGCGCGTAGCCGAGACCTCCAGGAACTCCAAACGAACACAAACATGGATGATCACCAGGTGTTCAAACGGTGACGTCCAAGTCTTGTGGACGGTCAAAAATGGGGTGTCTACAACTCCATATCTGGAGACTTTATTTGGCCAATCGTGATATCCACGAAGGGCGCTCCGAATCTAGAGGCATAATCGGCCCAAAGACGTCGTGCGTCGATGGGGCTCCAAATCCGGAGACTTATTTGGCCAATCGTGATATCCACGAAGGGCGCTCCGAATTCGGAGGCTTAATCGGCCCAAAGACGTCGTGCGCCGATGGAGCTCCGAATCCGAAGACTTATTTGGCCAATCGTGATATCCACGAAGGGCGCTCCGAATCCTGAGGCTTTTATCAGCCCAAGGACGTCGTGCGCCAATGGGGCTCTGAATCTAGAGACTTATTTGGCCAATCATGATATCCGTGAAGGGCGCTCCGAATCCGGAGGCTTAATCGGCCCAAAGACGTCGTGAACCGATGGGGCTCCGAATCTTGAGACTTATTTGGCCAATCATGATATCCACGAAGGGCGCTCCAAATCTGGAGGCTTTAATCAGAACACCCTTGAACTCGATTTTGAAGTGAGTAAGTAGTGATCTTTGTTTTACAGAAAATGAGATATACATGGCGAACCGTTCAGAAGAAGTGTCATGCCCTACAAGTCGGGTCAATGATAAATTTGAGTAAATGTGTTGAATTCCAAGGTCGTGGCAGAATCCTCCCTGACATGTCTTTGAGCCGATATGCCCCTACTCCTGCGATTGAATCAATCTGATAAGGGTCGTCCCAGTTAGGACCCAATTTTCCATCAGCCGGTTTCTTGGCAGCTGGAAGTACCTTCTTCAGGACCAACTCTCCCGGTGTGTAGCGGCGCAGCTAAACACGTTGATTATATGACTTGGCAAGCTGCTGCTAGTACCGCGCCATCGACGCAAGGGCATGGTCTCTTCGTTCTTCGATTAGAATCAAATCCAGTGCCAGCATCATGTCGTTTCGGCCCATATCAAAAGCTTGAGATTTCAGGGTTGGGTGGCCAATCTCTAAGGGTATGATCGCCTGGGTTCCAAAGCACAGAGGGAACGGCGTTTCTCCAGTAGATTGCCTCGGCATAGTTCGATGAGCCCACAATACACTCGGCAATTCTTCAACCCATTTGCCTTTAGCTTTCTCCAGCCTCTTCTTGATTCCGTCCAAGATGGATTTATTAGAGGCTTCAGCTTGACCATTCCTTTGTGGGTAAGCCGGCGTAGAAAAGTAAGGCCGAATACCATATTTGTTGCCCAGTTCTCGGTAGACGCCACAATCAAACTGGGTGCCGTTGTCTGAGATAAGGGCTTTTGGGATGTCGAATTGCGTTATGATATTTCTCCACACAAAGCGCTTGACATCAGAATCTCGAATGTGCGTTAATGCCTCCGCTTCGACCCATTTTGTGAAGTAGTCTGTAGCGACGATAAAATATCGCTTGTTCCCTAGGGCCCTCGGCAACAGTCCTACGATATCAAGCCCCCACTGGAAAAACAGCCAAGGGCTGATGATAAAGCTCAACTCTTCAGCCGGAAGATGGGTTAATGGGGAGAACTTCTGGCACTATTCACATTTTTTCACATAGCATTCGGCATCAGATCTTATTGTCGGCCAATAATACCCCTGTGTTATAGCTCTATGGGCCAAAGAGCACCCGCCAGAATGGGCACCACAACTGCCCTCATGTATTTCAGCAAGAAGCTCTTTGACTTTGTCATGGTGCACACATTCCAAATATGGACCAGAGAAGGATTTTTTATAAAGCCTTCCTTGCAGATCCAAGTAGTATCGCAGGGCTTTGTTTCGCAGCTTGTGCGATTCTTTCTTGTCCTTTGGGAGCTATTCGGAAGATAGAAATGCAGCAATGGGATCCATCCAACTCGGTCCAGATTCTATAACATTGACCTGACTTCCTCGAAAGGGTCGATGCTCGGTTCCGGGATGAAACCTACTTCGATGGTCCGTTTAATCTCTGAATTAATGGCGGAGGCTAGGCAAGCAAGGGCATCTGCATGTGTTCTGATCACGCGTTATCTGGTTCAATTCATGATGGTCAAATTTTGCCAGCAAGGAGTTGGTCGTTTTCATATAAGCCGCCATACGGTCGTTTCTTGCCGCGTACTCCCCGTTGAGCTGATTGGTCACCAGTTTTGAATCGCAAAATACAAGCAAACGCCGAGCACCCAGAAGATGTGCATTCCGCAAACCGGCTAGAAGGGCTTCGTATTCGACCTCGTTATTTGATGCTTCGAAGCCGAGTTTGACGGCCTGCTCAATTATTGCGCCGTCGAGAGGCATGATTACAACTTCGGCTCCGCTACCCCGCTGATTGGATGATCCATCACAGTACAACTGCCAAATGTCCCCAACATAAATTCTCCAGTTCGGCTTCGGTCGAATCTCATCAGACTTGAAATCGGCAAGACCCCCTGTGAATTCGGCAACAAAGTCGACAAGCGTCTGTCCCTTGATTGTGGTTCTGGGTAGAAACTAAATGTCGTATTGGCCGAGTTCAAGTGCCCACTTTGAAACACGTCCTGATGCTTCTGTACTTCGTAGTACTGATCGGAGAGGATAATCTGTTAGCACCCTAATGCTATGTCCCTAGAAGTAATGCATCAGTTTTCTTATCGCCATGACTAGGGCTAGGATGAGTATTTCCAGTAGAAGGTAGCGTGTTTCGGCGTCAACCATTGCCTTGCTCACATAATACACTGGCCACTGCTCCCCCAGCTCTTCCTTTATCAGTACGGCGCTGACAGCCTTGTCGGAAACTGCCAGATACAAAATGAGCGGGTCACCAGCAGCAGGTGTTGTCAAGAGTGGTACTGAGCAAAGGTAGGTCTTGAAGTCGTTGAAAGTGGCTTCGCATTCGGCGGTCCATTCAAAAGCCTTGCCTTGCCATAGTGTATGAAAGAATTGTCGGCAGTGATATGTGGACCAACTGATAAACCTGTTCAGTGCAGCGGCTATCCCCATTAACTTCTGAACTTCCTTGACAGATCGAGGGGAGCCAAGTTCTAGGATTGCTGTGATTTGCCTTAGGTTGGCTTCGATTCCTCGGTGGTTGACAATGTACCCCAAGAATTTGCCAAAACTGATCCTAAACGCGCATTTGGAAGCATTCAGCTACATTTTGTATTTGTGTAAGATGCCGAACGTCTCTTCTAGATCGGCTAGATGGGTTTGCTCTTCTCTGGACTTGACCACCATGTCATCAATGTACACTTCCATAGTGCGACCGAGTTGATCCTTAAACATAGCCGTGACCAGTCTTCGGTAAGTTGCCCCTGCATTCTTCAGCCCAAAAGACATAACCTTATAGCAGTAGGTTCCTCTTGGGGTAAGGAATGCAGTTTTTTCTTGGTCCTCAGGATGCATGGCGATCTGATGGTAGCCTCTATAAGCATCGAGGAAGCTCATACGTTGATGGCGTGCCGTCGCATCTGCAAGTTGGTCAATTCTGGGTAGGGGAAAACAATCCTTGGGGCAGGCTTTGTTCAGGTCCGTGAAATCGACACACACTCGCCAAGTCCCATTTTTCTTCATCACCACCACTGTATTAGAGAGCCATGCAGGGTAGGTCACTTCCCTGATTGCCCCGGCTTCATGCAGCCTATCAACCTCCTCAACGACGGCGGTAGTGTGCTTTGCGGCCGACCGCTGGCTTTTCTGAATGATCGGTTTGCACTTAGGATCAACATTCAAATGATGCTGTGAAATGGACGGATCTATACCTGGCATCTCATACAGAGTCCACGCAAAGATATTAATGTTGCTGAGCAGGAAAGAGATTAGCTGTTGTCTGTCGGCCTGATTCAGGGATGCGCTGACCATGTAGAATTTGTCTGGGCTACCATCGATTTCAACTCGGTCTAAGCCTTTCTTGGCCTTTTCATTTGGGAGCCGCCCAACATCGTTGAGGCTCTCTCGATCTGGCACCTCAATAGAATTCACCTGCAGCTCCTTTGGTGTTTTTTCAGCAAGGAGATAACATGCTTGTGCCGATTTCTGGGAGCCACGGATTTGCTCAATGCCCCACTCCGTCGGGAAGCGTAGCAGCTGATGATATGTACTCGGCACGGCTTGCATGGTGTACAACCAAGTTCGCCTCATAATGAGATTGTACGGCAATGGCAGCTTGACGACCAAGAATTCTACGTCTACTGTTCGGGAGCTGGCTCGAACTGGTAGTGTGATTTTCCCCAATGGGTATTCTGGATTGGCGTTGAAGCCGAATAATGGATAAGGAGCCGGAGAGAGATCTGATTCTAAGAAGCCGAGTTTGGTGAATGTCTTGTAATGCATAACCTCTGATGTGCTCCCCGGATAAATGAGTACGCGCTCAATGGTGAACCGGTTTACGCGTTACTCAATTACCAAGGGATCGATGTAAGGAAGTGTCACTCCGCCCAGATCTGAATCATCAAAAGAAATGCTGGTTGCTTCATGGGGCCGTTTAGCCGGAGTGAGTTGACTTTGAGGGTCAGGCTTCGACTGAATCGTATGCACCGCCGATGACATTGGCAGGTTGTATATCATGTGGATCACGCCGAGCGGAGGTGAATCCTGTCTTAAGACTATTGCTTTGGTTAGGTTACTTTTTCGGACGAACTGTTGTAGGCGGCCATCTTGTACCAATTCCTCCAGGTGATCCTTCAGTGCATAATAACTCTTAGTATCATGGCCATGGTCCTTGTGATACTCACACCGTCTATCCCGTCTTCTCGTGTCGAGAGGTCCTACTATTTTTTACGACCACTTGAAGAACGGAAGGTGTTGGGTTTTGGACATAACCACACTGATCGGCTCTGTCAACTCCGTATATTTCTTGTCGGTGCGCCTTGTGCGCCTGCTGTCAACTTGCAATTGTTCACTTTCTCGGCGGGAGCAGTGGTCGCTTGATCGGCAGGAATCCCGTCTCTTATCTCGTTTTGTCCGATGCCGTGGTTCAGGGCTTTGAGGTGCTACAGAGTTTAACGGCTGAGCAATTTCAGCAGGAGCTGTCTTGTTGGTCACATTGCCGGCTTAAACCCTCAAGGCATCATCTTCCACTTTACAGTATTCTCCAACTTTCTTCATCAACGACCAAACTGTTTTGGGGGGCCGTCTGGTCAAAGAGCTTCGGAGGGCACTGTCAGGATGTAGCCCTATCTTGAAGGCGGTGATGGCCATGGAGTCATTGCAAGCATCGTCTACCAGATTGAAACATTCCCAATATCGCGCGCGAGTAGGCACGAAGGGTTTTCCCTGGTTGAATCTGCATTGCCCAAAGGGAATCGGCTTGCTTTGGCTGGACCTCATTAGTGACAAACCTTGCCCTGGAGGATTTTTGGAGTTGGTGGAAGCTTTTAATCGAAGCCGACACCAGTTTGGAATACCACCTGACAGCTAGTGGTCCCAAACTGTTCGGAAATATTCTGCACATCAAAGCCTCATCATCTGCATGTAGTGTCATGGCTTGCTTGTAATGGCGGATGTGATCGGTGGGGTCTGATTTACCGTCGTACAAGGTGAATGACAGCGCTTTGAATTTCTTGGGTAGCACTGCCTTTGCAATCCGTCGGACAAAAGGATCGTGTTGATCTTCATCCGAACTGTTTCTTCTTCGCTTATGCCTTATACGGGGACTCTCTTCAAAAGAGCTGGAAGTTTCAGATCGTCCCTTCTTCTTGGGCTTCGGGGATAATGAGGGGTAGTCGTTATCAGTGTCTTGTTGTCGGGGTCGAGATCGTCGACCACCTGCCCTCATCAGTCGTTTCGGATCTTGGCGTACAGCCTGTTTGGACTTTGCCACTTCCAAGGCCAAATCCTGACGGAGACGTTCGTTCTCTGCGATCATGTTCTCCAACCTCTGTTCGTTTTGCTTTACTTGTTCCATGATCGCCTGCATTGCATCATGCTCTAGAGTCGAGGGTGAGGCGAAGTTCAAAGCGCGTCTTGCAGAGATAGTCTCCGGTCCAAGCATGTTTGTTGGAGTGAGGTCGTCTCTCGGCATGTTTTCATCAATGACTATCGGAGGGTCTTCCGTTACGCCCGCCATAGATGTGTTTGAGTATTCCCACAGACGGCACCAATTGTGGAGAAGTGGTTTGGAAATACTCTTCTGATCTTGGGGGACGCTAGTGATCCTCTGAAAGTCACCTGAAAATGAATAAGCACTCTGGTCGGGGGTGCCAAAATTAGCACTCCGACAGGCAAGTTAGTTTCTGCACTCAGGGCTACTTGTATTCTAAGTTAAGCACAATAATTCTCAGATACCTTTCTTTGACTGTTGTTCCTCTATTTATACTCGTTTCCAGAGCCTCGGGGCCTGGTCCACTTTCCGCTCTCAAACTGCTTATTTATTCGGGCCCATAGTTACTCGGCCTGTTAATTGTAGTCGGCCTCCTAATCGTGCAGGTTAGAGCCGAACAAATGTCCATCCTTCGAATCGTACGCTTCTGACTCTGCCCATTATTTGGCTCCCACAAAGTTGTAAAAGGGTTTGAAAAAAAATTAGTTTTTCATAAAACTTTTGAAAACAGTTTTTTGGAAATGGTCACCACCTGACACGTATAGAATCAACCCTCGAGATGTACAGTCCCGAATCACAAGATCATAACTGCCCCTGATTACGTACCACTACTGCTCTGCTTTGTAACCAGGCTTTCTTTCCAAAATGAAGATCACAACCGAACTAACAGATGACGAGCAGAGATGACCTGATCAGGATAATTGGGTTAGAAATTATTACGACCGAACTTTAGGATGAAGTTGCCTATGTATCCCAAAGAGGGGAATCAGGCCTTACGTAGTTCGGTTCAGGTTCACTCGAGTATTAACTCTCTCATTTTGCGCTATAACTTTTGCCAAAGTCGCTCTTTAGGGTTTTCAACCTTGCGAGATTAGTTTTTCTTTATTTCTAATTTTTTATGCTCTAATTTTTGCCTAAGTCGCCTTTTCAGGATTTCGGCCTAGCGAGCCTCTCAGGGGTAGTATTTCTTCAACTTATCCATATTGATCGGTTGTTAAAACTCCAAGCCATCCATGTCCATGAGAATAATCACCCCTCCTGACCAGATTGACTTGATGATATAAGGACCAGTCCAATTGGGTCTAAACTTGCCCCTAGGGTCCTAGGTAGGAGCCCGGTTGTCTTTCAATACCATGTCTCCCTCCTTGAGATTCCTAGACTTAACTTTCTTGTTAAAAACCATAGCAATTCGGCATTGGTAGCCGTGGACATGATACAATGCCCTTAGTCTTCTCTCATCAAACAACATTAACTCCTCAAACCTACTCTGCTGCCAATCCACCTTTACTATCTGACACTCGACCATAACTCGCAACAATGACACTTCAATTTCAATTGGCAAGATAGCCTCCATCCCATAGACGAGAGAATAGGGGGTTGCTTCTGTAGATGTTCGGATTGAGGTTCTATAGCCCCAGAGCACAAACAGTAGTTTCTCCAACCAGTCCCTGTAAGTCTCCACCATCTTCTGTAGAACTCTATTGATATTTTTGTTTGCAGCGTCAACAGCTCCATTGGTCTGTAGTCTATATGTTGTTGACTTATGAAAAGCCACATTGTATTTCTCAAGCAGCTCCAACACCTCTTTCTTGAAATGTGAACCATTATCGAAGATGATCTCGTTCAGGACTCTGTACCGGCAGACAATGTTGTTCTTGATGAACTTAGCCAAATGTGATGCCCTTAGCAAAGAGTAGGACTGGGCCTCCACCTATTTAGTGAAGTAGTCGATTGCTATCAAGATAAATTCATGTTCGTTTGACCCCTTTGGCATAACTGCGCCGATAACATCTATCTCCCAAATAGAGAATGGCCGTGGTGAGGTCATGTTGTAGAGCTTCGACGGCAAAATGTTCATGCGATTGGCGTGCATCTGACATTTGTGGCATCGTCACACAAAACTGATACAGTCCTCCTCCATGATAGACCAGTAGTAGCCTTGTCTAAGGATTTTTTGGGCGAGCATCACACCATTCATGTGGGCCCCACATTCTCCTCCGTGAATGGACTCCATAAGGCACTTTGATTCCTCTTCCTCAACACACAACTTATGCATTCCCAAATGGCCTCTTTTGTAGAACTTGCCCCGTAGATGATAAATTGAACAGCCAGACATCATATTCCCCTTTTGTCCTTGGCATTCGCTCCTGGTGGATACAACTCTTTCTCAAGGAAATTCCAAATATCTTAGTACCAGGGGTTCTTGTCCGAAGCCTTATCTATCGCACAATGGTTTCATAGGCCGGCGTGTACTTCTGTTCAAAAATGATCGGACGCATCCTGACTCCCAATGGAATGTCTACCATAAAAGATAGAGTTGCTAGTGCATCGGCAAACCAATTGTTCTCCCTTAGTAGATGGATAAACGTTAGTTTTTTAAACCTCAGAATTAACATATCCAAGACCTAATGGTAAACCTTCATTTTCTCCTCTTTAGACACAACCAAGTCCAAATCCTCGATAACATCCAACCTTTCTGCGCCAAGTTCCAGGACGACTTTTAAACCAGCAATATGCACCTCATACTCTGCTTCATTGTTGGATACTTTGAACCGGAGTTTAAAGGCTAAAGGTGTATGGGAGTCATTGGGTGTTATCAGCAACACACCAATCCCATAACCGTATTGATTGGCTGTTCCATCAAAGTGCATCGTCAACGTTTTCTCCTCTATTTGCAGAATATCTTCATCTAGGAAAAAGTACTCCACCGCTTCATCCCCCTCTACTGGGTGATCTGCCAGGAATTCCACTACAGCTCTCTCTTTAACCGACTTGCGTATAACATGTTTGAGATCAAATTCGGAGAGAAGAAGCAACCAACACTACAACAAAAAAGGATTTTTACGGCGCGCAATGCACGCAGTAAAAACCCTTCTACGACGTGAAGCGCGCGTCATATTATGACCAGTCATGGAAAGTCATTCATTTTCAACGTCATGCTTTGTACGCCGTTAAAAACTACTTAACCACAGATTTTGTGCGTTGTTACTTTTTCTACGACATGCTGTAGTATGCCGTTAAAAACTATTTAACGGCAGATTTTGTACGTCGTCGTTATTTTTTCCACGACTACTTTTGCACGCCGTTAATTGGTGAGACAAATAACGACACTAATTGCACGTCGTAAAATATATATTACAACAACTTGCTCAGCCTGCTGTAGATAAGTAGAACATATAGTGGCATACATGGAATGCTGTGAAATATTTCATGCAATGACCTAATTTGTTTGCCGTAGAATGTGCATTTTTTTTTTTTTAAATTCAGCAGATTCTATATTTGACCTATTTTGTACAATCTAATATTATAAATAAGCTTCACAAAATATCAATCAACCACCAAAATATTATTTCAACCATAAAAATAAACTATATCTATAAATTATAAACATTCAAAAATTGTCAATATATACATTCCAAACATCCAAAACCTAATCGCAAGTTCAAAAACATCCACAAGGACTATCCTTAAGTTCTAAATTATCCAAAAAGTTATAAATCATCCAAAACTGTACATATATAAGTTTGTAAACATTACCCAAAACTATTCAAAAATTATAGAAATATATTCATCAAAATCCTCAAAAACTATCCATAGATGTTAGTTTTACTCAAAGTCAAAGCTAATGAAATGAGTTGGCCAAGCAACAATGCTTCCAATAACATCCTCAAGCACAAACATCTCACGATTAGGGCAAAACAATAGTGCATTGACTATGACATGGTTAACCCATACTTTCCAACACCCTGGGCCAAGAGACACGTGATGTACCAATGCTTTAGAGTCTGTTGATGCAATTGTGCCTTTCGCAACCACCACCTTTGTTCCATCCCAATTCAACAATTTGCATTTGGCATTCTCCAAGGATCCACCATTTCTAGTTTCATTTGCATCATGTAACTATCATGAAAGCAATACATAAGATAAGCTAATGAATTGAAGACAAAATTAAAGTTATTATTAATGTCATATAAAATTTACCCAAATATCTTATCGTGTTCACTATTTTCGTCACCCTAAAAAAATTGTAATACAATATCAAGTTATATTTGTTTGCCCAAATTTAGTAGACGATGTGGGATGTATATGAAAATTTGACAATAACTCAAGTAGAAAAGCAAGTAAGCAAACAAAAGCAGAAGCACGAGGAAAAAACAAATGAGTAAATTAATAATTCCATACAAAATTTACCAAAATATTTTGTTGTGAGTGCATCCTACGTTTACCACCTTCATGCACCCTATGTTCACCTCTACCGTTATCCTCACCCTAAAAAAATTGTAATACAATGGAAATAAGCATTTGTTTACTTAAATTTAGAATCTTAGGGTTGGTTTGGGATGTTCTAAAAAAGTGCACTTTTTGATTTATTGGCTTATATGGGTTGGGTTGGATTTGGATTGGGTTTGATGTGTAGTGACTTTTTGACTTTTTGTATTATTTGGTTTATGCCAAACCAACCTTTAATGTAATCCATATGCAAAATGACAAACTTGAGTAGAAAAGCAAGCAAGCAAAAGCACAAGCATGAGAAATGTGCAAGTATACCTGGGTTTCTCCATATGAGTATCCATTTGCCCCTTTGCTTGGCTCCTACAAGTATTAATCAATTTTTTTATTTTACAAACTTTGTGAAATATCCTTATATCTAAGATGGGAAACACCAAAGTAAAAAATAGTTAAATTTTATAGGAAGACAAATTTGTTCACCCAGGGCTGTAAAAATAAGAAATAGTGGATTTTCACAAGTTGAAAGTAAGTGAGCTCTTAATCTTTTCCCATATAAATAACCCAAAAAAACTCACAAATTAGTCATCATGAATTTTGGTGGCTCTAATCTTTTGAGTTGAAGTGAAAAATTCAACATGGACATTGGACAATTCTGGGATCACATAGTGTCTACCTTATTATAATGCTTTGACTTTATCTTCTTTGAACCAATTCTGCTTTCTCATTACATCTTCTGTGTAGAAAAAAAGAGAGGCCTTCACACGCATAAGCAGGAGATTCACCAATCTTGGACAACCTCACTGAACCAAATACGCAGAAGGAAGCTGTAATATGAGTTATAGATAATAGATGGAGAGAGACAAGAGAAGCAGACAAGTCTATACACATGTAGACAGTCACACTTCAACATGCAATTTGTTAACCACATTTTAACATAGAGTGAGAATAAAGTTTGTCCGGACACTATTTGTTTAATTTCAACAGTGCAATTTTCATTATAGGGATCACAGTTTTGAGCCTCATGACATAATAACATGTATTCATTTGATGGATCAAATCCATAAATTCATTAGAGGTGTCTAATATGATCTCACATTCAATTTAACCTCAGAAAGTTGAATTTCAGAGCATAAAACTTTGACCTTGTACACTAGTTCTTTAACAACATAGAACCATATGTTGAAGTGGAGCAACTGTGAAGCTCTGTAAATGCTTATTAGTCTTTATTTCTTAGTAATTTCATATGCCACGCATTTGAATGGGAGCATACCAATTTATAGCTCAGTTCTCTTTTCTGAAAGATGATCAAGCATAACAAAAATAAAAGAATTAATTTAACTTGTTTTGTTCAAACTCTTGACAAGCATATAAAGTTTCTTACCCGTCCTCCACCCCTTTTCCTTTTGCAAGCTTTTCAAATTGTTGGAGACTTGTGCATCTGGTTCCTTGTCTTCATGAGATTGCCCTATAAAGTTTTCTGTGACTAGAAGAGGAGAAAATTTGTTTATAATGATTCTATGAACACAAGGGAAATCTTTGACTAATATCTATCTATATCTACTTAAGGTTTCTTTTGACCATCATTATTTAAATAAAAGACTATTTCTTTTGACCATCTGTTAATGTGGTTATTATATTCTTGTTAAGGTTTCTTTTTTAGATAAAAGACTATTTCCTTGTAGGATTTAGTGGACGGAATGTTTCTGTTAGTTGAATTAGGAACATTTTTACCTCGAACAACTAGAAATATATTGAACTGTGTAATTGCAGGTTGGAGAATATTGAAGAGAATGCTCAGTCATATGTTAATACAGGCCAAATCCATGCTTCTTGTGATGTTCGTCACATTGTTGAGGTAATCTTCTACTTATAAAAAAAAAAGGGAGTTTTATATGCATGCTGAGCTCATCCTCTCTCTCTCTCTCTCTCTCTCTGTGATAATACTCTTCCTTATTTGCTCTGGTTTGCCGCCAGTGAAGGACAATGAAGTAATGAAGGATTAGGCATCAGCGGGGCAAATAATGATGGATAATTGATTTCTATCTTGTCATTGAGGTAACATATGTATTGGAAATCAAGCAAGCTATTTGTTAATGTAATAATACCAGCTGCATGCTTATATCATTAATATATATTTAATAGTTAGTGCTTCTCCATCAGATGATTTATTGTAGTGCTTTAGGTAGTGCCTTCAACTTTCGGCTACTTTTTATTTTTATATGTTTTCTTTCATAATGTAGTATCATAATGATGTTGTATTAGCTCTCCTATATAATGGAGCCTTCTCTTCATATTTAATACACAATTGAATCACAGAGTGTATTAGCTCTTTCAATCACTCTCTCAATATTTCTTTCATGGTATCAGAGCAGGTGTAATCCTGTCTCATCATCAATATTTTTTGTTGTCTCTCTCTTCTACTCAAATCTATTCTTCTATTTCATGCCCAAATACGGTCCAGCTTTTGGAATGGCTATCGACTCATCCTCCTCTTCTTCTGATATTATCATCTCATCATCTTTATCCTCTCATCAAATGGAAACCTCTCATCTTCCGATCACCGCCCATAAACTGAATGGGCAAAATTATTTGCAATGGTCTCAATCCATATTAATGTTTATACGGGGAAAGGAGAAAGACGACTACATCACCGGAGCCTCAGCACTACCAGAAACCACAGCATCAACCTACAAAAGGTGGATAGCTGAAAATAACATGGTCATGTCGTGGCTCGTCAACTCTATGACCACTGACATTGGGGAAAATTTTCTGTCATTTGATACAGCCAAAGAGATCTGGGACATGGCAAAAGAAACATTTTCAGACAAGGAAAACACATCTGAAATCATCCAGCTTGAAAGCTCCCTCCACGATTTACGTCAAGACAATCTTACGGTAACTGAATATTTCAATACCCTTACTCGTCTATGGCGTCAACTTGATACGTTTAAGGTTCATAACTGGCAGTGTGTTGTTGATGGTTTGTTGTATAAAAAGATTGTCGAAGGGAAGCGTGTGTTTACATTCTTGTTAGGATTAAACACAAATCTTGATGAAATCAGAGGAAGAATTATGGGGGTAAAACCGCTACCTAGCCTTAGAGAGGCATTCTCTGAAGTCCGTCGCGAAGAAAGCCGGAAAAAACTCATGATGGGATCCCATCAACAACTGAATATGGCAGAAAGCTCGGCTCTTAAGACTCAATTCGCTCCTATTGACAACCGTCAGAAAAATAAATGAGGGAGGCCTTGGTGTGATCATTGTAGAAAGCCGGGTCACTCGAGAGAAACTTGCTGGAAGATTCATGGAAAGCCAGCAGATTGGAAGCCACGTCAGCCTCTTGAGAAAGAAGGACGAGGTAATCATGTAGGTACAAATGAACGATCACCACAACCTGAAGTAAGCCCTTTCACCAAGGAGCAAATGGAGATGCTCCAGAAACTACTACAGTCACAATCTGGTTCGTCTTCTAACCACATCATTGGATCCAGAACCTTGGCTCACAAAGGTAATTCTTTGAACGCCTTTACTGTTGGTAAGAAACGAAAAAAACCTTGGATTGTGGACTCAGGAGCATCTGATCATATGACGGGAGATGCAACAATTTTTGATACATATAGCTCATGTCAAAATAATTTAACGGTCCGAATAGCAGATGGTTCACTATCAAAGGTTGCTGGTATAGGTTCAGTTGTGCTGTCTAGGAATCTTATTCTCAACTCTGTTCTCCTTGTTCCTGACTTGGACTGTAATTTATTGTCAATTAGTAAACTCACTAAGGAAAAGAGGTGTGTTACTAATTTTTTCTCCACTCATTGTGAATTTCAGGATTTGGATTCGGGGAAGACGATTGGCAATGCTGAGGAATGCTCTGGACTCTACATCCTTAAGGAACGCCACTATCCACAGGAACAACCTCAAACGGCAATTCGTGGTAGTTCTTTTTCGGTTTCGTGTCAAAATAACGATAGAGAAATTATGTTGTGGCACTATCGCTTAGGTCATCCGAATGTTATGTATCTCAAGCATTTATTTCCTTCATTATTTAAAACTCCAAAACCTTTTGATTGTGAAATCTGTCAATTGTCTAAGCATGTACGGTCCCATTTTCCCATTCAATCCTATAAAGCGTCTCGTCCATTCTCACTAATTCATAGTGATATCTGGGGTCCATCAAGAATAAAAAATGTAACTGGTACTAGGTGGTTTGTCTCATTCATAGATGATCATACTAGATTAACCTGGGTCTTCCTCATGAAAGACAAATCTGAAACAAGCCAAATTTTCAAAAATTTTCAAATTATGATTCAGACACAATTCCAGTCAAAAATCCAAATTCTAAAATCTGATAATGCTCGGGACTATTTCAACTCCATTCTAGGAGAATTTTTAGCCAAAGAAGGGGTAGTTCACTTAAGTTCATGTGTTGACACCCCACAACAAAATGGCATCGCTGAACGGAAAAATAGACATTTGTTAGATGTTGCTAGATCGCTAATGTTTTCCACAAATGTTCCACAATTCTTCTGGGGGAAGCTGCTCTTACAGCAGCCTACCTTATCAATAGGATGCCATCTAGGGTACTACAATTCCAAACTCCTTGTCAACTTCTCCTAAAATCCTTTCCAACTACTCGCCTCATCTCCACTATCCCACCAAAAATTTTCGGGTGTTCTGTCTTTGTTCATATCCATCAACAGTATCGAAGTAAACTTGATCCTAGGTCGCTCAAGTGTATCTTCATTGGGTATTCGTCACATCAAAAAGGGTATAAGTGTTACTCTCCGGTCACAAGGAAATTCTACAATTCCATGGATGTCACATTTTTTGAAACCCAGTCTTACTACCCTAAAATCGTTCTTCAGGGGGAGACTCCAACCCAGGAAAAACAATTTTGGACCCTTGAGTCATTTAGTGAGCCATCCATCACCACCAAAAATCCCACACCTCCTGAGTCATTGAATCAATCTTTACCTGCCGAAAATTCTGAGTTCATTGTTGACTTGCGGGATAATGAGCACATCCAAGAGGAAACGGAGGAAGGAGCAATTTCTCAACAATCCCATGAGGCTGAACCGGGTTCTAATCCAAGCAACATTCCAGGTGACAATCTTCCTCCCACAGATAGTACTGATAATTCTGAGTTAGAAAATAGTATTCTTAATATGCCCATAGCTTGGAGAAAAGGAGTTAGATCATGTACTCAGCATCCCATTGGGAACTTTATTTCTTATGATAAGCTATCACCTTCGTTTCGTGCCTTCACTTCTAGCATCACGGAGATACCCATTCCTCGGAATATTCAGGAAGCTTTCAAGTATCCGAAGTGGAAGGCGGCAGTCAATGAGGAAGTTCGGGCTCTGGAAAAGAATGGTACTTGGGCAATTACTGATCTTCCAAGAGGTAAGAAACCAGTTGGGTGTAAGTGGATTTTCACAGTAAAACACAAGGCAGATGGTAATGTAGAACGTTATAAAGCTCGGTTGGTCGCCAAAGGATTCTCCCAATCCTATGGCATTGACTATCAAGAAACCTTTGCTCCAGTTGCCAAGCTCAACACTGTTCGTGTACTTTTATCCTTGGCAGCTAATCTCGATTGGACACTTCACCAACTTGATGTGAAAAATGCCTTTCTCAATGGTGACTTAGAGGAAGAAGTTTACATGGACATTCCTGCTGGACTTGAGACAACATTAAATTTCAACAAAGTTTGCAGACTCCAAAAATCCTTGTATGGTCTCAAACAATCTCCCAGGGCCTGGTTTGAACGGTTCACTAAGGCAGTGAAAGGGTACGGTTTTGTTCAATGTCAATCCGATCATACATTATTTGTGAAGCACTCCCTAGGAGGGAAATTGGCAATTATCATTGTTTATGTGGATGACATAATTCTAACAGGTGATCATGAAGAGGAAATTGGCTTACTTAAAAAATTCCTCACAAAGGAATTTGAGATTAAAGATCTTGGAAACCTTAAGTACTTTCTTGGAATGGAGATTGCTAGGTCAAAGAAAGGTATAGCAGTCTCACAACGTAAATACGTTCTAGACTTACTGAATGAAACAGGGATGCTAGGATGCAAGCCGGCAGACACACCTATGGACACAACTATCAAACTGGAAGAAAGTGACGGTAGTGCACCAAGTGATAAAGGGAGATATCAACGTCTTGTGGGAAAACTCATTTATCTTTCTCATACAAGGCCAGACATCGGCTTCTCTGTTAGTGTGGTCAGTCAATTCATGAATAATCCAACCGAAAAACACATGACTGCTGTGATCAGAATATTGAGGTACCTAAAAAGGACACCGGGAAAGGGTCTCTTCTTCCAAAGAACAACAAATAGAAAAATTGAGATTTTTTCAGATGCAGATTGGGCCGGTTCATTGACTGATCGAAGATCAACTTCTGGCTATTGTTCGTTTGTTTGGGGGAACGCGGTTACATGGCGAAGCAAGAAACAGTCAGTGGTAGCCCGTAGTAGTGCTGAGGCAGAATTTCGTGCTATGGCACTAGGTATCTGTGAGGGAATCTGGTTGAACAGGATGTTAGAAGAATTACGGGTTCCATCTGAGCATCCCATGGTTTTATACTGCGACAACCAAGCCGCCATCAGTATAGCTAAGAATCCGATTCATCATGATCGAACGAAACACGTGGAGATAGATCGACACTTTATCAAGGAAAAGATTGAAGAAGGAGTTTTTCAAGTCAGCTACACTCCAACAAACTATCAAAAGGTTGACATTCTCACAAAAGCTCTTGCTCGCGTTCACTTCGAAGATCTGACGGAAAAATTGGGAATGATTAATATCTACAACGTAGCTTGAGGGGGAGTATTGGAAATCAAGCAAGCTATTTGTTAATGTAATAATACCAGCTGCATGCTTATATCATTAATATATATTTAATAGTTAGTGCTTTTCCATCAGATGATTTATTGTAGTGTTTTAGGTAGTGCCTTCAACTTTCGGCTACTTTTTATTTTTATATGTTTTCTTTCATAATGTAGTATCATAATGATGTTGTATTAGCTCTCCTATATAATGGAGCCTTCTCTTCATGTTTAATACACAATTGAATCACAGAGTGTATTAGCTCTTTCAATCACTCTCTCAATATTTCTTTCAATATGTATAGGTAAAGGATATCAAACTTATTGTAAAAATTTGATCTCAAATTCACAACTGCACAGAGATTGTAATGTGCTTAGATATAGTGTAACTATATGCCATTCTTTAATGAAATACAACCTGTTAAGCTGCTTTCCCTTCATGTTGTTTGTCGCCAAAAGTGAAATTTCTTGTAGTGAACATACCTTTTTGGTTAGACCTTGGGCAGCCATGAGTTCATAGAACTTGCGCATCAGCATTTCTTCCTCTACCTGCAAACATATAATCAATAAAAGTTCAGCACAGCTCCATTAAAATCAGCGTTCACAAACATAACAATCACAGACATATATATATCATACACAAATGAACCATGTGATAAAATCAGAAACGTGTGAACATAATATGCGAGTAATAGTTCAGAATTTAAAGCGGAAAGTTTGTCGTACAGACTAAATTTTGGTGTGAAGAAAAAACATGATAAATAAGCATTCTCACACCCTACTCCATCTCTCAAATTCATAGCGTACACCACTAAAGAATGTTTCCCCAGTTTTATTAAAATAACCAACTACTTAAGCAAGCCAACGAAGGCCCCATTGGTCCAAAGAAACTGTCCATAGTAGATATCATATAAGCAATGCCATGTATTATACCTGTCAGATTATTGTCAATGGATTGATTACTACCTACATATTTCAAAAATAAAAAATCAAGAATAATTAGCATTGGCAAACTTCAAATCACTAACCATTTCAAGAATAGTTCTCTTACTATTGTAGTGTTCACAAATCTAAAACAATCTCATTCTATTATTTAATATCAAAGGGTGATAAAATCAAGGTACTGCTTACCAGAGTACTACATAGCACTATTATTATGATATCATGCAATTAAGAGAAAAAAAATGAAGACATTCAAACTTATATAAATAAATATCTTTGTAAGATAAGATTTAGTAAAGAGTTGAAGATAACGCCAGATAAGCCTAAGGCCCCTAAAAGAATATTAAACAATGGAAAATTTTCAAACAGCCTATATGTGTATAAAGAAAATTACTAACGTGTTTGTCAAGAGACACAGTCCACCAAGTCCACAGGAGTTCCAACTAACAAGGGGCCAAACTTACAGTCTCATTAATGTGTGTGCTTAGTTTAATAAGCAAGCATGAAATGCCTCCAACTCAATTAATCCAATAAAGCAGAATAAAACAGCAAATTCTGGGTATCTAGAATTTAATGCATTTTGCTATCACAAAATCTAAAGTAAATCAACGGCCATCAAGTATCCCTGCCTAAACCCACAACCTTTGGGACCGTCCTTTTTTCCCTAATACCTTAAAGAAAATATTTCTCACTGGTGCAATCATAGATCATTGTCACACAAAAAAACCAGATAATGTGCTTTGTTTGGTCGTCAATCAAGGGAAAACTCATGTAGATATGGGCGAAAGGGGGTCAAAGCCCATGAGTGCAGAAAAATCTCTTTACCTGGATCCTTATGAAGGATCAAGGGCAGTGCCATGCACTGCTGAGGGTATTTATTTGAACACCCTAACCTTTCAAAAACTTTCATTACATGTGTATGATATATAATGGGCGGTAGGTTAGCCTAGAACTCCTGAACATCCTAATAATATTTTACAATTTGCAAAGCATGTGGTCAAAGTGGCCAATAATGTTACGATGATCGCATGTTTTATTTATCATTTGATGTGTCATATAATCATTTATAAAATTAATATTCAATCATCATAAGTATATCAAATCATACCATAAACAAAATATGATAAAAAAAAAATGTGATAAGTATAACATCATTAAAAAGTGGATACCGTTTGGCATGGTCACATGCCTAATATTTTCTCCCTATTTTTTTCTCTCTTCACATTGTTCTCTAGGCGTCTGTCTTTTCCTTTTCTTTTCTTTTTTTTCTTTTTTTTCTTCTCTTTCAATGCTTTCATACCCTTCGTAAATTGAGGGTATATTCTATCAAATTTGTTTCTTTATACCAATAAGGAATTATACCTCAAGTATAATTCATGAAGCATACCATAAATAATACTAAGAAAATTGGAAAAATAAATATCACTATTCCAACAAGTAATTATATTGAGTAACTTTAAATATTTTTTTTAAGTGATTAAATTCATTTATAGTCAAATGAATTTCAAGCATTACTCTTACAACATAATTTCAAGCATTAAATTCATTCTATTCATTCTTACAACTTTAAATATCACCACTCTTAAATTCAAGCATTACTCTTACAACTTTAAATATCACCACTCTTAAATTCATTCTATTCATTTAAGAATTTCAAGCATTACTCTTACAACATAATATTGTAAGCATTGGTTCATACACAAGAAATAAAATATGTAACACATATCACACTGGGAGTAAAATTCTCGGCCCACCCCCATCATTAATTAATGCTACCTCTTCCTCCTCATTTATGCATTCAGCACAAATTCTCTCTCTTTTTACATTGCCAATTATCCATCATGACATCTCATTTCAACTATAGCTCACTTTGCAGACATCCTCATTGATTCGATTCTTAACTAACCATCATTTTCATTGTCCTCTTGTATCCCTTCACTATTACAATAATAAACACTCAAAAGGAACTTTTTCCAGTTAACAAAAAATACACTCTAGGGATAAATATACTTTCCATAGACTTTGATCAACCACCCCCAGATCTCATGGAAATAAATTTCAGTATTCATGCAATTGTAGTCCCACTTTTACTCAAGTCTCACACTATTCCCGATCTTAAAGCATTCAAATTCTAAGCACCTCTCAATGGCATAGGAGGACTATCACCTATGAAATACGGACACGGACACAGTCATACAGACATGGACACAGGACATGATGATCTAAAAAAATAAGGACATAGACACAACTGGGACAAGGCAACAATTTTTTTATGTATACATATTTTTTTTATTTGCTATGTCAATTAATATCACATCCACAAATAATCAAACTTAACAAAAACAAACACTAATTTCATATATAAAAAATTAAAAACTCACTCTTCAGTTAACTCTTATCGTTTATGTCTTTCTTTCTTTTCTTTTTTTCTTTTTTTGTATGATCTATTAATTATTTAAATCGAAGCAAAAGCTAAAAAAAAAACATTGAACGTCCAACATCCATCAAAAGCACCAAATAGAGGAGGAGGGGGGGGGGGGGGGAAACTAGTTGGTGTGTCCCATGCATGTTCCCGCCATGTCTGACACAACTACAACGCCTGTTTTGGAGTGTCAGTGCTTTATAAACTATCACTCTAAGCTGGTCAACTTAAGCTAAATTGTTGGCAGGCGTACACACTGCAATTTGGCCAAAATGACAGTCTTTTAGCTAAAGAAATATCACTGCAAAACTTTCAACCAAGGCAAAATATCAATTGAGAAATCTTTTCAATCTCAACAACCCATGATTGTAGGACAACCCTTCATTCTCTTAATTAAGGCTCACTCCTGCCACACCCATCTTTTTGTAGTCCCTTGATAATAGACACATGCCGTAATCACCATGCTTCTACTATGAGGCTCAATGCAAATTGTGAACTTGTATTTATCTCCACCTCTTGAAATTACAGAAAAATTTTATTAAGAAATATTGTATTTTTATAAAGAAATATTGTGTTTTTATAAAGAAAATTTTTATAAAGAAATGCCAATTGCCACGCACATATTCCAAAACAAGTAACTGATAGATAGTTTTTCTAGTGAATTTTAGATAACAAATCTTGAATTGTGAGAATCCACAGCAACAGCTATAAGCTGATAATGTTGTGTCCCACTATGAAACTTGTAGTAACAACTCCATAGATATTACAAGAGACAATTGATAACTGTAATCAAAGCATCCACCTTTCCAGAAAAGAGCTCCAAAAAAAGGAAAAGATTGGCTGCTGATGAAAATGAGGGGCAGCTTGTTGAGAAATTAGTAAGCGAGGAATCAAAACGCAGAAAAACAGAACGTTTGGAAGAAACGAAGTGCTGTGAACAATTTCTGTTTCATGTACCACTATAATGCCCCAATTTCTATGGATCTGGTTAATATTATCTTAAATCCACATTCATCCTTTATTTTGATTGAATTTATAAACATGGAAGCCAATGGAATATCCAATACTCATACTGTAATGCCTCAAAAATATAGATACCGAAATACACATCATACTCAATAAACAACAATCCACAAAAAAATCAAAATCAAAATCAAAACCAAAACCAAAAAAAAAAGTGAAAAAGGCAGAGAGCAAAAACCCCAAAAATGTAGATAGATATAGAAGGTGTATGTATGTATGTATAGAGAGAAGAGAAGAGAAAAACAGAGAAGAGAAGGGAGGAGGGGGATATAAATATATATATATATATATATACCGAGAGAGAGAGAGAGAGAGAGAGAGAGAGGAAACAAGGGTTTTATAAATTGATTCAATTGAACTGATGGAATCAGAAATTGACGCCAAGTCCAAGTCGAAGCAGATTACAAATTGATTCAATGGAAAGCGTGATTGCTTTGTTGAGGAAGGAAGCGGACTGCATCAATCGACTGCCATGCGTCTCGATCTCCACCGATTCAATTGAATGAAGACCAAGTGTTTGAAGAACCATTTCCCCTTCACCTGTATACGTCTTTCTTCTCCCTCTCTTCTCTCTCTTCTTAGAAACTGTGTGTTTTTTTATTTTTTTAGAAACCAGTGTTTGAAGAACCCTTCCCCTTCACCTGTGTCCAACCAAGTGTTTATTTTTTTTATTTTTATTTTTTTGATTAGTGGCGTATTGGGTTTTGGCGCCTGAAATTTTTTGGGCATATTATTCACGACACATATGGTAAGTGTAAAAGGTGACTTATTTTTAACGACTGGCATACGCATATCATATATAATTGATATATTAACGGCATGTTATATGTATGTTGTAAAAAGTTTTATTATTTACGACTAATATTGCAAGTCGTAAAAAAATTATTATTTTTACCATTAACGGCCTGCGCAATAGACGCGCCGTGGTTAATATATTATTTACGAGATGCAAAAAAAACAAGTCGTAAAAGTGAGAAATTACGGCTTGCATTCATTGTATGTCGGTGATGTGGTGCCGTAAAAAGTCAATTTTGTTGTAGTGCAACAAGCTAGCCTACCCGTAAGTCCTGGTTTCTCAAAGAGATATTTGCTCGGATCTAATCTCGAAACTAGAATTACTGAGTGAGTTAACAGGTAGTGTCTCAACTTTCGGGTCGTCCATACCAAGGCTAGGCAAGCTTTCTCGAGGGAAGTGTAACGGGTCTCGTAATCCAGCATTTTCTTGCTCAAGTAATAAACGACTTTCTCCACCTTGGCCTTCGACTAATGAGCTAACATACACCCCATGGTTGAATTCTTCACCGATAGGTATCAAAAAACCGATTTTCCTGGTTCTGGCGGTGATAACACAGGCGGATTATGCAAGTACTGCTTGACCTGTTCAAAAGCAAACTGACAGCGATCGTCCCATTGGAATTTCTTTCCTTTCTTCGGGAGACCAAACAATGGTTCACAAGTCAAGGTTAATTTTGAAATTAACCGTCTTATGAATTGTACTTTACCCAAAAAGCCGCGCACCTCCTTTTCAGTCCTTGGTGGTGGCATTTCTAAGAAGGCCTTCATTTCGAAAGGATCTACCTCAATTCCTCTCTATGTGATCAGGAATCCCAATATTTTTCTTGTTGTTAGACCAAAGGTGTATTTTTTCGGGTTCAACCTCAATCAATACTCTCCGATCCATTGAAAGAGTTTCTCCAAGGTGGTGTAGTGGCACTCTCGATCTTTGGACTTGACAATCATATTGTCCACATACACCTCAACCTCATTGTGAATCATGTCATGCATAATGATGGTTGTAGCCCTTTGATAAGTGGCTCCAACAATCTTCAATCTAAACGGCATGACTCGATAGTAGTAGGTGCCCCACGGAGTGAAGCGCTCTTCTCCTTATCCTCGGGTGCTATCAGAATATGGTTATACTAAAAAAACCCATGCATGAATGACAACAGGGCATGGCCGGTAGTGAAGTCTACAAACTCGTCAATATGCGACAGTGGAAAATCATCCTTTAGACTAGCCTTATCTAGATCCCTGAAGTCGACGCAAACCCTGATTCTGTCATCCTTCATTGGAATTGGAACAATGTTGGCCAACCATATGGAATACTCAGATACAAGCAAGAAACCTGCCTCGATCTGTTTGGTAAGTTCTTCCTTGATCTTCAAAGCCCAATCTGGGTGGAATCTGTGCAGCATTTGCTTAACTGGTCGGGCCTCAAGGTCAAGAGGGAACCAGTGTTGTATAATCTCAGGATCGATTCCGAGCATGTCTTCGTAGGATCACGTGAAAACATCTTTGAAATCTTTTAATAAAGCAATTAAACGCTCGCTTTCCTCCAAAGACAACATGGACCCGATCTGGACCAGGCGAGGATCTTCCTCAGTACCTACGTTAATTGATACGATTTCATCTATACAGGGCTTAACATGCCTCTCCTCCTCATGATCAACAAAATTTTTCAAAACCTGAGGAATTTCTTCCTCTTCATTTAAGTCGAAATTTTGAAAATCAAGATTAGTACAACAAACCAAAGGCACAGAAAAATAGGCAAAGTTCTCAACATTTCCATTCAAAAAGTCTGGATCTTCGGTTACAGTGGACTTGAAAGAAAAGCTAAAAGACGACTTGGACAGGACTTTCGTATCTGGGTTACCACTCCTGGAAGTACTAGACTCGGAGGAACTCGAATCTGACTCTGACTACAAAGACTCAGTGGAATCAGATCCGGACTCACTGTCTGATCCACAACTGTCGATGATGCCTTGCTCAAACTTCCAAACCAGGCGTAGAGCATCAGACGCATCCATGATAAGATTGGAGAAATCTGTTGCTAGGTTATCCCCAATCATTGAGATAGTAAAACTATCCCCCAAGTTGGTGGTCTCAGCTCCAACAGTAGAACTTACCAGTAGGTTAGCCAGTGCTTTTCTCAGTAGTTCTTTCTCTTCAATGTCCAGGCTTGCAGTCCCACCTTGATCTATGCTAGGGCTCTGGTCTACTTGTTCATCCTCCTCTTCTGGTAACTGGTCTCGAACCCCAGATACCTTGTTTTTGTTTCCCTGCCAAACCAGGGCTCTGGGAATCCACAAAAGGGGAAGTCATCCCCTTGGCGGAAAAAACGTCTATTCAAGGTTCCCTGTATTTGTTTGTAGACTAACTCGTACTGCCTCCCAGTCTTCTTTCCTTTCAGCCTTCCTCCCAACTCCTCTCCCTTTCTTTGCCAATCTGCAGCGGTAGGTTTGTATCCCAGCCCAAAAGCGTGGGGGTTGTGACTCATCTCCTTAGCAATAGTACCTCTCTGCCTGTAACTTCTGCCCAATCTTGATCTGGGCATATGTCCTTGTTTGTTCATCATGTAGATGGATTGCGCACTCACGTAGTTCCCATTACCCTCAGCCATGATAGATTGGTATAGCCAGGCTTCTGCCAGAGAGAAGCCAAAAAGGAACACGTCCTCCCCCATATATAATTTCCAATAATGGCGCAGTGGTTCCCTGGGGGGAATGGATCTCAAAATTACCGTACACAGTGGCAATCCCGCCTTTGAAGGGATACTTCACTAATTGATGGACTACTGATGATACAGCCCTCATCTAATGTAGCCAGGGCCTTCCCAGTAGTAGATTAAAAGTGGCCAAAATGTCCACAACATAGAATTCCACCTTATGCTCAAACAGGCCGATTAGGATATGCCTCTTGAACGTTCTCATAACATCCCGGCTTGTATTGTTATAAGCCCAGACGGCTTGAGTCGTAGGTGTAAAGTCAACCAGCCTCAAACTGATGGCATAGGTAGTCCTCACAGGACATACATTGATCGCTAACCTAGTATCTACTAGCACCACTGGAATCCACTTTTTTCAACTTTCCAGGGTTACATATAAGGGTCAGTTGTGGTTTGCACACTCAGTTGGTAACTCCTTGTCTATAAAAGATATCACTGGCATAACGTCCCCAGATGTAGCCAACGATACCAATTGGTCAGTAGTGGTGTCGATAAGCAATTTGGTCCAGTTCATTACCTCTAACAGTGCTTGCCTATGCTCTCGGGATGCCATTATTAGCGCCCACATCGATATGTCAGCCTGAATCTTCTTAAGCTGTTTGAAGACTAGGTTTTCCTCAACGTCTTTCTCTTTTGATCTCTCAAACTCTTTGTTAGAAGACTCCAGCTGATCTAATGCTGCTGGTTTGAAATACCAACCACTTTGGGTTATATGATTGATCTCGTCAATATACCAGGTGTCATCCAGGGTATCATCTTTCCATCCTTCGTCAATGTACGCACGACTTAGGTCGTTATCTTCCGACCACTCTCCTGTAATCATGGCCGAGCTAGCATCAGGTTCTATCAGGAGCATGTTAACATCATGCGCCCCATCATCATATCATTCTTCCTCTACCACAGTCTTGGTTTCTACATCTCGATATTTTTCGATCGATAGGCTCCCATTTGACCCTTTTGGTAGTTTGGACATCACCCGCCGTTGTCTCGAGATCTTCTTTATCTTTTCCTTTTTCTAGCTCCAGAGCTATCTTCGTCTAGATCTCTTCTATCCTTTCCCTTTAGAATTGTTCCAGTGCATGTTCTTTCTCAGTCAGAGGTGCAGCCTTAGCCCTGCCACTGGCAGCAATTTCCTCTTCCTTCCTAGTCTCTCCTATCAATTCCTCCACATCTGACTCATCCTCACTCAACCATTCGTTGCATGTTTCTGGCTAGCTCAGGTCCACTGCTTGTATCCTCCTCTTCGAAGAAATACAAATCCTGTAAATCAATGACCAAATCCTCTTCCAGATCAGCCAAATCCTCTTTTAAGTCAGCGAAGTCATTTAGGCTTTGTTCAGGCCAATTGTTATGATTTTACCCTAGCTGGTTCTCCCTAATAGCATTAATGCTGAGAAAGTCCGGCAAGATGATTACTAGCTTTGGCTGATCAACGACCACAATGTATTAACTGGGATCGTACTCCTCTACGAGTGAGATCCCCTTCTCTATGACATGGGTATCAAACAACCCAGTCTTCAATACATTCTTTTCTTTCTCTGTTTCTACTGCCATGGGTGTTAGATCCATTATGCACATGTCTGCGCTTTCTAGAATAACCACCTCCGGTTTTGGTAGGTGGGATGAGGTAATGTATGTGCTAGGGTTGAAGGTGGGTGGTAGCGTATAGATGTGGTTAATGTTTCTGGGTAGTGGAATTTGGTTATATGCAGCAAGTGGATTGGTTGTTATGTTTGGTTTGGAAGGTGGGGCGATGACTTTGTTGTCAATGAGATCCTAGATCTCATGACGTAAACGGTAGCACAGGTCCATGGGATGGCTATATTGTTGGTGGAAGATGCAATAATGGGTAGGCTCATGTTTGGGTGGCAATGGGTCCGGAAGTGGACGAGGATCGAGAGGCTTAAGATGTCCCTTTTCCATTAATAGTTTGAGGGTGCAGGTTGGGCTCATATGCACGAGAGTAAAATCTCTTCGATTTCGGGGTGGGCTGGTGTTTTGTGAAGGTTATGAGGTTGTGGCAGTAGCAAAGGGATCAACCACCTTGGCCGTTGAAACAATAATACTGGCATCCGTAGGCTGTGGAATAGTGTTATTGCTAGCATTGGTATTTCGAGAGAATGGCCTTCTAGTAGGTTCACTTGTTCTATGGATGACACCATTTTTGAATGCACTATCAATCTAAACCCCTAACTCATGTAAGGAAGGAAAGGTGGATAACGGTGCCACTATCATCCTTTGCAGCATATCTAGTTCAAGCTTATGGACCACCAGTCGGACTCGTTCTCTTTCAGCAGGTCTATATGTCATTCAGGCTGCCTTGCTTCTCCACTAGGCAACAGAATCAATGAATGATTCTTTGGGGTTCCGGGTAGTAGCCTCAAATTCGCTAATGGTTACCTCTATCTAGGTGTTATATGAATACTGATTGACAAATGCCTCAGATAGCTCCTCCCAATTTCGTTGTGTTGGGTCTTCAAACTTAGTGTACCAAATAGCTGCTACATCAGACAAGGTTCTCCTAAATAACGAGAGCTTTTGTGCTTGGGACAAACCCATTAGCCTTAGCACATCTGAGAACAAGTGGATGTGCACAATCAAATCCCCACTTCCATCGAATCTGTCAATGTGGGGCATCTTAAATTTCTCTAGTAATTTGACCGAAGCCTCGGTGTACCCGTCTTCGATATCCCGAATGGAATTGAAGCCTTGGGATTTATTCAATGCTTTCTCCAATCTAGCAATCTCGACCAAGGCCAGATCAATTACATTGATATCAAAAGGAAAGATTCCTGCAGGGGGTTGAATCGGAGGCCTAAACCATCCTGTACAGTCTCACTGTAAAAAACACATACCAAGTAAAAGAACCAAAACACATCTATGAGGGGGTAGGGTTACCCTATCCCAAATTTTTGACATGATCTAGGCTACACTATTTCAAACAATGAGCTTCACGACATCCTGCAAATGGGTGGCATCCTGTCCTAAGTTGGAATAGTCTCTATAGCTTCACTATATGCAACTAGATCAAATGGTCGAAAGGGTACCTCAGCAAGATTACCTAATATACCTCTCACACCGAGAAGTGAAAGGAGGATCAAGCGGTACAGCCGTAATTCAGATCCAAGGGTTATGTTTCTAACACGGTAGAGCCCATGACTAGGTAGCCTTTTGGCAAGCCTTTTGGGCAAGCCTCCGGCAAACCGTCTAGGAATAGCAGCTAGAAAACATATAAGTGTAGATAAAATTTCACATCATGAATTTCAAGTCAAGTTCTCTAAGTTCCCGAGACTCGTGCCAACAGCCATTAGTCTGTCATCACCAAAGTGTCTCGTCTTGGGAACTTAGGTACGAGAGGGCAAGGTCATGAATTGAGCACCCACTCGCCCAATCAAGGATCGGCTTCTGCTAAATCATGTTGTGTTTTTTATTTACATTATATACTCTTATTCCGATTATTAAACTAACATTACTATGTGATGCACACAAATATAGACTAATTTGCAAAGATTAAAACACTTTGATTTCATGTTTGTTTGAAAATTATTTTTGATACTCGTCACTTGAAAAGGTGAGTTTGTATGTACATTAATCAACTTATCCTAATTTTGGAAATTAGCCTCCACCCAGCAGCATTCAAACAGGTATAGCAATTAAGCAATTAGCTTCATGGAAATATTCTTGATATTATAACACTAATATGCAATGCATCATGCTAAAAATCAAAATTGCTCAGTGTAGCTCGACTTTTTCACGCACCCCCTTTCGGATAGGCTTGAATTGGTCCTACAGTTCGGACTCCCATCACTGTTCTGAATCTAATCTCGCAAAGTGGAATGCGAGACTAATAAATCACCAAAGAGTTCAAATTCGGCAAATCGTTTTGGAAAATCGATTTTAAACAAAAAGCGCCAAACATGGACTGCTTTGTCAGATTTCAGAGTCGTCACCTAAATGTTTTGTTTTGGGAAATTTAAGAAACCCTGACTCGTGCCTAAGGCCACGTGTCCGTCATCACCAAAGTTGCCTCGGCTCGGGAACTTGGGTATGAGAGGGGAAGGTCCTGAAATGAGCACCCCCGCTTGCCCGATCAAAGATCGGCCTGTACGAAACATGATATGTTGTTTTTGAAAACACATGTGTTCTTGTTTGATCATTAGCTAACTTACTATGTGATGCGCACAACACACAAGTATAGACTAAATCGCTCAATTTGGAACAAAACATCTCATGTTTATTTTTCGAAAATGGTTTGAAAATGCTACTCACAAGTAGGCAAAACACGAATTTGCCACCCTCAAGTGGTCTTAAAACATGATGATTTTGCCACCCTCAAGTGGGCTTAAAACTCACATTTTGATGAATTGTTCCAATTCAAGTAATGAAGCCTTCATCCACAGGCATTCATGCAGTTATATCATTTAAGCAAATAGCCTCATGGCAAGCATGCGGTCATGGCAACACTCACACTCATGCAAGATGCTAAAGCATAAACATTTACAGTGTACTCCAAGCCAAAACAAAAACTAGTTAGAAATTATGCATGATCCTAACTATGCTAGTATGCCTAATGCAACACATGCAAAAATGCAACTAAATAGGCTCGGCTATCTAAGATGGCATATGAATGCGACAATTGATACATGTATTCAAATAGGTATTGAAATACAATGCAGTTTGAATGATGCGCCGAGCCCGGTGCATGCAAGACAAATGAATGATGCACGCATGCAAAGCATAAGGTATGCTAATCAAAATATGCCCTAATCTAACCATCAAAAGCTGATAAGTAAAAGGGAGAAAGAAGTGGGGATTGGAAGACATGCACACACACACGCACCCTTATTACAACATTGTGCCCTCTCGCAGGAGGGTCCGAATAAATATGCTAAGCTAATCTAAGCTAAGCTAACCAAATAATCTAATTAAGCTAATAAGACTAATTATTACAAATTAAACGAATAACTAGAAAACTAATTACTAATTATTACAACACTTAATTAATTAACAAATTAATTGCATACACAAGTTGAGATGCAAACTAACAATTAAAGCTTTAAACTATGCTGCCCCAGCGAGATGAAGAAATTGAACATGCATGCTCGCATTTGGTTTCTCGCCCCAAAAAGCTCTCCGGTTTGCTCTCTTGAGGTTCTGTCTGTAGGGTGTCTCCAAGAACTAGCTGCTGAAACTTACCAAACCAAAGCTGGGGAGTGCACCAGTGGCCTGCCACCCATCAAAGGTGGTTGTCGGCCACCTCTAGCCAAGAGTGGGCCTTTGCCGGCCAAGGATGGAAGGGTGCCGGCCATAAATGTGGCACTACCAGCCACTAGTGTGCTGTGACACCATTCTGCAACAGAGCACAAAAACAGAGGAAATAGAGGGTCTCTCTAGGGCATGTATGTACTGTGCCGCTCCATATCATTTCAAAACATCAAGGGAGAGGCACTATTGGATCCAAAACCATCAATCAAGCATGCAATGCATGATGGCCAAAGATCCAATCTTGCACAAATTCAATAAATGCAATGCAAACAAGACTCTAAGAGCATTGCCTTATCATGGAAGGTCTAAGGCAATGGAGACAAAGGGGATTGGCCCACTTTCATCACTTTGAGTATGAGGTGGACCAATCCACCTTGTGTTCAACAGAACGTCTGATTGAACACCCGTGCAATATGCTATGCTTGGCTTGAAACACAAGGCTCTAACATGTAAACAATGCATGCATAACATGTTAAGGGACAAAAATGATGAAACTAGTGATGGACACAACACTAGAGACATGGAATACAATGCTCTATGGACTAAACTAGCTCTAAACAGGCCTCACGCATGCTAAAACAGTGGCCAAAAAGTGCTACGATGATAGCATAAAAGGGAAGAAAATACATGCTCAATTTATGGCTCACAAGCAAGATACAAAGCTCAACTCTCAAACACATTGAAAGAGTGATATATACAAGAGTAGGGCAGAGATATGAGCACTGAAATCACATGCCAAATGATGACGTATCGTGCAAACATCACAAGTATAGCATGCAAGAGGCCCTAAAACTCAAAGCTAGTAAAGAGCACTACACAAGAAGCATGCAATACATAGCCTAAACAACCAAACCAGCTCTGGACAGAGCTCAATCATGCCAAAACAAAGGTTAAAACATGCTGAAAAGGGAGCCCAAAAGCTTAGACAAGCATGCATACGTATTGGCTCATAAACAAGGCATAAACACAACCCTCAAAAGCTATGAAGAAGTGAAGTATATGAGACTGTGACTACACTATATGCACTGAAATTACATGCTAAATGGTGCCATACCTTGCAAACATCACATGCATAACATGTTAGAGGCCTCAAAACTGAAAGCTAGTCAAGGCCCTTTACACTACAACCATACAAGGCAAGCCTCAAAGGGCCAAGACCACTCAAAATAAAGTTAGATCATGGAAAAACATGAGTAAGAACATGCTAAGACAGAGCTAAAGCATGCTAGAACAATGGACTAACTCATGAAGCATACTATGCTAACAAGCAAGATTGCACTAGAGGTATAAGATGTGAGCAACCAATGACCAAACAAGCCAGAAACAGAGTTATGGATGGTCTGAAAAGCCACAAAAATATGCTTTAAGAAAGCCACAAAGAAGTAGAAACACATGCTCATTTGGTGGGCCATCAACACAAGCAAGCAAGACAAGAGGAGGGGGGACCACTCCTTCCCATTTGGGGCCTCAAAACCACCTTTCCACCATTAAAATTCCGTTGGAATTCAGTGGTTAAAAGGCCAAAAAGAGATAGTTTAAATAGCCTTAAACGAGGGTACAAAGACAAAGCTTAAAGAGGAATATGCTCACCCTTGAAGCACAACTTTAAAACAACAACTTCTCTGAGCCAAAACCAGCTTTTTGAGTCCAAAAAAGACCCTCAAGTACCTCAGCAACAAGGTAATGGTGTTTCACTAGGTGTTGTAGTGTAAAAGTGTAGAGAAAACACACTTTCAAGGCTAAAATATATAGAGAGAGAATTCTAGAGAGAGAGAGAGAGAGGAAAATATCTCAGCCCAAATGTTGTAACCCTTTGCATGCATATAGATAGCCTCTATATATAGAAGATATAAAGAGCCTTCAAAGCAATCCAGCCCTCCACATGCAAGCAGATGGTCTATCCTGCAAATAGCTGGCTCAAAAATATCTAAGTATATCTGTTGAAATAATGGTGATCTGTCGGCCATCAGTGGTGGCCGACAGTGCCTTACTGATGGCTGGCAGTGCCTATCTGTGGCTGACAGGGCAAAGCCTATGGCCACCAGCCTTTCCTGATGGCCGGCAGGCCATCAAGGTCATCACAAAGCAAGGACCAACACATGGTCCACAAATGAGACAGAATGGAAATAGGGTTTGAAATGATCAAACCTGGAGCATTCCGTCACGAAAGTCAACACTCGACGAGCAATCAAACTTGCTGGATGTACCTGCAAGCACATCCCAAGTCTTGAGGACGGTAAAAAATGGGGTGTCTACAGTTGCCCCTCTTTGACAGAACTCGAATGTCATGAAATGACGAGAGTGAGTGTCAAAGCCCAGAGACGACCCATTTTTGACAAGGCCGAAGACTTAGACAATCATTCAATAAAGCAATATGGATGCGCCCAAAGGCTGGGCCAAAATGCAAATGACATGCACGGTGCAAGAGAATAACTTATGAAGCATTTATGCAAAATAAATACAACATTTTAAGAAAACCAACAAGGTATGGCAGTCTCACATATTTCATATAGAAATGATGTAAGAAAATTATGCAATCTTCACTGCGCCTCACATAGGAAAGGCCAAAAGCAACTGTCGGGCATACCCGAAATCTCAAACAAAACACCTCTCAGCGTATCACACGCGAGAGAGGGAAAGGAAACACCTCTTAGTGTATAACACACGAGAGAGGGAAAAGCAACACCTCTCAGTGTATCACACGCGAGAAAGGGAAAGGTAACACCTCTCAACATATCACACGCGAGAGAGGGAAAGGCAACACGTCTCAGGGTATCACACGCGAGAGAGGGAAAGGCAACACCACTCAGCGTATCACACGCGAGAGAGGCAAAGGCAACACCTCTCAGCGTATCACACGTGAGAGAGGGAAAAACAACACCTCTCAGTGTATCACATGCGAGAGAAGGAAAGGCATCAGCGTATCACACGCGAGAGAGGGAAAGGCAACACCGCTCAGCGTATCACACGTGAGAGAGGGAAAGGCAACACCTCTCAGCGTATCACACGCGAGAGAGGGAAAAACAACATATCTCAGCATATCACATGCAAGAGAGGGAAAAACAACACATCTCAGCGTATCACACGCGAGAGAGGGAAAGGCAATACCTCTCAGCGTATCACACGCGAGAGAGGGAAATGCAACACCTCTCAACGTATCACATGCGAGGGAGGGTAAAAAAACGCCTCTCAGCATATCACACGTGAGAGAGGGAAAGACAACACCTCTCAGCGTATCACACGCGAGAGAGGAAAAGGCAATCTCTCAGCGTATCACAAGCGAGAGAGGGAAAGGTAACACCTCTCAGCGTATCACATGTGAGAGAGAGCACCTACAAGATGTCGGTGTAGCCATCAAGCGTACCCAAATGTCTCTAACCAATGAGATAAGGAAGAGGGATGATTTTAGCTGGAATTCCCTTAAATGAACTGCACATACAACAACGCCTGGTTGTGCCAACTTCAAATGAACCGTTCATACAATATCATGCCTGCAAATGAAAGAAGCTTCACAAGTACAATGCTATGAGAATGCATGTTCTATGCAAAATAACAACGACGCTTATTCAATGCAAGATAATCAACGATGCATGTTCCATGCAAACATAGTAATGCACGGTCTATGCAACAACTTAGAATACACGTTCAATGCAAAATGCAAATGCCATGTGACAACAAAAGCATGCTTGATAAAGACAACTCGAAAGCAACTTCCGGTTTACCTCCTGGAAGAGTTGCAATGTATTAAAAAGGATACACCTTGTGTGTGTTGATGGGTGATGACCACCGCACACTGAGAATACGATTCTAGGCTTCCGCGGAGGCATTTTGAATCAAACTTTGAGCACACCTTGCATTTTTGGAACCCAAGGACACAAATCAAAGAAAAAGAGGCAGGGGAAGCTGATAGAGGCCTGTTAGCCATGAAGGGAGGCTGCTGGCCCCCTACCGGCCATCAGTGGCCACTGCCGGCCATCAATTGAGAGGTGCTAGCCATCGATGTGCCACTGCCGGCCATTGATGGCAGATTTGGGCAAAATGGTCCTTTGACCCACGGGTCTTTAAGTAGGGGTAGAGACACTTCATTTCCTCACAACCCTTTGCACAAAACCTTCCTCCCTTGCTCTCCAGGTACTCCTCCTCTCTAGATCCGCGCGTTCTACGTGTTTCCCAACACACTAGAAACATTTTCTTCGCAAAAACCCTTTTGTTCTCTTCGATTTGAACCGATCAGAATTTGATTTCGACGCTTCTTCCGTCATTTCCACCGTTCAAGGATCAATTCCCTCAAGTTTCTCCCAAGGTTAGTACATTTTCCCTGGGTTTTCAACTTTCTTTGACTTTTTCTCTTTCCTAGGGTTTACTTTATTCAAAGTTCACATTTCCCGCATTTTGCTCATTTTTGCTCATTTCGCATCCATTTCAAATGGCAGACGATATCCCATATGACGGGGGCTTTCTTGCACTTCCTCCGGTAGAGTTTGTAGCGGACTTCGAGGCTGAGCCTGAGCCACTACCGCCGAACATTCGCCCATTCAATCTGACAAGGTATCAGCCCGAGACACACCTTATACTTGTTGCGGGAGGCAACAAGGACTTCACTGATTTGGTCGAGGACGCGGTAGATGACCTCTTGTTGAGAGAGCCCATATCTCATCTATCAGCCATCGCCGTGGAGGTACAAACTTCGCTTTTCTGCAATACCACCCATAACTGCTGCATTTCTTACACTGTTTTGATCCGATTGCATCACATGCCTTGATTTAACTGTATCTCATACACTGCTGCTTCATATTCAACTGTACTTTATACATCACTGCTCTGCATTCAACTGTACTTTTAATTGTACTTTATTTGATTGTATCTCATGCATTAACATAGGATGGATCCCTCTCCTTCCGAGGCTACGGTACCATGACAGCTCGGGATTGGTACGATGAGCTTCCAGCCGAGGTCCGTGACATCATCAACGGGATTGGCTTTGGTCTGTTTTGCTCCAATTTGACGTGGATCATAGTGAGCCGCCCTCTCTTAGGGGCTCTAGTGGAGAGGTGGTGGGATACCACCAACTCCTTCCACTTATCTTCTATGGGGGAGATGACGATGACTCCTTACGACTTCGCCATGATCACTGGCTTAGGCGTAGGAGGTGAGCTGATTCCCCTCGATCCTGACATAGGAGAGTTGGAGGCTGTATGGGCTGCATTTCTCAGGGCACAGCCACCGACACTTCGGGCAGGTATGGTTCGACATAGCTGGTTTGAGGAGCAGTTCCGAGGAGTTGAGCCCGAGACCATTGAGCAGACCGAGCAGTACGCCATGGGCTTTCTCATGTTTCTCTTTGGTACCACCTTGTTCTTGAACAGGTGGAATACCGTCAGTTTGTACTTTTTAAGTGCATTAGTGGTGCTGCAGCGAGTCCCGTTCTACAACTGGGGCGGAGCCGGCCTCACCACTCTATACGGATACATGAGCTCGACCTCTCGGATGAGCGGGACCTTGCTTGGCGGATACTGGCGGGCTTGGGAGGTACACAGCTTAGTTCTCCCTTTTTACCTTGCAGTTTCTGCTTAGCATTTCCTGCTTTACTTTTGTGCAACACATGTAATTCCAGCATCCTCTGTATCTGCTCATACACTGTATGCTTTTTGCTTTCTACATTTTATGTACTCTGTTCATACATTGTACTACATTCTGCTTTCTGCATTTTCTGTACACTGTTCATACACTGCGTTGATCACATTTCCCTTGCAGCTATGCGTGTACGTATACTTCCCGACTCTTGCTCCAGAGCCTATTGTGGAGACCCCAACGACAGTCTCGTTCTCTCGGGTGTATGATGGCCTGCTCCGTCGTAGGACCCGGGAGAGCTTCATGTTCTTCCAACAGTATTTTGACACGGTCATGGCGCGCGAGGTAACCCAAAACATAGTCATGCTGCTTTTCAACTAGTTTGATACACACAGTAGTCAATTGATAATGACTAATCCTTTGTTCATTTTCTCATCTTCAGATCACATGGCAGCCATGGGACGTGATACTGTCAAGGGCCAGATTCCCATATGAGACTGCTAGGGCCGTGGCTCGCTATCACATCCTCTTCGAGGGACCGATCTGCTGCGCTTGGTTCTTAAGCGAGAGCTCCGTACGCCAGACCTTGAGCTTCCCTGCCCCGTTTATACCGATGGCACCTCCCGCATCTATGAGAGAGACACAAAAGCTTTCTGAGGAGCAGGTGATCCAGTTCATGGTAGGACTAGATGCAAACCTTTTTCGCATGGAGGGCGACTACACGACCTTCGTTCAGATGCATCTGATGCCGCCTCTGACCAGCATTCGCGGAGGTGAGGGAGTTAGAGCTCCGACTGCGAGAGGGAGAGGCAGAGCGACCAGATCTCGTAGGAGGAGAGATTCTGAGGTGAGACAGGAGACTGGGTGGCCAGAGTTGCCTACTTCATTGACTTATCGGAGACGTTCGGGGGAGACTTGCCAGATCTCCATAGAGCCTACACCAGCTAGTCATGCACTTGTCGGAGTTAGAGGCCTGATCCCGGTATGCACTGAACTTTACATTTTGCACATTTACCTCATTTCAATTATGCTGTATAGAATACTGATCCCTTCAATGCACTTACAGGCACCAATAGAGTACACAGGGCAGGCCCTTAAGCTCGTGTCTTCCTTGACAGACATGGTGCAGACGAGTCTGGATCTGCTTAGCCTCTACCGGATCCCGATAATTTTTTCAATTTGCATTTCATGCCACAAAGTCTTTCTGCTAAAACATTAGTACTGAAACTGCTCCAAACTTCACTGATCTGACATATTACACCAAACACTACATCGATACATTGTTCCCACACTGTAGACGTCCCCGAACGCCCCGGGAGGAACGAGTCCCCCGTTCCGTTCGATATTGGGCTCACTACAGTTCAGGACTCTAAAATTGTCACGGTTCTAAGTCTGAACCAAAGAGTCCAAATCCGGTAAATCGTTTTGAGAAAACAGATTTTTTTGAAAGAAGTGGCAAACATGGACTGCTTTGCCAGATACAGAGTGGCTACCTAAATATTTTATTTTGGAGAAATTTAGGAAACCCTGACTCGTTTGCCTAAGGCCACGTGTCCGTCATCACCAAAGTTGCCTTGGCTCGGGAACTTGGGTACGATTGGGGAAGGTCACTTCGTGAGCACCCCCGCTCGCCCGATCAAAGATCGGCCTCTACTAACCATGATATCTATCTTTGAAAACATTATGCGTTCTTATTCCGGTTATTAGCCTAGATTTACTATGTGATGCGCACAGCATACAAGTATAGACCGAATCGCCTGAATTGGAACAAAACATTTCATGTCTATTTATTTGAAAATGGTTTGATGGTGCTACCCGCAAGTAGGCCAAGACGTGGATTTGCCGCCCTCGGGTGGGCTTAGAAAATATGATTTTGCCACTATCTAGTGGGCTTAAAACACACATTTGAATGAATTGTTCCAATCCAAATAACCCAACCTTCACCCACAGGCATTCAGGCAGTTATATCACATAAGCAATTAGCCTCATGGTAAGCATGCTATCATGGCAGTCACTCACACGTATGCAAGGATGCTAAAGCATAAACACTTACCGAGTACTCCAAGCCAAAACAAAAGCTATGTTAGAAATCCATGCATGATCCTAACTATACAAAAATGCCTAATGCAACACATGCAAAATGCAACTAAGGCAGGCTCTGCTATTTTAAACATGGCATATGAAATGCTACAGCTAACATGTATTAAATTTGGAATTGAAAATACAATGCAGTTAGTATGATGCGCTGATCCCGGTACATGTAAAACAGATGAATGAATGCAAACATGCTATCATACTGTATTCTAATTGAAATATGCCCTAATGTAACCATCATAAGCAGGTAAATAAAAGGGAGAAAGACGTGGGGTTGGAAGACATGCATCACACACACGCACACTTATTACAACATTGCCCTCGCGCAGAGGGTCCGAAAGAATAATACAATCCCAAATGAATATTACAGTCCAAATAATTACAAAATCCTAGTTAATTACCAAATTAACTAAGAAAACAATAAAACTGGCATGCAAGCCAAGGACTGCCATGACTCTTCTCCGGATGATGAATGATGCATGCTCGGGTTGCCTTTGCGCGAAAATCCACTGGGATGCCCCAATTAGCCTCTGTTTTGCAATGATTTCTTGGAAAGCGCGCCAAGCCCCGGAAGACTGCTGATTCTTGATTTGTTACAATAGAGAGCAGGAGAGGGGCATAGCAATGTATTTTCACAGATGTATGCATGCCTCGATCCTTGTGCCATCAATCACGCATCTCGATGCATGATGGCCGAGGAGTCGAATTATGCAACTCGATATAGAATGAATGCATATGAAAACACGACAAGACCTAACTCCATCATGGGCAATCCAGAGTGTCGGTGACTGGGGAATTGAGACACGTTCCGTCACTCAGAGTACGAAACGTACCTCGTTTCCTGTGCTCAGGCTAACTCCTATCCCAAACACAATGCAATATGCATGACATGCATGAATGCAACTAATATACAACCTAGCATGCACAATGCTATGAAATGGCATACACGATGCACGAGGTAACCATGGCATACACAATGCTCTAACATACGACCTAGCATACGCAATGCTATGAAATGAAATGGCATACACAATGCACATTGGACTTACACCAACATGAGTGGACCTCTGCTCCACTCACATAAGAGGCCATTAGCTGAAAATGAGACTCTTGAAGTACGTGCACATATGCACGCAAACCGAGGACCGACCCTAGGGCACCGAATGCCACTCTAACAAGACATGGCAAGGTATGAAATATGGCACACAAACATGCAAGTTTCAGCGCTAAAATATAACCCGAAACAGCCCCGAATAATGAAAGCATGGCACCCGAAGCATGAAATGAGACCCGAAATGCAAAACTAGGCATACGCAATGACCTATAGCTATACAAAGCGTGCATTATTTGATCATGACATGTGAAGACAGATTCAAGGCAGCCCCAAGACAAGCATGTTTACAGTTTTAGGTGAGGCCAAACAATGAACACAAATGGGGCTAAGCTAGCATGCAAAAATGGTCCTAAAAGAAAGGTAATGAAGAAAGTCACAGCTTCTGGACCCAAATGGCCAAGAGCCCTTCAACAAAGTTGAAGAGGGGATCAAAATGAAGCACTTCACAGTTTACAACCGAGCCCAAAACAGTGCACAAGCATGCTCAAAATACTATGTAAAACAAGGCCAAAAAGAGAGCTATAACACAAAGTACAAAAAGGATGCCTCAAATAGTAAAAGACCCTTAAGGCTGTTTTCGGTTTGGACTAAAGCCCAAAAACAGAAGCACAAGAGGCTAACAAATCATGCAAAAATGGAGCCAAAAAAGGGATATAAAGGCAAGTGGAAGATAGAAGCCTCAAACAGTGATGAGCCCTTCAACAACATTGAAAAGGGCTCAAAATAAGCCACTTTATAGTTTATGACATGCCTCAAAACAATTTATACATAGGCCAAAAATACTACACAAGAAAATGGCATACAAGAGAGGCAATGAAACAAGTGCAACAAGGAGGCCTCAAATAGTGAGAGGCTTTAAACAAATATGAAAAATAGCTCAAAATAAGCCTAGTTCCAGTTAGGGTCGGAGCCCAAAACAGCAAGCAAGTATGGCTAATGTATTGAACAAAATAAAGCACAAAAAAGGAGAATAGGGACTCACCCTTGAAGACTGGTCTTTGATAGCCTCTTGGCTTGAGATGCAGCGCTCCTAGGCTCTGAAGAACAACCTCAAGCTGCTGGAATGGAGGATGGAAGGGTGGGGCTATAGGTTGGTGAAGAAATGAGTGTAGGGCTTGAGGGTTTGGAGCTTGGAAATATAGAGAGAGAGAGAGAGATACAAGGCAAGAGGCTTGGGGGAAATTTTTGTAACCCTAAATATGCAGCTGGAGGGCCTGCTATATAGGCAAAAAGGGAGGGAAAAAGGGGGGAAAAATGGAGGGAAATGAATCAAGTTTCCCCCAAAAAATGCAGTCCCCCGGATACAGAATCTGGGGGGAAAAGGAGGGTGTATTTGCACTGTACTTGATGCAAGGATTCTGGCCGGCCAGTTATTGAGACTGTAGGTGGCCGGCCGGCTTTCCCCATGGCCGGCCGGCCAACGGTCAAAAGGGTCAATGAGAATTAATGGCCGGCCATACCAAAAAAGGAGCCTCTCATGTGTGCACAACACAACCATGTAGTCAAAAATTGGAGAAAGTGAGCCAGGAGAGAGAACAACCCACTTTTAGGAGGGGTTCAAAAGGGGCAGAGAGGATTACTGGCCGGCCACCAAATATTGGTGGCCTCCCAGATGGGTACATCACAAATATGGGGTTTAGGGTGCAAAAAAATGGCCCAAGGGTGGTCAACATTGGCTTTGAAGTGAGAAAAAACGGGTGATGGAGGGCGATGAAGGGATAAAGTTGGCTGACAGAACAATTACTGGCCTCCCATCCTTCTATGACCTTCCTAGCAATGAAACAGAGGTCCTTGCCAAAAATGAACCAAAACCGATGCAAAATGAAGGTTCGGAGGCCGGAACGCGCAGTCCGGGGCCTCGAAAACTGACTGTTGGGCACCGGGAGTGGTGTTCGACCACGAAGTCGGTTTCTCAAACCACAGTGTCCCTCGAAAGGGAGCAGACAAGATGTATGCCAAAAATCGGAGCAAACGGAGATGGTTAAGCGGTCCCGAACCGAGGCACACGGCCAACGGCTCTGAAAAATCGGAAACCGGACTCCAAATGGGCAAAATGGCCTACGACCACGAAACGTAGCCTACGGCTACTAAGAGATGATCTACGAGACCTCTCCCTCCCTTCAGGAAGAGAAAACGGAGAAAACAGAGCCTGGTTCGCAAACCGAGACAAAGCACAAAAGAGTCCGGAAGTCCGGAGGCAAGGCTCGTAGCCGAGACTCTGAAACTTCTGAGCAAGCACAATATGCAATATCACCGAGTGCTCAACTGGTGACGTCTGAGTCTCAAGGTCGGTCAAAAATGGGGTGTCTATAGTTGCCCCTCTTTGACAGAACTCGAAAGTCATAAGTGACGGGAGTGAATGTCAAAGCCCAGAGACGACCCATTTTTGGCAAGGCCGAAGACTTAGACAAACATAGAAAATAACACAGATGTGTCTGCAGGCATGCCCGCAGGCAGGGGCAAAATGCAACCGAAAATGCAAGAAGCCGAAGATAACTTAATGATCATGCAAATGCAACAAGCTGTAATGAAGCAAGTATTCGCAAATAGATGCAACAGTTTTAAGCAAGAATGCAAAGTAACAACTACATTTCATACAGTTAAGAATGCGGAGAATTATTCAATCCTCGCCACGTCTCACACGGAGAAGATACGATACCTGTGCGGTTCATCTGGTCGCACCAGCTTCAAATTAACCGTACATACAATATCGTGCCTGCAAAATAAAGTAACTCAACAAGCACAACATATCTAACAACATATACCCAATGTGATATCGAGTGCAGACAATCGCGGTGTTGATGGAAAAGTGCATCGCAATGCGGGAAGAAACGCGCGTGACAACGCGGGTTCAAGCACGGAGGCTCGGTGATGTCAAAGAGACGTGCATAACAATGCAAGTATGTGCATGAGAATGCAAGTTATGTGAATGATAATACAGAACAAGCGTAAACCAGGATGCATGTTCTTCACAAAACAATGAGCAAGGAAATGCGCATTTCGGCGAGGGCGATTTGGTCGCGACCTCCGGTTCACCTCCCGGAGAGGTTACAACATGTTCAAAAAGGATACATCTCACTTTTGATGAGTAATGATGAGACACGCATCAGAAGTTAAAGCTGAGGTCCCGGCGGAGCGATTTCGCGACAGGAAGTGCACTTCTCTTGTACTTTTTCAGGTCCCGGGGACTCCAATCCTCCTCAAACTTTGCAGGGACCTTGGGGGGCATGTGGGGAACACCACCGGCCAGTTTTACTGGGAGAGGGAGGCCACCGACCATTTTTTGAAAAGTGAATGGCCGGCCTGCCAGAAAAAGTGGCCGGCCGGCCACTTTGCCAAATTCGGGGGCAGTTTTGTCTTTTCGGCCTCTTTTCTTTAAATACACTTATCCAAACACTTTGAGCTCATAAGTGCAGCTCCGAAATCCTCTTCCCTAGCTTCCCAAACCATTTTGTCCCTCAGATCTGTGCTCTATACATGTTTTCCAACGTCCCACGCAAGTTGTTTTCACGAAATCTTTCAGTTTTAAGCACTTTGAACCGATTAAATTTTGGTTTCGGGGCTTCTTAATTTTCTCATTTTCGCAACTTGAGGTGAGTTTGTCTCAATATTTGGAAGGTTTTCTCGGGAGTTGACTTTTGTTGACTTTTTCCAATTTTGGCTCATTTTTGCTCCTTTTTGCAGATTTCTCGAAATGGCGAGTCAATTTCCCCATGGCGGAGGTTCTCCAGGCGCCGGAGGCGAGCCTGACATCATGTCTCTACCTCTGAGGGTTCGCCCCTTCATACCCGAGAGGTATGACCCACCAGTACACGTTCTTCCGCGGGCTGTTTTCCATCATTTCACCGAGTTCGACGAGCGAGCCCCCGGGGATCTCCTTCTGCGGAAGCCAGAGTATCATCTCTCCCATGAGGCACGAGAGGTATTTACTTCGTTTTTTACCTTTTCTGTAACGTATTATGAATTTTTCTCGTATTTTGTTCGCACTCTGAACACACGGTCCAATCACTTGAATTCCTAAACACTCAGCTCATAAATTGATTGTGAACACACGGCACACATCGGTTGAGGCTTGAACATGCAGCCCACACACTGATTTTCTGAATACATAGTTCGATCTTAAGGTGAACACTCAGCACACACTGATCAAGAGTTGAACACGCAGCCCGAATACTGATTTTCTGAACACACAGCCCAAATTGATTGTGAACACGCAGCCCACACTGATTAAGGGTTGAACACGCGGCCCAAACACTAATTTTCTGAACACACAGCCCAAATTGAAGGTGAACACGCAGCACACACTGATTGAGAGTTGAACACGCAGCCCAAACACTGATTTTCAGAGCACACAACCCAAATTGAAGGTGAACACGCAGCCCACACTGATTGAGAGTTGAACACGCAGCCCAAACACTGATTTTCTAAACACACAGTCCAAATTGAAGGTGAACACGCAGCCCAAACACTGATTTTCAGAGCACACAGCCCAAATTGAAGGTGAACACGCAGCCCACACTGATTGAGAGTTGAACACGCAGCCCAAACACTGATTTTCAGAGCACACAGCCCAAATTGATTGTGAACATGCAGCCCACACATTGAAAGTTGAACACGCAGCCCAAATTGATTTTCTGAACACACAGTCCAAATTGAAGGTGAACACGCAGCCCACACTGATTTTCTGAGCACACAGCCCAAATTGATTTTCAGAGCACACAACCCAAATTGAAGGTGAACACGCAGCCCACACATTGAAAGTTGAACACACAGCCTAAATTGATTTTCTGAACACATAGTCCAAATTGAAGGTGAACACGCAGCACACACTGATTGAGAGTTGAACACACAGCCCAAACACTGATTTTCAGCGCACACAGCCCAAATTGAAGGTGAACACGCAGCCCACACTGATTAAGAGTTGAACACGCAGCCCAAACACTGATTTTCAGAGCACACAACCCAAATTGAAGGTGAACACGCAGCCCACACTTATTGAGAGTTGAGCACGCAGCCCAAACACTGATTTTCAGAGCACACAGCCCAAATTGAAGGTGAACATGCAGCCCACACTGATTGAGAGTTGAACACGCAGCCCAAACACTGATTTTTAGAGCACACAGCCCAAATTGAAGGTGAACACGCAGCCCACACTGATTGAGAGTTGACACGTAGCCCAAACACTGATTTTCAGAGCACACAGCCCAAATTGAAGGTGAACACAAAGCCCACACTGATTGAGAGTTGAACACGCAGCCCAAACACTGATTTTCTGAACACACAGTCCAAATTGAAGGTGAACACGCAGCCCACACTGATTGAGAGTTGAACACGCAGCCCAAACACTGATTTTCAAAGCACACAGCCCAAATTGAAGGTGAACACGCAGCCCACACTGATTGAGAGTTGAACACGCAGCCCAAACACTGATTTTCAGAGCACACATCCCAAATTGATTGTGAACACGCAGCCCACACATTGAAAGTTGAACACGCAGCCCAAATTGATTTTCTAAACATGCAGTCCAAATTGAAGGTGAACACGCAGCCCACACTGATTTTCTGAGCACACAGCCCAAATTGATTTTCAGAGCACACAGCCCAAATTGAAGGTGAACACGTAGCCCACACATTGAAAGTTGAACACACAGCCGAAATTTATTTTCTGAACACACAGTCCAAATTGAAGGTGAACACGCAGCCCACACTGATTTTTTGAACACACAGTCCAAATTGAAGGTGAACACGCTGCCCACACTGATTTTCAGAGCACACAGCCCACTTACTTTACTTTGCGCACAGCCAATTCATTTTATTTACACGCAGCTTATTCATTTCATTTGCACGCAGTTTATTCATTTCATACTGAAACACCTATTCATTCTGAATGCAGGTGACTTCTCGCAATGTGCGGGGGTATGGCTCTACTGCGGCGAGAGACTGGTATGCCGAGCTCCCGGAGGCTATTCGGGATTTGGTTGACTTGACGGGGTTTGGGCCCTTCTGTACTGGGTTATCTCGTTGCCCTGCCAGGAGGACGCTGATGGCTGCCTTGGTGGAGAGATGTGGGACACCACCAACTCCTTCCATTTTTCCGCTACGGGGGACTTGACTATGACCCCCTTTGACTTTGCCGTACTGACTGGCCTGGACATGGGAGGTTGGCCTATCCCTTACGATGAGGACATGGGTCAGTGGGAGGCTGCCTGGATATATTTGTTGGGGGCTCGTCCACCTGTTGATAGAGCTTCGGGGAGAGTCCGATACACCTGGTTCTCTTCCCATTTCCGACGGGTGGAGATGGAGCCCGGGACTCCTGATGAGGCGGCACAGTATGCCCGCGGCTTCCTGATGTTCCTCTTCGGGACCACTTTGTTTGCCGACAGGGGGAACACTGTAGGGCTCTATCTGCTGAGTGCTTTGGCAGACCTATCACAGGTCAGACGATACGACTGGAGTGGCGCCGGCTTGGCTACCCTTCATTGCTATATGAGCGCGACTTTCCGCGGACGGGGGGACTTACTTGGCAGCTACTGGAGAGCCTGGGAGGTACTTTCTGCCCTCTTGATTTACATTTCTGCTCCTCATTACTTGCACATTGCACACACGGCGCACTTTATACTCTGTATCGTGCACTTTGCCCTCAGCACTTCGTATTCTGCTTTGTTTTCCACAGTTGCGGGTCTATGTGTATTTCCCGACATTGGCCCCGGAAATGGTGGTAGAGGGACCTCTCGTGACCCCATACTCACTGGTATTTGAAGGCCAGCACCGGCCAAGACCTCGGGAGTCACTCCTTTATCTGCGGCAGTATTTTGACACGGTGCGATCAACGGAGGTATTTCAGAACTCTCAGTTCTTTCTGCTTTCATCTTTGATTTGTCCTGTACATTTTCGATTTTTGCTTGGTTTATGCATCTGTTGTCCGCAGATTACATGGCAGCCATGGGCGCCTTTAGGTGAGGGTCTCCGATTCCAGTTTGCCGGAGGGTGGGGTGCCTCCCGGTACAGGATTCTGTTCGAAGGGCCAGTTGGCAGGGCCTGGTTTTTGGGAGACCGCTTCTTGCGTCAGGTCTGGGGGTACACTTCTCAGGACCCTCCTTCAGCACCACCAGTTGATATGCGGATTGCTGATATGCTCATTTCCCAGGATGTTGTTAATGCTATGCTGGGTACTGATGCCTTGCTACATCTGGAGGTGGGGGATTACGCTACTTACCGCCACATATACCTGATGCCTCCATTGACGGGAGCTCGTACTCCGACGATGAGGCCTGCTGGCATGCCATCTTCGAGCCAGGCCCGGGCTCGGGCAGCAGATGCCCCTTCCACTAGCAGGGCTGGTACATCTAGAGGTGGCGGCGGATTGGTTCCCCTAATTCCTCCGACTTATCCTCATCCTGGATGGCCGGACATGCCGACTGAGTTGACAGGATGGCAGTACGGGACCTCCTACACGATTCCGATAGAGCCTCCCCTGCCTGATCATCGATACGTCATTGATCCCGACTCACCGCCGGCATGCCCCATTGTTTTTCATCTATCATTCTAACACTTAGGCATTCCTTTATTCACTGATGATTATGAGCTCGTATCTGCAGCCACCCAGAGAGTACATGGAGGGGGTGATCGGATTTGTGGCCTCACTTGAGGGCATGGTCTTGCGGAGAGAGGCGCAGTTGTCCATCATGGGTTTCCAGGTACTCTTTAGTTTTCTGGCATTTATCATACTTCTGATGATATGCTGATTTCTGCTGCATTGATAGGCTACTTATATAGAGCACATCTGACACACACCTCATTTATACACTGTGTTTATATGTACCCACTTCATGTAGTTTTCTCGCATCTGCATCTGATGTACATATTTGGACTGATGTATTTGAATTGAGCTCTTTATTTTCAGATGCCCCCGGTATACGCTCAGCCGCAAGCCAGGCAACCTGGGCCTTCTCGGGGGGGTGGACCACCCGGGCCTTTTCGAGGAGCTGGGTCATCCAGGCCTTTTCGAGGAGCTGGAGGGGGACCGTCTCGTAGGCGCAGGACACACATTATAGAGGAGGAGCCCGATGAGGATGAGGAGGAGGAGGCTGCAGATCGTCAGTCAGAGACATCAGCCGACAGAGAGGACGACTCCGGTCTCGGTTTCGAGAGTGGAGGCGAGGCTGAGGGGGATCCCGAGGGTGACGACTCTGATTCAGATGATGACGATGACGATGGTGGCGGAGAGTCTATTCCGCAGAAGAGGACGAGGAGGGCCTCTTATTCTTGCTCTTGAGAGCACAGATGCAGCTGTTTCCTGTTTTATTTATCTTTTTGCTAGTAGTTGTAGCACATTTGTACATTATCGGGCAGTTTTATTTTTTGTAAAACTTGTGCCTTAGTCTGTAAAATGTTGTAACAAACGAGGCATGATGGAATGAAACAGCTTTTGAAAGAAGTGTTGTATTTCAAACTCTTAGCATCATATCGCATCATTTTGCACCATAATGAGATTGAATGGAAACGTGCATTGTGCATTTTGCCCAGTCAGGTAGTGAACCGACGCAATAACTTAACTTTCTAAGACATAACAAAACCTTAGCAAGTTTACAACTCAATAAACAAAATACAATAGTATTGACAACTCAAGACTCAAACAAAATTGCTTAAACAGAGAGTAACAACTCAAAAACACGAAACACGACAGCTCGACAAACAACTCGATAAGCAAAATGACAACTCGATAAACAAAACAACAACTCGACAAACAAAACTTAACAAAAGAAAGTGTACTTCGGACGATCTGGGCAACGGAACGCATCCGAAACAGAGGGGAGTGGAGGCCTTCAACTCACCCGTTGCAGGGAGATGCTTGAAACTTTCTCTCGGAGGGTACAACAAGGCTAAAGACACCCATTGGAGCATGGCCGGCTACTTTTTGGAGCCGGCCGGCCATATTTATTGCAAAGGGGAGACCACCGGCCAATTTTTGAAAAAAGAAATGGCCGGCCTGCCAGAAAAGGTGGTCGGCCGGCCACTTAGTCCAGCAACCGTCAAATTTTTGACACTTGTCCCCCGAATAGTGTCTTTTCTTCTTTAAAAGCCTTAGCTCCATGGTTCATTCAATTCACCTTAGTTTTGCACCAAGAATGGAGGCGTTTCTCGTTGAAAATCTCACAGCTTGGATCGCTTCTCTAGATGGTTCAGAAAAGCTGAACTTTCGGGGTTTCGGCTTGAATGCACTGTTCACGCTGAGTCGCACTCCGCTGCACCTTCCTTTCCTCCATGCCACGGCGAGGTTTTGGAACCCGATGATGCATGTCTTTAGCTTTGGCGGGCAAGAGGTATGTCCAACTTTTGAAGATTTTCAAGTTTTGATGGAACCTAAAGGTCATGAAGAGATTTTGCCCCAGTTTCGCTCTGGCCATGCCCAAGCTTTAGGGCGAATGTGTGGACTCACCGCACATGACGCTCGGTCTCTGATCTGTAATGGGGAACTGGACATCCTCGGTCTGATTCATCGCTTTTCTGACGCTGGTGACCGCAGCAACCATTGTTGGCAAGGTCTCCGGCAACATGCCCTTTGCTTGTGCCTGTTGTCTCACTTTCTGCTTTCCCCAGGCCTTGGCGGATCTAGCATTCGTCTGATTGAAGTTGCTCAAGGCTTGAAAGAAGGAAAGAGCTGCATCGCCATGACCTTGGCCGAGACACTGATGGGCTTGGATGCTATCTATCGCCGGGAGACGACTAGATTTGCTGGGAGTTCACTGTTGCTGCAGGTAATGTTTCCCACCCAATCTTACATATGTATTTGCTCACATCACTCGGCCCTCAGGCTCGAATTTTCTCACAAAACACTTGTCTTACTTTTCTCTCATCGTACACCTCTCTATTCTTTATTCTCTCATTTTTCATCCCTCCCCAGGTATGGTTGATGGACAAATTGCAGGTTGTGGATTCTTGCCCAGCCTACTCAGCTCGAGGCTATTTCTTTCGACAGCGCCTAGTCGATGCCCCTGATGATGGGTGGTGGTTTGACTGGATGTGCAATTTGTCTGCAGATCGCATTGCTTGGCGTTGTCCTTGGCTCAACCTCCCGGCAATGAGCTATAGCATGTCCCGGCTGATCGGGATCCAGTTGATTGGTCTGACCCACTGCGTGTTCTACTTTTCGTTCCGGTTCCTGCGCCAGTTCGGTCATGATCAAATTTTTCAGCCAGAGGGGATTGAGTACCGGGCTGCTTTCCTGGTCCGAGGTGCACAGCTTGCCTGATATGCCATAGCATGAAGGACTAGAGAGCTCCTGGCCCCCGCTCCCACTTTCAATTGCACTTTGTCTGACGAGTGCTTGGATTGGCTCAATGAGGAGGCACAGATCGGGCCTAGCTTGGCATCAGAGGCTTCGACCAGCTCTGGGAGGGGGCGTAGGGATACTTGACTTGACTATGCCCCGGATTTATTGCTTTATTAGTACTTTCAAGTTTTCTTTACGAATGTAATAAAAGGCAACTTCGATTGTATGCAAGAGCAGGAGAACTCTGTTTTGAAATCAATGAAATTGAAGGTTGTGGTACTGAAAATTTTCGCTTTGGTCCAAAAATGGTCTAGTTGTAAAGAGATTAATTTGAACAAAGTCAACTTTTATTAAAACTTTTCGAAACCATCTTCGATATGGATCAGAACTGGACACGCCTAAGATCTGTCACTGAGATGCACAATCCCGGATCCTAGCAACTGGAAAGTTGCCCCTAGTCTGAATAGTACCGCGACAACATGTGGCAACGGAAAGTTGCCCCTAGTCTGAATAGCACTGCACCGGAGATTGCGATAAATGCTGATGGATAAAGATGACTGAGATGGTCAAAATGGGCAAAGTTGATCGGGGAAAAGTTTATGGCTGAACTTTAGGGTGAAGCTGCCTACGTATCCCAAAGATGGGAATCAAGCCTTACGTAGTTCAGGCTTAGGTTCACTCAGGTATTTTCACTCTCCTTTTATGCTCTAACTTTTGCCAAGGTCGCCCTTTGCGGGTTTTCAACCTTGCGAGCTCAGTTTTTATATTTTCCAATTTTTTGTGCTCTAACTTTTGCCTAGGTCGCCCTTTCGGGTTTTCGGTCTAGCGAGCCTCTCAAGGGTAATATTTCTTCAACTTGTCCATATTGATCGGTTGTGAGAACTCCAAGCCATCTAGATCCATCAGAACCACAGCTCCACCTGACCAGATAGCTTTGATGATATAGGGACCAGTCCAATTAGGTCTGAACTTGCCCCTTGGGTGGGAGCTCGGTTGTCCTTGAGCACCAAATCTCCTTCCTTTGGATTCCTGGACTTAACTTTCTTGTTGAAAGCCCGGACAATTCTGCGCTGATAACCTTGAACATGGTACAGTGCTTTCAGTCTCCTCTCATCAAAAAGCATGAGTTCCTCAAACCTGCTCTGCTGCCATGCTGCTTCGGCTATTTGACACTCAGCCAATACTCGTAATGACGGAACCTCAATCTCGATAGGTAGAACGGCCTCCATTCCATAAACCAATGAATACGGAGTCGCTCCGGTAGAAGTTGTAATTGAAGTCCTGTAGCCCCACAGAGCAAATGGCAGCTTATCTGGCCAATCCCGGTAGATTTCCACCATCTTCTGCAGTATGTGTTTGATATTCTTGTTGGCGGCCTCGACTGCTCCTTTGGTTTGCAGTCGGTATGTGGATGACTTATGAAAAGCCACGTTGTATTTCTCTAACAAGTCAATCACTTCCTTCTTGAAGTGGGAACCGTTATTCGAAATGACCTCATTTGGGACCCCGTAGCGACAGATGATGTTATTTCTGATAAACTGTGCAACGTGCGACGCCTTCAATACCGTATATGAGTGGGCCTCGACCCACTTTGTGAAATAATCTATCGCGACCAGGATGAACTCATGCCCATTCGACCCCTTTGGAGTGACAGCCCCGATCACATCAATTCCCCAAACTGAAAATGGCCACGGCGAAGTCATACTGTACAGTTTCGACGGCGGGATGTTCATGCGATTTGCATGAATTTGACACTTGTGGCATCGTCGGACAAAACCGATACAATCCTCCTCCATAGTGGACCAGTAGTAACCCTGTCTGAGGATCTTCCGTGCTAGCATTACTCCGTTCATATGTGTACCGCACTCTCCTCCATGGATGGCTTCCATCAGGCGCTTCGATTCCTCGGCTTCAACACACAGCTTATGCATTCCCAGATGACCTCTTTTATACAGCTTACCCCCACAGATGATGAACTGAACGGCCATTCTTTTGATTGCCCTTTTATCCTTGGCATTTACCCCTGGTGGGTATGCTTCTTTCTCTAAGAAATTCTAAATGTCATAATGCCAGGGGTTTTCATCCTGAACCTCATCTATAGCAGCGATCGACTCATAGGCTGGTGCAAATTTCTAGTCAATGATGACTGGACGCATCCGGATTCCAAACGGGATGTCTATCATGGAAGATAGAGTTGCTAAAGAATCTGCAAACCTGTTGTTCTCTCTTGGAAGATGAGCAAAGTTTAGCTTCTCGAACCTAGGAATTAACAAGTCCAAGGTCTGGTGATACATCATCATCTTTTCTTCTTTGACTTTCCAGTCTCCTTTTGCTTGAGACACAACAAGGTTCGAATCCCCGATGACATCCAACCGTCTTGCCCCTAGTTCTAGGGCTGCTTCTAGACCGGCAATACATGCCTCATATTCAGCTTCGTTGTTCGAGACTTTGAACCGGAGTTTGAAGGCTAGAGGGATACGGGAATTGTCGGGTGCTATCAGCAACACCCCTATCCCATACCCGTATTGATTTGACGCTCCGTCAAAGTACATCGTCCAATATTCGTCGTCGATGTGCAAAATGGCTTCATCTGGGAATAAGTACTCAACTGCTTCACCTCCTTCCACTGGATGATCGGCTAAGAACTCTGCCACTGCTCTTCCCTTGACTGACTTGCGTGTTACATATTTCAGATCGAATTCGGAGAGCAACAGCAGCCAACGAGCTAGCCTACCCGTAAGTGCCGGTTTCTCGAAAAGATATTTGATGGGATCGAGTCGTGAAACCAACATTACGGAGTGAGCTAACAGGTAGTGCCGCAGCTTCCTGGTAGCCCATACCAAAGCTAAGCAAGCCTTCTCTAATGGTGTAGCGAGTCTCGTACTCTAGCATCTTCTTGCTCAGATAGTAGATGGCTCTCTCCACCATATCCTCTGATTCCTGTGCGAGCATGCAGCCCATTGTGGTCTTAGTCACTGAGAGGTACAATATCAATGGTTTCCCCGGCTCTGGCGGTGACAACACGGGCGAGTTCTGCAAGTATTCTTTGATCTGTTCAAAAGCAGCTTGGCATCGGCCGTCCCATTGGAATTTCTTGCCTTTCTTCAGGAGACCAAATAGTGGTTCACAAGTCAAGGTTAACTTTGAGATAAACCGTCTTATGAATTGCACTTTACCCAGAAAGCCTCGCACCTCCTTTTCAGTCCTTGGTGGTGGCATTTCTAAGATGGCCTTGATTTTTGAAGGGTCGACCTCGATGCCCCTTTGTGTAATCAGAAATCCCAGCATTTTTCCGGCTGTAACACCGAACGTACACTTCTGAGGATTCAGCCACAACCGGAATTCCCTAATCCTTTGGAAGAACTTTTGCAAGGCGGTGTAGTGGCCCTCTCTTTCTTTGGACTTGACAATCATGTCGTCCACATATACCTCAACCTCTTTGTGGATCATGTCGTGCAATATTGTGGTCGCGGCCCGTTGATAAGTAGATCTGGCATTCTTCAACCCAAACGGCATTACTCTGTAGCAGTATGTCCCCCACGGGGTGGTGAAAGCAGTCTTTTCTCTGTCTTCTGGTGCCATTACTATCTAATTGTACCCTGAGAAGCCATCCATGAATGAGAGCAAAGCATGCCCTGCTGTGAAATCCACCAACTCGTCGATATGCGATAAGGGAAAGTCGTCCTTCGGACTAGCTTTGTTTAAATCCCTGAAATCCACGCACACCCGGATCTTGCCATCCTTTTTCGGCATTGGAACGATGTTGGCCAACCAAGTCGGGTATTCGGAAACCAGCAGGAAGCCGGCATCGATTTGCTTGGTGACCTCTTCCTTAATCTTAAGAGCCCAGTCCGGGCGGATCCTTTGGAGTTTCTGTTTGACAGGTCGGGCCTCGGGGTCAAGGGGGATCCAGTGCTGTACAATCTCAGGATCGATCCCAGGCATGTCTTCGTAGGACCACGCGAAAACATCTTTGAAATCTTTTAATAAAGTGACTAAGCGCTCGCGTTCCTCCGAGGACAACGTGGACCCGATCTGGACCAGCCGTGGGTCCTCCTCAGTACCAATATTCACGGTAATGATTTCGTCCATTAAGGGTTTGGCAAATCTCTCCTGCTCCTGCTCAATTAAACGTTGCAAAACCGGAGGAATTTCTTCCTCGTCATTTTCATCAAAATTTTGAAAGTCTGAGTTTATGCAATAAATTAAGGGCACAGAGAAGTACTCAGAAACCACAGTCACTTGATTCTCATTAAGCTCATCCAAATCGTCCGAATTCTCAGTTACAACAGACTCAAACGAGAAAGAAAAAGACGACTTGGACATAACTGTGGCTTCTGGGTTATCATCCCCAGGATTACCAGACTCAGACTCAGTCGAGCTGGAACCTGATTTCGACTCACAGGACTCGGTGGAATCAGATTCCGACTCACTACCTGACCCGGTGCTGTTGGACAAAAATCCTTCCTCGTACTGCCAAGTGAGAGAGGGTGCGATGGATGCATCCAAAATAGTCGCTGGAAGGCCCGCAGCCGTTTCATCCCCGATCACGCATACCGAGAAGTTATCCCCCAAGCACTTATGGTCGATCGGAGGATCTGAGAGTAGACTTGCCAGCGCTACCCCCATTTCGAGTTCGGTGTCCTCAGACTGCACTTTCTTGCTCTGTTCAAACTCAGCTGATGGGTCTGTCTGCTCTTCGGCAACGTCATCCCCGGGTAGTTGCAGGTCGAAGAAGATCTCGAAACCTGGCACGCGCTTCTTCTCCGCATTTAGCCATGGCTCTGGGAAGTCACAAAACGGAAAGTCCTCCCCCTCCCGGACGAAGCGTCCGTTCAGGGTACCCTGAATGGGCCTATGCATTAATTCGAAAGGCTTTCCAGCCTGCTTTGCTCGGGCTCTTCCGGCCATTTCCTTTCCCTTCCTCACCCAGTCCTCTTTGGTGGGCAGATAACCCAGACCAAAGGTATGAGGGTTGTGTGGCACTTCGGCCAATGCTGAGACGCCCTTCCGGCCGCTCCTTCCCAATCCCATCCCGGGGATGTGTTGTAACTTGTTCATGAGGTAGACGGATTGAGCACTGACGTACACCCCCTCATTCACAGCCATAATATACTGCACCACTCGAGCCTCGGCCAAAGTGAATCCTAATAAGAACACATCCTCAGTGCCATGCTCGATTTCTAAGACTGGTGTGGACACTCCCGGCGGCGGATGGATTGATGAATTCCCAAAAACAATCGCTACCCCCTTCCCGTGAGGGTACTTCAGCATCTGATGCAAAGTGAAAGAGACTGCCTTGACCTGGTGTAACCACGGTCGCCCCAAAAGTAGGTTAAAGGTTGCGGGAAAGTCCAAGACATGGAATTCAATGTTGTGTTGTCCTGGACCAACCTGAGTCTGAATTTTGACAGTCCCCATCATTTCCCTGCTAGTATTATCATATGCTCTGATCACCTGAGTAGTCGGCGCGAAGTCCGCGGGCTTTAACCCGATCGCATACGCTGTTCTGGCTGGGCAGACATTGATGGCGGACCCGGTATCAACAAGTACCACCGGTATCCACTTGCCTCTACATTCCACGGAAACGTAGAGGGGTTTGTTATGATTTGTGCCCTCAGGCGGTAGTTCTTTGTCTGAAAAGGTTAATGCCGGGGAACCTCCTCCCGGAAAAACCAGCCCAACCAGCTGTTTTGGTGTAGTATCTATAGAGAGTTTGGACTTGTCCATGGCAGATAAGACAGCCTGTCTGTGCACTCGTGAAGCCATAAGCAGTCCCCAGATGGAGATGTCTGCTTGTATCTTCTTCAGCTGTTTCAGTACAGCTTCCTCTTCGATCTGCTTCTCTTTCTGCCTTTCGGCTTCTTTGTCCTTTCCAGATGGCTCGGGTTGGTCTAGGTGTGGGGGCTTGAAGTACCGCCCGCTTCTTGTCATGTGATCCACCTCATCGAGGTACCAGGTGTCGTCCAGTTGATTGCTTCCCCAGTCTTCGTCTGTGTGGGCAAGACATAAGTCATCGTCTTCCCACCACATTCCGTTGGCATTCAAAAGGCACCTATCTGGCTCGGACATGTTTGTACTCACAGCACTTTCAGCCTGCATGCTCACAGCATCCTCTGTTCTTGTGCCCACAGCACTTCCGATCCCCTCATGGATTTTGGCTTTCCCGGCTCTCTCAGAACCCTGTTGTTCTACCTGCGTCAGTGCAGTTTGTTGCTCAACTTCCCCGTATTCACAATGCTTCTGTCCTGAGCAAAATTCTTTGTACCGGCGCTTTTCGGCAATGTAATCTGACTTCTGGCCCTTCCGACCACAGTTGATATTCTCGCCCCTGCCGGGCCCTATTCTGGTTGGGATTCTTCCACCACACCTGGCTGATCATCCAGCCATCCAGTAGCCTCTGCCAATTCCTCATAATCAAACCAGTTGACTGCCGCGCCCCCTGATTCTTGGTCATCGAAAAACTGTAGGTTGGCAAAGTCCTTCTCCATAGCCGTCAAATCATTTGCCCCTTGCTCAAATCCATCCCCCTGGATCACACACAGCTCTTCCTTTTCTGGCAATTCTAAACCCAGCCCAATCCGGCCTGTTGACAAGTTGTACTCACTCGGATCATAGACTTTCCCAGTAAAACTCTGTTCAATCCCAGACTCAACAATTCCATCCTTTTCTGAAGTCTGCCTTGCCCCATCTTCGATGGTCACCACCGTCGGCTCTGGTTGGGTTGTGGAGATGTCCAACATGCACAAAGAGTCGGTGCAGTCGGGAAGGAGCACCTCCGGCTTAGGTAGGTGGGTAGGAGTAATATAGATGCTAGGATCGTAAGACACGACCCCGGTCTGGATAAGATTGACTCTTTTGGGAGGTGGAGTTTGGTTGTGTGTAGGGAGTGGATTGGTTGTGACATTAGGTTTCTCTGGAGGTAGAATCACATTTTTGTCAACGAGGTCTTGAATCTCGTGATGCAGCCTGAAACATTGGTCAGTATCATGACCGTGCTGCTGGTGATATGCACAGTACTTGGCTGGGTTGTGAGAGGGTGGAAGTGGATTTGGTAATGGCCTCGGCTCTAGGGGTTTTAGATGCCCCTTTCTGGTTCAGACCCCCAGAGCCTTAGATAAAGGTATGTACAGTGGGGTGAAGGTTCTTTGGCCTCTAGGCTGGTGTTTAGTGGTTTGGGTATTACTTCCGGATGCACCGAAGAAGGGTGTGGCTGCCATGGGTGTCGGAAGAGGAGGGGGAATAGTGGTGACCATGCTCACCTCTGAAGCTCTTGCAGTTGCAGCGCCACTCGGGCCTGCATTGTTGTTACGGTTGAAAGTCCTCCTTGGTTGTTCCCTATCCTGGTCAATCAGACCTTGCTTCATCGCATCCTCAATTTGTACCCCCATCTCGTGTAAATCTGAGAAGGTGGGAAAGGGGAGTACAATCATCTTCTACATCAATTTCGGTTGGAGATTGCGCACAATCATCCTGATTTGGTCTTTATCAGTGGGCCTCAAAGTCATCATCGATGCCTTCGCCCTCCATCGAGTTACAAAATCTGAGAAAGTCTCTTTGGGCTCCTGCCTCGTCGTTTCGAGATCACGAGTTGTAATCTCAATCTGGGTATTGTATGAGTACTGTGCGACAAAGGCCTCATCCATTTCATCCCAACTTCTTTTTACCTCATCCTCTAACTTCGCGTACCAGATGGCGGCCACACCCGACAGGGTTCGGCCGAACAGCGAAAGCTTTTGTGGTCGGGTTAGGCCTATTGGCCGCAGGATGTCTGAGAATAGCCGAAGATGGACCATGGGGTCCCCGGACCCGTCGAAGTGGTCAATTTGCGGCATCTTGAAACTATCGGGCAATGTCACGGCCACGTCGGTATATCCATCCTCGATATCCGGAATAGCCTTTACTCCTTGTGATTTCTTGAAGAGCTTCTCAAGCTTGCTCAGTTTCAGATCCATATGGTCTATTTCGAACTCGAAGGGAGAGTCCGGGTGGTTGGGTGTATGGGTCTTGGACAGTTGAGGCGGAAGCGGGGGCGGAGCTGGCCCCGTTGGAAGGTTCGTGTCCTCTTGCATGTTCTGGACATTTGGCACGGTGTTCTGGGTGTTTGGCAGAGCATTCTGGACAGTAGGTGCCTGCTCGGGTAATGGGGTCCCTAGCGGAGGAGGAACTTGATGTGAAACAGATGCCGCATTCTGCTGTTGCAGTCTAGTGATTAGCTCGGCCTGCTGGGCCATGATCGCGGCCTGCTATTTGGAGAACTCCGCTTGACGGGCGGCATCCTCCTGCATTTGTCTCATGCTCTCCTGCATTTGGCGCATCAGGGCTTCCATTCTTGATGTATTTTGCTGATCCATCTGACTAACTGGTATGTCTATTTCTAAAGCAACAATCGAGACCTCAGTCCTATTGTCCTCTGATGGAATAACCCACTGTTCTGGCAACCTCTGTTCTGACACACTGCGCTTTCTTGGTCTTCTTCTGACAATGGGGGCTAGAGAATGGAACAACGGCTGTCCGTCAATTAGATCCTCAGATCGATTGAGTCGACGACCTCGTGTCCAAAGTGCTTGGGGAATATCTGCTGGGTTGGAAGCAATTGTGCTAAAACTGCCCTAGTAAAAAGATAAATAAAGCAATAAGGAAATAAATAAACAGATAAACGGACAGCATAACAGCGTAAAGTAAATGCATGACACACAGCCGGGCATAACAACACACATTCGATAAGCTGAATACACACTGTCCTCAAACACTGATCATTATCCCTGAATCACTGTCCTTGAAAACTGAATCTTTGATATCCGCAGATAACTGATTCTCAATCACTGACTTATGCCCGCGGGCCTGGTGCCCAAGCTCATACACTGATACATGCATTCCCTGTAGAGACGCACTCTAAAGCACATAACAGATAAGTGAGAGCCAAAACACTCCTATGTTGGGGTAGGGTTTCCCTGTCCTATTTTGTCAGGAGCTAGGGTTTCACTACGCATGCAGCGGTTTCAAACAACCTATATCGGGTAAGCAACCTGTCCTAGTTTGGAATGGTCACTATGGATCTGAATATGCACTAGGTCAAATGGTCAAAAAGGGTGCCCCGGTAAAACTGGGGTTTGTGTTCCCATACTGGCAGATCCCACAACCGGTCAGCCTTATGGTCATGCCTTGACAAGACAAGCCTCTGGCAAACCGTTCAGGAATAGCAGATGGCAAACACGGTGTCCTAGGCGCACCAATGCAAATGCAATGCAAAGAAACACATAAGTGTAGTCAAAAACAGATATCATGAGTTCGAGTCAAGTTCTCTAAATCCCCAGCAGAGTCGCCAGAAACTGTAGATGTCCCCGAACGCCCCAGGAGAAACGAGTCCCCCGTTCCGTTCGATATTGGGCTCACTACAGTTCAGGACTCTAAAATTGTCACGGTTCTAAGTCTGAACCAAAGAGTCCAAATCCGGCAAATCGTTTTGAGAAAACAGATTTTTTTGAAAGAAGTGCCAAACATGGACTGCTTTGCTAGATACAGAGTCGCCACCTAAATATTTTATTTTGGGAAAATTTAGGAAACCCAGACTCGTTTGCCTAAGGCCACGTGTCCGTCATCACCAAAGTTGTCTCGGCTCGGGAACTTGGGTACGATTGGGGAAGGTCACTTCGTGAGCACCCCCACTCGCCCGATCAAAGATCGGCCTCTACTAACCATGATATCTATCTTTGAAAACATTATGCGTTCTTATTCCGGTTATTAGCCTAGATTTACTATGTGATGCGCACAGCACACAAGTATAGATCGGATCGCCTAAATTGGAACAAAGCATTTCATGTCTGTTTATTTGAAAATGGTTTGATGGTGCTACCCGCAAGTAGGCCAAGACGTCGATTTGCCATCCTCGGGTGGGCTTAGAAAACATGATTTTGCCACTATCTAGTGGGCTTAAAACACACATTTGAATGAATTGTTCCAATCCAAATAACCCAACCTTCACCCACAGGCATTCAGGCAGTTATATCACATAAGCAATTAGCCTCATGGTAAGCATGCTATCGTGGTAGTCACTCACACGCATGCAAGGATGCTAAAGCATAAACACTTACCGAGTACTCCAAGCCAAAACAAAAGCTATGTTAGAAATCCATGCATGATCCTAACTATACAAAAATGCCTAATGCAACACATGCAAAATGCAACTAAGGCAGGCTCGGCTATTTTAAACATGGCATACGAAATGCTACAGCTAACATGTATTCAATTTGGAATTGAAAATACAATGCAGTTAGTATGATGCGCCGAGCCCGGTGCATGCAAAATAGATGAATGAATGCAAACATGCTATCATACTGTATGCTAATTGAAATATGCCCTAATCTAACCATCATAAGCAGGTAAATAAAAGGGAGAAAGACGTGGGGTTGGAAGACATGCATCACACACACGCACACTTATTACAACATTGCTCTCACGCAGAGGGTCCGAAAGAATAATACAGTCCCAAATGAATATTACAGTCCAAATAATTACAAAATCCTAGTTAATTACCAAATTAACTAAGAAAACAATAAAACTGGCATGCAAGCCAGGGACTGCCATGACTCTTCTCCGGATGATGAATGATGCATGCTCGGGTTGCCTTTGCGCGAAAATCTATTGGGATGCCCCAATTAGCCTCTGTTTTGCAATGATTTCTTGGAAAGTGCGCCAAGCCCCGGAAGACTGCTGATTCTTGATTTGCTGCAACAGAGAGCAGGAGAGGGGCATAGCAATGTATTTTCACAGATGTATGCATGCCTCGATCCTCGTGCCATCAATCACACATCTCGATGCATGATGGCCGAGGAGTCGAATTATGCAACTCGATATAGAATGAATGCATATGAAAGCACGACAAGACCTAACTCCATCATGGGCAATCCAGAGTGTCGGTGACTGGGGAATTGAGACACGTTCTGTCACTCAGAGTACGAAATGTACTTCGTTTCCCGTGCTCGGGCTAACTCCTATCCCAAACACAATGCAATATGCATGACATGCATGAATGCAACTAATATACAACCTAGCATGCACAATGCTATGAAATGGCATACACGATGCACGAGGTAACCATGGCATACACAATGCTCTAACAAACAACCTAGCATACGCAATGCTATGAAATGAAATGGCATACACAATGCACAATGGACTTACACCAACATGAGTGGACCTCAGCCACACTCACATAAGAGGCCATTAGATGAAAATGAGACTCTCGAAGTACGTGCACGCATGCACACAAACCGAGGACCGACCCTAGGGCACCGAATGCCACTCTAACAAGACATGGCAAGGTATGAAATATGGCATACAAACATGCAAGTTTCAGCGCTAAAATATAACCCAAAACAGCCCCGAATCATGAAAGCATGGCACCCGAAGCATGGAATGAGACCCGAAATGCAAAACTAGGCATACACAATGCCCTATAGCTATACAAAGCGTGCATTATTTGATCATGACATGTGAAGAAAGATTCAAGGCAGCCCCAAGGCAAGCATGTTTACAGTTTTAGGTGAGGCCAAACAATGAACACAAATGGGGCTAAGCTAGCATGCAAAAATGGCCCCGAAAGAGAGGTAATGAAGCAAGTCACAGATTCTGGCCCCAAATGGCCAAGAGTCCTTCAACAAAGTTGAAGAGGGGCTCAAAATTAAGCACTTAACAGTTTACAACCGAGCCCAAAACAGTGCACAAGCATGCTCAAAATACTATGTAAAGCAAGGCCAAAAAGAGAGCTATAACACAAAGTACAAAAAGGATGCCTCAAACAGTAAAAGACCCTTAATGAAACATGAATAGGGGGTCAAAATAAGGCTGTTTTTGGTTTGGAAAAAAGCCCAAAAACAGAAGCACAAGAGGCCAACAAATCATGCAAAAATGGAGCCAAAAAAGGGATATAAAGGAAAGTGGAAGATAGAAGCCTCAAACAGTGATGAGCCCTTCAAAAACATTGAAGTAGGGCTCAAAATAAGCCACTTTACAGTTTATGACATGCCTCAAAACAATTTATACATTGGCCAAAAATACTACACAAGAAAATGGCATACAAGAGCGGCAATGAAGCAAGTGCAACAAGGAGGCCTCAAACAGTGAGAGGCTCTTAAAAAAACATGAAAAATAGCTCAAAATAAGCCTAGTTACAGTTAGGGTCAGAGCCCAAAACAGCAATAAAGTATGGCTAATGTATTGAACAAAATAAAGCACAAAAAAGGAGAATAGGGACTCATCCTTGAAGACTGGTCTTTGATAGCCTCTTGGCTTGAGATGCAGCACTCCTAGGCTCTGAAGAACAACCTCAAGCTGCTGGAATGGAGGATGGAAGGGTGGGGCTATGGGTTGGTGAAGAAATGAGTGTAGGGCTTGAGGGTTTGGAGCTTGGAAATATAGAGAGAGAGAGATACAAGGCAAGAGGCTTGGGGGAAATTTTTGTAACCCTAAATATGCAGCTGGAGGGCCTGCTATATAGGCAAAAAGGGGGGGGGAAAGGGGGGAAAAAATGGAGGGAAATGAATCAAGTTTTCTCCCAAAAATGCAGCCCCCCGGATACAGAATCTGGAGGGAAAAGGAGGGTGTATTTGCACTGTACTTGATGTAAGGATTCTGGCCGACCAGTTATTGAGACTGTAGGTGGCTGGCCGGCTTTCCCCATGGCCGGCCGGCCAAGGGTCAAAAGGGTCAATGAGAATTAATGGCCGGCCATACCAAAAAATGAGCCTCTCATGTGTGCACAACACAACCATGTAGTCAAAAATTGGAGAAAGTGAGCCAGGAGAGAGAACAACCCACTTTTAGGAGGGGTTCAAAAGGGGCAGAAAGGATTACTGGCCGGCCACCAAATATTGGTGGCCTCCCAGATGTGTACATCACAAATATCGGATTTAGGGTGCAAAAAAATGGCCCAAGGGCGGTCAACATTGGCTTTGAAGTGAGAAAAAACGGGCGACGGAGGGCGATGAAGGGATAAAGTTGGCTGACAGAACAATTACTGGCCTCCCATCCTTCTATGACCTTCCTAGCAATGAAACAGAGGTCCCTGCCAAAAATGAACCAAAACTGATGCAAAATGAAGGTTCGAGGGCCGGAACGCGCAGTCCGGGGCCCCAAAAACTGACTGTTGGGCACCGGGAGTGGTGTTCGACCACGAAGTCGGTTTCTCGAACCACAGTGTCCCTCGAAAGGGAGAAGACAAGATCTATGCCAAAAACCGGAGAAAACGGAGATGGTTAAGCGGTCCCGAACCGAGGCACATGGCCAACGACTCCGAAAAACCAAAAACCGGACTCCAAACGGGAAAAATGGCTACGACCACGAAACGTAGCCTATGGCCACTGAGAGATGATCTACGAGACCTCTCCCTCCCTTCGGAAAGAGAAAATGGAGAAAACGGAGCCTGGTTCGCAAACCGAGGCAAAGCACAAAAGAGTCTGGAAGTCCGGAGGCAAGGCTCCCAACCGAGACTCTGAAACTTCTGAGCAAGCACAATATGCAATATCACCAAGTGCTCAACTGGTGACGTCTGAGTCTCAAGGTCGGTCAAAAATGGGGTGTCTACACACACACTGCCCACGGCATACATATACTACAATCATCCACTGTTCACAACAAATACACTGTAATCATCCATTGTTCACAGCACATCATCCACAATCATTTACTACCTACAGCACATCATCTTCTGTATCCCATGTACACAAACTAATGCATGCTCATAAATTGCCCTTTTCAGATCCCTTTCGAGATACCAGCCCCGTCATACCCCTCAGCGGGAGCAGAGGTAGGACCTTCAGCACCTCCCCCAGTAGCAGAGAGGAGAGGGAGACGGGCTCAGACAAACGGCCGAGGTAGAGCCAGAGGCAATCGCAGCGATAGTGGCCCTTTAGAGCCCGTTCTGGGCGATGATGATGATAGGACGAACGAGGAGGCTGAGGTGGCGAGTGCACATTTAGAGTCCTCTGGGGATGAAGACGGCGACGCCAGCTCAGGTTCAGCTGGAGGCAGGGCTGGGGTGACTGAGGAGGGCTCTGGTTTAGCTTCAAACAACGGTGCCGATGGTGACAGTGCTCCAAAGCCCGCTCGACCACGGAAGAGGACGAAGAGAGCCTCTCGATGTTGAGATAGATAGCACCAGTTCAGGCGCTTTTTGCTTTGTTTTCTTTTTGCTAGTAGCTTTTGCACATTATACAGCCTTAGGCAGTTTTATTTTCTTTAAAACTTGTACTCTTTTGCAAAAAGAAACCATGATGGGAATGAAAACTGCTTTTTTGTTCAAAAGGTGTTACATTTTACATTCTAAGCATCACATCGCATCGCATCACACAACGTGAAAATGAAATTGATCTTCGTTTGAAAACTGCGCATTCAAAATGCATTGCTGTTAATTAGGTAATGAACTAACTAACAACTGAAAAGAACAAAACAACTTGATAAACAACACAAGGCCTCACAGGCCAAACAAAGTAAATACAACTCGATAAGCAAATTACAAAGACTCGATAAGCAAACTACATACAACTTGGTAAGCAAAGTGCATACAACTCGATAAGCAAAGTGCATAGTTACAACTTAAACAGATGTGTTGAAGCCCGAAAAGAACCAGAACAAGACCTCGAAAGGTACCGATGACAGAATTCAACTTCTGAAAGCATCTAGATCTTCACACAGGAGGTCAGTGAGCACCACAGAGGGGCTACCGGCCATGAGGAATGGCCTGCCAGCCATCACTCTCCTCTGCCGGCCATCAATGTGCCCCTGTCGGCCATCTATGTGCTACTGCCTACCATCGATGGCAGAACCTCCGAAACGTCAACATCTATGCTCCACTCACTTCCTTATCTTCTATAATGGTTCCAGCTTCGTGGTTCCTTCAGTTCAACTCCATTTTTGCCCCAAATGGAAGCATTTCTTGCCCGAAAACTCTCCGATTGCTTGGAGCTTTGGATGGCTCGGAAAAGTTGAATTTTCGGGGTTTTAGAATAAATGCACTATTCGCGCTGAGCCGTACCCCGCTGCGTCTTCCGTTCCTCCATGCCGCGGCTAGGTGTTGGAATCCAGTAACTCACGTTTTTAGCTTTGGCGGGCAAGAGATATCTCCCACTTTGGAAGATTTCAAAGCTTTAATGGAGTCTCATGGCGATGAAGAGATCTTGCCCCATTTTCGTTTTGGCCACGTCCAAGCTCTAGGATGGATGTGTGGGCTTACTTCGCATGACGCTCAGTCTTTGATTTGCGACGGAGAGCTGGATATTCCAAGCTTGATTCATTGGTTTTCTAATGCCGGTGACCTTCGGAGGGTCTAGCATTCGTTTGATTGAGGTTGCCCAAGGCTTAAAAGAGGGCAATAGCTGCATTAGCAAGACATTGGCTGAGACTCTGATGGGTTTCGATGCCTTCCATTGCCAGGGGACAAACAGATTTGCAGGGAGTCCACTACTCTTGAAAATAATGTTTCCCACCCTTCTCACATGTGTATTTCTCACATTACTCAGCCCTCAGACTCTGTTTTTCTCTCAAAACCCTTTCTCACTTTTCTCTCCATGTACACCTCTCTATTCTTTAATCTCTCTTATCTTTCATCCTTCCCCACATATGGCTGATGGACAAGTTGAAAGTAGTGGACTCATGCCCAGCATATTCAACATGTGGCTATTTCTTCCGACAACAACTAGTTGATACCCCAGATGAGGGATGGTGGTGCGAATGGATGTGCAGCCTATCTACTGTCAACATTGCTTGGCGCTGCCCCTGGCTTAATCTACCGGCGATGAGCTACAGCATGTCTCGGCAGCTTGGGATTCAGTTGATCGGCCTGACACACTGTGTCTTTTACTTTCCATTTCGATTCCGGCGTCAGTTCGGCCACGACCAGACTTGCCGGGAAGAGGGGATAGAGTACCCAGCTTCATTTTTGATCCGAGGCTCACATCTAGCTTAGTATGCCACAGCATGGAGAACAAGAGAACTTCTGGCCCCTCTCCCAGTTTCAATTGTGCCCTTTCTGGCGAATGCATTGCTTGGCTTGAAGATGAGGTTCAAGCTGGGCCTACTTTGGCATCAGTGACTTCCACAAGCTCTGGGAGGGGGCGCAGGAACACCTGACTTGACTATGCCCCGAGTTTATTGCTTTAATTTGTACCTTCAAGTTTTCTTTACTAATATAATAAAAAACAACTACAATTTGTATCAAGAGTAGGAGAACTCTATACTGAATCAAAGAAATTGAAGGTTGTGGGTACTGAAAATTTCCGTTTCGTTCAAAAATGGTCTAAGTCGTAAAAAGATTAATTTGAGCAAAATCAACTTTTATTAAAACTTTTCAAAACCATTTTCGATATGGATCACAACTGGACATGCCCGAGATCTATCACTGAGATGTACAACCCCGGGATCCAGCAACTAGAAAGTTGTCCCAAGTCTAAATAGCACTGCACTGGAGATCACAACCGATCTCTTGAATGCAGAAAAGACAGAGATGGCCAAAACAAACACATGGACAAAGTTGATTTGGAAGTGTTTATGGCTGGACTTCAGAATGAAGTTGCCTACGTATCCCGTAGATGGGAATCAAGCCTTACGTAGATCGGTTTAGGTTCACTCGTGTTTTAACACTCTCCTTTTGCGCTCTAACTTTTGCCAAGGTCGCCATTTCTGAGTTTTCAACCTTGCGAGCTCAGTTTTTCTTATTTCAAATTTTTTGTGCTCTAATTTTTGCCTAGGTCGCCCATTCGGGTTTTCGAGGATAGTATTTCTTCAATTTGTCCATGTTGATCGGCTGGGAAAACTCTAGGCCATCTAGGTCAGCTCCACCTGACCAGATTGACCTGATGATATAGGGACCAGTCCAATTAAGTCTGAACTTGCCCCTAGGGTCATGGATGGGTGCTCGGTTGTCTTTAAGCACTAGATCCCCTTCTTTCAAATTCCTGGAGTTAACATTCTTGTTGAAAGCCCTAGCAATTCTTCGTGGACGTGATACAGTGCTTTCAGTCTTCTCTCGTCAAACAGCATGAGTTCTTCAAATTTACTTTGCTGCCAATCTGCCTCAGCTATCTGGCACTCAGCCATAACCTGCAATTACGAAACCTCAACTTCGATAGGCAGAACAGCTTACATCCCATAGACCAAGGAATATGGAGTTTCCCAAGTAGAAGTTCGAATTGAAGTCCGGTAGCCCCAAAGAACAAATGACAGCTTATCTGGCCAGTCCTTGTAGGTTTCCACTATCTTTTGCAGAATATGCTTGATGTTCTTGTTGGTGGCCTCAACAGCTCCGTTGGTTTGTGGCCGATATATGGATGACTTATGAAAAGCCACATTGTATTTCTCTTACAAGTCAATCACCTCCTTCTGGAAGTGGGAACCATTATTTTAAATAATCTCATTCGGAACCCCATAGCGACAGATGATGTTGTTCCTGATGAACTTAGCAACATGAGACGCCTTCAACACCGCATAGGATTGGGCCTCAACCCACTTTGTAAAGTAGTCTATCGCTACCAGAATATACTCATGCCCGTTTGACCCTTTTGGACTAACTGCCCCGACCACATCAATCCCCTAAACTGAAAAAGGCCATGGCGAAATCATATTGTACAGCTTCGACGACGGAATGTTCATGTGGTTTGCATGGATCTGGCATTTGTGGCATCGCCGAACAAAGCCAATATAATCCTCCTCTATGGTTGACCAGTAATAACCCTATCTAAGGATCTTCCGGGCTAACATTACCCCGCTATTATGCGCTCCGTACTCTCCTCCATGGATGGCCTCCATCAGGCGCTTAGATTCTTTAGCATCAACGCACAGTTTGTGCATCTCAAGATGACCTCGCTTGTACAGTTTACCTTCTCAGACGATGAACTGAGCAGCCATTCTTCGAATTGCCCTCTTGTCTTTGGCATTTGCCACTGGTGGATAAATCTCCTTTTCCAAGAAGTTCCATATGTCATAATACCAGGGATTTTGATCTTGTGCTTCATCTATGGTTGCAATCAGCTCGTAGGCCGGCACAAATTTCTGTTCAATAATTATCAGACGCATCTGAACTCCGAAAGGGATGTCTATCATAGAAGATAGAGTTGCAAAAGAATCGACGAACCTGTTGTTCTCTCTTAACAGATGGGCGAAGTTCAACTGCTCAAACTGAGGAATCAGAATATCCAAGTTCTGGTGATAGATTTTCATTCTTTCTTCCTTCACCTTCCAATCTCCTTTCACTTGGGATACAATAAGGTTCGAGTCGCCGATGGCGTCCAACCTTTTTGCCCCTAGTTCCAGGGCGGCTTCTAGTCTAGCAATACATGCCTCATATTCTGCTTCATTATTCGGTACCTTGAACCGGAGTTTGAATGCTAAAGGTATACAGGAATTGTCGAGTGCTATCAGCAGCACCCGTATCCCGTACCCGTACTGGTTTGACACTCTGTCAAAGTACATAGTCCAAGTTTCTTCTTCAACATGTAGAATGGCCTCATCCGGGAATAGATATTCTACTGCTTCATCCCCTTCAACTGGGTGATCGACTAGGAACTCGGCTACCGCTCTCCCTTTCATTGACTTGCGCGCCATGTATTTCAAATCAAATTCGGATAGAAGAAGCAACCAACGGGCTAGCCTAGCCGTAAGGGCTGGTTTCTCAAAGAGATATTTGATGTGATCTAATCTCGAAAGCAGTATTATAGAGTGAGCTAACAGGTAGTGCCTCAACTTCCTGGTAGCCCATACTAAGGCCAGACAAGCCTTCTCCAACGGAGTGTAGCGGGTCTCATAATCCAGTATTTTCTTGCTCAGGTAGTAGATAGCCTTCTCCACTTTGTCCTCAGACTCTTGTGCAAGCATGCAGCCTATCATCATTTCAATCACTGATAGGTACAGAGTCAATGGTTTCCCCGGCTCTGGCAGCGACAACACAGGTGGGTTTTGTAAATATTGCTTGATCTACTCGAAAGCAACTTGGCATCAGTCATCCCATTGAAACTTCTTTCCATTCTTCAAGAGACCAAACAGTGATTCACAAGTCAAGGTTAATTTTGCAATAAACCGTCTGTAGACGCGCCCGCGTGAGGCCTCATGCTACTACAGTTCGGACTCGATTTGTGTCACGGTTCTTAATCTGAACCAAAGAGTCCAAATCTGGCAAATCGTTTTGAGAAACAGATTTTTGAAAAAGTAGTGCCAAACATGGACTGCTTTGCCAGATACAGAGTCGCCACCTAAATATTTTTTATGGGAAAATTTAGGAAACCCTGACTCGGTGCCGAAGGCCACATGTCCGTCATCACCGGAGTTGTGTCGGCTCGGGAGCTTGGGTACGATCGGGGAAGGTCAGCTATGAGCACCCCCTTTCGCCCGGTCCGAAGACCGGCCTCTACTAACCGTGATATCCGATTTTGAAAACTTTATGCGTTCTTATACCAATTGATAACCTAGAATTACTATGTTACGCGCGCAGCAAACAAGTATAGACCAGATCGCCTAATTTGGAAATAAGCATTGCATATCCGTTTGTTTTAAAAAAAGAAAAACGCTTTGGAATTTGCTACTCGCAAGTAGGCTAAAACACGGATTTCAATGAGTTTTTCCAACTCAAACAATCCAACCTTCACCCACAGGCATTCAAACAGTTTATCATATAAGCATTTAGCCGCATGGCAAGCATACTGTCATGGCAACACTCACACGCATGCGGGATGCTAAAACATAAATACTTACATTGTACTCCGTGCCGAAACAGTAAACTAGTTAGCAAACATGCATGTCCTAGTTCATGTTAAGAATGGCTAATGCATCGCATGCAAAAATGCAATCTAGATAGGCTCGGCTAACCTAAACATGGCATGTGAAATGCGATCGACTATCACATATTCAATTTGTGAATTGAAGTACAAATGCAGTTAGCGTGATGTACCGAGCCTAATGCATGCAGTACAAATGCATGAATGCACACATGCATAGCATAAGGTATGCTAAATTAAACGTGCCCTAATCTACCATCATAAGCAGGTAAATAAAAGGGAAGAAAGACGTGAGGTTAGAGGACATACACACACTCACGCACACTTATTACATAATTGCCCTCACTCGGAGGAACCAAATAAATATTACAGTCTGAATAATAAGCAAATAAAATTATTACAGAATTTTTTTAATTAATTAAAAGAAAGAATGCAAAAAAAGAAGAGGGTGGCCGCAGCCTCTGCCTCGGGATGCGCGAATGATGCGTGCTCCGAAACTGGCCCGCCTGGAAAACCCGCACCGTACGTCTGCCACCTCTGTTTACACTGCCCTGTCTCTCTGAAAATTGCCAAAGCTTCAGAACAGGTTCCTTGCTTGTTACAGAGTGCCACCGGCTAGGGGGAATCCCTACCGGCAGTCCAGAATTTCCACCGGCTGTCCATGGGTTCACCGGCCGTTCAAAGATTGCCGGTCGGCACTTAATTCTGCCGGTCGGCAGAAGCTTCCTGCAAAAGACAGTTTTGACAGCAACAGAGAGTAGACAGCATATGGCATGGGGTTTTCAGGCATATGTGAGCATGGTCATGCTTCCCATCATGTTTTGAACTCAGGGAAGCATGACCCTCGATCCTCGAGCCATCAATGGTACATGATAGCCCAAGGGATCAAGTTTGCCCCTTGATATAAAGATGCATGCGACACACAAATGAGGGCCAAGGCCTTATCATGTCAAAGTCAAAGGCCCCGGCGACCGAGAGTTAAGGCATGTTTCATCACTTGTAGTATGAACACCCCTTAACACTCACACTTGGTTTGACACCCCAAACCAAGTAATGCAATGCATGTTATGCAAACATGGCTCAAATGCAACATGATACCAATTATGCAAGACATGGCAAATGTCATGCAACTACCATGACAAATATGCAATGCTAAGCATGCAAGGTGCAAATGTGATGCAAACATGGACCAATTTGGCAATGGGATTAACATACTACAAGGCTTAATGACGCAATCATGCAACAAACATGAAACAAGCATGCAATGGACACAAGACAAGCATGCAAGAGAGCCTTATACCACAAAGGGGCAGGCCTTGATCCGCCCCAAAACAGTGGCAAAAAGTGTCCAAAAGGTGGACCAATGTTCATGCCAACAAGCAAACCAAAGGTCCCAAGGTTAAGGCACAAAAAGGAGGCATTTCACTCCCACCAACATGACCACTCATGGCATGACTAAGACAAGTAAAAACAGAATTTTTTTTTATGCAAAAAGGGACTCCAAACCCTCCTAATATGGCAACTAAAGTGGCTCCAAGAAGGCATATGCACCAAGGCTCATGTGTAGGCATAAAAGGGCGCACCCTCAAGGCATGAAAGAGACCATACATGCACACATACAAGCATGATTCTTGGGCTGAAATAAGGTCCTAAATGATGCCAAAAACATGAAGATGGTTCAAGCTATACATGTTTAGAGGTCAAAATGCTCAAAACTTACAAGCCAAAACACAAAGGGATGACATCAAACCATGCAAGCATGACTGAAATGAAGGGCCAACAGACTTTAAACATGATAAAATAAAGCCAACATCTTCATGGAACCAAGCCAACACATGCAAGAATTAAGGCCTAAATACAAGGTGCAATTCTAGGCCAAATGGAGGAGTATGAAGCACGTATACTAAGCATGCAAAGGGCCATAGATCCGGCCAAAAACAGAGATCCCACATGACCCAAAAACACCCAAAAAGTTCTGAAATAAGGCAAAAACCAAGCAAGCATGCATGTTACCCTTTTAGGCCAAAATGCAAGGAAACGAGACTTCAAACCACCTTCCTTACCACTGAAAATCAACTGGTTTTTAGTGGTGAAAAGACCAACACACTCAAGCAAACAAGGCCTCACGAGGGAAGCACAAAAGGGGCCAAATAAAGCCAAAGAAGGTGAGTTTGCACTCAAACCACAAAATAACCTTAATGAAAGTTCTAAAGCATGAAAATGTAAGCTTTTTTTATGTTATGCACAAAAGCTAAATCAGCAAGCAAGATAGGTAAAAAACAATTGCAAGTTTGGGGAATCTAAAGTAAAGTGCTCACCCTTGAAGATCCTTTGAAGAACAAATGGTCCAGCCCCCTTTTTTTTTTATCAAAATCAGTCCAAAAATTCAAGAATCAACCCCCCAAGTCCCTCAATCTCGGAGCAAGGTGTAATGGTGTGTGTAATGGTGCAAAAGTAAGGTAAAATCACACTTTTAGGTCAAGAAACACACACAAAGAGGGGAGAGAAGGAAATATAGAGATAGGTTATATCTATAAGTGTAAGCTCTGGTTTTTGCCTTCAAAACTTCTAACCTAGATCAAAGAGGAGAGCCTTCCTCTTACAGAGGTCCCTCTTGCAAAGCTTATTCAACAAGCTTGCTTAGAGGGACATCCCTCCATACACGTGTATGGAGGGGGGCAAAGTTGGTGCCAGCTATCACAGCTGGCACAAAATATCTCCATAAAGTAGATGAACAGTGGTCGGCTGCCCAAAAAAGTTATTTTGACAAAATTCAGTGCCGACCGGCAACAAACAATGCCGACCGGCAACAAACAGTGCCGACCGGCAAGAAAAAGTGCCGATGGAAGCAAAAACCAGCCGGTGGCCTCTAGCCACTGCCGGTGGCGTGTGGGGATGCCTTACAAGGCATTCCCTGCCCTTCCAAGGCAAAACAAAAATGTTTGGTGCAAAACCAGACACTAAACGGTCGAGTTCGGAGATCCTGAGGCAAGGCGCGTAGCCGAGACCTCCGGGAACTCCAAACGAACACAAACATGGATGATCACCGAGTGTTCAAACGGTGACGTCCAAGTCTTGAGGACGGTCAAAAATGGGGTGTCTACACCGTCTTATGAATTGCACTTTACCCAGAAAGCCTCGCACCTCCTTTTCAATCCTTGGTGGTGGCATTTCTAAGATGGCCTTGATTTTGGAAAGATCGACCTCGATACCCCTTTGTGTGATCAAGAACCCCAGCATTTTCCCTGCTGTAACACAAAAAGTACATTTCTGAGGATTCAGCGGCAACTGATACTCTCTGATCCGTTGGAAAAATTTTTGCAAGGCGGTGTAGTGGCCCTCTCTTTTCTTGGACTTGACAATCATGTCGTCCACGTACACCTGAACCCCTTTGTGGATTATATCGTGCAAAATCGTGGTTGCAGCCCGTTGATATCTAGCCCTAGCATTCTTCAAACCGAACGGCATCACCCTATAACAGTTAGTTCCCCACGGGGTAGTGAAAACAGTTTTCTCCGTCTTCGGGTGCCAACAAAATCTGATTATAGCCAGAAAACACATCCATGAATGAGAGCAGCGCATGTCCAGCAGTGAAGTCCACTAATTCGTCGATATGCGGCAGAGGAAAGTCGTCCTTCGGACTTGCTTTGTTCAAATCTCTGAAGTCCATACATAACCAAATTCTGACGTCCTTCTTCGGCACCGGAACAATATTGGCCAACCAAGTTGGATACTCAGATACTAACAGGAACCCTACGTCGATCTGCTTGGTTACCTCTTCTTTGATTTTCAGAGCCTAGTCCGGGCGGATCCTTCGGAGCTTCTACTTAATGGGTCGGGCCTCTAGGTCAAGAGGGCTCCGGTGCTATACAATCTCAGGATCGATTCCAGGCATGCCTTCGTAGGCCCACGTGAAAACATCTTTGAAATCTTTTAATAAAGCGACTAAGCGCTCGTGCTCCTTAGAAGACAACGTGGACTCGATCTGGACCAGCCGCAGGTCCTTCTCAGTACCAACATTAATTGAGGTGATTTCATCAACCAAAGTGTAGACCGCCCCGAACTCTCTCTGCGCGCAAGGGCGCGAATCAGGTTCTAGCTACTATAGTTCGGACTCCTGTCACGGTTCTGAATCTAATCTCATAAAGTGTAATGTAAGACTAATAAATCACCAAATAGTCTAAATCCGGAAAATCGTTTTGGAAAATCGATTTTAATCAAAAAGTGCCAAACATGGACTGTTTTGCCAGATTTCAGAGTCGCCACCTAAATATTTTGTTTGGGGAAATTTAGGAAACCCTGACTCGTGCCTAAGGCCACGTGTTCGTCATCACCAAAGTTGCCTCGGCTCGGGAACTTGGGTATGAGAGGGGAAGGTCATGCAATGAGCACCCCCGCTCGCCCGATCAAAGATCGGCCATTACTAACATGATATGTTGTTTTGGAAAACACATGTGTTCTTATTCCAGTTATGTAGCAAACTTACTATGTGATGTGCACAGCATACAAGTATAGACTAGATCGCCTAAATTGGAACAAAACATCTCATGTTCGTTTTTCGAAAATGGTTTGGAAGTGTTACTCGCAAGTAAGCTAAAACGCGGATTTGCCACTCTCAAGTGGGCTTCGAACAACATGATTTGCCACTCTGCAAAGTGGGCTTAAAATTCACATTTTGATGAATTGTTCCAATTCAAGTAATAAAGCCTTCATCCACAGGCATTCATGAAATTTAATCACTTAAGGAAATAGCCTCATGGCAAGCATGCGAAACATGGCAACACTCACACTCATGCAAGTATGCTAAAGCGTAAACACTTACAGTGTACTCCAAGCCAAAATAGAAAACTAGTTAGAAATCATGCATAATCCTAACTATGTTAAGATGCCTAATGCAACACATGCAATAATGCAACTAAGTAGGCTCGGCTACCTAAGATGGTATATGAATGCAACACTTGATAACATGCTTTGAAACACGTATTCAAGTAAGTGTACTGAAATACAATGCAGTTTGCATGATGCGCCGAGCCCGGTGCATGCAAGACAAATGAATGAATGCAAACATGCAAACATAAGGTATGCTAAATAAAACATGCCCTGATCTGACCATCGAAACCGAGTAAATAAAAGGGAGAAAGAAATGGGGTTGAAAGACATGCACACACGCATGCACACTTATTATAACAATGCGCCCTCTCAACGAAGGGTCTGAATGAATTAGCTAAGCTAATCTAAGCTAAGCTAATCAACTAATCTAATTAAGCTACCTAGATTAATTATTACAAACCAATCGAATAACTAGCAAACTACTTACTAATTATTACAACACTTTAATTAATTAACAAATTAATTAATCATGACAACTAACTAAACATGTAAGACATGTAAACTAGGCTACCTCAGCTCTTCCTTGAACAATGAAGGATCCATGCTCTCGGCTGCCGCCGCCTCGAAATGCCTTCTGGTTTGCTCTTGAGATGCTTTGTTTGTAGGGTGTCTTTATGAAATTTCTGCTCCACCTTACCAAACGAACTCTGGGGAATCCACCAATGGCCTACCGGCCATGAGGGGCTACTGCAGGCCACCTGCCGGCCAAGGATGTGCACTGCCGGCCAATGATGAAGCAGTGCCGGCCATCTGTAAGGCACTGCCGGCCACTGGTGTGCTGCACCACTATTCTGTAATAGAGCACAAACTAGAGGAAAAAGGGCGTCTCCCAAGGGTATGTACGTACTATGCCACTCCATATCACCTCAAAACATCAAGGGAGATGCATCATTGGATGCAAGACCATCAATCAGGCATCTCGATGCATGATGGCCAAAGATCTAACTTGCACAAATGTGATGAATGCACAACAACCAAGACACTAAGACCACGATCTTATCATGAGTGATCAAAGGCAATGGAGACAAAGGGGATTGGCTCACATTCATCACTTTGAGTATGAAGTGGGCCAATCCACCTTGTGTTAAACATAACGTCCGGTTAAACACGATGCAATGCAAACAACATGCTCATCGTGGCATGAAATGCAAGACTCTAACATGCAAACAACGCATGCACAACATGTTAAGAGACTTAAGCATTAAACTAGTGATGGATGCAACACTAGGACCATGCAATACAATGCTCAATGGACTAAACCAATCCCAAATAGACCTCATGCATGCCAAAACAATAGCCAAGATGATCTGAAATGATACTATGAAAGGCAAGAGAATGATATTCATACATTGGCTCACAAACAAGGCATAATGCTCAACTCTCAAACACAATTAAAGTGTGATAAACATGAGAGTATAACAAGGCTATATGCTCTAAAATTTTGTGTTAAATGATGCCATATCACATAAACATCACAAATAAGGCATGCTAGAAGACCTAAAGCACAAGGCTAGTAAAAAGCACTACACAAGAAGTATGCAATACATAGGCCAAACAACCAAACAAGCTCTAGATAAAGCTCAACCATGCCAAATCAAAGGCCAAAACATGCTGAAATGATAGCCCAAAACCTTAGACAAGCATGTATATGTATTGGCTCACAAACAAGGCATAAAGCACATCTCTCAAAAGCATTGAAAGAGTGGAACATGTGAGATTATGACTATGCTATATACACTGAAATCATGTGAGAAATGAGGTTAAGGCATGCAATCATCACATTCAAAGCATGCTAGGGACCTCAAACACAAAGCTAGTGAAGCCCAAGTACACTATAGCTATACAAAGCTAAGCATATCTAATCAAGACCACTTAAAATAGACCTCAAGCATGTTAAATCAGTGGTAAAAATGTGCTGGAGCAAAGCTAGCACAAGCTAGAATGATGAACTAAAGCATGAAGCATGTTAGGCCGACAAGCATGATTGCACTACAAGTACCAAAAGCAAGCAAGATGTTACCCAAACACCAAAAAATAGAGTTAAGTCATGTCAAAACAAAGCCAAAAACATGCTTGAACTAAGTCACAAAAGAGTAGAAACACATGCTCATTTGATAGGCCAACAACACAAGCAAGCAAGACAAGAGGAGAGGGGACCACCGCTTCCCATTTTGGACCTCAAAACCACCTTTCCACCACTGAAATTCCTTACAAAAGCTTCAACGGATGGCTTAAAAGCATAACAAATAAGCAAAGAAAGAGGGTAGACCACCCCTAACTCCAACAACGACTCAAACCAACATTTTTAACACTTAAAATCAGAGCTTTTGTAGTTGACAACTAGGCCCAAAACAACATGCAAAGGTGGCTAAGATGGTATGCAAAAATAAGCTTAAAAGGGGAATATACTCACCCTTGAAGAACAGGAGCAAGGCAGGTCTTCCTCTGAGCCAAAACCAGCCTTTTGAGTTCCAAACAAACCTTCAAAAACCTTAGCCCCAAGGTAGTGGTGTTTGACTAGGTGTTCCTTTTCAAAAATGTGAAGAAAACACACTTTAAGGCACTATTGATCACAATATAGAGAGAGAGAGAGTGAGAATTCTAGAGAAAAAGATATTTTGTCTCTAAATTTTTCTGAACCTCGGGAGAGGGAGAGGGGCCTCCCCATGTATAAGCAATGCAAGAAAAAGCTTGCGTAACAAGCTTAAAGTTGCCTCCATCCCTTCATACGCGTGTATGGAGGATGGCTCAGTGTGCCACAGCTGGCTCAAAAGATCTAAAACAATATCTGTTGAAACATAGTGGCCGGTCGGTGATCAGTGGTGGCCGGCAGTGCCTCATTGATGGTCGGCATGGCCTATCTGTGGCCGACAGGGTAGATACCATGGCCGGCAGCCCTTGATCATGGTCGGTAGTGCACTAAAGCAAGCACTAGGAGGGGAGCAAAGCGTGGTCTAAAAATGGGGCAGAAATGAAACAGGGTTTGGAAAGCTCAAACCTATGACATTCCACTGTGAAGTTCGAGTGCTCGGTGAACAACCAAACTGGTTGCTGGATGTATCTGCAAGCACAACCAAGTCTTTGAGGATGGTCAAAAATGGGGTGTCTACAGTTGCCCCTCTTTGACAGAACTCGAAGGTCACGAAGTGACGGGAGTGAATGTCAAAGCCCAGAGACGACCCATTTTTGACAAGGCCGAAGACTCAGACAAACAGGCAAGATAACAAAATTGATGCGCCCGTAGGCAGAAGCAAAATGCAAATGACAGGCACGATGCAAGAGCATAGCTTACGATCATGCAAAGAGGGCTGTAATGAAACATCTAGATGCAAACGTTATGCAAATAAATGCTACAACAAACTCGTACATAAGCAAGTAAGCAAGAACCAAACCACATCTCATGTAGAAAGAATGTAAGAAAATTATGCAATCTTAGCGAACGTGTGATAAATACATGAAGTGAGTATGTGCGATAGATACACAAAGCGAACGTGTGATAGATACACAAAGCGAGCATGTGTGATAGATACACAAAATGAACATGTGTGATAGATACACAGAATGAACATGTGTGATAGTTGCTCAAAATGAACATGTGCGATAGATAGACAAAATAAACATGTGTGATAGATACCCAAAGTGAGCAAAGTGTGATAGATACACTAAGCGAACGTGTGATGGATAAACAAAATGAACATGTGCGATAGATACACAGAGTGAACAAAGTGTGATAGATACACTAAGTGGGCAAAGTGTGATAGATACACTATGTGAACAAAGTGTGATAGATACACTAGGTGAGCAAAGTGTGATAGATACACAAAATGAACGTGTGATAGATACACTAAGTGAACAAAGTGTGATAGATACACTAAGTGAGAAGGCATGTGTGATAAATACACAAAACGAACGTGTGATAGATACACAAAGTGAAGCAAAGTGTGATAGATGCACAAAGTGAAACAAAGTGTGACAGATACACTAAGTGAGCAAGCATGTGTGATAGATACACAAAGTGAAACAAAGTGTGATAGATACACTAAGTGAGCAAGCATGTGTGATAGACACACAAAGCGAACGTGTGTGACAAATACACAAAGCGAACGTGTGTGATAGATACACAAAGTGAGCATGTGCGATAGATACAAAAAGTGAACGTGTGATAGATACACAAAGTGAGTATGTGTGATAGATACACAAAATGAACATGTGTGATAGATACACAAAGTGAACAAAGTGTGATAGATACACTAAGCGAACGTATGATGGATACACAAAATGAACATGTGCGATAGATACACAGAGTGAACAAAGTGTGATAGATACACTAAGTGAGCAAAGTGTGATAGATACACTAAGTGAACAAAGTGCGATACATACACTAGGTGAGCAAAGTGTGATAGATACACAAAACGAACGTGTGATAGATACACTTGGTGAACAAAGTGTGATAGATACACTAAGTGAGCAAGCATGTGCGATAGATACACAAAATGAACGTGTGATAGATACACAAAGTGAAACAAAGTGTGATAGATACACTAAGTGAGCAAGCATGTGTGATAGACACACAAAGTGAAACAAAGTGTGATAGATACACAAAGTGAAACAAAGTCTGATAGATACACTAAGTGAGCAAGCATGTGTGATAGATACACAAAGCGAACGTGTGTGACAGATACACAAAGCGAACGTGTGTGACAGATACACAAAGTGAACGTGTGCGATACATGCACAAAGCGAATGTATGATAGATTCACAAAGTGAGCATGTGTGATAGATACACAAAATGAACATGTGTGATAGATACACAAAGTTAACAAAGTGTGATAGATACACTAGGTGAGTGTAGACACCCCATTTTTGACCGCCCTTAAGACTTGGGCACTACTGATGGTTTGCTCGGTGTTGAGAGATATGCAGGGCAAAGAATCAGTTTCTTCGGCTAGAAGAGAGGCGAATCTTTCAAAACACTTTGTTTAGGGTTTTGGAGTTGAAGAAAAGAGGAAAGGAGAGGAGAAAACTAGTTTGGGAGAAGTTCGGCATGAATCCGGGTAGAAGCGAGTCGAGCAGCCCTCGCTGAATCGGGCATATCTATCTGTGCACTTGGATTTTAGCTATGAGGACACCACCGTCGGAAAGCTTACTTCCGGGGCTTCATTTTGCACTCAAGAATCTCCTAGAGCCAAGTCCGGGTGGGGGAGATATGATCAGTTGAAGTCGGGCATCATCCCGGTTGGATCGAATCTGCGCGGCTTCACGAAAAAGGGCATAACGTTTTGCACAGGAGGAATTTTAATGCAAGGTTTGCGCCATTGGAAAGCTAACTTCCGGGGCTTCAATTTGGACACCAACCGGCAGTTTTTTGACCTTACCGGCCATCCACCGGCACTATATTTATCCGGCCGGCAATTTATTGCGCCGACCGGCACTTTATTTTGCTGACCGGCAATTTTTGCTAGCCGACGACCTTCCGGAGCATTCTGCAGATTGAGTGGATTCCAGCTGTGCCAGCTGGAATGCACAGAATCGATCCCCCACGCACATGTGTGTTTGTTTTGCACCTTGTGAGCCTTTGAACCCCTTAACCTTCTAGAAGCTTGAACCCTTTCGCGCCAACTGTTTTAGCTTCCTCTAGAAGCCTTGCACCCCCTTGAACCCCTTTGACCCTTTCCCTTTACTTAGCTTGTAAGTTAAAGGCTTCCCTTGCCTTATATAAGCACCTCTCCTCCTCCTTTGTTTAGGTTGGATGGTTTGAGGCAAAAAAAAAACCCAAAGATAAACCATGTATATCTGATATACATACATACAACCCTCAATCTCTCTCCATATCTCTCTCATTCAACCATCAAACACCCTTGTTCTTGGGCCATTTCTTCATCAACTCATAGCACAAGGCATCCAACGCCTATTCCAGCAGCTTGAGGCTGTCCTCCAGAGGTTAAAAGCTCCCAAACTCTGTCCAAAGGTTGCTAAAGAATGGTTCTACAAGGGTGAGTCCCACTTTCCCTCTTTTGTGCATTTTTTTGGCCTATATCTTAGCTCCTTGTGGTTACATCTTTGGGCTCCGACCCAAACTTCAAATCATCATATTTTGAGGTCCTCTTCATGTTTGATTGAGGACCTCTTGCTGTTTGAGGACAGTAGCTAGCACTTCCTTCTTTATCTCTCCTTTAGGCCCTAATCTTGCATGTTATTTTTGGCCTATGTGTAATCTGTTTTTGGGCACGTAGTAAACTGTAGATAGGCTTATTTTGAGCCTTTCTTCAACATTGAAGAAGGGCTCAACACTGTTTCGGACCTCCATGTTATACTTGCCTTTATATTCTCTTTTTGGTCCCATTTTTGCATGCCTTGGCAGCCCCTGATGTTGCTGTTTTTGGACTTTGGTCCAAACTAAAAAAAGCCATATTATGACCCCCTTGTCATGTTTTATTAAGGGTCTTCGGCTGTTTGATGAATTTTTTGCATACTTGCTTCTTTGGCCACCTTTTGGCTCATTTCTTGCATAAGAGCTTAGCCCTACCCATGTTTGTTTTTGGGGCTTTTACAGTTCTGTAAATGTGCATATTTTGGGTCCCTCTTCAATGTTGTTGAAGGGCCCTAACCTATTTGGAGTTAGCAGCTATGAGTTGCTTCATAATCGCATGTTTAGGGCCGTTTTTGTATGCCATTTTAGCCCCATCTTTGCTTGCTGTTTGGCCATGCCATAAACTGTAAAAATGCTTATCTCAAGGCTGCCTTGCTTCTGTCTTCATGCTCCATGTCCATATTATGCATGCTTTGTATAGCTGTAAGCCATTTCATGTGCCTAATTTCGCATTTCGGGATTCATTCCATGCGGTGAGTGTTGTTTTGTTATGTTTCGGGGCTGTTTTGCATCACCTATCGCCTCTGAAATTTGCATGCGAATTGTCCATGTTTGTGCCTTTCAAATGCATCGAAAAGTCGCTTCATTATGCTTAAGTCTTGGACCATGTATCTATGCATGTTTGCATGTCATTTGCCTCCATGCACTTAGCATTTTGGCCACTGTTTTGGGCCTAACTAGAGCTTCCTAATTCATGTTTAAGACCATCCTTTGCTTATTTGCATGCTCACCTCGCATGTTTGCTTGTATCGGCATGATGCATCCTTAGCTTGTATGCTTAAGTTGCATTGCATCTTGCATGCATCACCTTGCCTCTTGAGATGAGTATGATAGAGGTTAGGCCTCCTTGTGTGTTTATTTGGTTTCCATGCATTTTGAAATTGAAGTTGCACACTTGACTCTTTGGGCCATCATGCATGGAAATGCATGATTGGTGGTCCGAGAATCGGGGCACATCCTCCTTTGAGTCATTAACATGATAAGGAATGTGATTGGTGCATAAATTGTTTGAATTGCATTGCCATGCAAGATTTTGCCCTCTGCTGCTGTGAGTTGCAGGTTCTGCAGGAATTGATTGCCGGCCGGCAGTATTTAGTGCCGACCGGCAATCAATAGATGGCCGGTGGATCTATTTTGTGCCGGTGACTAAATGCTACTGCCGGTGGAAATTCTGGTCAGCCGATGATATCCCCCAGTGTCCCGAGAGGCATCCCTGAGACTTTGGCAGTTTTCAGAAGAGCAGAGCAGGGAAAACAGAGGCAAACTATGCATGGCAGTGCGATTCCGAGCCAGTCCCGAGCATGTGTTGCATCCGGCCCTCGCCCCGAGGCGGTTTACTGTTTTTCTTTAGTTTAGTTAATTTGTTAATTAATTAAGCAATTTGTAATATTTAATTAGCTTGCGTAGTTAATTAATTTGTATTATTATTTTGGTCCCTCCGAGTGAGGGCGTGTCTGTAATAAGTGTGTGTGCGTGGTGTGCATGTCTTCCAACCTCCACTTCTTTCTTCCCTTTTATTTACCTGCTTATGATGGTAGATTAGGGCACATTTATTTTAGCATACCTTATGCTATGCATGCGTGCATTCATTCATTTGTTGACATGCACCGAGCTCGGTACATCTTACAAACTACATTGTACTTTTCAATTCCAAATTGAATACATGTTACTTGTAGCATTTCATATGCCATTTTAGGGTTAGCCGAGCCTGTTTAGATTGCATCTTTGCATGTGTTGCATTAGCCATTTTTAACATGAACTAGGATCATGCACATGATTACTGACTAGTTTCTGTTTTGGCTTGAGTACTAGGTACGCTTTTATGCTTTAGCATATCGCATGCGTGTGAGTGTTGCCATGACAGTATGATTACCATGAGGCTAGCTGCTTATGTGATATAACTGCTTGAATGCCTGTGGATGGAGGTTGAATTACCTAAATTGGAATAATGCATTAAAACTGTGAGTTTTAAGCCCACTAGATAGTGGCAAAATCATCTTTTCTAAAAGCCCACTTGAGGGTGGCAAAATCTGCATTTTAGCCTACTTGCGAGTAGCAAACCATTTTCAAAACAAACATGAAATGTTTTGTTCCAATTTGAGCGATTTGGTCTATACTTGTTTGTTATGCGCATAACATAGTAATTCTAGGCTAACAATTGGTTTAAGAACACATAAAGTTTTCAAAAACGGATATCACGGTTAGTAGAGGCCGGTCTTCGGACCGGGTGAAAGGGGGTGCTCATAGCTGACCTTCCCCGATCGTACCCAAGCTCCCGAGCCGAGACAACTCCGGTGATGATGGACATGTGGCCTTCGGCACCGAGTCAGGGTTTCCTAAATTCTCCCATAAAAAATATTTAGGTGGCGACTCTGTATCTGGCAAAGCAGTCCATGTTTGGCACTACTTTTTCAAAAATCTGTTTCTCAAAACGATTTGCCAGATTTGGACTCTTTGGTTCAGATTAAGAACCGTGACACAAATCGAGTCCGAACTGTAGCACGAGGCCCACGCGGGCGCGTCTACAGTTTCTGGCGACTCCGCTGGGGAAATTTAGAGAGCTTGACTCGAACTCGTGATATCCTGTTTTGATTTCACTTATGTGTTTCTTTGCATTGCATGTGCATTGGTGCGCCTAGGAACACCGTGTTTGCCATCTGCCATTCCTGAACGGTTTGCCGGAGGCTTGTCTTGTCAAGGCATGACCATAAGGCTGACCGGCTATGGGCTCTGACAGCATGGGAACACAAACCCCGGTTTACCGGGGCACCCTTTTTGACCATTCGACCTAGTGCATATTCGGATCCATAGTGACCATTCCAAGTTAGGACAGGTTGCTTACCCAATTATAGGTTGTTTGAAACCGCTGTGTGCGTAGTGAAACCCTAGTTCCTGACGAAATAGGACAGGGAAACCCTACCCCAACATAGGGGTGTTTTGGCTCTCTCTTATTTGCTATGTGCTTTTAGAGTGTACCTCTACAGGAACGCATATACCAGTTTGCGAGTTTGAGTATCGGGCCCGAGGGCACTAGAATCAGTATTGTTGAGAATCAGTTATCAGGAATCAGTTATCCGCGGGTATCAGATTCAGTATTTTGGGAACAGAAATCTGGGAACAGTGATCAGCAGTAGGGTACAGTTGTTTGGCTACGCCCGTGTTTGATCAGTTTGGGCTGAAATCCTGTCTGTTTTTCCTTTGAAGGTTCAGAGAGTCGGAGAGGTGATACAGAATAGCCAGTGTTCCCCCTTTGCTGAGGCAGGACTTATGATGGCGCAGAATTCAGAAGAGATTGTGGTTATGACAGCCACATTAGGTCAAGGAATCAGTTTGCAGGGCGAGATCGATGGTGGTGCACCACATTCGCCCAGGTTGCCTGTTGCGCACCCGGTCTGGGCCTCCCAGCTATACCAGGCTCGCGAGCCTACTACATTTGAACTGATGAGGATGATCGAAGATCTTCAGAGAACTGTGGCAGATCTGGCCTTTGGGGTTTTGGCTCAATCATCAACCACATCACGTACCAGGGAGTTCATGTCTAAAGGCTCCCCAACTTTGGGACGGGTTGCATTGGAAGAAGGCCAATCTCTTGACAAAGTGGAAGTGACTGGTAAGAACAAGGTAGGAGCAGGCATTGGTCCCCATGAACACCTTCAGTGGGATATTGAGGCTTTGAAAGCTGAGGGACTGAACAAAGAGCAAGTCCTTGCGGTTGTCACAAAAACTGTGGATGACACTTTCGCCACTCAGAATGAGAGCACTCTGAATCAAGGGGCAAGCCGGGAAAAGGGCCTTTGTACCAGGAATGTTCCCTTCAGCCCTAATCCCGTGCTCGGAAACGATCAGCAAACCCAGTCAACGCCTGCCAATCCTTTTGTTGGTGCATCCAGCAAAACTCCACAAACCTCAAAACACCCACCTCGAGGCCAGAGGGTGTTCGCACCACTGTACATGTCTCTGTCAGCGGCCTTGAGGGTCCTGATTAAAGAGGGGGATCTGAAACCCCTGGAGCCGCGATCACTGCCAGATAGACTTCCTTCCTCCCATGATCCGGCCAAGTACTGTGCCTTTCATCAGCAAGTTGGCCATGTCACTGATAGGTGTTTCCGTCTTCACCACGAAATACAAGATCTGATTGACAATGAGGACATCGTCGCACCAACTCAGAAAAGTCTATCGTCATTGGATCAGTGAACTTGTGGGGGATAATGTGATGTGATCAGGGGATGAACCGCCTGTGGGCGGCGCTCAGTTTACTCCGGATGTGGCGTTTGGCACGCACTGTTTCGAGCATTTTACGAATGCTAGTTGTTGTGTTTTCTGACTTGGGTATTGGGTCAGTCTTCTCGATTTGTATTGAGTCAGTCTTTTCATACTGAGTCAGTCGGGTCTGTCTTGTTGTATCGGGTCAGTCCTGTCGAGTCTGTCTCATTGTATCAAGCTAGTCCTGCTGAGTCTGTCTCGTTGTGTCGAGTCAGTCCTGTTGAGTCTGTCTTGTTGTATCGAGTCAGTCTTGTTGTACAGAAGTCGGGTGATTCTGGGGGTGTTACTTCGGATATCACTATTTTGCTTTGTGTTTGTCCTTTTGAGTCTGTTTCTGCCAGGGAGCCAGTTGTGCCAACAGATTTGAATGAATAGCAGTGATTTTCACACTCTTGTGTTTGCTTCTGCCGTGTGCCAGTTGTGCCAGAAGTATTGAATGGAATGACAGTGCTCTTCGCCTGCCTTTTCTGTGCCTTGAAATCATTGTATCGACCTAAGTTTTTTCAAAAGTTTTTTTTTTGAACACTGCGGTGAAAACGAAGAGGAAAGAATTCCTCGGGATTTGCAAAATTTTGATCATTTGAGAGAAAGAGAGGCATGCTAAGCCCTTAATGATTGAGATCATACTTGTTAATGTGAGTACTGAGAAGGACCCTGGCTTGATCCAGATTGGTCCCACACTGTCTTCAGCGCGAGCGATTTGTCGCTTTCTTAAAAACTTTCGAAAAATGTTTTGCGCAGTCCTGTGAAGACTTGTGTGGAATCGCTCTTGAGATTGTGCAGCCTAGGATCGCTCTCAGCCTCAAGATTCTGTCCATTTGTTTTCAAACCTCGGACTTAAATTCAGAATGTTCAATGGTCAACTGCCATATGAGGCCTGTGTGGCCAGATTCGAAGCAGCCCTCGGACAAGAGGCAAGAAAGTCAGATCAAGAAGATTAGACCTCATCAGAAGAAGCTTGCAAAGCTAGAACAGAAGTACCCTTCAAACTAGTGGCAAAGATGTCAGACGTGCTCGAAGAGCCGAAGATGAGTCCTCTTGCAAATCAACAGCCACTCTCCTGGATACGGATGGCTTCAAAACCCTAAAAACCATTTGGCATGGATTTGTTACACTTTTACCCTTTGAGAGGCTCGCTGGGCCGAAAACCCGGAAGGGCGACCCAGGCAAAAGTTAGAGCAAAAGAAAAATACAAAAAAGAAAAAAATGCAAAGAAAAGAAAAAAAAAAAGAAAATCAAAAAAGGGAAATGAAATGAAAAGAAAAGAAATGAAAAGAATTGAAAAGAAAAGAAAAACAAAGCTCGCAAGGTCAAAAACCCGCATCGGGTGCCTTGGCAAAAGTTAGAGCCTAAAAAGGAGAGGCTAAATACCCGAGTGTACCTTAACCCCGAACTACGTAAGGCTTGATTCCCATGTTTGGGATACGTAGGCAACTTCATCTTGAAGTCCAGCCACAAACACTTCAAATTCAACTGTGTCCATGTGATGGTTCTAGTCATCTTTGTCTTTTCTGTATCCGGGAGTTCGGTTACAATCATCGCTCTGAGGACTGATTACAATACACTACGGTGCCATTCAGACAAGGGGCAACTTTCCGTTGCCATTCAATGCGCTGCGGTGCCGTGCAAACAAGGGGCAACTTTCCGTTGCCATGTAGCTCTCTTCGAGCAAGGGGGCAATTTTCCTCCAAATCCGAGGTTGTGCGTCTCAAGAGTGGGTTCCGTGCTTGTTAAGCATTGGCCGTTTGCAAAAATAGTTTTTGAGAATTTTTACTGAAGCTGACTACTTTTCTCGAAAATTGTTCCATCTTTTCCAAAAACTGGACCATTTCTTGGACCCAAAAAGGAAAATTTTCAGAGCTCATAGCCTGACTTGCATGATTTCAAATCAAAAATCGAACAAGTGTGTTAATCTAACTCTCATATTGGTCAAAAATTGTTTTCGTAGAAAACAAAATAAAAAATGGTCAAAATGATGAACTAGGGGCACAATTGAGTCAAGCATCCTGTCTTTTCCCCATTTTCAACATACTTGCTAAGAAGGGCACTCTACCTGCCAGAAAAGGGCACAACTGAAGTCAACAACAAAGGGCTGAAAGCTCTCTCATCCTCCAAGCAACGAGGTATCAAGACAAGTGCGAAGCACGAACTGGAATGGGGCGAGATATTCCACTCCCTCATCTGGACAGATCTAACCACGTCCAAACTCCCCAGCAGGGCATCATCAACCGATGTTAGCTGCAGATTTGCTACACACCCAGTTGTAGCACAACCCCTCTATGGGAGAAACTTACTGTTGTGAACAAGAGTCTGGTAAAATACCAGGGGCAAGAGCCCACAATTTCCAGCTTATCCATCAACCACCCAGGGGAGGGATGAAAAACGAGAGATTAAAGAATAGAGAGATGTGCGCTGAGAGAAAAAGCGAGAAAAGGGTTTTGAGAGAAAAACCGAGCTTGAGAGCCGAGTGATGTGAGAATCACAAATAAGAAAGGGTGGGAATAATACCCGGTGAAACAGGATCCCTGTGCACGTCTGTGTGTCGTGTCTTTTGTTTTGTTTGTCTCGATTCTTGCTTTGAGTCGTCCCGAGCGTGTCTCGACGTGTTTAGGTTGTTTACCTTTTGTTTTCCATTGTTGAGTCTTTCTCGCTGTGTTCAGTCGTAGGCTCAATACCTGGTCGAAAACTCATCTCTCAATTTCAAAAAAAAAAATCATCATCTTGTGCTCAGAGTGCTGTGCCATTCTCCACATTTGTGCAAAACAGTATTTGTCCTTTCCATAAAACTGCAGGGTCCACCCCCGATAAGTGTGAACGGTGAAACCATGGCCTATCTGAAGCTATGATGGTTCCAGACTGCAAAGCAAAGACAAAAGAGCGAAAATCGAGGTATCTGAGTTTGTGTCAACTTTAGAAAATTCCGTGATTGTACTCCGGACGTACCTCTTCAGGGCCTTGTCAATGCTCCAAAATATGAGTGTACCTTTACCTCAGGCGCTAGATCAATCCTGCTTCGAGGTTATGCACTCTTCCACTTACATTGTTATGCATCCACTTCACTTGCATTGTAATGCATTATACCTACCAAGTTTATTCCTCAGTCATGCACGATATTGTATGCACGGTTCATTCAAAGAAGTTCCGTTTTAAGGTCATTCACTTTCGTGTATCAATCACACACACTCACTTTAGTGTATCAATCACACTTCATTCGTTTAGTGTATCAATCACACTCTGTTCACTAAGTGCATCTATCACACTTCGTGTTCACCTTTAGTGTATCAATCACACTCTGTTCACTAAGTGCATCTATCACACTTTGTGTTCATTTTCAGTATATCAATCATACTTTGTTCACATAGTGCATCTATCACACTTTGTGTTCACTTTCAGTGTATCAATCACACTTCATTGATTTAGTATATCAATCATACTTGTTCACTAAGTGCATCTATCACACTTTGTGTTCACCTTTAGTATATCTATCATACTTGCTCACTGAGTGCATCTATCACACTTCGTGTTCACCTTTAGTGTATCAATCACACTTTGTTCACTAAGTGCATCTATCACACTTCGTGTTCACTTTTAGTGTATCAATCACACTCTGTTCACATAGTGCATCTATCACACTTTGTGTTCCCTTTTAGTATATCTATCATACTTGTTCACATAGTGCATCTATCACACTTTGTGTTCATTTTCAGTATATCAATCATACTTTGTTCGCACTGTGCATCTATCACACTTTGTGTTCCCTTTTAGTATATCTATCATACTTGCTCACTAAGTGCATCTATCACACTTCGTGTTCGCTTTCAGTATATCTATCATACTTGCTCACTAAGTGCATCTATCACACTTCGTGTTCGCTTTCAGTATATCTATCATACTTTGTTCACTTAGTACATCTATCACACTTTGTGTTCACCTTTAGTATATCTATCACACCTTATTCACTTAGTGCATCTATCACACTTTGTGTTCGCCCTTTGTGTATCTATCACACTATGCTCACCATACTCGCTTAGTGTATCTATCACACGCTCAACTACTGTATGTATCACATGTTGCTTCATATAGTGTATCTATCACATGCTCGCTTTGTGTATCAATCACACACTATCACACGCTCACACTTTGCTTCATATAGTGTATCCATCACACTCGCTTCACCTTTTATGTATCTATCACACTATGCTCACTTTGTGTATCTATCACACGTTCACTTTGTGTATCCATCACACGCTCCCTTTGTGCATCCACCACACACGGTTGCTTAGTGTATCTATCACATATTTGCTCAGTGTATCCATCACACTTGTTTCGCTTTGTGTATCTATCACACTTTGCTTTGCTTAGTGTATCAATCACACTTTATTCATGTAAGCATGTCCATCACACTCTCTTCACTTTTGTGTATCTATCACGCATGTTTGTCCACTTAGTGTATCTATCACACTTCGTTCACTTTTGTGTATCTAACGCACATGTTCGTGAGAATTGCATAATTCTCTTACATCCTTTCTGCACGAGGTGTAGTTTGGCTCGAGCTTACTTGCTTGCCTAGCATTCGCTTAAAATGTTGCATTTATTTCACATAATTGCTTCATTACAGCTCTCTTTACATGATCATGAGTGATAACCGGCTTCGCGTAGCGTATAAGTCCAACTTTCAAAACCGGCTTCGCGTAGCGTATAAGTCCAACTTTCAAAACCGGCTTCGCGTAGCGTATAAGTCCAACTTTCAAAATCGGCTTCGCGTAGCGTATAAGTCCAACTTTCAAAACCGGCTTCGCGTAGCGTATAAGTCCAACTTTCAAAACTGGCTTCGCGTGGCGTATAAGTCCAATTATCAAAGTCTTCCTGCATATCATTTGCATCCTGCCCCTGAACTACGCTGGTTTGATTCCTTGCAAAGGGATACGTAGGCAGCCTGTGGGCACAACCATTTATTTATCGGTATTTTGTTTGTTTGTCCAAGTCTTCGGCCTTGTCAAAAATGGGTCGTCTCTGGGCTTTGGCATTCACTCCCGTCATTGTTATGACTTTCGAGTTCTGTCAAAGAGGGGCAACTGTAGACACCCCATTTTTGACCGCCCTTAAGACTTGGGCACTACTGATGGTTTGCTCGGTGTTGAGAGATGTGCAGGGCAAAGAATCAGTTTCTTCGGCTAGAAGAGAGGCAAATCTTTCACAACACTTTGTTTAGGGTTTTGGAGTTGAAGAAAAGAGGAAAGGAGAGGAGAAAACTAGTTTGGGAGAAGTTCGGCATGAATCCGGGTAGAAGCGAGTCGAGCAGCCCTCGCTGAATCGGGCTTATCTGTCTGTACACTTGGATTTTAGCTATGAGGCCACCACCGTCGGAAAGCTTACTTCCAGGGCTTCATTTTTCACTCAAGAATCTCCTAGAACCAAGTCCGGGTGGGGGAGATATGATCAGTTGAAGTCGGGCATCATCCCGGTTGGATCGAATCTGCGCGGCTTCACGAAAAAGGGCATAACTTTTTGCACAGGAGGAATTTTAATGCAAGGTTTGCGCCATTGGAAAGCTAACTTCCGGGGCTTCAATTTGGATACCAACCGGCAGTTTTTTCACCTTACCGGCCATCCACCGGCACTATATTTATCCGGCCGGCAATTTATTGCGCCGACCGGCACTTTATTTTGCTGACCGGCAATTTTTGCTAGCCGACGACCTTCCGGAGCATTCTGCAGATTGAGTGGATTCCAGCTGTGCCAGCTGGAATGCACAGAATCGATCCCCCACGCACATGTGTGTTTGTTTTGCACCTTGTGAGCCTTTGAACCCCTTAACCTTCTAGAAGCTTGAACCCTTTGGCCAAGCTTCTTGGAGAAGCTTGGCCAGCTGTTTTAGCTTCCTCTAGAAGCCTTACACCCCCTTGAACCCCTTTGACCCTTTCCCTTTACTTAGCTTGTAAGTTAAAGGCTTCCCTTGCCTTATATAAGCACCTCTCCTCCTCCTTTGTTTAGGTTGGATGGTTTGAGGCAAAAAAAAACCCAGAGATATACCATGTATATCTGATATACATACATACAACCCTCAATCTCTCTCCATATCTCTCTCATTCAACCATCAAACACCCTTGTTCTTGGGCCATTTCTTCATCAACTCATAGCACAAGGCATCCAACGCCTATTCCAGCAGCTTGAGGCTGTCCTTCAGAGGTTAAAAGCTCCCAAACTCGGTCCAAAGGTTGCTAAAAAATAGTTCTACAAGGGTGAGTCCCACTTTCCCTCTTTTCTGCATTTTTTTGGCCTATATCTTAGCTCCTTGTGGTTACATCTTTGGGCTCCGACCCAAACTTCAAATCATCATATTTTGAGGTCCTCTTCATGTTTGATTGAGGACCTCTTGCTGTTTGAGGATAGTAGCTAGCACTTCCTTCTTTATCTCTCCTTTAGGCCCTAATCTTGCATGTTATTTTTGGCCTATGTGTAATCTGTTTTTGGGCATGTAGTAAACTATAGATAGGCTTATTTTGAGCCCTTCTTCAACATTGAAGAAGGGCTCAACACTGTTTCGGACCTCCATGTTATACTTGCCTTTATATTCTCTTTTTGGTCCCATTTTTGCATGCCTTGGCAGCCCCTGATGTTGATGTTTTTGGACTTTGGTCCGAACTAAAAACAGCCATATTTTGACCCGCTTGTCATGTTTTATTAAGGGTCTTTGGCTGTTTGATGAATGTTTTGCATACTTGCTTCTTTGGCCACCTTTTGGCCCATTTCTTGCATAAGAGCTTAGCCCTACCCATGTTTGTTTTTGGGGCTTTTACAGTTCTGTAAATGTGCATATTTTGGGTCCCTCTTCAATGTTGTTGAAGGGCCCTAACCTATTTGGAGTTAGCAGCTGTGAGTTGCTTCATAATCGCATGTTTAGGGCCGTTTTTGTATGCCATTTTAGCCCCATCTTTGCTTGCTGTTTGGCCATGCCATAAACTGTAAAAATGCTTATCTCAAGGCTGCCTTGCTTCTGTCTTCATGCTCCATGTCCATATTATGCATGCTTTGTATAGCTGTAAGCCATTTCATGTGCCTAATTTCGCATTTCGGGATTCATTCCATGCGGTGAGTGTTGTTTTGTTATGTTTCGGGGCTGTTTTGCATCACCTATCGCCTCTGAAAGTTGCATGCGAATTGTCCATGTTTGTTCCTTTCAAATGCGTCGAAAAGTCGCTTCATTATGCTTAAGTCTTGGACCATGTATCTATGCATGTTTGCATGTCATTTGCCTCCATGCACTTAGCATTTTGGCCACTGTTTTGGGCCTAACTAGATCTGCCTAATTCATGTTTAAGACCATCCTTTGCTTATTTGCATGCTCACCTCGCATGTTTGCTTGTATCGGCATGTTGCATCCTTAGCTTGTATGCTTAAGTTGCATTGCATCTTGCATGCATCACCTTGCCTCTTGAGATGAGTATGATAGAGGTTAGGCCTCCTTGTGTGTTTATTTGGTTTGCATGCATTTTGAAATTGAAGTTGCACACTTGACTCTTTGGGCCATCATGCATGGAAATGCGTGATTGGTGGTCCGAGAATCGGGGCACATCCTCCTTTGAGTCATTAACATGATAAGGAATGTGATTGGTGCATAAATTGTTTGAATTGCATTGCCATGCAAGATTTTGCCCTCTGCTGCTGTGAGTTGCAGGTTCTGCAGGAATTGATTGCCGGCCGGCAGTATTTAGTGCCGACCGGCAATCAATAGATGGCCGGTGGATCTATTTTGTGCCGGTGACTAAATGCTACTGCCGGTGGAAATTCTGGTCAGCCGATGATATCCCCCAGTGTCCCGAGAGGCATCCCTGAGACTTTGGCAGTTTTCAGAAGAGCAGAGCAGGGAAAACAGAGGCAAACTTTGCATGGCAGTGCGATTCCGAGCTAGTCCCGAGCATGTGTTGCATCCGGCCCTCGCCCCGAGGCGGTTTACTGTTTTTCTTTAGTTTAGTTAATTTGTTAATTAATTAAGCAATTTGTAATATTTAATTAGCTTGCGTAGTTAATTAATTTGTATTATTATTTTGGTCCCTCCGAGTGAGGGCGTGTCTGTAATAAGTGTGTGTGCGTGGTGTGCATGTCTTCCAACCTCCACTTCTTTCTTCCCTTTTATTTACCTGCTTATGATGGTAGATTAGGGAACATTTATTTTAGCATACCTTATGCTATGCATGCGTGCATTCATGCATTTGTTGACATGCACCGGGCTCGGTACATCTTACAAACTACATTGTACTTTTCAATTCCAAATTGAATACATGTTACTTGTAGCATTTCATATGCCATTTTAGGGTTAGCCGAGCCTGTTTAGATTGCATCTTTGCATGTGTTGCATTAGCCATTTTTAACATGAACTAGGACCATGCACATGATTACTGACTAGTTTCTGTTTTGGCTTGAGTACTAGGTACGCTTTTATGCTTTAGCATATCGCATGCGTGTGAGTGTTGCCATGACAGTATGATTACCATGAGGCTAGCTGCTTATGTGATATAACTGCTTGAATGCCTGTGGATGGAGGTTGAATTACCTAAATTGGAATAATGCATTAAAACTGTGAGTTTTAAGCCCACTAGATAGTGGCAAAATCATCTTTTCTAAAAGCCCACTTGAGGGTGGCAAAATCTGCATTTTAGCCTACTTGCGAGTAGCAAATCATTTTCAAAACAAACATGAAATGTTTTGTTCCAATTTGAGCGATTTGGTCTATACTTGTTTGCTGTGCGCATAACATAGTAATTCTAGGCTAACAATTGGTTTAAGAACACATAAAGTTTTCAAAAATGGATATCACGGTTAGTAGAGGCCGGTCATCGGACCGGGCGAAAGGGGGTGCTCATAGCTGACCTTCCCCGATCGTACCCAAGCTCCCGAGCCGAGACAACTCCGGTGATGACGGACATGTGGCCTTCGGCACCGACTCAGGGTTTCCTAAATTCTTCCATAAAAAATATTTAGGTGGCGACTCTGTATCCGGCAAAGCAGTCCATGTTTGGCACTACTTTTTCAAAAATCTGTTTCTCAAAACGATTTGCCAGATTTGGACTCTTTGGTTCATATTAAGAACCGTGACACAAATCGAGTCCGAACTGTAGCACGAGGCCCACGCGGGCGCGTCTACAGTGAGCAAAGTGTGATAGATACACAAAGCGAACGTGTGTGATAGATACACAAAATAAACGTGTGATAGATACACAAAGTGAGCATGTGTGATAGATACACAAAATGAACATGTGTGATAGATACATAAAGTGAACAAAGTGTGATAGATACACTAGGTGAGCAAAGTGTGATAGATGCACAAAGCAAACATGTGATAGATACAAAAAGTGAGCATGTGTGATAGATACACAAAATGAACGTGTGATACATACACTAAGTGAACAAAGCGTGATAGATACACTAAGTGAGCAAGCATGTACGATAGATACACAAAACAAACGTGTGATAGATACACAAAGTGAAACAAAGTGTGATAGATACACAAAGTGAAACAAAGTGTGACAGATACACTAAGTGAGCAGGTATGTGTGATAGATACACAAAGTGAGCGTGTGTGATAGATACACAAAGCGAATGTGTGTGATAGATACACAAAGTGAGCATGTGCGATAGATACTCAAAACGAATGTGTGATAGATACTTAAAACGAACGTGTGATAGATACACTAGGTGAGCAAAGTGCGATAGATACACAAAGCGAACGTGTGATAGATACACAAAGTGAACAAAGTGTGATTGATACACTAGGTGAGCAAAGTGTGATAGATACACAAAGCGAACGTGTGATAGATACACAAAGTGAGCATGTGTGATAGATACACAAAACGAACGTGTGATAGATACACTAAGTGAACAAAGTGTGTGCTATACACTAAGTGAACAAAGTGTGTGCGGTAGATACACAAAACGAACGTGTGATAGATACACAAAGTGAAACAAAGTGTGATAGATACGCAAAGTGAAACAAAGTGTGATAGATACACTAAGTGAGCAAGCATGTGTGATAGATACACAAAGTGTAATCAATCTTAAACTGAACTTCTCCTAATGAACCGTACATACATTATCGTCTGGTTATGCTGCTGAGGATCTTCTGCTTTCGATTGCGCTTCCAAACCGCAGTTACTACCTTTCTTCCTGGCCATGTTCACAACTTTCCCTATTCTCCAACAGGGTGACAGCTAGGTTGGTTTGGTATCCAGAATTAAGGCGTATACCCGCTACCTCAACCTATGGGGCTTCCATATAGATTTCAAGCCGCGGATACACCCCTGGGTATTTAAACCAGACTTTAGTCTTAGAAATCCCGGACCTTTGCATTCTGGGCATCAGCCATTCGAACTCTAGTTTCCACCGTCTCAATTGGTCTCCTAGGAACTCATTGCAAACACAGCCAAGGTGTTTCTGGCATGGAATGGTACTCGGGGAGAGCACTTCTGTCACCAATCTGGCTTGAAGAAGACTTGAGCTTGAGCTTGAGGTAGGGGCACAGTCATACTTTGGAGCATTAACAAGACCAAAAAAGGTACATCCAGAATGCAATCTTGGAACTTTCTGAAGGTGAAACAAACTCAAATGCTCAAAATTTTCCCTCTTTTCTTTTGCTTTGCAATCCGGAACCTATACAGCTTCAGATAGGTCCTGGTTTTATAGTTCTCACATGACCTGGATTGAACCCTGCAGTTTTATGAAAGAACAAATCCTTTTTGCACATATGTAAAGAATGGCACAACACTCTGAGTACAAAATGATTTATTTTTGAAATTGAAATTGAAATTGAGAAAAGAGTTCTTAACCAGGCATTGAGTCTACGACTGACCATAGTCAAAAAGACTCAACAAAGAGAAAACAAAGGTAAAGCAACCTGAACACATCTATTGACACCGAAACGACTCAAAACAAGAATCGAGACAAATAAAAATGCACACATAACACTCAGATGTGTTCCAATGGCGAGAGACCTCTCGGTTCACAAGGAGCCTGTTTCTCTAGGTATTGTTTCCCACCCTTTCTCATTTGTGATTCTCACATCACTCTGGCACTCACTCTCTTTTTCTCTGAAAAAGCATTTTTCTCACTTTTTCACTCAGCGCACATCTCTCTATTCTTTAATCTTTCTTCTTTCTTATCCCTCCCCTGGGTGGTTGATGGATAAACAGGAAGTTGTGGGCTCTTGCCCCTAGCATGCTACTAGATGCTTCTTCTGTCGCTCACAACTAGTGAGCCTTTCCACAGAGGGGTTTTGCTACAATTGGGTGTGCAGCAGATCTGTAATTGGCATCGATTGACGATGACCCTAGCTTAGTTTGAATGCGGTCAAACCTGTCCAGATGAGGGAGTGGAATATTCTGCTTCATTTCCAGTTCGTGCTTCACACATGGCTTGATACCTCGCTGCTTGGATGATATGAGAGCTTTCGGCCCTTTGCTTGTTTGCTTCAGTTGCGCCCTTTCTGGCGAATATGGTGCCATTTCTGGCAAGTATGGCGCTCTTTCTGGCAAGTATGTTGACAACAGGGAAAAGACAAAAAGCCTGACTCGACTGTGCCCCTAGTTCATCATTTTGACCATTTTTTTTTGTTTTTGGCTTCTGCTAAAACAATTTTGACCAATATGAGAGTTAGATTAACATGCTTGTTCGATTTTCTGATTTGAAATCATGCAAGTCAGATTGTGAGCACTGAAAATTTTTCCTTTTTGGGTTGAAGAAATTCTCCAGTTTTGGAGAAAAATAGAATATTTTTTCAGAGAATTAGTCAACCTCATTAAAAATTCTCAACAAATGTTTTTGCAAATGGCCACTACTCGACCAACATGGAATTAACTCTTGAGATGCACAACCTCAGATCCAAAAACAATGGAAAATTGCCCCTTGTGAAAATGTTACTGCATGGCAACGGAAAGTTGCCCCTTGTCTGAATGGCACCACAATGCACGGTAATCAGTCCTTGAAGTGACGATCACCACTGAACTCTCGGATACAGAGAAGACAAAGATGATCAGAACCATTACATGGACACAGTCGATTTGGAAGTGTTTATGGCTGGACTTCAGAATGAAGTTGCCTGCGTATCCTAAAGATGGGAATCAAGCCTGACGTAGTTCCGAGTGAGGTTCACTCGGGTGTTGACACTCTCATTTTGGCGCTCTAACTTTTGCCAAGGCCGCCCTTTCGAGTTTTCAACCTTGCAAGCTCTGTTTTTCTTTTCTTTTCATTTCTTTTCTTTTCTTCTTTTTTTTCTTTTCATTTTTTTTTTTGTTCTTTTCTTTTTTCTTGCTCTAACTTTTGCTTGGGTCGCGCTTCTGGGTTTTTGGCCCAACGAGCCTCTCAAGGATAAAAAAGTGTAGCTTTGTCCATGTTGATTGGTCATAGGATCTCAAAGCCATCTGAATCCAGGAGAATGGCTACCGTTCACTGATGATGTAGAAGCCCATCCAATGGGGGCTGAAGTTGCCCCTATTGTTGTGGATAGGAACTCGATTGTCCTTCAACAAAACTTCTTGCTCTCCGTTTCTCGGATTTGGCTTTCTTGCCAGTCTTCATTGGTTTGCGAAATGATCCATCTTTTGAATCTTTGACCACATCTGACATTTTTCCCCTAGTTCAAGGGCTACTTCTGATCTAGCTTTGCAAGCTTCCTTTGATCAATCTGACCTTCTTGCCCCTAGTTCGAGGGCTGCTTCAAATCTAGCCATACAAGCCTCACATTGTGGTTCGCTGTTGAACATTTTGAATTAAGATTCAAGGTTTGAAAGAAAAGGGGGTCGAGTCTTGAGGCTGAGAGCGATCCTATACTGCACAATCTCAAGAGCGATTCCATGCATGTCTTCGCAGGACCACGCAAAACATTTTTTGAAATCTTTTAAGAAAGTGACTAATCGCTCGTGAAGACAGTGTAGAACCAATCTGGATCAATCAAGGATCCTTCTCAGTACTCACATTAACAAACATGATCTCATTCATTAAGGGTTTAGCATGCCTCTCTTTCTCTCAATTGATCAAATTTTTGTAAATCCAGAGGAATTCCTCCCTCTTTGTTTTCATCACAGCGTTCAAAAAAAGTTTTGAAAAACTTAGGTCAAGGCAATGATTTCAAGGCACAAAAAAGTATGTGAAAAGCACTGTCGTTTCATTCAGATATTCTGGCACAACTGGCGCAATGGTAGATACAAATGCAAAAGAAAGGGTGTAAAAGACAAACACAAAACAAGCAATGATGTCCGAGGTAACACACTCGAAATCACTTGACTCTAGCACAACAGGACAGGCTCGATACAACAAGACTGACTCAACTGACTCAGTACGAGAAGACTGACTCAGTACAACACAACAAGACTGACCCAATACCCAAGTCAAAAAGTAAAATGGCCAACATTTGCACATTGCTCAAAACAGTGCCTGCCATTCATCACATCTGGAGTAAACTGAGCACCATCCGCAAATAGTTCATCCCCTGATCAAATGATCACATTATCCCCTGAGTGCAAAAAGTGCCCAAGGGATATTGGAGCCTTCTGAAGTTATGGTTCCAAAACTACCTTGCAAAAGAGAAAACAGACAGCACCTCAGCCCTGGTTTCACCAAAACAAATATGAGCATAGCTGAAAGACTGTGCTCTCTACTGAATTCTACCCCAAAACAGATACCAAACTTGCAACTGATATGCACATTCCTGTACAGTTTCACTGTAAAGCACATACCAGTTAATTGAGAGCCAAAACACCCCTATGGTGGGGGTAGGTTTTCCCTGTCCTAATTTCGTCAAGAACTAGGGGTTTCACTACGCATGCAGTGGCTTCAGACAACCTACATTCGGGTAAGCGACCTGTCCTAGTTTGGAATGGTCTCTATGGCTTCCGATATGCGACTAGGTCGAATGGTCGAAAATGGTGTGTCGGTAAAAACTGAGGTTTGTGTTTCCATCGTGGCAGAGCCCGTTACTGGTTAGCCTTATGGCATGCTTTTCCAAACAAGCCTCCGGCAAACTGTTCAGGAATATCAGATGGCAAACATTGTGACTTAGGCGCAACTACGCAAATGTAATGGAAAGAAACACATAAATGTAGGTAAAACAACATATCATGATGTTCGAGTCAAGTTCTCTAAATCCCCAATGGAGTCGCCAGAAACTGTAGACCGCCCCAAACTCTCTCCGCATGTGAGGGCGCTAATTGGGTTCTAGCTACTACAGTTCAGACTCCTGTCACGGTTCTGAATCTAATCTCACAAAGTGCAATGTAAGACTGATAAATCACCAAAGAGTCCAAATACGGCAAATCATTTTGGAAAATCGATTTTAATCAAAAAGCGCCAAACATGGACTGCTTTGCCAGATTTCAGAGTCGCCACCTAAATATTTTGTTTTGGGAAATTTAGGAAATCTTGACTCGTGCCTAAGGCCACGTGTCCGTCATCACCAAAATTGCCTCGGCTCGAGAACTTGGGTACGAGAGGGGAAGGTTCTGAAATGAGCACCCCCGCTCGCCCGATCAAAGGATCGGCCTCTACTGACACGATATGTTATTTTTGAAAACACATGTGTTCTTATTCCAGTTATTTAGCAAACTTACTATGTGATGCGCACAGCATACAAGTATAGACTAGATCGCCTAAATTGGAACAAAACATCTCATGTTCGTTTTTCGAAAATGGTTTGGAAGTGTTACTCGCAAGTAAGCTAAAACGCGGATTTGCCACTCTCAAGTGGGCTTCAAACAACATGATTTGCCACTCTACAAAGTGGGCTTAAAATTCACGTTTTGATGAATTGTTCCAATTCAAGTAATAAAGCCTTCATCCATAGGCATTCATGCAATTTAATCACTTAAGAAAATAGCCTCATGGCAAGCATACGAAACATGGCAACACTCACACTCATGCAAGTATGCTAAAGCGTAAACACTTACAGTGTACTCCAAGCCAAAATAGAAAACTAGTTAGAAATCATGCATGATCCTAACTATGTTAAGATGCCTAATGCAACACATGCAATAATGCAACTAAGTAGGCTCGGCAACCTAAGATGGTATATTAAAGCAACACTTGATAACATGCTTTGAAACACGTATTCAAGTGTATTGAAATACAATGCAGTTTGAATGACGCACCGAGCTCGGTGAATGCAGGACAAATGAATGAATGCAAACATGCAAGCATAAGGTATGCTAAATAAAACATGCCCTGATCTGACCATCGAAAGCCGTTAAATAAAAGGGAGAAAGAAATGGGGTTGGAAGACATGCACCCATGCACACACAGTTATTACAACAATGCGCCCTCTCGACGGAGGGTCTGAATGAATTAGCTAAGCTAATCTAAGCTAAGCTAACCAACTAATCTAATTAAGCTACCTAGATTAATTATTACAAACCAATCGAATAACTAGCAAACTACTTACTAATTATTACAACACTTTAATAAATTAACAAATTAACTAATCATGACAACTAACTAAACATGTAAGATATGTAAACTAGGCTGCCTCAGCTTTGCCTTGAACAATAAAGGATGCATGCTCTCGGTTGCCGCCTCGAAATGCCTTCCGGTTTGCTCTTGAGATGCTCTGTTTGCAGGGTGTCTTTATGAAATTTTTGCTCCACCTTACCAAACCAACTCTGGGGAATCCACCAGTGGCCTGCCGGCCATGAGGGGCTACTGCAGGCCACCTACCGGCCAAGGATGTGCACCGCCAGCCAATGATGAAGCAGTGCCGGCCATTTGTAAGGTACTGCCGGTCGCTGGTGTGTTACACCACCATTCTGCAAAAGAGCACAAACTAGAGGAAAAAGGGCATCTCCCAAGGGTATGTACGTACTATGCCACTACATATCACATCAAAACATCAAGGGAGATGTATCATTGGATCCAAGACCATCAATCAGGCATCTCAATGCATGATGGCCAAAGATCCAACTTGCACAAATTTGATGAATGCACAATAAGCAAGACACCAAGACCACAGCCTTATCATGAGTGATCAAAGGCAATGGAGACAAAAGGGGATTGGCTTACATTCATCACTTTGAGTATGAAGTGGGCCAATCCACCTTGTATTCAACATAACATCCGATTGAACACGATGCAATGCAAACAACATGCTCATCGTGGCATGAAATGCAAGACTCTAACTTGCAAACAACGCATGCACAACATGTTAAGAGACTTAAGCATTAAAACTAGTGAAGGATACAACATTAGGACCATGCAATACAATGCTCAACGGACTAAACCAACCCCAAACAGACCTCATGCATGCCAAAATAGTGGCCAAGATGATCTGAAATGATACCATAAAAGGCAAGAGAATGATGTTCATGCATTGGCTCACAAACAAGGCATAATGCTCAACTCTCAAACACAATTAAAGAGTGATAAACATGAGAGTATAACAAGGCTATATGCTCTGAAATTATGTGTTAAATCATGCCATATCACATAAACATCACAAATAAGGCATGCTAGAAGACTTAAAGCACAGGGCTGGTAAAGAGCACTACACAAGAAGTATGCAATACATAGCCAAAACAACCAAATCAGCTCTAGACAAAGCTCAACCATGCCAAATCAAAGGCCAAAACATGCTGAAATGGTAGCCCAAAAGCTTAGACAAGCATGCATACGTATTGTCTCGCAAGCAAGGCATATGGCACATCTCTCAAAAGCATTGAAAGAGTGGAACATGTGAGAGTGTGACTATGCTATATACACTAAAATCATGTGAGAAATGAGGCTAAGGCATGCAATCATCACATTCAAAGCATGCTGGGGACCTCAAACACAAAGCTAGTGAAGCCCAACTACACTATAGCTATACAAAGCTAAGCATATATGACCAAGACCACTTAAAACAGACCTCGAGCATGTTAAATCAGTGACAAAAATGTACTGGGGCAAAGCTAACACAAGCTAGAATGATGCGCTAAAACATGAAGCATGTTAGGCCAACAAGCATGATTGCACTACAAGTACCAAAAGCAAGCAAGAGGTGACCCAAACACAAAAACAAATTAAGGCTTGTCAAAACAAGCTTGAACTAAGGCCCCGTTTGGGGACTTACCTTTTTAGCCAAAAAGCCAAAAAGTTATCATTTTAGCCAAAAAGCCAACAACTCATACCAAAAAGTCAAAGATTCTCTTTTCTCACTACTTTTTGCACATCTTTTCGTAATTAGCCAAAAAGTCATCCCAAACATATAAGTTTTTTTTACCAACTTTTTTAGTCAAATAGCCAAAAAATTACTAAATTAGCATGTTCCCAAACGAGGAATAAGTCACAAAAGAGTAGAAACACGTGCTCATTTGATAGGCCAACAACACAAGCAAGCAAGACAAGAGGAGAGGGGACCACCCCCTCCCATTTTGCACCCCAAAACAACTTTTCCACCACTAAAATTCCTCTGAGTTTTAGTGATAGAAAGGCCATGCAAAGGCTATTACAAAAACTTCAAAGGATGGCTTAAAAGCTTAACAACTAAGCAAAGAAAGAGGGTAGACCACCCCTAACTCCAACAAGGACTCAAATCAACATTTTTAACACTTAAAATCAGAGCTTTTTGCAGTTGACAACTAGGCCCAAAACAACATGCAAAGGTGGCTAAGATGGTATGCAAAAATAAGCTTAAAAGGGGAATATACTCACCCTTGAAGAACAGCAGCAAGGCAGGTCTTCCTCTGAGCCAAAACCAGCCTTTTGAGTTCCAAACAAACCTTCAAGAACCTCAGCCCCAAGGTAGTGGTGTCTGACTAGGTGTTCCTTTTAAAAAATGTGAAGAAAACACACTTTAAGGCACTATTGATCACAATATATATATAGAGAGAGAGTGTGAGAATTCTAGAGAGAGATATATTTTGTCTCTAAATTTTTCTGAACCTCAGGAGAGGGAGAGGAGCCTCCCCTTATATAAGCAATGCAAGCAAAACCTTGCTTGACAAGCTTAAACTTGCCCCCATCCCTCCATACACGTGTATAGAGGATGGCTCAGTAAGCCACAACTAGCTCAAAAGATCTAAAATAATATTTGTTGAAACATGGTGGCCGGCCGGCCATCAGTGGTGGTCGGCAGTGCCTCATTCATAGCCAACAGGGCCTATCTATGGCCGGCAAGACAGATACCATGGTGTAACAAGCCCGCGGGGGACCTCGCTACAGCTCGGACTCGACTTTGTGTAGTCACGGTTCTAAGTCTGAACCAAAGAGTCCAAATCCGGCAAATCGTTTTGAGAAACAGATTTTGGAAAGAAGTGCCAAACATGGACTGCTTTGCCAGATACAGAGTCGCCACCTAAATGTTTTTTAATGGGAAATTTAGGAAACCCTGACTCGGTGCCAAAGGCCACGTGTCCGTCATCACCAAAGTTGCCTCGGCTCGGGAACTTGGGTACGATTGGGGAAGGTCACTTCGTGAGCACCCCCGCTCGCCCGGTCATAGACCGGCCTCTACTAACCATGATATCAATTTTTGAAAACATTGTGAGTTCTTATTCCGGTTATTAGCCTAGGTTACTATGTGATGCGCACAGCATACAAGTATAGACTGGATCGCCTGAATTGGAACAAAACATTTCATGTTCGTTTTTTGAAAATGGTTTGCTACCCGCAGGTAGGCTTGAAACATTTGATGATTTATTCCAATCCAACTAACCCAACCTTCACCCACAGGCATTCAGGCAGTTATATCACATAAGCATTTAGCCTCATGGTAAGCATGCTATTTATGGCAGTCACTCACACGCATGCAGGGATGCTAAAGCATAAAGCTTACCGGGTACTCCAAGCCAAAACAGAAACTCATTAGAATTTTATGCATGATCCTAACTATACAAAAATGCCTAATGCAACACATGCAAAATGCAACTATAGCAGGCTCGGCTATTCTAAGATGGTATATGAAATGCTACAACTATCATGTATTCAATTTAGAATTAAAAAATACAATGCAGTTAGTATGATGCGCCGAGCCCGGTGCATGCAATACAGATGAATGAATGCAAACTTGCTGTCATACTGTATGCTAATTTAAACATGCCCTAATCTAACCATCAAAAGCGGATAAATAAAAGGGAAGAAAGACGTGGGGTTGGAAGACATACAACACACACACGCACACTTATTACAGTTGTGCCCTCGCGCAGAGGGTCCGAATAAATATACAGTCCCGAATAAAAGAATATTACAGTCCGAATAATACAGTCCAAATAATATACAAATTTCTAATTAATTAAGAAATTAACTAAGAAAGCGGTAAAACTGGCATGCAAGCCAGGGACTGCCTTGCTTCTGATGGATGATGCATGTCCGGGTTGTCTTGCGCGGGAATCCACCGGGATGCCCCAATTAGCCTCTGTTTAGCAGTTGTTCTTGGAAAGCGTGCCAAGTCCCGGAAAGTTGCTGATTCCTTATTTTACTGCAACAGAGAGCAGGAAAGGGGCATAGCAGTGTATTTTCACAGATATATGCATGCCTCGATCCTCGTGCCACCAATCACGCATACCGAGGCATGATGGCCGAGGAGTCGAATTGCACAATTTAATGTAGGATGAATGCACATGAAAACATAACAAGACCTAACTCCATCATGGATGATCCGGAGTGTCGGTGACTGGGAAATTGAGACACATTCCGTCACTCGGAGTACGAAATGCACCTCGTTTCCCGTGCCCGGGTTAACTCCTATCCCGAACACGATGCAATATGCATGACATGCAACTAAGATGCAATCCTAACATACACCATACTATGAAAATGAGATGCCTCGAAATGCGTGCACACGGGCACGCAAACCGAGAAAATGACAGAATGCAATCTAAGATACAACCTAGTATGCACTATGCTATGAAAATGAGATGCCTCGAAATGCGTGCACACAGGCACGCAAACCGAGGCGATGGTATACGCAATGTAAATGACATGCAAACATGATATGGGCTTATACCAACATGAGCGAGCCTCGGCCACACTCACATAGGATGCCGATGGATGAAAATGAATTGCCTCGAAATGCGTGCACACGGGCACACAAACCGAGGCGATGACATACGCAATGCAAATGACATGGAAACAAGATATGGGCTTATACCAACATGAGAAAGCCTCAGCCACACTCACATAGGATGCCGGTGGATGAAAAATGACGTGCCTCGAAATGCGTGCACACGGGCACGCCAACCGAGGCAATGACAGAATGCGATGCAATGACATGAAAAATGCAATATGGGCTTATACCAACATGAGAGAGCCTCAGCCATACTCACATAGGATGCCGGTGGATGAAAAATGACGTGCCTTGAAATGCGTGCACACGGGCACGCAAACCGAGGCAATGACAGAATGCGATGCAATGACATAGAAATGGAAAGCAATCATTCTAATAGAATTTCAGCACTAAAATACGGGGGAAAACAGTCCCAAAATGAGGCGAAATGACACTAAATGCATGGAATTGTCCCGAAATGCGAATTTAGGCACCCGAAATGGCCTATAGCTATGCCAAACATGCACAATATGGACATGTAATGCAAAGACAGAAGCTAGGCAGTCCCAAAAAAGGCACTTTCACAGTTATAAACATGGCCAAACAGCAAACATAGGTAGGGCAAAAATGGCATGCAAGAATAGGGGCCAAGAGAGTGGTAATGAAGCAAGTGATATAAGAAAAATCCAAAATGAAAAATTCCCTTCTACAACACTAAAGAGGGACCAAAAATATGCACATTTACAGTTTATGGCAGTCTCAAAATCAGTATACAAACATGATAGAAATGCGATGCAAAATGAGGCTCAAAAGTGGCTATAACATGAGGTATGCAAAATATTCACCAAACAGCCAAAGACCCTTAATAAAACATGTAGAATGGACCAAAATAAGCACTTTTTCAGAACTGTAAAATGGCCAAAAACAAAAGCATGATAGGCTAACTAAACATGCAATAATGGGGAATAAAAGAGAGATACAACATGAAGTGGCATATGGAGGCCCCAAACCATGAAAGGACCTAAATGAAACATGAAGAATGGACCAAAATAAGAACTTTTTCAGAACTGTAAAATGGCCAAAAACAAAAGCATGGTAGGCTGCCATTGCATGCAAAAATGGGACCAAAAGGGGAGTATAAAGGTAAGTTCAACATGCAAGTCCCAAATGGTGTTGAGCCCTTCTTCAATGTTGAAGAGGGGCTCAAAATAAGCCTAATATCAGTTTACTACATGCTCAAAAACAGATTAATCATGGGCCAAAAATAGCATGCAAGATTATGACATATAAGAGGATCAATGAAGCAAGTGCATCATGGAGGGCTCAAACAGGGTTGAGCCCTTAATGAAAAGTGAAGATGAGCTCAAAAGAGGGCCTCTTTCAGTTAGGGCCGGAGCTTCAAACAAAAAGCATATAGGGCTTACAAATGGATCAAGAAAAAGGGTCAAAGAGGAGAAATGTTACTCACCCTTGAAGAGTCAAGCTTTTGTTGCTTCTTGGACCAATTTGCAGCTCCTTTAGCCTTTGAGAAGCCCTCCTTGTTGCTGGAAATAAAGTGGTGATGGTAGAGCTTGGTGGTGTAGAAGAAATGGTGATTAGGGACTTGGAAGTTTTTTAAGAAATGAGAGGGATAGAGAGGGATTTGTCTATGGAAGCTTGAAGACAATTTTTTTTAACCCCAACATATGATATGGCTTGCTAGTTATAAGGGCAAAAAAGGGGGTGTAAAGGTGGGGGAAAAGGAGGGCAACTTTCCCCCACAAAATATCCCCCGGATATTGATATTTTCTGGGGGATAAAGCTCCACAGCTGTAAAGTGAACAGTGCAAGGATCTCGGCCGGTCAGTTACTTTGGCTGCAGGTGGCCGGCCGGCCACACCCCCTAGCCGGCCGGCTAGGGGTCAAAAGGGTCAAGCAGATTTAGTGGCCGGCCACCACATGAAGGTGTCCTCCCATGTGTGTACATCACAAATATGTGGTTCAAAGTTCAAGAATGTGGGTCCAAGGGGTTCAACATTAGCCCGGAAAGAGGGGTTCAAAAGGGTCAAATTGAATTAATGGCCGGCCACCATTTTTTAGGGTCCTCCCATGTGTGTACATCACAAATATGTGGTTGAAAGTTCAAGAAGATGGCCCCAAGGTGTTCAACATTAGCCCGGAAGGAGGGGTTCAAAAGGGTCAAATTGAATTAATGGCCGGCCACCACTTTTTAGGATCCTCCCAAGGGTGTACATCACAAATATGTGGTTGAAAGTTCAAGAAGATGGCCCCAAGGTGTTCAACATTAGCCCGGAAGTGTGAAAAACGGGCGCCGGAGGGCGTCGGAGGATGTATAACTGGTTGCTGCAACACTTACTGGCCTTTCACCCTTCTGTGACCTCCCCGGTGATAAAACAGAGGTACCTGCCAAAAATGAACGAAAACCGTTGCAAAACGAATGCTCGGGGACGAAAACGCGCAGTTCGAGGTCCCGAAAATGGGCTGTTAAGCACCGAAAGTGGCATTCGGCCATGAAGTGGGTTTCTCAGACCCCAGTGTCCTTCAAAAGGGAGAAAATAGGAAGTATGCCAAAAACCGAAGCAATAGGAGATGGTTAGGCGGTCCCGAACCGAGGCACACGGCCTGACGGCTCCGAAAACCGGAAACCGGACTCCGAAATGGGAAAAATGGCCTACGGCCACCAAATGTAGCCCACGGACATAGAGAGATGATCTACGGGACCTCTCCCTCCCCTCAGAAAAAGAAACAAAGAAAACTGAGCCTGGTTCGCAAACCGAGGCAAAGTACAAAAGAGGGTTCGGAAGTCCGGAGGCAGGGCTCACGGCCGCAACTCTGAAACTTCTGAACGAGCACATTATGCAACATCACCAAGCGCTCAATCAGTGATGTCTGAGTCTTAAGGTCTGTCAAAAATGGGGTGTCTACACATGGCTGGCAGCCCTTGATCATGGCCGGCAGTGCACTAAAGCAAACACTAGGGAGGGACCAAAGCATGGTCCAAAAATGGGGCAGAAATGAAACAGGGTTTGGAAAGCTCAAACTTGTGACGTTCCGCTGCGAAGTTTGAGTGCTGAACGAACAACCAAACTGATTGCTGGATGTACCAGCAAGCACAACCAAGTCTTTGAGGACGGTCAAAAATGGGGTGTCTACACCAAGGTTTTACAAACCTCTCCTGCTCTTGGTCAAGCAAACGTTTCAAAACCGAAGGAATTTCTTCCTCGTCGTTTTCATCAAAGTTTTGAAAGTCTTGATTAATGCAATAAACTAAAGGCACAGAAAAGTGCTCAAAAGCTACAGTCATACCATTCTCATTAATAACATCTAGTCTGTCTGATCCTTCGATTACAACAGACTCAAAGAAAAATGAAAAAGATGACCTAGACAGGACAGTGGCATTCGGGTTATCACCCCCCGGAATACCGGACTCAGACTTAGAAGAGCTGGAATCTGATTCCAACTCCACAGACTCTGTGGAATCAGATTCCAGCTCACTACCTGATCCGGAACTACTGGACAAAAAGCCTTCCTCATATTGCCAAATGAGGGAATGTGCGATGGATGCATCGAGAATGCTAGAAGATGGGTCCACAGGCGCTTGATCTCCAATCATAGAAATTGAGAAATTATCCCCCAAGCACTCTGGTATGATCTAAGGATCTAAGAGGAGACAAGCCAGTGCTACCCCCATTTCCAGTTCTGTGCTCTCGGACTCTTCCACCTTGCACTGCTCAGCCTTAGTTGGTGGGTCTATCTGCTCTTCGGCAACTTCATCCCCTTACAACTGAAGGTCAAAAAAGATCTCAAAACCCGGCAAGCACCGCCTCTCTGAATTTAGCCATGGCTCTGCAAAGCCACAAAATGGGAAATCTTCCCCCTCCTGGACGAAACGTTCGTTCAAGGTCCCTTGGATAGGTCTGTGCACGAACTCGTAGTGCTTCCTGGCTTGTTTTGCCTTGGCTTTTCCAGCCATCTCTCTTCCTTTCCTGGCCCAATCCTCTTTGGTAGACAGATACCCTAAACCAAAGGTATATAGGTTGTGTGGCACTTCGGCCAATGCGGTGACACCCTTCTGGCCACTCTGTCCTAGTCCCATTTTGTGCATGTGTTGAAGCTTATTCATGAGGTAGACAGACTGTGCACTGACATATAGTCCCTCATCAATAGCTAGCATATCCTGTACAACCTGAGCCTCAGCTAAGGTGAACCCTGACAAAAACACATCCTCCACACCGTGCTCAATCTCCAGAACTGGTGTAGAAACCTCTGGCGGCGGATGTATGGACGAGTTCCCAAAAAAAATTGCCACCCCTTCCCGTGGGGGTACTTCAGCATTTGGTGTAAGGTGGAAGAGACAGCTTTTACTTGGTGCGACCAATGTTGCCCAAGGAGTAGATTGAAGGTGGTTGGAACATCTAAGACATGAAACTCAATGTCATGATGCCCTAGGCCAACCCATGTCTTAATCCGTATGGTCCCTATCACCTCCTGACTGGTGTTATCATAAGTCCGTATTACCTGGGCTGTAGGCACAAAATCCACGGGCTTCAACCCGATAGCATACGCTGTTCTCGACGGACATACATTGATCGCGGATCCCATGTCGACCAGGACCACCGGTATCTACTTTTCCATACACTCCACAGAGATGTAGAGCGGCATGTTATGATCAGAGCCCTTAGGCGGCAGTTCTTTGTTTGTGAATGTCAAGGTCTGTGAAGCCTCGCCCGGAAACACCAATCCTACCAACTACTCAGGAGTGGTATCAATTGAAAGATTGGCCCTATCCATGGCCGTAAGAACGGCTTGTCTGTGAACCCTCGAGGCCATAAGTAGTCCCCAGATTGAAACGTCTGCTTGAATTTTCTTAACCTATTTCAGTACAGCTTCCTCCTCCAGTAGCTTTTCTTTCTGCCTCTTTGCTTTTTTGTCCTTCCCGGACGCCTCCGGCTGGTCCAAATATGGGGGCTTGAAGTACCGCCCACTCCTGGTCATATGGTCAACATCCTCAATATACTAGATGTCATCTGGTTAATTTTTCCCCCCAGTCCTCGTCCGTGTGGGCAAGACGTAAGTCATCTTCTTTCCACCACATGCCCTCGGCAACCGATAGACAGCTGTCCGGTTCTGTCACAGCTGTTCTTGTGCTCGCAACATATTATGCCCCCTGCGGTGCCTTGGCTTTTCTAGTCCTTTCATCGTTTTCTATTTTCTCTTGCTCAAACCTCTTTAATGCAGCCTCTTGTTCTGTATCTTCCGTACTCAAATTACCCAAATCCCAAGCAAAATTCTTCGCATCGGTGCTCTCTGGTGATTCTTCCTGATTTTCAGCCATCCCGGCCATTGAAGATGTTCCCGTCTCTGGCGGTCCCTGTTCTGATTGAGGCTCCTCAATAACATCGGGCTCGTCACTGAGCCACCCGGTGGCATCTGCTGATCCATTCAGGTCGAACCAATTGATGTTCACATCCCCTAGATCTTGCTCGTTAAAGAACTGCAGATTAATAATGTCCTCTTCCAACTCTGCTAGGTCATCTAGCCCCTGACTCGGTCCATCTTTCTGGACCACACAGATCTCTTCCCCAGTTGGCAACTATACCCTCGGCTTAACCTGATCCGTTGACATAATATAACCACACGAGTTGTATGCTTCCTCAATAAAGCTCCAGGATTCCTCAAGTTCTGAATCAACATTCCCATTCTCCTCCAAAGTCACCCCAGTTTTGTCTTCGACAGTCACCACCACTAGCTTGGACTGGGTTAGGGAGGTGCTTATCATGCACAAGTCTGTGCTATATGGAATGAACACCTCAAGCTTGGGTAGGTGGGAGGGAGTAATGTATATGCTAGGGTCATATGGAATGGTCGCGGTTTGGATCAGGTTGATTTGCTTGGGTGGTGGAGCTTGCTTTTGTGGTGGGAATGGGTTGGTGGTGACATTTGGCTTGTTGGGAGGCATAATCACCTTGTTGTCAATGAGATCTTGGATCTCATGATGCAGTCTGAAACAAAGGTCGGTGTCGTGACCGTGCTGCTGGTGAAAGGCACAATATTTGGTCGGGTTATGTGTGGGAGGGAGGTTATTTGGTAGTGGGCGTGGTTCTAGAGGCTTCAGATTCCCCTTTCTGATTAAAACACCCAGGGCTTTGGACAAAGGCAAATACAATGGGAAAAAAGTACTCTGACCTAGGGGTGGATTCTTTGCTGGTTGCGAGCTGGTTCCGGATGTACCGGTGAAGGGTGTAGTGGTTTTGGGAGTGGTGGTGACCATACCGACATCTGAAGTTCTTGCGGCTGTAGCACTACTCGTACCTACATTTGAACCGCGTGCAAACACCCTCTTGGGCTGTTCCTTTTCTTGGTCGATCAGACCTTGCTTCATGGCATCCTCAATCTGTACCCCAATCTCTTGTAAGTCAGCAAAGGTGGAAGGTGTAAGACGATCATTTTCTGCATCAGCTTGGGTTGCAGGTTGCGCAAAACCATCCTTATCTGATCTTTTTCGAGTGGCCGAGTTGTCATCATGGAGGCCTTAGCCCTCCATCGAGTGACAAAGTCAGAAAAGCCTTCCTTCGGCTCTTGCCTAGTCGCCTCGAGATCATGGGTCGTGACCTCAATCTGGGTGTTGTATGAATACTGGGCGACGAAGGCCTCGGCCATCTCTTTCTAACTTCTCTTCACTGGGTCCTCCAGCTTGGCATACCAGATGGCCGCAATACCCTACAGGGTCCGACCGAAGAGTGATAGTTTCTGGAGTCTCGTCAAGCCCATCGGGCGCAGAATATCAGAGAACAGCCTCAGATGAACCATTGGATCACCTAAACCATTAAAGCAATCTATGTGAGGAATCTTGAACCTATCCGGCAAGGTCACCGCCAAGTCAGTGTATCCATCTTCTATGTCCGGGATCGAGTTAACTCCTTGGGCTCGCTTGAACAGCTTTTCAAGCTTACTCATTTTCAGCGCGGCTGGATCTACCTCGGATTCAAACGGTGTATCTGTTGAGAAGGCCGATGTCTTCAAAATCTGCGACAAAACTGGTGACAGGACTGGCCCCGTTGGAACGTCCGTATTCTCCTGCACGACAGTTGTTTCCCCAGGTATTGGAACTCTAGGTAGGGGTGGGGGTGGATGCGAAGCAGACGCTCCGGCTTATTGGGGTTGCTGCTACTACTGAAGTCTGGCAATTAGTTTTGCCTGTTGAGCCAGAACTTCCGCCTGATGGGTGGTAACCTATGCCTGGCGGGCAGCATCCCGCTGTATGGCCTGCATGGTCTCTTGGAGTTGACGCATCATGTCCTCTATAGTGACTGTAAAAGGCTGATCCGTTTGAACCGGTGTATGTTCCCTCTCTGAGGTAGATGCAGATATCTCAGCCCAACTGTGCACAGGTGAGGTGGAAAATGACCGCTGACCTGGTAACTGCTGTACTGATGATCTGTGCTTGGACAACCTCCATCTCGTAACCGGGGGTAAAGAAAGCAACACTGGTTGTTCGTCAACTAGATCCTCAGATTGATGAACTCTCCCAACTCTGGTCTAGAGTGCTCGGGGGGTATCTGCCTTTTCAAAAGCAATGATGCAATACTACCTTTTGTAAAAAGATAAATAAAGCAAAAAGGAAACAAAAATAAAAAAATGGACAGTATTCTGGCTTTAGATAAGGACAACACACAGTTGATATCGTAAGCTAAACAAACCGTTCTCAAACACTAATCTCTGCCCCCAAATCACTGCCTCAAATCTGATACCCACAAATACTGATGTCCTCAAACTAATACCCAGACTTGCAACTGATACATACAACCTGTAGAAATACACTCTGACAGCACATATCAAACAAGGAAAAGCCAAAACACCTCCATGGTGGGGTAGGGTTTCCCTGTCTTATTTTGTCAGGAGCTAGGGGTTCGCTACGCAAGCAAATGGTTTCAAACAACCTACATTCGAGTAAGCGACCTGTCCTAATTTGGAATGGTCTCTATGGCTTCCGACATGCAACTAGGTCGATTGGTCAAGAAGGGTGCCTCGGTAAAACTGAGGTTTGTGTTCCCATCGTGGCAGAACCCGTAACCGGTCAGCCTTATGGCACGCTTTTCCAAGCAAACCTCCAGCAAACCGTTCAAGAATTGCCAACGGCAAACACTGTGACTTAAGCGCACCAATACAAATGCAATGCAAAGAAACACATAAGTGTAGATAAAACAACATATCATGATGTTCGAGTCAAGTTCTCTAAATCCCCAGCAGAGTCGCCAGAAAATGTAGCTCGACTTTTTCGCACGCCCCCTTTCGGAGAGGTTCGAATTGGTCCTACAGTTCAGATTCCCGTCACGGTTCTGAATCTAATCTCACAAAGTGAAACGCGAGACTGATAAATCACCAAAGATTCGAAATTCGAAAAATCGTTTTGGAAAATCAATTTTAATCAAAAAGCGCCAAACATGGTCTGCTTTGCCAGATTTTAGAGTGGCCACCTAAATATTTTGTTTTGGGAAATTTAGGAAACCCTGACTCGTGCCTAAGGCCACGTGTCTGTCATCACCAAAGTTGCCTCGGCTCAAGAACTTGGGTACAAGAGAGGAAGGTCCTGAAATTAGCACCCCCGCTAGCCCGATCAAAGATACTAAACATGATATGTTGTTTTTGAAAACACATGTGTTCTTGTTTGATTATTAGCTAACTTACTATGTGATGCGCACAACACACAAGTATAGACTAAATTGCTCGATTTGGAACAAAACATCTCATGTTTGTTTTTTGAAAGTGGTTTGAAGATGCTACTCGCAAGTAGGCTAAAACACGGATTTGCCACCCTCAAGTGGGCTTAAAACTCACACTTTGATGAATTGTTGCAATTCAAGTAATGAAGCCTTCATCCACAGGCATTCATGCAGTTATATCATTTAACCAAATAGCCTCATGGCAAGCATGCTGTCATGGCAACACTCACACTCATGCAAGATGCTAAAGCATAAACACTTGCAGTGTACTCCGAGCCAAAACAGAAACTAGTTAGAAATCATGAATGATCCTAACTATACTAGTATGCCTAATGCAACACATGCAAAAATGCAACTACATAGGCTTGGCTATCTAAGATGGCATATGAATGCGACAATTGATACATGTATTCAAATAGGTATTGAAATACAATGCAGTTTGAATGATGCGCCGAGCCCGGTGCATGAAAGACAAATGAATGATGCACGCATGCAAAGCATAAGGTATGCTAATCAAAATATGCCCAATCTAACCATCAAAAACTGATAAGTAAAAGGGAGAAAGAAGTGGGGGTTGAAAGACATGCACACACACATGCACCCTTATTACAACATTGTGCCCTCTCGCAGGAGGGTCCGGATAAATACGCTAAGCTAATCTAAGCTAAGCTAACCAACTAATCTAATTAAGCTAATTAGACTAATTATTACAAATTAAAAGAATAACTAGCAAACTAATTACTGATTATTACAACACTTAATTAATTAACAAATTAATTACATACACAAATTGAGATGCTAACTAACAATTGAAGCTTTAAACTATGTTGCCCCAGCAAGTTGAAGAAGTTGAACATGCATGCTCGCATTTGGTTTCTCACCCTGAAAGCTCTCTGGTTTGCTCTCTTGAGGCTCTGTCTGCAAGGTGTCTCCAAGAACTAGCTGCTGAAACTTACCAAACCAAAGCTGGGGAGTGCACCAGTGGCCTACCGACCATGAAAGGTGGTTGCCGGCCACCTGTCGGCCAAGAGTGGGCCTCTGCCGGCCAAAGATGGAAGGGTGCCGGCAATAAATGTGGCACTGCCGACCACTGGTGTGCTGTGACACCATTCTACAACAGAGCACAAAAACAGAGGAAATGAAGGGTCTCCCTAGGGCATGTGTGTATTGTGCCGCTCCATATCATTTCAAAACATCAAGGGAGAGGCACTATTGGATCCAAAACCATCAATCAAGCATGCAATGCATGATGGCCAAATATCCAATCTTGCACAAATTCAATAAATGCAATGCAAACAAGACTCTAAGACCATTGCCTTATCATGGAAGATCAAAGGCAATGGAGACAAAGGGTGTGTTTGTTTTGAAGGATTAGGGCGTGGGATTGGACTATTAGTCCCACCGGACTAATAGTCCATTGTTTGTTTCATTTTTTTTTTTGCTCCGGACTAATAGTCCCCCCAGACAATTAGTCCTATATTTGTGGGACTATCCTATCCCATGGGGGGGGGAGAGGTGGGATTGTTTCCATGGGATTGGTATCCCATGGGATTAAGCTCTGAAATATCCATTTTACCACCATTCTATTACTTAGCAAACAATTAGAAAATGGTAAAATAGTCTTTTGAATATTTATAAATTATTTTTTTAGTATTGTTAATTTAAAATTATATATTAAACAAAAAATGTAAATAATAAATAATAAATTTAATTTAATTAAAAATAATAAATTATAAATTATGGTCTTATAAATTAAATTTTTTTAGTGTTACTAAAAAATTAAATTTACATATTAAATTAAATTATTTTGTTAGTGTTGTTAATTTAAAATTATGTATTAATCAAAAAATATAAATTATAATTAAATTTATTTAAAAATAATGAATTATAAATTTTGGCTTTATAAATTAAATTTTTTTAGTGTTGTTGAAAATTTAATTTATATATTAAATAAAATTATTTTTTATTGTTGTTAATTTAAAATTATAAATTTCATTTAATTGAAAATAATAAATTAAAAATTATGGCCTTATAAATTAAATTTTTTTGGTGTTGTTAAATTATAAATTATAGATTACAAATTTAAAATTATATATTAAATAAAAATTATAAATTACAAGGGTAAAATAATCTTTTGAACATTTATCCTTATCCAGTCCGTCTTACCAAACTTTGGATTCGCTAAAAATAGTCCAATCCAGACATCTAATCCCATGACTAAATAAACATACGATACAAATCCAATCTAACCAAATAGTCCGCGGATAATATATCCTGGGACTAACAGTCCGATGGATTACAATCCCCCCTTATCCAGTCCGTCCAAACAAACACACCCAAAGGGGATTGGCTCACTTTCATCACTTTGAGTATGAAGTGGACCAATCCACCTTGTGTTCAACATAACGTCCGATTGAACACCGTGCAATATGCTATGCTTGGCATGAAACACAAGGCTCTAACATGCAAACAACGCATGCATAACATGTTAAGGGACTAAAATGATAAAACTAGTGAAGGACACAACACTAGAGACATGCAATACAATGCTTCGTGGACTAAACTAGCTCTAAATAGGTCTCATGCATGCCAAAACAATGGCCAAAAGGTGCTAAGATGATAGCATAAAATGGAAGAAAATGCATGCTCAACTTATGGCTCGCAAGCAAGATACAAAGCTCAACTCTCAAACACATTGAAAGAGTGATATATACAAGAGTAGGGCAGAGATATGAGCACTGAAATCATATGCCAAATGATGACGTATCATGCAAACATCACAAGTAAAACATGCAAGAGGCCTTAAAATTCAAAGCTAGTAAAGGGCACTACACAAGAAGCATGCAATACATAGCCTAAACAACAAAACCAGCTCTGGACAAAGCTCAATCATGCCAAAACAAAGGTTAAAACATGCTGAAAAGGGAACCCAAAAGCTTAGACAAGCATGCATACGTATTGGCTCATAAACAAGGCATAACACACAACCCTGAAAAGCTATGAAGAAGTGAAGTATATGAGAGTATGACTACACTATATGCCCTGAAATTACATGCTAAATGGTGCCATACCATGCAAACATCACATGCATAACATGTTAAAAGCCTCAAAACTCAAAGCTAGTCAAGGTCCTTTACACTACAACCATACAAGGCAAGCCTCAAAGGGCCAAGACCACTCAAAAAAGAGTTTGAGCATGGCAAAACATAAGTAAAAACATGCTGAGACAGAGCTAAAGCTTGCTAGAACAATGGACTAACTCATGAAGCATACTATGCAAACAAGCAAGATTGCACTAGAGGTATAAGATGTGAGCAACCAATGACCAAACAAGACAAAAACAGAGTTATGGATAAAAAGCCACAAAAATATGCTTGAACAAAGCCACAAAGAAGTAGAAACACATGCTCATTTGGTGGGCCATCAACACAAGCAAGCAAGACAAGAGGAGAGGGGACCACCCCCTCCCATTTGGGGCCTCAAAACCACCTTTCCACGACTAAAATTCTTTTGGAATTCAATGGTTAAAAGGCCAAAAAGAGATAGTTTAAATAGCCTTAAAAGGGGTACAAAAACAAAGCTTAAAGAGGAATATGCTCACCCTTGAAGCACAACTTCAAAACAGCAACTTCTCTGAGCCAAAACCAGTTTTTTGAGTCCAAACAAGACCCTCAAGTACCTCAGCAACAAGGTAATGGTGTTTTACTAGGTGTTGTAGTGCAAAAGTGCAGAGAAAACACACTTTCAAGGCTAAAATATAGAGAGAGAGGATTCTAGAGAGAGAGGGGGAGGAAAATATCTCAGTCCAAATGTTGTAACCCTTTGCATGCATATAGATAGCCTCTATATATAGAAAATACAAAGTGCTTTCAAAGCAATCCAGCACTCCACGTGCAAGCAGATAGTCTATCCTGCAAACAGTTGGCTAAAAAATATCTAAAATATATCTGTTGAAATAATAGTGGCAGGCCGGCCATCAGTGGTGGCCAGCAGTGGTGGCTGGCAGTGCCTTATTGATGGCTGGCAGTGCCTATCTGTGGCCGACAGGGCAAAGCCTATGGCCGGCAGCCTTCTTTGATGGCCGGTAGGCCATCAAGGTCATCACAAAGCAATGACCAACACATGGTCCAAAAATGAGATAGAATGGAAATAGGGTTTGGAAGGATCAAACCTGGAGCATTCCGTCGCGAAAGTCGAACACTCGACGAGCAATCAAACCTGTTGCTGGATGTACCTGCAAGCACATCCAAGTGTTGAGGACGGTCAAAAATGGGGTGTCTACACTCACCTAGTACTCGGAGCCAAAACAAAGCGAAATAATTAGAAAATATGCATGCTCCTAACTAATGCAATATGACTAAATGCAACGCACACGTTATGTAATTTTAATAGGCTCTGCTATGAACATAGCATATAATTCCATTCAAAACATACAATAAATCACATATTTAAGCAATGAACTTAAACATTTGGTTAGTATGATGAGACGAACCTTGGAAGCATGCAAGACAATGGATGCAAAGCATAAAGATGATAATTTGAAAAATGATGTTCTATACTAACCATCGTAAGCAAAAAAGTAAAAGGGAGAAAGACGTGGGGTTGGAAGACATTCAACTTATTACATGTTTTCCCTTGTGCAAGAGGGCACAAATCAATGTCCAAGAGTCTGAATTAAACTATTTATTACTAAACTGAATGAATGAATAAGTAACTAACTAGCTACGCTATAATTAACTAAACTAGCTACTCTATTACAACAAAATAAACTATCTAACGAATCATTACTACAACAATATTAATTACAATGATAATAACTATAACCATTTTGAGATCATAAATTTACAATTTACAATGGAAGCACAAGGATGGCATGCACGTAGTGGTTTCAGAAGTAACTCTGTCTACCTTCCTTAGAATCTGTCCTATTTCACCTTCAGTCATTGCCCTCTGTTTTTGCAAAACACACTACCTTACCAAACATTGATGGCTGGTCGGCCTCCAATGTAGCCCGACCGAGCCCAAATAAGGCCGGCCATGCCTTAATTTTATGCAAAATCCTATTTTCGTGCTCTGAAGTGAAAACAATGTAGACAGAGTTATTATGAACTCTGTTTGTCCCTTCTACTATTCTCTGTCATAGTAAACCTCAAGAGAAGAACAAAGTCATTTCCAAAACCATCAATGAGAAAATTGATTGCTTGATGAGTTAGGGCATGATTTTGGACAAAAATTAATTAATTCAATGAATCAATAACCACCCCTCCCTCCTACCATGGAGTAAGCTCAAAGAGGGAGGTAGGAATGCTTCAAGGCTCATCGAAACATCATGAATCAATGTAAGATGACCCTTGACACAATAGACTTGGCATAACATCCGGCCAAACCTAACTAATACAACTCATTTTCTCTACGTTGGTTGGTTCGTTTTAAGCCAATGTTATTAGTCTTTTCCATTATTTAATTCACTTGTCCAAGATAACGGTTAAGTCCCCTAAATGAGAAGCGTGTCAAATGGGAAGTGATTCTCAACATGAAAGAGAGACTATGCCGTTGGCGATGAACCTCCGTAGAGATTAAGCCATTAAGCATAGATCTCTAGCTCATGTTTTGAACAACCTTCAACTTGTTGAAACAACTCTCAAATGAAAGGAAATGGATGATAGGTTGCTTGTTAAAATGAGGTTCTTAACTTGGAAATTAATTAAAGAAAAGCTATTCCAATCAAGATCTTGAAATATAAAGGATCAACATCTCCTTGCTCATTTTTTCTTAACTCTAATCCTATTTCAACAGGTGCTGAGACAGAGTTACAATTCTCCAAGCCAAATTTCTTGAGAATATCCTTCACATAATTACTTTGTGGGATGAAGATTCCATCGTTTCTTTGAACTACTTCAACGCCAAGAACATGACACATCAATCCAATATCTATCATTTCAAACTCTTAGACCGTACTCTTCTTGAAGGATTCAAACATTGTTGGATTATTCCCAGTGAATATCAAATCATCAATGTAGAGGCATGCATACAACAAGCTTCCATCAGCTTCCTTCTTCATATATAGTAAATGCTCGTTGTAGATGTCCCCGAACGCCCCGGGAGGGAAATCCCGATTTGTTCGTTCTGGGCTTACTATAGTTCGGACTCAAATTGTCACGGTTCTAAATCTGAACCAAAGAGTCTAAATCCGGCAAATCGTTTTGGAAAACTGATTTTTGTAAAGAAGTGCCAAACATGGATTGCTTTGCCAGATATAGAGTCGCCACCTAAATATTTTTTATGGGGGAATTTAGGAAATCCTGACTCGTTTGCCTAAAGCCACGTGTTCGTCATCACCAAAGTTACCTCGGCTCGGGAACTTGGGTACGATTGGGGAAGGTCAGCTATGAGCACCCCTACTTGCCCGATCAAAGATCGGCCTCTACTAACCATGATATCGATTTTTGAAAACATTATGTGCTCTTATTCCGGTTTATTAGCCTAGAATTACTATGTGATGCGCACATCATACAAGTATAGATTGAATTCCCTGAATTGGAACAAAACATCGCATATCCGTTTGTTTTGAAAATGGATTGAAATTTGCTACTCGCAAGTAGGCTAAAACACGGGTTTCGACGAATTATTCCAATTCAAGCAACCTAACCTTCACCCACAGGCATTCAGGCAGTTATAACACATAAGCACATAGCCTCAGGGTAAGCATGGCATCATTGCAACACTTACACTCATGCAAGGATGCTAAAACATAAATGCTTACCGAGTACTCCAAGCCAAAACAGAAACTAGTTAATAATCATATGCATGATCCTAGTTCATGTTAAGATGGCTAATGCAACACATGCGAGATGCAACTATAATAGGCTCGGCTATTCTAAGATGGCATGTGATGATGCTACAGCTAACATGTATTCAACTTGGAATTGAAATACAATGCAGTTAGTATGATGCGCCGAGCCCGGTGCATGCAAGACAAATATATGGATGCACGCATGCATAGCATAAGGTATGCTAATTTAAACATGTCCTAGTACTAACCATTGAAAGAAGGAAAGTAAAAGGGAGAAAGAAGTGGGGATTGGAAGACATACACACACTTACACATGCTTATTACACAATTGCCCTTGCTCAGAGGGTCCGAAAGAATAATACAGACGAATAACAAATCAACTATCCTAGTCCATTAATTATTAGAAACCCTCTAATTAATAATTATTTACAAAAATAGCCTAAATATGAAACTAAAGAGACCGCCGCAGCTTCAGCCTCGGAATGCGTAGATGATGCATGCTCGATTTTCCTTGCTCGGAAACCCGATACCATGCCACTGTTGCCTCTGTTTACACTACCCTACTCCTCTGAAAATTATGAAAATCCTGAGGTTGCTTCTGAACTGCTCCTTGAGCATTATGGAATGCCACCGGCCATGGGAATATGCTCATCGGCTAAATATTGGGCCATCAGCTGGACAATGATGGTCGGTCAGCACTACAAGTGGCCGGCCGACTATTTCTTCCTGCAGAATCCCTTGAAGAACACTTCAAGAACAGCAAGTCCAGCCCCCTTCTTCTGATCAAAACCAACTCAAAACTTCAAGAACAAACCCTCAACACCTCCAAAGTCGAAGTATGGTGTAATACTATGTGTCTTAGTGCAAAACTAAGAACAAAACACACTTTTTGGCCCTCAAACACACACAAATGAAGAGAGAGAGGGAGATAGAGAGAGAGAGAGTGGAGTATATATCAAATATGTATGTATTATCTCTGGTTTTTTGATGAACCCCTTCAAATGAGGAGGGAGGCCTCCTTATATAGACAAGGCAAAAGGCCTAAGCTTCCAAGAGAAGCTATCAAAACGGGTCAAGGCTTCCTAAAGAAGCTAAGGCAAAGGGGCCAAGGCTTCCTTAGGAAGCTAAGACAGGTGTCCAAGCTTCTTGAGGAAACTAAGACAGAGGTCTAAGCTTCCCGAAGAAGCTAGACCCAAAGGGTGCAAATTCCTCTATACACGTGTATGGAGGACAGGTCTGTGCACTCCAGCTGGCACAACTAGCATGCATAATGCCTGAAAATGGCAAAAAGGTGGTACCGGCCAGAAAAGGAGACCACCGGCCAAATAAATGGTCGGCCGACCACACAAAATGCCGATACACCTCAGATAAGTGCCGACCGACCAAACATTTGGTCAGTAGGAAAAAGGAAAGGCCGGTGGCTTCATGCCACGACCGGTGGGTTTCAGGGGTGGCTAACAAGCCTCTTCCCACCCTCAGAAGCACAAAACACAAATCCCTGGTGCAAAACCAAGCACAAAACAGGCAAGTTAAGAGATCCTGAGGCAAGGTGCGCGACCGAGGTCTCTGGGAACTAAAAACGAACACGAACATGGATGATCATCGAGTGTTCAAACGATGACGTCCAAGTCTTGAGGACGATCAAAAATGGGGTGTCTACAGTTGCCCCTCTTTGATAGAACTCGAAAGTCATAACAATGACGGGAGTGAATGTCAAAGCCCAGAGACGACCCATTTTTGACAAGGCCGAAGACTTAGACAAAGCATACAAGCTAAAAACAAAGATATGCGCCCAAAGGCAGGGGCAAAATGCAAGACAATGCACAAAGCCGAGCATAACTTATGATCATGCAAAGAAAGCTGTAACGAAGCATAACATGCAACAGTTTTAAGCAAGCAAAAACCAAACTACATCTTAATGCAGAAAGGATGTAAGAGAATTATACAATCTCAACCATGCACCATGTAGGAAAGACTAAGAGCGACCATTGGGGACACCCGAGGTCTCAAACAAGATTCCGTCGCGTTGCACGCGAAAGGAAAAAGAGTGGCACAAGCATTGAAACGTGTTCCAAATGCTCTAAAAAAAAGGGGGGAAACATAGGGACATATCTCGGTGTTTTAAAAAGGAGCGTGCATAACAATGCAAACGGAATGCACGTAACAACGCAAGTGAAGAGGTGTGCATGACAATGCAACCTAAGATGAATTCCAAACACGCTGAAATCGTGTGAGGAAAGGGGACAGGGAGAAACATAGGGGCATATCCCGGTGTTTCGGAATGTTTCAAACATAGGAACGTATTCCAAATGCTCTTAGCCAAAGAGGGAGAAACATAGGGACATATCCCGGCGTTTCGGAAAGGTATAAGCATTGGAACGTATTCCGAATGCCTTAACCAAGGAGGGAGAAACATAGGGACATATCCCGGGGTTTCGGAAAGGTATAAGCATTGGACCATATTCCAAATGTTCTTAACCAAAGGGGGAGAAACATAGGGACGTATCCCAGTGTTTCAGAATGGTTCAAGCATTGGAACATATTCTGAATGCTCTTAACCAAAGAGGGAGAAACATAGGGACGTATCCCGGTGTTTCGAAATGAGAAGAGAAAACATAGGGACGTATCCCGGTGTTTCGAAAAGGTAGGAGGAACATAGGGACGTATCCCGGTGTTTTGGAAGGAAGGAGAAACATAGGGATGTATCCCGGTGTTTCAAAAGGAAGGAGAAATATAGGGACGTATTCTGGTGATTCAAAAGGAAGGAGAAATATAGGGACGTATCCCGGTGTTTCGGAAGGAAGGAGAAACATAGGGACGTATCCCGGTGTTTCAAAATGAAGGAGAAATATAGGGACGTATCCCGGTGTTTCGGAAGGAAGGAGAAACATAGGGACGTATCCCAGTGTTTCAAAGGAAGGAGAAACATAGGGACGTATCCCGGTGTTTTAAAAGGAAGGAGAAATATAGGGACGTATCCCAGTTTTTCGGAAGGAAGGAGAAACATATGGACGTATCCCGGTGTTTCGGAAAATGAGAGAAACATAGGGACATATCCCGGTGTTTCGGAAAAGGAGAAGAAACATAGGGACATATCCCGGTGTTTCCGAACAAAGGAGAAGAAATATAGGGACATATCCCGGTGTTTCAAAACAAAGGAGAGTGCAAAACAATACAATTGAAAGGGTGCATAACAATGCAAGTAGAACGTGTGTGACAGCGCATGTTAGAGATGTGCAAAACAATGCAATACAGGTACACAAGACAGTGCGAGTGAGGTGCACAAAAGAAGTACGATAAGATGCATTTTCTATGCAAGTATGGGGGCATTTTCTATGCAATCATGGAAAGCATATTTGAAGACATATTCCGTGCATAAGACAGGCATATTCTATGCAACATTGAAAGTAAAGCATATTCTATGCGGAATCGAAAGTAAGCATATTCTATGCATGAATCATAACGATGCACGGCATGCATGTAACAAAAGTGTATATGAAAGTGCACATCCTATGCAATGGAGGGGCATCAAACATGTACTCTGGTGCCTCCGATTTACCTCTCAGAGGACTTTGCAACACACTCAGCTTGAAAAGGGCACACCCTGTTCATATTGGCAAGAGATGACATCTGCATGTGAAGACCACATGTGCTGCTTGGACTGCCATTCTGACCTGAAGCAGGCTTACACTTGACGTAGAGGCGCACTCATACTTCGGTAGCATTAACAAGGCCTAAGGAGGTGCACCCGGAATACAATCATGGAATTTGAAACAAACTTAGATGCTCCGATTTTTCCTCTTTTCTTTTGCTTTGCAGTCTGGAACCTATATAGCTTCAGATAGGTCCTGGTTTTATTGTTTTCACATGACCTGGGTTGAACCCTGCGATTTTTATGAAAGAACAAATCTTGTTTTGCACAAATGTGGAGAATGACACAACACTCTGAGCACAAAACGATTCATTTTTTGAAATTGAGAATGAGTTCTCGATCGGATATTGAGCCTACAACTGACCACTGCCAAAACGACTCAAAAATGGAAAACAAAGGTAAAATAACCTAAACACAACGAGACACGCTCGAAACGACTCAAAACAAGATTTGAGACAAACAAAACAAAAGACACGACATACAGACGTGCACAGGGAGCCTGTTTCTCCGGGTATTGTTTCCCACCTTTTCTCATTTGTGATCCTCACATCACTCAGCCCTCAAGCTCTGTTTTTCTGAAAAAGCCCTTTTCCTCACTTGTTCTCTTAGGGCACTTCTCTCTATTCTTTAATCTCTCATTTTTTACCCCTCCCCATGGTGGTTGATGGATAAATAGAAAGTTATGGGGTCTTGCCCCTAGCATTCCGCTAGATTCTTCTTCTTGTTCACAACAGTGAGTTTCTCCCACAGAGGGGCTGTGCTACAACTGGGTGTGTAGCAAATCTGCAGCTGACATCGGTTGACGATGCTCTGCTGGGGAGTTTGGACATGATCAGATCTGTCCAAATGAGGGAGTGGAACACCTTGCTCTATTCCAGTTCGTGCTTCGCACTTGGATTGATATCTCGTTGCGTGGAGGATGTGAGAGCTTTCTGCCCTTTTGCGGTCAGCTTCAGTGGTGCCTTTTTCCGACAGGTAGAGTGCCCTCTCTGGCAAGTATGTTGACAATGGGGAAAAGACAAAACACCTGACTCGATTGTGCCCCTAGTTCATTATTTTGACCATTTTTGTTTTGGTTTTCTACTAAAACAATTTTGACCAAGATGAGAGTTAGATTAACATGCTTGTTCAATCTTCTGATTTAAAATCATGCAAGTCAGGCTATGAGCATTGAAAATTTTCCTTTCTTAGGTCCAAGAAATGGTCCAGTTTTGGAAAATGAAATAATTTTCGAGAAATTAGTCAACCTCAGTAAAAATTCCCACAAACTGTTTTTGCAAACGGCCATTGCTCGACGAGCACAGAACCTACTCTTGAGATGCACAACCTCGGATCTCAAGGGAAATTGCCCCTTGTTTGAAGGACACTGCATGGCAACGGAAAGTTGCCCCTTGTTTGAAAAGCACCACAGCGCGTTGTATGGCAACGGAAAGTTGCCCCTTGTCTGAACGGCACCGCAACGCATTGTAATCAGTCTTCATGGTAATGATCACAGCCGAACGCTCGAATACAGAGAAGGCAAGGACCATCAAAATCAATACATGGACACAATCGAATTGGAAGTGTTTATGGCTAGACTTCAGAATGAAGTTGCCTACGTATCCCAAACATGGGAATCAAGCCTTACGTAGTTCGGGATTTAGGTTCCCTCGTGTATTGACCCACACCTTTTACACTCTAACTTTTGCCAAGGCCGCCCTTCCGGGTTTTCAACCATGCGAGCATTGTTTTTCTTTTTCTTTTTTTTTTCAATTCTTTTCATTTTTTCATTTTTTTTTTCATCTTTTCTTTTTCATTCTTTGCATTATATTTCTTTTCTTTTTTTTTTTCTTTTTCTTCTTTTTTCCTTGCTCTAACTTTTGCCTGGGTCGTCCTTTCGGGTTTTCAGCCCAACGAGCCTCTCAAGGGTAAAAGTGTAGCTTTGTCCATGTCAAATGGTTTTGAGATCCTGATGTCATCTGAATCCAGGAGAATGGCCGCTATTTGTTGACGATGCAGGAGTCCATCCAATGGGGGGCTGAATTTGCCCCTAGTGTTGTGGATAGGAACTCAGTTGTCCTTTAGCAATGTCTTCTTCTTTCCTCCCTTCTGGGGTTTGGCATTCTTGTCAGTCTTCATCTTTCACTCTTCGAGCACATCTGACGTTTTTGCCCCTAGTTCGAGGGGTGCTCCTGATCTAGCTTCACAAGCTTCTTGATCTGACTTTTCTTGCCCCTAGTTCGCGGGCTGCTTCGAATCTGGCCACACAGGCCTCATGTTGTAGTTGACCATTGAACATTCTGATTTCAAGTTCAAGGTTCGAAAGTGAGGGGTTGAGTCTCGGGCCTGAGAGCGATCCTAAGCTGCACAATCTCAAGAGCAATTCCACACAGGTCTTCGCAAGACCGCGCAAAACATTTTTTGAAAATTTTTAAGAAAGCGACAAATCGCTCGCGCTGAAGACGGTGTAGAACCAATCCGGATCAAGCCAGGGTCCTTCTCAGTACACATACTAACAAACATGATTTCACTCATTAAGGGCTTAGCATGCCTCTCTTTCTCTCAATTGATCAAATTTTGCAAAACCCAAGGAATTCATTCTTCTTCGTTTTTACCACAGTGTTGGAAAAAGTTTTGAAAAACTTAGGTCAATGCAATGACTTCAAAGCACAGAATGAGTAGATGGAAAGCACTTTCGTTTCATTCAAACTTCTAGCACAACTGGCGCAAGGCAGAAGCAAACACAAGAGCATGAAAAACCACTACTGTTTCAATCAAATTTGTTGGTGTAACTGGCTCTAGGCAGAAATAGACTCAAAAGAAAATGAAAAGACAAACACAAAACAAGCAAGTGATGTCCGAGGTAACACCCTCAAAATCACCCGACTCTAACAAAACAGGACTAGCTCGATACAACAAAACAGACCCAACTGACTCAATATGAAAAGACTGACTCTATACAATGGGACAGACTCTAAACGACATAGCAAAACTAACTCAATACCCGAGTCAGAAAGTACAAAAACCAACATTTACAAATGCTCAAAACAGTGCGTGCCATACGCCATATCTGGAGTACACTGAGTGCTTCCCGCAGGTGGTTCATCTCCTGATCACATCACATTATCCCCGCAAGTTCACTGATCAAGTTTCGATAGACTTTGTAGGACCTGGTGCGGGAATGACCCTGTTGTTAATCAAATTTTGTATCTCATGGCGGAGACGGACGCAACTGTCAGTGTCATGACCGGTTTGTTAATGAAAAGCATAGTACTTAGTCGGGTCATGCTTTGGAGGGAGAGGATCGGGTAGAGGCCGTTGTTCTAACGGTTTTAGATGTCCTTTCCTGAGTAGGACCCCCAGAGCTTTAGACAAAGGCATATAAAACGGGGCAAAAATCCTTTTGCCCCGGGGTAGATAGTCTGAGGTTCGGGGGTTTGGATTCGATGGACCAACAAAGGGGGTGGCTGTTTTAGGAGTAATGGTAACCATTCCAACTTCAAAAGATCTTGCAGCTGCATCACCACTGGTGGTTGCATTCGAACTGCGGTTGAATGCCCTCTTAGGCTGCTCCCTGTCATTGTCAATCAGGCCCTGTTTCAAAGCATCCTCAATCTGTACTCCCATCTCATGCAAATCTGAAAAGGTGGGGAAGGGGAGAACGATCATCTTCTGCATGAGCTTGGGTTGGAGGTTGCGCACAACCATCCGTATTTGATCTTTGTCAATTGGCCTAATGGTCATCATTGAGGCCTTTTCTCTCCATCTCGCCACAAACTCTGAGAAACCCTCCTTTGGCTCTTGGCGGGTGACTTCAAGATCACGAGTCGTGACCTCAATCTGTGTGTTGTAGGAGTATTGATCATTGAAGGCCTCAGCCATCTCTTTCCAATTCTGTTTCACAGAGTTCTCCAATTTTGCATACCAGATCGCGGCTATCCCAGACAGGGTTCAACCGAATAGTGACAGCTTCTGGGCTGTGGTCAAACCCATTGGCCTCAGGATATCAGAAAACAGTTGGAGGTGCACCATTGGGTCTTTAGAGCCATCGAATCGATCGATATGTGGCATCTTGAACCGATCCAGTAGCGTCACAGCTACGTCGGTATAGCCATTTTCAATGTTCGGGATGGACTTCACTCCTTGGGATTTCTTGAACAGTTTTTCAAGCTTGTTTAGTTTTAATGCCGTAGGGTCCACCTCAAATTTGAAGGGAGAGTCCGATAGATTGGTAGGTGTTTTGGATAGCTAGGGTAGGATTGGGGGCGGAGCCAGCCCTGTTGGAATGTCTGTACCTTCCTGGACATTTGGTGTTTCCCCGGGTGTCGGAACCCCTGGTGGTGGAGGATCTTGATGCGACGCAGATGCTCCGTTTTGTTGTTGCAACCTGGTGATTAGCTCTGCTTGCTGGGCCATGACCGCAGCCTGCTGTTTGGCAAATTTCGCTTGGCGGACAGTGTCCTGCTGCATGAGTTTCATACTTTCTTAGAGTTGACGCATCATTTCCTTCATTCCTGCCATGTTCTGCTGTTCCGGCTGACTGACTGGTATATCTATCTTTGTGATAAAAATTGAGGCCTCAGCCTGACTGTTCACTGGTGGGGTGGATAAGGGCCACTGATTTGGTAATTGCTGAACTGGTGATCTGTGCCTGACTGGCCCTTTTACCCTGCCTCCGGCAAAGGAACACTGATTGCCCTTGAATTGAATCTCTGACCCGACAAAGTCTATCAACACAAGTCCAATGAATCTGGGGGATCTCAGAGCCTTTTGAAGGTATGGTTCCAAGACTACCCTAGCAAAAGAGAAAACAGACAGCATCTCAGCCCAATTTCACCAGAACAGATTTGAACATAACTGAATGACTACACTCGTTACTGATTTCTACCCCAAAATTCTACCTCAAAATTGATACCCTCAGGTCAAACTGATTCCCCACATACTGATGCCCTCAGGCCTGATACCTGGACTTGCAAACTGATATACGCAGCCCTGCAGAGACACACTCTGACAGCACATAGTAGGCAAATGAGAGCCAAAACACCCCTATGTTGGGGTAGGGTTTTCCTGTCCTATTTTGTTAGGAACTAGGGTTTCACTACGCACGCAGCGGTTTCAACCAACCTATAATCGGGTAAGCAACCTGTCCTAGCTTGGAATGGTCACTATGGATTCCGAATATGCACTAGGTCGAATGGTCAAAAGGATGCCCCGATGAAATAGGGGTTTGTGTTCCCATACTGGCAGAGCCCGTAACCGATCAACCTTATGGCACGCAGCCTCAGGCTAACCGCTCAAGAATAGCAGACGGAAAACACGGTGTCCTAGGCGCACCAATGCACATGCAATGCAAAGAAACACATAAGTGAAATCAAAACAAGATATCACAAGTTCGAGGCAAGCTATCTAACTTCCCAGCAGAGTCGCCAGAAACTGTAGATGTCCCTGAACGCCCCGGGAGGGAAATCCCGATTTGTTCGTTCTGGGCTTACTACAGTTCGGACTCAAATTGTCACGGTTCTAAATCTGAACCAAAGAGTCCAAATCCGGCAAATCGTTTTGAAAAACTGATTTTTGTAAAGAAGTGCCAAACATGGACTGCTTTGCCAAATACAGAGTCGTCACCTAACTATTTTTTATGGGGGAATTTAGGAAATCCTGACTCGTTTGCCTAAGGCCATGTGTCTGTCATCACCAAAGTTACGTCGGCTCGGGGACTTGGGTACGATTGGGGAAGGTCAGCTATGAGCACCCACACTCGCCCGATCAAAGATCGGCCTCTACTAACCATGATATCGATTTTTGAAAACATTATGTGCTCTTATTCCGGTTTATTAGCCTAGAATTACTATGTGATGCTTACATCATACAAGGCAAAAAGGTGGTACCGGCCAGAAAAGTAGACCACCGGCCAAATGCATGGTCGGCCGACCACACAAAATACCGATACACCTCAAATAAGTGCTGACCGACCAAACATTTGGTCGGTAGGAAAAAGGAAAGGCCGGTGGCTTCATGCCACGGCCGGTGGGTTTCAGGGGTGGCTAACAAGCCTCTTTCCACCCTCAGAAGCACAAAACACAAGTCCCTGGTGCAAAACCAAGCACAGAACAGGCAAGTTAAGAGATCCTGAGGCAAGGTCCGCGGCCGAGGCCTCCAGGAACTCAAAATGAACACGAACATGGATGATCATCGTGTGTTCATACGATGACGTCCAAGTCTTGAGGACGATAAAAAATGGGGTGTATACACTTGGAGAGACACTTCTCGAATCCATTCTCTTGGAAATAATAATCAATCCTCATGTTCCTCACACGAGGAGCTTGCTTTAATCCATACAAGGCCTTCATGAGCTTATTGCAGTTTGCTTTTCATGCTCCTCGGGAGGGTTTAGCCTCCTTGGATACAATAGCCCTACAGTTTGAACTCTCGTCATTCTGAATCTGGTTTCACAAGTGAAATGTGAAATAGAAAAACACAAATAAGAGTCCAAATCGGGCAAATCTTTAGAAAATCAATTCATCATTAGTGATGCCGGAAATGGACTGCATGGCCAGATTTCAGAGTCGCCACCTAAATATTTTTGAAAAATTTAGGAAACCTGTGACTCGTGCCAAAGGCCACTTGTCCATCATAACTAAAGTGTCTTGGCTCGGGAACTTAGGTATAAGAGGGGAAGGTCATGAATTGAGCACCCCACTCACCCAATCAAATATCAGCATCTACTAATCATGATCTGATTTTTATGTACATTATATACTCTTGTTCTAATTATTAATGCTAACTTACTATGTGAGGCACACAAGTATAGATTATTTCACCCACTTTAGAATATTTTGATTTCATGTTTGTTTGAAAAGTGTTTTGAATATGTGCTGCTCGAAAAAGCAAGCTCATATGTACATTAATCAAAATCATCTCAATTTAAGCAAAATAGCCTTCATCCACAAGCATTCAAAAAAGTATATCAAATAAGAACTTAGCCTCATGGTAATATGTTTAGCCTCGTGGTAATATGTTTGATATAGCAACATGAACACACATGCAATATGCTAAAGTAAAAAATGCTCAACTATTACTCAACCAAGGCAAGCCAAAGGAAAGGAAATAATTTAAAAAATGCATTCTCTAATATGCAAAGTGACTAATGCAACACATACAAAATGCAACAATCGGATTCGGCTTCTTATCATGTCATATGGATCAATTTAAGGCATATGGTAGCACATTTATTCAATTAAGTAGGAAACGGCAACAATGTTAGAATGATGAGCTGAACCCAATGCATGCAAAACAATGATACGAAGCGTGGTAATGATATGAGAATGGAAAACATGATACTACCATGATAAGCATATAAATAAAAGGGATAAAGAAATGGGGGGTGGAAGACATACACAATATTACAAGTGTTACAAATTTGCCCTCACACAAGAGGATCCGAATGAATGTCCTAATGTTTAACTAATTATTACAATATTTTAACTAACTATTACAAATTCACATGAAGCCAACTAATTAATTATACACGTACCAATATTAAAGTACTAATTAAAGGACTAGAACGGGAGGCGAGGAGCCGCATGTACACAACCAAGAACATCTCCCAAAAACTTCCTTATTTGTTGCCAGAATCTTCTCTGTTTGCAATCCAAAAATTATTCTATTTTGTCCTCAGGTTCTACTCTGTTTTGCCACAAAAATACCACTGTTTGCACAAATAAGTGGCCAACCGGCCTTGGAAAGTGGTCGGCCGGCCAGAAAGGTGGCCGGCCGGCCACTGTTTTTTGGGAAATGTCCTGCTACCACAGTGTTGAAACAGAGCAAAAACAGAGTGTTTCCAAAAGATGTTTATCCTCTCTGCCCTTCCCTATCATGAAGATGATCAGGGAAGGAGTAGATTTGGTTCACAAATCATCAATTTTCGCACGTTTGTTGCATGATGATCTATGAGCCGATAGGACAAAAGCTCAATAAAAGAAAATGAAAAACCAACAACACGTCCTCCCTATCATGGAGTTACCTCAAGGAAAAGGGTCGACAATGCTTCTTGAATCATTAAACATCACTAAAGAGTATGTAATGATTCAAGACACAATGGGTTCAATATAACGTCCAGTTGAACCCAACTCAATTTTATTACCTTTTTACCTCTTTTAAACCAATTTTAATAGCCTCTTTTACTTTACCTTTTCATTTCTTATCTTTTCTTCATTTTTGTCCAAAAGTGTAGAGATTACACCCACTAAGTCCAAAAAAGATAAAGATAGCATCAAACCAGAGATTGGGCTTAGCATAAGATAGATGTAATGCCTTGGTAATGAACCCCCGAAAAGATTAAACCATTATGCATGGAAGGTCTCTTTCTTATTCTTTGAACAACAATCTTTTGTTTGATTCAACTCTTTGTCAAAATAAACAAAGAATAGAGGGAGGTTGCAAAGATGATTATGCAAAGGGATTACAATGGTATGAACATGTATGAAAGCTATAAAAAGGTGCAAGAAAATATTATCAACTGAAATGGATTAAAAGCTATATCCATGAGGACTTACAACAACACATCTATAGTATTTAAAGCATAATTTAACACACAAAATAACACTGAAACAGCACAAAAATGGTGCTGACAATTTAGTTTTTGAAGTGAAAAAAGTGAGCAAAAATGGGCTAAAGCCACGAGGTTTCAAACAAGCAACAAGCCTAAGGAAGGGTGGCTAACCCCTTCTCTTTTTAGTGACTTAAAATCAAAATTTTAAGCTTAAAAACACTCTAAAAAATAGTGTGAAAAAGCAAAGAAAAGAGATAGAAAAGATGGTATAAAAGCTCAAAGTATACCTATTTGAAAGAGATGATGCTCTTTAGTTCGCAAACCACAAGTTGAACACACTCAAGAGCTAAAATTTGTGTTCAAGAATCTCAACAAGAGGCCTCAAGTTTAGGCTTAGGAAGTGTATGTATAGTGTATGTATATTGCGAGAGAGAGAGGTAGTCTGTTGGGCAAGTTTTGGCACTTTGAGAATTTTCCTAACCCAAACCATGAGGGGAGCTCATGTATTTATAGAAAAAAGCCTCCTCACGCCAGAAATATCTATATTGAGCCAGCTAGTGCAAGACATGCACATAGGGACAACAAGCAGCGGAAAATATCTATTTGTCGCTGAACATGGCTGGCCAACCATGAAGCGGAAAGGCCGGCCAAACAAAAATGGCCTGCCGGCCACTTGTTGGCTAGCAAGTCTCTTAGTGGTCAGGCTAGAAAAAAATAGGTTTTGGTTCAAAAGGGGTACAAGGTTTAGGTTTTAAAGATTAAAACTGAAGCCTTTTGCTGAAGAAATTGAACAATTTGTACAGCGTAACATTTCATCATCGGGCGTTCAACATGAGGCGCCCAAATCTTAAGGGCGGTCAAAAATAGGTTGTCTACAATTGCCCTTCTTTGACAGAGGTCGAAGTCTTGAAATGACGTCAGTGAATGTCAAGGTCCAAAGATGACCCATTTTACAAAGCCCTAAGACTTGGGCAAGCAATCAAAATGTTAATGCAATTGGTTGAACTCGAAAGTTGCCTACCTATCCCTTTACAAGGAATTAAACCAGCATAGTTCAAGGGCAAGATGCAAATGATATGCACAAGAATAAATTTGAAAGTTAGACATGCACGCTTCGCGAAGCCAATTATTTTGAAAATCCATGATCATACAAGACAATGCAATGAACAATAACAAGATGACAACATATGAATAAAACAAGCCTCAAGCTTAAATCAAAACAAATCTAATCGTGCCTCACAGGAAAAGCAGTGAGCAAACACCAACTCCAATCACGTTTCACGTGAAAGGGGGGAAACGGTTCAACCAACATGCATATCTCATCAAATTTCATACAAAGAGAGGGAAGGTTATAACCAGGGAAAGCAACATCCTAACGCATTTCATGCGAAAGGAGGGGAGGGTGGTGTAACAAATAGGCATATCTCTTTGCATTTCATACGGAGAGAGGGAAGGTTTTAACCAAGAAACAATGATGGTGTAACTAACAGGCGTATCTCACTATATTCCATAGGCAGAGAGGGAATGTTTTAACCGAGAAAGAAGGATGGTGTAACCAACAGGTGTATCTCACCGTATTTCATACAGAGAGAGGAAAGGTTTTAACCGGGAAACAAGGGTGGTGAAACCAACAGACGTATGTCACCGTATTTCATACGAAGAGAGGGAAGGTTTTAACCAAGAAAAAGCGACAACCTAACGCGTTTCACGCGAAAGGATGGAAGGGTGGTGTAACCAATAGGCATATCTCACTGTATTTCATACGGAGAGAGGGAAGGTTTTAACCAAGTGAAAGATGCAAGGCCAAACTACGTTTCACGCAGAGAGGAGGTGAGACAAAAGGTACAAGCCAAACTACGCTTCGCGCAGAAAATGTAAGGAGAACAAGCCGAATCACACTCATGTGACATGGGTGAACACAATAAATGAAAAGCATGATTCATATGGATGCAACATAATGCAATATAATTACTGTGGTCAATGTGAAACAATGCGGTACATGCTCTATGCAAATTAATAGACAATGGAATTGAAAAGATAAACAGAAAGCGGTTTTGAAAACACCTCATAAAGATCTTTGACTTACCGTTCGGATGTCATCAAATGTTCAAAAAGGATAAAACTTACTCAAGCTTAAGATTGGGGCACTTTTCCACTTCGGAGAAATGACGGGACTTGAAACAGTGTATCTAGAATGTAATTTTAGAATTTTCTGAAGCCGAAACAAACCCAATTTCTTCAATTCTTCATTTTACAGATGAATACAGGACCAAATACGCATAGAATAAGCAAGCCCGCAGCAAAAATCAACCCTAGGCCACTTGAGGAGTCGGCCGACCATACACTTTTTTAGCTGGCCAGCCACCTGTCCCAAGTTCGGGGGCAATTTTGGGTTTTCGCGCCCAAGGCCTATTTAAAACATGTTTGGGTCACTTTTGTCATACCCTTGACCTCCGAAAACTCTCTCCCTCTCTCTAGGCTCTCTTTCTATCTCGATTTTCACTCTATGTGCATTACCCAACGAACCACGTGGCTATTTGTTTCATAAAACCGTCTTGGCCCTCTACACTTTGAACCGATTGGATTTTATTTTGGTTGATTTTTTTGGCTTTTCATTGTTTTTGGCTCATTCTCACAGGTTTTTCTCAACCTTTGGTACTTACCCTCTGGTTTTGACTTTTTTCTTTCATTTTCTCTCTCCTAGGGTTTGACTTTGGGATTTGCCACCTATTTTCCTCATTTTTTTCTCATTTTCTCTCACCACCCACTACCTTCTCCATAGTGGATGATGCTCCACATGATGGTGCCCCTCCCGAGGTACCCGTGCTTCTATCCACTACGGGTGTTGAGGAGCCTGTGATAGATGAGATTGGCGGAGTAACAGAGGACATCGCCGCCGACTTTGTGATGGAGGAAATCTATCCTCCTAAGCCTGAGCTTGAGTTACTACCATTCGGGGCAAGCCCTTTCGACCCTACCACCTACCATCCACGCACCTATGCGATGGCCCTTGTAAGCATGCTGCATTTTGAGGACTTTGCCGGGGGCATGCCTGAGGAATTTCTTTTCAGAGAGCGTGCCTCTCATATCGCCCACGATGCCGCTGAGGTAAGAAACTTTGCTCCTTTTATGCATTTTAATGTCTTCGATGTTTCATTATAGTCTTTCATTTTCCATGTACTTAACAAATTCATCTTTCAACACAGGGTGATGCTCTCGCTTGGAGAGGCTACGGAGTAGTGATTCCCCGAGATTGGTACTAGGAGCTTCCTGCTTGAGTCAGAGAGCTAGTGAGCAAGGTAGGTTTCAGCCTATTCTACACTGGGCTCACACGACTGCAGGCCTGTTGAGCCTTACTTGATGCTTTGGTGAAGAGGTGGTCGGACACCATCAACTCCTTCAACTCCTCCTCCACAGGGGAGATGACGATGACACTGTATGATATCTCCATGATCACGAGGCTAAGAATAGAGGGTGATCCGATCCCTTTCGACATCGACATGGGCCAGTAGAAGGCAGCCTGGATACATCTGCTCAGAGCATGCCCTCTCTTAGATAGGTCGGCCATGGTGCGTTACAACTAGTTCTACGACCATTTCCATAGGAGACAGCCAAAGACTCAAAAGGAGATCAAGCAGTACACTTGTGGATTTCTGATTTACCACTTCAGTACCATCTTGTTTCCGAATAGGTGGAATACCATAGGTCTGTATCTGCTGAGTGCTTTGGTGGTCCTGTCGTGTGTTCGGTTCTATGATTAGGGTGGTGCTGGCCACGCCACCCTATACAGATATATGAGCTATGGTCCCCGCAAGAAGGGGAACAAGGTTGGCATCTACTGGAGAGCCTAGGACGTACACATTGCACTTTCTGTTCATTTCTGTTTATACATTATGCTTTCTACTTTGTACTTTCTATCTGTATTTCTGTTTCAACCTGTTGACTCACAAACTGATCTTTTCTTCTAGCTCTGGGTCTATGCATATTTCCCTACCCTTGCCTCCATTCCGAGAGATAATATAGAGGCAGATATGCCTTACTCCAGGTGGTACGACGACCGTGGCCACCCATGGCACCATGGTGTTACTGTCTTTGCCTATTACCGTCATTTCTTTGATACAGTGACAGCACGAGAGGTAGTCTAAAACCCATGCCCGTTCTATTCCCATTTTCCATTCTAATGATTTGGCCCATACTCTGACAACTGAGACAACTGACAACTATGAATTCTCAGTTTGCAGGTGACCTGACAGCCGTGGGTGATGATGCTAGTGGAGACGAGGGATGAGTATGTCGGGTCTTTGGATGCCTCTAGGCTGCAGATTTTACTGGAGGGTCCTTTTTTACAGGACCTGGTATCTTGGGGAGAGGTTTGTATGCCAGACTCTAGGCTGACCTGTCCCTGTTGTTCCTGCTTCTCCCCCTGCATCAATGAGGACAATCGATGGTCTACCAGTCGAAGCCATTGTGCAGTTTATGGTGGGGCAAGATGCTGATCTCTTCTGAGGGATTGGAGACTACACTGAGTTTATTAGGACCCATCTCATGCCACTCTTGACTGGAGCTAGCGCAGTAGGCATTGCAGATGCACCCGTTGTTCGAGGTACTGCTCATGCAGCTGAGCCTGATGCTAGAGAGGCCACCCTTGCTGTACATGTTGTGGTCTATCAGTGATCCCGACTTCAATCACATATTACCGGATGAGTGGGATGGCCCACTAGATTCCAATTGAACAACTAGAGGAGGATGAGTATGACCCTAACGTCCAACAGGTATGTATTTTGTCTTACAGTTTGTATTTCACATTCTCTTTTCCCTGTATGTTGATGTTCAAGCTGACTTGTAGGTGCCATTGGAGTACGTGGACGGCCTTCTCGGGTTGGTCAGCTCTTTGGTGCAGATGGTATGGAGGAGGGAGGCCATGATCGCTCTCCATGGTTATCAGGTACTCTTACTTTTGTCATTCATTTGACTACTCTGATTCACTTCTTGCCATAATCATACTAATTATGCACTGATACTATTCTGACACTCTATTTGTTGCTTTCAACCTCCGCCTGTACCTGCAGCATCGGTGACACTAGCAGCACCTCCTCTGACTGCGGAAAAGAGAGACAGATAGGCTCTTGTACGCGGCAGAAGTCAGGGCAGAGGTAGGAGTGCCCAGAGTAGTTTTAGGTGTAGGAGACTTCCTCATCCTTGGAGCCAATTTTGAGCAGAGATCATGCCGAGACCAGTGGCACTGAGGAGACAATAAGCAAGCGCTTCGAGTCTGGGAGCGAGGAGGATGAGGATGGTTCTGGGTCAGGGGACAGAGAGGATGATACCGGCTCTGTGTCCCGCTCCTCTTATGACAGCAATGCTAATGGTGACAGTGCTTCTGGGTCTCTTCCGCGGAAGAGGACGAAGAAGGCCTCTCGATGCACCTGATGCGACTGACACCGATTTTTGCACTCTTTTTACTCTTTTCTTTTCTTTTGGTAGTTTAGAACTTTCTATAGCTTCATATAGGACTTTTATTTTTGCTTTTTGAAAATTTGTATTTTCTCTTTTGTAAAAACTATGATCAGGGTAGAACCCTGCAGGTTTATAAAAGAAGGAACTTTATTTTTTTGTACAGCATCTCGAGAATGGCACCACACTTGCATAAAATGATTATTGTATTTGAATTTGAAACTGAAAATGATCACACTTGAATGAGTTCTTAACCGGATAATGAGCCTTTAACTAACCAAAATACAAAATACAACTCAATAAAAGAAAAACAAAGTGAAAACAGTCTAAACACAACTATTCACACTTGCCAGAAACAAAAGACTCAAAACAAGACTCAAAAGAAAAAAGGGACAACATAACACGGTTGCCCAGCTACCTGGTCAGCACACTTGGTCGACCGGCCACTAGAATGAATCACCGACTGGGAAAGGTGGCCGATCGGCTAAGATCTATGGCTGGACAGCTGACAACAGCTGTCAGCCACTCACACAACCTTATGTTCTATAAGGGTCTTCTCTTGCCATTTCTTCTACAGAACTTCATTTTTTTTGTTGTTTTCTCTAAAAATGGAGATCTTTTTTGCCGAGAGGCACAAGGATTAGACAACCAATTTGGATGGCAGGAAAAGGTAAATTTCTGTAGTTTTGGCATAAACCCTCTTTTTCAATTGAGTCACATGCACTTTATTTTTCGTTCCTTCATGCTATTGTCTGATGTTGGAACCCGGTTACTCATGTGTTTTGCTTCGGAGCACAAGAAATGTGTCATACTCTCGTAGAGTTTCAAGCATTAATGGAGTCCCTACATGATGAGGGGATTATGCCTCAACTCCATTTTAGCCATCCATGGGCTCTTGAACGGATGTGTGGGCTTACTTTACATGAGCTTCGGTCCTTGGCTCGTGATAGGGAATTGGATATACCCGGTTTGATTCATCAATTTTCCAGCATTGGAGACATGAGTGACCTTCTCTGGCAAGGTTATCGTCAACACTCCCTCTGCTTATGTTTACTTGCACACAACGTCTGAAAGAGGGTCAGAGTTGCATAGGTTTGGCATTGGATGAAACTTTGGTGGGTTTGGACGCTTTCCATATACAAGAGGCTTCTCGACTTGCAGGGAGTCCACTGCTTCTCCAGGTATTTGTTTCCCACCCTTTCTTATTTATGATTTCTCACATCACTTTGACACTCACTCTCTATTTTCTCTCAAGCCCTTTCTTCACCTTTTCTCTCAATGTACATCTCTCTACTCTTTGATCCCTCGTCTTTTTTTATCCTTTCCCATGTGTGGCTGATGCATGAGCTAAAGGTCGTGGACCCTTGCCCTGAGTACTCGGCCAGATCCTACTTCTTTTGTCCACGGCTAATGGACTTTCCCATAGAGGGATTATGGTGTGACTGGATGTGCAGCAGATCTGCGGCTACCATTGCTTGGTGTTACCCCTGTCTTAATTAGACTGAGATGAGCTACAACATGTCCCACCAGCCAGGTATACAGTTGATCGGCCTTATGCACTGTGTCTTTTACTTCCCATTCTGGTTTAGATGCTAGTTTGGACATGATTAGACTCATCTGAATGAAGGGGTTGAATAACCTGCTCCATTTCCAGTTTGTGCTTTGCATTTGGCTAGATACCTCACTGCTTAGAGGACGAGAGAGCTTTTGGTCCCTACTACCACCTTCAGTTACGCCCTTTCTGGCGAGTGCTTGGCTTGGCTCTGTGGACGGCCCCGAACGCACCGGGAGGGAATCCCGTTTGTTCATTTGGGCTTACTACAGTTCGGACTCAAATGTCACGGTTCTTAATCTGATCTCACAATGTGCGATGTGAGATTGATAAATCACCAAAGAGTCCAAATCTGGCAAATCGTTTTGGAAAACTGATTTTTAAGAAAGAAGTGCCAAACATAGACTATTATGCCAGATACAGAGTCGCCACCTAAATATTTTATTTTGGGAGATTTAGGAAACACTGACTCGTTGCCTAAGGCCACGTGTCCATCATCACCAAAGTTGCCTCGGCTTGGGAACTTGGGTACGATTGGGGAATCTATGAGCACCCCCACTCGCCCGATCCAAAGATCGGCCTGTACTAAGCATGATATCGAGTTTTGAAAACATACGTGTTCTTATTCCGGTTAATTAGCTAGAATTTACTATATGGTGCGCACAACAAACAAGTATAGACTAGATCGCCTAATTTAGAACAAAGCATTGCATATCCGTTTGTTTAGAAAATGGTTTGAGGTTTTCTACTCGCGAGTAGGCTAAAACACGGATTTCCATGAATTGTTCCAATTCAACCAATCCAACCTTCACCAACAGTCATTCAGGCAGTTATATCACATAAGCACATAGCCTCATGGTAAGCATGCTGTCATGTTAACACTTACACGCATGCAAGATGGTAAAGTATAAACACTTACAGTGTACTCCGAGCCAAAACGAGAACATGTTACTAATCTAAAGTGGCATATTAGATGCGACAATTCGATACATGTATTCAAGTTGAAATTTAAATACAATGCAATTAGTATGATGCGCCGAGCCCGGTGCATGCAATACAGATGAATGATGCAAACATGCATAGCATAAGGATGCTAATTGAAACGTGCCCTAGAACTAATCATCTTAAGAGGTTAAGTAAAAGGGAGAAAGAAGTGGAGGTTGGAAGACATGCATCACACACACGCACGTTTATTACATAATTATGCCCTCTCGGGGAAGGGGCCAAAAGAATAATACAAATCAAATAATTAACTAACTAGCGAGCTAACTAATTATTACATAGCACTTAACTAATTAAACAAATTAATTGAGCTAAGAAAGCAGTAAAGAGGCATCGGGAAGAGGGATGGATGCGTGTATGCCCGGCTCTGCTCGAAAATCCATCGCCATACTCATGCTACCTCTGTTTACACTAATCTGTACTCCTGAAAACTTCACAAGTCCCAGGGAAGCTTCAGAATCACTCCCTGAGCACTGTGGGATGTCATCGACCAAGAGGAAACACCACCGGCCATGGAAATATGGTTATCGACCAAAAATGGGATCACCAGCTGGATATTGGTAGTCGGCCGGCACTGAAGATATCTTTTCCTGCAGAATCCTGTTTTGCTGCAGCAAAGGACAGACAGAGCATGGCAATGCATTTTCAAGGAAATGTTTGCACCACCACCCTCCTTATCATGTTTGAGACTCAAAGGGGTATGGTTCTCAACCCTCGGGTCATCAATCACGCATTTCGATGCATGATGGCCAAAGGTGTCGAATGTGCATTTAATATCAAATGAAATGCACACAACACAAAAGGGCCCCCCAACCTCTATCATGGTTGACGAAGAGGCCAGGGATGCAAACATGCAAGCAAAACTAATACAACGTGAGCATGTTAATGGCAATGCCATGCAAGGCTAATAGTGACAAGCATGCCAAATGCAATGCAACCTAAACAAGCATGCAAACATGCAAGGCATGTGACAACATTCAAGCATGTAAAAACATGTGAGGCAAACATGTAACAACATGTTAGGCAACTTAAAAAGAGATGCATGCCAAATGCAATACCACTTAAACATGCAACAACATGTTAATAAGCCAAGTACGTAACAATATGCAAGGCAAGCATGCAATAACATGCAAATGATGGACTTAAACTAATATGGGCAGCTCTCAAATAGGGCCAAATCAGTCGCCAAAATGCTAAGGGATAAGGGACAAAATCGCATATAAACATGCATGCTAATGGTCCAATACTTAAGCATGAAAGGGAAACTTTTAAGAGCACTTAAAAGGAAAGGAAAGCATGCAAATCTGACAACATTACATGCCTTGAAATGAAGCAAGGAGTGATGCCAAATCACATAAACAAGTCAAGTATGGCATGCTCAAGGCCGAAACCTAAGACTAGTCGAGGGACTTGAACCAAAACTACACAAAACAACGAGTATATGGCAAGTATGATCCAAAATAGTCCTAAATCAATCTAAAGTAAGCCTAAAACATGCAATGACCAAAGCCAAAACAAGCTAAAACAAAGGGGCAAAATCATGAGGCATGCAAGGCCATCAAAGAGACGTTACACTACACCTAATGCAACCAAACATGGCATGATTTAAGCAACCCAAAACAAAGTTATGACACGCCAAAATGAGCCCAAAAACCCACTTAGATGGCATCCCAATGACCTAATCATGGAGACATACACAATGTTCCAAACATGGAGCACAAAATAACAACTTTTCAAAGCATTGAAGGGATGGAAGATGCAAGAATACAAGCATGGAACATGGGTTGAAATAACATTCTAAGTGATGCCAAACCACTGAAATGATCCACATAGAGCATGCTAGCAACTTGGACACTCAAAGCTAACAAGCTAGATTACATGGTGGCAATACAAAATAATGCAAGCATGACCAAAACAATGAAAAATAGAGCTTAAGCATGCTACAACAAGGCTAAAAGCTTCATGGAGTTGAGCCAAAATCATGTTAGAAACAACATGTTACAACATGATGCATATTAAGGCCAAATCGTGGGATTACAAGACAAGTGTATGAAGCATACATGACATGTCTAAACCAACTCAAAACAGAGGTGTATCATGGCAAAACAAAGCCTAATACATGCTGAAATGAAGCTAAAGCAAACTAAACACACATGCTACCACATAAGCCATTTATGCAAGCATTAAAGACAACAAGGAGAGTGGATGACCCTCTCCTTTTTAGGACCTAAAAACCACCTCTCCAGCACTAAAAATCCTCTGGATTTCAGTGGTAGAGAGGTCATGCAAAGACCAAAACAATGGCCAAAAGGTATGGCCTAAAGCAAGGCCTAACAAGGCCTTGGAGGAGGGAGGCAACCCCAAACCTCAAAGTGACCTTAAAAAAAGTTCTAAAACACACAAAATCAGAAATTTTATCCATTATAGTCGAAGCTCAAAATAATAAGCAAGATAGGTTAAAAGCTTGTGCAAAAATGGGGAATAAAGAAGGTAGGTTCTCACCTTTGAAGATTCTCTTCAAGAACACCACTCCAGCACCTTTCTTTGGTCAAAACCAGCCCAACAACCCTAACAATAACCCTCTAAGGCCTCAAAAACCCAAGGATGATCGAGTGCTTGGTGTTCTAGTGCAAAAGTAAGACAAAACTCACCTTAGGGCACAAAATAAGATCAAACGAGGGAGTATAGATATAAAAACTATATCTCACTTTCTAACCCTAATTTTCTGAACCCTGGAGGAGGGAGGAGGAGCTCCCTCTTTATAGAGGCTCAAATCCTCAAGCTTCCAAGAGAAGCTAAACAAGAGGCAAATCCCTCCATACACGTGTATGGAGGGGAATAATTGTGCGTGCCAGTTGGCGCTAAATATCTGCCAAAAGCAGATGGAAAGGGGTCGGTTGGAAAATATGGCCGATTGACCCAAAATAATGGTCGGCCGACCAAAAACATTGGCGACCGACCAAACAAATTGGCCAGTAGCAATAAAACAGGGCCGGTGGCCTCAAGCCAAGGCCGGTGAGGTGTGGGGATTATTCCCTGCCCTCAGAAGTAAAAACACAAGTGTTTGGTGTACAACCAAGCACAAAACAAACAAGTCGAGAGGTCTTGAGGCAAGGCACGCGACCAAAACCTCCGAGAACTCAAGAAGAGCACAAACATGGATGATCACCGAGTGTTCAAACGGTGACGTCCAAGTCTTGAGGACGGTCAAAAATTGGGTGTCTACAGTTGCCCCTCTTTGATAGAACTCGAAAGTCATAACAATGACGGGAGCGAGTGTCAAAGTCCAGAGACGACCCATTTTTGACATGGCCGAAGGCTTAGACAAAGCATACAAGCTAGCAAGATATGTGCCCGTAGGCAGGGGCAAGATGCAAATAACATGCATGATACCGAACATAACTTATGATTATGCAAAGAGAGCTGTAACGAAGCAAATACATACAATAAATGCAACAGTTTAAGCAGGTGGATACAAATCTAACTACATTACATGCAGAAAGGATGTAAGAGAATTATTCAATTCTCGCTACGTCTCACATGGACAATACAATACCTGTCCGATTCGTCTGGTCGTCCCAGCATCAAATGAACTGTACATACAATATCGTGCCTGTGCGGTTTGTCTGGTCGTGCCAGCTTCAAATGAACCGTACATATAATATCGTGCCTAAAAAAGAAACAAAACTTAACAGGTACAGTATTGTGAGAAACATGCATAGCAGTGCAAGTGAGAAGTGCATAACAACGCAAGTGAAGTGTGCATAACAATGCGGGTGGAAGGGGTGCACAACAACGCAACCCGAGTGTGTGCATAACAATGCGATTTGAAACAAGCATAACAATGCTATGAAGGCACAAACACATGCAAATAAAGCATGCGCGACAATGTATACAATGTGTGAAGGTGAGGCAAAGTATACACATGTAAGTAAAGCACACGCGGAAGCGCATACAATGTGTAAAGCAAAGAATAAAATATACACATGTAAGTAAATCATATGCGACAACATGTACAATGTGTAAGGAAATTGTGAAGATAAGCATGAACACATGTAACTAAAGCATGCGTGACAACGCAAGCAATGTGTAATGTAAGGGATAAAACATACACATGTAAGTAAAGCATGCGCGTTAACGCAAGCAATGTGTATAACAATGCGATTAGAGGAGAAAGGGGGTTAGTAAGGGTTAGTTACGTCCACATGCGGCACGCAAGTGGAGAAAAGTTAGATACGTCCACACGCAGCACGCGAGTGGAGAAAAGTTAGATACGTCCACACGCGGCACGCGAGTGGAGAAAATTTAGATATCGGAACGTGTTCTGAATGCTCTTAACCAAAGAAAGGGAAACATAGGGACATATCCCGGTGTTTCGAAGAAGGAACGTGCAAAACAATGCAAGTTAGAGGGGTGCAAGACAATGCACATGAAATATGCAACAATGCGAGAGGTTGACATGCATGATAACGCAAATGGAAGATGCATGATAATGCGAGTTGTTCGAAATGCATGACAATGCAAACGAGGGATGCATGACAATGCACATTATTGAAATCCATAACAATGCATATACTGAATTGCATGCTAATGCAGAAGAGACATGCATGACAATGCATGATAAGGAAATGCATGACAATACAAATGAGGTGCACATGACAAGGCATGGACGAGAATGCATGACAATGCATGAACTGAAATATAGATGAAAGATGCATGACAATGTGTGTAATTGAAATGCATGACAATGCATGATTTATTAAAATACATGGCAATGCATACTATTGGGATGCACAACAATGCAAATGAACTCGAATGCGCAACAACGCTTGTTTCCTTTTTTAAAACGCATGACAATGCAAATGAACTCAAATGCGTGACAACGCACGTCTTTTTTTTTTATAATGCATGACAATGCAAATGAACTCAAATGCGCGACAACGCACGTCTTTTTTGAAATGCATGACAATGCATGATGACCTCAAATGCGTGACAACACACGTTTGTTTTTGAAATGCATGACAATGCAAATGAACTCAAATGCGCGACAACGCACGTCTCTTTTGAAATGCATGACAATGCAAATGAACTCGAATGCGTGACAACGCACGTCTTTTTTGAAATGCATGACAATGCACTATAAGGAAAATGCATGACAATGCATATAAGGTGCGCATGACGATGCGTGATAAGGAACTGCATGACAATGCAAAGTAAGAAAATGCACGACAATGCATGTTTAAGGGAATGCATGACAATGCGAATTAAATGTGTATGACAATGCGAGATAAGGAAGATGCATGACAATGCATGTAAGGGGCGCATGACAATGCGAATGAAATGCGCATGACAATGCGAGATAAGGAAAGTGCATGACAATGCATGTAAGCTGCACGTGACAATGCGAATGAAATGCGCATGTTAATGCAAGATAAGGAAAATGCATGACAATGCATGTAAAGAAATGCATGACAATGCATGTTTAAGGGAATGCATGACAATGTGAATGAAATGCGCATGACAATGCGAGAAAAGAAAGATGCATGACAATGCATGTAAGGTGCGCATGACGATGCGTGATAAGGAACTGCAAGACAATGCAAAGTAAGGAAATGCACGACAATGCATGTTTAAGGGAATGCATGACAATGCGAGATAAGGAAGATGCATGAGAATGCATGTAAGGTGTGCATGACGATGCAACCTAAAGCATGTGCATAATAATGCAAGTATGGCGTGCGCGACAACGCACAAAATGTGTAAAGCAACGCGAGTGAAATGATGTATAACCAACACGTGCTCATAACAAAACGTTGTAATGCAACGCATGTAAAGCAATTTCCGAATTCCTCAAGAAACAAAAGGATACGAAAGAAAAGGATACACCTCGTACGTATCAAGTGCCACGCACAGAAGACACGGCTCGAGGTCAACACGGAGACCGGTTAAGCTTTGAAAATGCACTTTCTTGCACTGTCTTGAGTGATGAAGGCTCATAACCACATAAATGACCCAAACAAGGGTGTAGGAGATGCACCGGCCACCGAGGAAGACCACCGGCCATCCATCGGCCACGAAATAGGGTCACCGGTCAAATATTTGGCTGACCGGCTAACAATTTGGCCGACCAGCCAAAAATTGCTGTATCAGGGGCAGTTTTGTCCTTTGGTATCGGGGGCAGTTTTGTCCTTTGGTCATGGGTCTTTAAATATGGGGTTCCAAACCCCATATTTCCACCTCCCTTTTGCTCGAAAATCTCTCCCCTCTCTCTCCAGGTGATTTTCCAACCCTCGGTCGAAGTTTTTACAGTGTTTTAGCACCCTTTTCGTCGTTCGATTCGCGAAAACCTCCTCGTTTCGCATGTTTTGAACCGAACAAATCTCACTTTCGGTGTACTTTTCTCGATTTCCACTACTTGGGGTTTGTTTCCTCCGAGTTTAACTCAATCTTTGTGCCTTATCCGGACTCTGACTTTTCGGCCCATTTTTCACCCTCTCGGGGTTGACTTTTTGGGTTGACTTTTCACATTCTTGCCCGGTTTTCACACTTTCAGCCATTTTCTCACTATTCTTGAGATGGCAGACGACATTCCAGACGATGGGGCTCCCCCGGAGTTGGACATGGACCCTGAGGCCGAGCTCCTACCTCTTCACATTCGGCCATTCGATCCGGCGGCCTACAGGTCGATGATACACGTGCTTCCTCCTGACAGCCTTCGGTACTTCCGGAGGTATGCACGAGGCGCGCCACGGGAGCCTTTGTTGCGCGAGCCAAAGTCTCACCTGTCCTGCGGCGCTTCTGAGGTACACTCTTCTTTGTTTCATTTCTGCAATGTGGAACACATAACTGTGATAGTCGATTCTGTTCTTTAACTGCTTAACTCATGCACACTAGTACATTATATGCTATATTTGATTGCGAGCACACTTGCACCCAATACCTGTTTGAATCTGAACACGTGTACACACGCTGTATTTTCCACTGAACCTCTCAAACACACTGAAACATCACATGCTGTAGTTCACTGCGAGCACACCCGCACCCGATATCTGTTTGAATCTGAATACGTATACACACGCTGTATTTTCCACTGAACCACTCAAACACACTGATACATCACATGCTGTAGTTCACTGCGAGCACAGCCGCACCCGATATCTGTTTGAATTTGAACACGTGTACACACGTTGTATTCTCATCAATTCTGAGTGCATTCAACATTGTATTTGTAACACTGCTTTACAACTGTTTATTTTGATCAGAGGGAGATTCCCATGCCTTCCGGGGGTATGATAACACTGCCGCTAGAGGTTGGTACATGGAGCTACCTGACGCGGTTCGTCGCATTGTTGACCGAGCTGGCTTTAGGACTTTTTGCATGGGACTTTCGCGCCTCACTGCGAGTAGGCCCCTCCTTGCTGCTCTGGTGGAGAGGTGGTGGGACACCACCAACTCCTTCCACCTTTTTGCCACCGGGGAGATGACGATGACTCCTTTCGACTTCTCCATGCTCACAGGCATCGGAGTGGGGGGTGATCTGATCCGCTTTGATAAAGACATGGACGAGTGGGATGCCACTCAGCTATACTTGCTCGGCACTCAACCACCTCTCGCTCGAGCAGCGTTTGTGCGATACTCATGGTTTGAGGACCATTTTCGGATCCAGGCACCTACTACCCGGGAGGAGGAGGAGCAGTACGCCCGCGGTTTTATTATGTTCTTGCTGGGGACCACGCTCTTCATCGACCGGGCGAACACCGTCGCCCTCTACCTGCTAAGCGCGCTTGTGGATGTGACACAGATCCGCCGCTACGACTGGGGTGGCGCGGGCTTGGCCACTCTTTACAGGTACATGAGCTCATCTTCCCGCCTCAGCGATCAGTTACTCGGAGGCTACTGGCGAGCCTGTGAGGTACATGTTCCCTTTTCTGCCTTTTCAGTTACTTTTACATTATCTGTACTCTATACACTGCGCACATGTAATCTGCTTTACACCGGTTTGCACACTACACACACGGTATACAGATAACCTACTTTATTCTACATTCTGCTTTATCTGATAATCATACTGGTGTTTGCTCTGTTATACTTTGCAGTTGTGGGTGTATGCCTACTTCCCGAGACTTGCCCCAGTGCTAGACGAGGAGGTCCCTCTCGGTGTTCCACTTTCTCACCGCTTCAACGTGAGGTGCGAGCGGAGACCACGGGAGTCCCTCATGTTCTTCCGCCGCTACTTTGATACCATCACCGCAGCCGAGGTATGTCAAACATTACAGTTCATTTAAGCTTCGCTTTACATTGTACTCTCATTATCAGCAGATAATAAACTGTGCTTTACTTGTAGATCACCTGGCAGCCATGGGCTCCGTTGCCTGATGCTGTTCGGCAGCGGCACGCCGGTGCTCGGGAGACTGCCCGATTTAGAGTTCTGCTAGAGGGCCCAGTCTGCCGCGCTTGGTACTTGGGTGAGCGCTTCTTGCGGCAGACCCTTGGCTTACCGGAGCAGGTAGTTCCAGCACCTCCTCCTACGACTATGAGGCAGACCGAGAGGTACAGCCTGCAAGAGATGGCCGATTATACGATTGGTTGGGACTCGGACGGCTTTAGAGATGAGGGCTTCTACACCGAGTTTATCCAGGCTTATCTGATGCTGCCTCTGAGTAGTGCTCGTCGAGCTGAGAGGGAGAGGCTTGCAGCGCCAAAGGTTGGAACAGGAGTACCGAGGGCACCGAGGGTACCTCTGGCTTGAGGCAGGAGTGGATCCCGGAGAGGGCAGGGAGCTGGGTGGCCCGAGCTACCTACCATGATGACATGTCGAGGGCAGGGTGGAGAGACTTACTAGATCCCCATCGCTCCCCCTCTACCTGATCACGAGCTAGTCGGATTCTACGGCTTGCCACCAGTATGTACTACTGCATTTTACATCTTGTACAGTCATTTCGTTTCGTTTCTCTTGATATTCCGCAGAATACTGATGCTTCTACCATTCTTGCAGGCTTCTGCCGAGTACACTCGCCAGTCTTTGGAGTTGACTGCCTCTGTGATGGGGATGCTACAACGGAGCCTTGACCTGCTGGCTATTTACAGTATCCCGGTAAGCTCTTTTAACCACAATCTCAAACTGTGCATAATCTGTTTCACATATAGTCTGATGCATCGCACTGTCAACATGGCACTCGATACGCGGCCCTCACGGTTTTGATATACTGTAACCCATGGATTATTCGCAGCATTGCTCACGGCATTCATACACTGCACTCAGTCACTGCATTCTGTACTGACACACTACTCATAGCATTCAAACCCTGTACTCATACACTGTATTTTGTTCTGATACACTGCTCACAACATTCATACACTGTACTCATACACTGCATTCTGTACTGACACACTGTTCACAACATTCATACACCGTACTTGTACACTGCATTCTGTATTCATACTCTGCTTTGCTAATGCAATTACCATTTGTCCTTTTTAGCCCTCATTCCAGATACCGGCTGCGGGGGGTGCTCCAGCAGGACCATCTGTGTCAGCTCGAGGAGGAGGGAGAGCAAGACGAGAGACCACAGTACTCCCCCACACCAAAGCAGGGCGCACTCATGTTGGGAGCAGCTCACGGGCACCGATTCCAGATGATGTTGAGTCCGAGACAGAGGCAGAGGCAAAGTCGTTTGAGGATGAGACTGGAGATGACTCGGGCTTGAACTCAGATGGTGGGGTCGGCGACGATGCTCCTGGACCTTCATCCAGGAAGAGGACGAAGATAGACTCTCATGCCTGAGACCAGTTGACGTTGATCTAGACTTTTGCTGCTTTTCTTTCTTTTTGTTTTATTTTTTTCTTTTCCTCTCTTTTGCTAGTAGCTTGAGCACATTGTACTGCCTCAGGCAGCTTTTATTTTCCTCGAAACTATGTACTTGAAAAGATAATGGAATGAAACAAGCTTTTTGTTTGAAAAAAAGAGTTATATTTGCCCATTTTATTCATCGCATCGCATCACTTTACACAACAATGTATCGTAATAACCGGGTGGTGAACCGACTAACAACAAAGTAACTCATACAACATACTGCTCATTCTGAACACACGGCTCATAGCACAGTGCTGAGTTCATTTGGCACACAGCTCACACAATGCACTGCTCATTCTGAACATACAGCCCATAACACAGCGCTTGGTTTATTTGGCACACAGCTAATTCTGAACAAACAATTCAATCCGAACAGACGGGATGGAAAGGTGGGATTGGCAGAAGTCGAAACATACTCAGATGCTCCAAATCTGGAAGAACAAACGTGGAGAATGGCATAACACTCTGAGCATAAAACGATTCATTTTGAAATTCGAGAAATGAATTCTGAATCGGGTATTGAGCCTACGACTGAATACAACGAAAAAGATTTCACAACGGAAAACAAAAGGTAAACAACCTAAAGACAAACACGGACACTTGAAACGACTCAAAACAAGAATCAAGACAAACAAAAACAAAAGACACGACACTCGGGCGTGTTGCAAAGGCGAGAGAGCTCTCAGTTCGCGAGGAGCCAGTTTCTTCGGTTATTGGTTCCCACCCTTGCTCATTTGTGATTCTCACATCACTCGGCCCTCAGGCTCTGTTTTTTTGAAAAAGCCCTTTTCTCACTTTTTCTCTCAATGCACATCTCTCTATTCTTCAATCTCTCATTCTTTTATCCCTCCCCTGGATCGTTTGATGGATAAACAAGAAGTTGTGGGTTCATGCCCAACATTACCAACTCGTGGCTATTTCTTCCGGTGACGTCTAGTCGGTGTCACGGATAAGGGAGTGGAGTATCTTAATCCATTCCAATTTGTGCTTCGCACTTGGCTTGATACCTTGTTGCTCGGAGGATACGAGAGCTTTCAGCCCTTTTGTTATTGACCTCAGTTGTGTCCTTCGTGGCGAATGGAATGCCCTTTCCGGCAAGTAGAGTGCCCTTTCTGGCAAGTATGTTGACAATGGGGAAAAGATAGAACACCAGACTCAGTTGTGCCCCTAGTTCATCATTTTGACCATTTTTTGTTTTGGTTTTCTACTAAAACAATTTTGACCAAAATGAGAGTTAGATTAACATGCTTGTTCAATTTTCTGATTTAAAATCATGCAAGTCAGGCTATGAGCACTGAAAATTTTCCTTTTCGGGTCCAAGAAATGGTCCGGTTTTGAAAAATGGAATACTTTTCAAGAAAATTAGTCAACCTCAGTAAGAATTCTCAAAAACTGTTTTTGCAAATGACCACTGCTCAACAAGCACGGAACTTACTCTTGAGATGCACAACCTCGAATCGAAAGCAATGGAAAATTACCCCTTGCCTAAATGGCACCACACGGCGACAGAAAGTTGCCCCTTGTTTGCATGGCAACTCATGGTAATGGAAAGTTGCCCCTTGTTTGCATGGCAACTCACGGCAACGGAAAGTTTCCCCTTGTCTGAATAGCGCCGCAACATACTGTATGGCAACAGAAAGTTATCCCTTGTTTGAATAACGCCGTAGCACTTTGTAATCAACCTTCCGAGTGACGATCACAACTGAACTCTCGGATATAGAGAAAACAAAGATGATCAAAACCATTGCATGGATACAATCAATTTGGAAGTGTTTGTGGCTGGACTTCATAATGAAATTGCCTACGTATCCCAAACATGGGAATCAAGCCTTACGTAGTTCCGGTTAAGGGACACTCGGGTATTAACCTCTCCTTTTGCGCTCTAACTTTTGCCAAGGCCGTCCTTTCGGGGTTTTCAACCTTGCGAGCTTTGTTCTTCTTTTCTTTTTATTTCTTTTCATTTTCTTTTCTTCAATCTTTTCAAGATTTTTTATTTCTTTTTCTTCATCATTTTTTTTTTTTGCATTTTTCTTTTCTTTTTTTTTTCTGGCTCTAACTTTTGCCTAGGTCACCCTTCCGGGTTTTCGGCCCAACGAGCCTCTTAAGGGTAAAAGTATAGCTTTGTCCATGTCAAATGGTTTTGAGATCTCGAAGCCATCTGAATCCAAGAGAGTGGATGCTATTTGCTGATGATGTCGGAGTCCATCCAATGAGGGCTGAATTTGCCACTAGTGTTGTGGATAGGAACTCGGTTGTTCTCCGGCGGTGTTTTCTTCTTTCCTCCCTTCTAGGATTTGGCATTGTTGCCGATCTTCGTCTTGGACTCTTTGAGTGCATTATCTGACGTCTTTTGCCCCTTGTTCGAGAGGTGCTTCTGATCTGGCCATACAAGCCTCACATTGTGGTTGACCGTTGAACATTCTGAATGCAAGTTCAATTGTTTGAAAGCAAAAAAGGATCGAGTCTCGAGGCTGAGAGCGATCCTAAGCTACACAATCTCAAGAGCGATTCCACACAGGCCTTCGCAGAACCGCACAAAATATTTTGTTTGACAAATTTTAAGAAAACGACTAATCGTTCGCACTGAAGACAATGTAGAACCAATCTGGATCAAGTCAGGATCCTTCTCAGTACTCATATTAACAAACATGATCTCATTCATCAAGGGCTTAGCATGCCTTTCTTTCTCTCAATTGATCAAATTTTTACAAATCCCGAGGAATTCCTTCCTCTTCGTTTTCATCATAGTGTTCAAAAAGTTTTGAAAAACTTAGGTCAATGCAATGATATAAAGGTGCAGAAGAGCAGGTGAAATGCACTGCCGTTTTATTCAAACTTCTGGCACAACTGGCACAAGGCAGAAGCAAACACAAGAGTGTGAAATTGCTGCTGTTTTATTCAGATCTGTTGGCACATCTGGCTCCGAGGCAACATATCTGAATAAAACAAGACAGGCCTGACTGACAAGATAGTGATGTCCGATGTAACACCCCCGGAATCACTCGACTTCTATACAACAGGACTGACTCGATACAACAAGACAGGCCAGACTGACATAGTACAAAAAGACTGACTATATACAAGACAACAAAACTGATTGAATACCCAAGTCAGAAAACGCAGAACTAGCATTCGCAAATGTTCAAAAATAGTGCGTGCCATACGCCACATCTGAAATAAGCCGGACATCACCCGCAGGTGGACCTACCCTTGATCACATACTCGTATTATCTTCGAAATCCATCAATCCAGTGCTGACAGACTTTGCTGAGCTCGGCGGGAAGATGACTTCATTGTCAATCAAATCTTGCACTTCATGGCAAAGGCGGAAGCAATTGTCGGTGCTGTGATCGGTTTGCTGGTGGCACGTGCAGTACTGAGTAGCATCGTGTGAGAGAGAGAGGTTACTTGGGAGTGGTCGAGGCTCGAGGGGTTTAAGGTGCCCCTTTTCAGCCAGGATTTGGAGTGCCTTAGACAAAGGCATGTGAAGGGCATGGAAGACTCTGCGACCTCGGGGCAAATACTTCGAAGTCTGCGGACTTTTGCTGGACGCACTAGCAAAGGGATTGGCAGGTGCTGCCTAGGCTCTCTAATCTTTTCCGGGCGTAGGGTTAGGATTGGCAAGAACAGTTCTGATGCGACGGTCCTTATCCCGATTTTCCCTCTGGCTTTAACTACTCTCGGTCTGAGTGGGGAAGATGTCATCCACAGTCTTAGCCAAAACCGCGAGTACTTGTTGCTTATTAAACCCCTCGGCTTTTAGAGTTTCAATAGCTTGTTGAAGTTGTTCATAGGGATCAGCGTCCACCTTCATCTTGTTTTTTTACTAGCCTCAGCTTGGTGGGAGGTTTGGGTTGTTGCTTCAGTGCGAAGCCCTGTTGTCGTTGTTACGTCATTGCCAGAGTTTGAGACAGCTTCATGTTGGCTGAGCTCAATTACAATTCGCCCTAGTAGCGGGGGCTCCCGCGGCATGAACTTCCCGGCATACGATGTGGTCGGTGGCGAAGCTGACGTTCCATAGGCTAGATCAGCCACAGACCTTTGGAGGTCGCCAATCATTCCCATCAACTCAAACGTGGTGGGCTCACAGGTTTGAAACAACTGGGGCGTCCAGATCGGGTGCGTGACAGGCGACCCAGGCGGATGTAGTATTTCAACATTGGTCTCATCCTGCAAGATGATTCCTTGGTCCAATGCGGTTGCCATAACCACAATTTCCTCTAAATTTTGTGTCGTCATAAGTCTACTGAGCTGAACGGAGATGATGTAACTTGGTGACTGATGGAGCAGGTGAATCGGTAAGCCTTGACTGGTTTCGCCTCAACAAAGGGGAACGCTAGCTCCTCCAAACTGAATCTCTGAACTGAAAGAGAAAGTAGGCATGATCTCAGCCCAATTTCACTAGAACAGACTTAAGTATAGCTGAATAACTGTATTCGACCACTGATCACTGTTTTCCAAAATTATTGCCCCAAATCTGAATCTGATACCCGCAGATATAACTGATTCTCAAAATACCGATACAGGTGCCCTCAGGCCTGATACCCAAACTTGCAAACTGATATGTGTATTCCCTGTAGAGGTCAACTCTAAAGCACATAACAAATAAGTGAGAGTAAAAACACCCCTATGAAGGGGTAGGGTTTTCCTGTCCTATTTTGTCAGGAGCTAGGGTTTCACTACGCACGTAGCGGTTTCAAACAACCTATAATCGAGTAAGCAACCTGTCCTAGCTTGGAATGGTCACTATGGATTCCAAACATGTACTAGGTCGAATGGTCAAAAAGGGTGCCCCGGTAAAAACTGGGGTTTGTTTTCCCATCGTGGCAAAGCTCGTAACCGGTCAGCCTTATGGCACGCTTCTCAAAGCGAGCCTCCAACAAACTGTTCAGGAACAACAGATGGAAAACACGGTGTCCTAGGCGCACCAATGCACATGCAATGCAAAGAAACACATGAGTGTAGTCAAAACAAGATATCATGAGTTTGAGTCAAGTTCTCTAACTCCCCAGCAGAGTCGCCAGAAACTGTGGACGGCCGCGAACGTCCCGGGAGGGAATCCCGTTTGTTCATTTGGGCTTACTACAGTTCGGACTCAAATGTCACGGTTCTTAATCTGATCTCACAATGTGCGATGTGAGATTGATAAATCACCAAAGAGTTGAAATCCGGCAAATCGTTTTGGAAAACTGATTTTTAAGAAAGAAGTGCTAAACATGGACTGCTTTGCCAGATAGAGAGTGGCCACCTAAATATTTTATTTTGGGGGATTTAGGAAACCCTGACCCGTTGCCTAAGGCCACGTGTCTGTCATCACCAAAGTTGCCTCGGCTCGGGAACTTGGGTACGATTAGGGAAGGTCATCTATGAGCACCCCCGCTCGCCTGATCCGAAGATCGGCCTGTACTAAGCATGATATCGAGTTTTGAAAACATACGTGTTCTTATTCCGGTTAATTAGCTAGAATTTACTATGTGGTGCGCACAATACGCAAGTGTAGATTAGATCGCCTAATTTGGAACAAAGCATCGCATATCCGTTTGTTTAGAAAATGGTTTGAGGTTTTCTACTCGCGAGTAGGCTAAAACACGGATTTCCATGAATTGTTCCAATTCAATCAATCTAACCTTCACCCACAGGCATTCAGGCAGTTATATCACATAAGCATATAGCCTCATGGTAAGCATGCTGTCATGCTAACACTTACACGCATGCAAGATGCTAAAGCATAAATACTCACAATGTACTCCGAGCCAAAACGAGAACATGTTAGTAATCAAATGTATGATCCAAGTCCATGTTAAGATGGCTAATGCATCGCAGGCAAAATGCAACTAGAATAGGCTCGGCTAATCTAAAGTGGAATATTAGATGCGACAATTCGATACATGTATTCAAGTTGGAATTTAAATACAATGCAGTTAGTATGATGCGCCGAGCCCGGTGCATGCAATACAGATGAATGATGCAAACATGCATAGCGTAAGGATGCTAATTGAAACGTGCCCTAGAACTAACCATCGTAAGCGGTTAAGTAAAAGGGAGAAAGAAGTGGAGGTTGGAAGACATGCATCACACGCACGCACGCTTATTACACAATTGCGCCCTCTCGGGAGAGGGGCCAAAAGAATAATACAAGTCAAATAATTAACTAACTAGCAAGTGAACTAATTATTACATAGCACTTAACTAATTAAACAAATTAACTGAGCTAAGAAAGCAATAAAGAGGCCTCGGGAAGAGGGATGGATGCGTGCATGCTCGGCTCCGCTCGGAAATCCATCGCCATACTCATGCTGCCTCTGTTTACACGGATCTGTACTTCTGAAAACTTCACAAGTCCCAGGGAAGCTTCAAAATCACTCCCTGAGCACTGTGGGATGTCACCGACCAAGAGGAAACACCACCAGCTATGGAAATATGGTCATCGACCAAAAATGGGATCACCGGCTGGATATTGGTAGTCGGCTGGCACTGAAGATGGTCGGCCGACCATCTTTTCCTGCAGAATCCTGTTTTGCTACAGCAGAGGATAGACAGAGCATGGCAATGCATTTCGAGGAAATGTTTGCACCACCACCCTCCTTATCATGTTTGAGACTCAAAGAGGTATGGTTCTCGACCCTCGGGCCATCAATCACGCATTTCGATGCATGATGGCCAAAGGTGCCGAATGTGCATTTAATATCAAATGAAATGCACACAACACAAAAGGGGCTCCCAACCTCTATCATGGTTGATCAAGAGGCAAGGGATGCAAACATGCAAGCAAAACTAATACAACGTGAGCATGTTAAAGGCAACGCCATGCAAGGCTAATAGTAACAAGCATGCCAAATGCAATGCAACCTAAACAAGCATGCAAACATGCAAGGCATGTGACAACATTCAAGCATGTAACAACATGTGAGGCAAACATGTAACAACATGTTAGGCAACTTAACAAGAGATGCATGCCAAATGCAATACCACTTAAACATGCAACATGTTAATAAGCCAAGTATGTAACAACATGCAAGGCAAGCATGCAACAACATGCAAACGTTGGACTTAAAGTAATATGGGTAGCTCTCCAATAGGCCCAAATCAGTGGCCAAAATGCTAAGGGATAAGGGACAAAACCGCATGCAAACATGCATGCTAATGGTCCAATACTTAAGCACGAAAGGGCAACTTTTAAGAGCACTTAAAAGGAAAGGAAAGCATGCAAATCTGACAACATTACATGCCTTGAAATGAAGCTAGGAGTGATGCCAAATCACATAAACAAGTTAAGTGTGGCATGCTCAAGGCCGAAACCTAAGACTAGTCGAGGGACTTGAACCAAAACTACACAAAACAACGAGTATATGGAAAGTATGATCCAAAATAGTCCTAAATCAAGCTAAAGTAAGCCTAAAACATGCAATGACCAAAGCCAAAACAAGCTAAAACAAAGGGGAAAAATCATGAGGCATGCAAGGCCATCAAAGAGACGTTACACTACACCTAATGCAACCAAACATGGCATGATTTATGCAACCCAAAACAAAGTTATGACACGCCAAAATGAGCCCAAAAACCCACTTAGATGGCATCCCAATGACCTAATCATGGAGACATACACAATGGTCCAAACATGTAGCACAAAACAACAACTCTTCAAAGCATTGAAGGGATGGAAAATGCAAGCATACAAGCATGGAACATGGACTGAAATAACATTCTAAGTGATGCCAAACCACTGAAATGATCCACATAAAGCATGCTAGCAACTTGGACACTCAAAGCTAACAAGCTAGATTGCATGGTGGCTATACAAAATAATGCAAGCATGACCAAAACAATGAAAAACAGAGCTTAAGCATGCTACAACAAGGCTAAAAGCTTCATGGAGTTGAGCCAAAATCATCTTACAACATGATGCATATTAAGGCCAAATCGTGGGATTACATGACAAGTGTATGAAGCATACATGACATGTCTAAACCAACTCAAAACAGAGGTGTATCATGGCAAAACAAAGCCTAATACATGCTGAAATGAAGCTAAAGCAAACTAAACACACATGCTACCACATAAGCCATTTATGCAAGCATTAAAGATAACAAGGAGATGGGATGACCCTCTTCTTTTTAGGACCTCAAAACCACCTCTCCACCACTGAAAATCCTCTAGATTTCAGTGATAGAGAGGTCATGCAAAGACCAAAACAATGGCCAAAATGTATGGCCTAAAGCAAGGCCTAAAAAGGCCTTGGAAGGGAGAGACAACCCCAAACCTCAAAGTGACCTTAAACAAAGTTCTAAAACACACAAAATCAGAAATTTTATCAGTTATAGTCAAAGCTCAAAATAATAAGCAAGATAGGTTAAAAGCTTGTGCAAAAATGGGGAATAAAGAAGGTTGGTTCTCACCTTTGAAGAACCTCTTCAAGAACACCACTCCAGCACCTTTCTTCGGTCGAAACCAGCCCAAGAACCCTAGTAATAACCCTCTAAGGCCTCAACAACCTAAGGATGTTGGAATGCTACGTGTTCTAGTGCAAATGTAAGACAAAACTCACCTTAGGGCACAAAATAAGATCAAACAAGGGAGTGTAGATATAAAAACTATATCTCACTTTCTAACCCTAGAGGAAGGAGGAGGAGCTCCCTCTTTATAGAGGCTCAAATCCTTAAGCTTCTAAGAGAAGCTAAACAAGAGGCAAATCCCTCCATACACGTGCATGGAGGGGAATAATTGTGCGTGCCAGCTGTGCCAGCTGGCACTAAATATCTGCGAAAAGCAGATGGAAAGGGGTCGGCTGGAAAATTTGGCCGATTGACCCAAAACAATGGTCGGCCGACCAAAAACATTGTCGACCGACCAAACAAATTGGCCGGTAGCAATAAAATAGGGCCGGTGGCCTCAAGCCAAGGCCGGTGAGGTGTGGGGATGACCAACAAGCCATTCCCTACCCTCAGAAGCAAAAACACAAGTGTTTGTGTACAACCAAGCACAAAACAAACAAGACGAGAGGTCTTGAGGCAAGGCGCGCGACCGAAACCTCCGAGAACTCAAGATGAACACGACCATGGATGATCACCGAGTGTTCAAACGGTGACATCCAAGTCTTGAGGATGGTCAAAAATGGGGTGTCTACAGGCTCGAGGACAGAACACAAGTTAGGCCATCCTTTGCTGCAGAGACTTCCGAGAGTGCGAGCAAAAGGCAGAGGACTATCACCTGACTCATCTATGCCCCCGGCTTATTGCTTCCACTTTTCTTTTCAAGTTTTATGATATAAAAGTAACTTTGATTTAACTTGAGAGTTGAAGGATGTACTCGTGTTGAAATCATGTAATTAAAGTTGTGATACCGAAAATTTTCCTTTTTGGTCCAAAGAATGGTCTGTGTTACAAAAAGTGAAATCTTGAGAAAATCATTCATTAAAACTTTTCAGAACAATTTTCGCCAACGGTCACTACCTGACACACGTGGAATCAATTCTCAAGATGTACAGTCCCGAATCAAAAAGATCATAACTGCCCAAAACAACATTCACCATCACTGCTCTATCTTGCAACTGGCCCTTCTGCCAAATGAAGGTAACTCAACCAAGCTAACAAACGACGGCAAAGGATGGACCGATCAAACAAATGGATATGACAGCTGAGTTGAAAATGGTTATGGCCGAACTTCAGGATGAAGTTGCCTACGTATCCCAAAGGTGAGAATTAGGCCTCACATAGTTCGGTTAGGGTTCCCTCGAGTATTTGCTCTCTCTTTTTGGGCTCTAACTTTTGCCAAAAGCTCCCTTTTGGGTCCTCAACCTTGCGAGCTCTATTTTTCTTTATTTTCAATTTTTTATGCTCTAACTTTTGCCTAGGTCACCTTTTCGGGTTTTCGGCCTAGCGAGCCTTTCAAGGATAGTATTTGTTCAACTTGCCCATGTTGATCGCTTGTGAGAACTCTAAACCATCTAAATCCATAAGGATAATTGCTCCTCTCGACCAGATAGATTTGATGATGTAAGGACCAATCCAATTGGGTATGAACTTGTCCCTAGGGTCGTGGATGAGAGCTCGGTTGTCTTTGAGCACCATATCTCCTTCTTTGAGGTTTCTGGATTTGACTTTCTTGTTGAAGGCCATGGCAATTCTACGCTGATATCCTTGGATGTGATACAACGCCTTCAACCTCCTCTCATCAAACAAGATCAATTCTCTGAACCTGCTCTGCTGCCAATTCACCTCTGCTATCTAATACACGGCCATGATTCTCAGCGACGATACTTCAATCTCGATCAGCAAAATAGCTTCCATCCCATATACTAGAGAGTAAAGGGTTGCCCCTGTAGATGTCCAAATTGACATCCTATAACCCAGAGTGCAAAAGGCAGTTTATCTGGCCAGTCCTTGTAAGTTTAAACCATCATTCACAAGATGTTCTTGACATTCTTATTTCCAGCTTCAACGGTCCCATTAGTCTGTGGTTTGTATGTTGATGACTTGTGAAAAGCCACGTTGTATTTCTTAAAAAAATCTACCACCTCCTTCTTAAAGTGTGAGCCGTTGTTCGATATGATCTCATTTGGCACCCCATACCTGCAAATGATGTTGTTCCTGATGAACTTGGCCATATGTGACGCTTTCAACATAGAATAAAACTGTGCTTCCACCCACTTCGTAAAATAGTCGATCGCCACCAAGACGAATTCATGTCCATTTGAGCCCTTCGGCGAGACTGCTTCGATGACGTCAATTCCCCAGACTGAGAAAGGCCATGGCGAACTCATGGTGTAGAGCTTTGACAGCAAGATATTCATACAATTGGCATGAATTTGACAATTGTAGCATCGCCGAACAAAGTTGATACAATCCTCCTCCATGGTTGACCAATAATAGCCATGCCTGAGGATCTTCTTGGCCAGTATCACACCATTCATGTGTGCTCCACACTCTCCTCGGTGATGGCCTCCATGAGACGCTTCAATTCCTCTTTTTCAACGCAAAGCTTGTGCATTCTCAGATGGCCTCTCTTGTACAACTTATTCCCAAATATGATGAATTGAACGGCCAGATGTCGTATTCTCCGTTTATCCTTGGCATTTGCCCCTTATAGGTATATTTCCTTGTCTAGGAAGTTCCAAATGTCATAATACAAGGGGTTCTTGTCTTGAACTTCATCTATTGTGCCTATTGTCCTATAAGCAGCCGTATACTTCTATTCAATGATGATTGGGTGCATCTTAATGTCAAGCGGTATGTCTACCATAGAGGATAGAGTTGCCAGCGTATCAGCACACTGGTTGGTCTCTCTTAGCAGATGTGTAAATATTAGTTTTTCAAATCTTGGAATCAGAATGTCCCAGGTCTGATGATAAGCCTTCATTTTTTCCTTCTTGACCTTCCAATCTCCGTTGGCTTGAGAAACAACCAGGTTCAAGTCTCTGATGATGTCCAACCTTATTGCCACTAGTTCTAAGGCAGCTTCCAATCCAATGATACACATCTCGTACTCTACTTCATTGTTAGACACTTTAAACCGAAGTTTGAAAGCTATGGGTATATGGGAATAATCGGGTGCTATCAGCAACACACATATCCTATAACCGTATTGATTAGCTACTCTGTCAAAGGACATTGTCCACGTCTGCTTTTCTACCTGCAGAATCTCCTCGTCTGGGAATAGATACTCTACTACTTTATCTCCTTCCACTGGGTGGTCTGACAGAAATTCTGGTACTGCTCTCCCTTTGACGGACTTGTAAGTGACGTACTTGAGGTCAAACTCAGAGAGAAGAAGCAACCAACGAGCTAGCCTACCTGTAAGCGATGGTTTCTCAAAGAGATATTTGATGGGATATAATCTCGAAACCAAAATTACAAAGTGAGCTAACAAGTAGTGTCTTTACTTCCAAGTAGCCCAAACCAAAGCTAAGCAAGCCTTTTCCAAAGTGTAGCAGGTCTCGTAATCCAACATCTTCTTGCTTAGATAGTAGATGGCCTTCTCCACCTTAGCTTCTGATTCTTGCTCCAGCATGCACCCCATGGTCGTCTCTGTCACTGACAAGTACAGGATCAGTGGCTTCCCCAGTTCTGGTGACGACAACACAGGTGGGTTCTGAAGGTACTACTTGGCTTGTTCGAAAGCGAACTGACATTGATCATCCCATCGAAACCTCTACCTCTTTTTCAAGAGACCAAATAGTGGTTCACAAGTCAAGGTTATTTTGAGATAAACCATCTTATGAATTACACTTTGCCCAAAAAGCAGTGCACCTCATTTTCAGTCCTTGGTGGTGGCATTTCTAAGATGGCCTTGATCTTGGATGGATCAACTTTAATTCCTCTCTGTGTAATCAATAATCCCAACATTTTCGCTGTAGTCACCCCAAAAGTGCATTTTTACGGGTTTAACCTTAGTCTGTACTACCTAATCCGTTTAAAGAATTTTTCCAGCGCGGTGTAGTGGCCTTCTTGCTCTTTAGATTTTACAGTCTTGCCATCTACATACACCTCAACTTCCTTATGGATCATGTCTTGCAGGATTGTGGTGACAGCCCTCTGATATGTAGCCTCGACATTCTTCAAATAGAATGGCATAACCCTGTAGCAATAAGTACCCCATAGCGTGGTGAATGCAGTCTTCTCTCTATCCTCAGGCGCCATCAAGATCTGGTTATACCCGAAAAACCCACGATAGCAACGCATGGCCAGTAGTGAAATCTACCAATTCGTCAATACGCAACAGTAGAAAGTCGTCCTTCGAACTAGCCTTATTTAGATCTCAAAAGTTGATGTAAACACTGATTCTACCGTCCTTCTTCAAAATCGAAACAATGTTGGCCAACTAAGTCGGATATTCAGACACCATCAAGCATCTCGCATTGATCTGCTTGGTGACTTCCTCTTTAATCTTCAGTGCCCATTTGCGACTAATCTTGCAGAGTTTCTAATTAATAGGTCAAACCTCAGGGTTAAAAGGGATCTGGTGCTGTACAATCTCAGGATCAATTCCAGGCATGTCTTTGTAGGACCATGCGAAAATATCTTTGAAATCTTTTAATAAAGCAATTAAATGCTCACGTTCCTCCTAAGACAACGTGGACCCAATCTAGACTAAGTAGGTATCCTTCTCAATGCCCACGTTAATTGCAGTGATCTCATCTATGCAGGGCTTAGCACACCTCTCCTCCTCTTGGTCAATCAAGTTTTTTAAAGGCCAAGGAATTTCTTCCTCATAGTTTTCATTAAAGTTTTAAAAATATTGGTCAATGCAATAAATGAACTGCACAGAGAAGCAAAACAAATTTGCAACATTCTCATTCAGAAGTTATGGCTCTTTGGTTACAACAGACTCAAAAGAAAATGCAAAAGAGTACCTAGACAGGACCTTGGCATCCGGGCAACCACCCTCGGAAGTGCCAGACTCAAACTCTTTAGACAGACTCGAATCTGATTTCGACTGAACAGCCTCGGTGGAATCAGATTCACGCTCATCATCCGATTCAGAACTGGCGATAAAGCCTTTCTCAAACTGCCAAGTGAGGTGTGGCGCCCTCGACGTGTCCAGAATGCAACTGGTGGAGTCCACAACCGATTTTTCTCCAATCATAGAGACAGTAAAGGTATCCCCTAAGTTCTCCGTACAGATCTTAGGATTTGTCAAGAGATCAGCCAGTGTTGCCCCTACTCTAATCTCACTATTGTCTGAATCATCCTCTTTGCTCTAGCTAGCTTCGATACTTAGATTAGTCCCTTTTTCATCACTGCCTTAAAGTTGGTGGTCGAAAAAGATTTCAAAATCTGGGAAATGCCTTTTCATTGAAGAATCCACCCAAGGCTCAGGAAATCCACCCAAGGGGAAATCCTCTCCTTCTCTACCAAAGCGCCAATTCAACGTTCCCCAGATTGGCCTGTGGACCAGCTCGTAATCTTTCCCAGCTCTTTTGGCCTTGGCCCCTTCTCTCATTTCTTCTCTCTTTCTTCTTCGGTCCTCTTTGGTGGGCACATAGCCCAACCCACAGGTGTGCAGATTGTGTAGTACCTCAGCTAGCACTGCAACACCTTTTCTCCCACTCCTTCGTAATTTGTTTGTGAAATAAATGGACTGAGCACTGATATACATACTTTTGTCCTCAGCTAAAATTTTTTGTACCACTTGGGCTTCCGTTAAAGTGAATCCAAAAAGAAATACATCCTCATCATCGTGATTGATTTCCAGCAAAGGTGTAGTTACCTCTGGCATTAGATGAATAGACGAATTCCCAAAAACGATTGTCACTCCTCCTTCATGTAATGCAACCCGAGCCCTCCCAGAAGTAGGTTAAAGGTAGCTGGCACATCAAGTACGTGGAACTCAATCTAATGCTTGGAAGGGCCCACCTGGACCTATACTTTCAGGGTCCCCATAACTTCTCTCTTCATATTGTCATATGCCTAGATCACTTGGGTTGTGGGGACGAAATCTGGCGATTTCATACCTATCATTTAGGCCATGCGAGAAGGAAAAATGTTGATTGCAGAGCCAGTGTCCACTAGAACCACTGGAACCCACTTTCCTTTGCATTCAACAGATATGTATAGTGGCTTGTTGTGAGTCGATCCTTCAGGCAGTTGCTCTTTATCGAAGAAGGTGAGCATAGGCTTGGTGCTACTTGGGAAGGCCAAGCCGACAAGTTGTTCTGGCATAGTATCAATGGACAACTTAGCCTTATCCATCACCGACAAAACTGCCTATCGGTGTACTCATGAGGCCATGAGGAGGTCCTAAATGGAAATATCAACCTGGATCTTTTTGACTTGTTTCAAGACCAGCTCCTCTTCCAGCTTCTTCTCATTTTCCTTCACAACCTCCTAGTCTTTTCCTGAGGGTTCGATCTAATCCAAATGTGAAGGTTTAAAATGCCGTCCACTCCTAGTGAGGTGGTCTATTTCCTCCAAATACCAAGTACTGTATGGGATATGATCTCCCCTGTCTTCATCTGTATGGGAAAATGCAAGTCGCTATCTTGAATCCTAGTGGTAGGATGACACTTCTTTCCGAGGTCAAAACCTTATCTTCTTCAGGCGTTGTCACCACAGATTCATGAGGCTCAAGTTATGGGTTGGATGTGTTCATCATGCACAAGTTTGTGCCTTCAGGGATGAACAACACCGGCTTTGGTAGGTGGGAGGGGGTGATATAGATACTTGGGTCAAATGTGGGTGGTAATGTATGGATGAGGTGGATATTTCTGGGTATGGGGAGTTAGTTGTGGACAAGGAGTGGGTTAGTGTTCACATTTAGATTTTGGGGTGGAGCTATGACTTTGTTGTCAATGAGATCTTGAATCTTATGACGTAGATGGAAGCACCAGTTCGTTTCATGGCTGTGCTTTTGATCGAAATCACAGTATTTGGTGGGACCGTGCTTGGGTGAGAGAGGGTCTGGAAGTGGTCGAGGTTGTAGGGATTTCAAATGCCCCTTTTTGATTAGCAGCTACATGGCTCGAGATAGAGTTATGTAGAGCTGGTTAAAAGTCCTACTCGGAGGTTGGGTAGGGTTGGAAGTATGTGGGCTCATGTTGGAAAAGGGGTCGATAGTTTTGGTTGTGGTGACAACATTCACCTCAAATGGCCTTGCAGCTGTACTACCCCCAGTAGCATTGGAATTGCGAACAAAAGGCCTTTTGGTAGGTTCTTTGTCATCTGTGATGATGCCCTGTTTCATGACGTCTTCAATTTGGACTCCCATTTCATAAAGTTCTTTGAACATGAATAAGGGGAGAACAATCATTTTCTACAGCAGCTTGCTATGAAGATTCAGAACAACCATCCAGATTTGATCTTTCTCTATGGGTCGAGTGGTCATCATCGAGGCCTTGGCCCTCCATCTAGTGACAAACTCGGAGAAGCCCTCCTTAGGCTCCTGACGCATTGCTTCAAGATCACGAGTTGTAACCTCAATCTGCGTGTTATAGGAGTATTGATCAATGAAAGATTCAACCAATTCCTCTCAGTTCTGCTTCATAGAGTCCTCCAACTTACCACACCAAATAATAGTTATTCCTGACATGGTTCGGCCGAAGAGTGACAACTTCTGCAGTCTAGTTAAACCCATTGGTCGCAAGATATTAGAAAATAGACGTAGATGTACCATTGGGTCCCCATCGCCATCAAAGCGATCAATATGTGGCATTTTGAACCGCTCCGACAATGTAACTGCAAATTCAATATACCTATCCTCTATATCTGGAATGAAATTAACCCCCTGTGCCTTCTTGAATAGTTTTTCCAATTTGTTGACTTTGAGCATGGTTGGGTGAACCTCGAATTCAAAAGGTGCCTCAGTCTGGTAAACTAGGGCTCTAGATGTCTATGCTAGGATTGGGTCTGCCTGAATAAGAAAAATCGGAACACCCTTGGCTTGTGGATCCTGAGCGATAGCAGCACTGGCGGTGGTACCAATCATGGGGATGGCCACACCAGGTGTGTACGAAGCAGAAGCCGCAACTGGCTGCTGCTGCTACTGTTGTTGTAACCTAGTTGTGACCTCGGCTTTATAGGCCATGTCGTGCTGGAGTGAGTCGACCGACTACTGCAGACGGATTAACAAGTCTTCCAAATCTGATGAGGGATACTAAGCCATTCTAGGAGTAGGTGGCTGTGCTTGAGGTGGACTACGTGTAGGTGAGCTAAGGGGTGATTGCTGAAATAACTAAACTGGTGAACTTTGCCTGACCGTTTTGTGCCTTACAGCTGGTGACAGTGAGGCAAACACTAGCTGTCCTTGAACAAGATTTTTAACCTTACAAAGTCTTCTGACACGGGTCCAGAGCATATGGGGAATATCAGAACTTTCTAAAGCTATGGTTTTAGACTACCTAGCAAGAGAAAATAAAGAAAGAAAAAGAAACAATCAAAAATCGAACAAAACCTCAACTAAGATTTCACCAGAACAGGTATGATCAAAGCTATAGGACTGTACTCCCTTTCTGCCCCACAAACTAATACCAACTATGCCACTGATATAACCATTCCTGTACAATTTCACTATAAAGGACATACTAGGTAAAGAGAATCAAAACACCCCTATGAGAGGGGTAGGGTTACCCTGTCTTAGATTTTGATATGATCTAGGGTTTCACTACTCCAAGCAAGTAGTTTCACAAAATCCTGCATACGGGGTGAGCATCATGTCCTATGTTTGGAACAATCACTATGGCTTTACTATATGCAACTAGGCCGATTGGTCAAAATGGGTACCTTGGTAAGAGTATCTAATATACCTCTCGCACCTAACACCGAGAAGTAAAAGGAAGATCAAGTGGTACGACGATAATCCAAATCCAATAGTTGTATTTCCAACATGGCAAAGCCCACAACCGGTCAGCCTTTCGGCAAGCTTTTTAGGCAAGCCTCTGGCAAGTCGTCCAAGAATAGCAGATGAAAAACACAATGACTTAAAAGCACCAATGCAAATGCAATGCAAAGAACATATATGTGTAGATAAAGTTTCACATCATGAAGTTTAAGTCAAGCTCTCTAATTTCCCCAACGGAGTCGCCAGAAACTGTAGCTTCCTTTTCGTGCTCTTTTGAGGGGTTTAGTCTCTGCGGATATGATAGCCTTACAGTTCAAACTCCTATGATTTTGAATCTAGTTTCACAAGTGCAATATGAAACAGAAAAACACAAATGAGAGTCCAAAGTCGACAAATCTTTAGAAAATCCATTTATCATTAGAAATGCCAAAAATAGACTGCATTGCCAGATTTTAGGAAACCCGTGACTCGTGCCAAAGGCCACTTGTCCGTCATAACCAAAATTCCTTAGCTCGGGAACTTAGGTATGAGAGGAGAAAGTCATGAATTGAGCACCCCACTCACCCGATCAAAGATCAGCCTCTACTAATCATGATGTGATTTTTATGTGCATTTTATGCTCTTGTTCTGATTATTAATGCTAACTTACTATGTAAGGCACACAAGTGTAGACTATTTCACCCACTTTGGAACACTTTGATTTCATGTTTGTTTGAAAAGTGTTTTGAATATGTGCTACTCGAAAAAGCAGGCTCATATGAGCATTAATCAAAATCATCCCAATTTAAGTGAAATAGCCTTCTTCCACAGGCATTCAAACAGATATATCAAATAAGCACTTAGCCTCATGGTAATATGCTTGATATGGCAACACGAACACACATACAATATGCTAAAGCAAAAAATGCTCACCTAGGACTCAACCGAGGCAAGCCAAAGGAAAGGAAATAATTAGAAAAATGCATGCTCTAATATGCAAAGTGACTAATGCAACACATACAAAATGCAACTATCAGATTTGACTTCTTATCAAGTCATACGAATCAATTCAAGATATATGTAGCACATGTGTTCAATTAAGTAAAAAATGACGACAATGTTAGAATAATGAACCGAACTCAATGCATGTAAAACATGGATACGAATCATAGTAATGATATGAGAATGGAAAACATGATACTACCACGATAAGCATATAAATAAAAGGGAGAAAGAAATGGGGGTTGGAAGACATACACAATATTACAAGTGTTACAAATTTTTCCTCGCCAAAGAGGGTCCGAATAAATGTCCTAATGTTTAACTAATTATTACAATAGCGAATGAATTAACTAAATTAACTAGCTATTACAAATTCACATGAAGCCAACTAATTAATTATACACGTACTAATATTAAAGTACTAATTAAAGGACTAGAACGGAAGGCGAGGAGCTGCATGCACACAACCAAGAACATCTTCCTAGAAACTTCTTTGTTTGCTGCCAAAATCTTCTCTATTTGCAATCAGAAAATTATTCTTTTTTGCCCTCAGGTTTTGCTATGTCCTGCCACAAAAATACCACTACCTGTAGAAATAGGTGGTCGGCTGGTCTTGGAAAGTGGTCAGCCAGATAGGAAAGTGGCTGGCCAGCCACTGCTTTTTGGGGAAAATCCTGCTGCCACAGAGTTGAAACAGAGCAAAACAAAGTGTTTTGAGGAGATGTTTATCCTCTCTACCATTCCCTATCATGAAGATGATCAAGGGAGAAGTAGATTTGATTCACAAATCATCAATTTTCGCACGTTTGTTGCGTGATGATCTATGAGCCGATAAGACAAAAGCTCAATAAAAGGAAATGAAAGACCAACAACACCTCCTCCCTATCATGGAGTTACCTCAATGAGAGGGTAAACATTGCTTCCTGAATCATTAAACATCACTAAAGAGTATGTAATGATTTAAGATGCAATGGGTTCAATATAACGTCCGATTAAATCCAACTCAATTTTATTACCTTTTTTTACCTCTTTTAAACCAATTTCAATAGCTTCTTTTACATTACCTTTCCATTTCTTATATTTTCTTCATTTTTGTCCAAAAGTGTAGATTATGCCCACTAAGTCCAAAAACGATAAAGATAGCATCAAACAAGAGATTGGGCTTACCATAAGATAGATGTAATGCCTTGGTAATGAACCTACGAAGAGATTAAACCATTATGCATGGAAGGTCTCTTTCTTATGCTTCGAACAACAATATTTTGTTTGATTCAACTCTTTATCAAAACAAATAAAGAATGGAGGGAGGTTGCAGAGATGATTATGCAAACGTGATTACAATGGTATGAACATGTATGAATGCTATAAAAAATGTGCAAGAAAAGACTATCAACTCAAATAGATTGAAAGCTATATCCATGAGGACTTACAACAACACATTTACAGTATTTAAAGCATAATTTAACACTCAAAACAGCACTGAAACAATACAAAATTAGTGCTGAAAGTTGAGTTTTTGAGGTGGAAAAAGTGGGCAAAAATGAGCCAAGGCCAAGGGGTTTCAAACAAGCCTAAGGAATTGTGGCTAACCCCTCCTCTTTGTGGTGACTTAAAATCACATTTTTAAGCTTAAAAATACTTTGAAAAACAGTGTGAAAAAAAAAAAAAAAAAAAAAAGATGTATAAAAGCTCAAAGTATACCTCTTTCAAAGAGAGGATGCTCTTTAGTTCACTAACCATAAGTTGAACACACCCAAGAGCATAAATTTGTGTTCAAGAATTTTAGCAAGAGGCCTCAAGTTTAGGCTTGGGAAGTGTATAGTGTATGTACAGTGCATGTATATTACAAAAGAGAGAGGTAATGTGTTGGACAAGTTTTGGCATTTGGAGAATTTTTCTAACTCCAAACCGTGAGGGGTGGTCATGTATTTGTAGAAAAAAGCCTTCTCACGTCGAAAATATTTGTATTGAGCCAACTGGTGCAAGACATGCACATGGGGACTGCTAGTAAAAGAAAATATCTATTTGTCATTGAACATGGCTGGCCAGCCATAAGGGGGACGGCCGGCCAACCAAAAATGGCCTGCCGACCACTTGTTGGCTAGCAGGTCTCTGAGTGGTCATGTTGGAAAAAAATTAGGTTTTGATTCAAATGGGGTACAAGGTTTAGGTTTTAAAGCTTGAAACCAAAGCTTTTTGCTGAAGAAATTGAACAATTTGTACAACGTAACATTCATCATCGAGCGTTCAACATGAGGCGCCCAAGTCTTAAGGGCGGTCAAAAATGAGGTGTCTACACCTATACACCTTGTTTTCCTGGTCTTTCTTCACATATCCAAGTGGCTGGTCCACATAGATTTCTTCTTCAAGAAAACCATTAATAAATGCTAACTTGACATCTAGTTAGTAGATCTTCCAACTCTTTTGTGCTACTAATGATATTAGCAACCTGATAGACTCTAATCTAGCAACAGGAGCAAAGACTTCTCCATAGTCAATTCATTCTTTCTACTTGTAGCCTTTTGCAACAAATCTTGCCTTGTATCTTTGAACTTCTCCATGAACATTTTTTTTAGTCTTGTAGACCCATTTCTCTCCAATACCTTTGTGGCCTTTCGGAAGAATAGTTAACTCCCAAGTCTTGTTCTTCTCAATGGATTTGATTTCTTCATCCATCACAATCTTCCATTTATCTTCATTGTAAGCCTCCTCAAAGCTAACACGGATCACTGCTCATCAGTAGACAGAATAGATTGGTATCTTCATATATTATTTCTATATTTTTATACAGATCTTGTAGATTGCAAATCCTTCTGGGCCTTATGACTAAAATTTCTCGTTCTATTGGTGTTTGAGTTTCATTCCTCGGTGGTAGAGAGAAACCACGAGGAGATATATCTTGCTCTCTGAGTGATGGTGGATCCCTAGCAATTTCTCTTGGTTGATTTGATTCTTCATCTTTAATTGTTAGCTCTGTATTAGTGGAGGATTCAATCTCATCCTTTTCCAAGACTCATTTTCTTCAAAGATGACATCTTGGCTGAAAAACATCTGCTTCATGATGGAATTGAATAGTTTGTAACCCATTGTACTATCACCATATCTAACAAGGATACACTTATCTCCTTTATATTCAAGCTTTGTTCTTCGTGCTTCTGGGATCTTAGCATAGGCAATGCTGCCAAAGATTCTGAGATGACTCACACTCAGCTTATGAGTACTCCATGGTTCATGCGGTGTCTTCATTGTCAAGGATTTTGTGGGACATCTGTTCAACAAATAGACTGCACACGAAACTGCTTCTGCCCAAAAACTCTTGAGCATATTCTTGTCGCCTAACATGCTTCTAACCATGTTCAGAATCGTGCAATTCTTTCATTCAGCTACTCCATTCAATTGGGGACTATAAGCTGGTGTAAACTGTCGCTTGATTCCTTGTTGTATAAAGAATTCTTCAAACTTATCCATCTTGTATTCTCCACATTAATCTGATCGTAATGTCTGGATACAATAACCGCTTTGCTTCTTCACAAGAGTTTTGAACTCTTTGAACTTTTCAAACACTTCTAACTTCCTTTTGAAGAAATACACCCAAGTCTTCCTGCTGTAATCATCAATGAAAGTAAGGAAATATCTATTCTGTCCGTTTGAGATTGGTTTCAACGGACCACATGCATTTGTGTGAACTAGTTGAAGTGGCTTGGTTGCTCTCCAATTTTTTTCCTTTCCAAAACTATTCTTGTATTGCTTGCTAATAATACACGCTACACACATCTCAGTTGCTTGGTGAATATTGTGTATACCTTTCACCACCTTCTTGTTTCCCAACTGCTTCAAGCTTTCGAAGTTGAGATGTCCAAATATGAGATGCCACTTCCAGCCTTTGTCATTTATCGTCGCACTTAGACACTTTGGTGTGTCATGATGAATGGTGAGAGGAAACCTTCTGTTCTTTGCCATTTTCACTCAAGTAATCAGCTTCCTTTGAGTGTCTAGAATTTTGAACAACATGTTTTTAGGATAATTTGATAGCCACTTTCAAGGAGTTGTCCAAGACTCAATATGTTGGTCTTCATGTCTAAAACATAATAGTCATTGGAGATGAAAGCATGATCTCCACTCTTCCTCTTGATCACAATATCACCTCTTCCTTGAACTGGGACTATGGAGAGGTCACTGAATGAGATTTATTCATGAACTCTCTCAACAAGCTCAGTGAATAAGCTCTTTCTGCTAATCATACGATTACTAGTTCCAGAATCCAGAAACCAAATGTCTTCTTTGTGTTCGGTTGCATTGAGCGCCATCAAGCTCAATGAATCTTTGTCAACGGATTCTTTCTCTGCATAGTTAGTTCTTTCACTAACTTCATTGGATGATTGCTTACTTCTGCACTCGTTGCTATAGTGACCAAACTTGTAGCAATGGTAACATTAGACATTGCTTTTATCAAAATTCTGACGATTGTTGTAACCACCTATTCTTTCTAGTCCTCTTCCTCTCAAGACATAGCTTTGTTGTCCTTGTCCTCCTTAAGATGAACCTCTTCCTCCTCTTTCTCTGGAATAAGAATTTTCATAACTTCTTCCACGACAGGCTTGACCATGTCCACGTCCTTTTTGCGATGTCCTTCCTTGCTTGGATCTCTCTCCGATGAGGGACAACTTTGATTGTAGGGCTTGTTCCAACCCTTTGTCTTCATTTTTTCTCATCACTTTCTACTCATGGGCTTTTAGTGAACCCACAAGTTCTTCTACAGACACCATCTCAAGATCTTTGGTTTCTTCAAGAGCAATAACAATATAGTCAAATTTTGATCCAAGGATCACAAAATTTTCATTGATATTCTCATAGTAGTAACGACTTTTCCATTCTGCTTTAATTGGTTTGCAACCACCATTACTCTTGAATAGGATTCAAAAATAGATTCTGAAGACTTCATGCATATTCAAATTCACCTCATAGAGTTTGGAGGTGAATCCTTTTTACTTTATCGGCACCTTTATGAGTCATGTGGAAAGTTTCCTAGATTTCTTTCGCTAATTTGGAGGAGGCGATGATCTCGAATGTGGATGCATCAAGACCTTGATAAATGATAGATTTTGCTTTGCAATCCTTCTTTCGTTCAGCTCGAAGAATTATTTTCTCTGCTTCAGGCAAGGCACATTCTTCTACTTTTAGGCGGGTTCTGCATATCCGGCTTCCACAACATCCATGACGTCTTAAGCACCTAGCAATTCTCTCAGTTGGATGCACTAGTGGTCGTAGTTGTCCTTCGTAAGTTTTGGAATGAGAGCTTGTGCGCTTCTGTTAGCCATTGGTTAATTTTAATCATCAAAAATAAATCTACAAATTTTTAGAATGCAATTTTCAAATTCTGACCATACAGATGTGTTAGAAATATTCCAAATAGTTGGAAAGCACTATTGGAATGTCAAAATTGGACTCCCAATGGCTCAGTTCAAGCCAAAATAAGTTGAACAATTTAGATCGGCAGAATTTGGTGTGCCTAAGAAGCATCGGATAATTCCTCTAGTTCGGCTGGCCTCAACGGTGGTGCGGCTAGGCTGGTGGTTTGGTTAGCGACGTGGTCAACGCGGCTCGGTTCAGGTCAACAGCTCAGTCAGCGGCTCAGTCAATGGTCAACAACTTGGCTCTTGTGTACCGGTGGCGTGACGTCAGTGCCTGGTTTTGCTGAAGACGACGCATGGGACGCGTGTATCGCGTCGATGCGTATGAGCACGGCGTCTGGCTGCACGTGTTGGTGCGTGTGGGCAACTCCAACGTCCTTTTGTGACGCGATTTTTTCCTGTGTGCTCATCTCGTTGCGAGCTTCAATATGATGTGATCAAAAGTGGATTTTGACCAGTTTGAATTATGTACAAGTTTTGACACGATGCTCTGTTTCAATATTTTACAGAATGTCTGCAAATTCAGGCAACATTCGGCTATGATACCACTTATTAGTGGTAGTGGGGTGTAAACCACTTGTGATTCACAGAGAAAAGAATAACATTGAACCGAACTCAATTTAAATTCACTCACAAATTTCTAAAATGCAAACAGAGCATATATTTCAAATCTCTCTCTCTCTCTCCCCACACTTAAACAACTAAATACTCAATCTATTTATACACAAATCTGAGAAGGTGTGAAAGCTTGGTTGGTGGGCTTGGCAAGCTTGGAAGCCTACCATTATTGACTTTCATTAAAGCTTCTTCAAGCTTCTCTTCTCTTGACTTTGCAGCCTCCAAATGCACAGTGATGGGTGGTGGTGAAGATTCTGGTTGAATCAAGCTTACAATTCATCAGGGACTCAGAAAAAAAATCCCATTTTTTTGTGTCCTATGCTAAATTTTAATGTTTCATATGCCGAGAGAAAGAGAGGGGGTTACATTATTAAAATTGCGATCCGAATCGGAAGATATAATGTGATCCTAAATAAGTAGCTTTTATGTAATTTGTCTCTCCCAAGATACAACAATCTGAGTCATATTTGTAGCCAATATGTAGGACTACGTGAACATGCAACTAGCGAAATATCATTCCAGATATCATTGTTGAATTTATTTACACTAGAATAATGAATTTTTAAATGCATTAATTGGTGCTTGGAACCTCAAATACTTACTTTTGTTACCATTGATTGTTGTCTAAATTATTTGTTGCCGAGGTAAACTTGTTCAAACCTAATTGGTAAATATACATATATATATATATATATATACACACACGTATAAGGTTAAGTAATCCACAGGTCTATAAATTATGAATTTTACTTATGTCATTTCTATTATATGAAATTTGTGTTTAAATAATCCCAACATTAACCGTGTTTAAATCAATTGATGAAAGCAGGGGCATTTTGCTAGATAACATTAAAATCTCACTAATTGCAATTCCTATTTATTTTTGGATGATGTGTTGATATGTTATACTAAAAATACCCCTACTTGTAGCTAGCAAACATGGACAAAAATAGTCAAAGGAAACACTTAATAACGAATTTGATATATGAAAGGTTAAATTGACATAATTCAAATATTGAGAACAAAAGTAACACCGTGTGTATATTTTGAATACTAATTTTGTATCTCACTACAATAATTAAGATTTTAAAGATAAAATGACTTTGCTAGGGATGAAATAGTTTAGTTGCTAAAAGTCTCATTGAGACCAAAATTTTTTCTAAAAAAGTAGTCATTTTTTGTACTAAATTGTTTGGTCCTCAAATAATTTTGCAACAAAATTTTTACTTTTAGGAACAAAGTATAGTTCTTAAAATTCTTATATGCTGTAGCAGAACTCATGTATAGATGTATAAAATTTGTATGCACATCATAACAAAGTTACGACTTTTTGCAGCAAAAGTTATGAATATTGGTGGTGTCTTATGTAACTTTGTGATAATTATGAAAAATAATTTTACGACGTGTACTCTAAAGACACAAATGGCAATATTATAATTATAGCTTTATTATGACATTTTGTGAGTTACCTTACAAAATTTCGTGAGAAAGATTATGAATAAGATACTATATGCACCCTTTCAAGGGCGCACATAGATGTAAATTATATCTTGTGTATTTAACTCGTGTATAGCTGTATGTTATATTCATTGTTCCGTAATGATCTTTCACATATTCTAATGAAATTAAATTCGTATCTCATATTAACGAACAAGTCATAATGTGTGTTTGCCATAATAATCTGTTAAATATCTCTTGATTGGTCCATAATTGAATGCACGAGAACTAAACTCTTTCCAGGTAGTTATGATGAAGAGCATTAATAATACGAATAATATATATTTCTAGAAGTGGGCTTACAGGAATGCGAGATTGTAATTTTGCAAGCATAAATGTATTTATATTTAAAAAATTTGTAACTAACAGTCAAATACAATATCAATTTCTATCAATATAAATTGTGAAAAATATCAAACATTATATTATTATATATTTTGTGCAGAATATATAATTATGAAAATAAATGTTATTAAAACACAATAGGATATGTTACAGGATAATTTTCTAGAAAATCACTATTCATCCTTTTCTTTCACCAATGTTTGGCACAATTAAGAACTTGTTAATTTCCTACACTAGGATTTTTTAAGGATATGAATTTTATAGTTCTACAGTTAGAATTTCAAATGTAATTTTCTTGCTTTGTGAAGTCAACAGGATTAAAAATAAAAATAAAAAATTGCAAACTTGTAAATATTTTCAATTTTGATAAACCTAAAAGTTATCCCTAAGACTTGAAGCACAGGTAAAAACAATGGCAAATTACATTGATAATCCATGTACTTTAGTACTAATTGGGTTATTCATCAATCAAGACTGAGATTAGTGCTATGAGAGCCGAATAAATAGAAGAGTTGGAAGGTGCGTACCCCAGAAATTAGATATTATTCGGCTCCATATTGCGTGACTAGGATGCCGAATACGTTAGGAAGGTCGAATAGCTGGAGATCAGTAGTTCCGAATAAATAAATGGGGAATGGGATAAAAGTAGGCTCATGCCCCGAGGCCCTAAAAGCAAATATAAATACAAGAACCACAGATTGACAAAGGTATGTAACAATCACTTTTTGCTTAACTTAGAAGACAAGCTATTTTGAGTACAAAAACTGACTTGTCCGTCGGAGTGCTAATTCCGGCACCCCCGACCGGAGTGTTTATGTCTTTTCAGGTCAGCTGAGGATCACTAGCGTCTCCCAAGATCTGAAGAGTATTTCCAAAACCACTTCTCCATAATTGGCGCCGTCTGTGGGAATACTCAAATACATCCATGGCAGGCGTTACTGAAGATCCTCCGATAGCCACTAACGAGACCACACAGCAAGATAACCTCACTCCAGCAAACTCGCTTGGACCAAAAACCATCGTAGCAAGACTTGCCTTGGACCTCTGCTCATCTTTAAACCCAACGCAAAAGACAATATAAGCGACCATGGCACAAGCTAGGCAAACCAAACAGAGGTTGGACAACATCATCGCTGAGAACAAACGCCTTCGTCGCGATCTGGCCTCGGAAATAGCAAAATCCAAACAACCAGTGCGCCAGGTTTCTAAGCGACCCCCGAGGGTAGTTGATCGACGATCTCGAGCCCGACAGCACGAAACTGACGGCCGATATGCCTCAACAGATCATCTTGAGGAGTTGGCAAAGGACAAACGTCTTCAACAATGCGTCCAGAGGAGTGCAATCAAAACACCTGCCCTTCCGAAGGATGCATCTCTTCTTGACACCATCAACATGATATACAGCCTGCCAGCAGCCCCGACCGTGCATACGATCCAATCACATCCAGGCCCCCAACAGCAACTCACGCCCGCAAAGCGGCTCCGAGAAACGCCAAGTATCACCTTTGACGACTCTGATTTGATCAGCTTAACACTCCCTCACATCGATCCATTGGTTGTTGAGCTACGCGTAAACCGTTTCACCGTCGAGCGCGTTCTTATCGACCAGGGCAGTACTTCGGAGGTTATATATTACAAAACCTTCATCAAACTTAGATTCAATAAGTCAGACCTGACTCCGGCTCCTTATCCACTATTCGGCTTCAATGCCAATCCAGAGTACCCATTGGGAAAGATCAGCTTACCCGTTCGAGTGGGGTCCAGAACGGTGGATGTGGAATTCTTGGTCGTCAGGCTACCATCGCCTTACAATCTCATCATAGGGCGATCGTGGTTGCATACCTTGCAGGCCGTACCAAGCATCTATCATCAACTACTATGTTTCCCAACAGAACACGGCATTGAGCAAATCCGCAGCTCCCCGAAATCGGCACAAGCATGTTATCTCCTTACTACCAAAACGCCAAAGGAACTGCAAGTAAACTCCATTGAGGTGCCGAATCAGGAGATCCTTGATGACGTTGGGTGGCACCCAAATGAGACTGCCACGGAAGGTTTAGACCGAGTTGACATCGATGGAAGTCTAGACAAGTTCTTCATGATCGCTGCCTCTCTGAATCAGGATGACAGGCAGCAGATTATCTCTTTCTTACACAACAACCTCGACATCTTTGCGTGGACTCTGTACGAAATGCCGGGAATAGACCCATCAGTTACATAGCACCATCTGAATGTCGATCCCAAATGTAAGCCGATCATTCAGAAAGGCCGGCGGTCAACCGCGGAGCACGCTGCCGCTGTTGTTGAGGAGGTAGACAGACTGCTTGACACTTGGGCAATTAGAGAAGTCACTTACCCTACGTGGCTCTCCAATACAGTGGTGGTGAAGAAGAAAAATGGGACTTGGCGAGTGTGCGTCGATTTCACGGATCTGAACAAAGCTTGCCCCAAAGACTGTTTTCCTCTACCCAGAATCGACCAGCTTGTCGATGCGACGGCACGCCATCAACGCATGAGCTTCCTCGATGCCTACAGAGGCTACCATCAAATCGTCATGCATCCAGATGACCAGGACAAAACTGCATTTCTCACCCCAAGAGGAACCTACTGCTACAAAGTTATGCCTTTTGAGCTGAATAATGCAGGGGCAACCTACCAAAGACTGGTCACCGCCATGTTCAAAGAGCAACTCGGCCACACTATGGAAGTATACATCGACGATATGGTGGTCAAGTCTAAAGAAGAACAGAATCATATAGCCGATCTAGAAAAGACATTCAGCATCTTACGCAAATACAGAATGAAACTGAACGCTTCCAAGTGTGCGTTCGGAATCAGCTCTGGAAAATTCCTGGGTTACATCGTCAATCACCGAGGAATCGAAGCCAACCTGAGGCAAGACACAGCAATCTTGGAAATCGGCTCCCCCCATTCAGTAAAAGAAGTCCAAAAGTTGATGGGGATGGTCGCTGCACTCAACAGGTTCATCAGCCGGTCTACAGATCACTGCCGACAATTCTTTCAAACACTACGGCAGGGTAAGGCTTTTGAATGGTCCACCGAATACAAAACAGTTTTCAACGGACTCAAGACCTACCTCCGCTCAGTACCTCTCTTGACAACACCCGCCGCTGGTGACCTACTCATTCTATATCGGGCAGTTTTCGATAGGGCCGTCAGCGCCGTACTGCTAAAAGATGAGGAGGGAGAGCAACGGCCAGTGTATTATGTGAGCAAGGCAATGGTTGACGCCGAAACACATTACCTTCTGCTGGAAAAACTCATCTTAGCCCTAGTCATGGCGGCAAGAAAACTGATGGATTACTTCCAGGGACATAGCATTGGGGTGCTAACAAATTATCCCCTCCGATCAATACTACGGAGTGCAGAAGCATCCGGACGTGTTTTAAAATGGGCTCTTGAACTCGGCCAATACGACATTCAGTTTTTACCTAAAACTACAATCAAGGGGCAGGTGTTGGCCGACTTTGTTGCCGAATTCACCAGCGAGCTTGCCAACCTCAAACCTGACAAAGTTCAACCAAAGGCTGAAGTTCGACCAAAGCCGAACTGGAGAATTTATGTCGGGGATATTTGGCAATTATACTGTGATGGATCATCTAACCAAAGGGGCAGCGGCGCCGGAGTTGTAATCATGTCTCTAGACGGTGTAGTAATTGAGCAGGCCGTCAAGCTTGGCTTCGAAGCATCAAATAACGAAGCCGAATACGAAGCCCTTCTAGCCGGTCTGCGGAATGCGCACCTTCTCGGCGCTCGGCGTCTGCTTGTGTTTTATCATTCAAAATTGGTAATCAGCCAGCTAAAGGGGGAGTACGCGGCAAGAAACGACCATATGGCGACCTACATGAAAACGGCCAATTCCTTGCTGGCAAAATTTGACCATCACGAACTAAACCAAATAACACGCGACCAGAACACACACGTGGATGCCTTGGCGTGCCTAGCCTCTGCCATCAATTCTGAGATCAAACGGACCATCGAAGTAGGTTTCATCCCGGAGCCGAGTATTGGCCCTTCGAAGGAAATCCATGTCAATGTTATAGAATCCGCACCAAGCTGGATGGATCCCATTACTGCATTCCTCTCTTCTGAACAACTCCCAGAGGAGAAAAAAAAGCACACAAGTTGCGAAATAAAGCCCTGCAATATTATCTGGATCCGCAAAGAGGGCTTTATAAAAAGTCCCTCTCTAGTCTGTATTTGGAAGGCGTGCACCCCGACAAAGTGGAGGAGCTTCTGACAGAGATACATGAGTGCAGTTGTGGTGCCCATTCTGGCGAATGCTCCCTGGCCCATCGAGCTATAACACAGGGGTATTATTGGCCGACAATGAGAGCTGACGCGGAGAGTTATGTAAAAAAATGAGAACAGTGCCAAAAGTTCTCCCCATTAACCCATCTGCCTGCCGAAGGGTTGAACTCTATCACCAGTCCCTGGTCGTTTGCTCAGTGGGGACTTGATATCGTAGGACCATTGCCGAGGGCCCCAGGGAACAAGCGATTCTTAATCGTCGCGATAGATTACTTCACAAAATGGGTCGAAGCGGAGGCTTTAACACATATACGAGATGCCGACATTAAACGCTTTGTATGGAGAAACATCATAACACGATTTGGCATTCTGAGAGCTCTCATCTCAGACAATGGCACCCAGTTCGATTGTGGTGTATATCGAGAGTTATGTAGCAAATATGGCATTCGGCCTTACTTCTCTACACCGGCCTATCCCCAAAGCAATGGTCAAGCCGAAGCCTCTAACAAATCTATCTTGGACAGCATCAAAAAGAGGCTGGAAAAAACTAAAGGCAAATGGGTCAAAGAATTGCCAAGTGTATTGTGGGCTCATCGTACTACGCCGAGGAGATCCACTGGAGAAACGCCGTTTGCTCAATGCTTTGGAAGCCAGGCAATCTTACCCCTGGAAGTCGACCTCCCAACTCTAAAATCACAAGTTTTTTATACGGGCCAAAACGACATAATGCTTGCCCTGGATCTGATTCTAATCGAAGAACGAAGAGACCGCGCCCTGGCATCCATGGCACGGTATCAGCAGCAGCTCACCAAGTTGTATAATCAGCGAGTTCAGTTGCGCCGATACACACCGGGAGAGTTGGTCCTAAAGAAGGTACTTCTAGCTGACCAGAGACCAGCCGATGAAAAATTGGGTCCAAACTGGGACGGCCCCTATCAAATAGAATCCATCGCAGGAACAGGGGCATATCGGCTCTCGGACATGTCAAGAAGAAGCCTTCCACGGCATTGGAATTCAACACACTTACGTAAATTCTATCATTGACCCGACTTGTGGGCTTGATACTTGTACATATTCCAAAGTTGCAATACAAAGCTTCTCGTTTTCTCAAGCTCGCTCCCAAGCCTTTAAGGGCCGATTGAGCCTTCTAAGGCTAAAATAAAGTCTCCGGATTCGGAGCGCCCTTCGTGAATATCACGATTGGCCAAAATAAAGTCTCCGGATTCGGAGCCCTTTTTGGTGCATGACACCATAGGGCCGATTAAGTTTCCGGATTCAGAGCGCCCTTCGTGGATGTCACGATTGGCCAAATTAAAGTCTCCGGATTTGGAGCCCCTTTTGGTGCATAACATCTTAGGGCCGATTAAGTCTCCGGATTCGGAGCACCCTTCGTGGATATCACGATTGGCCAAAGTAAAGTCTCCAGATTCGGAGCCCCTTTTGGTACATGACACCTTAGGGCCGATTAAGTTTTCGGATTCGGAGCGCCATTCGTGGATATCACGATTGGCCAAAATAAAGTCTCCGGATTCAGAGCCCCTTTTGGTGCATGACACCTTAGGGCCGATTAAGTCTACGGATTCGGAGCCCTTATAGGATATCACAATTGGCCAAAATAAAGTCTTCGGATTCGGAGCTCCTTTTGGTGCATGACACCTTAGGGCCGATTAAGTCTCCGGATTCGGAATGCCCTTCGTGGATATCACGATTGGCCAAATTAAAGTCTCTAGATTCGGAGCCCCGTTTGGTGCATGACACCTTAAGGCCAATTAAGACTTTGGATTTGGAGCGCCCTTCGGTGCATGACACCTTAGGGCCGATTAAGTCTCCGAATTCAGAGCGCCCTTCGTGGATATCACGATTGGCCAAATTAAAGTCTCCGGATTTGGAGCCCCTTTTGGTGCATGACACCTTAGGGCCGATTAAGTCTCCGGATTTGGAGCGCCCTTCGTGGATATCACGATTGGCCAAAGTAAAGTCTCCGGATTCGGAGCCTCTTTTGTTGCATGACACCTTAGGGGTGATTAAGTCTCTGGATTCGGAGCGCCCTTCGTGGATATCACGATTGGCTAAAATAAAGTCTCCGGATTCGGAGCCCCTTTTGGTGCATGACACCTTAGGGCCGATTAAGTCTCCGGATTCAGAGCCCTTCATCGATATCACGATTGGCCAAAATAAAGTCTCCAGATTCGGAGCCCCTTTTGGTGCATGACACTTTAGGGCTGATTAAGTCTCTGGATTCGGAGCGCCCTTCGTGGATATCACGATTGGCCAAATTAAAGTCTCCGAATTCGGAGCCCCTTTTGGTGCATGACACCTTAAGGCCGATTAAGACTCCGGATTCAAGCGCCCTTCGGCGCATGACACCTTACGGCCGATTAAGTCTCCGGATTCGGAGCACCCTTCGTGGATATCACGATTGGCCAAATTAAAGTCTCCGGATTCGGAGCCCCTTTTGGTGCCTGACACCTTAGGGCCGATTAAGTCTCCGGATTGGGAACGCCCTTTGTGGATATCACGATTGGCCAAAGTAAAGCCTCCGGATTCGGAGCCCCTTTTGTTGCATGACACCTTATGGCCGATTAAGTCTCCAGATTCGGAGCGCCCTTCGTGGATATCACGATTGGCCCAAATAAAGTCTCCGGATTTGGAGCCCCTTTTGGTGCATGACACCTTAGGGCCGATTGAGTCTCCGGATTCGGAGCCCTTTGTGGATATCACGATTGCCCAAAATAAAGTCTCCGGATTCGGAGCCCCTTTTGGTGCATGACACCTTAGGGCCAATTAAGTCTCCAGATTCAGAGCGCCCTTCGTAGATATCACGATTGGCCAAATTAAAGTCTCCGAATTCGGAGCCCCTTTTGGTGCATGACACCTTAAGGCCGATTAAGACTCCGGATTTGGAGCGCCCTTCGGCGCATGACATCTTAGGGCCGATTAAGCCTCTTAACTCCGATTAAGACTCCGGATTCGGAGTGCCTTTTGGCGCATGACATCTTAGGGCCGATTTACCCTCTTAAGGCCGATTTAGACTCCGAATTCGGAGCGCCTTTCATGTATATCACGATTTGCCAAAATAGTCTCCGGATTTGGAGCCTTTGTGAGAGATGCATTCGGACCACTTCACTGGCCGAATAAATATTCACTGAGAATTGTTCTTAATTCGAGCCGGTCAATGCATGTTTAAACATTTGCACCATGCAACACAAAACTTGCCAGTGAGTTGAAATAATACGTTTAATTAACCACATAACATTTCAAGACCAAATACGAACGTTGAAAATAAAAGAAAGTCTATTTATCCGGCACCCTCATCGCCGCTCCTCTAAATTTCGAAGTCGGAATAGGGTAAGTAGTGACGATGATACAGGGCAAAGCCGAATCAATGCCCACGGCTCCGAGAGCTTTCTCGGTTTGAAAGGACTTGATCCAGCCGTGCTTGAATCCACGATTTTCACATCGGCAAACCTCCTCGGCAAGTTCTCATTTGGTTTTCTCTATCCCGACCTTCAAGCCGTCCTGAAACCCCTTTTCATAACCCGAGGTCCGTTGGGTCACTCTCTCCTCAACGACCAATTTAGATTGACCGGCCACCACCGACGCGCTCGTTTGAACATTCTTCAGCTCCCGAAGCTCACGCTCAGCCTTTTCTGCGCGAATCTCTAGACTACGATTCCTTTCGTCTTTTTTCTCACTCTCACGTCGCGCTTCCCGCAGACGCATGCCGACTTCGTAAGCAGTATATTGTCCTTTCACGGCTCCATGTATGCCGTCTCGAAATACTTCGAAATCTTGACGTCCGACCATCGATTATTGAACTTCCGGCGGGAAGATCTGTCGAGCGAACTCGACTGCCACACCTGGGTCTTTAATGATAGAATCCGCCTCCGTCATTGGTCTATTCCGCACAAAAACCGCAAAACTCAACGGTCGTGGCGTCGCATCGGGCTCGATTCTCGATCGCAGGCGCGGAGAATTTCCCCGTTGTTGCCTATCCTTTCGGGGCGATCTGCTTCGACGACTAAGGGGCTGCTGTGTTTCCTGATCCTTGGACGTTCTTCTTCCTGTATGCATAGGCTCGCTACTGTGACTCATTGTGGCGTCTAATTCAGCCAATCTTCGTCCCTCCCAAGTTGCCTGAATGGAAATAAGTAGGGCCTCTGGCGTGCACCCGCCCCATTTATCCTTCAATGTATGCAGCTCTCCCGAGGCAACGTCAGTAATCCTAAACGTCAAAAGACGGATAACAACTGTCCAGCCCACAAGTTAGGCCCATTCGGCTTCCTAAGCTCGTGCCCTGGATAGGGCAAGGGCAGATTTACTAATCTGGTTGGCCACGTTTTCAAGCGCAAGCGCCGATAAATCTGTGCCTCAGACGACTCACGAATCGATTCTTGAAAGTTCTTAAGGTCGTCTCATCCGGTGCCCGAATGATCATGCACCGCCTAGGGCAAGGGTAGATTTATCAATCTATTCGGCTCAGCTGCCCCAGCCGGCTCATGAATCGATTCTTCAAAGTTCTTATGGTCGTCTCATCCAGCGCCCGAATGATCATGCACCGCCTGGGGCAAGGGCAGATTCATCAATCTATTCGGCTCAACTGCCCCAGCCGGCTCATGAATCGATTATTCAAAAATTCTTAAGATTCAACAATATATTCAGCTCAAGTGCCCCAGACGGCTCACGAATCGATTCTTCAAAGTTCTTAAGGTCGTCTCATCCGGTGCTCGAATGATCATGCACCGCCTGGGGCAAGGGCAGATTCATTAATCTATTCGGCTCAACTGCTCCAGCCGGCTCATGAATCGATTAGGCCATGTTTTCAAGCGCAAACGCCGATCAATCTGTGCCTCAGCCAGCCCACGAGTTAGGCCCATTCGGCTTCGCAAGCTCACACCCTGGCTAAGGCAAGGGTACATTTACTAATCTGGTCGGCCAAATACCTAAGCTAACCAGTCGATCTAACCATAACCGAACGCAATATCATTCATCAACAACATTTTCCTTAGCAAGTTGAGCACAACTCATGAAATTTTATATACGCAAATTACTAAACAAAAAACTATAAGCCCGCATGAAAATGCCTAGCAAAAAACTATGACTGTAGCAACACATGAAAAATACCAAATTAAAAAACTGTAAAAATACATTCGAAATCCTAAAAACTATGTCAGTTGCCCAGATCAGTCATCGGAATCAGACTCCAATGGCTCAACATCCACTTGCTCATATGGTATTGGCATAATCAATGAAACTTTAGCAGCAGCAAGGGCTTTGTGCCAGCCATGTTTGAATCCCCGATTTTCAAACTTGGGGACTTGGTCCAAATACTCTGCGAGTCCAGCATTTTTCCCGACCTCGAATACTTTGGAAGCCTCCGAGTCGGCTGTTTCGTTCGCCGCCTTCATTTCAGCCAACTCAGCCTCCAGTTTGGAGACCGCCTTCTAGGCCAATTCAAGCGCATCTTTGCTCGCGTCCGCCTCCTTCTCGGCATCGGATCTCAATTGATCCGCACTACAAGCCCTCTCCACCTCGGCCTCAGCCCTTGAGGCTTCCTTGTTCACCCTCAAAGCTTCGACCTCGGCTCTTCTCCTCTAGTCCTTAACTTTGTTTCGTAAACGACCAATCTGTTTGACGGCATCACGATGGCGACGGCCCATATCGGCTATCCTTCTGACGGTCTGCAAAACAAGAATTTAAGATCACAACTTCAACAATATTTGGATTAAGTAAAGCAAAGTCCGAATATGTACCAAAAGTGCCGATTGTACGGCTAGTGTTGTCACATTCAGATCTGGTTCCACCAGGAAAGCCTCCCTGTCAGACGGCAACGACACAGACGTAGCCAAGTTGAATGCGACTTCTGGATCTTTAAGCGCCGAAGCATCAGAAGAAACCGGCGCATTTTTTATCATCGGCTGAATGACAAAAGGAACGCTCACATTCGATCCCTCTAATCAAGGACGTTTGCCACCTTGTTCTTTTGAGCTGGCCTCAAACTCGGCAGGGCGTTTCTCTGTCTCTTCCTCAATTTCTTGGTTGGTCTGCACGATCAAAGTAGATTCAGCATTTCAATTTTTTGCCATCTCCACCTTAATAACGCGCAGGGACTCTAATTCGCTAATAGGCAGGGAGAGCTGCGATTCGGTGGCGGGTGGTACTTCAGACGGAAGGGCCTCCGCTCTTCGCCGTATGGCCAACCTTTCCGTATTCGCCTTCCTGGCAAGTTTTGTTAGGCTTAACCTGGCCATGTCTTCGGGCCCTGCGGCAGGAAGATCCTCGAAGCCGTGAAAAACGCCGTCAAGTGAAAAATCCCCTCGGCCCGACGTGGATGGAGGATCGGCCAAATTCAATACCTCGTCAAACTCGGTTTCATACTGATCTGATTCGACAACATTATCTACATCCTGCTGCGAATCAGACCCTTCAAAACCAACCTGCCTCAAGTTTTTGAAGCCGGACAAAATAAGAGCGATAAGAGAATCTTCACCCTCTGGCACCGAGATATTTTCCACCGCCGAGAAGGTCGTATATATCGGCTCGTAACGAAGCAGAACGTGGGCCGCCCTCCCTTGTTTCTGAAGACTTCGACGGCCGAAATACTTGAGCGCGACTTTGATATCCGAAAGAACGGCGTCGTCAGTCGAAGACAGGACTTTCTTCAAATCGTTCCTTGCACAAGCCAAGCCGTAACATTTCAAAGAAGAGGCTTTATAACAAAAATGAACAAATAATAAAAGCGAGAAGGTAATCGGCCACTTGGCTCGCCCCTCCGTCTAGGAATAGGGTTAACGTGATCCTCCCCGTCGCCAAGTTCCCAGTTACCCTGGACAACGACCATAACATCATCAACTCGCTTCGCAGAACTAGAAAGCATAGTAATTAGCTGATGGTCGATATCCTTGGCCCTAAGGAAGAAACGCCCGTGCCGACCAGAAGACTTAGCCAAGGCTTAGCAATGCCGGATGGCTGGAATGCCAAGGTTAATTCTAAGGCGACGGTTGAGCGCTATAACCCCCATTATAATTCTAAAGAAATTCACATTGAATTGGGAAGGAATTAAACCCCAATGGCGAAGCACAGCCCTAAGAAACGGGTGAATGAGAAAACGGACTCCACCCTCTGCGATTGACAAAAGAGGAAAGACAATCGTGGTTTTGTCCTTCCTCTCCATATCAAGAGTGCCGTCTGCCACAAACGATAGACGGACATCATCAGGAATGGAGAAATGGCGTTTAAACCCAGCAATTCGATCTGACGAGAGAAGGTCTTTTAAATGTTTTGCCACACCCTATAGTTCATAAGAATATGCCAAGGAAGGAATAAACCAGAAAGAGTCTTCGAAGCAAGGAAGAAGAGAACTTACAAAGAACGAAGAGGATATCAGAGAAGAGAGTTGTAAGGACGATTCAAAAGGCAATCCAGCGACGAACGTCATAAAACACATACTCGAAAGGACGTCAAAATTTTAAATCACAATAAATAGATACGTACGAGGGGGCAGGAAGTTGATACGACGACCAAAAGGGGTGCACTTAGATATCCGCATGAGGATGAGGTCAACCGTCGAAATTTTGGCTCTGACTTTTCGAAATTCGGAACCAAGCACTCCAGCCAATTGTCGTTGGTAAAGTGCTTAGGGGGCAATTGTGGGAGCTGAATAAATAGAAGAGTCGGAAGGTGCGTACCCCAGAAATCAGATATTATTCGGCTCCATATTGCGTGACTAGGATGCCGAATACGTTAAGAAGGCCGAATAGTCGGAGATCCGTAGTTCTGAATAAATAAATGGGAAATGGGATAAAAGTAGGCTCAGGCCTCGAGGCCCTAAAAGTGAATATAAATACAAGAACCACATATTGAGAAAGGTATGTAATAATCATTTTTTGCTTAACATAGAAGACAAACTATTTTGAGTGCAAGAACTGACTTATCCGTCGTAGTACTAATTCCGACACTCCCGATCAGAATTTTTATATCTTTTCAAATGACTAATTAAGAATTACTAACGTCTCTCAGAATCTGAAAAATATTTCCAAAACTACTTCTACACAAGTACTAACCCAGTTGTTCGTCAATTGGAACAACACTCCGATGCTAAAATACACAAATAACTTAAATGCACTATTTCACACGTATACAGCTCTAGACTTTGGGGGTACCTGCCTTTATGTAGATGATTCCTCTGTCCTAATTGGTTTAGGATTAAGCTCTCAAAAGAATCCTATCCAAATTCTGAGTGGCTTGTCTACTAGGGCTCATGTTCTTTGCCGCATATGTTGACCGACATATGGATGGTTTCCTTGGTCAGTCATATTTCACCACGTGGCACCTCAATCCTATTACATGGATATGTCGAAAATTATGTTACCACAATATAATTTATATTTTTTTTTGGATGTGATTTCTCTCCAATCTAAATCGGATTGGAGGGTACCACTGAATCTCTGTGGACTCATCACGAAACCTGTATCAATAATTTGAATCATTTAATGTGTAGAACTCCTCGAGCACTTCATCCCTGCGAAAAATTACGTTGATCGAATATCGATAGTCGCATAATCAAATCATATTTATATCAATAGTGAGTATGATTTTTAAAATAAATTATTAACACAAATGTGATCTAATCAAATATCTATCGATATTCGATCAATTGATTTTTTATAGGGATGAAGTGCTCTATAAACCCTACACATTCAAGGTTTTGAATAATCGATACGAGCACCATTGTGAGTCCACAGACACCCAACTGCAACCCTCACCCTTTTTTTTTAATGTGTATATAGTAGCACTTTCCATTAAATAATATTGCAAGTGTGTGAACCAATTATGAGATAATACAGAAATTTATACGGGAGCTTTCAGCAGTAATACTACTAATAGACAACCAAAGGCAGAACGTGAAAAGCAAGTTAACTTAGAAAAATATTACACAAACATAATTTTTTTTTTTTTTTTTTTTGTTTAAAATCCCATTTTAGAATAACAAAACAGTGATATTTTTAAAAGGAAAGTTTAACCAAAATCTCTTGGACCCTTACTTGGTAAAAAAGACAGCTTAATTCATTTTGTTTCATAAATTTTCTAAGAAGACACATAATTGAGTAAGAATAAAATAAATATTTTTTTTATTTTGTTTCTTTTTTCCCTTCACAATATTGTCATCGTAACATATTACTATAAAACAGAATAATATGTTACTATTTACATCAACTTTGATGGTAGTAATATATATATATATATTAAGAATTTCATAGTCAATGTGGATTTTATTTGATAGATCTTGATAAGAGAATTTTAAAAATACAAATTTTATTAAAAATCGACATCTAATTAAATCAAAAGTTATATTAATTTCAAATTTAATATCCAAATAATAGTGATATGTTAAGGAAAACTTTTTGTGTTTATCTTTAATGCATTAAAATTTTATTATGGGAGGGTTTTGACCAAATCTCTCTTTTTAAAATTATGAGTTATAGTAGATGGTGAAATTTAAATATTAAAAAAACACAAAACACAAACCCACATTGCAAATTTCTTATAAGAATTTTCTATGGTCAACTGGTAGGAATGATCTAGCTTTGCTTTCTCTTCTTATCCTTTCTTTAATTGTTTTCAAATTAAAAATTATTTTATTTTATTTTTCATTGTTTTCATTTTTAGTTCCTCTTTAGGGGGGAACTTCTATTTGCGCACACAATATACACTTTTTGCACATACTCCTCACTACACTTTTTGCACATCCTCTTTATTAAGTGTGTGTATAGAGTGGATTTGGTGTGGATAAATAGAAGCTCCCTCTTTATGGCCAGCATGTCTCTGCCTTTTGATGAATTGACGAATCTGACCTTTCACTTTAAACATGCAACTTACAACTCCAACTAGTCTAATTTGGCACTGTATGAACAGAGAAAGACAATACACATTCGATTGACTTCCAAGTCTTCTGATTACCATTAATAATTGACAGCCAAACCACAATTTCAAAGTCTAATTAAGTTGGGGAAAAAATTATGCAATTATAGTTTCTGTACAAAAGTCCTCCTTCATAATAATATAAGATGGGTATTTTTTTTTTTAATTATTTTTCATAACTGCATATTAGGACCAACTTGGACGCCTTTGACTAATTCCAAAACTACGAAATTAATGATCGGATAAATTTTTAATAGTCTCTTGAGGTATTTTTTTATTTATTTAAAAAAAATTAGTCACAATAAATGGTGTTTTAGTTTAGAAAAATTATATTATGCTATTCACACCTTAAAACTGTGTATCATATACTTTAAACTCTAATTATGAAGATTTGTACAGCTAGTTATGATTAATGTGGCCTTTAGTTTTAAAGATTTGTGGTGATTATTGTAGAACTTTTTGTTTTTAGATGGTTATAGTATTTACAATGCAAGTGTATAATTTAATCTAGGCAAGAGGAGAGGAGGAGACTCAAAACCCATACCTTATTTATGGTAAAAAAGATTTTTACCACTTGGGCTATCCCTTTGGCTTGAAGTATGTTGTTTGTTAGTTATCAAATTTTTGTATTATTATTATGACCCAAATTGCTTTATGTTATCAGACTTTGTTGTATTTTGTTATGAACTTGAGTGGCCTTGGTCAAGAGGCTTTGAGGTATTTTGTTATGAATTAAAGTGGCCATAGTCATAGTGATGAGGCTTTTGTATTGTTTTTGTTATAAACTAATTTGGCTTTTGCTTCTGATTTCATCACAAACTAACACAACATATAGAATTTTAGTGAACAATTTTTTTGGTCATTAAAAAAAGAATTATAGTTAAAAAAATTTAGGGATGAATTCTTATCATCACAAGAATAGTTACAAAAAGATTGTCTCGAAAAGTTAAAAAATAACTTTTAGTGATAAAATAATTTGGTCTCAAATTTTTTTTTAAAAATATTTTTGAACAAAAAATTTGATCTCAAAAAAATAATAATTTACAACTAAATATTCAATTTCTCCATTAAAAATATAATAATAATATTTTTGTTCAAAAATATTTGTCGTTATTTTATTCCTAAATATTAGTTTTAGCTATGAATAAGTTAGTGGAGCCCATGGACAATTGTGACTAAAATTTTTAGAACACCCCTTTGGAGGTGTGGTTAACCAAAAATGCCAGAAATCTTAAAAGGTCTATTAAAATTTTTATCAAATGTCTCATATAGGTTCATTTGGTGTGGATCTCACACCCATATAAAATATTTAGTAAAAATTTTAATAAATTTTTAAGGTTTATTGCATTACACTACAGTTAACAACATTTCTGGTACACACTGTCCTACCGTAAGAAAAGGTATGAGTTTGTTGGGTAAATTATAAATTACTATGATGTAATTATAAATAAGTGAACCATATAAAAGTTTCAGTTACAAGGTTTTATACGTTGCCATGAACATCACTAGATTTTTTGTTGTAAGGCTTTCTGGTCAGAAAAGTTACAAGAGTGTGATATGTATTTTGTAATTTTCTGTGTTGTTTTAATTATAAATTATTGTGATGGAAATTGTAATTACAAAGTGAAGACAGAATATAATTTTTTTTAGGAGGCAGATTACTTGCAATCCATAATCTGAATTGGGTGGCATTATTTGACCTTGTAGGATCTGTTATGGGTTTCGTTTCGATTATTTTTGTCGATCACTTTGTGTATTTCATCAATACAAAAAAATTAGATCGATTCAATAATCATAAAATATTCAATTTACCATATTAGTCACCAAAAAATTTAAAAAAAAATTAAAAATGAATGGTTTATTTTTTAAACCACAATTGTCATCTATTTTTTTGGTAATAAACATAATAAATTGAATATGTTATAATCATCAGATTGATCTAATTTTTATTTTTATTTTTTTGATGAAATACATAAAGTACCTTGCAAAATAAATTATTCAAATTATCGAAATCAACAATGATAAAGATCTCTGATTTTGGAGCTCTAAAGAGAGCTCTAATGATGTGGTAAGGAAAAAAAAAAAAACAACAATGATACATCCCTCTAAAACTAGAGCTCTAATTGAGCTCTAGTGAGGTGAAAAAAAAAAAAAAAAAAAATCACGGATTGATGATGATGCTGCATTGGTGGCTTGAATGTAGTTGATTGCTGCTGCTGTTTTGGTTGATTGTGTTGTTCATCTTGTGAAATTAAATAAATAGATTTATGAAAAAATCAAATTATATACCAAGAACACATGCAGATAATTACAATTAAATTTCAACATAAATACACAAAATAATAAAAGGGTAAAGAAACGAAACCGAAGCCTGCACGGTAGCAGTTTCCTTAAAACAGATTTCGCCGCCTCACGGGTCGAGTGCTTGAGGAAACCCGGCGTCTGTCTCCCAGGATACGACGGTCAAAACCAGCTACGACAGAAGCACTATCTGTCTAGCTTAACGAACAAAACAATGGCAGCACTCTCTCACAATAGGAACTATCTGGCAAACTGACTTGTAAAATGGAAGCAAAAATTTCTGTGTTTGAGACTTGACAGGAGGGTCTCAATTTTTACATGTATAGGGGAGAGAGGAAGAGCCTTCTGCCTTTATGGCTGTTCATAATGCACCATTAACCTCTGCAATAAAGGCAGGAGTTATAAACCCCATTAATGCAGGAGTTACAAACCCCATTAATGCAGGAGTTACAAACCCCATTAATACAGGAGTTACAAACTTCATTACCTTTTTTCCATGAAGCTAACTTCATGAGGTAATTTCTCATTCAAATCTCAATGGTTTTTGGCTATTCTATCTATGGTGTAAAGATCTCAATGCAAAGTATCTAGACCCACTTGGACCCAACACAATAGATGGTTGGGACCCACTTTAATATTTAATTAAAGTCACCAAAAAACCATTTTTTCCAACAATCCCCCACATGAATAAAAATTGACCGAATGACTCAACAAACGAACACCGTTCAACAATAATGACTCTGAGAGAGAGTACAACGGACTAACCCCGACATTAGAGAAGGTAGCTTTTGGCTTTGAACCTCTCCCAGTGAAAACCTATCGAGTTTACTGGCTGATCAGTGAATAAGACATCTTGAACTACTCTGCCGTTTATGTAAACTGAGACAATAGATCTCACACGGGAATTACTCCTACCACCATTTTGTTCTCACTGGTGTGCCCTGTGTGGCCCTGGACACTAGCCTGGTTCAGCGAGTGGTTTCAAAGAATCTTGGCCTCCCAATTCTTCTAGAAGCGGCCCCACTTCACACTCACATAGGTGACTCTACTTGAGTATCCTGCTATACTCAGCTCAATAGCTTAACACACTAGAGTCATTAAAAGCTCAACTTAACCTCTACACTTGCAGGTATCACTGATAGAAGGAATGGTTGGAGGTTTAACCTCCTCAGTGACATACCACCGTTACACGCAATTAGGTTGTCCCATTGAACCTAGATCTTGGGATCTCCAATCAACTAGGTTGGGTTTCCATTCCGGTAACTTCCAAAGGCCTCAACCCCATTCATTTTGACGACGTTTCGACTAACACTCGATTTAACCCTTTGGTTAGCGGATCCGCAATGTTGTCCTTAGACTTTACATAGTCTATAGAGACAACTCCATTCGAGAGTAGTTGTCGTATGGAATTATGTCTACGACGGATATGTCTAGACTTTCCATTATACATATTACTCTGTGCCCTACCAATTGCAGATTGACAATCACAATGAATACAAATAGCTGGCACAGGTTTAGACTAACGTGGAATATCTTCAATGAAATGGCGAAGCCATTCTGCTTCTTCCGTTGCTTTATCCAAAGCAATAAACTCTGATTCCATCATTGATCTAGATATACACGTTTGCTTGGAAGATTTCCAAGACACGGCTGCCCCACCAAGAGTGAACACATATCCACTAGTGGACTTTGAGTCCTTTATATCTGATATCCAATTTGCGTCACTATAGCCTTCAAGCACCGCTGGATATCGAGTATAATGCAGCCCATAATCCCGAGTGTAGCGTAAATACCTTAACACCCGTACAATACCCTTCCAATGAGAAGCATCGGGATTACTTGTGTATCTACTAAGCCTGCTAACTGAGTAAGCTATATCCGGCCTAGTACAACTCATCAGATACATTAAACTTCCAATTACCCGAGAATATTCTAACTGTGAGACACTTTCATTATTATTCTTGGTAAAATGTAGACTTAAGTCTACAGGTGTCGATGACACACTCGTATCTGATCCACTAAACTTCTCAGGCATCTTATCAACATAATGAGACTGAGATAGTACAATTCCGTCAGAGATTCTGGTAATCTTAATTCCCAGAATAACATCTACAATGCCCATATCCTTCATGTCAAACTTAGAGTTTAACAACTTCTTGGTAGTTTTGATCATTTCATCGTTACTACCTATAATGAGCATATCATCAACATATAGACACAAAATGACATAACCTCTGTCAGTGTCTTTGACATAAACACACTTGTCACATTCGTTGATTCTAAACCCATTTGACAACATTGCGTTTGTCAAACTTCTCATGCCATTGTTTAGGCGCTTGCTTCAAACCATACAAAGATTTGACAAGTTTACAAACTTTCCTGCTTTGCCCTGGAGCTGAAAATCCTTCAGGTTTCTCCATGTAGATTTCTTCATTCAAATCTCCATTTAAGAAAGTTGTCTTTACATCCATCTGGTGAATTTTTAGATTGCGCAAAGCAGCAATCGCAATCACCATCCGAATGGATGTTATCCTGGTAACAAGTGAGTACGTATCAAAGTAATCCAGGCCTTCTCGTTGCCTGTACCCTTTGATAACGAGCCTCGCCTTATACTTGTCAATAGACCCATCGGCCTTCATCTTTCTTTTAAAAATCCATTTGCAGCCTAAAGGCTTACAACCGGAGGTAAATCTACCAACTCCCAGGTGTGGTTCTGTAAGATGGAGTCAATCTCACTTTTGATCGCTTCTTTCCATAATAGACTCTCAGGAGAAGTCACAGCTTCGTGGAAAGTTTGAGGTTCGTTCTCAACCATATAAGTTAAGAAGTCTGGACCAAAAGATTTGGATATCCTAGCCCTTTTACTCCTTCTGGGCTCATCTAAAACCTCAATTTGATCATCACCTGAATCATCAATATGATCATCCTCACTAGCAAGCTCATCAAATTTCTCCAAAGACCTTGGAACCCTTTCATGGGTTCGGCATGGAAAAATGTCTTCAAAGAAACATGCATTCCTTGACTCCATAATGGTATTCCTGTGTATGTCTGGAATTTCAGACTTATGTACAAGAAACCGATACGCACTACTATTATGTGCATAACCAATGAATATACAATCCACGGATTTCGGGCCTATCCTAACCCGTTTGGGTGTAGGAATTGCCACCATTACAAGACACCCCCACATTTGTAAGAATTTATAAGAAGGCTTAACGCCTTTCCATAACTCATACGGGATCTTGTCCACTTCGCTTCAACACAAGTTTCACACTTGTGTTTCGTCAGAACAACCTTGTCGGACTCCAAAAACCATGCGAAAAACATGTTTACTGAGAAGAGACCCTGAGACAAGATTTTTACGAATGTCCAGAACATATAGGACTTCGTTCAAGGTTAGCTCTTTTCCTGAGGTTAACATCAGGACCACCTTTCCCTCAACAAATGAGGTAGTAGAGTTTCCCATAAACAACTTCTCACCGTTTGTAACCGGTTTGAAAGTTGTAAACAGTTCCTTCTCGAAGCAGATGTGGCGTGTAGCCCTAGTAAAACTAAAAGCCTCGCTACCACAGTTGTAGCACTTCCCAAAGAACCGAGAACCAGGTTCCCGCGGCTTGTATGCCAGCTTCTTTGCAACACCACCCCTTGGCCCCAGCTAAGAGCCCTTGTTTAAGGGGGGCTTCTTCCTCATCCCAAAAAATTTTCCATGCTCAACGACATTTGCCTTTACTGAGGAGGTACTCCCTCCTTTTTTTCTATTATCCTCCTCATTACGAAGTCGGATAACAAAGTTTTAAACAAATCCTTGTGTCACAATGATTATGAAACTCTCAAAATCATATCACAGTAAATACATTCCCAGAATGTCATCAACTGAATTAGGCACCTAAATATATTTGGTCCAACCTATCACTTTGAAGCCAATAGTCTTACTATTAGGAAACACAAATCCAGTGTTCAATAGTCTACTATTTGGAACTTCATAACATGGCCAGTAGTCTTATCACTAGGAATCACTAATTTCTCAGCATGTGGTCAGTAGACTTTCCACTAGTAGGAATCACAATGTCTTAACCTGTGATCAGTAGTCACTTTACTACTAGGAATCACAACGTCCTGACATAGGGTCAATAGACTCTTTCATTACTAGGAATCATCATGTCTTGACATATGACCAGTAGCCTCTCCACTACTAGGAATCATGATGTCTTGACATGTGATCAGTAATCTGTTCACTACTAGGAACCACAATGTCATAACTGTGTAGCCAGTGGTCTAACACCTCCTAGGAACCACCAGTTTTCTATCTCTGTGATCAGTGATCTTATACTCACTAGGAGCCACCAATTTAAGAATATATTTGGAGTTCAAAAATCCAAAAAATATTCACCCACTATAATAGGTTGTCTCATCTTTGCTTTCAAGCAAAGTCACATAACACTCATATATGCTATAATTGACACAAGGATAACATACTAATTGCCTCTGATTAATTCAGAAATGTTATCATGTAATCTTATGATTTCCTATAATCACACTAGATCTCTCTAAATCATCTTTTAAGAATCTCGCAAGGCTTAATGTTGTCAGGTGGAACAATATTTCTGTTTGTCACATTTTGAAGCCATTTCTGAAACATCACAATAGAATTTCACTTCTATGATTTCAGAAATTAAACTTAACCCTTAGAAAATCCCTCAGATGGAAATTTAATTCAAAACTAGTCTCACCATTTAACCTAGAATCGAACATGGTCAGGAATGTTCTCAGGAAGACTGGAGGGTCACATCGGTCCCACTTAAACCCAGTTAACCTTTTGACAAAACATTCAAGAGCATGTTGACTCCTAGTTCATGGGAAACAATTTTAAAATTAAGATTTCTAGGGGATAAACCAAGTTATAACAAACCAATTTCCAAGCAAATAAAATTTGCTACCAGAATTATACCACTCATAAAAGTTAACCGGTACTCCCGGAACTAAGCCCATTTTTTCTGAACAAAATCAGAAATATTTTAGCTAATGCTAAAATTTGGTTTCCTTTCTCAAAACCAAAACACTTTGGACATAATCAGATTATAACTAAAGACTTTTTTCAAACTTGGTTTCCAACACTTTGGGAATAAAATGATTAAACCCAAAAACTTCCTCAAACTCCAAAGGTTTGAAACCAAATCCGTCTTAGTTGTCATTTCTGAACAAATAAGAACTACTCTTTAGCCAAGGCTAAACACTTTGGTTTCTATTAGAGAAAACCAAACCAAATTCTAAATTTACAAGCAATTTAAAAATTGCTACAACCAAATACATGCATATAAAATGCTTCTAATAATATAAGCAAATAAAACTTGCTGCTTCAAATTGGTAAACAAACCAACTAAATCTCTGAAGCCCTCTTGGCTGTTGCTCTCTAGCAAACTCAAACCTTAAAACACTTTAGCTGAAGCCCTCTGGCAAACTGTAGCCCTCCGTCTAATGCATTCTTTGCAAACTTCAAATGTTCTCATGCTCTCTAGTAGAAAATGAAGCCCTCTTGCTAAAATCAAGCCTACTGGCTTTGCTCAACTAATGCCTCTGGCAAAAAATTTCTTCAAATATAAAGGAAAAATAAACCAATCCAATTGAGGATTATAAGTAGTCCATACAATTCCTTTCTACGCTTAGGTACTCCTACAAAGAGAGTTAGTAGCAAACGACAACATAATATAAAGCAATTAATCTAAAGCAATTAGAGAATAACATTGCATAATTTACAATCATTGAATTTTCAAATGAAAACCAAATAGTGGACTTTCTCTTTAGTACAAGCAGTCTACTTAAATAACAGAAGCAATAGCATGTAATACATCTAAAACACACATGGATCTATTCACTAGCAAACACAAATATATTAATTTACTTAGAAGGATGAATCAGTACAAGAAGGCATGAAAATAGTTTTATGTGCGTACAAAGAAGCAAAATCATGAACTGGCAATTAACCGACAGAAAAAGAAACAATGGCCTATTCATGTAAATTACTTGAATCTCTAAACATGCAAATTTATATTTTGTATCATTGAAACAGTGAGCAACTCCGCAATAGTTCCTAGTAACTTTATACAAAGCTAACATAATTGTCTATATAAATCTATTCGATTAATTTCATAGAAAATATATATAAATCTGTTTTAAGCTTGTTGTTCATCTTGTGAAATTAAATAAATAGATTTATGAAAAAAACAAATTATATACCAAGAACACATACAGATAATTACAATTAAATTTTAACATAAATACACAAAATATTAAAAGGGTAAAGAAACGAAACCGAAGCCTACACGGTAGCAGTTTCCTTAAAACAGATTTCGCCGCCTCACGGGTCGAGTGCTTGAGGAAACCTGGCGTCTGTCTCCCAGGATACGATAGTCAAAATCAGCTACGGCAGAAGCACTATCTGTCTAGCATAGCGAACAAAACAATGGCAGCACTCTCTCACAATAGGAACTATCTGGCAAACTGACTTGTAAAATGGAAGCAAAAATTTTTGTGTTTGAGACTTGACAGGAGGGTCTCAATTTATACATGTATAGGGGAGAGAGGAAGAGCCTCCAGCCTTTATGGCTGTTCATAATGCATCATTAACCTCTGCAATAAAGGCAGGAGTTACAAACCCCATTAATGCAGGAGTTACAAACCCCATTAATGCAGGAGTTACAAACTTCATTACCTTTTTTTCCATGAAGCTAACTTCATGAGGTAATTTCTCATTCAAATCTCAATGGTTTTTGGCCATTCTATCTGTGGTGTAAAGATCTCAATGCAAAGTATCTAGACCCACTTGGACCAAACACAATAGATGGTTGAGACCCACTTTAATATTTAATTAAAGTCACCAAAAAATCATTTTTTCCAACAGATTGGTTGCAGTTGAATTGGGTGTTGATGATATGTTGGATATTTTGTTTGTTATTTCCTTTCTTTATCTTGTTTATTTGATTCTGATTGGTTTCTCACTAATCTTGGGTTAGTACTAGCAAATGAATGTGCTTTCTTTGCGGTGCCAACCTAATTGGGATCGTTAAGGTTAGCTATGATGTTTGGTGCACCCCCCTTGTTGATGTAATTTATGCATGTTTTGTATTTTTATATCAATAAAGTTTTTTTGCTGATAAAAAAAAAAAGGATGACCCCACATCTATTGAACTCACAAATTAGAGTTTCAAATTTAAAAAATATATATATATATATATATATAGCTACACACATCACATCACATATGAATCTACTCCTTATTACATAATTAGAATTCTGCTTAAAACTCTAAAATTAAAACTCTCAATATCTATTCTTATTAAAATGAGACCCATGATAGATCCACAAATATAAACAGCGTCCTCCCATCTAGATTAGGGACAGGAGAGAGTCCTTCTCTTTTAAGGGTATCTACGAAGACTTCGCCATGCAAAAGAATTTTCTATGGTCAACTGATTGAAGCTGCACTTCATTCCATTCTCTCTTTATCCTTTGTTTAATTGTTCTCAGCTTGAGAGCAATTAAGTCCTTATAAATTCCAAACTCAAGGTGTCACAAACTCACAATTAAAATATCTCTTTTGAATACAAAATAAGAGACCCAAAAAATGAGAAATATTGGAAATAGTTTTATTTTATTTTTCATTGTTCTCATTTTTAATACCTCTTTCATGCCCAACATCTGATTCAGTTACCCATCCCTTTCTTGAATGCCTTGAAAACCATTCTCAGTTCACTTCTTACCATAGTTCTAAATCGCGGTATCGGGTAACGTAACGATATCAATCGCGGAGTATCGGTATCGGTAATATCGGCCGATACATATCGGGAATCGGGTGTCACGACTGTGAAATTTTAAAAATCATTAGCAATCCCTCTAAAATTGGATTTTATGCATTTTTTGACTCTTTTAACCTTAATTTGTTACATTTTAATCAAAATTTTGATATGTAAGATCATTTTTGACTCATTTTCAACTAAATAATCTGTATTTATATTTGGCATATGTTAAACTTTTAATAAAAAAATTGATTTGAATATTTATTTTTCTTGTATTGAGAAAAAATAAATAAATAAATAAATAAATAAATAAATAAATATATATATATATATTAATATAAATAGAGGTGTAGGTGTATAAAAAAAAAAAAAATTAAACATTTACAATCTACAAATCCACCATAAACCCATGCACCTTCATGTACCTAAGTACCTCTCTTCTCACCCATTTCAATCTCAAACTGGTAATGCTCCATGTATATCCATTTCAATATCAGACTCGCATACATAATACAACCACAAACAATCCTCTCTCTCTCTCTATCTCTGTCTCAAAATGTTGACCGGAAGTTATAGAATTCCGTCAAATCCAGAAAAATTCAAATTTAGATCGTCGACAACAAAAAAAAAAAAAAAAAAAAAAAAAAAAACCAGAAACTGAAACAGAACAGAGCACAACAACAAAAAACAGAGATGTATTCGACTGTATCGCCCCGTATTGGCCCATGTATCGGATTCAAGCCGCTACGTACCGGGACTCGGACGTTACGGACGCGAAATTCATTCTCACCGGTATACCGGTGAGTATCCAACTCGGCACTCCAATTTTCCGGTACGAACCGGCCGGTACGGCACGTACCGGTCGATATTTAGAACCTTGCTTCTTACCCAATCTCTAGAATTATCTACACTCCAAATAATCTGAACTAGGTGGCACCGTTTGGACTTGTGGGACTTATTACAGGTATCATTTCGATTATTTAAACCGTTTATTTTGTCGGTCATTTCGTGAATTTCATCCCCACAAAAAAAATAAAAAATTATTAAATATTTCCATAGTACCACCTGTTTGTACTATCTAACCAACCATCATTCAATATACCCCATTATATTTCTCAATCACCCAACACAATACTCTACCTACTCACATTCTTCACCAATCATAATATTATGGAATACCACGTGTCCATATTCTGGGATTATAGAATAATTACCCCAAAAAAATTGGGTCGATCTGATAATCATAAACTATTCAATTTATCGCATTAGTCACCCCAAAAAAATAATGGTTTATTTTTAAAAACACAATTGCTGTCTTTTTTTTTTTCCTTTTTTTTTATAATAAACACGATAAATTGAATATGTTATAATTATTAGATCAATATATTTTTTATTTATTTATAAAATATATAAAGTACTTAACAAAATAAACGATTTAAATTATCAAAATAAAACACATAATCAACCCACAAACACAAACAGTGCCCTCCACATTAGGGACTGGAGGGAATCCTTCTCTTTTAAGGGTATCTTCGTAGACTTCGCCATGCAAAATAGTTTTCTATGGTCAACTGTTTGAACCTGGCTTTCCATTCTGTTCTCTCCTTATCCTTTGTTTAATTGTTCTCAGTTGAGAGCAAACAAGTCCTTATAAATTCCAAACTCAAGGTATCACAAACTCACAATACAAATCTCTCTTTTGGATACAAAATAGCAGACCAAAAAATGAGAAATATAAGCTTGGAAATAGTTCTATTTTATTTTTCACTGTTCTTATTTTTGCTTCCTCTTTCATGCCCAACATCTGATTCAGTTACCCATGCCTTTCTTGAATGCCTTGAAAACCATTCTCAATTCTCTTCTTACCCAATCTCTGGAATTATCTACACTCCACTGTACTACAACATTACATACGAAACCTTCGATACAACATGTCTACAACCCAAAAACCACTTCTTATTCTCACCCCAATGCATGAATCTCACATCCAATCAGCCATCACGTGTGCTAAAACACAGTCTGCAGATGAAAATCCGAAGCGGAGGCCATGATTATGAGGGAATCTCATATTGGTCTGAGGTTCCCTTTTTCATCCTCGACATGTTCAATCTTCGATCAATAAAGGTCAATATTGAAGATGAGACAGCTTGGGTTCAAGCTGGGGCAACTGTTGCTGAAATGCTCTACAAGATTGCCGAGAAAAGCAATACCCACGGTTTCCCTGTTGGAGTATGCCCTACTATGGGTGTCGGTGGCCATTTAAGTGGAGGTGGGTATGGTTACTTGATGAGAAAATATGGTCTCTCAGTTAATAATATCGTTGATGCACAATTAATTGATGTTAATGGCCGGGTTCTCAACCGAGAAACAATGGGTAAGGACTTTTTCGGGGCCATTACAGGAGGTGGAGCGTCAAGCTTCGGTGTGGTTCTTGCCTACAAAATCAAGTTGGTGCGCGTTCCTGCCAAAGTTACTGTGTTCGATGTTCACAGAACCTTGGAACAAAATGCAACTGAGATTGTTTATCGCTATCAACATGTTGCTCATAAGTTGCCTAAAGAGATCTTCATTAGACTCACCATGATGGTCATGAACATTACCGGGGGTAATAAGAAGACCATAAACGCTTCATTCATGTCCTTGTTTCTTGGAGACTCTGAAACACTTGTCTCCCTCATGAACAAGAGATTTCCCGAGTTGGGTTGGGTTTGAAGAAGAAAGACTGCAAGGAGATGAGTTTTGTCCAATCTTACATTAAATGGACAAACACGCACTTGGAACCAACTGCGACATAGGAGCACCAAAAGTCCTTCTAAATAGAGCTTGTAATTCCACCCATCTTAGTCGGTGGACGCAGCCCAGCGGTAGAAGCCAGACACCTCAGTTGCAAAATAAAAATAAAAAATAAAAAAAATTCCACCCATCTCAAGAGGAAATCTGACTACTTGAAGGAACCAATTCCAAAGGATGGTTTGGAATATATTTGTAAGAGGATGATCGAGCTGGAGAAACCGATGCTGACCTTCAATCCTTATGGTGGGAAGATGGCTAAGATCACACCGTCTGCTAAACCCTTTCCACATCGAGCTGGGATCATATGTAAAATTCAGTATGCTACAAATTGGAAAGAAAATGATGTGAAGGAATCGGAACACTACGTAAATTTGACAATAATGTTGCATACTTACATGACTCCATTTGTGTCCAAGCCTCCAAGGGAGGCATATTTCAACTACAGAGATCTTGACTTGGGAATCAACCACAATGGCCATGGCAGTTACTTGGAAGGAGCTGCTTATGGGGTTAAGTATTTCAAGCACAATTTCAAGAGGTTAGTGCATATCAAGACCAAGATTGATCCTGATAATTTCTTCAGACATGAACAGAGCATCCCAACTCTTCCATCGTAGATGAAAGCAGAGTTCAAGCTTACATCAAGCTTGTTTTATGTCTTCCCTTTACTGCACTTTGATAGTTCTATGGTAGAAAAATAACTTGGTGCTTTTGCGTAAGCACCAAGGATCCTCTAGAGTTTTTTTTTCCTAAAGTTTTCTAAAGTGGTGTATTGTGTGTGTGAGATTTAATACTAAAAAATTAATGTGAAATTGATGTGACTTGTCATTAAATCTCAACCATACAACACACCACTCTAGGAAACTTTAAGAAAAAAAAAACTCTAGAGGATCCTTGCTCTTGGTAAGCACTGCAAAATAAAGCATCGTCTTTTCTTCTTAAAAAAAAAATGAAAAAAAAAAGCCTATATTATTTGTTTATGTTGTGACTATGGAACCTAGTTGGGATAGTAGATTTCACTATGATGCTTGTAAGGTTTCAAGGTTCAGGATTAATTTTTAGAAAATTAGACTGTGGTTGGAACGATTTCTAAACTATGATTCTACCCTTACATTTCAATATAATGTTTGGATAGGATGTTTAAATTAACTTTTTACAACATTTAGAAAACTCTATAAAAATACTATTTGTGAGATGCATTTTTCAGAAATTTTTTTTTTTTGAAATTTGGCCTAACCGATGGTCCCACCAGTCGTCCGGCCTATTGACTGGAACAGTGCAATTTTTTTTTTTTGCAATTGACATATGTTAATATTTATATATTCAAAAAAAATATTTTCTGAATTTTTTAAAATTTTTTATGTGCTTTAATAGAATTTTGAATTATATGTTTAGTTATGAATTATAAGTTTTTGTATCAAATATCATATGTCACATCAAAAATTTTCCACTCAATTCAAAACTCTTTTCAAAACTCTTTTACCAAACAAAATTTTCACACTCAAATCATAATTCCAAAACTCACAAACTCAAAATATAACTCTTACTCTCAAATCATATTTAGAAAGCTCTACCAAACGCAACCTTAATTTTTTTATTTTTTTTTCACTAAATGTTTTTAATATTTTAACCAATTATTTTTTTAAAAAACAATTTAGATGTACCTAACATAAATATACTTAAAAAGTATAATATTTGTGAAAATTTTTTATATAAAAAACTCACTAAATACCAAAAATATAAATAAAAAAATACGAGAATTCAGTACATTTTTGTATTCTTGTGTATTTATTGATTTTCTAAAATATTTTTTTACAAATATTTTAGGTTTTTAGATATATCTAAGGTGCATCTAAAAAAGTAAAAAATATTTAAAATTTTAAAAATATTCACTAAAAATTTAAAAAAAATTAAAAACAAAAACTCAATTTCTAAAAAATTAAATCCAGAAAATTGAAACTAAATACAGTGTATAGTACTCCCTTATTTATCTTTATTGATGTAAAATACAAATGATTTATTCTTAGTTCTTATTCAATAAAGTTTAATATTTTGCTGATAAAAAATAAAATAAAACTTATGTAAAAAGCTATTAAGCCATTGGAAAAGAACAAATAAAGCAAGTAAAGAACTGTTTGGAGAAAACTGGGATTATATTCGGGAGATGATAAAAAAATATTGGGATATATATGTGGGGAAGTATTTTATGAATGACAATACGTGGCTAAGGTGACACCGAAGTGTCAGCCGAGGTGCCACGTGGCCTAGTTACACTATCGAGATGATCTCGGCTAGGCCGAGGTTATCTACAGAAATGCCAGAATCTGAGATAAGTTGATAAGGGATAAGAGTCCTAAAACAAATGAGGATCTCAGTCTGGATAAAAATAAGGCTCAAGGAAAATTTATCTCTATCTAGCTGAGGGTCCAAGATAAGTATAGAGCCTAAGTCCATTAAAGCAAGGCTTCTAAAGGGATCAAGTCACTGCTGGTTATAAAAGCAAGGCACTATCGTGAGTCTGAGGTAGGTTCTTGAGTTTAAGCACAATTTGCTATCTTTGAGAGATATTGATTAATGATTTGATCGTCGGAGTACCCCCGGGTGGACGAACCACTACCGATATCTCATCTTCTTGTGCAAGTTGTTAAGCTTAATTTATTCTGCCGGTACTCTCCAGCTGAATTCCCCGTTTGGTTGTAAGGTCGAAAATCAACACCCACAATTTGGCGCCGTCTGTGGAAACTTAAGGAGAATAGATGGCCAACAAGAGGCATGAAGAAAATATTGGGGACAACATCCACAGTGAGAGTGGTGAGCATGAAGATCCCAATGTCAAGGAAGAAAACCGCAATGAAAGAGCACAAGATCCGAATCCTGAGGAGAAAGACGTCGACAAAGAGGGTAACGCCCCGAAGAAAGCTGGCTACGATGAGTATTACAACAAAAGTGACCTCCTGGTATGGAAGGATAGATGTCTGAGGAGGGACGGTGAGATGAAAAGAAAGGAAAACAAGTTGACAGACCTACAGTCGGTTATCAAATTCATGATGTAGAACAACGTGATGCAATCACCATTCCCGTTGTAGGACATGCTGGTACCAGCAACCAAGAATGATGCCCAGAAATGAGGGCAAAAAACAATCCTAATAGTCTCGTAGCATGGTAAGGAAAGGGAGCGCTCACATTGGCCTTCACGGGATATTGGGTGAGTAGAGGCAGTGACAGGTGAGTCGTAGAATACGTCTCGTACCAAAGGAACTTATGTCAGAGAACCTCGACATGTCCAGGGGAAGGGTCTGTGTTTTGATACAATAAATGAAGAGAAGTCTAAGAGGACACACAATGACACAGGAAGCAGTGCACCAAAAAGGCTAAAATCAGTTCATAGCTAAGCTCCAGGTCGAACGATGGAGGACTTGAGGGACTATTTCCAGATAAAGCGACTCAACACTGAGATCACATCACCCGTCAAGCCGAGGATGCCGTTCTCGGTGGAGTTGGATGCATTTGAGGCCCCAAAGAGATTCCACATGCCGAGGTTCCAGATTTATAACGGTAAGTCTGATCTGAACTTTCATGTTGGCTTATAGTTAAATTCAATGGCTTTGTATAGCGGGAATGTGCAGTTGCTATGCAAGGTGTTCCCTTCATCCTTTGGGAAAATCGCATCGGATTGGTTCCATAAGTTCTCAAAAGGAATTGTGAAGAGTTGGAAAGGCCTGGCTGAGATGTTTGTGGCCAGGTTTGTTATAAACAAGCTGCAACCACGAAGGGTGGACTCCGTGTTGCCTTTGAACATTAGCAAGGGTGAAAGCCTCAAGGCTTACGCGAAGAGATATTATGAGGTGTTCAACCAAATTCCTGTCTACAACCAGGAGCTAGCAGTCGTGTCTTTTAAGAACGGCTTGAATGATGAATGCCCTTTTCAGAAATCGCTGGCAAAAACTCTACCAAAAAGTATGGAGGAGCTCATGGCACAAATCGAGAAGTATGCCAGAGCATAAGAGGACACATAAGGAAAAAAGGCACCAAAGCAGGAAAAAAGAAACAGCTCGCCGAAGCGAGGCCATGGTAACATTGGTTTTAACAGGTAGAAAGTAGGATTGAGAGTTGCACAGGTACTCACCACTGTATTTAGCATCCCCATCTACAAAGTTCTAAAAAGGATCAGGAAAAAACCATATTACAAAGCGTCGAAGACGATCCCTAGCGAGTTTATGGGAAGGAGCCTTAGGAAGCGTTATGCTTGCCATAATGAGAATGAGCACTTGACTCAAGAATGTAGGGCTCTGAAGACACACTTGGAGGATCTGGTCAGACAAAGTCACCTGAGAGACCTAGTAGACAAAGCCAGGACAAGAGAAGAGCAAGCAAGGCTACCCTAAGTACCAGTAGCACTACCTCCACCACCACCACGGCAGCAAGCAGATGGACCTCAGGTGATCAATGTGATTCACTCGAAGGTTAATGAGAATAATGTACAAGGAGAGACTTAGAGTGTGAGGCACCTGCAGCATGTGTATCAAGTCCAGCAAAAGAAGCCTAGAACGAATAAGTACCAAGGACCAATGGTTTCTTTTACTGAGACAGACTTGGATATGGTGTAGCATCTACACAACGATGCCCTAGTAATAACTCTGAAGATTGGAGAGTGCTAGGTGAGGCGCATACTGGTTGATCAAGGCAGTTCTTGTGACATCATGTATGTTAGATGTTACAAGGAGCTTGGCCTTTGCCTTGATGATCTGGAACAATCCAACAGCTCGATGGTTGGATTCAACAGAACGCTGACGTGGCCTCTAGAGCCACGACTTTGGATGTGCAGATAGGCACCAGGAAGGTAAGCACGAAGTTTATAGTAATTGACACCCCCTCCCCTTACAATGTTATCTTGGGTAGACCGTGGTTACATGCAATGAGGGATGTTCCCTCAACATTGCACCAACTGTTGCGATTCCCAACTAAACATAGAATTGAGGAGATTAGAGAGGATCAAGTGCAGACCAAAAATTGCTCCATGGCAGCAATGAAGTCCACCTATAACGTGTGAGAAGCAGAGACGGTAGAAATTGACAACGAGGACATGGAGGTCCTAGATAATGTCGGCAAAGAACTAGCCAACAAGAGTGAGAAAACTTTGAAGAAGATTCTGGTCCAAGAAGATGATAGAGAGCGCTTCTTCCTTCTCAACTCAGGCTTAGCCAAGGAGGAGGAAAGAGAGTTAGTGGCTTTCTTGCGAGGAAACATAGAAGTGTTTGCCTAGACGCCATATGAGATGCTTGGCATTGACCCCGAGGTCACTTGCCATAGGCTCAATGTAGGCACGGCGGCTAAACCTGTCATCTAGCAGACAAAGGAGGTCGACATTGATACATGTAGAGGCAGTCGAGGAGGAAGTAGACAAGCTGTTAGAAGCCCAAGCCATTCAGGTATGGAAGGATGAGTTTTCTAGACACATATAAAGGCTACCACCAGATAACAATGTATGCCCCTGATGAAGAGAAGACAAGATTCATTACTCCGAAAGAACTCTATTATTACAGAGTGATGCCATTTGGGTTGAAAAATGCAGTAGCAACCTACCAGAGGTTAGTGACCAAGATATTCAAGTACTTGATTGGGAGGTTAGTAGAGGTCTATATCGATGATACGGTCATGAAGACCAAAGAACCTGCGAACCATCTGGCTGACTTATAGGCAGTTTTTGGTATCCTAAAAGCATATCGGCTTCAGCTCAATGCCTCTAAATGTGCATTTGGAGTTGGATCCAGTAAGTTCCTGGGATACTTGGTAACCAGGATGGGCATTGAAGCAAGCCTAGATTAGATCATGGCCATCATTGACTTAAAAAGCCCAACATCGGCCAAACAGGTCCAGATTTTGACAGGCAAGGCAGCAGCCTTAAATAGATTTATAAACTGAAGTTCTTATAAATGCAAGCCATTTTTTCAATTATTAAAGAAGGCCACAAATTTTTTGTGGACAAAAGAGTGCGAAGTCGCCTTGGCTGACTTCAAAAAGTACCTGACAACAACTTCAGTTTTGTCAAATCTAATACTTGGGGGATAATTGTTCCTATACTTGGCAGTTTTAGACCACACAGTAAGTGCAGTGGTAATCCGAGAAAATGTGAGAAAGCAAACGGTAGCATACTATGTGAGTAAAACTCTAGTAACTGGAGAAACCAGGTACTTGCCCCTGGCAAAACTTCCAAAAAGTTGAATCACTGCTTCCAAGCCCACAAGATTGTGGTTCTAACTGAGCATCCCCTGAAGTCCCTGTTGCAGCATGGAGATCTAACAAATAGAACAGCGAGATGGGTAGTGGTACTCGGCCAATATGACTTGGAGGTCAGGCCTAGAACAGCAATCAAAGGCTAGGTGCTGGATGACTTTGTGGCCGAGTTCACTTCTAGTGCAATCCCAAGGTGAGTTCCGGAAAGCCACAGCTTAGAATGTCCAAGAGAGCAAGAGGAAACCCAACTGGGGCCAAAGAACCCCATACCAGCAGCGCAGAAAAAGGAAGAAAAGCCAAAGCCCTGCGATATCTACATTGGTGATTCCTTCTACCTATTTGTTGATGGAAGTTTAAACCGTCAATAAGTGGGAACAGGGGTAGTGTTGGTGTGGACAACCCATTTTTGACCGTCCTCAAAACTGGGACATTATCACTTGTGCATATGATGATTATGTTCATTTGTGTTCGTTTTGAGCGCCCAAAGTCCTCGGCAGAACGCCCTGTCTTTGAGCCTTTAGACCTTGTCCTTTCTGTACCTTGTTTTGGATCAAAACTTGGTGCCTGGAACCTTGTGGTGACCTGTCGACCACCACCAGAGGCTGTCGGCCATGGACTGTGCTTGTCGGCCATTGGTGTGGCTAGTCGGCCATTGGTGTGGCCGATCGGCCACTAGTGGTGGCTGACAACCACCAGTCTCTTTTTCCAGATATTTGTTAATATTTGTTAACAGTTATGCCAGCTATTAGCACATTGAGCTGCATCTTCCAACACGTGTATGGTAGGATGTTTCTAAGCTCAAGGCGTGTTTTCCTATATATAGGGGGGTTCCTCCACCATTTTTGAGGGTTAGAAAATTTGGACCAAAATTCTCTTTCTCTCTCTGTCTCTCTCTCTCTAGATTTTTCTCTCTCTCTTACAATTTTGTGCTTTGTAGCTTGTTTTCTCTACACTATTACATACACTACCTTAACCAAAGTTGTTAGTCTTTGGGCTGAGGTAACTTGAGACCCTCTTTGAGCTCTAGAAGGTAGTTTTTGGCTTGGATTGTTGGCCAACTTGTGCTTTGCTTCAAAGGAATAACACTTGCTTTGTTTATACTTGTTTTGTATACTTATTTTGCTATCATTTTCAATGGTTTTGAGGCTGGTTTTGAACTAAAAAAGTTCTGCTTTTATGGTTTAAAAGTGTTGGTTTGAAGCTATTTTTAGTTAAGGGATAGTCCACCCTTCTTGCATCTTAGGTCTTAAAGCTTTTGTGCCTTTATTTATCACTTTCAAATCAAAATTTTTAGAGGTTTTTCAATGGCAAAAAACTCATTTTGAGTCCAAATTTGGAGGGGTTAGCCTCCCCTCCTTGTGTCTTGTATGCATACATAGTTAGCTTCACATGTTAGCATGTTTTTCTAGCTTAACTTAGCTCAAGTCCAGCATGTCTTAGCCTCTGAAATAACCTATTTTAGCTCTGTTTTGGGCTGATTAGTTTGTTTAAGTCTTGTTTTGCATAGTTGTAATGTAACCCCATGTATTGGCTTAATGTTTTGGCTTTTTGTGGCTTAAGTCTAGCATGTTTTAGACCATATTTAGGGTTGTTTTGCCTCTATTTTTGGTTATTTGCTTCATTTGAGCCATGTATGGCATGGTTGTAGTGTTAATTCCTTCACTAGCTTAGTGTTTTAAGGCTTTAACCATCATTGGTGTGAGTTGATTGCATGTTTTAGTGTTTTTTCTACTTCATTTCAGCATCTCCCTCATTTCTTTACCTTTTGGTTTTGCTTTGAACGTGGTTTCAAACCACGTGTTTGCGTAAGTGTGAAATGGAGGTGCTACACCTAGTGGTTTAATCCCTTAGGAGGTTCATTACCAACTGTGTAATGCCTCTTTCATACCCAAAGCAACTTGGGGTTTGAGCCCTCTTTCCATTAGAGGACACTCATCAATGGACAATGAATTAAAGAATGGATTAGTAACTTAAAATGTGTAAACAAAATTGGCAAGTAAAAGAGGCAAGATAAGCATTCTTTGTGTTGTATTGCATGTGTTCAAATTGGACGTTAATTTGAACACAAGGAAAATGGAACATTTCATACTCAAAAGTAATGAAATGTGCCACTTTCCATGGTCTCCATTGCCGTTGATCATGCATGATAGGGTGATGGTCATTTGAGTCTTGTTTGCATTCATTGAACTTGCACAATTGGTTTCACAAACATCATGCAATGAATTTGTTTGATTGATGGTTTGTGAACCAAAGTTTGTCCCTCCTTTGATTTTCCCATGAAAATGAGAGGCAAAGTGTGCAAACAACCCTTGAGAAATACACTGTTTTGCTCTCTGTTGCAGTAAGGAAATTCAAACCAGCAGTGGCTGACAGCCACCACCAGTGGACGATCGGCCTCCTGTCGGCCACCAATGAAATTTGCACAGTGTATTGGTAAGGTGGAGCAGAGGTATTCTGGAAGTGGACAACTTTGTTGGTGTTCATATGTACAAACAGAGGCTTGCAGCAGCAAAACAACGGCTTTTCATATGGAAACCGAGCACGTGCATGAGCCTCCCTTGCATTTTCAAGCTTATTTAACGTTTCAATATCTAAGATCAAATGCGTGTTGTAATTAATTAGTTGTAGTTAATTAAGCGTTGTAAATAATTAGTTAGTTTAACTAATTATTCGAATTCGGTTTGTAATAATTAGTTAACAAGAATAGTTAATTTAGTTTCGAGTTTTGTAATAATTAGCTTAGCTTAATTAGCATAGCTAGTTGGTTTGCTTACTCATTCGGACCCTCCTTCACGAGGGTGTAATGTTGTAATAAGTGTGCGTGTGTGTATGTCTTCCAACCTCACGTCTTTCTCCCTTTTATTTGTCCTCTTTTGATGGTTAGATTAGGGACATATTTCAAAATTAGCATACCTTATAATTGCATCCATTCATTTTGTCTTGCTTATACCGAGGCTCGGTGCATCATTCAAATTGCATTGCCATTTCAATACTTTTTTGAATACGTGTGTTAATCGTATGTTGTTCAAATCGATCCATATGCCATATTAGTAGCCGAACCTATCAATTGCATATTGCATGTGTTTCATTAGGCATCATGTATAGTTAGGAACCATGCATATTCTTCTAACTCTTATCTTCCTAGCTTGGAGTACTAGGTGAGTTTTTACGCTTTAGCATACTTGCATAAATGTGAATGTTGCCATGATTAGCATGCTTGCCATGAGGCTGTGCTTAAATGCTAAACTGCTTGAATGCTTGTGGATGAAGGCTTGTTGTTTGAATTGGAACAATTCAACGAATGTGCGTTTTAAGCCCACTTTGTTGAGTGGCAAATCATGTTTTAAGCACACTATGTTTGGTGGAAAATCTGCAATCTTTAAGCCCACTTGAGGTGGCAAATTCAAACCATTTTCGCAAGCAAACATGAATTGAGTTGTTCCAATTCTAGCAAACTAGTCTATACTTGCTTGTGTGCATCACGTAGTAAAGCTAGCTTAATAACTGGAATAAGAACACATAATGTTTATGAAAATCATATCATGATTAGTAGAGGCCGATCTTTGATCAGGCGAGCGGGGGTGCTCAATTCATGACCTTCCCCTCTCGTACCCAAGTTCCTGAGCCAAGGCAACTTTGGTAATGACGGACACGTGACCTTCGGCACGAGTCAGGGTTTCCTAAATTTTCCCAAAATAAAAAATATTTAGGTGGCGACTCTCCATTTGGCAAAGCACTCTAATTTTGGTATTATTTGATTTAAAATCGATTTTCTAAAAAAATTTGCCGGATTTGGACTCTTTGGTGTTTATCAATTTCACATTGCACTTGTGAGATTAGATTCAGAACCGTAGGAGTCCGAACTATGAGGCCTTCTTTTCAAACCTTCTGAAAGGGGGCACGAAAAAGGCGAGCCACAGTTGGTATCGCCAGATGGGCAAATGATTGAGCAATCTATTCGTTTGGGGTTCAAGGCCTCAAACAACGAAGCAGAGTATGAGGTGCTGATTGCAAGACTGAAACTAGTAGCAGCCATGGAAGCCGATGACGTGGTAGTCTACTATGACTCCCAGCTTATTGTGAATCAAGCAACGGGCCAGTATGCAGTCCGAGATGAAAGGATAATAGCCTATGTCAAAGAGGTTGTCAAGCTACTAACACTGTTTGAGAATTGTTGGCTACAGTAGGTTAGCCAATATGATAATAGCCATGCTGACTCCTTGGCAAACCTTGCTAGTGCAATAAAGTCAGGGGAACCAAGGGCAATCATGGTTGATTATCTGACAAGACCAAGTATAGAGCCTCTGATAATGGAGTACGAATGGGTCCGAGTTGGATGGACGCCATAGTTGTGTTCCTCAAAGAGAGAAGGTTACCAGATAATTGAAAAGATGCAAACAAAACAAGGTTGAAGTCGGCCGGGTTCTACCTGTCAGCAGAAGGCCATCTGTACAGAAGATCATTCACTGGACCTTTACTCCGGTGTGTGCACCCTTCTCAGGTAAAGGACTTTTTATATGAGGTCCATGAAAGAACTTGTGGAAGCCATATAGGAGGCAGGTCACTTGCCATAGAGCCGTATCCTTGGGATACTGATGGCCATACATGCAGAAGGATGCCGAAACCTATGTGAGGAAATGTGGGAAATGTCAAAGGTTTGCACCTTTGATACATCAACCAGCAGCAGATCTGAACCCAGTGTCCAGTCTTTGGCCGTTTCCCAATGGGGCATGGACCTAGTGGGACAACTGCCCCAGGCAATTGGATAGAGAAAGTTCTTGCTAGTAGCCACAGACTAACTTACAAAGTGGGTAGAAGCCGAACCTCTTGCGTAGATTCAAGAAATTGATGTGAAAAACTTCATCTAGAAGAACATAATAACCAGGTTCCGGATCCCAAAGGCCATTATAGCAAACAATGACGCTCATTTTGATAGTAAGTTGATTAAGAGCTTTCGTGCAAAGTACAAGATTAAGAACTATTACTCTACTCCTAGTTTTTCCCAGAGTAATGGTCAAGCAAAAACATCTAACAAGACTATCTTGGATGAGATCAAGAAGAGGTTGGAAGCAACCAAGGGAAAATGAGTGGAAGAATTGCCCAATATGCTATGGGCATGTCAAACTATGCCGTGAAGATCAACTGGGGAGTCTCCTTTTACCATGGCATATGGCACTGAAGCAGTCATCCCACTAGAGGTCGACATCCCTGGAATCAGAACCCATGGAGTGGAGAGTGGAACCAACGAGGCATTCCTAGCCCGAGATCTGCATCTTTTGGAAGAAAGAAATGAGAGAGCAGCAATTGGGCTAGGGGCATACTAGCAACAGCTTGCTAGGGATTACAACAAGAAGGTCAACCCAAGGGAGTTCAAGATTGGGGACCTCGGCCTAAGAAAAGTCGTCAGCAATAAGAAAGATCCCAGGGAGGGCAAACTTGGCCCAAACTGTGAAGGGCCTTATCGAATCATCTCAGTTGCCAACAATGGAGCATATCGGCTAGATTACAGTGATGGCAAGGAGTTGCCAAGACCCTGGAACACTTGCAATTTGAACTTTTTCTATCATTAGTTTTGTTTTTTAGAGATTTATGTAATTAGCCGATGTTTTAATAAAACACTAGCTTGATTTGGTTTTCATATGATAGAGTTGAACTAAGTTGGCAATGTTTCTGAATGAAACATGATAAATAACTTAGACTTATCATATGGTAAAGTTGAATTATACTTGCCATATGATAGAGTTGAACTAGGTTGGCAATAACCTAACGAATAACTTAGACTTATCATATGATAGAGTTGAATTATACTTGCCATATGATAGAGTTGAACTAAGTTGACGATGTTTCTGAATGAAACATGACGAATAACTTAGACTTATCATATGGTAGAGTTGAATTATACTTGCCATATGATAGAGTTGAACTACGTTGGTGATGTTTTCGAATATAACATGACAAATAACTTAGACTTATCATATGGTAGAGTTAAACTCAACTTGCCCTATGATTACATTGGCAATGTTTCCAAATGACACATGACGAGTAACTTAGACTTGCCACGACGACAGAGTTGAACTAAGTTTGATTTAGTTAGATTAACAGAGAAATTGAGGTAGAAAACCTCGGCTAATCTTTGTTTAAATCAGACCTCGACAAAAAATTGGAGTTGCATGCATAATGTGAACAAAAATGGTACTTAAGTTCACATTAGGGGGTAGGAAGCAGGAATAAGCTTGACACTAGTTGGAATTTTTGAAAAAAATTACAAGTTGGAGTCAGCCGAGGTATACAGAAAAGGGACACTCGAATTGTTTGTTACCCGAGATCACCAACCAGGTTGTCAAACCTCGAAGGGTTAGAAGGATGAAGTCTTGATAAAAGACAACAAGTACAAGTAAGGAAACAATAGTTGTTAATTATTCAAAGAATGTTTCTGAAGTGCTCGTTGGCCGAGATCACAGAAAAAGGTGAACTCTGAGGTGAGTAGGTCCGAGATGACCAACTACGGCTGCACCCAAGATGAAGTGGGTCCGAGGTGATACATGTGGGATGTGTTCCAACCCAAAGTGATTACACAGTTAAGGTATACTTGGAAAAGTCGTAAAAAATATTCTAAGTGTGGAAACATGCAAGATACAGAAGCAATGAAGTAAGCATACACACAGAGAAGTATTCAACATTTAGAGAAAAAGAAACAGGCATCACTACAACAAAAAAGGCCGTTGGTGACAGACTGATTATCTCCAAACATCAAATTTTCGTCACTAAAGTGATCTGCGATGAAAAAATTATGTCACCACGTTCGTGGCCTATACGTCGTCGCTGAAAGTACCTGGTGACGAAAAACAGTTTCATTGCCTATTTTTCATTTTTGGTGACAAAATGTTTCGTCTCCAAATGTTGAATTTTTCGTCCTCTAAAACATCAATTTCGTCACCAAAACTAAATAATGTTTTATTTTAATTGTTTTTGGCGACGAAATATTTCGTCACCAAATATATTTTAGTGACGAAAGTTTTCCTCACCAATGATATGAATTAAGGTGACAAAAAAATTCGTCACTAAAATGAGCAAAAAAGAAAATTATTCAATGACAAAAAATATTTTGCACCAAATATTTCAATTTAATGACAAAATATTCAGCAAATGTGACCAAATGATTTGTTTTGTACTATATCATTAGTGACAAAATTATTCGTCATGTTTATTGAAAATTAATAGCGACATTTTTTATTTCATCACTAATAAAAATTAAAAAATTTGAAAATGGGGCACTATTTTATTCTGAATTTTTTTCTTTTCAGTAACAATTCCCTGCGCATTTCAATAACCTGTTCAATAAAATATTTATTACAAATCAATACAAAAATCTGTTCATTTTCATAAACATCACAATCAAATTTCAACAATATCCACAAAAATACAATATGAACTACATACGGATTATAAACATATCTTCTAATATCCACAAAAAACGTCTACTAATATCCACAAAAATATAATATCAACCGCATGCGGATTACAAAACACATCTCCTAATATCCAACAAAAAACATGTCTACTAATATTAACAAAAATAAAATATCAATGGCAGATTACCAAACATGCCCTGTAATACCAACAAAAATATAAAATTTACAACGTAACCAAAATACATGTAAGGTAATATGAACAAAAACACAAAATGAACTACCAACTGCCCTCCAAATTACCAAACATGTCCATATCAAATCTCGAATCTACAAAAAAATGAAACAAAAAAAAAAAAAAAACGCAAGTTAGGCAATTATTATCTTATCTATAAAATATACAATTTAACATGCATTTTTTGAATTAGTTTTCAAATTGGAAGTCCAGTGCAAGTTCCGTTAGTTTCTGCAACTTACATTGGTTCCTCCCGACGTATTTGAGGTGTTCCCCGGGCCGTCCCATGGTTGTTGCACGATTTTGGCCCCCGAAGGTCTATTTTCAAGCTTAAGTGCGAAAAAGTGCAATTTCGGACTCAGTTTTCAAACCGAGAGTCCCGTGCTAGTTCCGTAAGTTTTCATAACTCACATTGGTCCATTCCGAGGTGTTTGAAGTGTTTCCTGGGCCGTCTCATGGTTGTTGCACGATTTTGGCCTCCGATGGCCTATTTTCAAGCTTAAGTGTGAAAAGGTGCAATTTTTGACTTAGTTTTCAAATTGCGAGTCTCGTGCTAGTTTCGTCAGTTTCCACAACTCACATTGGTCCCTCCCAACGTGTTTGATGTGTTCCCTGGGCTGTCTCATGGCTGTTGCACGATTTTGGCCTCCGATGGCCTATTTTCAAGCTTAAGTGTGAAAAAGTGCATTTTTAGACTTAGTTTTCAAACTGGGAGTCCCGTACTAGTTCCGTAAGTTTTCACAACTCACATTGGTCCCTCCCGAGGTGTTTGATATGTTCCTCTGCAGTCTCATCGCTGTTGCACGATTTTGGCCTCCGGTGGCCTATTTTGAAGCTTATGTATGAAAAAGTGTAATTTTGGACTTAGTTTTCAAACAGGGAGTCCCGTATTAGTTTTGTAAGTTTCCAAGACTCACATTGGTCCCTCCCGAGGTGTTTCAGGTGTTCCCCCGGCCGTCTTGTGGCTGTTGCACGATTTTGGCCTCCGGTGGCCTATTTTGAAGCTTAAGTGTGAAAAAGTGCAATTTTGGACTTAGTTTTCAAACCGGAGTCCTGTGCTAGTTCCATAAGTTTCCACAACTCACATTGGTCCCTCCCGAGGTGTTTGAGGTGTTACTCGGGCCGTCTCGTGTCTATTGCACGAGTTTGGCCTTCGATGGCCTATTTTTCAAGCTTAAGTGTAAAAAAATGCATTTTTTGACATAGTTTTCAAACCGGGAGTCCCGTGCTAGTTCCGTAAGTTTTCACAACTCACATTGGTCCCCCTCGAGGTGTTTAAGGTGTTACCTGGGCCGTCTCATGATTGTTACATGATTTTGGCCTCCGATGGCCTATTTTTCAAGCTTAAGTGTGAAAAAGTGTATTTTTGGACTTAGTTTTCAAATCGGGAGTCCCGTACTAGTTCCGTAAGTTTCCACAACTCACATTTGTCCTTCTCAAGGTGTTTGAGGTGTTACCTAGGCCGTCTTATGGTTGTTACATGATTTTGGCCTTCGATGGCCTATTTTTCAAGCTAAGTGTATAAAATGCATTTTTGGACTTAGTTTTCAAACTGGGAGTTTGGTGCTAGTTCCATAAGTTTTCACAACTTACTTTGGTCCCTCCCGAGGTGTTTGAGGTGTTACCCGGGCCGTCTCATGGCTGTTACACGATTTAGCCCTCCGATGGCCTATTTTCAAACTTGAGTGTGAAAAAGTGTATTTTTGGACTCAGTTTTCAAACCGGGAGTCCCGTCCTAGTTTCATAAGTTTTCAAAACTCACATTGGTCCCCCCCCCGAGGTGTTTGAGGTGTTACCCAGGCTGTCTCATGGCTGTTGCACAATTTTGGCTTCCGATGACCTATTTTTAAAGCTTAAGTGTGAAAAAATGCATATTCGGACATAGTTTTCGAACCGAGAGTTTCATACTAGTTCTGTAAGTTTTCACAACTCACATTGATCCCTCCCGAGGTGTTTGAGCAGTTAGCCGGGTCGTCTCGTGGCTGTTGCACGATTTTGGCCTCCGATGACCTATTTTGAAGCTTAAGTGTGAAAAAGTACATTTTTGGACTTAGTTTTCAAACCGGGAGTCCCGTGCTAGTTCCGTAAGCTTCCATAACTCACATTGGTCCCTCCTGAGGTGTTTGAGGTGTTACCCAGGCCGTCTCGTGGCTGTTGCACAAGTTTGGCCTCCGATGGCCTATTTTTGAAGCTTAAGTGTGAAAAAATGCATTTTTGGACTTAGTTTTCAAACTGGGAGTTCCGTTCTAGTTTCGTAAGTTTTCACAACTCACATTGGTCCCCCCAGGTGTTTGAGGTGTTACCCCGGCCGTCTTGTGGCTGTTACACGATTTTGGCCTCCGATGGCCTATTTTTCAAGCTTAAGTGGGAAAAAGTATATTTTTGGACTTCATTTCCAAACCGGGAGTCCCATGCTTGTTCCGTAAGTTTTCACAACTCACATTTGTCCCTCCCGAGGTGTTTGAGGTGTTACCTGGGCCGTCTCATGGCTGTTACATGATTTTGGCCTCCGATGGCCTATTTTTGAAGCTTAAGTGTGAAAAAATATATTTTTGGACTTAGTTTTCGAACCGGGAGTCTCGTGCTAGTTTTGTAAGTTTTCACAACTCACATTGGTCCCTCCTGAGGTGTTTGAGGTGTTACCCGGGCCGTCTCGTGCCTGTTACGATTTTGGCCTCCGATGACCTATTTTCCAGCTTAAGTGTGAAAAAGTGCATTTTTAGACTTAGTTTTCAAACCGGGAGTCCCGTGCTACTTCCGTAAGTTTCCACAACTTACTTTGGTCCCTCCCTAGGTGTTTTAGGTGTTACCCAGGCCGTCTCGTGGCTATTACATGATTTAGCCCTCCGACGGCCTATTTTCAAGCTTAAGCGTTGGAAAAGTTCATTTTTTTACTTAGTTTCATGCCTATGTGTTGAAATAGTGCAAATTTCAAAGTAGTTTTCAAATTGGGAGCCACACGCTTATTTCGTAGGTTTGCACAACTTATGTTGCTCTGTGTCAACGTGTTTGCGATGTTTCTTGAATCTTTACATGCATATTTCTTTATTTTCCCGTGACCTTTCGCCCCCTAAATGTCAAAGTTTTTTTTTTATTCTACACCCTAGTTGATTAAGAAATTTCTACTAAATTAACATAAAAACATAATATACTAACCAAGCCTACTAATCCAATAAAATAAATTAGTAGAACGCACCGAGCTGTATACCCTGACCGGGATTGATTTTGATCAACATCGATGTTTTGTCTTCATTTGCATCATATTATTCACATTAGCTAGTGATTGTTCCTACACAATTGAAACACCAATAAAAACAAGAAAAGATAACATTATTACGAAGAAACTTAATTTTTGACAATCAACATATATAAAACATTTTACCTTGAATCTAGCGAGAGACTTTTGATTAAACATTTTCCAAAATTATAATCTAGCAACTCTGATAACTAAATTTCTCAATAATAATTTTTAGGCTAGTTGTTCACAATGGATTGAAAGATAAAAACATGAATATTTTATCAATACATTAACTTCACAAATAATATACAAATATAGTTAAAATTAATTGAATTAGCTAAACTTATTTCATTTCTAAGTGTCAAGTGTTCATACAGGTAAGTTTGAGATTAATTTTGAAACTAAGAGTCTTCTGCTTATTCCATGAGCTTTTACAAGTCATTTATATCCTTAATAAGGTGCTCAAACCAATTCATGGGCATTTTCATAGCTATTAGACAAATTTTCCCTTCGAATGTCTATTTTTAAGTCTAAGTGTTCATAAAATACAAGTTTGAGCTTAATTTTGAAACTAGGACTCTCATGCTTGTTCTGTGAGTTTCTATGAGTTACTTTTGTCCTTATTAAGGTGTTTGAACCAATTCTTATGGCTAATTCACAATTTTTCCCTCCGGATGCTAATTTTCAAGATTAAGTGTTAAAAGGGATGGCTATTTCACAATTATGCCCTTAAAATGCCTATTTTCAAGCTTAAGGTGTTATGTTTTACAATGCGTAAGGCCTAAAACCCTGCTGCCTCCGTTTTAGAGTCAAGCTAAAAGCACCAAACAATACTTAAGACCCAAACCAAAAACATCAAACCTGCTATATTAGCACCCAAAGACAACAACCGAACCAACTTATTTAATTATATGTTGTTGACACATGTTATTCAAGTTAAATAAAATACATCTATTTAATTAGATATTAAATTTACCTCTATTTCAACGAATTAAATTTACCTCTATTTCAACGAATTAAATTTAAACTACATTGGTAGAATTCACTAATATCATTTCGAGAAATTGAGGAGGAAGGCATTGGAACAGATTTCTCTAGCATATGAAGCATCAAGATCAAGATTTGATAATTGTAGAGTTGATTTTATAATCTTGACAATACATGCAAATGTACTATCAATTTGGATTTGTATAGACACGTGTAATTTCATAAATAAAATTCAAGACAAAAGAACAGAAAAGATTGATAAATATTGTTAGAGACATAGATTGGTTACATCGATTTGACACAAGAAGTTTGCATCTAGCTCGTAATATTTTGGAGTCTAAGAAACATACCAGCCAATCAGTGATAAAGTTTGTCTCTTCCACAAAACGCTAACACTTTCCATCTTCATTGCATACTCTTTCACACTATCAACTTGTTCATTTACTAACATCAAGTCCTGCTTGGCATGCTAGCACTTTTCTTTCACAAGCTGCTGACAAGCAGAAAACAGTTGTTGTGCAATAACTCCAATGTCATTGGGATGAAGATTGAATTCACACCATCTATACACTGATGAAACACTAAAACAACCAGAGTTTTCTGCCTTCCAATATAAAGCATCCTCTTTATCAGATCTAAGTTCACAAGCAGAGAGTAACATGTTTACTAAACTGACCATATCCTCATTTTCCTAATCCCTCAACTCTCTACAAAAGCCCTGTACCCAATCAGGTAAATCACTTCTAAGGTTAAGTACCTCCTTTACTAATTTGTGCCTATCAATTGAGAGTCTATACAACCTTGGAAACACCTCCTTTAGACACCTATCTCTAATCCATTTATCTTTCCAAAACAAAGTCCTAGCCCCATTTCCAAATTGTCATTTCATTCATTTGTCAACCAGGCCTAGGAGTAGAATAGTGAATTACTTAGGGTAAACAGCATAACCTAATACTCTCCAAAAGCGAAAGGGGTAAAGTCAAAAAGTTTCAAAGTTACCTTTGTTCGACCAAGCATGATAGGCTTTCCAGTCAACAGCTCGGCAAGAATGTAATAAAGAATAACACTCAATGGTGTTCTACACAAAATTGGAAACCAATATGATGAATGTCAAATATCTTCCTCAAATCATGCTAAATGATCTTCATACACTATCACCACGACCATATATATATTACATTCATCCAAGAAAAGAACTTGCATGCAATTAAGCATACTATCATTCGGTGTCATAGACAAACTAGTTTTTTTTTTTTTTTTTCATAATTCATTTATGCTTAGCAGGTTGAGTTTTCTTATCAAATTTCTGTTTAGCAGGTTGAAAGTTTAAAAATAAAATTTTCTGCAGCAAGTGCAGTAAGGGAAAAATAAAATATTTAAACTAACTATCAAGTATTCCACAAATGGCATAGAAAACCTAAACAAAACTAACCCAACACACTGAAAATACAATGGGACATTCCCAAATCTTAGAAACACAAACATAGCCATCAGCAAAAATAGAGAGTAAGGAGGAGAGGCAAAAGCAAACCTCTAATGACCCATTAGGAGAGGCTTGAACTTGACACCTTAACTCTTATGTTCAAACCTGAAATTGAGACATCAAAGCCTCATCAATCCTATTAACTCATGTCTGACTCAATCAACATTAATATTAGTCACTTTTGTGCCAAAAACCAATTGGAAAAAAAATACCATTTCATTTTCATTCACTCGCCATTTTAATTAATATGCCTGATTTTCCAATGAGATAGATAGTTACGTATGAGAACAGCTATTCTTCATATCAATCATTTGAAGGGGTCATTAAATTCTTGTTCTTTACTTTATTGAGAAAATAAAATTGATTTGGATCTTCCCCAATCACCCTATTGACAGGAATCAATTCAAGAAAAAGGCATGTTTGGACTATTGTAATGGTGTTCAAGGGGTGAAAGTCTAGAGAGCAAGAACAAGCACGGCTGGAAGCATTGTTCCAACTGTTTACAGGTGTACAAGTGGTGAAATCCAAAGAGCGGTCCAATCACCACTCGAGCAAGGTGGGTCGATTTGGGGTTGGGCCGACTTTAGGGTTGGGTGTGAAGGTATATGTGAATCGAAGAATACATAGAGAGGAAGACAGAGAGACACACACACGCATAGAGAGAGATGGCGAAATTGAGGACATACCTACCCGAGACAAAACGACGGTGGTGCTAACCCTTACGGTGTGCGCGTCTAACCCTTGTGGTAATGCTCCAATAACATAGAGGAGGGTAGAGGCGTAAGGCATGAGAGAGAAGAGACACAGAGGCGTGAGGCGCGAGAGAAGAGAAAGGGGGAGGTAAGGTCATGTAGGTGAGGTTTGGTGGTCAAATATGTGTGTGAGAAGAAGAATTGATATATCTAAGGCACCAATATATTCATTTCCCTCTTAAAACCTTTAGCAACTAAATCATTTATTTGGTGACAAAATTATTTCCTCATTAAAAGATAAAATTATTAGCCACGAAAATAGTTTTCTCCCTAAATAATATTAAAATATTAAAAATTATTGGTGACGAAAATATATTCGTCATTAATAATTTTATTATTGGTGACCAATTTTTTCCTCACCAACAGTCTGAAAATTTTGGCACCATCCGAAAAATTAGCGGAAAAATCTTTAGTGACAAAAAAATATATAAATAATGACGAAAAATAATTTCGTCACCTAATTTTTTTATTCTGTATGCAAATTTGTGACGAAATTTTATTTTTGTCTCTAAAAGTGGTACATTTAGAGACGAAAAATTATTTTCTTCACTAAAAGGTACGTCTTTCATGACAAAATTTATTTAAGTCATTAGTTTTCGTCTCCAAAGACACTTTTTGTTGTAGTGGCATTCATAGAATAAACTTGTTCAAACTACAGAGGAAAAGGCACATCAACCAATTAAAACTGTCATTGTTCAAATTTCCAAAGAGTTACAACCGTTCAAGAAAAAAGTACAAGCAAAGAAAAAATCATAAGTACTAGAAACATTGGCTTTAACTTCGGATTGCTCAACCTTGGCTATTGGCGTTGTGTCGGCCTCGGTTGGCAGAGCTCCCTCCTTCTTGGCTGCTATCTCAGTATCAATTTCAAGAAGGTTCTGGTCCAAACTCTTCTTGATAGAAGCAATCTGGGCCTTAGATGCGGTGTTTTCAGCAGAGACAATTTTTGGGGACCTCATCCTCCTCTTCATCTTGAGTCAAGTCTACGACTTGCTTATTTAGAGTGGGGGATTTGGCCCCAGCAAATTCTTCAGCATCGACTTCAGCCTCGGCTTCTTCTTCCCCCTCAGCCTCATCCTTATCCTCAGGTTGGCTTGGAGTAGGAAAGAAAGGCATGAAAAGTTGGCTTGTATCCCAAAGAGGCGAGTCGTCCAGGATGGCCAACTCCTTCAAAGCAGCCATCCAGCCAAGGGTGTAACCCTTGTTGCATGCCTGATTGACTTGCTTCTTATAAGCATCACGAACGTCAGTTGCCCCTTCGGCGTAGGCCTTCTCGTCGGCAGCTTTGAGTTCAGTCTCTTTTGTGGCAAGCGTCGTTTAGAGCTCAGTCTGGGCCTGGGCCTTCTTCTCTTTTTCTTCTTTTGCTTTGACCTTGGCGACCTCAGCAATGTTGTCGACAGCTTTGGCACGATCCTCGACTTTGCTTTGGGCTTGTTGGGCAGCTTTGGCTTGGTTCAACAGACCTCAGATGCAAGCCTCAACTTGGTTTAGCGAGGTACGGAGCTTGGCTGCCTCGTTAGTCTTCTAGGTCAACTCCTTCTTAAACTCTTTGGTTTTGACCACGAAAAAGTGATCCTACTGAATGGCCTGCGAGAAGGAAAATAGAAAACTTTGGTTAAGCATAAATAAAAAATAAGTTGGAAATTGAACGAAAAGAAACAAAGTATACAAGCATACAGAACACAATACTGCATCATTAGCGCATATTTCTTATGCTCAATTAGCTTGGCCGTACGATTGAGGTTAGCCGGTAACAGAACGACGGTAGAAAAGGCGGCACTGACTTCCACATTGTCGAGGGCACTGTCCCCGGCTAGCAAAGGTCAGTCTCTGACCTTGTCGACTGGAACCCAGGGCTCGTCAGCATGAAAAGCACCAGGGTGAGTCGCATCTTCGGGCCTCAACCTTTTTTGTGGTTTTTCTGATGGCTCAGCCTCGACAGTCTTCTTCTTGGCCATGGAAGGAGTCTTCTCGATTTCAGCCAACTTAGAAATTAGCACTATGTCCTCTGACTCCACTTCCATGGCGGTGGCTTTAGCCTTTGCCCTTTTTACCCTCTTGGCTTTTGGCTTTGGTTGGGACTGAGATGGTGAAGAAGAATGGACTGACACCACACCAGGGATATCGGCAAGAAGATCGTCTGGAACAATTTTTGCATGGCCCATTTCATCGGCGGTAGCGACAAAAATGAGTCTAGGGCCAAAATGAATTGCTGGCAGGGCAATTGGAGGGTTTGATGGGTCTATGGCCAAAAAAACAGGACTTCGACTTCAGCGTCTGTGGCTGCGAGTTCTGCCAGCAGGGGAGTTAGTAGGAGCTCGGCGTCGGCACTAGCGCTGGGATGGAGAAATTAACTATGAGGCAGAAGTTGATGGCTGCTCTACTGGATTAGATGTGGAGGCCTGGTCTGGCCTTGGTAACGAAGTGACTGGCAGAGTTGCAGCAGATGGAGAAGACTTGCTTTTGCAAGAAACGTTGAGTAGGGGACTTCGATGCATCAGGATGTAGTTGAGAAGGAGTGAAGCCTTGCGGAGTTCAATGGGTAGGCTGAGAAGTTGAACCAAGTCCTTGCTTGGTACGTAGGACTGGCGAAAGTTCTTCTCTGACTGAGGAAGAGCTGCAAAGACAAGAAGAAAACATTAGAACAGATAAACAGCATGACTGCTAAGTAAGGCAGTAAAAAAAAGGACTTTAGAGGGGGAACTAAGTCCTTACCCTTGTCGTCCCTAAAAACTTCATGGCTCAAGGGGAAAAAGTGGAGCTCATTATCTGGTGCAAACTCCCAATTGCCCGAGACAATAAAGTAGTCCTCTGTCGTGCCTTTATTGGAGTTTGGAATGTCAGCTATTAACTTGTACTGTGTGGATCTCGACTTGAGGTAGTGAGTATAGTCAGTGTTGGTCTTAAGGCCGCACATAGTGTAGCAGTACTGGTTGTCGAATAGGGTAATTCTAGCATTCGGTCGGCGTGCCAACTCGGCAATGCCGTTGATGATCCTAAAAGAGTTTATAGCCAGTTGCATGGGATTGAGCTTGTAGTAATAGAGGACTTCCCTAAAGAGGATGTCTAGGGGAAACCTAACTCTGCCCTCAATGATAGAAACTACTGGGAATGGCATGTAGTCCTGATCAAGCATAATTGAGTCCTTCTCTCCAGCCAATCTCAAGTGGACATTGGCTGGGATAGAGAACTCTTACCTAAAGTATTCTAATTTAGTTGGGGTATCCACCCTCCACTTGAACATCCCATGATGTCGGCTTAAAGTATTTTTATGCTAAAGATTTTAGAGAAAAGTGATTGAAATGGGTCTAAAGACCTCGGCTAAACCCTAGAAAGCACTAGGGTGAGGGCTTTTGAAGATTAGGGTGGCGATTTTGTTTTAATTTTCCTAAATTGTAAAGATTTCTAGCAAATCCCAAACCTAAATCTACAAAGATGAACAAGAATCAGAGACAAAGATCTAGAAATAAACAAGAAAGGGAACATGATTCAGAACCAAGAAAGCAACAGAGAAAAACAACAGAGAATAGAAATAATGTGACGAGCACAGTGATGGCAATCTACGAGTATGAAAGATTGCAAGTCTGTAAACACTGAATGAGTGTGTGCAGGGCAATGTGCAAGAACCACAAGTAATACAATTACTCTAAGAACTTAGGGACAAATTATGATGCACAAAACAGATTCAAGAGCAAGAAATTGATTCAGAACGTGAAAAATGAAGAAAAATAGAGTACGACTATGAATACAGGTTTAATGGCAATGGATGCAGTATAGGTCCTTGGCAAATTCGGAGACGAAGCATATTGAGAGAACAGTAAAAAGCTAAAGAATAAAAGAATAAGTCAGAGACATACCGACTGAGGCTGGGAAAATAAACGCCGAAGTAGATATTGCCGGAGTCAGACGGCGATAATGAACAGAGCAGAATAATGAACGTTTTGCCAGAGGTGGTGAACGAAGCACGATTGCAAGGCTTCGAAAGGCTGAAAATTGGTAGAATGTAGAGAGAGAAGGTCTGAGAGTAGAGAGATTGTGATTGCAAAAGTGAAAGGATGGAGAGAGAAGCAAGAAGAGTTTTGTTAAAAATTGAAAAGACAGCAAACCGTAATTTTTCCTTGGACAACGTGCTTGTCAGGCGGCGTGGATAGAATCGACATGACTTGATGCCGCGTGCCAGGTACGAGCCAGTGATAGGGTGACACATGGAGGAAATGGTTGAAAAGACTGTGCATAACAGCTCATGCGTAGTTAGAACTCTTGAAATTCTTGAAGTAGTGAGGCCATAACCTCGAATATAGAAGCTATCTTGATTGAGATGCTTAAAGAACTTGATCCTTGGTTCTTGATCCTTGGTAAAGAGGACAGTTGAGTCCTAGTTAAATAAAGCTAACAGATTGTGTTCTCAGTCAAGGAGAAGAATGAATTTTTAGCCAACATGTAGTGTGGACAACCAATGTTGGTTCCATCACCTCAGGTTGCCGAGATAATAGAATTTAGGGGGCAATTGTGGGAAAATATTTTATGAATGATAGTACGTGGCTAAGGTGACGCCAAAGTATTAGCCGAGGTGCCACGTGGCCTGGTCACGCTGCCAAGATGATCTCAGCTAGGCCGAGGTTATCTGTAAAGATGCCAGAATCCAAGATACGTGGATAAGGGACAATAGTCCTAGAATAGAAGAGGATCTCAGTCTAGATAAAGATAATGTTCAATGCGAGTTTATTTCTATCTAGCTGAGGGTCCAGGATGAGTATTGTCACTATGGGTTAAGGCCATAACCGGCCAGTAATCGCCAGATTACCTACGGCCTCAAATCAATTAAAACAAAACTCATCAGAGTAAAGGGGCCAAACGGAAGCAAATTAAAACTTTGTCCGCAGAGCTGTGCTTATATGCACACCATAACATTCCAAACATTTATACGTTAATAACTCACATCAAAATGTGCACTAACACAAAACATTGTACATACAGGATCATACAAGTTTAAGTCAGTCGAACCCAAGACTTATATACAAAAGTAGTCCAATGCTTTCGCCAACATAACAAGACTATAAACAAAGGACAAAAGCGAAGACAGTCTCGTGCATGAGGCATTTGGGTTGACTCCTCAAAACTCTGACTGTTTCTCACAATTTCACCGAGGCTGGTTCTGGACGTCCCTTGGCTCACCTACATGTACATGAATGAGCGTGAGCGAATGCCCAGTGAATAATATCAAATGAGGAAGATACATAAGCAATCATTGAAATAGTTACAGCAAACGGCCTTTGGCCCAATCATTTATATCTATCAGCCTTTGGCCCAAACGTTTATGTTAGTCGGCCTTCGGCCCAGTCATTAATGTCAATCGGGCTTCGGCCCAATTATTCATGTCAATCGGCCTTCGGCTCAACCATTCATGTCAATCGGCCTTTGGCACAATCATTCGTATCAATCGGCCTTCGGTCCAATCATTCATATCAATCGGCCTTCGGTCCAATCATTCATATCAATCGGCCTTCGGCCCAATCATTCATGTCAATCGGCCTTCGGCCCAATCATTCATATCAATCGGCCTTCGGCCCAATCATTCATATCAATCGGCCTTCGCTCCAATCATTCATATCAATCGTTGTCCACCATTCAGATTAATGAACTTACAAAACTTACATATAAGTAAACAATTGGACAACAGTATATTTCAAATATCTTGTTAAGATATTACTCACAGTGATCGGCTTGTGGCTTTGCCCTAGGGTTTGACCCTACACATTCCATGAACACAAAAAGGGTCACAAACAATTCAATCCATTCTTAAATTCACATTTTCCTCTTTAGGTTTTATTCTTATCTCTTTAATTCAATTACAATGCTCAATGTATGCCTAAGAGTACTTGGAAGTGAAAGAGAATAGAAAACGGAACTCAGAATGCATAATCAAAATTTTAGAAAATAGGGTCCCCGCTCGAGCGGACCCATGAGGTCTGCAAAAGTACTGGTTATGCCATTTTTACGCTCGAGCGTGGAACTTGGACGCTCGAGCGGAAGTCCATCCTATATAGCTCCCCGCTCGAGTGTGGACTTCCCAGCTCGAGCAGACATCATGCCTGCACAAAAATACTGGGAGCACGAAATTCACGCTCGAGCGGCGGTTTCCCCGCTCGAGCGGATATCAAATTTCTGGAAAATCCAGAATGTGTTCTTGAGCTCCAACTTCAAATTCAATGGCTCCAAATGCATGATTTCGACTCCAACTTCATATATATGTGTACTAACATGATACAAACACTAAATTACAACATTTTGGAGTTCAATTTCATAAATCAAATCCATGCATGCCTCATTTTCCACCAAATTCATCACTAACATAACAACTTCATGCATTCAAAGCTTCTACTCCCATGGATTGTACATGCATGTGACATATAACCCTCATTCTCACCCCATATGATGAAAAGATGGTCAAATATATGGATTTCAACCAAGATTCAACATGAGTCATGTAATTCAAGCTCAATTATGCAAATTCAAGACAATTATATACATGTATGCATACATTGACCTTCAATTCAACATAAACAACTCAATTCTACTTCAATCCTTACTCTTGATCATTAATCCACCTTGAATACACAAAATTGCACATTAAGCTCGTGGATTTACTTACTTAGAGGCTCAATTCTTCCAATCTATAGCAAATTCTTGAGTAATCTTCTAAAATCTCCAAGCCTCAAGACCAAAACCTCAATCTCCTACTCTCTCTCTCTCTCTACGGCCTGCCCTCTCTTCTTTCATTTGAGTTTATGATCAGCCAAAATAGATTAAAAGAGGGAATTTGAGGGTGTAGTGACTCAATACAACTAATCCCACTAAGTCCAATATAGTAATAATAAATAATAAGGCACTAATTCATCAATTTAATCAATTTAATCTGATTCGAATCAATTTTCAATTAAATTTTACCGTAAGCTCTAAAAATTATGTCAATCACGATGGCATAATCAATTTCGGATTCTGTGGCCAATAAGGCCCTCAATTTAATTTCCAAAGCAGATAATCAAACAAATATTCCTACGGTGAACAGATAGAAATTCAAAACCACATATTTTCACACAATGGCACATGAAATCATATTAAACACATAATCATACTCAAATTAAAGACCAATTAGCATACTACGGAACAGGGGCATCACAAGTATGGAGCCTGAGTCCATTGAAGCAAGGCTTCTAAAGGGATCAGGTCACTACTGATTATAAACGCAAGGCACCCTCATGGGTCTGAGGTAGGTTCTTGCCTATGAGTTTAAGCACAATTTGCTATCTTTGAGAGATATTAATTACTGATTTGATCATCAGAGTGCTCTCGGCTGGATGAACCACTGTTGGATTCTTATCTTCTTGTGCAGGTTATTGGGCTTAATCTATTCTGTCGGTACTCTCTAACTGAATTCCCCGTTTGGTTGTGAGGTCAAAAATCAACACCCACAATATATATCTATCTTTGTGTAAAATATAATGAAATGAAAATTAGTTTGGAAGTTAGAAATTAAAATAAATAATTAGAGACTTATAATTTATTTTTTAATTTTTTAAATTTTTGATGGGCAGTTAATATATAATTTAATTGCATTAATGTTTTTTTTTTCGAAAAATTATTATTGTTCAATGGAATTAACAATCTCATACTATTTCTCTACAAATAAATATAATCTTAAGTGGGGGCCACAAATTATTAATCCCATCTGCTCCCCAAATCCTCCATCAAACATGGCCATGATGTTTAAATTGGGCGGTGAAACGAGTTGTTTATCATTGTGGTTTATAGGTGGGGACGGAATTAGAATTTTATCATTAGAGAGGTTAAAAGACAAATAATTTTTTTTTATCATGTACATATGCACGCATATATGTATAATATGATATATAAATTATGTATATACATAAAAAAAAAATTAAATATCATAGAAGTAATTTCTATTAGGATGAAACTTTTTTGGTGCAAAATCAAAAGATGGAAAATGTTTTGTGGCCTGAATTTTTGTGACTCGAATGGATCGAATGTGTTAAAATGACGTTGTTTTATACTCAAAACGATGTCATTTTGAGGGTTTTGAGCCATTCGAGTCATAATTTTTGAGGCCACCTGTCATTGTTGTAAAAGAAGAGTGCAAGATAAGAGAAAAATGATATATGTATTTTTTTATATTGTGGGTCATTTTATGTATAAAATAAGATATATTTTTAAAATGTTATGACAAACCATATTTTTCACGAAAACAGGGGGGGTGGGGGGCCATGACCCCCATAATCTTCTCTTAGTTTCGTTCCGAGCAATGAGAACAAAATTTCGAAGAGGTGTCAAGACTATAAATTTCACCAAGATTTTTGTGGATAATGTTATGGTACAAACACTTAAAAAGATATGTATTAGATGTACTTTTATTAAGTATTTTTGTGGTACATGTTATTTATTTTTGTGGTAAATGTTATCTATTTTTCTTGATAAAATTAAGACAATTTATGATTCAAACATGAAATTATAGCATTTTTGTGATAATATTATACATTTTTTTATTAGAAAATATTTAGATAAAAAAATTATAACTTTATCACAAAAATACAAAACATTCCTACATAATACATAACTTCATTTCTGATCCACAAATTGCCGTAACTCTACCATAAAAATATATATAACATTTTTCCTACAAAAATGTATAACATACCAAAAAAAAAAAAAAAAAAAAAAAAGTAATATACATACTTTTTAAGGAGTGAGTACCATAGAATTTCTCCTAAATTGAAACTATATTTCTACAACACTTCCCCCATTAAAACCATGGCATCAATCATGAACGGAGCTACGTTTAGCAGAGTGGTGTCAGTTCACACCAATTTCTAAAATTTTGTACAATAGATGTAAAATTTTATCAACAAAATTGAGTTTTTGCACCCAAAAAAAAAAAAAAAAGCCTGAAATTGAACCCGATGGTGTTAAACAATAAAATCAAACTTTATATAGAATTTTTAATTTGCCAAGTCTACTTTAAAATTATATTGTTGATATTGCTCAAACGATCCGGAAATATGCCTTAATAATTGTGTAGCATCACTTTATGGTGTAAAGTTATAGATTTAACTCATGAACTGGAGTTTAACATTGTGTGGTTTCTGTTTTTCCAATTAGAATTGTAAAAGTGTGAATATTTGTGTTTTTTTTTTTTTTTTTTTTGGAGTAATTGTTCGTGGGAGAAGCTACTTAGAACTCCCATTCAAAACACACTAAGAAAGATTAATTTAAAGTTGCAAACTCAACTTTATTCACTCAGTATTTTTCTAAAAATACAGAAAACAAACAACAATAAGAGAAAGCCTCTCTTTCTCTCTAACTCGCACTCTTTTATTCTCTCTTCTTATTTCTTCTCTCAACTCCTACAATGGAGAGAGACTACCACTCTCCCTCCTTAAATAGAAACTCTTACTTTCCCTCATTTTCCACTCTCTAATACAATGCATATATATAATTTCGTAACAATGTGAATTCTCAATCAGAACAATAGATTAAGGGTTGGTTTGGCATAAAATAATATAAAAAGTCAAAAAGTCACTATCTTATTTAAGTCACATCATCTTATTTAAATCACATCATCTCTCTAACACATCACATCAAATCCAACCCAAACCCAACCCAAACTCAACCCATATAAGCCAATAAGTAAAAAAGTACACTTTTTTAGAACATCCCAAACCAACCCTAAACACGGATTGTAATCCTCTCCATTCCAACAACCTGATTTCAACTAGAACTCTCCAAGCCTCCATTCCAATAATGCATGAAGTTATTTCTCCATTGACTTTTTTCTAGAATCAAGCTTAGTTTGTTTTACTTAAATTTAACTAGCTAGTGTGAATTACTTTTGTCAATGTAATTAAGAATATGTGAAATTATAGAATATCATGTATTCAATATTATAAGTTGTGTAAAACTAAAATTATGACATTAAAAAAGATTCATGATAACTTGTTAAATAACCCCATTAAATGATATTTTTTTGCTACATTACATGGCCATAAAAGGGCCGTCTGTACAATTTTTTTTTTTCTTCGTGGATTGGAACCTGTCACGGCTGAATTACAGTTCAAAATGTTGTTAGGAGTTTTGTGGTTATCTTTTGTCGCAAAATGTACATTTTTAATGAACTGTCCAACAACGTTTGTCATGGAGTCGGTATTTCATTTTTTTTCTCGTTGTTAAATTTGGATTATATTTATTTTATTTTACTATTTATTTTTTTTAGTACACTACCCAATGCTTTTGTTGCAACTGAAAATTTGATTGTAATAACAATAGGATTTTGGTACAAATTATAATAATCCAAGTTATTTTAAATTGGAAAATGTTAACTCATTATAATCACGCTTGCTGATTTTTATCATGAGTGTGATGTTAAAATATTTTCATAATATATTTATATATATTTAATTGTGTAATATAGTTACATGGATTATTAAAGAGAAGTGAGTTTTGGGTTTAAATCAAAGGCTGTAACCATTGAATTTAAACAAAAAAAGTGTCTTTTGGATTTCAATTATGGGACGTAACCAATGGATTTAAACCAAAAGACATGACTCTTGAATTTAAAGGGCGTCACTTTTTGACTCTAAAAGACATGACCTTTGGTGTAAGGGACAAACTGATGCCTATATAAAGGAGAAATGGGTCGACAATTAGATATATATTTTTTTATGAAATTTCTCTCAATGATATATATTATTATTTTCCTCCTTACTTGGTGGATTAAAAAAATCTAAAGGTATTCGGGATCTGATTTTATTCGTACATAACGTAATCAGATATCAGTCTTTAGACTAGGTTTCATTATATCTTGGAGGCGGATTCGCAAGTAACCCAATGCACACCATATTCGATAGAATTGGTGAAGGTGAATATCGTCTTAAGGAAAGCGATGTTATAACGTGCATTGAAGCAATATTAATTATTTTCTGTTATATCTCTTTCCATCTCATTTATCAAAATTTGCAACAACAATCTTAACACAATGTATTTCCTAAGAGATGAAAGAAAATAATTGTTTATATAAAAATATGATTAACAATAAAATATTAATCTAATTTCAATATTGGTGAGGTGTTAATTGCAAGAATCGCTTCGAATACGGAAACGTTATGAGTAATGATTCATCCCCCTTTTTTCCTCACCCCCTTTGACTCCCTCTGTCTCTCATTGGTTACCTTTTCTTTTTCTTTTTCTTTTTTTTTCCTGCTCCACCATCACCCCTGCCACGTGGCAAAGGGGGTGAGGGGGTGACCCCCAAAAGGGGTCCCAAGCATTATTCTTTTCTATTATGGTTTTGTTATGGTGGGGCCATCAGAAGTTTTTACGTGGAGATTGTCATTGGTCACCACGTGGACCTTGGAGGGAATTTCATTTCTGTTTGGTTAAATGGTTATGTTGTTGAATCACGGACTTTTGGGTTATGACTTTTGTGTCCGTGGTCCACAGTGCTGTAAGTGGTGGGCCACAATTGTAAACACTTGTGGGCTGTTATTTAGGTTTATAGGGCATATTTGATTAGGTGGATTAGAGTATAGGATTGTGCTTATTAATTCGTAGGTCTAATTATTCTATATTTGTTTTAACATTTTGGTTTAGGATTATTAATCTAATGGATAATTAATCCAACAAATTTGTAGGATTATTAGTAATGGGATAGGGGTGGGATTATTAATCCAATGGATATTAATCCAATTGGATAGCGAATACCACACTAATTTAATAGGATTATTAATACTTCACTATTAGTCTTGTGAATCAAACATGACCATATGCTATTCTTTTGTTCAACCATAATGCGGAAGTAAATGATTTATAGCGATTTATTCATGATGATTGATTACGTGATTTTCATGTGACTCTATATGATGTTGGTATTGAGCCATCTCCGCCAAGGGTGATTGAGGAGTCGTAGTTATAGGGAATTACAGTTCGATGGCTAGTTGAGTCAGGGACTTGGAGATGAGCGGCTTACTGGTTTTCTGGTTACCTCTTGTCTTCACGTGACCCATCCTGATTGATCGTTAGCCACTCCAGACATGGAGTGAATGGGACACTACCGTGGGGATTGAGGCTTGTGATCAACTTAGGAATGAACTGGAGGATGTGGTGGTTACTCTTGTGATGGGATCATTGTCGACTATGTCTGTTGTTGTGGTGGTTTTTGGTTTTCACTAAACTTCCCAAGACTATTGATTATGGTGATTGCTTGCGCAAGCTTCATGTGACTCCGCTAGGATCTTTCATGGAATAGATTTTTTCCTTCGTTATGGTTTTGGTTGAGTGGCTAGGATGTCACGGCTGTGAGGAGCAAGATGCTTATTGGATTCCATGTTTTCATCCAAGGTAGAGACTAGGAGCAAGTGGGAGCGGTTATCATTTTTTGATTGGTCTTGTTGGATGTTTAGTTTCGTTACTTGTATTGTGAGTATATCTGTTTTGTTTAATAAGCTGTGGTTTTTTTTTTTTTTGTATATTTGCCCATATATCCACCCCAAGTTGCCATCTATTATCTCTGATGGTAGGGGTTACTTGGGGGAAAAAAAGGATATATGGGCAAAGTTGGGATTTCTTGTATTTATGTTGGTCTTCCACTTCTGTGGGGGTGGTTTGCAGTGGTAGTTTTTTTTGTTTTTATTATTTGGTAGGGCGTGCTTTGGGTATGCCCCTTGTAAACTTGTACATTTTATTGTCTTTATTTTATGACTTACTCACCCAAAAAAGAAAAGAAAAGAAAGGTATGCATTTATTTATGCAAATCTGCATTTGCATGATAACATTTATGTTATGTGAATACAATAGTTTGTTTGCATGGTCATATATATATATATATATATAAGTTTGTGCCAATAAATAAGAGATTCAAATCTATTTGAGTCACTAGCATTGTCTTATGATACTAATAATTCTGTTAACATGTTTCTGTATGAATTTTCAGATTTATTTAACACTTGTTTTGCATTTAAATTTTTGTTCATATAAACTTTTTAAATATTATGGGTCTAGGTTTGATCCATGGTACGTATATGTTCACAATGAAGTTATTGGTTAGGGAGTCCATTTAAATTAGAGTATTTATTTATGCTTTTTACTGTCACACCCCAAACTCGCCCCTAGAAGTTTGGGCATGACCGAGCCGATAATGAGTTCCAAAACCAAATAAGCACATAACATGAATACCTTATACGGTACGAGGCCTAAACAAAAGCAGTTATTAATTTTAAATGACATCCATTGAGCCAGTGTTTAGATGCTAGGATCACAAAACACTTCATCACATAATTCAACATATAACGTAGCATATACGTAAGTGACAACTATATACATGCATACATATACAATCCCAACCCCATAACTGGGGGTATAACTAAAACATTCAAGGGCGAAAGTTATACATGATTATCGACATTTGACAAAAGTGCTAATGACCCAACGTTTTGAGCCATGAAAGGAACTCTACAAAAATACATAAACTCCATTTAACTGATTGGTCACGGCGAGATTGGCAAAAAAACTGCTAGGGCTAGAGTAAGACTGACCTATGAGCTGATTACCTACATAGACATACATAACATAGAGTGAGCAGGGCTCAGTGAATAATAGCATGTAGGCAATTCGTATGAATAAATAAAAATCACGTCGTATGTAAGTACATATGTCACATGCTTGTCTTTATTCTACATTTATTTCCAAAATGGCCTCGGGCCCAATATTATACAGAACGGCCTCAGGCCCAATATCATACAGAATGACCTCAGGCCCAATATTATACAGAACGGCCTCAGGCCCAATATCATACAGAATGACCTCAGGCCCAATATCATACAGAACGGCCTCAGGCCCAATGTTATACAAGACGGCCTCAGGCCCAACATATCAACAGCTGTTCGGAGCATTAGAGGGCAAGTAGAACATTGACATGTACACTACCTCCCTCGGCCTTAGGGCTGTCAACAAGAAGTAGTTTATATCAGAACGGCCTCGGGCCCAACAATGACAAAACAGAATGACCTTGGGTCCATAAGGATACCATTGCTTAATATCACACACAAGTTTTCCAATTGTTCACCATATGGAGACATAACCTATTCACGGGTAACAGTGTGCTAACAATAACTATTAGAAATAAATAAAACATATCACTACATTACTATTACTCACAGTCTTGTAGGGAGGCAATATTCATTTCCTGTACGTGACCTACACACAACATGCAACTCATAAATTAGTCTATTTACTTTAGTCTTTTCCTTTTTAATCAATATTTGATTCCTTCAACCTTCGTTTAATTACAAGCATTTTAAAAGCTTCAAATACACATTTTTAGCAACCCCAGAGGGTCAAACAGAAGAAAAGAAACGCACATAATTTTTTCCCTGGGGCCGCACGTGTGGAAAGGTGGGCCTCATGTGCACCCCATACGTGCATTTATTTCAGAACCTCAAATTCACACTCCCCTGTTTTCCGCACGTGCGACTGTGAACCCTGCACGTGCGGTGGTGCTTCCCACACGTATGACTATGAGCCTTACACGTGCGGTCGCAGCCTCTGTTTTGAGCAATTCAAACCAAGGCAAAAATCCAACAAGGCAACCATATTATAAAGTAGAAAATAGGGAAATTAGTGCAATGTTATGATATAACATCACAATAAACATAAATCACAAGCTTATCTAGATCATAACCCCCTCCAAATTCATATTCACAACTCAATTTTCTTAGGTTTCTAGCCATATTTGGTTTTATATATATATATATATATATATATAACCATCCAAGTATAGATTAATTCAAACATGTAAAACCAAAGAATAAGATGTAATTTTCCTCCTTATAGCATAAATTAATTCAAAACAACCAAATGATAAGAACATCTTTCCAATTAACCAATTATCATACACTTGACCTCAATTACAAACCCTAGCTTGCGTGAATGTAAAAGAAGTTCTTACTCAAGTCAATGAGAGAGGTTATTCTAGGTGGGATATATCTACCTTGAGCCCAAATCTCTACAACTCTTCTCAATTCTTCAATCTCCTCCTTGATGATGTCTCTTCCCTTTTTCTTCCTCTCTAGCACTCTCTCCTTCTCAGGAGATATTTCTTTGTGATGGAAAATTACCAAGTTAAGGGTTAAGGAGGTTATTTAAGAGTTGACCACAAATTAATCAATTTAATCATTACGAACCAAATTGTTACAAAAATTCATATTATGATCTAAAAATCATGCTCATCACAATTATAAAGTCAAGTTCGGATTATCGCACTTCTAAGGTTTCTAATTCCTAATCCAAACGTCACAATTGTAATAGATTTTTCACACAATTGACAGATATAAATCCGTGGTCATATAATTCACACAATTAAGCTTAATTTTACTTGGAATTTCACATTAAGCATATAATTACTCATATAATAAGAGACTGAAGCATACCATAAAGCATATAGGAGGGTCGGGTTATTACATTTACAATGAAGAAAATAATATTTTCTTAATATTTGGTCCTTTGAATTTTTTTTTTGATTATTCATGTGAATTTAACAAACTGTTTAGAAAAGACAGTGGCGTTGCATTGCTAGAATAGTTTACGCAGCCTTTGTCCCGACATTAACTAATATTGTGTTAACATCAATACATTGGTAGAGTTGGATGTGTTTGGGGTATAATTTTCAAACTGTGGTCGTAAGAAGATGACGGTTGTCATGTGTGAATGTCGAAAGATGCCAAACGGTGTCTTTAAAGTTACACTAGAATTGGTGCGTGGGCCTATCATATTTTTCTTTAGAATTGAACTCTTTATAATGGTCCTAGTATATTGGTCACTGAATTAATCTGATTCTTCTTTTATTTGATGAATATTATGTATTTAAATTTTATAATTGTGAGATTTTTCAATTATGTATAATTGTTTGTAAGTTAGTATATCAAGAACCTTGTTCTGGATTTAAGAAAAGGTACAAAATATTTGAAATATATTTTGTGAAAGCTTTCAAAAATATGTTTTTAAAATTAGGTTATGGTTTTAACTATTAAAATCAAGGTATGATTTTTGAATTGTGATTTCTTGAACTTGAGAAAATATAGAGTATATATTATATACTTGGAAAAATTTTCTAAATGTAATTAAATTAGAATTTCTAATTTATGTAACTTGTATTTGAATTCAAATTTTATATTGATTGGTCAATTATTTATGATTCAAAACAATTACAAGCGCAAATCATGAAACTTAAGATAATATAAGAAAGTGTTCTAAAGTTTTTGATTGTTTAAGTCCCACAATTTATTTCTCAAAATTAGTGAGAATGGTTAGTTTATATATTAAAGTGGGTATCCAATTATTTGAAAGGATACAAAAGCGCATACTTAAACACTTACACTACAGGAAAAAACACATTTGGCGACCAAAATTCCCGACTAAAAAAAATTTGGTGGCTGAAAGTATAGCTTTTGGCGACTAAAAAAGCATTAGTAGCCAAAAGCAAAGATTTTTGGTGACTAAAAAAATTTAGTAGCCAAAAGTATAGTAATTGGCGACTAAAAATCTATTTGGTCGCCGATATATGGCTTTTACCGACCAAAAAAAAATTAGTAGCCAAAAGTTAGGCCCTTTGGCAACTAAAAAAAATTAGTAGCCAAAAGTGAGGCATTCGGTGACTAAATTGATGTTTGGTCGCCAAAAGTGAGGCTTTTACCGTCTAAAAAAATTTTGGTAGCCAAAAGTTAGGCCCTTTGGCGACTAAAAAAAATTTAGTACTAAAAAATTTTTCTTAGCCAAAAGTGAGGGTTTTTGGCGACTAAAAATAATTTAGTAGCCAAAAGTGAGGCATTCGACGACTAAAAAGAAGTTTAGTCACCAAAAGTAGTAATTTTTGGGCGGGAATTTTATTTTTAACTACTAAAAAATTATTAGTAGCCAAAAGTATAGAATTGGCGACTAAAATTATGTTTAATCGCCAAAAGTGGTCTCTTTTTTTTCTAATAAATAATTTATTTTTAGATAAATTATGTTCAATAAAAAATAATTATCTTTATATATATACTTTTATATTAATACGGGTCTATGTACTATATAAATAATATATGTTGCATCTATAATCATATGGTGTTATGGAGGCGTAGTGGAAAAAGGGTGTTGTATAAGGTTTATAGTGTCGGAGGTTGATGGTTTGAATCTCCACAAGAGCAGAGTGTAATTTTTTTTTTCACGAAATCACTTTTGGCGACTAAAAGGTTTGGTCGCCGATTTCTTGAGCATTGGCGACTAAAATATTGGTCGGTAAATGTATAATTTCAAAAAAATATAATTCACTATTGGCTACCAATAATTTAGTAGCCAAACATTGGCCCTTTGCCGACTAACTAAAATTTAGTAGCTAAAAGGTAGGTTTTGCCGACTAAATAAAATAGTAGCCAAATGTTTCACTTTCAGCGACCAAACACACGTTTAGTCGCTAAAACATTCGCCGACAGGGTTTAGGCGACTAAGTTGGCGACAAAAAAATTTAGTCGCAAATTGGTTTTGGCGACTAAAAAAGTGACCTTTGGCGACTAATATTTTTGGTCGGCGAAACTGTTATTTCTTGTAGTGTTAGCATTAAAACTATGGCTTAGAGTAAATAAAGATTACTCTTGGTGGGGGTTTATCTCTTAGAATTAAAGAGATAATTTTTACAATTTGTTAGTCTCTTGTAACAAAAGAGATGGAGTGACATGGTATTTTTGTCATGGATTTTTCTTGAAATTTTCAAGATGCAAACTCATCATCAATGTGACTTGATAGTTACGATAGTGATTATTAGTCTGAACATGTTGATCACGTTATAAACTATGGTAATACATAGCTATGTAATAATTTTGTTCACATGACTGTGAATTATCTAAGAAATACTTGCAAGAGATTTATGTGAGATCATCAAAGGGAATGGGTCTTAAGCCCAAGTAACATATCACTCCGGATGGAAACTCGACTCAATGCTTGAAGAACTATCAAGTCCTTGAGTTCAATGAGCCCAAGTACACCATATGTTGTGATTGCAAGCACCTAAAATTTTATTTTTATAACCATCCCAAGGTAAAGTGTTTGGGATCTGTAATGCAAAAGAGGAGGTTGAGCTACTTAGCTCTTTATAAGTTTACAACAGTGAGTTAGAGTACTATAGTTACAGGGGTACTCTCAATAAGCTTACCTATATGAGTGTAGGAGGTGGTGTCGCTTCCTATAAGTCTAAGGGCTTGACTCTAAAACGTGCAAGAAACAAGATATAGACACAAGGCTAATCCATGTGTCGGCTTTTTGAATTACCTAAGGAGAAGAGAATTTGTGTGTGAGACGTGTCTGGTTAATCGTATAAGACCACTAGTTCAAAGACAAGTCTACTATGCCAAATTGATTAACTTTGATGTGTTTTCACTAAGTGGATGATTCAAATCGAAAGATATCTTCGTTTATGCATAAATTTTCCTAATCTATTCAAGTTGTTATTTTCATATATTTTGAAAATGGTGAGGGATTGTTGGAACATTTTCATAATATATTTATATATATTTAAATGTGTAATATAGTTATATGAATTATTAAAGAGATGTTATTTTTGGGTTTAAATCAAAGGGTATAAACATTGAGTTTAAAGAAAAAAGTGTGTCTTTTGGATTTAAATCATGGGTGTTAACCGTTGGATTTAAACCAAAAGACATGACTCTTGGATTTAAAGGGTGTCACTTTTTGACTCTAAAGGACATGACCTTTAGTCTAAGGGACAAACTGATGCCTATATAAAGGCAAAATGGGTCGACAATTGGATATATAATTTTCCATGGAATTTCTCTCAATGATATATATTGTTATTTTTCTCTTTATTTGGTGGATTAGAAAAATCCGAAGGTACTCGAGATCTGATTTCGTTCGTGCATAATGTAGTCAGACATCAGTTTTTAGACTGGGTTTCATTGTATCCTAGAGGAAAATTCGCAGAAAACCTGGTGCACACCATATTCGACAGAATTAGTAAGAGAAAATATCGTCTTAAGGAAAGCAATGTTGTAACGTGCCTTGAAACAATACTATATTATTTTCTGTTTTATTTCTTTCCATCTCATTTATCAAAATTTGCACCAACATGTGATATAATAAAAGGTAAACAATATCACAAAATTATGTTTCTGTTATTAATAGTGAGTGAAAGATTTGTGAAAAGCACAAAAAGACAAAGAAGAAGAAGAGAAACAAAGCCATTATTCATGTGGCATAATTTTTTTGTAATTCTCAATATACAATGTTTTTTTTAGATCCCTCTAATTAGTCCTATTACATCGAATGCTCTCTCTAATTTGTCAACCTTGCTCTGGTTTCTTCCATCACCCACGGTCTGTCAGATTTCTTTTCCTCCTCTATGAAATGACCATTTACTCACTGCCCTCATTTCTATTTGTAGTGAAGAATCTATATCTATGTCTAGTTTTTTTGATCAACAAAGAAGAAGAGAAACTTTACTGATGAAAAACAAGCAAATACAAGCATAAACTTACATCAATAAAAGGGGGAAGTGCAAAAGGCATCATAACTATCATTCCACAATCCCAACTAGGTTGGCACCAAGGAGAAAGCACAATGATATGCTAGCACTAGTCCCACGAACTGTCGAGAAACCAATCCAAATCAAAACATTGACAAAAAATAGAAAAGCGAAAATAAAAAACCAACCAGCTACATAAGAGTCACAACCTCACAGCAAAATCAATACACCAACAAACTCCAACAGCTTATAAACAACATCTCACTTGCTTCAAGTTTGCAATAACATCATGCACTGAGTAATTCACACCCTTCATATTAGAGTTAACCCATAAAGCAATTCAAACTTTCACTAGCTCCCCCATTTCTACTTGATCAACATGACCCTCTATAAATAAACATTCATTCCTTAGTTTCCATACAGACCACAGTATTGCCAAATGGACTACCTTCTAAATCTCCAACTCATTCTTCCTCTATTTCATACTAGACTACCATTGCAACAAAACCTCCACAAAACCCGGTGTTATCCATTTTACATCCCACCAATTCACCAAATCAAACCATACATTTCAGACCAAAGGGCATAATAACACATGACCTACTATTTCCATCTTTGCCTTACAAAACACACAAAGAGAACTTACATTGTCATTCAATACTCCAATCCTCTGCATAAAATTTGCAGACTTTATTCTCCCCCTCCAAGCTAACCAACTGAAGAACCTTTGGAGGTGCTGAATTTTTCCACAACAACTTTGACATGTTGAGCATTGACCCTTTCTCCGACTCCATACTTTACTATACCGAAGCCACAGAGAACACACCTAAACTGTTTGACATTCATGAGCAGAACTCCTCAGCCATATGATTTAGATTAGGTGCCTCTGATAATAATACATTAAACCTTTGAAACTCCTCATCCTCCCAAGCTAAGAGTGGTCTTCTAAACTCCAGCTTCCAATCTCTGTCTTGCCCTTTTCTTTGATAGAAAAATTGCAATGAGCCTTCCTTCTCCATTGAGAGACTGAACAATCTAGGAAAGTCATTCCTCAAACTTCTGCTATTAAACCATTTATCAGTCCAAAAATGAATCATCTCCTCATTCTCAATGATAATCTTGAAATTTTGTGCAAACAACTCGACCACAATAGGATTTGAAGAAACAGAGGATATAATGCCCTTCCACACACTAGACACCATATTAGATTCCACTGTTGCTGGGATCCACTTTCCCTTAAATCCATCATATTTGTTACAAACCACCTGTTTCCATAATGACTTCTGCTCTCTACCTTACCTCTACCATCATTTTAACAATAAACAGACATTAGCATCACTCAAGTTTCTCACAGCTAACCCACCTTGGGCTGTACTTTTGTATACTTCCTTCCAGCTTACTAGATCAACTTTCCTTCTAATCTCAGAACCTTCCCACAAGAAGTTAGATTGAATTCTCTCAATTGTTTTAGCAACTCCCACAAGCATTTTAAAATATGATAGAAAGAACATAGGTAGACTTGACAAGACAGATCTAATCAGGGTTAATCTACTAACAAAGGATAAGAACCTCCTCTTCCATAATGCTAACTTCTTCTTAAACTTTTCCATCACAGGTTGCCATGTACTTCTTCTCCTTGAGTTTGCCTCTAAAGGTAAGCCGAGATAAGTAAGTGTTAATCTCTGACTGAGGTAATTGAGCTTTATGGAAAACTCCTTAACCATTACCTCTTCTATACATATCCCGCAAACAATACTTTTATGAAAATTAATCTTTAGACCTAACATTACTTTGAAGCACCTCAGTAAGAGAAATGAGAAATTATGCTTTCATCCGCAAATTGTAAATGAGAAATTTTCAACTCATTAGGTCTAACTGAAGATCTTCTTATCAATCCCCTTTCTTTTGCTTTCTCCGGTAAGAGATTTAAACCTTCAGCCACTATATTAAAGAGGAAAGGTGAGAGTGGATCACCTTGTCTTAACACCTTTTGAGGAGAAAATTCTACAGTGGGTGACCTATTAACAAGCACTGATATCCTTGATGTAGAAATATACGACTTAATCCACCCCACCCATTTTTCACCAAAACCAAAGTTTACCATCATTGGTAACAAAAATTCCCAATTAACCGAATCATATGCCTTCTCGAAATCCAATTTAAGAATGATTCCTTTTTTCTTTGTCTTTCTCCACTAATTCACTTCATTTGCAATTAAAACCCCATCAAGAATACATCCGCCTCCAAGGAAAGCAGTCTGAACTTTCCCTATAAACTTAGGTAACACTTGTCTTAGTCTTCTAGTTAGTACTTTAGCCAACACTTTGTAAATTGAGCTAACCAAACTAATATGTTAATATCCACTCAAATCAGTGCGGTTCTCCTTTTTAGGAATCAACGTGATGAAGGAGCTATTTACCCCTTTAGCCATCTTCCCATTATTGTGAAACTCTTGGAAAATTTTAATAAACTCACCTTTCATTATAGACCAACATTTTTTAATGCAAGACAAATTGAAACCAACTAGCCATGGGTCCTTATTTACATCGCAATCTTGAATGGCTGCCCAAATTTCTGCTTCACAGAACTCTGCCTCTAACACATCCTTTGAATAAGCCAGACTAATGGATAAGAAGGAACCTGACAATTTAGGCCTAGACTTCCAATTTTCAATAAACACACTACTAAAATGATTCACCACTACTTGTCTCACCATATTTGGATCTTCAAACACTACACCATTCGCCTTCAGCGAACCCAATAAGTTTTTCCTCTGCCTTCTACTTGCCATAAAGTAGAACAATCTAGTATTTTTATCACCATTTTACGCCCATGTCATTCTTAACTTTTGTAACCACATTCTTTCCTTACATCTACTGAGATTCCACACTTAACTTCTAACCTCTCTTCTTCTTTTCAATTATGTCTCCAACAGAGATCTGAATTCAGCTTTCAAATCCCATTCATGCAATTCTTGGGTTGGTCATCAATATCTCCAAATACCTCACTGTTCCACCTTCTCAAATGTGCTCTCAAGATCCTCAATTTACACATGATTCTAAAACTGGCCCAACCTAAAATCTAAGCCTCCTCCCAAACTTTCTTCACTTCCATTTTGAATTTGGATGGAGTGTTCGTGCTTTAATAAACCTAAAAGGTTTTAGACCCCAGTCCCTTTCATCCTCCATTACCAGAACTGGGCAGTGATCAAATATACTTCTAGATAATCCCCATTGTTTCAATTGACACCTCTCCAGCCAAGCAGGGTCAACTAGAAACCTGTCAATCCTACTCCACCTATCTCTTTCCATTGCATTACACCATGTGACTGTTCTTCCTTGCATAGGTAAATCAATTAACTCCACTCTATCAATAAAATCATTAAAATCTTCCATTCCCCTCTCCCTCCTTGAACATCCCTTCTTTTTACTCATGAATCTAATTTCATTAAAATTGCCTCCCAAACACCAACGGTTGGGATAAGAAGGTTTAAGATTGATAAGACTCTCCCATAGATGTCTTCTTTTCAATGCATCATTCAGAGCATAAATATTGATAATAACACACTGGAAATTTTATATCTATATCTCTATACATATTATAGCAAAAGGTCTTTTCAATAAGGAGAGCTATTAAAGCTAAAGCTCTATGCCGTAAATTTGTTGATTTACCAGCTTTAAAAATAAATAAATAATCTATTAGCACACATATTCTTTTCTAAAAATTTTTCTTTCTTCTAATTAAAAAAAAAAGTAATTTCTCTCACATTCTCTCATTTCTTTATGATAAAAAAGATAATTTACCTTGCATCTCTAGCACTTATATATACAGTTCTTTTTTTTTCATTTTAAAAATAAATAAATAATTTATTGACCCACATGTCTCTCCTAAAAGTTTACCTTTTCTAAAATAAAAGGTAATTTCTCTTACATTTTCACTTTCTTTAAATAATTAAAAAAGAAGTAATAACCTATCCTAAATATCTCACTATAAAGTATGGATACTGAGAGGGTAATTTATAATTGGGCCGAGCTAAGGGCTTCTTTGTGAGTTGGGCCGCACAATGGACCGGGGTAAGGTTTGACGTAGGCCGGTCTTAGAGCTAGCAAGCTTGACCCAGGCGAAGTTCGGACAGAGCTATGGATTGAGAAGCTTGGGCCTTGTGTGATCGACCTCATCCTGGTTAGCCCGGTGAGGGATTGCTGCAGATTAGCTCGTTTCGAACAACTAGAACCGATGTGTACTTGGACGGGAACCGAGCTAGGCACTGCGTACAGAATCACCGAATTGAGTATGTCAAAGGGTAAGTGTTAGCTCGGTCATCCTGTCATCCAACCATGGTAAAACCATCTCACTTGGTTTAAGCAGTGAGGGGGGTGTTGAAGGATAAGCATTATCTTTCAAGAGTGTGATCCCTAGGAGGACTCTACTTTGAGGAATAAGAATCCTACTAGGATTATGCTATGCAGAACCTATAAAAGCTCACAACATAACCTATGTAGAGGTAACACAACTTTGATTTCCGAATACATAGAGCTTTTGTCTATTTGTCTATTTTGCTGACTTAGGCATCGGAGAGGTATCCGGCACACACCCGCCAGCTAGCTCATGTTTGTGTTTTCAGGGAGTAAAGCGACGACATTTGGAGGAGCGCAGACTTGATCAACAGGATTATATGAGAACATTATTTTGTGCTCGTACAGATACTTTGAAAAATATGTTGTACCCGTATCAGGTTCTTACCAGTGCATGGTACCCCGTATGGTATTTCTATATACGTATCAGGTACACGAAACACGTATCTAAATTTTTTTCTCTTAATTTTTGGCATACCTAGATGTACCTTGTATATACCCAAGTTGTACCGTATCTTAATTGAAACAATATTTTCTTCTACTACAGAGATAAAACTCCTTTCACTAAGACTTCTTTTTATTTTTTTGTTTTATACTTAGCATGATTTTAAAATTAAACTATGATTTTTAAGTTATTTAATATATTGACATTTAATTTTGATTTATATCTTTACTTTTGGTATTAAATGTTAATTGTACGTTGGACATTAACAAATTAAACTATTTATTTAATTTTTGCATTACTCTAAATTAAAAATATATATTTTTTTACAAACGTACCAAGCCATACTCATACCCAAATTTTTCTGAATTTTACCGCATCGACATATCCATATCGTATCAATACCAGTACTCGTACCCGTACCCGTACTTCATAAATCTCTCATATATACGATTTCTCTCAACACAATAGTGACAATCACATTACCTTACCTCTCTTATGTTTTCTCATGGCGGCCAGCGAATGACTCCCTCCCACTCTTAATTACTATAACAGGTTAATCAATTCACTTTTGTTATTTGTTTTATTGATATTATGCAGGGGTAAACATTAACTCTTTACTACCTCACACTTTCTTATGGATTAAAGCTATCATCTATACTATTATATAAGTTATACATACTATGTATGAATGGTTTGTAGTCTATGTGAATTGTCTATCCCATGTGTTTGATTAACTATCATTCACTACTCTAATGTGGGGTTTGAACTCTCTGAATTATTTGGAGGCCATGTGAATGGCTTGTGGTAAATATATGACCAACTATCATTTATGTATGTTTCAACTATAATTGTGTGAATATTCGTAAAGCTACATGATGTGAGTCTCAAGTTTTCAACAAACTTTGAATAGGTTGAGTGAATTTATTTATATTGTGGTATGGTTATGATTAATCATCACTTGGATGACATTATTTAGGTTTATTGAAATGAAAGTAAAATTAAATAAGTGATATTATTTAGGTTTATTAAAATGAACGTAAATTAAAATGTAAATCATATGATACATTAAGTTGCTTTTAAGGTGATTGCATAAGGTGTACCACGTTTACGAAACTACTCTTAATTTGGGGGTTTTTTTATTTTTTTAAATTTTAAAATTGTATAACTTTTGGTAAATATATTGATCAAATTTATATATATACATTTTGTTACATCAGAAAGAAAACTACAGCAAAGGGCTAAGCCCATTCACTAGAGAGTCTTATCATGTTTGCAACTAACAAGTTCCTAATTTCAACTGCATTCACCACCAACATTTCCTCAGGCTGTCTTACACCCAATTTAGCCAAAGCGTCTGCTGGAAAATTTGGTTTTTATAGACTTATTTTGGGCCTTCTTTGAGCCCAAAATAGAGAGGGCCCCAAACGTCTTTTGGGGTGGGTCCGAAGAGGTGACGTGTTCCTTGCCACATGGCAAGTCACACTGCGAAGATGGTTCATCAAAACCATTTATGAGTGAATGGGAAGTTGACGTCGTTTTCAGGTTTGTGGAATGGACAATTAAAGAAGTAAATATGGGTTTCCTGGACATGGGTTGTCCCACATTGAAACTTTAAGAGAGCTTTTGTGGGTATATAAGCTCTTGGTGTACTAACTTGGGTTGGGCCCCAAGGGGCACCCTAAGTTTGTAGAAGGGAGGAGTTATGGACAAAGTGAATCTTAGCCCAAACCACCACACACGTGTCGAACCGAGCCGTTTTTATCTCCTTCAGTCCTAAATTTCCTAACAGATTCAACTATTTTTATAGTTATTAAACTGCCAGAAACTATTGCAGTTACACAGATTTGAATCTGTACAGATCAAACTGTCCAGCAGATCTATTGAAATTCAAACATTATCTGTTCAGTTTGTTTTTCACACCTGTTCGTGTCTATATAAACCATATCTATTCCCGCATCTTGTACATCTAAAATTCTTGATTTTCCTTCTAGTTTTGCTTTCTTGTATGATATATTCTTCATATTAGATTTTTAGGAAAATTAAAGAGAGTATAGAACACAGGTTCTAGTTCGCCGAACAAATTGTTTGGAGTGCTACTACAATTTGTGAAGATCATTGTATCTTGGGAGATAGACGCCACTTGTCTATAAGCACCATAGCGGGGCGAATCTGTCTTAAGGACATAGTATCTCACACTCGACTTGATCTTTTATTTATTAATTCAGTTCGATAAAATAAATTTGGTACGCTATTTATTTTATTTGTTTGATTTTGTTTCAATTTATTTATTATACACAGAAGATTGTTCTAACAATCTTAAGACAAATTTGAATTATTTTGTTTACAAAATTTTTCATTTGTTTCCTTTTTCTTTCTATTTCTTACGGAAATTATTTTCTGTGATTTTACAAAATAATATTCTGGTTGGAAAACAAATAGTAGTAATATACTGGTGTCATTAACAATTCAGAATATTTATTTATGAAAGTTTGTTAGAAATTAATTTTGATTTCAGAAACAATTTCTGAGTGTTCATTAATTAAAATTCTATTTCAGTATTTTAATTATTGAAGTGTTACAGAAATTTAATTTTTTGTGTGGAATTAATTTGGTTAAATAAAAATTTATTTTATTTCCAAATTAATTGAAAGTAAAAGTTACAATTCTTGTTTCTTTTATTTTTAGTGGAATTTAATTCTGTGGCTTTGGTTTAAATTTTCTGTGTAATATAAAATTCTAATTCTAATTTTGTTTTATAATTTAGAATTCATGGCTACTGAAACTAATGCCCAAACAAGTACTAGTGTGGTGGCTGCAATTGCTTAAACCCCTCCTGTTGTGACTATGCCAGTCAATCATGGTGAGAAGCCAGAGAAGTTCTCAGGAACTGATTTTAAAAGATGGCAACAGAAAATATTTTTCTATCTTATTACTCTGAACCTGGCTCGTTTTCTCCGTAAGAATGCTCCTACTCTAAACGAGGATAAAACTGACTGGCAAGTGGTTGCTGCGGTCGATGCCTGGAAACATGCTGATTTCCTTTTTCGGAACTCTATCTTGAACGGACTTGACAACACATTATACGACATCTACAGTCCTATCAAAGCAGCAAAGGAATTTTGGGAGTCTTTGGTGAAAAAGTACAAAACAAAAAATGCCGGCTCAAAGAAATTTGTGGTTGGCAAATTCCTGGACTTTGTGATGGTTGATTCTAAGACTATGATCAGCCAAGCTCAAGATTTCCAACATTCTACATGACATTCACGCAGAAGGCATGTCTCTTAGTGAATCGTTCCAAGTTGCTGCCTCAATTGAGAAATTATCACAAGACTGGAAGGAATTCAAGAACTACCTCGAACACAAGCGCAAAGAAATGTCTTTAGAAGAATTGATTGTGCGTTTGAGGATTGAAGAGGACAACCGCAATTCTGAAAAGCGGGCTGGTAAGCATCCAATGGAGTCTAAGGCAAATGTGATGGAACATGCTCTAAAAGCCAAGAAACGAAAGCTTTCTGGAGAAAGTTCATCACAAGGCTCTAAAATGTACAAGTTTAATGGCAAGTATTACATCTATGACAAAGAGGGACATCGGGTCAAAGATTTCCGTAGCAAAGGCAAAGGCAAAAGCGAAAGAAGAACAAGCAAAAAGTCTGCTCAAGCCCATATGACCGAAGTGGACAATATTTCTAATGGTGCATATGACATAAATCTTTCTGCAGTTGTTTCAGAGGCAAACCTTGTCGGAAATCCTAAAGAATGGTGGGTGGACACTGGTGTTACTCGCCACATCTATGTCGACAAAAAGATGATCACATCTTATTTTACAATAGACAACGGTGAACGACTTTTTGTGGGCAACTCGTCAACTTCCAAAGTAGAAGGACAATGAAAGATTATTCTGAAGATGACATCTGGAAAGGAACTTACTCTCAACAATGTGCTGCGTGTACCACACATTCGCAAGAACCTTGTTTCCGGATCTTTGTTGAGTAAAAATGGGTTTAGGCTAGTTTTTCAAAGTGAAAAATTTGTACTTACCAAAAACGGGATGTATGTAAGAAAATGTTACATGTCTGATGACCTTTTCAAAATGAATGTAATGACTGTTGTACCATCTGTTATTAATAAAAATACATCTTCTTCTTACTTGCTTGAGTCTTCAAATTTATGGCATGGTAGACTTGGACATGTTAATTATGGATCTTTGCATAGATTAATTAATATAGAATGTTTATCTAAATTTGACATTGATTTAAATCATAAATGTAAAATTAATGTGAATTTTGCGTTGAGGCAAAATTATCCAAAATTTCTTTTCATTCAATTGAAAGAAGTACGGAACCACTTGAATTAATTCATAGTGACATTTGTGATTTTAAATTAATTCAAACTAGAGATGGGAAAAAGTATTTTATCACTTTTATAGATGACTATACTAGCTATAGTTATGTTTATTTAAATCGAACCAAGGATGAAGCTTTGGAAACTTTTATTCAATATATGAATGAAGTTGAAAATCAACTTGGTAAGAAAATTAAGAAACTTAGAAGTGATAAAGGTGGTGAATATGAATCACCTTTTGGTGAGTTTTGTAAAGAACATGGAATAATTCATCAAACTACCGCTCCTTACTCACCTCAGCAAAATGGAATTGTTGAAAGAAAAAATAGGACTTTAAAAGAAATAATGAATGTCATGTTAATAAGTTCTGGATTACCTCAAAACTTGTAGGGGGAAGCAATACTTTATGTTAATTATATACTTAATAAAGTACCCCGAAAGAAAGTGAATCAAACACCTTATAAATTGTGGCATAGGAGAGTACCATCCTACAAATACTTAAAAGTGTGACGGTGTTTGGCTAAAGTGGCTATTACTAGTCCTAAAAAGACTAAAATATGTCCTAAAACTGTTGATTGCATTTTCATTGGTTATGCCAAAAATAGTAGTGCATATCGATTTTTGATTCATAAATCAGAACATTCTGAAATACATATAAATACTATTATTGAATCTTGGAATGCATCTTTCTTTAAACTTGTGTTTCCGAATAAGATTGGACAAGAGACTAGTAATAAGAAAAGATCTTTTGATGCTATTACTAGTAATGATCAAGGACAAGATCAAGAGCAAGAGATAGATCAAGATGAGGAAGAGGAACCTAGGCGTAGTAAACGTGCTAGAACCTCAAAATCTTTTGGCCTAGCATTTTTGTTAGAAAATGAGTCTTTAACTTTTAAAGAAGCTATGTCTAGTCCTGAAGCTCCATTATGGAAAGAAGCTGTCAATAGTGACGTTGAATCCATCTTACAAAATCACACTTGGGAATTAGTGGATTTCCCACCAAGTTGTAAACCTCTTGGGTACAAGTGGATTTTCAAAAGAAAAATTAAAGCGGATGGATCAATTGACAAATACAAGGCAAGACTTATGGTCAAAGGGTATAGACAAAAAGAAAGTCTTGATTAGTTTGACACATACTCACCAGTTACTAGAATAACATCCATTAAAATGCAAATTGCTATTGCATCTTTGTATAATCTAGAAATTCATCAAATGGATATGAAAACTGCTTTCTTAAATAGTGATTAGATGAAGAAATTTACATAGAACAACCAAAAGGATTTTTTATTCCAAGAAAAGAAAAGAAAGCGTGTAAATTGGTTAAATCATTATATGGTTTAAAACAAGCACCAAAGCAATGCCATGAAAAATTTGACAAGGCAATGATGTCAAATGGATTGAAAATTAATGATTGTGACAAATGTGTTTATATTAAAAACACAGACGAAGGTTATGTTATTGTATGTCTTTATATGGATGATATGCTCATCATAGGTAGTAATAATGACATGATTAAAACTATGCAGAAAATGTTGAATAAATATTTTGACATGACGGACATGGGCATTGCTAATGTAATTCTTGGTATGAAAATTACCAAAACATCAGAAGGTTATGCTTTGTCACAACCTCATTACATTGAGAAAATACTTGACAAATTCAGCAAAGAGGTGATCATCTTGTAAGAACACCTGTGGATGTTAATTTGTTTCATTCTAAGAATGTACAGGAAAGTATTTCTCAATTAGAGTATGCTCAAATTATTGGAAGCTTAATGTACTTGATGAACTGCACACACCCAGATATAGCTTATGCAGTAAGTAAATGAAGTAGATATACAAGTAATCCGGGAGTAGAACACTGGAAAGCAATTATAAGGGTTCTAAGATATCTCCGATTTACTCATAACATTAGGCTGAATTATGCTAGATATCTAGAAGTACTTGAAGGATACTACGATGCAAACTGGATATCGAATACTAGAGACTCAAAATCCACCAGTGGGTATGTCTTTACTCGTGGTAGTGAGGCTGTATCTTGGAAATCTTCCAAATAGACTTGCATAGCTAGGTCTACTATGGAATCATAATTAATAGCTTTAGATAAAGCTGGGGAAGAAACAGAATGGCTTCGCCACTTCCCTGAAAATATTCCAATATGGCCAAAACCGATGCCTGCTATATGCATACATTGTGATAGTCAATCAGCAATAGGTAGAGCACGAAGTCATATGTATAACGGTAAGCCACGATATATTCGTCGTCGACATAACACCGTGAGACAACTACTCTCTAATGGAATTATTTCCATTGAATATGTGAAGTCTAAAGACAACATAGCGGATCCACTAACCAAAGGGTTAACAAGAGAGTTAGTTGAGAATTCATCGAGGGGAATGAGACTTAAGCCTATTAAATAAGAGTTACCACAACGGCAACCCAACCTAGTTGACTGGAGATCCCAAGATCCAGGTTCAAAGGGACAACCAAGTTGTGTATTACTCGGAAGGATCATTGGGCAGTCCAACTCCTACCCATTTCTATGATAAAATAGTGATGTCTGCAGCGTTTTAGGTTAAGTAATACTTTTAATGATTCTTATATCTAGGTAAACCTAGTGAAGTATGGCAGGATACTCTTCCTAAGAATCACCTATGTGAGTGTGAACTGGGCCAATTCTATGAGATTTGTGAAGGGCTACAATTCTCTAAAGCACTCATGAAACACTAGGTTGTTCAAGGCCAAAATGACCACAATAGTGAGAACTAAACTGTGTCTGGTAATATACTGTGTGAGTCCTATTGACTTGGTTTACACAAACTGCTGAACAGTTCAAGACATCATGTTCACTGGTTAGATGGTAAATCCGATAATGTCTCACAAGGAAAGGTTCAAAGCCAAAAGCTACCTATCCTTTGCAAAATATTTTCAAATTCTGTACTCTCTGAAATTAGATCATGTTGTTGCATTTTCTCTCTGTCAAATTCCATTCATGTGGGGGATTGTTGGAAAATTGGTTTTTATAGGCTTATTTTGGGCCTTCTTTGAGCCCAAAATAGACAGGGCCCCAAACGTCTTTTGGGGTGAGTCCGAAGAGGTGACGTGTTCCTTGCCGCATGACAAGTCACACGGTAAACATGGTTCGTTAAAACCATTAATGAGTGAATGGGAACTTGACGTCGTTTTCGGGTTGGTGGAATAGATAATTAAAGAAGTAAATGTGGGTTTCCTTGACATGGGTTGTCCCATATTGAAACTTTAAGAGAGCTTTTGTGGGTATATAAGCTCTTGGTGTACTAACTTGGGTTGGGCTCCATAGGGCACCCTAAGTTTGTAGGAGGGAGGAATTATAGACAAAGTGAACCTTAGCCCAAACCACCACACATGCGCGCACACCGCTGCCGTCCGTCCAACCAGCCGAGCCGAGCCGTGCTAGGTAGAGGTGTGAGTTGTGGGTCGGGTCAGTTCTTATATTAATTTTTGGGACAAAATTTATTTGAATTTTTCATGAAATCAAATTCAAATTTTGTGCCAAAAATTGAATTAATTTTCTATTCATTTTTATCTCCTTCAATTTGAAATTTCCTAATAGATTCAACTGTTTTTACAGTTATTAAACTGCCAAAAACTGCTGCAGTTACACAAATTTGAATCTGTATAGTTCAAACAGATCAAACTATCCAGCAGATCTATTGAAATTCAAACAGTACCTGTTCATTCAAAAACCCACCTGTTAAGTTTGTTTTTCACACCTGTTCGGGTCTATATAAACCAGATCTGTTACAGCATTTTGTACATCCGAAATTCTTGATTTTCCTTCTAGTTTTGCTCTCTTGCATGATATCTTCTCCATACTAGTTTTTTTGGAAAATTAAAGAGAGTATAGAACACAGGTTCTAATTCACCGAACAAATTGTTTGGAGTGCTACTACAATTTGTGAAAATCATTGTATCCTGGGAGATAAACGCCACATGTCCGTAAGTACCATAGCGGGGCAAATCTGTCTTAAGGACAGAGTGTCTCACACTCGACTTGATCTTTTATTTATTAATTAGGTTCGATAAAATAAATTCGATACGTTATTTATTTTATTTGTTTGATTTTGTTTCAATTTATTTATTGTACACAGAAGATTGTTCCAACAGTATCCACACATAAGTTTTATTCTTTCCAAACGTGTTGAATAGTGCATTCATATCCTCTGAGAAATATTTTGAGTAATGCTTTGATACACACCACTACAACAAAACTGATTTTTTATAGCACCACATCAACGACATATAATAAATGCACGTCGTGGTTTCTCACTTTTACAACTTGCTTTTTTTTGCACGTCGTAAATAATTTTCCAACCACGACGTGTCTATTGCATAGGCCGTGAATGGTAGTAATGATGATTTTTTTATGACTTGCAATGTTTGCAGTAAATAATAAAACTTTCTATGACATGCATATGACATGTCGTTAATACATCAACTATACACGACACACATACGGCAGCCGTGAAAAGTATTGCACTTTTCACAACACACATAACGTCCGCTGTTAAAAGTGTTACACTTTTTATGACGCACACATCACCTGTCGTTAAAAGTATTGCCTTTATACGACACAAAATGCATGTCGTGAATTGTATGTTCAAAAAAAAAAATGCCAAAATGAAATTTTCTGGCACTAATTCACCAAAAAAAGAAATATGTATTAAAAAAATAACATATACATCAACTGAGAGGAGGGCAACCAAGTTTTTAATTTTTTTAATTGATAAACCAAAGAAAAAAGTAATTTTTAAAAGTGGAAAAAACTATTCGGTTATAATGGTGTACGGGGAGCAAATATTCCGGCGTGCCCGTATTCCTTTCTTCCGAGCTCCGTCGATATCCGATCACCTGCGAGCAAATAACGGTGAGCTACCCGGCGGTGTGTGGCCGGAAACACCCTCCGACGGTCAAATTAGCACACACCTTAGAGGGAATAGAGAGAAGGGAGAGAGTGTTTGAGTGTAAGAAATTCCTTACAGAGTGTTCGTCCGTCGCGTATGGGGGGCGCAGACATGCTTATATACCTTCTGAGCCCCAAATCCACTCCCTGTCATCTCCTGACACGTGGCTCTGCTATCCCATCTGTCAGCATAAACCATGCCATTCATCACCTGCTCTCAACTGCCTGTCAGCACAGCTGGAGCTCGGCAGCCGAGCTGCCCTACCTCGGTCGTACCATGCTTCATACCTTAAGCGCCTAACCGGATAAACAAACGGAGGACCGGGCTAAGCGGCATCCCGGCCGAGCCTAGCCCGGATACTTACTTTGATCGGCCTTCCTGCCGACCATACAGTCTCCTCGGCTGACCACGCCTTTCCGGGCACCGGCCACTCAACTTCCTCGGTTGTCCATGCCTTCCTGGCCGCCGGTCACTCGGTCAATCCGGCTTTGGCCATCTTCGGACCGGGCACCCTGGTCCGACCGAGCACTGCCTTACCGAGCAGTTTCTGTCCGGTCCGGGGTGACACTCAGCCCGTACTCTGCCCGGCCCAAATTCTGGCAGCCCACTTTGGGCAAAAAGTCGATCGTCTCGCACCTATGCACCGTTGGGCCCTCAACTTGCTCGGCCGTTACCTCGGCCCAACTCCAGATCACAATTCACCCTCTCAAATGGGTTAGTGTGAGAAGCTCTGCCATTTCTCTAGAAATTCCTAAATTTCTAGGGTTTCATTATCTCGTTGAAGACGATGGTACAGTCATAATTTACAGAAGGGATTTCTTTTAGCACTACGGAAGGGGTTTTTCTTGTATGACATAGATGGAGGCTAATGGTTCGGCGAGTCAAAGGAGGAGGGCGTAGAGACTGAAATGTTCGATGCAGGACTACGATTGGGGTCGATTCGGCCGCCAATTGCATGTTGTAAGGCTGTTCTCTCTGAATTCTGGGGTCGACGTCGACGAAGCCAAGCCTTATGCTGAGTTCTGGATGGGCACTCACGAGTTCGAACCCTCCTTCATCCTCCAAAGCTTCAATAATAGAGTGTTGATTGGTTCAGATTGTGTGGGTTTGAGTTTGAACTTGTGGATTGCCAAAGTCCCTGGTGTTCTTGGCGATAAGGTTATCCAAAAATGGGGCGTCACTCTTCCTTTCTTGTTCAAGGAATTTCTTTGATTATGAATTTCATGGTTTGTGTATTAAAGTGATTGAATAGATTTTTGATGATTTTGAATGTGTTAGGTACTTTCAGTTTCAAAGGCATTGTCGATATAGGCCCATCTTGATAAGGAATTTGCTAGGTTTCTGTACAAGACTCTGCCTAATGTCTTCAAGGATGATAATCATAAGCTTGAAATGGCTTTGGCACTAACAGAATTCAAGGCCCTCTGTGGGTTTATTAGTCTCAAGGTAACGCGCTTAACCATTATTTGTAACTTGTTTGATTGTGAATGACTATTGATTATTTAATTGAGGTTAAGTTGGAGTTTTGATCTGAATAAATTTTGATTTATGGTTTAGAGAATTCAAACTAGTTATTCCAAAATGTTTTGTGATTCCGTTTGCAAGAAATCTGAACAGCTTGTTTAGAAGTATTAGATGTAATTCTTTAGGAATCCCTGATGGATGAATGTAATCTCTTGGTGAGTGTTATACTACACATATTTGTTATTCTTTTTTTCACTTGGCATCATCTTGAAATGAATGGGATTTCACCTTTCTTCTTATTGGATACTTGATTCTAAGGTGTGTGCAGTTCACCCAGTCTGTGACTATGGGCGCCGTAAAAACCCTTTTTTGTTGTAGTGTCTATCTCTGCCTATCTTTCTCATCTTACTAACAAAATATTTTGCAAGCCCAAAGTAGTACCAGGCATGTGGTTTAGAAATCTACATCTCACAAGAAATAAATTTATAAAAAAAAAAATGAAGCTTAGTTGAAACTAAAAATAGGTAACTAAATTTATGATAATCATTGTTATTGTGTTGTCAAGTGTTGTCAACTTGCATTGAGCTTGTTATCCTTGTTGTATCCAATAAAAATTACGAAATGACTATTTCTATATGATTAGTTCATTTTCCTTTATGGTTTTAATCATATTCTGATATATATACATATATGTATATTATAAATTGTAAATGCTTATATTTTTAATTTATATTTTGGATAATTTACCTATAAATCTCATCTTGAAAAACGGTCATCCGATTAGTCCCAAGAGTTTTCTTATAGACCAATTAGTCTCATTTATTTTGGATAGGTAGATTTAATATATTATTTAAAAATTAGATTTATAGTTATATCCTTATTTCTATTATGTTTTCTTCTCTTCTTCCCGCGCCCCTTCTTTTATGCTAGAAAGATAATATACACAACCTATGAAAATCAAATTTGGGATAAATTTTTATATGAGAATCTTTTTTATTTATAATGACTTGAAATATGGGATTCTTTAAACATTCCAAAAGGATGTGGGATTCTTCAAATATTTCAAAAGGAGTACAAAAGCTCTTTAGTAAGCTTTGAGTAAATGTATAATTTTAATATGTAACTGCAGACACCACATTTTTTACCATTCTTAAGACTTGGGCGTCTCATGGTGAACACTCAATGATGAATTGTTACGCTATACAATCGTTCAATTTCCTCAGTAAAAGGCTTCTGTTTTCAAGCTTCAGAGCCCAAACCTTGCACCCTCTTTGAACCAAAACCTAATTTTTTCTAGTCCAACCGCTCAGAGGCCTGCTGGCCAAAAGGTGGCCAATAGGCCAATTTTATTGGCCGGCCGTCCCTCTCCATGGCCGGCCAGCAAATATTTGCTACCAGCTATCCCCCCCCCCCAATGTGCATGCTTGGCACCAGCTAGGAGAATACAAATATTTCTGACAGAGGAACATATTTTTCTATAAATAGGTGACCATCCCTCATGGTTTTAGATTAGAAAAATTTGCCAAAGGCCAAAAACTTGTCAAACACTCTCCCTCTTTATCTTGCAATATACATACATTATACATACACTTCCTAAACCAAAATTTTGAGGCTTCTTGCTGAGATTATTGAGCCAAAATTTTAGCTCTTAAAGGTGATCAACTTGTAGTTTGTGAACCAAAGAATATCATTTCCTCAAAAAGTATAACTTTTGCCATTTTCTCTCTTATTTGTACTATTTTTTTCTTGCTATTTTTCACACTGTTTTGGGCTGGTTTTGTGGGCTAAAACTTGTGATTTAACAGCTACCAAAGGTGGAGGGATTAACTACCCTTTCTTGAACCTTATTCTATAGCTTTTATCCTTGTGTTTCCCACTTGTTTCTTTATTTTTAGCTACTGATTTTTAGAGTTTTCAAAGGCTAGAAGATGTGATTTTAAGGTCCTAAAAGTGGAGGGGTTAGCCACCCTTTCTTAAGCTTGCTTACTAGCTTTGTTCCCTTCAATTTTTGTTTACTTTTTCTAGCTTTTTCAAAATAATTTTAGCACTTTTTTTCTTGCTTTGGGGCTGTTTTAATGTGTTTATTTAGTTTATGCTTTGAATACCATGCTTGTGGTGTTGTAAAGTCCTCATGGATTTAGAGGTTTAGGCTTTAGACACCAACCCATTTGAGTTGATAGCTTTTTTTACTTAATTTCCATGTAAATACTCATACTTGTGATCATCACCTTTGCCTAATCATCTCTTCAACCTCCTTCCTTTCTTTTCTTTATTTGATTAAGAGTTGTCTAAAACACTAGTTTGTTGCTCAAGGTATGAGAAAGAGACTTTCCATGCTTAATGGTTTAATCTCTCGGAGGTTCATTACCAAGGCATTACATCTCTTTCATGTTAAGCACAACTTTTTGTTTGACGCTTCTCTTTATCGCTCTTTTGCACTTAGTGGACGTAGTGATCACTTTTGAACAAAATGAATAAGGAATGGAAAGGTAACGTAAAATAGGCTAATAAAATTGGACTAAAAGACACAAAAGATAATAAAATTTAGTTGGGGTTCAATCGGACGTTATATTGAACCTATTGAGTCTTGAATCACTACATACTTTATCATTTCTTACTTACTTGAATACGTGTGCTATTGCATTCTTTGAGTTGAATCATATGTCATGTTAATAAACTGAACCTAGCAGTTACATTTTATATGTGTTGCATTAGTCATTTGCATATTAGAGTATGCATTTTTCTAACTATTTCTTCTATTTTGGCTTGCCTCGATTGAGTACTAGGTGAGCATTTTTGTTTTAGCATATTGCATGTATGTTAGTGTTTCCATAACAAGCATATTACCATGAGGCTAAGTGATTATTTGATATATATCTTGAATGCTGGTGGATGAAGGTTATTTTTCTTAAGTTGGGATGAATTGATAAATGTACATATGAAAATTAGCATTAAATCAAAGCGTTTTTGCTTAAGTGAAGGTTGTTTTGTACATATGAAAATGCTGGTAGCTGAATGCTATTTTGCTTAAGTTGGGATGAATCTTTCGAGTAGCACATATCCAAAAGTCTTTGCAAAACAAACATGAAAATCAAAGCATTCCATAGCAGGCGAAATAGTCCATACTTGTGTGCCTCACATAGTAAGTGAGCATTAATAATCGGAACAAGAGCATATACTGTATATAAAAATCACGTCATGATTAGTAGAGGCCGATCTTTGATTGGGTGAGTGGGGTACTCAATTCATGACCTTCCACTCTCATACCTCAGTTCCCAAGCCGAGACACTTTAGTGATGACGGACGAGTGGCCTTTGACACAAGTCACGAGTTTTATAAATTTCCCAAAAAGATTTAGGTAGTGACTCTGAAATCTGACAATGCAGTCTATTTTTGACATTTCTAATTGTAAATCGATTTTCCAATGATTTGTTGGATTTGGACTCTTTTGTGTTTTTCTGTTTCACATTGCACTTGTGAAACCAGATTCAAAACCACAGGAGTCTGAACTATAGCACTATCGTATTCGAGAACACTAAACCCCTCCGAAGAGCACGAAAAACTAGCTAGAGTAACACTCAAATGTAACATTCCAATGTAACACTTCAACAAAAAAAAGAAAAAAAAAACTCCTTATTATACTTTCTTTTTCAAACGTAACACTCCAATGCAACATTCCAAGAAAAATCCTTAGTGTAAAACTCCAATGTAACACACAAAAAAATTTCTTAATGTACTTTTTTCAAACGTAATATTCCAATATAGCACTCCAAAAAAAATGTGGAATTCTTCAAACCTTTCCAAAAGGAGTAAAAAAATTCCTTAATAAGCTTTGGGTAAATGTATAATTTTAAACTGTGAGTATTACGTTCAGAAAAAGTACACTAGGTAGTTTTATAGAGTTTTTATGTATGTTACATTGGAGTGTTACATTTGAGATTACATTGATTGGAGTGTTACATTTAGGAAAAGTACACTAAGAAATTTTTCTGTGTGTTACATTGCAGTGTGTTATATTGAAGTGTTATGTTTAGAAAAAGTTCAGAGTGTTATGATATTATGTTTGGAAAAAGTACACTAAGGAGTTTTTAAGTGTGTTACATTGGAATGCTACATTCTTATTCGTAATGTGGATTTGTTCTAGAATGAGGGAAAATCCATAACATTTATAGTGCAGATTACCCAAATATGTAATTTCACATTTTGAGAAACTCACTTTTATCCCTCAAAAATTAAATTTAAACATGTAAGTGACTATCCTTTTGTGTACCTACTTTAATGAGACATTTGGGTTCATAAGAAAAAATGAAAGATTAAACAATTCATAACATTACATTTTGGAATTTATTCATGCTTCACCCTTATATTTTTATATAGAAATTTTAGAAAATCACTTTTAAGTGAACATGAATAAAATTTTAGCATCACATTATATTGTATTTTATATTTATATATTTTGAATTTTTAAGAAAGAATAATGAGAAAATTATACCGGTAATCTCTACATTTTGCCCGTTGTGTCATTTTGGTCCCTATACTTTCAATTGAAACAATATTGACCCTTAATTTTAAATTTTGTGTCAATTTGGTCCAATTGATAATATCATTAGTGTTTTTTTACTGAAAATAATCATTGAATTGGTTGAGGCTAACTTACCAAGGTTAGTAAATTTATAATTTTACTCTAAAAAAATATGACACATGCCACTTATATTCATATTTTCCATAAAAAATGTTAAGAATTGTAATCAATTGGATCAAATTGAAACCAAATCATAAACTCAGGATCAAAATCGAGCCAATTGAAATTATAGGGACCAAAATTACACAAGGGTCAAAGTACAGGGACTATTGTTACAATTTGTCCAAGAATAATTATTGGTGGTGATTTGGTAGTGGTGGAAATGTGGTGGTAATGCCAAAGGCAAATGTGGTGGTGGAAGTGAAATAATGTCGTTATCTTTGGTGACAATGACATTGGCGGTGGAGATAGTGATAGGCGTAGTAGCAGTGGTGGTTGTGCTAGGGGTTGTTATGTCATAATGGTACACTTTGGTACTTATACATAAGTAACTATAAATTTAGTGAACATTAAATAAGAATGTTGTTAGTTTAAATTTTTTTAACCAAGATTTTATTATTCAATTAAAATTTTAAATGATAAAAATTATAAATATTAAACAGACTTAATTGATTTTAATGGGATAGAAACCTAAACAAATTTTAAATTTTATTTATTTATTTTTATGTTATTACAATGATGCCTAATTAATTACAATTGTAATGAAAATAAAACACACATATAATAAATACAAATAAACTCTCCAAATTAGAAAGAAACCTAAACAAATATACGAGAAATAAGACAACATATGCAAGCGGATAAATTCGGACCATTAATAACGTTTGATCTCTTAAATAAGAGAGAGAGAGAGAGAGAGAGAGAGAGAGAGAGAGAGAGAGAGAGAGAGAGAGAGAGAGAGAGAGAGGTTTAAAAAATGTAGTATATATTTGTTTCACCAAATACAATTTTGTTTTCAAATAAAAACTAAAAAATAAAAATAAAAATAAAATCACAACTAAATGAGTACAAACAGTAGAGTTAGTTAGATCCAAACAATTCAGAGCATTCACTTCTTCTAATTGTTGTTTAGGAAAATCTTTAATAAATATGTGTACCAAATAATTATGTGTACCAAAATGGCATTCATGTAGTTTCTGTTTTCCGTAAAAACAATTTTTATAAATTCAAAAATCACATTTTGATATCTCCTAATAAGTTGGTTATTTAAATAAATAAATAAATAAAAATCTTCAAATCAAAATTTAATAAAAAAAATCAAAAAAATATTTTTCTGCCTTTAGAAAAATAAAAATAGAAAAATGAAATCACAATATATAGGCAGAAACTGCGGATTTATTTTTATTTTTTTTTAATCGACAAAAGTCAGTTGTTAGTTATTAGATAAACACCTATGAGAGTTAGTCTTCCCACCCTTGCAAAACACCAAGTGATTGCGTCCTAATTCAACTCCCCCTTAGGGAGAGTTGAACCCATGACTCCCTCTTGGGATTAAGCCCTTAAAAAAGTCATGGTGGCCTAACTAAGTTAGAGCTAGTTAGTTAAATCCAAACAATCCATAGCATGCACTTTTTGTAGTTGTTCTTTAGGAAAATCCTTAATTTATATGTTTAGGGGAATTCATGAAGTTTGCTTATGATGGTTTGGAATATGATCTTTTATATTCGCCTTCATTCATGATTATACATATCAAAATGCCTTTGTTTCTAAAATATAATTCGACATCACATGTAAAAGCAACACTTTTTGTCTCTTTTTGTATTTTGTTTGTGATCTATTTTCTTTTCTAATTTTTTCTTTTAATTATTATAGTATGGTATCCGTCTTTTGTAAATCCAGCAGTGTTTATTTGTTACAAACTGTTTATCCAACATCATCCCTTTTTTCGCTTGAAAGACATTGTTCCCATTTTTACAATTTCATAACAATGGTTCAGAGTTTCTCTCTCAATTTTTTGATTTCAAAACCGAGTGCGACCATTTTTCTTTGACTGTTTGTAAAATCTATAAGTCAAACATTTTTCTTTGATTTGTTTGTAAAATCTGAAAGTCAGAAATTTTATTGCACAAATAATACATACATAATTTTTTTTTTTTTTCAAACAAAAGTGTACATCTTGAACAATCATAAAAAATATATAATTGTTCAACCAAACGCAAGATTAGAGACTTGGACATACCTTAGTACTCCACAACTTGGACTTTCTATTAATTTTCTCATCGGTGCTTTAGCACCCCATTCATAAAAATCCAATATATACTCGTGATGTTATTCACGCCTTTGGATTTCAGAATAATGCTTAAGAGACATTGTCCCAACCTTTTAATTTTGCTAGGTTGATGGTAGGTTTTTTCTAGTGGTTAAAATGAATCGTATCAAAAACGGCCTTGATATTAGTTTTCTTGCCCAAGGGAAACTATTTCTTTTAAGGAGGACCAAATAAAAGTAGTTACTTTGGTTTTTAAAAAAAATAAAAAATTATAACAATTCCAGTCTAGACCCGACCCACTTTTTACTTTTGAATCCGGGAATCCATATCCTTAACTATTGCTAATTTTATTTTCATCTTGTTGCTAGTTGAGTTTGGTTGTTTTGGAGTTATTGTTGCGTTTAGAACAAGTCGGGGGTTAGATTTTCGAAGAGTTGTTGTCCAAATTTTTTCTTGTTCGCTCAAGCGGTCTTTCTTGCTCTTGAGCGGTCTTTTACAGTCTACAAGACTTCTGGAAGTGGAGTATCTTCGCTCAAGTGGAATTTCTTGCGCTCGCGCTCGAGCAATATTTTGTAGGTCTGAGTTTCTGGTTGGGGGTCATTGTGTGCTCGAGCCGTGTTTTTGGTTGCTCGAGCCGTGTCACTTTTTCTGTCCGATGCTCGGATTGGTGTTTTGGACACTCGAGCCATCTACACGTATATCAATTCGGGATAAGGGTTTTCTGAATCACTTTTTACTTTCTCTCTCTGTAAAACATTCCAAAACCCTAGTTCTTCACACACACTCTCTCTATTTCTTACATTCAAGCCCCAAATACTCCCAATCTATTGATTTCTTCACCCTAGTCCTTTAGAGAAAAAGGTAGAGCACGTTGAGAGCTTCAATTTAATCGGAGAGGATATCGTTTTCAACTTTGCCTAACTTCAACTCTTGCTCTCTCGTCTTCTATTCTTGAGGTGGGGATTTCTTCAAACTTTAGTATGATTTTTACCTTAGTTTTTTGTTAATAGAAATAATCTAGTAATTTGGGAATTTTGGGTTAAACCTAGGGTTTGATTTTAAAATGTAAAAGAGGGGCTTCTAAATGGGTTCTTCAGGAAGGTTGTGGGGATGTATTTTTGGTTGAGATATATTAAAATAGTGGATTTCTTACTTAAAATTTATTTTGAAACTAAAGGGGTTTTGTTCTAAAATCATGGATATTTGACTTGTGAAAGAAAATGGAATGAATGTGTATGTTGATGATGATAGTGGAGTTGGATACATAATATCACTCCCATTTTGAAAAAGATAAGATTATATCTTTTGTTGAAAATTATTTGTTGAATAGAAATATTTTTTTTGAACTATCGGTGGAGGATAGCTTTGATTGTTGTATAAATTATATGAGAATTAGATGACTTGAAACTAATTACTCATACATCTTGCATTGAGCATTATTACATACTTTCACATTAAAAATGTATTGTTTTGAAAAAAAGAGATGAATACCTTGGTGAATCTGGTTAAGGGGTGTGATTGTGGTTATTATATTGGCTTATATGTCCTTGGTGAAAGTCTAAAAACCAACGCAGTTAGGTGCCGATCCTTCTTATTAATACCGGTAAAATGGCTTTGGTAGTGCTTGTATAGCCTACCGGCAGATATGTACCTTGAGATTCCCAATTTTTGTATCCAATGTCCTGTTTTCTAATAGAAAATGTTATTTTTCATGAATTGATATATAATCTGGCATTACATTGTTTTGAGATGGAAATGTGAACATTTGACAAATGGCATGCATATGCATTCACCTTATGACTTCATTAAGATTCATATATTGTGTTAAAGTATCTTTACTGGGCTTTGGCTCACCCTATATGGAAAACAACTTTTAGGTGTTGATGATATGCCTCCACCAAGGACATAGCTTGGGAAGACTTGGAGCAAAGAGCTTCTTTTTTGTTTATTAGATGTAATTATTTTTGTACAAGTCTTGGGCTTTGATTGTATTAAGTTGAACTCATTTTGATGTACTCAAAGCATTGACTTGGAAAGATGTAGCCATTAAGGCATATAATTATTTGATTTTACTTTTATTTTAATTCATGTACCCATGCCATATGCTATAGATTCAAGATTTAGGATTTAAGAATGTATATACGCATGTCATTTTTTGTATGATCAAGGATTATAAATGGAATAGTAAATATGATGTTATTGATCAATTCTACGGATATTAAGATGTGGGTTATTCTTATTATTTCGGAGCGTTATGACTTGGTATCAGAGCTACCGGGTTTAAATACTTTGGGATCATGGGATGTGGTTGTTACCACAATGGGTTATCTCGCTAGATGATATTAGAAGTAGACTTGTATGCTATTTGATAACATGCTCATGTGACTAAATGAGTATGGAACTTAATTTCTAGGATATTGATTGGATTTACGAGTTTCTACAAATCCCGTTAGAAGAGCACTTGATCGTTATTATTTCTAACTGGAACTCTGGCAATGTGGAAGGATGATCATTAACTAGAAAGGAAGTTAGTATGTGTCAATGTGATCAGGTACTTATGTGGAGTGAATTATTTGTTGTCCACCATATTATAATGTGAGTGAATTAGCTTCAACACATTTGTAAATGTGCTAATCTTTTCTGTTGCCTTTATTAGGATATCAGGATATGGACGTGGTGGTGGTAGGCATGGTAGGCCTAGGCAGCAGGAGGCGTTGTTACTGGATGATATTCTGACGCAAGAGGAGGGAGTTGGTCAGGCCAACGTGGTTGAGCTAGCAGGTCAGCAAGCCATGGGCGCTTTGGCTCATGAAATGGCTAGAGCTTTGTGGGAATCCATGGACAGTCTCAGGGCTGAAAATCAAGTCCAGACCTATATTGTTGAGATGGGGCCGTCTTTTATGAAAAGAGAGTTTTTCTAATCGAATCCGAATGAGTTTTTGGGAGATCCAAAAGAGCCACTGAAGGTGAATCAGTGGCTTGAGCAAATGATGAACACGTTCAAGATACTTGGCATCAAGGAGGACTGGTTAATGATAACCTTGGCATCTTTCCAGCTGAAGGGAGATGTGGGTCAATGGTGGAAGTATGCACGAAGGCGCATTGGGGTGACTTGGGAGGCCTTTGTCATCGCCTTCCAGGACAAGTTTTTGCCTCTCACTGTCAGGGAGAAGTTGAGAGACCAGTTCCTGAAGTTCAAGCAGCTGAACACACCTGTAGCCGAGTTTGAGACTGTTTTTACTAGCCTTTCTAGATGATTTGCACCAGAACTTGTGGCGACAGAGGAACGTTGTTACATCGAGTTTGAGAAGAGATTGAAAACTGGGCTCCTTTTCAAGGTGCTCGGGTCTATGCTTAGGAATTACGGTCGGCTTGTGACGGCGACGGCTCACCTAGAGACCGTGATCCAATCTAAGGAAGAGTGGATGAGGGGCTCTAAGCAGAGAAATCATGAAGTTCAAGAGAACGTACGAGACAACAAATGGCAAAGGAGTTCCACCCCCACAGCAGTCCTAGGTAGCACAGTTCAGATCCACTTTTCCTATACCAAGTTCTGGTTCAAGGAGAGGTAGTCAGGGTGGGATCACTTGTTTTAAGTGTAGTCGACTAGGCCATAAGTCTTCAGTTTGCCCGCAGAGAGGAGGAGGGCAACAGTCTGCACCGTCTTCAGCTCATTCTTAGAGCCAGAGTCAGGGGAGAGGGTAGCTGCCTACCTATTATCAATGTGAGCCGTCGGGGCACTTAAGGAGGTTTTTCCCTCAAGTGGGTGGCACCTTTGGTGCATCTAGTTCGAGACAAACACAGAGCCATCAGCCTACCCATTTAGCGCAAGCCTCGAGGGCCAATCAGGGAGTCTCTTTGGCTCAATCAGTGTATCATACCTATGTTCCAAGGGGTGAGCAAGTAAAGTAGAAACCCACAGGAAGTGTGTATAATGTTACCACACCAGATCAGTTACCAGCGTCTTCCATTGTGAGAGGTAACTTCTTGTTGTTCAATTCTATTGCCAATGTGTTGATTGATATTGGTGCATCTCATTCCTTCATTTCGTCTGCATTTGCATCAGTTTGGGGTTAGAAGTGGCTCAGTTAGTGTCTCCGCTCAAGGTAGAGTCACTAGTTGGAGGTAAAGTTGTCTTGGACGGGGGATGTCACGGTTGTGAGATAGAGGTTGCCGGTCACCGACTTCCTTTTGCTTTAGTGCAACATTCTTCGTCGTCTCTTGGACTAACTCTGAACCCAACATAAGTGCATCACCTACCTCGGCCCAACAAATAGGCGATCCACATGGTCAGCTATACTAGGCCTCAAAAGCTGTCATTCTAATACTCGCCTAAAAGTTATTATCATAAGCAAACTTTACCAAAGGTAAGTGTCTCTCCCAAGACCCTTTAAAGTCAAGGACACAAGCCCGAAGCGCGACCTCAAAAATTTGAATAGTGCACTCAGACTGTTCATTGGCTTGAGGGTCAACTTAGTGCCCGAGGCACCCTGTAAGCTCTGCCACAATCGAGCAATGAAATGTGGATCCCTATCCAGGACAATAGTCACCGGGACCATGTGAAGTCGAACTATGTCTTTAACATACAACTCAGCCAAATAATCTACCGAGTCACTCAAAAGCATAGGAGTGAAATGTGCAGATTTGGTTAACCAATCGATAACTACCCACATGGCATCATTACCACGTTGAGTTCTTGAAAGACCCATAACAAAGTCCATCATGACATGCTCCTACTTCCACTCGGCTATATTGGTGTTTGGCCTTCACTTGTTGGCAAGTGAGCCGGCTCGAAACAAACAAAAACCATATCTTTGTTCATCTCCTTCCACCAAAACTGGCAGCAAAGATTGTAGGACATCTCTATGCCTTCCGGATGTACCGTAAGGCGTGAATGATGGAACTCTTGAAGTACCTCTTCTCTACAAGATTCTGGCACAAACAGACAGTCTAGGTATCTCACACTCGAGTCAAAATAAACATACAAACCCTTCTCTACCTTCCCACTAGAGATATTCCCTTAAATAGTCTTCATCTCACGATCATTACGTTGAGCCTCAATAACCTGACTAACCAAGGTAGGTTGTGCAACAATGGCAAATAAGGTAGCCAACTCAACAGACTCACCAAAGATAATGCAAGTCAAACTCACCGATAACACCTAATATCTCCCATTCGCAGATGCCAATACTCGCCACAGTACTCACGAACTTTCTACTCAAAGTATTAGCCACTACATTGGCCTTTCCCGAGTGATAATGTAACTCGAAGTCATAGTCCTCAATGAACATCATCCACTTGCTCTACCTCAACAAGTCTTTCTGTATGAACAGATATTTCAAGCTCTTGTGATTTGAAAACACCCAAAATCAGTCCTTGTACAGATAATGCCTTTAGATTTTTCAGGTAAATATCACCGCTGCTAACTCTAGGTCATAGGTAAGATAGTTTTTCTCATAGGTTTCAGTTGTCTTGAATCATAGGCCACGATGTTCCCTTCTTGCATCAATACATAACCTAAACCCTCTCTAGACGCATCACAATAAACCAAATAACCCAAATCCCTCTCCGGGATAATCAAAACAAGGGCGGTGGTAAGTCTGGTCTTAAACTCTTGAAATGACTTTTCACAAGTCTTACTCCACACAAACTTAACCCCTTTCCTTGTCAATCTAGTCAGAGGTGAAGCCAACCAAGAGAAATCTTTCACAAAGCGTCGGTAATTGTCATGACCCGAACCTGCCCCTATGGGTTAAGGCCATAACCGGCCAGTAATCCTGAGATTACCTACGGCCTCCATTTAAATAAGTCAAAACTCATCAGAGTAAAAGGGGCCAAACGGAAGCAATTTAAAACTTTGTCTATAGAGTGGTGCTTATATGCACATCATAACATTTCAAACATTTATATGCTAATAACTCACAACAGATTATGTACTAATACAAAACATTGTACATACAGGATCATACAAAAGTAAGCCAACCCGAGGTAACTATGTACAGACATATACAAAGACTTTGCCAACATAACTACATAAAACAAACTGACAAAAGGCGAAGTCAGTCTCGTGCGTGAGACTTTTGGACTGACTCTTCAAAACTCTGACTCTTTCTCACAATTTCACCGGGGCTGATTTTGGACATCCCTTAGCTCACCTACATGTACATGAATGAGTATGAGCGAATGCCCAGTGAATAATATCAAATAAGCAAGTTACATAGGCAATTATTGAAACAATACAGCAAACGGCCTTCGGCCCAATCATTTACATCAATCGGCCTTCGACCCAATCATTTATGTCAATCGGCCTTCGGTCCAATCATTTATGTCAATCGGCCTTCGGCCCAATCATTTACATCAATCGGCCTTTGGCCCAATCATTTACGTCAATCGGCCTTCGGCCCAATCATTTATGTCAATCGGCCTTCAACCCAATCATTTACATCAATCGGCCTTCGGCCCAATCATTTACGTCAATCGGCCTTCGGCCCAATCATTTATGTCAATCGGCCTTCGGCCCAATCATTTACATCAATCGGTCTTCGACCCAATCATTTATGTCAATCGGTCTTCGGCCCAATCATTTACATCAATCGGCCTTCGGCCCAATCATTTACATCAATCGGCCTTCGGCCCAATCATTTACGTCAATCGGCATTTGGCCCAATCATTCGCATCAATCGTTGTCCAGCATTCTATTTAATGAACTTGCAAAACTTACATAGAAGCAACAATTGGACAATAACATACTACAATATCTTGTTAAGATATTACTCACAGTGATTGGTTGATTGGTTCACCCTGGAACTCGACCCTACACATGCCATGAACATAGAAGGGTCATTAATAATTCAATCCGTTCAAAATTCACATTTTTCCTCTTTAGGCTTCATTCTTATCTCTTTAACTCATTTACAATGCTTAACATATGTCTAAGAGTGCTTGTAAGTGAAAGAGAACGGAAAACAGAACACAGAGTGCAAAAACAGAGTTTTAGAAAACAGGGTCCCCGCTCGAGCGGACCCTTAAGGCCCGCAAAAGTACTGGATGCCTCAAAATTACGCTCAATCGCGAAATCCGGCGCTTGAGCGGAAGGCCTCTCTACATGGCTCCACACTCGAGCGTGAAACACCCCGCTCGAGCGAACACCATGTCTGCAAAAAGTGCTGGAGCACGAAATTCACGCTCGAGCAGTGGTTTCCCCGCTCGAGCGGACATCAGAATTTCTGGAAATTCCAGAACTGTTCTTTGAGCTCCAACTTCGAATTCAAAGGTTCCAAATGCATGGTTTCGACTCCAACTTCATATATTCAAGTACTAACATGGTACAAGCACTAAATTACATCACAATGAAGCTCAATTTTTGCTAATTAATCACAAGCATGTTCCAATTTACATGAAATTCATGTCCAACAAGATAAATTCAACCATTCGAACTCCTACTCCCATAGATTGTACATGCATGTGGCATATCTCCCTCATTCTCAACTCATATGATGAAGAAATGGTTAAAAACATGAGCTTCAACTTAAAACTTACATGGAACATACATTTGGTGCTCAACTACACAAATTCAAAACAATTATACCGATACATGCACACATTGACCTTTAATTCAACATAAACAACTCAATTTCAACATGATCAATTCATCTATGTTCCTTATCAACATTCAACTTGAATTCACAAAGATTACAAACTAGGATGTACAAATTCACTCACCTAAGAGCCTTAATCTTCCCAATTTATGATCAAATCTTGAATTAGACTTCAAATCTCCATGTCTCAAGACCAAAATTGCACAATCCCTCTTTCTCCCTCTCTATAGTCGGCTCTCTCTCTTAATTTTGAGTCCAAGCATCAACCAAATGCACTAAGGGAAGAAGTTTGAGGATCTAGAGTCTATACAATATAACCCACTAACAATTGATTAATAATATTAAGTAATTGGGCATTAAATCACCAATATTAATTTGTTTAATTTGATCCAAATAAATTTCCAATTAAATTTCACCGTGGGCTCTAAAAATTATGCCAATCACAAAGGCGTAATCAATTTTGGGTTCTGTGGCCGATAAGGCCCTCAATTAAATTTTCAAAGTAGATTATTCAAATAGATATTCTTACTGTGAACAGATAGAATTTCCAAAACCACATATATTCACATAATTGGCACACAGAATCATATTTAAATTAAGGACCGACTAGCATATTACGGAACAGGGGTATCACAGTCTCCCCCCTTTAGGAAGTTTGGTCCTCCAAACTTAATTTACCTTCGTCGGGAAACAAATGTGGATAGCGTAGTCACATTTCCTCCTCTTTTTCCCACGTAGCATCCGTCCCATAGTGTTCTTTTCATTCCACTTTGCACCATTGGGATGGATTTGCTTCTCAATTCTTTCACTTGTCGGTCAACAATTCTTTCCGGCCATTCAGCACATTCCATATTTTCATCAATAGCAACCCGGTGATAATCAATCACATGTAACGGGTCTCGGAGGTAACCCGTCAACATCGACACATGAAACACATTATGGACTTGCTTGAATCCCCGTGGCAAAGCAACCCTATAAGCAACTGGACCGAGTCTCTCTAAAATCTGGAACGGCCCAATGTAATGGGGTGACAACTTGGCCTTTCATCGGAGAAACACGGATGAACACATGGTCACCAACCTCATACTCAAGAGGTCTTCTCCGAACGTCTGCATAATTCTTTTGTCGGTCTTGAGCTGTTTTGAGCCTTTGACGAATAGTCTTGATTTTCTCATAAGTGTCTTGTACAATTTCTAGCCCAAGCAGAGCTCTATCCCCGACCTCTGTCCAACAGATAGGTGATCTATACCTCCTACCATACAAAGCTTCATATGGTGCCCTACCGATGCTGGAGTGGAAGCTGCTATTATAAGCAAATTCCGCAAGTGGCAAATAATCTTCCCAACTCCCCTGAAAATCCAAAGCACACATGTGAAGCATATCTTCCAATGTCTGTATCGTTCGTTCTGACTGCCCATCTGTCTGTGGGTGGAATGCAGTACTGAACCTTAGTTCTGTTCCCATAGCTTCCTGCAAACTCTTCCACAATCTAGATACAAATTTCGGATCTCTATCCGACACAATAGATACCGGAACTCCGTGTAAACGGACAATTTCATCAACATAAATAGTAGCCAATCTATACGCAGTAAATGTAGTTTTGATAGGCAGAAAATGTGCAGATTTAGTCAGTCTATCAACTATAACCCAAACAGAATCCATACCTCGAGAAGTCCGAGGTAGGCCAACAACAAAATCCATAGTCATATGTTCCCACTTCCATTCAGGAATAGGGAGAGGTTGAAGTAGACCGCCTGGTTTCTGATGGTCAGCCTTAACTTGCTGACACTGAAGGCACTTGGACACATATTCTGCAATCTCTTTCTTTATTTTAGGCCACCAATAGGTTTGTTTCAAATCCCGATACATTTTATTGTTACCTAGATGCATAGCAAATATGGGCCTGTGGGCTTCATCTAAAAACCTCTTCTTTAGTTCAGGGATATCTGGGACACATATTCGGTTCTGGAATTTCAACACTTCATTCTCAATGCTAAATTCTGCTTTTGGACTTGTCTCAAATTCATCAATTACCTTTCTGAGGAACTCATCCTCTTTCTGTTTCTACTTGATTTCATCAACAATTGCCGGCTCGACTGTAATGGCGGCTATCAATCCGCCCTGTTCACATACTACCACTTCAATTTCAGACTTTTCAAAGTCTTGCAAAATCTCCCTTTGTTCAGTAAGCAAACAAGCCATACTCCCTATTGATTTTCTGCTCAAGGCATCAGCCACTATATTAGCTTTCCCGGGATGATACTGAATCTCTAGATCGTAGTCTTTTATCAGTTCTAGCCATCTTCTCTGACGCATATTCAACTCTTTCTGCGTGAAGAAGTATTTCAGGCTCTTATGATCCGTGTAGACTTCACACTTTGCCCCATACAAATAATGCCGCCAGATTTTCAAAGCAAAAATGACTGCGGCCAATTCTAGGTCATGTGTTGGATAATTCTTCTCGTGTGGCCTCAACTGTCGGGAGGCGTAAGCAATAACCTTTCCATTCTGCATTAACACACAACCCAAACCCTTATAAGATGCATCACTGAAAATCACAAAATTTTCCGTACCTGAAGGTAGTGTCAAAATTGGTGCAGTGGTCAATCTTGTCTTCAATTCATGAAAGGCTGATTCTCTTTCACTATTCCACTCAAATGGTTGTCCTTTACGTGTCAATTGGGTAAGAGGTACTGCCAATTTCGAAAAGTCCTTCACAAACCTCCTGTAGTACCCAGCTAAGCTCATGAAACTGCAAACTTCTGTCACGTTAGTCGGTGTAGGCCAATTCACAATTGCCTCTATCTTCTGCGGGTCCACTGAAATTCCTTCCTTGTTGATCACATGCCCTAAGAAAACAACTTCATCCAACCAAAATTCACATTTCTTAAGTTTAGCAAACAATTTCCTTTCCCGAAGTATTTGTAGGACAGTTCTCAAATGGTGTTCATGTTCAAGTCTATCCTTAGAATATATCAAAATGTCATCAATGAATACCACAACAAATTCATCAAGGTAGGTTTTAAAAATCCGGTTCATTAAGTCCATAAATGCCGCTGGAGCATTAATCACTCCAAATGGCATGACAAGAAACTCAAAGTGACCATACCTAGTTCTGAATGCGATTTTCTCAACATCCTCTGCCTTAACTTTCAGCTGATGATACCCGGATCTCAAATCAATCTTAGAAAACACCTGTGATCCCTGCAATTGGTCAAAAAAGTCATCAATACGGGGTAAGGGATACTTGTTCTTTATCGTTACCTTGTTCAATTCCCGGTAATCAATGCATAAACGCAAAGTTCCATCCTTCTTTTTCACAAATAGTACCGGTGCACCCCAAGGCGAAGTACTAGGTCGGATAAACCCCTTGTCAAGAAGGTCTTGCAACTGTTCCTTCAATTCTTTCATCTCAGCGATAGCCATCCTGTAGGGAGTTTTAGAAATAGGTTGGGTGCCTAGTACAGTTTCAATGGTAAACTCTATCTCCTTGTCTACCAATTCTCCTGGTAATTCATTTGGAAACACATCTGGAAATCCTCTAACAATAGGAATATCATTCAATTCAACATTCTCAGATTGTTTAGACAACACATAGCACAAATAACCCTGGCACCCTTTCCTGATCAGTTTACATGCTTTCATTGCACATATCAAATAAGGTGGAGGCACTACCCCCATTACCCACAAACACAATCTCTTTCTGTTCTGGTGGGTTAAATACAACCTTTTTTGTCACACAGTCTATGGTGGCACAATACTTGGTCAACCAATCCATGTCCAAAATTACATCGAAATGTCTAAAATTCAAAGGCAACAAATCTACATATAGAGTAGCATCCTCAATATGCATATCACAAAACCGGTATATAGATTCACACAACACAGATTTCCCCGATAGAGCAGACACACATAGCAAATATGGTAATAATCCTAGGGGTCTATTCAGTCTAGATGCAAATGTACATGTCACAAATGAGTGCGTTAATCCAGAGTCAATTAATACAAAGGCATCCTGATTACATATTGAAATAGTACCTAAGACAACGACATTGGCATTCCGTGTATCACCCGGAACAAGCGCAAAAACTCTTCCCTGTCTCGCAATATCTCCGGTGGGAGTAGATCCCGTAGCATTTCCTAGTTTTTGGACTGATGCTGTTGAACTAGCAGCAAATTTTCCACGATTTTGCTTGCAATCTTTGGCCATATGCCCCTGTTTACCACAATTAAAACAAGCTGCTGACACAAGGTAACAAACCCCACGATGCCTGTTACCACAGCTAGTACACAGCGGGGTTGTATCTCTAGAAGAATTAGAAGTATTCGAGGAGCCCGAAGTATTCGAGAATTACCACCTTTCCAGTTAGTTGTCGATTTGGTTTGTCTAGCTATATTAGTTTCTAATATTAAGGCCCTGTCAAGTACCCCAATGTAGGTTTCAAGTTTCAAGACATTCACTTTCTCTAGAATGTCGCTTCGAAGCCCGCCTTCAAAATGTCTCGCCCTTTTATAGTCTGTATCAATTATATGTGGCGCAAACTTGGCCAATTCAGTGAACTTGGCCTCATACTCGGCTACAGTCATGCTGTCTTGCCTCAGTTCCATGAACTTGGCTACCTTCCTATCCCGGACACACTGCGGAAAGTATTTGTCGTAGAAGATTTCCAGAAATTTTGTCCAATCGGCATCTTTGTAATTCTCACGCATCAACATCCACCATCTTCTTGCCTCGTCTTCTAGCATAAAGGTGGCTAGAAGCATTTTCTGTGTCTCCGAACATGGGAACACTTCGAACAGCTTTTCAATGCCGAGGACCCAAGCTTCAGCTTTCAAAGGGTCTAATCCACCATGGAACTGCGATGGTTTCATCTTCTTGAACTCTTTGGTGAGAGCTATGACTCGGTCATCATTCTGATTATCTGGCACAGGAGGTGCCGGTAGTGGAGGTTGGAGATGTGGTTGTTGCCACTGTTGCTGCCATTCATGTTGTTGTATCAAAGTTTCTGCCATTTGCTGTATCAATCTTTCCATTCTGTCTATTCTGGCAGCCGAGGATTCCTCTAATTCATCACCTCTTGTTCTCACCATCTGATTAAGCTTGCATTATATTTCATACAACAGATATACAGGTATGCATATAACAAAAGCATACATATTCGGATAATTGTGAAGCAAGTAAATCACAAATTTATAACACGTAGTTGTTCATATTACAACAATTAAGCACATCCTCGATGCTTTCAAATTCATACTTATGAATACATCCTAGATCTTTTCTAGACGTTTATTGCTCTTTTGGACAAGTGTGTGAGTTATTAACTGGTGCTCTGATACCACTCTGTCATGACCCAAACCCGCCCCTATGGGTTAAGGCCATAACTGGCCAGTAATCCAGAGATTACCTACGGCCTCCCTTTAAATAAGTCAAAACTCATCAGAGTAAAAGGGGCCAAACGGAAGCAATTTAAAACTTTGTCCATAGAGTTGTGCTTATATGCACATTATAACATTTCAGACATTTATATGCTAATAACTCACAACAGATTATGTAATAATACAAAACACTATACATACAGGATCACACAAAAGTAAGCCAACCCGAGGTAACTATGTACAGACATATACGAAGACTTTGCCAACATAACTACATAAAACAAAATGACAAAAGGCGAAGTCGGTCTCGTGCGTGAGACTTTTGGGCTGACTCTTCAAAACTCTAACTGTTTCTCACAATTTCACCGGGGCTGATTTTGGACGTCCCTTAGCTCACCTACATATACATGAATGAGTATGAGCGAATGCCCAGTGAATAATATCAAATAAGCAAGTTACATAGGCAATTATTGAAACAATACAGCAAACGGCCTTCAGCCCAATCATTTACATCAATCGGCCTTAGGCCTAATCATTTATGTCAATCGGCCTTCGGCCCAATCATTTATGTCAATCGGCCTTCGGCCCAATCATTTACATCAATCGACCTTCGGCCCAATCATTTACGTCAATCGGCCTTCAGCCCAATAATTTATGTCAATCGGCCTTCAACCCAATCATTTACATCAATCGGCCTTCGACCCAATCATTTACGTCAATCGGCCTTCGACCCAATCATTTACGTCAATCAGCCTTCGGCCCAATCATTTACATCAATCGGCCTTCGGCCCAATCATTTACGTCAATCAGCCTTTGGCCCAATCATTCGTATCAATCGTTGTCCAGCATTCAATTTAATGAACTTGTAAAACTTACATAGAAGTAACAATTGGACAATAACATACTACAATATCTTGTTAAGATATTACTCACAGTGATCGGTTGATTGGTTCGCCCTGGAACTCGACCTTACACATGCCATGAACATAGAAGGATCATTAATAATTCAATCTGTTCAAAATTCACATTTTTCCTCTTTAGGCTTCATTCTTATATATTTAACTCATTTACAATGCTTAACATATGTCTAAAAGTGCTTGTAAGTGAAAGAGAACGGAAAACAGAACACAGAGTGCAAAAACAGAGTTTCAGAAAACAGGGTCCCCGCTCGAGCGTGGAATTCCCAACTCGAGCGGACCCTTAAGGCCCGCAAAAGTACTGGATGCCTCAAAATCACGCTCGATCGCGAAATCTGGCGCTCGAGCGGAAGGCCTCTCTACATGGCTCCACGCTCGAGCGTGAAATACCCCACTCGAGCGGACACCATGTCTGCAAAAAGTGCTGGGAGCACGAAATTTACGCTCGAGCGGTGGTTTCCCCGCTCGAGCAGACATCAGAATTTCTGGAAATTCCAGAACTATTCTTTTAGCTCCAACTTCAAATTCAAAGGTTCCAAATGCATGGTTTCGACTCCAACTTCATATATTCAAGTACTAACATGGTACAAGCACTAAATTACATCACAATGAAGCTCAATGTTTGCTAATTAATCACATGCATGTTCCAATTTACATGAAATTCATGTCCAACAAGATAAATTCAACCATTCGAACTCCTACTCCCATAGATTGTACATGCATGTGGCATATCTCCCTCATTCTCAACTCACATGATGAAGAAAGGGTTAAAAACATGAGCTTCAACTTAAAACTTACATGGATCATGCATTTGGTTCTCAACTACACAAATTCAAAACAATTATACCCATGCGTGCACACATTGACCTTTAATTCAACATAAACAACTCAATTTCAACATGATCAATTCATCTATGTTCCTTATCAACATTCAATTTGAATTCACAAAGATTACAAAATAGGATGTACAAATTCACTCACCTAGGAGCCTTAATCTTCCCAATTTATGATCAAATCTTGAATTAGACTTCAAATCTCCATGTCTCAAGACCAAAATTGCACAATCCCTCTTTCTCCCTCTCTATAGTCGGCTCTCTCTCTTCATTTTGAGTCCAAGCATCAGCCAAATGCACTAAGGGAAGAAGTTTGAGGGTCTAGGGTCTATACAACATAACCCACTAACAATTGATTAATAATATTAAGTAATTGGGCATTAAATCACCAATATTAATTTGTTTAATTTGATCCAAATAAATTTCCAATTAAATTTCACCGTGGGCTCTAAAAATTATGTCAATCACAAAGGCATAATCAATTTTGGGTTCTGTGGCCAATAAGGCCCTCAATTAAATTTTCAAAGCAGATTATTCAAACAGATATTCTTACGGTGAACAGATAGAATTTCCAAAACCACATATATTCACATAATTGGCACACAAAATCATATCAAACACATAATCATATTTAAATTAAGGACCGATTTGCATATTACGGAACAGGGGTATCACATTAATACCCCGCTAAGTTCAAGAAACTCCTAATTTAAAGGCATTCTTAGGTTACTTCCAATCTTGCACTGCATCTATGTTAGATGAATCCACAGTCACTCCTTTTCTGAACACAACATGGTCTAGGAACTTAACTTCTGTGAGCCAGAACTCACACTTCCTGAACTTAGCATACAGACGGTGTACTCTAAGCAAATCTAGTACAACTCAAAAGTGCCCCTCATGTTCCTCCTCGGAGGGTGAGTATACTAAGATGTCATCAACGAAGACAACCACAAACTAGCCTAGACTCTCCCAGAAGACTCGATTCATCAAGTCTATAAATGAGGCCAGTGCATTAGTTAGCCTAAAAGGCATCACTAAGAACTCGTAGTGGCCATACTGCGTACGAAATGTCATTTTTTGAATGTCTTCCTCCTTCACCCTCAACTGGTGATACCTCGATCTCAAATCGATCTTTGAAAAGCAACGATATCCCTTCAGTTGGTCAAACAAATCTTCTATTCTCGGCAATTGGTATTTGTTCTTTATAGTTACATGGTTCAAATTATGGTAGTCAATGCACAACCGCAAAGTGCCATCTTTCTTCTTTACAAAGAGAGCCGATGTTCCCTAAGACAAAGTACTAGAGTATGTAAAGCCCTTGTCTGACAAGTCTTGAAGTTGCACCTTCAACCCATGCAACTCAACTTGTGCAAATCTATACGATGCCATGGAAATCGGAGCTATATCTAGCACCAAATCGATAGAGAACTTAATCTCTCTATGTGGTGGTAAGTTTGTAAGATCCTCTAGAAAGACATCTGAATACTCTCGAACCACTCTCTATAAATCACTCTGGACAATACTACCCTTATTAGCTACCCTGATGGCAAAAAGAACAATCAACTCTCCGCGACCCTTAAGGTCATACAACGGAGGAATAAAATTATCACCTCAATCATACAAGAAGTAGAAACAATCTCTAGATGGTGTACACATCGACACTCTCCTATTGGAACAATACATCAAAGTCCGAAGATGGGTTAACCAATCCATTCCCAAAATTACAACAAATGCATGCATATATCAAGACTGATAAAATCAAAAGAGAGCCAACGGTCTGTGACCTCAATCTCACAAGAGCAATATACTTGACCCAATGCCACCTTTCCCCTAATTGGTGTCTCAACAACTAGAAGAGACTCTAATAGATCAAACTTGAACATTAAAGCAAATGCAAAAGAAGACGATATCAAAGAATATAATGCATATATATTAATCAACACATTGGCTAGAGAATTGATCAAGAAGAAATTACCTCTTACGACAAGAGGTACTAGCAACTGATCCGACATGGTAATAACATACACATGTCTTGAAGGTCTCTAATCTACGTACTCACCCCTCGGAGCATAGACTTGATGAATGGACTGAACCGAAATGGCTCCCTAATTGGCCCTTAAGTCCTGACCTGACTAAGTCAACAGATGGCTCTGTGTTTGCCTTGAACAAGATGCACAAATGTGCCTCTCAATTGAGGGCAAAACCTCCTCAAGTTCCCAGTCTACCCACACTAATAAGAAGTAGGTGGCTACCCTCTCCCTTGGCTCTAGCTCTAAGAACGAGTCGAAAACTGTGCTGATTGTCTTCCTTTTTGTGGACATGCCGGAGACTTGTGGTCCAACTAACCACACTTAAAGTATATAAATCCACCATGATTGCCTCTCTCTGAACCAGAACTCGGCATGGAAAAGTGGATCTAGACTGCAAAGCTTAGGACTACTACGAGGTAAAACCCCTCTGCGTTTCGACATTCCTTGTCTCCCCTTGAGATTCATGCCCTCTTTGCTTAGAGCCTCTCATCCGCTCCTCTTCCGTCTAAATCATGACTTCTAAATGGGCCGCCAACTCCATCAAGCAGCCATAATTTCAAATCACAAACCCGATAACCTTGAAAAGTAGCCCAATCCTCATTCTCTTCTCAAACTCAATGAAATAGCGTTATTCCATCGCCAACAGGCCAGGTGCAAACCTCAAAAGGCTAATAAAGGCCACCTCAAACTTGGCCACAGGCATGTTCAACTACTTGAGCTTCAAAAACTGCTCTCTCGACTTCTCATTTGTCATGGGTGGTTATAACAACCCTCGTCACTATTTACCGATTAACCACTGATTACTGCTAAACTGAGACCGATTATGATTGCTAACTGAATTGATTGAAGTACTGAACTGATTGACTGAAATCTGGAGCTGAATTGATTAAGTATATCTGTTCAATTGTATGTCTATCTGTTGATTGTTTGATTATATGTTCATGCCTTTGTGTTTAAATTGCGAATTGAAGGCCTTATCGGCGGCCGAATCTGAAATTGATTGATAATTTGTGATCCTTAGAATTAATGTGATTTTATGGCATATTTAGTTAAAATGTGATTTGGTATGATTAAACTAGATTAAATTAAGCTAAATTGCATTAGGTGGACTTAATTGGCTATATGCCACCTAGTGGCCCACTACATGGAACATTTGAGACTTGCCTTCATCCTATTTTGTACATTTCATCAGCTTTGTTGAGTGTATAACCGGCTAGAGAGTGAGGGAGAGTGAGAGAAGTGAGTTCAACTTGTTTTCATCTTGATTTTGCTTGGAGGCTTAGGGGAATTGAAATCTTAAGTGCATAATTGAGTTCTTAGACCTTAAATACAAGACCTAAGGTAGTGTAATTACCCTCTTGTTTGTGAATTGAACTTGTTCTTACATGATTCATGTCAAATTTAGTGGATTAAGTCATGAAATAGCTTCACATGTTGAATTATAACTTAATTCATGCATGCATGGTTGTATTGATGAATTTTAAGTTGTTTTCATGGCAAATTGTCACATGCATGTTCATAATTAAGCTTAAGTCCATGATTTCATCTTGTTTTTGGGAACAATTGGCTCACTAGAGCATCAAATTGAAGCTTTGAAATGGTTTAAATTCGTGCATGTTTGCATGTTTTTCATATTCTTGAAAATTGGTTTGAAATTGAGTTGTTTGAAACACCCTTGGGCTTTGATTTTACAATTGTGCTTTGGAATCACGTTAAACTATGAGTTTTGGGATGTTTTCTGGAAAATTGGCCCAAGAGGATCGAAATTTATGTATTAAAACTTGGTTTTGAGCTTAAGGTTCAAATCTGGAAATTCCAGATTTTAAACTCACGCTCGAGCGGGGTGACTGGCGCTCGAGCGTGAAATTCGTGCTCCCAGTACTTTGCACTGTTTTGATGTCCGCTCGAGCGAAATAATTGACGCTCGAGTGGGACATTATGTCTCAAGCTCGAGCGGGTGTCGAGCGCCCAATTGAGCGTGATTTTCACCTATCCAGCACTTTTGATTGTTTTGCAGAACGCTCGAGCGGGTAAGTCTACGCTCGAGCGGAAACCTTTGTCTGCATGTCCGCTCAAGCAGAGTAACCTACGCTCGAGCGTGACCCCTGTTTTCTGAAAATTCTGAAAATACTTTTTTAAGTGCATCTTTGCATCCTCATCCCATCCTAGGCATTCTTAGGCCTAGTTTAAGACATCTTAATGAGGATATAGATGTAGAACCACACCGAGACAAATTAGGGATTAAGTTATTATTTTCTCAACTATGTAGCTTCGTGTGTGTTCAATCTGTAACTGTGTAGGGTTGACGACTGGGGACGCGCTCTAGCTTTACTGTAGCCCAGAACTCTGTGAGTAACAACTGTGTAAAAATATGTTCAAAATGATTATCTTCTGAACAATTGAACTATACCGCTTTCTGAACTGATACTGTTAATTGAATGAATGTATGTCCTATATTCTGAACTGTATTGTGGCATCCTTAGCAACTACTGTTTACTGCTACTATTACAGAGATCTCTGTCGGTTCCCTTGTTGGAACCACTACTGTTTACTGATTGATGGCCATCATTTACTGTTCGGTCTTTAAAGACCTACTGTTTACTGTACTGTTATGCTAATGGATATACCACATATGACTGTACTGACTGAACGACTGAAATACTGATTTAATGAACTGTTTTCATTACTGTAAGGACATTCATTCTTAACCTCTTTACGCATTACGTTACTCACTGGGCTTTAGCTCACTGCTCATATATATATGTAGGTGTACAGGTACCAGACCGTGGCTAGAAGCGTCGGGGTAAGCTCCAGTTTTGTCAAGCTAACCACTGTGCCTCACTGCGAGGTTCCAAGCCTGTCAAGTTATGGCTTAGGGGTGTTTTTAATTTTCCTGTCTGTCTCTATATCTATTTTGTATGACTGTATAGGCTGTTACGGTACTGTTTAATAAGGATTAGGTCCCTAAACTGAATGATTGTATATATGTACATACTGTTTTGTCACTGACGGCATATATGTATGAAAATCCTTTTTGGCATACAGACTGTCACAGCTCATTGCACATTATTTATTTACTGTATTGGCTTCTGCCAGCCCCTGTACTCTGTATTACTGTATTACTGTTAAGCAAGCCTTCGGTAACCTTGGATTACTGGCCGGCTACGGTGCTAAACCCATAGGGGCGGGTTTGGGTCGTGACACTGGTAAAAACTTATCCTAGAATGCGGTAACAAATGCCTCCCAAGTCACCCCCATACGACCCTTCACAAACTTCCACCATTGACCCGCATCACCTTTAAATTGAAAGACTGCCAAGGTCACCCTCAAATCATTGTCGTCAATGCCAAGCATCTCAAACATCTTCACTATCTGTTCGAGCCACTCATCGACCTTCAGTGGTTCCTTCAGATCCGCTACAAACTCATTCGGATTCGACTGAAAGAATTTCCTATTCAGAAAAGATGGCCCTATCTCTACAACATGAGCCTGAACTTGATTCTTCACTCTGAGAATGCCTATGGATTCCAGTAAAGCTCCTATCATTTCCTAAGCCAAAGCTCCTATGGCTTGTGGACCTGCAGGCCCAGCCACATACGCTTAGCCAACTCCCTCTTCTTCTAATGAGATTTCATCTTGGATTGGCACTTCTTGATGTCTAGGCCTACAATGCCAACCACTACCACGTTCGAGTCCTGACATTTTAATAAAGGTAATGCAAAATTAACACATTCACAATTGTGCCAAGATTGAGTCACACGTGTCCTAATTTAGTGGACATCATGATAATTCACTCCGCGTAAGTACCGAATCACGTATTCACAAACAAATTTTCTTTCTAGATAATAGCCACTCTGCAACATTGCCAGAGTTTCTATTAGAATTAGCAGTGATCAAGTGCTCTTCTAACAAAACTTCTAAAAATTTGTAGACACAGTCAATATCTTATAAACTAAATCATATACTCATTTAATCACATAAGCATGTTATCACATAGCATACCAGGTATATAGCTATCATTACCTAACAAGACAAACCAATTGTGGTAATAATCACGTCCCACAACCCCAAAGTATTCGAACCCAGTAAGCTCTGATACTAAGTTGTAACGCTAGAAATTTTATGCAATAGATATCCTCGTAATACCCAACAGATATGCAAAAGCTAATAAGATTCAATCATTCAATATAAGATGCATTATCAAAACTGCCATCCATTCATTAATTCATTTGATGCATTACAAATGATGATGTCACATACATTGATACATTCATTAACCCTAAGCTATGAATCTATAGCATGTGACAGATTTATGTATAACTGACAAGGAATAAAGTCAAGTCCATACCCTAATGGCTATATATTTCCAAGACGGCACTTCGTTACAACAAAAGTGGATTGATGCTCAATACAGATAAAAGCCAAGCTTATACAAAAATATTTACATAACAAAAGAAGATGAGCCTTCAGCTCCACAATCCTCCTAAGCTAACTCATTGGCTGAGTCATATTATCAACACTTGAAAGTTGGTTTCCACATAGGATGAGCTAATGCCGAATAAAGATTAATTTAATATTCTGTATAACGTTTAACAATGCCATACGGTGAATGCACATGAATGCTGTTTACCAAAATGATGCATGTTCTCTTTCAAACAATGCAATGACATGTGTATGATTTAATTCATAAACCATTACTTTCAAAACAGAAAACAGCGCAATGGATACACATATGGGGAATCTATAGATTCATACCAACTAGTAAGCTATACAAGCACTACTAAAGCCATTTTATCGGTACTAGCAGGAAAGATCAACACCTAACCGCACGGATTTCTAGACTTTCACCAAGGACACACAAGCTAATATAAAAATAACCACAACCACACCCCCCAGCCAAATTCTCCAAGGCATTCACTCTTTTAAAAAAATAAAATAAAATAAAATAAAAAAATAAACGATACATTTTAATGTATGAGCATGAAACAATGTTCAAATGAGAGATGCATGAGTAAATGGTTTTAATTAACCTAGTCCTCATGCAATTTCTACAACAATCAAAGTTATCCTCCATCGATAGCCCAAAACAGATATCTTTATTCAAATGATAAATTTCAAGCAACAGATATAAATTCGTACTTTCAAATTTGGAGTAACAATACATGTTCAATTCCACTATCCAATTCAACAAGGGTTCAAACATTGCCTCACCATTCTCATCCTTATTCAAAACCTATAATTTCCAAAGATTTTGAAGGTTTTTATTTCCAAAACAATATTGGGTTCTTTCAAAAAATACCATTTAAGAGAAATCTCATAATTTTTTATATTATCAACATTTCTCATCCACAAAGCCATTCTAACAATATTTTAAAAGAAACCATTTCAAAACCCTCTTTCATAGTCCAAATCACACCCAAATCAAACCCAAAATGCTACTCTATTCAAGAGCCCATAATGAAGCTAAAGTCATGCAGTGATGTTAAAGAAATCCCTACCTCAATAGAAGAAGGAAAGATGAGGAACAATCCCAAAATCAACAAAGGCAGATCTTGAACTTTTTCAGATTGAAACAATGAACTCCTCGCGCCCTACCTTTTATCTCAAAGCACCAAAGTCATGAGATTCGGGGATTAGGGTGCATGGAATGATATATACAAGAATTTAGAAAGAGAAAGAGAAAGAGTAAGAAAAACTAAGTTCAAAAGCCTTTTAAAGAAAAAGAGAGAGAAAGAAAAAGAAAGTGAAATAAAGATCTTTTCCCCATAGCTTTATACAAATAAACCGCTCGAGAGACCAAACCACCACTCGAGTATAAGATACAAGACATCCATCGAGGGAACAGACTTAGCCTCGAGAAAAGATACCAAACCCCTAGAAGAATAACCCTGCAAAACAAATTACTTGAGCGAACAAAATACCGCTCGAGCGCAAAATCCAAACTCTCAGAAGTTCAGACTATAAACAAACTGTCGCTCGAGCAACCAAACCACCGCTCGAGTGAAAAAAGACCTACTCCTAGAAGTTCAGCCTGCAACATAGGTTCTGTGAGAATCGAAAGACTGCTCGAGCGACCAATTCACCGCTCGAGCAAACCCAAGAACAACAGATAGAATTCTACCAGAAATACTAAGTCCCAACCTATTCAAAACAACTCCAAAACCACATTCTCAACTTCCAAGCAACAATATAAGACTAGGCCAATTATAAACAACGACAACAAACACTAGACTCCAAACTAAAGAATATAAAAGGGTTGGGTCATAACCCGGGCCGCTATAGTATATCACAATTTAAACAGATAATAAAATTTGTTTTGACTTGGTATTTCAACATATAGAAAAAATTTTAAAAAAAATTGAACAGATAATCAAATTTGCACAAATATTTGAACATATAAGAGGGAAAATTTTAACAAGTAGGTTAAAAATTTGAGCAGATAGAAAAAATTTTAAACTGATAAGGAAAAAATTGAACAAATTGGAAAAATTTTTGAACAAATAAGGAAAAAAATTGAATAGATAGGAAAAAAATTTGAACAAATAGTCAACGAAAGTCAACAGATAAATTAAGAGGTAAAATTGAAAACAAAATGTCCTCCAAAACTAACAAAAGAACTTCTCGCCAAACTATTTCACAAAAGGTAGACTTTTCACCAGCTAAAAATATCCATTAGACCTAATGCCTTATACCCTATTTACCTTGGACTTTTCAACAGTTATCTATAACAAAAAATTGACAAGAGGATATTGGTAATTTTCAGAATCACAAAAGGTAATTTATATTTTAAGTAAATCTCAAATAGTGTATATGTAAATTACCCAAATAAACATTTATACAACTATATTAATGCGATGATGCAACATGATATTTTTAAGAAAATAATAATAATAATTGTGTGCATTGTATGGATGAACTGTTAAGAACAAGGGCTAATTGCACTTACTTCCCTCTATTTACGTTGTAATATGTTTGATTCATTCACTTTTAATTGTAACAGTTAACTCCCTACACTTTAAATGAAGTTATAGTGTCATTATTTCCTTCATCTACAATTAATAATATGGATAGAATTTGTCATGCGAGTTGAATGGGAAATTTTTTTTTTATCTCATTAATACCCGTACACTTTCACAAAAATCTCACTTTAATTCATTCATTTTTTGTTTTTAGCAACCTCATTAAGGTAGATTGACGAAATAGAAATATTGCAACTTAATTTAAAGTGTAGATAGCTGATTACTATAATTAAAAATGAGTAAAGTAAAATTACAATAAAAGTGCAAGAATATTAAATCTAAGGGGGGTAATCACATCCTAGTGGATGTCAGAAAAAAAACAAAATATAAATTTATGAAAAAATTTATAATTTTAATTATTAATATTTATAAAATTTCTTACTAATTTGTAATTACTTTTTCAAAACCACACTAATTTGATATTTCTCCTAAATGTAATTAACCCCCAAAACAATTTTAAGAGTGTATTTTTGTCATTAGAGTGGGATTTTAGTCAAAATTCTATTTATAGTATTCACAAGTTGCACCCCGTTGCTGAGTCAGCTCTATCAGCCGACACTGAGTGAACCGTTCAGCGAGTTGCACATTATTTATATTGTGTGGATATAAATTTTTAAACAAATACCAAATATTTGAATATAAATTTATAAACAGAGAATAATTATTCTAATATAAACAGTTGAACAGAATATATATTTAAATAATTTATTTTTGTTCAAAAGTTTATATCAAAATATTTGATTTATATTCCAAAATTTATAGTCAAACAGCATAAATAGTGTGTACTAAAATTTCGTGAAGTGGGCGAATATAATTTCCCAACTAAAAAATTGGAGGGTCATGCTACTATATGCACTCATTTTGGAATTTCCAAGAACACTAGCTCTAAAAAATAAAAATAACTCAGAAATTTGTCTACAATATAAAATTTAAAGCTAATATTCATTCATAGTATAGGCTCACAAGAACTTACACCAGCAATCTAATTTCTAGAACAATTTCTGAGGAATTTTCCTTGTTCCGAGAGACTTACTTCCAATAATTAATGAAGAAACTTCTTCCTCATTTCCCCTACCTCTTGTCCTCCATATGTGAAGGGACACTAGGGATGGCAATGGATAACCTACCCTGTGGGTATCCATGGAGACCCAACCCAAATACATGGGTTTTCTCCTTTTTTCTTATCCATTGGGTAGTGTAGGTGATATTCTTTAAATATCCACAGGGGATGGGTTGGGGATGGATACCCACTAATTTCTCCATATATATTTTTTTTTTTTTTTTTTTAAGATTCACAACCAAAACTAAATATACCTTCAATCTTTTTTCTTTTATTTATTTATTTATTTATTTCAGGTTCACAACCAACTTCTTATTCTTCTTCTTTTTTTTTTTTTTTTTTAAATCGACAACCAAAGCTAAATATACCTCTAATCTTTTTTAAAGCTAATATTCATTCATAGTATAGGCTCACAAGAACTTACACCAGCAATCTAATTTCTAGAACAATTTCTGAGGAATTTTCCTTGTTCCGAGAGACTTACTTCCAATAATTAATGAAGAAACTTCTTCCTCATTTCCCCTACCTCTTGTCCTCCATATGTGAAGGGCCACTAGGGATGGCAATCGATAACCTACCATGTGGGTATCCATGGAGACCCAACCCAAATACATGGGTTTTTTCCTTTTTTCTTATCCATTGGGTAGTGTAGGTGATATTCTTTAAATATCCACAGGGGATGGGTTGGGGATGGATACCCACTAATTTCCCCATATGTTTTTTTTTTTTTTTTTTTTTTTAAGATTCACAACCAAAACTAAATATACCTTCAATCTTTTTTCTTTTATTTATTTATTTCAGGTTCACAACCAACTTCTTCTTCTTCTTCTTCTTTTTTTTTTTTTTTTTTTTTAAATCGACAACCAAAGCTAAATATACCTCTAATCTTTTTTAAAGCTAATATTCATTCATAGTATAGGCTCACAAGAACTTACACCAGCAATCTAATTTCTAGAACAATTTCTGAGGAATTTTCCTTGTTCCGAGAGACTTACTTCCAATAATGGGGGTGTTTGTTTCAACTTTTCAAAGCCAACTTATGGCTTTTAGCTTTGAAAAAGTTATTTTGGACTGTTTGGTTAAACTTATTTCAAACAGCTTCTGATTCTAACAGCTTATTTTAACTCAAAAAAGCTGATTCTGAGAAGCTGCTCACCCCTTACTTCTGATTATCAGCTTCTGCTGTGGACATGTTAATTTATGGTTATACTCTTAAATTTTTTTTTTTTTTATTTTTTTTAAAATAGAAAAAGACTCAAATAGACTATAGATTATTATTATTATTTTTTATGAGAAATGTAAACAAGTAAAAAATAAAAATTAATTGAAAAAGCTATTTCACAGCTTATTTAACAAACATTACTCCGCAACTTAAATTTATAATCCAACAGTTACACCAAACAGATTAACAACTTCTGATTAAAGTCATAATCTATAATCTGTTAAGTTATAATCTATAAGCTGTTTTAACAGCTACACCAAACGGGGCCAATTAATGAAGAAACTTCTTCCTCATTTCCCCTACCTCTTGTCCTCCATATGTGAAGGGCCACTAGGGATGGCAATGGATAACCTACCATGTGGGTATCCATGGAGACCCAACCCAAATACATGGGTTTTTCCCTTTTTTCTTATCCATTGGGTAGTGTAGGTGATATTCTTTAAATATCCACAGGGGATGGGTTGGGGATGGATACCCACTAATTTCCCCATATGTTTTTTTTTTTTTTTTTTTTTTTTAAGATTCACAACCAAAACTAAATATACCTTCAATCTTTTTTCTTTTATTTATTTATTTCAGGTTCACAACCAACTTCTTCTTCTTCTTCTTCTTTTTTTTTTTTTTTTTTTTTTAAATCGACAACCAAAGCTAAATATACCTCTAATCTTTTTTAAAGCTAATATTCATTCATAGTATAGGCTCACAAGAACTTACACCAGCAATCTAATTTCTAGAACAATTTCTGAGGAATTTTCCTTGTTCCGAGAGACTTACTTCCAATAATTAATGAAGAAACTTCTTCCTCATTTCCCCTACCTCTTGTCCTCCATATGTGAAGGGACACAATTGAACAAAACTTACAAACTAAGTTTTGGGAGTCATATATATTGTCAACAAAAAGCAAAGAAGTTAATTATATTTATTTGAAGTTCACATGAAAATGAGAGCCTCATCAAGACCTTCAATTCTCTCTCTACTTTCAATTCTTGTGCTCTATGTTTCATCTTGTGTAGCAGCAGGTAGTGATTCAGATCCACCCCACAACACCTTTCTCCAATGCCTCTCTCACAATTCTCAGCCCTCCCCACCAATCTCTTCTATTATCTACACACCCAACAATTCTTCTTACCCACATGTTCTACAATCATACATAAGAAACCTTAGATTTATCTCATCAACTACCCCAAAACCTTTGTTCATCATAGCACCAACTCATGTATCTCACATCCAAGCATCAATAATATGCTCTAAAGTTCACAGCCTTCAACTAAGAATCCGAAGTGGTGGACATGACTACGATGGCCTTTCATATGTATCCGATGTCCCATTTGTAATCCTCGACATGTATAATCTTCGATCGATAACAATTGACTTGGAAAATGAGAAAACAGCATGGGTTGATTCAGGGGCTACATTGGGAGAACTTTATTATGAAATTGCCAAGCATAGCAAGATCTACGGCTTCCCAGCCGGAGTTTGTCCCACGGTTGGCGTTGGGGGACACTTTAGTGGAGGTGGGTATGGAAACATGATGAGAAAATATGGTTTATCAGTTGATAATGTAATCGATGCACGAATAGTCGACGCTAATGGTAGAATTCTTGATAAAGAATCAATGGGTGAAGACCTATTTTGGGCCATTAGAGGAGGTGGAGGTGCAAGTTTTGGTGTGATTGTTTCTTGGAAAATTAAATTGGTTCTTGTCCCAGAAAGGGTCACAGTTTTTAAAGTGGAAAGGACCTTAGAACAAGATGCAACAAACATTGTTTATAAATGGCAATACATTGCTGACAAGATTCACAGTGACCTTTTCATCAGAGTTGTTGTTCTTCCATCCACAATCAAGAAAGATCAGAAAAACAGGAAGACAATCAAGGGGAAATTCGTGTCCTTGTTTCTTGGAAATGCTGATAGGCTTTTCAATCTAGTGAATGAAAAGTTTCCCGAATTGGGTTTACAACGCCAAGACTGTTTGGAAATGAGCTGGATTGAATCAGTCCTGTTTTGGTCCAACTATGCCAATGGGACATCTGTCGATGTCCTGCTCGATAGAATGCCTCAGTCAGAAAAGTTCTTGAAAAAGAAGTCTGACTACGTGCAAAATCCGATTTCTAAAGAATATCTCGAAGGAATTTGGAAGACGATGATTGAATTGAAGAAACCAGCATTGACATTTAATCCTTATGGGGGAAAGATGAGTGAGATTTCCGAGTTTGAAACTCCGTTTCCTCATAGATCAGGAAACATGTTTAAAATTCAGTACTCTGTGACATGGAAAGAAGAAGATGCTGAGGCCGCGGATCACAATCTCAATTCGATTAGAAGGCTTTATGATTATATGACACCTTATGTCTCAAAATCACCAAGGGGTTCATATCTAAACTACAGAGATATTGATTTGGGTACTAATCAAATTGGCCATTCATCCTACTCACAGGCTAGAATTTGGGGGACTAAGTATTTTAAGTCTAATTTCGATAGATTGGTGTATGTAAAGAGTGTGGTAGATCCAGAAGATTTCTTCAGATATGAACAAAGCATCCCATCAGTTGCAACTTGGAAGAATGGTAACACCAAATCTGCAATGTAATATTGTAATTGGCTCATTGACTTTGAAAAGCAAGAATGAGTGAATAATGTTTATATGTATTGAAGATGATGAGGAATAATAGATGGAAAACACTTCCCAACATTTACTGCTCTTCCATGTAAACGTTTGTTTGTTATGTGTGCTGAGTCTTCTGGCTTGTAAGTTCACTATCTTACTCTCAGGACTAGAATTTTGTGTTTTCACTCTCGTTTTCTTTTCTGTGCAAATACTAGAATTCAACATGTGAGATATAATATATTAAATGCATTATTGGGCAAGCACATTTTGATCTTCAAAATATATATTTTGTGTCATTTTTGTTCACAATATTATAATTGTGTCAATTTCATCCCATAAAGATTAGGCCCCGTTTGGGATGTCAGCTTTTGACTATTAGGCAAAACATCCAATCACATTTCTCTCTTAAAAAAATCACCTAAAATAGTCACTTCTCAAACACTTCCAAAATATGTTAAAGGGATCCCCATAACTAACATCATCTAGGTGAATCAAGAGCATTTTTAGCATAACAAATTACACTTTAGCAAGACGGGTTTAATTACGTGTTTAGTCTTTCAAATATGTGTTTTGTATTATTTTGATCCTCAAGTTTTAATTGTATCCATTTGTAATGGTGTTAAAATTCTCTTGATTCTAATGATGGATACTATCGGCATCACACGTGGATCACTTCAACACAATTCTAATTTGTGGATGAAATTGACAAAATCAAAAATATTGGGGACCATATGACTAAATATGCATACTTTAGAAATAAAAAGTGTAATTAACCCTATATTATTTATAAATTCTTCTATGTTTATGCTATGATGTTTGGTAATCAAATTCAATACTTAAAAGTGAATGTATAATGCAAAAATTAATTAAATCTGCCTAATAATTATAACTCATTTACTTAAAATTTTTATAATTAAGGTGCGACATATTAAAAACTTATAATTTAATTTGTTATAATGAAAAAACTTTGGAAAGCTATTTGGGAAAATTGCAGTTTAGTGCATTTTTTTTAAAATTGCAAATAAGTAGTAAAGTTTATCAATATTAATAATTAAAGTTATAAATTTTTTCATAAATTTATTAATATTTTGTGAAATTCTTACTGATTTACAACTCTCCCAAGTTATTTGATGTCCCTAGGCCTTTTTCACGACCCAAACCAAAGAGATTGTATTTTACGCTCGAGCCAACTTTTGGTCACTCAAGCCAAGGTTCAAAAAAAAGGGTGGTCGCTCAAGTGCAACTTTTGCCGCTTAAGCCAACCCTCAATCTCTCCGAAACTTCTGAGAGCTCGTATTTTACGTTCGAGTGAAGCTTTGGCCACTCTAGCGGTGTGACAAAATTCTGGAATTTCTAAATTGTTGTTCAAGATGCAAAACTCAAATTCAAAACTTCAAAACACATTCTTTGGGCCCAAAACTTAAGAAAACATGTAGAAACTCATAACACATCATGACTTGAAAACCATTTCGCAAAATCAAGCCCAAAAGCATTGACAATTATCCAAAACTGAACTTGAAATTCAATATATAGAACATGCATGAATTGATATGAATTATTTTCTTCCAAAACATGGACAATTGAGATAATTTGGTATGAAACTTCATGAATTCCCAAAACAAAGTCAAGATGAACACATGCACATGAGAATTCTTTGAAATCAAACTCAAATTGTGCTGAAATGGACATGCATGCATGAAATGCTCTTCTTTCTACTTCCAAGCTCAGTTATCATGTTTTAACAGTTAAACCTCTTGAATTCATTCACCAATGCCTTGAATATAAAGGTTAAGGGTATGATTCTTACCTAGAGTTCCCAATTTCTTGAATTCTAGTAGTTTCTAGCTCAATTTTCACCAATTCCCTTCAATTCTTCTAGTAATTCCTAGGTTGATCTCAATTTCTCTTCAAAGTTGGCTCTAATCTCCTCTCTCTCTCTCTCTCTCTCTCTCTCTCTCTCTCTCTCTCTCTCATGGTTGAGAGCTCAAAGATGATGAAGGAATGTGTGTAGATGTGTCCTAGCACTCACATTATTCTTATATAGGCTTGATTAGCATTAGGCTTATTATGTGTAATTAGTTCTAATTAATTTATTCTAATTATTTGATTCTGAATCGAATTCTAATTAAACTTACCAGAAAATTCTAAAAATTCTAAATAACACATCAACATAGTCAATTTCGTGTTAAGATGCCGATAGGGCCTTCAATTCACGTATCCAGACAAAAAATCAAACAGGTATTCCTACCATGAACAGATATAAACATAAATAACACAATACACATGCAATTAAATTAGAATTTTCTCTGAATTACTCATTAAGCATTCTTAATCAAGGATTATAAACTAATCACAGATCAGGGTTGCCACAGTCTTCCCCTCTTAAAGAGTTTGGCCTCCAAACTCAAATTACCTTCATTTCAAAAGAATGTAGGGTCTAATGGGAACAAGTCTGGATATTTTTTCATCATATCTTCTTATGTTTCCCATGTTGCATAAGTTCCTGCATATTTTTCCAATCTACTTTCACCAACAGAATTTCTTTGTTTCTCAATCTTTTTATCTGGCGGTTAACAATTTGGATTAGACGTTCTTCATAAGTAAAATCATCTTTCAAAAGTACATAGGTCGGTTCAATTATATGTGATGGATCTTGCAAGTAATCCCGAAGCATCGAAACATGTAAATTATTGTGCATATTTTCCATGACTGGATGTAAGGCTACTTAATACATTACTGGGTTGATTTTCTCAATAATCTCATACGGGCTAATATAATGCGGTGCCAATTTGCCTTTAACTCCAAACCGTGTCTGACCTTTCATCGGGGTCACTTTGATGAACATGTGATCATCGACTTTCATATTCCCAGTCTCTTATTCGGACATCATCATAACTCTTTTGATGACTCTGCACAGTTTTCAGCCATTGTTATATTAGTTTCACTTTCTCAATCATCTCTTGAACCAATTCCGGTCCAAATAATGGTCTATTCCCTATTTCGGCCCAATAGATCAAAGATCGGTATTGTAGACGCGCCCGCGTGGGGCCCTCGTGCTACAGTTCAGACTCGATTTGTGTCACGGTTCTTAATCTGAACCAAAGAGTCCAAATCTGGCAAATCGTTTTGAGAAACAGATTTTTTTGAAAAGAAGTGCCAAACATGGACTGCTTTGCCAGATACAGAGTCGCCACCTAAATATTTTTTTTTAAAGGGGAATTTGGGAAACCCTGACTTGGTGCCAAAGGCCACGCATCCGTCATCACCAAAGTTGCCTCGGCTCGGGAGCTAGGGTACGATTGGGGAAGGTCAGCTATGAGCACCCCCTTTCGCCCGATCCGAAGATCGGCCTCTACTAACCGTGATATCCGTTTTTGAAAACGTTATGTGTTCTTATCCCGATTATTAGCCTATAATTACTATGTTATGCACACAGCAAACAAGTATAGACTAGATCGCCTAATTTGGGAACAAGCATTGCATATCTGTTTGTTTTGAAGAAATGTTTTGGAATTTGCTACTCGTAAGTAGGCTAAAACACGGATTTCAATGAGCCATTCCAACTCAGGCAATCCGACCTTCATCTACAGGCATTCAAGCAGTTTATATCACATAAGCAGCTAGCCTCATGGTAATCATGCTGTTATGACAACAGTCACACGCATGTGGTATGCGAAAGCATAAATACTTACATGGTACTCCAAGCCAAAACAGGGAACTCGTTAACAAATCAATATATGATCCAAGTCCATGTTAAGTGCCTAATGCAACGCATACGGAATGTCACTAGAGTAGGCTCGGCTGTTCTATGAATGACATGTGAAAATGCGCAAGTAGCACGTATTCAAGTTAGATTTGAAATACCAATGCAGTTAGCATGATGCGCTGAGCCTGGTGCATGCAATACTGATGAATGATGCACGCATGCATAGCATAAGGTATGCTAAATTAAACATGTCCTATTATTAACCACCAAAGCAGGTAAGTAAAAGGGAGAAAGAAGTGGAGGTTGGAAGACATGCACACACTCACCCACACTTATTACAGATTTGCCCTCGCTCGGAGAGACCAAAAGAATAATACAATTCGAATAATGAATTAACTATCCTATCTAATTAATTATTACAGATGACCTAATTAATTAACAAATTAACTAAGCATAAGAAAAGCAATAAAAGGGGCCTCGGGGAGAGGGTCCGATGCGCGCGTGCTCGGGTCTTGCTCGGAAGTGCACTGCCATGCATAGACTGCCTTTGTTTTCCCTGCTCTGCCTCTTTGAAGACTGCCAAAGTCTCAGAATTGCTTCCCTGGACATTGGGAGACACCACCGGCTGAGTAGAATGACCACCGGCAGTAGTGTGTAATCATCGGCTGTTGGTGAAGTTATCGGCCACCAATAGATTGTCGGTCGGCACTTAACACTGCCAGTCGGCAGAGAATGTTTGCAGAACCTGCAATTGACAGCAACAGAGGGCAAGGCAGAGCATGGCAATGCAATTCAAGCAATGTATGCACCAATCCTATCCCTTATCATGTGTATGACTCAAAGGGACATGGTTCTTGGTTCTTGGACCATCAATCGTGCATTTCCATGCGTGATGGCCCAAAGAACCAAGTGTGCACTTTGGTTTCAAATGTAATGCACGCAAACATATAAGGGCCCAATCCCTATCACTAAATCAAGGGACAATGCATGCATGTTCAATGCAACCTAAGCATGTTAACTAACATGCAACATGGTATAAAAGGGAGCATGCAAACATGCAATGCACATTAGGTACACAACCTAAGCAACAAGGCAAACAAGCATGCCACAACTATGCAAACTACTTAGAGCATGCAAGATGTAATCTAATCATGCAACATGCTAGTAATTTGACCAAGGGAATGCATTCCAAATGCAAATGATTTCAAGCATGCAACACATACAACCAAAGCATGCAAACATGAGATAATGTAATAGCACTTGAATGGCATACAAGGGATGGACTTACACTAATTGGACGGCTCTAAGTTAGGTCCAAAACAGTGGCCAAAGCTTAAGAAGATGGGACCAAACACACATACACACATGCACATGTTAAGGCCTAAACACTTAAGCATCAAAGGGCATCTTTTAAGCACACTTAAAAGGGAGTAATCATGGACATGGGGCATGCATTAAGCTCTGAAAATCATGCAAGAACATGGTGCCAAACCAAGCAAACAAGATAGGCTAAACATGCAACAAATGGCCCAAGCATTCAAGGCAAGCTAATGAAGTATTGAACTACACTTGATATGACCACACATGGCAAGACTTAAATGACCAAGAACAGAGTTTTAGCACATAAAACAAAGCCCAAAAGACCACTTAGATGGCATCTAAATGGCTTGAATTCAAAAGCATACACAATGACCAAAGCATGGAGCATACGACACAAGCTTTCAAAGCATTAAAGAGGTGTCCAAGGCAAGCATACAAGCATGTCAAAGGGACTGAAATGATGCTATAAATGGTGCCAAACCACTGAAATAAAGCAAGTAATGCATGCTACACACTCACACACTTAAGGCCAACAAACCAAAAATGCAAAAGGGGTATATAATGCATGTCATGGCCGACCAAAATGACTAAGGACAGACCTCAAACATGGCAAAATAAGTACAAAAGCTTCACAAAACTAGGCCTAAAACATGCTAGAACCATGGTTTACAACCTAAAGCATGTTAAGGCCTAAACATGGCATTACAAGGTAGGTATGCTAAGCATGCATGGTGTACCAAAACCAACATACAACAATGCTATTTCATGGCAAAATAAGCATAAATAACAGCCAAGGCATGGTCAAAATGAGGCTTAGCAAGGTGCTCATTAAAGAGGCAAAAAATGGCCCTTCTCAAGGACAACAAGGAGAGGGGGTGGCCCTCTCCTTCTTGGGACTTCAAGGCACCATCCTTACCACTAAAATCCCTCAAGATTTCAGTGGTGAGGAGGCCCAAACACCAAAGTCCCGGAGCTCACTCAAAATGGCACAAAATGGAGCCTTACAAGGCTTAAGAGGGGTCAAACAACCTCAAACCACAAAACACTCTAAACAAACTATTTAGAGGGCCTAAAAAAAGAACTTTTTATGTTATATATTAAACACAAAAACAATTGCAAGGTAGGTAAAAATACAATGCAAAAATGGGGAATAAAGGGACAAACTTCTTACCCTTGAAGACCTTCTTCGCAAATGGTGGACCAGCTGCTTCCTTGAGCTCAAACCAGCCCCAAAACTCCAAGAACAGACCTCTGGTCCTTCAGAACCAATAAAAGGTGTAACACTATGTGTTTGTGTGCAATAATGAGCCTAAACACACACACTAAACACAAGAGGAAGAGAGATATAGAGCTAGGATATAGACAAACCCTAACCCTAGAACTCAAACCCTAAAATGGCTGTCTAAAATGTCTAACCTCTCCAACAAGAGAGAAGACCTCTCTTTATAGAGCTTTTTGTCTTGTAAAGCTTACAAGACAAGCTTCTAAAGAGAGAGATCCCTCCATACACGTGTATGGAGGGGAGCCAAATGCAAGACATCTGTGTCAAAATATCTGCAAAAGCAGATGCACAGTAGGCGGCCGGCCAAAGATGCAATTGACCAAAAAAAGATAGCCGACCGGCCATCTATAGTGCCGGCCGGCCAAATATTTGGCCGGTGGCCACAAAACACAGCCGATGGCCTCAAGCCACGGCCGGTGATGGGTGGGGATGGTCTACAAGCCCTACCCTGCCTCTCAAAGGCAAAACACAAGTGTTTGTTGTCAAACCAAGCACAAAACAGTCGAGTCGAGAGGTCCTGCGACGAGGTGCGCTGCTAAGGCTTCCGGGAACTCAAGACGAACACAAACATGGATAATCACCAAGTGTTCTAATGGTGACGTCCAAGTCTTGAGGACGGTCAAAAATGGGGTGTCTACAGGTATTTTTTGCCATACAAAGCTTCATAAGGAGCCATCCCAATACTTGACTGGTAGCTATTGTTGTACATAAATTTGGCCAATGGCAAGTAAGTTTTCCAATTTCCTTGGAAATCTAACACATACATTCTCAACATATCTTCCAAAGTTTGAATGGTCCATTCAGATTGGTCATCTATCTGTGGGTGATAAGCACTGCTCAGTCTCAATTCAGTTCCCAAAGCTTGCTGTAAACTGCTAGAATCTTGAAGTGAATTTAGAATCTCTGTCAGATACAATAGACACTGGCACCCTGTGTAGTCTCACAATCTCATTAATATAAATGTTAGCCAATTTACCCATATTATAAAAAGTTTTGGCAAGTAAGAAATATACGGATTTAGTCAAATGATCAACAATTACCCAAATAGAATCCATACCTCGAGAGGAGCGAAGCACTCCAACAATGAAATCTATCGTAATATGCTCCCATTTCCATTCTGGTATTAGAAGTGGCTGAAGTAGTCCAACAGGTCGTTGATGTTCAGCTTTTACTTGTTGGCAATGCAAACACTTAGGTACATAGTCAGCAATACTTTTCTTAATTCCAGGCCACCAGAAATTTTGCTTTAAATCTTTGTACATCTTTGTATTCCCCAGATATATAGCAAATGTGGACTTGTGAGCTTTGGTCATAACACAATTTCTCAACTCTGAACAATCTGGAACACAGCCTTTCTTGAAATTTCAGTACATTACCTTCAAGTACAAACCCAGGCCTTGATTTTGAATTGATCTTATCAACAATCTTTTCAGAAATTCATCTTCTAACTGTTTTCCTTTAATTTCTTCAATTATGGCTGGTTGTGTAGAAATGGTAGTTAGAATTCCACCTTGTTCATGTAAGACAATCTCAATTTCATTTCTTTCCAGCTCTATAACAATTTCTTCTGACTAGTGAGCAAACATGCCAGATTCCCAATTGCCTTTCTACTCAAAGCATCTACAATGGTTTTTGCCTTTCCTAGATGATACAGAATTTGTAAATCATAATCTTTGATTAGCTCGAGCTATCTTCGTTGTCTCATATTTATTTTCTTCTGAGTAAAGAAATATTTCAGACTTTTATGGTCAGTGTACACTTCACAAATCACTCCATACAGGTAATGGCACCAGATTTTCAAACCAAACACCACGGTTACAAGTTCCAAATCATGGGTCGGATAATTCTTTTCATGTGGGCAAAGTTGTCGAGAAGCATACGCAATTACTTTACCATTTTGCATTAGCACACACCCCAAGCTTTTGTATACAGTCACTAATCTGGTTTTCAATTCATGAAAGGAAAATTCTCTTTGGTCATTCCAATCAAATGGTACATTTTTCTGTGTCAATTGAGTCAATGACATAGCAAGTTTGGAGAAATCTTTCACAAATCGAAGGTAATAGCCAGCAAGCCACAGAAAACTTTTAATTTCAGCCACAGTGGTTGGTCTAGGCCAGTTTACAATAGTTTTAATTTTCTACAGGTCGACAGATACGCCATCTTTATTGATTACATGCCCTAGAAAGCTCACAGTGTCAAGCCAGAATTCACATTTGGAAAGTTTTGCATACAGTTTTTTTTCTCTCAAAGTCTGTAACACGCTTCTCAAATGATTTTCATGCTCTTTCATACTTTTAGAATATATCAGAATATCATCAATAAACACAACAACAAATTCATCCATATATGGTTTGAAAACCCTATTCATTAGGTCCATGAAGGCGGCAGGTACATTGGTTACCCTAAATGGTATTACCAAATATTCATAGTGCCCATATCTAGTTTAGAATGCAGTTTCTCTATGTCTTTTGCCTTAACTTTTAGTTGGTGATACCCGAACCTAAGGTCAATTTTAGAAAATACTTGGGCTCCCTAGAGTTGATCAAACAAATCATCTATTCAGGCAGTGGATATTTATTCTTCAAAGTTACTTTGTTCAACTTTCGATAATCTATATATAGCCTCAAAGTCCAATCTTTCTTCATAACAAACAACACTGGAGCATACCAAGGTAAAGTGCTCGGCCAGATAAATTTCTTGTCTAATAACTCCTGAAGTTGGACTTTCAATTCTTTCAATTTGGTGGTTGACATTTAGTATGGAGTTTTGGAGATTGGCTGGGTTCCAGGTACTACTTCAATAGTGAATTTAATCTCTCTATCAACTAAGTCACCGGGTAGTTCATTTAGAACCATATCGAGAAATTCATTGACTACGGGACATTTTCTATATTAACTCTATCCGAAGATGCAGTCAATACACAACACAAGTAACCTTGACAATCTTTTCTCAACAATTTATTAGGTTTCACTGAAGAGATCAGATATGGGAGAGGAACTACACCATTTCCACAAAATACAGATTCCGATAGCCCTGGTGGCCAAAACAAAATAGATTTAGCAACACAATCAATTGTAACATGATACTTAGTCAACCAATCCATCCACAAAATAACATCAAAATAATCAATAGCCACAGGCATCAAGTCAACGTATAACAACACATCACGAATCATAATGTCACATACAGGATACACATAAGCACATCATAGAACCCCCAAATGGTGTAGATACAGATAACACATAGTTCATTTGTTCTAGAGGTCTAGTCAATTTACGAGAAAAAGTATACGACACAAACGAATGTGTAGATCCAGAATCTATCAACACGTGCATTTTAGGCACAAATATGGAGTATACTTGACACCACAGATTCGATGTTTTGAACATCTCCTGGCACAAGTGCAAACACTCTCCCTTGCCTCAAGGTTTCTTTTCCTGTATTGGTTCTTACATTTTTTCGTAGTAGAAAAATAGATTCAATTGAACTTACCAAAGGACGGTTGACACCTTCAGCTATGAGTGGGCAGTCTTTTACCACGTGGCCAATTTTACCACATCGAAAACAAGCACCAGTTGGACAGTAACATGAGCCTTTATGTCTTCTCCCATATTCAAAACAAATAGGTACAGATCCACTACTTTGACTTAACTGCTAATAGATCTCCTATTTTGCTTCTTGTTTATAGAAAATGAGCGGCCCTTTTTGAAATTGAACCTAGATCTTTTGCCTCTCCATTCATTTGTTAGAGCTTTAGTCTGTTTCACTGCTGCTAAATTGGCTTTTGTCATTAAGGCTCAGTCAAGCACATCTACATACTTAGGCAATTTGAACACGCTGACTCAATCAAACACATCTAGGTTGAGGCCTTCTTCAAATTTTTGGGCTTTCTTGTAATCTGTGTCTACCATGTGAGGTACAAATCGGGCTAACTCGGTGAACTTACCTCATACTCTGTCACTGACATACCCCCTTGCTTTAGCTACTTAAATTCTGACACTTTTCAATCTCGAAAGCATTGAGGGAAATATTTTTCATAGAAGATTTCTTTAAATTGATTCCATGTCATAGTCCCATTGTTATCTCTGATCAACATCCACCAATGCCTAGTTTCCTCCTTTAGAGTGTAGGTTGCCAGCAAAACCTTCTGAGGTTCGGAACATAGAAATGCTTCAAATAATTTCTCTATTTCTAGCATCCATCTTGTTGAACTTCTGAGTCAAGCTAATGATATCATTGTTCATTGGCTCGAATTGTACTGGAGAAGGTGGAGGAGGTAAAAGCTATTGTCTTTGTTGTTATCTCATGGATTCGGTTAAAGCCTTAAGCATTCTTTCTTTTTGGTCCATCCGAGCATCGGAATACATGGTTACATCATAACTTTTTGTTCTCTCCATATGCTATATGTAAACAAAACAACAATAAACAAAGGCAAATAAATCTTTTCACAATGTTCATAACGTTCAGTTTCATTTCGTTCAGATATATTCACAGAAATTAGCACACACACTTACGCACATTGATGTAATGTCCCTAATTCTTTTTTAGGACATCCTATAGCTCATATGGACTCGTGTATGCAGTATAACACGTGCTCTGATACCACTATGTCACGACCCATACCCGCCCATCGTAATCGGCCAATAATCTTAGGATTACCGAAGGCCTCTGAAATAGATAAACAAAATCAAGGGGCTAGCGGAAGCAAATATCAAAATACAATGTCCATAGAGCTGTGCAGACATATATGGGACAAAAAATTTAAGAACTTATATTCACACACACACACACACACACACACACACACACATATAGTGGCATCATAGGTATATATACATCAATGCCTTACGTTACCCACTTCTAAACAAAACCAAAAAAGGACGTAGCCCTAAATTTAGATTATACAACAATCTTGGTTAACAAAAGAAAGAAAAGATTAAGACAAACATCACGTGCGCTAGACTTGAACATTCGAAGCGCATGGGAACCTCTTCAGGAAGCACAATGGTTGGCTTAACAAAACAATACTCCAGGCTAACAACTTAGGCCTAGTCCTGCGCCTAATCTCCTATATACATAAATAATATAGTGAGTTAGAGCCTAGTGAATAACAACAAGGTAAAGTGTTTAAGAATGATGTCCATCACAGATTTAGAAACCAGATCTTATATCAGAAACAAATTCAGATTCACATACTTATGCGGATTTCATAAACAGTTATACGTGGTACATCCATTAGCTAACAGATTAGATTGGTCAAGAAAACCCATGTACATAGTCGGTACCAACGACCATAAAGGTCAACATCTTTGTGCACAAATAACTATGGTATCATTAACCCCAGGAGAGGGCCACATGAACATATGTCTCGATATTGTTATCCCCGGGCGAGGGCTATGTGCATATTGGCCACAACATTGTTACCCCTAGGCGAGGGCCACATGAACATAAGCCACGGTATTATTTCCCCTGGGCAAGGGTCATATGAACATAAGCCATGGTATTGTTTCCCCCCGATGAGGGCCATATGAACTAAGGATGCCACAAATACATTTCAGAAAAATGGACATTCCTTTATGATTCATAAAATAGCATTTCATAAAATAGATCATATAATTTCAGTCAGAAAATACTTATAATCAAATATAGCCTTACATAATTGTTACTCACAGATAGCTCCAGGAGCAGAACAGATCACTTAAACAAAACAAACTGATCAGGCGGTGGTAACACGTGACCTATATAAACACATGGTAGATACACATTGAGCACACGTTTCAAAGGTGTTTAATTTATCATTCTTTTTGCTTAGCGTGTGTTTCTATCTCTTTCTCCTCATTATTGTAGTTTAAACATGGCCTAGGAATGCCTTAGATGTAATAAGGATGCAAAAATGCACTTTGAAATACTTTGCCAAATTTCTAAAAATAGGGCAGTTCGCTCAAGCCAACTTCTGTCACTCAAACGGTTTGCAAAGTTTGAAAAGTACTAGGAGCTTGAATTTTACACTCGAGCCAACTTTTGGTCACTCGAGCCAAGGTTCAAAACAAAGGATGGTCACTCAAGCACAACTTTTGCAACTCGAGCCAACCCCCAATCTCTGCAAAACTTCTAAGAGCTTGTATTTTACGCTCGAGCGGTACAACCAAATTCTGGAATTTTCAAATTACTATTCAAGATACAAAACTCAAATTCAAAGCTTCAAAACACATTCTTTGTGCCCAAAACTTAAGAAAACATGTAGAAACTCATAACTCATCATGACTTGAAAACCATTTCGTAAAATCAAGCCCAAAAGCATTGACAATTATCCAAAACTCAACTTGAAATTCAATATATAGAACATACATGAATTGATATGAGATCTTTTCTTCCAAAACATGGACTATTGAGGTAATTTGGTATGAAACTTCATGAATTCTCAAAACAATGTCAAGATGAACACATGCATGTGAGAATTCTTTGAAATCAAACTCAAATTGTGATGAAATGGATATGCATGCATGAAATGCTCTTGTTTTCTACTTCTAAGCTCAATTCTCATGTTTTAGCACTTAAACCTCTTGAATTCGATCACCAATGTCTTGAATATAAGGGTTAAGAGTATGATTCTTACCTAGAGTTCCCAATTTCTTGAATTCTAGTAGTTTCTAGCTCAATTTCACCAATTCCCTTTAATTCTTCTAGCAATTCCTAGCTTGATCTCCAATTTCTCTTCAAAGTTGGCTCTAATCTCCTCTCTCTCTCTCTCTCTCTCTCTCTCTTTCTCTCTCTCTCTCTCATTAAGAGCTCAAAGATGATGAAGAAGTGTGTGTAAAAGTGTCCTAGCACTCACATTAGCCTTATATAGGCTTGATTAGCATTAGGCTTATTATGTGTAATTAGTTATAATTATTTGATTCCGAATTGAATTCTAATTAAACTTACCAGAAAATTCTAAAAATTTTAAATAACACATTAACGTAGTTAATTTCGTGTTCAGATGTCGTTAGGGCCTTCAATTCACTTATCGAAACAAAAAGTCAAACAGATATTCGTACCATGAACAAATATAAATACAAATAACACAATACACATGCAATTAACTCAGAATTTCCTCTCAATTACTTATTAAGCATTCTTAATCAAGGATTATAGGCTAATCACAAGTTGGGGTTGTCATAGCCTCCATGTGGTTCATGTCAAAAACCCGTCCCAATGCATTATGCCCCTACTAAGATATACGTTACATGTAATATATATGAGTGGTAGGGTGCATAATATTCATCATAAAAATACATAATATACACTATAAAAATATATATATAACATGATGCATATGGTACATATCCTTTGATGAGTGTGTACTATAAATTTCTTGAAAGAGTTTTATTCATCGTAAAAGTTAAACTTAGAGGGTTTATCTATTTTTCATGAATAAATAAAAAATATATATAAAATAAAGGGATTTTTGGTGAAACCTCCATTTTGGGGGCTTTTTTATAGGGTAAAGGACAACTTAACTAATTTAGCTTCAAAAAGTCCTTGCGAAAGAAGCACGTAGCTCAACAAGGACACACCATTATTTTCTCTTTTTTTTTTGGACAATATTTCCCTTCCATATATATATATATATATATCATATATTTTAAAATCTAATTGATATATACACCGATCTCATATATTTGAAAATCTAATCAGTGAAGACGATCCGAAATCAATGAAGACAATCTCAAAGTCTGAAGATTTCGATGCCGACGATCTTGTCATTTGTCAACAATAGATGATTCGCCGCTGATGATCTCACCAAATTTGTTTCAATCATGTGTTTTCCGGCAATCTCAAAATCTGTATCAATGAGAGCTTATATTTCAAATATGTATAAATCTCTATAAGATTTTGAGAGTTTTATCAAGATTGAGAGTGTTGATCGAGTTTTAGAGGTTTTGCTTCGATCATGTGTTTGATTATAGTTTGGGTTTGACCAGGCATGTTGATTTGTTGATTAGTTGTTTTATTGTTTGTTTTTGTTTTTTATTTGTTTTTATTGTGTATGATCTGATTTTATTTGATAGAATGATAGTAAAATTTTACTCAAGTACTATGTGCTTTGTTTTTGTTTGATAGAAAGAGAGTAAAATTTTAATCTGGTATTATGTGCTCTATTTTTGTTTAGGAGTAAAATTTTACTCTAGTTTTATGTGCTCTTCTTTTGTTTGATAAAATGAGAGTAAAATTTTACTCTGTTATTATGTGTTCAATTTTTATTTGATAGAATGACAATAAAATTTTACTCTAGTACTGTGCTTTTGTGATTTGTTTTTGAACTCGTAGTGACAATAAAATTTTACTTTGATTGATAGAAAATTTAATGTCAACTGATTGTAGATTTGTAAAATGGTTCCACCTGTTATGTTGTTATGCAAGTATGGTGACCGTACCATTGTATTTAAGGTTGTGTCAAACTACACATTGAATGATTTAACCAATTTCTATTGTTTATTGATAGTACTTTCCTGAATGGCAAATTTAAGGGCACATTGTTATCAACTACAAAGAAGGATGAGAATCAAGGTAGATACTATTGTCAGCGTCTTACAAAGTAAAATTTTACTTAATTTCATAGTAATATTTTACTTATTTTCAGAATAAATTGTTACTTTTAATTATAGTAACATTTATTATTTTACGTTTTTGGCCTTTTGTATAATATACTTACTAGATGTAAAATGTTCTCCCCTTCAATTTTTTTTCCTCTTGCAATTGGTATTGTCGATATAAAGACTATGGATAGTTGTGGATGGTCTTGTTGTCTTTCATCCAATTTGTATGAAGCTGGTCGATAGGCCAATAAAGAATATGATTCAATCTAGGGGTGAGAACATATGACGAGTATAGTGTGGTAGATGCAAGAAGTACGATCGTAACAGGAAGACTTGTAAAGAGACATTGTCATGAAAAACATTATTGTTTTGTAATAAAAGTATGAAAATAATGTAGTACTTTTGTAATAACAGCCCGTTTTTGCTATGTTATTTGAATGGTTATCCATCCGATTCACTGAGTTGCTTTGTAATTCAATTTGACACTTTAATATATATTTTTAATTTTCTAGATTAGTTTCATGTAAAAGAATTCGTAATAGACCTTGTTCAGTAGAAGTGAAGTTTTTGAGTAAAATTTTACTTTGAAAGACAGAAGAGTAAAATTTTACTTGGAAAAACATTAAAATGCTACTGTCATAAACAATATAGGTTTAGTATGAGTTCTACTATAAAACATATCTAACCTGTACCAACATACATGCCCTTTTTATTTTTAAACTTTTAAATGATATAATTTTTTATCTAGACGTCAATTTTTAATAAAAATAGTATTTTTAGAATCCTCTTATCATAATCTATCAAACAAGATCTAGGTTACTATGAAACTCTTTAAAAGAATAAAATAAAATACCGGCGAAATTGACATAAACAGTAAAATTTTGCTATCATTATTAGAGTAAGGCGAAATTGCAGCATCATTCAGAGTAAATTTTACTATGATTCAAAATAAAATTTTACTGTCATTAAGCAAATCAACAACCAAACTTTTTTTTTCATTAACTAGAGTAAAATTTTACTGTTACAAAAAATAGAGTACATACTAGATAAATGGATTATAGTCAATTTTACTTTAGATCTATGAACAAACAAACAAACAAACAAAAACTCTCAATTTTTCATTATAATATCTCATTTTATCATATTTTTTGACATATATTTGGTCATTTTATCTCAGATCGGAAGTTATTGATCTCAAACATAAGTTTGTAGGCATCAAATCTGAGATGGTGATGGCTGACGGTAAAAATTGTGGTCCTCGGCCAACGGTTACGATGAGTGATGCCGACTGATGATGGAGATGGTGGAGATGGCGGAGTTAGTGGAGAGAGAGAGAGAGAGAGAGAGAGAGAGAGAGAGAGAGTTTCTTTAACTTGTGATGGTTGATTCGGAAGTAACGACTGGTAGAAGATGGTAGAATCATCTAATAACTTTGAAACATTCGACAATGGCACTTGAAAATCTCTCATTATACTTCAATTTTTGCTTCAATTGATAGTTTTCAAAGGAGGGTTTTCGAATCAAGGGTTTTTGAACTTCGAAGGCTTTCAAATGAAGAAAAAGAACAAAAGAGACAAATAGCTCAACTGGTTACTATTTGTCCATATATATTCAAAGGTATTCATGTCTTTTTATCTTATTTTTTTAATTCTGAATGGTTTTGACAGCATTAGTTTATTCCATGTCTTGTACACAAAAAAGCCCCAACAGGAAGGGGGTTTCACCAAAAAAACCCAACAATAAATACATTATTGTCGAGCTAGTCTAAACTAGGCTAGGTTATGAGTCTAAATCTCAAATCTAATCCAAAAATTAATAGACCTAAATAATTAACCCAACTCAACCTTAAGGGTTAGAGTATTCTTTCCATGCCTTACAAATATAAGATTGGGTTGGGTAGGCCGAAAGGGTCAATGGGTTAATGCCCACCCCTAGTTCATATCATAAAGTGTCATAATCAAATCATTTTCAATCATAAAAAAGATCGTAATGGATCATAACCAAGGTTTTGAAAAGCGGTTGCGGTCTCCGTAATGGTTGCGGAGTGTAAAGACCATAGTGTAACAGTTGCGATAACCAAAACCGTGATTTTTTTTATTTTTTGCACAATTTGAAGAAAACTTACGATACACATTTTTTTTTCTTTTTAGAATCACATTTATTGGGGTTTAGAACAAATTTTGATCAATTTTTATTAATTTTTAAGTATAATCTAATATATTTCATACTTTCAAATCACTATAAAAGAAGTTTTTTACGTTTTATTTCAATAATTAATGATTTTAAAAACAATTGATTTTAAATGTCTACAAATTATTTTTTACCAATACCTGAACTAACTAAATAAAAAAATATTCACAATTAGTAAATGAAAGGGTTATAAAATAAAAATTGTGCTATAAATTAAAAAAAAAAATTATGAAGAAAAAAAATTTCATGTAAGATTTTCGTCTTGGGACTTGGATCGCTCGAATATTTGTTTTTTTTTTTTTTGTAAGTCTTTGTTTTGTTTTGTTTTTTTTTTTTTTTTGAGAAAAGAAAGCTATTCAGAATATTGTAAAAGGGTGTAACGGTGTCTTACAGGCCATTATGGTACCGCTACGGCCGTTACATAACACTAAAATGACCGTTACACATGTGAATTTCCTTCACACTGCTATAGTGGCCGTAACGGGTGGCAGAAACCACCATAACCATTATGTTACAGCGTTACGTAACGGTTGCAGCCGATTTTTAAAACCTTGATCATAACTAAACACTACTTCAAATATAATATGTCTCCGATTATAATAAAAATAAATAAAAAAACACAATAGGTCATAATTAAATTATAATGAGTCGTAATCAAGTCATAACCAAATATCACTTGAGACATAATCAAAAACATTTTTGGTCATTATACGTACAATTTCTTAGGTGTAGTACAAATTTCCATTTTGTTGTTAATTTTTTACTCTTAATACCCCCAAGTTATTATTTCTACTTTCTCTGCTAAAACTTGGAGTTGTTTTTTTTTTTTTTTTTTAATTTTGAAGCTAACCTTGTGTTCAATTTATTACATACAAATACATGATTAATATCATCAAAATGATCAGCAATTTAATAAAGGGTGAATTACACTAACAGTCTCTATAGTTTGAGGCTTGTGCTATTTTGATTCCTGACTTTTCAATTGTGACACATTTGACCCTGAATTTTGAATATTGTTCCAAATAAGAACAATTGAAGATACCATTGCTCAATTTCAAAGGCAAAGTCATCAATTTGATAAAATATAAACTAATTTGACAAAAATAAAATAAATCTATTGGTGCTTGCCCGTTGGCAGCTTGGATTGCTTTGTATAATATCTTCCATGATTTTATTTGGGGTCATTGATACGGTACACAGAATACATTAGATTGTTACCCACCCAAAAAAATAATTCAGATTGTAAAGTTGGATCTAGACTTGTAATATTCTTAAATATAAAATAAGGTTTTTGGTTAGAAATTCTTCAATTTCAAGTGTTTTTTGCATAAAAGTCAAAAAAAAATTCCATTAAGGACAAAGTTTAAAATATGATATTCCCAACTAAAATTTCATTAGCTTCTTCCCCATACTACCTTACAATACCATAACGGTTGTCAGCCGTTGCTAGCCATCGTCGATCACTACTGGTCGACAATAGCTGTCAGCCACTACCAATCACTACTAATTGGCAGTAGTTGTTGGTGACGATAATTTTAGTATTTTACAATGTAAAATTTTACTACTAACCGCTACCAGCTGACCTTAGATAGTAAAATTTTACTATTCGAAACAACAAAAGAGATAAAGAGAAAGGGAGATAGATAAAATAGAGAGAGCACATATTTGAGATTGTCAAACTTATATATGAGGTTGCTGATCTCAAATCTGAGATAACTGGTTTCAAATCTGTCTAAATAAGAGTAAAATTTTACTATCTAAAATAGTGAATAATTTAAAATTCAAGCATTGAACCACATGCGTTTCTTTTTTCATTTAATATTGAAACAAGCAAGGTACCAAAAGTGAAAAATGAAATAGAAAAACAAAAACAAAAAAGAAAGAGCATTGTGTAGAGAAAGAGAGAGGGAGAACATAGATTTGAGGTCACCGATCTCAAGTTTGAGATTGTGGAGATGGTGAAGATGGTGGTTTTCAGTACAGGCAATGAAGATGGTGAATATTACTGGTGAAAGATCTAAGGCGGTGGACACAAATAAGAGAGATATTAACTACTCCAATGGCGAACAAACGATGAGTGACAGTAGCGATAGTAAATGTGATAGAGGTGATAAAGAAGAAGTTGTTAGAGAGAGTTTGTGTGTGCGTGTATGAGAGAGAGAGAGAGGGAGAGAGCTTACATATTTAAATATTTTGAGAAAAAAAAAATGAGAGAGTAACAAAACCTAAGAGTGCTCATGGGCAAAAATGTCCAACTTGTCATTTTTCACCATAAAAAATATGAAGTGGAGTGAAAGACCTTAAGTATTGAAATATTTTTGCTTGGAATTATCATTAGATGCAAATTTTTTGAGAGATGTAAATACCATATAAAATCAAGTAAAAATTTTTCAATAATGTTGTTGCACAATAAATAATTTAAAATGTGTAAAGAAAAATGCTAAATTTAACATAATACATCTTTTATACTAACATAAATGGTTGTCAAATATTTACTAATAATATTTATTAATGACAATTGATAAAAGGGTTAATTTTACTTTTATCTGCTAAACTGTTACCATTTTTTTTATGCAAAATTGATCTATAAATTCTATCTTGAGAAATGATGATCCATTTAGTCCCGAGGATTTTCTTATAGGCCAATTAGTCTCATTGATTTTGAAAATGTAGATTTAATACATTATTTGAAAATTAGATTTACGGTTTTATCTTTATTTCTATTATGTTTCCTTTTCTTCTTCTTTTGTTCTTTTTTTTCTTTTTTTTTTTTTTGCACTAGAAAGGTAAGGTACACAATTTATGGGAATTAAATTTAGGATTAATTTTTATATGTGAATCTTTTTTATTTGGAAAACATTTCAAAATATAAAAATGACTTGAAATATGAGATCTTTCAAACATTCTAAAAGAATGTGGGATTTTTCCAGCATTTCAAAATGAGTGCAAAAACTCCTTAGTAAACTTTGGGTAAATTTATAATTTTAAACTATAATATTCCAACGTAACACCCAAATGTAACACTCTAATGTAACACATCAAAAAAAGAAAAAAAAATCCTTAGTATACTTTTCTCAAATGTAACACTCCAATGTAACACACAAAAAAATTCATAAGTGTTCCCAAACGTAACATTCTAATGTAGTACTCCAAAAAAAATAATGTGGAATTCTTCAAACCATTTCAAAAATAGTACAAAAATTCGTTAGTAAGCTTTAGGTAAATGTATAATTTTCAAATTGTGAGCATTACGTTTGAAAAAAATACATTAATATTTTTTTAGTATTTTTTTTTAAATGTTACATTGGAGTGTTACGTTTACATTGATTGGAGTATTACGTTTGGGAAAAGTACACTAAGGAGTTTTTTTTGTATGTTACATTAAAATGTTATGTCTGGAAAAAAAAAACACACTAAGGAGTTTTTTTAGAATGTTACGTTGTTACGTTTGGTGAGTTTTTTTAGAGTGTTACGTTGTTATGTTTAGGAAAGTACACAAAGAAATTTTTTTTGAGTGTTACATTGTTACGTTTGGAAAAAAAAATTAGAGTGTTACGTTGTTATGTTTGAGAAAAGTACACTAAGAAATTTTTTTGTAGTATTACGTTATTATGTTTGGAAAAAGTACACCAAAGAGTTTTTTAGTGTGTTGCAGTGTTACGCTATTAGAATGTTATATTGGAATGTGCGATTTGTTCTATGAGAATGGAAAATCTAAAACTTCTATAGTGCAGGTTGTTCAAATGTATAATTTTATATTTAGAGAAACCTACTTTTATCCTTAAAAAATTAAATCTAAACATGTAAGTGACTACCGTTTTGTATAATTTTTACTTAAATTCGACTTTTGGGTTCATAAAAAAAGAAAAGAAAAAAAGATTAAACCATTTATAAGATCACATTTTGAAATTTGTTAGTGATTCACTCTTTTTTTATTTCATTCATAAACTATATTTACCCTATTTAGTATTTAAAATTTTTTATTCATCTTCTTGTGGTCCAATTGGGATGATCGGTCAAATCACAACGGTTAAAGTCTAATTTAGGCACAAAAAAAGGTAATTTTATAATTTTCAGAAACTTAATCATATAACCAGAAACCCATTAAATTAGTTATTTGATGTAGTTTGTTCAAAATCCAAATTAGTTGAGTGTTTTCTTCTATGATTTAAATCGGGAATTTGGTCCCGATCTCAAAAAACAGAAACAAAAAAATAAAAACAAAAACAAAAACAAAAATTGGGGAATTTGGTCAAGGGAGAGACTCCTCTCAAGTTAGGTTTTCCAATTAGATGGTGTTGTTGGCCCTTTATGGGTCCATCACGGAGCCTACATTGATTATTTAAACTGTTAAATATATAGAATTCATCAAGTACTTCATCTTTGTAAAAATTATGTTGATCAGATATTGACAACAACTTGATCAGCTTACATTTATGTTAATAATTTATTTTTGAAATACTGTTGATATAAATATAATCTGATCAAGTGATTATGAAATTCTTAAAAAAAATAGTAAAACTTTTGCTATCGAAATTAATATCAATCATAAAATTTTACTCTATCCTATAATAAAATCTTGCTTTGATTCATATTAAATTTTATTATTTAAATAATAAAATACTGTCATCATTACTAAGCACTATAGTCACTATAATTGTTAATAAACAATCACTAATGCTTGGGACCCCCACTAGGGACACCCCAGGACCCTAGTGGGCAGTCATTGGTCAAAATTATTATTTTTTTCTCTCCAATCACTAACCCCCGTGTGTGTGGGGGTAGTGATGATGGAGGATAGTGGGGGTCTGTATCATGGTTCATAAATAATTACAAAAATATAACTTTAACAGAGTAAAATTTTACTGTTAATTTAATACATAGTATCAACAAATAAATGACAGATTATATATTATTATTGCAAATTACAGTAAAAATTTACTGTCACTTTTAAATAGAGCATCAATTAATAAAATACTGGACATATATTACCAAAGCAAATAAAAGTAAAATTAATCTTCTTCTTTTTTTTTTCTTTTTTTTTTTCAATGACAGAATATTAATATATTAGTAAAGTTAGGTTACAACTTAAAAGAGCCACTGCTGATTCATCAGCTCGAACTCCACACATTCCACTCATCGCACTTTAAGGCACGATTACATGCCACTCGTCTACAATAGCCTCGACAAAAGTAAAATTAATCTAATAATAACAAAAAATACAATCATTCAATTAGATTCAATAAGAATAATCTTCAATCTCATTTGAAAATTTTCAATAACTATATACTCTTCATCTGAATAAAGAAACGGAATACACGTTTCTATGCATACATGAGAAATATATAATAAAATAAGAAGTGTAGTTTAATTGTACATGATTTTTTTCTTATTATAATCACAATTATTCTAAGCTTTCACAGAATTTTAGATCCTAATGCGATTCAAATTATTCAGCTAAATTAAAATTGTAAAATCGTAATACTGTCATGCATATCAAGAAAACCATACCCATAATAACAACTTTGGTCTGGATGACCTCATACCATTGGGTCATTTAATACTCTGGCTTAGAAAATGAGAAATATAGAAGGAAAAAATAATTAAATAAATAAAGTGAAGTAAAACCTAATAGCAAGGAGGGCTGACCTAATAGTTAGGTACGTTAGCAGTAAAAGTGTAAATTTGACCCGGTCTGATCTTGTTCATATTAGGTTGTGAAGGCTCTTGGCAAAATTTAAATCAGGTTGAGCTAGCCTACAAGTCAAAAAATTAGGATCAGACCAAGGAGGTATTAGGGCATTGGGCAGGCTGGAGGGCCGAGCCTTAGGCTGGCCTAGCAGGGGCCTAGTCTCGGTCTTGGGCCGGGCCTGGACCGGCTTAAATGTTCTTTTTCTATTTTTTAAAATTTTTTCACCAAAATTTTATTCTTTTCAACAAATAATGACACTAGGCCTTGGGCGGACAGGGCCTCAGACTGAATTTTGAGTGGGCCTTAAGCGGGCCGATGGGTTGGGCCAGGGACTGAGCTTCAAAATGGCGACCCATGCTCAGGATCCCGAGATGGGCTAGAGTCTAGGCAGAATCGGGCCACAAGCAGGCTTCATGCCGCCCACGGGCCATGGACAATTTGTATACCCTTAATTGGCGTGAGCAATGCTTCATCTTTTTAAAATTTTATTAAAAATATTCATGTTCAAATTTTTTTTTTGTTTTTCTGACAATCAATCATATTTGACCATTTATATTTTTAGTAACGTTTCGTTTTGGATAAAAAAATATTTTTCACGTTTAAAAGGCGAAATATGTTTTCCAAACAAAAATTTATCAGTGCCACCATATTACCACTACTACCATCATCTCCTCCATTACCATGGCCACAACCACCATCACCATTATCGCCGCCGCCACCTCCACCGCTCCACAACCACCACCAATACTACAATCTGTATCTTTTTTTTTTTTTTTTTTTTTTTTTTTTTTTTTGGAACGCATACCATTTGTACCTACCATTTGTACCTCATTATTACTACTACCACCACCACCACCATTGTACCATTATCGCCATCGCCATCACCACCGCCCCTACTGCCACTACCACCGCCATCGCACTACTACCGCTACCACCCACACTAGCCAGTGTGTTTGGTTCGAGTTTTCTAAATTAACTTTTTTGAAAATTGAGTTTTTTGATCTTCGTATTTTTTTGTTTTTAGTGAATATTTTTAAATTTTTAAACATTTTTTGTACTTTTTTATATGTACCTTACTTATATATATTTAAAAAGTAAAAAATTTGTGAAAAAATACTTTAAAAATTAATAAATATATAAAAATATAAAAAAATGTACTGAATTCTTGTATTTTTTTGTATTTTGGTATTTAGTGAATTTTTAAAAGATTTTTTTTTACTATTTTTTACTTTTTAGGTGTATTTATGTTAGGTGTGTCTAAAAAGTTAAAAAAAAAATTGCTTAAAATATTTTAAAAAATTCAGTAAAAACAAAAAAACACGAAAAATAAGAAAGTATAATTTTCTGAAAAGTATTTTTGAAAAAATAGAACCAAGCAAGCTGAGGGGTATTCGCAGTTTGGTTGGGCCAACACCTCCACTTTCACCCTCCACCTTATCGCCGCCACCATAACCACCACCCCTAATGCAACCATTAATACATTGATTTCTAAAATATACTGAAAAAAAAAATTATAGAAAAAAATTTTAAATTTTTTTTATAGAAATATTTTTTATCGAAACAAATAAAGTGTAAGATTATTAATATACCTAAAATTATTCCATTTGCATGTTGTAAAATTGTAAAAGATTTCTTCTTTGAAAAAAAAATAATAAAATTATTGGGAGCATTTTCCATAAATCCATCTTTAATTACTTTTGTTCCATCCAATCCATATTCTTTTTTACTATTCCATTAGGTCCTATTTGAGATAAGAAAACCAAAATACCCTTTTCATCTAATTATATTCTATTTAGTTCATATTATTTTCTTATGTTTCAATAAGTCCTATGGGTGACATAATTATCAAAATACCCCTAATGTGAATGTTCACACCGTCAATGTGAATGTTCATATCGTCAATGTGTAGGGGCCCGACCCATGTACAATGTGAATATTCACATTGATATGTTAACATTCACATGGATAGGAGTGTAAAATTAGCCCGCGGCCCGGGGCGAGCCCGGTCTGGCCCGTGACAATGTGAATATTCACATTGACATATTAACATTCACATTGATAGGACTGTAAATTGGCCCGCGGCTTGTGGGCGGCCCCAAGCCCGCCCATTGCCGGGGCAGGCTCGGCCCGTTGATAATGTGAATATTCACATTGACATGTTAACATTCACATTGATAAGAGCGTAAAATTGACTCGCGTCCCATGGGCGGCCCGGGGTGAGTCCGGCCCGGCCCGTGACAATGTGAAATTCACATTGACATATTAACATTCACATTGATAGGAGTGTAAAATTGGCCCGCGGCCCGTGGGCGGCTCGAAGCCCGCTTATTGCCCGGGGCAGGCTCGGCCCGGCCCATGACAATGTGAATATTCACATTGACATATTAACATTCACATAGATAGGAGTGTAAAAGTGGCCCGCGGCCCGAAGACGACAGCCTCGGGTCGGGCCGGTGGGCCTAGGCCTCGGCTCGAGCTTAGGCCGGGCTTGGGCGGGCCTAGCCATTTTTTTTTAATTCCTTTTAATTTTTTCTACCAAAATTTTATTATTTTCCACAAAAAAAGACATTGTGCCTCAGGCGGGCTAGGTCTCGGGCCGAGCCTTGAATGGGCCTTAAGCGGGCCGATGGGCCGGGCTAGGCTTCAAAGTGATGGCCTAGGCCTTAGCCTAGGGTCTCGGCCATGCTCGAGCCCGGACCCAAACGAGCCTGCCCCGGGTCGTGGGCAGGCTTCGAGCAGCTCACGGGCGGCGGGCCAATTCTACATTCCTATCAATGTGCATGTTAACATGTCAATGTGAATATTCACATTGTCAACGGGCCGGGCCGGGCCTACTCCGGGCCGTGGGCGAGCTTCGGACAGGGGGTAAATTTTATGCTCCTATCAATGTTAATGTTAACATGTCAATGTGAATATTCACATTGTCATGGGTCGGGCCAAGCTCGCCTCGGGCTGCGGGCCAATTTTACACTCTTATCAATGTAAATGTTAACATGTCAATGTGAATATTCACATTGTCAATAGGTCGGGCCGGGCCCGCCCCGGCCTGCGGGCGAGCTTTTGGCTGCCCATGGGCCGCGGGCCAATTTTATACTCTTATCAATGTGAATGTTAACATGTCAATGTGAATATTCACATTGTCAACAAGTCGGGCCGGGCTGGGCCCGCCCCAGGTCGCTCACGAGCTATGGGCGGGTTTCGGGTAGCCACGGGGCACGGGCTAATTTTATACTCTTATCAATGTGAATGTTAACATGTCAATGCGAATATTCACATTGTCAACAGGCCGGGCCGAGCCCGCCCCGAGCTGTCTACGGGCCGTGGGCAGGTTTTGGGCAGCCACGGGGCGCGGGCCAATTTTATACTTTTATCAATGTGAATATTCATATTGTCAACGGGTCGGGCCCGCCCTGGGCCGCCCACGGGCCGTGGGCGGGTTTCGGGCAGCCACGGGGTGTGGGCTAATTTTGCACTCCTATCAATGTGAATGTTAACATGTCAATGTGAATATTCACATTGTCAACGGGCCCCGGGCCCCGGGCGGGCTTTTGGCCGCCCACGGAACGCTGGCCAATTTTATACTCTTATCAATGTGAATGTTAACATGTCAATGTGAATATTCACATTGTCAACGGGCCGGGCCGGGCCCGCCCCGTGCCGCGGGTGGGCTTTTGGCAGCCCATGGGCTGCGGACCAATTTTATACTCTTATTAATGTAAATGTTAACATGTTAACGTGAATATTCACATTGTCAACGGCCCGGACCGGACCCGTCCCGGGCCATCCATGGGCCGCGGGCGGGTTTCGTGCGCGCCACGGGACGCAGGCCAATTTTACACTCCTATTAATGTGAATGTTAACATGTCAATGTGAATATTCACATTGTCAACGGGTCGGGCCCGCCCCGACTCGCAGACGGATTTTGGGCCGCCCACGGGCCAATTTTACATTCCTATCAATGTGAATTTTAAAATATGAATGTTCACATCATAAAATTGCCAACCGTTCAAAAAATATTTGTAAGCGTATCAAAATTAAATATAAGGACATAAATGTTCAAGAAAATAGTGTAAATCAAGAAAAAGGACTTTATGAAATAAAACTATACATACATGAGACTAAATGGGTTAAAAAATTCCTTCATAGACTCCTTGAATTAAAACACTTTTAAATAGGATTTATCAATAATTTTTTTTATATTCTGAGCATTTAAAAAAAAATTATAAAATAAAAAATAAAAAATTGGTGGATTTTAAAACCAAGACTTGTTCAACTTTCGTTAGGGCTTGAAAAGATGGGTTGACCATTCAATGCAAGTGACGCGCCGGCCAGCATGAATGGTGTATTTGGAATCACGTGGCACATGTTATGGCATTGACAAAATACTCCATTGACAAACAATCCCCACATAATTAAATCAATATTTTAGGTAAATTACACATAATATCTACGCATTTTTCTCAAAAGGATGCAGCTTGTTTTGAGTTGGAAATTAAGATTAGACGCATCCCGTCTATATCATATATTTATTTTTAGATCATATTTTAATGATTTAAATTATTCATATTTTAAAATTTATCTAATATATTATCTATATAAAAAATCAAATTAATTGGATAACGACAATCACGTGTTCAAATTAGTTTTGTATAAAAAAAAAAAATGGACAATAAGAAAATAACGATTTATATAAAACTGATTCAAATATATGATTTTTGTTATCAGATCGACTTCATTTTTTGCATGAATGATGTACTCGGCGAATCCTAAAATGTAACGGTTCCATAGCGACTCGGGTTAAGACCTGACCCTTTTGTATTATTCGAACCGAAACTCGGTACTCATTATTATTGTTTAGATTTTTTGAGGTCTTCTTGTTAATTGGAATTAGTTGTTTAGAGTTGTCGATTGTGTTTTAAGCAGATTGGGAGTTAGTTTTTTAGAAGAATTTTTGCCTGTTTCTCTTCGGGTTTGCTCGAGTGGTCTTTCTTTCGCTCGAGCGATCTTTGGTTCTTCCCAGTATCTATGTTTGTAGTCTAAACTTTTGAGAGTGGGGTGTTCTTCACTCGAGCCATGGGTTGGTCGCTCGAGCGATATTCTTTGTCTGACACTCGAGCGGTCTTTCTTTTGCTCGAATGGTCTTTTTGTAGGTCTGAACTATTGGGAAGGGATCATTGTGCACTTGAGCCATGATTTGTTAACTGAAGTGATTCCTTGTGTTTGACGCTCGACCGTTGTTTTGGTCACTCAAGCGGTCTGTGCATATATCAGTACAGGAAAAAATATTTGTTCTTTCACTTTTTTGATATATCTCTTTCTAAAAGGTAACTTTACCAAATTTCTTCTCTCTCTCTCTCTCTCTCTGTCTGTCTAAAAGGTAACTTTACCAAATTTCTTCTCTCTCTCTCTCTCTCTCTCTCTCTCGTTCTTGTCTAAACACCCTTCTACACTCAAATCTGTTAGTCTCACTGCCGTAATGCTTTGGGAAAAAGTATAAAGCTCGTAGAGGTGAACATTCTAATCGAAAAAGTTTTCGTTTTTTGCTCCGTTAAACTTTGGGTCTTGTTCTTTTCTCCTACTAATCTTGAGGTAGGGATTTTTTCAACTTCTTTATATGATTTTAGCCTCATTATGTATTCCTTGAAAAGTATAGTGATCTGGGAGTTGTTGGTTGATTTAAGGTTTGATTTTGGTTTGGTTTTAGGAGTATAAACGAGGGGTTTTTAAACGGGTTCATATGAAATGTTGTGGAGATGGTTATATTGGTGAGTTGGGTTGAAATATTGAAAATTTCTTCTTTAAATATATTTTTGAAATGAATGAATGTTTTGGTTGGAAACCATTGATTTTTGAACTATGAGCAAATGGAAGGATGTTGAGTTTTGGAATGATAATATGTGTATGTCTGTTAATGATGAGAGTGGACTTGATTATGTATTATCTTTTGGAATTATACCTGTTGTTTAGAGATTTATCTTTTGTATAGAGATATCTGTTTGGGCTATCGGTAGAAGATAATTTTGATTGTTATAGAAATTGCATGAGGATTAGCTTAATTAAAACCAACTACTCATACATCTTGCATTGAACATTGTTTCATATTTATACATTGAAAATGTATCGTTTTGAAAAAAAAGGGTAAATACCTTGGTGAATTTGGTAAAAGGGTGTGAATGTGGTATTATCTATGTTGGTCTGTGTGTCCTTGGTGAAAGTCTAGAAACTCGTGCGATTAAGTGTTGATCATTCTGGTTAGTACCGATAAAATGATTTTAGTAGTGCTTGTATAGTCTACTAGCAGACACGTACCTACAGATTCCCAGTGTTATGTATCTACTATCCTGTTTTCTGATTTAAAAAGTATTATTTTACAAATAGATTTATAATCATGGCATTACGTTGTTTTGAAAAAGAAAAGTATAATGTTTTGGTAAATGGCATGTATATGCATTCACCATATGACTTTGTTAAGTATCATACAATATGTTAAGGCATTCTCTAATCAACTTTCAGAAACTGATGGCATGTGTTCGCTAAGGACTTAGCTCTGGAGGATATTGGAGCTGAATGCTCATTCATTGTGTATTGTAAATATCTTTTGTACAAGTCTCGAGCCTTTTATTTGTTTTGGGCATGACCCACTTTTACTGTAACTAAGTATCGTCTTGAAAATTTGTAACCATTAAGGCACAAACTTAATTGTATCTCCTTTTATTTCTTCATATCACTTTATGTCACATGTTATAAATTCAGTATTTAAGGTTTATGAATATATAATGAATGTGGTACTTTTTGTAATGATATCAAATGAATTAATGAAATAATGAAATCTTATTAGTTTGCACATAACTAACGTATTTTATGGGATTATCTGTTGTTAAGTGTTACAGGTTTAGATCATTAAAGCGAGACTCAAAAGTGGGGCCATGGTGCGGACTGGATTGGTCTAGTCTTGAGATCCAATTGGAAACAAGTTGGATTGTTTCTTAAAATTTTACTGTAGTCACTTCACTTTCAATTTTAATAGTCAACTCATTTTGAGTCAAGTTGTAATTTTACCATTTTATTCATCTACCACTGACAAAGTTTATGGAAATTTTCATTTGTAACATATGTAACATTTTTATTGTCTTATTAGCATCTTAAACTTTTACTAAAACATCATTTTAGTTCTCACACTTTCAACAAAATCTCTCAACTTTCAATTTTCATTAGCTTTATTAATGGTAAAGGAACGGAAGTGTAAGATTGAAATTTGGTTTAAAATACTATAAAAGTTAATTATTACATTTAAAAGTGAAGCGAAAGTGAAATTTTAGCGAAACTACAATGGTAAAAAAATACTTTTAAAAGTTTGTCAGGAAATTGAGTTTTAATAATTTTTTTTTTGATTTTTTTTTTATAAAAAATGTCTAAAATAAATAAAAAGAATGAATTAATTTTTTATAAGGATTTTTTAATATTTTTTTGATTAATTTAACTACTTCCCAAATAAGACCAGATCAGAGTATACTCAGAAATCAGTTTAATCCGTGGCACCGTTTGGAAAGAAAGTTTTCAGGTTTTTTTGGTTATTTTAGCCACAAAAAATAAAATAGGCTATTTTAGCCACAACAAACAAAACATCACATCTAACCCATAATCATTACACTCTTCTCTCACAAAAAAAAAGTCAAAAAAGTCAAAAAGTTCTTCCCAAACCAAGCTTTTTAGCCCAGGCTAAAATAGTCAAAAAAGTCAAAAAGCTAAAAAACCAACCCACTTCCCAAACGGAGGCACAATAGTTTATAATGAAATGCTACAATGATTAACTAACTTTCATTTAATAATTGAAGGCCATGTTTGATTCACAAGACTAATAGTGAGATATTAATAATCCTATCAAAATTAGTGTGGTATTCACTATCCAATTGGATTAATAGGATAAATTATCCATTGGGTTAATAATCTCACCCCTACTCCATTACTAATAATCCTACAAATTTATTGGATTAATTATCCATTGGATTAATTATCTTAAACCAAAATATTAAAACAAACATAGAATAATTAGGCTAATGAATTAATAATTCCAATCACATGCTTTAATCTATCCAATCAAACATGTCCGAAGTATCTTGATTTTCCTCGAGTTTATTTTTTCAATAAAAATAAGCATGAAACTGTGCAAAAGTAAAATAGTTTTTTAAAAATTGGAATGCACATCATGAATCTATACTATCTATGCTATATAATTGCAAAACATTATTGGGTTTTTAAGTTTCAAAATCTCAACTCTATTTTTTTAGAATTACACTTTGCCCCTTTTTAATGTTTGGTCATTTTTTTCACTTTAACCCTTAAAATTTATTTTTTCTCTCTTGTCCTTTATATTTTAAGTTTTCACAATTTATTTAAAAACTAACATACGTTTAAAATTAGATAGAAAATGACACATTGACAATTACGTAACATAAAAATATTTTATATATAACTAACACTTTTGACACAAGTCCAAACCTCAATATAATAAAATATTTTTTACGTTATGTGATAGTTAATGTGATATTTTTTAGTCTAATTTTGAACATAAGTTAGTTTTAAGAATAAACTGAGAAAAATTTCAAACATTAAAGAACAAAGTGGAAAAATAATTTTAAGGGTCAAAATGAAAAAATGACCAAATATAAATAAGACGAAGTGTAATTTACCTTTTATAAAATATATAAAACACATGCCATGAGTTATAGACTGTTCCATAAATGTAATTATTAATTATTTAATTCTTGACAAATATAAGAAAATTACCCACTCATATACAAGGAAACCAAATAACATTTTAAAATTTTATATAATCGCAAAACATTGTTAGGTCAACTTCCCATCCATTTTTCTTAAATTTTTGAAAATTTTATATAATTAATATAAATGTGTCATAATATTATTAGTCTAAATATAATTTCTCTTTTGTATTATTGAAGTTGAATTCTAATCCATTTTTCTCAAATTTTTTTATTTTTAAAATTATAAAATTACACATGTTAAAACATTATTCTTCCAATTTTTTTTTCTTTTTTTTTTCTCCCTAATATTAACTACTTCTAAATGCCAAATATTGAAATATTTTCAAAATCGCAATTTCAAATGTAAAACTATTTCCATTTCATTTGTTTTTGTTTTAAATATAAATGTTCAAATTATTAATCGTTATTAAAAGTTTTTATTCTTTTTTTTTGTGTCTTTTTTTGCTTTAAATTTTTTTTTTTTTCGATCCTTCTAAATCATAAGGACTTGAACTATAAAATTTTTTAATACAAATTTAATTTATTGTTACAAAAGGTAAAAAAGTTAAGAAAATGTTTTAGCATTTGCCAAACATGACTGATCTTGTTAATTTTTTTTTTAATCTAAATAGTCCAAATTAATATATATATATATATATATATATGGCTTACATAGCTAAAAGGGACTTTTGCTAAAACCAAATAGAAAGAAATGTTATTTTTCTATTAAAAATAATGGTTGGTGAACTTATTTTTTTAATAAAAAAATGAGGATTACAAACGAAATTTATTGTTCATCTATAATTATTTTCAAATCAAATGAGAATAACCATATAAACTTTCTTCTTGCTTTTTTTTCTTTTTCTTTTTCTTTTTCCATTTAGATATTTTTATTTTGTGATAATTTTTTTTATTCCATTTAAATATTTTACTGTAATTTCTAAACTAAAAATAATTTCTAAAAAATTATATTTAAATTAGTTATGCCATTATAAAAATTAATATATTCTAATATCAAATTATTCGATTATCCATCTCTAAAAGGTGATTTTTTTAGGAAAAATTACTCATAAATTCCATATTGGGAAATGTTGCTCTATCTAGTCCTGAGTGTTTTTTTGTAAACCATTTAGTTCTTTTTATATTTGGTATGGTATCTTTGTTTATTATATTGTATAAATATCAAGCAATTTCAATCCAATCAATGTGAGCGAGTTCAATTGTATATAATTCACCAAAACAGATGCATACGAACCTGGATTTTGATTGCGGCAGAGTTTTGCTGGCGCAACCACAGCCGACGGTTCCGCTCCAATCTGGTCTGCTCCAGAAGCTTCTAGCGGTCCCTTTCCTTAGAACATCGGCCTCCCAAATCGACTCGCTTTCGAGTCGACGAGTTGCCGCTGAAGAACATCACTATGTTATACGATTAGGCCCTAAAATTCAAATTTGTGAGACTCGTTAGCTCTGAGAATCTAGTTTCGATGGTGAATTAAAGGAAGGTGAGACTTGGAGAGAGGTTTTGATCAAAGAGTATTTGATCTATTTCCTTGGAACATCACTGTGTTATATGTTCTCTTCCTGACCCTCCCGGGGCTCGACTTCCTCCGCAAGGGTCTGATCAGCGTGATTCAAAAGCTCCTCAAACCGTTCCTCTCGGTGGTGCCATTTTGCAGTTGATGTTGTTGGACCAGAACATGTAAGTTGATGTTTTGAATAAATGAGTGGAGGATGCCCTAGAATATAACAAACACAGTGATTGGATTGAAATTGCTTGATGTTTATACAATATAACAGAACATTGATGTTGGATGACGTTGATGATGTTCTCATATGAACAAAACGTTGTTGATGTTTGATGATGTTGATGATGTTTGTTTTGATAAAAACATATGAACAGAACGTTGCTGATGTTTGATGACGTTGTGATGTTTGTTTTGATAAAAAAATATGAACAGAACGTTGCTGATGTTTGATGACGTTTGATGATGTTTTGATGATGTAGTTAATGTTGCTGATGTAGTTAATGTTGTTGATATTTAGAAAGGAGAGGAATCTAAAAAAGGCCTATAGTAAGCTTTTGGGGTATTTTTGTCATTACAACATCAGTAAAAACTTACATTTTCCCTCCATTTAAAAAAAATTACGTGTTAAATAAATGGGTATATACGCAATTAATATTCAAATAGGACTTATTAGTCTACAAAATAAATGACAGGACCAAATGGTTTAACAAATTAAAATTTGGGATTTATTGGTGTTTTGCCATTTTTTTAACATAATAATAATAATAAAAAAAATTCATATTTCATAAAGTTAAGCAGATCGCTTTTAGTTTGTTTATTAATGTTAAAGTTTTAATCAATTTTATTTACTGTTTTAGCCAATAATTTTACATATTTATATATACAATTAGAATTTCGGGTTGCTTAGATAGTTTCGTGTCTCTACCCAAGTCTACCCAAATTTAATTAAAATTTCTAAACTTTTGCCTAAGTCCTTGCCGAATTAAAAGTATGTTAAAAAAAATTTAGGCTTAACTCAGGTTGCTTAGGTTGAGCTCACCCAAGTTTCAAACTCTAGCAAAGGGGCTAAAAATTACATAATTAAATTTGTCACAAATAAAAAGTTGACAAATAAGTTGGCATGTCATTATGGTAAAATTGTGATTCAAATTATTGGTCTCAATCTTTTTCCCCCCCATAATTTACACAAAAGTCTAACTATCAATATTGTTTTATATATATAAAAAAAAATTATTAATTTTTTGAGAACATTAGATAAACATCCCTCTAAATATTTATGCAGGAATTTAAGGACATTAAAAATTTAGTTGCTAGATAAAGTTCCCAAGTATTCAAATTCTAAAGATAAGGAAAGGTAAGGAAAAGTTTTGACATAAATTGCCAAAAATATCCTTATAACTCTTATTTTCCTACTATATATTTTTTTTTCCATCTCTCTCTCTCTCTCTCTCTCTCTCTCTCTCTCTCTCTCTCTCTCTCTCTCTCTCCAATAGACGACCGTTTCAACCATAACCACCATTAACCATTACCAGCAGTGGCAGAGCCATGAATTTAATATAGGGGCACTTATTAATTACAATCTCAAAATTTTTCTTCCCCAATCAATAACAATAACATAATAATAATTTTTCGAGCTAATGTTAAACATTAAAAATTAATATTCATTACAAAAAAATTTAATTTTAAACTTTTACAATTGACCCCGACGAGTTTTCATCTTTTGGAATCTTTTCATAATAGTATAATTGTTAATGCCATCAAAAATATCTCTCTCAATGTAAACAACCAAGCTATCATTCATCCATTCATCACCCATTCAGTTCCGTAACCGATTCTTCATAATATTCATAACTGAAAATATCCTCTCAACAGTAGCAGTTGCAACAGGTAAGATTAATGCTAAAGTCAAGAGCAAATATGCTAATAGATACACTTTGTCTCTTCCAATCTCCACCATTTTCTTAGCAAGATCGGCAATTCCATTCAACATTGAGAACTCACTACTAGATAGCATGTCGATAATATATGTGTCAAGTTGATCATTAAGTACCATGAGCTCCACTGAAAAAAATTCTTTTGGGATAAAATTCAACAAAATAAATTAAATTTTTCTTGTCAAAACTAGAGAAAGAGTTAGATGGATTCAAACATGCCACACAAAGTAACAACTCAGTGTTCGACTTAGTGAAACAAGCATTTAGTTCTTGAATTTGCATATTCAAAATAGTGTAAAATAACTCAGTGGGATAGTGATGTAAGTTTGTAATTTCTTGAGTATTGCGCATTTTTCTCCTTCGAGCTATAAACATATCTTCCATTTGGGGAACATCAATTTCATGTTTTTCACAAAAAGATAAAATATCATTAAGTAAAGATGTCCACCCATTCTCCCTCATCTTTTGGAACTGTACTTTAGAAATTTGAACTAAATTCATGGCATTAACAATATCTTGATCTTTCTTTTGTAGTTTTTGCGATAACTCACTTGTAATACCCAATATCGTTTTCATCAAATGAAGGTTGAATACAAACTCGAATGATTGAATTGAGTCCAACAATACATTTTCTTCTGCTCATTGTTTTGAATTTGAACCATCCTCCGAAATCATTTCAAGGACATCAATCACTGTTGAAAACATACTAGCCAAGCTGATTAAAGTATCATAGTGTGAACCCCAACGTGTATCACCAACATGTTTAAGATTAGTTTCTTGATTTATGCCTTGCCCACTAGATAACTCTCCAGTATTAAGGCCTAGTTTGGGAAGACTAAATAAGTGTACTTTTTGACTTTTTATGAAATATGGGTTGGGTTTGGGTTGGGTTTGAAGTGATGTATTAGAGAGGTGATGTGACTTAAATAAGATGATGTGACTTAAATAGGATAGTGACTTTTTGACTTTTTGTCTTTTTTCAATCTTCCCAAACTAGGCCTAAGTGCCTCAACAAATTTTGCAGCTTGCTTCTCCCTAACAATATCTCGGCGTTTACATGATGCTCCAACAACATTCACCACATTAGAAACCAAAGTGAAAAATAAAACAATTTGATTATGATTCTTTGCCACGGCTACAAGTGCCAATTGCAATTGATAAGCAAAACAATGAACATAATATGCACAAGGATTCTCTTTCAGTATAAGTGTTTTAAGACCATTGAACCCACCTTGCATATTACTAGCCCCATCATATCTTTGACCCCGTAATCTGGAAATACTCAATCCAAGTCTGGAGAATAAATTTTCCATAGCTTGTTTGAGTGAGAGAGCATTCGTATTAGCAACATGCTCAATATCCAAAAAACGCTCAATCACTTGGCCTTTTTTTGTCAACATATCGTATTACAACTGCCATTTGCTCCTTGATTGATATGTCACAGGCTTCATCAATCAAAATAGAAAAAAATGCATCACCAAGATCTCTAATAATCACATTAATAGTTTCAAATGCAGCCACATTTACAATGTTTTTTTGAATATCAGGAGATGTCAACTTGAGATTTTGTGGAGCATTACTTAATGCAACCACTTTGACATCTTCATTATGATCAGTAAGAAACTTGAGAAGTTCAAGAAAATTTCCTTAGTTACTTGAATTTTCAGATTCATCATGCCCACGAAACGCAAGTCCTTGTCTTAGAAGAAATTTGACACAATTAACCGATGAATTCAAACGGGTTCGATACTCAATTCGAGCTTGATCAGATTGTTTGAAAAAAATTGCTTGAATATGTTGGTTTTGGTTTAACAAGTCTTGACATTTACTCGAAGCTTGATTATGAGCACTATTAGCACCTCCAACATGAGTCTGAATTTTTTCTTTTTTCTTCCAATTTGAGAAACCCTCACCAAATCACCACCAGCTTGATCTCCAATATCGGGCTTGAAAAGATAACAACATAAACGTAATGTTGCATCTTTTGCTATGCTATACTCCAACCAATTAGGAAATTCACTAAATCAAGCATGATTAAATCACCGAAGTTTTTATCCAAATGATTTTTGTGAAAAATTATGATCACGAGGTTGACAAGGACCTTTTTGTAGATATGCCCTACGAATTTGGTCTCGATCATTGGCGTTATAGTCCATAATCCTAGGCCGTAGGCCTGGATCTGCAGGAAGGTCTACTAAGTTGATTTCTTTGCGACTTTATTTGGCGGAAGAATAATTATCATCTTCTTTTTTAGGAAGAGATGATTCCAACTTTGATTTTCTTTTGAAATATTTCTCCATGATTGTTTGAAAAAACTAAAAATCAAAATCAAAATCAAAATTCATAATCAAAATCACAAACCCCCACAAATCAAAATCTCCAATTTTAACACAAATCAAAAAATTTAAATTAGTACAAATCACAACAAATCAAAATTTCTAAGTTTAGCACAAATTATAACAAATCAAAATTCCTAATTTAAATATTAATCACTGCAAATTAATATTTTTAATTTTAGCACAAATCAAATCCCTAATTTTAGCACAAACAACAACAAACCAAAATCCTTAATTTTAATATAAATCAACACCAATTAAGATTCATAATTTTAGCATATCCAAATCTCTTATTTTAGCATAAATAATAACAAATAAAAAAAAATTACAAATCAAAACTTAACAAATAACTACAAACTAATACTCATAATTTTTATTTAAAAGTAAAAAAAAAAATAAATAAAGTTACCTGTAAACAATGAAGAGAAGATACCAAGGTTGTAGTGTAATCTCAAATCTGTGTTGTGTGATCCTAATTTGGTGAATCGCGAGTCGGTAAATTGCAAAGTAACAAAGGGAGACCAAGAAGACAAAGAAAATACGAAGATACTTAAAAAAGTGTTGTGAATAAGTAAAAAAAATAAAATAAAGAATTTCATACACTTTTAAAATTTTAGAGTTTTAACCTTGCTGTAATTGGAGTTGTATACACTCACCTAAAAAAAAGATAAGATTGTGTATCAGTATTTGCTTGGGATTGGGATTTCAAAAATAAAATAAAATAAAATAACAAAAACCATACGTGGGTGTGGGTGTGGGTGTGGGTGTGGGTGTGGGTGTGGGTGTGGTGTTGTGTGTTAGTGGGCTATGTATTAGGAGAGGGGCACTGCACAGTGAGAAAGCAAAAAAAAAAAAAAAAAATTCAAAAGTCAGGGGGTGCATGTGACCCCCCTGAGCCCCACGTCCCTCCGCCTCTGGTTGCCACCTTCAACCACATCTATCTCCACCATTGTGGCCTATCTTTAATTGGATCCATCTCCACATTATCGTTGCCTTCAACCACATTTATCTCTATCGCCGCTACTATTATCAAGACTCCAAACAATCTTCACCGTTGTTGCAATCTTATAGATCTAAATTGTATCGTTGTTGTTTGTAACCACCATTGAGATCTAAACCATTGTTTGTTATCACCTCGTTGCCGTCAATTCCACTCGCCATTTTTTTTTCTCCCTCTCTCTGTCTCTCTCTTCTATTTATTTTTGTATTGCTGTTCAGTAGACATTGTTTGCTGTAATGATGTAAAAATATTTACATTTTTGTCTAAATTAGAATAAAATTAGTCAGTTAAATTTCTTGGACTTTCTACAAATTTTATATATGTCAATGAAATGTTTCTGGCTTTTTGCAATTTTAATAAGTTTGATCATTGATTTTTTTCTGTAATTTCATTAGATTTGGTTAGTGAAAATTTCTGTGACTTTCTACAATTTAATAGATTTGGTCAGAAAAATTTTACTAACTAAATTTACTGAAATTGTAGAAATTTGAAAAAATTTCACTAGTACAGCAATTTTTTTTCTGCACTAATTACAATTTTTAGAGACTCTTTGATAAAGTGAAAATTTCACATCGCTGGTGTTCATTGGAGACACATCGGAAAATGACAGCTGGCAAATGGTGGTTGTGCTTGGTGACCGACGATTAGTGGTTGCAATTAGAGACGGTCACCGGTGGTGGTAGAAATGTTCAAAGGTTGGTGGGGTGATGAAAGTACACTAAAGATAGTTTTGTGCAAAAGAAAAACTTGACGTCCTTAAACTAAATGACATGTATATTTTAATTGTTCTTAAACTAATATAAAATCTTTTGTTGAGAGTTGAATAGTAGAAAAAATCCCTAACTTTTCACATTTCATGCATACCACGAGTTTCCTGCTAGTTTTGAAAATTAGAGTTGCCACATATTCCGTTTGTTTGGATGTAAAATTTTTCTAACAAAAAACATTTTCTACATAAATTTTTTTTTTCTGAAAAATATTTTTTAGAGAAAACATTTTTCTATTTGGTGATGGTGGTGGGACAAAGGTGAGGGTGGAATGGTGGTGACAGTGACGGTGACGGTGATGGTTATGGTGGTGGTAGTCGTAGTAATAGTGGTGTGATAGTGAAGGTGAGAGTAGTGATGGTAGTGTGGTAACATTGGTAAAACTTTAATCCAAAGAATATTTTTGCCTTTCAAAAGTGAAAAATATTTTCTATTCAAATAGGTTTGTTTTCTTTAATTATGGAAAATATTTTCTGTTAATTTTCATTTTTCATTATGGCAAATACTAAAAGTTACAAAAAAATATTTTCTAAATGATATTTTTCGTCAAAACAAACGGAACATTATCATAATTTTTACGTCTATTAACCTAAAATCAAAACCACTGAGATAGACTTTTATTTTGTGAATGAGTTGATTTTGAAAAAACTATTTAGTTTTGAGAAACATATTGTGTGGGTGATTTTCTGACCACACTGCCAAGTAGGTACCCAGCTGGAGAGCACTGACAGAATAGATTAAGCCCGAATGACCTGCAACAGAAAGAAGAGTTTCCAGCGGTGGCTCGTCCACCCGAGGGTACTCTGACGATCAAGTCAGTACTCAATATTTCTCAAAGATAACCAATAGTGCTTAACTCACTAGACAGAATATCAAAAGCATACCTTCGACCCATGGGGGTACCTCCCTTTTATAGCCAACACAATCCTAGTCCCAATAGGAGCCTAGCTCTAATGGACTTAGGATTATTGCTAATCTTGGATTCCTAGTAGGATTAGGATAAACTCTCTAAGAGTCTCATCTTTACCCAAAATGAAGTCTTCTATCATTCTAGGACTCTTGTCCCTTATTCGTTTTATCTCAGATTCTGGTATTCTCACAGATAACCTCGGCCTAGCCGAGATCACTTCGGCGTCATGACCAAGACACGTGGCACGCTGGCTGGCACTTCAGTGCCACCTTGGCCATGTGTTCGTCATTCAAAAATTATGTCCCTACAACTGGCCCCTAGGCTTTATTACCTCGGCATCCTGAGGTGATGGAACCTATATCATTCCTTCCTTTAATCATGACCTCGGTATAACTTCAACTTGTAAACTTTTCTCAAGTTTCAACAAGTGTTAAACATCATCTCGGTTTAACTTCAACTTGTAAACTTTTCTCAAGTTTCAACAAGTGTTAAACATAATTTCAGTTTAACTTTAACTTGTAAACTTTTCTCAAGTTTCAACAAGTGTTAAACATCATCTCGGTTTAACTTCAACTTGTAAACTTTTCTCAAGTTTCAACAAGTGTTAAACATAATCTCGGTTTAACTTCAACTTGTAAACTTTTCTCAAGCTTCAACAAGTGTTAAACATCATCTCGGTTTAACTTCAACTTGTAAACTTTTTTAAAGTTTCAACAAGTGTTAAACATAATCTCGGTTTAACTTCAACTTATAAACTTTTTATGTTTCAACAAGTGTTAAACATAATCTCGGTTTAACTTCAACTTGTAAACTTTTCTCAAGTTTCAACAAGTGTTAAACATCATTTCGGTTTAACTTCAACTTGTGAACTTTTTAGGTTTCAATAAGCGTTAAACATCATCTCAGTTTAACTTCAACTTGTAAACTTTTCTCAAGTTTCAACAAGCGTTGAACATCATCTCGATAAACTCTTCTCTTCTCAGACTTAATCATCTTAGGCCGAGATCTTGTCTTCTCATATCCAATGTTATCTCGGCTTTGCTACGGCGAACCATTTCTCTTCTCTGGTTTGGACACCTTTGTCCCCAGCGTGTCCTCCTCGGCTCTGTCATACTTTTCTATTCTAGCCATCAGCTCTTTCATGTTTTTTGGCAATGTCTTTGCCAGGGATTTTTGAAGCAGGCAGTCATCTTTCAAGCCGCTTTTAAAGGACACGACCGCCACCTCTTGGTTGCATCCTGGTATTCGGTTGAATACCTCATAATACCTTTTGGCATAGGCCCTAAGACTTTCATCTTTGCTGATCTTCAGGACCATTAGGGCATCCACCCTCAATGGCTGTAGCTTGTTTGTCACGAACCTGGCCACAAACATCTCGGCTAGGCATTCCCAGGTTTTCACAATTCCTTTCGGCAACTTGTGAAACCAGTCCGATGCAATTTCCTCGAATGATGAGGGGAACACTTTGCAGAGCAACGGCTCGTTCCTAGTGTATAACGCCATCGCATTCAGGTATAATCTGACGTGAAAGTTGGGGTCCAACTTCCCATCGTATATCTGGAACCTTGGCATACTGAATCTCTTCAGGGCTTCGAATTTGTCCAATTCTACCAAGAACGGTGTCCTCGGCTTAACAGGTGAGGTCACCTCGGCATCTTGTCACTTTCGCTGGAGGTAATCCCTCATATCCTCCTTGGTTCATCCAGGAGCTCGGTTATCTCTGGATTTCAGCCTCTTTTGTGCACTACTTCCTGTGTCATTGCGAGTCCTTTTGGACCTCCCTCAATTGGTCGCGTCGAAACAGAGGTCCTTCTCCTGAACATGACGATGTTCTTTGGAGTTAGCTTCCTTGGTGCAATGTGTCCTCTGCGAATCTCCCCTTCTTGATTCTCCTCGTCCGACCTCCCTTGAAGGCCGGTGAGAATGTTCCTTGGTCCTATCGTGCTGAGGAGTCGTAGGAGTTGTCTTCTGCCCCCTGCCTGGGCATCTTTCTTGGCTGCTGGAATCAGCGTGTCTTGTGACGGGAACGGTGGCTTCATGACGTTGTTCTGCATCATGAAATTGACGACTGTTTGCAAGTCCGCCAATTTGTCCGCCATTCCCTTTATCTCGTCATCCCTCCGCAGGCATCTATTTTTCCATACCTAGAGGTCGTCCTTGTTATAATACCCGCTCCGGTCTGATTTCTTTGGTTCGCCGCCCTCTTGGACGACGTCCTTTCCTCTGTGATTCTTATCATGAGTCTTTTCGTTGCAGTTGTCTTCTTTGATGTCAAGGTCAATATGTTTCCCACTTTCGGTAGGGTGTCATTCCCAACCTTCTCTTTCTGTCCGTCGTTGGCCATCTATTCTCTTTTCTTTCCCACAGACGGCGCCAAATTGTGTGGGTGATTTTCTGGCCACACTGCCAAGCAGGTATCTAGCTGGAGAGCACTGACAGAATAGATTAAACTCGAACAACCTGCAACAGAAAGAAGAGTTTCCAGCGGTGGCTCGTCCACCCGGGGGTACTCCAACGATCAAGTCAGTACTCAATATCTCTCAAAGATAACCAATAGTGCTTAACTCACTAGACAGAATATCAAAAGCATATCTTAGACCCATGGGGGTGCCTCCCTTTTATAGCCAACACAATCCTAGTCCCAATAGGAGCCTAGCTCTAATGGACTTAGGATTACTGCTAATATTGGACTCCTAGTAGGATTAGGATAAACTCTCTAAGAGTCTCATCTTTACCCAAACTGAAGTCTTCTCTCATTCTAGGACTCTTGTCTCTTATCTGTTTTATCTCAGATTCCGGTATTCTCGCAGATAACCTCGGCCTAACCGAGATCACCTCGGCGTCATGACCAAGACACGTGGCACCCCGGCTGGCACTTCAGTGCCACCTCGACCACGTGTTCGTCATTCAAAAATTATGTCCCCACACATATTGTCACGACCCAAACCCGGCCCTATGGGTTTAGCACCGTAACCGGCCAGTAATCCGAGATTACCGAAGGCCTGCTTAACAGTAATACAATAAAACAGAGTACAGGGCCTAACGGAAGCCAAAACAGTAAATAAACAATGTCCAATGAGCTGTGACAGTCTGTATGCAAAAGACTTGTTATATATATATGCAGTTAGTAACACACAGTATGTACAATATTTACAATCATTCCGATCAGGGACCCAATCCCTGTTAACAGTACAGTACAGTGCTATCAGTTCTCAAAACAGTACAGAAGGGAAGAATAAAAAGACCCCTAAGCCAAAGCATGGCAGGTTCGGAACCTCGCAGTGAGGCACATAGGTTGGCTTGACAAAACTGGAGTCTACTCCGACGCTTCTAGCAGCGTTCTGGTGCCTGTACACCTACATATATATATGAGCAGTGAGCTAAAGCCCAGTGAATAACACAGTGCGTAAAGAGGTTAAGAATGAATGTCCTTACAGTAATGAAAACAGTTCATTGTTCAGTATATCAGTCATTCAGTCATATGTGGTACATCCCTTAGCATAGCAGTACAGTAAACAGTAGGTCTTAAAAGACCGAACAGTAAATGATGGCCATCAGTCAGTAAACAGTAGTGGTTCCAACGAGGGAACCGACAGAGATCTCTGTAACAGTAACAGTAAACAATAAGTGCTAAGGATGCCACAATACAGTTCAGAATATAGGACATACATTCAATCAGTTAACAGTAATCAGTTCAGAAAGCAGTACAGTTCAATTGTTTAGAAGATAATCATTTTTGAACATATCTTTACACAGTTGTTACTCACAGAGTTCTGGGCTACAGTAAGCTAGAGCGCATCCTCTCGGAAAGCCAACCCTACACAGTTAACAGATTGAACACACACTAAGCTACACAGTTGGGAAAGATAATAACTTAACCCCTAATATGCCTCGGTGTGTTCTACATCTGTATCCTCAACAAGATACCTTAAACTAGGCCTAAGAATGCGTAGGATGAGGTGAGGATGCAAAGATATAATCAGAAAACAGTTTCAGGATTTTCAGAAAATCAGAGTCCCGCTCGAGCTCAAGTTTCCCCGCTCGAGCGGATATGCAACAAAGGTACACGCTCGAGCGGCAAATCCCCCGCTCGAGCGTACTGCAAAAGTACTGGATGGGTGAAATCTCTGCTCGACGGACGCTCGACGCCCGCTCGAGCGCCCAATTCTACGCTCGAGCGAGCTGTAAAACAGTGCAGAGATACTGGATGCTCGGATTCCATGCTCAAGCGTCACTTTCCCCGCTCGAGCGGGAGTGCAAAATCTGGAAACTCCAGATTGCACCTCCAAGCTTAAACTCAAGTTTAAATGCATCAAAACCGATCCTCTTGGGCCCATTTTCTGGAAAACTCTTATAAACTCATGGTTAAACATGATTCAAAACTCAATTTGAGAAATCAAAGCCCAAGGGTGTTTAATTCAACCCCAATTTCAAACCAATTTCATGAATTTGGAGAACATGCAAACATGCATGAATTCAAACCAATTCAAAGCTTCAATTTCATGCTCTAGTAAGCCAAATCTTTCAAAAACATGATGAGATCATGGTCTCTTGTAAAAATATGGGCATGCATGTACAATTTCATGAAGAACAAGCTCAAAAATGCAAGAGTGTGCCATGCATGCAAGGATTAAGCTATAATTCAACACTACAAGACCAATTCTTGGCTTAGCTCTCCAATTTAACATGAACAATGCAAGAATCAACTTAAACACAGTAATGAGAGGTTGAAGTCCTTACCTAAGTCTCCAATGCAAGACTAGAAGCTCAAATTGACAATCAACCTTCAATTTCTTCATTTACCAAGCAAAACTCAAGATGGAATCCAATTCTCTCACTCTCACTCTCTCTAAGGTCGGTTGTGTGCAAGAAAGGGGGAAAAAATGTTTTGTTTGAGTGTATGAGGAGATCAAAAAGGTTCAAGTAGTGGGCCACTTAAGTGGCAAAATGCTAATTGAGGCCAACTATGCAATTTAGCTCATTTTAATCTAATTTAATCATATCTAATCAGTTTTTAGGTAATTACGCTATAAAATCACATAATTTACGATGATCGTAGAACACTAATCGATTTTCGGTTCGGCCGCCGATAAGGCCTTCAATTCGCAATTTAACATAAAACATGAACAGATAATCAAACAGTCAAACAGATAGATAATGCATTTAAACAGATACAGTCAATCAATTAGTTTCAGATTTCAGGCAGTCTGTTCATTATTTTATTCAGTTCAATTATCAGTCATAATCAGTTTCAGTTTAACGGTAATCAGTGGTCATTCGGTAAACAGTGACGAGGGTTATTACAGTCTCTCCTCCTTAAAAAGAGTTTAGTCCTCTAAACTCAAGTTACCTTCATTCTGGAAGAAAACAGGGTTCAGTGGAAACAGTTCTGGATATCTTTTGGCCATGTCATCTTCCCTTTCCCAAGTGGCATACACGCCACCATGGTTTTGCCAGTCGACTTTCACTAACGGGATCTCTTTGTTTTTCAATTTCTTGATCTGTCTGTTCACAATTTGTATAGGCCGTTCCTCGTAGGTGTAGTCGTCACTCAGTACTACACGAGTTGGCTCTATCACATGAAAAGGATCCCGGAGGTAGTCCCTCAACATAGATATGTGGAAGACGTTGCGCATATTCTCCATTTCAGGAGGAAGCGCAACTTGGTACGCCACCGGATTGATTTTCTCAATAATCTCATACGGTCCGACATATCTCGGCACTAACTTGCCTTTGACTCCAAAACGAGTCTGGCCTTTCATCGGTGTCACTTTTACAAAAATGTGATCACCCACTTCATACTCTCGGTCTCGTCTTCTGACATCTGCATAGCTTTTCTGCCTACTCTGTGCAGTTTTCAGTCTTTGTTGTATCAGTTTCACTTTCTCAATCGTTTCATAAACAATCTCGGGCCCAAGCAAAGGCCCGTCTCCAACTCCTGCCCAGCAAATCGAAGATCTACATTTTCTGCCATACAATGCCTCGAAAGGCGCCATGCTAATACTAGAATGATAGCTGTTGTTGTAGGCGAATTCAGCTAAGGGCAAATGACTTTCCCAGTTTCCCTGAAAATCAAGGACACACATTCTCAATAAATCCTCCAGAGTCTGGATGGTCCTTTCTAATTGACCATCTGTTTGAGGATGATAGGCACTACTCAGTCTCAGTTCGGTACCCAATGCAGTCTGTAGGCTTTGCCAAAATCTCGATGTAAACTTCGAGTCTCTGTCAGAAACAATGGACATAGGCATTCCATGCAGTCTAACAATTTCATCAATATAGAGTATAGCCAATTTGTCCGCATTATAAATTGTCTTAACAGGTAAGAAGTGAGCAGATTTAGTCAGTCTATCAACAATAACCCAAATTGAGTCCATACCTTTACTGGAGCGAGGCAATCCCATAATAAAATCCATGGTGATATGTTCTCATTTCCACTCTGGTATAGGTAAGGGCTGTAATAAGCCTGCGGGTCGTTGATGTTCGGCTTTAACTTGTTGGCAATGAAGACATTTCGATACAAAACCAGCAATTTCTTTCTTCATTCCTGGCCACTAGAAATTCAGTTTTAGATCTTGGTACATTTTCGTATTCCCCGGATGGATAGAAAATTTTGAATTGTGGCCCTCTTGCAGAACTCTTCTTTTCAGTTCAGTATCATTCGGTACACACAGTCTTTCTTGAAATTTCAGTACATTATTTTCAAATTTGAACCCCGGTCTCAGTTTAGATTCCCTTTCTTCGATGATCTTCTTCAAGAAGTCATCCTATTGCTGTTTCTCCTTAGTCTCTTCAATCAGTGCCGGTTGAGCAGAAATAGCAGCTAAGGTTCCATCTTGTTCTCGCAAAACAATTTCAATTTCAGATTTTTCAAGGTCACAAAGCAACTCTTTCTGTCCGGTAAGCAAACATGCTAAGTTTCCAATCGATTTCCGACTCAATGCATCGGCAACGGTGTTGGCTTTTCCCGGATGGTACAAGATCTGTAGGTCATAGTCCTTGTTCAGTTCTAGCCATCTCCGCTGTCTCATGTTCAGTTCTTTCTGTGTGAAGAAATATTTCAAACTCTTGTGGTCGGTATATACTTCACATGTCGCCCCATATAGATAGTGACGCCAGATTTTCAGTGCAAATACTACTGCAGCAAGTTCCAGATCATGGGTCGGGTAGTTCTTTTCATGCGGTCTCAGTTGTCGGGAAGCATAAGCAATAACTCTTCCATTCTGCATTAAAACACATCCCAAACCCTTATGAGAAGCATCACTAAATATAGTATAACCATCCGTACCTGAAGGTAAGGTCAGAACAGGTGCAGTCACTAATCGAGTTTTCAACTCCTGGAAAGCAGATTCTCTTTGGTCAGTCCAGTCAAATGATATCCCCTTCTGTGTCAGTTGAGTCAATGGTAAGGAAATTTTAGAGAAATCTTTGACGAATCTTCTGTAATACCCGGCTAAATCCCAAAAAGCTTCGGATTTCTGTCACATTTGTTGGTCTAGGCCAGTTCACTACAGCTTCGATTTTCTGCGGATCAACGGAAATTCCATCTTTGCTAACAACATGCCCCAAAAACATAACATGATCAAGCCAAAATTCACATTTAGACAGTTTAGTATACAGTTTCTGTTCTCTTAGGGTTTGTAGGGCAAGTCTCAGATGATGTTCATGTTCTTCTATACTTTTGGAGTAAATCAGTATGTCATCAATAAATACAACAGGGATTGGGTCCCTAATCGGAATGATTGTAAATATTGTACATACTGTGTGTTACTGACTGCATATATACATAACAAGTCTTTTGCATACAGACTGTCACAGCTCATTGGACATTGTTTATTTACTGTTTTGGCTTCCGCTAGGCCCTGTACTCTGTTTTACTGTATTACTGTTAAGTAGGCCTTCGGTAATCTCGGATTACTGGCCGGTTACGGTGCTAAACCCATAGGGCCGGGTTTGGGTCATGACAGAGTGGTATGAGAGCGATACTTACCACGAGTTATACCGCACACACGTGTCCAGATGAGCTATAGAGTGTCCTAGAAAAGTGATTAGGGCATTTCATGAGCATGATAAGTGTGTGATATGACTGACTGAATATATGCTAAAGTGTGAACCAGTTTAAACAAATGACTACTTATGTTGATAACTGTTATAACTGCTTATAGTGAAATGGATAATGCAAGAACTGCAAATGAAACTGAATCCTCATCCTTTGAGGCCAGAATGGCCAGACTGGAACGAATGATGGAACTGATAACTGAAAGATTAGATCAACAACAGAATCAACAGCCCCCACCTCCTCCTCCGGCTGTACCGGAACAAAATGTGAATGTAAATGATGGGGATATAATTGCTCTGACCTAGAAGTTTAGCAAAATGAAACCACCATCCTTTCAGGGAGGCCTTGAACCGTTAAAAGCTGAAGCGTGGGTTCTTGAGACTAAAAAATTATTTGAAGTATTCCCGTGCTCCGAGGCACACAAAGTACTATTGGCTACCTTTACTCTACAAGAGGAAGCTAGAAGGTGGTGGATGCTCATCCGAGATGACAATACTGTAATGACTTGGGCTCAATTCAAAGGAGCCTTCTTCGAGAAATATTTCCCTCAGTGTGTTAGGGACAAAAAAGTAACTGAGTTTGAACAACTGAGACAGGGCACAATGTCCGTTGCTGAATATGAAACAAAGTGCACCGAGCTTGCTAGATATGCACCACACATGGTGGACACTGATTACAAGAAGGCCAGAAAGTTTGAAGACGGCCTGAATGTTGCAATTCTTGACCGGATCAATGTTTTGAAATTACTGAATTATGTGAATGTCCTTGACCGAGCTTTGATGGCTGAGTCGAACATCGAAGCACTGAAAACCGAAACACCAGTGTCTAAATGGCGTGGAAAAAGGCAGGGTCTTAAATTTAAGAAAGGCAAGCATAATCCATTGAACAAGAAACAGAATACGGGGTCAACAACTAGCCCCAGTCAGGGGAGTGGTTCCATACCACCCTATTCTGAGTGTGGCAAGAAGCACAAAGGGGTCTGTTATAAAATATCTGGAGCCTGTTACAGGTGTGGAAAGGTGGGCCACATGGTTAAAGATTGCCCCTCTGCTCCACAGGGCAATAGTAAAGTTGCAGCCAGCGGCGCAGCATCAACTGTTGCACCAAAACCGAACCCCAAAGCTACCGGGAAAGAGCCTATGAGGCAGGGCCGAGTGTTCGCCCTAGTACCGGGAGATGTACAAAATACGGAGACGGTTGTGTCAGGTACCCTCTCTATTTGTACTCAAAATGCATATGTGCTGATTGATTCGGGGTCTACGCATTCATATGTGTCGCATACTTTTTCGCGAAAATTGAATAGACCCTTAGAACCTATGAACTATCTGTTAGCTGTATCTTCACCCGTTGGGGGACCTATGACCTGTGCATATATGTATTCTGCTTGTGAAATTATTGTTAGAGATGCACATCTATTTATTGATTTGCTGCCACTGAACATTGACCATTTTGATGTTATATTGGGGATGGACTGGTTAACGAAATATCATGCCACCATAGACTGTGTAACGAAACAAGTAGTTTTCCGTCCACCTGGTTTGCCTGAATTTGTGTTTAATGGGGTTGGAGTAGTACCTCCCCTGTATTTGATTTCATCTATGAAAGCTGTTAAATTGATTAGAAAGGGATGTAAAGGATATCTGTGTTCTGTATTGACTGTATCTACTGATGATAGTGCTAATGTGAACTGTATTCCTATAGTCAGAGAATTCCTAGATGTCTTTCCAGACAATTTGCCAGGGGATTTGATTGACGGGGAGATTGAATTTATTGTTGATGTGATTCCTGGAACACAACCAGCTTCTAAAGCTCCTAACCGAATGGCTCCAACCGAACTGAAAGAACTGAAAGTGCAACTGCAAGAACTGTTAGATAAAAAGTTCATCAGGCCCAGTACTTCACCGTGGGGCGCTCCTGTTCTGTTTGTAAAGAAGAAAGATGGCTCACTGAGACTGTGTATTGATTACCGTGAACTGAATAAGGTAACCGTGAAAAATAAATACCCATTACCCCGTATTGATGACTTATTTGATCAGTTACAGGGTGCACAAGTGTTTTCTAAGATCGATCTCAGATCCGGATACCATCAGTTGAAAGTTAGACCTGAAGACATTGACAAAACTACTTTTCGAACGAGGTATGGACATTACGAATTTTTAGTTATGCCTTTCCAATGCACCAGCTACATTTATAGACCTCATGAACAAAATCTTTAAACCGTACCTTGATGACTTTATGCCTTAAACTAGGCCTAAGAATGCCTAGGATAGGGTGAGGATGCAAAGATGTAATCAGAAAACAGTTTCAGGATTTTCGGAAAAATAGAGTCCCGCTCGAGCTCAGGTTTCCCCGCTCGAGCGGATATGCAACAAAGGTACACGCTCGAGCGGCAAATCCCCCGCTCGAGCGTACTGCAAAAGTACTGGATGGGTGAAATCTCCGCTCGACGGACGCTCGACGCCCGCTCGAGCTTGAGACATATGACTCTGCTCGAGCGGACTGTAAAACAGTGCAGAGATACTGGATGCTCGGATTCCACGCTCGAGCGTCACTTTCCACGCTCGAGCGGGAGTGCAAAATCTAGAAACTCCAGATTGCACCTCCAAGCTCAAACTCAAGTTTAAATGCATCAAAACCGATCCTCTTGGGCCCATTTTCTGGAAAACTCTTATAAACTCATGGTTAAACATGATTCAAAACTCAATTTGAGAAATCAAAGCCCAAGGGTGTTTAATTCAAACCCAATTTCAAACCAATTTCATGAATTTGGAGAACATGCAAACATGCATGAATTCAAACCAATTCAAAGCTTCAATTTCATGCTCTAGTGAGCCAAATCTTTCAAAAACATGATGAGTTCATGGTCTCTTGTAAAAATATGGGCATGCATGTACAATTTCATGAAGAACAAGCTCAAAAATGCAAGAGTGTGCCATGCATGCAAGGATTAAGCTATAATTCAACACTACAAGACCAATTCTTGGCTTAGCTCTCCAATTTAACATGAACAATGCAAAAATCAACTTAAACACAACAATGAGAGGTTGAAGTCCTTACCTAAGTCTCCAATGCAAGACTAGAAGCTCAAATTGACAATCAACCTTCAATTTCTTCATTTACCAAGCAAAACTCAAGATGGAATCCAATTCTCTCACTCTCACTCTCTTTAAGGTCGGTTGTGTGCAAGAAAAGGGGAAGAAATGTTTTGTTTGAGTGTATGAGGAGATCAAAAAGGTTCAAGTAGTGGGCCACTTAAGTGGCAAAATGCTAATTGAGGCCAACTATGCAATTTAGCTCATTTTAATCTAATTTAATCATACCTAATCAGTTTTCAGGTAATTACGCTATAAAATCACATAATTTACGATGATCGTAGAACACTAATCGATTTCCGGTTCGACCGCCGATGAGGCCTTCAATTCGCAATTTAACATAAAACATGAACAGATAATCAAACAGTCAAATAGATAGATAATGCATTTAAACAGATACAGTCAATCAATTAGTTTCAGATTTCAGGCAGTCAGTTCAGTATTTTATTCAGTTCAATTATCAGTCATAATCAGTTTCAGTTTAACGGTAATCAGTGGTCATTCGGTAAACAGTGACGAGGGTTATTACACATTATATTGTAAGGGCTGGTTTTGAAAATAGCTTTCATTTTGGTTTATGAAAATAAGAGAAAGACACGAGACAGTAAAAAAGGTGTTGGACATTTTACCTTGGCCATGTTCTGTTTGTATCTATGAAATAATTTTTTAAAAATAGTTTATAAAATTTTAAAAAAATTTTGGTTATATGTTTTGAAAATTGTTTTGAAAATAATTTTTTTGTTTTTTTGTTTTTTTTTTTTTGTAGTTGAATAGATAAATGTGAGAGAAAAATTGATTGATTGATGTGTAGGGACGTGAGAGGAGAAAGGAGAGAGAAAAAAATTATTGATTGATGTGTAGTAAAGAAAAAAGTGATTTTGATTTTTTTGTTTTTTTCAAAAAATTTTAACCAAACAAATTTTTAAAATTTTTCTCAAAAATTTACTCTCAAGATTGGTACTAATTTTTGTCTAACATATTGGTCTCCAAGCCTGAATGAATCAACCTAGGCTTTCATGCAACATGATAGACGAAATAGAAAGACAATTTTGGTTTCAACAGTTTAATATTTGAAAAACATTTTAGTTAATGCACCGAAAGTGCCATTCATTTTCAATAATTTGAAAAATGGTTTTTTTGGACCAGACAAAGTGGCTACCTGCAATTTTTTTATACAGGAATCAGTTGTACAGATAGTTCAGACCAAAGATAAACTATTACTATTGTGTTCAAGCTACTTTTTTAATCTGTCATTTGGTTATTGTGTTTTGGTTTACTATGGATCGATAGTGACACGATTCACGAAAGCATGCAATCATAGGCTCATAAATATGTATGGCAGTGGCTTGCCTCGGTCCATTATCTGGATTGGAAGTCTAATACGGCCCATTAGGCTCACTTTTTGGTATTTTTTTGATAACTTTTATTGTTTATATTTTAAAATTTATTTGGTATATTATTTTTGTAAAAAAATCACATCGATCAGATAACAAATACTAAGTATTTGGATCACGTTTTTATGAACCGTTAATTTTTTGACCGTTTATCTTTTTTTTTTTTTAAACAAAAATGATTCAAATACATAGTATCTGTTATCCGATTTATGTGATTTTTTTACAGGGATAATGTACTCAACAAATCCTAAAATATGTACGGTTCGAATTATCAAAAAAGAGCTCAAAAGTGGGCCTAATGGGCTGTACTGGACATTGAGAAATTAAGTGGTTGTTAGGGGTCTACTAAAAAATACATTTATCTATCTTTTTATTTTTGAAAGTTATATTATTTTTCTATTTTTTTGCACATTTTTTAAAAAAAAAAGTCAAAAAGTACACTTATTTAGATTATTCCAAATAACCCCCAAGTCAACAAGCCAATAAACAGTTAAAAATATAATGATATACATCTTCTAGTGTAAAAATTGATAACACAAAATTTTTAGACTGTATTTGGTTAAAGGATTTGATGAGAAAAATAGAAAAATAAAGAGAAAAGCAATATCATTTTTTTGTTTGGTTATAATGGAAAACACATGGGAAAAGAAAATAAGAGAGAAATACAGTCTCACCTTTTGTCTTTTGAGTACACTTAGGCCTTGTTTGATTAACAAAATTAATACTGAAAGATTTAATAATCTTATGAATTAGTGTAGAATTAATTATCCAATTAGATTAATGAGATAACTATTTACTATGTATTCATTTTGTTTGTTTTCATACTTGAAATTATGATCTCTAATCCCTCTCAATATTAAAAATTCGTCAATTTTGTCAGATTGAATATCTGCCGTACATATAATCTGGTTAATAAAATTTGCAATCAAACATAAGATTGTGAGTCCATGGACGAACAATTCCAATCATATGTTATAATCTTACTAATCAAACATGCCCTTATACTCTTTCCTTTCTCCATTTCACAACCAAACCAAACATTACTTGTAAATTAAATCTTATCAATTTTGTCTCATTTTCTTTCTATTTTCCTTTCCTTTTCTATTTCCCTTACTAAATTCTCTAACAAAATACGGCCTTAATCTCACTCTTCTAATGATATCCTCTTGGTTATAAAAGATTCTTTGAAGAAGAGCTTACATGTGGAAGACTTGAGTGACTGCCATAGACTCTAAATAAGATAATACATGTTTGGGTAGAGGTGTTTACATTTTAGATAAATATATAATTGGAATTGAGGCAAGTAAAAAGATGAATGGAAAGTGTGTGGGTAAAAATCTGACCACACTGCCTGCTTAGTGATCAACTAGAGAGCACAGGCAGAATAGATGGCTTCAGCAACCTGAAACAGAAAGAAAAGGCTCCGGCGGTGGTTCTTCCACCCGGGGGCACTCCGACGATCAAGTCAGTATATCTCTCAAAGATAATCAAGTGCAAAACTTAATACTCAAAACATAAATTGCATACCTTAGACCCACGGGGGTGCCTCTCTTTTATAATATACTCAATCCAAGTCCCACTAAAAGTATGACTTCTATGAACTCCAATTTTAGTGCTTACTTTGGACTCTTTAAGAGATAAAGATAAACTCTCTAAGAGCTTTATCCTTATCTTGGTTAAGTCCCCTCTTTGCCTTAGGACTCTTGTCCCTTATCTGCTTATCTCGGATTCCGATATCTTCGGGAATAACCTCGGCAACTCCGAGATCTTCTCGGCTTAACTACCACGACACGTGGCACCTCGGCTGACACGTCGGCGTCACCATGCCACGTGTTGGTATTCAGAAAATATATCCCCACAACTGCCCCCTAGGTTCTATTACCTCGGCATTCTGAGGTAATGGAACCTATACCGACATTTCAATATTTCTTTTCTGAGTAATGGCTCAAAAACTGTTTAGCCGAGATAATCCTCTTCCAGCCGACGTGTTCTCTTCGAAGAACAAGGTTTCGATCGTACTTTTCCACGCGCATGAGCTGTCATGCATATCTAACCGTTCCTTTCCACGTGTTTTGTCTTCATTGGAGCGTGTCTGTGACGCGCCTGAAAGCTGTCTGTCATTTGTCTGCGCCGTCTGACGCCTGCGTTGCTCCAGGCATAATAATTGCCCTAATTTTGCCGCCGTTTCAAATTTTTGACAAAACTCTTTTTTTGCCTCTACTTTTCCTTCACTTTTTCATTCTGATTTCTTGCTCTTTCTCTCTCCGAAAGCTCTTTCTCCTTCGAATCTGCCATTGTTTCAATCTCTCTTCTAGAACTGTCCTTAATCTCCCATTCTTGTGAAGCTTTCTTTGCTGTTGCAACCGATTTCTGAGCTCGGCGAACATTGCCCTGGCTTCATTTGTTCTGGTAAGATCCTTTCCTTTCATTCTTAATTCTCTTTATGCGCTTTTATCATTACTGCTTTGTTGCTCGATTTCTCCCATATTTTGAACATTTGTACTGTTTCAATATTTTTCTTGCCATAATTCTTGACCTTTATCCCTTTGTATTCTTCGTGTTTCTGATAGTCCATCTTTGTTCTTGAATCTGAAACTTCGTCTTTGTTTTCTCTTTTTTGTATCTGTCCCAGATCTGTGCCTTCGATCTTGATCTTTATAGTTCTTAGGTTTGGGATTTGTGCGTAGAACCTTCAAATTTAGGGAAAACTGAAACAAGCCTTATCAGCCCTTTCCTAGATCTTTGCTGAGGTTCTTGTAATCCTTCTTAAAAACGCCCATCTTCTGAAACATATTTTAAGCTGACATAATGGGTATGTGGAGGCATAGGGTAAATACCCCAACAAAACTTGAATACTTTAGGCAGGAATTCTCTATTCCAGCCGATGTTCACCTTAAGCTAGCTGGGGATAATGATACCATCATGCCCACAGATCATACAATGTCTTTTCCTATAGTAGCTTTTACCGAATGTGGACTTCGGCTTCCACTTCATCCCATTTTTCGTGAAGTTCTTTATTTCTACAGGCTGAACCCCATGCAACTTACTATCAACTCATATAGGGTGATTAATGGTATTATAGCTTTAGCGAGTCAGGAAAATCTTAGAATCACCCTGGCCGACCTTCAGTACTGCTATACCATGTGTCCCCTCAACCTGAAGGATAGGGGCTTCGTTTATTACCTTCAGCCGAGATCCACCCAGTTTAAAATTGTAGCCGACCTTCCAGACTCCAACAAGGGGGCTGGAGATGACTTTGTTATTGCGTCGGGAAATTGGGAATTTGGCCCAGACGAAGATGTCCACCTCTACCCTCTTCCTCGAACAATTTCAGAGGGCAAGGGTAAGAGCCCTGAGCCAACACTTAGTTGTTTTTATTTAAGTCTTTAATACTTTCTGTTTCTGACGTCTGTTTTTTTTTTTTTTTTTTTCCTGCAGATCTTCATCAGCCACCGAAAAACTTCCGCCAATCCTTTTTCCCAGGAACAGATCTGAAAAAACTTCTTGACCTTCCAGTCCACAAACGAAAAGCCCCACTGTTACTAAACTTTATCCCTACGTATAAATCCACTTTGCCCGATATCCCAAAAAGGAAAAAAAAGAGTCTGTCTCCACCTACTGCTACAACTTTAACTGCTTCTTCGTCCCGAACAGATCAAGGATCCACCTCTGACCCAGCCGATCTTCCATCAACTTCGGCCCCCTACTTAATACCAATTCCGGAGCGTAAACGTCGACGAAGACTTGTAAAGACTGCCGAGATGGTTCGTCCAAGGCCTGTCATTCAAGATCTTCTTGCCGACCTTCCAACTGACCGAAGCTGTACCAACGCAATCAATGCTCCCACCAAAGCCAAAGAGAGTTAAAAAGGCTCAGCCCAAGGCCAAGGCTACAGATGCCGAGGCTGAGGATGCTTTGTCTATTTCTAAACTAGCAGAAAGCAAAAAATCAACCTCTGCTGCCACCAAGAGGTCTGCTGAGGGCCAACCCTCAGGGTCTACACAATCTAAAAGGCCAAGGTCATCGTCCGCGATGACCTCGGCGTCAAAGAAGCCCGACGTTCCATGGGCTCCTGAACTAACTCTGGAGGATAGGCCTATCATGGCCAGTGAAAGTGCCGACGATATTAACGTTGGTGTCGCCCTCAGTACTGCTCTTCTCCTTCCAAATGATTTGGATCGAAATGATAAGCTTAGCGAGTATGAGAATTACGCTCTCATGCTCCAACACTCCGTTCAAGTAAGTGTTCCTGTTTGCACTTGCGATTTTTCCTTCTGTTTCCTACTGAAAATATTTTCTAACACTTCTGTTTTTCCTTAGGCCATTCAGCACGCCCATTCATTTTCAATGCAATCTTTTGAAAACCGGCAAAGATTGGTTGATATGAAGAGGGAAGCATCTTCCATGAAGAAGGAGATCAGATCTCTTGCATCAAGGATGAAAAAATTGGAAGATCAGGCCGAGGCGGCTACTAAGGCCCAAACTTTAGCTCTTGAGAAGGCCGAATCTGCTGAGGCCGTGAAAAAAGTTGTTGAGGCCGAGAAAAGAGATGCTGAGGCTAAGAAAGCCCAGGCGGAGAAAGAACTCCAGCAAGCTCTGGCCACCAAAGAGGCCGAAGTCAAAGAGGCCGACGAAAAGGCCAATGCCCAGGGCATGGCTGACGTCGCAGAGGACTACAAACTTCAAGTCAGGCAGGCATGCAACAGGGGATTTTCTCTTGGTTGGATGTCCCTGATAAAGAAGCTTGATCTTCCTGCTGACTCGCCATTGCGCCAGGCCGACGCTATTCCTTTACCATTTCCTCCACCTCCACCTGAAGGCGAATCAGAGTCTGAGGCTGATGCCGAGGATGAAGATAAGGAAACCAATGAAGAAGCCTTAGTGAGAAAACCCAAGGATGCCGTCGAAGCCAAGTCCCCTCCTCCTGCTGAGCAGGTTATGGACTTAACCTTGGATGAGGAGGGTGATGAGGTTGAGGGAGCAACCAAGGAAATTGTCACTAAGGAAATTGTCACTGGGCAGCTATCGTCCGATCTTCTCTTGATAGAAAGAAGTGTAGAGACAACAATCGCAGAGATTGATGCCGAGATACAAGCGGAAAAGTGGCCGAGGGGGTTCTTCCAGAGTCGTCCAAGGTCCCAACCCCTGCAGCTGCTAGTACTGAAGAGTCTTGATAACGTCTTTTGTACTTTTTTCTTCTTTTTCTGCACTTTGTACTTTGTACTTTCTTTTAATTTCTAGATAATGAAAAACTCCTTCTTGTGGCCGATGTAACTTTTTCAATGTGTAACTGCAACTGCTCTTTCTATAGATGCTTTTTAACCTTGTGATGTTCTGTTGATTGCTTCTGCATAGTTTTATACTTAGAAATTTTTGTATGCTTCTTCATGTTGCATCCTTTGTGCAATCTTCTCGGGGTTACATACCTCGGGTATAACTAAAAAATTTTTACTTTGGCAAAATACTGACCTGGAATCTTGTAAATTGCTACAAATTTCAACAAGTGTTAACATATACTGTAGACTTTTCTAAGTGTTAAATAAATTTCAACAAGTGTTTAAACGATATACTTAGCCTTTACTTCAACTTGTAAGTTTCTGTATACCTCGGCTGGTGATCATATGTTGGCTTAACATAAACTTGTAAATTGCTAAAATTTCAACAAGTGTTAAGCATCTTCTTTAGGGTTTCAACAACCCACATATTGCTATGAGAACTTAAGCAATAACTTCGGCTTAACTTCAACTTGCAAATTGCTCGGCTTAACTTCAACTTGTAAATTGCTACAAATTTCAACAAGTGAAGATAAGGAATCAGCTTAATTCCAACTTGTAAATTGCTACAAATTTCAACAAGTGAATTAAGGAATAACCTTGGCTTAACTTCAACTTGTAAATTCCTACAAATTTTAACAAGTGAAGATAAGCAATCAGCTTAATTTCAACTTGTAAATTGCTACAAATTTCAACAAGTGAATTAAGGAATAATATCGGCTTAACTTCAACTTGTAAATTGCTACAAATTTCAACAAGCGAAGATAAGGAATCAGCTTAATTCCAACTTGTAAATTGCTACAAATTTCAACAAGTGAATTAAGGAATAACCTTGGCTTAACTTCAACTTGTAAATTGCTACAAATTTCAACAAGTGAAGATAAGCAATCAGCTTAATTCCAACTTGTAAATTGCTACAAATTTCAACAAGCGAAGATAAGGAATCAGCTTAATTCCAACTTGTAAATTGCTACAAATTTCAACAAGTGAATTAAGGAATAATATCGGCTTAACTTCAACTTGTAAATTTCTACAAATTTCAACAAGCGAAGATAAGGAATCAGCTTAATTCCAACTTGTAAATTGCTACAAATTTCAACAAGTGAATTAATGAATAATTTCGGCTTTTTCTTTGCCCCCAATGTGAACCTGAGTTTGACTTGGGTTCATATTAATTATGTCTTCAATAAATATCAATGCATAACTTTCTTAATCATGTGTGTTGAGAGAATTCTGAAAGGACTTTATTGATGATATCGGCCAAAATATGATGTACATCTAATGATATAAAAATTTCAAATTACAAGTATTCCAAGGTCTGGGTAGTGCTTTGCCCTCATTGTCCTCAAGCCGATATGCTCCATTGCCTAATATTGAAGTAATTCTGTAGGGTCCTTCCCAGTTTGGGCCAAGCTTGCCTTCCCTGGGGTCCTTCTTGTTTCCGACGACTTTTCTCAGGACTAGGTCGCCGACTTGAAAATCTCTTGGATTGACCTTCTTGTTGTAGGCTCTGGCAAGCTGTTGCTGGTATACTGCAAGCTGAATGGCAGCTTTCTCTCTTCGTTCTTCTAATAAATCCAGATCTCGGGCTAAGAGTACGTCATTGGTGCCATTCTCTACTCCCTGGGTTCTGATCCCTGGGATGCCGATCTCCAATGGGATGACTGCTTCTGTGCCATAAGCCATGGCAAAGGGGGATTCTCCTGTTGATCTTCTCGGCGTAGTCCGATATGCCCAAAGTACATTGGGCAATTCGTCTACCCATTTTTCTTTTGCTGCCTGCAGCCTTTTCTTTATTCCATCCAGAATTACTTTGTTGGATGCCTCTGCTTGCCCATTGCTTTGGGGAAAACTTGGTGTTGAGAAATAATTCTTGATCTTGAATTTTGCACAAAAGTTCTTGATGAGTTTGCTGTCAAACTGTGTTCCGTTGTCGGTAACTATTGCTCTTGGAATCCCAAATCTGGTGATTATTTTTTGCCATATAAAATTCTTGACGTCCACATCTCGGATTTTGGCAAGAGGTTCTGCCTCTATCCATTTTGTAAAGTAGTCTGTTGCTACCAGCAAGTATTTTCTCTGTCCAGTTGCCTGGGGCAGTTGTCCAACCAGATCCATGCCCCACTGGGCAAACGGCCAAGGGCTGGATACTGGGTTTAGGTCAGCAGCTGGCTGATGTATCAAAGGTGCAAACCTTTGGCATTGTTCGCACTTCTTCATATAGGCTTCGGCATCCTTCTGCATGTAGGGCCACCAATACCCCTGGGTAATGGCCCTATGGGCTAATGATCTGCCCCCAGCATGGCTTCCACAAATTCCTTCATGGATTTCGTAAAGAAAATCTTCAACCTGCAAAGGGTGTACGCACCTTAAAAGCGGTCCAGTGAAGGACCTTCTGTAGAGATGGCCTTCTGCTGTTAGGCTGAATCTGGCCGACTTCAGTCTGATTTTATGTGCTTCCTTATGGTTTTCTGGCAGCTTCCCCTCTTTTAGGAATGCAATGATTGGATCCATCCAGCTTGGTCCCAAGTCTACGCACATTGCTTCTTGTTCGGTGCTCTGTTTATCAATGCTTGGGGCCGACATGTAATCGATCATAATTGTCCTTGTTCTTCCAGTTTGAATTGAACTGGCCAGGTTAGCCAACGCGTCGGCGTGGGTGTTATCATCTCGGCTAACTTGGAGTAACCTGCAGTTCTGAAATAGGGCTGCTAGTCGGATGACTTCTTTTGCATATGCCGACATTATTTCGTCTCTGGCTGCAAATTCTCCTGTTGACTGGTTAACAATGAGTTGTGAATCACAAAAAACAATTACCTCGTCTGTCTCTGCTGCTGCTGCTAGCTTTAGCCCTGCAATTAATGCTGCATATTCTGCTTCATTGTTGGAGGCTTTGAACCCCAGACGGATGGACTGTTCTACTATTTCTCCATCTGGAGATATCAGCAGTACTCCTGCCCCTGCTCCCTGGCGGTTTGAACTTCCATCGACGAATAGTCTGAATGAATCGCCAATGTAGATGCTGCAGGGTCTGAGCTTCTCTTTCTCTTGCTTTTTTGTCTTTGACTGGGATTCTTTTTGCTTGTTGGGACAATGCTCATCTTGGCTCGACGGAGCCCGAGGTGTGATGGCTTCAGGTGTGAGTTCTACGACGAAGTCGGCCAAAACTTGGCCCTTTATTACTGTTCTCGGTCTAAACTCCAGGTCAAACTGGCCCAGTGTTACTGCCCATTTTGCTATCCTTCCTGTTAAGTCTCCTTGTTGCAACAAGGACTTCAGTGGGTGCTCTGTTAGGACCACAATCTTGTGTGCCTGAAAGTAATGGCTCAATTTCTTTGAAGCCATTACCAAGGCTAGCATTAATTTTTCCAGTGGTAGGTATCTTGTTTTTGCGTCGGCCAAAGTTTTACTTACATAATAAACAGCCTTTTGTTCTCCTTTTTCCTCTCGGATTAGCACTGCACTGACTGCGTGTTCTGAGACTGCTAAGTACAAAAACAGTTCCTCCCCTGGTACTGGGTTGGAAGGAACCGGAGTTGTGGTCAAGTACTTTTTTAGGTCGGTTAAGGCGACTTCACATTCCTCTGTCCATAGGAAGTCCGTGGCTTTTTTCACCAGGTTGAAGAAGGGTCTGCACTTATCTGAGCTTCTGCTGATGAATCTGTTTAGGGCTGCGGCCCTTCCAGTAAGCACTTGAACTTGTTTTGCCGATGTCAGGCTCTGTAAGTCCAGGATGGCCTTGATTTGGTCTGGGCTGGCCTCAATGCCCTTTCTTGTTACCAGATATCCTAAAAATTTACCTGATCCAACCCCAAAGGCGCATTTTGAGGCGTTGAGTCGGAGCCGATATCTTTTGAGTATGTGGATGACCTCTTTTAGGTCGGCAAGATGACCCTTTGATTCCCTTGTCTTTACGACCATATCGTCGATGTAGACTTCTACTGTTTTGCCAATCAGATGCTTAAACATCTTTGTTACTAACCTCTGATAGGTTGCTCCTGCGTTTTTCAACCCAAAAGGCATTACCTTGTAACAGTACAGGCCTTTAGGGGTGATGAACGCGGTTTTCTCCTCGTCTGGAGGGTACATGGCAATCTGGTGGTACCCTCTGTATGCATCCAAAAAACTCATCCTTTCATATCCTGAAGTGGCGTCTACCAGTTGGTCGATTTTGGGCAGAGGAAAGCTGTCTTTGGGGCAGGCTTTGTTGAGGCTGGTAAAGTCTACACAAACCCTCCATTTGCCATTCTTCTTTTTTACTACTACTGTGTTGGACAGCCATGTTGGGTACTGAACTTCTCGGATGGCCCTGGCCTCCAGGAGTCTGTCTACCTCTTCTTCTACTGCTTCGACGTGCATCAACGTCGGTCTTCTGGCTCGTTGAATCACAGGTTTTGCCGATCTGTCGACATTCAGTTTGTGGCAAGTGACCTCGGGGTCAATGCCTGGCATTTCATAAGATGTCCAGGCGAACACCTCTATGTTTGCCCTTAAGAAATCTTCCAGTTCTTTCTCTTCTTCTCTAGCTAAGCCTGAGCCGAGAAGAAAGAAACGCTCTTCGTCGTCCTCTTGGACGAAAACTTTTTTTAGCGCCTCTTCGCTCTTTTCGGCTGGTTCCTTCCCGACGTCTTCTAGGACCTCCATGTCCTCATCTTCAACTTCTGCGTTCCTTGGCTCCCGTATACTACAGGTGGATTTCATTGCTGTCATGGAGCAATTTTTTGCTTGTAGTTGATCCCCTTTGACTTCTTCAATCCCATGCTCTGTTGGGAATCGTAGTAGTTGATACAACGTTGAGGGAACTGCCCCCATTGCATGCAACCACGGCCTTCCCAAGATGATGTTGTATGGTGAGGGTGTGTCAATTACCAGGAATTCCGTCTGGATCTTCTTAGTGCCGGCTTGTACCTCCAAGCTTGTTGCTCCCAGTGGCCATGTCGGCGTTCCATTAAAGCCGACCATCGGGCCGCTGGATTGTTCTAAGTCATCAGGGTGAAGGCCTAGCTCCTTGTAACATTTGACATACATGATGTCACAGGAGCTGCCTTGATCTATTAGGATGCGTTTTACTTGGCACTCCCCAACCTGGAGGGATACTACCAAGGCATCATTATGTGGATGTTGGACCAATTCCAGGTCGGCTTCAGTAAAGGCTATCATCGGCCCTTGGCATTCTTCTGGCCGATGTCTCTTCTCCCCGACTTGGTAGATATGCTGTAAATGTCTTACCCTCTGGGTCTCTCCTCTGACTTCGTTTTCGTTGACCCTAGAGTGGATCACATTAACTACTCTCGGTCCTCCTGCTGGTGGTAGTTGTGCTGGGGAAGGCGGTGCTGCTGGTGCTTGAGGCAACCTTGCCTGTTCTTCCCTGGTCCTGGCCTCATCGACCAGGTCCCTCAGAAGGCCTTGTCTTACCAGGTCCTCCAAGTGTGCTTTCAAGGCTCTGCAATCTTGAGTTGGGTGCCCTTCTTCATTGTGGTAGGCACAACGTCTACCAACGTTCCTTCCCATGAATTTCCCTGGTGCTCTTGCCGGAGCCCTGAAATAGGGTTGATTTCGAATCTGGTCTAAGACTTTATGGATTGGGATCCGGAATACTGTTATTACCGCCTGTTTATTTCTCAACTCTGTTTCTTGTTTGGTCGGTCCATTGTTGCCTCGGCTTCGCTTCGGCGAGCCGTTTCCCTTTTCTTATTTTATCTCTTTGTTTCCCGATGTATCTTCTTCGGCTCTGGCATACTTCTCGATTCTTGCCATGAGTTCTTCCATGCTTTTTGGCAATGTTTTTGCCAAAGACTTCCGTAGCGGGCAGTCATCTTTCAGGCCGTTCTTGAAAGACATGACCGCTACCTCTTGGTTGCATTCGGGTATTCGGTTGAACACCTCGTAGTACCTCTTCGCATAGGCCCTAAGGCCTTCTTCCTTGGTGATTCTTAGAGCCATCAAAGCATCAACCCTCAGGGGTTGCAGCTTGTTGGTCACGAACCTGGCCACAAACATCTCGGCCAGGCCTTCCCATGTCTTTATGCTTCCCTTTGGTAATTTATGGAACCAATCAGATGCAATTTCCCCAAAGGATGAGGGGAATACTTTGCAGAGCAACGGCTCGTTCCCGCTGTATAACGCCATTGAATTCAAGTATAGTCCAACATGAAAGTTTGGATCTGACTTGCCATCATAAATTTGGAACCTCGGCATGCTGAATCTCTTTGGTGGTTCGAATTTGTCCAGTTCCACCGAGAAGGCTGTCTTCGGTTTTACTGGGGAGTTTACCTCGGCTTCAGCATTCTGCTACCTCCTTTTGAGGTAGTCCCTCAGATCTTCTTTGCTCCTCCCTGGAGCTCGGCTGTCTTTGGATTTTAGTCTTTTTGGTACACTGCTTTCGGCCTCATGGTGGGTCCATTTGGATCTTTCTTCATGGGTTGTGTCAAAGTAGAGTACTTGCCCCTGAACATGTCAATGTTCTTTGGGCTCTGGATTCTTCATGTGGTGCGTCCTTCGGGACTCTTCTTGCCTCAGTTTTTCCCGTCCGACTTCCCTGGAAGGCCGGTGAGAATGCCTTCCGCTCTTGGTATTCTGAGGGATCTCGGGGATTGTTTTTCTTCCGCCCTTCTGGGTGTTGGTTGCTGGCATCGGTGTATCTTGCAGCGGGTATGGTGGCTGCATAACGTTATTCTGCATCATGAAGTTGACGACTGACTGAAGGTCTGCCAACTTGTTCGCCAATTCTTTTACTTCCTCATCCCTCCGTAGGCACCTGTCCCTCCATACCTGGAGGTTATCTTCGTTGTAGTACTTTCCTTGATTTGTCCTTTTTGACGTGTCGCCTTCTGGGATGACGTCGTTCTCTCTGTGACCCTGGTCGCGGGCTTCTGTATTGTGGTTGTCTCCTTCAATGTCAAGGTCAATTGGTCTGCCACTCCCAGCGGGAGCGTCATCCCCAATATTTTCCTGCTGTCCGTTACTGGCCATCTATTTTTCCTTCGTTCCCACAGACGGCGCCAAATTGTGTGGGTAAAAATCTGACCACACTGCCTGCTTAGTGATCAACTGGAGAGCACAGGCAGAATAGATGGATTCAGCAACCTGAAACAGAAAGAAAAGGCTCCGGCGGTGGTTCTTCCACCCGGGGGCACTCCAACGATCAAGTCAGTATATCTCTCAAAGATAATCAAGTGCAAAACTTAATACTCAAAACATAAATTGCATACCTTAGACCCACGGGGGTGCCTCTCTTTTATAATATACTCAATCCAAGTCCCACTAAAAGTATGACTTCTATGAACTCCAATTTTAGTGCTTACTTTGGACTCTTTAAGAGATAAAGATAAACTCCCTAAGAGCTTTATCCTTATCTTGGTTAAGTCCCCTCTTTGCCTTAGGACTCTTGTCCCTTATCTGCTTATCTCGGATTCCGATATCTTCGGGAATAACTTCAGCAACTCCGAGATCTTCTCGGCTTAACTACCACGACACGTGGCACCTCGGCTGACACGTCGGCGTCACCATGCCACGTGTTGGTATTCAGAAAATATATCCCCACAGAAAGAAATTGGCAGTCGATCAACTAAACATGAAAAAAAATAAAATAATAATTAACACATAAAATACATCATATAATTAGCAAACACTCTAGGAATTCAGAAAAACTGTTCAAAATTCTACCATAAATATTGATGTGTAGTTTAAATTTAGTTATGTATAGCACCTACACTTCAAATGAATTGCAATAATCCAATAATGTTTCATAACATGTATGATAAATTATACCAGTAGTCCATAAATATTGTTGCATGTGTCATTTTAATTTCTATAGTTTCAATTGGCTCAATTTTGATATTTAATTTTACATTTTGCGTTAATTTAGTCAAATTGATAATGTCGATAGGTTTTTGACAAAAAAAATTCATTGAATTTTTTGAGGTTAACTCAATAAATTGATCGAGTTGACAATTTTACCGTTAAAAGTATCATACATGCTACTTATGTTCACATTTACCGTAAAAAAATGATAACACTTAAAAGTAATTGGACCAATTTGAGACAATAAAATAACCAAGGTCAAAATTGATCTAATTAAAATTATAAGAACCAAATTAACATAAGAATCGAGGTATAAAGACTAATAATGTAATTTACCCTAAAAGGCTGCAAACTTACATGAATTTCAAAATGCATGCATGTGTCTAGCTAGCTATTTTCAACTTAAAGAAACTATGTCATGTAACACCAAAATTTTTTTTTTACTATTTCATGCAAAATTTATGGTGTTCAATTAAAAAATAATAAAACACAACACATGCTTGTACCAAACTTTTTCCAACTTGGATGGTTTACTTACAAATTTTCTGATCTGCGAAGTCAAAAATTGTACAATAGGGTGGGCTTGACAAATCAAAAAACACTAAACCAATGTTTTTCTAGAAATGATTTCAAGAATGTTTGCGTATCAACTAGGTTTAGTTTTATGTTTGATTTTTCTTTGCTAATACTAGTTTTCCTTCTGTTTATCTAGATTATATATATGCACTAGCAATTGTTGGCACAATTGCTCTAACCATTCATGTCACACAAACAGTTTAATCAGAGAAGTGGAGAGCAATTACCAAACTAAGCAGTCACTTGATAAATCTAATTGTGTTACTTTGTAGTTTAACCATTTATACAAGAAAAAAAAAATACAAAAACACAAAACAAAACAAAAAAAAAACAAAAACAAAACAAAACAAAACAAAAAATAAAATAAAAAATGAACCAATTGCACCACAATTTCACTTAAATAAAAGTTATTGTTCTAGCATTTTTAGTTACAAAATTAAACTAAGAGCTCTTTCTTGAGATTGAATTAAAATTTTTCTTTTTATTGTCACATATAAGTAAATAATTTCCTGGAAGTTATAAACAATTTAATCCATAAACCAATAAGTAACAATCAATTCAAATTCTAATAATTTCTATTTTCAGATAAAGTTAACAACCAATTGAAATATAACTTGAAATCATACAAAATTTGAAAGCAGTTTTGAGAAAACTTAAAAAAGTTCATTCTCAAAAATGGTGAATTAGGTTTGTTGTTTTTGAATTTGGTATTAAGTTTTGGATTTAGTCGAGTTTTAGTAAGTTAAAATAAAAGTAATTAGAATCCTCCCCTAATAAAAATAAGAGGTATTTACTACTAAATCTTATATTCATAACTTGTAAACCTTTTTGTCCCATAAATATTCGTATGAACCCATAAGTCCCATGTTACATTAAAATCTCCTAAATGAAACATACACAATTAAAAAACGTAATAAGACTATAGTGCACACATTAGAATGATGACCCATTGTCACATTTTAATAATGACACATTTGACAAAAATTTAATAAAACAATAATGCACAAATGTCATTTTGTCACATTTTAAGAAGAATGACACATTGATAAAAGTTTAATAAGACAACAGTGCATACATTAGAATTATGTCACATTGTCTCATTTTTAAAATGATACGTATTAGAATGATATTCCATTGTCATATTTTAAGAATAACACATTTGACAAAATTTTAATAAGATAATAGAGCATAGATGTGATGTCATATTATCACATTTTAAGAATCAGACATTTGACAAAAACTTAACAAGATAATAGTGCATAAATGAAGAAAACCCACATGTGAAATCTCAAAAAAAAATATGTGTGGTACTACATTTCCCTAATTTTACCCCTCCTCAATTCTATCTCCAATGACGTTGCCCACCCCCAGGTAAAGCGGTTTCATACTCTTCTCTATCTCATCTTTAGCTATCCTAATTCCACATCATTTGGGTTAGGATTGGGGAAGTAAAATTAGGGAGATGAATCATTATTCAAAAAATATAGTGAAACGATTTCACGGTGTACCATTTCAAATTTAATGGGACTTAATAGTCTATAAAAAATTCATAGAACTTTTCAATACATACTTTTCTGGGATGAGACTTATGGATAAATTTCCCTAAAAAGGAATTTGTTTTTGGGTTTAGAGTTAAATCAAGGACAAATTATATCTAGTTTTGGTATAGACATTATTTCTATCAATAATGTTACATACACACAATTTTTCCTCTCAAAATTCTCCAAATGAGATGACAAGACAAAATACATGTAAGAAGAGTTTTGAGAATGTTAGGTTTTTATTCTTGGCAATCCCGTTTGACAAAACTCCTTTCAGTTGTACTTGTTTTCGCACTTTTATTTCAGTGAGGCTATGAGTTTTTAGATGCGAATCCAACCCGAATTATGCCTGGCAGAGAAGTTTGTGGTGCTAATTCTTTCATGATTGTCACTTCGCTGACTATGACGGGGATTGAGCTGCCCGGTTAGCTTGCGGGGGTCCAGGGGCAGCACCCCTTGACGGATCAAGGGCAGCGCCACGGCGGGATTGAGGGGCAGCACCCCTGAAGCAAAATACATAAATGCATTCGAAGTTGCTTGTCCGCTCAAGTGGACATTTCCCCTTGCTCACTTGAGTGAAGGAGTCCTACTTTCAGAAGCTGCGTCTGTCTACCAAAAACTTGAGAAGGAAGATTGTACGCTCGAGTGAAGGGAGCTTGGCTCGAGCGACTCCTCTTGAGGAAAACACGCGTTTTTGTTTCCTTACTCGAACGAGAGAGTCTTCGCTCGAGCGAGCTTCGCAGTCTCTGTTTTCTATAAGTACTTGTTTAAGTTCTAATCTAGGGTTACGTTTTTGAGATCTTCTTCTTGAATATTAGGGTTTATATTTAGGGCTATTTTGCTAGTTTTCTTTGATGTTTGATTGAGTATTCAACTCATGGTTTAAGAAGTATATATCAAAAGATTGTTTGTTGATTCTATACAAAAGAGAGAGTTATTCGAGCCTGAAGCTTTGGTAGATTCTGGAGTGGCTTATTGATATCAGCGTTATGGATTCAACATTGGGCAAGACAATTCCGAGGTGAAGACGAGGCTGGAAGAGGCACATAGGAGTTGGTTCAATTTGGGCGTGGATTCGCTAAGTAATTGAGAGTATGCCTATGTAATTCCTATATGTCTTTTTAGTAGATTGTTTTGTGGTTTTGACCCGTAATTTTTTTTATACAATTGAGCACTCTAATTGTGATTTTTTTACGTTAAAATCGTTGTGTTGATTTGTCTGGATTGTTTGATTGAGATTGTTATTTACTGCTTAAAATTAATACGTAATCACAAATCAATATCTAAGGGGATTTCTAGATTTTTCAGAGAAAATATTGAAACGTCTGTCAATTTTTAAATTTTACTTGTCATGTCATTGGAAGGGATTTGTAAGAAAAATTTATGTGAATAAATCATTTTTGTATTTCTGGATAGAGCCCTAAGCTGACTGTACACGAAATAGGCCGGATTCTAATCCAAAAATTTGATATTATGAACATGAATACCAAACTTGTTTCTATAAACTTAGATGTACAAGGTCAAAATCCAAGATTTGTCTACCCGTAGACTACTCGTTTTCCACACAATAAAACGTGTCATTATATTGAGTAATTTTTGTATATACTTTTTTATTTGTGTGGTTGATTTTGACAGTAAAATTCATTACATATACATTTGTAATTAATTGAGTATTTGAAAAATAATAAACTTATACATTTATAATTAATAAAAGTTAGTAACACGTGATATTTTATTGACATACAAAAATTTATTCATTATAATAGTTTTATATTTTAAAAACTTGGATATTCCGTTTTGTCGTCACTCATCTCTTCATTTTTTAATTTTTAATTTTTTATTTTTATTTCCTCCGTTTCCAAGTCAACCAATTACAAAAGTGCATCAACAGTTACAGGCTGTTCTCCTAATTTTTCTTGAATTTTCTCGTCAAACATTTACACACGACACTTTAATTCCCTTTTTGAAAGATCAAACCCGAAATTTCCTTACATGCTTGTGTATATAACCACCACAATAAACTCCTAAATTTACTCACAAGCAATGGAAATGGCTTCACCAATCCTTCTCTTTTTCCTGTTTCTTTTTCCTATTTCATGGGCTGCCTCAGATTCACCATATGATACCTTTCTTCAATGCCTAACAGACCATTCAAACCCATCAGACCAAATCTCATCAATCGTCTATAACCCAAGCAACACTTCTTACACAACCGTACTCCAATCCTACATCAGAAATGCTCGGTTCAACCGGTCCACAACCCCCAAACCGGTCATCATAGTCACTCCATTGCAAATAACCCATGTCCAGATCGCCGTGCTCTGCTCCAAAAGCATTGGAATCCAACTCAAAATCCGAAGTGGCGGCCACGACTACGATGGAATCTCCTACGTCTCCGACGTCCCTTTCATCATCCTCGACATGTTCAACCTCCGGTCCATCACCATCGACATGGCAAGTGAGACCGCTTGGGTTCAAGCCGGTGCAACACTTGGTGAACTTTATTACAAAATTGCCAAAACTAGCAATGTGCATGGTTTTCCGGCAGGGGTTTGCCCCACTGTCGGTGTTGGTGGCCACTTGAGTGGAGGTGGCTATGGCAATATGCTGCGAAAGTACGGGTTATCTGTGGATAACGTGCTCGATGCACAAATTGTCAATGTTAATGGCCAGGTTTTGGATAGGAAGGGCATGGGAGAAGACTTATTTTGGGCTATAAGAGGTGGTGGTGGTGCTAGTTTTGGTGTTGTGTTGTCATACAAGATTAGGTTAGTCCCAGTTCCTGAAACTGTGACAGTTTTCAGAGTTGAAAAGACTTTGGAACAGAATGCAACAGATATTGTTTATAGATGGCTAAATGTTGCAGACAAGCTTGATAATGATCTGTTCATTAGGCTTCTTTTGCAACCAGTGAGTTCAAGTGTTAAGGGTGTGAAGACTATTAGAGCATCATTCATTTCCATGTTTCTTGGTGATGCACAAAGACTAATGAAAGTGATGAACAATGGGTTTCCTGAGTTGGGTCTGAAGATAGGAGATTGTATGGAAATGAGTTGGATTCAATCTGTGCTTTACTGGGCAAATTACGACAACACCACTGCACCAGAAGTCCTGCTTAGTAGAATTCCTGATTCGGTTAATTTTCTGAAGCGAAAATCAGATTATATTCAGACTCCAATTTCCAAAGATGGTTTGGAATGGATTTGGAAAAAGATGATTGAATTGGGGAAAACCGGATTTGTTTTCAACCCATATGGTGGGAAAATGAGTGAAATTCCAGCATCCGAAACGCCTTTTCCCCATCGAGCAGGGAATATATGCAAAGTCCAATACTCAGTGAATTGGAGTGATGAATCAGAAGATGCAGACAAGAACTATATGAATCAGATTAGAAGGCTATACAGTTACATGACTCCATTTGTGTCAAAGTCCCCAAGAGGTGCATTTCTCAATTACAGAGACCTTGATATTGGTGTTACTGATAATGGGAAGGACAGGTATGACGATGGTGTAGTGTATGGACAGAAGTATTTCATGGGTAATTTTGATAGATTGGTGAAAGTGAAAAGCTTGGTTGACCCAGAAAATTTCTTCAGGAATGAACAAAGCATCCCACCCTTTCCATCATAGAGGAGGACCACAGGAAATTAGAGATGCAGAGAGCTAGATGTGTCTCAGTTTTACTTGCTTATTTCTTTCATTATACTATTTTAATTAATTATATTTGTATTCACTGTTTTTGTTTCTTATTTAAATAAACATGTTAGTTATCCAATATAAGCTCTTTCCATGATTGTTTGATTATAGATTCTCAAATTATGTTTCTTGGAGTGCACACGCTAGCCTTTTCCTTCACAATATTACTTCTAGACTAGATTGTTAATTGTTAGATAAATAAAAGTTGGTTATCTATCACACAAACAGAATTTCATAAATAAAATTCGATTAATATTATACGAACTTAATTTTTATATAAAATTTATGTACAAAATGATGTGTCATATACTCCTTTCATTCAAGTCAAGATATCCATTATGCCCAAAATTGTAGAAATACTAGTGGGACTTGCGAAAATCGAATAAGCGCAACTCAATTTCTACATCAATTTCTAAATTAAGTTTGTAAAAATATTTGTTTATATACCATGAGTGTAAGGGATGTGGCATACATGGTCATATAATTCTTAGATCAAAGGGATAGACAAGGCAAATGCAAAGGTAAAGGCAAAAAAAGGACCATTTTCGAAATCGAGTGAAATTTGATGGATTAATGGAAAACGTGATTTTAAGTAGGATCCATTAATACGAATCCCAATGGATTTTGGGCAAATTCAATTGTTTGGGTGGTCAATTTCGCGGATTTGTCATTTTTTAAAAGATTTGAAACTTCAATTACTCCTAACACATACCTTAGAATCCAATTCTGAAAAATCTGTCATGATGGTCGAAGCATATATCACTAGTTTCTTTATTTTATTGCAATATTTCTATTTTTGATAGTTTTTGTTATATTTTCTTATTTCCATATTGCATCATGATTTTTGCCAATTCCGATTGTTTCCTAGATAAGTTAGATCTATCTTTACTTATAAATAATATATGTAAGTCTTAGGCTCTTCAGTTTTTGAGAATTAATATATTTTGAGTTTATACATTTTTGTTTCAACTTTAGGTATTTTTTGTGAATCAATCATTATTGAAATTTTATTCTCGATATTCTTTATGAATCAATAAATTTAAAGAAGAATCTTACTTTTGATATTCTTATTGAATCAATGAATTTTAAATTTATTATTATTTTATATTTCCACGTCTCATCACTAAGCAAAACGTGCATGTCTCCTATATGTAGATCAGTGTTGAGATGCACTAATCACCATGTTTGTTTCTAATTTTTTAAAAATACTTTTCAAAAAATTCTACTTTCTTTTTTTCATATTTTTTTATTTATTTTTATTGAATTTTTAAAAATATTTTAAGCAATTTTTTTTTTAATTTTTAGATACACCTAACATAAATACACTTCAAAATTTTAATTTTCGTGAAATTTTTTTAAAAAAAATTCACTTCATACCAAAACTATAAAAAAAAAAAAAAAAAAAAACCGAAAATTCAGTATATATATATATTTTTGTATTTTTGTGTATTTATTAATTTTTTAAAATATTTTTTTCACAAATATTTTACTTTTTAGATACATCTAAATAAGGTGCACCTAAAAAAGTATAAAAAAAACTTAAAATTTTAAAAATATTCACTAAAAACAAAAAAAAAACAAAAAACAAAAAAATTAATTTTCAAAAAATTGAAATCAAACACACTTGTATGGATTAACTATTCCTATAGGATATAAGAAGAATCAAGAAAAATCATTACTCAATAATTATTATTATGAGTTATTTACAGAAAGACATTTTACACTATCGAGAATTATCATTTTGACTCCTCAAACTATAAAATGGTATAAATGTACCTCTTAAATTATTGAGAAGTATTACTTTGCCCTTAAACTATAAAAGTATACAAATAAACTCCCTAAATTATAAAAGTGTATACATTGGACCCCTAACAGAAACATGTCAATAGTTTATGGGATCCACTTGTACACTTTTATATTTAGAGAACAAGTGATAATTTTTAATAAATTAGGGGTCCATTTCTATACTTTTATAGTTTAAGGAGTCAAAATGATATTTATCAATAGTTTAAGGTGTCTCTATGTAAATAATTCTATTATTATTTTATACTTTTTTTGAGAAATTAAAAGATAAGTTGTCCAAATGCATTCTGGATTGGAATTTTTTAATTTTAATTTTTTATTTGGATAGAAACGGACACATTAATTCATCCACTGGCACTAAAAAAATGAAAAACCAGAAGTGATTAAAAAAACGCATTTGGCACATACATGTTTATACGTGCTCCATTTGTAAACTAGTTTGGCAATCTCCATTAATTTACAAAAGCAATGGGACAAAATATTGTGATAATGCTTCTTATAGTTAGAGACCTAGTCAAATTCCAGTATGTCATCAATTGTGTGCTTGAGTGATCTGAATTCTTCAATCTAAATCTGAATGCGATTAAATTAGTAATATGGAATCCTTTCATTTTCACAGGAAAAGTCAGGGATGAGGGGTATCCATAATTGAATTTGCAACTGCATTGGAGCAAATTCATGGTCCCCTTGATTTGCATTTCTCTCTCACAAGTAAACATTGGATACAAATATAACATGTCAACAATGAATAAGAAATTTGGCATTGTGATAATGAAAACAACACTCAGACAAGGGGTGTTGGACAGTACAGTTATTCAAGTGATTCATGTAATTGTCTCTAGTAATAGTGAGAAGGGTAAAAGTTTAGAGCTTGTTTAGTTTGTCTCTCAAAATATAATTTTTGAGAAATTTTTTTAAAATTTTGTTTAGTTTAAATTTTTTGAAAAAAAAAATCTTCAAAATTATTTTCTCTCTCCTACATATAAATCAATCATTTTTTTCTCTCATCTCTCCTTCTCAATCACTTTTTTTTTTCCTCACACACATCTATTCAACTACAATAAAATATCAAATCATCCCAAACTCCTAAACTCCCAAACTATTTTCAAAATATACAACCAAACAAACTATTTTTTTTTAAAACTCTCTTCCCAATTTTTTTTTTTTTTGAAAATTTATCTCAAAACACAAACCAAACACACCCTTAATGTCTGAATCAATGTAACGATCGTGGCCCTTTCATTTTAACTACCACTACTATCGCTACCACTAGCGCTATCGCTATCATCAACACTACTGGTACTGTTGGACAATCTTCACTGTAATTAATTAATTCAGTTTGTGTACTTAACAACAAACAAAATATAAAAGAAATAAAAGAAATGAGAGAATTTGTTTGATTACAAAAATCAAACTCGAGATAAAAAAAAATAAATAAAAACAGATTTTATTTTGTTACAAAAACAAAATTAAAATCTGATTTAAATAAATAATAATAACACTGAAAATAAATTAAATAACTTACTTGATTTAATTTCTTCGAATTATAATTTGATCAAGTCCAGTGTTTGACACTGTGTCCTTAAGACAGATTCGTCCTCTCCCTGGTGCTTTCAGAATTTGGACGTCTATCTCTCAGGATAAAATGATCTACTACAAACAATAGCAGCACTATAAATTGTTTGCCTAACGAACACACTAAGGGTGTGTTTGGTAACGTTTATGTTTTCAGTTTATATTTACAAAAATTTTATAAACTGGTTTTTGTTTATTTTTAGAAAAACATAAACTGCAAACGCGTTTGGTAATTGACAAAATGTTTAAAAAATTTTAAAAATATAAAAAAAGTGAGAAATAGCAAGTGGTGGCAAGTGGCGGCAGAAGATGGTGATGGAAAGTGATGACGGTGGGTGGTGGGTAGCTGGTGGTGGTGGTGGTGGTGGTGGTGGTGGTGGTGGGTGACGGTGGCGGGTGGTGGGTGGCAGCGAGTGGGTGGTGGTGGTGGTGGTGGCGGGTTGCAGGTGGGTGGCGGATGGCGGGTGGTGGTAGCGGGTGGTAATGGTGGGTGGGTGGGTGACGGTGGTGGGTGGTAGCGAGTGGGTGGTTGTGGCGGGTGATGGGTGGTGGTGGCGGGTGAGTGGCAGATAGTGGTAGGTGGTGGCGAATAGGTGGTGGGTGGTGGTGGCAGGTGGGTGGCGGATAGTGGTGGGTGGTGGCGGATGGGTGGTGGGTGGTGATGGTGGGTGGGTGGGTGACGGTGGCGAGTGATGGGTGGTAGCAAGTGGGTGGTGGTGGCGGTGGCGGCGGGTGGTGGGTGGTGGGTGGTGGTGGCAGGTGGTGGCGAGTGGTGGTAGTGGGTGGGTGGGTGACGGTGACGGTGACGGGTGGTAGGTGGTAGCGAGTGGGTGGTGGTGGTAGTAGTGGTGGGTGGATGGCGGGTGGGTGGCGGGTGGGTGGTGAGTGGTGGTGGCAAGTAGGTGGCAGGTGGTGGTGGGGGGCGGTGGATGGTAGTGGCGGGTGGTGGGTGGTAGCGGGTGGATGACAGGTGGGTGGTGGGTGGTGGTGGTGGTGGCGAGGGGTGGATGGTGGTGGCGAGTGGTTGGCAAGTGGTTGGTGGGTGGTGGTGGCAGGTGGGTGGTGGGTGGTGGTGGCAGAAGACGGTGGTGGAAAATTGTGGCGGGTGGTGACTAGTGTTGGGTGGTAAAAAAAAAGAAAAAAACTGAAAACTCAAAATGGAAACACATTTTTTGTGTTTTCATTTTTTGGCCAAATTTATAAACTGAGATCACTGATTTATAAATCAAAAATTTTACCAAACAAGTTTTTATTTGAGTTTTTTAAATTTTTGTAAATATAAACAGAAAATAGAAAACGTAAATGTTACCAAACGGCACCTAAGTGTTTATACTCTCTCTAACAAGAAAATAATGTAGCAATATGAAGAAGATGTTTGCAGAATTATGAAGGACGAAAATTAGAGTTACAAAATTCAATTGAGGGCTGTCTTATTTATAGATGTAATGGTGGCTATAGGTTTTGAATTGAAAAGGTATGAAACCTGTTGGTTTTGAATTCAAACGGATTTGAATCTGTTGGATTACAATTAAAGTAGATAACACAAATGGGAAGGGCCCTGTTTTGGTGTACAGTAAATCCGGACCAGTTTAATTCCGGTTTAAAACCGAGAAGGGCCATGCTTGGATGTATAGTAAAACCAAACCAGTTTAATTTTGAATTCTGAATTTTATTTTACCAAAAATTAAATTAAATTCAAATGTTTTTGGCCCAAAAAGATTAATATTGGGCTGAACAAGCCCAACCCAACCACGCACCCACGCCCACGCCCAGCCTAGCCCGCTCGGACGAACGAACAGCGGCGGCGCGCGCGCGCGTGTGGTTTTTGGGTCCAATGGGTCTAACCCATTTTGGCCATAACCTCTCCCTCTAAAACACTTGGGTACCCCTTAGGACACACCCCAAGTACCAAACCCAAGCCTTATAAACCCATTCAAAACTTCGCACCAAATCAATGTGGGACAAGCCATTTTACAACCTTAACGAATTTTCACCAAAACTCCATTTCCATGGAGCACACTTTGGCTTCAATTTCCCATTCACTCGGTAATGGTTTTGAGTAACCAAATATACCACGTGAATCACAACGTGGCATAAAACGCGTTACCACTTTGACCTGTGAAAATCGACGCACGGGGCCCATCTAAAAAATAGACCGAACTTAGGATAAAATTCTGGTTTTACCCAGAATTTATAACCATTTCTAACAATCCCCCACATGAATGGAATTTGATGATAACGGAAATGCAACAATATGCAGATTTATCGAAAGAGTATAAGTCGAAAATATCTTATATCAGGATAGGTAGTTTTCGGCCTTGAACCTTCCATAGTGATAACCTATCGGACTTACTAGCTAACCAATGGACGCGATGCCTTGAATTGTTCAGCCGTTTGTGTAAGCCAAGACAATAGATTTCACACAAAATATCTTCTAACACATCGTGGTTCTCACTGTTGTGTTCATTTTGGCCTTGAACGCTCCTGGTTTTCATGAATGTTTCTAGAGAATTTAGCCTTTTCATATTCTCATAGAACCGGCCCCAGTTTGACACTCATATAGGTGATTCTTATTGTGAGTATCTCCTTATACTCGTCTTGATTTTATGCCTTAATTAAGAAATAAGCAATCATTAAAAGCAAAGCTTATCCTTATACCACTGCATACAACATATGTTGCAGATATCACTCTTACCATAGGAATGGATAGGAACTTAATCCTTTGGTGATTTCTGGTGAGCCATACATAACTTAGTTGTCCCTTTGAACTAAGTTCTTGGGATCTCCAATCATATAAGTAGGGTTACTATTATGACGACTCTTATGTAATAAGCTTTAATCCCATCCCCTTTGATGAACTATACACTAGCTCTTTTGTCAAACCTTTTGTTAACGGATCCACAATATTCTCTTTAGATTTTATATAATCTATTGAGATTATTCCGTTTGACAACAATTGCCTTACGATATTATGTTGACGACGAATATGTCATGACTTACCGTTATACATATGATTCCGTGCCCTGCCTATTGCAGATTGACTATCACAATAAATGCAAATATCTGGCACATGTTTTGGCCACATTGGAATGTCTTCTAAGAAGTGACGAAGTCATTCTGCTTCTTCTCCTACTTTGTGGATCGTGCGATAATAAACTCGGATTCCATTGTAGATCGTGCGATGCAAGTTTGTTTCGTGGATTTCCAAGAAACAGCAGCGCCTCCTAGAGTAAAGACATATCCACTAGTGAATTTTGAATCTTTAGTATCTGATATCCAATTGGCATCACAATAACCTTGAAGTACTGCTGGATATCGAGTAAAGTTCAAACCATGATCACAGGTGAATCTTAGATATCTAAGAACCCGAATGATCGCTTTCCAATGGTCTTCTCCGGGGTTACTAGTGTACCTACTCAATTTACTGATAGCATAAGCTATATCAGGACGAGTACAATTCATTAGGTACATTAAGCTTCCAATAATTTGGGAGTATTTTAACTGAGACATTGCATCACCTTTATTTTTTGATAAATAAATATTGACATCTACAGGTGTTCTAGCTAAATTCATATCATCCTTGATAAATTTATCAAGAATTTTCTCAATATAATGTGGTTGAGATAATGCATATCCGTCAGATATTTTAGTAATTTTCATTCCTAATATAACATCTGCGACCTCCATATCTTTCATATCAAATCTTTTGTTAAGCATTTGCTTAGTTGATTTGACCATGTTTTGACTGTTTCCAATGATAAGCATGTCATCCACATAAAGACAAACTATGACATATCCTTGGTCAATGTTTTTAACATAGACGCATTTGTCACATTCGTTTATCTTAAACCCATTAGTAAGCATTGCATGATCAAAATTTTTCATGCTATTGCTTAGGTACTTGTTTTAATCCATAAAGAGACTTCACAAGCCAACAAACTTTTTTTTCTTGCCCCGACACTACAAACCCTTCGGGTTGCTCCATATAGATCTCTTCATTTAGATCACCGTTTAAGAAAGCTATCTTAACATCCATTTGATGTATTTCTAAATTAAACAATGCTGCTATAGAAATAAGCATGCGAATGGAAGTTATTCTTGTCACAGGGGAATATGTGTCAAAATAGTCCAGACCTTCCTTTTGTCTGTAACCTTTAACTATAAGTCTTGCTTTATACTTGTGAATTGAACCATCTGCTTTCATTTTTCTCTTGAATATCCATTTATATCCAAGAGGTTTAGAACCTTGTGGAAGGTCCACCAATTCCCAAGTATGATTTTGCATAATAGATTCTTAACAGCCTTTTTCCACAAAGATGCTTCAGGACCTGTCATTGCTACCTTAAAGCTTTGAGGTTCAGTTTTTAACCGGTATGTCAGGAAATCTGGACCAAAGGATTTTAATGTTCTCGCTCTCTTACTTCGTCTTGGTTCATCATTAGTTAAATACTGTTGGTCGAGACCATTACTAGTCTCTTGTGTTTTGATTGTCATTAGTCTCTTAACTTTGTGTACAATCATAAGTTCTTTTCTGTGAACTTAATTCCTGTCCTTTCTTGGAAGGAAAGACAAGTTCAAAAAACCCAACATTCCTTGACTCTATAATAGTGTTCACATCTATATAAGGTATTTCTGATTTATAAGTCAGAAATCGACATGCACTACTATTCTGAGCATAATCAATAAACACACAATCTACTGTTTTTTATCCAATTTTAGTCTTTTTAGGAACAGGAACTTCAACTTTTGCCAAACACCCCCACACTTTTAAGTATTGGTAGGAAGGCGGTCGACCTTTCCACAATTCATAAGGAGTGCTGTTTGTTTTCTTGTGGGGTATTCTGTTAAGAACATAATTAACAGACAATATTGCTTCCCCCCACAAGTTCTGTGGTAAGCCTGAACTTAGTAATATGGCATTCATCATTTCTTTTAGGGTTCTGTTCTTCCTTTCAGCAATTCCATTTTGTTGTGGAGAATAAGGGGCTATAGTTTGGTGAATAATGCCATGTTGTGCACAAAATTCATCTAATGTTGCATCTTATTCACCACCCCTATTACTTCTGATATAAATCAATGAATTTCAAAACAAATTCAAGAAAAAATCAAAACAATTATGACTACTCAAGTCAGAATTAATGTTTTGACAAAATCATATCCTCATAAAAAATTTGCCTAAGAATCAAACAATTCAAAAACCCATTTCATTGTATACATTCTTGCAACTCAATAACAAATAACTGTCACTATCATAAAATATTTGTGACAGAAGAAAATTAAATTATCTCAACTAATGCAAGAGATGCACCCCATATTAATAAAATGGTTCATGGTTTAACAAATTCTACTACGCAAGTAAAATAATTATTAATGACATCTCATGTTACATAATTCAAAATAAACTAAAAATCAACATAAAAAATTTCTTAAATTTACTTTCCAATTAAATGGAACGATATAACTACATACATCTTCATGTTTAAATTTCTCTGGTGTTTAAACACCCATTCAAAATTGACTAGAAAAACTCAAATTAATCAACATATCAAGTTAACATTCCAAATCACATGAAATTTTTATTAAGAAATAACTTGAGTTGACATCATACATGCATATCAAATGCATCAACTAAAAATAATGAATTAACAAAATAAATTAATCATGCATGATCCCAAAATTTGTATCACGAAATAAAAAGATTCTCAACTCATAAATAAAATTCAATGCGTTTTGAATTTTAAACTCCAAAATAACAAAACATACCTTTATTTAATAAGTTTGATTTGTACATAAATAAACTAATTAAATATGCATGCAAAAGTCCTTGTGAATATATATATATATATATTATTCCGACTCATATGCAGAAACTATTCACGACTACAGATCAACACACAGAAATGTAAAAATGATTCAAAAAATCAATAAAGAAACTAAACTTGCCACAAAGGTTTCTTTGTAATAAAAATGAAATTTGTTTGTAAATTAATATTTCACTCCAGAAACAAATTCTCCCATGTACTACGATAAAGTCAAAAGAACTATGATAAATTAACAAAATTAATTTTCTAGTTACTAAAATAGAAAATAAATTATAACATAAAATAATTTTATTTTCCTTGTTATTTAAACTAGTAAAATAAAATACCGAAATAATATCTGATTACAAAAAATCAGAAAAACAAACCACAAATTAATTTTCTAGTTACTAAAACTAGAAAATAAATTATAATACAAAATCATTTTATTTTTCTTGTTACTAAAACTAGAAAATACTGTAATTTTATTTTTCTTATTACTGAAACTAGAAAATAAAATACCACAAAACTATCTAATTACAAAAATCAGAAAAAACACAAAATAATTTTCTAGTTACCAAAACCAGAAAATAAATTAAAACACAAAATAATTTTATTTTCTTTGTTACTAAAACTAGAAAATAATATAATGTTATTTTCCTTGTTACTAAAACTAGAAAAATAAAATACCAAAATAATTTTCTGTAACACTAACTAATATTCTGCAATTGTTAATGACACCAGTATATTACTACTAGTTGTAAAAGAAAAGAGACAGTATATTACTACTATCTGTCAAATAGCATAAATCACTATTTGTTTTTCCAACCAGAATATTACTTTGAAAACATAGAAAATTAAATACAATGAAGATACCAAAAACAAAATGTAAGTCTGTCTTAAGATTGTTGGACAATCTTCACTGTAATTAATTAATTCAGTTTGTGTACTTAACAACAAACAAAATATAAAAGAAATAAAGGAAATGAGAGAATTTGTTTGATTACAAAAATCAAACTCGAAATAAAAATAAATAAATAAAAACAGATTTTATTTTGTTACAAAAATAAAATTAAAATCTAATTTAAATAAATAATAATAACACTAAAAATAAATTAAATAACTTACTTGATTTAATTTCTTTGAATTATAATTTGATCAAGTCCAGTGTTTGACACTGTGTCTCTCCATGGTACTTTCAGAATTTGGACGTCTATCTCCTAGGATAAAATGATCTACTACAAACAATAGCAGCACTACAAATTGTTTGCCTAACGAACACACTAAGTGTTTATATTCTCTCTGACAAGAAAATAATGCAGTAAAATGAAGAGGATGTTTGCAAAATTATAAAGGACGAAAATTAAAGTTACAAAATCCAAACCCAACCACACACCCGCGTCCAAGCCCGCCTGGACGACGGCGGAGCGCGTGTGTGGTTTTTGGGTCCAATGGGTCTAGCCCATTTTGCCCATAACTTCTCCCTCTAAAACACTTGGGTACCCCTTGGGGCACACCCCAAGTACCAAACCCAAGCCTTATAAACCCATTCAAAACTTCCCACCAAATCAATGTGGGACAAACCATTTTACAACCTTAAGGAATTTCACCAAAACTCCATTTCCATGGAGCACACTTTGGCTTCAATTTTCCATTCACTCGGTAATGGTTTTGAACAACCAAATATACCACGTGAATCACAACGCGGCATAGAACGCGTTACCACTTTGACCCGTGAAAATCGACGCACGGGACCCACCTAAAAAATAGACCGAATTTAGGATAAAATTCTGATTTTACCCAGAATTTATAACCATTTCCAACAGTAACCATCATCACCACGTCATTGCCACTGCCACCACCACTATTATACCATCATCACCACCACTATTACTACCATTACAATATGAACTTGAAATATATAATTTGAAAATAATAAATTTAAAATTTGATTTTATACATCTCAAACAATTTATTTTTAGTTCAGCACTAAAAATTTTATCAAATAGCTTTTTAATATAAAAAAAATCAACATTCAATTTTTAATACTTAATTTTTAATTTTCAACTTTATCAAATACCACATTAATCTTATTTTGAGATTTTTTTATTAATTGATCATACCACATGCAATGTATCACCATTGCATTTCTTATTTATTCGTGACGTCAAGGGGGGTATAAGGACACCTCTGGCTTTTTGTTAAAGTCATGCTATCGTATTTATTTGCGTAGCATCACCACAAAAATTTAAATAGACACAAAAATGATTTGAAACTGTTTTTATTCTTAATATTTTCCATTAAAATTAATTTTTTTCTTATAATACGTCAATTTATAATTATACTACAAAAATTCATAACAAACATCTCAATTTGTGGTAACATTTCTAACTATACACCTTTTTTACGAATTTGTACTATGATTTTTTCATTTATCTTATTTCCACGTTATTGCAATTCTTTAGAGATAATTAATCATAATTTTGAAAAAAAATGTAGGCATTCCAAATCCAATTGAAGTCTACCCTCTTCACGAATTGATTGTATGCAAATTATTCACAAATCTAGCAAGGATTCTCTATCTCCAAATATTTTTATCTCTTGTCCCAAGTCACTCATAACTATTGAATCATATGAGAATCTTAAGATTTAAAAATCTCAATATATATCTAATGATTGTGAATAATTTAAAATAACAGAATAAAAATATTTAGAGACAACATACCCTTATGCCCACGTAACTTTCTATCTCCACTCCACCATCATTCTCCCTTCCCCTCTAGAAACCCATGCCTTATTTTATTTTATTTTATTTTATTGGAGCATTGACTCGACTTGTCACCGTCTCCGTGGAACCCGCGAGGCCCACAGTATTCAAAAGTAAGCGTATTGTGTGGCGTGAGTGGCACCAGCAATCTCGGTGCCTCTTTCAGTTGGCAACTTCACACCGGAAAGCTAGAGGAACTACGACGACATCCTCGTCACCCACCCACCTATAACCAATCATTGATCCACAGTAAGATCCTTCTTATAGAGGAACCAAGAGGTGCCGTTGTGATCAAGTCACAGCAACGTATTGTGCTGTTTTGGTGGGCACTTTTTTCTGAATATTTTTTTGATAATTTAAATTATTCATATTATAAAATTGAGTAAATTATTCATATAAAGCATTAAATTCATTGATCATTTATAATTTCACAATAAGAGCATATCTGTTTTTTTTTTTTTTTTAAATAAACAGTCAATATAATCTTCATAATTTTTTTTAAAAGAATTAGAATTTATTCATGGATTACAAATTTTCAATTAATTTTAAATTTTGCACAAAATATATAACTGACGGATCTTACAATATAAATGTTACAAATTATCGAAAAGATTCACTTTTTAAACCTAATTATGTGGCACTCTGTTAAATATTTGAGTCAATTCTCTCTCTCATTTATTTTCTAATTACCGACTAACTATTTTATTCACACCCCATTAAGTTTAGAAAATGAGTTTGTATATCATTTTCCTATTAGTATATGTTAATCAAAACAAAAAACATTGACTTCCCACGTGATTTTGCATAATTACAAGTACCTCTTCTATAATTTCAATAATTGTACTAAATTTTCATACTTCTGAAATTATTATCAATATTTTCCCTTCGAGTTAACTTCAAAGATGTTAAACTTACCAATTAAATAATCTAACACTCTTGAATAGAAAGTATGTTTAATCTCATATATTTTTAATCTACTATTTTAATTTATTTTTGTAACCAAACACACTAAACCCAATTCCCCTCACTCACTTTTCATCATTGTGGAGAAGTGGTTTGGAAATACTCTTCGGATCTTAGGAGACGCTAGTGATCCTCAGCTAGTCACCTGAAAAGAAATAAACACTCCGGTCGGGGGTACTGGAATTAGCACTCCGACGGACAAGTTAGTTCAGACGCTCAGGATAGCCTATTTACCAGTTCTGTGAAGTGATTCTTATATACTTTTCTATAACCGTTGTTCCTGTATTTATACATGTTCTTTTTGATCCTCGGGGTCAGAGCCTACTTTTTAATCATAGTCCTTTCCTTTATTCGGCCCTAAGTACTTATACTTTATTCGGCACATATATTCTATTCGGCTCCCCGCTCTCGTAGGATATAGCCGATTAATATTAGTCTTCCAAAGATACACATCACCTAATCTTTCCATTATTCGGCCCCCACAATTGCCCCCCGAACTCCCCATTGACGGAAGTTAATCAGCGTGTTCGGTCTTGAATTGGAAAGGTTAAAATAGGTCAGGCGGCTTCGCGTACCCCAATATAGATGTCAGGATGCGCACACCTTTTCGTTCATCATTACGCTTTCCCGCCTCAATCTTGCGTCTCGCATTTATTGTGATTTGAAATTTCAGTCCTTTCGAATGCACAGTTCGTCGAGTATTCGAGACTCTTGGACCGCCAGCAGATATCCCTTCTCTGACTTGCATTCTCTGCAACTCTTCTCCGTCTACCCTCGTCTCCCTTGTTCCTCGTAAGTCTTCTTCTCTTTTCTTTGCAATCTTACTTTTTGTTTATCTCTTTCATTTTGGTGAACCCTTTATTCCCCGTGAAAATGGCCAAACACTTGAAAGACCTCCTTTCTGAGGGTCGTGTCTCTGGATTCCGGCGACACTTTTCCATCCCCGACGATGTTCATCTATCTCTAGTGACGGACAATAGTCTGGATATGGAGAGAGAGGATCAAAATTTAATCGTCTTTCCTCTCCTATCCATTGCAGAGGGCGGGGTTCGCTTTCCCCTACATCCGTTCCTTAGGGCCGTCCTCCGCTATTGGGGTCTGATTCCTTCTTAGACCAACGTGAACTTTTTTCGGATCGTAATGGGGATCGTAGAGTTGAACCGGCGCCTCAAGATTGACCTTGGGGTTCCGGCCATTCGGCACTGCTATGCTTTAGCCAAATCCTCCGGTCGGCTTGGGCGGTACTTTCTTAGAGCCAAGGATACTGACCATCATTTGGTAACCATGCTCGCCAGTTCTGGCAAGCGTGTGGATGACGTAATGGTCAATATCCGAGGGAACTGGGAATTTGGCAAAGGCGAGGATCGCCTAGACCCTATTCCCAGACGGAGGGGTGAACCAGGTTGCCGTGTGCCTCCTTGTGTTTTACTGAACTTTTCTTTTACTCGGCTTTCCCCCTGTGTCTAACCCCTTGCCTTTGCAGGCAATAATTTGAAGAAGATTCTGGTTTCTGCCGACGACGCGGTCCTTTCGCAGGTTGCGATTGCACTCGGATACTTCGGCCGTCCGAACTTACAGAAGCAAGGGAGAGCGGCCCACATACTTCTTCGATACGAGCCTACTTACACTACTTTTTCAGCCGCTGACAATATTCCAATTCCATCCGGCAATCGACAGCTTGCGGCTCTTATTTTCCCTAGCTTCAAGAGTCTCAGACAAGTTGGCCTCGAGGCCTCTAACTCAGGGCAAGACATCGAGCCGGTGGTAGAGGTGGTCGCCGAACCAGACATAGAGTTCGCTGAGTAGGCCGAAGAGGTTGACGAGGCCCTAAACTCGGCGTTTGAGGCAGCCAGACGTAGTCAGCCTACCTCACCGTCAACTTCGGGTCGGGCCGAGTTTTCTTTTGGAGATATTTTTAGAGGTTTGGGAGATTCACCCGGCGATTTTTTTGAAGGTATGGCTAGGGAAAGCCTCACGCAAATGGCTCGAAAGAAAAATGCTGAGTGTATGGCCGCCCGTTCTGGACCTGCCTTGGTTGAGTCTTCCGAACCCGTTATTGAAGAGCCGGCTAATATTGTTGAGGCTGAAAAGGCGAAAAAGGTCGAACAACTGGTCATTGATGAACGGTTGATTCCAGAAGAGCGGGGCAAGAAGCGTAGCGCCGAGGAAGAGGCCGGTTCAGAAGATAGTCTTGCCGACAAAAGGCCTCGCTTAGAAGAATCGGACGTGGTTGTTCCTTTTATTGTTCAGCCAAAGATTAGAGACACGCCGATTCCTTCTGATGTATCCATCATTACCGACCCGGTAGTAGCCTTGAGCCTGGCAGCGTTAGTCTCCCTACCAGCTGATAAGGCGTCCTTTCATGCCGTGCCGGATTTGGTGGCCATAGCTCTATCTGCGCAGTCGGCCCTTTTGGTAGGTGAACTTTGACTTGTTTTGATTTTGGTTGCCTATGGCATCTAACGATCGCAACTCGTTTTGCAGACGGTCGGCAGGATCGTTGACTTGGGCTACTGCCTACACGACGCCCTTGAGAGGATTGACCGTTTGTAGTCGGAAGTGGTCGATCAAAGGAGCAGGGCTGAGTTTGAGATGATGAGGGCCGCTATAGAGGCTGTGCGAGCCAAAGCCGAAGCGGAAAGGGCTCGGGCTGCCGATCAGCACCACTCTGAAGCCGAAGATAGGGCGAACGTGAGCAAAGAATCGCTTAGGCTAGCCGAGGAGGCGCTTACCAGGATAGAGATTGAGTTAGCAGAGTTGAAGGCGGCCAAAAAAAAGGCAGAATCTGAGGCTTCTGCCGCATTCGAAGCAGGAAAAGGCGCCGCCTTCAAAGAATACGTAGATGAAGTCCCTAGGTTTAAGAATCGGGGGTTCAAACACGGGTGGCTCAAGGCCCTTGGTGCCGCTAGGGTTACATTGGCCTTGCCAATTCTTTATGAGCAGGTGGACGTTGAGCCACTTGAGTCTGACCTCGAGGATTGATCTGGGAGTCAGTCGAATTTTATGAAATACTTTCCCTTTTAATGTATGTTTTTGTTTTTAGGACTTTTGTTGGTTCCGAGTAGTTTTCATGTATAAATTGGCTATTGACTGCGCTCAGTTTATTAATGAAAATTATCTTCTTGTGTCACTACTAATGCGCAGTTTGTGATATTATGTTGGTGTAGAATGTTTGCCTTTCACTACTTTAGTTAGAATGACTACTCTTTGACCTTTCTATGATTGAATATCATGATTAATCTGCCCTTACCCCAGGCGGTGCATGATCATTTGTGCGCCTGAGGAGGCAAACTTTGTTTTGTTGTCGATTCATGGGCCGTCTGAGGCACTTAAGCCGAATGTATTGATAAATCTATTACGCCCTTGCCACAGGCGGGGCATGATCATTCTGAAGTTGATTCATGAGTCGGCTGGGGCACATAAGCCAAATAGATTGATTAATCTATCACGCCCTTGCCCCAGGCGGGCATGATCATTCTGAAGTCGATTCGTGAGCCGACTGGGGCACCTAAGATGAATGGATTCATTAATCTATCCCGCCCTTGCTCCAGGCGGGCATGATCATTCTGAAATCGATTTGTGAGCCGACTGGGGCACCTAAGCCGAATAGATTGATTAATATATCACGCCCTTGCCCTAGGCTGGGCATGATCATTCTGAAGTCGATTCGTGAGCCGGCTGGGGCACATAAGCCGAATAGATTGATTAATCTATCACGCCCTTGCCCCAGGCGGGCATGATCATTCTGAAGTCGATTCATGAGCCGACTGGGGCACCTAAATCGAATGGATTCATTAATCTATCTCGCCCTTGCCCCAGGAGGGCATGATCATTTTGAAATCGATTCGTGAACCGACTGGGGCACCTAAGCCGAATAGATTGATTAATCTATCACGCCCTTGCCCCAGGCTGGGCATGATCATTCTAAAATCGATTCGTGAGCCGACTGGGGCACCTAAGCCGAATGGATTCATTAATCTATCCCGCCCTTGCCCTAGGCGGGCATGATCATTCGGGCGCCGGCGGGTCTATCCAGTCAACGCTGGGTGATTGAGGTTTTCACAATTAATGAAATTGCCTCGAGGGTGCTGCCTCTATGAAGGATAAATGATTATGGGTACAACTTTTATGAATACAGCAAACAACTGACTCCAGCTTTTGAAGGAATCGTGTGAATGTCGAACAGACTTTTCTTTAACAGCAGAGGGGAAGCGAAGACGCTAGCTGAGCTGGGTGGAGACATGCATTGAGGTGGTGACCTTTCGCGCACCGGGGGTAGGAGTTCTAAGGATTGAGAGAGGCGTCAGTCTCCCCGACGTCGGAACAGGTCGCCCAGGCGGGACAAGCAGTCGCAAGGTAGGTCTTCTCAACCTCGAGTTGAGAAGGGATCTGACTCGAATCCGTGCCCATTAAGCTTTGCGGTGTTTGTGGGGAATAGACCCATGACAAAGGCGGATTCGATCGTGCGGGACCCAAATGTAGCGGTCGAGTTTGCTCGACAAATTTTTCCTCCTGAGGTTCAGCAATCGATGGTAGGTCGTCAGGACTACGAAGTATTTCGCGAAGGCATTCACAGGGCAGTGAAGGGGCCTTACACTACCTATGAAATCGGCATGCGGTTGCGCGCTGCCCGCCTAGAGATGGAGAAGAAAGAGGAATGTATTCGAAGTTTGGAGGCTCGCGCGGAGGCAGCTGAGCGCGAGTTAAAGAAGGCCAAGGCAGCCCAGGCACAAATCGCCTAGCACGGAAACCCAATCGTGGAAGAAAGGGTTACCAGTCGGCTTATCAGTTCCGCGCTTGCCGATCGTGAGACGGCGAGTATGTTCGCACTGGAGAACGCGAAGGGAAGGGCCTATGAGAAAGGCTTTCATGACGGCCGAAAAGTTAGAATCAAAAAGACAAAGGAAAAACTTGCTGAAGAAGTTTGCCGATGTGAAAATCATGGATTTAGGCACGGTTGGATCATGGCATCTCAAGCCGCAGAAGCTCTTTGAGCGTCGGGCATTGATTCGGCATCGCCATTCTACCACAGTAAACATTTTCCGTTTTCTTCTTTTGAGGTCGAGAAGAGTGAGGATGAGGGTGACGCCGTATAAGTGTACTTGTTGTAAGGTTGAAACGCAGATCGCGTTGAAAACTATGTAAAATATTGCCTGTTTTATCAAATAAAAAGCGTTCTATGATAAATATATTGTTACAGTTCGTATTTGGTATGTATGCGTTTCGTTTCTGTATATGTTTGAATGGATGTATAAACGTTGATTAACAGGGTCGACCCATACGTGATAGCCGTTTATCCCTGAATGAGGCTATTGTAACTTGAGAAAGCCAAAAGCCAGTGGGTAAGGTGGCTGCGGCAAATTCAACTCGGCTCGGGGCCTAGATTTTTGGACGGTGCACGTGTTTCAAAAAGTCGTTTGGATAACTACGCCGTGGAGAATGTCAACCGACGTTTTTCTCGTGGATTTTAGAGTTAGTGAAATCGGCTCAGGATTAGGGTCTTGAGATCGCTGCCAGTATTGAAAAAAAAAGAAGTGGGCGCTTCGCGCAGATAAACAATCACTCATGTGTGGTGGAATAAGTGGGGATGTTAGTTAGAGAGACTGGAGTTCATCCGATCTTGGTGTTGCCATGGAGCGCGGCAGAGGACCCATCCGTATGGGAAGTAGGGCGTCCAAACGTTGGCATGAATCTTCGAGTCGTCGAAGCAGATCAACCCGAAAGGAAAGGCAACGATCGTCGGGTTTTTATCCTTCCTTGTCCTGGATCTTTGCCTTGACATTTTCAATGGTATCAGTGGAGGACTTGGGCACAGTTGGCTCAAGGCATTGCAAACCGCAGAGGACTTCCGGGTGACGGGAGGTGATTCGGCGCTGCCGCTTTACTAATGTGTCTTCTCCTTTTTTTAGCTTTTAAGTTTGGAGATTGGTATTGTAATGCTCAAATGCAAGTTGTGTTTATGTAACAACTGTGTGATTAAATAAAAATTGTAATGCTCAAATGCGGGTTGCGTTTATGTAACAACTGCTTGATTGAACAAAAAGCTTTATTTTGAACATTTGCATCTTATTCTGAATTTTTTTATATGCTTAGTTAAGCACCTTATTTGCGATGTTGGCGAGTTTTGTTTTGTTCGTGCCAAAGGTTGCTCTGAATCCGGAGACGTAGTTTGGCCAATCGTGATATCCACGAAGGGCGCTCTGAATCTGGAGTTTTAGTCGGCCCTAAGGTGTCATGCACTGAAAGGGGGGGCTCCGAATCCGGAGACTTTGATCGGCCCTAAGGTGTCATGCACCAAAGCGGGCTCCGAATCCGGAAACTTTGTGTGGCCAATCGTGATATCCACGAAGGGCGCTCCGAATTCGGAGACTTTAATCGGCCCTAAGGTGTCATGCACCAAAGGGGGCTCCGAATCCGGAGACTTTGTTTGGCCAATCGTGATATCCACGAAGGGCGCTTTGAATCCGGAGACTTTATTTGGCTAATCGTAATATCCACGAAGGGCGCTCCGAATCCGGAATCTTAGTCGGCCCTAAGGTCTCATGCACCAAAGGGGGCTCCGAATCCGGAGACTGTTTGTCCAATCATGATATCCATGAAGGGGCTCCGAATCCGGAGTCTTAGTCGGCCCTAAGGTGTCATGCACCAAAGGAGGCTCCGAATCCGGAGACTTTGTTTGGCCAATCGTGATATCCACGAAGGGCGCTCCGAATCCGGAGACTTAGTCGGCCCTAAGGTGTCATGCACCAAAGGGGGCTCCGAATCTGGAGACTTTAATCGGCCCTAAGGTGTCATGCACCAAAGGGGGCTCCGAATCCGGAGACTTTAATCAGCCCTAAGATGTCATACACCAAAGGGGGCTCCGAATCCGGAGACTTTGTTTAGCCAATCGTGATATCCACGAAGGGCGTTCCGAATCCGGAGTCTTAGTCGGCCCTAAGGTGTCATGCACCAAAGGGGGCTCCGAATCCGGAGATTTTATTTGGCCAATCGTGATATCCACGAAGGGTGCTCCGAATCCAGAGACTTAGTCAGCCCTAAGGTGTCATGCACCAAAGGGGGCTCCGAATCTAGAGACTTAGTCGGCCCTAAGGTGTCATGCACCAAAGGGGGCTCCGAATCCGGAGACTTTGTTTGGCCAATCGTGATATCCACGAAGGGCGCCCCGAATCCGGAGACTTAGTCGGCCCTAAGGTGTCATGCACCAAAGGGGGCTCCGAATCCGGAGACTTTGAGAGAGGAATGGAGCCACGAAGAAAAATGGTTTACATTGCAGAAGTGATACATATACAAGTATCAAAGCCCACTGATCGGGTCAGTGATAGGGTTTTCATTAAGTCTCTGCTTGTGCCGATTAGGGGGAGCCACGTATTTCTTCAATGCCATGGGCTGTCGGGAAGTGCACAAGCTGATGATAAGTGCTTGGAACAGCCTTTATCATATGCATCCAGGTTCGTCCCATGATGACATTATACGGCGAAGGGAGCTTTACGACCAGGAATTCTACTTCGACCGTTCTGGAACTCGCTCGAATAGGTAGTATGATCTTCCCTAATGGATATTCAGGATTCATGTTAAAGCCGAACAATGGGTAAGGCGACGGAGACAGATCTGACCTGTTGAGGCCGAGTTTGATGAAAGTTTGGTAGTATATAACCTCTGAAGTACTCCCCGGGTCTATGAGAATGCGTTCGATGGTGAACCGATTTATGCGTAATTTAATGACCAACGGATCGATGTGGGAAGCTGTTGTGCCGCTAAGATCGGAGTCATTGTAAGTAATTATCGGAGCTTCTTTGGGCCATTCAGTCAGAATACGTTGCTTTTGGGGGATTGGATGCGATTGAATTGTGTGCACGGCTGGGGGTTCAGGCAGGCTGTAGATCATATGGATCACGCCAAGTAGAGGTGAGTCCTGCCTCAAGGCCAGTGCCATGGTTGGCTTTCCCTTTCTCACGTACTGTTTCAGTCGGCCGTCTTGCACCAATTCTTTCAGGTGATCTTTTAATGCGTAACAACTCTCCGTTTCGTGGCGGTGATCTTTGTGATATTCGCACCGCCTATCCCTTCTTCGCATGTCGGGCGGCCCCACCATCTTTGACGGCCATTTGAAGAATGGAAGGTGTTGGACTTTGGTCATTATTGCAGCGATCGGTTCTGACAACTCTGTGTACTTCTTGTCAGCATGTCTCGAACGCCTGCTGTCGACTTGCAGTTGTTTATTCGTTTGGTGGGAGCATTGATCGCTTGATCGACGAGTATCCCTCCTTTTGTCTCGTTTAGCGCGTTGCCGAGGCTCTCGGCTAGGAGGTGGCGCGGAACTTATTGGTTGAGCAATTTCAAGGGGGGCCGTTTTGTTGGACATTTGGCCGGCTTTTATTCTCAAGGCATCGTCTTCCAATTTGCAATACTCTTCAACTTTCTTCATCAACGCCCAGACTGTTTTGGGGGGTCTTCTGGTCAGGGAACTGCGAAGGGGACTGTCAGGATGCAGTCCCATTTTGAAGGCGGTGATGGCTATAGAGTCGTTGCAAGCGTCGTCGACGAGGTTGAAGCACTCCCAATAGCGTACTGAATACGCTCTGAGCGTTTCTCCTGACTGAATCTGCATAGCCCAGAGAGAGTCGGCCTGTTTCGGCTGCACCTCGTTGGTGATGAACCTGGCCCTGAAGGATTTCTATAATTGATGGAAGCTTTTGATTGAGGTTGGCTCCAACTTGTAATACCACCTGACAGCTAACGGCCCCAGGCTGCTAGGGAATATTCGACACATGAGGGCTTCGTTGTCTGCATGCAATGTCATGGCTTGCTTGTAGTGACAGATATGATCAGTGGGGTCTAATTTTCCATCGTAAAGAGTGAATGACGGAGCTTTGAACTTCTTAGGCAGGGTCGCCCTTACAATCCGTCGGACAAAAGGATCGTGCTGGTCCTCTTCGTCTGAACTGCTCCTCCTACGCTTGTTCCTTGTATGCGGACTCTTTTCGGAGGAGCTAGAAGTTTCGAATCATCCCTTCTTGTTGAGATCCGTGGTTAATGAGTTGGAGTCGCTGTCGGTATCCTTTGGTCGGGCTCGAGGTCGTTGTCCACCGGCCCTCGGAGGTCATTCGGGATCTTGGCGCATGACTTCTCTCGATTTTGCGACTTCGAGGGCCAAATCTTGACAGAGATGTTCATTTTCAGCGATCATGTTCTCCAGCCTTTGTTCATTCTGCTTTGCTTGTTCGATGATCGCTTGCATTGTCTCTTGCGCTGAGGTCGATGGTGAGTCGAAGTTCAAGGCGCGTCTTGCAGCGATGATTTCTTTTTCGAGCATATTTGCTGGAGTGAGGTCATCTCCCTGTGCGGTCTCGTCAATGGCTACCGGAGGATCTTCAGTCACGCCTGCCATGGATGTATTTGAGTATTCCCACAGACGGCGCCAATTGTGGGGAAGTGGTTTGGAAATACTCTTCGAATCCTGGGAGATGCTAGTGATCCTCAGCTAGTCACCTAAAAAGAAATAAACACTCCGGTCGGGGGTGCCGGAATTAGCACTCTGACGGACAAGTTAGTTCAGATGCTCAGGATAGCCTATTTACCAGTTATGTGAAGTGATTCTTACATACCTTTCTATAATTGTTGTTCCTGTATTTATACCTGTTCTTCTTGATCCTCGGGGCCAGGGCCTACTTTTTAATCATTGTCCTTTCCTTTATTCGGCCCTAAGTACTTATACTTTATTCGGCACATATATTCTATTCGGCTCCCCGCTCTCGTAGGATATAGCCGATTAATATCACTCTTCCAAAGATATACATCACCTGATCTTTCCATTATTCGGCCCCCACAATCATAACCTGATTTTTTTTTCTCTCCAATACTTATTTAATTTCTTTTGCGCATATTTTTTGCGTATTATATATATTATTAACTAGAATTTTTTATTTGATTTTTCTGTTAAGGAAAATAATTTATTAGCATTTGTATAATATTTTCTTGTTGAGACTATATTCATTGATTATACTAATTATTTATGATAATAATGTATAGTTGTTAGAGGTTATTTTCGATTATCTAAATAAGTATATTTTTTTACTTTTTATAGAAAGATATATAAAAAAAATAAAGAAGTGATTTGATCTAAATAAATAAATTTATCTGACTAAATGTATTTATTTAGTTTATGCCAAATAGCAACGGAGAAAAATTTGTGAGTAGATAGTAGGAAATGTAATTGCTGAGATTGTCTTAGAGTAAAACATAGTTTGTCTCTCAATTATTACAACCCCCAAACATAGTGAACAAGAAATGTATACAATATTTGATTCATATTACATGTAGCGCAAAGTATTTGGGGCATTTCCCAATATAAGCCATTTTTGTATCGTATTTCCAAAACTAGGCCAACTTCTGACGGAATTCCAAAACTAAGTTAAAACGCTATTACTATTCGCGCTTTCACTGTTAGGAGCGGAAAAGTAGGTGAACAGTAAAATCGCTATTACAAATAGCGACTTTGATTAATAAGTCGCTATTACAAATAGCGCTTCTAGGGTTATTTTTTTCCCAATAAAAAACGCTGTTCTTAACAGCGCTTTTCACACAAATTTTTGTTGCAAAAAAACGCTATTATCAATAGCGATTTTAACAAAAACAAATTCCCCAAAAAACGCTGTTTATAGTAGCGATTTTAACATAATTTTTTTTGCAGAAAAAACGCTATTCATAATAGCGATTTCAGTTAAAATTTTGTTCCAAAAAACGCTATTCCTAATAGCGATTTTAACAGAAATTTTTTTTTTACCATAAACTTTGTTGGAATAAAACGCTATTTTCAAGATAAAACAAAAGGAAAAAACATAAAGCAATTATCATGTTAAAATATGTTTTTTTTTTTCTTTTTTTTGTTTAGAATGTGTAATTCATAAATTTTACATAATATGAAAAAAAACCTCTTCTCATATATTAATTTTACATACTATTTTTCATATATATAATTTCAAAATCATATTCATGTAGATTATTGAATTTTTTTTGGGAAAATTTTACATAGCGATTTAGCTATTATAAAAAATGTAATTAAAGCTCATTTAGCTATTATCAATAGTATATTAATTTTACATAGCGATTTTTCATTATTTCATAGCGAATTGTTTCAAGTTAAATGAGCTTTAATTACATTTTTTTAATTACATTTTTTTGGGAAAATTTTTTTTGTTAAAATCGCTATTGTTTTACAAAATGTAATTAAAAAAAAATTTTCGTCTTCACTAAAGTTGTTTTCATGTAAAATATTTTTTTGCTTATTGTTTTGTGTAATTAATTATTTTTTTTTCGCTTTACTAAAGTCGTTTTCATGTAAATTTTTTTTTTCTTTTGTCTTTATTTTGGGTTGGAATGTGTTATTTTGAAAATTATTTTGGCTTTACGAAAGCCGTTTTCATTTAAACATAAATATATATTTATTCTTTTGTTTTGGGTTAGAAGGTGAGAATGTAATTCAGAAAATCAGTTTAGTAAACCAGTTTAGTAAAACCGTTTTGTACCCGTTTTCATTTAAATTTATTTTGTTATGGGTTAGAATGTGATATGCATGCTGTACAGTTCGAAGCACACCCACACATTGTGCAACTCGACGAGCAACGACGAAGGGTGAGACGCGAAGACCACCGCGGAGTAGGCCAAGAAGACAAAGGCCACAGCGAGAGCTCCTAAAATAAATTTTCTCAACATTTTTGTAATAATACTTAATACATAATATACGAAGTCAGTACTTTACAAAATACTCTTACGGGTATGAAAACAACATAACTGAAGTTGCAAATGTAATAGTTTTCAGTTACGTAGGTAGTACAGACATAATTCTCCCACAAAAATACATTATGGACACCATGAACTGAACACACATTACATACATCCTGGACACTCTTAACTGAACACACAATACATAAACATAACAGTTAGATAGAGAAACACCTAATTCATGACCTAATATTGCATATTAGTAGCCGTAACATTTGACAGACACAATACATATACATAAACATAAACTTAAACATAAACATAACATAACATAACAGTTATACTTACTCTAACACAGACATTACATATTAATGGAAGTTGTTATATTGCCGAAGTGTAGACATTAACACCTAATTCGCGCTTAAATCGGCAGGTGGCTCAGAATCTGAACAATCCGAAAGCTCAGCGTCAGAGACAAGTTCAGGATCCTCCATGATAGCCTTGATAGCCGCAACATTTGGTTCTGTTTTGTTCTTCTGGGCATCCTTCTTAAGTATGAGTAGCTGCATATCGCGGGCCAATCTACGACCCATTTGAGAAATCTCACGTTCTAGTGTTTGACATAGTCGATCAACATTATCAGGATCTTCCTTTTGGATCTCAACAGAACGTGCTTTTGGCACCTTCAGTCCTCTTTCCCGACATAATCTTTCGTTTTGCACTCGCTCTATAAATAGTGCGGGCCACTTAAGAAGTCTAGCCTTTGCATAACCATATCCTGTTTGATTTTCTGATGGATCCTCCACCAAACCACATGGATCTCGATAGTACTTGGGCATGACGAAATGTCGCTTCCCAAACCTATCATGATAAGCACAAGAGGCATCCAAGAAAGGAAATGGTGTTTCATCTTCAGCATCGCCACTTCCCCTTCCCCCTCCTCGTCGTGAACTTTCACCCCTTTGCAAGTTCCTACCACCTCTGCGACCCCCACTCCCTCCTATGAACCATGTAGCCATGCTAATTTTTTAAAACAAATGAATAATAATTTCGTAGGGCGAAATGAGTTGTAAGGTTGTGTCTTCACCTTGAGTTGTAAGGTTGTGTCTTCACCTTTACTCGTTTATATAGTTGATTATGAACGGATAAATGAGAATCCCACATATACGCATGCTGACTGTAAGGTAAATCAGTAGATTCACTGTTGCCATGTGACTTTCTAAATTGAGAATCCCACATATATCAATACGAGATGAGTTATCACTGTAACAAAAAAGTCGAGCAAAAAATGGAGAAAACCAAAGCATGTGGACCAAGTCACATCACTTCACAATCCATCTGCATATACGAACAAAATAAGGGCATGGTGACTGTAAGGTAATTCAGTGAATTCACTGTTGCCATGTGACTTTCTAAGTTGAGAATACCACATATATCAATAATAGATGAGTTGTCACTGTAATAAAAAAAATCGAGCAACAAATCGAGGAAACCAAAGCCTGTGCACCAATTCACATGACAAAGACCATCCATCTGCATATAAGGACAAAATAAAGGCATGCTGTTGTTAACAGATGACAAAGAATCTCACATATATCAATAACAGATGCGTTGTAATAAAAAAAATCGAGCAAAAAATCGAGAAAACCAAAGACTCTGCACCAAGTCACATGACTTCACAATCCATCTGCATATACAGACAAAATAAAGGCAGGCTGACAATAAGGTAAATCAATGAATTCACTGTTGCCATGTGACTTTCTGAGTTGAGAATCCCACATATGTAAATAAGAGATGAGTTGTGACTGTAATAAACAAATCAATAAAACCGAAGACTGTGCACCAGGTCACATGACTTCACAATCTATCTGCATATACTGACAAGTCTCTCCACGATTTGACTACTCAATGTGTGAAAAAATGAAGGTCATGAAGCTTACGACCCGCTATTTGTATTTCATTGAAAAGTATGACTATTTGAATTGTTCTTGTCATTTGGGAAGCTATTCACCGACCTACCTGTTATGTTTTATGTGTTGTTGAAGGCGGTAGTTCGATTCACCGAGTTTAGTTTTTTGTCAACCCCTCATTCATTACCGGAGTCATAATTTTTACTGGACTTTCAATAATTGTAAGGTGACTCTTTCTTCTTTCCTGATGGAGATTGAAATTCGTTGTGATTTCATCCCTATTTCAGCAGCCCCAGTTAAGGGAACCTTTTCTCCGAGTTGCCTGATCTATTTTATGTGTTTTAAGTATTCACATAATTGAACATACATTAATCCATTAATTAATCCAGAACATTCATGAACAAATTGCAATTCAATAAAGAAAGTCATGAACTCATAAATGTGTACTTATAAATGTAGGTATTTCATAAACTTCAGGTGCATAACAAAAATACTTGAAATACATCCGTACGTTACACCAACAACAACGTTGTCTTACACTCCAGGAACGAACATATGAAAGATAACGGTGTTTGATTTCTTATTCATCATCTGACATGTAGTAGTCAGAGAGATATTTTTCATTGTTGAAGACATTATTTCGCTCAACCATTGTCAAATCTCTGTTGCTTGCTTCTGCCATTTCAGTGGCTAGCTGAAGCATGAAATGTCGACATCTCCGCATCAACATCCTGTTGTTCTCCTTCTTAATTCTGCTAACTGCTTTTTCATAGTCACTCACATTTCGTCTAGCCATGGTCAATGAACGACGATGAGGTACCGGTGCCCCAAAGTTACGTAGATCATTATACAATCCTTCTTGCTCCGTTACCCTGAACGCCCATTCTGCTCGGATACCAGCATAATAATCCTTCGGACTTGAGTACTTTTCGCTCTTGTAGTCATACATAAATGGAGGTAGCAGCCACACTTTCGGATTTCTTTGCTGGCGTGAACTTCCTGCACCTCTTGAAGACATTGTTAATAAAATTAAAAATAATAATAATTTTATAATTCTTTGAAATAGATTATTGAATTTCACTTACAATTAGATTTTAATCTATTAATTTTATAATATTAGAACCAAAAGAAAATAAAATCCATTCATGCTATAATATTACAAAAAAAATAAAGCATTTCAATTTATTCCAAAAAATAAAAAACCAAATAAATAAAAATACTTTATTTACAAATTATATAATGACAGTATATGTTTCAAATTAAAAATACTTTATTTTGATAAACCAATAAAAATTTCAGAAAAATTCAAAAACTAACCATGATTCCAAAAAATTCAATTTCATTTCAAAACCCTAACATTGACAGAAAAACCCTAACCCGTATGCCAAAAAATTCCAAACCCTAATTTCATAACCACAATGATAAAAACCCTAACACATTTAATAATTCACAAGTAAAACCCTAACATTGACAAAAAAATACAACACAAAACAAACACAAAAAGTAAATACATAAAATTAGGGTTAATGTCATACCACGGAGAGAGACAGACAGCAGAGACAGAGAGCGAGAGCGAGCTGAGATGGCGCGAGAGCAGAGAGAGAGAGAGCGAGCGAGAGCAGAGAGAGGGAGAGCGAGCGAGAGCAGAGAGCAGAGAGAGCCAAAAACCTAAGTCGTATGCAAATGAGGGGGGGGTGAGGGGGGGGGGGTTTGTTCGTATATATGAGGAGTTTGAAAACGCTGATACAAAAAGCGATTTCATTTAAATGAAATCGCTATTACAAATAGCGTTTTTTGGCAAAAAAAATTTGTACTGAAATCGCTATTAGAGATAGCGTTTTTTCCGGGGAAAATTTTTTCTTAAAATCGCTATTACGAATAGCGTTTTTATTTTAAAAAAAGCGCTGTTAGGAAAAGCGTTTTTAACAAACCCTAGAAGCGCTATTTGTAATAGCGACTTATTAATCAAAGTCGCTATTTGTAAACGCGATTTTACTTTTCACCTACTTTTACGCTCCTAACAGTGAAAGCGCGAATAGTAATAGCGTTTTAACCTAGTTTTGGAATTCCGTCAGAAGTTGGCCTAGTTTTGGAAATACGATACAAAAATGGCTTATATTGGGAAATGGCCCCAAAGTATTTTTCCTCGGGCAAAGTTAGTGAGATTTGATGAATTTTTTTTTTTTTTTCCTTGAGAATTTTATATTATTTATGAATCTGGTTTGAAAGTTCTTGTCGATATACAATTTAAAAAATATAATTTTTATAAAAAATAAATATGTAAATGAAAAGTTATTAAATTTTAAAATTTGGATGAATTATACTAACGGTCTCTGTAATTTGTAATTTATGTCACTTTGATTCCTGACTTTTTAATTGTGGTACATTTGACCTTGAATTTTGAATCTCATTCCAAATATGGACAATTAAAGACATTGTTGATCCATTTCAAGGGTAAAGTTGTCAATTTAATAAAATATAAACTAATTTAGAAAAAATAAATGTCAAAAAAATTATTTTAAAATTTTTAAAATTATTTTTACCCACCAAAGATAAAATTATATATAAATGATAAATTTTTTACTTTTTTATTTTTTTACCAAATTAATTTTTAGTACGCGTTTGGAGGATGATCATGCAATAGTTTTTGTTAATGTTTTTGAATGATTATCATGTTACAGATGGTTGTAATTATTTTTAACAAGTATTTTTGAATGGATACCATGTAATGAATGATTATTATGCTTTTTAATGTGCAATCAATATGTTTAATATATGAAATATTTTTAATTTTAAATTTTTTGATTTAATAGATTGGTTTAACAATAACATGAAAGTTGTCGCTATGTTTGATTTTTAAAAAAAATAGAAATTAATTTAACAAAAATAAATAGCAAAAAAACTTTATTTAAAAAAATTATTTCTACCTTTCCAAAAGATAAAATTATATAAAAATAATGTGTTTTTAATTTTTTTTCAACAATTTAATTTTAGTTTCTTAGAAAGAAAATTTTAAAAATAGATTCTGAAAACCAAACTAAACAAAACAAAACTTTATAAACAAGAAAATTTCAAAATTATTCAGTAAAAAAATATTATTATATTTCAAACAACATACAAGTCAACCAATACAAAATAAGTTATATGATGACTTTACCCTTGCAATGGATCGTTTGCAAATGAAACATTTTTAATTGTCTTTATTTAGAATAAGATTCAAAATTTAGAGTCAAATATTTCACAATTAAAAAATAAAGATCAAACTGATACAAGTCCTAAACTATATGGACTATTAGTATAATTCGCCCTTAAGATTTTAAAATCACTCAAACAATTTAAAAGGTCACATGAGAGAGAAATGACATTATGATAAAAAAAATAATGAGAAATATTAGAGTTTTAAAGATTATGAGTGCATTTGGAATCATATATATATATATATATATTAAATATTGCCTTTATTACTTTAAGATTTCAAACGTCAAGAATTTAACTAACAATCAAATTGTTGGTATCCTTAAACTCATGTAAAAACTAGCAGAGGGACATCTTCTTAATTTTCTCATTTTTTTAAAAAAAAAAAAAAAAAATCGGAAAACAAATTCCCAAATTCAAATCAAACCCCATTCGATTTTAGATTTGTTGTCCATGATCAAAGCCATTGTGAGTCATTGGATTTCTCATTTGGATCCAATTATAGGCTAAAGGCTAAATCTCTATATGTGGGCTATTGGAATTAACGGTGACAGTGATTGGTGGGTTGAAGCCGCGTGATTGTGAATTGTTGCAATGTGATTGATTTTTTTGAATGGGCTGAAAAGATTAAGAGAGAACAAACCCATATACTCAGATCCCTGATTGACCCAACTTGTCAAACATAGGCCTGCTCATATTGGAAAAAATTATTGAAAATTATTTCAGTTTCAGATACCTAAATCAATTCTCATAATTTGACCTATAATAATATAATATGATAAGTGTTAACATTTAATTGGTTACACATTTAATTTTACGAAGAGTGTAAACCTATCCGATGAGTGTGTCTAAAATATAAATTTTAATTTTGAATTCATAATGTATTTTGTGTATTGTTTAAGTGATAACAATATTCTTTATTGGTAAGTTAAGTGAATGGTTTCGTTCAAGTTTTGTGCCCCTCTTTTAACTACTATTTTTTTTTTTAATTGGATGAAGAAATTGACACTTGGTGCAGGAAAATAAGGCCATTTTTACCTTTTGCACAGAAAAATTAACATTTGATACAAGAAGATAAAGTCATTTGACAAAAGGAGGGAAGGAAGTTCATAGACACTGAGATATTCACTTTTAACAATAGTATAGATAGGTAAGGCTTAACTTCCTTACCACATTATTTTAAGTGAATTTAAGAGTCTAATTTGTGAGTCTCTAGCGTTTCTCAAAATTATTAGATAGTTCCATAGATATATACATATATAGTCTTGCTAACAAGTGTCAGTTATTAACAAGTAATTAATGATATTTTATTACTTTTCATGAATTTTTGAGTTTGTTAAATTCTAAATAATAATTGGGGTGAATTATAACCATAATCCCCTCACACTTGTTTCATTTTGGTCATTGTAATTCTAATTGTGACAATTAAATCTTTCAAGTTTCAATTTCAAATCAATTTAGGCTCTAAGCCTAAAATATAAATGACTCATTACAGTTTCTCCCTTTTAAGTTTTAAAATTTTTTGTTCTCAACGTTTCTTTTATCCCAATTTGATCATAAACATTTCTAATTGTATTAATTTTTTTCAATATACTCTTAATCCAAATTGGATGAAAAATGCCATGTTGACATTCCCATGACATACAAACCCATAACTCACCACCCTCTCAATTATCTCCTTCCACAAACACAATACTACCATTGAAACTCTCACTACCTCCTCACTGCTAATTTGTCATCATCAACATCTAAATCACACCATTTGGGGAAAGCAAGGGAACGTTAGAATGTGGGGTTGGAATTGTTGCAATTAGGTAATTTGGAGGAACGTTGGTTGTTCGAGCTAATCGAGAAAAACTAGAAATATTATGGGCTAAAGTAAAAAAAAATAATTTTAAAAGGTCAAAATGGGGAAACAATGAAACTTAAGGGGAAAAAAAAGTAGTTTACTTAGATTTGTATAATATGTGATATCATGCCACATGGTTACTGACACAATATTTCCGGTCTAAAATTGGACGAAAATTTTGTTGGAGTAAAATGGGAAAACTAGAAACATTAACAACTAAAATGGAAAAAATATAAATTTTACCTAAACTGAGAAAGTACTGAAATTTGTCAGAGTGTTATTTACACTTATTATTTTATACATGAAAATATAGAGTATTAATTATAAGATTTTGTTACTGTGTATCCTAAAACCACATGTAAAATATTCACTCTTTTTGCATTAAAATTAAAAAAAAAATCCAATAAAATGTTGTAACTATAAATATTCATACTTAAAATATTATAAATTTCTGAAAAACATAAAAATTATTAGTATGAATATTTCACACATAAAATTATGATACAAAAGTTACAAGTGTTAAACTTCATATATATATATATATATTTATTTATTAATAACCTTATTACAGCACTATGATATTTTTAATCATTAAATAAAGGGGGATTTGGTCATAGCCCCTCACTATCTAATTTCTCTTTCAAAAGGATAAGAATTATATAAGTTTTTTCAAAACCCCCTGATATTTTAAAATTTGTTTCTTTTACTATATTACCCTCATATCTATCAGCTCTCCTATTAAGACATTTTCACTATGTATTTAAGAGTAAAATTTTACTCTGTATAAAAGTAAAATTTTACTATGAATGAGAGTAAAATTTTACATTATAAAAGTAAAATTTTACTCTGAAAAATAAGTAAACTGTAAGAATCTGAAACTAAAAGTAAAATTTTACTCTGTATAAAAGTAAAATTTTACTCTGGTTCTGTCAAATGAAAAAAACAGAGCAATAGAACCAGAGTAAAATTTTACTCTGGTTCTATCAAATGAAATTTGATGTTTACTCTGAAAAATCGATAGAACTTTGAACTTTGAGCTTTGAATCAGGCCTATAATCCTTGAATCAATCGATGTTTACTTTGAAAAACATTGAATCATGCCTATAATCCTTGAATCAGGCCTATAATCTGAAAATTTTAGAGAAATCTCAATTTTTCATACCCCGGTTCTTCAGATTTTTCAGATTTTACAGATTTTTCAGATTTTTAAAACTTTGAGCTTTCAAAAATCTATATATTCGAATTCAAATCTCAAAACACACAAATACACACACACACATACATACATACATACATACATACACACACATATATATATATATATATGTATCAGCGCGATTTGAAAGTTCTCCACAGCTCCGGCCATGGAGGAAGCTAGGATTAGAAGAGATGGACGAGATAGAAGATGAACAGTTGAAGGAGAGTTGAAGGAGGAGAGTTGAGAAGATGCAGAGAGAGATCGTCGGAGCTTAGGAATGACACAGCTTCGGCCATGGAGGAAGCTAGGGTTAGAAGTGAGAGACGAGAGAGAAGATAAATTTTATATCTAGATTGTGTATATGTGAGGGTATAATAGTCCGATAAAATATTTAAATAATAAATTTTGTCCTTTATGCAAGATTTTATAATTATGAGGGGGTTTAGAAAGTATAATTTTTTTCTTAGTTCTTTTAACAATGAAAGGAAGGTAAATGAGATTTATAGCCAAATTTTCCTAAATAAAGAGGGTGAATGTTCACACTTTTTCAAACTGAAATTATAAAAGCTTATCCAATAAAAATGACGTGCATGTTCACTTTCTTTCCTTTTTAATTTTTTTTTTTTAATGAGTGTCCTTAGGCCATTTGATAAAAAATTTGAAATGCTTATGTATAATACATGGGAGTCCCTGCAACATGTAATATACAATCAATCTCAATATTATTAACTAATACTCTCAGGACACTCGTTAATCAAACCCTTTTTTAAAAGAACGTCTAAATAATATACATTAATCAAATCCTTTTTTAAAATACAAAAATCATTTGATAAAAGAATAGGAATTTTCACACTTTTCACAATGTGATAATACAAAAACGGTCCCAAAAAAATCCTCGAGAAAAAAATATATGGCAAAGTGGGCCTTATTGTAAAATTTTGTGGCAGAGATCGTTCAATATAATTACGACAAAGTGATAGATGGACACTAGTATTCTAACTTCTCTGATTTTAGTAATAGCAGTTGTGGGATATCAATTTTTATTTTTATTTTTTTATGCAATTAATGGTTGTTGGGGTCCTAGTAATACATGTAGTAGATTGCGAATGAAAACACCTTATAAAAGTCAAGAAAAAATAAAAATTAAAAATAAAATATCTCTTAAAATAAAATCTAAACATGTAGGATTTATTCGACTACAAGCATTTTATAGGATTGGGGGAGGGTGTTGTCACACAAACTCCTGTTGTGACGTTTGGATTGAGATTTGTCTTGATTTTATTTTTATGATGCGAATCATTTATATTATAAGGTTCGTTAAATATATTATTTATATAAAAAAACGAGATTAATCAGACATGTATAATCCCATGATAGTAGGGGTAGGTGCGGGTCGGTTGCGGCCACGGAACTTCCAATCCGCCATCCGTCCGCCAGACTGGTCGATTGGAGAAAATTAATCCGCATCCGTCTGCCAATCCGGCGGATGTGGACTGAGCAGATTGGCGGTTTGACGGATGGATGCGAATCGGTTTGGCAGTTTAAAATTTTATAAATTTTCAACATAATTCAACTTGTGTACTTCCTCAAAAAAAAAAAAAAAGTATTATAGTCAATGACTTAAAAAGTTATCACAATCATTGTATGCCTCATCCAATGGAAGAAAGTTTGAAACTTTAGAATATCGCAATTACTGCGCGCCTCATCCACATATTACAACCACAACATGATTTATCCATATAAAGTATTACAATCTGTGATTCTTAAAATATAAAAATAATTCAAACTACCAAAAGCATGAACAGAGCATTATATGTCTCTATATTGTTACATTTATATATAGTTAGATTTAAAAACAAAAAAATATAGATAAATAATATATTTATTTTTTTCAATTCAAAAAATATATTCAAGTTGAAATTTTTTTTTTAATAAAATATTTAAACTCTTTTTCGATTGAAAACACAAACAAAATATTTAAACAAATTGAAAACACAAAGTTTTATAAATTACTAGGGATGCTTGCAATTTGGCGGTTTGGTTGTAGCCAAAAAAATCTCAAATCCGCCATATGTCTGCCAAATTGACGGATTGGAAAAAATCAATCTGTAACCGTCTGCTCGTCATCACGTATCTGTCTAAAATACGGCAGATCGGTTCGATTTGGTCGATTTTGACGGATCGGTATATCCGCTACTCACCCCTATATGATAGGACTATAATTGTTTTCAAAACAATTATCAAAATTAAACTAACTATTTATTTATTTTTAAACCATAAATGTGGTCATTTTATGGGTTACAGATGGTGGTTCCCAAATGGCCCGTTGACATAAAACTCGATATTATCCAACCTGACTAACCTGTCCCATGGGCTGTCCCGTTTCAGCACCCAGCCTGTCCAAATACATAAAAGATGATTTAGAACTTTGGACAAAAATTTATAACCCAAGTCTGTCCATAAACCTGGCTCATAAGGGCACGCAATGGTAAGTCTAATGTTGTTGTTGTTGTTGTTGTTTTTTTTTTTTTTTTCTTTTAATGTTTAGTTTCATTTTTTCTGTTCTCAAAGTTTTTATTTTTTCTTTCCTTTTTCCCCTTTATTTGTAGGTATTATATGTTACTTAATTGTTTTTTTTATTTATTATATGAGATGTAAAATGGTAGAAACAAAATCAAAATACTTGAATTATGTTGAAAAAGTAAACAAGAAAAATAATTAATGAAAATATTAAAAACATGTGAATGAAAAATGTACAGAACTTAATAATATATAAGTGTAACGAAAAATGTGTAACTTGTTTCGGTTTGATTTTGACCCTTAAGATTTGGGCTTATGGATGGGATTTGATTTTAGTTTATTAAATAGGCTCGGCTAGTATCAGTTTGTTAACTAGTCAAAACCCGAAAAAACTTGTTACAAAGTGGGATTTGGACATGATACTTGCAGGTTGGGTAAGTTCGGTCCGTCCAATTGATAACCCTACTTATAGATGTCTAATTGATTTGATTTTTTTTTCTCTTCATAAATGACGTACTCGACGAATCGTACAATATGAATAATTTGAATCATCAAAATAAATTTGAAAAATACCTCCACAAACTCATAATATGGTACTGTGCCTATAAGACACAATACCCACCTTAGTTCTCATATTCATAAGACGTATGATTAAACATGCAATCCGGAATGAGACTTTCCATCCATTTGTCTTACAAATTAATATAATATTAAATACACATTAATTAATATGATTGGAATGCTTCCTAACATTGCAAGGGTCGATAAATCGGCGTAATCCGTTAGAAATATATCCTCTTAGTCTCAGCTAGATCTCGTTGAAACAATCAATACGATTTTGTTAGGTTCGTTGTATGATGTAAATGATTGTACATTGACAATTGATCATATCATAGAGATTGAGATGGAGCATAGAAATCAATCGACTAAAATCATTGTTAAGCTACATGTAGGGACAAATATTTCTTGGAGTAATTGCTAAAAACAGTAGAACCAATTTTTGTCTAGTAGTAGCATGATAAGACTTGGCTTTAATTTCCATGAACACAACCTTGTAAAAATAGTTGTCCAAAAGCTAACAATTAATAAAAACTTACATTGATAAAAATTAATAAAAATTTCCATGGAAGTGTAAGCATAGGGCATCACTTGGAAACATACATTAAAAAAATAATAACAACAAATAAAAAAATTGATTTGTTAAAACCAAGAGTTGACCTAGTGGTGTTCTGTTACTAGGTGTAATATTTGAGTTTGAGGCTTATATGTTAATTTTTTTTTATTCTTCCCTATTTCCTTACTACTGATTAAACAATAATAGTTATTGAAAATTTTAGTATCTTTTTCTAAATTCTCTCGTCAGCAAAGCTAATTGTGCTTATCTTCTAGTTTAGATAGTATTACAATTTTTTTATGTCCTTCGGAGAATTATATGTGCATATATGGATGAAAAATTACGAAAATTAAAAAACAAGGACTTCCTAAGATGATCCTTTTGTTTTACATTTAATTTTTTTTTATGTGCTTTCCAAAAGCAAAGAGGTGGACCCATTTATTAAAAGGTTAAATTCATTTTACTCCTTTATAATTTGAGATTAGAGCACTTTACCCCCTATTGTTCAAATACAGTAAGAAAGCCCTCATATGATTTTGGACTAAAGTACTAACGTTAGTTATTTATCCAAACTAACAGAAGGTGTACTACATACCATTTTTTAGAGTGAGTTTTGTTTTTTAAAAAATTAAAATGAAATTAATATTATAAAAGGAGAATTTTACTTGTTACGCCCGGAAATTCTAAACATTAATTATTACTACTTCATAAAGAGTCTCAACAAGTTTCATATAAACAAGGTTTTCATAGAACTTTTTTTTATAATAAAAGATGGTTTTTAATATGATATGCTCTTTGTCTCATTGAACTATAGTCAAAAGTTTACAAGTCTAAGTTTACAATAATTAGAGTTATGGTATCATAGTTCAAGAAGTTAGAGAGTTAAAAGAACACAAAATGCCTTAATAGCTTAGAAACAACAAGGCAAGAGCACAAAAATGGACTCTCGGTCCCAAAACAGATAGGTTAGAGCTTTCACAGAATTCACATTCACAAGCCTTTGTGCTCCATACACAAAATCCAACTCTAGCTCATTAGGGTGGAGGTACATCACCAAGTCCTAAAATGTTAGATAAGGATGAACAATATGCCCACTAGAGATACATTTAATAGAATATCTAATTATTTGAAGATCTATATGGCATTACCTCAAAAAAGAAAAAAAAAATTACAGTTAATGTGTTTGAATGAAAAGGAAATAAATGCATCACTGTTCAAACTTAAATATTTCCTCAACACTAGGGTGGAAAATACGCCTAAAATCTCTTCTAGGACTCCCAATAATACATATACATAGATTCATAATAGAAAATATCTCTAAACATGCAAGCTATTAATACGGTAGGACTAGTGGACAGTCAAAAATATTTTCCCACATTCATCTTGTTAAATTGGGCACAATGATTCCCCACGTGGGTACCAATACAAAACACATATTGCTTCCAAGATTCGACTCAACTGCCTGAACTCATACGTTATTTACACCCTTTCAACATTCCCAAGCTTTCAAAGATCATATAGTTCATGAGATAAAATTTGTAATGCACATGATGCATGAATTTGAAATTCCTAATTTAATTGAAGTTTATTCAATTCAAAAGTAAAAGAGGATGACAACAGTAATAAAGCTATCCAGGCTTAGACTCGACCCATTTATTGCTTTTGAAATCGGGAAACCAAATGTGTAGCGATCGTCCTTTCCTCTTCGATCTCTTGTTGGATTTTGGTTAAAGGGTCGACACCATCCTTGGTGTTGTCGACACTGCCTTCTTTTCTTTGTCTTGTTTTTCTCCTGGGGTCGACACCAGTCTTGGTGGTGTCAACACCACCTCCTTGCTGTGCTCTTAGACTGGTTATTGAAATCTAGGATAGACACCAACCTTGGTGGTGTCAATACTTGCCCTGTTATTTGCCTCTGGGGTCGACGCTAGGTTCGGTGGTGTCGACACTGTCTTGCTGCTCAATCTTGAAAATCGCTACTGAAATATACGGTTGACACCATCGGTTCTGAGGGTCGACCCTTGTAGTACTGATTTGTTTTGTGTTGCCTACTGAAAAATAGGGTCGACACCACTGATTTTGAGGGTCGACCCTTGCCTGTTGTAAAACATTAGTGCCTCAGCTTTTCTTCTAGAGGGTTGACACCATTGTCTCGAGAGTCGACCCTTGTGAGTCCTTTTTCAGATTTTGATCGGCTTAGGACTTACTTTTTGGGGACTTTTGACTTGTTCTTTTCATTTCACCTTGGAGCTATTATTCTATTAATACCTAGTCACTATAAATAGACCCAAAGACACTTCTCTCTCATTAGTTGTTTCTTTTTTCCTCTCTCACCCGCCACTCTTTCTCTCTCTTAAAACTCACATTTTCTCACTTAAATCTTTAGATCTACTCATTTGGAGGTACCTTCTCATCTTGGCCTTTTGAAATAGATTGTAGATTGTCTCAAGGGCTTCCTTTTGATCTGAGTGACTCATGGTTTCATTGACGTTGAGTTTTTTTGAGTTCTTCTCTTCCACCTTTTAAGCTTGAGGTAGGGATCCGTACTTCCTTATGGGTTTTAACGTAGTTATTTATTTTTATAAAACCACATTGTGAAAGAAATGGATTTTTGAACAATCTTAGGTTTTGGTTCGAAATGAAAAAGAGGGTTCAAATGGTTTATTGGAATGGTTGTGGATAGATGTGTATAATGAGATACGATGAAATGACGGATTTTTATCTTGAAAATAAATTGTGAAGTTGGGTTGATGTTGATGAGGATGGTAGAGTTGGGTATGTATTACCCGCTCACATCTTGGAATTTGAAAAGTCTATCTTTATGAAAATTATTAATTGTCTAGAGATATCTTCTTTGGGGTATCAGTGGAGGATAGCTATGATTGTTGTAGAAATTGCATAAAAACTAAGTGAATTGGAACTATTTTCTCATTTATTTGTGTTGGGCATTGTTGCATATCATCACATTGAAAATTTATATTGTTTTGAGAAAAATGGTGAATCTGGGTAGGGGGTGTGGTTACAATGTTAAGTTGGCCTATGTGTCCTTGGTGAAAGACGAGAAACCCGCTCGGATAGGTCTTGAGCCTTCCAGTTAATACTAGTAAAAAAGAAAAATTAGTTGTACTTGTGTAGTCTACTTGCAGACACGTACCTAGATATTCACAAAGTTGTATTCACAGTCTGATTTTCAATTAAAAGGGAAATGTTTCATGAATGGTGATATAAACCTGGCATTGCATAGTTTGAAAGAGGTATAAAATGTTTTGTCACTAGCATTGCATATGCATTTCACCCTTATATCTTTGTTAAGATTCATATACTGTGTTGGATTGTTTCTATTGGGCTTTGACTCACCCTATGTGAGAAAAACATTTTTAGGTGTTAATGATATGCCTCCGCCAAGGCAATAGCTAGGGAGGAATTGGAAGTAAGAGCTTCATTTTGTGTATTTTTGTTGTATTTATTGGTACAAGCATAAGGCTTTAACTGTATTGGATTTTCTATCAATTTTGCTATAACCAAGCACTATCTTGGAAAACTGTAAGCCTTTAAGGCATTTATTTTTGCTTGATGTTCATTCTATTGTGTAACATATGTTATAGATTCAGGGATAGGCTTTTGAATGTATACATGCATATGTTACTCTGTTGTAAGCTTAATTGGAAATTAATGAAAGATAGTAGCCTTTTTGTTGTTGTCATTTATTAATATTATAGTTGGGTTATTGTGTTTATTTCTGGGTGTTATAACTTGGTATCAGAGCGTACAGAGTTTGAATACTTTGGGTATGTGGGGAGTGGTTCCTACCACAATGGGCTTATCTCGTTTGATAGAGATAGTTATACGTATGGCTTGCTATGTGATTAAATAGGTATGAAATTTAATTTCTAAGATGTTGATTGGGTCTATGGGTTTCTAGAAGTCCTGTTAGAAGAGCACTTGATCACTACTATTTCTAATTGGAACTCTGGCAGCGCCGCGGAACAATCATTATCTAGAAAGGAAGTTCGTACGTGCTTAAGTGATTATGTGAAGTGAATTATCTGTTTTCCACCGCATTAGGACATGGGCGAGTTAGCTTCGGCACATTTGTAAATGTGCTAATCTTTGGTGTTACCTTTATTTGGATGTCAGGATGTGGGCATGGTGGTAGTAGACGTGGCAGGCCTAGACTGCAAGAGATGTCGTTACCAGATGATATTTCGGTGTAGGAAGTAAGGGTTGGTCAGGCCAATGTGGCAGAACCAGTTAGTCAGTAGGCCATGGGCGCTTTGGCCTGAGAAATGGCCGGAGCTTTATGGGAATCTATGGACATTCTCAGGGCTGAGAATCAAGTCCAGGCCCATGTTGCTGAGATAGGGTCTTCCTTCTAGAAGCGAGAGTTCTTCCGGTCTAATCTAGACGAGTTTATACGGGATTCGAAAGAGCCCTTGAAAGCAGATGAATGGCTCGAATAGATGATGAAGACGTTCGAGATGCTTGACATCGAGGACGATGGGTTGAGAGTGACCTTGGCATCCTTCCAGCTGAAGGGAGATGTGGGTCAGTGGTGGATGTTTGTGCGGGGTCGCATTGGATAGACTTGGGAGGCTTTTGTCAATGCCTTCCAAGACAAATTTTTACCTCCCACTATTAGGGAGAAGTTAAGGGAGCAATTCTTGAAGCTCGAACAGTTGAACACACTGGTGGTCGAGTTTGAGGCTACTTTTACTACTTTCTCGAGATTTGCATCAAAGATGGTAGCGACAGAGGAACGCCGTTGTTTGGAGTTTGAGAAGAGGCTAAGGACCAGACTCATTTTCAAGGTGGCCGCGTCCATGATTAAGGATTATGGTCTCCTTGTGGAGGAGGCAGCTCACTTAGAGACCGTGATCCAGATGGAGGAGGAGTAGATGAGGGGCTTCAAGCAAAGAAGTTAGGAGGTTCAAGAAGAGACTTGGGACAATAAGAGGCAGAGGGGTTCCAACTCACAAAAGTTTCAGGGAGCATAGTCTAGGTCCACTTTTCCTATACCAGGTTCCAGGTTAGGGAGAGGTCGTCAAGGAGGGATCACCTGTTTCAAGTATGGCCAATTGGGTCACAAGTATATTGTTTGCCCGAAGAAGGGAGGAGGGTAGCATTTTGCACTATCGGCGGCTCGTTCTTAGAGCTAGAGTTAGGGGAGAGGGCAACCGTCTACTTGTTACCAGTGTGGGCAGTCGAGGCACGTGAGGAGGTTTTACCTTTAGTTGAGTGGCACATCTGGTGTGTCTGGCCAGAGGTAGACACAGAGCCCTCAGCCTATACAGTTAGCTTAGGCCTCGAGGGCCAATTTGGGAGCCTCTTTGGCTTAATATGTGCATCAAACTTATGCTCTAAGGGGTGAGCAGGTAGATCAGAGACCTACAGGGCGTGTGTACGTTGTTACCACGCCAGACTTAGTATCGGCACCTTCGGTAGTGAGAGGTAACTTCTTGTTATGTAATTCTATTGCCAATGTGTTAATTGATACGGGTGCATTCCATTCTTTTATCTCGTTTGCATTTGTATCAACATTGGGGTTAAAAGTGGCTTGGCTAGCATCTCCACTCAGGGTAGAGTCACGAGTTGGTGGTGAGGTTGTATTGGACCAGGGGTGTTAGGGTAGTGAGATAGAGGTTGCCAATTGCCGACTTCTTTTTGCATTTGTGTTGATTGATATGTTGAGATTTGATGTTATATTAGGTATGGATTGGTTGTCATCTTATCGGGATGTTATAGATTGTTACCGCCAGAAGGTTTCTCTATGTACCTCGAGTGGTGATTGTTTTCATTTCTTAGGGGACATAGTTGATAGAGCCTTGTTGCCAATATGTGATTTGTGTAGGTAGGGCGAGCTTAGTCTCCTACTTGCTACATCCCTAGGTGTTGAGAGTGATATGGTCATAATTGAATTGCCGAGGGTAGCTTGTGAATGCTCGGATGTTTTTCCTGAGGATCTCACTTGTTTACCACTTTACCGTGAGATTGAGTTCTCTATTGACATAGTGCTTGGCATGACACCAATTTCCATGGCACTGTATAGATTTTCACTAGCCAAGTTGAATGAGTTAAAGATTCAACTCTAGGAATTGTTAGATAAGGGCTTTATCTACCTTAGTACATCGCCTTGGGGAGCACTAGCTCTCTTTGCCAAGAAGAAGGATGGCACATTGCGAATTTGTATTGACCATCAGAAATTGAACCAGGTACCTGTTAAGAACAAATACCCAATGCCTCATAAAGATGACTTGTTTGATCATTTGAAAGGGTCTTTTTTTGTTTTCTAAAATAGATTTGAGATCGGGTTATCATCAGTTGAGAGTGAAGGAAGAGGATATCCAGAAAACGACATTCTGTACATGGTATGGCCATTATGAATTCTTAGTGATGCCTTTCGGGTTAACCAACACATCGGCCTTATTTATGGATTTGATGAATCAATTTTTCCGTGAGTTCTTAGACCGTTTTGTAGTCGTCTTTGTTGACAACATCCTGATTTACTCACACTATGATGAAGAACATGAGGAACACTTGCGGGTTGTGCTTGAGTTTTTTAGAGCCCATAAATTGTATGTTAAGTTCGGGAAGTGTGAATTCTGGTTGAAAGAAGTCAAGTTCTTAGGCTATGTGGTGACTAGGGAAGAGGTGGCCATAGATTCCTCAAAGATAGAAGTAGTACAAGATTGAGAACAACCTAAGAATGCCTTTGAAATTCATAGTTTCTTGAGATTGGCCGGGTATTACCGTCGACTTGTGAAGGATTTCTCAAAATTAGCCTCACCATTGACTAGGCTTACGAGGAAGGGAATCAAATTTGTGTGGAGTCAAACTTGTGAGAAGTCGTCTCAAGAGCTTAAGGTTAGATTTACCTCTGCTCCAGTGTTAATTATTCCGGAGAGGAGTTTGGGCTATTTTGTATATTATGATGCATCTCGGGAAGGTTTAGGTTGTGTCTTGATACAAGATAGGAATGTAGTAGCTTATGGTTCGCGGCAGTTGAAAACACATGAGAGAAACTATCCTACACATGACCTAGAGCTAGCAGCTGTGATCTTTCCTTTGAAAATTTGGAGACATTACTTGTATGGTGAGAGATTTGAGGTTTTTTCAATCATAAGAGTTTGAAGTATCTATTTTCACATAAAGATTTGAACTTGAGACAAAGGAGATGGATGGAGTTTATGGAGGACTATGACTTTGAGTTGCACTATCATCCCGGGAAGGCCAATGTAGTGGCCGATACCTTGAATAGAAAATCCTTTAGCAGTATAGCTTGCATTGCCATTTGGGAATGGGAGATGTTGCGTGCCATTGGTGAGTTTGACTTGCATCTTGGCGAGTCCATCGAGTCGGCTGCTTTGTTTGGGGACATTGTTCAACTTCATAGGGTCCCTGTAACTATTGTTTCGGATAGAGATCTGTGTTCTATGGCCCGGTTGTGGCAGAGCCTACAAAGCTCCTTAGGCACTAAGCTGACTTTTAGCACCACTTATCACTCTTAGACTGATGGGTAGCCAGAGCGTACCATCCAAATCTTAGAAGATATGCTTCGGGGTTTCGGGGTTGCGTTATTGACTTTAAGGGGTCGTGGCAGAGACACTTGCCTTTAGTGGAATTTGACTACAACAATAGCTTCCAATCGAGTATCGATATAGCATCGTTTGAGGCCTTGTATGGCCGACTGTGTAGATCTCCTATGTGTTGGGCCGAGGTGGGTGATGGACCTATGTTAGGTCTTGAATTAGTCTGGGAAATGATGGAGAAGGTTACGCTTATTCGTAAGAGGCTAGGTACGGCTCAGAGTCATCAAAAGAGCTATGTCGACCGTAGAAGGAGACCGTTATCCTTTAAGGTGGGAGATCATGTCTTCTTGAAGATATCAACTAGACGAGGTTTGATGAGGTTTGGGAAGAGTGGGAAGCTGTTTCCCAGATTTGTTGGGCTTTTGAGATCCTAGAGCGGATTAGGGAGGTAACTTACCGTTTGACCTTGCCGTCACAGCTTTCTGGGATTCATGACGTGTTTCACATTTGTATGCTACGGAAGTATGAGCCGGATCCATCACACTTGTTAGACTGGATCGAGCTAGAGGTAGCTAAGGATGTCTCATATAAAGAGAGACTAGTTAGAGTTTTAGACACTCGAGACTAAGTCTTGCGTGGTAAAACAATTCTTTTAGTAAAAGTGTTGTGGAAAGATCACAGGGTTGAGGAAGCAGCTTGGGAACATGAGGCGGAAGTTCATGAGAAGTATCCAGACCTATTTGTCGATGTTTAAACTTGTATTGAAAATTGTGTCATGTTAATGTAAGGTAAACATTGTATATGTTTTGGGAATGTGAATTGTATATTTAGTGATGGGAACGTGTTTATCATGGTGATGAAAATAAATAGCCGATGGATGGGTCATGGGGACGAAATTGAATTGCTATCATTGTTGTAATTGGTTTAATTATGATTTTGTTGTTGATTTAAAATTTCGGGGATGAAATTCCTTAAGGGGAGAGGTTATAGCGATCCAGGCTTGGAGTCAACCCATTTATTGCTTTTGAATCCGGGAAACCATATCCGTAGTGATCGTCCTTCCCTCTTCTCTTGTTGGAATTTGGTTAGAGGGTCGACACCATCCTTGGTGGTGTCGACACTGCCTTCTTTTCTTTGTCTTGTTCTGCTCTTGGGGTCGGCACCAGTCTTGGTGTTGTTGACACCACCTCCTTGCTGTGCTCTTAGATAGCTACTAGAATTTGGGGTCGACACCAGCATTGGAGGTGTCGACACTTGTCTTGTTATTTGCCTCTGGGGTCAACACCAGGCTGGGTGGTGTCGACACTATCTTGCTGCTTAATCTTGGAAATCGCTACTGAAATATAAGGTCGACACCATGGGTTCTAAAGGTCGACCCTTCCCGTGTTGATTTGTTCTGGGTTGCCTACTGAAAAATAGGGTCAACACCACTAATTCTGAGGGTTGACTCTTGCGTGCTACAAAACATTAGTAACTCAGCTTTTCTTTTTGAGGGTCGATGCCTATTAGTCCTTTTCCAGATTTTGTTTGGCTTGGGCCCTACCTTTTAGGGATTTTTGACTTGTTGTTTTCATTTGACTTTGGAGTTATTATTCTATTAATACCTAGGCACTATAAATAGACCCAAAGACACTTCTCTCTCATTAGTTGTTTCTCTTTTTCGTTTCTCACCTGCGACTCTCTCTCTCTCTCAAAACACTTAAATCTTTAGATCTACTTACTTAGAGGTACCTTCTCATCTTAGTCCTTTGAAATGGATTGTAGATCATCTGAAGGCCTTCCTTTTGATTCGAGTGGCTCGTGATTTCATTGACGTTGAGTTTTTTTGAGTTCTTCTTTTCCACCTTCTAAGCTTGAGGTAGGGATTCTTTGCTCTTCCTCATGGGTTTTAACTCATTTATTTGTTTTTATAAAGCCACATTGTGAAAGAAATGAATTTTTGAACAATCTTGAGTTTGGTTCGAAATCAAAAGGGGGGGTTTTGAAATGGTTTATTGGAATGGTTGTGGATAGATGCATATAATGAGATATGATGAAATGATGGGTTTTTATCTTGAAAGTAAATAGTTTAGAAAGGAAAGAGGGTTTTTGCCCTAGAAATCTCAAATATGGATTTTTTATTAATAAATGGAATTGACGTTAAATTGTGAAATTGGGTTGATGTTGATGAGAATGGTGGAGTTCGGTATGCTTTACCACTCGCATCTTAAAATTTGGAAAGTTTATCTTTATGGAAATTATTTATTGTTTACAGATATTTTCTTTGGATTATCGGTGGAGTATAGCTATGATTGTTATAGAAATTGCATGAGAACTAAGTGAATTAGAACTATTTTCTCATCCATTTGCATTGGGCATTGTTGCATATCATTACATTAGAAATGTATATTGTTTTGAGAAAAATGGTGAATACTTGGTGAATCTGGGTAAGGGTGTGGTTACAATGTTAAGTTGGCATGTGTATCTTTGGTGAAAGACTAGAAACCCGCGCGGATAGATGTCGAGCCTTCCGGTTAATATCGGTAAAAATGAAAAATTGGTAATACTTGTATAGTCGACTTGCAGACATGTATCAAGAGATTCATAGAGTTGTATTCACAGTCCAGTTTTCTATTAAAAGGGAAATTTCATGAATGGTGATATAAACCTGGCATTGCATGGTTTGAAAGAGGTATAAAATGTTTTGTCACTAGTATTGCATATGCATTTCACTCTTATATATTTGTTAAGATTCATATACTATGCTGGATTATTTCTATTGGGCTTTGACTCACCCTATGTGAGAAAATCATTTTCAGGTGCTGGTGATATGCCTTCGCCAAGGCAATAGCTGGAGAGGACTTGGAAGTGAGAGCTTCATTTTGTGTATTTTTGTTGTATTTATTCATACAAGTGTAGGGCTTTAACTGTATTGGATTTTCCATCAATTTTGTTGTAACCAAGCATTGTCTTGGAAAACTGTAAGCCTTTAGGGCATTTCTTTTTGCTTGATGTTCATTCTGTTGTGTAACATACGCTATAGATTTAGGAATAGACTTTTGAATGTATATCTGCATATGTTACTCTGTTGTAAGCTTAATTGGAAATTAATAGAAGATAGTTTCCTTCTTGTTGTTTTTATTTATTAATATTGTAGGTTGGTTATTGTGTTTATTTCGGGGCATTACAAGTAAATAAGGAATTTTGATAATTTTCCATTTCTACGACTCCACATTTCTCCAATTCAATACATGTTTTCAACATAATATAAAATTTCATATCTCAACACATTTATATCAATCATTCACCGAATTTCAAGAATTAAAAGCCAATTAAACAAATCATCATTTTTAAATCAATTTTAAAAAACTAGGGTTTTGGAAGATTTGGGGCTTTTTCCTTTTTTTACTTTAGGAGGCACTTCTCAACATCAAAATCCAAAATCCACAAGGAAATAATTGTAACATTTCACAAATTTAGATAGAAACCCCCATTTAAGCATAAAATATAACTTTATGTATGAAATCACTTCATATGCACCATAGTTAAGAAAGCACCACATAATCATCTCAAGTCAAAGAGATACTAAGTCAAAAGTAACCATACCTCAAGAATGAGAGCAAAAAATAAGATTTAAGAAGAACTCTTCACGAAATCGAAATCCAATTGATAAGAATCACGATCTCCATGTGGGCTTCGCTTTTTGCAAGGGATCTAGGCTTGATTCTTGGTGAGAAGAGAGATTTCAAGAGAGAAAAATTAGGGTTTTTTAGAGTTTAGGAGAGGTGAAACAAGGAGGAAAAGAAAAAGCGAAAGAAAAGTTAAAAAAAGAAAGAAAGTAACTTTAAGTTATTGATATCACATAGACTGCTTGAGCATTCTTTCCACCGTTCAAGCGTTGAACTCAATCTCACAACATTTCAGTCTGTAGAGTAAAGTACTGGTTGCCCCCTCTTCACCGCTCAAGTGGTGAAATCAATCGCTTGAGTGCTCACTTTGGAAACAACTAGTCACACAGGCTCAGTTTCGAAGGCACTCTCTGCAAATATATCTTATTTCCATATGTAACCATTACTTAAGTCTACAATGTAAATAATGAAATACCCCCTATTTGGATTCAAAGAAAAATATAAAAAAAAATTAAAATCCAATTAAATCAAAAAGTGGTTCGCCCAATTTTAATACAAAAATAATTTTTTGACTAAAATTTCTAAGTTCGATGTTGAAATAAAGTGGTTAATACATCGTTAAAAAATCACATAAAATGAAATTATACTATTTACTATATAAGGAACAATTACCGCTAAAAATTATTTTCAAAATCGAAAGTTTTGAAAAATTCAATTTTTACAATTGGAAAATTTTCAGGCTAAGTCCAATCTTTTGACAGAAAACCTTTTTAATACAACAATTTTTATACGAAAAAGAGTAATGGTCTGATCTTGACCTGAGCCATTACAATCTCCCCCATTTAGAAAATTTCATCCCCGAAATTTAGGCAACTCAAGATTCAAGGGTCCAACAATGCTAGAAAAAGTCAACATCAGGACTAATGCTCGCTGATCAATCATTACCAGTTTGTGGTCAACAAAGGGTTTCAAGGGAAAAGTTTCCCAATGCAAGAGGTTTGCATGATCAACAAGAAACAATTCACACAGAACAATTACAACCTTTACACTCCCACGAATGAAGCTAAAGTGACATAACGATTTAAGGATAGAATAACTTGGAATAGAATTATGACCGCCACTCAAGAATTTAATCTAAAATAATGGATAACTTTCACATTTCGGTCTCAATACCAGTGTTCCAATGACACTCCAAATGATATGAGTAACAATGCTAGATGTGAGTCTTTCCTCCAACTCATTCACAAAGATTACAATGGTTCCTTAAGTCAAAATGGGCAGCTCCATTGTGAATGGGCTCCCGGTTAGAAAACTTATGCAAGGATGAACATGATTGCTTCTAACGATCATAAGAACCTATTGTGTCGCTGAGATTAGAAGTCAAGAAAAATCTCTCACTAGGACGCCCTACATTACGTACACCCTTAATCACATTCAAATGCAAGAAACAACTCTATGGTCGCCCGACAACCAAAACCTCAATAGATAAAATCTCACTTAATACCATGAAGTCCTTGACCAACTCTCATAAGAAAAGAAAGGAATTCTATAAGATAATTAGTCCCCAGTATGGCCTCTTGGTGAGGCATGTTTTAGCGAATCAATTTACCATAGTCTAGGCACTTAAAATATGGCTAGCAACTAATGTCCAGACATTACACAATTGAGTTTTCAAAATATTTATAAGTCAATACTATTTCTCTTTTACTCATCGGTACATTTCTAACACTAAATTTCAATTATGGAAAAAATCAAATCACATTCCATAGGAAACTTCATTCCCAACTCTTTTCTCAAAACACTTCAACCAGTAAAACCCTCAACCGTCACTCAACAATCACATCACTACCACGGTGATGCCACAACCCAATCACATTCATACAAGCGATAACCATTAAAAATAATAACGATAAAGTTAAATAAAACAAATGAATAAGTTTTACTCATAAACTTGGGAAGTCGCATTCCCACATAGCTACCATTACAACACATCAACTACTTATTAGAAATTTCAGGCTCGCAAAAATAATTTTTACAACTACCTCATCTTGGGGATCACACGCAACCAACTAAAAATAATTATCAAGCAATTTGCACGACTTGCCACTCCCTTGAGTCATCACCCCCCCCCCCACACACACACACACTCCAAACAAGCAATTCCTGTTCACACACCTCATTTCTAGAATTTAGATAAGTTCTGAGGTGACTCTTGTCAACCTTTCCAAATGTTGCAACAGTAATTAACACACCACGTAAAGAAACTATCTACACTTATATCATCAACCTATACTCGCAAAGCACACTACATTCCTTGAAGTTAATGCCACGATACTAACTCGAAAGCTGTAACACAACTCCACATCACACTAATATTATGATGTCCCACGAGATTAAACCTAAATTCAATACCTTTTATAACACGAACTCACTCAATGAAAAATATTTATATCGTTCTCAAGGACAATTAACAGAATATTCTACCTCTTATCCATGAAGTATTCTGAACCAATCACAATGGGACACATGTAAATGTTAACACTGAAACGATCCTAAAATTTCCAAATTGTTAATAAATAAATTAATCTCAAATTACAATAAGATCTCTCAAAACGAAATTTAATATACATCCCTCATCAAAATAATACACCTCTATTACAAAATTCTAACTAGAATCATATTTTTAGTACTTCAATCCAATCACTACTAAAACTGCTCCGCCCCTGAAAAAAATGATTAAACTCGGAAAGTCATTCACCACAGCTTACTAAAATAATATCACCACAAAGCACGATGGAATAAAATTAAAATAAGAAATCATCCACTATCAAGTAAAACTAAATACCTGTTAATTAGAACCACCACTAATCACTTAAGCTCAAATACACCTAACTTAAACTCAATGACAATACTAGACTAACGTACCAACAATAAAATTCTCACCACACTCATAGGGAAACGAATGACCAATACAAGGACTCACAAATTTCATATCAAGAATACAAGACAACTTATGGTTGAAGGATAAGAAATACAAAATTAATCTCCATTTAATTTCTTGAACCACACCATCATAATACACACCAAACCTAATCCAAAACAATCACATATACCTCCGGTTTTCGCAATTTCTAACATATAGCTACTGGTGACTATAAAAATTAACATTAATTACTCTTGGTGCATCAAGCATAATTTTCTATGAAAATATTCAAATTATAGTCAAATAAACTACCCCAAAGCACCTAGTCACAATCTCTATTGAATCACAACATTTTCACAAGTTCATCCAAAAACATTTTCTCTAAGAACAATAATTTGTTAACACTATTCCTTATCGTCTTTGTAAACATTCATCTACTACACTCAAACATATCAACAAACAACTCTAAAACAATTGACCCTAGAAGTCCCAAAGACATTCAAAACTAGCCTATATATCCTTACCTTCAATACTCATAACACAAATTCATAGGTTACTAATTTCATCACTAGAAATTTAATCAGACAGCAATCAAATTCAAAATCATCCTAACATATCCAAAAATTCTTTATCTAATTTGTTCACTTAGGATTTGTTACAAGAATTTGAACTAAACAAACTCTCTAGAAATTGCATCGCTTACTACACTCTACAATTTCTATCACGTTAAGACCACACCCGTTTCTAAATACATACCAAGATAATTGGCCAAAGACCTAACACAATCCTCATAAATAGTCAATCGAACAATTAGAGCAATTCAACTACAATTCACTTAGTCCAACACAAAGAAATTTCAGAACCAGTTTACTTATTTTAATATCATCACTCTAAGACCTTTTACTTTAAGTCACCTTATTTATCATTAAATTCTCGATAGTTGTACTACTACAACTAGTCTAACTCTAACCCACTCTACCTCCAAAATCCTTCATTTAGCTCACTTTCACAATTTGATATAAGACTTCAGAAACAGCTACTCCTCATAATGACAAACCATTTACTTGTATCTTAGTCTCCGCCATTTGAAGGTCACACTTACACACCCACAATTCTACAAAATCATTTAGCCTCTGATTCAATGCCAATTCTAAAGCATAATGGCCCATCTGTCCGGTCCCATTAGTCTATCCTACCCCTTTTTCCTAGACACATCTTCGAGGTAGAGACAAAATTAGCTCACAGTTTAATACACAAGTTCCCACACATCGCATATGAGTTAAACATAAGCCTATACATATGTCTACATCCCATAAGGCAAACCATGTAAGCACATAGTCATATAGAGCACAAATAGATCACTCTTCTAAAATATCAACCAGTCCCACAATGCTCAAGGACTTCCAAGTGGAAAAAGTATTGATCATGTGCCATTTCAAAAGGATTTCGATGAATCCAACAGGCTCAAGTTGTATCCTAGAAGTTTAACCCCAGACACACATAGTCACATAAACACATAAGATCTACAAGGTAAACTAACAATCCTTCCTAGCATGATAAACTCATTTTTGCACTAGTCACATCCCACAAGCTCCAGGTACTCAAATCTGGTTAGCTCTGATGCCAGGTTGTCATGCCCAGGAAATTCTAAACATTAATAATTACCACTTCATAAAGAGTCTCAACCAGTTTCATACATACAAGGTTTTCAGAGAACTCTTTTATAATAAAAAGGTGGTTTTTAATATGTTACACTCTCTTTCTCATTGAACTATAGTCAAAAGTTTACAAGTCCAAGTTTATAATAATTAGAGTTACAATATCATAGTTTAAGAAGTTAGAGAGTTTCAAGAACAAAAAAAATGCCTTAATGGCTTAAAAACAACAAGAGTCTATGTACGCAAAAATGGACTCTCGGTCCCAAAACAGGTAAGCTCGGAGCTTTCATATAGTTCACATCCACAAGCCTTCATGCTCCACACACAAAATCCACCTCTTGCTCATTGGGTTGGTGGCACATCACCAAGTCCTAAAATGTTAGATAGGGATGAGCTATATGCCAGTAGAGACACATTTAATAGAGTATCTAATTGTCTAAAAATCCACATGGCATTACCTTAAAAAACAAAATAAAAATAAATTACAATTAATGTGTTTGAATGAAAAGGAAATAAATACACCGTTGTTCAAACTTAAATATTTTTTCAACACTGGGGTGGTAAAGACGCCATGAAATCCCTTGTAGGATTGCCAATAATACAATATACATAGATTCATAACAGAAAATATCCCCACATTTGTCGGCTATTATTACGGCAGGTCGATGGACACTCAAATCATCTGTTTTTTTCACTTTTAATGACTATTAATATGGCAGGACCAGTGGACACCCAAATTTTTTCCCCTACATTTGTTTGGTTGAATTGGGCACCTTGACTCCCCACACGGGTACCAATACAAAATAGATATTATTTCCAAAACCTGACTCAACTACCCGAACTCATATGCTATTTACACCTTTCAACATTTCCAAGCTTTCTAAAAGATTATAGAGTTCATGAGATAAAATTTGTAATGCACATGATGCATAAATTTCAAATTCCCAATATAATTAAAGTTTATTCAATTCAAAAGTAAGAGAGGACAAGAACAACAAATAAGGAATTTTGATAATTTCCCATTTCTACAATTCAATACATGTTTCCAACATAATCTAAAATTTCATAGCTCAACACATTTATATCAATCATTCACCGAATTTCAAGATTTAAGGGCTAATTGAAGCAAACATCATTTTAAATCAATTTTAAAAACTACGATTTTGGAAGATTTGGGGCTTTTCCCTTTTTTTACTTTATGAGGCACTTCTCCATATCAAAATCCAAAATCCACAAGGAAATTTTGGTAACCTTTCACAGATTTAGGTAGGAACCCCATTTTAAGCATAAAATATCATTTTATGAATGAAATCACTTCATATACACCATAGTTAAGAAAAACCACATAAACATCTCAAATCAAAGAGAAACTAAGTTAAAAGTAACCCTACCACAAGAATGAGAGCAAATAAGCAAGATTTAAGAAGAACTCTTCACAAAATCGAAATCTAATTGGTGAGAATCACGATCTCCATCTGGCCTTCAATGGTTGCAAGGGATTTAGGCTCAATTTTTGGTGAGAAGGGAGATTTCAAGATTGAGAAATTAGGGTTTTTTGGAGCTTAGAATAGGATAAAGAAGGAAATGAAAAAGTGAAAGAAAAGATTAAAAAAAAAAAGAAGTAACTTTTAAGTTGCTGATATCGCGCAGATCGCTTGAGCAGTCTTTCTACCACTCGAGCAGTGAACTCAATCTTATAGCATTTTTGTCTGCAGAGCAAAGTGCTGGTTGCCTCCTCTTCACCATTCAAGTGGTGGAACTAATTGCTCGAGCGATCACTTGGAAATAGGTAGTCACACTGGCTCAGTTCCTAAGGCACTCTCTACAAATTGTCATGCCCCAATTTTTAATTACTCATAAACATTACCAAAAGCCTTTAATTTAGGTCCATTTTTTTTTTATAACAAATATCTATTACTCTTGAGTAATAGAAACACAATAACACTTGTTCTCTCTTTTAGTGAATACAACAATAATAATAGTACATGTCAAGCTTCTGCTACGGAGTTACAAATAAATAATTACAAATGTCAGTGTATAGAATTCATTTCTTTCACATCTACTATGAAATTACACATAAAAGGTACATGAACTTCTTAGTCCTCCAACCAATCAATTCGACTTCTTTTCGTGTAAGAAAAATAAAACAACAAGGGATTAGCACAATTGTCTAGTAGGATTCTCATAGATCCATAACAATAACTAACACATAGATGGAAATGATCATGCACGCAGGGTGATACCATATAGTAAGGTGATGTTTTGTAATCTCAAAATATCATACGTAGAGTACATTTTTCTCAAAATTTATTTAAACATTTAAGAAAAACCTTCACCCATAAAAATTATCCCTTATCATTAGAAAGCCATAAATCATTTTTGAAAACAAATATGTTCAAGGAACAACATCATTTTAAATTTATTAACCAATTCCAAAATATTGCTCATTTAATTTTCATTTTTCCTTTTCACTAATTACATTTATTATAACACCATACACTCCATTCCCTTAATACTCAAAACAACCCTTATACACTACATTCCCACTGGTTTATTCATTTTTGTTGTAACTCATTAACGTAGAAATCCAAATATCCTTTATATTCAATAACAGTTCTCCTACACTCAACTCCTACGTGTCTAACAGCTACATCACATCCACATTTGTGTTATCAATTATAATCCAACATATCACAACTATATCACATCCACATTTGTATTATCAATTATAATTTAACATATCACAGGGATAATAAACTCTTTTAATTCAATCTCTTCATTAATTGCAAAACAAAACTCTTAATCTTTCCTCATAGTTGCAAATAACCCAGTGAATTCATTATCACCAACCCCTTATCCAATTACTATTTCGTTTTCTATTCTTTTCAAATAATTTCTATATGCATTCACCTTTCCATACCAATTACACATCAAATTGCAATTTCATAAGTTCATCACAAGTCACACATATCATCACCGATTCAATGCATTTCACAACACATTCCACCTTTTGCCAACTTGATATGGCGGGATAGTGGCACCCAATTCATAACATCCTTCACCTTTGTCGGCTATTATACGGCGGGAAGTGAACTCCTAAAAACCATTGTCTCAAAAACCATATTCTTCCAAAAAATCATGTTTTTTCACATTTACCGACTGTCATACAGCAGGACGTGGACCCCCAAAAACATTTTCAACTTTAAAACCATCTCCACATTTGCCGGCTATTATATGGCAGGAAGTGGGCACCCAAAAACATTTTCAAAACCATCCATTTTTTCACTTTTGTTGGCTATTATACGGTAGGACTGTGTGGACATCCAAAAACAATTTTTCACTTTTGCCGGCTATTATACGACGGGACTGTGTGGACACCCAAAAATATTTTTCCCACATTCGTCCAGCGATAAGCCTAGACAGGACATTTGGGCACCTTTAATTCAAAACCACCCCAAATTTGCTGGCTATTATACGGTGGGACATGGGCACCCAAAAACATTTTTAACTCCCTGCACAGGTACCAACCACAACACAACCCAACACAACTCAACTCAACCCAACACATCTCAACTCCACACAACACAACTCAACCAAACTCAACACAACTCAACACAACATAATTTAACATAACCCAATACAATTCAACATAACACAATAAAATTCAACACAACCCATTTCAACACCATTCAATACAATTCGACATAATTCAATACAAACTCTTAAACTTAAACATCATTGTTTCATCACAAGGCTCACATCACCCGTACCATTAGTAATTTCATTTCCCCCAAGTTTGGTTTCATATTATAACATAATTTGAAACATCGAGATTAAGAGTTCAATCGCTACTTTTACATAAAATTTTCAAACTCTTTAAAATTTCAATTAAACTTGTACATGTGTAATTTAACACCTTAACTTCATGATTCTACTTTCAATTTAAGCAAAACCATTAACCATCTTCATGAGTCAAACTAGGGTTTTTAAGAGAAATTAAAGAAAAAAACTTTTTATTCCAACTCTTCTATTAATTATATACCCAAATTCATAACCCAACACTTGAAACCGTAAACCTCTAAGTCTCATGATTTATTCACTATCTGCATAAAAATATAAACCTTGTATTTATATAAGAAAATACCACAAATCTATCTATAAATGAGGGTATTGAAGGAGAACTAGAAACCTTTACCTCTTGAAGTAAAGAGATGACGACCCAAAAATCTCCAGCGACTAAACCACAAAACTCTTGGATCAAAAGGAAGCCCATGACGAGATCTACAATCTTTCTCAAATTACCAAGGTGAAAAGATCACTCTAGGTGAGTAGATCTAAAGATCTAAGTGAAAAAAATTGAGTTGAGAGAGAGAAGAGAACTCACGGTGTAGAGAGAGAGAGAGAAAATAAGAGGAAAAGTGAAATGAACAAGTGTTTGGAACTTATTTATACTAGCAAGGTAATAATAGAACAATAGTCCCAAAGTCAAATGAAAAGAACAAGTGTAGACACCCCATTTTTGACCGCCCTTAAGACTTGGGCACTACTGATGGTTTGCTCGGTGTTGAGAGATGTGCAGGGCAAAGAATCAGTTTCTTCGGCTAGAAGAGAGGCAAATCTTTCAAAACACTTTGCTTAGGGTTTTGGAGTTGAAGAAAAGAGGAAAGGAGAGGAGAAAACTAGTTTGGGAGAAGTTCGGCATGAATCCGGGTAGAAGCGAGTCGAGCAGCCCTCGCTGAATCGGGCTTATCTATCTGTACACTTGGATTTTAGCTATGAGGCCACCACCGTCGGAAAGCTTACTTCCGGGGCTTCACTTTGCACTCAAGAATATCCTAGAGACAAGTCCGGGTGGGGGAGATATGATTGGTTGAAGTTGGGTATCATCCCGGTTGGATCGAATCTGCGCGGCTTCACGGAAAAGGGCATAACTTTTTGCACAGGAGGAATTTTGATGCAAGGTTTGCGCCATTGGAAAGCTAACTTCCGGGGCTTCAATTTGGACACCAATCGGCAGTTTTTTGACTTTACCGGCCATCCACCGGCACTATATTTATCCGACCGGCAATTTATTGTGCCGACCGGCACTTTATTTTGCTGACCGGCAATTTTTGCTAGCCGACGACCTTCCGGAGCATTCTGCAGATTGAGTAGATTCCAGCTGTGCCAGCTGGAATGCACAGAATTGATCCCCCACGTGCATGTGTGTTTGTTTTGCACCTTGTGAGCCTTTGAATCCCTTAACCTTCTAGAAGCTTGAACCTTTTGGCCAAGCTTCTCCAAGAAGCTTGGCCAGCTGTTTTAGCTTCCTCTAGAAGCCTTGCACCCCCCTTGAACCCCTTGGCCCCTTTGAAGCTTGTCTTAGAAGCTTAGCATTGCTTATATAAGCACCTCTCCTCCTCCTTTGTTTAGGTTAGAGATTTTTGGAACAAAAAACCAGAGATATATAGATATATCTGATATATACATACATATATCCCTTGATCTCTCACTATATCTCTCCCATTCAACCATCAAACACCCTTGTTCTTGGGCCATTTCTTCATCAACTCATAGCACAAGGCATCCAACGCCCATTCCAGTAGCTTGAGGCTGTTCTCCAAAGCTTAGGAGCACCTAAACTTGGTCCAAGAGGTGCTGATTTGCTGGTCTTCAAGGGTGAGTCCTCATCTTCCCTTTTCTAGCCTTTTCTTGCTTCATATCTAAGCAATAGTTTCTTGCACTTTTGGGCTCCGACCTAAACTTCAAATCATCATATTTTGAGGTCCTCTTCATGTTTGATTGAGGACCTCTTGCTGTTTGAGGACAGTAGCTTGCACTTGCTTCAATATCCTCCTTGAATGCCATAATCTTGCATAGAATTTTTGGCTTGCGTGTGATCTGTTTTAGAGCCTTATGTAAACTGAAAATAGGCTTATTTTGAGCCCCTCTTCAACATTGAAGAAGGGCTCAACACTGTTTGGGACTTCCATGTTGTACTTCCCTTTATATCCTCTTTTTGGTCCCATTTTTGTATGTCTTGGCAGCCCCTGATGTTGCTGTTTTTGGACCTTGATCCGAACTAAAAGTGGCTTTATTTTGACCTCCTGAACATGTTTTATTAAGGGCATTTTCTTGTTTGGTGAATTTTTTGTATACCTCATGTTATAGCCACTTTTGAGCCTCATTTTTGCATTGCATTTCTAATATATTTGTATACTGTTTTTGGGGCTTCCATAAACTGTAAATAGTCTTATTTTGGGCCCCTCTTCAATGTTGTTGAAGGGCCCTAACCTGTTTGGAGTTAGCAGCCGTGAGTTGCTTCATAACCTCATGTTTAGGGCCATTTTTACATGCCATTGTTGCCCTATCTTTGCTTGTTTTTTGGCCATGACTTTTACTAGAAAAATGCTTATTTTGAAGCTGTTTTTCTTCTGTCTTCATGCTCCATGTCCATATTGTGCATGCTTTGTATAGCTGTAAGCCATTTCGGGTGCCAAAAGTCCATGTTTCGGGACTATTCCATGCATCGGGTGTGTTTTCGCCTCATTTCGGGGCTGTTTTTCCCCACATTTCAGTGCTGAAATCCCATTGGCATGTTTGCATATCATTTTCCATGCCATTGCATTGCATATGCCATTGCATCGGTTTGCGTGCCCGTGCGCACGCATTTCGAGGCACTTCATTTTCTCCCATTGGCCACTGTTTTGGGCCTAACTAGAGCTGCCTAATTCATGTTTAAGACCATCCCTTGCTTATTTGCATGCTCACCTTGCATGTTTGCTTGTATCGACATGTTGCATCCTTAGCTCGTATGCCTAAGTTGCATTGCATCTTGCATGCATCACCTTGCCTCTTGAGATGAGTATGATAGAGGTTAGGCCTCCTTGTGTGTTTATTTGGCTTGCATGCATTTTGAAATTGAAGTTGCACACTTGATTCTTTGGGCCATCATGCATGGAAATGCGTGATTGGTGGTCCGAGAACCGAGGCACATGTCCCTTTGAGTCATTACAATGATAAGAGACATAGTTGGTGCATATATGCCTTGAAATGTGCTGCCATGCTTTGCCTTGTCCTCTGTTGCTGTGGGTTGCAGGTTCTGCAGGAATACTCTGCCGACCGGCAGTGTAAGGTGCCGGCCGGCAACAACTTCTCTGCCGACAACTTCATTTGGTGCCGATGATCATACAACACTGCCGGTGGAAATTTCATCTAGCCGGTGGTGATCCCCTCTGTCCAAGGATGCAGTCCGGAGGTTTTGACAGCCTCCAGAGGAGTGAAGGAAGGAAAACTGAGGCAGCCTATGCATGGCGGCGCGTTTCCCGAGGCGTTTACTGCTTTTCTTAGTCTATTTTAATTTGTTAATTAAATTAGGCAATTTGTAACATTTAATTAGCTTGTGTAGTTAATTAATTTGTAATATTTATTCGGTCCCTCCGAGCGAGGGCAAACTTGTAATAAGTGTGGGTGCGTGTGTGTATGTCTTCCAACCCCCACTTCTTTCTCCCTTTTATTTACCTGCTTATGATGGTAGATTAGGGCACATTTATTTTAGCATACCTTATGCTATGCATGCGTGTATTCATGCATTTGTTGACATGCATCAGGCTCGGCACATCATGCTAACTGCATTTGTACTTTAATTTCAAAGTTGAATACGCGCATCAATTGATTGCATCTCACATGCCATGCTTGGGTTAGCCGAGCCTACTCTAAATTGCATCCTTGCCTGTGTTGCATTAGCCACTTAACATAAACTAGGGACATGCATGTTTGCTAACTAGTTTATTATTCTGGCACGGAGTACTATGTAAGTATTTATGCTTTAGCATCCCGCATGCGTGTGAGTGTTGCCATGACAGTATGCTTAACATGTGGCTAGATGCTTATGTGTTATAAATTGTTTGAATGCCTGTGGATGGAGGTTGAATTACCTAAATTGGAATAATGCATTAAAACTGTAAGTTTTAAGCCCACTAGATAGTGGCAAAATCATCTTCTCTAAAAGCCCACTTAAGGGTGGCAAAATCTGCATTTTAGCCTACTTGCGAGTAGCAAACCATTTTCAAAATAAACATGAAATGTTTTGTTCCAATTTGGGCGATTTGGTCTATACTTGTTTGCTGCGCGCATAACATAGTAATTCTAGGCTAACAATTGGTTTAAGAACACATAAAGTTTTCAAAAACGGATATCACGGTTAGTAGAGGCCGGTCTTCGGACCGGGCGAAAGGGGGTGCTCATAGCTGACCTTCCCCGATCGTACCCAAGCTCCCGAGTCGAGACAACTCCGGTGATGACGGACATGTGGCCTTCGGCACCGAGTCAGGGTTTCCTAAATTCTCCCATTTTAAAATATTTAGGTGGCGACTCTATATCTGGCAAAGCAGTCCATGTTTGGCACTACTTTTTCAAAAATCTGTTTCTCAAAACGATTTGCCAGATTTGGACTCTTTGGTTCAGATTAAGAACCGTGACACAAATCGAGTCCGAACTGTAGCATGAGGCCCACGCGGGCGCGTCTACAACAAGTCAAAAACCCCCCAAAAGTAGGGTCCAAACCGACCTAAAAATCTGAAAATTACACACAGGGGTTGACCCTTTAGACAGAGGTGTCGACCCTCTAGGAAGAAAAGCTGAGGCAGTAGTGTATGCAGAGGACAAGGTGTCGGCACTAAATTCCAGCAAGCAACCTCCAGATTCAGCAATAGACAAGGGTTGACCCTTTCCAAACTGGTGTTGACCTTTGAGGCTAACAACAAAAGACAAGTGTCGACACCACCAAGATTGGTGTCGACCCCAGAACAAGATTTTTAAGTTCTCAAACAACTTTTCAACATAAACAAGCGTCAACGAACAATCTCAACATGTTTAAATCGATTTGTGCTCCTTCAAAACCAAGATACAACAACTCTAAAGACTTCCACAAAGAAAATAAAGGAATTAAACACACCTTCTAATAGATTCAAGGATACAAGTGTTACACAAATCAACCTTATTTTCATATGTAACTATTACTTAAGTTTACAATGTAAATAAGGAAATACCCTCATTTGGATTCAAAAAAAAAAAATATTAAAAAAAAAAAATCAAAATCCAATAAAATTGAAAAAATAATTTTTCGAAAAATTTTTTTAAGTCAGACATTGAAGGAAAGGGGTTAACCTCGTAGAAAAATCCCATAAAATCAAATTAAGCTATTTACTATATAAGAAACAATTAGTGCTAAAAGTTATTTTCAAAATCGTAAGTTTTGAAAATTTCAATTTTATATTTAGAATCTTTTGACAAATTTTTTTTTAATACGACCATTTTTATACGAAAAAGAGTAAGGGTCAGATCTCGACCAGAGCCGTTACAATCTCCCCCACTTAGAAAATTTTGTTTTTGAAATTTAGACAACTCAAGATACAAGGGTTTGACAATGCTAAAAGAAGCCAACATCGGGACAGATGCTTGCTGATCAATCATTACCAGTTTATGGTCGACAACGGATTTCAAGGGAAAAGTTTCCCAATATAAGAGTTTTGCATGGTCAACAAGAAACAATTCACACACACCAATTACAACCTTGACACTCCCACGAACGAAGCTAAAGTGACATAACAATTTAAGGATAGAATGATTTTGAACAAAATTATAACCACTACTCCAGAATTTAATCCCAAATAAGGGATAGCTTTCACATTTCAGTCTCAAAACCAGTGTTCCAATGACCAAATGATATAAGTAGCAACACTAGATAATGAGTCTTTCCTCTGACTCATTCACAAGGATTACAACAATTCTTCAAGTCAAAATAGGCAGCTTCATTATGTATGGGCCCTTGATTAGTAAAATTAGGCAATGATGAGCATTAATACTTCTAACAAACATAAGAACTCATTGTGCCTACGAGATTAAAAGTAAAGAAAAACATCTCACTAGTACGCCCTACATTACGTATACCTCTAATCACATTCAATGCAAGAAACAACTCTAGGGTCGCTTGACAACCGAAACCTCAAAAGATAAACTCTCACTTAATACTAGGGGGTTCTTGTGACGCCCCGAATCTACACTATTGGTTGCAGTCAAGGGAGAGTCACTAATGAGTCCTATGGTTAATAACCAAGTAAGATTCCAGATTGCCGGAGGAGTCAAATTAGCCTCCTTTCTAAGTCCAGCTTTCTTAGGCAGCGTACTACCCTTTTGACAGATCTTAAAAGGTATTGACACAAGGTCTCATAAGCAACGATAAGGTTCATACATATAAATATTAGAATATAAGTACATAGCAACCACAAATATCCTTAATTTCAAAAGCTTGTTCATTACATTACATCCTAAAAAGAAAATTTAAAACTTCATATGAGCCTTACAAAATATCAAAAGGAATTTCTAACTTTCCTAAGATAGCCAAAAGTCTTCAAAGGTTTCAGGCTCGTCGTCTCCAGCTATAAGCTCCTCTTCGGCACCTGGCATGATACGCCGTGAGCTTTGAATGCCCAGTAAACACACACACACCCCATCCATTTTTTCCAGTCCAATACACAATCACAAATATAACATCAAGTAGTAAAGCATGATACTCAACTAAATAAATAAAGGGTTACAAGTTAGATGTTAGTAAACTAGAAATCCCCCAAAGAGACTTCATCCTCCAAACCACAAGAATCGAACGCGGATTATTCGGTATGCCCCCTCTTTTGCTGCTTTGTTGCAGAACTAACCTCGGATGCCTACCAACAGTTATATACTGCGTAGCGCCAACCGTAGGGCCTCAAAAGAGATGGTAAAATAGGGCCTTGCCTAAATCCCTCCTCACACCAAACCACCTAGGGTCCGAATACAACCGTTCCGTTCAAGGGTTTCGAAAATCACTTGCGCAAGACTTTAAATTCCAAATAGGGAACGCATCCCAATAATCCATACATCACACATTATCATCTTTTCATTACTCAAGTGATCGAAAACCCAATACCATCCCGATTAAGTTTCCCGTGGAGTTAAATGTTTTAAAACAAGGTTAGACCAACTTAACAAAATAATAATATCCACATAAGCATGCATCATTAAGATGAAGAGGATAAAGAACATAGCTATAACACATACAATATCATGCCAAGATATGATTATAAGCTAATAAGCATTTTTTATAAGCACAAGAGCATAAAACACCCATGCACAACAGAATTTCCAGATTCAATATCACATAAGGATTAGAATGAAAGGACTATTTTAGATTTTTCACCAGACTTGGCCTTCCTATGGTTCGTAGAGAATTTAATCTAGTTTCCAGAATATATTTCGGAAATGGGATAGCTTTTCTAGATTTTAAGTTATTTAGAAAACACACCAGCACTGTCCAGATTCGTCGACCGTTACGAAAATTTGATTTTCTTGCAAACCGCACACTGTTTTTCAATGAAACAAATTTTAGTTGAAAGATAACTCCTTAAGGAAGATTTTGACATAAAATAGAGGTCCAAAATAATTTTCTACAATTTTATAGAAATTTTGAAAGTTGGCTGCAAAAATAGATTCTAAGGCACAATACCCAAAACAAGAAGATTTGTGAGAAAAGAGATCCACTACGGGAAAATTTTCATTTATTTTGTGATGAAAACATGCTAACTAATATATATTAAACTCAGAAAATTTTCTTGAAGGTGTGCCTTTGGAAAGTTTAAGAGATTGGTATGAAAAAGATAGTCTTGTACAGAAATGAGGGAAACTACAAGAGAGGTAGGATCATGGCTCAACTCTTATCATTTATAACACAAGTAACTCATCAATGACACATCTGAAAACAATGTTTTGAACCCTTAAGAACATGTACTTGAAAAAGGAAAATGAAAGAGAAGGTTGTGTTGTGGCTTACTTGCTAGGCTTGAACAAGATGGCTCTCCTCTTCCTTCCTCTCCCTCTCCTTTCTCTTCTCTAGGCCGAATGTGGGTGTGAGTGTGTTGCTTGTGTTTGCCATACTAGGGGGTGGTGGTATTTATAGGCAAATTTTGGTGTAAAAAGACATAAAGGCCCACCAGTTGTAATTGGATGGAAAAGTTAGGATTCACTTGGAGTCTAATGAAATAGGGAGTGATTAGGGAGCTTAATCATGGGATTAGACAATATCTAGTTGGTCTCTAGTTGGAGTGAAACTAGTGTTGGAAACAAAACCCTAGATTTAGGGGTACTAGGTGCTACGATTTCTAGGATACCATAATTGCAATTTCTTGAAAATAGGCCCCTCACAATCTCCTAGGGTGGCCGGCCATTGGGAAGGGAGATGGGGCATTTTTTTATTCAATATAGGTACTAGGGACACATTCCTTAATGTATATATATATAGATCTCTGTGGAGAAGTGGTTTGGAAATACTCTTCAGATCCTGGGAGACGCTAGTGATCCTCAGCTAGTCACCTTAAAAGATACAAACACTCTGGTCGGGGGTGTCGGAATTAGCACTCCGACGGACAAGTCAGTTCAGATACTCAGGATAGCTTGTTTACTAAGTTAAGTGCAGTGATTCTTACATACCGTTCTAAATCTGTGATTCTTGTATTTATACTTGCTTTTTGGGCCTTGGGGTCTGAGCCTACTTTTACCCCATTCCCCTTTTATTTATTCGGAGCTACTGATCTCTTGCTATTCGGCCTTTCTAACGTATTCAGCATCCTAGTCACGCAATATGGAGCTGAATAATATATGATTTCTGGGGTACGCACCTTCTGACTCTTCTATTCATTCGGCTCCCATAATTGTCCCCCGAGCACTTTACCAACGACAGTTGGCTGGAGTGCTTGGTTCTGAATTTCGAAAGCCAAAGCCAAAATTCGGCGGTTGGCCTCATCCTCATGCGAATATCTAAGCGCACCCCTTTCGGTTGTCGTGTCGACTTCCTGCCCTCTGTTAAGTGTCTATTTATTGCGATTTAAAATTTTGACATCCTTTTGAGTATGTATTTTATGACGCTCGTCACTGGATTGCCTTTTGAATCGTCCCTGTAACTCTCTTCTCCGATATCCTCTTCGTCCTTTGTAAGTTATCTCCTTCCTTGCTTTGAAGACTCTTTCTGGTTTATTCCTTCCTTGGGATATTCTTATAAACTGTAGGGTATGACGAAACATTTAAAAGACCTCCTCTCGTCAGATTGAATTGCTGGCTTTAAACGCTATTTCTCCATTCCTGATAATGTCCGTCTGTCATTTGTGGAAGACGGCACTCTTGATATGGAGAGGGAGGACAAAACCTCGATTGTCTTTCCTCTTTTGGCAATCGCAGAGGGTGGAGTCCGTTTTCCCCTTCACCCGTTTCTTAGGGCTATGCTTCGCCATTGGGGTTTAATCCCTTCCCAATTCAATGTGAATTTCTTTAGAATTATAATGGGGGTTATATTGCTCAACCGTCGCCTTAGAATTAACCTTGGCATTCCAGCCATCCGGCATTGCTATGCCTTGGCTAAGTCTTCTGGTCAGCACGGGCGTTTCTTCCTTAGGGCCAAGGATATCGACCATCAGCTACTTACTACGCATTCTAATTCTGGGAAACGAGTTGATGATGTTATGGTCGTTGTCCAGGGTAACTGGGAATTTGGCGAAGGGGAGGATCACGTCAACCCTATTTCTAGACGGAGGGGCGAGCCAGGTGGCCGATTGCCTTCTCACTTTTATTATTTGTTCATTTTTGTTGTAAAGCCTCTTCTTTGAAATGTTACGGCTTGGCTTGTGCAAGGAACGATTTGAAGAAAGTCCTGTCTTTGACTGACGACGCCGTTCTTTCGGATATCAAAGTTGCGCTCAAGTATTTCGGCCGTCGAAGTCTTCAGAAACAAGGGAGGGCAGCCCACGTTCTGTTTCGTTACGAGCCGACATATATGACCTTCTTGGTGGCGGAAAATATCCCGGTTCCAGAGGGTGAAGATTCTCTTATTGCTCTTATTTTGTCCAACTTCAAAAACTTGAGGCAGGTTGGTTTTGAAGGGTCTGATTCGGAGCGGGATGTGGCTAATGTTGCCGAATCAGATCAGTACGAAACTGAGTCTGACAAGGTATTGAATTCGGCCGATCCTCCATCCACTTCGGGTCGTGGGGATCTTTCACTTGACGGCATTTTTCACGGCTTAGAGGATCTTCTCGCCGTAGGCCCCGAAGACATGGCCGGGTTAAGCTTGACAAAACTTGCTAGGAAGGCGAATGCGAAAAGGTTGGCTGCGTGGCGAAGAGCGGAGGCCCTTCTGTCTGAAGTACCACCCGCCACCAAATCTCAACTCTCCCTGTCTGTTAGCGAATCAGAGTCCTTGCGCGTTATTGAGGTGGAGATAGCAAAAAATCAGAATGCTGAATCTACTTTGATCGTGCAGGCAGGCCAAGAAGTTGAGGAAGAGGCTGAGAAATGCCTTGCCGAGTTTGAGGCCGGCTCAGAAGAACAAGGCGGCAAACACCCTCGATTAGAGGGATTGAATGTGATCGTTCCTTTTGTCATTCAGCCGATGATAAAAAACATGCCGATTTCTTCTGATGCTTCGGCGCTTAAAGATCCAGAAGTCGCATTCAGCTTGGCTACGTCTGTGTCGTTGTCGTCTGACAGGGAGGCTTTCCGGGTGGAACCAGATCTGAATGCGACAGCACTAGCCGCCCAATTGGCGCTTTTGGTACATATTCGGACTTTGCTTCACTTAATCCAAATACTGTTGAAGTTATGGTTTTAAATTCTTGTTTTGCAGACCGTCGGAAGGATAGCCGATATGGGCCCATTGCGACGTCGTCAAACAGATTGGTCGTTTACGAAAGAAAGTTGAGGGCCAGAGGAGAAGGGCCGAGGTCGAAGCTTTGAGGGCGAACAAGAAAGCCTCATGGGCCGAGGTCGAGGTTGAGAGGGCTCGTAGCGCGGATCAATTAAGATCGGATGCCGAGAAGGCGGCATATGCGAGCGAAGATGCGCTCAAATTGGCCCAGAAGGCGGTCTCCAAACTGGAGGCTGAGTTGGCTGAAATGAAGGCGGCGAAGGAAACAGCCGACTCGGAGGCTTCCAAAGTATTCGAGGCCAGGAAAAATGCTGGACTCACCAAGTATTTGGACTAAGTCCCCAAGTTTGAAAATCGGGGATTCAAACATGGCTGGCACAAAGCCCTTGCTGCTGCTAAAGTTTCATTGATTATGCCAATACCATATGAGCAAGTGGATGTTGAGCCATTGGAGTCTGATTTCGATGACTGATCTAGGCGACTGACATGGTTTTTAGGATGTCGAATGTATTTTTACAGTTTTTAATTTGGTATTTTTCATGTGTTGCTACAGTCATAGTTTTTTGCTAGGCATTTTCATGCGGGCTTGTAGCTTTTTGTTTAGTAATTTGCATATATAAAATTTCATGAGTTGTGCTCAACTTGCTAAGGAAAATGTTGTTGATGAATGATATTGCTTTCGGTTATGGTTAGATTGGCTGCTTAGCTTAGGTATTTGGCCGACCAGATTAGTAAATTTGCCCTTGCCTTAGCCAGGGCGCGAGCTTGCGAAGCCGAATAGGCCTAACTCGTGGGCTGGCTGAGGCACAGATTGATCGGCGCTTGCGCTTGAAAACATGGCCGACCAGATTAGTAAATCTACCCTTGCCTTAGCTAGGGCGCGAGCTTGGGAAGCCGAATGGGCCTAACTCGTGGGCTGGCTGAGGCACAGAGTGATCGGCACTTGGCTTGAAAACATGGCCGACCAAATTAGTAAATCTGTCTTTGCCTTGGCTAGGGCGCGAGCTTACGAAGCCGAATGGGCCTAACTCGTGGGCAGGCTGAGGCACAGACTGATCGGTGTTTGCGCTTGAAAATATGGCCGACCAGATTAGTAAATTTGCCCTTGCCTTAGCCAGGGAGCGAGCTTGGGAAACTGAATGGGCCTAACTCGTGGGCTGGTTGAGGCACAGACTGATCGGCACTTGCACTTGAAAACATGGCCGACCAGATTAGTAAATCTGCCCTTGCCTTAGCAGGGGCGCGAGCTTGGGAAGCCGAATGGGCCTAACTCATGGGCTGGCTGAGGCACAGACTGATCGGTGCTTGCGCTTGAAAACATGGCCAACCAGATTAGTAAATCTGCTGTTACCTTAGCCAGGGCGCGTGCTTGCGAAGCTGAATGGGCCTAACGTGGGCTGGCTGAGGCACAGAGTGATCGGCACTTGCGCTTGAAAACATGGCCGACCAGATTAGTAAATCTGCCCTTGCCTTGGCCAAGGCGTGAGCTTGGGAAGACGAATGGGCCTAACTCATGGGCTGGACAATTATCATCCGCCTTTTGACGTTTGGGATTACTGACGTTGCCTTAGGAGAGCTGCATACATTGAAGGATAAATGGGGCGGGTACATGCCAGAGGCCCTACTTATTTCCATTCAGGCAACTTGGGAGGGACGAAGATTAGCTGAATTAGACGCCGCAATGAGTCGCAGTAGCGAGCCTATGCATACGGGAAGAAGGACGTCCAAGGATTGGGAAACACAGCAGCCCCTTAGTCGTCGAAGCAGATCGCCCCGAAAGGACAGGTAACAGTGGGGAAATTCTCCGCGCCCGCAACCGAGAATCAAGCCCGATGCGACGCCATGACCGTTGAGTTTTGCATTTTTTGTGAGGAATAAACCAATGACGGAGGCGGATTGTATCATTAATGACCCAGGTGTGGCAGTCGAGTTCGCTTGACAGATCTTCCCGCCAGAAGTCCAACAATCGATGGTCGGACGTCAAGATTTTGAAGTATTTTGAGACAGCATACATGGGGCCGTGAAAGGACTATATACTGCTTATGAAGTCGACATGCGTCTGTGAGGAAGCGTGACGTGAGAGTGAGAAGAAGGACGAAAGGAATCGCAGCCTGGAGATTCGCGCGGAAAAGGCTGAGCGTGAGCTTCGGGAGCTGAAGAATGTTCAAACGAGCGCGTCGGTGGCGGCCGGTCAATCTAAATTGGTCGTTGAGGAGAGAGTGACCCAATGAACCTCGGGTTATGAAAAGGGGTTTCAGGATGGCCTGAAGGTCAGGATAGAGAAGACCAAATGAGACCTTGCCGAGGAGGTCTGCTGATGTGAAAATCGTGGATTCAAGCATGGCTGGATCAAGGCCCTTCAAATCGAGAAAGCTCTCGAAGCCATGGGCATTGATTCGGCTTCGCCCCTGTATCATCGTCACTACTTACCCTATTTCGATTTCGAAATTGAGAAGAGCGACGATAAGAGTGCCGAATAAATAGACTTTGGAACGCGAGAACAGACTTCGCGCCGAACAAATAGAATTTCTTTTATTTTCAACGTTCGTATTTGGTCTTGAAATGTTATGTGCTTAATTAAACGTATTATTTTAATTTACTGGCAAGTTTTGTGTTGCGTGGTGCAAATGTTTAAGCCTGCATTGACCGGCTCGAATTAAGAACAATTCTCAGTGAATATTTATTTGGCCAGTGGAGTGGTCCGAATGCATCTCTCACAAAGGCTCCGAATTCGAAGTCTTAATCGGCCTTAAGAGGCTTAATCGGCCCTAAGATGTCATTTGCCAAAAAGGAGATCCGAATCCGGAGACTTAATCCGCCCTAAGGTGTCATGCACCAAAAGCGGCTCCGAATTCGGAGACTTAATTGACCCTAAGGTGTCATGCACCAAAAGGGTCCCTGAATCTGGAGACTTTAATTTGGCCAATTGTGATATCCACGAAGGGCGCTCCAAATCCGGAGACTTAATCGGCCCTAAGGTGTCATGCACCAAAAGGGGCTCCGAATCTGGAGACTTTAATTTGCCCAATCGTGATATCCACGAAGGGCGCTCAGAATCCGGAGACTTAATCATCCCTAAGGTGTCATGCACCAAAAGGGGCTCCGAATCCGGAGACTTTAATTTGGCCCTAAGGTGTCATGCACCAAAAGGGGCTCCGAATTCAGAGACTTTAATTTGGCCAATCGTGATATCCATGAAGGGCGTTCCAAATCTGGAGACTTAATCGGCCCTAAGGTGTCATGCACCAAAAGGGGCTCCGAATCCAGAGAATTTAATTTCGCTCTAAGGTGTCATGTACCAAAAGGGGCTCTGAATCCGGAGACTTTAATTTGGCCAATCGTGATATCCACGAAGGGCGCTCCAAATCCGGAGACTTAATCGGCCCTAAGGTGTCATGCACCAAAAGGGGGCTCCAAATTTGGAGACTTTATTTTGGCCTTAGAAGGCTTAATCGGCCCTTAAAGGCTTGGGAGCGAGCTTGAGAAAACGAGAAGCTTTGTATTGCAATGGTGGAATATGTACAAGTATCAAGCCCACAAGTCGGGTCAATGATAGAATGTACGTAAATGTGTTGAATTCCAAGGCCGTGGTAGGCTTCTTCCTGACATGTTTGAGAGCCGGTATGCCCCTGTTCCTGCGATGGATTCTATCTGATAGGGGCCGTCCCAGTTTGGATCCAATTTTCCATCGGTCGGTCTCCAGTCGGCTGGAAGTACCTTCTTTAGGACCAACTCTCTTGGCGTGTATCGGCGCAGCTGAACTCGCTGATTATATGACTTGGCGAGCTGCTGCTGATACCGTGCCATGGATGCCAGGGCCCAGTCTCTTCGTTCTTCGATTAGAATCAGATCCAAGGCAAGCATCATGTCGTTTCGGCTTGTATCAAAAACTTGCGATTTCAGAGTTGGGAAGCCGATTTCCAGGGGTAAGATTGCCTGGGTTCCAAAGCATAGAGTAAACGGCGTTTCTCTAGTGGATCTCCTCGGCGTAGTACGATGAGCCCACAATACACTCGGCAATTCTTCGACCCATTTGCCTTTAGCTTTTTCCAGCCTCTTTTTGAGGCCGTCCAAGATGGATTTGTTAGAGGCTTCGGCTTGACCATTACTTTGGGGGTAGGCTGGTGTAGAGAAGTAAGGCTGAATGCCATATTTGCTGTATAACTCTCGATATACGCCACAATCGAACTGGGTGCCATTGTCTGAGATGAGAGCTCTCGGAATGCCGAACCGTGTTATGATGTTTCTCCATACAAAGCTTTTAATGTTGGCATCTCGTATATGTGTTAAAGCCTCCGCTTCGACCCATTTTATGAAGTAATCTGTCGCGGTGATTAAGAATCGCTTGTTCCCTGGGGCCCTCGGCAATGGTCCTACGATATCAAGTCCCCACTGAGCAAACGGCCAGGGACTAGTGATAGAGTTCAACCCTTTGGCAGGCAGATGGGTTAATGGGGAGAACTTTTGGCACTGTTTGCATTTTTTTACATAACTCTCTGCGTCAGCTCTCATTATCGGCCAATAATACCCCTGTGTTATAGCTCAATGGGCCAGGGAGCGTCCGCCAGAATGGGCACCACAACTACCCTCATGTATCTCTGTCAGAAGCTCCTCCACTTTGTCAGGGTGCACGCATTTCAAATATGGACCAGAGAGGGACTTTTTATAAAGCCCTCATTGCGGATCCAGATAGTATCGCAGGGCTTTATTCCGCAACTTGTGTGCTTCTTTTTTGTCCTCTGGGAGTTGTTCAGAAGAGAGGAATGCAGCAATGGGGTCCATCCAGCTTGGTACGGATTCTATAACGTTGACGTGGATTTCCTCCAAAGGGCCAATACTCGGCTCTGGGATGAAGCCTACTTCGATAGTCTGTTTGATCTCAGAATTGATGGCGGAGGCTAGGCACGCCAAGGCATCCGCGTGTGTGTTCTGGTAGCGTGTTATTTGGTTCAGTTCGTGATGGTCAAATTTTGCCAGCAAGGAATTGGCCATTTTCATTTAGGCCGCCATACGGTCGTTTCTTACCACGTACTCCCTCTTTAGCTGACAGATTACCAATTTTGAATCACAAAACACAAACAGACGCCGAGCGCCAAGAAGGTGCGCATTCTGCAGACCGGCTAGAAGGGCTTCGTATTTGGCTTCGTTATTTGATGCTTCGAAGCCAAGCTTGACGGCCTGCTTAATTACTGCGTCGTCTAGAGACATGATTACAACTCTGGCGCCGCTGCCCCTTTGGTTAGACGATCCATCACAGTATAATTGCCAAATATCCCCGACATAAATTCTCTAGTTCGGGTTTGGTCGAACTTCAGCCTTTGGTCGAATTTCGTCAGGTTTGAGGTTGGCAAGCTCGCCTGTGAATTCGGCAACAAAGTCGGCCAACACCTGCCCCTTGATTGCGGTTTTAGGTAAAAACTGAATGTCGTATTGGCCGAGTTCAAGAGCCCATTTTGAAACACGTCCTGATGCTTCTGCACTCTGTAGTACTGATCGAAGGGGATAATCTGTTAGCACCCCAATGCTATGTCCCTGGAAGTAATGCATCAATTTTCTTGCCGCCGTGACTAGGGCTAAGATGAGTTTTTCCAGCAAAAGGTAGCGTGTTTCGGCGTCAACCATTGCCTTGCTCACATAATACACTGGCCGTTGCTCCCCTTCCTCCTCTTTTAGCAGTACGGCGCTGACGGCCCTATCAAAAACTGCCAGATATAGAATGAGCGGGTCACCAGTGGCGGGTGTTGTCAAGAGAGGTACTGAGCGGAGGTAGGTCTTGAGTTCGTTGAAAGCTGTTTCACATTCGGCGGACCATTTAAAAGCCTTACCCTACCGTAGTGTCTGAAAGAATTGTCGGTAGCGATCTGTAAACCGGCTGATGAACCTGTTGAGTGCAGCGGCCATCCCCATCAACTTTTGGACTTCTTTTACTAAACAGGGGGAGCCGAGTTCCAAGATTGCTGTGACTTGCCTCGGGTTGGCTTTGATTCTTCGGTGATTGACGATGTAACCTAGGAATTTGCTAGAGCCGATTCCGAACGCACACTTGGAAGCGTTCAGTTTCATTCTGTATTTGCGTAAGATGCTGAATGTCTTTTCTAGATCGGCTATATGATTCTATTCTTTTTTGGACTTGACCACCATATCATCGATGTATACTTCCATAGTATGGCCGAGTTGCTCTTTAAACATGGTGGTGACCAGCCTTTGGTAGGTTGCCCCTGCATTCTTCAGCCCAAAAGGCATAACTTTGTAGCAGTAGGTTCCTCTTGGGGTGAGGAATGCGGTTTTGTCCTGGTCATCTGGATGCATGGCAATTTGATGGTAGCCTCTGTAAGCATCGAGGAAGCTCATGTGTTGATGGCGTGCCGCTGCATCGACAGGCTGGTCGATTCTGGGTAGAGGAAAACAGTCTTTGGGGCAAGCTTTGTTCAGATCCGTGAAATCGACGCACACTCGCCAAGTTCCATTTTTCTTCTTCACTACCACTGTATTGGAGAGCCACGTAGGGTAAGTGACTTCTCTAATTGCCCCAGCGTCAAGAAGTCTGTCTACCTCCTCAACAATGGCGGCAGTGTGCTCCGCGGCTGACCGCCGGCCTTTCTGAATGATCGGCTTACATTTGGGATCGACGTTCAGATGGTGCTGTGAAATTGACGGGTCTATTCCCGGCATTTCATACGGAGTCCACGCAAAGACGTCGAGGTTGTTGAGCAAGAAAGAGATCAGCTGCTGCCTGTCGGCCTGATTCAGAGAAGCGCTGATCATGAAGAACTTTTCTGGGTTTCCATCGATGTTAACTCGGTCTAAACCTTCCGTGGCCTTCTCATTTGGATGCCGCCCAATGTCATCCAGGATCTCCCGATTCGGCACCTCAAATGGAGTTTACTTGCAGTTCCTTTGGCGTTTTGGCGGCAAGGAGATAATATGCTTGTGCCGATTTTTGGAAGCCGAGGATTTGCTCAATGCCGTGTTTTGTTAGGAAACATAGCAGTTGATGATAGGTGCTTGGGATGGCCTGCAAGGTATGCAACCACGATCGCCCGATGATGAGATTGTAAGCCTGACGACCAAGAATTCCACATCCACCGTTCTGGAACCTGCTCGGACGGGTAAGCTGATCTTTCCCAATGGGTACTTTGGATTGGCATTGAAACCGAATAGTGGATAACGAGCTGGACTCAGGTCTGACTCATTGAATTCGAGTTTGATGAAGGTTTTATAATACATAACCTCTGAAGTACTGCCCTGGTCGATAAGAATGCGTTCGATAGTGAACCGGTTTACGCGTAGCTTAACAACCAATGGATCGATGTGAGGGAGTGTTAAGCCGATCAAATCAGAGTCGTCAAAGGTGATACTTGGCATTTCTCAGGGCCTCTTTGCTGGCGTGAGTTACTGTTGGGGGCCTGGATGTGATTGGATCGCATGTACGGCCGGGGCTGCTGGCAGGCTGTATATCATGTAGACGGTGTCAAGCGGAAATGCATCCTTTGGGAGGGCAGGTGTTTTGATCGCACTCCTCCAGATGCATTGTTAGAGACGTTCGTCCTTTGCTAACTCCTCAAGATGATCTGTTGAGGCATAACGGCCGTCAATTTCTTGCTGTCGGGCTTGAGATCGTCGATCATCTGCCCTCAGGGGTCGCTCAGAAGCCTGGCGCACTGTTTGTTTGGATTTTGCTATTTCCGAGGCCAGATTGCGACGAAGGCGTTCGTTCTCAGCGATGATGTTGTCCAACCTCTGTTTGGTTTTCCTAGATTGTGCCATGGTCGCTTGTATTGTCTTTTGCGTTGGGTTTGAAGATGAGCAGAGGTTTAAGGTAAGTCTTGCTGCGATGGTTTTTGGTCCAAGCGAGTTTGCTGGAGTGAGGTCATCCCTCTATGTGGTCTCGTCAGTGGCTATCGGAGAATCTTCAGTCACGCCTGCCACGGATGTATTTGAGTATTCCCACAGATGGCGCCCATTGTGGAGAAGTGGTTTGGAAATACTCTTTAGATCCTGGGAGACGCTAGTGATCCTCAGCTAGTCACCTGAAAAGATACAAACACTCCGGTTGGGAGTGCCGGAATTAGCACTCCGACGGACAAGTCAGTTCAGACACTCAGGATAGCTTGTTTACTAAGTTAAGTGAAGTGATTCTTACATACCTTTCTAAATCTGTGGTTCTTGTATTTATACTTGCTTTTTGGGCCTCGGGGCCAGAGCCTACTTTTACCCCATTTCCCTTTTATTTATTCGGAGCTACTGATCTCCGGCTATTCGGCCTTCCTAACGTATTCGGCATCTTAGTCACGCAATATGGAGCCGAATAATATCTGATTTTTGGGGTATGCACCTTCCGACTCTTCTATTCATTTGGCTCCCACAATCTCAATTTGATTGATGGTACCTATAGTATAAAAGTACATGTACTAGTTTTGGGGTAATTCTTGAATTTAAATAAAGAATGAGGGCTTGGAATTAAACTATCTTACTTATGTAGAATTTAATTAAATTAGGCTAAGGAACCTAATTCAGCTAGGATATTCCTATTTTGATTAAAAAAATGCTAACCGACAAGATTCGAAATAATTCAGGGAACTGAGGGGCTTTAAGAAAATAATTCAAACATTAGGGTTTTTAAAGAGAATATATTTTTCAGGGGCTTCACAGTTCTAAACCAACTCTGGTATGAAAAAAATAGGAATTCTATAAGATATTTGGTCCCTAATATGGCCTCTTGGTGAGTTAAGTTTTAACGAATCAATTTACAATAGTCTAGGCACTTACAATATGGCTAGCAACTAATGCCCACATATTACACAATTGAGTTTTCGAAATATTTATAAGTCAATGCTATTCCTTTTATACCCATCAGTACATTTCCAACATAAAATTTCAATTCTGGAAAAAACCAAATTACAATCCGTAGGAAACTTAATTCCCAACTATTTTTTCAAAACGCACAACCAGTGAAACCCTCAACCGTTGCCCAACAATCCCATAACTACCACGGCGATGCCACAACCCAATCACAATCATACAAGCGATAACCATTCAGAATAATAACAATAAGGTTAAATAAAACAAATGAATAAGTTTTACTCATAAACTTGGAAAGTCGCATTCCCACACAACTACCATTACAATACATCAACTACTCATTACAAATTTCAAGCTCGCAAAAATAATGCTCGTAACTACCCCATCTCGAGGGTTACACGTGACCAACTAGAAACAATTATCAAGCAATTTGCTCGACTTGTCACTCCCTTGAGTCACACACACACACATACACACACACCAAACAAGCAATTCCCATTCACACACCTCATTTTTAGAATTTTGATAAGTTCTGAGGTGACACTTTGTCAACACACCATGTAAGGAAACGATCTACACTACATCATCTACCTATACTCACAAAACACACTACATTCCTTAAAGTCAATGCCACGATACTAACTCCAAACCTGTAACATGACTCCACATCACACTAATATTGTGATGTCCATTGAGATCAAACCTAAATTCAATACCTTCTATAACACGAACTCACTCAATGACAAATATTTATATCATTCCCAAGGATAGTTAATAGAATATTCTATCTCTCACCCTCAAAGTATTCTGAACCAATCACAATGGGACACATGTAAATGTTAACACCAAAATGACCCAAAACTTTTCTATTTGTTAATAAATAAATTAATCTCAAATTAAAATAAAATCTCTCTAAACAAAATTCAATATACATTCATCACCAAAATAATACTGCACATCTATTACAAAATTCTAACTAGAATCATATTTTTAGTACTTCAATCCAATCACTACTAAAACTGCTCCGCCCCTAAAAAAAAATAATTTAACTCAGAAAGTCATTCACCACAGCTTACTAAAATAATATCACCACAAAGCATGATGGAATAAAATTAAAACAAGAAATTATACTCTATCAAGTAAAACTAAATACCTATTAATTGGAACCACCACTAATCACTTAAGCTCAAATGCACCCAACTTAAACTCAATGACAATATTAGACTAACATACCAATAACAAAATTCTCACCACATTCATAAGGAAATGAAGGACCAATACAAGGGACTCACAAATTTCATATCAAGACTACAAGACAACTTATGGTTAATGGATAACGGATACAAAATTAATTTCCATTTTAGTTTCTAGAGCCACACCATCACAACACACACCAAACCTAACCCAAAACAATCACGTATACCTCCGGCTTTTACTATTTCCATCACTAGAAATTTAATCTGACAATAATCAAATTCAATCTCATTCCAATCTACCCAAAAATTCTTTATCTAATTCATTCCCTTAGGATTTGTTACAAGAATTTGAACTAAATAAACTCTCTAGAAAACACATCTCTTACTACACTTTACAATTTCTATCATGTTAAGGCCACACCCATTTCTAAATACATACCACGATAATTGGCTTAAGACCTGACACAAACCTTATAAATTAAGTTAGCCCTACCCAAAGGAATTTAGAACTAGTTTTAGTATTCTAATATCATCACTCTAAGATATTTTACTTTAAGTCACCATATTTATCATTAAAGTCATAACAATCGTACTACTACAACAAGTCTAATCTCTAACCCACTCTACCTCCAAAATCCTTCATTTAGCTCACTTTCATAATTTGATATAAGACTTCAAAAATAGCTACTCCTCATAATGACAAACGATTTACTATGTATTATAGTCTCCATCATTTAAAGGTCATAATTACGTTCACAATTCTACAAAATCATTTAGTGTATGATTCAATACTAATTCTAAAGCATCATGACCCATCTGTTCGGTTCCATTACTCTATCGTACCCCTTTTTCCTGGAGACACTCAAGGTAAAGACAAAATTAGCTCATAGTTTAATACTCCACATAAGTTCGCACACGTCGCACATGAGCTACACATAAACATATACATATGTTTACATCACATAAGACAAACCACATAAGTACATAGTCACATAGATTACATACAAATCACTCTCTTAATATATTAACCAGTCCTACCGAGCTCAAGGACCTCCAAGTGGAAAAAACATTGATTGGGTACCTTTTCAAAAGGATTTTGATGAATGCAATAGGCTCAAGCTGTATCCTAGAAGCTTAACTCCATACCCACATGGTCACATAAACACATAAGGTATATAAGGTAATCTAATGCCCCTTCTTGGCATGATAAACCCATTGTGGCACAAACCACATCCTACAAGCTCAAGGTATTCGAATATGATTATCTTTGATATTAAGTTGTCACGCCTTGGAACTTCTAAGCATTAATAATTACCACTTCATAAAGAGTCTCAACAAGTTTCATATAAACAAGGTTTTCAAAGAACACTTTTATACTGAAAAAGTGGTTTTTAATATGATATGCTCTCATTCTCATTGAACTACAGTCAAAATTTTGGAAGTGTAAGTTTACAATAATTAGAGTTACAATATCATAGTTTAGCAAGTTAGAGTTTCAAGAACACAAAATGCCTTAATGGCTTAGAAACTATAAGGAAAGAGCCTTGGTACACAAAAATGGACTCTCAGTCGCAAAACAAGTAAGCTTGGAGCTTTCACATAATTCACACCCACGAGCCTTTGAGCTCTATACATAAAATCCATCTCTTGCTCATTTGGGTGGTTGCACATCACCAAAGTCCTGAAATGTTATATAGGAAATAAATGCACTATTGTTCAAACTTAAATATTTCCTCAACACTGGAGTAGTAATTATGCCATGAAATCCCTTGTAGGACTCCCAAAAATACATATACATAGATTCATAATAGAAAATATCCCCATATTTGCTGGCTATTAATACGGCAAGTCGATGGGCACCTAAAATCATCTGTTTTTCCAATTTTATTGGCTATTAATACTGTAGGACTAGTGGACATTCAAAATCATTTTTCCACATTCTTCTGGTTGAATTAGGCATCTTGACCCCCTGCGCGAGTACAAATACAAAACACGTCTCGTTTCCAAAACCCAACTCGACTACTCGAACTCATACGCTATTTACACCCTTTCAACATTTCCAAACTTCCAAAAAGATTATAGAGTTCATGAGATAAAAATTGTAATGCACATGATGCATGAATTTGAGATTCCCAATATAATTGAAGTTTATTTAATTCAAAAGTAAGAGAGGACAACGACAACAAATAAGGAATTTTGATAATTTTCTATTTCTACAACCCCACATTCCTCCAATTGAATACATGTTTCCAAATGTCATGCCTTGAAATAAACACAATATACCCATCTCATAACAATAAATAATTAGCAACATAAATAAATTGATAAGCTTTCATTAACCAAAGTTTGATATTCAAAAGGTGACACATGTGATATACATTCATAAATAGTCCATCCTGAATCTACAGCATGTGTTTCAAAATAGCGAAAAGAATTGAAAGCTAAACAGATAATCATATGCCCTAAAAGCTTACATCTTTCCAAGTCAATACTTGGGTACATCAAAAGTGAGTCTTAAGCTTAATACAGATAAAGTCCTAGGTTTGTTTAAAATTAAATACAAAATAACAACATTGAACCTTCAGCTCCACAGTCCTCCCAAGCTAAGTCCTTGGTGGAGGTATATCACCAGTACTGGAAAATAGTTTTTTCCCACATAGGGTGAGCCAAAGCCTAATAGAAACACTACAACACAATGTATAAATCTCAACAAAGCTATAGGATTTTACGCACATGGAATGTCAGTACCTAAACATTTATATCCTTTTTCAAAAGCCGTGCTATGCTAGGTTTATCACAATTCTCAAAACCATGTCCTTTACAATAAAAAGGAGGGGAAAATCTCAAACTAGTACTAGCTTTCACGGATATTTCATCCGCAGGAAACTGTCAAATGACACCCATGTAAACGTAGCCTATACAAGCGCTACTATTGCTATTTTACAGATATTTTGTCCGCGGGAACTGGCACCCCTACATACGCTCGTTTTTTGAAACTTTTACCCTAGACACATAGGCCAACTTGATTTGGTGATACAAACATCTTTCCCACGTTCACCCCTTTTTTTTTTTTCAAAATCATATACATTTTCAATGTATTAAATGAGCAAGTGGATGAGAAATTAGTTTTAATTCACTTAATTCTTATTCAATTTCTACAACACTTATAGCTATCCTCTATTGATAGCTCAAAATAGATATCTTTAAACAGATAAATAAATTTCATTAAAGATACACTTTTCCAAAATCTCAAGATGGGAGTGATAATACATATCTAACTCCGCCATCATCATCAACCTTACTTCAATTTCATAATTCTCAACATCAATTCCATTTTCTCTTTACAATCTCAAACATTCACATTTTAGGAAAAAATCCCTTTCTCTTTGAAAATCAATTTCAATGTAGGAAATACCTCATTTCAACATATATTAACTCCAATTTCTTACCCACAAGCTTTTCCAAGAAACCATTTGAAAATCCCTCTTTTTCATCGTGATTTCAAACCCTAGGTTTTACCAAAAACCCCCAAACCGCAATAATCTTTTGAAATAGCAAATAACTATGGCAAAACTCATACAAGAGTGTGAAGAATCTCTATCTCAAGCTTAGAAGATGAGAGAGAGAGTGAAGAAACTTCAACAATGCCGATACCCAACTTTGTTTGGATGAAAATGAAGCTCCAAGTGAGCTCTACCTTCTTCTCAAAGGGAATAGGGTAAAGAAATCAATGGATCTAGGTGTTTTAGAGGAGAGAAGGTGAGTTTTAGAGAGAGAGTGTAGATCTAGGATTTTTCGAAAGTTTAGAGAGAGAGAGTAAAATGAAAAAATGATGTAAAAAGTGACTTTTATGGACTGATATACGCGTAGTTCGCTCGAGCATAAGAAGTGAAGCTCAAGCGTAAGACACAAAAGATGTGACCGCTCGAGTGTAAGAAGTTGTCGCTCGAGTGTGAAATATGAACTCCTAGTAGTTTTATAGAGATAAAACCAATGCTCGAGCGCAATAAGGGCCGCTTGAGCCAAGACCACTGCAGCGTAAGAACCTTCGCTCGAGCGAAGAATACCACTTCCCAGTAGTTTTACATACCTGCAAAAGTACTGAGAGTTCACAAAGACCACTTGAGCACAAGAAGTGGCGCTTGAGCGTAGAAGCACAATTCTAGACAACAAGGATTTTGAAAAACAAGGTACCAACCTGCTCCAAATGCAACCAACACAACCCAAAAGCCAAACTCAAAGAGGTATAAGGGAAACAAGACATAAATGACTATACAATGCAATGAAACCCAGATCCAAAACATCAAATGGTTTGGGTCCAAACCAAAATTGCTATAATCTAGCCCACTTAAAGAATTTTGTTCGGAAAATTAAAACAAAACATTTAAAACCAAGTTTAAACCAATTACAACAATGATAATCAACTAATCTCATTACCATGACCCATCCACTAGTCATTCATTCATATCAACATAATAAATAGTTCTCAATACTGAATATACAGTTCATATTTCCAAAACATACACAATGCTTGCATTATATTAACACAACAAAACTCTCAAAACATGCTCAAGTACCAATAAATAGGTCCATATACTTCTTGCGGACTTCCAACACACATTTCCAAGTTACCTCCTCAACCCCGTGATGTTTCCATAATACTTTCATGAAGGGAATTGTCTTGTCTCACAAGACTTGGTCTCCAGTATCCAATACGAGGCATCCTCATCATATACCTCTAACTCGGTCCAATCCAACATGTGTGATGGATCCGGCTCATATTTCTAGAGCATATAGATATGAAACACGTCATGAAACTCGAAAAGATGTGGCGGCAAGGCCAAGCGATAAACTATCTCTCTAATCTGCTCTAGGATCTCGAAAAGCTGATAAATCTAGGAGATAACTTTCCACTCTTCCCAAACCTCATTAAACCTCATCTAGGTGACATGTTCAAGAAGATATGATCTCCTACCTTAAAGGATAACGGTCTCCTTCTATGGTCGGCATAGCTCTTGTGACGACTTTGAGTTGTGACCGACCTCTTACGGATAAGTGCAACTTTCTCCGTTGTTTTCCAAACTAATTTTTGACCCAACATAGGTGCATCGCCCACCTCAACCCAACACACAGGAGATCTATACAGTCGGCCATACAGGGCCTCAAACGGTGCCATGCCAATACTCGACTGGAAGCTATTGTTATAGGAAAACTCCACTAAGGGCAAGTGCCACTCCCACGACCCTTAAAGTTAAGAAGACAATCCTGAAGCATATCCTGAAGGATCTGAATAGTATGCTCTGACTACCCGTTAGTCTGAGGATGATAGGCAGTACTAAAACTCAACCTAGTGCCCAAGGCATTTTGTAGGCTTTGCCATAATCGAGTCGTAAAACGCGAATCTCTATATGAAACAATCGTTACATGGACCCAGTGCAACCTCACTATGTCCCTAACGTAAAGGTCAGCTAGATAATCTACCGAGTCACTCGTGCGCATAGGTATAAAGTGAGCTGACTTGGTTAATCTGTCAACTACCACCCAAATGGCGTCACTACCCCGTTGAGTCCTTGGAAGACCTACAATAAAATCCATTGGGACATGCTCCCATTTCCACTAGGCTATAGGCAAGGGTTGTAACAAACCCACTGGTCTCTGATACTCAGCCTTTACTTGTTCACAAGTAAGGCACCTTGAAACAAATAAAGCCATATCTCTCTTCATACCTTTTTACCAAAATTGGAGACAATGGTCACAATACATCTTTGTGCCTTCCGAGTGCACCGCAAGGCGTGAGTGGTGAAACTCTCAGAGTACTTCCTCTCGGCAAGACTCCAGTACGAAAAGACGATCAAGGTATCTAACACTCAAGTCAGAATATACATTTAAGCCTGTCTTTACCTTCCCATTAGAGATCTTATCCCCAAGGGTTTTTACCTCAAGATCACCCCTCTATGCTTCTACAACTCGACTCATAAGTGTAGGTTGAGCAACCATGGTAAACAAAGCTGCCGACTCAACAGATTCGCCAAGATGTAGGTTAAACTTGCTGATAATGCCCAATATCTCCCATTCCCAAATGGCAATACTAGCTACATTGCCAATGGATTTCCTACTCAAGGCATCGGCCACAACATTGGCCTTCCCCAGATGATAATGCAACTCAAAGTCATAATCTTCTATGAACTCCATCCACCTTCTCTGCCTCAGATTCAATTCTTTCTGTGTAAATAGATATTTCAGACTCTTGTGCTAAAAAAATACTTCAAACTTCTCACAATACAAATAATACCTCTAAATCTTCAAGGCAAAGATCACCACTGCTAACTCCAGGTCATTAGTACGGTAGTTCCTCTCATGCGTTTTCAACTGTCATGAGCCATAAGCTACTACTTTTCCCTCTTGCATCAATACACAACCCAAACCTTCTTGTAAAGCATCACAATACACTGAATAACCTAAACCTCTCTTCGGAATAATCAATACTAGAGCAGTGGTAAGTCTAACCCTAAGCACTTGGAATGACTTCTCACAGGTTTCACTCCACACAAACTTAACTCCTTTAATCATCAGTTTAGTCAATGGTTAAGCTAATAAAGAGAAATCTTTGACAAACTGACGGTAATACCTGGCTAACCCCAAGAAAGTATGGATCTCAAAGGCAATCTTAGGTTGTTCCCCCAATCTTGTACGGCTTCCATCTTGGATAAATCTATAGTCACTCCTTTCACAGATACTGCGTAGCATAAGAACTTAACTTCTTTAAACCAAAATTCACATTTTTTGAATTGAGCATATAGTTTGTGGGCTCTAAGTAACTCGAGTACAACTCGCAGGTGTTCCTTATGTTCCTCCTCGGAGGGTGAGTAGATGAAGATGTTGTCCACATAGATGACTATAGAGTAGTCTAAGAACTCACTGAAGATTCAGTTTATTAAATCCATAAATACGGCTGGTGCATTGGTTAGCCCAAAAGGCATCACTAGGAACTCATAATGACCATACCGTGAACGAAATATTGTCTTCTGGATATCCTCCTCTCTTACCCTTAGTTGGTGGTAACGTAACCTCACGTCTATCTTAGAGAAGTAACAGGACCCTTTCAACTGCTTAAACAAATCAACTATATGCAGCATTGGGTACTTGTTCTTAACAGTTACTCGGTTCAACTCCTGGTAATCAATACAAAGTCGCAATGCACCATCTTTCTTCTTGGCAAAAAGAGCCGGTGCTCCCCAAGGCGAAGCACTAGGGCAGATAAAACCCTTATCTAACAACTCTTGGAGTTGAATCTTCAACTCACTAAAATCGGCAGGTGCAAATCTATATGGTTCCATAGAAATTGGTGTCGTGCTAGGCACTAAATCAAAAGAGAATTCAATCTCTCGATGAGGTAGCAAACTAGTGAGATTCTCCGAAAAACATCTGGGTATTCACAAACCACCCTTGGCAACTCAACTCAGACTTCGTCACAGTCACTATCCAAGAAGTTCCCAAGAAGACAACTAAGCTCACTCCAACCATGCAGATCATACATCGGGGATAAAACTCTATCGGTTCTGTCCCCCATGAAATAAAAAGAATCACCGCTCAACATACATACAGTAACCCTCTAACGATAACAATCTATGACAATCCGATACGATGACAACAAGTCCATACCCAATGTAGCATCAAAACTCGACATGTATAGACACCCCATTTTTGACCGTCCTCAAGACTTGGACGTCACCGTTTGAACACTCGGTGATTATCCATGTTTGTGTTCGTTTGGAGTTCCCGGAGGTCTCGGCTCGCGCGCCTTGTCTCAGGATCTCCGAACTCGACCGTTTAGTGTCTGGTTTTGCACCAAACACTTGCATCTTGCCTTTGAGAGGCAGAGTGGGGCTTGTAGACCATCCCCACCCTTCACCGGCAGTGGCTAGATGCCACCGGCTGGTTTTTGCTGCCACCGGCAATATAGTTTGCCGGCCGGCACTCTTTGTTGCCGGTCAGCACTATTTTGTGCCGGTCGGCACTTTGTTTGGCCAAGATGGCATTTTTTGCCGGCCGATTGCTGTTCATCTACTTTTGCAGATATTTTTGGACAGCTGTATAGCTTTTGCTCCCCTCCATACACGTGTATGGAGGGATCTCCCTCTTGCAAAGCTTGTCTTGTAAGCTTTACAAGAGACATATAGAGAGAAGCTCTCTCTAAGGCAAGAGAGAGCTTTTTAGACATTTTTGAGGAGAGAAGACAGAGGAGAGCTCTGGTTTTCTAGGGTTAGGGTTAGACATACACAACCTATCTCTCTTTTCCTCTCATTTTGCATACTAGGTGTTTTGTGTCTCATTATTGCACACAAACACCTAGTGTTTCACCTTCCTCTTGGAGCTGAGGTTCCAAAGAGTGTGTTTTGAAGTTTTTGTCTTGGATTCAAGCTCAAGGAGGCCATTGGAGCACCATTGTTGAAGAGGACTACAAGGGTAAGAAACTTACACCTTTATTCCCCATTTTTGCATTGATTTTCTACCTATCTTAGAGCTGTTTTTGTGATTATTGTATAACATAAAAAAGTTCTGTTTTTAGGCCCTCTTTATTGTTTATTAAGAGTGTTTTGTTGTTTGAGGGTTGTTGACCACCCTTAGGCCTCAAAAGGCCTCATTTTGAGCCATTTTGTGCTAGCTCCGGGATTTTGGTGTTGAGGTCTCTTCACCACTGAAATCTTGAGGGATTTCAGTGGTGAAGATGATGCTTTGAAGTCCCAAGAAGGAGGGGGCCACCCCCTCTCCTTGTTGTCCTTGAAAAGGGCATATTTTGGTCTCTTAAGGAAGCCCATGCTTGAGTGTGTGTTGAGCATGTTTGATTTGTTTTTCATGCTTATATATCTATAATATAACATGATTTTAAGTTGGTTTTGGAACTCCATGCATGTTTAGCATAGTTGCCATGTAATGCCTTATTTGTGCCTTAACATGTTCTAGGTTGTTAGCCTTTGTTGGAGCATGTTTTAGGCTTGCATTTGTGAAGATTATGTGCTTATTTTGCCATGTTTTAGCTCTGTCCATAATCGTTTGGGTCGATCTTTGCATGCATTATATAGCTCCTTTGTATTTGGGCTTGTTGGCCTTGTGTATGTGCATGTGTAGCATGCCATCTTTGCATTGTTTTGGTGATTTGGAATCATCCCACATGCTATTTCAGTCCCATTTCCATGCTTGTTTGATTGCCTTGCATGCCTCTTTAACGCTTTGGAAGCATGTGTTGCAATGCTCCATGTTTTGGCCATGGTGTATGCCTTTGTATTTGGGCCACTTAGATGCCATCTAAGGAGTCCTTTGGCCTTGTTTTAACATGCTAAAAATCTGTTTTTAGTTGTTTAATGCATGCCATGTTTGATCATGATAAGTGTAGTTCAATGCATTATTGATTTGCCTTGAACACTTGGACTACTCTTTGCATGTTTTGGCTTAATTTATAACTTGATTTGGCATCATTTTATAACATAATTTTAGGGCTCATGTTGCATGCTAATTAGTCCATGACTCCTCCTTTCAAGTGTGCTTGAATGTTGTTTGATTCATGCTTAAGTGTTGGCCCTCATGTGCATGCGTGTGTGCATGCCATTTAGCCTTCATTTTATAGCACTTTTGGCTACTGTTTTAGGCCTATTTTAGAGTCGCCTAATTCATGTTTAAGTCCATCTTTGCCATCCATTTGCATTGCCATATGTATGCTTGCATGATTGCATAAGTGCTTTGCCATGCCATGTTGCATCCTTAGCTTTTATGCCTAGGTTGCATTGCATCTTGCATGCATTCCTTGTCCCTTGACTTGGGTGATAGGGATTGGGAGTTTTGTTTGATTGGTTTGCATTGCATTTGAAACCAAAGTTGCATACTTGGTTCTTTGGGCCATCATGCATAGAAATGCGTGATTGGTGGTCCGAGAACCGAGGCACATGTCCCTTTGAGTTATCACAATGATAAGAGACATGGTTGATGCATACATGCCTTGAAATATGCTGCCATGCCTTGTTTTGCCCTCTGTTGCTGTGAGTTGCAGGTTCTGCAGGAATACTATGCCGACCGGCAGTGTAATGTGCCGACCGGCACAATTTTCTCTGCCGACAGCTTCAATTTTGTGCCGATGGCCATACTACACTGCCGGTGGAAATTTCAATCAGCCGGTGATGATCCCCTCTGTCCAAGGATGCAGTCCTGAGGCTTTGACAGCCTCCAGAGGAGGAAAGGAAGGAAAACAGAGGCAGCCCATGCATGGTGGCGCGCTTCCCGAGGCATTTTCTTGTTTTAATTAATTTATTTAATTTGTTAATTAAATTAGTTAATTTGTAATATTAATTAACTTGCGTAGTTAATTAATTTGTAATATTTATTCGGTCCCTCCGAGCGAGGGCAAGTCTGTAATAAGTGTGTGTGGGTGGTGTGTATGTCTTCCAACCTCACTTCTTTCTTCCCTTTTACTTACCCGCTTTAATGGTTAGTATTAGGGCACGTTTAATTTAGCATACCTCATGCTATGCATGTGTGCATCCATGCATTTGTATTGCATGCATTAGGCTCGGTACATCACGCTAACTGCATCAATACTTCAATTCCCAAACTGAATACGTGATAATTGTGCATTTTCACATGACATGTTTAGGATAGCCGAGCCTATTCTAGCAACATTTTGTATGCGATGCATTAGGCACTTAACATGGGCTTGGATCATGCATGTTTGCTAACAAGTTCTTTGTTTTGGCATGGAGTACTATGTAAGTATTTCCGCTTTAGCATATCGCATGAGTGTGAATGTTACCATGACAGCATGCTTAACATGTGGCTAGATGCTTATGTGTTAAACTGTTTTGAATGCCTGTGGGTGAAGGCCAGATTGTTTGAATTGGAAAAACTCGTTGAAATCCGTATTTTAGCCTACTTGCGAGTAGCAAATTCCAAAGCATTTTCAAACCAAACGGATATGCAATGTTTATTTCCAAATTAGGCAATCTAGTCTATACTTGTTTGCTGCGCGCATAACATAGTAATTCTAGGCTAATAAATGGAATAAGAACACATAGCGTTTTCAAAATTGGATATCATGGTTAGTAGAGGCCGGTCTTCGGACCGGGCGAAAGGGGGTGCTCATAGCTGACCTTCCCCGATCGTACCCAAGCTCCCGAGCCGAGACAACTCCGGTGATGACGGACATGTGGCCTTCGGCACCGAGTCAGGGTTTCCTAAATTTCCCCATTTAAAAAAAAATATTTAGGTAGCGACTCTGTATCTGGCAAAGCAGTCCATGTTTGGCACTACTTTTTCAAAAATCTGTTTCTCAAAACGATTTGCCAGATTTGGACTCTTTGGTTCAGATTAAGAACCGTGACACAAATCGAGTCCGAACTGTAGCGAGGCCCACGCGGGCGCTGTTACAACATGTCAATCAACACAAATGCAAAAGGAAGTCGGCGACCGGAAACCTTTATGTCACAACCCTGACACCCCTGTTTCAAGATAATCTCACCATCAATAGGTGACTCTACACTGAGTGGAGGTGCTAACCAAGCCAATCCTAACCCCAATGCCGATGCAAATGTAGACAAAATAAAAGAATAGGATACACCCGTATCAATCAACATATTGGCAATAGAATTGCATAACAAAAAAGTACCTCTCACTACCAAAGGTGCTGTTACTAGGTCTGGCCTGGTAACAACATACACACGCCCTATAGGTCTCTACTCCACCTGTTCACCCCTCGGAGCATAAGTCTAATGCATTGACTGAGCCGAAGAGGCTCCCTGATTGGCCCTTGAGGCCTGTGCTGATTGTGCAGGCTGATGGCTCTATGTCTGCCTTGAACCAGACGCACCATATGTGCCACACAACTGAGGGCAAAACCTCTTCAAGTGTCCTGCCTGCCTACACTGATAACAAGTTAGTGGTTTTTTTCTCCATTGACTCTGGCTTTGAGAACGAGCCGCATATGAAACAAATCGTTGCCCTCCTCTCCTTTATTGGTAAGCTAAAGATTTGTGGCCCAACTGGCCACACTTAAAGCAAGTGAAATCTCCCTGACCACTTCTCCCAAAACCCGAACTTGGTACTGGAAAAGTGGACCTCGACTATGCTCCCTAGGATTGCTGTGGGGTAGAACTTCTCTGCCTCTTACTATCTCTCTAAACATCCTAACTCCTCTTGGAGCCCCTAATTCGCTTTTCCTCCATACGCATCACAGTCTCAAGATGAACCGCCAACTCTACAAGTGGCCTATAATCTTTAATCATTGAACTGGCTACCTTGAAAAGAAGCCTGGTCCTCAACCTTTTCTCAAACTCTACACAACGACGTTCCTTTGTCGCCACTAACTCTGGTGTAAATCTAGAGAGGCTAGTAAAGGCTGCGTTAAACTTGGCTACAGGCATGTTGAGCTTCTTAAGCTTTGAGAACTGCTTCCTCAACTTCTCTCTAACTATAGGAGGTAAGAACTTGTCTTGGAAGGCATTGAGAAAAGCCTTTTAAGTTACTCCAATGTGCCCACGTGCATACTTCCACCATAGACCCGCATCTCCCTTCAGCTAGAAGGATGCCAAGGTTACTCTCAAACCATTGTCTTCAATGCCAAGCATCTCAAACGCCTTTATCATCTGTTCTAGCCACTCATCCGCCTTCAGTGGCTCTTTCGAATAACCCAAAAACTCGTTCGGATTAGACCAGAAGAACTCACTGTTTAAGAACGACGGCCTTGCCTTAGCTACTTGGGCTTGGACTTGATTCTCAGCCCCAAGAATGTCCATGGATTCCAACAAAGCTCCGACCATCTCACGGGCCAAAGAGGCCATGGCCTACTGACCAACTAGTTTGACCACATTGGCCTGACCAACCTCTTCCTCCTGTGCTAGAATCTCATCTGGTCAAGGCATTTCGTGCCTTCAAGGCCTACCACGCCTACCATCACCACGTCCACGCCCACGTCCTGACATCCTAATGAATTTAACAAAAGAGATTAGCACATTCACAAATGTACCGAAGCTAACTCACTCGTGTCCTAATGCGGTGGACAACAATAATTCACTTCACATAAGCACCTAGTCACATAAACACATGAATTTCATTATTAGATAATGACCGTCCCGCGGCATCGCCAGAGTTCTAATTAGAAATAGCAGTAATCAAGTGCTCTTCCAGTAGAACTTCTAGAAACCCGTAGACCCAATAAATGTCTTAGAAACTAAATCCCATACCCATATAACCACATAACCATGTTATCACATAAGCAAACTGTGCATACAAATGTCTCCGTCAAATGAGACAAACTCATTGTGGTAATAACCACTTTCCACGTACCCAAATTATTCAAACTCGGTACGCTCTGATACCAAGTTGTCACGCTTCGAAATAAACACAATATACCCATCTCGTAACAATAAATAAATAACAACATAAATGAATTAATAAGGTTTTATTAATTAGAGTTTGATATACAAAATGTGACACATGCGATATATATTCATAAACAATTCATCCTGAATCTGCAGCATGTGTTACAAAATAGTGAAAAGAATTGAAAGCTAAACAAATAATCATATGCCCTAAAGACTTACATCTTTCCAAGTCAATGCATGGGTGCATCAAAAGTGAGTCTTAAGCTCAATACAGATAAAGCCCTAGGCTTGTACAAAATTAAATACAAAATAACAACATTGAGCCTCTAGTTCCATAGTCCTCCCAAGCTAAGCCCTTGGTGGAGACATATCACCAACACTTGAAAATGGTTTTTTCCCACATAGGGTGAGCCAAAGCCTAATAGAAACACTACAACACAATGTATAAATCTTAACAAAGCTATAGGATTTTATGCACATGCAATGTCAGTACCTAAACATGTATATCTTTTTTCAAAAGCCGTGCTATGCCAGGTTTGTCAAAATTCTCAAAACCATGCCCTTTATAATAGAAAGCAGGGAAAAATCTCAAACTAGTACAACCTTTCACGATATTTAATCCGTGGAAAACCGTTAAATGACACCCATATAAATGGAGCCTATACAAGCACTACTATTGCCATTTTACGAATATTTCATTCGCGGGAACCGACATCCATGTATACGTGTATTTTTCGGGACTTTCACCCTGGACACACAGGCCAACTTGATTTGGTGATACACACCTCTTTCCCACGTTCGCCCATTTTTCTCAAAATCAAATACATTTTCAATGTATTAAATGAGCAACAATGTTCAATGCACATGGATGAGAAATTAGTTTTAATTCATCTAATTCTCATGCAATTTTACAACACTCATAGCTATCCTCCACCGATAGCCCAAAACAGATATATTTAAATAGATAAATAAGTTTCATTTAAGATACACTTTTCCAAAATCTCAAGATGGGAGTGATAATCCATATGCAACTTCGCCCTCATCATCAACATTACTTCAATTTCATAATTCTCAACATTAACTCCATTTTGTCTTTACAATATCAAACATTCACATTTTAGGGCAAATTCCCTTTCTCTCTGAAAATCAATTTCAATGCAGGAAATACCTCATTGCAACATATATGAACTCCAATTCCATAGTCTAAAATTTCATATCTCAACCCATTTATATCACTCACTCATCGAATTTCAAGAATTCAGGGCCAATTAAACAAAACATCATTTTTAAATCAATTTTAAAAATTAGGGTATTGGAAGATTTAGGACTTTTCCCTCCTTTTACTTTAGGAGCCACTTCTCAACATCAAAGTCCATAATCCACAAAGAAATATTTGTAACCTTTGACAAATTTAGGGAGAAACCCCATTTTAAGCATAAAATCTCACTTTATGTAAGAAATCACTTCATATAAACTATAGTTAAGAAAATACAACATAATCATCTCAAATCAAAGAGATACTAAGTTAAAAGTAACCATACCTTAAGAATTAGAGTAAAGAAGTAAGATTCAAGATGAACTCTTCATGAAATTGAAATCCAATAGATGAGAATCACGATCTCCACGGGGTTTGCACTTTTTGCAAGGGATCTAGTGTAGACGTCCCCGAACGTCCCGGGAGGGAATCCCACCCTTTTTGTTCATTAGGCTCACTACAGCTCAGGACTCAAATGTCACGGTCCTATATCTAATCTCGCAGAATGCAATGCAAGACCGATGAATCATCAAAGAGTCCAAATCCGGCAAATCGTTTTGAAAACAGATTTTTTGAAAGAAGTGCCAAACAAGGACTGCTTTGCCAGATACAGAGTCGCCACCTAAATATTTTATTTTGGGGAATTTAGGAAACCCTGACTCGTTTACCTAAGGCCACGTGTCTGTCATCACCAAAGTTGCCTCGGCTTGGGAACTTAGGTACGATTGGGGAAGGTCACTTCGTGAGCACCCCCGCTCGCCCGATCAAAGATCGGCCTCTACTAACCATGATATCGGGTTTTGAAAACATTATGCATTCTTATTCCAGTTATTAGCCTAGATTTACTATGTGATGCACACAGCATATAAGTATAGACTGGATTGCCTGAATTGGAACAACACATCTCATGTTTGTTTATTTTGAAAATGGTTTGATGGTGCTACCCGCAAGTAGGTTAAGACGTGGATTTGCCACCCTCGGGTGGGCTTCAAATAAGGTGATTTGCCACTCTCAAGTGGGCTTAAAACTCACAATTGATGAATTGTTCCAATCCAAATAACCCAACATTCACCCACAGGCATTCAGGCAGTTATCTCATGAAAGTAGATAGCCTCATGGTAAGCATGCTATCATGGCAGTCACTCACACGCATGCAAGGATGCTAAAGCATAAAAGCTTACCGAGTACTCCAAGCCAAAACAAAAGCTATGTTAGAAATCCATGCATGATCCTAACTATACAGAAATGCCTAATGCAACACATGCAGGAATGCAACTACAATAGGCTTGGCTATTCTAAGATGGCATATGATGATGTTACAGCTAACACGTATTCAATTTTGGAATTGAAATACAAATGCAGTTAGTATGATGTGCCGAGCCGGTGCATGCAATACAGATGAATGATGCAAACATGTGAACATAAGTATGCTAATTGAAACATGCCCTAATCTAACCATCATAAGCTGGTAAATAAAAGGGAGAAAGACGTGGGGTTGGAAGACATGTATCACACACACGCGCACTTATTACAACATTGCCCTCGCTCGAAGGGTCCGAGTGAATATTACACAACCAAAATCAATAACGAATTATTACACAACACTAATTACTAAACAAATGAATTAGGTAAGCAAAATAAACTAGCATGCTATGCTACGTGCAATGGACTGCCTCAGCTCTGCTCGGAATGATGGAGGGTGTATGCATGCTCAATTTACTTTGTCGGTAAATTCCATCGCGATGCCTTGACTCACCTTTGTTTGCAATTGAATCCAGAAACTTGCACAAAGCTCCGAGCGGCTGCAACTACACTCTGGGAAGCTGTGGGAGGGCCACCGACCAGCTATTGCGCTTGGAGACCACCCACCGACCAATTTATGTGGGAAAAACCAAAAGGGGTGGTCGGCCTACCAGAAAAGCTGGTCGGCCGACCAGTTCCTGCCTCCAGTTTTTGGTTTTTCTACAACAAAGGCAAGAGAAAGAGAAAGCAAGGTATTAGCAACACATGTGTGCACGACCACTCTCCCTGTCATTGCACAAGCTCTAGGGAGTGTAGTTCTCGATCCTTGTGCCACCAATCACGCATCTCGATGCATGATGGCCGAGGAATCGAATTGCACGACTCGATGTGAAATGAATGCACATATGAACGCAATAAGGCCTAAACTCCATCATGGATAATCCGGAGTGTTGGCGACAGGGAATTGAGACACGTTTTGTCACTTAGAGTACGAAACGTCCCTTGTTTCCCGTGTTTGGACTAAACCCTACTCCAAACACAATGCAATATGCATGATATGCATGAATGCAATTCTAACATGCAATCCTAGATGCAATGCCACTGAATGACGCAAACATGCAAGGGATGAAAATGTAAACGTGCACCTAGCATATACAATGCTAACACTACATGGCATGCATAATGCTCATGAACTAAATGCGACTAACAACCTATGGCATACTCAATGCTACAAACAACCTAGCATACACAATGCGAGGAATGACATGGCATACACAACGCTAACAACATAACATGCACAACACATTGCAACATGGCATACACAATGCAAGGTGGACTTAAACCAATATGAGTGGACCTCAGCCACACTCAAATCAGTGGCCATTAGATAAAAATGAGACAACCGAAATGCGTGCACACATGCACGAATACCAAGGACTGAACCTAAGGCATCAAATGCCACTCTACCAAAGCATGGCAAGGGATGAAAGATGGCATACAAACATGCAATTTCCAGCACTGAAATATGATGCGCAATGGTCCTGAATCATGGAAATATGACACCCAATGCATGAAAGAGGCCCTGGAACTCAAAACTAGGCAAATGCATTGAACTATAATCATGCAAAGCAAGCATTATTTGATCATGAAGTGCAAAACAGAGCCAAGGCAGTTCCAAAATATGCACAACATTAGTTCAAAGCATGGCCAAAGAGTGCTAACATGAAGGGCTAAAACAACATGCAACTTAGGCTAGTAAGCATGGTTTACACTACATGTGTATGAAGCACAAGAGAGGTCACCAAACCAGATAAAAAAAGTAACATGGCATGTCAAATAAACCCCCAAAACCCACTTAAATGAGGTCCATGCATGCAAGAATAGTGTGTTCCTTTGAAAGGCCACAAGAGGGGTTACTCTACACATGCATCAAGGACACTTAGCATAGAAAAACCAACTCTGAAAATGAGTTATGGGGGTCCTAAAACCCACTAAAAAATGCTGGAAATGAAGCTTGGAAGCTTGCAAATAGGGGGTCCTTTGGAAGGCCAAAAAGACCAACAAACATGACAAGGAGAGAGGGGGTCACCCCCCTCTGATTTTAGCTCTCACAAACACATCTAAGCCACTAAAAATCCACTGGAATTTGGTGGCTAAGAGGCCAAGCCAAGGCCAATGCAAATGCTCTAATGCATAGCTCTAATCATGAGGAAATGAAGCATGCAAAGGGGAAGATGACCCCTAACAGAAAAATGCCCTTAATAAAACTTCAAGAGGGGCTCAAAATAAGACTTTTTTTAGTTCATGGAAAATCTCGAAAATGCTTGCAAGTAAGGCTAAGATATCATGCAAAATAAGTTCTAAAAGAGAGATGAAGCATTCAAGGAGGTAGGTGACCTCAAACAGAAAGGTGTCCTTAATCAAACTTTAAGAGGAGCTCAAAATAAGACACTTTACAATTTATGTCGAAGCCCAAAAATGCTAGCAAATAGGGCTAAAGTATATAGAAAAATAATGCAAGAAAAAGGAAAATAGAGACTTACCATTGTAGCACAGCAATGCAGCAACTTCTGGACCAAGTTGGTGAACCTTCAACCTCTGCAAATCAGTCCCAGGGTGCTAGAATGGGTGGTGAAGGTGGTAGGCTATGAGGTGTAGTGTAAATGACTAAGAACAAGGGTGTTTGGAGGCTTGAAGTAGAGAGATAGAGGGGAAATGGGTGTATGCCTTAGCCAAGATTGTTCAACCCTTGCAAAATGAGAGGGAGGCCTCTCTTATAGAAGAGGAAAGTTATGGCTTCTTGGAGAAGCCTCAAGAGGGGGTCAAAGCTTCTAAAAAAAGCTTGACCAAAAAGGGTCAAGCTTCTTGAGGAAGCTAGACCAAAAGGGTCAAGCTTCCTCAAGAAGCTTGACAAAAGGGGCAGACTTCTCCTAGAAGCTAAGACAAGGGGTCAAAACCACCTTAAGAAGACCAAACAAAGGGCTAAAATCTCGGACAGTGGGTCAAGTGCTACACAGCTGGCACAACTGTATTGCACTCAGGAAGGCCAAAAAGCAGAAGGCTGCTCGACCAGCCAAGGTGGTCGGCCGGCCACTTCCCCTGGTCGGCCGACTAGGGGTCAAAAGGGTCAAGGAGGAATGCTGGTCGGCCATACTAGAAAGGTAGCCTCCCAGATGAATAGAATACAGTTGTATGGTGGAAGACTAGAGAATGTGACCCAAGAGAGAGAAAAACCAGCTTTCTAGCAAGGTTCAAAAGGGTCAGGAAGAAAAGCTGGTCGGCCTACCCATATTGGTGGCCTCCCAGATGAGTATAATACAATGGTGGTATGGGAGACCAGAAATTAAGGTCCAAAAGTGAGAAAAATCAGCTTTCTGTCAAGAAAATAGGCTGGAGGAGAGAGAAAATAATTTTCAAAAGAATTACTGGTCTCCCACCATCCTACCACCTTCCTAGCAATAAAAATAGGGTCCATACCAAAAATGAACCCTAACCGATGCAAAACGAGGGTTCGGGGGCCAAAACGCGCGGCCTGGGGCCCCGAAAATAGGCTGTTACGCACCGGAGGTGGCGTGCGACCACGAAGGTGGTCTCTCGGGCCACAGTGTCCCTCAAAAGAGAGGAAACAAGGTGTGTGCGAAAAATCGGAGCAAACAGAGGTAGTTAAGTGGTTCCAAACCGAGGCACACGGCTGACGGTTCCGAAAATCAAAAACTGGTCTCCAAACGGGAAAATGGCCTACGACCACAAAACATAGCCTACGGCCACTGAGAGATGGTCTACGAGGCCTCTCCCTCCCTTCGGGAAGAGAAAATAGAGAAAACAGGACCTGGTTCGCAAATCGAGGCAAAGCACAAAAGAGTCCCGAAGTCTGGAGGCAAGGCTCGCAGCCGAGACTCTGAAACCTCAGAACGAGCACAATATGCATCATCACCAAGCGCTCAACCGGTGACGTCTGAGCCTTAAGGCTGGTCAAAAATGGGGTGTCTACATTTGCCCCTCTTTGACAGAACTCGGAAGTCATAAGTGACGGGAGTGAATGTCAAAGCCCAGAGACGACCCATTTTTGACAAGGCCGAAGACTTAGACAAACAGGCGAGATAAACAAAGATGTGCCCGCAGACGTGCCCGCAGGCAGGGGCAAAATGCAAAGTGAAATGCACCAAGCTGAACGTAACTCATGATCAAGCAAAGCAGTAAGCTGTAATAAGGCAAGTATTCGCAATAGATGCAACAGTTTTAAGTAAGAATGCAAAGCAACAACTACATTTCATGCAGTAAGAATGTAAGAGAATCACAATTCTTGCTACGTCTCACACGGAGAAGATACTATACCTGTGTGGCTCGTCTGGTCGCACCAGCTTCAAATGAACCGAACATACAATATCGTGCCTGCAAAAGAGAGAAAATTAAAAAGCACACCATAGTTAGCAACACATGTTCAACACTACATCGAATGCAGACAAACATGGTGCGGATGAGAAAGCGCATCGCAATGCAAGAAGAAACGTGCGTGACAACGCAAGTTAAGCATCAAGGCGTGACAATATCAATGAAACGTGCACAACAATGCAAGTCGTGTGTATGACAATGCAAGTGACGCGCACAACATTGTAGGATAATGCAAACTCGAATGCATATTTGACACAAAACAATGAGCAAAGGAACGCAAGTTTCGACGAGGGCGACTCAATCGCGGCCTCCGGTTTACCTCCCGGAAGGGTCACAACATATTCAAAAAAGATACACCTCACTCTTGACGACTAATGATGAAACACGCATCGAAAGTTGGAGTTGAAGTTCCCGCGGAGGGATTTTGCGACGAAAAGTGCACTTTCCTCGTACTTTCTCGAGTGCCGGGGACTCCGATCACTACCAAAATTTACAAGGAGTTCAAAGAGACCTTGGAGACCACCTTGGGAGCACCACCGACCAGGTTTGGAGGCCATTGGAGGTCACCGACCAGGTTTAGTGAGGTGGGGTGGTCGGCCTACCAGAAAAGGTGGTTGGCCGACCACATAGCCCAAATCCGGGGCAATTTGGTACTTTCACACTTGGATCTTTAAGTATACTCGGCCAAAGCTCTTTTTGCTCATATCTTCAGATCCGAAATCATCTTCTCCTCCTTCCTAAACTATTTTCTCCCTCAGATCTGCATTCTATACGCGTTTTCCAACGTCCCACGCAAAGTTGTTTTGCGAAAACTTTCAGTTCTCTTCACTTTGAACCGATTAAATTTTGATTTCGGTGCTTCTTTCTTCATTTTCACCACTTGAGGTAAGTTTGTCTCAATATTTGGAACATTTTCTCGGGAGTTGACTTTTGTTGACTTTTTCATTTCCCGAGAGTTGACTTTTGTTGACTTTTTCCAATTTTGGCTCATTTGCTCATTTTTGCTCCTTTTTTGCAGATTTCTTGAAATGGCGGGTCATTTCCCCTATGGAGGAGGTCTTCCTAGTGCAGGAGGTCTTCCCGGTGCCGGAGGTGATCCAGACATCATGTCCTTACCCCCAAGGATTCGGCCCTTCGATCCCGAGAGGTATCACCCTTGGGAGCATATCCTTCCCCGGGCCGTTTTCTACCATTTTACTGATTTTGATGATCGAGCGCTTGTGGATCTGCTATTGCGGGAGCTGGAGTCCCACCTCTCTCATCAGACACGGGAGGTATGCACCTCACTTTTACGTTTTCCACAATGTATTATGCATTTTCTATGCATTTCATGCTTTCGCTATATTTATCTACTCATTCTAGCACACAGCTTGTTACGAACACTTAGTGTACCACACAGCATTCCATTTGTATCTTGAACACACAGCTCAATCACGTGAATTTTTGAACACGCAGCCCACATATTGACTGTGAACACACAGCACACACTTGTTGAGAGTTGAACACACAGCCCAAACTTTGAATTTCTGAAATCTGAACATGCAGCCCAAACTCTTGATGTTGAACACACAGCTCGAACTTTGATATGAACACACAGCCCACTGATTTTGAAATCTGAACACACAGCTCAAATACTTGACATGGATCACACGACTCGAACTTTGAGATGAACACACAGCCCACTGATTTTGAAATCTAAACACACAGGTCAAATACTTGACGTTGAACACACAGCTCGAACTTTGAGGTGAACACACAGCCCACTGATTTTGAAATCTGAACACACAGCTCAAATACTTGACGTTGAACACACAGCTCGAACTTTGAGATGAACACACAGCCCACTGATTTTGAAATTTGAACACACAGCTTAAATACTTGACGTTGAACACACAGCTTGAACTTTGAGGTGAACACACAGCCCACACTGATTTTGAAGTCTGAACACACAACTCAAATACTTGACGTTGAACACACGGCTCGAACTTTGAGATGAACACACAGCCCACACTGATTTTGAAATCTGAACACACAGCTCAAATACTTGACTTTGAACACACAGCTCGAACTTTGAGGTAAACACACAACCCACTGATTTTGAAATCTGAACACACAGCTCAAATACTTGACGTTGAACACACAGTTCGAACTTTGAGGTGAACACACAACCCACACTTGTATTTGTACACAGCTCACAACATTGTATCTGATTTGATTTGCACACAGCTCATGCATTTCATTTGCACGCAGCTTATTCATTTCATTACGAAACTGAATACATGTGTTCATTATGAATGCAGGTGTCTTCCCATGTCACACGAGGATATGGCTCCATTGTTGCGAGGGAGTGGTACACAGAGCTCTTGGTGGCCGTCCGTGATTGGGTGGACTAGGCAGGGTTTGGACCTTTTTGCACGGGGATATCTCGCTATCCTGCGAGCAGGGCATTGATGGGGGATCTTGTAGAGAGATGGTGGGACACCACGAACTCCTTCCATTTCTCGGCCACCGGGGATATGACTATGACCCCGTTCGACTTCGCTGTACTGACAGGCCTTGACGTGGGAGGCTGGGCGATCCCTTATGATGAGGATATGGACAAGTGAGAGGCTGCCTGGATCTATCTATTGGGAGCTCGCCCACCGGTCGACAGAGCATCAGGCAGGGTCCGGTACACTTGGTTCTCCACACATTTCAGGGGGACTGAGCCCGAGACTCCCGAGGAGACAGCGCAGTACACTCAAGGTTTTTTGATGTTCCTCCCCAGGACCACTCTGTTCTCCGACAGGGGGAACACCATCGGTCTCTATCTGCTGAGTGCCCTAGTAGACCTATCACAGGTCAGTCGGTATGACTGGGGTGGCGCCGGCTTGGCTACCCTCTATTGTTTCATGAACGCGACCTCCCGCGGATGGGGGAACATAGTCGACGGTTATTGGAGGGCCTGGGAGGTACTTTCTGCCCTCTTTAATTTACATTTCTGCTTTTTGTTATCTGTACACTGCATGCACGGCACACTTTACATTTAGTACGTTGCGTTCTGCTCTCAACATTTTGCATTCAAGTTCTGCACTCAGCATTCTGTATTCTGATGGCTATTGCCTTGTTTTCCACAGCTCTGGGTTTTCGCGTACTTTCCGACGCTGGCCCCGGAGCTTGAGATGGCGGTGCCTCTCACGATCCCTTATTCACTTGTATTCAAGGGCAAGTACTGGCCGAGGGCCCGAGAGACTCTGCCCTACCTGCGACAGTATTTTGACACAGTGCGGCCGACAGAGGTAATTCAGAACTCTCAGTTCTCCATGTTTTCATCTTTGATTCATCCTGCACATTTATGATTTCTAATTGGCTCATGCATTGGTTATCCGCAGATCATATGGCAGCCCTGGGCGCCCTTGGGTGGGAACACTCAATTTCAGCTTGCTGGGGAGTGGACTGCTTCCCGGTACAGGATCGTATTTGAGGGGCCCGTTGGTAGGGCCTGGTTTCTAGGGGATCGCTTCATGCGTCAGACTATGGGCTACCCCGAGCAGAGTGTCTCTACAGCACCTCCGGTCGACATGCAGTCCACTGAGGGGCTTACTCCCCGGGATGTTGAGTCGGCCACGTTGGGCACTGATGTACTTCTGCATTTGGAGGAGGGAGAGTACGCGACCTACCGTCATATATACTTGATGTCCCATTGACGGGTGTCCGTACTCCCACGAGGAGGTCTGCTGGCATGCCATCATTGAGTCGACCCCGGGCTGCAGATGTCCCTTCTACCAGCAGGGCCGGTATATTTAGAGGTGGGGCTGGGCTGGTTCCCCCGATTCCCCCGACTTATCATCATGTCGGATGGCCAGACATTCCGACCGAGTTGACGGGTTGGCGATACGGGATTTCCTACCCGATTCCGATAAAGCCTCCTATGCCTGATCATCGATATGTCAGTGATCCTGACTCACCACCGGTACGCTCCACTACTTTTCATTTATCACTCAGGTACTTAGACACTCATTTATTCATTGATGATTTGAGCTTGTATCTGCAGCCACCGAGAGAGTACATGGAAGGGATGCTCGGATTGGTGGCCTCGCTTGAGGGCATGGTCTTGCGGAGGGAGGCACAGTTGTCCATCCTCGGTGTCTCGGTACTCTTTAGTTTTCTTGCATTTATCATACTTCTGATGACATGCTGAACTTGAACATTTCACTACATTGATTGACTGTATGTGTAGAGCACATCTAACACACACCTCATTCATGTACTATATTTGCATACATCCACTCTATGTAGCTTTCTTGTCTGTGTGTCTGATATACATATTTTGGCTGATGTATTTGAATTGCACTCTTTCTTTTCAGATGCCTCCGCTATATACTGAGCCACAGGTCAGGCCATCTAGGCCTTCCCGGGGAGTTGGGAGAGGGGGTTCGACTCGCGGCCGAGGTAGACGCAGGGCACCTGTTGTAGAGGAAGAGTCCAGCAAGGAGGAGGAGCCTGCGCATCCCCAGTCAGAGACATCCGCTGACAGAGAGGGTGGCTCTGGTTTCAGTTCCGGCAGTGGAGATGAGGCCGAGGAGGGTTCCGAGGATGACAGCCCTGATTCAGATGACGATGATGGTGCAGAGGCTGTTCCGCAGAAAAGAACGAAGAGGGCCTCTTACTCCTGTGCTTGATAGCATTGATGCAGCTGTTCCTTGCTTTATTTGCTTTTTTTTTACTAGTAGTTGTAGCACATTGTACATTATTAGGTAGTTTTATTTTCTATAAAACTTGTACCCTTGTTGTAAAATGCTGTAACAAAGGAAGCATGATGGAATGAAACAACTTTTTTGAAAAGGTGTTGCATTTTATGTTCTTAGCATTGCATTGCGTCATTTTGCACGAAAATGAGATTGAATGGAATTGTGTACTAAAAATTGCTGAGTCAGGTAATGAACCAACACAACAAACTAAACAATCGACTTACTAAGAAAAGACACATACTTAGCAAGTTTACAACTCGATAAACAAGACACAACAATGTTGATTAAACAAAGAGTAACGACTCAATATACAAAACTCAACGGCTCGACAAAGCTTAACAACTCGACAAACGAAACAACAACTCGATAAGCAAGACTTAACAACAATTTGATAAGCAAGACTTAACAACAACTCAATAAACAAAATGCATTTCAGACGATCTGGGTGACGGAACGCATCCAAAATAGAGAAAAATTCGCACCTTCAACACTCCCGATACATGGAAATGCTAGGAACTCTCTTCCAGAAGCTAAGACAAGACCAAAGCCACACTTCTCTCCATGGTTGACCACCTAAGGGAGCTGGCCGACCAGTTTTTTTCAATGAAGACCAAAGGGGTGGTCGCCCTACCAGAAAAGGTGGTCGGCCGACCACCCGTCTTAGCCACCACCAGATTCTAGACACCTGTCCCCTGAACAGTGCCTTATCTTCTATAAAAGTCCCAGCTTCGTGGTTCTTTCATTTCATCTTAGTTTTGCATCAAAATGGAAGCATTTCTCATCCAAAATCTCAAAGCTTGGATTACTTATCTAGACGGCTCGGAAAAGTTGAACTTTAGGGGCTTCGGCTTGAATGCACTATTCACGCTAGGCCGTACTCCACTGCATCATCCTTTCTTCCATGCCGCGGTAAGGTTTTGGAATCCGGTAACACACGTCTTTAGCTTTAGCGGGCAAGAGATGTGTCCTACCTTCGAGGATTTCCAAGTTTTGATGGAATCCGAGCGCAATGAGGAGATCTTGCCTCAACTCCGATTTGGCCACGTCCAAGCCCTAAGACGGATGTTCGGCCTCACTTTGCATGATACTCGATCATTGGTTCACGACGGGGAGCTGGACATCCCAAGCTTGGTTAGCTAGTTTTCTGATGTTGGTGACCGCGGTGACCATCATTGGTAGGGCTATCGGCGACACGCGCTTTGCCTATGCTTGCTATCTCACTTCTTGCTTGCCCCAGGCTCCGGCGGATTCAGTGTCTGGTTGATCGAGGTTACCCAAGGTTTAAAGGAGGGCAAGAGTTGCATCGTCATGACATTGGCTGAGACATTGATGGGTTTAGACGCTTTTCATCGCCGAGAGATGGCAAGGCTTGCGGGGAGCCCACTACTTTTGCAGGTAATGTTTCCCACCCAATCTCACATGTGTATAGCTCACATCACTCGGCCCTCGGGCTCGGTTTTTCTCAAAAACCCTTTTTTTTTCTTTTCTCTCATCATACATCTCTCTATTCTTTATTCTTTCATTTTCATCCCTCCCCAGGTGTGGTTGATGGACAAGTTACAGATTATGGAGTCTTGCCTAGCATACTCAGCTCGTGGCTACTTTTTTTGACAATGCCTGGTTGATGCCCTAGATGAGGGGTGCTGGTACAACTGGATGTGCAGTTTGTCTGCAAACCGCATAGCTTGGCGCTGCCCTTGGCTCAATCTGCCGGTGATGAGTTACAACATGACCCGTCAACCTGGGATTCAATTGATTGGCATGACACACTGTGTCTTTTATTTTCCGTTCCAGTTCCGGTGCCAGTTCGGACATGATCAGACTTGCCCGCCAGAGGGGATAGAGTACCCGGCCGCATTCCCGATCTGAGGCGCACAGCTTGCTTGATATGCCACAGCATGGAGGACGCGAGAACTCCTGGCCCCTGCTCCCACTCTCAGTTGCAGTTTGTCTGATGAGTGCTTGGATTGGCTCAATGAAGAGGCACAGTAAGGGCCCACTTTGGCATCAGAGGCTTCGACCAGTTCTGGGAGGGGGCGCGGGAACACCTGACTTATCTATGCCCTGGATTTATTGCTTTATTGGTACTTTCAAGTTTTCTTTATGAATGTAATAAAAAACAACTTCAATTTGTATGCAAGAGCAGGAGAACTCTGTATTGAAATCAATGAAATTGAAGGTTGTGGGTACTGAAAATTTTCCGCTTTGGTCCAAGAATGGTCTAAGTTGTAAAAAGATTAATTTTGAACAAAGTCAACTTTTATTAAAACTTTTCAAAACTATTTTTGATATGGATCAGAACTGGACACGCCTGAAATCTGTCACTGAGATGCACAACCTCGGATCCTAGCAACTGGAAAGTTGCCCCTAGTTTGAATAGTACTGAACCGGAGATCATAACCGAACTCTTGAATGCTGAACAGACAAAGATGGCCAAGATGATCAGATGGACAAAGTTGATCGGGGAAAAGTTTATAGCTGAACATCAAGATGAAGTTGCCTACGTATTCCAAAGATGGGAATCAAGCCTTACGTAGTTCAGGCTCGGGTTCACTCGAGTATTTTCACTCTCCTTTTACGCTCTAACTTTTTCCAAGGCCGCCCTTTGCGGGTTTTCAACCTTGCGAGCTCAGTTTTTATAATTTCAAAATTTTTCTGTGCTCTAACTTTTGCTTAGGTCGCTCTTTTGGATTTTCGGCCTAGCGAGCCTCTCAGGGTAATATTTCTTCAACTTGTCCATGTTGATCGATTGGGAGAACTCTAGGCCATCTAGGTCCATCAGAACCACAGCTCCACCTGACCAGATAGACTTAATGATGTAGGGACTAGTCCAATTGGGTCTGAACTTGCCCCTAGGGTCATGGACGGGAGCTCGGTTGTCCTTGAGCACCAAATCTCCTTCTTTTCGATTCCTGGACTTAACCTTCTTGTTAAAAGCCCGGACAATTCTTTGCTGATAACCTTGAACATGGTACAATACTTTCAGTCTTCTTTCATCAAAGAGCATGAGTTCCTCAAATCTACTCTGCTGCCAATCTGCTTCGGCTATTTGACACTCAGCCAGTACTCGCAAAGACGGAACTTCGATTTCAATAGGTAGAACGACCTCTATCCCATAAACCAATGAATACGAAGTCACCCCAGTAGAAGTTCTAATTGAAGTCCGATAGCCCCACAAAGCAAACGGCAGCTTATCTGGCCAATCCCGGTAGGTTTTCACCATCTTCTACAGTATGTGTTTGATGTTCTTGTTGGCGGCCTCAACCACTCCATTGGTTTGCGGCTGGTATGTGGATGACTTATGAAAAGCCACGTTGTATTTCTCTAACAAGTCAATCATTTCCTTCTTGAAGTGGAAACCATTATCTGAAATGACCTCGTTTGGGACCCCATATCGACAGATGATGTTGTTTTTGATAAACTTTGCAACGTGCGACGCCTTCAGCACCGCATAAGATTGGGCCTCAACCCACTTCGTGAAATAATCTATCGCGACTAGGATAAACTCATGCCCATTCGACCCCTTTGGAGTGATAGCCCCGATCACATAGATTCCCCAAACTGAAAATGGCCATGGCGAAGTCATATTGTATAGCTTCGACGGCGGAATGTTCATGCAGTTTGCATGGATCTGACACTTGTGGCATCGCCGAACAAAGCCGATACAATCCTGCTCCATGGTGGACCAATAATAACCTTGTTTGAGGATCTTTCGCGCTAGCATTACCCCGTTCATATGAGCACCGCATTCCCCTCCATGGATGGCCTCCATTAGGCGTTTCGATTCTTCAGCTTCAACGCACAGCTTATGCATTCCCAGATGACCTCTTTTATACAATTTACCTCCGCAGGTGATGAACTGAATGACCATTCTTCTGATTGCCCTTTTATCCTTGGCATTTACCCCTAGTGGATATGCTTCCTTCTCCAAGAAATTCCAAATATCGTAATACCAGGGGTTCTCATCTTGAACCTCATCTATAGCAGCAATTGACTCGTAAGCCAGCACAAATTTTTGGTGGATAATGACTGGACGCATCCGGACTCCAAACGGGATGCTTATCATGGAAGATAGAGTTGCTACTGAATCTGTGAACCTGTTGTTTTCTCTTAGTAGATGAGTGAAGTTTAGCTTTTCAAACTGAGGAATCAGCAGATCCAAGGTCTGGTGGTACATTATCATCTTTTCCTCTTTGACCTTCCAATCCCCCTTAGCTTGGGATACAACAAGATTCGAGTCCCCAATGACGTCCAACCGTCTTGCCCCTAGCTCCAGGGTTGCTTCTAGACCGGAAATGTATGCCTGATATTCTGCTTCGTTGTTCGAGACTTTGAATTAGAGTTTGAATGCTAGAGGGATACGGGAATTGTCGGGTGCTATCAGTAACACCCCTATCCCATACCCGTACTGGTTTGACGCTCCATCAAAGTACATCGTCCAAGTTTTGTCTTCGATATGCAAAATGGCCTCATCTGGGAATAAGTACTCAACTACTTCACTTCCTTCCACGGGATGATCGACTAAGAATTCTGCTACTGCTCTTCCCTTGACTGACTTGCGCGCCACATATTTCAGATCGAATTCGGAAAGCAACAGCAACCAACGAGCTAGCCTACCCGTAAGTGCCGATTTCTCGAAGAGATATTTGATGGGATCTAGTCGTGAAACCAACATTACGGAGTGAGCTAACAGGTAGTGTCGCAGCTTCCTGGTAGCCCATACCAAAGCTAAGCAAGCCTTTTCCAACGGTGTGTAGCGAGTCTCATACTCTAGCATCTTCTTGCTCAGATAGTAGATGACTCTCTCCACTTTGTCCTCTGATTCTTGCGCGAGCATGCAGCCCATTGTGGTCTCAGTCACTGACCGATACAAAGTCAACGGCTTCCCCGGCTCAGGCGGTGACAGCACATGTGGGTTCTGTAAGTATTCCTTGATCTGTTCAAAAGCAGCTTGGCATCGGCCGTCCCATTGGAACTTCTTTCCTTTCTTCAGGAGGCCAAAAAGTGGTTCACAAGTCAAGGTTAATTTTGAGATAAACCGTCTTATGAATTGCACTTTACCTAGAAAGCCTCGCATCTCTTTTTCAGTCCTTGGTGGTGGCATTTCTAGGATGGCCTTGATTTTGGAAGGGTCGACTTCGATACCTCTTTGTGTAATCAGAAACCCTAGCATTTTCCCTGCTGTAACACCAAATGTACACTTTTGAGGATTCAGCCGCAACCAGAATTCTCTGATCCTTTGAAAAAATTTTGCAAGGCGGTGTAGTGGCCCTCTCTTTCCTTGGACTTGACAATCATGTCATCCATGTACACCTCAACCTTTTTGTGGATCATGTTATGCAATATCGTGATCGCGGCTCGTTGATATGTAGCTTCGGCGTTCTTTAACCCAAACGGCATCACTCTGTAGCAGTATGTCCCCCAAGGAGTGGTGAATGCAGTCTTTTCTCAGTCTTCAGGTGCCATCACTATCTGGTTGTAGCCCGAAAAGCCATCCATGAACGAAAGCAAAGCATGCCCCGCTGTGAAGTCCACTAACTCATCGATATGCGGCAAGGGGAAGTCGTCCTTCGGACTAGCGTTATTCAAGTCCCTTAAATCCACGCATACCCGGATCCTACCATCCTTCTTTGGTACCGGGACGATGTTGGCCAACCAAGTTGGGTATTCGGATACCAGCAAGAAGCCTGCGTCAATTTGCTTGGTGACCTCTTCCTTAATCTTGAGAGCCCAGTCTGGGCGGATCCTCCTGAGTTTCTGTTTAACGGGCCGGGCGTCGGGGTCAAGAGGGATCCGGTGCTGTACAATCTCAGGATCGATTCCAGGCATGTCTTCATAGGACCATGCGAAAACATCTTTGAAATCTTTTAATAAAGCGACTAAGCGCTCACGTTCCTCTGAAGACAACGTGGACCCGATCTGGACCAGCCGTGGTCCTCCTCAGTACCAATATTCACAGTAGTGATTTCATCCATTAAGGGTTTGACAAATCTTTCCTGCTCTTGTTTAATTAAGCGTTGCAAAACTGGAGGAATTTCTTCCTCGTCGTTTTCATCAAAATTTTGAAAGTCTGAGTTAATGCAACAAATCAAGGGCACAGAAAAGTACTCAAAAATCACAGCCACATTATTCTCATTAAGCACATCCAAATCGTCCGATTCTTCGGTTACAACAGACTCAAAAGAGAAAGAAAAAGACGACCTAGACAGGACTGTGGTATCCGGGTTATCACCTCTTGGAATACCGGACTCAGACTCAGTCGAGCTGGAACCTGATTCCGACTCAACAGACTCGGTGGAATCAGATTCCGGCTCACTACCTAACCCGGTGCTGCTTGACAAAAATCCCTCTTCATATTGCCAAATGAGAGAGGGTGCGACAGATGCATCCAAAAATATTTGCTGGTAGGCCCGCATCCGTTTCATTCCCGATCACGTATACTGAGAAGTTATCCCCCAAGCACTTCTGTTCAATCGGAGGATCTGAAAGTAGACATGCCAGTGCTACCCCATTTCACTTTCGGCATCCTCAGACCCCACTTTCTTGCTCTGCTCAGCCTCAGCTAATGGATCTGTCTGCTCTTCGACAACGTCATCCCCGGATAACTGTAGGTCAAAGAAAATCTCAAACCCCGGCACACGGTGCTTCTCTTCATTTATCCATGGCTCTAGGAAGCCACAAAATGGAAAGTCCTCCCTTTTCCGGACAAAGTGTCCGTTTAGGGTACCCTGGATGGGTCGGTGCATTAACTCATATGGCTTCCCTGCCTTCTTTGCTCTGGTTCTCTCGGCCATCTCCCTACATTTTCTTACCTAATCCTCTTTGGTGGGCAGATAACCCAAACCAAAGGTATGTGGGTTGTGTGGCACTTCGGCCAACGCTGCAACGCCCTTCCGGCCGCTCTTTCCCAATCCCATCCTGGGGATGTGTTGAAGCTTGTTGATGAGGTATACTGATTGAGCACTGACATACACCCCCTCATTAACAGCCAAAATGTTCTGCATGACTCGGGCCTCAGCCAGAGTGAAACCGGATAAGAACACATCCTCCATACTGTGCTTAATTTCCAAGACTGGTGTAGACACCTCCGGTGGTGGATGGATCGATGAATTCCCAAAAACGATGACTACTCCCTTCCCATGGGGGTATTTCACCATCTGATGTAAGGTGGACGAAACTGCCTTTACTTGGTGCAACCACGGCCGTTCCAACAGTAAATTGAAGGTCACAGGAACTTTTAAGACATGAAAGTCTACCTCGTGCTGTCCCGGCCCAACCTTGGTCTGAATTTTCACTGTCCCCATTACTTCCCGGCTTGTGTCATCATATGCCCAAATTACCTGGGCTGTCGGCACAAAGTTCGCGGTCTTTAAACTGATTGGATATGTAATTCTTGCCGGGCACACATTGATGGCGGACCCTGTGTCGACGAGCACCACGGGTATCCATTTGTTTCTGCACTCTACAGAGATGTAGAGTGGCTTGTTATGGTTCGCGCCCTCAGGTGGCAATTCTTTGTCGAAGAAAGTCAACATCGGGGTAGCCCCTCCCGGAAAAACTAAGCCCACTAGCTGTTCGGGCATGGTGTCTATTGAGAGCTTGGCCTTGTCCATGGCCGATATGACAGCTTGTCGATGCACTCGCAATGCCATAAGCAGTCCCCAGATGGAGATGTCTGCTTGTATCTTTTTCAACTGCTTCAGTACAGCCTCTTCTTCGAGTTGCTTCTCTTTTTGTTTCTCCGCCTCCTTATCTTTCCCAGATGCCTCTGGCTGATCTAGATGTGGGGGCTTGAAATACCGCCCGCTTCTAGTCATATGATTGACTTCGCTGATGTACCAGGTATCGTCTGGTTGGTTGCTCCCCTAATCCTTATCCGTGTGGGCAAGACATAGATCATCGTCCTCCCACCGCATTCCATCGACAGCCAACAGACACCTGTCCGGCTCCGGTACAATTATACCCACAGTACTTTCCGTCCACATGCTCGCAACATTCTCTGTCCTTGTACACACAGCACTTTCAGTTCCCACGAGGGCTTTAGCTTTCCTGATTCTCTCATAATCCCCAAATCTTTCTTGTTCCAACTGCGTCAGTACAGCTGGCTGTTCAATAATTCCTGTATTCAAAATGCCCAGATCCTGAGCGAAATTCTTAGCACCGGCGCTCTACGACGATGCGTCCTGATTTCTGGCCCTTCCGGCCACAACTGATATTCTTGCCCTTACCGGGCCCTGTTCTGGTTGGAACTCTTCCACAACATCCGGTCGATCATCTAGCCACCCGGTAACCTCTGCTGACTCCTCAAAATCAGACCAGTTGACTGCGATGCCCTCTGGATCTTGTTCATAGAAAAATAGGAGGTTAGCAAAGTCCCCTTCCACAACTGCCAAGTCATCTGTCCTTTGAACAAATTCACCCCCTGTATTATGCAAAGCTCTACCTCTGCTGGCAATTCCACATTTGGCCCAACCTGGCCTACTGATAGAATGTTGTCATTTGGACTGTATACCTCCTTAGCAAAACTCTTAGATTCCTCAGATTGTGACTCAACGATCTCATTCTCCCCTGAAATCTCCCTTGTTCTGTCTTCGACAGTCACCACTATTGGTCCGGGTTGGGTTCTGGAGATGTCCAACATGCACAAGTCAGTGCAGTCAGGAAGGAGCACCTCCGGCTTGGGTAGGCGGGACGGGGTGATATATATGCTAGGATCGTAAGATACGACCCCAGTCTGGATAAAGTTGATACGTTTGGGGGGTAGAGCTTGGTTGTGCGGTAGGAGAGGGTTTGTTGTGGCATTGGGTTTTTCTAGAGGCACAATCACCTGCTTGTCAACGAGATCCTGAATCTCGTGACGCAATCTAAAACATTGGTTAGTGTCGTGCCCGTGTTGTTGGTGATATGCGTAGTATTTTGCTGGGTTATGAGAGGGAGGGAGTGGATTTGGCAATGGCCTCGGCTCTAGGTGCTTTAAGTGCCCTTTCCTGATTAATACCCCCAGAGCCTTGGACAGGGGCATATATAATGGGGTGAAGGTCCTTTGGCCTCGAGGTTGGTATTTGGTGGTTTGTGTGTTGCTTCCGGATAAGCCGGAGAAAGGCGTAGCTGCCATGGGTCTTGGAGGGGGAATGGTGGTGACCATGCTTACTTCTGAAGCTCTAGCATTTGCGGCATTACTTGTGCCTGTATTGTTGTTGCGGTTAAAGGTTCTTCTGGGTTGCTCTCTGTCATTATTGATCAAGCCCTGCTTCAAGGCATCCTCAATTTGTACTACCATCTCATGCAAATCTGAAAAGGTAGGAAAGGGGAGTACGATCATTTTCTGCATCGGCTTAGGCTGGAGATTGCGCACAATCATCCGGATTTGATCTTTATCAGTAGGCCTTAGGGTCATCATTGAGGCTTTCGCCCTCCACCTGGCTACGAACTTTGAAAAGCTCTCCTTAGGCTCCTGCCTTGTTGTCTCAAGATCACGGGTTGTGATCTCGATTTGTGTGTTATAAGAGTACTGTGCAATGAAAGCCTCGGCCCTCTCATCCTAGTTTCGCTTGACATCATCTTCTAATTTTGCGTACCAGATAGCGGCCACACCTGACAGGGTCCGGCCGAATAATGAAAGCTTTTGCGGTCTGGTGAGGCCCATCGACCGTAGTACATCCGAGAACAACCGGAGATGCACCATGGGATCCCCAGACCCGTCAAAGCGGTCGATTTGTGGCATTTTGAACCTATCTGGCAGCGTCACAGCCACGTTTGTGTACCCGTCCTCAATATCCAGAATAGACTTCACCCCTTGGGATTTCTTGAACAACTTCTCAAGCTTGCTCAATTTTAACGCGGTAGGGTCGACTTCGAACTCGAAAAGGAGAGTCCGGTAGATTGGTAGGTGTTTTGGATAGCTGGGATAAAATTGGGGGTGGAGCCGGCCCTACCGGAATGTCGGTACCTTCCTGGACATTGGGTGTTTCCTCGGGTGTCTGAACCCCTGGTGGTGGAGGAGCTTGATGTGAAGCAGATGCCCTGGTTTGTTGTTGTAACCTGGCAATTAACTCTGCCTGCTGGGCCATGATCTCGGCCTATTGTTTGGCAAATTCATCTCGGCGAACAGCATCCTGTTGCATGGCTCTCATGGTGTCTTGCATCTGACGCATCATTTCCTCAGCTCCTGTCGTTCCTGCCATACTGCCATGGTCTATCTGAACTACAGGTAGGTCTAACTCTGGAGTAACCTCGGGAAGTTCAACTTGACTGTTCAAAGTCCACTGATCTGGCGATCCTTGCTCGGATACACTGTGTTTCCTCGATCTCCGTCTGATAACTGGGGATAGAGAGTGGAACACTGGTTGTTCGTCGACCAGATCCTCAGATCGATTGAGTCGGCGACCTCTCATCCAGAGTGCTTGGGGAATATCTGCTTGGTCTGAAGCAATTGTGCTAAACTACCTAGCAAAAAGATAAATAAAGTAATAATAAGGAAATAAACAACCAGACGAACAGAAAACATAGTGGCTTAAATTAAATACACAACACACAGTTAGGCATCACAACACACAGTTGATAAGCTGAAAATGCTGTTCTCCAACACTGATCATTATCCCCAAATCACTGTCCCCAAACTGAATCTGATACCTGCAGATAACTGATTCCCAAAAATACTGAATTGGTGCCTGTAGGCCTGATGCCCGAACTTGCAAATTGAAACATGCATTCCCTGTAGAGACGCACTCTAAAAGCACATAACAAGCAAGTGAGAGCCAAAACACTCCTATGTTGGGGTAGGGTTTCCCTGTTCTATTTTGTCAGGAGCTAGGGTTTCACTACGCACGCAGCGGTTTCAAACAACCTATAATCGGGTAAGTAACCTGTCCTAGCTTAGAATAGTCACCATGGATTCCGATATGCACTAGGTTGAATGGTCAAAAGGGTTGCCCCGGTAAAACCGGGGTTTGTGTTCCCGTCGTGGCAGAGCCCACAACCGGTCAGCCGTATGGCACGCTTCTCGAAGCGAACCTCCGGTAAATTGTTCAGGAATAGTATACGAAAAATACGGTGTCCTAGGCGCACCAATGCAAATGCAATGCAAACAAACACATAAGAGTAGTCAAAACCAGATATCATGCGTTCGAGTCAAGTTCTCTTACTCCCTAGCAGAGTCGCCAGAAACTATAGATGTCCCCGAACATCCCGGGAGGGAATCCCTCTCCCCCCCGTTTTGTTCATAAGGCTCACTACAGCTCAGGACTCAAATGTCACGGTCCTGTATCTAATCTCGCAGAGTGCAATGCATCATCAAAGAGTTCAAATCCGGAAAATCATTTTTGAAAATAGATTTTTTGAAAGAAGTGCCAAACATGGACTGCTTTGCCAGATACAGAGTCGCTACCTAAATATTTTATTTTGGGAAATTTAGGAAACCCTGACTCGTTTGCCTAAGACCACGTGTCCGTCATCACCAAAGTTGCCTCGGCTCAGGAACTTGGGTACGATTGGGGAAGGTCACTTCGTGAGCACTCCCGCTCGCCTGATCAAAGATCAACCTCTACTAACCATGATATCGGGTTTTGAAAACATTATGCATTCTTATTCCGGTTATTAGCCTAGATTTACTATGTGATGCACACAATATATAAGTATAGACTGGGTCGCCTGAATTGAAACAACACATCTCATGTTTGTTTATTTTAAAAGTGGTTTGATGGTGCTACCCGCAAGTAGGTTAAGACGTGGATTTGCCACCCTCGGGTGGGCTTGAAATAAGGTGATTTGCCACTCTCAAGTGGGCTTAAAACTCACAATTGATGAATTGTTCCAATCCAAATAACCCAACATTCACCCACAGGCATTCAGGCAGTTATATCACGAAGGCAGATAGCCTCATGGTAAGCATGCTATCATGGCAGTCACTCACACGCATGCAAGGATGCTAAAGCATAAACGATTACCGAGTACTCCAAGCCAAAAAAAAACTATGTTAGAAATCCATGCATGATCCTAACTATACAGAAATGCCTAATGCAACACATGCAGGAATGCAACTACAATAGGCTCGGCTATTCTAAGATGGCATATGATGATGTTATAGCTAACACGTATTCAATTTTGGAATTGAAATACAAATGCAGTTAGTATGATGCGCCGAGCCCAGTGCATGCAATACAGATGAATGATGCAAACATGCGAACATAAGTATGCTAATTGAAACATGCCCTAATCTAACCATCATAAGCTGGTAAATAAAAGGGAGAAAGACGTGGGGTTGGAAGACATGCATCACACACACGCGCACTTATTACAACATTGCCCTCGCTCGAAGGGTCCGAGTGAATATTACACAACCAAAATCAATAACGAATTATTACACAACACTAATTACTAAACAAATGAATTAGGTAAGCAAAGTAAACTAGCATGCTATGCTATGTGCAATGGATTGCCTCAGCTCTGCTCGGAATGATGGAGGGTGTATGCATGCTCAATTTGCTTTGTCGGTAAATTCCATCGCGATGTCTTGACTCGCCTTTGTTTGCAATTGAATCCAGAAACTTGCACAAAGCTCCGAGCGGCTGCAACTCCACTTTGGGAAGCTGTGGGAGGGCCACCGACCAGCTATTGCGCTTGGAGACCACCCACCGACCAATTTATGTGGGAAAAACCAAAAGGTGTGGTCGGCCTTCCAGAAAAGCTAGTCGGCCGACCAGTTCCTGCCTCCTGTTTCTGGTTTTTCTACAACAAAGGCAAGAGAAAGAAAAAGCAAGGTATTTGCAACACATGTGTGTACAACCACTCTCCTCGGCATTGCATAAGCTCTAGGGAGTGTAGTTCTCGATCCTCGTGCCACCAATCACGCATCTCGTTGCATGATGGCCGAGGAATCGAATTGCATTACTCGATGTGAAATGAATGCACATATGAATGCAACAAGGCCTAAACTCCATCATGGATAATCTAGAGTGTTGGCGACCAGGAATTGAGACACGTTTTGTCACTTGGAGTACGAAACGTCCCTCGTTTCCCGTGTTTGGACTAAACCCTACTCCAAACACAATGCAATATGCATGATATGCATGAATGCAATTCTAACATGCAATCCTAGATGCAATGCCACTGAATGACGCAAACATGCAAGGGATGAAAATGTAAACGTGCACCTAGCATATACAATGCTAACACTACATGGCATGCATAATGCTCATGAACTAAATGCGACTAACAACCTAGCATACACAATGCGAGGAATGACATGGCATACACAACGCTAACAACATAACATGCACAACACATTGCAACATGGCATACATAATGCAAGGTGGACTTAAACCAATATGAGTGGACCTCAGCCACACTCAAATCAGTGGCCATTAGATGAAAATGAGACAACCGAAATGCGTGCACACATGCACGAATACCAAGGACCGAACCTAAGGCATCAAATGCCACTCTACCAAAACATGGCAAGGGATGAAAGATGGCATACAAACATGCAATTTCCACCACTGAAATATGATGCGCAATGGTCCCAAATCATGGAAATATGGCACCCAATGCATGAAAGAGGCCCTGAAACTCAAAACTAGGCAAATGGATTAAACTATAATCATGCAAAGCAAGCATTATTTGATCATGAAGTGAAAAATAGAGCCAAGGCAGTCCCAAAATATGCACAACATTAGTTCAAAGCATGGCCAAAGAGTGCTAACATGAAGGGCTAAAACAACATGCAACTTAGGCTAGTAAGCATGGTTTACACTACATGTGTATGAAGCACAAGAGAGGTCACCAAACCAGCTAAAAACAGTAACATGACATGTCAAATAAACCCCAAAAACCCACTGAAATGAGGTCCATGCATGCAAGAATAGTGTGTTCCTTTGAAAGGCCACAAGAGCGGTTACTCTACACATGCGTCAAGGACACTTAGCATAGAAAAACCAACTCTAAAAATGAGTTATGGGGGTCCTAAAACCCACTGAAAAATTCTGGAAATGAAGCTTGGAAGCTTGCAAAGAGGGGGTCCTTTGGAAGGCCAAAAAGACCAACAAACAAGACAAGGAGAGAGGGGGTCACCCCCCTCTGATTTTAGCTCTCACAAACACATCTAAGCCACTGAAAATCCACTGGATTTTAGTGGCTAAAAGGCCAAACCAAGGCCAATGCAAATGCTCTAATGCATAGCCCTAATCATGAGGAAATGAAGCATGCAAAGGGGAAGATGACCCCTATCAGAAAAATTCCATGAATCAAACTTCAAGAGGAGCTCAAATTAAGACTTTTTTTAGTTCATGGAAAATCTCGAAAATGCTTGCAAGTAAGGCTAAGATATTATGCAAAATAAGCCCTAAAAGAGAGATGAAGCATACAAAGAGGTAGGTGACCTCAAACAGAAAACAGTCCTGAATCAAACTTCAAGAGGAGCTCAAAATAAGACACTTTACAGTTTATGTCAAAGCCCAAAAATGCTAGCAAATAGGGATAAAGTATATAGCAAAAAATGCAAGAAAAGGAGAAATGGAGACTTACCCTTGTAGCACAGCAATGCAGCAACTTCTGGACCAAGTTGGTGAACCTTCAACCTCTGCAAATCAGGCCCAAGGTGCTGGAATGGGTGGTGGAGGAGGTAGGCTATGAGGTGTAGTGTAAATGACCAAGAACAAGGGTGCTTGGAGGCTTGAAGTAGAGAGGTGGAGGGGAAATGGGTGTATGCCTTAGCCAAGATTGTTCAACCCATGCAAAATGAGAGGGAGGCCTCTCTTATAGAAGAGGAAAGTTATGGCTTCTTGGAGAAGCCTCAAGAGGGGGTCAAAACTTCTAAAAGAAGCTTGACCAAAAAGGGTCAACCTTCTTGAGGAAGCTAGACCAAAAGGGTCAAGCTTCCTCAAGAAGCTTGACAAAAGGGGCAAACGTCTCCTAGAAGCTAAGCCAAGGGGTCAAAACCACCTTAAGAAGACCAAACAAAGGGCTAAAATCTCGGACAGTGGGTCAAGTGCTACACAGCTGGCACAGTTGTATTGCACTCAGGAAGGCCAAAAAGCAGAAGGCTGGCCGACCAACAAAGGTGGTCGGCCGGCCACTTTCCCTGGTCGGCCGACCAGGGGTCAAAAGAGTCAAGGAGGAATGCTGATCGGCCATACCAGAAAGGTGGCCTCCCAGATGAGTAGAATACAACTGTATGGTGGGAGACCAGAGAATGTGACCCAAGAGAGAGAAAAACCAGCTTCTAGCAAGGTTCAAAAGGGTCAGGTAGAAAAGCTGGTCGACCTGCCCATATTGGTGGCCTCCCAGATGAGTATAATACAATGGTGGTATGGGAGACCAGAAATTAAGGTTCAAAAGTGAGAAAAACCTGCTTTTTGTTAAGAAAACCGGCTGAAGGAGAGAGAAAATAATTTTCAAAAGAATTACTGGTCTCCCACTATCCTACCACCTTCTTAACAATGAAAATAGGGTCCAAACCAAAAATGAACCCTAACCGATGCAAAACGAGGGTTTGGGGACCAAAACGCGCGGCCTGAGGCCCCGAAAATAGGCTGTTAGGCACTGGAGGTGGCGTGCGACCACAAAGGTGGTCTCTCGGGCCACAGTGTCCCTCAAAAGAGAGGAAACAAGGTGTGTGTGAAAAATCGGAGCAAACGGAGGTAGTTAAGCGGCCCCGAACTGAGGCACACGGCTGATGGCTTCGAAAACTGAAAACTAGTCTCCAAATGGGAAAAATGGCCTACGATCACGAAACGTAGCCTACGGCCACTAAGAGATGGTCTACGAGACCTCTCCCTCCCTTCGGGAAGAGAAAACAGAGAAAACAGGACCTGGTTCGCAAACCAAGGCAAAGCACAAAAGAGCTCCGAAGTCCGGAGGCAAGGGTCGCAGTCGAGACTCTAAAACCTCAGAACGAGCACAATATGCATCATCACCGAGCGCTCAACCGGTGACGTTTCAGCCTTAAGGCTGGTAAAAAATGGGGTGTCTACATCTAGGCTTGATTCTTGGTGAGAAGGGAAATTTCTAGAGAGAAATTAGGATTTTTCAGAGCTTAGGATAAGAGAAAGAAAGAGGAAAAGAAAAAGTCAAAGAAAATATCAAAAAAAGTAACTTTTAAGTTGCTAATATCACGTAGACTGCTCGAGTGGTCTTCCCACCGCTCAAACTATGAAGTCAATCTCACAGCATTTTGGTATGCAGAGCAAAGTATTGGTTGCCCCCTCTTCACCGCTTGAGCGGTGAAACCAGCCACTCTAGTGGTCACCCTAGAAAAAGCTAGTCACACAGGCTCAACTCGTAAGGAACTGTCTGCACATCAACCTTATTTCCATATGTAATTATTTAAGTAAATGTTTTCAGTACATTGTAAATAAGGAAATATCCCCCATTTGGATTCAAAGAAAAATACAAAAAAAACAAAAAAAAAAATTAAAATCCAATTAAATCAAAGAGTGGTTTCCCTAGTTTTAGTACAAAAATAGTTTTCTAACTGAAATTTCTAAGTTTGACGTTGAAGTAAGGTGGTTAATACCTCGTAGAAAAATCCCATAAAATAAAATTAGACTATTTACTATATAAGGAACAATTATCGCAAAATATTATTTTTAAAATCATAAGTTTTGAAATATTTAATATTTACAATTAAATTTGTTTCAAGCTAAGTTCAATCTTTGGATAAAAAACTTTTTTAATACAACCATCTTTATATGAAAAAGAATAAAGGACGGTTCTCAACCCGAGCCATTACATTACTCCCATTTTCTCCAAACCTAAAATTAAATTAATATGTTAATTAAAATAAAATAAAATAAAATAAAATTAAGAATTCGAGTAAAATATAAAATATAATTAAAAATTGATTTATAATATAATTAAACAAATATGAAATAAATAATAATTAAGATCTAAATTGTAATTAAATTAAAAATACATTAGCATGTTACAAATTATAATAAATAATTAAGAATTCTAGATTAATTGTGATCTAAAATATAATTAAATTAAAATTAGATTAAAAAATTTGTAATTGCGATAAATAGTTAAATATTTAGGATTAATTGTGAAATAACATAGAACTAAATTAAAATTAGAATAAACAATTAAGAATTGCAATTAATAGTTAATAATTTATAATAATAGACATTGTAAATTATGTGTATAAGAGATAAGAGAAAGAAAAAAAAAATATATTTTTTTATAGGATTTGAGGGTATTATAGTTATTTGACATTATAATTAACGTTGTTAATGGTTGCATTTTAGTTCAAAATCACATGGAGGTAGGCTATTTTTAAAAGATAGGGGGTATAGTGATATCAAGCTACACCACATGGAGGTAAAAAAGATTTTTCCCTTCATTAAATATAGGAGCAATGATATATACATGGGTGTTGTTAACATGTGCTTGAGAATGTAATTAATGATATTAACAATCTCCACATGTATGAGGAATGTAAAACACAAGTAGAAAAAAATAAGAAATTTTTTAAAAGAGGGCTACTATTTACCTTTACCTTTGTTTTTAGAACTCCCATGTCCCCCCCCCTCTTTTTTTTAATTCCAATTTTGACCTAACCTAAAATTCCATTTCTACCTTCATCCCTAATCTTCTAACCCTAATTTCTCAAACCCTAACCATAACTCTAACACTAATCCTAACACTAATCCTAACCTCTCTCAACTCCTGTTATCGCCTTCACTGGCCGCTGGCCAGCTCTTCTCTGCCAGTCATAGTCATCCAACACTTCTCTGTTACCCTCGTACGCTGCCACAGTCCCTTTTCCGCCTTACTTTGCCATTTCCAACCCTTCTTTGTCACCCATATCTCACGTCGCTGCCTTCCTCATTTCCCATCTTCTCCATATTTTTCTTCTGAAAACCCTAGGTTTTCACCTCTCTCTCTCTCTCTCTCTCTCTCGTAATCGATGAGAAGGTCACAATGGCAGAGTGGGTTCGACAACACAGTGTTGAACGAATCCTTTTGGCTGAATGGGTCAATGTCACAATGGTAGTGTTCTTGGGTCAACATCACAATAGCGAACTCTACCATTGCTGACGCTACAATCGCAGCGGGGGGAGAGAGAGAGAGAGAGAGAAAGAGAGAGAGAGATATGATATTCGGTGGAGATGGCGATGAGTGGTAACGATGGTGGTTAGGAATGGGTTAAGGGTAGTGATGCTTTGGCCAAAGAATAGAGTGACAAAAATCGTTAGAAAGAAGGTCAAAGAGAGATCAAAGATTGAACTGGGCTATGACAATAGTGGGTGAGAATGGGTTGATGACTGACAGGGGTGGTGGACAAGGGTCAAAGTGAGGTTGGAGGGGTGAGTGGTGGCGAATGGCGATTGGAATGAGCTGAGGAGAGTCGCCGAAGTGCACCGTCGGAGCTGTAGTGGTTGAGGTTTAGGGTTTTGGAGGTTTAAAGAAGAAGGGTATAATTGGGATTATGGTGGAGTTCAAAGAGAAAAGAGAGGCACTCAATTAAGTCGGTAGGGGTTCAAAGAAATGGGCGGTCTAAAGAAATAAGATAGGGATAAATAAAAGTCCTCTTTTAAAAATTAGAAATGTCTTTTACATGTACAAAAATACCCTCACTTTTTGAATAACAAAATTGACTTATTTACAAGATTTAAATATTAATATATAGTGTAAGCTCAAATAAATAAATTCACCGTGTACTTAAACAAATTTAAAAGACAGGCAAAGTATGTAGAAGCTCATATTGCATTAAAAAAAATAAAATAAAATAATAGTACCCTCCTAAATAAATAAAAAGATTGATATTTTATAAATTGCATAGAATAATAGTACTTTCTTCAAGCTCATTTAAGTAATAAAAAATCATTAAAATGCATTGATGAATCTCACTTACAATTAGATTTCCATTTATTAATGCTATAATATTAGCACTAAAAAATAAAATAAAATAAAAAATTAATCCATTGATGCTACAATATTATAACAAAATTTAAATACAAAATACATTTCAATTTATTTCAAAAAATAATAAACCAAATAAATAAAAATATTTTAGAATTATATAATCACTATATGTGTTGCAAATTAAATATATATATATATATATATATATATATATATCATAATTATAATAAAAGGAAAATATAAGGGAGGTTTTTTTTTTTTTTTGGAAAAATTTCACCCTAGTGGGTGTTTAAAAAATTATTTTCAAATTAATGGTGAACTCGATATCTATTAAAAAGTAAATTCAAATACTTCTCTATAACTTTGTAATTAATTTTTAAGAAATTCTCTGGATAATAATTCCTTCTGTCTCTCTATGTAAAGCAAACTCTTTAATCTTGATAGCTTTAAAAGCGTCTACTACTTTTTATGCTGGTGGGTTGTTATGCTTACGTAATACTTTTTTAACATATTTTTGTAGGGTACTTGTCAACAAAAGTCTATATCAAATTTTATTTCTTAACTATTTTTCACACTACTAGATACAAAGCAAACGGGTCCACATTCATAAATAAGTATGGAACCCACTCACTTATATCTTAGAGTGAGAAATTAATATAAAGAATATAATTATATGTAATATTTTTTAAATATGAAAATCGAAGAGTCAAAAAAATTAGAGAATTCATGAAGTATTTCATGTTCTAGTTGTCAATTTCTCTATAATTTAGGACACATTTAGCACCAACGAATATATAGAGAGAGAAAATTGTGGGAGATAATTTTACATGACCACATCACTACAAGAAAAGTTGCCTATGATAACGCTTGAATCAAGACGTTCTATAAAAAAGTCGTGATATATCTTAATAGCCAACGTGTTTTCAAGGCGTGATGCCTGCTGATGGTCTTAATGAGCCAAGTCTGTTTAACTTAACAGACACTTAACCCCATTCCAATTACCAAATGTAACACAATCTCTCATGAACTGCTCTTCTCTCTCGCGATTAATATCAATCTCTCTCACTATAGCCGTTCTTCATCGAACTTGAACTCGATCTCTTTCACTCTAGTTGTTCTTCATCGAGCTCAATCTCTCTCTCTCTCTCTATCTCTCTCTGAAATCGCAGATCTGAAATCGAACAAGAAAGTCAATCAAATCTGATTGAAATCCGAACTTGATCTGATTGATCTGATCTAATCTGATGTCTCTTGCATTTTGTTAGATCTTTTCTTGCTCTAGCTTTTCTTCATCGAACTCGAACTCGATCTTTCTCACAAATTGCAGATCCGAAAATCGAACAAGAATGTCGATCTAATCTGATCAAAATTCAAACTCAATCTGATATGATCTCTTTCGCATTTTGTTAGATTTGCTGAATAACAAGGTTTCAAGCAAGTCATTTTTATTTTGTTTTTCATTAACAAGTGTTAATCGGTGTTTGATTTCTTTGTAGGTGGCGATGAAGTGTAGAGATTGATTACATGAGTTTGTAAAGGAAGAGATAGAGAAGAAGGATTCGAGTATGGAGGAGTGGAAGATCGCAATGGAGAGAAGTTTCAATCGCATGGACTATGAGGTGATTGCATGGAATGATAACGTTCTAAGCGCCAATTGTTGGTGCGAGCTCCAAACACTGGAGTGCAACACAATTAGATTAACGATGGTTGTCGCAGTCGTAACTCCTGATAAGATCATCATCGCCACCTGCTGAGATTCTAGAGCTGTATTGTGCCACAATGGCAAGGCCATCTCTCTCTCAACTAATCATAAGGTTAGCTCACGTTGATTGCTAAATCAACAGATGGTCCTGATTTGTTATTATTATGATTTTCGTTTGTTAATACGAAATTACGATTTTGTCCTGATTGAAGCCTGATGTCACGGCCCCATTCTACCTCTCATAGAATGTTGCCTTGATGGCCAATAATCCGAGATTACCGAAGGCCAACTTACAAAGATTCACACAAATAGAGTATACATATGGGGCGTACGTGTGCGGAAGTAATAAAGTTAAATCTAATTAGTCCATAAGAGATGTGTATAGATTAAATGAAATGACATACTTGTCAACATGATTTTACAACTTGAATACAAAATAAAATAAACTTAACATTACATCTTGATCAAAAGGCTTCTCAAGCCCAAACATACAAACAAATGGTATACAAAGCTAAGAAGCATAATCTCCAATATGATACAAAACATGAATCACAACATCTTCTACATAAAGCTTAGGTGACATCGCCTTCTTGATCATCACCTATATGTATATATAAGGGAGAGGGGTGAGCTAAAAACTCAGTGAATAATATAAGTGATAAAGGTTTGAATGAATGATATCCGAGATTTTGACAAAACCATACATATCATAACTAATAACAAAACAAGGTATGAACCAAGTCCATCGATCAAAGTCTTTCAAAGATTCTTGGGATGTTTACTAACATCTACATAACACCATGGCATGACATTCATCGACCAAACAAGGGAATAACCGACCTGGAATCGGCTAGACAAGCCCACCAGAATCGGTTAGACAAGCCCACCCGTCGGTGGCAAGGGAGATATCTCAAACAAGGTTGCTAGTTGCATTAAAGTCCCCTAGCACTAAGGACTTTCAAGAATGTCATCAAAACAAACATAATACATGATACAAAAACTAAGGGATAATCATTCACGCTTGATCAAATACTTTTCCAAAACAAAGCAAATCTTTCATCAAAACATTATAATATAACTTTATTGAAAATACCACTCATAATAGCTCTTCGGATGTAGGGAATTAGGCAAGAATCCAATACCTACAAGTACATAGCAATTCCATTGAATGCACTTGAAGAAGACAAGAAGGAATGCTTAAAGATGGTTATGCAATGCACTCTTAAAACAAGCTTCAAATGAGTAAAATAGATCTCGACATTTGTTTCCAAAACCAAGTCAAGACAAAGAAAAACATGTGTTTTGAGTTAAATCAATGTTAAAAGCATGCTGGTTTCCAACCAGGTCTCAAAATAGATACACAGAGATGAGCTGGGTTGAAATGGCCTAGCTGGGTGAACTCAGGAGGTCTTAGCTAAGGTTCCACACCTCTTGGCTGAGGTGTGGTTTCCTTGGCCTAGGTATAAGGCTATCTGCCGAGATGTTACAAGGTGTCGGCAAAGGTGTACTGTGGTCGGCCTAGGTGTGTAGTGGTTGGCCTAGGTGTGCATGGAAGATAGACTAAGGTGCAAGTGATCATGCAAGGTAGGCCAAGGTGAGTTGCAATGCTTGGCCTAGGTGTGAGGTCTGGACAAGAGTGGGTCTCGGTGGCCACATTTAGGGAAATAATGAAGTCTGGAAATTTGGGTTCCCTCTTGAAAAATATGAATGCCAAAATCATAAATTCTTATTTAAAATATGAGATTTCATGATATGAGTTAAAAAACATAGACCTGGGTACCTATACTGGAAGATTTCATGAAAACAAACACAAAAACATGGGACTTGGTACAAACTTCTGGATCAAAACATGATTTTTCTTCAAGAACACAAGAACATCACTTTCTCTTTCTAAAACAAAACATTAAATCAATGCATGGCTCATCAATCATGCTAGATCATGTAATGTGATCAGATTAACATAAAGAACAACAAGAGTAGATCAAGAATCTAATCTCAAAATGCAAATTCAATGGTTCAAACTCTAATAATCAAGCTTGGAAATCTAGTTCTCACTCTAAGAACTCTTTTTCTTCTTTCTAGAGCTTCTCTTTCTACAAGGCAGAGATATGGCAAATGATATGAGTTTCTCAATTGCTAACTGACTTAAACCACTACTGGGACACATGGTATCATCTGGTCAAATCTCATCAGAAGGTGCCAAAATGAAAAGACAAGGGTAGGTCAAAGTGTGTATAACAAGTAAGGTGGCATGGGCACTCTGACAAGGTAATGATCTCGGATCAAAACATAGGCTTTGAACAAGTAAGGTTTTTTTGATCTCGGCTAGGAAGGATAACGCTTAACTTAGGTGTGCCACACCTCAGCCTAAGTTGTACAAGTCGAGGGGCAGGATTGCTATGTAATAACAAGGTTACAAGTTTCAAGGATCAAAGATCATAGATGCCTAGATGATACACATCTTGGCCTAGGTGATACACACCTCAACCTAGATGATGCACATCTCAACCAAGATGCCAGGCTGAAGGTGGAGATCAATTGAGATGGTTCCAAGATGATTCTAGGTGCTGATGCTGTCTAGGTGTAAGAGGTTCAAAGGTGTGACCTAGGCATGAGATAGCAAAGATAGGCAGCCTAGGTTCAACACACAAAGCAAGGAACAAAGCATGCATATAACACTTAGGTAAAACATAATAGCTGAAAACTAGACAGGAACCTTTACTTAGGCAAAACAAGTCAAAGTTTGCAGATGCAAGCTTAACAAGGAAAAATCATGTAAACTAATATGAGCATGACTAAGACAAGAATGAGGATTGTCATAGTCTACCCCCCTTAAAGAAGTTTGGTCCCCAAACTTAAGTTAGTTTGCCCCCAAAACAACTCTGGATGTTAGATTTTTATCTCCTCTTCCATTTCCCATGTAGCCTCCTTGTCATAATGCTCATTTCATTCAATTTTCACCATCGGTATTGACTTTTTCCTCAACTATTTCACTTGTCTATAAATAATCCATATCGACTTCTCCTCATAACCTAAATCTTCATTAACCGTAATCCTGAAATGATCAATCGCGTGCAATAGATCCCGAATATACTTCCTCAAGATCGAAACATGAAACACATTGTGGACTCGACTTAATTCTGGTGGCAAAGCAAGTCGATAGGAAACTTGGTTAACTCTCTCAAGAACTTCAAATGGGCCGATGTAACGAGGTGCTAACTTACCTTTCTTCCCAAACCTTGAGACTCCTTTCATTGGTGTAACGAGGTGCTAACTTACCAATCAAAGCTTTATCTCCTACTTCGGTCCAACAAATTGGTGATCTATATTTTCTCCCATACAAAACCAATGGTAGCTTGGAAACTATTATTGTAAGCAAATTCTTCTATTGGCAAATGTAATTCCCCACTTCCCTTGAAGTCCAATACAGATAAACTGAGCATATCTTCAAGTGTCTGAATCGTTCTCTCTGTTTGCCCATAGGTATAGGGATGAAAAGCTGTGATAATTCTCAACTCGGTTCCCAAAGCTCTTTGTAAACTTTATCAAAATCCAGAAACAAAATTCGGATCTCGCTCTAACACAATAGCCATTGGCACCCCATGAAGTCTAACAATCTAATTCATATACAGCAAAGCAAGTCGGTCGGCTTTAAATGTAGTCTTGACAGGTAAAAAGTGTGCTGACTTAGTTAATTAATCAACTACAACCCAAATCGAATTCATACCTTTTTGTGTCCTCGACAAACTAACAACAAAATCCATGTAGATGTGTTCCCGTTTCCACTCAGGAATTGACAAAGGTTGAAGAAGTCTGACTAGCCTTTGATGTTCTGCTTTCACTTGTTGACAATATAACGTCTGTGATACAAACTCAGCTATATCTCTTTTCATATTCGGCCACCTAAAAGTTTTCTTTACATCTTGGTACACGTTGGTATTTCTTGGATAAATGGCAAATCTAGAACTACAAGCTTCCTGTAAAATTCTCCTTTTCAACTCTGGGATGTCGGCCACGCACAATCTTCCCTTTAACTTAAGTGCCTGATTTTCAATGTTGTATCCCGCCCTCGGCTTGGTGATAATCTCATCAACTACCTTCTTGAAAAATTCATCCTCCACCCGTCTTGTCTTTACTTTCTTAATAATAGTCAGCTTCACTAAAATCATTGCTAAGATTCCCTCATCTCGGTGAAGTATAACATTAATATCTAAGTCTTGCAAATCCTGAAGTATGCTCTTCTGCTCGGTTAGTAAGCATGCTAAACTCCCTATAGATTTTTTGCTCAATGCATCGGTCACTGAGTTAGCTTTACTTAGGTGATACTAAATCTGGCTTTCAATAATTCAAGCCATCTTCTCTGTCTCATATTCCATTCATTCTGAGTGAACAGGTACTTCAGACTGTTGTGACCTGTGAAAACTTGACAAGAAGCTCCCCAAGGTGAAATGCTCGGCCTAATAAAACCTTTATCTAACAACTCTTGCAACTGAACTTTTAACTACCTAAGTTTTGCTAGGGCCATTCTATAGGGTGTTTTGGAGATAGGCTGTGTTCCTGGTATAACATTAACAGTAAATTCTATCTCCCTATCAATCAAGTAGCCAGTCAAATCATTCAGAAAGACGATGGGGAATTCATTAACAATTGGGATATCATGTAATTCGACACCTCCATTCAGATTACTTAGTACACTACACAAATAACCTTTACATCCTTTTTGGATCAACTTATAAGCTTTCATGGACGCAATCAAGTAAAGTGGGGATACTACTCCTTTACCCTGAAATGTAACCTCGGCTTGGTTCGGGGGTTTAAAAGTGACACTTTTAGAAACACAATTAATGGATGCATGATTTACTACTAATGAATCCATTCCCAATGTAACATCGAAATGAGTTATGTTCAACGACATCAAATCAACTAATAATTCAACATTCTCAATCACAACAACACATGCTCTATAAATGGATGTAACAATCATAATTCTTCCAGATGGAGTAGACAAATATAATAAATAACCAAGGGGGTTCTGTTCTTTATCTAACGTCTCGGCAAACTCAGCAGATACAAATGAATGTGTAGAACCCAAATCAATCAATATATATTCATCTTGAGCGTAAATAGGAAGTATACCTGACACTACGGTCTCAGCACTTTGGGTGTCTCCTGGCACTAATGCAAAGACTCTACCCTGCCTTATCTATCCTTTCCCAACATTACCTTTTTGTGTAGAACCCGAGGTGCTCTCATTTTCTTACTGCCATTAGTCGTCGTCTTGGAACAGTCCTTAACACGATGACAATTCACCACATTCAAAAAATGCTCTAGATGCCTGACGACAAACTCCAGAACGTTTCTTCTCGCAACTTGTACTTGTCGGCCTAGTACCACTTTCCTGATTTCAGTTGCTTGAACTGCCCACATTCACCTTCTTCTTGGCATCAAACGGTGATTGACGATTGTCATAATTTTGTCACTTTCTCTGATTCTCTCCTGAACTCTGATATCTGTTCAAGTTAGCTTCTTCCAAGATGGCTTTGTCCAATACTCCGACGTAAGTCGGCATATTGAGCATATTAACTCGGTCTTGTATCGGTCCACGAAGCCCACTCTAAAACTTTCTAGCCTTTCTGTATTTGGTATTGACAGTGTGAGGTGCATATCTAGCAACCTCAGTGAAAATACTATCATATTCAGCTACTGTTCAGTTACCTTGTGTCAAAGTCTGGAATTCTGTGGTCTTGCGATCTCAGACACTAAGGGGAAAATGCTTGTCATAAAATAACTCCAAAAATCTAGCTTAAGCCAAACTCGAATTTCCTTCTAGAATCATCATCCACCACCTACGAGCGTCGTCGTCCAGTGTGAATGCTACCAGTAACACTTTTTGGGTGTTGGTACTAGGAAATATTTCAAATAACTTCTCCATATCAAGAATCAATGCTTTTACCTTTAATGGCTCTATATCCCCATGGAATCTCTACTAATTCATTTTCTTAAATTCTCTGATCAAGGTTAACATGCCGTCCCCACATAAAGCTGGTTGTAGGGGCACTTGCGGTACTGGAGGAGGTGGAGGTGGAACTATATTTCGTCTATTTCTCTGCTCCGCCTGAGTAGAGGTGGTGTTAGTGTTCTGTTGCCTTGCTTACCTCAACTCACTAGTCAAACCCTCTACCAACCTTTCCCATCTGTCCAACTTGTCCTCAGAATGATCTCGTCTGATTGGAGGTCTTCCCCTTCTCATGATACTAGGAGTATGCAAAATGTGGCTTTAAAGCAAGATGGACAGATGGACAAGTAGATAAGCAGCAAATAAACATGTCCAAATAATGTAAACCTTTTCAAACAACAAGCAATATGATGCAATCCTAACATCATTCTAAGGGAAATCCTATGCTCTGTAGGACTAAGAATGTGTGAATAAATGTACTATAAGGAACTTGTGCTTTGATACCAATCTGTCACGACCCCATTTTGCCCCTAATAGAATGATGCCGTGATGGCCAATAATCTGAGATTACCGAAAGTCAACTTACAAAGATTCACACAAACAGAGTATACATCTGAGGCATACCTGTGAGGAAGTAATAAATTTAAATCTAATTAGTCCATAAGTGCTGTGCGTAGATTAAATGAAATGACATACTTGTTAACATGGTTTACAACTTGAATACAAAATAAAATAAATTTAACATTACATCTTGATCAAAAGGCTTCTCAAGCCCAAACATACAAACAAATGGTAAGAAGCATAATCTCCAAGATGATACAAAACATGAATCAAAACATATTCCACATAAAGCTTAGGCAACATCGCCTTCTTGATCATCACCTACATATATATAAGGAAGAGGGGTGAGCTGATAACTTAGTGAATGATATAAGTAATAAAGGTTTGAATGAATGATATCAGATTTTTTGCCAAAACTATACATATCATAACTTGTAACAAAACAAGGGATGAACCAAGTCCATCAATCAAAGTCTTTCAAAACTTCTTGGGATGTTAACTAACATCTACATAACACCAAGGGATGACATTCACTGACAAAACAAGGGAACAACCAACCTGAAATCAGTTAGACAAGCCCACCCGTCGGTGGCAAGGGAGATATCTCAGACAAGGGTGATAGTTGCATTAAAGTCCCCTAACACTAAGGTCCATTCAAGAATGTCACCAAAACAATCCTAACACTTGATACAAAAACTAAGGGATAATCATTCATACTTGATCAAATACTTTTCCAAGACAAAGCAAAGCTTTATCAAAATATTATAGCATAAATTTATTAAAAATACCACTCACAATTGCTCTTCGTGTAATGACTCAGATTCTAATTTGGATCGAATTGGTGTAAATTGGTGCCCGTTACCTTAAAAGTTGCATGGTTTTCGGACTCTTGGCATTGATGGGTTGGCAAGTGAACCTTAAATATTATAATTGAGGATCCTTGGGTGATGTTTAGAACGTTGATTGAAGCCTTAACAAGGTATTTAGGCAAGATTAGATCAAAAGCCTCAAATTTGAGTTTTTGTTTTGATTAACCTTCACTCTTTTGCCCTTTTCTCCTTCCATACTTTAAATTTAAATGTGAGGCTAGAACCATTGGAAATATCATTTCCGGGGCTTCGATTTGGACACTAGAATGACCTAAAATGGAGTCCAAACAAGAGAGTTATACCTATTTGAATTTTGCGTTTCTATGCTAAAAGTATGCTCGCTCGGGCGAGATTTTCTTCACTTGAGCGAACTATGTGATTTTCAGAGATTCTGGGTGCTTCTTTCCCACACTCGAGCCAAGCTTCCTTCGCTCGAGCAACCAGGTCGCTAACAGACATTATAAAGTGACTTTTGGGCCCAAAAACCTTACTTTTTCTTCCTCTTTTCTTCTCCCCTCCTCCATGTCTGAAAACCTAGCCCTTAAAACCTTGATTTCATCCATTTTTACCAACAATCCACTATGGATCTTGCATCAAAGATGAAGAACAAGAGAAGATCTACATTTTCAACCGATTAGATTTTGGATTTTCGAAAGAATGCTCTTAATCTAGCTTCCTTGCTTCCAATCTTGAGGTAGTGGTGTTTTTAACTCTTTTGTGGGGGCCGAGTATTAGGAGATGCAAAGAGGCCGAATAAGTGAACTTGGAGAATTGAGATATATGCATTGTATTCAGCCCCATCTTATACAAATTCAGAAGTATCCTAATCGGCCACATAACCAGTTGAGCGAGGAGCGAGTGAAGAGTGGTTTGCAACAAAAGGAGCCGAGTAAATAGTTAAATGATGGATCAAAGGTGGGCCCGACCTTAAGGCCCAAAAAAGTATACAAATAGAAGAGCGTCAACCAAAGAGAGGTATGTGAGAACAAATAAGTATAACTTGAGAGATAAACAATCAAGAGAGTGGATATTGACTTATCCGTCGGAGTGCTAATTCCGGCACTCCCGACCGAAGTGTTCATTCTTTTCCAGGTGACTAGCTGAGGATCACGAGTGCCCTCCAGGATTAGAAGAGTATTTCCGAACCACTTCTCCACAATTGGCGCCGTCTGTGGGAATACTCCAGTACATCCATGGCGGGCGTGATGGAAGATCATTCGGCAGTCGTTGACAACCTTACGCCACCAGTCGATACAACTCCAAGCACCATGCTGGGACTAGAAAACATTACTGCATGAAGAGCCTTGAACTTTGACTCAGCTGATGAAACAATGCAAGCAATTATGGATCAGGTGAAGCGAAACGAACAGAGGATGGAGAACATGATGGCTAAAAACGAGCGCCTTCGACAGGATTTGGCCTTGGAGGTGGGAAAATCCCAACAAGCCGCGTGCCAAGACTTGGCACAACCTCTGAGAAAGGATGTTCGACAACCTTGAACTCGGAGGCAAGATAGTGACAGTGATTCTGACTCCTCATCCCCAGACCCCAAAAAGAAGGGGCGAGTTGAAGTCTCTAGTTCTTCTGAGGGAAGTCCGCGTGCACAGAATAAGAGAAGAAGAAATGATTCAGACGAAGAGGACCAACATGACCCCTTTGTGCAACGGATCGCAAGGGCAGTACTACCCAAAAAGTTCAAGGCTCCATCGTTCACCCTATACGACAGAAAGTCAGATTCCACTGACCACATCTGTCATTATAAGTAAGCCATGACGCTACATGTAGACGACGAGGCTTTCATGTGTTGAATATTCCCAAGCAGTTTGGGACCATTGGCCGTTAGATGGTATTATAAGTTAGAACCAGCGTCGATTAAGAGCTTCCATCAATTGCAGAAATCCTTCAGGGCAAGATTCATCACTAATGAAGTCCAGCCGAAGCAAGCCGATTCTCTCTGGGCAATGCAGATCCAACCAGGGGAAACCTTACGAGTGTATTCTGCGCGCTATTGGGAATGCTTTAATCTTGTGGATGATGCCTACAACGACTCCATGGCCATCACTGCCTTTAAAATGGGGTTGCATTCTGATAGCGCCCTCCGTAGTTCCTTGACTAGAAGCCCCCCCAAAACAGTCTAGTCGTTGATGAAGAAAGTCGAGGAATACTGTAAAGTGGAAGATGACGCTCTACGGGTTAAAGCCGAGAACAAGGCCAACAAGACAGCCCCTTCCGAAATTGTTCAGCCGATGAATTCTGTACCATCACGGTGCCCTGAACCACGGAATCGGGCTAAACGAGACAAGAGACGAGATTCACGCCAATCAAACCACCAATGTTCCCACCAAGCTAGTGAACAACTTCAAGTAAATAGCAGGCGCACAAGGCGCGCGGACAAGAAGTATATGGAGTTGTCAGAGCCGATCAGCACGATTATGTCTAAAGTTCAACACCTTCTATTCTTCAAAAGGCCATCCAAAATGGTGGGACCTCTTGACACGAGGAGACGGGATAGGCGGTGCGAGTATTACAAAGACCATGGCCATGATACCGAGAGTTGTTATGCATTGAAGGATCACCTTGAGGAATTGGTACAAGATGGTCGGCTTAAACAGTACGTCCGAAAAGATAACTCAACCAAAACAGTAGCTTTACGGCAGGATTCACCTCCACTCGGCGTAATCTATATGATATACAGCCTGCCGACGTCATTTGCGGTACATACAATTCAGTCGCATCCTGACCCCCAAAAACAAATCAGACAAGCAAAACGGCCCCATGAAGCTCCGAGTATTACCTTCGACGATTCTGATTTGATCGGCGTAACACTCCCCCACATTGATCCATTGGTTATGTATTATAAGACCTTCATCAAACTCGGGTTTGCCGAGTCGGACCTGTCTCCGGCTCCTTCTCTGTTGTTGGGCTTCAACGCTAATCCAGAATACCCGTTGGGCAAAATCGCACTACCAGTTCGAGCGGGTTTCTGAATAGTGGATATGTAATTCTTGGTCGTCAAGCTGCCTTCGCCGTATAATCTCATCATGGGACGAACTTGGCTGCATACCATGCAGGCCGTGCCAAGTACCTTTCATCAATTGCTCCGCTTCTCGACTGAACGCGGCATTGAACAAATCTGTGGTTTCCAGAAATTGGCTCAAGCATGTTATCTTCTTGCCGCCAAGACACCAAGAGCGTTGGAACTGAATTTTATTGAGGTTCTGGATCGGTAGAGCCTCGACGAAGTTGGACGACACCCAAGTGAAAAGGCCACAGAAGCCCTGGATCGAGTTGAAATTGATAGAAATCTTGATAGGTTTTTCATGGTCAGCGCCTCCCTGGATCAAGTCAACAGGCAGTAGCTGATTACTTTCTTACTTGACAACCTTGATGTATTTGCATGGTCGCCGTATGAGATGCCGGGGGTAGATCCATCTGTTTCTCAGCACCGTTTAAATGTTGACCCCAAATGTAAGCCGATTATTCATAAAAGCCACCAGTCAGCTGCAGAACACACTGCCGCCATTGTTGAAGAAGTTGACCGGTTGCTTGATGCCAGAGCAATCTGGGAAGTGACCTATCCTACATGGCTGTCGAATACTGTGGTTGTAAAGAAGAAAAGTGGGACTTGGTGTGTCTGCGTCGATTTCACAAACTTAAACAATGCTTGCCCCAAGGATTATTTTCCTCACCCCAGAATAGACCAACTCGTAGATGCCACGGTACGTCATCAACGTATGAGCTTCCTCGATGCCTACAGAGGCTACCATCAAATTGTCATGCATCCGGAGGACCAAGACAAAACTACATTCCTCACCCCAAGAGGAACCTATTGCTATAAGGGTATGCCTTTGGGCTGAAGAATGCAGGGGCAACTTACCAAAGATGAGTCACGACCATGTTCATAGAGCAACTCGGCCGTACTATGGAAGTGTACATTGACGATATGGTGGTCAAGTCCAAAGAAGAGCAAACTCATCAAGCTGATCTGGAAGAGACATTCGGCATTTTACACAAGCACAAAATGAAGCTGAACGCTTCCAAATGTGCATTTGGGATCGGATCTGGCAAATTCCTTAGCTACATTGTCAACCACCGAGGAATCAAAGCCAACCCGAGGCAAATCACAGCAATCCTTGAACGCGGCTCCCCTTGATCGGTCAAGGAGGTTCAAAAGTTGATGGGGATGGCCGCCGCACTCAACAGGTTCATCAGTCGTTCCACAGATCGCTGCTGACAATTCTTTCATCCCCTACAGCAGGGTAAAACATTTGAATGGACCTCTGAGTGCAAAGCCGCTTTCAACGGTTTAAAGACTTACCTCCGATCAGTTCCACTATTGACAACACCTTTGGTAGGTGACCCACTCATTTTATATCTGGCAGTTTCTGACTGGGCCGCCAGTGCCGCACTGTTAAAGGAAGAGCTTGGGGAGCAGTGACCAGTCTATTATGTGAGCAAGGCAATGGTTGACGCCGAAACACGTTACCTTCCATTGGAAAAACTCATCCTAGCCCTCCTCATGGCAGCAAGAAAACTGATGCATTACTTTAGGGGCATACCATCAGGGTACTAACGGACTACCCCCTCCAGCTAGTACTCCATAGTGCAGAAGCATCAGAACGCGTTTCAAAGTGGGCTCTTGAACTCGGCCAGTACGATATTCGGTTTCTTCCTAGAACCTCAATCAAGGGGCATATGCTTGCCGACTATGTGGCCGAATTCATTGGGGGTCTTGCCGACTTCAAATCTGATCAAATTCAACCTAAGCCGAACTGGAGAATTTATGTTGGGGACATTTGACAGTTGTACTGTGATGGATCGTCCAATCAACGTGGTAGTGGAGCAACCGTAGTGATCATGACCCCCGATGGGGCAATAATCGAGCAGGCTGTCAAACTAGGCTTCGACGCATTGAACAATAAGGCCAAATACAAAGCATTGTTAACGGGTCTACAAAATGCACATCTCTTTGGTGCTCGGCGTCTGCTTGTCTTCTGCGATTCAAAGCTGGTCATTAACCAATTGAAAGGGGAATACGCAACCAAAAATGACCGAATGGCAACTTACATGAAAACGGCGAATTCTTTGCTAGCAAAATTCGACCATCATGAACTAAATCAAATAACCCGGGATCAAAACACGTATGCAGATGCCCTAGCCTGCCTAGCTTCCGCCATCAACTCAGAAATCAAATGGACAATTAAAATGGTATTTATCGCTGAGCCGAGCATTGCCCCCTCAGAGTCAAATAAAATTAATGTCATGGAATCAGGTCCAAGTTGGATGGACCCTATCACTGCATTCCTATCTTCTGAACAGCTCCCGCAAGAAAAGAAAGAAGCTCACAAACTACAAAACAAAGCCCTGCGATAGTACTTGGATCCACAAGGAAAGCTCTACAAAAAATCCCTTTCTGGTCCATACCTAGAATGCGTTCATTCGGATAAGGTCGAAGAGCTCCTAACTGAAATACATGAAGGTAGTTGTGGTGCCCATTCCAGCGGGCACTCTTTGGCTCATCGAGCTGTGACACAAGGATATTATTGGCCGACAATGAGAGTTGATACCGAGAATTACGTCAAGAAATGTGAACGGTGTCAGAAGTTTTCCCCTTTAACCCATTTGCCTGCTGAATAGTTGAGCTCTATCACCAGTCCTTGGCCGTTCGCCCAATAGAGACTTGACATCGTCAGACCATTACCTCGTGCCCCGGGTAACAAGAGATTTTTTATTATCGCGACTGATTACTTCACAAAATGGGTCGAAATGGAGGCACTAATGCACATTCGAGATACCGATGTTAAGTGCTTTGTATGGAGAAATATCATAACACGATTCGGCATTCCAAGAGCACTTATTTCAGACAACGACACCCAGTTTGATTGTGGCGTCTGCCGGGAGTTGTGCAGCAAGTATGGTATCTGGCCTTATTTCTCCATGCCGGCTTACCCACAAAGCAATGGTCAAGCAGAACCTTCAAACAAATCCATCTTGGACGGCATCAAGAAGAGGCTGGAAAAAGCCAAGGGAAGATGGATCGAAGAATTGCCGAGTGTGTTGTGGGCTCATCGCACTACGCTGTAGACGCGCTCCCGGGAACTCTCCGGGGCTCCGCGCTTGCGAGGGCGCAAAATCTCATTTTGTTCTCTGAGCTACTACAGTTCGGACTCAATGTCACGGTTTTGAATCTAATCTCACAAAGTGCAATGCGAGACCGATAAATCACCAAAGAGTCCAAATCCGGTAAATCGTTTTGGAAAACTAATTTTTTGTAAAGAAGTGCCAAACATGGACTGTTTTGCCAGATACAAAGTCGCCACCTAAATATTTTATTTTAGGGGAATTTAGGAAACCCTGACTTGTGTCTAAGGCCACATGTCCGTCATCACCAAAGGTGCCTCGGCTCGAGAACTTGGGTACGAAAGGGGAAGGTCATGCAATGAGCACCCCCACTCGCCCGATCAAAGATCGGCCTGCACTAAGCATGATATTTTGTTGTTGAAAACACATGTGCTCTTATTCCGGTTAATTAGCTAATCTTATTACGTGATGCGCACAACATACAAGTATAGAATAGATCGCCTAATTTGGAACAAAACATTGCATGTTCGTTTGTGAAAATGGTTTGAAGTTTGCTACTCGCAAGTAGGCTAAATTCGGAATTCAATGAATTGTTCCAATTCAAGTAATCCAACCTTCACCCATAGGCATTCAGGAAGTTATATCAAATAAGCAATTAGCCTCATGGCAAGCATGCTTTCATGGCAACATTAACACACATGCAGTATGCTAAAGCGTAAACACTCACAGTGTACTTCGAGCCAAAACAAGGAACTAGTTAGAAATCATACATGATCCTAATTCATGTTAAGATGGCTAATGCAACACATGCGAAAATGCAGCTAAGATAGGCTCGGCTATCTAGAATGTCATGTGAAATGCAACTTGGTACATGTATTCAAATTAGACTTGAAATACAATGCAGTTAGTATGATGCGCTAAGCCCGGTGCATGCAATACAGATGAATGGATGCACGCATGCAAGCATAAGGTATGCTAATTGAAACATGCCCTAAAACTAACCATCGTAAGTGGTTAAGTAAAAGGGAGAAAGAAATGGGGGTTGAAAGACATGCATCACACACACGCACGCTTATTACAACAGTTGGCCCTCTCAACAGAGGGTCCGAATAAGAAGCTAACTAGCTAATTTAAGCTAATTAAACAACTTATTACACAACGAAATTGAATAACTAGCTATAACTAATTATTACAACACAAATGGAATAGCTAAGCACATTAGTTAATTGAGTACAAACCAAAGCGTAAACTAGCTAAGGAAAGTAGCTAATAAAGCAGTAAAGCAAGGCCCTCAGAGGGAAGAATGCATGCGTGCCCGGTCGCCTCATTCGGAAATCCGTCACGATGCCCTAACTTGCCTCTGTTTGCAACTGCTCTCAGAAACTTGCACCAAGCTCCAGATAGCTTCTACTCCACCTTGGGGACCTGTAGGAGGGTGGCCGACCAGTTGTTGCTCTCTCCAGCCACTGGCCGACCACTTTTTGCTATTGCAAACCAGAAAAAGTGGTCGGCCAGCTAGTTTTTCTGGCTGGCTGACCAGTTGTTGCTGCACTTCTCCAATTTACTGCAACATGGAGCAAGAAAGGGCATGCCAATGTATTTGCAAGATATGTGTGCACAACCACCCTCCCTATCATTTTCATAAGCTTAAGGGAGTGTGATTCTCGACCCTCGGGCCACCAATCACGCATCTCGATGCATGATGGCCGAGAGGCGAAGTTGCACAATTCAATGTGGAAATGAATGCACAAGTAAACACGTAAGGCCTAGAACTCTATTATGCATGATCAAGAGCGTCGACGACCAAGAATTAAGGCACATTTCATCACTATAAGTATGAAACGTCCCTCGTTTCTCGTGTTTGGACTAACACCTATTCCAAACAAAATGCAACACATAACATGGCATGCACAATGCTATGTAACATGGAATATGCAAAAATGCAATGCAACACAAGCATTCAAATATGCAATATGACTTGAGTATGCAAACATGCAATGCAACATGAACAACCTAATAAGGCAACGTAAGCATACTCAATACTAATGCTTGCATACTCAATACAAGACAACGTAAGCATGTAACAATATGATACAATGCAACTAGCATACACAATGCTCGATGGACTTAAACCAAAATGGATATACCTCAGTCGTGCCCTAAATTAGTGGCAATAACATCAAAACAAAGGCACAAAAGACAAGGCATGCATATACAATGCATTGGCGTATCAACTAGGCCTATGAGAACAAGCCTCAAGAAGGTTAAAGGAGTGACAAATGCAGAAGTGTAACAACACTAAATGCACTGAAATTAAGCAGGAAATGATGCCCAATCATTCAGTCAAACACAAGTATAGCATGCAAAGGTCCTAAAGCATGAAAGCTAACAAGAATGACTACAAAGGAGGCATGCAATACATGGGAAAAAGGCATGAACCAACCACAAACAGAGCTCAAGTAGGTCTAAACAAAAACCAAAACATGCTAAGTTAGGGGCTCAAAGGCCTAGGCAAGATGGCATACATGCTAGGCCATAAGTAAGGCAACAATGCACAACACTTAAAGGCATTCAAAGCATGAAAGAAGTGGAAACATGGCAATGCTATAAGCTCTGAAATGAAGTATTAAATGATGCCAAATCATCTAAATAGCTCAAAGATAGCATGCATGAGTCATCAAAACACAAAGCTGGCAAGGCCAATTATACTATAGCTATACAAAGCATGAAAGATATGGCAAAGGAAACCCAAAATAGTCCAAGAACATGTCAAAATGATACTAAAACATGCATGGAAGGAAGCCAAAACAAGCTAGCATGAAGGGCATAAGGCATGATGCATACAAGGAAAATAAGGCGGATTACACTACACCTATTAAGACCAAGCATGAGATGACTTAACCAATAAAAATCAGAGTTATATCATGGCAAGATAACCCTAAAAACACATTGAAATGATGGCTCGCAAGCTTAGGCATGAAGACATACACAATGGTTCATGATAAGGCATAAAGGGGCAAACCCTCCAACGCATTGAATGAGTGATAAATGCGAATTCATGACCATGAAACATGGACTGAAATCACATATGAAATGATGCCAAATCATTCAAATAGGCCAAGTAATGCATGCTAGTGGACTTGACACACAAAGCTAACAAATTGGATTGAACCATGGCTATACAAAGCAAGTCATACATGGCCAAAACAACCAAATCAGAGCTAAAGCATGTTAAAACATGGACAAAAGCTTCTTAAAGTTAAGCCAAAATCGTGCTAGAATGACATGTTAAAGCATGATGCATGTTAGGCTATTTCATGGAAATACACTACAAGTGCATAGAGCATGCAAGGGGTGACCAAACCAAACCCTAACAGAGGTATGACATGGTAAAACATCACCAAAAACATGCTGAAATGGAAACAAAACAAGGTAGAATGACATGCTACTTCATGAAGCATACAAGACCAGTTTGTGTGATTTACACTACAAGTGTATAAGACATGTATGGAGTGACAAAACCAAGTAAAAACAGTGGTATGCCACAACAAAATAAGCTCAAATACAAGCTAAGATATGGCCAACATAAACTTAACAAGCATGCTCACGCATGAGGCACTCAAGACAAGTATTCAAGACATAAGGAGAGGGGATGACCCTCTCCTATTTGGGACCTCAAAACACCACTTCCACCACTGAAAATCCTCCTCTGGATTTTCGTGGTGAGAAGGCCAAAACAAGGTGGTCCCAAGGGCTCACAAAGAAGGCACAAAAGCAAGGCCAAATAAGGCCTAAGAGGGGGTAAACAACCCCAAACATAGAAATGACCTTAAACAAAGATCTTAAGCATGCACAAATAGAACTTTTTGTAGTTAAGAGTTAAGCTTAAAACAGCATGCAAGTAGGGCCAAAAGCTTAAGAAAAAATGAGGGTTTAACAGGTTAAAGGCTCACCCTTGAAGACCACCTTCAAAGCTGCAACTCCAGTAGCTTCTTTAAGCTCAAACCAGTCCAAGAACTCCAAAAACAACTTCAAGGGACCTTAGCTTGAAGAGTATGGTGTTTGAGTGTGTGTTTGTGTACAAAAGTCAGACAAAATGACACTTTTAGGCACAAAAATGAAGCAAAGAGAGAGATATAGAGATAAAGGTGTATCTATCACCCTCTAACCCAAAAAGATGAACCTGGAGGAGGGAGGGGGAGCCTCCCTCTTATAGAGAGCAAAAGCACAAGCTTCTTGAAGAAGCTAAGGCTCAAGGCCATCCCTCTATACACGTGTATGGAGGATGGTTCTTGTGCTCTCCAGCTGTGCCAGCTGGCCAAAATATCTCCAAAAAGGTGACAAAAAACAGCCGACCACAGCTACTTTAAGTGGTTGGCCAACCACTTTAAGTGGTCTCCCAAAAATGAAACTGGTCGGCCATGGTGGGAGAGAGTCTAAAGCATGAAAACAAGCAAATGGTGTGGTGGCCGACCACTTTTGGTGGTCCAATGACCAGGGAGACCAGTTGTCAAACTAGAAAACTGGCTGGCGGGAAGGAAAGTGGTTTACGGGGACAGAAACTAGTCTCCCACCCTTGTACCACCTTCCAAACAATGAAAAAAAGGTTTGTACCAAAACCAAGCCAAAACGGATGCAAGACGAAAGTTCGGGAGGCAAAGCGCACAGCTGGGAGCCTCGAAAACTAGCTGACAAGCACCAAAAGTGGTTTACGACCACAAAAGTGGTCTCCCAAACCACAGTGGCCCTCTAGGCCAAGGAAACAAGGTGTGGTTCAAAAACCACACCAAACGGAGAACGTTAAGCGGTCCCGAGACAAGGCGCGTGACCGAAGGCTTTGAAAATCGGAAACTAGTCTCCAAGAGCGAAAAGTGGCCTACGACCATGAAAAGTGGTTTATGACCACTAAAGGGGGTTTACAAGACCTCTCCCCTCCCTCAGGCAAGGAGAACAATGCTTGGTCAACAAACTGAGCCGAAGCACAAAGAGTTCAGAAGCCTGGAGGCAAGGCACTCGGCCGAAACTCCGGAAACTCGAAACGAGCACAACATGCATTATCACCGAGGGCTCAATCGATGACGTCTGAGTCTTAAGGTAGGTCAAAAATGGGGTGTCTACATACGCCGAGGCGATCCACTGGGGAAACGCCGTTTGGTTTATGCTTTGGAACCTAGGCAACCATCCTCCTGGAGATCAGCCTCCCAACCTTGAAATCAAAATTTTTTGATATGGACTGAAATAACATGATATTGGCATTGGATTTGACTCTGATTGAAGAATGACAAGATCGTGCTCTTGCGTCCATGGCACGATAACAGCAGCAGCTTGCTAAGTCATATAATCAATGTGTCCAGCTACGCCGCTGTGCACCAGGAGAATTAGTCCTCAAGAAATTACTTCCAGCTACCAAGAATCTGGCTGACGGAAAACTGGGTCCTAACTAGGACAGCCCTTATCAGATCGATTCAATCGCGGGTACAGGAGCATATCGGTTCAAAGACATGTCCGGGAGGAGTCTGCCATGTCCTTGGAATTCCACGCATTTGCGCAAATTTTACCATTAACCCGGCATGTGGGGCATGACTTGATTTGTGTATTCACCGTGTACAACTTTCACTTTCATAATGCAAGACTTCTTATCTCACTATATGGAATTGTAGTTTGAAATAAAATGCCTCCGAATTCGGAGCCCCATCCGTCAATGATATGATTAGGCCGAATAAGCCTCCGGATTCGGAGCGCCCTTCGTGGATATCACGATTGGCCAAGTAAAAAGCCTCCAAATTCGGAGCCCCATCTGTGAGTGACACGTTTGAGCTGAATAAGCCTTCGGATTCGGAGCGCCCTTCGTGGATATCACGATTGGCCAAGTAAAAAGCATCCGAATTCGGAGCCCCATCCCTGAATGACACGTTTGTGCCGAATAAGCCTCCGGATTCGGAGCGCCCTTCGTGGATATCACGATTGGCCAAGTAAAAAGCCTTCGAATTCGAAGCCCCATCCCTGAATGACACGTTTGGGCCGAATAAGCCTCCGAATTCGGAGTGCCCTTCGTGGATATCACGATTGGCCAAGTAAAAAGCCTCCGAATTTGGAGCCCCATCCATGAATGACACGTTTGGGCCGAATAAGCCTTTGGATTCGGAGCGCCCTTCGTGGATATCATGATTGGCCAAGCAAAAAGCCTCCGAATTTGGAGCCCCATCCGTGAATGACACGTTTGGGCTGAATAGGCCTTTGGATTCGAAGTGCCCTTTGTGGAATTCACGATTGGTTAAGTCAGAGCCTTCGAATCCGTAGCCCATCTATGCTGGATCGAGTAAGCATCCAGCTTCGGCATGCTTTTCATAAATAATGAACAAGTATCAACTCAGTTGAAGGATGGAAGATTCTTAACATGTTTAAACTTAAACTAAAACAACGTGCAACATAAACTAAAACAACATGCACACATATAAAATAATACGTTTTGTTGAATTAATCGATAATACATAATTCACTCCCAATTTATGTTATAGCGCTACAATGTGTTTAACTTTATTCAGCGTCCCCTCGTCATCGCTCTTCTCGACTTGAAAGGCCGCAAAAGGAAATTGATGACTCTGGTATAATGGCGACGCCGAATCAATGCTTTCTACCCGAAGAGACTCTACGGCCTGGAGAGCCTTGATCCATCTGTGCTTAAATCCATGGTTTTCACATCAGCAAACCTCCTTGGCGAGCTTTTCCTTGGTCTTATCTATCCCAACTTTTCGACCGTCGTGGAAGCCTTGTTCATAAGCCCTGGATCTTGCAGTCTCTACTACAAACATGCTTGCCATATCTCAATCGGCAATCACATGACTTATCAGCTGTTGGGTCACCCTTTCCTCAACGACTGGGTTAGATTGGCCAGCCCCACGTGGCTCGACAGTTTTGGCCTTTTTTAGCTCACACCCAGCCTTCTTCGCGTGAGCTTCCAAGTTCCGAATTCGTTCATTTTTCTGCTCTATCTCCCGCCGCGCGGCACGTAGACGCATGTTGATTTCATTGGCAGTATACAGTCCTTTCACTGCTCCATGGATGCCCTCTCGAAACACTTCGAAATCCTGTCGACCGACCATCAACTGCTGGACTTCTGGTGGAAAAATCTATCGAGCGAACTCGACTGCTACACCTAGGTCGTGAACAATTGAATCGACTTGTGGTCGAGGGGAGTTGCCCCGCTACTGTTTTTCCCTTCTGGGTGATCTACTTCGACAACGTGGGGACTGACGTTTTTCTCTTCCCTTGCGCATAGGCTCTCCACTTCGATTCATCTCTGTATCCAGCTTAGCTAATGTCCTCCCTTCTCCTCTGCTGTTGAAGAATAGTCTATTTGACATTCACACTTATCTAGCCTTCCTCAACAGAGTGGTTTAAATTGAGCCTGAACATACTAATGGGACTTACGCGCGCGAGGCACTCACCCTATTTATTCTTAACGGGTGCCGTGCCCACGAGGCGATCTCATTAATGCCAAACTTCAAAAGCCCAACGCCGATTTACTCGTGCCACAGCCACTTCATGAACTGACAGTATTCGACGTTCCAGTTCGTACATTGGCTGGGGCAATGGCAGATTTATTAATCCAATCGGCCAAATATCTAAGCCTGGTGCCAATCCACTCGTGCCACAACCACTCCATGAACTGATAGTATTTGGCGTTCCAGTTCATACATTGGCTGGGTCAAGGGCAGATTTATTAATCCAATTGGCCAAATATCTAAGCCTGGCGCCGATCCACTCGCCACAGCCACTTCATGAACTAATAGTATTCGGCATTCCAGTTCATACGTTGGCTGGGGTAATGGCAGATTTATTAATCTAATCGGCCAAATATCTAAGCCCGGTGCCGATCCACTCATGCCACAGCCACTCCATGAACTGATAGTATTTGGCATTCCAGTTCATGCAGTGGCCTGGGCAAGGGCAGATTCATGAATCTAATCGGCCAGACGATAAGGCCCTGAGCCGATTCAATTGTTCAGATAAATTGAAAGGCAGATAAGTTACTAAATTGCCAAGATACTATTATCCAATCGGCAGGTGTTCACGGATGTTTAATTCACTCATCTCATAATCCTACATCCTATTGGATCGATAGCTAGTAAGCACAGTAGACAACTGTTATTTTATCCACAGTAGTAAAAAGCAACATTATTCATCAATAGCAAAAATTGAGCACAAATAATAGCGAAGAGCAAAGGAAATTTTCAAGCAAAGGGAATTTTCATTAATAAATTGAGTACAGATAGTAGCCATTTTACAGAAGAAAACTACCTTAAACTAACAGAAATCTACTGAACAAAAAGTTACAACCTTGCATGGAAGATGCCTAGCAAAAATTATAATGTCACCCTAATCAATCCTCAGGGTCAGACTCCAGTGGCTCAACATCCACTTGCTCGAATGGAATCGGCTGGGCCAATGTCACATTCGTGGCAGCAAGGGATTTGAGCCAGCCGTGTTTGAAGCCTCGGTTCTCGAATTTGGGCACTTCCTCTGCATGGCTCTCCAAGGACGCTTCTTGTCCAGCCTAGAACGCTTGGGAAACCTCGGAGTTGACTTTTTCCTTCGCCTTCTTCGATTCTTCCAAGTTGGGTTCCAACTTGGAAATCACCTCTGGCTAGCGAGAGCGCATCCTCACTTGCTTTTGCCCTGTCTTTGGCAGTCAGCCTTAGGTGGTCGGAATTCCTCGCGCTCTCGGCCTCAGAGTCGGCCCTCGCATATTCCTCTGCCGCTTTCACCGCTTTGGAATCAGCTCTTTGAGAGGCTTCCACAATCTTGCTTTTTTCATTTTCAACTTTGGTTTTAAGCAAGGCGATCTGTTCTATAGTGTCTTGTTGATGGCGACCTATTTCGGCTATCCTGCCCACCATCTGCAAAATAAGGAAATAGAGTTAAATAATAATAAATATAAATGTATTTAGGCGGAAGACTGCATATAAAGCATGTACCAATAAGGCTGACTGAGTGGCTAATGCAATTGACAGTAGATCTGGCTCGGCCCAAAATACAGCTCTGTCAACCGGCAGGGAGATCGAAGAGGCCATGCTCAAGGCCACAGCCGGGTCTTTTAAAGCCGACACGTGAGAGGAAATCAACATGTTCCTTATCTTTGGTTGAACAGTGAACGGAACAACCAAATTCGATTCCTCAATGCGTGGCCATTTATTGACTTGCTCTTCAGCGGACACGGCTTCTTTCTCGGCGGGGCATTTCTCTCCCTTTTGCTGAGCCTCCTGATCCACCCGCTCTATCTGCTCCATCTCGGCCTCTTCGGTTTGACCCGTCTCTTCCTCGACGACAGGCAGGGAAGGCTCAGCATCGGCAACGGGTGGAATTTCCAATCGGATGGCCTCGGCTCTTTGCCGGGCGGCCATTCTTTCGGCATTTTTCTTCTTGGCAAGTTGCGTGAGTGAAAGCCCAGCCGTGTCCTCAGGATACGCGCCATGAAGATCTCCTAAATCTGTAAAGATGTCTTCGAGGGAAGCGTTCCCTCAGCCTGAGGTGGACGGAGGGTTGGATGAATTGAGGCCGGCTTCCTCAAAGTCCAACTTCAAAGCCTCGTCTACTTCAGCATTAGACTGGTTTGATTCCTCGGCGACCTCCTTGGCTACCTCCACCTGCTCCGAATCAGAAGCCTCCAGACCAACTTGCCTCAAGTTTTTGAAGTTGGTTAAGATAAGGGCCGTAAGAGACTCTTCGCCCCTCGGAATTAGGATGTTTTCTGCCGCCGAAAACGTCATATACGTTGGCTCGTATCGAAGAAGAATGTGGGCCACCCTCTTTTGTTTCTAAAGGCTTGGATGTCCAAAGTATTGGAGCGCGACTTTAATTTCCGCAAGAACGACGTCGTTGGTTGAAACCAAAACTTTCTTCAAATCGTTTCTTGCACAAGTAAAACCATAAGACCACAAAAATAAAGCCGAATAAATCTAAGAAAGATAAACACAAGGAGCTATATGGCCACCCGGTTTGGCTCTCCATCTAGGAATAGGATCTAGGCAGTCTTCGCCTTTGCCGAATTCCCAGTTACCTCGGACAATGACCATGACATAATCAACTCGCTTGCCAGAGCTGGAAAGCATAGTCATTAATTGATGGTCGATGCCCTTGGCCCTAAGGAAATAGCGCCCATGTTGGCCAGAAGACTTGGCCAAGGCATAACAATGCCGAATAGTAGGTATGCCGAGATTAATCCTAAGGCGACGGTTTAACTCTATAATCCCCATTATGATTCGAAAAAAATTTACATTAGGTTGGGAAGGGATCAGATCCCAATGGCGAAGGACGGCCCTAAGAAATGGATGAAGGGGGAAACGGACTCCGCCCTCTGTAATTGATAAGAGAGGGAAGACGATTGTGCTTTCGTCAGCCCCTCCATATCAAGGGTGCTGTCTGTCACAAGTGACAGACGGGCGTCATCAGGGATAAAAAAATGGGGTCGAAAGCAAGAGGCTCGATCTGCATAAATGAGGTCTTTCAAATGCTTTGCCATTTTCGTCAGTTTATGGAATATGCTAAACTAAAAACAAACTAGGAAAATGGATTCAAAATAGAGAGGAAGAGAACTTACAAGAGACAGAGAAGACAATGAGGAATAAAAGGAGGTTACAGAGGTGAATCGGCTTGGCATTTCATACTAACTACATTGTATTTCAATTCCAATTTGAATACATGTACCAAGTTGCATTTCATTTGCCACTCTAGAATAGCTGAGCCTATTTTAGTTGCATTCTCGCATGTGTTGCATTAGCCATCTTAACATGAACTAGGACCATGCATGATTTCTAACTAGTTCTTTGTTTTGGCTCGGAGTACACTGTGAGTGTTTATGTTTTAGCATCCCTCCATGAGATATGTATGATGCCATGTTTAGCATGCTTGCCATGAGGCTGACTGCTTAAGTGTTTAACTGCATGAATGCCTGTGGATGAAGGTTGGATTGTTTGAATTGCAACAATTCATTGAAATCCGCGACTTAGCCTACTTGCAAGAGCAAACTTCAAACCATTTTCAAACAAGCGAACATGTAATGTTTTGTTCCAACTTAGGCGATCTATTCTATACTTGTGTGCTGTGCGCATCACATAGTAATTCTAGGTTAATAATCGGAATAAGAACACATGTGTTTTCAAAAACAAAATATCAAGCATAGTACAGACCGATCTTTGATCGGGCGAGCGGGGGTGCTCATTGCATGACCTTCCCCTCTCGTACCCAAGTTCCCGAACTGAGGCAACTTTGGTGATGATGGACACGTGACCTTAGGCACGAGTCAGGGTTTCCTAAATTTTTCAAAAAATAAAACATTTAGGTGGTGACTCTGTGTCTGGCAAAACAATCCATGTTTGATACTTCTTTATTAAAATCAGTTTTCCAAGACGATTTGCTAGATTTGGACTATTTGGTGATTTATCGATCTCACATTGCACTTTGTGAGATTAGATTTAGAACCGTGACATTGAGTCCGAACTGTAGTAGCCTAAGAACAAAAAAAATTCGCTGCCTCACCGCGTGGAGTGGGGAGTTCTCCGGGGCACGTCTACAGTTTCTGGTGACATTGCTGGAGATTTAGAGAACTTGACTCGAACTCATGATATCTTGTTTTGACTACACTTATTTGTCTCTTTGCATTACATTTGCATTAGTGCACCTAGCATACCGTATTCGTCGTCTGCTATTCCTGAATGGTTAGCCAGAGGCTGTGTGCCATAAGGTTGACCGGTTACAGGCTATGCCACGATGGGAACACAAACCTCAGTTTTCACCGAGGCATCCTTTTTGACCATTTGACCTAGTGCATGTCGAAATCCATAATGACTATTCCAAATTAGGACAAGTTACTTATCCGGTTGTAGGTTGTTTGAAACCGCTACATGCGTAGTGAAACCCTAGCTCCTGACAAAATAGGACAGGGAAGCCCTACCCCACCATAGGGGTGTTTTGGCTCTCATTTGCTTGCTATGTGCTCTTAGAGTGTGTCTCTACAGGAATGCACATATCAGTTTGCTAGTCTGGGTATCAGGCCTGAGAGCTTAAGTATTTAGGAATCAGTTTTACATGAGGGTATCAGATTTAGTTTTGGGGGAGTGATTTGGGGAACAATGATCAGTGGTTGAGAACAGTTTTTTTAGCTTATGTTTGCCAACTGTGTGTTGTCTTTAATTTTTTCAGCTCATAACATAGCACACTGTATTTTCTGGTTGTTTGTTTCCTTATTATGCTTTATTTATCTTTTTGCTAGGTAGTTTAGCACTATTGCATCCGACCAGGCAGATATTCCCCAAGCACTTTGGGTTAGAGGTTGCAGAATTCATCGATCCGCAGATCTGATAGACGGACAACCAGTGTTCTGTTCATTAGCCCCGGTTACGAGACGGAAGGTACTTAGGCAGAGGATATTAGTTCAGCAGTCAGTTCAGAGGGCTTTGTCTACCCCACCTAAGTACAGTAGGGATCAGAGTTCTGTTTCTCTCGCAGAGAGGGAACATATACCGGTTCAGTCAGATCCGTACTCTACAGTCGAAATGGAAGAGATGATGCATCAACTCCAGGAGAGTATGCAAGCCATGCAGCAGGATGCTGCCCGTCAGGCAGAAGTGTCTGCACGTCAAGCCGAAGTAGTGGCCCAACAGGTAGAGTTAATTACCAGGCTACAGCAGCAAACCAGAGCATCTGCTTTGCACCCACCTCCTCCCCCACCTAGAGTTCCAATACTCGGGAAGACCGCCAACGTCCAGGAAAATACGGACGTGCCAACAGGGCCAGTTCTGCCCCCAATCCTACCTCAATTATCCAAAGCGCCCACCATTCTAGTGGATTCATCGTTTGAATTTGAGGTGGATCCAACAGCACTAAAAGTGAGCAAGCTAGAAAAGCTTTTTAAGAAGGCTCAAGGTGTGAAATCCATTCTGGATATAAATGATGGATATACCGACTCGGCCGTGATGCTGCCGAACCAGTTTAAGATGCCACACATCGACCGTTTTAACGGGTCTGGAGATCCTATGGTGCACCTACAGCTGTTTTCGGACATCCTAAGGCCGATAGGCCTCTCCAGATTGCAGAAGGTTTCCCTGTTTGGTCGGACCCTGTCAGGTGTAGCGGCTATCTGGTATGCAAAGCTAGAGGACTCTGTTAAGAGGAATTGGGAGGAGATGGCTGAGGCCTTTATAGCTTAATACTCTTACAATACGCAGATCGAGGTCACAACTCATGATCTCGAGACAACTAGGCAAGAGCCGAAGGAGAGCTTCTTTGACATCATAACCCGTTAGAGGGCCAAGGCCTCGATGATGTTCATCAGGCTGGTTGACAAAGATCAAATATGAATGGATGTGCGCAACCTCCACCCCAAGCTCATACAAAAGGTGATCGTCCTCCCCCTTCCCACCTTTGTGGATCTACATGAGATTGGGGTGCAGATTGAGGACGCAATGAAATAGGGTCAGATTGACCATGAAAGAGAGCAGCGCAAGAGGGCATTCAACCGCAGTACGAATGTAGGCACAAGCAGTGCTGCAGCTGCCAGATCTTCAGATGTGGTCATGGTTACCACCACCACCCCAAAAACCCTTGTAGCTACACCATTCACCAGTGTATCCAGAAGTAGCTCGCAAACAACCAGGTATGCACCCCGATGCCAAAGAACTTTCACTCCATTATACATGCCTTTGTCCAAGGCTTAGGGGGTTTTGATCAAAAAAGGGCACTTGAAGCCCCTAGAGCTGCGACCTTTGCCAGAAAAACTTCATCCCTCCCATAACCCGGCGAAGTACTGCACCTATCACCAACAGCATGGTCATGAAACCGACCAATGGTTTTGATTGCGTCATGAGATTCAGGATCTCATTGACAACTAGGTGATCGTGCCTCCGGAGAAACCGAATGTCACCACTAACCCACTCCCACCACATAACCAAGTTCCACCTGCCAAACGCATCAACCTGATCCAAACTGGGGTTGTGTCATATGACCCATATATATCACCCCTTCCCACCTACCCAAGCCGGAGGTGTTCATTCTGGACAGCACGGAATTGTGCATGTTAGACATCTCCCAAACCTGATCTGAACCGTTGGTGGTGACTATCGAAGATAGAATTGGGTCAACTGTGGAGACAGATGACAATGAGGATTCAGAGCCTGAGGGGTCTACAACCCTTGTGTACAACCCAAACGGTTACATTACTTCAACAAACCAGGTTAGGCCGAGAGTAGAGCTGCCGGCTGGGGCAGAGATCTGTGTAGTTCAAGAGGATGGACCTAATCAAGGGCTAGATGACCTAGCTGAGCTGGAAGAGGACATTGTCAACCTTCAGTTCTTCAACGAACAAGATCCGGGGGACGCGACTGTCAACTGGTTTGATTTAAAAGGGTCAGCAGAAGCTACTAAGTGGCTCAGCGACTGCTCGGATATTGTTGAGCAGTCTCAGCCAGAACGGGGTCCGCCAAACACGGGGACATCAACAGTGGCTGGAATGGCCGAAGAATAGAGAACATCATCGGAGAGCACCAGTGTTAAGAATTTTGCTCGGGATCAGAGCAGTTTGAGTAGAGAAGATACTAAACAATAGGCTGCACTGAAGCAGTTTGAGCAGGAAAAGGTCAAAGATCTTGAGAGGGCTAGGAAGGCCAAAGCCTCTGCAGGAACGGAATGTGCTGTGAGCACGGGAACGGAGCGTTCTGTGCGCACATAAATAGTTATAACGGAACCGGACAGGTGTCCGTTGGTTGCGGACAATATCTGGTGGGAAGACGATGACCTATGTCTTGTCCACACCGACGAAGACTAGGGGTACAACCAACCGGATGATACCTGGTATATTGGAGAGGTGGACCACATGATCAGGAGTGGGCGGTACTTCAAGCCCCCACACCTGGATCAACTAGAGGCATCTTGGAAGGATAAGGAGACAGAGAAATAGAAAGAAAAACTACTCCAGGAGGAGGCTGTGCTAAAACAGCTTAAGAAGATATAGGCAGACATCTCCATCTGGGGACTGTTTATGGCCTCAAGAGTTCATAGACAAGCTGTCCTTTCTGTGATGGACAGGGCCAAACTTTCAATCGACACCACGCTTGAGCAACTAGTAGGATTGGTATTTTTGGGAGGAGCTTCCCCAACATTAACCTTCATTGACAAGGAACTGCCACCTGAGAGCTCATATCACAACAAACCACTCTACATCTCTGTGGAGTGCAGAGAAAAATGGATACCAGTAGTTCTTGTTGACACAAGATCTGCTATTAACGTGTGCCCGTCGAGGAAGACATATGTAATCGGGTTGAAGCCCGTGGATTTTGTGCCAACCGCCTAGGTGATAAGGGCATATGACAATACTAGCAGAGAAGTGATGGGGACTATGCAAATTCGGACTCAGGTTGGTCCAGGACAATAGGATATTGACTTTTATGTCTTGGACGTTCCCGCGACCTTCAATCTACTCCTAGGGTGGCCATGGCTGCACCAGGTGAAGGCAGTCTCTTCCACCCTACACCAGATGCTAAAATACCGCCACGAGAAGGGGGTGGCTATTGTTTTTGGGAATTCTTCAATCCATCCACCGCCAGAGGTGTCTACGCCGGTTCTGGAGATCGAGCATGGCGCGGAGGATGTGTTTCTGTCAGGATTTACCCTAGCCGAGGCTCGGGTTGTACAGAACATACTGGCTATTGATGAGGGATTATATGGCAGTGCACAGTCTGTGTACCTCATGAACAAACTCCAGCACATCCTCGGGATGGGATTAGGGAGAAGTGGCCGAAAAGGCGTTGCAGCATCGGGTGAAATACCGTACAACCCACATACCTTTGGTTTAGGTTATCTGCCTACCAAGGAGGACTGGGTAAGGAAAGGAAAAGAGATGGCTGGAAGAGCCAGAGCAAAGCAAATCGGGAAGCATTATGAATTGGTGCACCAGCCCATCTCGGGTACCCTGAACGGATCCTTCGTCTGGGAGGGGGAAGACTTCCCATTCTGCGGCTTCCCAGAGTCATGGAAAAATGCGGAGAGGCGACGGTTGCCGGGATTTGAGATATTCTTTGACTTGCAATTGTCCAGGGATGATGATGCCGAAGAGCAGACAAACCCACCAGCTGAGGCTGAACAGTGCAGGGAGGAGGATTCCGAGAGCGCAGAGATTAAAATGGGGATAGCACTGGCTTGTCTACTTTCAGATCCTCTGATTGTATGTGAGTGCTTGGAGGATAACTTCTCGGTGTCCATGATCGGGAATGAAACGGTTGCGAGCCCATCTTCAAACATTCTGGATGCATCCATCGCACCCTCCCTCGTCTGGCAATATGAGGAACGATTTTTATCGAGCAACATCGAGTCAGGTAGTGAGCTGGAATCTAATTCCACTGAGTCTGTGCAGTCGGAATCAGGTTCCAGCTCGTCTGATTTTGAGTCCAGTATTCTTAGAGGTGACAACCCGGATGCCACAGTCCTGTCTAGGTCATTTTTTTTTTCCTTTGAGTCTATTGTAACAGAGGAATCAGGCAATTTGGAAATGATTAATGAGAATTGTACAGCTGTGGCCTTCGAGTACTTTTCTGTACCCATGATTTATTACATTAATCAGGACTTTCAAAATTTCGATGAAAACGACGAGAAAAAAATTCCTTCAATTTTGAAATGTTTGCTTGATCAAGAGCAGGAGAGGTTTGTAAAACCACTGGTTGATGAAATCACCACAATTAATGTGGGTACTGAAAACGACCTGCGGTTAGTCTAGATTGGGTCCACGTTGTCTTCGGAGGAGCGTGAGCGCATAGTCGTTTTATTAAAAGATTTCAAAGATATTTTCGCGTGGTCCTACGAAGACATGCCTGGAATCGATCCTAAGATTGTACAGCACCGGATCCCTCTTGACCCAGAGGCCTGACTTGTAAAGCAGAAGCTCAGAAAGATCCACCCGGACTGGGCTCTCAAGATCAAAGCAGAGGTCACCAAGCAAATTGGCGCAGGGTTCCTGCTGGTATCCGAATACCCAACTTGGTTGGCCAATATAGTTCCAGTGCTGAAGAAGGATGACAGAATTCGGGTATGTGTGGACTTCAGGGATTTGAACAAAGCCAGTCCGAAGGACGACTTTCCTCTGCCACATATCGATGAATTAGTGGACTTCACTGCTGGGCATGCATTGCTCTCATTCATGGATGGGTTTTCAGGCTACAATCAAATATTGATGGCACCCGAAGACCGGGAGAAGACTACTTTTACCACCCCGTGGAGGATCTATTGTTATAGGGTGATGCCGTTTGGGCTGAAGAACGCTGGGGCTACGTATTAATAGGCTGCTACCACAATTTTGCACGACATGATCCATAAAGAGTTGGAGGTGTACGTGGACGACATGATTGTCAAGTCCATGGAAAGAGAGGGCCACTACACCGCCTTGCAGAAATTCTTCCAAAGGATTAGAGAGTATCGGTTGTGGCTGAATCCTCAGAAATGTACATTTGGTGTTACAGCAGGGAAAATGCTGGGGTTCTTGATCACACAGAGAGGTATTGAGGTCGATCCTTCCAAAATCAAGGCCATCTTAGAAATGCCACCACCAAGGACTGAAAAGGAGGTGCGAGGCTTTCTAGGTAAAGCATAATTCATAAGACGGTTTATTGTGAAATAACCTTGACTTGTGAACCACTCTTTGGTCTCCTGAAGAAAGGAAATAAGTTCCAATGGGACGGCTGATGCCAAGCTGCTTTCGAACAGATCAAGCAATATTTACAGAACACACCTATGTTGTCACCGCCTGAGCCGGGGAAACCGTTGATTCTGTACCTTTCTGTGACTGAAACTACAATGGGTTGCATGCTTGCACAAGAGTCTGAGGACAAAGCGGAGAAGGCTATTGTAGATGTCCCCGAACGCCCCGGGAGGATGAGTCCCGTTCTATTCGTGTTGGGTTCACTACAGTTCAGGACTCTCAAATTGTCACGGTTCCTAATCTGAACGAAAGAGTCCAAATCCGGCAAATCGTTTTGAGAAAAATAGATTTTTAGAAAAGAATGCCAAACATGGACTGCTTTGCCAGATACAAAGTCGCCACCTAAATATTTTATGGGGGAATTTAGGAAACCCTGACTCGGTGCCAAAGGCCATGTGTCCGTCATCACCAAAGTTGCCTCGGCTCGGGAACTTGGGTACGATTGGGGAAGGTCAGCTATGAGCATCCCCTCTCGCCCGATAAAAGATCAGCCTCTACTAACCGTGATATCTTGTTTTGAAAGCATTAGGTGTTCCTATTCCGGTTATTAGCCTAGAATTACTATGCTATGCGCACAGCAAACAAGTATAGACCAAATCGCCTAAATTGGAACAAAACATTACATATCCGTTTGTTTGAAAAATAGTTTGAAATTTGCTACTCGCAAGTAGGCTAAAGCACGGATTTCAACGAGTTGTTCCAACTCAAACAATCTAACCTTCACCCACAGGCATTCAAGCAGTTATATCACATAAGCATTTAGCCACATGGAAAGCATGGTGTCTTGTTGACATTCACACTCATGCCAGATGCTAAGCATAAATGCTCACCTAGTACTTCGTGCCAAAACAATGAACTAGTTAGTAATCATATGCATGATCCTAGTTCATGTTAAGTGCCTAATGCGACACATGCAAAATGCAACTAAGATAGGCTCGGCTAATCTACAATGACATGTGAGATGCTACAACTAATACGTATTCAATTTGGAATTGAAGTACAAATGCAGTTAGAATGATGCGCCGAGCCCGGTGCATGCAAAACGAATGAGTGGATGCAAACATGCTATCATACTGTATGCTAATTGAAACATGTTCTAGACTAACCATTGAAAGCTAGTAAATAAAAAGGAAGAAAGACGTGGGGTTGGAAGACATGCACACACATACTCACACTTATTATAATTGCCCTCGCTCGGAGGGTCCGAATAAATATTACAGTCCGAATCAATAATACTAAATTAATTATTACAGAATTTCTAATTAATTAACAAATTAAATGCAGAAAGAAGGTGGCCACCGCCGCCTCGGGATACGTGAATGATGCATGCTTGACTCGTCTCGCCCGAAAACTCACTGTCATAGCGTTGTTGCCTCTGTTTACACTGTCCTGCCCTTCTGAAAATTCTGAAAGTCTCCAGAACTGCTTTGAATCATTCCCTGAGTATTCTGGGATGCCACTGGCCAAATAAAAGGGTCATCGGCCATGACAAATGAATTATCGGCCAACTGTTGTGACACCGACTGGACCGTGACGGCCGGTCGGCACTGTATATGGCCGGTCGGCCAGAAATTCCTGCAGAATCCTGCAGTTGACAGCAGCAGAGGGCAAGCAATGTATGGCATGGAATTTTCAAGCAAATGTGAGCATGGCCACACTCCCTATCATGCAATGAACTCAAGGGAGCATGGTCCTCGACCCTCGGGCCATCAATTGTGCATTTCGATGCATGATGGCTTAAGAGGCCAAGTTTGCAACTTAATGTAAATGCATGCAACACAAAAATGAATGCTAACACCCTTTGATATTCAGGTCAAGGGCATCGGCGACCGAGGGTTGAGGCGTGTTTCATCACTTTAGGTACGAACATACCTCTCCCCTCATGCTTGGTTTGACACCCCAAGCCAAGCAATGCAATGCATGTATGCAATGTACAATGCAAAGTAATGCAACTCATGCAATGCCATGTATGTAACTAGGTACAAAAGTGGTCTTAAACTGAAATGGGAGGCCTCAGCCATGCCCAAAACAGTGGCCAAAAGGGCCCAAAATGGTACCAATTATGCATGCAAGCATGCACACGCCAAGGCCAATCATTTGAATATGAAAGGGAACAACTCTAGGCATACTTAAGGGTAATATACTTGGACTTTAAACACTCACATTAAACTCCAAAAAGCATGCAAAAGATGACACCAATACATGCTAGGGAATGGATGCAACATAGATGGCATTCAAGACTACAAATGAGAGCATTGCTCAACACCTACCCCGAGCAAACATGGCATGGATCTTTCAATACAAAATAGAGTTTTAGCATGCAAAATGGACCTCCAAAACCCACTGATATGGCAACCCAAGACCCCAAACACATAGGCATGTACAAAAGCCCAAACATGGAGCATAAGACCACACCTCTTTAAGGCATTAAAAGGGGAACAAATGCAAGCATGTAAGCATCAAACATGGACTGAAATGACCTAATGAGTGATTCCAAATCACTGAAATAGTCTAGTCAATACATGTTAATGACTCACACACCCGATACCAACGTGCTAGAATGCAAAGGGGGCCATACAAAACATATCAAATACGACCAAGCCAGCACCTAACAGACCTTAATCATGATAAATAATGACCAAAAACGTCACAAAGCTAGGTAGAAATATGCAAGCATGATGGTTTAATGGCTAGGTGCATTTCTAGGCAAAATGGGGGAATAAAAAGCAAGTGTATTAAGCATGGGAGAGGCCATTAATCCGACCAAAAACAGAGACATATTATGACCAAACAACACCTAAAAACCTCTGAAATGGAACCAGAAACAACCAAACACATATGCTACCCTTATGAGGCCAAAGCATGCACAAATGAGACACAAAGGGGAGAGGGGTGTCCCTCTCCTATGAAAGACCTCAAACCCCCTTCTTCACCACTGAAAATCCACTGGATTTCAGTGGTGAGAAGGTCAACACACAATAGTAACGAAAGCTTAGCAAAGAGAGCACCAAAAGGGCCAAACAAGGCCTTAGAGGTGGAGGTCGACCCCCAACACCAAAACAACCTTAATGAAGTATCTTAAGCATGCAAAAATAAGACTTTTTTCAGTTATATACAAAGTCTAAACTAGTAAGCAAGATAGGCAAAAGACTAGTGCAAGATTGGGGAATATAATGTAAAAGTGTTACCCTTGGAGAATCCTTGAAGAACATCAAATGCAGCGCTCTTCTTCTGATCGAAACCAGTCCAAAACCTCAAGAACAAACCCTCAATGCCTCCCAAAGTCGAAGTATGGTGTAATAGTGTGTGTTTTAGTGCAATACTATGAACTAAACACACTTTTAGGCTATAAAACACACACACAATGAAGAGAGATAGGGAGATATAGAGAGAGAGGATGATATATCAGATATATGTATGTATTAGGTCTGGATTTTCTGAACCAAAACAAAGGAGAGAGGAGGGGCTCTTATATAGACCAAGGGAAAGGCTAAGCTTCCAAGAGAAGCTATCCTAAAGGGTCAAGGCTTCTAAGGGAAGCTAAGCAAAGGGGCCAAGGCTTCCTTAGGAAGCCGGGACAATTGTCCAAGCTTCTTAAGGAAGATAAAACAAAGGTCCAAGCTTCCTCAAGAAGCTAGGCCCAAAAGGTGTAAAAGGGGCAAAACAGCCACACTCGTGCATGGACGGCCAGGTTTGTGCACTCTGGCTGGCACAACTGGCATGTGTTATGCCTGAAAAAGGGGAAAAAGTGATACCGGCCAGAAAATGAGGCCACCGGCCAAATAAAGTGCCGGTCGACCAGTCATAGTGCCGACTGGCCAATGGACTATTTCACCAATGGCCGGTATCAAGAAGTCACGGCCGATGGCCTCAAACCACGGTCGATGGGTCTTAGAGGGGGGGCAACAAGCCACTCCCTGTCTCAGAAACAAAAAACACAAGTGTTTGGTGCAAAACCAACCACAGAACAGTCGAGTTGAGAGATCCTGAAGCAATGCGCGTAGCCGAGACCTCCGGGAACTCAAAACAAACACGGGCATGGATGATCACCGAGTGTTCAAACGGTGACGTCCAAGTCTTGAGGACGGTCAAAAATGGGGTGTCTACAGTTGCCCCTCTTTGACAGAACTCGAAAGTCATAACAATCACGGGAGTGAGTGTCAAAGCCCAGAGACGGCCCGCTTTTAACAAGGCCGAAGACTTAGACAAACATACAAGCTACAGATAAGATATGTGCCCGAAGGTGGGGGCAAAATGCCACTGGCAATGCAAGAAGCCGAACATAACTTATGATCATGCAAAGAAAGCTGTAACGAAGCATAACATGCAACAGTTTTAAGCAATCAACACAAATCCAACTATATTACAATGCAGAAAGGATGTAAGAGAATCATGTAATTCTCGCTATGTTTTACGCGGAGAAACAATACCTGTGCGGTTCGTCTGGTTGCACCAGCTTCAAATGAACCGTACATACAATATTGTGTCTGAAAGAGAAAGAAAACTTAACAGGTACAATATTGTTAGCAGTATGCAATCAATGCAATTGAAAGTGCGTGACAACACAGGTCGAGTAGGACGCATAACAATGCAATTTGGGGCAAGCATAACAATGCTATGAAGGCACAAACACATGTAAGTAAAGAACACGTGACAATGTGTACAATGTGTGTGATGGGGAATTTGAACACATGTGAGTAAAGCAATACCTGACAACGCATGCAATGTGTATAGAAAGAAACTTGAACACATGTAAGTAAAGCATAACGCGACAACGCTTGCAATGTGTATAGAAAGAAACTTGAACACATGTAAGTAAAGCATAACGCGACAACGCTTGCAATGTGTATAGAAAGAAACTTGAACACATGTAAGTAAAGCATAACGCGACAACGCATGCAATGTGTATAGAAAGAAACTTGAACACATGTAAGTAAAGCATAACGCGACAATGCATGCAATGTGTATAGAAAGAAACTTGAACACATGTAAGTAAAGCATAACGCGACAATGCATGCAATGTGTATAGAAACTTGAACACATGTAAGTAAAGCATAACGCGACAACGCATGCAATGTGTATAGAAAGAAACTTGAACACATGTAAGTAAAGTGCACGCATAATCGTGCACAATGTGTATAGAAACTTGAACACATGTAAGTAAAGCATAACGCAACAACGCATGCAATGTGTATAGCAAGAAACTTGAACACATGTAAGTAAAGTACACGCAACAACGCATGCAATGTGTATAGAAAGAAACTTGAACACATGTAAGTAAAGTACACGCAGAATCGTGCACAATGTGTATAGGAACTTGAACACATGTAAGTAAAGCATAACGCGACAGCGCATGTAATGTGTATAGCAAGAATGAACACATTTTCAGCATAAGTATAGTGAAGGCATGCTACTCGCATTTGTTGAAATGCAACCAAATCAAGACGAGGCATTTGTTGAAAGCAAGACGCGTAACGAGCGTGGGGAAAGGATGCTCCTTGCACGGACCAAACATTGCTCATAAAAGACACGACTTGAGGTCAACTCGAAGGCCTACTAATGTTCCGAAAGTGCACTTCCTTGCACTGTCTTGAGTAATGAAGGTTCCTAACCACATAGTTGACCCGAACAAGGGTGCGGGAGGTGCACTGACCGCAAGGGGAGGTTACCGGTATCAATTCCGATACTTTGCTGCCCTGCTCTTCTTTTGCTTTACTTTCCTTTTTACTGGTAGTTCAAGCACATTGCACTGCCTCAGGCAGGTTTTACTTTTTCAAAAGTGTGTATTTTCGCAAAACACATGAGGGAAATGAAACAGCTATTTTGTTTGAAAAAAGGAGTTACATTTGTGCTTTCTATGCATCGCATTGCATGGTATCACATAACAATGTGAACGAAATTGAACTTGGTTTGAAAATTAAGCACTTGCATCGTAATAATCAGGTAGTGAACCGAATTACAACTCGATAAGCAAAACAAAGAAACTCGATAAGTTAACCGAGCGTGACTACAACTTGGTAAGCAAAAACGAAGACTTAAAGAGAGTGAAATACATCTCGATAAGCAAATGTACAACAACTCGATAAGCAAATGGGCGTGACTCCGCAAAAATCATCATCGGAGGGCACTGGAAATGGTGGTATTCCGCAAATCCTCAGCATGTTCAACATGTAAACAGCTCAGGGAGCAAGAAGGAATACCACCGGCCACAGCGAAAAGCCATCGGCCTCATGAAATGGCCATCGGCCAGCATATTTGATCAATCGGCCAAAAGTTGTGGTCGGTCCGCACTATACTTGGCCAGCCGGCCGGCCATAACTGGCAGAGACCAGCAGAATGCTGACATCTGTCCTCCACTCAACCTTATCCCCTACAAAAGGCGTCAGCTTCGTAGTTTTTCTCAATTCCATACTGATTTGCTCCAAATGGAAGAGTTTCTTGCCCAAAATCTCATAGCTTGGATTGCCAACTTGAACGGCTCGGAAAAGCTGAACTTCTGGGGTTTCGGTATGAATGCACTATTCATGCTGAGTCGCACTCCGCTGCACTTTCTGTTTCTCCACGCCGCGGCAAGGTTTTGGAATCTAGTAACACATGTCTTTAGCTTTGGCGGGCAAGAGGTGTGTCCTACCTTCGAAGACTTCCAAGCTTTGATGGAATCCGAGCGTGATGAGGAAATCTTGCCTCAGCTTCGCTTTGGCCACGCCCAAGCCTTAGGACGAATGTGTGGACTTACTATGCACGATGCTCGATCTTTGATTTGTGACGGAATGTTGGATGTTCCGAGTTTGATTTGTCGGTTTTCTAATGCCAGCGACCGCAGTGACCATCATTGGCAAGGCTTTCGGCGACATGCCCTTTGTTTGTGCATGTTATCTCATTTCTTGTTTGTCTCGGGCTCCGGAGGGTCTAGCGTCCAGTTGATTGAGGTTGCCCAAGGCTTGAAGGAGGGCAAGGGCTGCATTGTTATGACTCTGGCTGAGACGTTGATGGGCTTGAATGCCTTTTATCGCTGAGAGACAACCAGATTTGCGGGGAGTCCACTACTACTGCAGGTAATGTTTCCCACCCGATCTCACATATGTATTGCTCACACCACTCGGCCCTCGAGCTCGATTTTTCTCACAAAACCCTTTTCTTACTTTTCTCACATCGTACATCTCTCTATTCTTTATTCTCTCATTTTTCATCCCTTCCTAGGTGTGGTTGATGGATAAGTTGCAGGTTGTGGACTCTTGCCCAGCCTACTCAGCTCGCGGCTACTTCTTCCGACGCCGTCTGGTCGATGCCCTTGGTGAACGCTGGTGGTTTGAATAGATGTGCAGTTTGTTTGCAGATCGCATTGCTTGGCGGTGCCCTTGGCTTAACCTACCGGCGATGGGCTACAGCATGTCCCGGCAGACTGGGATTCAGTTGATTGGCTTAACCCACTGTGTGTTCTACTTCCCGTTTTGGTTCCAGCGTCAGTTTGGTCACGATCAGACTTGTTCGCAAGAGGGGATAGAGTATCCTGCTGCATTCCCGGTTCGAGGTGCATAGCTTGCTCGGCATGTCACAGCATGGGGGGCTAGGGAACACCTGGCCCCCACTCCCACTTTTAGTTGTACTTTGTCTGATGAGTGCATAGATTGGCTTAATGAAGAGGCACAGATTGGGCCCAGGTTGGCATCAGAGGCTTCGACCAGCTCTGGGAGGGGGGGTAGGAGCACCTGACTTGTCTATGCCCCGGATTTATTACTTTATCAGAACTTTCAAGTTTTCTTTATGAATGTAATAAAAAGCAACTTTAATTTGTATGCAAGAGTAGGAGAACTCTGTATTGAAATCAATGAAATTGAAGGTTATGGGTACTGAAAATTTTCCGCTTTGGTCCAAAAATGGTCTAAGTTGTAAAAAGATTAATTTGAACAAAGTCAACTTTTATTAAAACTTTTCAAAAACCATTTTTGATATATATGGATCAGAACTGGACACGCCTAAAATCTGTCACTGAGATGCACAACCCCGGATCCCTGCAACTGGAAAGTTGCCCCTAGTCTGAAACACTGTACAGCAACGAAAAGTTGCCCCTAGTCTGAAGAGCACTGCATCGGAGATCATAACCGAACTCTTGAGTGCTGAATAGACAAAGATGGCCGAGATGATCAAATGAACAAAGTTGATCGGTGAAAAGTTTATGGTTGAACTTCAAGATGAAGTTGCCTACGTATTCCAAAGACGGGAATCAAGCCTTACGTAGTTCCGGCTTAGGTTCACTCGAGTATTTTCACTCTCCTTTTACGCTCTAACTTTTGCCAAGGCTGCCCTTTGCGGGTTTTCAACCTTGCAAGCTCAGTTTTTATATTTTCCAATTTTTCAATGCTCTAACTTTTGCCTAGGTCGCCCTTTCGGGTTTTCGGCCTAGCGAGCCTCTCATGGATAATATTTCTTCAACTTGTCCATGTTGATCGGTTGGGAGAACTCTAGGCCATCTAGGTCCATTAGAACCACGGCTCCACTTGACCAGATAGACTTGATGATGTAGGGACCAGTCCAATTGGGTCTGAACTTGCGGCTAGGTTCGTGAATGGGAGTTCGGTTGTCCTTGAGCACCAAATCTCCTTCTTTCAGATTCCTGGACTTAACTTTCTTGTTAAAAGCCCTGGCGATTCTGCGCTGATAGCCTTGAACGTGGTATAGTGCTTTCTGTCTGCGCTCGTCAAAAAGCATGAGTTCTTCAAATCTGCTCTGTTGTCAATCTGTTTCGGCTATCTGACACTCAGCCAGCACTCGCAAAGACGGAACCTCAATTTCAATAGGCAGAACGGCCTCCATCCCGTAAACCAACGAATACGGAGTCGCCCTAGTAGAAGTTCTAATTGAAGTTCGGCAGCCCCACAGAGCAAATGGCAGCTTATCTGGCCAGTCCCGATAGGTTTCCACCATCTTCTGCAATACGTGTTTGATATTCTTGTTGGCGGCCTTAACTGCTCCATTGGTTTGCGGCCGGTATGTGGATGACTTATGAAAAGCCACGTTATATTTTTCCAACAAGTCAATCACTTCCTTCTTGAAGTGGGAACCGCTATCTGAAATGATCTCGTTTGGGACCCCATAGCGACAGATGATGTTGTTCCTAATGAACTTCGCAACATGTGAAGCCTTCAACACCACATAAGACTGGGCGTCAACCCACTGCGTGAAATAATCTATCGTGACCAGGATGAACTCATGCCCATTCGATCCTTTTGGAGTAACAGCCCCGATCACGTCGATTCCCCAAACTGAAAATGGCCATGGAGAAGTCATGTTGTATAGCTTCAACGACAGAATATTCATGCGGTTTGCGTGGATCTGACACTGGTGGCATCGCTGAACAAAGCTGATACAATCCTCCTCCATGGTGGACCATTAGTAACCTTGTCTGAGGATCTTTCGCGCTAATATTACCCCGTTCATATGTGCTCCACATTCTCCTCCATGGATGGCCTCCATTAGGTGCTTCGATTCTTCAGCTTCTGCACATAGCTTATGCATTCCCAAATGACCTCTCTTATACGGCTTACCCCCGCAGATGATGAACTAAACGGCCATTCTTCTGATTGCCCTCTTATCTTTGGCATTTGCCCTTCGTAGATACGCCTCCTTCTCCAAGAAGTTCCAAATATCGGAATACCAGGGGTTTTCGTCGTGAACCTCATCTATAGCAACAATCGACTCGTAGGCTGGCGCAAATTTCTGGTCAATAATGACTGGACACATCCGAACTCCAAACGGGATGTCTATCATGGAAGATACAGTTGCTAGTGAATCGGCGAACTTGTTGTTCTCTCTTAATAGATGAGTGAAGTTTAGCTTCTCAAACCGTGGAATTAACAAGTCCAGGGTTTGGTGATACATTATCATCTTTTCTTCTTTGACTTTCCAATCTCCTTTCGCTTGAGACACAACAAGGTTCGAGTCCCCGATGATGTCCAACGGTTTTGCCCCTAGCTCCAGGGCTGCTTCTAGACCAGCAATGCATGCCTCATATTCTGCTTTGTTGTTCGAGACTTTGAATCAGAGTTTGAAGGCTAGAGGGATACGGGAATTGTCGGGTGCTGTCAACAACACCTCTATTCCATACCCGTACTGATTTGACGCTCCGTCAAAGTACATCGTCCAAAACTCGTCGTCGATAAGAAAAATGGTCTCATCTGGGAATAAGTATTCAACTGCTTCACCTCCTTCCACTAGATGATCGGCTAAGAATTCTGCTACTGCTCTTTCCTTGACTAACTTGCGCGTTACATACTTTAGATCGAATTCGGAAAGCAACAGCAACCAACGAGCTAGCCTACCCGTAAGTGCCGGTTTCTCGAAAAGATATTTGATGGGATCCAGTCGTGAAACCAACATTACGGAGTGAGCTAACAGGTAGTGCCGCAGCTTCCTGGTAGCCCATACCAAGGCCAAGCAAGCCTTTTCCAACGGTGTGTAATGGGTCTCATACCCTAGCTTCTTCTTGCTGAGGTAATAGATGGCTCTCTCCACCTTGTCTTCTGATTCTTGCGCGAGCATGAAGCCCATTGTAGTCTCAGTCACTGAAAGGTACAATATCAACGGTCTCCCCGGCTCTGGTGGTGACAACACGGGTGGGTTCTGTAAGTATTCTTTGATCTGTTCAAAAGCAGCTTGGCATCGGCCATCCCACTAGAACTTCGTTCCTTTCTTCAGGAGGCCAAAAAATGGTTCACAAGTCAAGGTTAACTTTGAGATAAACCGTCTTATGAATTGCACTTTACCCAGAAAGCCTCGCACCTCCTTTTTAGTCCTTGGTGGTGGCATTTCTAAGATGGCCTTGATTTTGGAAGGGTCGACTTCAACGCCTCTTTGCGTAATTAGAAACCCCAGCATTTTTCCCGCTGTAACGCCAAACGTACACTTCTGAGGATTCAACCACAACCGAAATTCTCTGATCCTTTGAAAGAACTTTTGCAAGGCGGTATAGTGGCCCTCTCTTTCTTTGGACTTGATAATCATGTCGTCCACGTACACCTCAACCTCTTTGTGGATCATGTCATGCAATATTGTGGTCGCAGCCCGTTGATATGTAGCTCCAGCATTCTTCAACCCAAACAGCATTACTCTGTAGCAGTATGTCCCCCACGGGGTGGTGAATGCAGTCTTTTCCTGGTCTTCAGGTGCCATCACTATCTGATTATAGCCTGAGAAGCCATCCATGAATGAAAGCAAAGCATGCCCCGCTGTGAAGTCTACCAACTCATCAATATGGGCCAAGGGAAAGTCATCCTTCGGACTGGCTCTGTTCAAGTCCCTGAAATCCACGCATACCCTGATCCTGCCATCCTTCTTTGGCACTGGAACGATATTGGCCAACCAAGTCGGATATTCGGATACCGGCAGGAAGCCTGCGTCGATTTGCTTGGTGACCTCTTCCTTAATCTTGATCGCCCAGTCAGAGCGGATTCTTCTGAGTTTCTGTTTGATGGGTCGGGCCTCAGGGTTAAGAGGGATCCAGTGCTGTACAATCTCAGGATCGATTCCATGCATGTATTCGTAGGACCACGCGAAAACATCTTTGAAATTTTTTAACAAAGCGAATAAGCGCTCGCATTTCTCCGAAGACAACGTGGACCCGATCTGGACCAGCGGCGGGTCCTTCTCAGTACCAACATTCACAGTAGTGATTTCATCAACTAAAGGCTTAACAAATCTTTCCTGCTCTTGATCAATTAATCGTTGCAAAACCAGAGGAATTTCTTCCTCGTTGTTTTTGTCAAAATTTTGAAAGTCCTGATTCAAGCAATAAACCAAAGGCACAGAAAAGTACTCAGAAACCACATCTACATCATTCTTATTAAGTGCTTCCGAACCGTCCGATTCTTCTGTTACAACAGACTCAAAAGAGAAAAAAAAAAGATGACCTGGATAGGATTGTGGCATCTGGGTTATCAACCCTAGGAATACCGGACTCAGACTTAGTTGAGCTGGAACCTGATTCCGACTACAAGACTCGGTGGAATCAGATTCCGGCTCACTACCTGACCCGGCGCTGCTTGACAAAGATCCCTCTTCATACTGCCAAATGAGAGACGGTGCGATAGATGCATCCAAAATAGTTGCTGGTAGGCCCGCAGCCGTTCCATTCCCGATCATGCATACCGAGAAGTTATCCCCCAAGCACTTCTGTTCGATCGGAGGATCTAAAAGTAGACATGCCAGTGTTACCCCCATTTCATTTTCAGCGTCCTCAGACTGCACTTTCTTACTTTGCTCAGCCTCAGCCAATGGGTCTGTCCGCTCTTCAACAACGTCATCCCCGGATAACTGCAGATCAAAGAAGATCTCAAACCCCGGCACGCGCTTCCTCTCCACGTTCAGCCACGGCTCTGGGAAGCCACAAAACGGAAAGTCCTCCCCCTCCCGAACAAAGCGTCTGTTTAGGGTACCCTGAATGGGCCGGTGCATTAAGTCAAAAGGCTTCCCCGCCTTCTTTGCTCTGGCTTTCCCAGCCATCTCCTTACCTTCCCTTATCCAATCCTCTTTGGTGGGCAAATAACCCAAACCAAAGGTATGTGGGTTGTGTGGCACCTCGGCCAATGCTGCGACGCCCTTCTGGCCGCTCTTTCCTAATCCCATCCCGGGGATGTGTTGAAGCTTGTTCATGAGGTATACTGATTGAGCACTGACATACACCCCCTCATTAACAGCTAAGATGTTCTGCATAACCCGGGCCTCAGCTAGGGTAAAACCGGATAAGAACACATCCTCCATACCGTGTTCAATTTCCAAAACTGGCGTAGATACTTCCGGCGGTGGATGGATTGATGAATTCCCAAAAACAATGGCTACTCCCTTTCTATGGGGGTATTTCACCATTTGATGCAAGGTAGAAGAAACTGTCTTCACTTGATGCAGCCATGGCCGCCCCAAGAGTAGATTGAAAGCGACGGGAACCTCTAGGACGTGAAAGTCAATTTCATGCTGCCCCGGTCCAACCTTGGTCTGAATTTTCGCTGTTCCCATGACTTCTCTGCTTGTGTTGTCGTATGCCCGAATCACCTGGGCTGTTGGCACAAAGTCTGCGGCCTTCAAACCGATTGCATAGGCGGTCCTTGCTGGACACACATTGATAGCGGACCCTGTGTCGACAAGCACCACGGGTATCCACTTGTTCCTGCACTCCACGGAGATGTAGAGTGGCTTGTTATGGTTCGCACCTTCAGGTGGCAGTTCTTTGTCGGAGAAAGTTAACATCGGGGTAGCTCCACCCGGAAAAACTAAGCCCACCAGCTGCTCTGGCGTGGCTTCTATCGAGAGCTTGGCCTTGTCCATTGCCGATAGGACGGCCTGTCTATGTACTCAAGAAGCCATAAGCAGTTCCCAGATGGAGATGTCTGCTTGTATCTTTTTCAACTGTCTCAAGACGACCTCATCTTCAAGTTAATTTTCTTTCTGCTTCTCCGCTTCCCTATCCTTCCGGCTGGTCTAGGTGTGGGGGCTTGAAATACCGTCTGCTTCTCGTCATATGATCGACCTCACCAATATACCAGGTATCATCTGGCTGATTACTCCCCCAATCCTCATCCGTGTGGGCAAGACATAGGTCATCGTCCTCCTACCATATTCCATCGGCAGCCGACAGACACCTGTCCGGCTCCGGTATGACCGTTCTCGTACTCATAGTACCCTTCATCCGTATGCTCGCAGCATTCTCTGTCTCTGTGCACACAGCATTTTCAGTCCCTACGTGGGCCTTAGCTTTCCTGATTCTATCAAAATCCTCAAACCTTTCCTGTTCCAACTGTGTCAATACAGCTGGCTGTTCATCAATTCCTGTATTCAAAATGCTCCAATCCTGAGCAAAATTCTTGACACCAGCGCTCTCTGGTGATTCATTTTGACTTCCGGCCCTTCCGGCCATAACTGATATTCCCGCCCCTGCCGGGGGCCTGTTCTGGTTGGAATTCTTCCATAACATCCGGTTGATCATCCAGCCACCCGGTAGCCTCTACCGATTCCTCATAATCAAACCAGTTGACTGTGGGTCCCCTGAATCTTGGCCATTGAAAAACTGGAGGTTGGCAAAGTCCTCTCCCACAGCCGCCAAATCATCTGCCCCTTGCTCAAATCTATCCCCCTGGATCACACACAGCTCTGCCCTCTCTGGCAATTCTACACTTGGCCTAGCCCCGCCTACTGACAGAATGTAATCACTCGGATTGTAGGCTTCCTCAGCGAGACTCTCAGACTATTCAAACCTTGACTCAGCAATTCCGTCCTTCTCTGCAATCTCCCCTGCTCTATCTTCGACAATCACTACCATTGGTTTGGGTTGGGTTCTGGAGATGTCCAACATGCACAAGTCAGTGCAGTCGGGAAGGAACACCTTCGGCTTAGGTAGGTGGGAAGGAGTGATGTAAATGCTAGGATCGTAAGACACGACCCCAGTCTGGATGAAGTTGATACGTTTGGGAGGTGGAGCTTGGTTGTGCGGAGGGAGAGGGTTGGTTGTGACGTTGGGTTTTTCTAGTGGCAAGATAACCCCGTTATCGATGAGATCTTGAATCTCATGACGTAATTGGTAGCATTGCTCGGTGTCATGACTGTGCTGTTGACAAAATGCGCAATATCTGGCTGGGTTGTGGGTAGCGGAAAGTTTTTCCGGTAATGGCCGTGGCTCTAGGGGTTTCAGGTGCCCCTTTCTGATTAAAACCCCTAAAGCCTTGGACAAGGACATGTATAGTGGAGCGAAGGCTCTTTGGCTTTTGGGTTGGTATTTGGCTATTTGTGTATTGCTTTCGGACGCGCCGGAGAATGGCATAGCTGCCACGGTCCTTGGAGGGGGAGGGGGAATGGTGGTGACCATACTCACTTCTGAGGTTCTTGCAGTTGTAACACCACTCGGGCCAGCATTGTTGTTGCGATTAAAAGTTCTTCTGGGTTGCTCCCAGTCGTTATCAATTAAGCCCTGCTTCAAGGCATCTTCAATCTGTACTCCCATCTCATGCAGATCTGAAAAGGTAGGGAAGGGGAGCACGATCATCTTCTGCATCAACTTAGGCTGGAGATTGCGCACAATCATCCTAATCTGATACTTGTCCTTGGCTCTCCATCTGGTTACGAACTCTGAAAAGCTCTCCTTAGGCTCTTGCCTTGTCGTCTCGAGATCACGAGTCGTAATCTCGATTTGCGTGTTATATGAATATTGTGCAATGAAGGCCTTAGCCATCTCATCCCAGTTTCTCTTGACGTCATCTTCTAATTTGGCGTACCAGATGGCCGCCACACCCGGCAGGGTCCGGCCAAACAGAGACAACTTCTGTAGTCTAGTGAGGCCTTAAGATATCTGAAAACAACCTCAGGTGCACCATGGGGTCACCGGACCCATCAAATCGTTCAATTTGTGGCATTTTGAACCGATCTAGTAGCATCACAGCTGCGTCCGTATATCTGTCCTCAATGTCGGGAATGGACTTGACTCCTTAGGATTTCTTAAACATCTTTTCCAACTTACTCAGCTTCAGTGCTGTGGGGTCCATTTTGAACTCGAAGGGAAAGTCGGGTACATTGATAGGCGTGGGCGCCTTGGATAGTTGCGGCGGAATCTGGGGCGGAGCCGGCCCCGTTAGAATGTCTGTATCCTCTTGGACATTTTGAACATTTGGTGTCTCCTCGGGTATCGGAACCCTTGGTGGGGGAGGGGCTTGATGCGAAGCAGATGCCCCGGCTTGCTGCTGTAGCCTTACGATTAACTCTTCTTGTTCAGTCATAACCATGGCCTGCTGCTTGGCAAACTCCGCCTGTCAGACAGCATCTTGCTGCATAACTTTCATGCTCTCCTGGAGCTGGCGCACCATCTCCTCTAAGCTTGCCATACTACTTTGTTTTGATTGAATTACTGGTATATATTCCCTCTCTGTAGTGAAAATTGAGACCTCAGCCTGATTGTCCACTGGTAGGGTCGACCACTGCTCGGGCAATCTCTGCTCAGACACACTGCGTCTTTTTGGCTTTCGTCTGATAACCGCGGGTAGAGAATAAAACACTGGTTGTCCGTCAACCAGATCGTCATATCGATTGAGTCGGCGACCTCTAGTCCTGAGTGCTTGGGGGATATCTACTGGGTCAGAAGCAATTGTGTTAAACTACCTAGCAAGAAGATAAATAAAGCAATAAGGAAATAAATAACCTGACAAATGGGCAACGTAACAGCGTAAAATAAATACACACAACACACAGTCGGGTATCACAACACACGGTTGATAAACTGAATACACTGCTCCTCAATACTGATTATTGTCCCCGAATCACTGTTCCCAAAACTGAACCTGATACCCGCAAATAACTGATTCTTAAACACTGAACTGGCGCCCGCAGGCCTGATGCCCAAACTTGCAAATTGATACACGCATTCCTGTAGAGACACACTCCTAAAGCACATAGCAGATAAGTGAGAGCCAAAACACCCCTATGTTGGGGGTAGGGTTTCCCTGTCCTATTTTGTTAGGAACTAGGGTTTCACTACGCACGCAGCGGTTTCAAATAACCTATGATCAGGTAAGCAACCTGTCCTAGCTTGGAATGGTCACTATGGATTCCGAACATGCGCTAGGTCGAATGGTCAAAAGGGTGCCCCCGAAAAATTGGGGTTCGTGTTCCCATCGTGGCAGAGCCCATAACCGGTCAGCCTTATGGCATGTTTTGACAAAGCAAGCCTCCGGCAAACCGTTCAGGAATAGCAGATGGCAAACACGGTGTCCTAGGTGCACCAATGCACATGCAATGCAAAGAAACACATAGTGTAGTCAAAACAAGATATCATGAGTTCGAGTCAAGCTCTCTTAATCCCCAGCAGAGTCGCCAGAAACTGTAGATGTCCCTGAACGTCCCGGGTGGATGAGTCCCGTTTTGTTCGTATTGGGTTCACTACAGTTCAGGACTCTCAAATTGTCCCGGTTCTTAACCTGAACCAAAGAGTCCAAATCCGACAAATCGTTTTGAGAAAAACAGATTTTTAGAAAAGAAGTGCCAAACATGGACTGCTTTGCCAGATATAGAGTCGCCACCTAAATATTTTATGAGGGAATTTAGGAAACCCTGACTCGGTGCCAAAGGCCACGTGTCTGTCATCACCAAAGTTGTCTCGGCTCGGGAACTTGGGTACAATTGGGGAAGGTTAGCTATGAGCACCCCTTCTCGCCTAATCAAAGATCGGCCTCTACTAACTGTGATATTTTGTTTTGAAAGCATTAGGTGTTCCTATTCTGGTTATTAGCCTAGAATTACTATGTTATGCACACAGCAAACAAGTATAGACCAAATCGCCTAAATTGGAACAAAACATTGCATATCCGTTTGTTTGAAAAATAGTTTGAAATTTGCTACTCGCAAGTAGGCTAAAGCACGGATTTCAACGAGTTGTTCCAACTCAAATAATCCAACCTTCACCCACAGGCATTCAAGCAGTTATATCACATAAGCATCTAGCCACATGGTAAGCATGGTGTCATGTTGACATTCACACTCATGCGAGATGCTAAAGCATAAATGCTCACCTAGTACTCCGTGCCAAAACAATGAACTAGTTAGTAATCATATGCATGATCCTAGTTCATGTTAAGTGCCTAATGCGACACATGCAAAATGCAACTAAGATAGGCTCGGCTAATCTACAATGACATGTGAGATGCTACAACTAACATGTATTCAATTTGGAATTGAAGTACAAATGTAGTTAGAATGATGCGCCGAGCCCAGTGCATGCAAAACGAATGAATGGATGCAAACATGCTATCATACTGTATGCTAATTGAAACATGTTCTAGACTAACCATTGGAAGCTAGTAAATAAAAAGGAAGAAAGACGTGGGGTTGGAAGACATACACACGCACCCACACTTATTACAATTGCCCTCGCTTGGAGGGTCCGAATAAATATTACAGTCCGAATCAGTAATACTAAATTAATTATTACCGAATTTCTAATTAATTAACAAATTAAATGCAGAAAGAAGGTGGCCACCGTCGCCTCAGGATGCGTGAATGATGCATGCTTGACTCGTCTCGCCTGAAAACTCGCTGCCATAGCATTGTTGCCTCTGTTTACACTGTCCTGCCCCTTTGAAAATTCTGAAAGTCTCCAAAACAGCTTTGAATCATTCCCTGAGTATTCTGGGATGCCACCGGCCAAATAAAAGGGTCACCGGCCATGAGAAATGAATTATCGGCCAACTGTTGTGACACCGGCTGGACCGTGATGGCCGGTCAGCACTGCATATGGCAGGCCGGCCAGAAATTCTTGCAGAATCCTGCAGTTGACAGCAGCAGAGGGCTAGCAGTGTATGGCATGGAATTTTCAATCAAATGTGAGCATGGCCACACTCCCTATTATGCAATGAACTCAAGGGAGCTTGGTCCTCGACCCTCGGGCCATCAATTGTGCATTTCGATGCATGATGGCCTAAGAGGCCAAGTTTGCAACTTAATGTAAATGCATGCAACACAAAAATGAATGCTAACACCCTTTGATATTCAGGTCAAGGACACCGGCGACCGAGGGTTGAGACGTGTTTCGTCACTTTGGGTACGAACATACCTCTCCTCTCATGCTTGGTTTGACACCCCAAGCCAAACAATGCAATGCATGTATGCAATGTACAATGCAAAGTAATGCAACTCATGCAATGCCATGTGTGTAACTAGGTACAAAAGTGGTCTTAAACTGAAATGGGAGGCATCAGCCATGCCCCAAAACAGTGGCCAAAAGGGCCCAAAATGGTACCAATTATGCATGCAAGCATGCACAAGCCAAGGCCAATCATTTGAACATGAAAGGGAACAACTCTAGGCATACTTAAGGGTAATATACTTGGACTTTAAAAACTCACATTAAACTCCGAAAAGCATGTAAAAGATGACACCAATACATGCTAGGGAATGGATGCAACATAGATGGCATTCAAGACTACAAATGAGAGCATTGCTCAACACCTACCCCGAACAAACATGGCATGGATCTTTCAATACAAAACAGAGTTTTAGCATGCAAAATGGACCTCCAAAACCCACTGATATGGCAACCCAAGACCCCAAACACATAGGCATGTACAAAAGCCCAAACATGGAGCATAAGACCACACCTCTTTAAGGCATTAAAAGAGGAACCAATGCAAGCATGTAAGCATCAAACATGGACTGAAATGACCTAATGAGTGATTCCAAATCACTGAAATAGTCTAGCCAATACATGCTAATGACTCACACACCCGATACCAACGTGCTAGAATGCAAAGGGGGCCATACAAAACATATCAAATACGACCAAGCCAGCACCTAACAGACCTCAATCATGATAAATAATGACCAAAAGCTTCACAAAGCTAGGTAGAAATATGCAAGCATGAGGGTTTAATGGCTAGGTACATTTCTAGGTAAAATGGGGGAATACAAAGCAAGTGTATTAAGCATGGGAGAGGCCATTAATTCGACCAAAAACGGAGACATATTATGACCAAACAACACCTAAAAACCTCTGAAATGGAACCAAAAATAGCCAAGCACATATGCTACCCTTATAAGGCCAAAGCATGCCCAAATGAGACACAAAGGGGAGAGGGGTGTCCCTCCCCTATGCAAGACCTCAAACCCCCTTCTTCACCACTGAAAATCCATTGGATTTCAGTGGTGAGAAGGTCAACACACAATAGTAACGAAAGCTTAGCAAAGAGAGCACCAAAAGGGCCAAACAAGGCCTTAGAGGGGGAGGTCGATTCCCAACACCAAAACAACCTTAATGAAGTATCTTAAGCATTCAAATATAAGACTTTTTTTAGTTATACACAAAGTGTAAAACAGTAAGAAAGAAAGGTAAAAGACTAGTGCAAGATTGGGGAATATAAAGTAAAAGTGTTACCCTTGGAGAATCCTTGAAGAACAGCAAATGCAGCCCCCTTCTTCTGATTGAAACCAGTCCAAAACCTCAAGAACAAACCCTCAATGCCTCCCAAAGTCAATGTATGGTGTAATAGTGTGTGTTTTAGTGCAATACTATGAACTAAACACACTTTTAGGCTATAAAACACAGACAAAATGAAGAGAGAGAGGGAGATATAGAGAGAGAGGATGATATATCAGATATATGTATGTATTAGGCCTGGATTTTCTGAACCAAAACAAAGGAGAGAGGAGGGGCTCTTATATAGACCAAGGGAAAGGCTAAGCTTCCAAGAGAAGCTATCCTAAAGGGTCAAGGCTTCTGAGGGAAGCTAAGTAAAGGGGCCAAGGCTTCCTTAGGAAGCTGGGATAGGTGTCCAAGTTTCTTGAGGAAGCTAAGACAAAGGTCCAAGCTTCCGCAAGAAGCTAGGCCAAAAAGGTGCAAAAGGGACAAATTAGCCACCCTCGTGCATGGACGGCCAGGTTTGTGCACTCCAGTTGGCACAACTGGCATGTGTTATGCTTGAAAAAGGGAAAAAAGTGATACCGGCCAGAAAATGAGGCCACTGGCCAAAAAAAGTGTCGGTCGACCACTTATAGTGCCGACCGACCAATGGACTATTTCACCAATGGCCGGTATCAAGAAGACACGACCGGTGGCCTCAAACCACGGCCTGTGGGTCTCAGGGGGGGCTAACAAGCCACTCCCTATCTCAGAAGCAAAAAACACAAGTTTTTGGTGCAAAACCAACCACAGAACAGTCGAGTTGAGAGATCCTGAAGCAAGGCGCGTAGCCGAGACCTCCAGGAACTCAAAACAAACACGAGCATGGATGATCACCGAGTGTTCAAACGGCGACGTCCAAGTCTTGAAGACAGTCAAAAATGGGGTGTCTACAGCTATCTACTATCTGAGCAAGAAAATGCTAGATTACGAGACCCGCTACACTCTGCTGGAGAAGGCTTGTCTGGCCTTGGTATGGGCTACCAAAAAGCTGCGGCACTACCTATTAGCTCACTCTGTAATACTGGTTTCGAGATTAGATCGGATCAAATATCTCTATGAGAAACCAGCACTTCTGGGTAGGCTAGCCCGTTGGTTGCTTCTGCTTTCCGAATTTGATCTAAAGTACATGACGTGCAAGTTAGTGAAAGGGAGAGCGGTAGCAGAGTTCCTAGCCGATCACCCAGTTGAAGGGGATGAAGCAGTTGAGTATCTGTTCCCAGATGAGGCCATTCTGCATGTTGAAGAAGAGACATGGACGATGTACTTTGACGGAGCGTCAAACCAATACGGGTATGGGATAGGGGTGTTGCTGATAGCACCCGACAATTCCCGCATACCCTTAGCATTCAAACTCCGGTTCAGAGTGTCGAACAATGAGGAAGAATATGACGCATGTATTGCTGGTTTAGAAGCTGCCCTAGAACTAGGGGCAAAACGGTTGGATGTCATCGAGGACTCGAACCTTGTTGTATCTCAAGCTAAAGGAGATTGGAAAGTTAAAGAAGAAAAGATAAGAATCTACCACCAAACCTTGGACGTGCTAATTCCTCGGTTTGAGAAGCTGAACTTCGCTCATCTGTTAAGAGAGAACAACATGTTCACAGATTCATTAGCAACTCTATCTTCTATGATAGACATTCCTTTCGGAGTTCAGATGCGTACAATCATCATCAAACAGGAATTTGTGCCGGCCTACGAGCTGATTACTGCCATAGATGAGGTACAAGATGAAAATCCATGGTATTACGATGTTTGGAACTTCTTGGAAGGAGAGGCGTATCCACCAGGGGCAAATGCCAAAGATAGGAGGGCAATTCGAAGAATGGCTGCTCAGTTCATCGTCTACGGGGGTAAACTACACAAGAGAGGTCATCTCAGGATGCATAAATTGTGTGTTGGTGCTGAAGAATCGAAGCCCTTGATGGAGGCCATCCATGGAGAAGAGTGTGGAGCGCACATGAACGGGGTGATGCTAGCTCGAAAGATCCTTAGACAATGTTATTATTGGTCCACCATGGAGGAGGATTGTATTGGCTTTGTCCGACGATGCCACAAATGTCAGATCCATGCAAACCGTATGAACATTCCACCGTCGAAGTTATACAACATGACTTCGATGGCTGTTTTCAGTCTGGGGAATTGATGTAATTGGGGCTGTCACTCTGAAGGGGTCCAACGGGCATGAGTACATTCTGGTTGCGATATACTACTTTACGAAGTGGGTTGAGGCCCAATCCTATGCGGTGTTGAAGGCATCGCATGTCGCGAAGTTCATCAGGAATAACATTATCTGTCGCTACGGGGACCCGAATGAGATCATTTCCGATAATAGTTTCCACTTCAAGAAGGAGGTGATCGACTTGTTGGAGAAATACAACATGGCTTTTCATAAGTCATCTACATATCGGCCGCAAACCAACGGAACAGTTGAGGCCGCCGACAAGAACATCAAGCACATTCTGCAGAAGATGGTGGAAACCTACCGGGACTGGCCAGACAAGCAGTCATTCACTCTGTGGGGCTACCAGACTTCAATTCGAAGTTCTACTGGAGCAACTCTGTATTCCTTGGTTTACGGGATGGAGGCTGTTCTGCCTGTTGAAGTTGAGGTTCCGTCATGACAAGTATTGGCTGAGTGTTAGATAGTTGAGGCAGATTGGCAGCAAAGCAGGTTCGAAGAACTCATGCTCTTTGATGAAAGAAGGCTGAAAGCACTGTATCACATCCAGGGTTATCAACGAAGAATCGCCAGGGCTTTCAACAAGAAGGTTAAGTTCAGGAATTTAAAGGAAAGGGATCTTGTGCTCAAAGACAACCGAGCTCCCATCCATGACCCTAGGGGCAAGTTCTGACCCAATTGGACTGGCTCTTACATCATCAAGTCTATCTGGTCAGGTGGAGCTATCGTTCTGATGAACCTAGATGGCCTAGAGTTCTCCCAACCGATCAACATGGACAAGTTGAAGAAATACTTTCCCAGAGTGGCTTGCTAGGCCGAAAACCTGAAAGGGCGACCTAGGCAAAAGTTAGAGTATGAAAATTTTGAAATGATAAAAACTGAGCTCGCAAGGTTGAAAACCCAGAAATGGCGGCCTTGGCAAAAGTTGGAGCGCAAAAGGAGAGTGTTAATACACGGGTGAACCTGAGTCGAACTACGTAAGGCTTGATTCCCATCTTTGGGATACATAGGCAACTTCATCCTGAAGTCCATCCATAAACACTTCCCTGATCAACTTTGTCTGTGTGATCATGTTGGCCATCTTTGTCTATTCTGCATTCAAGAGATCAGTTGTGATCTCCAGTGCAGTGCTATTTAGACTAGGGGCAACTTTCCAGTTGATGGGATCCGGGCTGTACATCTCAGTGATAGATCTCAGGCATGTCTAGTTTTCATCTATATCGAAAATGGTTTTGAAAGGTTTTAATAAAAGTTGATTTTGCTCAAATTAATATTTTTACGACTTAGACCATTTTTGGACTAAATGGAAAATTTTTAGTACCCACAACCTTCAATTACATTGATTTCAGTACAGAGTTCTCCTACTCTTGAATACCAATTGAAGTTGCTTTTTTATTACATTCATAAAGAAAACTTGAAAGTACTGATAAAGCAATAAATTCGGGGCATAGTCAGGTGTTCCTACGTCCCCTCCCAGAGCTGGTCGAAGCTTCTGATGCCAAAGTAGGCCCAACCTGCGCCTCCTCATCAAGCCAAGCTATACACTCATCAGATAGGGTGCAACTGAAAGTGGGAGTGGGGGCCAGAAACTCTCTCGTCCTCCATGCTGTGGCATACTGAGTTAGCTGTGCGCCTCAGATTGGAAATGCAGCAGGGTACTCTATCCCCTCTTCCGGTCAAGTCTGATCATGTCCGAACTGGCGCCGAAATCGGAACGGGAAATAAAAGGCACAGTGAGTCAAGCCGATCAACTGAATCCCAGGCCGGTGAGACATGCTATAACTCATCGCCGGTAGATTGAGCCATGGGCAGCGCCAAGCAATACTGGTAGCGGATAGATTGCACATCCATTCGCACCACCATCCCTCATCAAGGGCATCAACTAGACGTTGCTGGAAGAAATAGCTGTGAGATAAATATGCTGGGCATGAGTCCAGAACCTTGAACTTATCCATCAACCATATCTGGGGAGGGATGAAAAATGGCAGATTAAAGAATAGAGAGGTGTACGTTGAGAGAAAAGTAAGAAAAGGGTTTTTGAGAGAAAATTGAGCCTGAGGGCCGAGTGATGTGAGAAATATATATGAGATAGGGTGGGAAACATTACCTGTAGTAGTAGTGGACTCCCCGCGAATCTAGTCGTCTCTCGGCGATGAAAAGCATCCAAACCCGTCAATGTCTCAGCCAGTGTCATGGCAATGCAGCTCTTGCCTTCTTTTAAGCCTTGGGCAACCTCGATCAAACGGACGCTAGACCCTCCGGAGCCTGAGGCAAACAAGAAATGAGATAGCATGCACAAGCAAAGTGCATGTCGCCGAAAACCCTGCCAGTGATGGTCGCCGCGGTCACCGGCATCAAAAAACCGATGAACCAAGCTGGGGATGTCCAATTCCCCATCGCGGATCAAAGACCGGTGTAGACGTCCCCGAACGTCCCGGGCGGGAATCCCGTTTTGTTCATTTGGCTTACTACAGTTCAGGACTCAATGTCACGGTCCTGTATCTAATCTCGCAGAGTGCAATGCAAAATCGATGAATCATCAAAGAGTCCAAATCTGGCAAATCGTTTTGAAAAACTGATTTTTAGAAAGAAGTGCCAAACATGGACTGCTTTACCAAATACAGAGTCGCCACCTAAATATTTTATATTGGGGGTAAGTAGGAAACCCTGACTCGTGCCTAAGGCCACGTGTCCGTCATCACCAAAGTTGCCTCGGCTCGGGAACTTGGGTACGATTCGGGAAGGTCACTTCGTGAGCACCCCCACTCGCCCGATCAAAGATCGGCCTCTACTAACTAGGATATCGAGTTTTGAAAACATTATGTGCTCTTATTCTGGTTATTAGCCTAGAATTACTATGTGATGCACACAACATACAAGTATAGTCTAGATTGTCTAAGTTGGAACAAAGCATCGCATATCCGTTTGATTTGAAAATGGATTGAAGTTTACTACTCGCAAGTAGGCTAAAACACGGGTTTCAACGAATTATTCCAATTCAAGCAACCCAACCTTCACCCACAGGCATTCAGGCAGTTATATCACATAAGCACATAGCCTCATAGCAAGCATGCTATCATGGCAGTCACTCACACACATGCAAGGATGCTAAAGCATAAACACTTACCGAGTACTCCAAGCCAAAGAAAGAAGCTAATTAGAAAACATGCATGAATCCTAACTATACTAAGAATGCCTAATGCAACACAAGCAAAAATGCAACTACGATCGGCTCGACTATAATAAGATGGCATATGAAATGCAACAACTGATACACGTATTCAACTTGGAATTGAAATACAATGCAGTTAGTATGATGCGCCGAGCCCGGTGCATGCAAAACAGATGAATGGATGCAAACATACAAGCATAAGGATGCTAATTTAAACGTGCCATAAAAATAACCATCATAAGCTGGTAAATAAAAGGGAGAAAGGCGTGGGGTTGGAATACATACATCACACACACGCCCACTTATTACAACATTGCCCTCCTGTAAACACCCCTGAGCGCCCCGGGAGGATGAGTCCCGTTCTGTTCATATTGGGTTCACTATAGTTCAGGACTCTCAAATCGTCAGGATCCTTAATCTGAACCAAATAGTCCAAATCCGGCAAATCGTTTTGGAAAATAGATTTTTAGAAAAGAAGTGCCAAACATGGACTGCTTTGCCAGATACAGAGTCGCCACCTAAATATTTTTTATGGGGGAATTTAGGAAACCCTGACTCGTTTGCCTAAGGCCACGTGTCCATCATCACCAAAGTTGCCTCGGCTTGGGAACTTGGGTACGATTGGGGTAGGTCAGCTATGAGCACCCCCGCTCGCCCGATCAAAGATCGACCTCTACTAACCATGATATCTGGTTTTGAAAACATTATGCGTTCTTATTCCGGTTATTAGCCTAGATTTACTACGTGATGCGCACATCAAACAAGTATAGACTAAGGTGCCTAAATTGGAACGAAACATGTCATGTTTGTTTATTTGAAAATGGTTTGATGGTGCTACCAGCAAGTAGGCTAAGACATGAATTTTGCCATCCTTAAGTGGGCCTTAGAAAATATGGTTTTGCCACTTCCAAGTGGGCTTAAAACTCGCATTTAATGCATTGTTCCAATTCAAATAACCCAACCTCCGCCCACAGGCATTCAGGCAGTTATATCACATAAGCAGCTAGCCTCATGGTAATTATGCTATCATAGCAACATTCACACACATGTAACATGCTAAAGCATAAATAGCTTACCTAGTACTCCAAGCCAAAACAGAAACTAGTTAGTAATCATATGCATGATCCTAGTTCGTGTTTAAAAATGGCTAATACAACGCATGCAAAGATGCAATCTAGACAGGCTCGACTATTCTAAACATGGCATGTGAAATGCAACAGATAACATGTATTCAATTTGGAATTGAAATACAATGCAATTAGCATGATGCGCCGAGCCCGGTGCATGCAAGACAAATGTATGAAAGCACGCATGCATAGCATAAGGTATGCCAATTTAAATATGCCCTAATACTAACCATTGGAAGCAAGTAAATAAAAGGGAAGAAAGACGCTGGGTTGGAAGACATACACACACTCACGCACACTTATTACACAATTGCCCACGCTCGGAGGGTTCGAATAAATATTACACAACCAAATGAATACTACTAAATTAATTATTACAGAACTTCTAATTAATTAACAAATGAAATGCAAAAGAAAGGTGGTCGCAGCCCTGTCTCGGGATGCGTGAATGATGCATGCTCGATCCGTCTTGCCCGGAAATCCGTACCATGCCAATGTTGCCTCTATTTACACTGCCTCACCCCTATGAACATTATGAAAGTTTCCAGAACTGCTATGAGCTTCCTTTTGAGTTCTGTGGAGTGCCACCGGCCAGAGCAAAAGGCCACCGGCCATGGGAATAAGGTTATCGGCCAAAGACGGTGTCATCGGCTGGGAACTGATGGCAGGTCGGCACTAAAGATGGCCGGTCGACCATTGCTTCCTGTAGAATCTTGCAATTGACAGTAGCAGAGGGCAAGCAGTGTATGGCATGGAATTTTCAAGCAAATGTGTGCATGGCCACTATCCCTATCATGCTAAGGACTCAAGGGATTGCGACTCTTGGTACTCGTGCCACCAGTCACGCATTTCGATGCATGATGGCCAAAGGTATCAAGTTTGCAACTTAATGTAAATGCATGCTACAAACAAATGATGGTTAACACCCTATCATGTTGAGATCAAGGGCATCGGCGACCGAGGATTGAGACGTGTTTCGCCACTTTAAGTACGAACACTCCTCAATTCTCATGCTTGGTTTGACACCCTAAACCAAGCAAAATGTAATGCAAGTATGCAATGTACCTCACATATGCAACATGGGTCAAATATGCAATGTGAAGTTAAGTAAGCAAGGCATGCCAAATGCAATGCAAACTAAACATGCCAATGTGTAATGTACTAAAGCATGCAACATGCTATGTAGTAAACATGGACAAATATGCAATGGGACTAGCATATGGCAACACATAATGAGCCAAATATGCAACAAACATATGACAAACATGTAATGGTGGACTTAAACCATAAAGGACAGACCTCGGCCTTGCCATAAACAGTGGCCAAAAGTGCCAAAAATGGTGGACAAGTGCTCATGCAAACATGCACACCAATGAGCCAGAAACCCAAGCATGGAAGGCTACTCTCAAGAACACTCAAAGGTGGTAAGTATGGATATTATACACTCATGTGTAACTTCTAAAAAAAAAACATGTGAATGATGATGCCAAATCATGCTAGGGAATAGATGCAAAATGAAAGGCATTCAAGGCCACAAATGGGAGCATTACTCAACATCTACCCCAAGCAAGCATGATATGAGCTATACAACCAAAATGGCAGCTAAGAGACACAAAACAAGAGGCGTGCACAAAAGGCCATACATGGAGCATAGGATCATGTCTCTCCGAAGCATTGAAAGGATAACAAAATGCGAATATGCAAGCATAAAACGTGGACTGAAATGACGTAATAAGTGATTCCAAATCACTAAAATAGCCAAGATAGTGCATGCTAATGGCTCACACACCCGATGCCAACATGCTAGAATGCAAAGGGGTTATACAAAGCATGAAATGCATGACCAAATCAACACCCAACAGACCTCAAGCATGGCAAAATATGACTAAAAGCTTCACAAAGTTAGGCAAAAATGTGCAAGCATGATGGTCTAATGGCAAGATGCATTTCTAGGCAAAATGGGGAAATACAAAGCAAGTGTATTAAGCATGAGAGGGGCCATTAATCCGACCAAAAACTGAGGCATATTATGACCTAATGACACCCAAAAAACCTCTGAAATGGAGCCAAAGACAACTAATCATGCATGCTACCCTTATGAGCCAAAAATGTACGCAAAAGAGAGACAAAGGAAGAGGGGTGTCCCTCCCCTATGCAAGACTTCAAACCCCCTTCTTCACCACTAAAAATCCACTGGATTTCAGTGGTGAGAAGGCCAATACACCAAAGTAACCAAAGCTTAACAATTGAGGCACAAAAAGGGCCAAACAAGGCCTTAGAGGGGGAGGTCGACCCCCAACACCAAAAAAACATTAATGAAGTATCTTAAGCATGCAAATACAAGACTTTTTTTAGTTATACACAAAGTCTAAATCAGTAAGCAAGATATGTTAAAGACTAGTGTAAGATTGGAGAATCTAAAGCAAAAGTGTTACCCTTGAAGAACACCTCAAGAATAGCAAGCTCAGGCCCCTTCTTCTGATCAAAACCACCCCAAAACCTCAAGAACAAACTCTCAAAGCCTCCAAAGTCAAAGTATGGTGTAATAGTAGGTGACTTAGTGCAAAACTAAGGTCAAAACACACTTTTGGGGGCCCTAACACACACAAAAAGGGAGAGATAGGAAGATGTACAGAGAAAAGGTGTTATATATCAGAATATATATGTAAGCTCTGGTTTTTTTGCTCAACCACTACAAAAGGAGATGGGAGGTCTCCTTATATAGACAATGGAAAAGGCTAAGCTTCCAAAGGAAGCCAACAAAGGGCTCAAGGCTTCCTAAAGAAGCTAAGGCAAAGGGACTAAGGCTTCCTTAGGAAGTTGGAACTGGTGTCCAAGCTTCTTGAGGAAACTAAGACAAAGGTCCAAGTTTCCTCAAGAAGTTAGACCAAAAAGGTGCAAAAGGGCCAAAACAGCCACACTCGTGCATGGGGAGGAGGGTCCATGCATTCCAGCTGGCACAGCTGGCTTGCACCATGCCTGAAAAAGGCAAAAATGTGGCATCGGCCAGAAAAGGAGGCCATCGGCCAAACAGATGGTCAGCCGACCACACTAAGTGCCGACCGGCCAATGGTATATTTCACCAATGGCCGATAGCCTCAAAACACAACCGGTGGCTTCAAGCCATGGCCGGTGGGTATCAGGGGTAGCTATCAAGCTGCTCTCTACCCTTAAGTGCAAAAACAAACAAGTCCTTGGTGTAAAACCAAGCACAGAACAAGCAAGTCGAGAGATCCTGAGGCAAGGCGCGTAGCCAAGACCTCCGGGAACTCAAAACAAACACGGACGTGGATGATCACCGAGTGTTCAAGTGGTGACGTCCAAGTCTTGAGGACGGTCAAAAATAGGGTGTCTACAGTTGACCCTCTTTGACAGAACTCGAAAATCATAACAATGACGGGAGTGAGTGTCAAAGCCCAGAGACGACCCATTTTTGACAAGGCCGAAGACCTAGACAAACATACAAGCTATAGATAAGATATGCGCCCGAAGGCAGGGGCAAAATGCAACTGACAATGCAAGAAGCCGAACATAACTTATGATCATGCAAAGAAAGCTGTAACGAAGCATATCATGCAACAGTTTTAAGCAATCAAACACGAATCTAGCTACATTACAATGCAGAAAGGATGTAAGAGAATTATGTAATTCTTGCTACGTTTTACGCAAAGAATATAATACCTGTGCGGCTCGTCTGGTCGCACCAGCTTCAAATGAACCGTACACACAATATCGTGCCTGAAAGAGAAAGAAAACTTAACAGGTACAATATTATTAGCAATATGCATGACAATGCAATTGAAAGTGCGTTACAACGCAAATCGAGTGGGAAGCATAACGATGCGACTGGAGGCAAGCAGAACAGTGCTATGAAGGCCTAAACACATGTAAGTAAAGAACACGTGACAACGTGTGCAATGTGTATAAAAAGGAACTTGAACACATGTAAGTAAAGCGATGCGACAATGCATGCAATGTGTATAGAAACTTGAACACATGTAAGTAAAGCATAACGTGACAACGTATGCAACGTGTATAAAGAGGAACTTGAACACATGTAAGTAAAGCAATGCGACAACGCATGCAATGTGTATAGAAACTTGAACACATGTAAGTAAAGCATAATGCGACAACGTATGCAATGTGTATAAAAACTTGAACACATGTAAGTAAAGCATAACGCGACAACGTATGCAATGTGTATAGAAACTTGAACACATGTAAGTAAAGCATAACGCGACAACGTATGCAATGTGTGTAAAGAGGAACTTGAAGGGGCCGATTCAATTTTGAAGCATGGTAAAGACATGTTATTCATGAAATTTGAAATGCAAAGCACTGCAACACAGTATAATTGAAGCGATTTATGGAATTCATAAGATACGAAAAGGATACGGGAAGGGACGTTCCTCGCACGCACCGAGCATTGCTCATAGAAGATGCGGCTTAAGGTCAACTCGAAGGCCTACTAATGTTCTGAAAGTGCACTTCCTTGCATTGTCTTGAGTAATGAAGGTGCCAAGCCACATAGTTGACCCGAACAAGGGCGCGGGAGGTGTATTGGCCGCAAGGGGAGGTTACTGGTATCAATTCTGATACTCTGCTGCCCTGCTCTTCTTTTGCTTTACTTCTCTTTTTACTGGTAATTTAAGCACATTGCACTGCCTCAGGCAAGTTTTACCTTTTTCAAAAGTGTGTACTTTTGCAAAACACATGAGGGAAATGAAACAGCTATTTTGTTCAAAAATGTGTTACATTCGTGCTTTCTATGCATCGCATCGCATGGTATCACATAGCAATGTGAACGAAATTGAACTTGGTTTGAAAATCGAGCACTTGCATCGTAATAATCGGGTAGTGAACTGACCTACAACTCGATAAACAAAGAACTCGATTAGCTAGCGAAGAGCGAGTACAACTCGATAAGCAACATAAAGACTTAAGGAATGTGAAATACAACTCGATAAGCAAATTTACAACAACTCGATAAGCAAATGGACGTGACACCGCAAAAGTCATTATCGGAGAGCATTGGAAGTGGTGGTATTCCGCAAATCCTCAGCATGTTCAACACGTAAACAGCTCAGGGAGCAAAAAGGAATACCATCGGCCATAGGGGAAGACCATCGGCCTCAAAAAGTGGCCATCGGCTAGCATCTTTGATAATCGGCCAAAAGTTGTGGTCGGTCGGCACTATACTTGGCCGGCCGGCCATAAATGGCAGAGACTAGCAGAATGCTGACATCTGTCCTCCACTCAACCTTATCCCCTACAAAAGACTTCAGCTTCGTAGTTTTTCTTAATTCCACACTGATTTGCTCCAAATGGAAGAATTTCTTGCCCAAAATCTCACAGCTTGGATTGCCAACTTGGACGGCTCGACAAAGCTGAACTTCCGTGGTTTCAGCATGAATGCACTATTCATGCTGAGTCGCACTCCGCTACACTTTCCGTTTCTCCATGCCCCGGCAAGGTTTTGGAATCCGGTAACACATGTCTTTAGCTTTGGCAGGCAAGAGGTGTGTCCTACCTTCGAAGACTTTCAAGCTTTGATGGAATCCGAGCGTGATGAGGAAATCTTGCCGCAGCTTTGCTTTGGCCACGCCTAAGCCTTAGGGCGAATGTATGGACTTACTATGCACGACGCTCGATCTTTGATTTGTGACGGAATGTTGGATATTCCAAGTTTGATTTGTCGGTTTTCTGATGCTGTCGGCCGTAGTGACCATCATTGGCAAGGCTTTCGGCAACATGCCCTTTGTTTGTGCATGTTATCTCATTTCCTGTTTGTCTCAGACTTGGGAGGATCTAACGTCCAGTTGATCGAGATTGCCCAAGGCTTGAAAGAGGGCAAGAGCTGTGTTGCCATGACTCTGGCTAAGACATTGATGGGCTTAGACGCCTTCTATCACCGAGAGACGACCAGATATCCGAGGAGTCCACTACTACTGCAGGTTATGTTTTCCATCCAATCTTATATATGCATGGCTCACATCACTCGGCCCTCAGGCTTGATTTTTCTCACAAAGCCCTTTTCTCACTTTTCTCTCATCGTACATCTCTCTATTCTTTATTCTCTCATTTTTCAATCCCTTTCCAGGTGTGGTTGATGGACAAGTTGCAAGTTGTGGACTCTTGCCCAGCATACTCAGCTCGTGGTTACTTCTTCCGGTAACGCCTAGTCAATGCCCTTGATGATGGATGGTGGTTCGATTGGATGTGTCGCTTGTCCGCAGACCGTATTGCTTGGCGGTGCCCTTGGCTTAACCTACTGGCAATGGGCTATAGCATGTCCCAGCAGACTGGGATTTAGTTGATTGGCTTTACTCACTGTGTGTTCTATTTCCCATTCCGGTTCCTGCGCCAGTTCGACCATGATCAGACTTGCCCGGTAGAGGGGATAGAGTATCCAGTTGTATTCCCGGCCAAAGGTGCACAGCTTGCTCGGCAGGCCGCAGCATGGAGGACTAGAGAGCTCCAGGCCCCTGCTCCTACTTTTAGTTGCACCTTGTCTAACGAGTGCATAGATTGGCTCAATGAAGAGGCGCAGATTGGGCCCAGCTTGGCATCAGAGGCTTCGACCAGCTCTGGGAGGGGGCGCAGGAGCACCTGACTCATCTATACCCCAGATTTATTGCTTTATTAGAACTTTCAAGTTTTCTTTATGAATGTACTAATAAAAAGTAACTGCAATTTGTATGCAAGAGCAGGAGAACTCTGTATTGAAATCAATGAAATTGAAGGTTGTGGGTACTGAAAATTTTTCGCTTTGGTCCAAAAATGGTCCTAGTTGTAAAAAAAAGATTAATTTGAACAAAGTCAACTTTTATTAAAACTTTTCAAAATCATTTTCGATAAGGATCAGAACTGGACATGCCTGAAATTTGTCATTGAGATGCACAACATCGGATTCCAGCAACTGGAAATTTGCCCCTAGTTTGAAAAGTACCGCGGCACTGCATGGCAACGGAAAGTTGCCCCTAGTCTGAAAAGCACTGCACCGGAGATCATAACCGAACTCTTGAATGCTGAATGGATAAAGATGGCCGAGATGATCAAATGGACTAAGTTGATCGGGAAAAGGTTTATGATTGAACTTCAGGATGAAGTTGCCTACGTATCCCAAAGATGGGAATCAAGCCTTACGTAGTTCAGGCTTGGGTTCACTCGAGTATTTTCACTCTCGTTTTACGCTCTAACTTTTGCCAAGGCCGCCCTTTGCGGGTTTTCAACCTTGCGAGCTCAGTTTTTATAATTTCAAATTTTTCAATGCTCTAACTTTTGCCTAGGTCGCCCTTTCAGGTTTTCGGCCTAGCGAGCCTCTCAGGGGTAATATTTCTTCAACTTGTCCATGTTGATCGGTTGTGAAAACTCTAGGCCATCTAGATCCATCAGAACCACAGCTCCACCTGACCAAATAGACTTGATGATGTAGGGACCAGTCCAATTGGGTCTGAACTTGCCCCTAGGATCGTGGATGGGAGCTCGGTTGTCCTTGAGCACCAGATCTCCTTTCTTCAAATTCCTGGACTTAACCTTCTTATTGAAAGCCCGGGCAATTCTGCGATGATAACCTTGAACATGGTATAGTGCTTTTAGTCTTCTCTCATCAAAGAACATGAGTTCCTCAAATCTGCTCTGCTGCCAATCTGCTTCGGCTATCTGACACTCAGCCAGTACTCTCAAAGATGGAACCTCAATTTCAATGGGTAGAACGACCTCCATTCCATAAACCAACGAATACGGAGTCGCCCCAGTAGAAGTTCTGATTAAAGTCCGGTAACCCCACAGAGCAAACGGCAGCTTATCTGGCCAATCTCGGTAGGTTTCCACCATCTTCTGCAGTATATGTTTGATATTCTTGTTGGCGGCCTCAACTGCTCCATTGGTTTGCGGCCGGTATGTGGATGACTTCTGAAAAGCCACGTTGTATTTTTCCAACAAGTCAATCACTTCCTTCTTGAAGTGGGAACCATTATCTGAAATGATCTCGTTCGGGACCCCGTAGCGACAGATGATGTTGTTTCTGATGAACTTTGCAACACGCGACGCCCTCAACACCGCATAAGATTGGGCCTCAACCCACTTTGTGAAATAATCTATCGCAACCAGGATGAACTCATGCCCATTTGTCCCCTTCGGAGTAACAACTTTGATCACATCAATTCCCCAAACCGAAAATGGCCATGGCGAAGTCATATGGTACAGCTTCGATGGCAGAATGTTCACGCGGTTTGCATGGATCTGACATTTGTGGCATCGCCGAACAAAACTGATACAATCCTCCTCCATGGTGGACCAGTAGTAACTCTGTCTGAGGATCTTCCTGGCTAGCATTACCCCGTTCATATGTGCACCGCATTCCCCTCCATGGATGGCCTCCATCAGGCGTTTTGATTCTTCAGCTTCAACGCACAGCTTATGCATTCCCAAATGGCCTATTTTATACAATTTACCTCTGCAAATGATGAACTGAACGACCATTCTTCTGATTTCCCTTTTATCCTTGGCATTCGCCCTTGGTGGATACGCCTCTCTCTCCAAGAAATTCTAAATATCGTAATACCAGGGGTTCTCGTCCTGAACCTCATCTATGGCAGTAATTGATTCATATGCCGGCGCAAATTTTTGGTCAATGATGATCGGACGCATCCGGACTCCAAACGGGATGTCTATCATGGAAGATAGAGTTGCCAGTGAATCTACGAACCTATTGTTCTTTCTTACTAGTTGAGTAAAGTTTAACTTCTCAAACCGAGGAATCAACAAGTCCAAGGTCTGGTGGTACATTATCATCTTTTCTTCTTTGGCTTTCCAATCTCCTTTTTCTTGAGACACAACAAGGTTCGAGTCCCCGATGACGTCCAACCATTTTGCCCCTAGTTCCAAGGCTATTTCTAAACCGGCAATGCACGCCTCATATTCTGCTTCGTTGTTTGAGACTTTGAATCGAAATTTAAAGGCTAAAGGGATACGGGAATTGTCGTGTGCTATTAGCAACACCCCTATCCCATACCCGTACTGGTTTGACGCTTCGTCAAAGTACATCGTCCAAGATTCATCTTCGATATGTAAAATGGTCTCATCTGGGAATAAGTACTCGACTGCTTCACCCCCTTCCACCGGATGATCAGCTAAAAATTCTGCCACTGCTCTTCCCTTGACTGACTTGCGCGTCACATATTTCAGATCGAATTCGGAAAGTAATAGCAACCAGCGAGCTAGCCTACCCGTAAGTGTCAGTTTCTCGAAAAGATATTTGATGGGATCCAGTCGTGAAACCAACATTACGGAGTGAGCTAACAGGTAGTGCCGCAGCTTCCTGGTAGCCCATACCAAAGCTAGGCAAGCTTTATCCAATGGCGTGTAACGAGTCTCATACTCTAGCATCTTCTTGCTCAGATAGTAGATGGCTCTTTCCACTTTGTCCTCTGATTCTTGCGCGAGCATACAACCCATTGTAGCTTCAGTTACTGAAAGATACAGGATCAACGGCTTCCCCGGCTCAGGCGATGACATCACAGGTGGGTTCTGTAAGTATTCCTTGATCTGTTCAAAAGCAGCTTGGCATCGGCCATCCCACTGGAATTTCTTTCCTTTCTTCAGGAGGCCAAAAAGTGGTTCACAAGTCAAGGTTAATTTCGAGATAAACCGTCTTATGAATTGCACTTTACCCAGAAAGCCTCGCACCTCCTTTTTAGTCCTTGGTGGTAGCATTTCTAAGATGGCCTTGATTTTGGAAGGGTCGACTTCAATACCTCTTTGTGTGATCAAAAACCCCAGCATCTTTCCTGCTATAATACCAAACGTACACTTTTGAGGATTCAGCCGTAACCGAAATTCTCTGATCCTTTGAAAGAACTGTTTCAAGGCGGTGTAGTGGCCCTTTTTTTCTTTGGATTTGACGATAATGTCATCTACGTACACCTCGACCTCTTTGTGGATCATGTCATGCAATATTGTGGTCGCAGCCCGTTGATATGTAGCTCCAGCATTCTTCAACCCAAACGGCATTACTCTGTAGCAGTATGTCCCCCACGGGGTGGTGAATGCAGTCTTTTCATGGTCTTCAGGTGCCATCGCTATCTGATTATAGCTTGAGAAGCCATCCATGAATTAAAGCAAAGCATGCCCCGTTGTGAAGTCTACCAACTCATCAATATGGGGCAAGGGAAAGTCGTCCTTCGGACTGGCTCTGTTCAAGTCCTTGAAATCCATGCATACCCTGATCCTGCCATCCTTCTTCAGCACTGGAACGATATTGGTCAACCAAGTCAGATATTCAGACACCAGCAGGAAGCCTGCGTCGATTTGCTTGGTGACCTCTTCCTTAATCTTGATGGCCCAGTCAGGGCAGATCCTTCTGAGTTTTTGCTTGATGGGTCAGGCCTCGGGGTCAAGAGGGATCCGGTGCTGTACAATTTTAGGATCGATTCCAGGCATGTCTTCGTAGGACCACGCGAAAACATCTTTGAAATCTTTTAATAAATCGACTAAGCGCTCGCGTTCCTCTGAAGACAACGTGGACCCGATCTGGACCAACCACGGGTCCTTCTCAGTACCAATATTCAAAGTAGTGATTTCATCAACTAAAGGTTTAACAAATCTTTCCTGCTCTTGATCAATTAATCGTTACAAAACCGGAGGAATTTCTTCCTCATCATTTTTGTCAAAATTTTGAAAATCCTGATTCAAGCAATAAATCAAAGGCACAGAAAAGTACTCAGAAACCACATCCACATCATTCTCATTAAGTACTTTCAAACCGTCCAATCCTTCTGTTACAACAGACTCAAAAGAGAAAGAAAAAGACGACCTGGACAGGACTGTGGCATCTGGGTTGTCACCCCCAGGAATATCGGACTCAAACTCAGTTGAGCTGGAACATGATTCCGACTCACAAGACTCGTTGGAATCAGACTCCGGCTCACTACCTAACCTAGTGCTGCTTGACAAAAATCCCTCTTTATACTGCCAGATGAAAGAGGGTGCGGTAGATGCATCCAAAATGTTTACTGGTAGGATCGTAGCCATTCCATTTCCAATCACGCATACCGAGAAGTTATCCCCCAAGCACTTCTGTTCGATCAGAGGATCTGAAAGTAGACACGCTAGCGCTAACCCCATTTCACTTTCGGCGTCCTCAGACTCCACTTTTTTGCTCTGCTCAACCTCAGCTAATGGGTCTATCAGCTCCTCGGCAACGCCATCCCCGGATAACTGCAGGTCAAAGAAGATCTCAAACCATGGCACGCGCTTCCTTTCCACGTTCAACCACGGCTCTGGGAAGCCACAAAACGAAAAGTCCTCCCCCTCTCAGACAAAGCGTCCATTTAGGGTACCCTGAATGGGCCGGTGCATTAAGTCAAAAGGCTTCCCCGCCTTCTTCACTCAGGCTCTCCCAGCCATCTCGTTACCCTTCCTTATCCAATCCTCTTTGGTGGACAGATAACCCAAGCCAAAGGTATGTGGGTTATGTGGCACCTCGGCCAATGCTACGACGCCCTTCCGGCTGCTCTTTCCCAATCCCATCCCGGGGATGTGTTGAAGCTTGTTCACGAGGTATACTGATTGAGCACTGACATACACCCCCTCATTAACAGCCAAAATGTCCTGCATGACCCGGGTCTCAGCCAGAGTAAAACCGGATAAGAACACATCCTCCATACCGTGCTCAATTTCTAGGACTGGTGTAGACACCTCCGGCGATGGATGGATCGATGAATTCCCAAAAACAATGGCTACTCCCTTTCCATGGGGGTATTTCGCCATTTGATGCAAGGTAGAAGAAACTGCCTTCACTTGATGCAGCCACGGCCGCCCCAAGAGTAGATTGAAAGTGGCGGGAACCTCTAAGACGTGAAAGTCAATTTCATGCTGCCCCGGCCCAACCTTGGTCTGAATTTTCGCTGTCCCCATGACTTCTCTACTTATGTTGTCGTATGCCCGAATCACCTGGGCTATTGGCACAAAGTCCGCGGTCTTCAAACCGATTGCATAGGCGGTCCTTGCTGGACACACATTGATGGCGGACCCTATGTCGACAAGCACCATGGGTATCCATTTGTTTCTACACTCTACAAAGATGTAGAGTGGCTTGTTGTGATTCGCACCCTCAGGTGGCAATTCCTTGTCGGAGAAAGTGAACATCGGGGTAGCTCCTCCCGGAAAAACTAAGCCCACCAGCTGCTCGGGCGTGGTGTCTATTGAGAGCTTGGCCCTGTCCATGGTCGATAAGACAGCTTGTCGATGCACCCGCGATGCCATAAGCAATCCCCAGATGGAGATGTCTGCCTGTATCTTTTTCAATTGTTTGAACACAGCCTCATCTTCAAGTTGCTTTTCTTTCTGCTTCTCTGCTTCCCTATCTTTCCCAGACACCACTGGTTGATCTAGGTGTGGAGGCTTGAAATACCGTCCACTCCTAGTCACGTGATCGACTTCGCCAATATACCAGGTATCATCTGGTTTGTCACTTCCCCAATCCTCGTCCGTGTGGGTAAGACATAAATCATCGTCCTCTCACCACATTCCATTGGCAACCGACAGACGCCTGTCCGGCTCTGGTATGACCGTTCTTGTACTCGCAGTACCCCCCATCCACATGCTTGCAGCATTCGCTGTCCCTGTGCACACAGTAGTTTCAGTTTCCACATGGGTTTTAGCTTTCCTGATCCTCTCAGAATCCCCAAACTTTTCTTGTTCCAGCTACGTCAGTACATCTGTCTATTCAACGATTCCTGTATTCAAACTGCTCAGACCTTGAGCGAAATTCTTGACACCGGAGCTCTCCGGTGATGTATCCTGATTTCCGGCCCTTCCGGCCACAATTGTTATTCTTGCCCCTGCCGGGCCCTATCCCAACTGAGATTCTTCAACAACATCTGGTAGGTCATCGAGCCACCCGGTAACTTCCACTGATCCTTCGAAATTTGACCAGTTGACTGCCACGTCCTCTGGGCCTTGTTCGTTGAAAAATTGGAAGTCAGCAAAGTCTCTTTCCATGGCTGCTAAGTCCTCTAATCTCTGATCCAACCCATCTCCCTGTATCACACAGAGTTCCGCCCTTTCTGGTGACTCCACACTCGATCTATCTCGGCCTACCGACCAAATGTAGTCTCTCGGACTGTGCACTTTCCTGGCAAAAATCCCAGACTCCTCAAATTCTGTCCCAACAATCTCATTCTCCCTGGCAAACTCCCTTGTTCTATCTTCGACAGTCACCATTGGTTTGGGTTGGGTTCTTGAGATGTCCATCATGCACAAGTCGGTGCAGTTAGGAAGGAGCACCTTCAGCTTGGGTAGGTGGGAAGGAGTGATATATATAGTAGGATCGTAAGACACGACCCCAGTTTGGATGAAATTGATTCTTTTGGGAGGTGGAGCTTGGTGGTCTGGTGGGAGAGGGTTTGTCGTGACATTAGATTTTTCTGGAGGCACAATCACTCCATTATCAATGAGATCTTGGATCTCATGACGTAATCGGTAGCATTAGTCGGTGTCGTGACCGTGCTGCTGGTGGAATGCGCAATATTTGGTTGGGTTGTAGGTAGGGGGAAGTTTTTCCGGCAATGGCCTCGGCTCTAGGGGCTTCAAGTGCCCTTTTCTGATTAAAACCCCTAGAGCTTTGGACAGGGGCATATATAGTGGAGCGAAGGTTCTTTGGTTTTTGGGTTGGTATTTTGTTGTCTGTGTGTTGCTTCCGGTCGCACCGGAGAATGGCATAGCTGCCACGGTTCTTGGAGGGGGAATGGTGGTCACCATGCTCACTTCGGAGGCTCTTGTAGTTGTAGCGCCACTCGGGCCCGCATTAGTGTTGCGGTTAAAGGTTCTTTTGGGTTGCTCTCTATCATTATCGATCAATCCTTGTTTCAAGGTATCCTCAATCTGTACTCCCATCTCATGCAGATCTGAAAAGGTAGGGAAGGGGAGCACGATCATCTTTTGTATCAGCTTGGGCTGGAGGTTACGCACAACCATCCGTATTTGATCCTTATCTGTTGGCCTAATGGTCATCATTGAGGCCTTTGCCCTCCATCGGGTCACAAATTCTGAGAAGCTCTCCTTAGCCTCTTGTCTCGTCGTCTCAAGATCATGGGTCATAATCTCGATTTGTGTGTTATACGAGTATTGTGCGACGAAGGCCTTAGCCATCTCATCCCAGTTCCTCTTAACATCATCTTCCAATTTTGCGTACCAGATGGCCACCACACCCGACAGGGTCCGGCCAAACAGAGACATCTTCTGTAGTCTGGTGAGACCTATTGGCCTTAAGATATCTAAAAACAACCTCAGGTGCACCATGGGGTCACCGGACCCATCAAATCAGTCAATTTGTGGCATTTTGAACCGATCTGGCAGCGTCACAGCTGCGTTCATATATCCGTCCTCAATGTCGAGAATGGACTTGACTCCTTGGGATTTCTTAAACATCTTTTCCAACTTACTCAACTTCAGCGCTGTGGGGTCCATGTCGAACTCGAAGGGAGAGTCTGGTACATTGATATGCGTGGGCGCCTTGGATAGTTGCGGTGGAATCGGGGGCGAAGCCGGCCCTGTTGGAATGTCTATATCCTCTTGGACATTTTGAACATTTGGTGTCTCCTTGGATATCGGAGCCCTTGGTGGGGGAGGGGCTTGATGCGACGTAGATGCCCCGGCTTGCTACTATAGCCTTACGATTAACTCTGCTTGTTCAGTCATAACCGTGGCCTGTTGCTTGGCGAACTCCGCCTGTCGGACAGCATCTTGCTGCATAACTTTCATGCTCTCCTGGAGTTGGCGCACCATCTCCTCTAAGCTTGCCATACTGGTTTGTTTTGATTGAATTACGGGTATATATTCCCTCTCTGTGGTGAAAATTGAGACCTCAGCCTGATTGTCCACTGGTAGGGTCGACCACTGCTCGGGCGATCTCTGCTCAGACACACTGCGTCTTCTCGGCTTTCATCTGATAACCGGGGGTAGAGAATAAAACACTGGTTGTCCGTCCACCAGATCCTCAGATCAATTGAGCCGGTGACCTCTAGTCCAAAGTGCTTGGGGAATATCTACTGGGTCGGAAGCAATCGTGCTAAACTACCTAGCAAAAAGATAAATAAAGCAATAAGGAAATAAATAACTAGACAAACGGGCAGCATAACAGCGTAAAATAAATACACACAGTCGGGTATCACAACACACGGTTGATAAGCTGAGTACACTGTTCCTCAATACTGATTATTGTCCCTGAATCACTGTTCCCAAAACTGAACCTGATACCCGCAAATAACTGATTCTAAAACACTGAACTGGCGCCCGCTGGCCTGATGCCCAAACTTGCAAATTGATACACGCATTCCTGTAGAGACACACTCTAAAGCACATAGCAGATAAGTGAGAGCCAAAACACCCCTATGTTGGGGTAGGGTTTCCCTGTCCTATTTTGTTAGGAGCTAGGGTTTCACTATGCACGCAGCGTTTTCAAACAACCTAACATCAGGTAAGCAACCTGTCCTAGTTTGGAATGGTCACTAAGGGTTTTGATATGCACTAGGTCGAATAGTCAAAAAGGGTGCCCCGGTAAAAACTGGGGTTTGTGTTCCCATACTGGCAGAGCCCGCAACCAGTCAGCCTTATGATCATGCCTTGACAAGACAAGCCTCCGGCAAACCGTTCAGGAATGGCAGATGGAAAACACGGTGTCCTAGGCGCACCAATGCACATGCAATGCAAAGAAACACATAAGTGTGGTCAAAACAAGATATCATGAGTTCGAGTCAAGTTCTCCAAACATTATCCGCAGCAGAGTCGCCAGAAACTGTAGACGTCCTCGAACGCCCCGGGAGGATGAGTCCCATTCTGTTCATATTGGGTTCACTACAGTTCAGGACTCTCAAATCGTCACGGTCCTTAATCTGAACCAAAGAGTCCAAATCTGGGAAATCGTTTTGGAAAACAGATTTTTAGAAAAGAAGTGCCAAACATGGACTGCTTTGCCAGATACAGAGTCGCCACCTAAATATTTTTTATGAGGGAATTTAGGAAACCCTGACTCGTTTGCCTAAGGCCACGTGTCCGTCATCACCAAAGTTGCCTCGGCTCGGGACCTTGGGTACGATTGGGGAAGGTCAGCTATGAGCACCCCCGCTCGCCCGATCAAAGATCGGCCTCTACTAACCATGATATCTGGTTTTGAAAACATTATGCGTTCTTATTCCGGTTATTAGCCTAGATTTACTACGTGATGCGCACATCAAACAAGTATAGACTAAGTCGCCTAAATTGGAACGAAACATGCCATGTTCGTTTATTTGAAAATGGTTTGATGGTGCAACCCGCAAGTAGGCTAAGACATGAATTTTGCCACCCTTAAGTGGGCCTTAGAAAATATGGTTTTGCCACTTCCAAGTGGGCTTAAAACTCGCATTTAATGCATTGTTCCAATTCAAATAACCCAACCTCCACCCACAGGCATTCAGGCAGTTATATCACATAAGCAACTAGCCTCATGGTAATTATGCTATCATAGCAACATTCACACACATGTAGCATGCTAAAGCATAAAAAGCTTACCTAGTACACCAAGCCAAAACAGAAACTAGTTAGTAATCATATGCATGATCCTAGTTCGTGTTTAAAAATGGCTAATGCAACGCATGCAAAGATGTAATCTAGACAGGCTCGACTATTCTAAACATAGCATGTGAAATGCAACAGATAACATGTATTCAATTTGAGATTGAAATACAATGCAGTTAGCATGATGCGCCGAGCCCGGTGCATGCAAGACAAATGTATGAATGCACGCATGCATAGCATAAGGTATGCCAATTTAAATATGCCTTAATACTAACCATTGAAAGTAGGTAAATAAAGGGAAGACAGACGCGAGGTTGGAAGACATACACACACTCACGCACACTTATTACACAATTACCCTCGCTCGGAGGGTCCGAATAAGTATTACACAACCAAATGAATACTACTAAATTAATTATTACAGAACTTCTAATTAATTAACAAATGAAATGAAAAAGAAAGGTGGCCGCAGCCCTGTCTCGGGATGCCTGAATGATGCATGCTCAATCCGCCATGCCCAGAAACCCGTACCATGCTACTGTTGCCTCTATTTACACTGCCTCACCCCTCTGAACATTATGAAAGTCTCCAGAACTGCTATGAGCTTCCTTTTGAGTTTTGTGGAGTGCCACCGGCCAAAGCAAAAGGCCACCGGCCATGGGAATAAGGTTATCGGCCAAAGACGGTGTCATCGGCTGGGAACTGATGGCCGGTCGGCACTAAAGATGGCCGGTCGGCCATTGCTTCCTGTAGAATCCTGCAATTGACAGCAACAGAGGGCAAGCAGTGTATGGCATGGAATTTTCAAGCAAATGTGTGCATGGCCACTCTCCCTATCATGCTAAGGACTCAAGGGAGTGCGGCTCTTGGTACTCAGGCCACCAGTCACGGATTTCGATGCATGATGGCCAATGGTATCAAGTTTGCAACTTAATGTAAATGCATGCTACAAACAAATGAATGTTAACACCCTATCATGTTGAGATCAAGGGCGTCGGCAACCGAGGATTGAGACGTGTTTCGTCACTTTAAGGAGGAACACTCCTCAATTCTCATGCTTGGTTTGACACCCCAAACCAAGAAAAATGTAATGCAAGTATGCAATGTACCTCACATATGCAACATGGGTCAAATATGCAATGTGAAGCTAATTAAGCAAGGCATGCCAAATGCAATGCAAACTAAACATGCCAATGTGTAATGTACTAAAGCATGCAACATGCTATGTAGTAAACATGGACAAATATGCAATGGGAGTAGCATATGGCAACACATAATGAGCCAAATATGCAACAAACATATGACAAACATGTAATGGTGGACTTAAACCATAAAGGACAGACCTCGGCCTTGCCATAAACAGTGGCCAAAAGTGCCAAAAATGGTGGACAAGTGCTCATGGAAACAAGCACACCAATGAGCCAAAAACCCAAGCATAGAAGGCTACTATCAAGAACACTCAAAGGTGGTAAGTATGGACATCAAACACTCATGTTAACTTCTAAAAAAAAAAACATGTGAATGATGATGCCAAATCATGCTAGGGAATAGATGCAAAATGAAAGGCATTCAAGGCCACAAATGGGAGCATTACTCAACACTTACCCCAAGCAAGCATGGTATAAGCTATACAACCAAAAACAGAGTTTTAATGCACCAAAATAAGTCCCAAAACCCCCTGATATGGCAGCTAAGAGACACAAAACAAGAGGCGTGCACAAAAGGCCATACATGGAGCATAGGATCATGTCTCTCCGAAGCATTGAAAGGATAACAAAATGAAAACATCCAAGCATAAAACGTGGACTGAAATGACGTAATAAGTGATTCCAAATCACTAAAATAGCCAAGATAGTGCACGCTAATGACTCACACACACGATGCCAACATGCTAGAATGCAAAGCGGTTATACAAAGCATGAAATGCATGACCAAATCAACACCCAACAGACCTCAAGCATAGCAAAATATGACTAAAAGCTTCACAAAGTTAGGCAAAAATGTGCAAGCATGATGGTCTAATGGCAAGATGCATTTCTAGGCAAAATGGGGGAATACAAAGCAAGTGTATTAAGCATGAGAGAGGCCATTAATCCGACCAAAAAAAGAGGCATATTATGACCTAATGACACCCAAAAAACCTCTAAAATGGAGCCAAAGACAACTAATCATGCATGCTACCCTTATGAGCCAAAAATGCAAAAAAAGAGAGACAAAGGGAGAGGGGTGTCCCTCCCCTATACAAGACTTCAAACCTCCTTCTTCACCACTAAAAATCCACTGGATTTCAGTGGTGTGAAGGCCAATACACCAAAGTAACCAAAGCTTAACAATGGAGGTACAAAAAGGGCCAAACAAGGCCTTAGAGGGGGAGGTCGACCCCCAACACCAAAACAACATTAATGAAGTATCTTAAGCATGAAAATACAATACTTTTTTTAGTTATACACAAAGTCTAAATCAGTAAGCAAGATAGGTTAAAGACTAGTGCAAGATTGGAGAATCTAAAGCAAAAGTGTTACCCTTGAAGAACACCTCAAGAATAGCAAGCTTAGGCCCCTTCTTCTGATCAAAACCACCCCAAAACCTCAAGAACAAACTCTCAAAGCCTCCAAAGTTGAAGTATGGTGTAATAGTAGGTGACTTAGTGCAAAACTAAGGTCAAAACACACTTTTGGGGGCCCTAACACACACAAAAGGGGAGAGAGAGGAAGATGTAGGGAGAGAAAGTGATATATATCAGAATATATATGTAAGCTCCGATTTTTTTGCTCAACCTCTACAAAGGAGAGGGGAGGTCTCCTTATATAGACAATGGAAAAGGCTAAGCTTCCAAAGGAAGCCAGCAAAGGGGTCAATGCTTCCTAAAGAAGCTAAGGCAAAGGGGCCAAGGCTTCCTTAGGAAGCTGGGACAGGTGTCCAAGCTTCTTGAGGAAGCTAAGACAAAGGTCCAAGCTTCCTCAAGAAGCTAGACCAAAAAGGTGCAAATGGGGCAAAACAGCCACACTCGTGCATGGGGAGGAGGGTCCGTGCATTCCAGCTGGCACAGGTGGGTTGCACCATGCCTGAAAAAGGCAAAAATGTGGCATCGTCCAGAAAATGAGGCCATCGGCCAAATAGATGGTCGGCCGACCACACTAAGTGCCGACCGGCCAATGGTATATTTCACCAATGGCCGGTAGCCTGAAAACACAACCAGTGGCCTCAAGCCATGGCCAGTGGGTATCAGGGGTAGCTATCAAGCTACTCTCTACCCTTAAGTGCAAAAACAAACAAGTCCTTGGTGTGAAACCAAGCACAAAATAAGTAAGTCGAGAGATCCTGAGGCAAGGCGCGTAGCCAAGACCACCGGGAACTCAAAACAAACACGAACAAGGATGATCACCGAGTGTTCAAGCGGTGACGTCCAAGTCTTGAGGACGGTAAAAAATGGTGTGTCTATACCTCCTCGGAGGGTCCGAATAAATAATGTACAACCGAATGAATAACGAATTACAGCTAATTATTACACAACCCTAATTAATTAACAAATTAACTAAAACAAATAAGCTAGCATGAAAAACCTATGAAATGGACTGCCTCAGCTCGGTTTTGAATGATAAGGAATGCATGCATGCTCGAGTCGCCTTGCTGGAAAATTCATCGCGATGCCCCAATTTGCCTCTGTTTGCAACTGGTCCCAGAACACCATACAAAACTCTAGAAGGCTAAAACTCCACCATGCTGTAGGGATACTACCGACCAGTTTTTGCTGCTGGCATCCGGTTTGCAACAGAGACCAAGAAAGGGGCATGGCAAAGTATTTTCAACATATGTGTGCACAACCACTCTCCCTGTCATTGCATAAGATCTAGGAAGTGTAGTCCTCGATTCTCGTGTCAACAATCACGCATCTCGATGCATGATGGCCGAGGAGTCGAATTATATGACTCAATGTGAAATGGATGCACAAATGAACACAATAAGGCCTAAACTCCGTCATGGGTAATCAAGAGTGTCGGCAACCGGGAATCGAAGCACGTTTCGTTACTTTGAGTACAAAACGTCCCTCGTTTCCCGTGTTTGGACTAAACCCTACTCCAAACACTATGCAACAACTGGAATGGCATGGCATGCAAACACAATGCAACAACTAGCATGCAATCCTAAACGAAATGCAACTAAGACATGCAAACATGCAACGAATGACGTGCAAAGGTGCAACTAGCATACGCAATGCTATGAACTACAAATGGCATACCCAATGCACATGACGCTATATGGCATACACAACGCACATATGAGGATAGACATACACAAAGGCATAATCAAGGCATACACAATGCGACGATCAAGCATGCGACAACATGGACATGGCATACACAATGCAAGATGGACTTAAACTAAAATGAATGGGCCTCAGCCGCACTCAAACCAGTGGCCAAACATGATGAAATTAGGCAACAAAAACTCATGCAAATATGCACAAATGCAAGGGACCAAACCTAAGGCACCAAATGCAACTCTACCAAAGCATGGCAAGGGATGAAATATGGCATACAATCACACATTTTTCAGCTCTGAAATGACATGCAAGATGGTCCCGAATCACGTAAACGCCTCACACAATGCATGCTAGATGGCCCGGATACTGAAACTAGTGAAGTGCATTACACTAGAGGTACACAAAGCAATGCTCAAATGACGCAACCAGCCCCAAACAGTCCCTATGCAGGTCCAAGACAGTGGAAAAATGGTCTAAAATGATGGCTCAAAATGCATAAAAATGAAACTCATGCAATGGTCCATAAATGAGGCATACAAGCAGAACCCTCAAATGCATATAAGGAGTGGAAAACATGGGAACATGGCAACCTTACATGCTCTGAAATACCATGCACAATGACCCCAAAACATGCAAACACCTCAATATAAGCATGCAATAGGCTTCAAAACTCAAAGCTAGGCAAGGGTATTGCACTACAACCATGCATAGCAAACATCATTCGACCATGAGGCCTAAAAACAGAGCTAAGGCAGTCCAAAACATGCACAAAATTAGTTTAAAACATGGCCAAAATATGCTAGAATCAAAGGCCAAAAAATATGCATTACAAGCTAGTGAAGAGGATTTACACTACAAGCATGTGAAGTATTCAATAGGCCACTAAAAAAGCATAAGACAGAGGTATGACATGCCGAATAAAGCCCAAAAACCCACTGAAACATGGTTAATGCATGCAAGAATGACATGCTCCTATGATATGCTATGAAGAGGGTTATTCTACACATGCAAGATCGACATCCAATATGGAAAAAGAAGCTCTGGACAAAGCCTATGCAGGTCGTAAAACTCATTAAAAATGGCCTGAAACATGGCTTGGAAGCATGCAAATAAGGGCTCCTTTGTAAGGCCAAAAATGCTAGAAAACAAAACAAGGAGAGAGAGGGTCACCCCTCTCTCATTTTGGTACTCAAAACAGCATGCTAGCCACTGAAAATCCACTGGATTTCAGTGGCTAAAAGGCCAAACCAAGGCCAACACAAATGCTCTAAGGCATGGCTCAAAACAAGGTAAAATGAAGCTTGCAAGGGGGTAGATGACCCTCAACAGAAAAATAACCTTAAACAAACATGTTAAGGGCCTTAAAATAAGACTTTTTTTAGTTTACACCAAAGCTCGAAAATGCTTGCAAGTATGACTAAAAGACGGAGCAAAATAAAGCCTAAAAGAGGGAATAGGGTGTTACCCTTGTAGCTCAGCAACTCTAGCAGCTTCTGGACCAAAAATGTAGCTCCTCCACCTCTGAAAAAGGCCTCCAAGAAGCTTAGGTTGGTGTTGGAGGGGTTAGGCTAGGAGATGGTGTTTAAAAGGGCAAGAACTATACCCTTTTGAACCCTAAAATAAAGAGATATAAGGAGAGATATATTGTATGCCTTCAAACAAAATCTAAACCTCTCTAAAGGAGAGGAAGGCCCTCTCTTATAGCCAAAGGGCTCCAAAGCTTCTCAAAGAAGCTAAAAACAAGCTTGAAGATCCTCCATACACGTGTATGGAGGATCCCTTCTGTGCCTTCCAGCTGGCAACAACTCACAGAGACAAGACTGAGGGAGGCAGGCCAACCAGTTCAGGTGGTCGACCGACCACTTTCCCTGGTCGACCGACTAGTTCAAAAGGTTCAGGTAGTCGGCCAGCCACTTTAGGTAGTCGGCCAGCCAGTTCAAAAGGGTCAGGTGGTCGGCCAACCCATTTGGTGGTCTCCCAACTGAATGCAAGCTAGTGGTGTGGTGGGAGACCAGTTACCTAACAAGGAAACCGGCCGGCAAGGGAAAATTGGTCTCCAAGGAGACAAGGTGGCCTCCCACCCTTGTACCACCTTCCAAACAATAAAAATAGGGTCTATACCAAAAATGAACCAAGACGGATGCAAAACGAGGGTTCGGGGGCCAAAACGTGCAACCAGGTGCCCCGAAAACTGACTGCTAAGCATCGGAAGTGGCGTGCAACCACAAAGGTGGTCTCCCGGGCCACAGTGTCCCTCTAGAGAGAGGAAACAAGGTGTGTGCCAAAAACCGGGGCAAACGGAGAAAGTTAAGCGGTCCCGAACCGAGGCGCATGGCCAACGGCTCCGAAAACCAGAAATTGGTCTCCAAACGGGAACAGTGGCCTACTACCACGAAAAGTAGCCTACGACCACTGAGATATGGTCTACAAGACCTGGTTCGCAAATCGAGGCAAAACATAAAAGGGTCCCGAGGTCCGAGGGTAAGGCTCTCAGCCGAAACTCTGAAAATTCAGAACGAGCACAACATGCACCATCACCGAGCACTCAATCGATGACATTTGAGTCTTAAGGTCAGTCAAGAATGGGGTGTCTACAGTTGGTCCCTCTTTGACAGAACTCGAAAGTCATAAGTGACGGGAGTGAATGTCAAAGCCCAGAGACGACCCTTTTTTGACAAGGCCGAAGACTTAGACAAACAGGAGAGATAAACAAAGAGATGTGCCCGCAGGCAGGGGCAAAAATGCAAAATGTTATGTAGGCAGATTTTGATAATTGGAGTTATACACTACGCGAAGCCGGTTTGATAATTGGACTTATACACTGCGCGAAGCCGGTTTGATAATTGGACTTATACGCTACGCGAAGCCGGTTTGATAATTGGACTTATATGCTACGCGAAGAAGGTTTGATAATTGGACTTATGCAATGCAATGTAATGTAATAGCTAGAAATTGAAGGTACCTTACAAGGCAATCGGCAATGACCTACCTCATGCTGTTGGGGACCTTCCCCTTCTTCTCGGTTGAACCGCAAGTACTACTTTTCACCCTAACTATGGTCACAGCTTTCCCTATTCTCCAATAGGGTGACAGACTAGATTGGTTCAGTATCCAGAATTGAGGCGCATACATATGCTATGTCAATCTATGGGGTTGCCATAGAGATTTCAAGTCGAGGACATACCCCTGGGTATTTAAACCAGACTTTAGTCTTAGAAATCCCGAACCTTTGCATTCTAGGCATGAGCCATTCGAACTCTAGTTTCCACCGTCACAGTTGGTCTCATAGGAGCTCACGGCAAACATAGGCAGGTGGCTATACCAGACCACTAGAAGTCGTTCAGGCACAACAAATACCAAACGAATTGCACCTTCAGAGGGTTTAAGGTCTCCTAGACCAGAATAAAATAGATATGATGCAATGGATGTAACAAATAGAGCAATAGATGCAAATGGGGTAACACATTCCAACCACGTTGGAATCGTGAGAGGAGAAAGAATAAAGAAAACCAATCAGGTGCGCATTCCACGTAATCGGAGATAAATTCCAAACACGCTGAAATCGTGTGAGGAAGGGGACACTCTAACCACGCTGAAATCGTGAGAAGAGGCCTGAAAACAACCGCCTAGGCGCATACACAACGTAACCTGAGATGAATTCCAAACACGCTGAAATCGTGTGAGGAAAGGGACACTCAACCATGATGAAATCGTGAGAGGAGGTTCGAAAACGACCGCCTAGGTGCATACACAACGCAACCTAAGATGAATTCCAAACACGCTGAAATCGTGTGAGGAAAGAGACACTTAACCACGTTGAAATCGTGACAGGAGGTCCGAAAACGACCGCCTAGGTGCATACACAACGCAACCTGAGATAAATTCCAAACACGCCAAAATCGTGCGAGGAAAGAGATAGTCAAACCACGCTGAAATCGTGAGAGGAGGTCCGAAAACAACCGCCCAGGTGTGTACACGACGCAACCTGAGATAAATTCCAAACACGCTGAAATCGTGTGAGGAAAGGGACACTCAAACCACGCTGAAATCGTGAGAGGAGGTCTGAAAACAAACCGCCCAGGTGCGCACATGACGCAACCTGAGATGAATTCCAAACACGCTGAAATCGTGTGAGGAAAAGGACACTCAAACCACGCTGAAATCATGAGAGGAGGTCCAAAAACAAACCGCCTAGGTGCGTACACGACGCAACCTAAGATAAATTCCAAATACGCTGAAATCGTGTGAGGAAAGGGACACTCAAACCACGCTGAAATCGTGAGAGGAGGTCCGAAAACAAACCGCCCAGGTGTGTACACGACGCAACCTGAGATGAATTCCAAACATGCTGAAATCGTGTGAGGAAAGGAACACTCAAACCACACTGAAATCGTGAGAGGAGGTCCGAAAACAAACTGCCCAGGTGCGTACACGACCCAACCTGAGATAAAACCCGCCCAGGCCCGCGCATAACATGTCCTGAGATAAATTCCAAACACGCTGAAATTGCGTAAGGAACGAAACACTCTAACCAAATAGTAAGAAGAGGTCCGAAACAAACTATCAGGTGCGTGCTCGGCGCAACCTGAGAAAGTCCTAGAGGACAACGATTCTAAACGCAGCTCGACGTAAAAGGATAAATGATACAAGATAACACAAGATGCAAATAAACGCAATAAGTGCGATGATACAGTACATGTTACAAGCAATGTAGAGCATGATGTTTAGGGAATGCAATAAACAAACAAAGCGGCACTTTAGAAAGCACCTCATGGAGTGAGTGGCGGTAAACCGCTTTACTCTGACGGGGATCTCTTCTTGTATTCTTCGAATACCTACCTTCAACTCACAGTATAAAGGTTCTGGAATGCTGACAATGAGCAACATCTGCATGTAGAAACCACAAATGCCATTTTTCATCCTGATCATATTCATAACTTTCCTTAGGAACTCATTGCAAACACAACCAAGATAACTTTGACAGGGAATGGTACTCAGGAAGAGCACATCTGATTGCCGTTCTGGCTTTGAAACAATCAACACAGTATTTTGTTCACTCTGAACACACAGCTCATACAACACACTGCTCATTCTAAACACACAGCCCGTAACACTGTACTCTGTTTCTTTTGAACATACAGCTCATAACACAGTATTTTGGTCATTTTGAACACATGGCCCGTAATAGCACACTGCTCACTCTAAACACATAGCTCATAACACAGTACTCGGTTTATTCGGCACACAGTTCATCCCGAACATATGGGATGTAGTGACAGAACTTGTAGAAGTTGAAACAAGCTCAGACGCTCCAAATTTTCCCTCTTTTCTTTTGCTTTGCAGCCCAGAACTTTCATAGCTTCAGATGGGTCCTGGTTTTTACTGTTCTCATATGACCTGGGTTGAACCCTGCGGTTTTATGACAGAACAAATTTTGTTTTGCACAAATGTGGAGAATGGCACGGCACTCTGAGCACAAAATGATTTTTTGAAAGTGAGATGAGAAAATGGTTCTCAACCGGGTATTGAGCCTACAACTGATCACAGTCAAAACAACTCAACAACGGAAAACAAAAGGTAGAACAACCTAAATACAACTCAACAAAGGAAAAACAAGGTAAAACAACCTAAACACAACTCAACAAAGGAAAAACAAGGTAAAACAACTTAAACACATCTATTGATACTCAAACGACTCAAAACAAGAATCAAAACAAACAAAAACACACAAACACAACACTCAGCTATGTTATAAAGGCAAGAGACCTCTCGATGCACGAGGAGCCAGTTTCTCCGAGTATTGTTTCCCACCCTTTGTCACTTGTGATTCTCACATCACTCGGCCCTCAAGCTCGATTTTTCTGAAAAAGCCATTATCCTCACTTTTTCTCTCAGCGCACATCTCTCTATTCTTCAATCTCTCATTTTTTATCCCTCCCCTGGGTGGTTGATGGATATGCAGGAAGTTGTGGGCTCTTGCCCCTGGTATTCTACCATATTCTTGTTCTTGTTCACAACAGTGAATTTCTCCCACAGGGGGGTTGCGCTACAACTGGGTGTGTAGCAAATCTGCAGCTGACATCGGTTGACGATGCTCTGCTGGAGAGTTTGGACGTGATCAGATCTATCCAGATGAGGGAGTGGAATATCTTGATCCATTCCAGTTCATGCTTCGCACTTGGCTCGATACCTCACTGCTTAGAGGATGTGAGAGCTTTCTGCTCTTTTGCGGTTAGTTTCAGTGGTACCCTTTTCTGGCAAGTAGAGTGCCCTTTGTGGCAAGTAGGGAGCCCTTTCTGGCAAGTGGGTTGATAAAGGGGAAAAGACAGAAAACTTGACTCAATTGTGCCCCTACTTCATCATTTTGACCATTTTTTATTTTTGGCTTTCTACTAAAACAATTTTGACCAAAATGAGAGTTAGATTAACATGCTTGTTCGATTTTCCGATTTAAAATCATGCAAGTCAGGCTATGAGAGCTGAAATTTTTCCTTTTTTGGGTCCACAGAGTGGTCCAGTTTTGAAAAATGGGATACTTTTTGAGAAAATTAGTCAACCTCAGTAAAATTCTCAAAAACTGTTTTTGTAAATGGCCACTGCTCAACGAGCACGGAACCTACTCTTGAGATGCACAACCTTAGATAAAAAAACAATGGAAAATTGCCCCTTGTTTGAACGGCACTGTATGCCAATGGAAAGTTGCCCCTTGTTTGAATGGCACCGCAACACACTGTAACTGGTTTTCAAGGTGACGATCACAACCGAGCTCTCGGATACAGAGAAGACAACAATGATCAAAACCATTACATGGACACAGTCGATTTGGAAGTGTTTGTGGCTGGACTTCAAAATGAAGTTGCCTACGTATCCCAAACATGGGAATCAAGCCTTACGTAGTTCGGGGTTAAAGTACACTCGGGTATTAACCTCTCATTTTGTGCTCTAACTTTTGTCAAGGCCGCCCTTTATGGGTTTTCAACCTTTCGAGCTTTGTTTTTCTTTTCTTTTCAATTCTTTTCATTTCTTTTCTTCTTTTTTCTTTTTCATCTTTTCTTTTCATTTTTTTATTTTTCTCCATTTTTTTTTTCATTCTTTGCATTTTTCTCTTTTTTTTTCTGTTCTTTTTCTTCTTTTTCCTACTCTAACTTTTGCATGGGTCACCCTTTCGGGTTTTCGGCCCAGCGAGCCTCTCAAGGGTAAAAGTGTAGCTTTGCCCATGTCAAATGGTTTTGAGATCCTGAAGCCATTTGAATCCAGGAGAATGGCTGCTGTTTGCTGACGATGTAGGAGTCCACCCAATGGGGGGCTGAATTTGCCCCTAGTGTTGTGGATAGGAACTCGGTTATCCTTCAACAATACTTTCTTCTTTCCTCCCTTCTGGGATTTGGCATTCTTGCCAATCTTCATTGATTTACGGAATGATCCATCCTCGGCTCTTCGAGCGCAACGGACATTTTTGCCCCTAGTTCCAGGGATACTTCTGATCTAGCTTTGCAAGCTTCTTTTGATGACATCTGATCTTCTCGGTCTGACTTTCTTGCCGCTAATTCATGGGCTACTTCAAATCTGGCCACACAGGCCTCCTTCGATGGTTGACCATTGAACACTCTGAATTTAAATTCAAGGTTTGAAAGGAAAAGGGGTGAGTCTCGAGGCTGAGAGCGATTCTACACAGGTCTTCACAGGACGGCGCAAAACATTTTTTTTTTTTTTAAATCTTTTAAGAAAGCGACCAATCACTTGCGCTGAAGACAATGTAGAACCAATCTGGATCAAGCCAGGATCCTTCTCAGTACTCACATTAACAAACATGACCTCAATCATAAGGGCTTGGCATGCCTCTCTTTCTCTCAATTGATCAAATTTTTTACAAATCCTGAGGAATTCCTACCCCTTTGTTTTCATCACAATGTTCAAAAAGTTTTGAAAAACTCAAGTGAATGTAATGATTTAAAGGCACAGAAAAGCAGGTGAAAAGCACTACTATTTCATTCAAACTTCTGGCACAACTGGCGCAAGGCAGAAGCAAACACAAGAGTGTGAAATTACTGTTGTTTCATTCGGATCTGTTGGCACAAATGGCTCCATGGTAGAAACAAGCTCAAAAGAAAGCAAAAAGATAAACACAAAACAATCAAGTGATATCCGAGGTAATACCCCCGAAATCACCCGACGCTAACAACACAAGACTGACTCGATATAACAAGAGAGACTCGACTGACTTAGTACAAAAAGACTGACTACAGATAACGCAACAAGACTGTCCCTAATACCCGAGTTAGAAACTACAAAACTAGCATTCGCAAATGCTCAAAACAGTGCGTGCCATACGCCACATCTGGAATAAACTGAGCGCCGCTCGCAGGTGGTTCATCCCCAGATCACATACTTGTATTATCCTCCAAATTCACTAATTCAGTGACGATAGACTTCGCTGAGCTTGGTGGGAGGATGACCCCATTGTCAAGCAAATCCTGTACTTTGTGGCGAAGACGGAAGCAATTGTCGGTGCTATGACCGGTTTGTTGATGATACCCACAGTAATGGGTAGTATCATGGTCGGGTGGAAGACGAGTAGGGAGATACCGAGGCTCGAGGGGTTTAAGATGCCCCTTTTCAGCAAGGATTTGAAGAGCCTTGGACAAAGGCATATAGAGGGCATGGAAGACCCTGCGACCTTGGGGTTGATACATCGAGGCTTGTGGATTTTTGCTAGGCGCACTAGCAAAGGGATCGGCAGGTATAGGCTTGGCTTGCTAATTTTTCCTGGGTTCCGAATTGGGGTTGGAAGGAACGGTTCTGGTATGATGACCCTTCTCTCGAATTTCCCCTTGGCTTGAACTGCCCTCGGTCTGAGTGGGGAAAGTATCATCTACAGTCTTAGCCACAACTGCGAGTACTTGTTGCTTATTCAACCCTTCGGCTTTCAGAGCCTCAACAGGCTGCTGGAGTTATTCATAGGGATCAGTGTTCACCTTCACCTTGTTCTGTCCACTAGCCTCAGCTTGGTGGACGGTTTGGGTTGCTACTTCAGTACGAAGCCCCGTTGTCGTCGACATGTCATTGCCGGAGCTTGAGACAGCTTCAGATTGGCTGAGCTCAATTACAATTCGCCCCAATAGCGGGGGCTCCTGTGGCATGAAATTCCCGGCATACGATGCAGTTCGTGGTGGGGCCGACATTCCGTAGGCTAGATCAGCCACAGATCTTTGAAGGTTGCCAATCATTCCCATCAGCTCAAAGGTGGTGGGCTCGCGGGTTTGAAATAACTGGGGGTCCTAGATCGGATGTACGACAGGCAACCTGGGCGGGTGTGGTACCTCAACATCGGTCTCATCCTGCAAGATGACTCCTTGGTTTAGTGCGGCTGCCATAACCATAATTTCCTCTGAATTCTGGGTCGTTATAAGTCCACTGAACTGGACAGAGGTGGTGTAACTGGTGACTGACGGATCCGATGAATCGGTGAGTCTTTTCCTGCTTTACCTCAGCAGGGGAGAACACTGGTTGCTCTGAACTGAGTCTCTGAACCTTGAAAGAGAAAACAGGCAGCATCTCAGCCCAATTAATACAGATATGGACATAGCTGAAGAATTGTATTCGACCACTGATCACTATTCCCCAAATTTCTGCTCCAAAACTGAATCTGATACCCGCGGATATAACTGATTTTCAAAATACTGATACTGATGCCCGCAGGCCCGATGCCCAGACTTGCAAATTGATACATGCATTCCTGTAAAGACGCACTCTAAGAGCACATAGCAAGTAAATGAGAGCCAAAACACCCCTATGGTGGGGTAGGGTTTCCCTGTCTGATTTTGTCAGGAGCTAGGGTTTCACTACGCACGCAGCGGTTTCAAACAACCTACAATTGGGTAAGCAACCTGTCCTAGTTTGGAATGGTCACTATGGATTCCGATATGCACTAGGTCGAATGGTCAAAAGGGTGCCCCGATAAAAATTGGGGTTTGTGTTCGCATCGTGGCAGAGCCCGTAACCGGTCAACCTTATGGCACGCTTCTCAAAGCGAGCCTCCAGCAAACCGTTCACAAATAGCAGATGGAAAACACAGTGTCCTAGCCGCACCGATGCAAATGCAATACAAAGAAACACATAAGTGTAATCAAAACACGGTATCATGAGTTCAAGTCAAGTTCTCTAAATCCCCAGCGGAGTCACCAGAAACTGTAGACGTCCCCGAACGTCCCGGGAGGGAATCCTGTTTTGTTTATTTGGCTTACTACAGTTCAGGACTCAATGTCAGGGTCCTGTATCTAATCTCGCAGAGTGCAATGCAAGACCGATGAATCATCAAAGAGTCCAAATCCGGCAAGTCGTTTTGAAAAACTGATTTTTAGAAAGAAGTGCCAAACATGGACTGCTTTGCCAGATACAGAGTCGCCACCTAAATATTTTATTTTGGGTGTATTTAGGAAACCCTGACTCGTGCCTAAGGCCACGTGTCCGTCATCACCAAAGTTGTCTCGGCTCGAGAACTTGGGTACGATTGGGGAAGGTCACTTCGTGAGCACCCCCACTCGCCCGATTAAAGATCGGCCTCTACTAACCCTGATATCGAGTTTTGAAAACATTATGTGCTCTTATTCCGGTTATTAGCCTAGAATTACTATGTGATGCACACAACATACAAGTATAGTCTAGATTGCCTAAGTTGGAACAAAGCATCGCATATCCGTTTGTTTTGAAAATGGATTGAAGTTTGCTACTCGCAAGTAGGCTAAAACACGGGTTTCGATGAATTATTCCAATTCAAGCAACCCAACCTTCACCCACAGGCATTCAGGCAGTTATATCACATAAGCACATAGCCTCATGGCAAGCATGCTATCATGGCAGTCACTCACACATATGCAAGGATGCTAAAGCATAAACACTTACCGAGTACTCCAAGTCAAAGAAAGAAGCTAATTAGAAAACATGCATGAATCCAAACTATACTAAGAATGACTAATGCAACACATGCAAAAATGCAACTACGATAGGCTCGGCTATTCTAAGATGGCATATGAAATGCAACAACTGATACACGTATTCAACTCGGAATTGAAATACAATGCAGTTAGTATGATGCACCGAGCCCGGTGCATGCAAAATAGATGAATGGATGCAAACATACGTGCATAAGGATGCTAATTTAAGCGTGCCCTAAAACTAACCATCATAAGCTGGTAAATAAAAGGGAGAAAGACGTGGGGTTGGAAGACATACATCACACACACGCACACTTATTACAACATTGCCCTCCTCGGAGGGTCCGAATAAATAATACAGAACCGAATGAATAACGAATTACAGCTAATTATTACACAACCCTAATTAATTAACAAATTAACTAACATAAATAAGCTAGCATGCAAAACCTATGAAATGGACTGCCTCAGCTCGGTCTTGAATGATAAGGAATGCATGCATGCTCGAGTCGCCTTTCTAGAAAATCCATCGCGATGCCCCGATTTGCCTCTGTTTGTAACTGGTCCCAGAACACTGTACAAAACTCCAGAAGGCTGAAACTCCACCATGCTGTAGGGATACTACCGACCAGTTTTTTGCTGCTAGCATCCGGTTTGCAACAGAGACCAAGAAAGGGGCATGGCAAAGTATTTTCAACATATGTGTGCACAACCACTCTCTCTGTCATTACATAAGCTCTAGGGAGTGTAGTCCTCGATCCTCGTGCCACCAATCACGCATCTCGATGCATAATGGCCGAGGAGTCGAATTACATGACTCAATGTGAAATGGATGCACAAATGAACACAATAAGGCCTAAACTCCGTCATGGGTAATCAAGAGTATCGGCGACCGGGAATCGAAGCACGTTTCGTCACTTTGAGTACGAAACGTCCCTCGTTTCTCGTGTTTGGACTAAACCCTACTCCAAACACTATGCAACAACTGGAATGGCATGGCATGCAAACACAATGCAACAACTGGCATGCAATCCTAAACGAAATGCAACTAAGGCATGCAAACATGCAACGAATGACGTGCAAAGGTGCAACTAGCATACACTATGCTATGAACTACGAATGGCATACTCAATGCACATGACGCTATATGGCATACACAACGCACATATGATGATGGACATACACAAAGGCATAATCAAGGCATACACAATGCGACAATCAAGCATGCCACAACATGGAGATGGCATACACAATGCAAGATGGACTTAAACTAAAATGAATGGGCCTCAGCCACACTCAAACCAGTGGCCAAACATGATGAAATTAGGCAACGAAAACTCATGCAAATATGCACAAATGCAAGGGACCAAACCTAAGGCACCAAATGCAACTCTACCAAAGCATGGCAAGGGATGAAATATGGCATACAATCACACATTTTCCAGCTCTGAAATGACATGCAAGATGGCCCCGAATCATCTAAACGCCTCACACAATGCATGCTAGATGGCGCAAATACCGAAACTAGTGAAGTGCATTACACTAGAAGTACACAAAGCAATCTTCAAATGACCCAACCAGCCCCAAACAGTCCCTATGCAGGTCCAAGACAGTAGGAAAATGGTCTAAAATGATGGCTCAAAATGCATAGAAATGAAACTCATGCAATGGTCCATAAATGAGGCATACAAGCACAACCCTCAAATGCATATAAGGAGTGGAAAACATGGGAACATGGCAACCTTACATGCTCTGAAATACCATGCACAATGACCCCAAAACATTCAAACACCTCAATATAAGCATGCAATAGGCTTCAAAACTCAAAGCTAGGCAAGGGTATTGCACTACAACCATGCATAGCAAACATCATTCGACCATGAGGCCTAAAAACCGAGCTAAGGTAGTCCAAAACATGCACAAAATCAGTTTAGAACATGGCCAAAATATGCTAGACTCAAAGGCCAAAACAACATGCATTACAAGCTAGTGAAGAGGATTTACACTACAAGCATGTGAAGCATTCAAGAGGCCACTAAACCAGCATAAGACAGAGCTATGCCATGCCAAATAAAGCCCAAAAATCCACTGAAACATGGTCAATGCATGCAAGACTGACATGCTCCTTTGATAAGCTATGAAGAGGGTTATTCTACATATGCAAGATGGATATCCAATATGGAAAAACAAGCTCTGGACAGAGCCTACGCAGGTTCTAAAACTCATCAAAAGTGGCCTAAAATGTAATAACCTGACCCTCGTCTATGATTCTGGTATACTTTTAGTTCCCTTATTCTGTATATTTATATGCTTATTGTGAAATTCCATGTGGAATTACGATAAAGTAAGTGAATCCCATGTTTAAGGATGTCTATCTGTTGAACAAGAAAAGTATCTGTTACACATAGAATATTTGAATCAGAAATTGGACACCTTCGGAGCTTAATTTTCTGAAATTGATTTTATATATGTGATCAGCATAATTTTTAAGTAATATTAAGCATGTTTACGAAATTTTAATTCGGGATGATTAAACGATTGATTTTTGTCCTATTCACATTTTATATATAACCATGTACCAAAACTCTTAAACACTTTGACTTAGAAGCTTCATTACAAAATATCTCCTGGGACAGAAAAGAGAGGGTGTGGAGAAGAAGAATTAGGGGAGACGAAGTTCAACAAGGAAGATTGGCAAATTGAGGGAAGTTGTGGGATTTAATTCAAGGTACGCTCAATCCAACCTAATTAACCTTCCCTTGAACTTAAGGAAGGGTTTGTTTCATGTTTTGATAACTTAGGGTTTGTAATTGAGGATTATATGTGAATCATGTTTGGTTAAAAGAGTTATTCTCATCAATTGGTTGCTTTGAGACCTAATTTAGGTGTTGTATGAGACTTACACTTCAATCTTTGGTTTTCATGCCAAACCCATGAAATTATAGTTATGTATTGTGTTATGTTTTATGGACATAAGGAACTTGGATCAAAAGATGGAATTTGGATGGGTGGTGACTTGTTTAAGCTTCTAATCATGTTTATTTTGTGGTGTTCACATGATAATTCATGTTATAGTGAAGTTGGGACAATATATTGCATTAATTTCATCTTGGTTTGCAGGAAAAATGAAGTGGTGTTGCTAAATTTTGGGTTGAAATCGAGCTGCTCCAAAACAGGGACGCGGGCGCTCGAGTGGAGGCCACGGGCGCTCGAGCGGAGAATGAGGAAAAATGGGAAATGGGTACTACTTTCGGCCGCTCGAGCGGAGGGGAAGGACCGCACGTGTGGTGCATGGCCGCTCGAGCGGATGGTTCGGCCGCACGTGCGACCTAAGTTCGAAAAACTTATCTATTCTGTTTTGTGTGCTCGACCCTCTGGTATTTTTAGAATATTTTTTGATGATCATAAGATGGCTGCAAATTCATTCGAAGTGAAATGATGCATAAAATAACAAAACAAAGAACAAGAACTAATGTATAAGTTATGCACATGTGTAGGTCGTGCCTCGGGAGGGTCAAACGCTCCAATATAGCACTGTGAGTAATAGTACTAACGTAGTATGCGTTACTTACAACTACCAATTGCCATTAGTACTGTGTTAATTGCAGGTTAATCATGTTAACGTATATGAACGATTAAACAAAGGTGTATACCTCTGTATGACTCTAATTAATAATTGATGTGAATATTCTATTCTTCATAAGTAAATTATGTCATTTATTAATGAAGAAAGAGAACTTGTGTTCATTCTGGAATAATGGTTTTAGTGTAACGATGAAAGCATACCGTTTTGCTACATATGGACCCGAGGTCATTCAAAACCTACGATATGAATGCAAAGGTTTAACGTTATTATATGTTCTCTGTAATAGTTATGATTCTTATTCTGCTATACGCGAGATAACTGTGTTAATCGGTAACTAAGGCCCCGTTTGGGGACTTACTTTTTTAGCTAAAAAGTCAAAAAGTTACTCTTTTAGCCAAAAAGTCAACAACTCATACCAAAAAGTCAAAGATTCTCTTTTCCGTCTACTTTTTGCACATCTTTTCGTAATTAGCCAAAAAGTCATCCCAAACATATAAAAAAAATTTACCTACTTTTTTAACCAAATAGCCAAAAAGTAACTAAATTAGTCTGTTCCCAAACGAGGCCTAAGTCATGAGAAGTTTATGTGCACTATCCCATAATGGTATTCTTAAGGAACTAAGGTCATTCTGTTTTTGTATATCCGTTTCAGTTATGCTATGTTATGACATAATATGCATTGTTTGGTCTTTATGACCTAATAATTTCTGTTATGGAACAAAGTGCTTCATGGAACTAAGTCCTGCTATGCGAGTCACCTCTAGAATCTGTGCGAGCCACCTCTAGAGTCCATACATATATGAATGAGGCCTATGGCCGTTCTATGAAAGTAATGAGGCTTAAAGCCGTTCTGTGAAAGTTATTGGGCCTATGGCCGTTTTGTATGATCTGTTAGTATGAAGCAAAGTGTTGGACGGAACTAAGTGTTGCAATGAGAGTTACCTCTAGAATCCGTGCGAGCCACCTCTTGAGTTGATACATGCATGAATAAGGGCTTATTGCCATTTTGATAAGGGCATAACGCCATTCTGATAAGGGCTTAATGCCATTCTGATAACGGTTGTATGCCATTCTGATAAGGGCTTAATGTCGTTCTGTTTAAGGGCCAATTTGTGAATGTGTGAATCCACCAGGCCAAGGGCCAATCTGTGATGTTGTGAGCCGATGAGGCCGTTTTGAATATTAGTACAGAATCAGATTAACTACCTATCTTTTACATTTTATATATGCATTGCTCTGCATTGTAATTCTAGTTGAACATTGAGTTATCTAAGTACTATTATTCACTAAGATTGTCTCACTCCGCATTTTGTCTGATTCTGTAGGTAATAAATCTGGAGGTCAGCCATAACCCTCGATGCTCGTCTTCCTTTGTCAACCTCTGTGTGTCCAAGTATTTGGGTGAAGCCTACCCGTTTTTGTGAAGTTTGCTAAGTTTTGGCTTATTCTCTGTTTGTCTATTATATGTTGAAGTTTCCAATGTTTTTGTTATATGCCCAAACAAGGGGTGGGGTCGTATATGTGTATGTAAATATTTATCCTCTGATTCACTGTTTGTGATCCTGGCATGATAGTGGTCGCTCAATGGATGTAGTTTCTCTTTATTTCATGTTATTTTATGATATTTAATGCTTCCATTCAGGACCCATATGTATATATATCAGATTTAATGTTTGTTTCTGATTAGGTCATATCCAAACTTTTAGGGGTGGGTTTGGGGTGTGACAAGTGGTATCAGAGCACGAGTTGCTATCTCACACACGAATCCATTGGGCTTTAGGATGTCTAGAAAAGACTTAGGTATCATGCATGACATCCTCATTGCATATGAAAAGATTGATGGCAATGTCAAGTGTATCTGTTAACGCCAACGATCATGATCCATGTCTATCGTATATTCTTGTGTATATAGTGATTGGTTCTGATACAGAACGTAATGAGCGTAAAGATGGCAGATCCGGAGGGTTTTACCCCCCGCTTGGCTAGATAAAAGAAAAAAGGAAAATTGTGCAACATAAGTAAAATAAACTGCGATGGGATTAAAACAACGACATTACGCAGCGGAAGCGTAGTGAGGGTTCAAGCTGATCGGTAAGACAATTTATATGCAAATGGTCGAATGAAATGTGTGTTAGTCACCTGTGGAAAATGATGATAACGTAAGTGTATTTTCTAACATCTGTTTGGATGAAGTGATTAAACTCTAAGTATGGAATATTTCTAAGACCAAAGGAAATGATATATGTGATGCTTTAATTTTTATGCTATAGTTATGTCTTCCTTGCCACAATAATGTTCAGATCTGTGATTTTGAAAAGTTACTGTGTTTGAATGGTTTGATAAGATGTGTTTTGCATGATAATTGAAATTGTGTTGAGAGTGGCTGACTGTAAGAAGAAGTTATGCATCTAGTGATCCCTCTTAGAATTGTGTAAGAAGTTAAGTGCATGTGATTTTGTGAACGGAGAAAATTATTGATGGTGTCAAATGAGTTTTGTTCATGTGTAATCGAGATCTGTTTATAGGAGTCTGTAATCTGAAATCTGTAGCCTGTGATTTGAAATTTGAAATCTGTGGTCTAAAAACTGTGATCTGAAATCTGGAATCTGAAATCTATCACCTGTACTCTGTAATTTGTTTGTTTATGTGTCTTCTGTAATCTGCAATCAGGATTTCTGGTACGGAATGGTTGAATGGAATGAAGAACCCCACCTATATTACGTATCTACCTATATGACACCCGTAAAAAGAAAGGCAGTTATTGATTACTTCGAGGTCAAACTAAGTGATGGGCAAACAGATAAGTTACCGCAAGAACTAAAATCCTATTTCAGTATGTTAATGACTTAAGATGGGGAAATCATTTCGGTGATATCTTTCTGTGTAGATTTGTAAATGCTAGATATTGCAAATTGTTAAATTAATCCCTATTCTGTATATCAAGGGTATAATGTGAACTGTTCTGTATGACATGTTTATGCAGATTTTTATAATATGCGTGACGTGATACCAAATTGATTTACTATCATATTGAACTGATCTGACTAAGAATTCTAACTTAGCTATTAGGTGGTCAAGTTATCTTGTTGCTAAACTGTTAAATTTCTAGACATTATGGACTATGGATGGATGTGATCACTGTATATTTAAGGAAACCTATGATCCTATGAATGAACCTAGTAGGACTTACGTATGGAGAGTAATTAGATACTCTATTTATGTTAAATGACTGAGCCAGATGACTGGTCTAACTCTGATCTTATAAGTTGTGAATACGAAACCGTGTGGTTGATTTCCTGTCTTCCAGTAGAAAAAGAAAGAATCATCTGAATGGTGGAATACCGAAATGATTAAAAGGAGGTCAAATTAATTTGTGCTGTAACAAGAAGAAACACTTATTAAGGGAAGATGTTACACCTTATGGTTACGATTAATTAGTTAAATATGATCTTGGATTTGATTTCTGGTTTTGGTTTTAGTGGTTTCCTTTGTTCAAAATAATGGCTTTTATAGTTGCATTTATTGTTCAGATTTGGACTTGTGATGACATGACTAAGTAACTAAGATGGCATGTCTGCATGAAAAGTTGTATGTTATTTGCTTTGCTCACACCGTAATTATTTGATTTGGAATATAGTTCTTTTTGTGCTAATATATGTAGAAATGCAACTATGAAGAATTAACGTTACGGACTTGGATTCTTTTCCCATTTTTCTGATCTTGTCAAGAAGTAGTAGATATGATTTTGAAGCAATGTAACGGTATGACCGTGATATGTTTTTGGAAAAGGAGGAATATTAAGAATTAATAATGAAGCTGGTAGCTATGTACCTATGTGATTTATTTGTGACTGTTAAGATAAAGTCTATCTTGTCAATTGGACAGAATCTTGCTTAAGAGGCTCTGAAGCCTGATTTAGTTGTGTATACTCATGTTTGAATCTAGCCACGTAATTGATTTCTTTTGGAACCTATATACGATCTTAATTGATGACTCGTTTCTGAGTGGCTTGTGATATGTACCTTACCCAAGGAATGACTTACCTGAACAAATTGAACATGTACCTTCTAAGGAGATTGCATCTGACTTACTAATATTAGGTTGATCTAATTATGAACGAAATGATGTATTTTTTTTTTATGGCAACCGAAATTGACGTATCACATGAAGTATATACTTAAGGAAGTGACATTTATTATGTCTCTGTATTTAAAAATTGTATATTTCTGTATATGAGCAATGATGCTAGGGAACTTATTGTCAGGATATAGAACCTGCCTACAGAAGATTTTATACTCTGAATGGTCTACGACAAACTCTTGTGGTTTTATCTTATTTGATGTATGGATACAACTAGGAGATGCTCATTATCTTGAGAATTTTGGAATAACTGTGCGGAATATCTAGTTAGCCTGTGAATTATTTGAACTGAAGAATTACACGAGCATTTATAACAGAAGTACATGATAGAGCAAGTTTGAGGGACCAAGCTTATTTTAAAGGGGGGAGAGTGTAATAACCCGACCCTCGCCTATGATTCTGGTATACTTTCAATTCCCTTATTCTGTATATTTATATGCTTATTGTGAAATTCCATGTGGAATTACGATAAAGTAAGTGAATCCCATGTTTAAGGATGTCTATCTGTTGAATAAGAAAAGTATCTGTTACACTTAGAATATTTGAATCAAAAATTGGACACCTTCGGAGCTTAATTATCTGAAATTGATTTTATATATGTGATCAGCATAATTTTTAAGTAATATTAAGCATGTTTACGAAATTTTAATTCGGGATGATTAAACGATTGATTTTTGTCCTATTCACATTTTATATATAACCATGTACCAAAACTCTTAAACACTTTGACTTAGAAGTTTCATTACAAAATATCTCCTGGGAGAGAAAAGAGAGGGTGTGGAGAAGAAGAATTAAGGGAGACGAAATTCAACAAGGAAGATTGGCAAATTGAGGGAAGTTGTGGGATTTAATTCAAGGTAAGCTCAATCTAACCTAATTAACCTTCACTTGGACATAAGGAAGGGTTTGTTTCATGTTTTGATAACTTAGGGTTTGTAATTGAGGATTATATGTGAATCATGTTTGGTTAAAAGAGTTATTCTCGTCAATTGGTTGCTTTGAGACCTAATTTAGGTGTTGTATGAGATTTACACTTCAATCTTTGGTTTTCATGCCAAACCCATGAAATTATAGTTATGTATTGTGTTATGTTTTATGGACATAAGGAACTTGGATCAAAAGATGGAATTTGGAAGGGTGGTGACTTGTTTAAGCTTCTAATCATGTTTATTTTGTGGTGTTCACATGATAATTCATGTTATAGTGAAGTTGGGACAATATATTGCATTAATATCATCTTGGTTTGCTTGGAAAATGAAGTGGTGTTGCTAAATTTTGGGTTGAAATCGAGCTGCTCCAAAACAGGGACGCGGGCGCTCGAGTGGAGGCCACGGGCGCTCGAGCGGAGAAGGAGGAAAAATGGGAAATGGGTACTGCTTTCGACCGCTTGAGCGAAGGGGAAGGACCGCACGTGTGGTGCATGGCCGCTCGAGCAGTTGATTCGACCGCACGTGCGGCGCAGGTCCGAAAAACTTATCTATTATGTTTTGTGTGCTCGACCCTCTGGTATTTTTAGAATATTTTTTTGATGATCATAAGATGGTTGTAAATTCATTCGAAGTGAAATGGTGCATAAAATAACAAAAGAAAGAACAAGAACTAATGCATAAGTTATGCACATGTGTAGGTTATGCCTCGGGAGGGTGAAACGCTCCAATATAGCATTGTGAGTAATAGTACTAACGTAGTATGCGTTACTTACAACTACCAATTGCCATTAGCACTCTGTTAATTGCAGGTTAATCATGTTAACGTATATGAACGATTAAACAAAGGTGTATACCTCTGTATGACTCTGATTAATAATTGATGTGAATATTCTATTCTTCGTAAGTAAATTATGTCGTTTATTAATGAAGAAAGAGAACTTGTGTTCATTCTGGAATAATGGTTTTAGTATAACTATGAAAGCATACCGTTTTGCTACATATGGACCCGAGGTCATTCAGAACCTACGATATGAATGCAAAGGTTTAATGTTATTATACACTCTCTGTAATAGTTATGATTCTTATTCTGCTATACGCGAGATAACTATGTTAATCGGTAACTAAGTCATGAGAACTTTATGTGCACTATCCCATAATGGTAATCTTAAGTAACTAAGGTTATTCTGTTTTTGTATATTCGTTTCAGTTGTGCTATGTTATGACATAATATGCATTGTTTGGTCTTTATGACCTAATAATTTCTAGTATGGAACAAAGTACTGCGTGGAACTAAGTGCTGCTATGCGAGTCACCTCTTGAGTCCATACTTATATGAATGAGACCTATGGCCGTTCTGTGAAAGTAATGAGGCTTAAAGCCGTTCTGTGAAAGTTATGAGGCCTATGGCCATTTTGTATGATTTGTTAGTATGAAGCAAAGTGCTGTACGAAACTAAGTGCTGCAATGCGAGTCACCTCTAGAATCCGTGCGAGCCACCTCTTGAGTTCATACATGCATGAATAAGGGCTTAATGCCATTCTAATAAGGGTTGTATGCCATTCTGATAAGGGGTTAGTGCCATTCTGTTTAAGGGCCAATTTGTGAATGTGTGAATCCACCGGGCCAAGGGCCAATCTGTGATGTTGTGAACCGACGAGGCCGTTCTGAATATTAGTACAGAATCAGATTAACTACCTATCTTTTACATTATATATATGCATTGCTCTGCATTGTAATTCTAGTTGAACATTGAGTTATCTAAGTACTATTATTCACTAAGATTGTCTCACTCTGCATTTTGTCTGATTCTGTAGGTAATAAATCTGGAGGTCAGCCATAACCCTCGATGCTCGTCTTCCTTTGTCAACCTCTGTGTGTCCAAGCATTTGGGTGAAGCCTACCCGTTTTTGTGAAGTTTGCTAAGTTTTGGCTTATTCTCTGTTTGTCTATTATATGTTGAAGTTTCCAATGTTTTTGTTATATGCCCAAATAAGGGGCGGGATTGTATATGTGTATGTAAATATTTATCCTCTGATTCACTGTTTGTGATCCTGGCATGATAGTGGTCCCTCAATGGATGTAGTTTCTCTTTATTTCATGTCATTTTATGATATTTAATGCTTCCGTTCAGGCCCCATATGTATATATATCAGATTTAATGTTTGTTTCTGATTAGGTCATGCCCAAACTTTTAGGGGCGGGTTTGGGGTGTGACATAAAACATGGCTTGGAAGCATGCAAATAAGGACTCCTTTGTAAGGCCAAAAATGCTAGAAAACAAAACAAGGAGAGAGAGGTTCACCTCTCTCTGATTTTGGCACTCAAAACAGCATTCTAGCCACTGAAAATCCACTGGATTTCAGTGGCTAAAAGGCCAAACAAAGGCCAACACAAATACTCTAAGGAATGGCTCAAAACAAGGTAAAATGAAGTATGCAAGGGGTTAGATGACCCCCAACAGAAAAATGATCTTAAACATACATGTTATGGGCCTCAAAATAAGACTTTTTTCAGTTTACACAAAAGCTCGAAAATGCTTGCAAGTATGACTAAAAGACGGAGCAAAATAAAGCCTAAAAGAGGGAATAGGGTGTTACCCTTGTAGCTCAGCAACTCCAGCAATTTCTGGACCAAAAATGTAGCTCCTCCACCTCTAAAAAAGGCCTCCAAGAAGCTTAGGTTGGTGTTGGAGGGGTTAGGCTAGGAGATGGTGTGTAAAGGGGCAAGAACTTGACCCTTTTGAACCCTAAAATGAAGAGATACAAGGAGAGATATGTTGTATGCCTTCAAACAAAATTTGAACCTCCCTAAAGGAGAGGAAGGCCCTCTATTATAGCCAAATGGGTCCAAGGCTTCTCAAAGAAGCTAAAAACAAGCTTGAAGATCCTCCATACATGGGTATGGAGGATCCCTGCCGTGCCTTCCAGCCGGCACAACTGGCAACAACTCACAGATACAAGACTGAGGGAGGTAGGCCGACCAGTTCAGGTGGTCGGCTGACCACTTTCCTTGGTCAGCCGACCAGTTCAAAAGGTTCAGGTGGTCGGCCAGCCACTTAAGGTGGTCGCCCAGCCAGTTCAAAAGGGTCAGGTGGTCGGTCAGCCCATTTGGTGGTCTCCCAACTGAATGCAAGCTAATGGTGTGGTAAGAGACCAGCAATTGTGGCCCAAAAATGAGGGAGACCAGTTACCTGATAAGGAAACTGGCCGGCAGGGGAAAAATGGTCTCCAAGGAGAAAAGGTGGTCTCCCACCCTTGTACCACCTTCCAAGCAATGAAAATAGGGTCCATACCAAAAATGAACAAAGACGAATGCAAAACGAGGGTTCGAGGGCCAAAACGCGCAACCGGGTGCCCCGAAAACTGACTGTTAAGCATCGAAAGTGGCGTGCGACCGTGAAGGTGGTCTCCCGGGCCACAGTGTCCCTCTAGAGAGAGGAAACAAGGTGTGTGCCAAAAATCGGGGCAAACGGAGAAAGTTAAGCGGTCCCGAACCGAGGCGCACGGCCGACGGCTCCGAAAATCGAAAATTGGTCTCCAAATAGGAACAGTGGCCTGCGACCACGAAAAGTAGCCTACGGCCACTGAGAGATGGTCTACAAGACCTCTCCCTCCCTTCAGGAAGAGAAAACAAGACTTGGTTCGCAAACCGAGGCAAAGCACAAAAGGGTCCCAAGGTCCGGGGATAAGGCTCTCAGCCGAAACTTCGAAAACTCAGAACGAGCACAACATGCACCATCACCGAGCGCTCAATCGATGACGTCTGAGTCTTAAGGTCGGTAAAAAATGGGGTGTCTACAACCGGGCGTCATGCATGGTGAGCCCACACATTCATCCTAAGGCTTAGACGTGGCCGAAGCGGAATTGTGGCAAAATCTCTTCCTCGCGTTCGGACTCCATCAAAGCTTGGAAGTCTTCAAAGGTGGGACACATCTCTCGCCCACCAAAGCTAAAGACGTGTGTAATCGGATTCCAAAACCTTGTCGCGGCAGGAAGGAATGGAAAACGCAACGGGGTGCGGCCCAACCTGAATAGTTCATTTATGTCGTAGCCCCGGAAGTTCAACTTTTCTGAGCCATCCAAGGTAGCATTCCAATTTGTGAGATTTTCAACAAGAAACGCCTCTATTTTGGTGCAAAACTGAGTTAGAATGAGGGAACCACGAAGTTGGAACCTTTATGGAGGATAATGCACTGTTTGGAGGACAAGTGTCAGAAAACTGGAGGTCCCCAGGCCAAGTGGTTAGCCGACCACTTTTTCTGGTCGGCCAACTAGGTTTTCTGGTCGGCTAGCTACTTTTTTGGTCTGCAGGACAAAGTACTAGTCGGCAAGCTCCAAAAGTGGTCAGCCATGTACAAAAAGGTGGCCTCCAGCTCTTCCTTGTCTCTAGAAGAGAATCTCTAGCTTTCCTGTGTGCTGAGAGTACTGAAGGTTTGAGTTTCCCTCTGTTTCGGATGCGTTCCGTTGCTTAGTTTGTCCGAAATGCATTTGCTTATCAAGTTGTTAAGTTTTGCTTATCGAGTTGTGAACTTGCTAAGGTTTTGTTGTTTCTTAGTGAGTTAAGTTGTTTAGTTTGTTGTGTTGGTTCACTACCTGACTTGGTAATACACGATGTTCAATTTCCATTCAATCTCTTTTTTTTTTTTTTTTTGTGCAAAAGGATGCGATGCGATGCTTAGAATACAAATACAACACTTTTTGAACAAAAGTCGGTTTCATTCCATCATAGCTTCTTTTTTTACAACATTTTACAAAAGGGTACAAGTTTTAAAGAAAACATAAAACTACCTAAGCTGTACAATGTGCTACAACTACATGTAAAAAGAAAAATAAAGCAAGGACATCTGCATCAGTGCTATCGAGCTCAAGATTGGGAGGCCCTCTTCGCCCTCTTTGGGTGAGCAGCCTGTGCACCACCGCCGTCAACACCTCCGTCTGAATCGGAGTCACCGTCCTCGGAATCCTCCTCGGCGTCGCCTCCGCTCTCAGAACTGGAACCGGAGTCATTATCCCTGCCTGCAGATGTCTCTGACTATGGATGTGCTGACTCCTCCTCCTCGCTAGGCTCCTCGTCATGACTGACAGGTGCTCTACGTCTCCTCCGGCCGCGAGTCAAGACCCCTCTCCCAGCTGATCGAGAAGGTCTAGATGGCCCAGTCTGCAAAGGTGGGACGTGAAAAGGTAGTTTGAAATATATCATCCAGAGTATGTATGTCAGATATCAGATACAAGAATGATACATAGAATGTATGCATGCAGATATAGTATGTGAATGTGATGTGTCAGATGTGCTCTACACATGCAGCAAATCAATGCAGTGAAATGTTCAGTTTCTATATGTCAACAGAAGTATGATAAATACAAGGAAATTGAAGAGTACCGGAATGCCGGAGGCATATAGTAGCGTCTCCCTCCGCAAGACCATGCTCTCGAGTGAGGCCACCACTCCGAACAACCCCTCAATATACTCTCTGGGAGGCTGCAGATAGAAGTTCAAGTCATCAGTGAATGAATGAATGTCTAAATATCTGAGTGATAAATGAAAACTGTGAAGCATATCGGTGGTGAGCCAGGGTCACTGATGTATCGATGATCGGGCAATGAAGGCTCCAGTGGAATCGAGTAAGATGACCCATACTGCCAGCTCGTCAGCTCGGTCGGAAGAACTGGCCACCCAGCGTACTGGCAAGTCGAGGGCATTTCACTAGCCCTACCCCTCGATGTGCTAGCCCTGCTAGTGGAAGGGATGTCTGCAGCTCGAGCGTGACTCGACGACGGCATATCAGCCCTCCTTGTAGGAGTATGGACACCTGTCAGTGGAGGCATCAAGTATGTATGGCGGTATGTCGTGGACTCCCCCTCCTCCAGGAAAAGAACTGAATCGGCACCCTACATAAGGTTGTCAACCTCCTGGGGAGTGAGCCTCTCTGTAGAACGCATGTCCAGTGGAGACGGTGAGGGGATCTCCTGAGCGGGATTGCCCATCGTCTGACGCATGAAGAGATCCCCGAGAAACCAGGCTCTGCTGGTTGGTCCCTCAAACAAAACCCTGTATCGGGAGGCACCCTATGCCCCGACGAACTGGAACCGAGAATACCCGGCATCGCCAGCCAAGGCTGCCAGGTGATCTGTGGATAACAAATGCATAAACTGATTAGTTGTCATAAATATGCAAGATAAATCAAAATTGAAAGCATGAAGAACTGAGAGTTTTGGTTTACCTCTGTCGCCCGCACGGTGTCGAAGTACTACCGGAGATATGGCAATGTCTCCCGAGACCTGGACTGGCACCGACCATCGAATCTGTGTTAATATGGCACACCTAGTGGTGCCTCAACCTCCAGCTCGGGAGCGAGCGTCGGGAAGTAGGCATAAACCCACAGCTGTGAAAGGCAAAACAGTGGCTGTCAGAATATAGAATGTACAGAGAATGCAGAATGCTGAGTGCAGAATATTAATACAAAATGTATAAAAAATGCAGAATGCGAAGTACAGAATGCGAATACAGAATGTATAGAGAATGCAGAATGTTGAGTGCAGAATGCAGAGTACAGAATGTGATGTGTGCAATGTGTGCAATTCGTTTCGTACAGATAATGAAAAGTAGAAATGTAAATCAAGAGGGCAGAATGTACCTCCCAGGCTCGGCAGTAGCCACCTACTATGGTCCCCCGCTCTCGAGAGGTCGCGCTCATGTAGCAGTAAAGGGTAGCGAGGCCAGCACCACCCCAATCAAAGTACCGGACCTGTGATAGGTCTACCAGAGCATTGAGAAGATAAAGCCCGACTGTGTTCCCCCTGTCGGAGAACAGAGTGGTCCCGAGTAGGAACATTAGAAACCCCCGGGCATACTGCTCTATCTCCTCAACAGTCTTAAGCGCAGTCCTCCTGTACTGCTTAGCGAACCAGGTGTACCTTACTCTGCCTGATGATTTGTTGATCGGCGGATGGGCTCCGTGCAGATACGTCCAAGCCGCCTCCTACTCGCCCATATCAGTATCATATGGGACCGGCCAGCCTACCACGTCAAGGCCCATCAGCATGGAGAAGTCATACGGGGTCATCGTCATGTCCCAGGTGGTGAAAAAATGAAAGGAGTTGGTGGTGTCCCACAATCGCTCTACTAGTGCGCCCAGAAGGGTCCTGCTTGCCAGGTGACGCGACAACCCTAAACAAAACGGACCAAACCCGGCCTCATCTACGATATGCCGAACAGTATCTGGGAGCTCCATGTACTACTCTCTTGCAATGATCGACCCGTATCCCCGTGTGAAACGGGAAGATACTTGTGTGTAGAAACAACAAATGTATTCAGTTTCAGAATAAACATAATGTTATGTATGAGCCATGTGCAGAATTAATAGAATGCTGTGTTATGAACTGTGTGTTCAGATTGAGCAGTGTTGTGAGCCGTGTGCAGAATTAACAGAATGTGGTGTTATGAACTGAGTGTTCAGATTGAGCAATGTTGTGAATCGTGTGTAGAATTAATAGAATGTTGTATTATGAACTGTGTCTTTAGATTGAGCAAAAACTACGTTATGAACTGTGTGTTCAGATTGAACAAAAACTGCATTATGAACTGTGTGTTCAGATTGAGCAAAAACTGCATTATGAACTGTGTTCAGATTGAGCAAAAAATGCGTTCTGGACTGTGTGTTCAAATTAAGCAGAATACTGTGTTATGAACTCTGTGTTCAGATTGAACAGTGTGCTATGTTATGAGCTGCGTGCCGACTAAACCGAATACTGTGTTATGAACTGCGTGTTCAAAGTGAATAGTGTGCTGTGTTATGAGCTGCGTGCCCAATTGATAAAATACAAAGTTATCAACTGCGCGTTCAGATTGAGCAGTGTGCTATGTTATGAGCTGAGTGCCCAAAAGAGTTGCGTGCAAAGTGAACAAAGTTTTGTGTTGTGAGCTGCGTGTTCAAAGTGAACAAAGTTTTGTGTTAAGAGCTGCGTGCCAAATGAAAAAAGTGCTGTGTTGTGAGCTGCATGCCAAATAAACAGAATACTGTGTAATGTGTTGTGTGCCCAAATGAACCGGATGCTGTGTGCAGGTTGTGTTCAAGAATGAGCAGAAGTGTTGCGTATGTAAATGTGTTCAGAACGAGCAGACATGATACATAACGAAAGCATGAAAATGCAAAAATGAAGTACGTACCTCTCACGCATGATGAGATAGATGAGACTCTGGCTCCCGTAGCAGCAAGTCTGCGGGCGCTCGTCGCGCGAAATCGGTAAAATGATGGAAGGTGCTAGGAGGTAGGATATGCTCCTGCGGGTGGTACCCCTCCGGGTCGAATGGCCGCATCCTCGGTGGCAACGGTATAATGTCGGGCTCATCCTCTACTCTCGGGGAGTCTCCGCCGCATGGAATATCGTCAGCCATCTGCAAAATCTGCAAAAACGAGTGAAATGAGCCAAAATTGCAAAAAGTCAACCAAAGTCAACTCTCGGGAAGAGAAAAAGTCAACAAAAGTCAACACCCGAGAAAAGGTGCTAAACTTCGAGACAAACTTATCTCAAGTGGTGAAAATGGAGAAAGAAGCTCTAAAAACAAATTCTAATCGGTCCAAAACGAAGATAATCGAAAGTTTTCGCGAAACAACTTCGCGTGGGGTGTTGGAAAACGCGTATAAAGTGTAGATCTGAGAGAGAAAAGGGTCTAGGGAGGAAGAGAAATGAATTTTGGCCTTGGAGGTGTGATGAAAAGTGTTTTGAATTGAGTTTTTAAAGATCTCCATGTGAAAACACCAAGCTGCCCCAAAGTTGTGTAAACTGGTCGGCCAACCAGTTTTTCTCGTCGGCCGACCACTTTGGTGGTCAAGAACTGGTCAGCCACTGATCTAACTGGTCGGCTAGCCTCCTGGATGATCTTCAGAGCTCCATTGTTCTCCCTGTGTGTTTTGGTGGTGATTGGAGTCCTCAACTCTTGAGAAAGTGCAAGAAAAGTACGCTTTTCGGCTAAAAAATGTCCCTGCGGGAACTTCGATACAAGTCTTCGATGCATGGCTCATCGTCACTCATCAAAGAGCGAGGTGTATCCTTTTTAAGTATGTTGTGACCCCTCCGAGAGGTAACTCAGAGGTTCTGGTTAAATTGCTCGCGTTAAGGCTTGTATCTCCTTTTTCACATGCGTTGTCGCGCACGTTCCACTCGCATTGTTATGCGCACACTTAGGTTGCATTGTCATGCACCCGTTCCACCTGCATTGTCATGCTGTAGACGTGCCCGAACGTCCCAGCTCCGCGTGCGAAGGCGCGAAATCGTTTTGTTCATTAGCTACTACAGTTCAGACTCAATGTCACGGTTCTGAATCTAATCTCGCAAAGTGCAATGCAAGACCGATAAATCACCAAAGAGTCCAAATCCGACAAATCGTTTTGGAAAACTGATTTTTATAAAGAAGTGCCAAACATGGACTGCTTTTCCAGATACAGAGCCGCCACCTAAATGTTTTATTTTGAGAAATTTAGGAAACCCTGACTCGTGCCTAAGGCCACATGTTCGTCATCACCAAAGTTCCTCGGCTCGGGAAGTTGGGTACGAGAGGGGAAGGTTATGCAATGAGCACCCCCGCTCGCCCAATCTAAAGATCAGCCTTTACTAACATGATATTTTGTTTTTGAAAGCACACGTGTTCTTATTCCGGCTTATTAATCTATCATTACTACATGATGTGCACAGCATACAAGTATAGACTAAATCGCCTAAGTTGGAACAAAACATCTCATGTTTGTTTGTTTGAAACTGGTTTGAAGGTGCCACTCGCAAGTAGGCTATGACGTGGATTTGCCACCCTCGAGTGGGCTTAGAAACATGATTTTGCCACTTCGCAAAGTGGGCTAAAAACGCACATTTCGATGAATTGTTCCAATTCAAGCAATCTGACCTTCATCCACCAGCATTCATGCAGTTGAACATTTAAGCAGTTAGCCTCATGGCAAGCATGCTAAACATGGCAACACTTACACGCATGCAAGATGCTAAAACGAAAACACTTACAGTGTACTCCAAGCCAAAACAGCAACTAGTTAGAAATCATGTATGATCCTAGTTCATGTTAACATGGCTAATGCAACACATGCAAAATGCAACTAGAAATAGGCTCGGCTATTCTAAGATGGCATATGAGATACAACTTGATAACATGCTATGAACACGTATTCAAGTAAATATTGAAATATTGTGTAGTTAGTATGATGCGCCGAGCCCGGTGCACGCAAGACAGATGAATGATGCACGCATGCGAAGCATAAGGATGCTAATTGAAATATGCCCTAAAACTAACCATCAAAAGTTGATAAGTAAAAGGGAGAAAGACGTGGGGTTGGAAGACATTCACACACTCACGCACACTTATTACAAAAATTCGCCCTCTCGACGGAGGGTCCAAATGAATACGCTATGCTAGCTACGCTAAGCTAAGCAACTAATCTAATAATCTAATTAGACTAATTACTACAACACCGAATTGAAAATTAGCTATGCTAAGCTAATTAAGAATTTACAATAATGGAAACAATTAGCAAATACATCAACTAATTAAACAGCAAATTAACTAACTACACAAAGCAGTTAAAACAGCCTCGAGGAGAGGGGCATATGCATGCTCGGTCGACTTCGCTTGGAAATCCACTACCGTGCCTGATGTTGCCTCTGTTTGCACACTTTTGTATCTCTGAAAACTATGCCAACTTCCATAGTGCTTTTGACCCACCTTAGGAACAATCTGAGAGGTGGTCGGCCAAGAGGAATGGCCATCGGCCAACTTTAATAGTCATCGGCCAAATTTCAAGGCTATCGCCCAATTGTTGGTAGCCGATCGGCACACTAGATAGCCGATCGGCCACTTCTTCCTACAACTTCTCCTTTTGCTGCAACAGAGCACTAACAGAGGCATGGCAGTGTATTTGCATGAAAATGTATGTGCAACCACACTCTTTATCATGTTCAAAGCTCAAACGAGTGTAGTGTTCGACTCTCAAGCCAACAATCACGCATCTCAATGCGTGATGGCCAAAGAGGCCGAGTTGCACAAATCAATGTCAAATGAATGCACACAAAAACACATAAATGCCTTAACCTCTATCATGCATGATCAAGAGGGTCGGCAACCGAGAAATAAGGCACGTTTCGTCACTTCAAGTGCGAAACGTCACTCGTTTCTTGTGTTTGGATTAACACTCTAATCCAAACACATGAAATGCAACTAACAGGCAACCAACATGCTATCTAACAACATGCTAAACATCATGAACATGCAACAACATGCAAATAACAATGCAACATGTAACATGCAAACAACATGAGCATGCAACAACATGCTAACAATATGTAAATGTGACAACATGGAAACATGATGCAATGTGACAATATGAAAACAATATAAACATGGAAAGTGAAGGACAAGACACAAGGGCTACGTAATGCAACACTCAGTGGACTTAAACTGCATATGGACAGACCAAAGAGGGTCCAAAACAGTGGCCATAATGTTCCTAAATGCTAGCATTAAAAGCAAGAAAATGCATGCTCATACATTGGCCCATGAACTTGGCATAAAGGTCAACTCTCAAACAAAATTAAGAAGTGACAAATGTGAGAGTGTAGCTATGAAATATGCTCTGAAATTATGTAAGAAATGATGCCAAATCATGCACATATCACAAATAAAGCATGCTAGGAGTCACAAAGCTTAAGGCTAGCAAAGGCACTTACACCGTGGCCATATCAAGCAAGCCCCAAAGGTCCAAGGTGACTCAAAACAGTCCCAAGGCAGGTCAAAACAATGCTAGAAACATGCTTGAACATAGCCATCATATGCGAGAATGAGAGGCATAAAACATGACGCATGTAAGGCCAATGAGGGGGGTACACTACACGTACCAAAACCAAGCATGAGGTGACTTCACCAACAAAAATCAGAGTTGTAAAATGTAAAATAACACCAAAAACATGCTGAGATGGTAGCCCAAAGGCTTAGGCAAGCATGCATACATATTGGCTCATAAGTGAAGCATAAAGCACCAACCCTCCAAAGCATTGAAAGAGTGAAAGATGTGAGTGTATGGCCACACTGCATGTACTGAAATCACATATCGAATGATGCCATATCATACAAATATCCCAAGTAATGCATACTAGTAGACTTAAACCTCAAGACTAGTGAGCTAGAATGCACTATGGCTATACAAAGCAAGGCATGCATGACCAAAAAAACATAAATCAGACCTAGATCATGGAAAAACATGAGTAAAATCTTTCTGGAGTTGAGCCAAAATCACACTAGAATGATGGTCCAAAGCATGATGCATGTTAGGCTAGTGTGCAAGTTTATACTACAAGTGTATAAAGCATGTAAGAGGTGACCAAACCAGCCTAAAAAAGAGTTATGGCAGGTCCTAAAAGTCACAAAAAAAGTGCTTGAAAAGAGCTAACATAAGCCACAAAAATATGCTACTTTATAGTGCTAGCAAGGCATGGCATGGAGAGACAAGGAGGGGATATCCCCTCCTATTTGGGACCTCAAAACAACTTTTCTACCACTAAAATTTCTCTGGAATTTAGTGGTTTTAAGGCCAAAAGGAAGTTGTTTGAAAAGCTTGAAAGATAGCTCAAAAGGCCTTTTAAGCCAAGGAGCAAAAGGGAGGAAACACCCCCTAGCCAAACATGGCTCAAACCAACACTTTTAGGAATGAAAAATAGAGGAAAACTAAAGGTTTTTGTAGTTCAACACCACCCCAAAAACAACCCCAAAGTAGTTGAAAACTATGGCAAAGCTAGTATGCAAAACAAGCTAAAAGGGAGAGAGATATGCCTCTTGATGCACAGCAGCAAAACAAGCACTTTGGTGGCTCAAATGACCTTCCAACAGCCCAAAAATCAGTTCCAAGAGACCTCAGCCCATAGATATGCAACTTTGATGAAGGATGCCTAGGCAAACTAGTTGTATTTCTCTACTTCTATGCACTTCTATGCACAAAAGGGGAAGAGAGAGTGAACTATAGAGAGAGAGGCAGAGATTTAGGTCTAAAAATTCTAGAGAGAGAAATTTTTGTGAGAGAAGCTCTCAAAATTGCTTAAGAAGTTCTCAGTCCTTGAATATGAGATATTTGGCTTCATATATAGCAATTTAAAAGCTTTTGATCGAAAATATCTGATTTGGGACAGGTGGCACAAGCTGGAAACAGATGGAGGACAAAATATCTTCAAAAAAATGAGTTTGGGTCATTTCTAGCTGATCGGCCATCTTTGGTGCCGATCTGCTACTTGTGATGGCCAATCTGCTACATTTTGGCCGATTGGCACATTTGTAGCCGATTGGAAATTCTGCTCTGCAGGTCCAACTGCAAACAGGCATAACTCCTTTATATGAACTCCTTTTCAGGTCATTCTGGTGTCCAAATTGACGCCCCATAAATAATCTTTCCAATGGTGGCAGCCTTGCATCAAAATTCCAACTGTGCAAAAAGTTATGCCTCTTTTAGTGAAGACTACTCAGTTTCGGTCCAACCGGAATAATGCCCAACTTCAACCAATCATATCTCCCCCGTCCGGACTCGGATTTAGGAGATTCTTGAGTGTAAAATGAAGCCCTGGAAGTCTTATTTCCAAAGGTGGTGGCCTCATAGCTTAAATCCAAGTGCATAGATAGATAGGCCTGATTTAGCAAAGACCGTTCGACTCTCTCTTAGCGATTCATACCCACCTTCTTAGGAACTTTATTTCAAAAATATTTTGAAAGAGAGGGTTTTAAGTTCTAAAAACCATCCAAAATAGCTTTGGTCCAAAATGGGGTGTGAGGTTATGATTTGACTCTCCTCTTGCCGAAGATATCGAACCTTTGCCCTGCACATCTTTCATCACCAAGTAAACCATCAGTAACGCCCAAGTCTTAAGAGCGGTCAAAAATGGGGTGTCTACACATGCACTGTTTACGCGCGTTGTCACGCACGTTTCGCCTTCATTGTTATGCACACTACTTGCATTATCATGCACGTTTCACTTGTATTGTTATGCGTACACTTAGGTTGCATTGTCATGCACCCGTCCACTTGCGTTGTCACGCACTTTTTACTTGCATTGCTATGCATATTTCCATCGGCATCATATGTGCACGCATTTATATTGCATCTTGATGTAACGTTGAACATATGTTTCTAACTATATTGTACTTGTTGAGTTTCTTTCTTATGCAGGCACGATATTGTATGTACGGTTCATTTGAGGCTGGTGCAACCAGACGATATTTTATGTACGGTTCATTTGAAACTGGTGTGACCAGACGGTATTGTATTTACTCCGCGTGAGACGTAGTGAGAATTGTATAATTCTCTTACATCCTTTCTACATGTAATGTAGTTTGGTTCGTATTCGCTTGCTTAAACTGTTGCATTTATTGTGTATAATTGTTTCGTTACAGCTTTCTTTGCATGATCATAAGTTATGTTCGGCTTTGTACATGTCATTTGCATCCTGCCCCTGTCTGCGGGCACAACTCTTTGTTATCTTGCCTGTTTGTCTAAGTCTTTGGCCTTGTCAAAAATGGGTCGTCTCTGGGCTTTGACATTCACTCCCGTCGCTTATGACTGCCGAGTTCTGTCAAAGAGGGGCAACTGTAGACACCCCATTTTTGACCGACCTTAAGACTCAAATGTCATCGATTGAGCGCTCGGTGATAGTGCATGTTTGTGCTCGTTTCGAGTATCTAGAGTTTTCGACTGAATGCCTTGCCTCCGGGCCTCTGAACTCTTTGTGCTTTGGCTCGATTTGTGGACCGAACCTTGTTTCCTTTTCCCTGGAGGAAGGGAGTGGTCTGTTGACCACCATTTTGTGGTCGTAGACCACTTTTCCTGCTTGGAGACTAGTTTCCGATTTTCGGAGCCTTTGGCCGCACGCCTTGTCTCAGGACGGCTTAACGTTCTCCGTTCGGCTTGGTTTTTGAACCACACCTTGTTGCCTCTGCCTAGAGGGACACTGTGGTCCGGGAGACCACTTTTGTAGTCGTAGACCACTTTTCATGCCCATAGACTAGTTTTCGAGGCTCCCGACCGCGCGCCTTGCCTCCAGGACTCTCGTCGTGCATCATTTTTGGTTTGTTTTTGGTACAAACCTTTTTTTCCTTGTTTGGAAGTGCAGACGTGCCCGAATGTCCCGGGCCCCGCGTGCGAATGACGCGAAATCTGTTTTGTTCGTTAGGCTGCTACAGTTCGAACTCAATGTCACGGTTCTGAATCTAATCTCACAAAGTGCAATGCATGACCGATAAATCACCAAAGAGTCCAAATCCGGAAAATCATTTTGGAAAATTGATTTTTATAAAGAAGTGCCAAACATGGACTGCTTTGCCAGATACAGAGTCGCCACCTAAATGTTTTTGTTTTGGGAAATTTAGAAAACCCTGACTCGTGCCTAAGGCCACATGTCCGTCATCACCAAAGTTGCCTCAGCTCGAGGACTTGGGTACGAGAGGGGAAGGTCATGTAATGAGCACCCCCGCTCGCCCGATCAAAGATCGGCGTTTACTAACATGATATCTTGTTTTTGAAAACACATGCGTTCTTATTCTAGTTATTAGCCTATAATTACTATGTGATGCGCACAGCATACAAGTATAGACTAGATCGCCTAAGTTGGAACAAGACATCTCATGCTTGTTTGAAAATGGTTTGAAGGTGCTACTCACAAGTAGGTTAAGACGTGGATTTGCCACCCTCAAGTGGGCTTAAAACTCGCATTTCGATGAATTGTTCAAATTCGAGTAATCCAACCGTCACCCACAGGCATTCAAGCAGTTGAACACATAAGCAAATAGCCTCATAGAAAGCAAGTTATCATGGCAACACTCACACTCATGCAAGATGCTAAAGTATAAAAGCTTACCTAGTACTCCGAGCCAAAGAAAGAAGCTAATTAGAAATCATGCATGAATCCTAACCATGCTGAGATGCCTAATGCAACGCATGCAAGAATGCAACTAAGATAGGCTCAGCTATTCTAAAAGAGCATGTGAAATGCAACAATTGATTCATGTATTCAACTTGGTATTGAATTACAATGGAGTTAGTATGATGCGCCGAGCCCGGTGCATGTAAGACAAATGAATGGATGCACACATGCAAACATAAAAGATGCTAATCGAAACATACCCTAAAACTAACCATCGAAAGCTAGTAAATAAAAGGGAGAAAGAAATGGGGTTGGAAGACATGCATCACACACACGCACACTTATTACAAAATTGTGCCCTCTCGTCAGAGGGTCCGAATGAAAGCTAAACTATTCTAATCTAAGCTACTTCACTAATCTAATAACCTAATTAGACTAATTATTACACAACCAAATTGAATAACTAGCCACGACTAATTATTACAACAATTAACTAACTAACAAATTAATTAATTATTACATAACTTAACTAATTAAACAAAATCAATTAAGTTACAAATTCAAGCTAATTAACAAATAAAGCTTTAAACTAAGCTGCTCCAGCTCTGGTTGAAGGAGAAGAGTATGCATGCTCGGTTGCCGTCCCGAAAAGCTCTCCAAATGCTCTCTAAAGGCTCTGTCTGCAGGGTGTTCTTGAGAATTAGCTGCTGGATCTCACCAAAACTGTGCTGGGGAGTGCACTAGTGGCCTGCCGGCTATGAGAAGCTTCTGTCGACCCCCCTGCCGACGAACAGAAGGCACTGTCGGCCAAAAATGAAGGGCTGTCGACCAATAATAGGAGGGTACCGGCCACTAGTGTGCTGTGACACCAAGCTGCAACAGAGCACAAAATAGAGAAAAATGAGGGTCACCCAAGGATATGTATGCACTGTGTCACTCCATATCACTTCCAAACATCAATGGAATAGGCATCATTGGATCCAAGACCATCAATCGCGCATCTCGATGTGTAATGGCCAAAGATCCAACATGTGCAAATTTCAATAAATGCATGACAAACAAGACACTAAGACCACAGCCTTATCATGAGTGATCAAAGGCAATGGAAACCAAAGGAAGATTGGCTCATTTCATCACTTCAAGTATGAAATGAGCTAATCCACCTTGTGTTCAAACACAACACCAGGTTGAACACAATGCAATGTAACATAAACATGTAAACAACATGCAAGAATCATACAATGCGACAAACATGCAAAAACAACACATTGGAACAAACATGCAACAACATGTTATATACCAAGCATGCAACAACATGCAAAAATGGACTAGCATGTAACAACATGCAAACTAGCAAGCATTCAACAACATGCAATGTGACAAGCATGCAACAGCATGCAAAGATGGACTTAAACCAAAATGGGCAGACCTCAGCCATGCCCAAATCAGTGGAAAACTTGTTAAGATAGAAGCTCAAAGGACTATACAAACATGCATGCATATTAGCCCAAGCTTAAGGCACAAAACATAGCTCTCCAAAGGCATTGAAAGAGCGAAATATGAAGCACAATGGCATATGTTCCAGCACTGATACGACATGCAAAATGACTTGGAATCATGCAAACAAACCATGTAAAACATGTTGAAAGGCCTAAGCATCAAAGCTAGTGAGGTGTATTACACTAGGGGCATGCAAGACAATGCTCAAATGGCCAAACCAACCCCAAAAAGTCCCTATGCAGGCCAAAATAGTAGCAAAAATGGACTGAGATGATGGCTTGAAAGGCAAAAAAATGAGGCTCATGCAATGGCTCACAAATAGGGCATAAAGGTACAACTCTTAAGAGCACTTAAAGAGTGGAAAACATGGAAATGCAACAACCCCATATGCTCTGAAATATCAATCTAAATGATGCCAAAAACATCCAAATAGATCAAGTTGAGCATGCAAGACTCCTTAAAACTCAAGGCTAGTCAAAGCTTTTACACTACAAGCATGCATGACAAGCATCATTCGACCAAGAAGCCTCAAAACAAAGCTAAAACATGTTAAAACATGAGTGAAAACATGCTGGAATAGAGTCAAAACATGCTAGAATAGTGGGCCAAAACATCATGCATACAAGGCTAGTAAGTAAGATTTGCCCTACAAGTACATGAGCCACTCAAGCGACAACCAAACCAACCCAAAATAGAGGCAAGGAAGGTCCTAAAAGTCAAAAAAAGTGCCTGAACTAAGCCTCAAAATGGTAGAAACACATGCTCATTTGATAGGCCAATAACTCAAGCAAACAAAACAAAAAGAGAGGGGGTCACCCGCCTCTGATTTGAGGCCTCAAAACCATATGCCTACCACTGAAAATCCACTGGATTTCAGTGGCTAAAAGGCCGAACAAAGACTAACTCAAAGGCCTTAAGGCATGGCACAAAACAAGGCCAAACAAGGCACACAAGAGGGTAGAACACCCTCAACACCAAAGAGACCTTAAACAATCATCAAAACCACTTAAATACATAACTTTTTTTAGTTGAAAGCAAGGCCTAAAACAATATGCAAGGATGGCCAAAATGTGATACAAACAAAGGCTTAAAAGGGGAATATACTCACCCTTGAAGCATAACTTCGAAACCAGCAACCTCAGGGGCCAAAAGCCAACTTTCAGAGCTCAAACAACACTTGCAAGAACCTCAGCTCAAAGATGGTGGTGTATCACTAGGTGTTCCTTTGCAAAAGTGAAGAGAAAACACACTTTGGGACAGTATTCAATACAATATAGAGAGAGAGAGTGAGAAATACAGAGATATATATATATATATATATCTTCTCTAAAATGCTGAACCTCTGCTGGGGAGGAGGAGCCTCTCCTTATATAGAGACATGCAAAGCAAAGCTTGTTGAACAAGCTTGGAAAGGGCTTCATCCCTCCATGCACGTGTATAGAGGAGGGATGAGTGAAAACGAGCCGGTTCAAAAGATCTGGAGTGAAATCTGTTGAGACAAAGTGTTCTGTCAGCCATCAGCTGTGGCCGGCAGTGCCTCATTGATGGCCGACAGGCTTCATCAATAGTAGGCAGGGATAAAACCATGGCCGGCAGGGCCAAAAGGTGGTCGGCAGTGCCTCGCAATGCAGAAAAGGCCAACACAGGGTCCAAAAATGGGGCAGAAATGATACAGGGTTTGGAAAGCTCAAACCTGTGACGTTCCACTACAAACTCGAATACTCAACGAGCAATCGAACTTGTCATTGGATGTACCTGCAAGCATATCCAAATCTTGAGGACGGTCAAAAATGGGGTGTCTAAAGGAAGATGGTACAAAGGTGGGAGACCAGTTCTTCCCCTTGGAGGCCACTTTCCTTCCTGCTAGCCAGTTTTCTAGTCGGGAAACTGGTTTTCTTGGTCTTTGGACTACTTTTCTAGTCAGGAAACTGGTTTTCTTGGTCTTTGGGCCACCTTTTCTGGTCGGCCACCACACCATTGGCTTGCTTTCAATGTGTAGGCTTCTCCTACCCATGGCCGACCAGTTTTCTTCTTGGAAGACCACTTGTGGTGGTCGGCCGACCACTACAAGTAGCTGGCCGACCACTTCAAGTGGTTGGCAGCTTTTCATCACCTTTTTGGCGATATTTTAGAGCCAGTTGTGCCAGCTGGAAGGCACAAAAGCCATTCTCCATACACGTGTATGGAGGGATGGCTTTAGGCCAAAAGCTTGTCCAACAAGCTTGTTGCTTGTTCTCTAGAAGAGAGAACCTCCCCCTCCCTTCTCTAGGTTTAAATTTTTGTGTTTGAGAGATATAGATACATCTTTGTCTCTATCTTGCTCTTTGCTTCATATTTGTGCTTTAAAAGTGTAGTTTTATCACACTTTAACACACAAACACACACTCAAACACCATCTTTTTGTTGGTGAGGCTTCTTGAGGTTTGTTTTGGAGTTTTTGGACTGGTTTTGGTTAGAAAAAGTTGCTGGAGTTATAGCTTCAAAGGTGTTCTTCAAGGGTGAGTCAACTAGCCCTTTAACCCCTGTTTGGTTTAAGCTTTTGAACCTATTTGCATGTTGTTTTTGCCTTGACTTTAAACTACAAAAAGTTCTATTTTTTAGTCCTTAACATGTTTGTTTAAGGTCACTTTTGTGTTAGGGGTAGTCTACCCCCTCTTAGGCCTTGTTCTTGTGCCATCTTTTTAAGCTATTGGGACCACCTTGTTTCGGCCTTATCACCACTGAAACTTAGAGGAATTGCAGTGGTGGAAATGGTGTTTTGAGTTCTCAAATAGGAGAGGGTCATCCCCTCTCCTTATGTCTTGAATACTTGCTTCGTTTGCCTCATGTTTGAGCATGTTTGTTAAGCTTGTGTTTGTAGACGTCCCCGAACGTCCCGGGAAAAATCTTGTTTTGTTCATTGGGCTCACTACAGTTTGGACTCAATGTCACGGTTCTGAATCTAATCTCGCAAAGTGTAATGCAAGATCGATAAATCACCCAAGAGTCCAAATTCGGCAAATCGTTTTGAAAAACTGATTTTTAGAAAGAAGTGCCAAACATGGACCGCTTTGCCAGATACAGAGTTGCCACCTAAATATTTTATTTTAGGCGAATTTAGGAAACCCTGACTTGTGCCTAATACCACGTGTCCGTCATCACCAAAGTTGCCTCGGCTCGGGAACTTGGGTACGATTGGGGAAGGTCATGCAATGAGCACCCCCGCTCGCCCGATCAAAGATTGGCCACTACTAAACATAATATCTTGTTTTTGAAAACACATGTGCACTTATTCCGGTTATTAACCTAGAATTACTATGTGATGCGCACAACATACAAGTATAGACTAGATTGCCTAAGTTGGAACAAAACATCTCATGTTTGTTTTTTAAAGCGGTTTGCTACTAGTAAGTAGGCTAAAATGGGAATTTTGGCACCCTCAAGTGGGCTTAGAAAACATGGTGATTTGCCAATCTCAAGTGGGCTTAAAACTCGCAATCGATGAATTATTCCAATTTAAATAATCCAACATTCGCCCACTGGCATTCAGGCAGGTATATCACATAAGCAGTTAACCTCATGGCAAGCATGCTATCATGACAGTCACTCACACACATACAAGGATGCTAAAGCATAAACACTTACCGAGTACTCCAAGCCAAAATAGAAAGAAGCTAATTAGAAATCATACATGAATCCTAACTATACTGAGATGCCTAATGCAACACATGCAGGATGCAACTAAGATAGGCTCGGCTATTTTAAAATGGCATATGAGATGTTACAGATAACATGTATTCGACTTGGAATTGAAATATAATGCAGTTAGTATGATGCGCCGAGCCTGGTGCATGCAAGACAGATGAATGAATGCAATCATGCGAGCACATGGATGCTAATTGAAACATGCCCTAAAACTAACCATCATAAGCTGGTAAATGAAAGGGAGAAAGACATGGGGTTGGAAGACATACATCACACACGCGCACACTTATTACAACATTACCCTCTCTCGGAGGGTCTGAATGAATAATACACAACCAACTGGCTAATCTAAGCTAATCAAACTAATTATTACACAACCCAGATGAATAAAGAATTACAGTTAATTATTACACAACACTAGCTAATTAACAAATTTAACTAATGAAGCAAATAAACTAGCATGCAAGCTACATGAAATGGATTGCCTCAGCTCTGCCTTGAATGATAAAGGATGCATGCATGCCCGAGTCGCCTTGCTCGGAAAATCCATCGCGATGCCTCGACTCGCCTTTGTTTGCAATTGATTTCAGAAAGTTGCACGAGGCTCCAGAGAGATGAAACTCCACCCAGGGAAGCTGTGGGAAGGCTGCCGACCAACTATGGGCAAGGGAGACCACCTGCCGACCACCCTTGGTGGTGAAGACCAGAAAAGGTGGTCAGCCTACCAGAAAACTTGGTCGGCCGACCAGTTCATTCTCCTGATTTCTGCTTTTTCTGTAACAAAGGCAAGAGAGAGAGAAGGCAAGGTATTTTCAACATATGTATGCCCGACCATTCTCCCCATCATTGCATAAGCTCTAGGGAATGTAGTCCTCGATCCTCGGGCCACCAATGCACGCATCCCGATGCATGATGGCCGAGGAGTCGAATTGCACGACTTAATAGAACATGAATGCACATATGAGCAACTAAAACCAACAACTCCATCATGGATGGTTAAGAGTGTTGGCGACCGGGAATCGGGGCACGTTTCATCACTTAGAGTATGAAACGTTCCTCATTTCCCGTGTTTGGACTAACTCCTATTCCAAACATAATGCAACAAATAGAATGGCATAGCATGTGCAAATGCAACTCTAGTATGCAATCCTAAATGTGATGCGACTAAGTGATGCGAACATGCAAAGGATGACATGCAAGCATGCAACTAGCATACACAATGCTATGGACTAATCAAGGGCATACTCAATGCACATGGATTATATGGCATGCATATACAATGCACTAACATACGCAATGTTATGAACAAGGCATACGCAATGTAATGATCGAACATGTGATAACATGGACTATATGGCATACACAATGCAAGATGGACTTAAACCAAGATGGATGAACCTCAACCGCACCCAAATCAGTGGCCAATATGATGAAAATGAGCCAACAAGTGTAGACGTCCCCGAACGTCCCGGGAGGAATGAATCCCCGCCGTTCTGTTCATTTGGGCTCACTACAGTTCAAGACTCAAATTGTCGTGGTTCTAAATCTGAACCAAAGAGTCCAAATCTGGAAAATCATTTTTGAAAATAGATTTTTTTTGTAAAGAAGTGCCAAACATGGACTGTTTTGCCAGATACAGAGTCGCTAGCTAAATATTTATCTTGGGGGAATTTAGGAAACCCTGACTCGTTTGCCTAAGGCCACGTGTCCGTCATCACCAAAGTTGCTTCGGCTTGGGAACTTGGGTACGATTGGGGAAGGTCAGCTATGAGCACCCCCGCTCGCCCGATCCAAAGATCGGCCTCTACTAAACACGATATCTAGTTTTGAAAATATTATGTGTTCTTATTCCGATTAATTAGCTAATCTTACTATGTGATGCGCACAACACAAAAGTATAGACTAAATCGCCTAATTTGGAACAAAGCATTGCATATCTGCTTGTTCGGAAAATGGTTTGAAATTTGCTACTTGGAAGTAGGCTAAAATACAGATTTCAACGAGTTGTTCCAACTCAAGCAATCCAACCTTCACCCACAGGCATTCAGGCAGTAATATCACATAAGCACATAGACACATGGTAAGCATGCTGTCATGGCAGGCACTCACACACATGCAAGGATGCTAAAGCATAAGCACTCACCGAGTACTCCGAGCCAAAACAGAAACTAGTTAGTAATCAATGCATGATCCAAGTTCATGTTAAGATGGCTAATGCAACACATGCAAGATGCAACTAAGATAAGCTTGGCTATTCTAAGATGGCATGTGAGATGCACAGATAACATGTATTCAACTCGGAATTGAAATACAATGCAATTAGTATGATGCGCTGAGCCCGGTGCATGCAAGACAAATGAGGGAATGCAAACATGCAAGCATAGTATGCTAATTGAAATATGCCCTAGTACTAGACATCATAAGCAGGTAAGTACAAGGGAGAAAGAAATGGAGGTTGGAAGACATGCATCACACACACACGCTTATTACATAATTCGCCCTCTCTCGGAGGGACCAAAAGAATAATACAAATTAATTAACTAACAAGCTAATTAAATATTACACAACCACTTAACTAATTAAACAAAATTAGTTAAGTTAAGAAAGCAATAAAATAGCCTTGGGAAGAGGGTCAAATGCACACATGCTGGGCTTCGCTTAGAAATCCAATGCCATGCTCATGTTGCCTCTGTTTACACTGCTCTGTACCTCTAAAAATTGCACAAATCCCAAGGTACACTCTCTGACACTATGGGATGCCACCGGGCAAGAGAAATAATCACCAGCCATGGGGAAGTGGTCATCGACCACAAATGAAGCTCTCGGCCAAATATGGATAGCCTGCCAGCCAAATATGGATAGCCGGCCGGCACTGGAGATGGTCGACCGGCCATCTATTCCTGCAGAAACCTATTTGACAGCAGCAGAGGACGGACAAGACATGGCAATGCATTTCAAAGCAAATGTTTGCACAACCAACCTCCCTATCATGTTTAAGACTCAAGGGAGTATGGTACTCGACTCTCCGGCCACCAATCAGGCATTTCAATACGTGATGGCCAAAGTGGCCAAGTGTGCAATTTCAATGTCAAATGAAATGCACATAAACACATAAGGCCCCTAATCTCTATCATGGTTGATTAAGAGGGATGGGATGCAAGCACGCAAGCAAAACTAATGCAACATGATCACGTTAAGGTAACAAGCATGCCAAATGCAATGCAACCTAGACAAGCATGCAACATGGACATTCAAGTATGCATGGCAAACATGTGACAACATGTAAAGGGACAAGATATGCAATCATTCAAGCATGCCAAATGTAGTTAAACATGCAACAACATGTTAATGAGCCAAGTATGTAACAACATGTAAGGCAAGCATGCAACAACATGCAAGGTATGGTCTTACACCAAGATGGACAGCTCTCTACTAGGCCCAAAACAATGGCCAAAATGCTATGGAATGAGAGGCAAATACACATACAAACATGCATGCAAATGGACCAACACTTAAGCATCAAAGAGACAACTTTTAAGCACACTTAAAAGAAGATAAACATGGACGTATGGCATACATATCAAGCTCTGAAAATCATGTTAAGGATGGTGCCAAACCAACTAAACAAAGCAATCAAAGCATGCAAGCAAGGTCCAAGACTCAAAGCTAACTTAGGGGCTTAAACCATGGCAATGCCAACCAAGCCTCAAAGGGCCAAAGGGACTCAAAACAGCCCCAAGGCCAACCAAAACAAGGTTAAAGACACACCTAGATGGCATCTAAATGGCCTAAGTCTAAAGGCATGCACAAAGGTCCAAACATGGAGCATAAAACACAAACCTTTTGAAACATCAAGGAGCCATAAATGCAAGTATACAAGCATGCTATATGGACTGAAATGACATGATAAGTGGTGCCAAACCACTGAAATGAAGCAAGGAGAGCATGCTAGAGGGGCCAACACTCAAGGCCTACAAGGGAGATTGCATGGTAACTATACAAAGCAAGTCATGGACGACCCAAATAACCAAAATCAGACCTCAAACACATCAAAACATGCATAAAAGCTTCACAAAGCTAAGCCAAAATCATGCTAAAAACAAAGCTCAAAGCACAAAGCATGTTAAGGCAATTTCATGGCATTACAAGACAAGTATGCAAAGCATGCATGGTGTGTCTAAACCAACTTAAAACAATGCTATATCATGGAAAAATAAGCACAAATACCACCTAAGACATGGCCAACATGAACTTAAGAAAGGTGCTCACACATGAGGCTAAAATGACCATTATTGAAGGCAACAAGGAGAGGGGATGGCCCTCTCCTTCTTAGGACCTTAAAGCACCATCCCCACCATTGAAATCCCTCTGGATTTTAGTGGTGAGGAGGCCCAAACAAGGTGGTCCTGGAGCTCACCAAAAAGGCACAAAAATGAGGCCAAACAAGGCCTAAGAGGGGGTAAACAGCCCCCAAACATAAAAGTGATCTTAAAGAAACTTCAAACGGAGCTCAAAATAAGACTTTTTCAATTTATGACAAAGCTCGAAAATGCTTCTAAGTATGGCTAAAAGATGAAGCAAAATAAAGACCAAAAGAGGGTAAAGTGTGTTACCCTTGTAGTTTCAGCAAAACCAGTAGCTTTCAGACCAAAAAACCAGACCTTCAACCTCTGAAAATGGCCTCCAAGGACCTTATATGAGTGGTGGAGGTGTGTGGCTATGAGGTGTGGTGCAAAGGGGTCAAGAACCAACACTTTTGGGGCTCAAAATATGGAAATAGAGAGAGATTCAACTCTTGTGCCTTAGCAAAATTTTTGGAACCCTTACAATAGAAGAGGAGCTCTTCTTTTATAGAGGAATAAAGGCCCAAGCTTCTTGGAGAAGCTTGGAACAAAGGGGCCAAGCTTCTCTTAGAAGCTTGTAGCAAAAGGGCCAAGCTTCTTGAGGAAGCTAGAGCAAAGACGTCAAGCTTCCTCAAGAAGCCAAGCAAAGGGTTCAAGCTTCTCTAAGAAGCCAAAACAAAAGGGTCAAGCTTCTTGGAGAAGCCAGAGCAAAAGGGTCAATGCTTCTTGGAGAAGCTAAAAAGGTTCAAGCTTCTTGGAGAAACTAAAACCAAGGGTTCAAAAGGTTCAAGCTTCATCAAGAAACTAAAACTAAGGGTTCAAAAGGTTCAAGCTTCCTCAAGAAGCTAAAACCAAGGGTTCAAAAGGTTCAAAATTCCTCAAGAAACTAAAACAAGGGTTCAAAAGGTTCAACCCTCCTTAAGATAAGGTCTCGGCCAGAAAAAGTGGCCGGTTGATCAAAACAATGGCCGGCCGACCAAAAACATTGCCGACCGGCCAACACCTTTGGCCGGTAGCAAGAAAACAGGGCCGGTGGCCTCAAGCCATGGCCGGTAAGGTGTGGGGATGGCCAACAAGCCATTCCCTGCCCTTAGAAGCAAAAAACACAAGTGTTTGGTCCACAACCAAGCACAAAATGAACAGGTCGAGAGGCAAGGCGCGCGGCCGAAACCTTCGAGAACTCAAGATGAACACGAACATGGATAATCAACGAGTGTTCAAACTATGACGTCCAAGTCTTGAGGACGGTCAAAAATGGGGTGTCTAGAGTTGCCCCTCTTTCACAGAACTCGAAAGTCATAACAATGACGGGAGTGAATGTCAAAGCCCAGAGACGACCCATTTTTGACAAGGTCGAAGATTTAAACAAAGCATACAAGCTACAAGCAAAGATATGCGCCCGAAGGCAGGGGCAAAATGCATGACAATGCACAAAGCCGAGCATAACTTACAATCATGCAAAGAAAGCTTGAATGAAGCATAACAATGCAACAGTTTTAAGCAAGTAGAAACCAAGCTACATTACAATGCAGAAAGGGTGTAAGAGAATTACTGCAATTCTCACTGTGAATACAGTGTGCATGTGTGATAGATACACAAGGCGAGAGTGTGTGATTGATACACAAAGCGAACGTGTGTGATTGATACACAAAGCGAGCATGGTGAGCATAGTGTGATGGACACAAAAAGCGAATGTGTGATAGATACACAAAGTGAGCATGTGATAGATACACTATATGAAGCAAAATGTGATAGATACAGTAGCTGAATGCGTGATAGATACACTAAGCAAGTGTGGTGAGCACAGTGTGATAGATAGACAAAGGGTGAACACAAAATGTGATAGATGCACTAAGTGAACAAAGTGTGATGGATACACAAAAGGTGAACACAGAGTGTGATAGATGCACTTAGTGAACAAGGTGTGGTGGATACACAAAGTGTGATAGATGCACTAAGTGAACAGAGTATGATAGATACACTAAAGGTGAACACAAAGTGTGATAGATGCACTAAGTGAACAAGTATGATAGATACACTAAAGGTGAACACAAAGTGTGATAGATGCACTTAGTGAACAAGTATGATGGATATACTAAAGGTGAACACGAAGCGTGATAGATGCACTTAGTGAACAAGTATGATGGATATACTAAAGGTGAACACGAAGTGTGATAGATGCACTTAGTGAACAAGTATAATGGATATACTAAATAAATAAAGTGTGATTGATACACTAAATGAATGAAGTGTGATTGATACACTAAATGAGTGAGAGTGTAATAGATACACAAAGTGAATGAAGTGTGATTGAAGCACTAAATAAATGATCTTAAACGGAACTTCTTTGAATGAACTGTACATACAATATCGTGCATGACTAAGAAAGAAATTTGATAGGTACAATGCATTACAATGCATGATACTTAAGGAAAGCAATAAATGGACAAAGCGGCGCTTTAGAAAGCACCTCATGAAGTGAGTGGCAGTGAACCGCTCTTCTCCAACGGGGATCTCCCTTGTGCTCTTCGAACACTTACCTTCAACTTACAGTACAAAGGCTCTGAAATACTGACAAGGGTTCTTCACGTAGAACACTTTGGATGCTACCTTTCTTCCTGATCATATTCACAACTTTCTCTATTCTCCAACGGGGTGACAGACTAGGTTGGTTCAGTATCCAGAATTAAGGTGCATATACGCTATCTCAACCTATGGGCCTTCCATACAGATTTCAAGCCGAGGATACACCCCCGGGTATTTAAACCAGACTTTAGTCCCGGAAACCCCGAACCTTTACGTTCTAGGCATCAGCCATTCGAACTCTAGTTTCCACCGTCGCAGTTGGTCTCCTAGGAACTCATTGCAAACACGGCCATGATGTCCCTAGCACGAAACGGTACTCGAGGAGAGCACTTCTGATCGCCATTCTGGCTTAAAGCAGACTTGATCTTGAGCTTGAGGTAGAGGCACACTCATACTTTGGAGCACTGGCAAGACCTGAAGAGGTACACACGGAATGTAGTCTTGGAACTTACGGAAGTTGAAACAAACTCAGATACCCAACATTTTCCCTCTTTTCTTTTGCTTTGTAGTCTGGAACCCATATAGCTTCAAATAGGTCTTGGTTTTACTGTTCTGACATAACCTGGGTTGAACCCTGCGGTTTTACAAAAGAACAAATCTTGTTTTGCACAGATGTGGAGAACGGCACCGCACTCGGAGCGCAAAATGATTTTATTTTTTGAAATTGAGAGATGAGTTCTCGACCGGGTATTGAGCCTACGATTGACCATAGCAAAAACGACTCAACAACAGAAAGTAAAAGATAAAACAACCTAAACACATCTGTTGACACTCAAAACGACTCAAAACAAGAATCGAGACAAACAAAGACACAAACACAACACTCGGATGCGTTACAAAGGCAAGAGACCTCTCGGTGCACGAGGAACCAGTTTCTCTGGGTATTGTTTCCCGTCCTTTCTCATTTGTGATTCTCACATCACTTGGCCCTCAGGCTCTATTTTTCTGAAAAATAAGCCCCTTTTTCTCACTTTTTCTCTCAGCGCACATCTCTCTATTCTTCAATCTCTCATTTTTTATCCCTCCCCTGAGTAGTTAATGGATAAATAGAAAGTTGTGGGCTAATGCCCCTAGCATTCCGCTAGATTTTTCTTCTTATTCACAACAGTGAGTTTCTCCCACAGAGGGGCTGGGCTACAACTGGGTGTGTAGCAAATCTACAGCTGACATCGGTTGACGATGCTTTGCTGGGGAGTTTGGACGGGATCAGATCTGTCTAGATGAGGGAGTGGAATATCTTGATCTATTCCAGTTCATGCTTCGCACTTGACTTGATACCTCATTGCTCGGAGGGTGTGAGAGCTTTCTGCCCTTTTGCGGTTAGTTTTAGTGGTCCTCTTTTCCGGTAGGTATGATGCCCTTTCTGGTAAGTTGGTTGATAAAGGGGGAAAAGACAGAAAGCCTGACTCAACTGTGCCCCTAGTTCATTATTTTGACCATTTTTGTTTTTGGCTTTCTACTAAAACAATTTTGACCAATATGAGAGTTAGATTAACATGCTTGTTCAACTTTTCTGATTTAAAATCATGCAAGTTAGGCTATGAGCACTGAAAATTTTCCTTTTTTTGGGTCCAAGAAAATGGTCCTGTTTTGGAAAATGAAATAATTTTCGAGAAATTAGTCAACCTCAGTAAAAATTCTCAAAAACCGTTTTGGCAAACAGCCAGTGCTCAATGAGCACGGAACTTACTCTCGAGATGCACAACCTTAGATCCGAAGGATAATTGCCCCTTGCTTGAAAAGAGCTGCATGGCAACGGAAAGTTGCCCCTTGTTTGAATGGCACCGCAGCGCATTGTAGTCAGTCCTCAGAGTGACGAACACAACCAAATTCTCGGATACAGAGAAGACAAAGATGACCAGAACCATCACATGGACATAATCGAATTCGAAGTGTTTGTGGCTAGACTTCAAGATGAAGTTGCCTACGTATCCCAAACATGGGAATCAAGCCATACGTAGTTCAGGTTTAGGTACACTCGGGTATTTAACCTCTTCTTTTGCGCTCTAACTTTTGCCAAGGCCGCCCTTCTGGGTTTTCAACCTTGCGAGTTATGTTTTTCTTTTCTTTTCAATTCTTTTTCATTTTTTTTCATTTTCATTTTTTTTATTTTTTTTTATCTTTTCTTTTTCATTCTTTGTATTTTTTCTTTTCTCTTTTCTTTTTTTTTTTTGTGCTCTAACTTTTGCCTGGGTCGCCCTTCCAGGTTTTCGACCCAGCGAGCCTCTCAAGGGTAAAGTGTAGCTTTGTCCATGTCAAATGGTTTTGAGATCTCGAAGCCATCTGAATCCAGAAGAGTGGCCGCTGTTCGCTGATGATGTAGACGTCCATCTGGGGGGTGAATTTGCCCCTAGTGTTGTGGATAGGAACTTAGTTGTTCTTCAGAAATGCTTTCTTCTTTCCTCCCTTCTGGGATTTGGCATTCTTGCCGTTCTTCATCTTTGACTCTTCGAGCACATTTGAAATTCTTTTGCCCCTAGTTCGAGGGGTGCTTTTGATTGAGCTTTGCAAGCTTCCTTTGATCACAACTAATCTTCTTGATCTGACTTTTGTGCCTCTTGTTCGAGGGCTGCTTTAAATCTGGCCACACAGGCCTTACCTTGATTGTTGACCATTGATCATTCTGATCCCAAGTTCAAGGTTTTGAGAGCAAAGGGGTTGAATCTTGAGGCTGAGAGCGATCCTAGGCTGCACAATCTCAAGAGCGATTCCGCACAAGTCTTCACAGGACCGCGCAAAATGTTTTTTTTGAAATTTTTTAAAAAAGCGACAAATCGCTCGCACTGAAGACAGTGTAGAACCAATCTGGATCAAGCTAGGATCCTTCTCAGTACTCACATTAATAAGCATGATCTCATTCATTAAGCGCTTAGCACGCCTGTCTTTCTCTCAATTGATCAAGTTTTGCAAAACTCGAGGAATTCCTTCCTCTTCGTTTTTACCACAGTGTTCAAAAAAAGTTTTGAAAAACTCAGGCCAATGTAATGATTTCAAAGCACAGAAAAGACACAATTTTTAGTCAGATACTGCCGTCTCATTCAGAACTTCTGGTACAACTAGAACAAGGCAGAAACAAGCACAAGAGTGTGAAAATCACTGTTGTTCATTCAAATCTTATGGTGTAACTAGCTCCAAGGCAGAAACAAACTCAAAAGAAAACGAAAAGACAAACACAAAACAAAGCAAGTGATGTCCGAGGTAACACCCCCGAAATCACCCGACTCCAACAAAATAGGACTGACTCAGTACAACAAGATTGACCCAACTGACTCAGGACAAAGAGACAGACTCAAAACAAAACAACAGAACTGACTCAACACCCAAGTCAGAAACTACAAAACTAGCATTCGCAAATGTCCAAAACAGTGTGTGCCAAACGCTACATCCGGAGTAAACTGAGCGTCATACGTAGGTGGTTCATCCCTTGATCACTTAATCACATTATCCCCCACAAGTTCACTGATCCAATGACGATAGACTTTGCTAGACTGGTGCGGCAATGACCTTGTTGTCAAACAAATCTTGTACATCATGGCGCAGACGAAAGCAGCTATCGGTCTCATGACCGGTTTGTTGATGGTACGCACAGTACTTAGTCTGGTCATGCTTTGGAGGGAGAGGATCAGGTAAAGGCCGTTGTTCCAATGGTTTCAGATGTCCTTTCCGGATTAAGACCTCTAGAGCCTTTGGCAAAGGCATATAAAGTGGGGTAAAAACCCTCTTGACCCGAGGTGGATATTTGGTTTTCTGTGAGCTACTTCCGGACGCACCGGTGAATGGGGTAGCTTTTTTTGATGTGGTGGCGGTAACCATGCCCACTTCAGAAGATCTTGCTGCTGCATCACCGCTGGTGGTCGCATTCGAACTGCGGGAAAACGCCCGCCTAGGCTGCTCCTTCTCCTGGTCAATAAGGACCTGCTTCATGGCATCCTCGATCTGTACCCCCATCTCATGCAAATCTAAAAAGGTAGGGAAGGGGAGCACGATCATTTTCTGCATTAGTTTGGGCTGGAGGTTGCACACAACCATCCGTATTTGATCCTTATCCTTTGGCCTAATGGTCATCATTGAGGCTTTGGCCCTCTAGCAGGGCACGAATTCTGAGAAGCTCTCCTTAGGCTCCTACCTCGTCGTCTCAAGATCACAGGTCGTAATCTCAATTTGCGTGTTATACGAGTATTGTGCAACGAAGGCCTCGGCCATCTCATCCTAATTCCTCTTGACATCATCTTCCAATTTTACGTACCAGATGGCCGCCACACCCGACAGGGTCTGGCCAAATAATGAAATCTTCTGTAGTCTGGTGAAGCCCATCGTCCGTAGTATGTCTGAGAACAACCGTAGATGTACCATGGGATCCTCGGATCCGTCAAAGCGGTCAATTTGTGGCATCTTGAACCAATCTGGCAGTGTCACAGCAGCGTCGGTGTACCCGTCCTCAATGTCCGGGATGGACTTTACCCCCTGCGATTTCTTGAACAACTTTTCAAGCTTGCTCAACTTCAATCTGTATGGTCTACCTCGAACTCAAAGGGAGAGTCCGGTAGGTTGATTGGTGCTTTAGACAGAATGCCCATACCTTCCTGTCGGAATGCCCATACCTTCCTGGACATTTGGTGTCTCCCCGGGTATTGGATCCACTGGTGGGGGAGGAGCTTGGTGCGAAGCAGATGCTTCTGCTTGCTGTTGTAACCTGGTGATTAGCTCTGCCTGTTGGGCCATGATTGCAGCCTGCTGTTTGGTAAATTTCGCTTGGCGGACAGCATCTTGCTGCATGAGTTTCATACTTTCTTGGAGTTGACGCATCATTTCCTCCATCCTTACCATGTTCTGCTGTTCCGGTTGACTGACTGGTATATCTATCTCTGTGATAAAAACTGAGGCCTCAGCCTGACTGTTCACTGGTGGGGTGGATAAAGGCCGCTGATCTAGGAACTACTGAACTGGTGATCTGTGCCTGACTGACCCTTTTACCTTGCCTCTGGCAAAGGAACATTGATTGCCCTTGAATTAAATCTCTGACCCGACAAAGTCTATCAACACGAGTCCAATGCACCTGGGGGATATTGGAGCCTTCTGAAGCTATGGTTCCCAGACTACCTAGTAAAAGAGAAAACAGACAGCACTTCAGCCTGATTTCACCAAAACAGATATGAGCATAGTAGGATGACTGTGCCCTCTACTGAATTATGTCCCAAAATTCTGCCTGTAAACCGATACCCTTAGGTAAACTGAATCCCAAAATACTGAACCGGTGTCCGTAGGCCTGATACTCAGACTTGCGAACTGATACATGCATTCCCTGTAGAGACACACTCTAAAAGCACATAGCAAACAAGTAAGAGCCAAAACACCCCTATGTTGGGGTAGGGTTTCCCTATCCTATTAGGAGCTAGGGTTTCACTACGCACGCAGCGGTTTCAAACAACCTAGAATCAGGTAAGCAACCTGTCCTAGTTTGGAATAGTCACTATGGATTCTAAATATGCACTAGGTCGAATGGTCAAAAAGGGTGCCCTGGTAAAAATCGGGGTTTGTGTTCCCATCGTGGCAGAGCCCGTAACCGGTCAGCCTTATGGCACGCTTCTCAAAGCGAGCCTCCAGCAAACCGTTTAGGAATAGCAAACGGCAGACACGGTGTCCTAGGCGCACCGATGCAAATGCAATGCAAAGAAACACATAAGTGTACTCAAAATAAGATATCATGAGTTCGAGTCAAGTTCTCGAAATCCCCAGCAAAGTCGCCCGAAACTGTAGACGTCCCCGAACGTCTCGGGAGGAATGAATTCCCGCCGTTCTGTTCATTTGGGCTCACTACAGTTCAGGACTCAAATTGTCATGGTTCTAAATCTGAACCAAAGAGTCCAAATCCGGCAAAACGTTTTTGAAAATAGATTTTTTTTATAAAGAAATGTCCAACATGGACTGCTTTGCCAGATACAGAGTCGCCACCTAAATATTTATTTTGGGGGAATTTAGGAAACCCTGACTCGTTTGCCTAATGCCACGTGTCCGTCATCACCAAAGTTGCTTCGGCTCGGGAACTTGGGAACGATTGGGAAGGTCAGCTATGAGCACCCCCGCTTGCCCGATCTAAAGATCAGCCTCTACTAGCCATGATATCTAGTTTTGAAAACGTTATGTGCTCTTATTCCGATTAATTAGCTAATCTTACTATGTGATGCGCAGAACACAAAAGTATAGACTAGATCGCCTAATTTGGAGCAAAGCATTGCATATCCTCTTGTTCAGAAAATGGTTTGAAATTTACTACTCGAAAGTAGACTAAAATACGGATTTCAACGAGTTGTTCCAACTCAAGCAATCCAACCTTCACCCACAGGCATTCAGGCAATAATATCACATAAGCACATAGCCACATGGTAAGCATGTTGTCATGGCAGTCACTCACACACATGCAGGGATGCTAAAGCATAAGCACTCACCGAGTATTCCGAGCCAAAATAGAAACTAGTTAGTAATCAATGCATGATCCTAGTTCATGTTAAGATGGTTAATGCAACACATGCAAGATGCAACTAAGATAGGCTCGGCTATTCTAAGATGGCATGTGAGATGTATAGATAACATGTATTCAACTCGGAATTGAAATACAATGCAGTTAGTATGAAGCGCCGAGCCCGGTGCATACAAGACAAATGAGTGAATCCAAACATGCGAGCATAAGTATGCTAATTGAAATATGCCCTAGTACTAGCCATCAAAAGCAGGTAAGTAAAAAGGAGAAAGAAGTGGAGGTTGGAAGACATGCATCACACACACACGCACGCTTATTACATAATTCGCCCTCTCTCGAAGGGACCAAAAGAATAATACAAATAAATTAACTAACAAGCTAATTAAATATTACACAACCACTTAACTAATTAAACAAAATTAGTTAAGTTAAGAAAGCAATAAAACAGTCTTGGGAAGAGGACCAAATGCACACATGCTCAACTTTGCTCGGAAATCCAACGCCATGCTTATGTTGTCTCTGTTTACACTGCTTTGCACCTCTAAAAATTGCACAAATCCCAAGGTACACTCTCTGAACACTGTGGGATGCCACCGGCCAAGAGAAATGATCACCGGCCATGGGGAAGTCGTCATCGACCACAAATGAAGCTCTCGGCCAAATATGGATAGCCGGCCAGCACTGAAGATGGCCGATCAGCCATCTATTCCTACAGAAACCTGTTTGACAGTAGCAGAGGACAAACAAGACATGGCAATGCATTTCAAAGCAAATGTTTGCACAACCAACCTCCCTATCTTGTTTAAGACTCAAGGGAGTATAGTACTTGACTCTCGGGCCACCAATTGCGCATTTCAAAGCGTGATGGCCAAAGAGGCCAAGTGTGCAATTTCAATGTCAAATGAAATGCACATAAACACATAAGGCCCCCAATCTCTATCATGGTTGATCAAGAGGGATGGGATGCAAGCATGCAAGCAAAACTAATGCAACATGATCATGTTAAGGTAACAAGCATGCCAAATGCAATGCAACCTAGACAAGCATGCAACATGGACATTCAAGCATGCAAGGCAAACATGTGACAACATGTAAAGGGACAAGATATGCAATCATTCAAGCATGCCAAATACAATTAAACATGCAACAACATGTTAATGAGCCAAGTATGTAACAACATGTAAGGCAAGCATGTAACAACATGTAAGGGATGGTCTTATACCAAGATGGACAGCTCTCTACTAGGCCCAAAACAGTGGCCAAAATGCTATGGAATGAGGGGCAAATACACATACAAACATGCATGCAAATGGACCAACACTTAAGCATCAAAGAGACAGCTTTCAAGCACACTTAAAAGAAGATAAACATGGACATATGGCATATATATCAAGCTCTGAAAATCATGTTAAGGATGGTGCCAAACCAACTAAACAAGGCAATCAAAGCATGCAAGCAAGGTCCAAGACTCAAAGCTAACCTAGGGGGTTAAACCATGGCCATGCCAACCAAGCCTCAAAGGGCCAAAGGGACTCAAAACAGCCCCAAGGCAGACCAAAACAAGGTCAAAGACACACCTAGATGGCATCTAAATGGCCTAAGTCTAAAGACATGCACAAAGGTCCAAACATAGAGCATAAAACACAAACCTTTTGAAACATCAAGGAGCCATAAATGCAAGTATACAAGCATGCTATATGGACTGAAATGACATGATAAGTGGTGCCAAACCACTGAAATGATGCAAGGAGAGCATGCTAGAGGGGCCAACACTTAAGGCCTACAAGGGAGATTGCATGGTAGCTATACAAAGCAAGTCATGGACGACCCAAATAACCAAAATTAGACCTCAAACACATCAAAACATACATAAAAGCTTCACAAAACTAAGCCAAAATCATGCTAAAAACAAAGCTCAAAGCACAAAGCATGTTAAGGCAATTTCATGGCATTACAAGACAAGTATGCAAAGCATGCATGGTGTGTCTAAACCAACTTAAAAAAGTGCTATATCATGGAAAAATAAGCACAAATACCACCTAAGACATGGCCAACATGAACTTAAGAAAGGTGCTCACACATGAGGCTAAAATGGCCATTATTGAAGGCAACAAGGAGAAGGGATGGCCCTCTCCTTCTTAGGACCTTAAAGCACCATCCCCACCACTAAAATCCCACTGGATTTTAGTGGTGAGGAGGCCCAAACAAGGTGGTCCCGGAGCTCACCAAAAAGGCACAATAATAAGGCCAAACAAGGCCTAAGAGGGGGTAAACAACCCCAAACACAAAAGTGATCTTAAAGAAACTTCAAACGAAGCTCAAAATAAGACTTTTTTCAGTTTATGACAAAGCTCAAAAATGCTTCTAAGTATGGCTAAAAGATAAAGCAAAATAAAGACCAAAAGAGGGTGAAGTGTGTTACCCTTGTAGTTTCAGCAAAACCAGCAGCTTTCAGACCAAAAAACCAAACCTTCAACCACTAAAAATGGCCTCCAAGGACCTTAGATGAGTGGTGAAGGTGTGTGGCTATGAGGTGTGGTGCAAAGGGGTGAAGAACCAACACTTTTGGGGCTCAAAATATGGAGATAGAGACAGATACAACTCTTGTGCCTTAGCAAAATTTTTGGAACCCTTGCAATGGAAGAGGAGCTCTTTTTTTATAGAGGAACAAAGGTCCAAGCTTCTTGGAGAAGCTTGGAGCAAAGGGGCCAAGCTTCTCTTAGAAGCTTGTAGCAAAAAGGCCAAGCTTCTTGAGGAAGCTAGAGCAAAGAGGTCAAGCTTCCTCAAGAAGCCAAGCAAATGGTTCAAGCTTCTCTAAGAAGCCAAAACAAAAGGGTCAAGCTTCTTGGAGAAGCTAGAGCAAAAGGGTCAATGCTTCTTGGAGAAGCTAAAAAGGTTCAAGCTTCTTGGAAAAGCTAAAACCAAGGGTTCAAAAGGTTCAAGCTTCATCAAAAAGCTAAAACCAAGGGTTCAAAAGGTTCAAGCTTCCTCAAGAAGCTAAAAGAAGGGTTCAAAAGGTTCAAACCTCCTCAAGAAAGGTCTCGGCCAGAAAAAGTGGCCGATTGATCAAAACAATGGCCGGCCGGCCAACCAAAAACATTACCAACCGGCCAACACCTTTGGTCGGTAGCAAGAAAAAAGAGCCGGTGGCCTCAAGCCATTGCCGGTAAGGTGTGGGGATGGCCAACAAGCCATTCCCTACCCTTAGAAGCATAGAACACAAGTGTTTGGTCCACAACCAAGCACAAAATGAACAGGTCGAGAGGTCTTGAGGCAAGGCGCGCGGCCGAAACCTCTGAGAACTTAAGACGAACATGAACATGGATAATCATCGAGTGTTCAAACGATGACGTCCAAGTCTTGAGGACGGTCAAAAATGGGGTGCCTACAACAAGGTACATGCAAACATGCACAAATGCAAGGGACCAAACCTAAGGAACAAAGTGCAACTCTACCAAAGCATGACAAGGCTGAAATATGGCATACGATGACACATGTTCGAGCTCTGAAATGACATACAAGATGGTCCCAAATCATGCAAACAACTCACCCGATGCATGTTGGATGGCACAATTACCGAAACTAGTGAAGTGCATTACACTAGAGGTATGCAAAGTGATGCCCAAATGACCAAATCAACCCCAAATAGTCCCCATGCAGACCCAAAATAGTGGCAAAATGGACTAAAATGATGGCTTGCAATGCACAAAAATGAAGCTCATGCAATAGCCCAAAAATGAGACATACAAGCGCAACTCTCAAACGCATTTAAAGAGTGGAAAACATGGGAATATGGCACAAGTATAAGCTCTAAAATAACATGTTCAATGATGCCAAAACATGAAAACAACTCAAGTTAAGCATGCAAGAGGCTTCGAAACTCAAAGCTAGGCAAGGGTATTACACTACAAGCATGCATGGCAAGCATCATTTGACCATTGGACCTCAAAATAGAGCTAAGGCAGCCCAAATCATGAATAAAATCAGTTTAGAACATGGCCAAAATATGCTGGAATCAAGGGCCAAAACAACATGCAATGAGAGCTAGTGAACATGGATTACACTACAAGCATATGAAGCATTCAAGAGGCCACTAAACTAGCAAAATTTAGAGACATGAAATGCCAAATAAAGCCCAAAAACCCACTGAAATATGATCAATGCATGCAAGAATGTCATGCTCCTTTGATAGGCTATAAGAGGAGTTATTCTACACATGCAAGAGACACACCCAAGGTGACAAAACAAACTCTGGACAGAGCCTAGGTAGGCCCTAAAAGTCACTAAAAATGGCCTGAAACAAGGCTTGGAGTTGTGCAAATGAAGGCTCCTTTGATAGGCCAAATGCAAGCAAACAAGATCAAAAAGAGAGAGGGTCACCCCTCTCTGATTTAGGACCTCAAAACCACATGCCAACCACTGAAAATTCGCTAGATTTCAGTGGCTAAAAGGCCAGGTAAGGACTAGCTCAAAGGCCCTATGGCATGGCACAAAACAAGGCCAAATGAGGCATGCAAGAGGGTAGAAGACCCTCAACACCAAAAGGGCCTTAAACAAACATCAAAAGGGCCTCAAAACAAGACTTTTTTCAGTTGAAAACAAAGCTCAAATATGCATGCAAATAAGGCTAAGAAATGGATCAAAATAAAGCTTAAAAGAGGGAAAAAGTGTGTTACCCTTGAAGCTCAGCAAGACAGCAACTTCTGGACCTAAAACCCAACTCCTTAACCTCTGAAAATGGCCTCCAAGAAGTTCCAAGCAATGGTGGAAGGGTTAGGCTATGAGATGGTGTGCAAAGGTGCAAGAATAATACACCTTTTGAGCCAAAACAGAGAGATATAGAGAGAGATATATTGTATGCCTTCAACTAACTTCTGAACCCTCACAAAGGAGGGGGAGGCCCTCCTTTATAGCCAAAAGGGACCAAAGCTTCTCAAAGAAGCTAAAAACCAAGGTTGAAGATCCTCCATACACGTGTATGGAGGATCTAGTCTGTGCCTTCCAACTGGCACAGTTGGCAACAACTCACAGAGACAAAACTGGGGGAGGCAGGCCGACCAGTTCAGGTGGTCGGCCGACCACTTCCCCTGTTCGGCCGACCACTTCAAAAAGTTCAACTCAATGAAAGGTGGTCGACAGCCCCATTTGATGGTCTCTACATTGAATGCAAGCTAGTGGTATGGTGGGAGAGCAGCAAATGTGGCTCAAAGACCAAGGAGACCAGCTTCCTGACAAGAAAATCGGCTGGCGGGAGAAAAGTGGTCTCCAAGGAGAAAAGGTGGTCTCCCACCCTTGTACCACCTCCCAAACAATGAAAACAAGGTCCATGCCAAAAATGAACCAAGACTGATGCAAAATGAGGGTTCGGGGGTCAAAACGCGCAGCCGGGTGCCCCGAAAACAGGCTGTTAAGCATCGGAAGTGACTTGCAACCACAAAGGTGGTCTCCCGGGCCACAGTGTCCCTCTAGAGAGAGGAAGCAAGGTGTGTGCCAAAAACCGCGCCAAACAGAGAAAGTTAAGTGGTCCCGAACCGAGGCGCACGCCCGACGGCTCTGAAAATCAAAAACTGGTCTCCAAACGGGAAAAATGGCCTGCGACCACGAAAAGTAGCCTACGGCCACTGAGAGATGGTCTACAAGACCTCTCCCTCCCTCTGGGAAGAGAAAGCAAGACCTGGTCCACAAACCGAGGCAAAGAATAAAAGGGTCCCGAGGTCCGGGGGTAAGGACATCAGCCGAAACTCCGAAACCTCAGAACGAGCACAACATGTGCAATCACCGAGCGTTCAATCGATGACGTCTGAGTCTTAAGGTAGGTCAAAAATGGGGTGTCTACAGTGTTTACTTGTTCTTAACATGTATTTGGGATTATTTTGACATGGCATACCACTGTTTTGACTTGGTTTTGTCACCTCATGCATGCCTTATACACTTGTAGTGTATTTCTCACAAACTAGTCTTGTATGCTTTATGAAGTAGCATGTCTTTCTAGCTTGTTTTGAGTCCATTTCAGCATGTTCTTGGTGTTGTTTTACCATGTTATACCTCTGTTAAGGTTTGGTTTAATGGCCCCTTGCATGCTCCATACACTTGTAGTGTAATTCCATGAACTAGCCTAATGTGTATCATGCTTTAGACTGTTATTCTAATATGATTTTGGCTTAACTCTAAGAAGCTTTGTCCATGTTTTAGCATGATTAAGCTCTGATTTGTGTTGTCGTGTTCATGCATGCCATACTTTGTATGGCTATAGTGCATTCTAGCTTGTTAGCTTTGTGTTTTGAGTCCACTAGCATGCATTGCTTGGCCTCTTTGAATGATTTGGCATCATTTGTAATGTGATTTCAGTCCATGCTTCATGTTCACACACTTGCACTCGTCACTTATTCCATGCTTTGAATGGTTGGTCCATTATGCCTTAAACATGGGTCATTGTGTATGCCTTCATGCCTAAGCTTGCGAGCTATCATTTTAGAGTATTTTTGGGGTTATTTTTCCATGATATAACTCTGATTTTTGTTGGTTAAGTCATCTCATGCTTGGTCTTGATAGGTGTAGTGTAATCCTACCTTTTGGCCTTGTATGCATCATGCCTTATGCCCTTCATGCTAGCTTGTTTTGGCTTCCTTCCATGCATGTTTTAGACTCATTTTGACATGTTCTAGGACTATTTTGGGTTGCCCCAACCATATGCTTCATGTTTTGTATAGCTACAGTGTAAGTGCCTATGCTAGCTTTGAGTTTTGGGCACCATAGCATGCTTCACTTCCATCATGTACATGATTTGGCATCATTTACCATGACATTTCAGAGCATATAGGACTACCATGTTCTCACTTCTTTTACTCTTTAAGTGCCTTTGGGTGTTATGCATTGTTGCCTTGTTTGTAGCCTAGCATGCATGCCATCTTGCCTAGGTCCTTGAGCTCCCAACTTAGCATGATTTGGTCCTTGTTTAGACCTAATTAAGCTATGTCCATGATTGGTTCATGTATTTGTGCCATGTATTGCATGCCCCCTTTGTAGTCCTCTTTACTAGCTTTGTGCCTTAAGGACTCTAGTATGCATTGCTTGTATTGTTTGAGTGATTTGGCTTCATTTCATACTTTATTTCAGTACATGTAGTGTTGTTACACTTCCATGTTTATCACTCCTAGAGCACTCTTGAGGGTTGTGCTCTTATGCCTAGTTGATGGGCCAATGCATGTGCATGCTTGTCTTGATCTTCATGCCTTCTTTTAAGAGCATTATGGCAACTAATTTGGGCATGACTGAGGTCTATCCATTTTGGTTTAAGTCCATCGAGCATGTTATGTGAATGTTGTTACATTGCATCATGTTGTTGCATGCTTATGTTGCCTTGCATTGTGTATGCATGCATTAGAATTGTTTACATGTCATTGGCTTTGTTAAGTTGATCATGTCACATTGCATTGAGTGCTGCCATATTGTTCTTTACATTGTGTATGCCATGTCATTCTTTTCATTGTGTATGCCATGTAGTTGCATTGTGTTTTGCATGCCTTGCATTGCATGTTTGCATGTTTAAGTTGCATTGCATGTTTGCATGCTTGAGTTGCTTTGCATTTGTTTGGATTAGGTGTTAATCCAAACACGAGAAACGAGGGACGTTTCATACTTGAAGTGATGAAACGTGCCTCAATTCTCGGTCGTCGATGCTCTTGATCATACATGATAGAGTTATCGGCTTGATGTGTTTATGTGGGCATTCATTTTACATTGAATTATGCAATTTGGCTTCTCGGCCATCATGCATCGAGATGCGTGATTGGTGGCCCAAGGGTTGAGAACCGCACTCCCTTGAGCTTATGAAATGATAGGGAGGGTGGTTGTGCACACATATCTTGCAAATACATTGCCATGCCCTTTCTTGCTCTCTGTTGTAGCAAAAACTGGCCGACCAGCCAGAAAAACTAGCTGGCCGACCACTTTTTCTGGTCTACAGCAACAAAAAGTGGTCGGCCAGTGGCTAGAAACACCCCTAGGTGGTCGGCAGCCCTCCCACAGGTCCCCAAGGTGAGTTAGAAGCTTTTTGGAGCTTGGTGCAAGGTTCTTAGAACAATTGCAAACAGAGGCAAGTTGGGGCATCGCGACGGATTTCCGAACGAGGCGACCGGGCATGCATACTCTTCTCCCTCTGAGGACGTTGCTTTACTACTTTCCTTAACTAGTTTAGGCCTTGGTTCTGTACCTAAGTAGTTAATGCGTTTAGCTGCTTATTTGTGTTGTAATAACTAGTTAGTTAACTTGTAGGTTAATTAGCTTCGTTTTGTACTTAATTAGTTAATTAGTTTTGTGATGTAATAATTAGTTTAATTAGCTTAGATTAGGTAGTTACCTTCTTATTCAGACCCTTCGTCGAGAGGGCCAACTGTTGTAATAAGCGTGCGTGTGTGTGATACATGTCTTCCAACCTCCATTTCTTTCTCCGTTTTACTTAACCGCTTACGATGGTTAGTTTTAGGGCATGTTTCGATTAGCATACCTTATGCTTGCATTTGTGCATCCATTCATCTGTATTGCATGCACTGGGCTCGGTGTATCATACTAACTGCATTGTATTTCAATTCCAATTTGAATACATGTACCAAGTTGCATTTCATATGCCATTCTAGAATAGCCGAACCTAGTTTAGTTGCATTCTCGCATGTGTTGCATTAGCCATCTTAACATGAACTAGGACCATGCATGATTTCTAACTAGTTCTTTGTTTTGGCTTGGAGTACACTGTGAGTGTTTATATTTTAGAATCCCTACATGAGATGTGTATGCTGCCATGTTTAGCATGCTTGCCATGAGGCTAACTGCTTAAGTGTTTAACTGCATGAATACATGTAGATGAAGGTTGGTGTCATGACCCGAACCCGCCCCTATGGGTTAAGGACATAATCGGCCAGTAATCAAGGGATTACCTACAGCCTCAAACCATTTCAGACATAACTCAACAGAGTAAAGGGGCCAAACGGAAGCAATTTCAAACTTTTGCCCATAGAGTTGTGCTTATATGGCACATCATAAAAATCCATACATATACATGTTAATAACTTACATCAAAATATGTACTAACGCAAAGTTTTGTACATACAGGATCATTCAAGTCTAGGTCAGCCAAATCAAAACTATATACAAACGTATCCAAAGTCCTCGCCAACATGACAAAATATAATAAGATAGCAAAAGGGCGAAGACGAGTCTCGTGCGTGAGACGTGAGGGCTGACTCTTCAAAACTTGGTTGTTCCACACAAACTTCACTAAGGCTGGGTTTGGACCTCCCTTAGCTAACCTACGGACACATAAATGAGCGTGAGCGAAAGCCTAGCGAATAATATCAAATAAAGAAGATACATGAACAGTATTTAGAACAATATACACCAAATGGCCTTGGGCCCAATTCATATTTCTATCAGGCATATATATATGTGTGTGTATAGGTCAAGTGACTGCGATTCCCACACATCAAACGGCCTCGAGCCCAATTCGTTCATGTCATACGGCCTCTGGCCCATCCATTCTTTCATTCATGTCAAACTGGCCTTTGGCCCATTCATTCTTTCATTTATGTCAAACTGGCCTTTGGCCCATTCATTTGGCATAGCAACCATTTGTCCACCATTCAAATTAACAAACTTATAAGACTTACATAGAAGTAAGCAATTGGGCAATTAGCATACTTCAGATATCTTTATTAAGATATTACTCACAGTGAACGGCTGAATAATTTGCCCTGGAGCTCGACCCTACACATTCCATGAACACAGTGGGTCACAAACAATTCTATCTGCTTTTAATTCACATATTCCTCTTTAGGCTTCTTTCTTATTCTTTTAATTCATTCATAGTGCTCAATGCATGCCTAAGAGTACTTAGAAGTGAAAGGAAACGGAAAAGGAAACACAGAACACATTTACAAAATTTCAAAAACAGGAGTCCCCGCTCGAGCGGACCCATTAGGTCTGCAAAAGTTCTGGCTACCTCATTTTTACGCCCGAGCGTGAATTCGGGCGCTCAAGCTGTAGGTCATTCCACATAGCTCCCCGCTTGAGCGTGAACTTCCCTACTCGAGCGGACATCCATGACTGTAAAAATATTGGGAGCCCGCATTTTACGCTCGAGCGGTGGTTTCCCCGCTCGAGCGGACATCAAGAATTCTGGGTTTTCCAGAACTTGTTCTTGGGCTCAAATTCGACCTTCAAAGGTTCAAAACCCATAATTCTAGTTTCACAACATGCAAATACAATATACAGCACATGGATGTAAACAACATGAGGCCAATCATTCAAAATCATGGTCCAATTATTCAAAATTAATCATGGCGCATGCATTCAACTATCATATAAGCTCCATATCTTTAATAATCAAACACGCATATTAATTTTGACTTCATTTCTATTTCAAATGATGCAATTGGTGTTTATTCTCATGAAACTAAATAAAAACATGCTTGCATGTATGATCCAACTCTCAATCTTTCATAATTCACATATTACATGCTAAATTATGTAATTTCATAGGAATTCTGTACATGCATGCACACATGGACTTCAAAATCATCAAATACAACACAATTCTTGTTCTTGATCACCAATCAACTTTGAATTCAAAAAGTTACAATATTAAACTCATGAATTCCTAACCAATTACTCACCTAGAAGCTCAATCTTCCCAATTTATGATCAAATCTTGAGTGTGCCTTCAAGATCACCAGGTTCCCTAGCCAAATCTCTACCTTGAGCCTCCCCTCTCACTAAATTCGGCTCCTCTCTCTTTCTAGAGCATAATTTCAGATGTTGAGTTCAAAAGAAACAAAAATAAGGGTGTCTAATGGCCCTTTAAAAGCTCCCTCTCAATACATTTCTTTAATATTAAATAATTGGCCACCATGTCATTAATTTAATCTATTTAATTTGATCCGAATCAATTTTCAATTAAATTTCACTGTAGGCCTTAAAAATTACGCCAATCATAATGGCGTAGTTAATTTCGGTTTCTGTGGCCAATAAGGCCTTCAATTTAAATTCCAAAGCAGATAATCAAACAGATATTCCTACGGTGAACAGATAGAAATTCAAAACCACATATTTTTACATAAATGGCACACAAAATCATATCAAACACATAATCACATTCGTAATAAGGACCAATTAGCGTAATACGGAACAGGATTATCACAGTCTTTCCCCCTTTAGGAAGTTTGGTCCTCCAAACTTATTTTACCTTCGTCGGGAAACAAATGTGGATAGCGTAGTCGCATTTCATCCTCTTTTTCCCACGTGGCATCCGTCCCATAGTGTTCTTTCCATTTCACTTTCACCATTGGGATGGACTTGCTTCTCAATTGTTTCACCTACCAGTCAATGATTCGTTCTGGCCACTCGGCGTACTCCATATTTTCGTCAAGAGCTACCCGGTGATAATCAATTACATGAAACGGGTCTCGAAGATATCCCCTCAACACCGACACATGAAACACATTATGGATTTGCTCGAATCCCGATGGCAAAGTGACTCGATAAGCAACTGGGCCAAGCCTTTCCAGAATTTGAAACGGCCCAATGTAATGAGGTGACAACTTACCTTTCTTTCCAAATCTGACTTGGTCTTTCATCGGAGTCACACGGATAAACACATGGTCACCAACCTCATACTCAAGAGGTCTTCTTCGAACATCTGCATAATTCTTTTGTCGGTCCTGGGCTGCTTTGAGCCTTTGCTGAATAGTTTTGATCTTCTCAGAAGTGTCTTGCACAATTTCAGGCCCAAGTAAAGCTTTATCCCCGACTTCTGTCCAACAAATCAGTGATCTACACCTTCTACCATACAAAGCCTCGTATGGTGCCATACTAATGCTGGAGTGGAAGCTGTTATTGTATGCAAATTCTGCAAGTGGCAAATAATCTTCCCAACTCCCCTAAAAATCCAAGGCACACATCCTTAGCATATCTTCTAACGTCTGTATGGTCTGTTCTGATTGCCCATCTGTCTATTGATGGAATGCAGTACTAAATCTCAGTTCTGTTCCCATAGCTTCCTGCAAACTCTTCCACAATCTAAATACAAATTTAGGATCTCTATCTGACACAATAGACACCGGAACTCTGTATAAATGGACAATCTCATCAACATATATTGTAGCCAGTCTATAAGCATTAAATGTAGTTCTAACTAGTAGAAAATGTGCAGACTTAGTCAGTCTGTCAACTACAACCCAAATAGAATCCATACCTCGAGAAGTCTGAGGTAGACCGACAACGAAATCCATAGTCACATGCTCCCACTTCCTTTCAGGAATAGGGAGAGGTTGAAGTAGACCGCCTGGTTTCTAATGTTCAGCTTTAATTTGCTGACAATGGAAACATTTGGACACATATTCTGCAATCTCTTTCTTCATTTTAGGCCACCAATAACTTCGTTTCAGATCCCGATACATTTTATTGTTACCCGGATGCATAGCAAACACTGATTTATGGGCTTCATCCAAAACCCTTTTCTTTAGTTCCAAAATATCTGGGGATACACATTCAGTTTCGAAATCTCAACACTTCACCTTCGATACTGAACTCTGCTTTTGGACTTGTATCAAATTCATCAATCACTTTCTTGAGGAATTCATCCTCTTTTTGTTTTTGTTTAATCTCATCAATAATTGCCGGTTCAGCTGAAATAGCGGCTATCAATCCGCCCTATTCACACAACACCACTTCAATTTCAGACTTCTCAAAATCTTGCAAGATCTCTTTCTGTTCAGTAAGCAAGCAAGCCATACTTTCCGTTGATTTTCTGCTCAAGGCATCAGTAACTGTATTAGCTTTCCTGGGGTGATACTCAATCTCAAGATCATAATCCTTTATCAGTTCGAGCCATCTCCTCTATCACATGTTCAACTCCTTTTGCGTAAAGAAGTATTTTAGACTTTTGTGATCCGTGTAGACTTCGCATTTTGCTCCATACAAGTAATGCCGCCAGATTTTCAAAGCAAAAACAACTGCGGCCAATTCTGGATCATGTGCTGGGTAGTTCTTCTCATGTGGTCTCAACTGTCGAGAAGTATAAGCAATAACATTTCCGTTCCGCATTAGTATACATCCCAAACCTTTATAAGATGCATCACTGAAAATTACAAAGTGTTCCGTACCTGTGGGCAATGTCAATACTGGTGCAGTGGTTAGTCTTGTCTTCAGTTCATGAAAGGCAGATTCTTTTTCGTCATTCCATTCAAATGGTTGCCCCTTGCATGTCAGTTGGGTAAGAGGTACAGTGATCCTTGAAAAGTCTTTCACAAATCTCCTGTAATAACCGGCTAAGCCCATGAAACTGCGGACTTCTGTCACATTCGTCGGTGTAGGCCAATTCACAATTGCCTCTATCTTCTGTGGGTCCACTGAAATCCCCTCTTTGTTGATAACATGCCCTAAGAAAACAACTTCATCCAACCAAAACTCACATTTCTTTAGTTTCGCAAACAATTTCTTTTCCCTAAGTATTTGCAGGACAATTCTCAAATAATGTTCATGTTCAAGTCTATTCTTGGAGTATATCAAAATGTCATCAATAAAAACCACAACAAATTCGTCAAGGTAGGTTTTAAAAATTCGGTTCATTAAGTCCATAAATGCTGCCGGAGCATTAGTTACCCCAAATGGCATAACAAGAAATTCAAAATGACCATACCTCATTCTGAATGTGGTTTTCTTAACATCTTCTACCTTTACTTTCAACTAGTGATACCCGGATCTCAAATCAATCTTGGAAAACACTTGTGATCCCTGCAACTGGTCAAACAGGTCATCAATTTGAGGTAAGGGATATTTATTCTTTATTGTTACCTTGTTCAGTTCTCGATAGTCGATGCACAAACGCAAAGTTCCATCTTTCTTCTTTACAAACAACACTGGTGCACCCGACGGTGAAGTACTAGGTTGGATAAACCCTTTGTCAAGTAGGTCTTGCAACTATTCTTTCAGTTCTTTCATTTCAGCAGTAGCCATTCTGTAGGGAGTTGTGGAAATAGGCTAGGTGCCTGGCATAATCTCAATTGTAAACTCTATCTCCCTGTCCACCAATTCCCCTGGTAGTTCATTTGGAAACACATCTGGAAATTCTCTAACAATAGGGATACTATTCAATTCAACATTTATAGATTGTTCAGACAACACATAACACAAATAACCCTGGCACCCATTCCTGATCAGTTTACATGCCTTCATTGCAGATATTAAATAAGATGGAGGTACTACCCCGTTACCCACAAATACAATTTCTTCCTGTTCTGGTGGTCTAAACACAACCCGTTTTGTCAAAAAATCAATGGTGGCACAATATTTAGGTAACCAATCTATGCCCAGAATTATATCAAAGTGCCTAAAGTTCAAGGGCAACAAATCCACATACAAAATAGCATTCCCAATTCGCATGTCACAAAAACGATATATAGATTCACACAATACAGATTCCCCAAATGGTGTAGATACACATAGCAGATATGGCAATAATTCTAGGGGTCTACTCAGTCTAGATGCAAATGCACATGTTACGAAAGAGTGTGTTGATTCGGAGTCAATTAACACAAAAGCATCTTGATTACACATAGAAATAGTACCTGAGACAACTGCGTTAGCATTCCGTGCATCGCCCGGAACAAGCGCAAAAACTCTCCCTTGCCTCACAGTATCTCCGGTGGTAGTAGATCTCATAGTATTTCCTGGTTTTGGGATCGATGCAGTGGAACTAGCAGCTATCTTCCCACTATTCTGATTACAATCTCGAGCCATATGCCCTTGTTTACCAAATCTGAAACAGGCTCCTAACACACGGTAACAAACCCCACGATGCCTTTTAATACAAATATTACATATTGGGGATGTATCTCGGGAAGAATTCAAAGTACTTGAGGAGCCCGTGTTTTGCTTTTTTGAAAATTTCTTCTTTGAGAAGAAGCCTTGCCTTTTGTTGCCCTTCCAGTCAATTATTGACTTAGCATGGCCAGCTATGTTAGCTTTTGATATCATGGCCCGGTCTAGCACCCCAATATAGGTTTCCAGCTTCAAGACATTCACCCTTTCTAAAACGTCGCTTCGAAGCCCACCTTCAAAATGCCTCGCTTTCTTATAATCGGTATCGATCACATGTGGTGCAAACCTGGCCAATTCAGTGAATTTGGCTTCATACTCAGCTACAGTCATACTGTCTTGCTTTAGTTCCATGAACTCTGATACTTTCCTGTCTCGGACACATTGCGAAAAGTACTTATCATAGAAAATTTCCAAAAATTTGGTCCAGTCAACATCCTTATGATTCTCACGCATTAACATCCACCATCTTCTTGCTTTATCTTCTAGCATAAAAATGGCTAGAAGTACTTTCTGTGTCTCCGAACACATGAACACTTCAAACAACTTTTCGATGCCGAGAACCCATGCTTTAGCTTTCAACGGATCTAATCCACCATGAAACTGTGGCAGTTTCATTTTTTTAATCTCTTTGGTGATAGCTATTATTCGGTTATCATTCTGATTATCTGGCACAGGTGGTGCCAGAGGTGGAGGTGGAGGATGTGGTTGCTGCCACTGTTGTTGCCACTCTTGTTGTTGCCTCAATGTTTCTGCCATTTCCTGAATCAATCTTTCCATTCTATCCATTCTGACAGTAGAAGACTCCTCTATCTCATCACCTCTTGTTCTCACCATCTGATTAGACTTGCGTTATACTTTATACAAAAGATTCACAGGTATGTATATACTAAAGGGCATACATATTCAAATAATTTGCAATGCAAGCAAATCACAAACTTATAACACATAATTGTTCATATTAAAACATTTAAGCGCATTCTCGATGCTTTCAAATTCATACTCATCACATGAATGCATCCTAGATCTTTTCTAGACGCTTATTGCTCATCTGGACAAGTGTGTGAGTTATTAACTTGTGCTTTGATACCACTCTGTCATGATCCGAACCCGCCCCTATAGGTTAAGGACATAGTCGGCCAGTAATCAAGGGATTACCTACGGCCTCAAACCATTTCAGACATAACTCAATAGAGTAAAGGGGCCAAACGGAAGCAATTTCAAACTTTTGTCCATAGAGCTGTGCTTATATGGCACATCATAACAATCCATACATATACATGTTAATAACTCACATCAAAATATGTACTAACGCAAAGTTCTGTACATACAGGATCATTCAAGTCTAGGTTAGCCAATCAAAACTATATACAAACGTACCCAAAGTCCTCGCCAACATAACAAAATATAATAAGATAGCAAAAGGGTAAAGACGAGTCTCGTGCGTAAGACGTAAGGACTGACTCTTCAAAACTTGGTTGTTCCATACAAACTTCACTGAGGCTGGGTTTGGACCTCCCTTGGCTCACCTACAGACACATGAATGAGCGTGAGTGAAAGCCTAGTGAATAATATCAAATAAAGAAGATACACGAACAGTATTTAGAACAATATACACCAAACGGCCTTGGGCCCAATTCATTTTTCTATCAGGCATATATATATATATATATATATGTGTGTGTGTGTGTATAGGTCAAGTGACTGCAATTCCCACACATCAAATGGCCTCGGGCCCAATTTGTTCATGTCATACGGCCTCTGGCCCATCCATTCTTTCATTCATGTCAAACTGGCCTTTGGCCCATTCATTCTTTCATTCATGTCAAACTGGCCTTTGGCCCATTCATTTGGCATAGCAACCATTTGTCCACCATTCAAATTAACGAACTTATAAGACTTACATAGAAGTAAGCAATTAGACAATTAACATACTTCAGATATCTTTATTAAGATATTACTCACAGTGATCGACTGGATAATTTGCCCTGGAGCTCGACCCTACACAGTCCATGAACACAGTGGGTCACAAACAATTCAATCCGTTCTTAATTCACATATTCCTCTTTATGCTTCTTTCTTATTCTTTTAATTCATTCATAGTGCTCAATGCATGCCTAAGAGTACTTAGAAGTGAAAGGGAACGGAAAATGAAACACAGAACACATTTACAAAATTTCAGAAACAGGGGTCCCCGCTCGAGCATGCACTTCCCCGCTCGAGCGGACCCATTAGGTCTGCAAAAGTTCTGGCTACCTCGTTTTTACGCACGAGCGTGAATTCGGGCGCTCAAGCTGCAGGTCATTCCACATAGCTCCCCGCTCGAGCGTGAACTTCCCCGCTCGAGCGGACATCCATGACTGTAAAAATACTGGGAGCCCGCATTTTACGCTCGAGCGGTGGTTTCCCCGCTCAAGCGGACGTCAAGAATTCTGTGTTTTCCAGAACTTGTTCTTGAGCTCAAATTCGACCTTCAAAGGTTCAAAACCCACAATTCTGGTTTCAAAACATGCAAATACAATATATAGCACATCGATGTAAACAACATGAGGCCAATTATTCAAAATCATGGCCCAATTCTTCAAAATTAATCATGGCTCATGCATTCAACTCTCATATAAGCTCCATATCTTTAATAATCAAACATGCATGTTAATTTTGACTTCATTTCTATTTCAAATGATGCAATTGGTGTTTATTCTCATGAAACTCAATAAAAACATGCTTGCATGTATGATCCAACTCTCAATCTTTCATAATTCACATATTACATGCCAAATTATGTAATTTCATAGGAATTCTCGACATTCATGCACACATGGACTTCAAAATCATCAAATACAACACAATTCTTGTTCTTGATCACCAATCAACTTTGAATTCAAAAAGTTACAATATTAAACTCATGAATTCCTAACCAATTACTCACCTAGAAGCTCAATCTTCCCAATTTATGATCAAATCTTGAGTGTGCCTTTAAGATCACCAAGTTCCCTAGCCAAATCTCTACCTTGAGCCTCCCCTCTCACTAAATTCAGCTCCTCCCTCTTTCTAGAGCATAATTTCAGATGTTGAGTTGAAAAGAAACAAAAATGAGGGTGTCTAATGGCCCTTTAAAAGCTCCCTCTCAATACATTTCTTTAATATTAAATAATTGGCCACCATTTCATTAATTTAATCTATTTAACTTGATCCGAATCAATTTTCAATTAAATTTCACCATAAGCCCTAAACATTACGCCAATCACAATGGCATAGTCAATTTCGGTTTCTATGGCTGATAGGGCCTTCAATTTAAATTCCAAAGTAGATAATCAAACAGATATTCCTACGGTGAACAAATAGAAATTCAAAACCACATATTTTCACATAAATGGCACACAAAATCATATCAAACACATAATCACATTCGTAATAAGGACCAATTAGCGTAATACGGAACAGGGTTATCACAGTTGGATTGCTTGAATTGGAACAATTCATTGAAATCCGCAACTTAGCCTACTTGCGAGTAGCAAACTTCAAATCGTTTTCAAACAAACGAACATGCAATGTTTTGTTCCAACTTAGGCGATCTAGTCTATACTTGTATACTGTGCGCATCACATAGTAATTCTAGGTTAATAACTGCAATAAGAACACATGTTTTTTCAAAAACAAAATATCATGCTTAGTACAGGCCGATCTTTGATCGGGCGAGCAGGGGTTCTCATTGCATGACCTTCCCCTCTCGTACCCAAGTTCCCGAGCCGAAGCAACTTTGGCGATGACGGACACGTGGCCTTAGGCACGAGTCAGGGTTTCCTTAATTTCCCAAAAAATAAAATATTTAGGTGGCGACTCTGTATCTGGCAAAGTAGTCCATGTTTGGCACTTCTTTATTAAAATTAGTTTTCCAAAACGATTTGCCAGATTTGGACTCTTTGGTGATTTATCGGTCTCACATTGCACTTTGTGAGATTAGATTCAGAACCATGACATTGAGTCCGAACTGTAAAAGCCTAAGAACAAAACAAATTCGCGTCCTTGCCGCGTGGAGTCATGAGTTCTCGGGGGCGGTCTACACTCCTTGCCCCTAGTTTCGACGGAGCTAGCATCCGATTGATCAAAGTAGCTCAACGTCTGAAAGAGGGTAGTAGTCGCATGGGTTTGGCACTGGCCGAAACCTTGATGGCTTTGGATACTTTCTACCGAGGAGAGACCACCTCGCTGGCAAGGAGTCCACTACTTCTCCAAGTATTGTTTTCCACCCTTGTAATTTATGATTCTTGCATCACTCAACTATCATTCTCTATTTTTCTCTTATAACCCCTTTCCTTACATTCTCTCATCGTATACCTCTCCATTCTTTCATGTCTCTTATTTTTCATCCCTCCCCAGGTATGGCTTATGGATAAACTGCAAGTAGTGGCCCCTTGCCCCGAGTACTCGGCCCGAGTACTCGGCCCGAGCTTACTTCTTTCATCAATGGCTAGTGGATTTCCCCTCAGAGGATTTATGGTGTGATTGGATGTTCAGCCGGTCCATAGTTGACATAACTTGGCATTGCCCCTGGCTTAATTTGGCAGAGATGAGCTATAGCATGTCCTGACAGTCGGGTGTAAAGTTGATTGGCCCCTGCCATTAGTTTCAATTACACCTTGTCTGAGGAGTGTTTGGCTTGGCTCAAGGACGAGGCACAAGCTGGACTAACTTTAGCTGTAGGGACTTTCGCCAGTATGAACGGTGGGCACATGAACACTTGACTCATGTGCCCCTAGTTTTCTTGCTTTGATATTTCTTTTCAAGTTTTAAGATGTAAAAAGCAACTTTGATCTAAATCAAAGAGTTTGGAGAACGTACTTGTGTTAAAATCAATAACATTAAAGTTACGAGTACTGAAAATTTTCCATTCGGTCCCAAAAAAATGGTCCACGTTGTAAAAGGGTAAAATTTTGAACAAAATCAATTTTTATTAAAACGTTTCAAAATAATTTTCAAAAACGATCACCACTTGACACACACAAAATTGATCCTCAAGATGTACAGTCCCGAATCAAAAGAATTCATAACGGCCCATGATCACATATCACTGTTGTTCTGTACAATACTCAGCTTTTCTTCCCGAGATAAAGATCGCAACCAAACTAATAGAAAGTGAACAAGGATGACCTGATCAAGAAAACGAATACAACAGTTGAACCGGTGATGGTTACGACCGAGCTTCAGGATGAAGTTGCCTACGTATCCCAAAAAAATAGGAATTAGGCCTTACGTAGTTCGGTTCAGGTTCACTCGAGTACTAACTCTCTCCTCTTGCACTCTAACTTTTGCCAAAGTCACCCTTTAGGGTTTTCAACCTTGCAAGCTCAGTTTTTCTTTATTTCTAATTTTTCATGCTCTAACTTTTGCCTAGGTCACCCTTTCGGGTTTTAAGCCTAGCGAGCCTCTCAGGGGTAATATTACTTTAACTGGTCCATATTGATTAGTTACGAGAACTCCAGGCCATCCAAGTCCATAAGAATAACCGCCCTTCCTAACCTGATTGACTTGATGATGTAAGGACCAATCCAGTTTGATTTGAACTTGCCCTTAGGGTAATGAATGGGAGCTCGGTTGTCTTTCAGCACCATGTCCCCTTCTTGAAGATTTTTGGGCTTAACTTTCTTGTTAAAAGCCTTAGCAATTTTGCATTGGTAGCCCTGGACATGGTACATTGCCCTTAGTCTGCTCTCATCAAACAATATTAACTCCTCAAATCTACTTTGCTGCCAATCTGCCTCTATTATTTGACACTCAGCCATAACTCATAGCAAGGGCACTTCAATTTCGATCGCAAAACAACTTCCATCCCATAGATAAGAGAATAGGGGGTCGCCCTTGTAGATGTTTGGATTGAGGTTCTGTAGCCCCAAAGCGCAAATGGCAATTTATCTGGCCAGTCTCTGTACGTTTCCACCATCTTATGTAGAATTCTCTTGATATTTTTGTTCGTAACTTCGACAGCTCCATTGGTTTGTGGCCTGTAGGTCGATGACTTATAGAAAGCCACATTATATTTCTCAAGCAAGTCTATCACCTCTTTCTTGAAGTGTGTCCCATTATCGGAGATAATCTCATTGGGCACTCCATACCTACAGATAATATTGTTTTTGATGAACTTAGCCACATGCGATGCTTTTAGCACAGAGTAGGACTGGGCCTCTACCCATTTTGTGAAGTAGTTGATTGCTACCGGAATGAATTCATGCATGTTTGACTCTTTTGGCATAACTACTCAGATAACATCTATTCCCCAAACAGAGAATGGCCATGGTGAAGTCATGTTATAGAGCTTCGACGGCAGAATGTTCATGCGATTAGCATGAATATGGCATTTATGACATCACCAAACAAAACCAATACAATCCTCTTCCATGGTTGACCAGTAGTAGCCTTGTCTAAGGATCTTTCGGGCGAGCATCACACAATTCATGTGGGCCCCACACTCTCCTCGATGGATGGCCTCCATAAGGCGCTTTGATTCCTCTTCCTCAACACATAGCTTGTGCGTTCCCAGATAGCCTATTTTGTACAACCTACATCCGTATATGACAAATTGAACAGCCAGACGCCGTATTCCACTTTTGTCCTTGGCATTTGCTCTTAGCGAATATGCCTCCTTTTCCAGAAAATTCTAGATATCATAGTTCTAGGGGTTCTTGTCTGGAGCCTCGTCAATTGCGGAAATGCATGTACTTCTGTTCAATAATGATTGGACGCATCCTGACTCCCAATGGAATGTCTACCAAAGAAGATAGAGTTACTAGTGCATTAGTAAAACGGTCGTTCTTTTTTAGCAGATGGGTAAACGTTAACTTTTCAAACCTCGGAATTACCATATCCAAGACCTAATGGTAAACCTTCATTTTCTCCTCTTTAACCCGCCAATCTCTGTGGGCTTGAGACACAACCAAGTTCGAATCCCCGATGACATCCAACCTTTTTGCCCCTAGTTCCAGGGTGGCTTCTATATCAGCGATACACACCTCATACTCTACTTCGTTGTTGGATACTTTGAACCGGAGTTTGAAGGCTAAGGGTATGTGGGAGTCATCAGGTGCTATCAGCAATACACCGATCCCATAACCGTACTGATTAGCTGCTCTATCATAGTACATCGTCCACATTTTTTTCCTCTATTTGCGGAATATTCTCATCTAGGAAAAGGTACTCCACCACTTTATCTCCCTCTACTTGGTGATCTACCTGGAATTTCACTATAGCTCTCCCTTTAACCGACTTGCGTGTAACATATGTGAGATCAAATTCGGAAAGAAAAAGCAACCAACGGCTAGCCTACCCGTAAGCGTTGGTTTCTCAAAGAGATATTTGATGGGATCTTATCTCGAAACCAGGATTACGAAGTAAGCTAACAGGTAGTGCCTCAACTTCTGGGTAGCCCATACCAAGGCTAAACAACATATCTCAAGGGGAGTGTAACGAGTCTCATAATCCAATATTTTCTTGCTCAAGTAGTAAATGGCTTTCTTCACCTTGGCCTCCGACTCCTGAGCTAACATACACCCCATAGTTGAGTTTGTCACTGGCAGGTACAAGATCAACAGTTTTCCCGATTCTGGCAGTGATAACATAGGTGGATTCTGCACGTACTGCTTGACCTGTTCAAAAGCAAACTGACAGCGATCGTCCCATTGAAACGTCTTTTCTTTCTTCAGGAAACCAAATAATAGTTCACAAGTCAAGGTTAGTTTTGAAATAAACCGCCTTATGAATTGCACTTTACCCAGAAAGCCGCGCACCTCCTTTTCAATCCTTGGTGGTGGAAATTCTAAGATGGCTTTGATTTTGAAAGGATCTACCTCAATTCCTCTCTGTGTGATTAAGAATCCCAGCATTTTTCCTGTTGTTACACCGAAAGTGCATTTTTTCGGGCTTAACCTCAATCTATACTCTCTGATCTGCTGAATAAATTTCTCTAAGGCAGTGTATTGGCCTTCTTGATCTTTGGATTGGACGATGATATCGTCCACGAAAACCTCAACCTCTTTGTGGATCATGTCGTGCAGAATGGTAGTTACAGCCTTCTGATAAATGGCCCCAGTATTCTTCAACCCAAATAGCTTGACTCGATAACAATAGGTGCCCCACGGAGTAGTGAAGGCGGTTTTCTCCTTATCCTCAGGTGCCATCAGAATCTGGTTATACCCGAAAACCCCATCCATGAAGCAGAGCAATGCATGGCCCGCGATGAAGTCTATCGACTCATCAATATGCGGCAGTGGAAAATCATATTTCGGACTAGCCTTATTCAGATCCCTGAAGTCGACACAGACTCTGATTCTACCATCCTTCTTTAAGACTAGAACAATATAAGCCAACCACGTCGGATACTCAAATACCAGTAAAACCCTTAACTCAATCTATTTGGTAACTTCTTCCTTGATCTTCAAAGCCCAATCTGGGTGAACTCTACGCAGTTTTCGCTTAATTGGCCGGGCCTTAGGGTCGAGAAGGATCCAATGCTGTACAATCTCAAGATCGATTCTAGATATGTCTTCGTAGGGCCACACGAAAACATCTTTGAAATTTTTTAATAAAGTGATTAAACGCTCGCGTTCCTCCGAAGACAGTGTGGACCCGATCTGGACCAGGCAAGGATCTTCCTCAGTACCCACGTTAATTGATACGATTTCATTTGTACAGGGCTTAACACACCTCTCCTCCTCACGATCAACCAAGTTTTTCAAAATTTGAGGAATTTCTTCCTCTTCGTTTATGTCAAAATTTTGAAAATTAAGATCAATACAACAAACCAAAGGCACAGAGAAGTAGGCAACATTTATAGCATTCCCATTCAAAAAGTCTGGATCTTTAGTTACAATGGACTCAAAAGAAAAAGAAAAAGAGGACCGGGACAGGACTTTGGCATTTACCAATCCCGGAGATGCCAGACTCTAAAGAACTCGAATCTGATTTCGACTTCACAGACTCAGTGGAATCAGACTCGTACTCACTATCCGATTCAGAACTGCTGATGACACCTTGCTCGAACTTCCAGACTAGGTGTGGAGCCTCAAACACATCCACAATAAGATTTGAGAAATCCGCCATTGTGGTATCCCCGATCATTGAGATAGTAAAACTATCCCCCAAGTTGGTGGTCTCAACTCCAGCAATAGAACTCATCAGTAAGTTAGCCAGTGCCTTTCCCAATAGCTCTTCCTCTTCAATGTCTAGGTTTATAGTCCTTCCTTGATCCGTACTAGGGCTTAGGTTTGCTTGTTCATTCTCCTCTTCTGATAACTAGTGTTTGAAAAAGATCTCAAACCTCGGATACTTTGTTTTTGTTTCCCAATCATACCAAGGCTTTAAGAATCCACAAAGGGGGAAGTCTTCCCCTTGGAGGACAAAAATCCATTCAAGGTCCCCTATATTAGTTTGTGAACTAACTCATACTACTTTCTAGTCCTCTTTGCATTCAGCCTTTCTCTCAACTTCTGCCCTTTCCTTTGCCAAACTACAACAGTAGGTTTGTATCTCAGCCCAAAAGCGTAGGGATTATGACTCATTTTCCTAACGACAATACCTCCCTGCCTGCCGCTTTTACCTAGCCCTGATCCGGGCACATGCCCCTATTTGTTCATCATATAGATTGACTGGACATTCACATTCCCCTCGTCTTCTGCCATGATGGTTTGGACCAACTGGGACCAGAGAGAAGCTAGAAAGGAACATGTCTTCTTTCCCATGTATGATTTCTAATAAGCGCGTAGTGGTTCCTTAGTGAGGATGGATCGCAGAGTTACCGTACATAGTGGCAATCTCGCCTTTAAAGGGGTACTTTACTAATTGATGGACTGTTGATGATACAGCCTTCATCTGATGTAGCCAGGGCCTTCCCAGTAGTAGGTTGAATGTGGCCGGAACATCCATCACATGGGATTCCACCTCATGTTCGGACGGACCGATCAAGACATTGCTCTTGAACATTCCCATAACATCCCAACTTGTATTGTCAAAAGCCCGGACAGCTTGGGTCGTGGGTGCAAAGTCAATCGGCCTCAAACCGATGGCATAGGCAGTTTTGACAGGACACACATTGATTGCTGATCCAATATCAATTAACACCACCAGAATCCATTTTTTCTAACTTTCCAAGGTTACATACAAGGGACGATTTTGGTTGGCACCCTCGGGAGGAAATTCTTTATCCGTGAAAGATATTATTGGCATAATGTCCCTAGAGGTGACCAGCAACACCAATTGGTCAGCGGTGGTGTCACTGAGCAGTTTGGTTCGGTTCGTTGCTTCAAGCAGGGCTTGTTGTGCTCCCGAGACACCATTATTAGTCCCTAGATGGATGTGTTAGCCTGGATCTTCTTTAGGTGTTTCAAGACTAGATTTTCCTCAGTATCCTTCTCCTTTGCTTTCTCAACCTCTTTGTTGGAAGATTTTAGCTGATCTAAAGTCAGGGGTTTAAAGTACCAACCACTGTGGGTCAGATGATTAATCTCATTAGTATACCACGTATCATCTGGGGTATCAGCTTTCTAACCTTCATCAGTGTATGCATTACTTAGGTCGCTGTCTTCCCACCACTCCCCCGAAGTCATGATCAGACTTCTATTTGGAGCATATTAACATCACGCGCCCCATCATCATACCATTCTTCTTTCACCACAACTCGGGTTTCAACATCCCGGTACTTTCTGAGTTTTCTCAATAGCCTCTTTCGGTCATTGGGATCCCATTCAACTTTTCTGGTTATCTGGGCGTCACCCACCGTTGTTTCAGGTTCTTCTTTCCCTTTTCTTTTGCTTTGTTCTACAGCTATCTTTGCTTGGATCTCCTCTATCCTTTCCTTTTGAAATTGTTCCAATGCCTATTCCTTCTCAATAAGAGGTGCAGCCTTAGCCTTCCCTTAACAGTAATTTTCTCTTCTATCCTAGTATTTCATGTTTATTCCTGCACATTTGAATCTTCCTCACTCAACCATCCGTTACTTGTTTCTAGCTGGCTAGAATCCCTCCATCCTATCTACACATAGCTTGTATCTTCTTCCTCGAAGAAGTAAAGATCCTCCAGATCTTCTTTCAATTTGGCCAGATCCTCCTCTAGGTTTGCTAAGTCATTTAGGCCTTGTTTGGGCCATTCATTCTGATTCTGTGCCATTTGGTCTTTCCCTATAGCATTAATGCTAAGAAAGTCCAGTAGTATAACCACTGGCTTTGGTTGATCGATGGCCACAATGTATAAATTGGGATCGTACTCATTTGTAAGCGAGACCCCCTTCTCTATGACACGGGTATCAGACAACCCTGTCTCCAGTGCATTCTTCTCTTTCTCTGCTTTTACTGCCACGGGCCTGGGTTGAGTTTATGGTGTTAGATCCATCATGCACATATCTATACCTTTTGGAATAACCACCTTCGATTTTGGTGGGTGAAATGAGGTAAAGTGGGTGATAATGTATGGACGTGGTTAATATTTTTGGGCGGGGAGACTTGGCTATGTGCAGGAAGTGTGTTGGTTATTACGTTCGGTTTGGAAGGTAAGTGGATGACTTTGTTGTCAATGAGATCCTGGATCTCATGAAGTAGATGGTAGCACATATCTGTGGGATGGCCATGTTGTTTGTGGAAGATACAATACTGGGTGGGGTCATGTTTGGATGGCAATGGGTCTGGCAGTGAACGAGGATCAAGAGGCTTGAGATACCCATTTTACATTAACAGCTTGAGGGCATGGGTTGGGCTCATATGGAGGGGAGTAAAACCTCTTCAATTCCAAGGTGGACCGGTACTTTGTGAAGGTTGTGAGGTTGTAGTAGTAGCAAAGGGATTAGCCATCTTGGTCGTTGTGATGACATTGCTAACATCTACAGGCTGCGGAATAGTGGTACTGCTAGCATTGGTATTCCAAGAGAACGGCCTTCTTCCAGGTTCACTTATTCCATGGATGATACCCTTTTTTAATGCACTCTTGATCTGAACCCCCAGCTTGTGTAAGGAAGCAAATATGGACAATGGTGCCACTATCATTCTCTGTAGCATGTCTAGCTCAAGGTTCTAGATCCTTAGTCGAACTTGTTCTCTCTTGGCAGGCCTATTTGTCATTCAGGGTGCCTTGGCTCTCCACCAGACGACAAAATCAATGAATGATTCTTTGGGGTTCTGGGTAGTAGCCTCTAGCTCACTAATGGTTACTTCTATCTGAGTGTTATACGAATACTAATTGACAAACGCCTCAAATAGCTCCTCCTAATTCTGTTTTGTAGAGTCCTCCAACTTAGTGTACCAGATGGCCGCCACATTAGATAGGGTTCTCCCAAACAACGAAAGCTTCTGTGCTTGAGACAAACCCATGGGCCTCAATACATCGGAAAACAACCGAACATGAATGATTGGATCCCCACTCCCATTGAATTTGTCGATGTAGGGCATCTTAAATTTTTCTGGTAATCTGACCAAAGCCTCAGTGTACCTATCTTTGATATCTGGAATGGAGTTGAAGCCCTGGGATTTCTTCAATGCTTTCTCCAATCTAGCAATCTTGACCAAGGCGGGATCAATTTCATTGATATCAAAAGGAAAAATCGCTGGAAGAGGTTGAACCAGAGGACGATAAGTTGGAGTTGGGGGAAACATGTCCTGAGGATCTGGGACTGGTAGATTTTCTACAGGTGGGGGTAGATCCGGGTTTGGCTGAATAGTAGGGATCGGGTGCACAATTAATGCTGATGCCCCATATGTGTGCCGTAGGTCAGCAATGACTTTATCTTGTGTAGCCATCCTCTAGTTTACAGTGTCCATAGTCCTTTGGAAGGCAGTCATCATGGCATCAAATTCGTCTGTGTTCTGTGCTGTGCTTTGTGCCATTGCCAATCTGGATGAACTTGATGCTGGTGAATTGATTGACTAAGAATGGGTTGGTGTTTGTGGAGTGCTTTGTACTGATACTATTGATCGTCTATTTTATCTCTGTCGAGTGACTAGAGGAAGTGAGACTAACACGAGCTAGCCACCAACAAAGTCCTGAGCTTTACACAGCCTACCGAAACGAGTCCACACAACTTAGGGAATATCGGGTCTTTCTGAAGCTATGATGGTGAACTACCTAGCAAAAAGAAAGAAAGAAAAACAAAATCCAAATCGGACAACACTTCGGCCCCAACTCACAACAGTCAGAACAAATAGCTGAACTATAATCCCCACTAAACTCTGTTTTCAAACGTTAAACTAATATCAACCATCCTGTACAGTCTCACTGCAAAAGCACGTATCAAGTAAAAAAAACCAAAACACCCCTATGAAGGGGTAAGGTTACCCTATCCTAGATTTTTGGCATGTTCTAGGCTGCATTAATTCAAACAACGAGTTTCACAACATCCTGCAAATGGGTGGCATCCTGTCTTAAGTTAGAATAGTCACTATAGCTTCACTATATACAACTAGGTCGAATGGTCAAAAAGGTACCTCAGCAAAAATACCTAAAATATTCACATCATGAGTTTCAAGTCAAGTTCTCTCCATAGCAGAGTCACCAGAAACTGTAGCCCGACTTTATGCACTCCTTTCGGAAGGCAAATAGCCCTTGTGGTTTTGAATCTGATTTCACAAGTGCAATGTGAAATAGTGAAAACACAAAAAGAGTCCAAATCTGACAATTCTTTTTGGAAAATCAATGTTTTGAATCAAATGCAAAAAATGGACTACTTTATCAGATTATAGAGTCGCCACCTAAATATTTTTGGAAAATTTAGAAAACCCGAGACTCGTGCCAAAAGCCATTAGTCCGTCATCACCAAAGTGTCTTGGCTCAGGAACTTAGGTATGAAAGGGGAAGGTCATGAATTGAGCACCCCACTCACCCAATCAAAGATCGACCTCCTCTAATCATGATGTGTTTTTTTATTTACATTATATGCTATTGTTCTGATTTATTAGCTATTTTTATTATGTGATGCGCACACAAGGTATAGACTAGTTTGCAAGATTTGGAACACTTGATTTCATGTTTCGTTTCGAAACTGTTTTGTGGATTTGCCACTTGAAAAAGTGGGCTAAAATGGACATTAATCAAGCCATCCCAATTCAAGCAACTAGCCTTCATCCACAGGCATTCAAACAATTATATCATTTAAGCAATTAGCCTCATGGTATTCATGCTTTGACATGGCAAAAAAAATATTCAATGCAACATGCTAAAACAATAAAAGCTCACCTAGTAGTCCGAGCCAAAACAGGCGAAAGAGTTAGGAAAAATATGCATGTTCCTAACTTATGCAATATGACTAATGCAATGCACACATTATGTATTTTATAGGCTCGGCTATGAGCATGGCATATGATTGTATTCCAGACATGCGAGAGAGTACGTATTCAAGTAATGAGTTTTGAACATTGATATTGGGTTAGTATGATGAGTCGGGCCTTGGATACATGCAAGACAAATGGATGCGAAACATGGAGTATGTTAAAAAAAAAGTGATGTTTGTATACTAACCATCATAAGCAAGTAAGTAAAAGAGAGAAAGGCGTGAGATTGGAAGACATACAACTTATTACAACATTACCCTCATGCAAGAGGGTGCGAATCAAAGTTCAAAATTCCGAATTAAACTAATTATTACAAAACCGAATGAATAAATAAGCGAGGCTAATTAACTAGCTAATCATGCTATTACAACAAGGATAACCATGATAAATAAACTCACTATTTAAACTAACTAACTACGACAATTACAAAGGGGCAATAATAATTACAACATTAATAATTAATGAGACTAATTACAATAAACAACATTGAATAAATTAATTACAATGATGATCATGATGTAAGCGAGGATGCGAAGGGATTGTATGCACATGCACAATGTTCAAGAACAGCTCTGTCTACCCCTGGTTTGCTCTGTTTCACCTCAGCCACTGCCCTTTGTTTTCTGCAAAAATACACTACTGACTAAACATTGAGGACCGGTCGGCCCTCAATGAAGCCTGGCCGGGCCAAAACAAGGCCGGTCGTGCCTCAAATTTATGCGAAATTTTGTTTCGTGTATTGAAGTGAAAACAGTGCAGAAGAGTGTTGTGGACTCTATTTGTCCCTCTCACACTTCTCTGTCATAGGAAACCCTCGAAAGAAGGTTAGAATTGTTTCTAAAACCATCAACGAGCAAATTGATTGCTTGATGATTTCGATGCACAACTTTAGACAAAAATCAATAAATTGAATGAATAACAACCACACATCCCTCCTATCATGGAGTGAACTCAAAGAGGGAGGTAGAGATGCTTCAAGATCCATCAAAACATCATGAATTGATGTTGGACAACCCTTGACACAACGGATTTGGCATAACGTCCGCCCAAACCCCAAGCAAGAAAATTTATTTTCTTTCTGTGAGTTGGTTCATTTTAAGCCAAATTCATTAATCTTTACCATTCTTTAATCCATTGAGTCCAAGGTGATTGTTACGTCCACTAAGTGAGAAATATGTCAAACGGGAGGTGATTCTCAACATGAAAAAGAGACTACACCGTTGGCAATGAACCTCCATAGAGATTAAGCCATTAAGCATATATCACTAGTTCACGCTTTGAACAACCATCAACCGATTGAAATAGCTCTCAAATGAAAGAGATGAATGGCAAGTTGATTATTAAAATGAGGTTCTTAAACATGGAAATAAATTGAAGAAAAGCTTAGAACAATATACTACAAGCTATGTATGCAAACTTATGAGACAACAAACAAGCTAATCAAAGCATGAACTATTTAAATAACTTAGAACAGCCCTCTAACAGCCCTCAAATGATGAAAATTAGTGGCTAAAAATGCAAGAAAAGAGCCTAAAAAGCTAAACAACAAAGAGGGGAAACAAGTCTAGTAAACAAGAACAAGGAGAGGTGGCTAACCGCTCCACCTTTGAAACCTTAAAGCATGGGTTTTTAGCCTTTTTAAACTCTGAAAATCAGTGTAGAGAACAATGAAAAAGAGTATAAGAGTAAAGGTTTGAGCTATAGGTAAAGGTGTAGAAAGAGGAAAATCTCTTTGTGCTTTTAGTAGCTCTTCAAACCCAAACTTAGACACTTAAAATATGATCAAAACAACACAAAACAATAAGAACTAGGTAGCAAATGAAAGAAATGAAAGAAAGAGAGAAGATAACAAGCTTATATCTCTCAAGGGATTAAGCTTTTTGTTTGTGATCAAACTAAGCTCCAACACACTCTCAAACTTGAATTATGGTGTTCAAAGCTCAACCAAGGTTACTAGACTAAGGTATGAAGGTGTGTATGGTGTATGGATATGAGTTCAAGGTGGTAGGTTAACTCAAAGTGTTGCTTCCACAAAAAGAAGGAGAAGTAGGAGCTCTCAAGGTGATATAATGGCTTTCTTGAAATTTTTCAAGCCTTAAAATAGAGGTATATGGTCATTTCTATAGGATTTGAGCCAGAAATATCATAAATATCTTCAAAAATTGATAGCTGGCGGCCTTTCCCCAGAACAGTGTTTCTCACTACCAAGGCTCGGTCAGGCTTCAATGAGACACGGCCGGGCCTCAATGAATTCCCCTGTTTTTCTATTTCAGCCTCAACATAGGGTGGCATAAGGCGTAAAAATGAATTTCTTAGGTATGATCAGTGGGAACATAAGAGGTTTGGGATTGTTTGGAAGCTTAAACAAGGCTTCTTCGTTGAGACCTCGAACCACGCATAATACCCCCTTCATTATCGAGTGTACCGGGCAAAGCGCTCGAGCCTTGTGGGCAGTCAAAAATGGGGTGTCTGCAATACGACATACAAAGTATGCCATTAATGTTTAATTTATTACTTTTTACAACTTTACCTGCATGTCGTAAATGGTATTCAACTTTCCACAGCATGTCATATAACAGCATTTGTATGCATGCTGTGAAAAAGTTTTTACAGCATGCATTGCAAGCCGTAAAAATTCAATTTTGTTGTAGTGCCCCTAATTTCTTTGAAACCTAAGTTGAGAAAGTAGTTTATTGTTGAGAATGATTTCTTTACCTTTGAAATTAAAATAAGATACCTTAAATTATGAGTTATTGCATATACCAAAGACTGTAAATTGTTGGCAATTGGTGAAAAAATTTATTATTGTACACTTATTTCGAACCTAGGGTTTTTAACCAACCTTGGCCATCTATATCCTTTCACAAGAGTAGTGCATCTCTCTATAATACATTGATATATCTCTCAACTCTTTCATATTATGTTTATTTTTAATAAAAAACAAAAATCCACATTTACTGTTGTCTCTCTCTCTCTCCACTCGTTCTACTCATCTCTTCATTGTTGAAGAAAATATATTCCATTGATGTCTCTTTCTTTTTCTCTTCATTAATCTCTCTCCCTCTCTACAATGTCTCTCTCACTTTGAACTGTTCGATCTTGTCCCCCCAAACATCTTTCTCTTCATCCAAAAGCCTTTTTTTTCTTCAACCTCCCCACTGTCTCTTCAATCTGTTTCCCGCAACACATTAATGGGAGTGTCAAATGGCATATATCCATCATAGTAGATCAATGGCGAAAACTTTAAATTTTTTCCATAGTGGCTCACGATGGCGTTATAATACGATAGCGGTGGCGCTAATCATGGTGGCGGTGGCTTCGAACTATGGTAAGTTGTTGGTCTCTCATACATTCTATTCCTTATTTCTTTCATATATATATATATATATATATGCTTCACTTAATTTAGAGTCAAACATGGAAGTTATTAGATATGTGTATTTATAATGTTTGGAAAGAAAAAAACATGCAAAGAAAGATTGCCAATTTTTCCTAAATTTTTTACCGACCGAAATCTAATTGTTGAAGGGATTTTTGAATGATATGGTTTCATACTATTGCTTGGTCGATTATGGTTCAAGAAATTTCTAGCGCGATATAGTCAATTTCGATGGCAAGTAAAGGAAGAACTTGAGCCGAACCAACCCGTGAACGCCTCTAGTGACCTTAACATTGCAATTTAAAACATCCAAAGCTGCCTTACATATATCCCTTCACATAATGTGCTAAAATCTCTACAAGAAGAGAGCAACTTTAAGCTATGGTCCAAGCGCCTTTGTGTGTCAATTTAGTGCAATTGATACTGCCACTTTAGAAATTAGACTTAAATTAACAAGCAGAGTAATCTATTTACTCTGCTTAAATGATTAAGGAGTCGATATCCAATTTGCAATGATCTATTCCTTTTTGAATAGGCCACTTTGCCTTTGGATTCTATTCAATTTCTTGAAAGATGTTATTAATTGTAGTAAATTGACATGAAACATTAAAGGGTAAATTGATATAAAGAAAACTACAAGGACTAAATTTACGCAAATGACAAATTATAAAGACCATGAGTATAATTAATCTCCCAAAAATGGTTGGAAATATCACTGATCACATTTGTTTTTAAAACCAAATTTAGATGACCATTATTAACCAAGACTCTTGAGCATGCTGTGGACACCCCATTTTTGACCGCCCGCAAGACTCGAGCGCTTTTCCTGGTACACTCGATGATGAAAGTGGTGTTGTGCGTGGTTCGAGGTCTCAACGAAGGAGCCTTGTTTAAGCTTCCAAACAATCCCAAACCTCTCATATTCCCATTGATTATACCTAACAAATCCACTTTTACACCTTGTGTCACCTTGTATTGAGGATGAAACAAAAAAAGAAGGAAATTCGTTGAGGCCTGGCCATGCCTCATTGAAAGTCAGTCGTGGCTATTAAGGGCCAGCCTGGCCCTGGTAGTGAGAAACACTATTCTGGGCGAGAGGTCACCAGCTGTCCATTTTTAAAGATATTTATGATATTTTTGGCTCAAATTCTATAAAAATGACCATATACCCCTGTTTTGAGGGTTAAAGAATTTCAAGAAAGCCAGAGCTCCTTCTTCTCCTTCTTCTTGTGCAAGCAACACTTTGAGTTAACCTACCACCTTGAACTCGCATCCATACGCCATAAACACCTTCATACCTTAGTCTAGTAACCTTGGTTGAGCTTTGAACACCATAATTCAAGCTTGAGAGTGTGTTGGAGCTTAGTTTGATCACAAACAAAAAGCTTACTCCCTTGAGAAGTATAAGCTTGTTATCTTCTCTCTTTCTTTCATTTATTTCATTTGCTACGTAGTTCTTATTGTTTTGTATTGCTTTGATCTTATTTTAAGTGTTTAAGTTTGGGGTTTGAAGAGCTACCAAAAGAGTAGAGAGAGTTTGCTCTTTCTACTCCTTTACCTATAGCTCAAACCCTTACTTTTACACTCTTTTTCTTTGTTCTCTACACTAATTTGCAGAGTTTAAAAAAGGCGAAAAACCATGCTTTGAGGTTTCAAAAGTGAAGGGGTTAACCACCTCTTCTTGTTCTTGTTACTAGCCTTGTTTCCCCTCTTTGTTGTTTAGCTTTTTAGGCTCTTTTCTTGCATTTTTAGCCACTGATTTTAATCACTTGAGGGCTGTTCTAAGTTGTTTAAATAGTTGATGCATTGATTAGTTTAGTTGTTGTCTCATAAGTTTGCATACATACCTTGTATTATATTGTTCTAAGCTTTTCTTCAATTCATTTCCATGTTTAAGAACCTCAATTTAATAATCAACTTAACATTCATCTCTTTCATTTGAGAATTGTTTCAACCGGTTGATGTTTGTTCAAAGCGTGAACTAGCGACTTACATTTAATGGCTTAATCTCTACGGAGGTTCATTGCCAACGGTGTGGTCTCTTTTTCATGTTGAGAATCACCTCCCGTTTGACATAATTCTCACTTAGTGGACGTAACAATCACCTTGGACTCAATGGATTAAAACATGGTAAAGACTAATGAATTTGGCTTAAAATGAACCAAGTCATATAAAGAAAATGATTTATCTTGCTTGGGGTTCGGCCGGACATTACGCCGAATCCGTTGTGTCAAGAGTTGTCGAACATCAATTTATGATGTTTTGATGGATCTTCAAGCATCTCTACCTTCATCTTTGAGTTCACTACATGATAGGAGGGAGGGGTGGTTGTTATTCATTTCATTTTTTGATTTTTGTCCAAAATTGTGCATCAAAATCATCAAGTAATGAATTTGATCATTGATGGGTTTGGAAACAATTTTAACCTTCTCTCGAGGCTTTCCCATGACAGAGAAGTATGAGAGGGACAAATAGAGTCCAAAACACTCTGTCTGCACTGTTTTCACTTTAATACAAAAACAGAGTCTTGCACAAATTTGAGGCACGACCAAGCCGGCCGGTCCTCAAGGTTTGGTCAGCAGTGTATTTTTGCAGAAAACAGAAGGCAGTGTCTGAGGTGAAACAAAGCAAGCTTAGGGCAGACAGAGTTGTTCTTAAACATTGTGCCTGCGTATGCATGCAACCCTTGCGTATCCTCACTTACATCATGATCATCATTGTAATTAATTTATTCAATATTGTTTATTGTAATTAGTCTCATTAATTATTAATGTTGTAATTATTATTATTGTCCCTTTGTAATTGTTATAGTTAATTAGTTCAAATAGCGAGTTTATTTATCGTGGTTATCATTGTCGTAATAGTTAGCTAGTTAATTAGTCTCGTTTATTTATTCATTTGGTTTTGTAATAAGTAGTTTAATTCGGACTTTTGGACTTTGATTTGCACCCTCTTGTACTAGGGCAATGTTGTAATAAGTTGTATGTCTTCCAACCCCACGTCTTTCTCCCTTTTACTTACTTGTTTATGATGGTTAGTTTAGAAACATCATGTTTTTTTTAGCATACTCCATGTTTCGCATCCATTTGTCTTGCATGCATCCAAGGCTCGGCTCATCATACTAACCCAATATCGATGTTCAAAACTCATTACTTGAATACATGCTCTCTCGCATGTCTTGAATGCAATCATATGCCATGCTCATAGCCGAGCCTATAAAATACATAAAGTGTGCATTGCATTAGTCATATTGCATAAGTTAGGAACATGCATATTTTTCTAATTATTTTGCTTTGTTTTTGCTCGGAGTACTAGGTGAGCCTTTTTGAGCTCTACCATGTTGCATCGAATGTTTGTGTTGCCATGTGAAAGCATGAATACCATGAGGCTAATTGCTTAAATGATATAATTTTTTGAATGCCTATGGATGAAGGCTAGTTGCTTGAATTGGGATGGCTTGGTTAATGTCCATTTTAGCACACTTTTTTCGAGTGGCAAATCCACAAAACAATTTCGAAACAAAACATGAAATCAGGTGTTCCAAATCTTTCAAACTAGTCTATACCTTGTGTGCGCATCACATAGTAAAAATAGCTAATAAATCAGACAAGAGCATATAATATAAATAAATAACACATCATGATTAGTACAGGCCGATCTTTGATCGATCGTGTGGGGTGCTCAATTCATGACCTTCTCCTCTCGTACCTAAGTTCCCAAGCCGAGACACTTTGGTGATGACTAACAAATGGCCTTTGGCATGAGTCTTGGGTTTCCTAAATTTCTCAAAAATATTTAGGTGGCGACTCTGTAATTTGGCAATGCAGTCCATTTTTGACATTTAATTCAAACATTGATTTTCCAAAAAGAATTGCTGGATTTGGACTCTTTTGTGTTTTCACTATTTCACATTACACTTGTGAAATCAGATTCAGAACCACAAGTGGGGTGCGAACTGTAGGGCTATTCGCCTTCCAAAAGAAGCGCGGAAAATGGGGCAGTAGTTTCTGGCGACTCTGCTGGAGACTTAGAGAACTTGTCTTGAAACTCATGATGTGAATTTTTATCTACACTTATATGTTCTTTTCATTGCATTTGCATGGTTACTTTAAGTCATTGTGTTTGCCGACTGTTATTCCTGGACAGTTTTCCGAAGGCTCGCCCAGAAGGCTTGCCAAAAGGCTGACCGGTCATGGGCTCTCCCATGTTGGAAACACAACCCTTGGATCTAGGTTACTGTTATACTGTTTGATCCACATTTCACTTCTCGTTGTTAGGTGTGTGAGGTATATTAGGTATTCTTGCTGAGGTACCCTTTTGACCATTCGACCTAGTTGCATATAGTGAAGCTATAGTGACTATTCCAACTTAGGATAGGATGCCACCCATTTGCAAGATGTTATGAAAACTCATTGTTTGAATTAGTGTACCCTAGATCATGCAAAACAATCTAGGATATTGTAACCCTACCCCCTCATAGGGGTGTTTTGGTTCTTTTTACTTGATATGTGCTTTTATTGTGAGACTGTACAGGATGGTTCATATCAGTATAAAGTTTGAAAACAAAGTTTAATGGGGATTACAATTCAGCTATTTGTTATGACTGTTGTGAATCGGGGCCAAAATGATGTCCGATCTTTGATTTTGTTTTTCTTTCTTTCTTTTTGCTAGGTAGTTTACCATCATAGCTTCAGAAAGACCCGATATTCCCCAAGTTGTGTGGGCTCGTTTCGGTAGGCTATGTAAAGCTCAAGACCTTGTTGATTGTCAACCCGTGTTAGTCTCGCTTCCTCCAGTCACTTGATGGAGAAGAAACAGACGGTCAGTAGCATCAGTACAAAGCATTCCACAAGCACCTACCCGTTCTCAATCAATCAATTCACCAGCATCTAGTTCACCCAGATTAGCAATGGCATAGAATGCAGAGGAATTCGCTGCCATGATGACTGCCTTCCAAAAGACTATGGACACTGTAAACCAGAGGATGGCTGCACAAGATGAAGTCATTGCCGACCTATGGTGTACATCTGATGCATTAGCATCAACCATGCACCCGATCCCTACTACTCAGCCAAACCCGGATCTGCCCCCACCAGCAGAAAATCTACCAGTCCTTGGTCCTCAAGACATGTTTCCCCCAGCTCCAGCTTATCGGCCTCCGATTCAACCTCCTCCAGGGTTTTTTCCTTTTGATATCAATGAAATTGATCCGGCCTTGGTCAAGATTGCTAGATTGGAGAAAGCATTGAAGAGAACCCAAGGCTTTAACTCCATTCCAGATATCGAAGATGGCTACACTGAGGCTTTGATCAGATTACCGGAGAAATTTAAAATGCTCCACATCGACAAATTCGATGGGAGTAGGGATCCAATCATGCATGTCCGGTTGTTTTCGGATGTATTGAGGCCCATGGGTTTGTCTTGGGCATAGAAGCTTTTGTTGTTTGGGAGAACCCTGTCTGATGCGGTGGCCATCTGGTACGCTAAGTTGGAGGACTCTACAAAATGGAATCAGGAGGAGCTATCGGAGGTGTTTGTCAATTAGTACTCATATAACACCCAGATAGAGGTAACCATTAGTGAGCTTGAGGCTACTACCCAAAACCCCAAAGAATCATTCATCGATTTTGTCGCCCGATGGAGAGCCAAGGCAGCCCGAATGACAAATAGGCTTGCCGAGAGAGAACAAGTTTGACTAGTGGTCTAAAACCTTGAACCAGACATGCTGCAGAGGATGATAGTGGCACCGTAGTCCACATTTGCTTCCTTATATGAGCTGGGGGTCCAGATCTAGAGTGCATTCAAAAAGGGTATCATCCACAAAACAAGTGAACCCGCAAGAAGGCCATTCTTTCGAAATACCAATGCTAGCAGTACCACTATTCCGCAGCCTGCAGATATTAGTCGTCGCAACGGCCAAGATCTACAACCTCACAACCTTCATAAAGTACTGGTCCACTCCAAAATTGAAAAGTTTTTACTCCCCTCCGTATGAGCCCAACCCATGCCCTCAAGTTATTAATGCAAAAGGGGCATCTCAAGCCTCTTGATCCTCGTCCACTTCAAGACCCATTACCACCCAAACATGACCCTACCCAGTGTTGTATCTTCCACCAACAAGATGGCCATCCCACGGACATGTGCTACCATCTACGTCATGAGACCTAGGATCTCATTGACAACAAAGTCATCGCCACACCTTCCAAACCAAATGTAACAACCAACCCACTTCCTATACATAACCAAGTCCCCCCATCCAGAAATATTAACCACGTTCATACACTACCACCCACCTTCAACCCTAGCACATACATTACCTCATCTAACACCACAACCTCAACCTAGACCCATGGCAGTAGAAATGGAGAAATAGAAGAATGCACTGGAGACAGGGTCGTCTGATACCCCGTGTCATAGAGAAGGGGGTCTCCCTCACAAAGGAGTACGATCCTAGTTTATACATTGTGGCCATCGATCAACCAAAGCCAGTTGTCCTACTACCATAATTTCTCAACATCAATGCTATAAGGGAAGACCAAATACCGCAGAATCAAAACGAATGGCCCGAACAAGCCCTAAATGACTTAGCAAACCTAGAAGAGGATCTAGTAGAATTGGAAGAAGATCTTGAGGATCTTTACTTCTTCGAGGAAGAAGATACAGGTTGCATACAGATGGGATGGTGGGATCCAAACCAGCCAGAAACAAGTAATGGATGGTTGAGTGAAGAAGATTCAGATGTGGAGGAACAGGCAGGAGAGACCGAGACAAAAGAGGAAATTGTTGTTAAGGGTAAGGCTGAGGTTGCACCTCTTACTGAGAAGAAACAGTCACTAGAACAATTTCAAAAGGAAAGGATAAAGGAGATCCAAGTGAAGATAGCTCTAGAACAAGGCAAATAAAAAGGGAAAGAAGAACCAGAAACAATGGTGGGTGATACCCAGATAACTAGAAAAGTCGAATGGGATCCCAATGACCGAAAGAGCATGTTGAGGAAACCCAAAAAGTACTGGGATGTTAAAACCCGAGCTATGGTAGAAGAAGAATGGTATGATGACGGGGCACGTGATGTTAACATGCTCCAGATAGAACCTGATGCCAGCCCGACCATGATTGCAGGAGAGTGGTGGGAAGACAGCGACCTATGCCATGCATACACTGACGAAGGTCGGAAAGCTGATACCCTATATGACACTTGGTATACCGATGAGATCAATTATATGGCCCAGAGTAGTCGGTACTTCAAACCCGCAGTGGTAGACAAGCCAGAGACCTCTAACAAGGAGGCTAAGAAAGCAAAAGAGACTGATACTGAGGAAAACACGGTCTAAAGCAACTCAAGAATATTTAGGCCGACATGTCTTTCTGGGGACTGATAATGGCGTCTTAAGAGCATGGACAAGCCCTGCTCGAAGCAATGAACCAAACCAAACTACCCATTGGCACCACTGCTGATCAATGTGTGCCCAGTCAGAATAACTTATGCCATCGGTTTGAGGCCGATTGACTTTACACCCACGACCCAAGCTGTCCGAGCTTACAACAATACAAGCCGGGATGTTATAGGAACGTTCAAGAGCAATATCCTAATGGGCCCATCCAAACATGAGGTGGAATTTCATGTCATGGATGTTTTGGCCACATTCAACCTACTACTGGAAAGGCCCTGGCTACATTAGATGAAGGTTGTATCATCAACAGTCCATTAGTTAGTGAAGCACGCCTTCAAAAGTGGGATTACCACTATGTACGGTAACTTTGCAATCCATCCCCCCCAGGGAACCACTTCACCCTTATTCAAAATCATATATGGGGAAGAAGACGTGTTCCTTTTTGGCTTCTCTCTGGCAGAAGCCCGGTTGGTTCAAACCATCATGGTAGAAGACGTGGGGAATTATGTAAGTGTCCGGTCAATCTATATGATGAACAAACAATGGTGTATGCCAGGGTCAGGACTAGGCCGAAGCAACAGGCAGGGAGGTACCTTTGCCAAGGAGATGAGTCATAATCCCCATGCTTTTGGGCAGGGATACAAACCTACCGCTGCAGATTGGCAAAGGAAATTGCAGGAGCTGAGAGAAACACTGAAGGCAAAGAGGACCAGGAAGCAGTATGAGTTAGTCCACAAACCAATACGGGGAACCTTGAATGGACGCTTTGTCCGCCAAGGGGAAGATTCCTCGTTCTGTGGATTCCCGGGGCCTTGGTATGATTGTGAGACAAAGACTAGGTATCCGGGGTTCGAGATCTTTTTCGGACACCAGTTACCAGAAGAGAAGGATAAGCAGGCAAACCTAAGCACTGATACGGATCAAGGAAGGACTATAAACCTGGACATCGAAGAGGATGAGCTATTGGGAAAAGCACTAACTGACTTACTGACGAGTTCTACTGCTAGAGCTGAGACCACCAACTTGGGAGATAGTTTTACTATCTCAATGATGGGGGATAACTTAATAGCGGATTTCTCCAATCTTATCGTTGATGCGTCTGAGGCACCATACTTGGTTTGGAAGTTTGAGTAAGGCATCATCTGTAGTTTTGAATCAGGTAGTGAGTCTGGATCTGATTCCCCTGAGTCTGTGGAGTCGGAGTCAGATTTGAGTTCCTCTGAGTCTGGTACTTCTGGGAGTGGTAACCCAGATACCAAAGTCCTGTCCAGGTCATCTTTTAGCTTTTCTTTTGAGTCCACAGTAACCGAAGATCCAAACTTTTTGAATGGGAATACTGTGAATGTTGCCTACTCCTCTGTGCCTTTGGTTTGTTGTACTGATCTTAAATTTCAAAATTTTGACATAAACGAAAAGAAAGAAATTCCTCGGGTTTTGAAAAATATAGTTGATCATGAGGAGGAGACGCGTGTTAAGCCCTGTATAGATGAAATCGTATCAATTAACGTGGGTACTGAGGAAGATCCTTACTTGGTCCAGATCGGGTCCACACTGTCTTCGAAGGAACGCAAGCATTTAATCGCTTTATTAAAATATTTCAAAGATGTTTTCGTGTGGTCCTACGAAGACATGCCTGGAATTGATCCTAAGATTGTACAGCACCGGATCCTTCTTAACCCTGAGGCCCGGCCAGTTAAGCAAAAGCTGCGTAGAGTTCGCCTAGATTGGGCTTTGAAGATCAAGGAAGAAGTTACCAAATAGATTGAGGCAGGGTTCTTGCTTGTATCTGAGTATCCGACGTGGTTAGCCAATATTGTTCCAGTCCCAAAGAAGGATAACAGAATTAGAGTCTATGTCGACTTCAAGGATCTGAACAAGACTAGCCCGAAGGATGATTTTCCGCTGCCGCATATTGATGAGTTGGTAAACTTTACTACGGGCCATGCATTACTCTCGTTTATGGATGGGTTTTCCAGGCATAACCAGATTCTGATGGCACCCAAAGATGGAGAGAAGATTGCCTTCACTACTTCGTGTGGCACCTATTGCTACCGAGTCATGCCGTTTGGGTTGAAGAATACTGGGGCCACTTATTAGAGGGCTACAACTACCATTCTACATGACATGATCCACAAAGAGGTTAAGGTGTATGTGGACGATATGATTATCAAGTCCAAAGACCGAGAAGGCCACTACACTGCCTTGGAAAAATTCTTTCGGCAAATCAAAGAGTATAGATTGAGGTTAAACTCGCAAAAATGCACTTTTGGTGTAACAATAGGAAAAATGTTGGGATTCTTAATTACACAGAGAGGAATTGAGGTAAATCCTTCCAAAATCATGGCCATCTTAGTAATGCCACTACCAAGAACTGAAAAGAAGGTGTGCGGCTTTCTAGGTAAAGTGCAATTCATAAGGCAGTTTATTTCAAAACTAACCTTGACTTGTGAACCACTATTTGATCTCCTGAAGAAAGGCAAGAAGTTCTAATGGGACGATCGTTGTCAGTTCACTTTTGAACAGGTTAAGCAGTACTTGCAGAATCTGCCTATGTTATCACCGCCAAAGCCATGGAAACTGCTGATCTTGTACCCGTCAATGACAAACTCAACCATGGGATTTATGTTAGGTCAGGAGTCTGAGGCCAAGGTGGAGAAACCCATTTACTACTTGAGCAAGAAAATGCTGGATTACGAGACCCGTTACACTTCCCTTGAGAAATCTTGTCTAGCCTTGATATAGGCTACCCAGAAGTTGAGGCACTACCTGTTAGCTCACTCCGTAATCCTAGTTTCGAGATTAGATCCCATCAAATATCTCTTTGAGAAACCAGCACTTACGAGTAGGCTAGTCCGTTGGTTACTTCTTCTCTTTGAATTTGATCTTACATATGTTACATGCAAGTCGGTTAGAAGGAGAGCTGTAGCGGAATTCCTGGTAGATCACCCAGTAGAGGGGGATGAAGCGGTGAAGTACCTTTTCCCAGATGAAAATATTCTGTAAATAGAGGAGAAAGCGTAGACGAGGTGCTTTCACAGGGCAGCCAATCAGTACGGTTATGGGATCAGTGTATTACTGATATCACCTGATGACTCCCATATACCCTTAGCCTTCAAACTCCGTTCAAAGTATCCAACAACGAAGCAGAATATGAGGCATGTATTGTTGGTTTAGAAGCCGCACTGGAACTACAGGCAAAAAGGTTAGACGTTATGGGGGATTCAAACTTGGTTGTCTCAAGTCAACGGAGATTGGCGGGTTAAAGAAGAGAAAATGAAGGTTTACCAACAGGTCTTGGATATGCCAATTTTGAGGTTTGAAAAGTTAGCATTTACCCATCTGCTAAGAGAGAACAACCGATTCGCTAATGCACTAGTAACTCTATCTTCTATGGTAGACATTCCATTGGGAGTTAGGATGCGTCCGATCATTATTGAACAAGAGTACACACCGGCCTATGAAACCATTGTTGCAATAGACGAGGCTTTAGACAAGAACCATGAAACTATAATATCTGGAATTTCCTGGAAAAGGAGGCATATCTGCCAGGAGCAAATGCCAAGGACAAAAGGGGAATACGGCATATGGCCGTTCAATTTATCATTTACAAAGGTCGGTTGTACAAAAGAGGTCATCTGGGAATGCACAAGTTATGTGTTGAGGAAGAGGAATCAAAGCGCCTTATGGAGGCCATCCACGAAGGAGACTGTGGATCCCATATGAACGGCATGATGCTCGCCCAAAAAATTCTTAGACAAGGCTACTACTGGTCAACCATGGAAAAGGATTGTATTGGTTTTGTTCGGCGTTGCCATAAATGCCAGATTCATGCCAATCGCATGAATATTCTGCCGTCGAAACTCTACAACATGACTTCACCATACCCATTCTCTGTTTGGGAAATAGATGTTATCGGCGCAATTACGCCAAAAGAGTCAAACGGGCATGAATTCATTCTGGTAGCAATCGACTACTTCACAAAATGGGTGGAGACCTAGTTCTACTCTGTGCTAAAAGCATCGCATGTGACTAAGTTCATGAAAAACAATATTATCTGTAGGTCTGGGGTGTCCAATGAGATTATCTCTGATAATGGGGTGTACTTCAAGAAAGAGGTGATAGACTTGCTTAAGAAATATAATGTGGCTTTCCATAAGTCGTCGACCTACAGTCCACAGACCAATGGAGCTGTCCAAGCTGCGAACAAAAATATCAAGAGAATTCTGCAGAAGATAGTAGAAACCTATAGGGACTGGCCAGATAAATTGCCATTTGTGCTCTAGGGCTACAAAACCTCAATCTGAACATCTACAAGGGCAACCCCCTATTCTTTTCTCTACAGAATGGAGGCTATTTTGCTGATCGAAATTGAAGTGCCCTCGCTGCGGGTTATGGCCAAGTATCAGATAGCAGAGGCAGATTGGCAGCAAAGTAGATTTGAGGAGTTGATGTTGTTTGATGAGAGAAGAGTAAGGGTATTGTATCATGTCCAGGGCTACCAACGCAGAATTGCCAGGGCTTTTAACAAGAAAGTGAAGTCCAGAAATCTTCAGGAATGGGACATGGTGCTGAAAGACAACCGAGCTCCCATTCATGACCCTAAGGGCAAGTTCAAACCTAATTGGACTGGTCCTTACATCATCAAGTCAATTTGGTCAGGAAAGGCAGTTATTCTTATGGACTTGGATGGCCTGGAGTTCTCGTAACCAATCAACATGGACAAGTTGAAGAAATATTATCCCTAAGAGGCTCACTAGGTAGAAAACCTAAAATGGCGACCTAGGCAAAAGTTAGAGCATGAAAAATTAAAAATAAAGAAAAACTGAGCTCACAAGGTTGAAAACCCTAAAGGGCGACTTTGGCAAAAGTTAGAGCGCAAAAGGAGAGAGTTAATACTCGAGTGAACTTGAACCGAGCTACCTAAGGCTTGATTCCCATTTTTTTGGTATATGTAGGCAACTTCCTCCTGAAGTTCGGCAGTAACTATCTCCAGTTCAATTGTCCTATCCGTTTTTTTGATCAAGTCATCCATGTTCACTATTTATTTGTTCAGTTGCGCTCTTTATCTCGAGAAGAAAAGCTGATTACAGTACAGAGCAGCAATGATATGCAATCAGGGGTACTTATGATTTCTTTTGATTCGGGATTGTACATCTTGAGGATCGATTCTGTGTGTGTCAAGTGGTGATCGTTTCCGAAAATTGTTTTGAAAAGTTTTAATAAAAGTTGATTTTGTTCAAAATTTTACCCTTTTACAACATGTACCATTTTGGGGACCAAAAGGAAAATTTTCAGTACTTGCAACTTTAATTTATTGATTTCAACACAAGTACGTTCTCTAAACTCTTTGATTTAGATCAAAGTTTCTTTTTACATCTTAAAACTTGAAAAGAAAAAGATCAAAGCAGTAAAATTGGGGGCACAGCTAAGTCAAGTGGCTCTATGCTAGAGACGACCCAAACTTTGCCTCCTTTTCAAGCCAAGCCAAACACTCCTCAGACAAGGTGTAACTGAGGCAGGGGGCCAAAATCTCTCTCACCCTCCAGGCCGCAAGATACCGAGCCAGGTGTAAGGCGTGAACTGGAAATGAAGTAGTGTATTCCACTCCCTCATTTGGTCGTATCTAATCATGCCCGAATTGGCATCGGAACCGGAGAGGAAAATAGAATACGCAATCTGTGAGGCTATCAACTCTATACCCGACTGTCGGGACATGTTGTAGCTCATTTCTGCCAAATTAAGCCAGGTGCAATGCCAAGTTATGTTAGCTGCGGACCGGCTGCACATCCAATTACACCATAAACCCTTTGATGGGAAATCCATTAGCCGTTGATGAAAGAAGTAAGCTCGAGCTGAGTACTCGGGGTAGGGGTCCACTACTTGCTATTTATCTATAAGCCAAACCCGGGAAGGGATGAAAAATAAGAGAGATTAAAGAATAGAGAGGTGTACGATGAGAGAAAAGTAAGAAAAGGGGTTTTAAGAGAAAAACAAAGAATGAGTGTTGAGTGATGCAAGAATCAAAAATTAGAATGGTAGAAAATAATACCTGGAGAAGTAGCGAACTCCCCGCTAGCCGGGTGGTCTCTTCTCGGTAGAAAATATCTAAACCCATCAAGGTTTCGGCCAGTGCCAAACCCATGCAACTCTTACCCTTTTTTAGACATTGAGCTACTTCAATCAACTAGATGGTAGCTCCGCTGAAACTAGGGGCAAGAAGGAATTGTGCGAGAAGGCATAAATAGAGAGCATGTTGCCAGCGACTTCGCCAAAAAAGGTCACTCATGTCTCCAATAACGAAAAATCGATGAACTAAACCAGGGATATCTAGCTCCTCATCATGTGCCACAGACCGAGCCTCGTGTAATGATAACCCGCACATCTGTCCCAAAGCTTGGGCATGGCCAAAATGGTGATGCAGTATGATTTCTTCGTCGCGCTGGGACTCCATTAAGGCTTGAAATTCCTCGAGTGTCGGACACACCTCTTGTGATCCAAATTGAAACACATGTGTGATCGGGTTCCAACATCGAACAACGACATGATGGAATGGAAAGCAAAGAAAAGTGCAACTCAGAGGAAAAAGGGCATTTAGGCCAAAATCATGAAAATTCACCTTTTTTGAGCCATCCAAAGTGGCTATCCAGTCTCGAAGCCTATTGTTGCACAATGCCTCCACTTTGAGAGGAAAACATCAAAGACTTGTTATTCTACCAGAAAAACAGCATGAAAATATTATTTATAGAGGACAAGAAGGAGTAGTGCATGACAGCTGGGCAACACTGACCGACAGTGAAGCCCAGCCATGCATATTTAGGCTCGACCGGGTCCAAATGATATTGCAGAACCAGTGTAGTTGCAGGAAATGACAACCATTACCTTGACGTACCACAGTTGTATTTTGAGTCTTGTTTTGTTTCTACCAAGTGTTTCTTAGTATTTTCGAGTTGTTTTTATTTTGTTTTCTTGTTATCGAGTTGTATTTCACATTTTGGCCGGTTGTGGGTAGTTATCTGATTCAAGAATGAATGCAAGAGCAAGTCTTATGTGAAGTTACCATGCAAGGGTTACTCCATTCATCACATGCAAATACCATTCATCACATTGTGCAAGGAAATCATTTAACAACAAATTTGTCTTTTATAACTAATGGGTCCAACCCCGATCATTGTTTTACAGAGCAATAAAACAAAAGAAAATCTTTCAAACCAAACAAAAGGATCTATCTGAAACTAGTTTTTAACTACAAAGCAAAAACTAAAAGAAAATTGTTGCCCTTGTCAATAGCACATCATCACTCTCTTCCTCCTCAGCTACCTAGGAAGTGCATCACTATCGTTGCTGGGGCTACTGGGCTACATGTCAACCTCCTCTCCTTTGTTCTCTAGGGTTGTAGATCCGTCAAAAGACTTCTCGAAAGGTAAGCGCTGCCTCGCTCGGCTTCTCCCTTAGCCCCTCACTAGGTCCATGTTCGTCTACTGGTTGCAGGAGGTCCTGTAGGCACTGCTGGCACCGGCTCAAGCTGAAAAGAGAATAGGTATCAGCATGGACTAACAGGAGTATAAATAGTATGGCAATAATAGTGAACTACAGATAGAGTGTACCTCGATCCCATGAGTGACTAAGGCGGTCTACCTCCTCCGTACCATGAAGAGCAGTTGGTCGATCGTACGAAGGAGGTCATCAGCATACACCCAGGGTATTTGCAAATGGAACAGAATTAGAGAATAATGAACAAAATGGTAGAAAAAGAAAAAAAGATAAAGTACAATATGGACTAGCATGAAGAAATGTATACCTACTCAATGCTAGGAGCGAACACTAGTCTACGGTCTCTCTCCTCGATGTGCTCAAGCGGGATGTACTCGATCACTCCATCTGGACGCATGTACATGATCTCAGTGGGGATCACAGGAAATCCAAGAATGGGAGCAACGGTAGGGGCACCTCCAATAGGCACATCATCAGCCGCAGCAATAGCAGCAGCAACCTCCGATACAACTCAAGCCACGCGCGGGGTAAGAGACGCCATCACCCGAGTGTGTAAAAAGGTAGTGAAGTCTTCAGGCTCATAATGATGATCACCATCCTCACCCAATATCAGGAGGTCGATCTGAGGACTGTCTAGCAGCTCATCGACTACTCTCATGGCTGAAGGAGGTGGATATGAAATGTTAGGATCAACGATGCCCTAAGTCTGGCGAATGAACCCCTTCCCTAGGTAGTACGCCCAGCCAAAGGGGCCCTCGAATAGAATTCGCATAGTAGAGGCATGCTATGCCGTGACATAGGTCGTCCTCGACACTTGGGGAATGCCCGCCTAGGGATACCAGTCAACCTGTAGGGGTAGACGCAAGAATCAGTGTAGTGTGAGAAATTAGTGTAGTATGAGGAATCAATGCAGTGTGAGAAATCAGTGCAGTATGAGAATGGCAATGTCAGAAATTAGTATAGTATGAAAATGACTATGTAGTGTGGGAAACAGTACAGTTTACTTACAGTATGCAACAGTTAAATGGTGGTATTTTGTTACATGGTCTGCAGTGATCGTGTCAAAGAAATGATGGAAGTAAGGGAAGTCTTGGTCTACACGGCGATGGTGCTCAAATCGGGAGTTATAGTACCATGAGCGAGGTGCTGACAACTCAATCGGCCTCATCGGGACAGGAGCCAGAGAAGTGAAGTAGGTATAAACCTAGAGCTGTAAACAAAAAAAGATGGATAAAGTAAATGAGCAGAAAATGAAATGTAAATAAGCAGAAAAGGCAAAATGAACAGAATGCGCACAGAATATGAGTGTGAGGCATACCTCCCAAACCCTCCAGTAGCCGCCAAGTGAATCCGCCTTGCTGCAGGAGACGGAGCTCATATAACAGTATAAGGTGGTCAGGTCAGCGCCACCCCAATCATACTTGGTCACCTAGGAGAGGTGCACCAATGCCCCTAGAGGTATAACCAAACGGTATTTTTCCTGTTCACAAACAAGGTAGTACTGAGGAGATACATGAGGAAGCCACAGGTGTACTGGGTGACCTCATCCGAAGTAGCGGGCTGGGACTCGGAGAAATGATCGTGAAACTAGCTGTACCTCACCATCCCGTGACTGGTGATGTTTGGGATCACTCCAAGAAGCTGACGTTGCGCAGCTCTCCACTGCGTCATGTCAGGATCACATGGAATCGGGCTGCCAACTCCAACTCGTAGGCCGGTAAGCATTGAAAAGTCATACGGGGTCAGAGTTAGCTCCTCAATCAATGAGAAGTGGAATGAGTCTGTGATGTCTCACCATCTCTCAACCAAGACCCCGTACAGCAACGACTTGGCCCTCATCTATATAAGCCCTAAGCAGAAGGGTCCAAAGCCAGTTGCGTCAACTAGTGCGCAGACCTCCGCGGGTAGTCTCTCATACCAGTGTCGGGGCTTGGATATGGATCCATATCCGCCAATCCTCTTGCTATCACCTGCAAATGGGAAATATATGGCATTTAACTACTGGTCTACTTGTGAGCTTCAATAATGCATCAAAACAAAGGAAAGTTGCTGACCGTGGAGGCATCGGCAGACAAGTGCTCTGTGGGCTCTCGCAGAAAGATATCCTCGTCTATCCCGGGGATGAGGCCCTCGAATCTCAAAATGCCACCTGGGGAGGGGCGGCAACACGGAAGCATCCTCGGCCTCCATATCTATGCCTAGGACAACCCCAATACCAATGGCGGGGTCCAGAATGGGAACTTCGTCACTAGCCATGGAGAAGAGTGGAGGACATGAAGAGAAAGTAAGAAAAATGTAAAGGGGCTAAACCCTAGAAGAGAGAAAATGAGAGGGGAAAGTGAAAACACGAGAGTGATCCACAAAAAGCCAAGAAAACAAATGAGAAACAAGGCAAAAACAATGAGAAATCCAAAAAATTGACCGAATAAAAATCTAATCGATTCAAAATGTAGAGGAGGGGAAAGGTTTCGAAGAAAAAATGGCGAGGTTTGTCAGGTATCACAACAAAAGAGGAAATCTAGAGAGAGAGGAAAGCTAGAGAGAGAGAGGAAGGGATTTCGAATGAAAGGGTGTAAGGAAATAGGGTTTGGGTTTGTTTTAAACAAATAAATCGCAGGGAAAGGCCGAAACTGCCCCTGCTGCTATCAAAGCCCGGCCGTGCTTTATTGAGGCCCGGCCGGCTCTCAATGTAAACCAAATCCAGTTTTTTGTTTTTCTTTGCTTTATTTTGTTTCTTATAATATGGAGTTGAAAAAAATAGAGTTCAAAAAAGGCAGTGAAAGGAAAAAAAGAAGAAAGAAGAAAAACCAAAAAAATACGAGAGTTGAAAAGTGAAAAGGAAAGGAGAAAACGAAAAATAAAAAGAAAAAAGAAGAACAAGAAGAAAAAGAAAAAGAAGCAGAGAGTTGAAAAAGAGAAGAAAACTAAAAAGGGAGTTGAAATAAAAGAGAATCAAAAAGAAAAGAAAATATAAGAGAGTGGAAAAGAAAAGAAAGAATTTCTGTTCTTTTTTTTATTATTGTGTGAGCGCATTTGTGTTTGATTCTTGATTTAATTTGTTTAAGCTTGCTTGTTTAAACTCATTTGTTCAAAACTTTTAATTTGTTTAAACTATTTCGAGTAGTTTATAATTTGTTTTGTCTGAATTATAGTTCATTCTGTTATTATGTTATGTTATAACCAAACGATACAGTATGAATAGTTCATTCAGAGGAGTTCCAGAAAAAATCATTCGTGCCACAATAAAATCATCATCCATTTCACAATCCAATTGAAACACAATGCGCTGTGTTCATTGTTTTAACACGTGGGTAAATTGGCTTCCACTTTACTGCACCACTTTGATTGTCTTGATTTCATGCCTCTCTATGTAGAATCCATATTTATTTCTAATTCCTACTTATGCGATTTGTTTATCCTTCTTCCTCCTCTCGCGTATGATGCGTTAGGATTGTACCTTCAGTTAAAAACATTGGGCGTGTCCCAGTGTTCACACCACCTTTCCTCCTCTCATGTGTGATGTGTTAGGATTATACCTTTGGTTAAAAACATTGGACATGTCCCGGTGTTCACACCACCTTTCCTCCTCTTGCGTATGACGCGTTAGGATTGTACCTTCGATTAAAAATATTGGGCGCGTGTGACGCATTAGGATTGTACCTTCGGTTAAAAATAGCAGGTGCGCCTATTTGTTCACACCACCTTTCCTCTTCTCGCATGTGATGCGTTAGGATTGAACCTCGGTTAAAAACATCGAATGCGCTCGGTGTTCACACCACCTTTCCTCCTCTCGCGTGTGATGAGTTAGGATTGTACCCTCAGTTAAAAACAGTAGGTGCGCCCCGTGTTCACACCACTTTTCCTCCTGTCGCGTGTGATGCGTTAAGATTGTACCTTGGTTAAAAACATCAGGTGGGCCTGTTTGTTTACGCCACCCCTCCTCCTATCGCATGAGATGCGTTAGGATCTTGGTTAAGACCTCGGGTGCGCTCGATAGTTACGTCGCCCTTCCATCTTTCTACGTGAGGCATAGTTAGATTTATATTTTCTTACATCCTTTCTACGTGAGACGTAGGTTGGTTTGTGTTTTCTTTCTGCTTTTCACGAGAGGCATGCCTGTTTATTCACTTCTTTCTATGTGAAACATGGCGAGGTTTATTTTTCTTTGTTTTGCATTGTCATTCAAACGTTGCATTCTTGTCTAGATTGTAGTGTTGTCTCTTATTCATTTATATTATGTTTCATTGCATTGCTTCATTGCATGATCATAAATTATTTGTTGTATTTTGTTTTTGCATTTTGCCCCGAGTTCAATTTTTGCATTTATGTCTTGATTTCTTGCCCAAGCCTTGCAGCCTTGTCAAATGGGTCATCTTTGGGCATTGACATTCACTCACGTCACTTTATGACTTTGAGCTCTGTCAAAGAAGGGTAACTGTGGACACCCCATTTTTGACCACCTGCAAGGCTCGAGCGCTTTGCCCGATACACTAGATGATGAAAGCATTGTTTTGCGTGGTTCGAGGTCTCAATGAAGGAGCCTTGTTTAAGCTTCCAAACAATCCCAAACCTCTCATATTCCCATTGATTATACCCAAGAAATCCACTTTTACACCTTGTGTCACCCTATGTTGAGGCTGAAATAGAAAAACAAGGGAATTCATTGAGGCCCGATCGTGCCTCATTGAGGGCCAGCCGCGGCTATTGAGGGCTGGCTGGGCCTTGGTAACGAGAAATACTGTTCTGGGCGGGAGGCCGCCAGCTATCCATTTTTGAAGATATTTATGATATTTCTGGCTGAAATTCTTTAAAAACGACCATATAGCTCTGTTTTGAGGGTTGAAGAATTTCAAGAAAGCCATTATATCACCTCGAGAGCTCTTTCTTCTCTTTCTTCTTGTGCAAGCAGCACTTTGAGTTAATCTACCACCTTGAACTCATATCCATACACCATAAACACCTTCATACCTTAGTCTAATAACCTTGGTTGAGCTTTGAACACCATAATTCAATCTTGAGAGTGTGTTGGAGCTTAGTTTGATCACAAACAAAAAGCTTACTCCCTTGAAAGGTATAAGCTTGTTATCTTCTCCCTTGCTTTCATTTCTTTCATTTGCTACCTAGTTCTTATGGTTTTGTATTGTTTTGATCCTATTTTAAGTGTTTAAGTTTGGGGTTTGAAGAGCTACTAAAAGGGTAGAGAGAGTTTGCTCTTTCTACACCTTTTCCTATAGCTCAAACCCTTACTTTTACACTCTTTTTCTTTGTTCTCTGCACTGATTTTTAGAGTTTAAAAAAGGCTAAAACCCAAGCTTTGAGGCTTCAAAAGTGGAGGGGTTTTCGCTTTTTAGGCCCTTTTCTTGCATTTTTAGCCACTGATTTTCATCACTTGAGGGCTTTTTGAGGGCTATTCTAAGTTGTTTAAATAGTTCATGCATTGATTAGTTTAGTTGTTGTCTCATAAGTTTGCATACATAGCTTGTATTATATTATTCTAAGCTTTTCTTCAATTCATTTCCAAGTTTAAGAACCTCATTTTAATAGTCAACTTGTCATTCATTTCTTTCATTTGAGAATTGTTTCAATCAGTTGATGGTTGTTCAAAGCATAAACTAACAATTTACACTTAATGACTTAATCTCTACGGAGGTTCATTACCAGCCGTGTAGTCTCTTTTTCATATAGAGAATCACCTCATGTTTGACATATTTCTCGCTTAGTGGATGTAACCTTTAGTGGACGTAACAATCACCTTGGACTCAATGGATTAAAAGATGGTAAAGACTAATGAATTTGGCCTAAAATGAACCAACTCACATAAAGAAAATGAGTTATCCTACTTGGGGTTCGACCGGACGTTATGCCGAATCCGTTGTGTCAAGAGTTGTCTAACATCAATTCATGATGTTTTGATGGATCTTGAAGTGTCTCTACCTCCCTCTTTGAGTTCACACCATGATAGGAGGGAGGGGTGGTCATTATTCATTTCATTTATTGATTTCTGTCCAAAATTGTGCATCAAAATCATCAAGCAATCAATTTGCTCGTTGATGGTTTTGAAAACAATTCTAACATTCTCTCGAGGCTTTCCCATGATAGAGAAGTGTGAGAGGGACAAATAGAATCCAAAACACTCTGTCTGCACTGTTTTCACTTCAACACACAAAACAGAGTTTCTCACAAATTTGAGGCACGGCTGGCCTTCTTTAGGCTCGGTCGGGCTTCATTAAGCGCCGGCCGATCCTCGATGTTTGGTCAGTAGTGTATTTTTGCAGAAAACAGAAGGCAGTGGCTGAGGTTGTAGGCACCCCATTTTTGACTGCCCTTAAGACTTGGGCGCTACTGATTGTTTACTAGGTGATGAGGTGTGCAGTGCAAAGGTTTAATTTCTTCGGCAATGAGAAAGTCAAATCCCAACCTTACACCCCATTTTTGGACTAAAAATATTTCGACCAAAGATTTTAGACCTTAAAACCCTCTTTTTCAAAACATTTTTGAAACAAAGTTTCTGCAATGATCCGACGCTCGCATTTTGTTGAATGTAGCGCTTTTTGGCAAACCGAGCAAGGACAAAGTGGAAATGCATGAAAGAGAGGTGAACTCTTCAAAAAAATCTTCAAAAACATGTTTTTTGGGGGTTTGGAGTTGAAGAAAAGAGGAGTGGGGGGAAGAAACCTAGTTAAGGAAGAAGTTGGGCATGAATCATTAAGAGAGAGACGAGCAGTCCTCGCTAAATCGGGCCAATCCACTTATATACTTGGATTTCAGCTATGAGGCCACCACCGTTGGAAATAAGACTTCTGGGGCTTCATTTTGCACTCAAGAAGCTCCTAAAGCTGAGTCCGGATGGGGGAGATATGGTAGGTTGAAGTTAGGCATCAATCAGATTAAGCCAGAAATGAGCAGTATTCACTAAAATAGGGATATCTCTTAGCACACTAGGAATTTTGAGGTAAGGCTTCCACCATTGGTAATCTTACTTCCGAGGCTTCAATTTAGACACAAGAATGACCTGCAAAGGAGTCTATATGAAGGAGTTATACCCATTTAAAGTCGGACCTGCAGAGCAGAATTTGCAGTCGGCCACAGAAGTGGCCGGTCGGCCATCATTAGTAGCAGGCCGGCTAAAAAGATGGCCGGTCAGCCAGAAATATCCAGAAAGCTCAGAATTTGAAGAGATTTTGCTCCACCTGTCTTCCAAATGCTCCAGCTGTCTCTATATTCAGATATTTCGACCAAATGCTCTCTTTTTGCTATATATGGAGCCATATCACTCATTTTGGAAAAAAGAACAAGTTGACAAGTTTGGGAGCTTCTCACACTAAAAATCTCTCTCTCTAGAAGATTTGGGAGCAAATTCTCCCCTCTCTCTAGAATTCTCTCTCTCTCCTCTTGTTTCAGGCTTGAAAGTGAGAATTCCCTACATCTTTGCATACACTTCCTTAACCAAAGTTGATCATCTTTGGGCTGAGGTAGCTTGGGACTTTGTTTGAGCTCTAAAAGGTTGGTTTTGGCTCAAGAAAAGTGGTTATTCTTGTGCTGTGCTTCAAGGGCAAGCATCTCTCTCTTTTAAGCTTATTTTTGTACACAATCTTGGCCACCTTTGCATGCTGATTTTGGCCTAGTTGTCAACTAAAAAAACCTCTGTTTTTAAGTGTTTAAAATGATGGTTTGAGGCCTCTTTGCAGTTAGGGGTAGTCCACCCTCCTTTGTTGCTTATTTGTTAAGTGTTGAGCCATCTTTTAAAGCATTTCAAACAGCTTTTTTTTTTTTTGCCCCTTTAACCACTGAATTCCAGAGGAATTTCAATGGTAGAAAACTTGTCTTGAGGTCCAAAATAGAAGGGGGTGGCCTCTCCTCCTTATCTCTCCATGCTATGCCTTGTTAGCACTACAAAGTAGCATATTTTTGTGGCTTGTTTTAGCTCATTTCAAGTATGTTTTTGTGACTTTTTAGACCTGCTCTAACTCCGTTTTTGGCTGGTCTGGTCACTTGTTGCTTGCATCTTGCACATGTAGCGTAATTTTTCTTACTAACCTAATATGCATAATGAGTATGCCTATCATTCTAGCTTATATTAGCTCAACTCCAGCACATTTTTTCTAATGTTTTAGGATGATTAAGCTCTGTTTTTAGTGGCCTTGGACATATGAGCTTTGTTTTGTATAGCTATAGTGCAAATGCCTTAACTAACTTTGAGTTTTAGGGCCAATAGCATGCTTTGCTTGTGATGTTTGCATGATATGGCATTTAATATGTGATTTTAGAGCATATATCACTGTTACACTCTAACATATTCCACTCTTTCATTACTTTTGAGAGTTATGCTTTGTGCCTTGTTTGTGAGCCAACACATGAGCATGTTTTTCTTGCCATCTATGCTTCAAGTCTAGCATGTTTTTGCTACTGTTTTGACCTGCCTTAGGTCTGTTTTGAGTGGTTAAAGTCATTTGAGCATTTCTTTGTATGGTTGTAGGGTTAATTCATTCACTAGCTCATTGTTTTAGGCCTTTAAACATGAGTTGTTTGAGTTGGTTGCATGTTGTAGTATTATTTTGCATGAAATTTCAACATCATAATCTCTGTCACATATTCATTTGTCTCACTTTCAATCGCTTTTGAGAGTTGTTTCAAGTTTGGGATCCTTTAAGCTTGAGATAGAGTTTATGCTTAATGGTTTTAATCCTCTTTTGAGGGTTTCTACTAACCAAAGGCATGACCTCTCTCTTTCCTTAAATCATCCCTTGGTTGACACTTCTTTCTCTTTAGGAGACTATCTCCTTGGACTTAATCGATTAAAAGACTAATCAGTAATGTAAAATGAGTAAACAAAAGTGACAAGTAAAACATGCCAAGATAACATATATGTGTTGCATTGCATGTGTTTGGATCAGACGTTAGTCCAAACACAAGAAATATGGAACGTTTCATACTTGAAGTGATGAAACTTGTCACGTTTCTTGGTCGCTAACACCCTTGATTGTGCATGATAGGGTGGAGGCCTTTCGAGTCTTATGTGTGCATTCACTAACATTGTGCAAGCTTGACTCTTTGGCCACCATGCATTGAGATGCATGGTTGGTGGCTTGAGAGCTAAGTACTACGCTCCTTTGAGCTTGAGATATAATAAGGAGGGTAGTTGCACATACATTTCCTTGTAAATACATTGCCTTAGGGAGACCCTTCATTTCCTTTGTTTTGTGCTCTATTGCAACTTGGTGTCACAGTACACCAGTGGCCGGCAGTGTCACATTGATGGCTGGCACCCTTGCCTTGTTGGCCGGCAGAGGCCCATCTTTGGCCGGCAGATGGCCGGCAGGCCATTGGTGTACTCCCCAGCATGGATTTGGTAAGTTTCAGCAGCAAGTCCTTGAAGACACCCTGCAAACAGAGCCTCAAGAGAGCAAACCGGAAGGCTTTTTAGGGCGAGAAACCGAATGCGAGCATGCATGTCCAACTTCTTGAAGTAGAGCTGAAGTGGTTAAATTTAGTTTTAAAGCTTTACTTGTTAGTTAGCTTGAATTTGTAAATTAATTAATTTGTTAATTAGTTAATTGTCGTAATAATTAGTAAGTAGTTTACTAGTTATTTGATTGGTTTGTAATAATTAGTCTAATTAGGTTAATTAGTTAGCTTAGCTTTTATTCGGACCCTCCGTCGAGAGGGCAAATGTTGTAATAAGGGTGTGTGTGTGTGTGCATGTCTTCCAACCCCCACTTCTTTCTCCCTTTTATTTATCCACTTTCAATGGTTAGTTTAGGGTCATATTTCGATTAACATACCTTATGCTTTGCATGCGTGCATCATTCATTTGTCTTGCATGCACCGAGCTCAGCGCATCATTCAAACTGCATTGTATTTCAATACTTACTTGAATACGTGTTTCAAAGCATGTTATCAAGGTGCTTCGTATGCCATGATTAGATAGCCGAGCCTATTTAGTTGCATCTTGCATGTGTTGCATTAGGCATCTCGTATAGTTAGGATCATGCATTATTTCTAACTAGTTTTCTATTTTGGCTCGGAGTACACTGTAAGTGTTTACGCTTTAGCATCCTTGCATGAGTGTGAGTGTTGCCATGACAACATGCTTGCCATGAGGCTATTTGCTTATATGTTAAACTTCATGAATGCCTGTGGATGAAAGCTTCTTTGCTTGAACTGGAACAATTCATCAAAATGTGAGTTTTAAGCCTACTTGGAGTGACAAATCATCATGTTTTAAGCCCACCTTGTTTGGTGGCAAATCCGCATTTCTAAGCCCACTTGAGGGTGGCAAATTCAAACCATTTTCGAAAACAAACATTAAATTGTTTTGTTCCAATTTAGGCGATCTAGTCTATACTTGTATGTTGTGTGCATCATGTAGGAATATTAGCTAATAACTGGAATAAGAACACATGTGTTTTCAAAATAACATATCATGAGTAGTAGAGGCTGATCCTCTAATCAGGCTAGCGGGGGTGCTCATTTCAGGACCTTCCCCTCTCGTACCCAAGTTCCCGAGCCAAGGCAACTTTGGTGATGACGGACACGTGGCCTTTGGCACGAGTCAGGGTTTCTTAAATTTTTCAAAAATAAAATATTTAGGTGGCGACTCTGTAATATGGCAAAGCAGTCCATGTTTGGCACTTCTTGATTAAAAGCAATTTCCAAAACGATTTGCCGGATTCGGACTCTTTGGTGATTTATCAGTCTTACATTACACTTTGTGAGACTAGATATAGAACCGTGACAGGAGTGCGAACTGCAGTAGCTATGAACCCAAATCCGCACCCTCTCCGAAAGGAGGGGCGCGCAGAGGAAGTTCGGGCGGTCTACAGAGGTGAAACAGAGCAAGCCTGGGGCAGACAGAATTGTTCTTACACATTGTGCATATGCATGCATGCAACCTGCTGCGCATCCTCGCTTACATCATGATCATCTTTGTAATTAATTTATTCAATATTGTTTATTGTAATTAGTCTCATTAATTATTAATGTTGTAATTATTATTATTGTCCCTTTGTAATTGTTGTAATTAATTAGTTCAAATAACGAGTTTATTTATCGTGGTTATCTTTGTTGTAATAGCATAGTTAGCTAGTTAATTAGCCTCGCTTATTTATTCATTTGGTTTTGTAATAATTAGTTTAATTTGAACTTTTGGACTTTGAACTTTTGGACTTTGTTTTGGCTCAGAGTACTAGGTGAGCAATTTTGAGCTTTAGCATGTTGCATCGAATGTTTGTGTTGCCATGTCAAAGCATGAATACCATGAGGCTAATTGCTTAAATGATATAATTGTTTGAATGTCTGTGGATGAAGGCTAGCTGCTTAAATTGGGATGGCTTGATTAATGTCCATTTTATCACACTTTTTTCAAGTGGCAAATCCACAAAACAATTTTGAAACAAAACATGAAATCAAGTGTTCCAAATCTTGCAAACTAGTCTATACCTTGTGTGCGCATCACATAGTAAAAATAGCTAATAAATCAGAACAAGAGCATATAATGTAAACATAAAACACATCATGATTAGTAGAGGCCGATCTTTGATCAAGCGAGTAGGGTGCTTGACTCATGACCTTCCCTCTCGTACCTAAGTTCCTGAGCCGAGACACTTTGGTGGTGACGGACTAATCACCTTTGGCACAAATCTCGAGTTTTTTAAATTTTTCAAAAATATTTAGGTGCCAACTCTGTAATTTGGCAAAACAGTCTATTTTTGGCATTTGATTCAAACATTGATTTTTCAAAAAGAATTACCGAATTTGGACTCTTTTTGTGTTTTCACTATTTCACATTGCACTTGGAGTCCGAACTGTAGGGCTATTCGCCTTCCGAAAGGAGCACGGAAAGTCAAGCTACACATGTTCATTCCATTTGATGTAAAAGAGAGTGCTCATTCCATTTAATGTTCATGAAATGAAAACCTTTTAAATACTCAGTATACTATGCATTTTCCTAAAGGAAAATATCAACAAAATGAAAGTTGGGAAAATAATTGCATTTTAGTGGGAACTTTTTTGTATATATCACCACACATGAAATGGGGAAAAAAAATATCAAATGCACGGGATCTTAGTAGAATTATACACATTTACCCTTAAAATTAAAAAATACAATCTCTCTCCGCACCCACACATCTCAACATTGGTTACTGCTCATCTCTCCCTTACCGCCCCATCATCTCCCCATCTTTCCATACAAGGACAGACGGATCATAGGACTAGGGGGGTCACGTCCCCCACCCTTAAGTTTTTGATATTTATATTCTTACCCTTATACATATGGTTTATATCTTATCTATCCTTTTAAGCCATTACCTGTTATTGGTGCAAATGCTCTCCGGGATGACGATGTTGATGCCGTCACTTCATAAGAATGCTTAAATTATACTTCGAGTCACGTTACGAATGTCACTTTCCTAAATACAGTATATGCCACACCAAATGGTGTGTATCGAGTCATTAGCAAATCCGCCCTTCAAGATACAACGAAGCTGATCTAAAGATTTTCTATCAAATTTTAGACTTTATTTCTTAAATTCTATTGCTTGAGAATGTTGGAATGAATTGAATGGCCTGAATGCACCCAATCAGAAGAATCACGATTCTTGATTGCACTTGATCAAATTTGATTGTTAGATCAAATTCTAATGGTCCGGATATTGTTCTAGTCGAATGGGTACCACAATGACATACAGTCAATCATGAGCGAATGCGATCCATATCGCATGATTGTATGCATGGATGATCAACAGTCACGATCTTGCCGAGCCTTGTAGCACCTTGTGTCGATGCATTCGTGCTAAGTGTAAATTAAGCCACCAAATGCCACACAACCCACTGTCCATGCCACACGCACATGTACGAATGGTGCGGTGCACCATCCTTGCATGTGCAAGCATACACTGTAATACCTTTCCTACATTTCCATATTCAAAGGAATATTCCATGTAGGTGTTTATTAACCCATCTATTTTCTCTCGTCTTTTCGATGAGGGACATGCCACAAGGCTAAAAGAACTTTCTAAGGAATAAGAAAGGTTTTGAATAACAATAAAAGGTGAACCCATTTTGTTTTAGAAAATCCACAACAATTCCCCATCATTTTCAAAATAAAGAATAAGTTCCAATTCTCTTGGTTGACTTGTGCATAGGCGAATGGTAACTTTTGATTTGAACCAATCACTTAGTGTAACATCTCAAAGTTAGTCAGGATGGCATAGTAGAGGTATCTTTGAACTAGCGATCCACAATGACTACCTAGACACGTTACACACACAATTCTAAACAGACAGAGGTATTCAAGAAGTCGACATGTGGATTGGCCTTTTGTCTATATCATGAATTCATGAGTACTCTAGAGTCAAGCCCATGGACTCATAGAAAGCGACACCACCTCATATACTCACATAGGTAAGCTTACTGAGAGTACCCTTGTAACTATAGTACCCTAACTACACCGTTGTAAGCTTATTAAAAGCTAAGTAGCTCATCATCTTCCATATGCATTACAGGTCCCAAGCACTTAAGCTTGGATGGATCTAACATAATCAAGTGCTTGCAATCATGGCATATGATGTACTTTGCTCATTGAAATTAGGAGATTGAATAGATTGATTGTTGAATTGAGTTTCCACCATGAGTGATTATAATGTGGACTTAAATCTCATCCCATTGATATTTTGCATACCAACTCCCTTGTAAAACCTTTTGTTAAATGATCTGCCAAGTTTTGACTTGACATTACATATCCGATAGTGATCACCCCACCTTTTATTAATTGCCTGACATAACTATGTCCAAGTCCTATATGCTTGGACTTACCATTGTACACCTAGCCGTAAACCCATGATAAAGCTCTTCATTATCACAATGCAAAGATATTGGTGGCATAAGTTTTGGCCATACCGAAATTTCCAATAACAAATTCCTAAGCCACTATGCCTCTTTGCTGCAAGAAGCTAATGACACAAATTTAGATGCCACAGTCGATCTGTGATTATTGACTGATTCTTTGATCCCTAGGAGATATCCCCTCCACTAAGTATGAACACTCATCCACTAGTGGACATGCGATCATCACTTTTTCTTATCTAACTTGCATCTGTGTAACCTTCAGTACAGTTAGATATCCACTATAGACTATTCTATTATCTATAATCTTTCTTAAGTACCTCAATACTTTGTAAATTGCATGCCAGCAAACATTGCTAGAGTTATTAGTATATCTACTAAGTTTACCCATAGTGCATGCTATATTTGCTCTAGAGTAATGTAGCTGTGATACAACTCTACCTATGTTGGGATACAATTTAATCTAAGAGTCAAAATGTGTAGAAATCGATGTGCCCTCGAAGTGATTAAACTTCTTGAGAATTTTCTCAATGTAATGGGATTGATAGGAATCAAATTTCTATTTTGTCTCTTAATTCTCATTCCCAATATCACATTAGCTACACCTATGTCTTTCATGTTGAATTTGGACAACAGAAAGTCCTTTGTACTTTGAATGCTATCTTGATCTGCACCAAAGATAAGCATGTCAGCCACATACAAGCAAATTATGATACCTTTGTTACCACAAAATTTGCTATATACACATATTTGATAGATTCATGTATCTTCAACCCATTTGATATCAAATTTCTCATCCCATTGTTTAGGTGCTTTTTTTAGACCATGAAATGACTTGACCAGTTTACACATTTTATGTTCTTGCCCTTGCATCACAAACCCTTCTGGTAGCATCATGTAGATCTCTTCATCTAATTCATCATTCAAGAATGCATTCTTGACAACCATTTGGTGAATTTCCAGCTTATGAATAGCTGCAAGTGCTATAAATACTCGAATTATAAAGATCTTTGCAACTGGTGCATCAGTATCGAAGTAGTCAATGCCCTTTTTTTGGCTAAAGCTCATGGCAAGTAACCTTGCCTTGAATTTGTCAATTGTTCCATCGAATTTCATTTTCTTCTTGAAATCTATTTGCATCTGATTGGTTTAGAACCAAGAGGCAAATCAATGAGCACCCATGTATTATTTCCCATAATAGAGTCGATTTCATCTTGAATGGCCTCTTTCCCAAAATCTACATCTTGAGATTTCATAGCCTTGTTAAAAGTCAATGGATCCGATTCAACATGAAGTAAGATCACCATTTGTCTACTTGTAGTGTCTTTAGTGCCTTCAACTAGATAAACTAATAAGTCTGAACCAAAGGACTTTTCAGTTCTAGCCCTACTTTTTTTGAGTTCCACCTCTTGATTAGATTCATTAGAAACTAATGGCAGTTGTTCAGTTGTTTGCTCTAAAACACTTTTAGTAGTAGATGTGAATCTGTTCTCATAAAATACTGCATCCATTGATTCAATAATGGTATCGACCTCTATTGAATCATTTGGCTCAACAACAAGAAACTTGTATGCTTTACTATGTAGGAATACACATTTTATTCCTTTCTCACCTAACTCTTTTTTTCTTTTTTCTTTGTTTTTTGTTTAGGTTCAGCACTCTCACTATTTCCCTACAACCCCAAGTTCTAAAATAACTTAGGTTATGTTTCTTCTTTTTTCTAGAGCTCATATGGAGTAGTACTATTTTTCTTAGTAGGAACTCCATTTAAGATATGACAAGCAGTTAGTAAGGTTTTACCCCAATAACCACTACTTAAACCAGAGTTACTAAGCATAGCATTAACCATTTCAGTTAGTTTCTTATTCTTTCTTTCTATTACTCCATTTTATTGAGGGGTATAAGGTACAGATTTTTCATGTATTATTCCTGTTGTTTCACAGTACTCAGGAAAATGGTATTCATTACTCTTGTCAGACCTAAAACATTTAATCTTAGTTTTAACTTGGTTTTCCATTTCAGCTTTGAAAGCCTTAAATTTGTCTAGAACTTTATCTTTTGAGTGGAACAGATATACATAACAAAGTTTTGAATAAACATTTATGAATGTAACAAAATACTTTTTACCTCCTCTAGTAGGGGTGCTATGCATATCACAAACGTGATTATGTACAAGTTCAAACAATGAAGTTGTTCTATCAATTTTTGGAAATGGAGTATTAGTTATCTTAGTTTGCATGCAGACCTTACAATTTTCTACCATATCAACATCATACTTAGGAATTAAATCATATTTAACCATGTCATTCATTTTTTTAGTACTTACATGACCTAAGCGAGCATGCCAAAAAGATAAAGAATCAAGCATATAAGTAGAACTGTGAATTTTATTGATATTAAGTTTGAACATTCTCTCATACAAATAATCTTTTCCAACACAGGTACCATTCTTAGACATGATGAACTTGTCAAGCTAAAAAACTAACCTAAAGCCATGCTTATTAAGCAAGCTTCCAGATACAAGATTCTTTCAGACTTCTGGTACATGATACACATCAGTAAGCATTAAGGTTTTCCTAGATGTGAATTCTAGCTCCACGTTTCTGTTCCCTTTGACTGCAGTAGTTGAGGAATTTCCCATGTAGAGAGCTGAGTTATCTACCACTGGGTGGTAGGCGGTGAATAGCTTTTTGTCATTGCTGACGTATCTTGTAACGCTCGAGTCAATCCACTAGTCTCCAGCGTCTTCGAAGAGGTTCACCCCGGAAATAGCAACTACAATTATTCTTTGGCTCCGATGCTCCTAGTTTCTTTTTCTTAAGAGACCGACATTCATCTTTGTAGTGCCCTGGTTTTCCACAATACCGACATTCACCTTTCTCTTTGTGTTTAGGTCATTACTATGTTGAAACTTTCGCTTCCAATTGTACTTGTTGGAATTCTTACCTTCTTCCATCATATGAACTTTAGAGGTATTAGTCCCTAGTTCTTCCTTACTTTCCCGACGTCTTAACTATTCCTCCACATGGAGGTGTTGAGCCAATTCCTCAATAATAATATCCTCAGTTTCGTGTTTAAGACTTTTCTTATAGTATTTCCATGATGGAGGAAATTTGTCAATAATAGAAGAGACAATAATGGACTTATCCATTTTTTATGTCTTTTTGGCTAAACGGACTTAATATGTGTTGTAACTCATGCAATTGGTCAAGAACAGATTTACCATCCATCATTTTAAAATGTATAACTTGACTAACAAGAAACTTCTTACTTGTAGCACTGTCAGTCGAATACTTAGTCTCAAGTTGACTCCATAATTCTTTTGTTATTTCCACGTGCTAGTACACATCGAATATTATGTCAAATAGATCATTCAGAATATGACACCTATATATGTAGTCGTCATTCTTCTACTTAGTCTTGGTGCGAGTTTAAGCAACCGTCTAATTTTCATTTCCTCAAGCTATGGTCTCTTCAGTATATGCACTACGTTGAGCGTGGCCAAACAGAAGTGCAATTTCTTCTACGAATGCCTGAAGTTTTGTCCATCGAAATGGTCAAGCTTGAGGAAGTATTGTGTCATCTTCTGCAAGGACATTGCCATGATCAATTACTATCTTTAGAATGTTGGTGCAAATGTTCTCCGAGATGATGATGTTGGTCATGTCACTTCATAGGAAAGCTTGAATTACACTTTGATTCGCATTACGAATAATGTTGCTTTCCTAAATATAGTATTTGTCCCCACTAGATGGTGTGCACTGAGTTATTAGCAAATCTGCCCTTAGAATACAATGAAGTTGATAAAAAGATCTTCTGTCAAATGTCAGCCTACTATCCATGCCACGCGTGCATGTACGAATGGTGCACCTCTAGCATATTTCCCACATTTCTTTATTCGTGTTCCATGTGAGTGTTTATTAACCCATCTCTTTTCTCTTATATTTTTTTATGTGGGAAAAGGCACAAAGCTAAAAGAGCTTTCTAAGGGATAAGGAAGTTTTTCAAAAACAATAAAAGGTAAACCCATTTTATTTTAGAAAATCCCCAACATCACCTTACCACACTAATCCTCATGATCTCCTTTTTGCCACCACATCTACTCCTAGCTTCTCCTACTCTCACCCCCATGCCTCCGACTGTCTCATACCCACTTCTTCCAAATCCCTAAGCTTTTCGTACCCTTCCCCAACTCATGTCGTTGTTCTCTCTAGTGCTTATAAGATGGAAGAGATAAAACATAGGGAAAACTTCACTTTATCCCCCTGTAATTTGAGCCATATACGGCTTATCCCTCTAACATTTGGAAATGACCACATAACCCCCACGTGATTTGTGGAATGACGTATACCGTTAAATATTTCATCCAACTTAACAGTAAATGTGAAACACATGACAGACATAAAAGGGCTATATGCTTGTTTTCAAATTTTAAAGGTTATAACCCCTAACGGTGTATTTTTTGAGAGATTAAAGTGTACTTTGCCTTCCAAACAAATGACGAAAATATAGGAATAATTTTGTCATTTTTATTAAATCGTTAATGGGTCTAACGGTGGTCTTCAATTCACAAATCACAAGGGGGTTACGTGGTTATTTTCAAATGTGAGTGGGGTAAACACATATCGCTCAAACCATAGGGGGTAAAGTGAAATTTTTCCTAAAACATATGAGAAAATGAGAGAAAGGGGTTAGAGAACACTACAAGAATCTGCACTTTTAGCGACCACTTTCTGCGACCAATATAAAAGTTGGTAGCTAAAAGTTACCTTTTGGTGACCAAATATTAATTAGTCGCGAATGATCATTATTTTTGGCGACCAGATATGAGCTGGTCTGGTCGCAGAAGGTCATATTTTGGCGACCAAAAAATGAGTTAGTCGTAGAAAGTAGTATGCTTTTTGCGACCAACTACAAATTTGGTCACGGAAGGTCACATTTTGGCGACCAAAAAATAAGTTGGTCGCGAAAGATAAAAAATAAATTGGTTGTGGAATTGGCGACCAAAATTTTTGTCGCCAAAAACTTATTTTCCCCGACCAAAAATATTTTAGTTGCCGTATATTGAGTTTTGGCTACTAAAACAATTTAGTCGCCGAATGGAAAATAAAAAAATTATTTTTTTCTTTGGCGACCAAAATTGGTCGCCAAAAACTTATTTTCAACAACCAAAAAAAAATTAGTCACCAAATTAGTACTTTTAGCGACTACTATTTTAGTCGCTGTTGATTGAGATTTGGCGACTAAAAAAGTTTGTCGGCAAAGGTACCTTTTCTGCGACTAATCTGGCCTTTTGATCGCCAAAAGTTTGGTTTGGGAGGGAAATTTGAAACGTGGAGGCAAGAATTGAAATGTTTTTCCGACAAAAAAAATTTGTTCGTCGATTGTAAAATGATGTTGTTTATACCAGGAAAACAGAAAAAAAAAAATTTAAAAAGCCCTAATCTGCCCTCTGTCTCTAGTTCGTTCTTTGTGTCTCTTTATGTTAGTCCACCCTCTCCCTCTCTCTGGGTTCTCTTTCTCAATCGGTGTCCACACTCTCTAGCTCGCCGAAGTCCCTCACCACCGTTGCTCACGTCCGTCGCACATTGCCACAGCCGCAAATCGCCATCACCCTCTGTCTTTCTCTCACACAGATCTTCAGACCACACTTGACCGACGACCACACTAATCTCTCGTTGATCCTCATATCCTCAAACCACACTCGCCATCGCCCTCTGTTGCTCTCTCTCACTCACACAGATTCATTTGGTAACTTTTATTTTGTCTCAGACCACACTCGACCGACGACCCCCCTCTCTCTGTGTTCGGTCTCTTCTCTGTATCTTTATCTTCTTGTCTCTCTCTGTGATTTGGGTTCAGGTGAGTGCTTGTCGACTCTGATCTCGCTTTGATTCTGTGTTCTTTCCTCTTTTTTGGTATCGGAACTCAATGAATTCATTTGAATTGGGAATTAGTTGAGCTCAAGTAACTGCTTTATGCATTCACTGCTACAAAAATAGTTAAATAGCACACTTTAACAACTGAAAAATATCTCACTTTTATTGGAAGTGTAATAAAAAAAATTAGATTGATATTTTAGTCACACTTGATTTGATTAAGTGTGATAATATTTATTTTTTATGTCTCTTTTCAATTAAGCGTAACTAGCATATCACCCGTGCTATGCACGGATTTTGTTTACAATTATCTGTATATGTGAATTGGTATTTTTAAATGTCTTTTTTATTTTATTTTAAATGTCTTTTTTTTTTCCTTTTTTATATTATATTAAAGTTTAACATTTTGATAATAATCATATGTGTTAGACTTTTTAAGAACTTAAATGTCTTTTTTTTATTATTATATTATATTAAAGTTTAATATTTTGATAATAATCATAGGTGTTGGACTTTTTAAGAAATTTTTTTTATGCTTATTCTTAATGCATTAAAGTGTTATTATGAGGGATAATAATCGTATGTGTTGGGACTTTTCAAGGAATTCATATGTGTTGGATTTCAAAAAAAAATTTATGCTTGTTCTTAATGCATTAAAGTGTTATTATGAGGGTAAGACTTGGGGGTTGGGAGAAGTTAATAAATGCTAAGGTTTTTTTTAAAATAAAAAATCAAGAAATTTAGATTGGGATATTCTTGGTTAATTATGAAACATAAATCTTTTATTTTTTAACAAATTACAAATATACCATAAAATTTATTTAAAATATGAATTGGTCATATAATAGTAGAAATTACAACTATCATTTGTGATAAATTTTAATTTAATGCAATACTCGAGGAAAAGAAAGAAAGAAAAAAAATTTCTCCTATGCAACAATAAATTATCAAAATTGTTTATTGAAAAATATTTCTCATATCATTAAAAAATTATTAATTGACTTAATAATTTATTTATTAACAAAATGGTTAACTGAAATCTTTTTTCATATCATTAAAAATTATTAATTTACTTAATGATTTACTTATTAATAAAATTGATCAGTTGTTGTGAGAGTATTATTTATGTATTAATAAAATTTGTCATTTGTATATGTATGTATTTTCTTCTACTTCTTCATTAGTTCAGTGACTTTTCTTAGTATTTTTTTTAGATGAGAGAATTATCTTAGTATTTGTTTTATATATATCTGTTGAAAACAATTATACATTGTAATTTTTTTTTATGAATTCGGAAGAAATATTTAAAACTCATAAATTCATCCAAAATGATATGATAATAAAATTGGAGTCGACATTATTGGTTGTATAACAAATCAAAAAATCATACATATCATAACACATAATTTTATCATATATCTAAATGTCTTCTTTTTTTTTCCTTTTTTATATCATATTAAAGTTTAATATTTTGATAATAATCATATGTGTTAGACTTTTCAAGGAATTAAATGTCTTTTTTTTATTACAAAAATGTCTAAGACCCCCTTTTTTTCCCACCCCCTTTGACCCCCTCTCTCTCTCATTGGTTGGATATTCTTTTTCTTTTCTTTTTTTTTTTGTTTCCCTTGTCCTCCAATCACCACCTGCCACATGTGTGTGGGGTGGTGATTGGACGGGGTCTCCATCACTCCTCTTTTTATTATATTATATTAAAATTTAATATTTTGATAATAATCATATGTGTTAGATTTTTTAAGAATTTTTTTTTATACTTACTCTTAATACATTAAAATGTTATTATGAGGGATAATAATCATATGTGTTGGGGCTTTTCAAGGAATTCATATGTGTTAGATTTCAAAGAATTTTTTTTATGCTTGTTTTTAATGTATTAAAGTATTATTATGAGGGTAAGACTTGGGAGTTGGGAGAAGTTAATAAATGCTATGATTTTTTTTTTTAAATCAAAAAATCAGGAAATTTAAATTGAGATATTGGAGCTCTTACAAGGCTTGGGATTAAAAATCTCATTTTACTTAATATATAGTATAGATTTTATATATATATATATATATATATATATATTTTAATCACACCTTTTAATTAACATGTGATTAACGATCACATAAGAAGAATTAAAAATATTTCACTTTTATTAAAAATATGATTAAAAAATTAATAATTTTTTAATTATACTTAATTTAATAAGTAAGGTAATATTTTTTTTAATGACACATTTTAAATAAGTATGATTATATTTTTTTTCATCACAATTCAGGTGTGATAGTATATAATTTTTCAATTTAATTTAGACGACTCTTTGAAACACCCAACTAGATGGCATTTGCTAAACAGGTTCTCCAATTAATTTGCTCTGCCTTTTCTTTTTGAAACAAAGCCCTAGTTAATTCGTTCTTATTCACATCTCTCTCTCTCTCTCTCTCTCTCTCTCACACTCACAAACCCTCGTCCCATGGCTCCAAAAGCCCTTCATCTTCCACATCCGAACTCGCCCCCACACCTTCTCCTCCATCTCCGGCACCAAGGACCTCCAAATGGTTAACCTAACCCTCCTTGTCCTCTCTCGCCCCGAGGTCTCTCAACTCCCCCGATCTTACAAACCCTAGGCCTCGAATATGACGAGAAAGTACTTCATTCAATCGGCAATGAATTCCTCAAGGTCGTCGTCGCTCAATTCAACGCCGTTCAGCTCCTCATCGAGCATCCCAGCATCTCCGTATTGGTCCGTGAGAGCTTGGTTCGTCGTGCTAAGGATTTCAACATCGTTCTCGATGATGTTGCGGTCACGCACTTGTCGTATGGGTCTGAGTTCTCCAAGGCCGTGGAGCAGAAGTAGGTGCCACAGCAAGAGGCGGAGAGGTCGAAATTCATGGTGGCCAAAGCGGAGCAAGAGAGGCGAGCGGCGATTATTTGGGCGGAAGGTGAGAGTGAGGTTGCGAAATTGATTTCGGATGCGACTGCGGCTCTTGGGATGGGTTTGATCGAGCTTAGGAAGATTGAGGTTTCGAGGGAGATAGCAGCGATGTTGGTGAAGACTTCGAATGTGGCCTACCTGCCTAATGCAAACATGTTATTGGGGCTCAATCCTTCCGTGGCTGGCCGTTGATTTGGTAATTTCAGTGACCTTACACTGTTTTCTGTTTCAATTCATGAATTCTTGAAATTGGGCTTTAGGAGCTTACTATATTGATTATAATTGTTCTAATGAGCTGAATAACAATTAAGTTCGAATAGATTTGTTTCTGTTTGACTTCAATCTTCATGGAAGTGTCATTTAGTGAATTGGGTTTTTGATTTGAGATTTATGTTGGTGTTAAATATGATAATTAGGCAGCTTTTTTTTAATTTTATTACTTATGAGACTATTGGGCATGCAAGTTCTTCTTGTGATGATCTCTTAATACTAAAATATATCTAATTTAAGGAGTGAAAACAAATGCATAAAAGATTTATCATGCCTTACTCTTGGAGGTTGCTAAATCCATGGTATTTTTTATGGGTTCACAACCCTCCCTCTTTTACGAATGGATCCAACTATGATGAGAGATGGGTCTCTGTGAATCAGTTAAAGAAGAGTGTGGTTTAACAATTTCCAATTTACATGTCTTTGTGCTACCTTCGCTTAATCATCATGATGTAAAATCACTGATGTATGACAGTATGAGATAGGCTTATCTGGACACTAGTTTTTGTCTTATAAGTAATCCTTAAACTAACCTAATCAAGCAGGTTGTGAAATATGTATGCCTAATGCTTAAAATTCAGTCCCTAGTGGATATCATATGAAATACAAGTATACCTGAGAATTCAAAGTTTATTATAATTTCTGAGTAGATATATTTCTTTTAACTGCCTTTTCTATTTCAGACTATTTCATGAGAAATAGACTTCACTTCCATGTTATTACATGGAGGGTCAATACTACTATTTTAACTGGTTGCTAAATAATGTAGGTGGGCAGAGATACACAACCTGTCATGCGGGAAGCTTACAACATGTTTAGAGATGGTGGTGATCCAGAAAAGGTTTGGTTGATCTAATAGAAAGCAATGCAACTTGTGCACTTCTCTCATTAAGAAGGTTTAAATTCACTTTAATATCTAAATTTTTAGCTATGTCAATAGCATTTATTTTCAAAATTTTCATTTGAATTTTTCTGTGTAGCTTGTTGCGGCATTTTCAAGAGGCCGAGAGAGTGAATACTTCTATGCTTCTTTATACGCTGGGCTTTATTATGAATCTCAGGTTTGTTAATTTCTAGACATTCAATCGTTGTTATTCTAGGCCCACAATTATGTTATTTGTTGTAATCCGTTATTCAAAACCATCAATTCTGGTGAAACAAAATTTCTTCACAAAAATAACATTGTGTTTCATTCTGTCATGTTGCATTGGGTTTTGAGCTATGTTAATATTAGTAGCTACCTTGTTTCATTGGTCACTGCTGTGTGGTGCCTCCGTTTGAGGTGTATTATGGTCTTATTTTTATGATCCAAACCGTTTATTTTGTAGGGTTTGTTGAGTACTTCATGCCTACCAAAAATCATATTAATCGGATATCAACAACTATATGATCGATAACCAAAAAAATAAATAATAAGTTTTTCTTTTGAGAAATAGCATAAACAATATGGAACTCGATCATATAGTTATTGATATCCGATTAATATGATTTTTGGTAAGCATGAAGAACTCAACAAACCGTACAATATGAACGGTTTAGATCATAAAAATAAGACCATAATACACCTCAAACAGAGGCACCACAGTCACTGCTGTGCTGACCCCTGTTCCGTTTTTAATCACACTTAAAAATGTGATTTAAATGTTATTAATCACTTAAAAGATGTGATCTAAATGTTATTAATCACGATTAAAAATGTTTTAATAACACTCCCAAAGATCACACTTTGACAAAACTTAAAAAGTGTGATTAAATAACATAGATCATACCCCAAAAAAAAAGTGTGATCTTTATCTGTTTTTGTAGTAGTGATTTTTTATAATGTATATTTATTTGTCCTACCTATTCGGTCCATGGAAGTTTTTTTTTGGTCATCTTTTTCTTTTCTTTTTATTTTTTGCTTCTGGCAGATACCTACTGAGATCCTCTTACAAGTTCTTGGACCTTCCAAAGTTTACAAGCAAGTGATCACGAAAGTAATTAATTCTACCATAGCTGAATATGTAGAAAAGGTATATACATTACTCTTTACCCCTATTATGTTTACAGTGAGTTTTTTGTGGAAAATGCTTGCCTTTTTTTTATTTTATTTTATGCATTAGCATTTCTTATTTGTTTTATTTTTTTAAAAAAATAAAATAAAAAATTAGGGGCCTCTTTGCCATGCTCAATAGGAAATAATAGGTGACCTCCTTCAATTGGTTTTGTTTTCATGCGATTGATGGGTTATTCAATTCCATAAGAACAAAGTAATTCAATACCATTACCAATTTTGTTATGTGATACAAAAATTGTAGGTATATGATTTATGACCTTGTTGAACATGAGTATCAAAAAAATGGTTTAGAAACCAGTATTTATACTAATATTGTAATATGCAATTGGTAACACATTGGATTAATTGTGCATCTATTTTGCAAGTGCATAAATTCAATGTTCTGATTGGGCATCTTTCATTGTGCACTAGTACTTTGTTAATTACAAAGGAATTGGTAATTTCCTTCTGCAATAAAAACCTTTCATATGAAAGGTAAAAACTTCCATGGACCGAATAGTTAGGATAATACATTCATTTTAGTAAGTAGTAATGCAACATGATATTTTGATATGTCGTAACAAATTAGAAGTTAGCAATTTTATTCTGTTGAATACATTTGTATTTCCATTTTGTTTTTGGCCAAACACAAAGTTTAGTTAGTTACTTGGGTGTCACTTTCTTGAACCTTTAGTGGGGTTGCTTTGTTTTTCTCTCTTCTGTTTTTAATTATATGTTTATTTGTGTTTTGAGCTGATTTGAAGGTCCGTTTGATTTAGTATATCTATCTTGGGTTGATTTTTTGATTTGTCTTTCAAGATTAGAATGTAATCACTTGCATAGACTTTTATTCACTGTCAAAAACTTATTGTGGCAATTATTATATGCAAAAGAAGTAACTATGTTTGTAATTTTTGAAGAATGTGAAAGTTGCTGAGTTTGATGGTCGACACTTGTGTTTGCTCAGTTCTGGAATATGTGGAAGGCAAATGGGTCTGTGAGGGTTCTGGTCTACAAGGTGGCCTGGGAGAAGACCAAGCACGAAAGTACTTGCGGGATATAGTTTCAGGGTTGATGTATCTTCACTCTCATGTGTGAGACCAACTTGTCCCCCTTTTTTTAATGATAATTTCTATTAAAACATATTAGGGGTTTTGTTATGTGATCATTTATAGGAATAGGGATGCACGAAAATACCCAGAAAACCAGAGAACCAAACCAACCTGTGACCTTTATAGGTTGGGTTGGGTTCATTCAGTGTTTCCAATGTTCGGTTTTGGGTCTTAAAATCATCAACCTAATAGGATTGGGTTGGTTCTTGATTACCAACCTGAGAACCAAACTTATATGTATAAGTATTGCATAAATTTTATTTATGTTGACATGTTTTCATGTAATTGGTCTACTGCAGATACTAAGATGGACTTGATTGCACTTTATCATTTCATATAGATGATATAATTCACATTTTAAAATGTACACTTGAACACCAGAAAATGCTCGATACTTCTCCTACTATGTCTTGTGGTCTGTTTTACATGAATATCGGTTGTAGTTTGCTTATTTTTGCCCCTTCTCGTGTTAACAAAGGTTATGTGGATTTTTGTTTCTTGCTTAACAGAATATTGTACACGGGGATATTAAACCTGATTATCTTTTGGTCACTGCTGGCAGCACAGTGAAGATTGGCGATTTCAATGTCAGCCAGGTTTTTGAGATATTGAGCCTTGCTTCAACCCTGATTTGATCAGAATAATTGTGTAAATATGTTATTTTCAATTCAAGTAATGATATGCAGGAATTTTGAAAAATGTTTGATGATTTAGTGAAGTTGAAAGGAAATTTGTTAATTATTGTTCCTAAGGTTTTTATTTTTTAAATGCTATTGTTCCTTAATTGTGATTGGGTTGAATGAATTTTGTTCGATATGGGATTGAATGTTTATAAATAAAAATTGATTGTTCTCACAAAAAAAAAAATAATAATAATAATAAAAAGAGATTTGGCGACTAAAAAATTGGTCGGCAAATTCTTACACTTTTAAGATTAAAATTGTTGGTGGGCAATTTCTTACCTTTTGGCGACTAAATTGTTAGTCGGTGATTCCTCGACTTTTGGTGACAAATATGTTTGGTCGTGGAATGTGACAATTGGCGACTAAGATATTTAGTCGGGAAAATATCACTTTTTGTGACCAAAGTATTTTAGCGACAAAATGGATTAGTCTCAGTTATATTTAGCGATCAAAAATTTAGTTGGCAAATTCAACTTTTTTTGATCAATAAAAATTTTAGTTGCAAATTATTCTTGCTGATTCTCAATTGGAGACCAAAGTAGCGATTAAAAAAATTGGTCACGGATAATTTTTGTTGATTAAAAATAGACTTTTAGTGGTTAATTTTTTGGTCGGCACAAAAGTGTTATTTCTTGGAGTGGAAAGAGAGTAAGAGGTAACTAGGTATGAGAAAATGAGAGAAGGGGTTCTAGAAAGAGGTGGAAAGTAACTAGGGCTTCGCACAAATGAAAGTGAGTAAGAATGGGATAATTTTAAGAGATTTCATGTACTTGAGTTTTTTATTTATTTTTTATTTTTAAAATATTCCATGAGGGCATATTTCCAAAACTTTTCCACTGAAATTCAATTGCTTTCCCCATACTTTCATTATATATATATATATATATATATATATATTTTTTGTTGTTGATATTTTTCCTTTAAATACACCTTTTCTTAATCAAAATGTCCATGCTATATTTTGACATTAGCAATTGTTTTTCAAAAGAGTAATGGAGGGCATAACCTTTTCTTTTATTATTAATTCTCTTAAAATCTACTCATAGATTCCATCCTCGTTTCATCACTATTATTCTTTTACTTTCTTTTAATTAATTAAAAATAAAAATAAGTAATGAAGACAGTGACACATGCATCATCTACCACTTTTTAACACAATTAAATCTCAACAAGAGAAAATTGGAATTTTAACCTTGTTTCTGGTGAAAACAACTTTGGGGTGCAAGTGGTGGGTATATTATAACTATGCATTGATTTATCAGCATTGATTGGTACCATTAATTTTGTACCACTAAACTATCACTAATGAGTTAGAAAATCAAAAAAAAAAAAAAAAAATTACAAGAGCAAAACATCCCATCATATAGGATCCATACCAACATCAGAGCTATTAGTGCTCCTCTTTTAGTGGTCTTAACCATTTTTCTTGATTTATCACAAGAAGTGTCACAACGTTGGCCTATAGATGAACTATAAAAATAGAACTAGTTAATGACTGAGCCTTCATTTCGGATGTGAGTTAACTTTTTGACTTTTTTGTTATTTTAGTCTGGTACTAAAAAGCCTCGTTTGTGATAGTCTTTTTGATTTTTTTGACTTTTGTGAGAAAAAAAATTAAATGATTATAGATTAGATGTGATATTTTGCTTTATTTAACTAAAACAACTTATTTTGTCTTATAGGATTATTTTACCCTAAGTGATCTTCTCAAACGGACCCTAAGGAATTAGGTCCATTACACCATAATATAAAGAATGTCAAATATTAGTTTCTCCTGTTGCTCAACTAAAGTTCAGTGAATGGAATATGTATAGGGAAAGACTATGATATACACTATATGCATTTTATATTTATAAAAAAAAATGATATAATTTTATATTTTTTTATGTCTTAATTAAAATAAAATAAAATAAAAGTCAAACAAATACAAATAAGACGCAATCAAAGGTCTCAAAATAATGTTATAACTAAAAAGAAAATTGATAATAATTAAAGAAGAAAACGATGTAACTAATGATGCATGTGGTAAGAAGTATGTATAATATAATTTTCCATATATATTTCTTGTCAAGGAAATCTTTTAGATATTGTACCCTAAAATTAAATAAAAAAAAATTGAAAATATAAATAAATAAATAATTTGAACATTGTTTATTAAATAGGTCACGCATCATCATAACATATGTTATGAAAGGTGTAACGCTTAGCCTTGGTATATGATACGAAAAGTAGAGTTCATTAAAATATTTATGTATAAACACAAATTTTTCATAGAATCAGATAAAATCATCTTTTGTTTATGTGGTCAGTTTATATACATGTAAAAAAAAAACTATTAATTGAACCAACCCTCATAAAACATTAAGGTGCCGTTTGGTAACACTTACGTTTTCAGTTTTCTGTTTATATTTACAAAAATTTAAAAAACTCAAATAAAAACTTGTTTGGTAAAATTTTTGATTTATAAATCAATGGTCTCAGTTTATAAATTTGGCCAAAAAATGAAAACACAAAAAATGTGTTTCCGTTTTGAGTGTTCAGTTTTTTTTTTTTTACCACCCAACATTAGCCACCACCCGCCACAATTTTCTACCATTGTCTTCCGCCGCCGCCGCCGCCACCACCACCACCCATCACCCACTCCCTATCACCACCTGCCACCACCACTCATCACCCACCTGCCACCACCACCCACCACCCGCCACCACCACCCATCTGCCACCCACTCGCCACCACCACCCACCCCTCGCTGCCGCGACCACCACCACCCACCTGCCATCCACTCACCACCCGCCACTACCATCCACCGCCCGCCACCACCACCCGCCACCTACTTGCCACCACCACTCACCACCCACCTGCCACCACCATCCACCACTCGCCACCACCAGCCACCCGTCACCACCAGCCACTTGCCGCCCACCCGCCACCACCACCCACTACCCACCCGCCATCCACTTGCCACCACCCACAACCACCACCCACTCAACACCACCCACCACCCGCCACGATCACCCACCCACCCACCACTACCACCATCCGCCACCTACCCGCCATCCGCCACCCACCTACCACCCACCACTACCCACCACCGCCACTCGCTACCACCCGCCACCGTCACCCACCAACCCACCATCACCATCACCACCCGCCATCACCACCCACCACCACCCGTCATCCGCCACCCGCCTGCCACCCGTCATCCGCCACCCACTCGCTACCACCTACCACCCGCCACCGTCACCCACTCACCCACCCACCACCACCACCCGCCACCTACCCACCACCACCCGTCATCCACCACCCACTTGCCACCACCACCACCACCACCACCCACTCACTACCACCCACCACCCGCCACCGCCACCCACCCACCAACCACCACCACCCGTCACCTACCTACCTCCACCCGTCATCTGCCACCACCACCCACCACCCACTCGCTACTACCCACCACCCGCTACTGTCACTCACCCACCCACCCACCCACCCACCACCATCCGCTACCCACCACCCACCGTCACCACTTTCCGCCACCGTCTTCCGCCGCTACTTGCCACCACTTGTCATTTCTCATTCTTTTTTATATTTTTAAACATTTTGTCAATTACCAAACGCATTTGTAGTTTATGTTTTTCTAAAAATAAACAAAAAATAAACAAAAACCAGTTTATAAAATTTTTGTAAATATAAACTGAAAACGTAAACGTTACCAAACAGACCCTAAATGAATATGAATCTTTTGTATTTAAATTTGATCAATATAAGATTTTTTGATATGTACAAATATGGGGAAATACTAAATGCTAAGAGTTCTAATTAAGAATAAAAATTAAATTATAATCAAATATCACACCAGGCGTAATTAATATCACAATAAATTATAACAAAAAAACATAAAAGTCCAAAGTATATATAATGCACCCTGTACAAAAGAAATTTCCATAAATATGATGAAATAAATTCCTAAACAAGTACACTGACAAATAAATAAATGTGTGTGAGACTATTCAACTAGGTACGGTCGTTTTGTCACAATAGCTGCGAATGTCCATTTGGTTGTTGCTTGCTTGCGCTGTTAGATTGAGTATTATTATTATATTGTTATTATTATTATTATTATTATTATTATTATTGTCAATAAGGGAATATTACAATTTATAAATATTAAGATAATTATATAAAATTAGACAGTTGATCATTTTAGAAAAATCTAACAACAAATATCCATAAGCCCAAACCAACCCCGGAAAATTAGATAATTTTTTCCATAATAAGGAAAAAAAGTAATTAATCTCCTAATATTACAACCAACTCTCAAAATGCTGCAATAATAGAGGATCCATCTTGCTATCAGGTACTGCTATTAAATCCTTTGATTGTGTTATTTTTACGTTGTGTTTGGTTCAGAGATTTGGAGAGAGATTTAGAAAGGATTTGGAAAAAAGTGTGGAAAATTAAGTGAAATGTAGGTATATTTTATTCACATTTCACCTACTTTTTTTATTTCCCTTTCCAAATTCCTCTTCAAATCACTCAACCAAACAGAACATTAATGTATATGCTCCCAATGATACTGGAAGGAGAGACAAATTATGGGAGAATCTTTTGAAGTTGAAAGAAAACTTCCCTAAGCCTTGGTGTTTAGGTGGAGATTTCAATGAGATCATAAATGTAGGGGAAAGAGTTGGGTGCTCAAGAAGGGAAGAGGGTATGAAAGAATTCAATGACTTCATAGATAGATGTGAGGTGACTGAATTATATGTTGGGTAGGAAGTTTACTTGGTGTAATGCATTGGATGGAAATAAATTGAGTAAAATTGATAGATTTCTTCTTAGCTCTGAGTGGATTGAAAGGTTTAAGTTAAAACTTTAGCGATTACCAAGAATCATCTCTAATCATTGTCCACTAGTCTTAATGGAGGATGAAAGGGATTGGGGCCCCAAAAGTTTTAAGTGTACAAATGCTTGGCTCCTGCATCCTTGCTTTGCCCCTTTCCTGGAGAAAGTATGGAAAGAGACACAAATAAACAGTAGGGATGGTTTCATATTGCAAAGGAAATTACATGCATTCAAGATGGCAATAAAGAAATGGATTAAGCAGTTGTTTGGAAATGTTCCAAAAAAGATTAAAAAAAGCTGAGAGTGAGCTAAATTCTTTGGATTTATTGGTTGAAGGTAGACCATTGCTGGAGGCAAAATTGAAGCTAAAAAGGGAGACAAGTGTAACAACCCCGACCCATGATTAACGTTAATCCATGCTTAAGTATGCCTAATAAGTAATTAAGAGAAATCATGAGTTAATTACATGTGCATTGCATTATTTGTGTGTATATTTGTTTAACGTAAGAAGATTTGTTCACGTTTTCATTTCGGTCTACGAATTGAAGGCCTTATCGGCATCCGATTATGAAATTAACTTGGTTTATGTGTTATTTGGGATTTTTAGAATTTTATGGTAGGTTTAATTGAAATTCGACTCAGAACGATTAAATTAGAGTAATTAGTGTTCAATTAAGACTAATTAATGAATTCCTTAATCCAAGCCTAACTAAGGCACTAGTGGATTCTTATATGCATCCATACACTCTCATTTCATTCTTTTTGAGCTACAAACGTGGGAAAAGAGAGAGACCAAAAGTGAGAGTGAGTTCAACAAGGGTGAAGGGGTGAATTGCTAGGAATTGTTGGAAACTTGAGGAGAGTTTAGAAATTTAAGCCTCTACACTTGTGAATCCAAAGTATAAGGTAAGAATTCAAGCCTCTAGTCTTGCTTTTGAGTTGGTAAGTTCATGAATACAAGAGAATTAAGTTGAAATTGAACTAAAATAAAGGAGTATAAACCATGGTTTGAAGAACTCATGCATGTTGTAATTCTAGCATGGTTTGAAGAACTCATACCATTTCTCATCATTGGACCTCATTTGATCATATTTTGGAAGCCATGAACCCAAGTGAATACATGCATGTCATGTTCATATCATGTTCTTACATTTCAAGTTGAATTTTTGCACAATTGACTTACTCTTGGGCCTTGATTTTGTGAAAGGATCTTTAATTCTTAATGTTTTCAAAGCCTAAACTTGTTTTCTCAAGTTTTGGGGACCAAGAGTTGTGTTTTAATGAGTTAGATTCGAGTTTTGAGCTAAGGAGTGCAATCTGAAAATTCCAGATTTTGCACTTCCGCTCGAGCGAAGGAATCCACACTCGAGCGACCACTCTAAGTACGTGTACTTCCGCTCGAGCAACTAGAAGTCTGCTCGAGCGTGAAATGCAAGCTCCCAGAGGTTCTTATGTTTTGCAGTCCGCTCGAGCAACAAAAGTTGCGCTTGAGCGAGGGCATGTCTCTCACGCTCGAGCGAGCATCGAGCTGAAAATCAAGCAACCAACACTTTTACAAAAATTTATAGACCGCTCGAGCGACCACTCACATTTTACATGTCTGCTCGAGCGTAGGAAGTCACGCTCGAGCGAGGACCCTGTTTTCAGCACTTTTTATTAAGTGTTTTGAAGCGCATTTTTGCATCATTTTTCCATCCTAGGCATTCCTAAGCCAAGATTAAGACACCATAATGAGGATAAAGAAATAGAAACACACCAAGAAAAAAAAGTACTAAGTTAATGATTCCAACTGTATAATTCAATACGTATTCGTTCTGTATTTGTATAGGTCACGTACCACAAGATATCTAAATTGCCTACTCTGCCCGTTACTTGGAGCCATCTATTATTTGTGAGTAATAACTTAGTAAAGCTATGTTCAAGTTAAATTATTTTCTGTATATGGAATAAGATTTGTTCTATGAAATGCCATATTTTATACTATGAATGATTGTCCAACTATAACAATGTTTTGTGGTATTATGCTATGATTCAAGTATACTATCTGTACCCAGACCGGAGGTTCCTTATAGAACTGACAAGTTATCTTTACCCGGCTAGAGGTTCTTTTATGGAACTGACAAGTTATCCGTTCACAATCCAGAGGTTCCTTCATGGAACCGACAAGTTATCCGTACCTGACCGGAGGTTCCTCTAAGGAACTGACAAGTATAATCTATGATGCTATGTATATGATCTATTAGCGCTAACAGATAAACCATGTATGATCAAGATGAATTTTGAATTCTCTATATGAATTTAATAAGAATATGAATGTGAACTAGCTTAGTCATGGGCATCATTCATTTAACCCTTTACTCTGTTATTATTCACTTGGCTCCTGCTCACTATTTATATTATGTATGTAAGTGATCAGGCACATGACCAGGCTCGGAGTTGAGGACCTAGCGTCTCAATTTTTGTCAGCCAACCTTTGTACCTCCCGAGGAGGTTCTAGATTAAGTCAAGTCTAGTGGTTGTGTTGTTATGAATGTATAAGACTTTGTTTTTTTTGCTCCATGAACAAGTTTCTCTGTTTTTATGTACATGAAGTGGCGTGTAAATACTGTATCTTTTGACATCACTCGTATGTTTATAAAAGTTTAAGATTACCTGTCACATGTATGTCTTCACAGCTCGATGGACTATGTATATTTTATGTATTTGCTTCCGCAGTCCCTAATTATACATTATTATGTTAAGAGGCCTTTGGTAATCCAAGGATTACAGGCCAGTTACGACGCTAAACCTATAGGCGCGGGTTTGAGTCGTGACAACAAGTGTGAATTGTGGAGACTTAATAGAATGTTAGAATGGTCATGGTTGCCACAGTCAAGGTTGGATTGGAATCTGAAAGGGGATAGGAACACTAGATTTTTTCATGTCATGGCAAGCAGTAGGCAGAATATGAATGCAATAAACTCTATTTCAATTGGAGAAGTGGTGGTGGAGGATCCAGAATTAGTGAAGCAAGAGGTATGGGCATATTTTAAAAGGCATTTTTCAGAAAAATGGAGGAGTAGACCTGTGTTAATTGGTGAATTCAAGAGTGTAAGATATAGTAGCTGTTTTGAAATGTTGGAAGTAGAGTTCTCTGTGGCAGAGATAGAGGCTGCAGTAAAAGAATGCAATGGAAACAAGGCACCAGGCCTAGATGGATTCAATCTTATGTGCTTCCAAAAGAATTGGAAGGTCCTAAAAGAAGATGTGATTAGCTTCATCATGGAGTTTCATAGATTGGGCAAACTGGCCAATGGGTTGAATAGTTCCTTTATCACGTTAATTCCTAAGAAGGATAATGCAACCAATCTTAATAAGCATAAGCTAATAAGCTTGATAGGGTCAATGTACAAGAGTCTAACTAAGGTCCTTGCAAGTAGGCTCAAGTTAGTGATACTAGCAGTAATTAGTGAAACACAATCAGCTTTCTTGGGTTGTAGGAATATATTGGATGGAGTTTTGATTGCAAATGAAGTAGTGGATGAGAGGAAAAAAACCAAGAAGAAGGGGTTATTGGTTAAACTTGATTTTGAGAAAGCATATGACTCCATTAACTGGGATTATTTGTTTTCTATGCTATCAAATTTTAGGTTTGGTCCAAAATGGATTTCTTGGATGAATGAGTGTATTTCAACAACTAGATTATCAATTCTAGTGAACGGATCGCCAACAAAAGAATTTAGTCCACAAAAAGGGCTCAGACAAGGTGACCCTTTATCAATTTTTCTATTTATTTGGCTGTTGAAGGTTTGAATATTCTATTGCTCAGAGCAAGGGAGATGGAACTGATCAAAGGGATAAAAATTGGAACTAGTGGGATAGTGGTATCATATCTTCAATTTGCAGATGATTCATTACACTTTTGTGAAGCTGATGTGGTGGAGGTGATGAATTTGAAAAGAATCCTAAGATGTTTTGAAATGGTATTAGGGCTTAAAATTAATTTCCATAAGAGTATGGTTTGTGGGATTGATATTTCTAAGTTCTCACTGAAGGATTTTGTTGTCGTGCTCAATTGTAAAACTCAAAAATTACCATTGAAATACTTTGGGCTGCCATTGGGAGCTTCTCCAAGTAGAAAGAAGACCTGGAAACCTATCATTGATAAGTTAAAACTTAGGCTTGCTGGGTGGAAAAGAAGGTTCCTCTCCTCTGCTAGTCAACTAGCATTAATTAAGTCTGTGCTAGCTTGTTTACCTATGTATTATCTATCACTGTTTAGGATGCCAGAAGGAGTAGAAAAGGAAATTGATAAATTACAAGCTTCTTTTTTATGGGGAGGCACAAATTTAAAGAGAAAAATTCACCTAGTACAATAGAAAGAGGTGACAAAGAGTATTAAGCAAGGAGGGCTGGGGATTAGGAGAATTAAAGAGGTAAATGTTTGCCTATTGATGAAGTGGTGGTGGAGGTTTGCCAATGAAAAGGATGCATTATGGAAAAAGGTGTTATGTAATAAGTACAAAATGGCAGAGGGTGATTAGGTCCCAAATTTAACTACGCTTTTAAGATATTCTAAGATATGGTGTGATATTTTAATAGTGGCAGAGCAAAGAAATAATCTCCTACAATTTTTTTGCTAATAATTTGCAAATCGAAGTGGGTGATGGAAGTAGAGTGAGATTTTGGTATGATAAATGGTGTGGTGATATTTGTCTCAAAAATGATTTTCCTAGACTCTTTTCACTCTCTACTGTCAAAAATGGAACACTCAGGTTTTATGTTGCTATTAAAGAAAATTTTGAGTTATGGGATCTCAAGTTTAGAAGGCCATTGCACCAGTGGGAGGTTGAAGAGCAGAGCAAAGCAAAATCATAGATGTGTTGAGAGCAGCTCCTGCATTAAGAGTGGTTGTCAAGGATAAACCAAGGAGGTTAGCATCCCAAATAGGCCAGTCATTTGTTGCAACTCTATATAGACAGTGTGAATTGGATCTTGGGGATTGTGTTAGCTCTAGTAGATTGGTGTGGATTAACTATCTTCTACCCAAAGTCCAATTCTTTGGATGGCTAGCATGGAAACATAAAGTTAAAACTTCTATCTTCTTACAAAGGATTGGAGTTCTTGATGAGAATGCATCTACTTTATGTGTCTTTTGTAAATCTGAGGATGAGTCTGTTGATCATGTTCTCATTTCTTGCCCAATGGTTTGGAAGGTTTGGGTTGGTTTATTGCAGTGGTGAGGTGTGTTATGGGTTGTGACGGGTTCAATGTAGTGTTTGCTGCAGTGGTGGGCTGGAAATAATTTCAACAAAGTTAAGAGGAGAATTTGGAATGCAATTCCTCTAGTTGCCCTTTGGTCCATTTGGAAACATAGGAATGATTGCCTGTTTAATAATGTTTAAACTGATATGGGGGAGCTGCAGGAGGCAATTATCATCAAATTAGCTATATGGCTGAAAGCTACAACTAAGGATTATCACCATACTATTAATGATTTTCTTTACAACATTTTGTAGATTAGATATTGTCTAGGTGAAATGGCATAATCCTTGTTTGTTTTGGGGGGTAGTAATGGGTTGTATTGAGTTGGAGGCTTTGGAGATGCACATGATTGGTCTTGCTTTGGGTGCCAACTTAATTAGCTGGGATGCTTAGTTTTGACAATGATACAACTTTCCCCAAGCTATATTATATACTTCTATTTTTAATAAAAATTTCTTTGATTGCCATTCAAAGAAAAAGAAAAAAAGAAAAAAGAAAAAAAAAAGGATACACAAGAATGGTGAAAAGAGTTAGCCTAATTAGTTGACGCTGTATTGATTAGTGAAAATCACATTAATAGGATAACGGATTCTATATATTCGGATTACTTTTGTTTGGAAAAAAAATAGACGGTCAGAAAATTAAAGATTTTTAAAAAAGTGATACGAATACATAGTATCCGTTATCTGATCAACGTGATTTTTTATAGGGATAATGTACTCAACAAATTATAAAATGTAAACGATTCAAATTATCAAAAATAGACTCAAAAGCAAACCCATTAGGCTAAACTGGACTCTCTAATCCAAATGGTGGACTGGAGGCGAGCAACTGCCTTCTAACAATAATTATTTGTTGGTTGATACTTTTGTGGTTTAATGATAATCAGTTACAGTGGTATTATATTAATTGTTGAGATTTTAGGTTGGACTATTTCAAGAGAACATTGTGGTTATTATAATTGTTGGGCATGTGTCAAGATAAATACAATTATCACAATTTTAGTAAACTACAGGTTAAAAGACCGTTTTTTTTTTTTTTTTTTCCAAAACAATATTTTATAAAATTTAACTAAATTATTTATATATATGTTTATGTATAAATTTTTTTTAAAAATTTGTTACAACGTATGTCTTATAAATGAATAATATTAATTTTATCATAATATAAAAATATAACATAAATATATATCATAATTTTAATTGAATTATTTATATATCTATATAAGAATTGCTTCTCTAGTAGCCAAAGGGCTTGTTTTTTATTTTTTTATTTCTGATTTTGTTCTTGGGTTGTTTTTTTAATTTTTCATTTTGCTCTTTCTTGGTTTCTTTCTTTCTTTTTTGTTTTGTTTTGTGTTTTTTTTTTTTTTTTGGTGGAGTTTGGAGGGTTATTATGGGAAAATCAACTTTCATAGACGTATCATTTTTAAGTAATTCTATTTATACACTGTACAAACTCTCATTACATATCACAAATAGTGTTCGGATATAAATATTCGAACAAAAGTTAAATCTTGAGATATAAATTTATGAACATAAAGTAGTTGTTTGGATATAAATAATTGAATGAAATGTATATTTGAATAATTTATTTTTATTCATAACTTTATAAATCTAAACATTTGACATTTGTTTGAAAGTTTATATCTGAACACCATGTGTGGTGTGTATTGAGAATTTGTATGGTGTATAAATAAAATTTTCTATAATTTTTTCTCGTTTATAAAAAGCATTTTTTTTTTCTCCAATTGTTGGATAAAAGGTCCTCTTATTTTTGAAAAATAACATGAATTTTTTTTGAACAATTCAAAACATATGCAATTAATTTGAATTTTTTTATGAATGATATGCTCAACGAACTGTACAATATGAATGGTTTGATTTGTTTAATCTTCTACCTTATTAAATTTCGAGAAGAAAAATATTATTTTGGAATAATAATCTCAAACAATACTTAATTAATTAAAATAAAGGCTGAATGCCATTAAATTTAGTGAAATTGAAAGAAATTATTAAGTTTTAACCTTTACAAGATATTATATTTTTTCATATTAAAAGCATAAGGTAAATTATCAATAGGTCTTACTTTTGGGACTTATTACCTATTAAGTCACATTGATAAAGTTATCAGTCTCTTTTATTTTTATGAATAAATTTATAATGATAAATTTATTAGTCAAGACCTACAGGTAAAGTTTTGTTAATAGGACTGATTAGTAAATGCCCAAAAAAGTATAATCAAAATTAAAAAAATTAAAAAATTGTGCAAATAGTCCTTGCCTTGCACGGGTCTTGTTTCACTAGTGTGTATACATATATGTGTGTGTACATATGTATAAAAAAATTTAAATATATATTTTGAAATATGCAGTGCAGTTTTCACTCTTTTGAACTATAAATGTGTATTTTAAATATATATATATATACATTATAATTTTATATTAAATTATGACATAGTAAAGTAAATACTCACTTTAATATTAGAAATAATGATCAAATTGGAGGAAAAAAGAAGAAGCAATAACTCAAAATTAAGGAGTGACTCAAATTATTTGTTTTGATAATCTTAACCCTATTGTTGTATAATAATTTTAGTTAAATTATTTATATGCATTATCGTGTTATAAAGTGTAACTTAAATATATAATAATTTGATATGATATTAAATTATAACACAAGGACTCCTTTTGATATTACAAATATTAGTTAAATAGTGAGAAAAATTAGTAACATAAAATTATAAGTGAATCTAATTATTTATTTGGTTTTTATTCATTTGGAAAGTAAAAATATGTAAAACCGGAAGTTGTAAAAAAATTATTTTAAAAAGTCAAATATAAGTATGTTGTGGTCAAATTAAGAAGAAAAAAAATATAGATAGATTAGCTATCACTACAAAAAAATACACTTTTGGCGACTAAAAACTTAGTCGCCAAAAGTATTAAATTTCGTCGCCAAAAGACACTCCCGACTAAATAATTTGGTCGCTGGATTCGTCGGGGATACATAGTCGCCTAAGGAATTAGCGACTAAACTACATTTAGTCACCATAAGTAGTGTACAATACCGACTAACCTGTTAGTAGGCAAAAAGAATAGATATTAGCGACTAAAAGATCCGTAGTCGCTGATAAGGGATATTAGCGACCAAAATGGTAGTCGCCGAATCGGTTGATTAATTCCTTTAACTCACATATTTAGCTACTAAACTTTTTTGTCGCAAAAAGGAAAAATGTCTTCGGCGACGAAATGTTTAGTCGCCAATACTGTAACTTTCACCTACTACATTTTTAGTCGCCATAGTTACTTACTGCATTTTGGCGACGAAAAACTTTAGTCGCTAAAAAAATGTTGGATTTTAGCTACTAAAGACCTTAGTCGGCCATAATTATTTTATTATGTTTTCGAGTTGTTTGCCTACTAAATATTTAGTCGCCAAAAGGCTTTTGATTTTTAGCTACCACACATTTAGTCGCCATAACTATTTTGAAATTGTTTTGGCTACTAAATTATTAGTCGCCAAAAGTCGTTTGAGTTTTAACTACCAAACATTTAGTCGCCAAAAGATTTATTTTTTTTTAACTACCAATTTCATTGTCACCAAAAACATCATTTATTTTCATTTTGTCAAGTTTTATTTTATATTATATATCCACCGCAACCTGTACGTATACAACCTATATATATTATCACCTATTCCGTAATATATGTTTCACTTAGAACGATGAAACAAAAATGAACATCTGCTATATATACTCCAACTACAAATAATAATATAAACTTATGTACGAACCAACTTTATATATTTCAATTACAAATAATGTCATACATTCCAAATACGTTACCAAAACAATGTCCTCTGTACACAACAGTTTTACTATATACTATGCATTGTAATGACCATTTGACAAGGTACAAATTACTATGGTAATATGTACCATGACAAAAGGTAATCTATATTAATTAATACTAGAGCCATTAATACAAGCTCCAAAAATTATATGTTCCATGCATCCACAGTCCACACAAAAAGTATAGGACGACAAAAAACTTCCCAACTTCGCATAAGTGTGAATTATCTTCCGGGCAAAAAAATAGAAGATCCACATGTCAATGTCAAAAGCCATCTACACAACAAAAATTACACCCATTAGTTCCATTGTAAACAAAAAGTTATAGCCATCTACAAAACACAAATTGCAAGCATATCAATTGTAATTGCAATTGTATGTAAATATTGTTTGAATTTAGGAACTTCAATATAGTTCCTTTACACGTTAAGTTGTATTGAAAGTGCAAAGAAATTTCCAAGTGAACCCCAAGTCAAGTTTAGTCTAATGTGTAAACATATATATATTTTACTCATAACTGTACATATATAGACATGCTTATAGAACATATATATATTTGTATAAGCTTTATGCGTTTTTCACGCCAACTCGCAACGTACACGTGGTAATTTCGTGCCGTTCAAGCAATCAACACAAGGACAACGAATTTCATCCTGCGGCCCTAAATTCTTCGTAGCGAACTCAATGAATGACTGAACACCTTGTACATACTCTTTACTTTTTAGCCTATCCGTTATCATCATCCAACTCTTGTCCATTATTACAACAGACATGAAGCGAAGATGACCCTGCGAATGGACGGGAACTTCGAAAAATACTCTGTAATGGAAGAGAGCTTAAGTAAGTTTAGGGGTTCGATTAGCATTGTTTTTGAAATTAACAAAATAGTAATAACAGATTGGGATGTTTTTCCAATTTGTCAATTGCATATAGTTGGCTAATGTCACTACTAACTTGGCATGTATTGACATGCAAATGTGACATACATTCACAATTCCATGTGGAGTCATCTTAGAGGGAGAGAAATAATCCTAACCCAAATTTAATAAAATTTACTAAAATCAGTGAGATTAAAAATTATTATATATAATTTTCATAATACTTAGACAGTTCGTAAGGACAAAAGCTAAATTTCCATCATCCAAACACAGTTTCAACTCCATGCAAATCATTAATCTTTATCAAATTTTCTTCTCACTCTAGCTTCTTCGATTAGTATTTGTATCTTTATTCTATTCCTACCAAATCAACCTTTAAATCGTAAATATACATATATGAACTTTATAAAACGATTTATAAACAAAAAATTTATATAGAAACTAGATCCACAATAATCTATTAATGACATTTATAAAATTATGAAAATAATTATGGACATTTTGATTGAAAATAAAATGATTACAAGAAGTTACATCATTATGAATAGTTTTATTTAATTTTATAAAAACTATGTTTATATATCATTATTCTAAGTACATAAACTAGGAGTTCAAAACACACATGATGCACATGTAGAAATGGAGATCCTTGTAACCATCATCTAACAAAAAAGAAAATTTAAAAAATTTAAAAATGGCCACTGTGAGTCTCTTGTAAAAAGAAGGATTGAACCGTTGATACATTTAGATTGGAACATCAACAATGGCCACTGTGACTCTCTTGTCATTATAAATGGGTTTATTTATTATTGCATAGGTCATATTCTCAATTTCGATTACCAGAAAGAAATTACAACATCAGAAACAAACAATAAAATTCATCAATCTCATAAACACTTTGTCTGTTACTTTTAAAACTCTTTCTGACATATTTGGAACATATTTTCACTTTCATTTTGATATTAAACAATATCTCAAGAACTAGAGACAAGCTGATTTTTCACTCTAATTTTGACACTAAACAATATCACAGGAGATCAGAGAGATTATTTTTCATCTGTTTTGAACGAATTATGCGTAAAAGGACGACCACGTTCTTCAATCATCATATTGAGCAGATTATCCTCTATTGTTTCTATGGAGTTCCAAAGGTTTGCAGTACAAAGATGTGACAATATTTAGGCTATTGATTAATCAGACTTTGTAATCCTAATTTCTTATGTGGTGGCCACAGATTTCTCAACTGAGGCTGACTTTTAAAGAAATTATTTTCAACTATAGAAATGAACGACAGTGTAAACCTCAAGTTTTTCGTACAGTTTGGTATGTTAATCAGACTTTGTAATCCTAATTTCTTATGTGGTGGCCACAGATTTCTCAACTGAGGCTGACTTTTAAAGAAATTATTTTCAACTATAGAAATCAACGACAGTGTAAACCTCAAGTTTTTCGTACAGTTTGGTATGTTAATCAGACTTTCTAATCCTAATTTCTTATGTGGTGGCCACAGATTTCTCAACTGAGGCTGACTTGTGAAGAAATTATTTTGAACTATAGAAATCAACGACAGTGTAAACCTCAAGTTTTTCGTACAGTTTGGTATGTTAATCAGACTTTCTAATCCTAATTTCTTATGTGCTGGCCACAGATTTCTCAACTGAGGCTGACTTTTAAAGAAATTATTTTCACCTGTAGAAATCAACCTCAAGTGTCTGCAAGAGAAGAGGGGTAAAAACTTATGAATATATAAGTGATATTGATCAGATACTTAAATGTGACAAACAACGCCAAGACAATGGAAATATCAGCGTATAGTCAATATGGCATGAGTTCCACATAGTATACGTATACAAAATTCCCAAACGTTAATGGTAACACAATGCAAACATTTGAAACCATGGTACTACAGCAAATGCAAAGCACCATTGATGATTCTGAAGAGATACAAAAATTCAAAGCTACTTTACCAGGTTAAATAAAACATCTTGGATACATAACAATTTGTAAACAATTGCGGAATTTGGAATTTGTCTTATAAGTTAAGCAGGATATAAGAAGTACCTTCAAGTTAATCCATGCATATGGCAATCCAGTGGGGGTATCAAAAGCAGGTAGAAAGCGCGGCCGTAAATCTTATGGCAGGATAAGAAGTTGATTCTTATAATTTCTTTGGACCAAGCTATTTGTAGAATCAGTTGCAAGAATATGAGCAGAAACAAGTCCTCCAAGAACTCTTATGTTGCACTACACAATAGTGAAAACACCATTAAAGACAATCTGATACTTAAAATGCAACTTGATTTAGCACTCCCTGCTAAAGAATAAAACAAAAGAAAAAGAAAAAGCAACATTGCTCAAGCTTGACTGCATTAGCAAACTGAGGCCACATTAAATGAAACTTTGACTCAAACAACTTCACTAAATCCTAAATTAAAAACATTAAAATACCTGAAGAAGATGTATCCTCGCATCAACATGAAAAGTTAGATTTTCAGGAAGCCAAAGAACAGCCCGTTTCAAATTCTGTGTTGTTCCCCAATGATAACAAGGCTGAGAAACAGAAATAGTATTAACATATACTCTGTTACAAATACTTCAGTGGCACAATCAGTAATAATATTGAAATAAAATTAAATACAAAGATATTTGGTGACAGCATAAGAAGGGCATATAAGATAAAAATACAAGTACATTGATTTTTAAGAACTTGTCTCTAAGAAAGAGTATATCATACCTGGATAGCGATTCTACAAGTGTGAGGGCAGATCCATGATGCTGTTGTGGCAAATGTTCAAGCTAAAATTTGAAACAGTAGGACTTTTAAATTATCCATTTAAAGCTGAACACTGCAACAAATTTAAAAAATAAAGAATCACCTTCAAATTTCGTAGCTGGACAAGGGAGTCGGTGAATGTTTTGGCTAGAGGCTTTAGTTCATCATGCTACAGAACCAAAAGACCACAACTTCATAATATTCATCAATTATAAATAATATCTCATATAGTGGGAAGTAGAACTCAACGACTAAGCCATAAGTCATATAGTTGTCATAACCATGGTAAAACCTGAAAGGGAGAAAAAGCAGAGGCACATTTGGAACATAGAAATCGCAGAAACAGAGGCACATTTAAACGATAGAAACAGAATCCAAAATCAGCAATCCAAAATCGAAATGGACAATCGCAATTTCAACCACACCCAATCACGAAATCAGGAAAAGCCCTAAAAATTTGTGTACGAAATAAATGGGAAATGAAATGTGAAGCCCTAAAATTAATCGTGAGAGAAGGGGATGTGAGAGACATCGACAAACAGATCGAACCAGATCGACAGAGAAGGAAAGAGACGACAGAAACATACCTGCGATGGTGATGATGGCCGGTAGTGCTGATCGCCAATTTGCAGTGGTGGTCGTGGCGAGCGCCGGTGGCCTGCGACGGTGCTGATCGCCGGTGGTGAGCGACGGGTTTGGTAGGGACGGGTTTGGTATGTTGATGTCGGTGTGTGAGACAGAAGAGAACAAAAAAAATCAGTGTAATATATATGTACTGGGCGCGAAATTACTTATTTTCCCTCTAAAATTTTTTTCGAACATTTGGCGACTAAACGATTATTTGTCGCCAAAAACCTTAACAACGGCAAACAATTGGTCAGCTGAAGATCCCTCTTTGGCTACTAAATAAAAAAATTCGTCGGTAATATTGAATAAACAACGACTAAACCAGATTTGGTCGCAAAAAGTAATCAAAAAATGCCCTTTTTTTGGCGACAAAAAGTGTTTAGTCGCCAAATGATACAATATGGCGACAAAATTAAATGTTAGTAGCCTAAACTTCTATTAAACAGCGACTAAATGGAAATTTGGTCGCCAATTGTAATATATGGCGACTACAATACTTTAGTAGCTAAAAAGCTTTAATCAACGGCGACTGAAGATGTTTTTTGTCACTGAATGTGGTGTTTTTGGCGACTAAAATTGGTTTGGTCGCCAATTTTAGTCGCCAAACATGCATTTTGTTGTAGTGTATGTAGAGCATTGATTTTTATTTAATATTATTTTTGAATTATTCATATGTATTGTAAATATTTATATACATAGATATGTAAAATCTTGTTTATGGATAGTTTAAATTAAGTAGAAATCTTTTAAATATGAGTTTTTTTTTTTAAATCCCTGATATTAAAATTTTATAAGAGAAATGGCATATAATTATTTCATAGTAGTTGGGATCTCTCAATATTTTTACAAAAGATTCGACACAGAAAAATTTTATCGAGAGACTTTAGCTTATAATAATAAAAAAAACATACATTTTGGATTTCTCCAATTACTTAAAGTTGAATAGGGAGATTTCATTATTTTTTTAAAATATTATAATTAAATTTTGGTATAGGGTATTTTGATTTAGCATTTTCAAAAAAAAAAAAAAAAAAGCATCGCACCACGTAAGAGAGAGAAAAAAAAAACACTATTTATAATATATATATATATATATGTTTAATAGAAAATAAAATCTATCAAAGTCGCTTGTGTTTTCAATATGACACCTCCATATATTTTGCGTGGGAATTTTTGTATAAAAGTTGACGAATATTTGGAATTTTCTATTTTAAAAAAATTGTAGATGTAGTTTAAAAGTTTGCAATGGCTTCTAGAAACTAGCTTCAACAACCAAAATTGTTAATGGGTACTATATATTAACATATAAAAATTTTGGTAAATTATCAATAAATCTTAATAGTTAGATTTAATTCCCATTAAGTCTTATTGAGAATAAATCTTGATAAAATTATCACTAAATATAATTTTTTTTGACAATTTTTTACGTACGTCGCTAAAAATTGACAATTAGTAACTTTTTTCTCATGATTTTTATAAATTGTCTCTAAAACTTACAATTAGTGACTTTTTTTATGACAAATTTTTCTCATAGGACCTATTAGACAATAAATCTACTTATTAAGACTTACAAGTAAGTACCCATAAAAATTTTAAGGACAATACATTTCGTCATTGAAACTAAAAACTTTGTTGTACGAAATATTAGGATATCAATTTGTGTTGTTATGTGAATTGTTACTAAAATGTAATCTTGAAATGTTAAAAAATAACATTTAACAACAAAATTTTAAAAATATAACAAACAAATATATTTTTAAAGACAAAATAATTTATTGCTAAAAGATTTTGCTTTTTTCGACAAAAAATTTAGTCTCAAAATGATAGTAATTCAACATAAAATTTCTAATTTTGCTGTTATAAATATGGTGACACTTTTAACAAATAAAATATTTTGTCCCTAAATTTTTATCTTTAAACTTTACTTTGCTGTAAACCTAAATTATTTATATATATGTTTATGTATAAATTATTTTTAAAAATTTGTTACAACGTATGTCTTATAAATGAATAATATTAATTTTATCATAATATAAAAATATAACATAAATATATATCATAATTTTAATTGAATTATTTATATATCTATATAAGAATTGCTTCACTAGTAGCCAAAGGGCTTGTTTTTTATTTTTTTATTTTTTTATTTCCGATTTTGTTCTTGGGTTGTTTTTTTAATTTTCCATTTTGCTCTTTCTTGGTTTCTTTCTTTCTTTTGATAATCTTAACCCTATTGTTGTATAATAATTTTTGTTAAATTATTTATATGCATTATCGTGTTATGAAGTGTAACTTAAATATATAATAATTTGATATGATATTAAATTATAACATAAGGACTCCTTTTGATATTACAAATATTAGTTAAATGGTGAGAAAAATTAGTAACATAAAATTATAAGTGAATCTAATTATTTATTTGGTTTTTATTCATTTGGAAAGTAAAAATATGTAAAACCGGAAGTTGTAAAAAATTTATTTTAAAACGTCAAACATAAGTATGTTGTGGTCAAATTAAGAAGAAAAAAATATAGATAGATTAGTTATGTAGAGCATTGATTTTTATTTAATATCATTTTGAATTATTCATATGTATTGTAAATATTTATATACATAGATATGTAAAATCTTGTTTATGGATAGTTTAAATTAAGTAGAAATCTTTTAAATATGAGATTTTTTTTTTAAATCCCTGATATTAAAATTTTATAAGAGAAATGGCATATAATTATTTCATAGTAATTGGGGTCTCTCAATATTTTTACAAAGATTCGACACAGAAAAATTTTATCGAGAGACTTTAGCTTATAATAATAAAAAAACATATATATTGGATTTCTCCAATTACTTAAAGTTGAATTGGGAGATTTCATTATTTTTTTAAAATATTATAATTAAATTTTAGTATAGGGTATTTTGATTTAGCATTTTCAAAAAAAAAAAAAAAAAGCATTGCACCACGTAAGAGAGAGGAAAAAAAAAACACTATTTGTAATAATATATATATGTTTACAACAATGCTAGAGGGTCACAATTTTTGTGGCCACAATGGCTCAAAACTACCAAAACGACGTCGTTTTGGCATATTTTGTACCCAAAATAACGTCGTTTTGACAGTTTTGAGCCATTGTGACCACAAAAATTGTGACCCTCAAACATTTTCCATATGTTTAACTTTTAGAAAAGAAAATCTATCAAAGTCGCTTGTGATTTCAATATGACACCTCCATATATTTTGCGTGGGAATTTTTGTATAAAAGTTGACGAATATTTGGAATTTTCTATTTTAAAAAAATTGTAGATGTAGTTTAAAAGTTTGCAATGGCTTCTAGAAACTAGCTTCAACAACCAAAATTGTTAATGGGTACTATATATTAACATATAAAAAATTTGGTAAACTATCAATAAATCGTAATAGTTCATTTAATTTTTATTAAATCTTATTGAAAATAAGTCTTGATAAATTGTCGCTAAATATAATTTTTTTTGACAATTTTTTACGTACGTCGCTAAAAATTGACAATTAATGACTTTTTTCTCATGATTTTTATAAATTGTCTCTAAAACTTACAATCAGTGACTTTTTTTATGACAAATTTTTCTCATAGGACCTATTAGACAATAAGTCTACTTATTAAGACTTACAAGTAAATACCCTTAAAAATTTTAAGGACAATATATTTTGTCATTGAAACTAAAAACTTTGTTGTACGAAATATTAGGATATCAATTTGTGTTGTTATGTGAATTGTTACTAAAATGTAGTCTTGAAATGTTAAAAAATAACATTTAACAACAAAATTTTAAAACTATAACAAATAAATATAATTTTAAAGACAAAATAATTTGTTGCTAAAAGATTTTTCTTTTTTCGACAAAAAATGTAGTCTCAAAATGATAGTAATTCAACATAAAATTTCTAATTTTGCTGTTATAAATACCGTGACACTTTTAACAAATAAAATATTTTATCCTTAAATTTTTATCTTGAAACTTTACTTCGCTGTAAACCTAAATCATTTTCACACAAGAATTCCTAGATTTGGGTCAATCTCTTTATTTATTTATGTGCTTAACCAACGATAATGACTTTGAAAACTCAGTGTACGGATTTTAAATTAATATAAATGTGCAAATGGAGAGACCTTTACGCCTACAATTTGAAAATGAAAACCATTCCAATCGGATCTTTGTTTACTTGTTCAACAAATAAAACAAAGTCAATGGCTTGTGATTTGGAACCATTGAATTGAGATGGATATTTATTAAAGGTAAATCAAAGTAATTATTCTACATTCTTCCCATTAAAAGATTGACTGAGATGTATATAATTTTCAAATTTTGATTGTGACTATATACATTATTCAATGGGCTAACTTTCTCATCATAGATTAATTATAGTGATTGAGAATTTGACATAATTGAAGATTATAAAGCACCTATTTTAATTTCTTTGGGAGCTCAAATATCTCTCTCACACACACATTTATATACAAGAATATTCTACTATAGAATGGACTTAGTGCCAGCTGATAATAATATTCCACTTTAGAAAGGATCCTCTTGAGAAAGTACCCTGTGGCCCTGTTTGGTAGAGCTGTAGGAAAGTACTTATAGCTTATGCCTTAACAGCTTATAGTTTATAACTATGAACATAAGTTGATTTCTAACTTATAAATTAAGGCCTAGTTTGGGAAGATTGAAAAAAGACAAAAAGTCAAAAAGTCACTATCCTATTTAAGTCACATCATCTTATTTAAGTCACATCACCTCTCTAACACATCACTTCAAACCCAACCCAAACCCAACCCATATTTCATAAAAAGTTAAAAAGTGCACTTATTTAGTCTTCCCAAATTAGTATCTCTTGCCCCACTCAAAGAATAAGCTGATTTCTGACTTATAAAAAGTTATAAGCTGCATTGTTAAGTTAAATCAAACACATCAAAATAGCTTAAATTAAGTTAAGGCCTCGTTTGGGAACAGGCTAATTTAGTAACTTTTTGGCTATTTGGCTAAAAAGGTAGGTAAAAAAAACTTATATGTTTGGGATGATTTTTTGGCTAATTACGAAAAGATGTGCAAAAAGTAGAGAGAAAAGAGAATCTTTGACTTTTTGGTGTGAGTTGTTGGCTTTTTGGCTAAAATGGTAACTTTTTAACTTTTTGGCTAAAAAGGTTAGTTCCCAAACGGGGCCTAAAAGCTGAAATAAGCAGCTTTTAAGTTACACCAAACAGGCACTGTATTTCATATTTGCCTTTTAAGATAGACAAAAAAATTAAGTGTTATTAAGTTGGATCCCATTTAAGTAATTGGACTAATTCAGTTGTACACTTTTATCTCTAATATCAAGGGATTCTCCCTTATTTATGCGATTTTTTTGTTGTATTGTTTATTTATTCATCACTATATGACTCTTTTTAAGTTTGTTGGTTGATTGTTGAGCTAGGGCATTTCGTGGAGACACTTACTGAGTTTTTATAGTTATTGTATTATGATTGCCCGAATATATAGCTCTTTTCGTATTGTGAGTAATCTTTTATCGATTGACAAAAACAATTAGATCTTATTAACTTGAACCACTGTTCATACAACCATACGAATAAGCATGGTAGTACTGTAATATCTCACATCGATGATAACTGAAATATTAGTCTAATATATTCAGAATCAAATAGACTAGTATTAGCAAATTTTTTATTTATTTATTATATTGGTAGATCTACTTTTTTTCAAGTTATTTGGGCTAGCAACCTATAGGGTGTAACAAATAATATTATAACCGATCTTGGCATCGTTGTATTGTAGTGTTGAAGAGTAGATGTTGCGAAAAAAAGGTAGAGTGCATATGGGTTGTTAGGTGGTTGATTATGACCGACTATCCCACTACTATAACATATAAAATTTTTAGAGATTAAATATTTTAATTTTTAAAAATAAAAATTTTGTTACAAAAGATATTTAGGGACTAATTTTTATCATCGCGAGAATAGTCGCTAAAAAATCGTCCTCGAAAAGTAAAAAATAAGATTTTTAACAACAAAATTTTGAAAATATCACTAATAAATAGACTTTTCGGGACAAAATAATTTAGTCTCAAAATGATTTATTTTTTGAGACAAAAAATTTGATCCCAAATAGATGATAATTCATCACTAATGTCCAATTTTCGTTGCTAAAAATATAATAACGATATTTTTCGCAAACAAAAATATTTGGTTCCTAAAAAATAATTTTGTCTCTAAATTTTGATCCCCAAAAATTTAATTTTATGTAGTGCACATTAACAATTAAAGGGGAAAACCCGGCACGTACATGGGTGGGGGATATCGTGATATCCCACACTGATGATAAATAAAATGTTAATAGGGTCTGTGGGAACATAATTTGAATAACAACACGTGGCCGAGGTGACACAGAAGTGCCAGCCAAGGTGCCACGTGTTCTGATCATGACGCTGACATTATCTCGGCTAGACCGAGGTTATCTGCGAGGATACCGAAATCTGAGATAAGCGGATAAGAGACAAGAGTCCTGGAATGAGAGAGGACTTCAGTTTGGATAAAGATAAGAATCTTAGAGAGTTTATCCCAATTTAACTAGGAGTCTAGGATTAGCATTGAGCTAGAGTCCATCAAAGCTAGGCTTCTATTGGAATTAGGTTAGTGTTGGCTATAAAAGAAAGACACCCTCGTGGGTCTAAGGTACGTTTTTTGTATTTGAATAGTGAGTTAAGCACTTTTACTATCTTTGAGAGATAACTGACTTGATCGTCGAAGTGCCCCCTGGTGGACAAACTACCGCCGGAATCTTATCTTCTGTGACAGGTTGTTCGGGCTTAATCTATTCTGTCGGTGTTCTCTAGATGAGTACCTGTTTGACAGTGTGGTCGAAAAGTGAGACACACAATTTGGCGCCGTCTGTGGGAACGAATGGAGAATAGATGGCTAACGACGGACAGAAAGAGAAGATTGGGGACGACTTCCCTACTGGAAGTGGGAAACATATTGACCCTAACGCAAAGGAAGACAATTGCAACAAAGAAACTCGGGATTAGAATCCCCGAGAAAAAGACGTCAACAAGGAATGCGACGTATCAAAGAAATCAGACCGAAGCGGGTATTATAACGAGGACGACCTCCAGGTATGAAAAGAAAGATGCCTGTAGAGGGACGAAGAGATTAAGGGGATGGAAAAAAAAAATTGGCAGACCTACAAACGGTCGTCAATTTCACGATGTAGAACAACGTCATGCAGCCACCGTTCCTGTTACAAGACACGCCGATTCTAGCGGCCAAGAACAATGCCCAGAAGGGAGGACAAAATGCAGTCCCTGTAGCACCCCAGCACGACAGGATTAAGGGATATTCTCACTGGCCTTCGCGAGAGGTCGGGCATAGAGAATCAACGAGAAAAGAATCCCAGAAGACACGCAAACCACAGAAGTCTGCACCAAAGAACATCAGGATGTTCAAAGGAAGGAACTCTGTTTCAACACGACCAATTAAGGGAGGTCCAGAAGGACTCATAATGACACTGGGAATAGCGCACCGAAGAGGCTGAAATTCGGTAATAGCCGAGCTCTTGGGCGAACCAAGGAGGATCTGAGGGATTACCTCCAGAGGAAACGACAAGATGCTGAGGTAACCTCCCCGGTTAAGCCGAAAACTCCGTTCTCAGTAGAGTTGGACAAATTTGAGGCCCCGAAAAGGTTTAGTATGTCGAGGTTCCAGATATACAACGGTAAGTCGGACCCCAACTTTCACGTCGGTTTGTACCTGAACTCGATAGCACTATACACCGGGAACGAGCCGTTGCTTTGCAAGGTGTTCCCCTCGTCCTTTGGGGAAACAGCATCGGACTGGTTTCACAAGTTGCCGAAAGGAACTGTGAAAACCTGGGAAGGCCTAGCCGAGATGTTCGTGGCTAGGTTTGTGACAAACAAGCTACAGCCATTAAGGGTGGACTCCCTGATGGCTCTGAGAATCAGTGAAGATGAAAGCCTTAGGGCCTATGCCAAGAGGTACTATGACGTATTCAACCGGATACCAGGATGCAACCAAGAGGTGGCGGTCGTGTCTTTTAGGAATGGCCTGAAAGATGATTGTTTGCTTCGAAAATCATTGGCAAAGACACTGCCAAAAGGTATGGAGGAACTGATGGCCAGAATTGAGAAATATGCGAGGGCCGAGGAAGACACGCTGGGGACAAAGGCGTCGAAACAAGAGAAGGGAAATGGCTCGCCGAAGCGAGGCCGAGGTAATGATGGGTACAACAAGTAAGAGACAGGATTAAGGGCTACGCAGGCAGTCACAACTGTATTCTAAATCCCAGTTTACAAAATCTTAGGGAAAATCCAAAATTAACCCCATTACGGAGCACCAGTAAGGGTTCCGAGCGAATTTATGAGAAGAAGCCTTGGCAAGCACTGTGCTTACCACAATGAAGATAGGCATCTGACTCAGGGGTGCAGAGCCCTGAAGGCACATCTAGAAAACTTAGTAAGACAAGGTCATTTAAGGGACCTTGTAGACGAGGCCAGGACAAGGAAAGAGCAAGCAAGACTACCTCAGACACCAGCAACACCGCCTCTTCCAACACCACAACCGCAGGCAGGCGGACCTCGAGTGATCAATGTGATTCACTCGAAGGTCAATGAGAACGAAATACATAGGAAGACTCAGAAGGTAAAACACCTGCAACATGTGTACCAGATCAGGCAGAAAAGACCTAGGGCAGGCGAGTGCCAGGGACCAGTGGTGTCCTTTACTGAAGATGACCTAGAGATGGTGCATCATCCACACAACGACGCCTTGGTAATATCCCTCTAGATTGGAGAATGCCAAGTGAAGCGCATCTTAATTGACCAGGGCAGCTCTTGTGACATCATGTATTCAGGTGTTACAAGGAGCTTGGCCTTCACCAAGGTGATCTGGAACAATCCAATGGTCGGGTTCAATGGAACACCGACATGGCCCCGGAGAGCAGTTAGTTTGGAGGTGCAGGCTGGCACCAAGAAGATACAAACTGAGTTCACAATAATTGACACTCCCTTCCCTTACAATGCTATCTTGGGAAGGCTATGGCTGCATGCAATGGGGGTTGTTCCCTCAACATTGCACCAGTTGTTGCGGTTTCCAACAGAGCATGGAATTGAGGAAGTCAGAGGGGATCAAGTGCAGGCAAAGAATTGCTCCATGGCAGTAATAAAATCTCCCTGCAACATACGAGAAGCAGAATCAGCAGAGGTCGAGAATGAGGACATAGAAGTCCTGGAGGACGTCGGCAAATAGCCAGTCGAGAAGAGTGAGAAAGCCCTGAAGAAAATCCTTGTCCAGCAAAGGGATGAGGAGTGCTTCTTCCTTCTCGGCTCGAGCTTGGCCGAGGAAAAGGAAAAAAAGCTAGAGGTGTTTTTGAGAGCAAACATTGAGATGTTTGCCTAGACGTCGTACGAGATGCCTAGCATTGACCCCGAGGTCACTTACCATAGACTGAATGTGGACAAGTCGGCTAAACCTGTCATCCAGCGAGCAAGAAGGCCAACGTTGATGCATGTTGAGGCAGTGAAAGAGGAAGTGGATAAACTTCTGGAGGTGAGGGCCATTCAAGAGGTAAATTACTCGACATGGTTATCAAACACGGTGCTTGTGAAGAAAAAGAATGGGAAGTGGAGGGTTTGTGTGGACTTCACCAGCCTGAACAAGGCTTGTCCCAAAGACAGTTTCCCATTACCCAAGATTGACCAATTAGTGGATACCACTTTAAGGCATGGAAGGATGAGCTTCCTGGATGCATACAAGGGGTACCATCATATAGCTATGTACCCTCCAGATGAGGAGAAGACTGCATTTATCGCCCCAAAAGGGCTATATTGCTACAGAGTGATGCCTTTTGGGTTGAAAAATGTAGGAACAACTTACCAGAGATTAGTGACCAAGATGTTCAAGCATCTAATAGGCAGAACAGTGGAAGTATACATAGATGACATGGTCGTGAAAACCAAGGAACCTAAGGATTATCTGGAAGACTTAAAGGTAATTTTTGATATCCTTAGAACATATCGGCTCCAATTCAATGCATCGAAATGCGCATTTGGAGTTGGGTCTGGTAAGTTCTTAGGATACTTAGTTACCAGAAAGGGCATTGAGGCTAGCCTGGATCAAATCAAGGCCATCTTAGAGTTGAAGATCCCAACGTCGGCAAAACAAGTGCAGATGCTGACTGGAAGGGCTGTAGCTCTAAACAGATTCATCAGCAAAAGTTGTGAGAAATGTAAACCTTTCTTCAGCTTAGTAAAGAAAGCCACAGGCTTCTTATGGACAGAAGAGTGCAAAGTCGCCTTGGCTGACTTGAAGAAGTATTTGACCACAGCTCCAGTTCTCTCAAATCCAGTACCTGAAGAGGAGTTGTTCTTCTACTTGGTAGTTTCAGAGCATGCAGTGAGTGCAGTGGTAATTAGAGAAGAAAAGGGAGAGCAAAAGGCAATTTACTACGTGAGTAAAACCCTAGCAGATGCAAAGACCAGATACCTACCCTTGGACAAGCTAACACTGGCTTTAGTAATGGCTTCCAAGAAACTGAATCATTATTTTCAAGCCCACAAAATTGTAGTGTTAACTGAGCATCCCTTGATGTCCCTGTTGCAGCAGGGAGATTTGACAGGCAGAATTGCCAGATGGGCGGTCGTGTTGGGCCAATATGACCTGGAATTCAAACCCAGAACAGCAATCAAAGGTCAAGTTTTGGCTAACTTCGTGGTCGAGTTCACACCAGACGCCATCACACATCATGCTTCATTGAGTCGAGGTCCAGGTGAACAAGGAGAAACCCAGTGGGGGATAGCCAAACAGAGGAAAGAAGAGAAACTCGGGCCATGCAATATTTACATTGGCGACTCCTTCTGCCTGTTTGTTGACTGGAGTTCAAACCGACAAGGAGCGGGAGCAGAAGTAGTACTAGTATCGCCAGATGGGCAGATACTGGAACAATCCATTCGTTTGGGGTTTAAAGCCTCAAACAATGAAGCAGAGTATGAAGCACTGATCACAGGATTAAAACTGGTAGTAGCAATGGAAGCTAACGAGGTAATAGTCTTCTGTGACTCCCAGCTTATCGTCAATCAGGCAACAAGCGAATACGCAACCCGAGATAAAAGGATGTCGGCCTATGTAAAGGAGGTGGGCAAACTGGTAGACTTATTCCAGAATTGCCGACTATAGTAGGTTAGCTGAGATAACAACAGCCATGCTGATGCTCTGGCCAACCTGGCCAGTGCAATGAAACCTAGAGAGGCAAGGACGATAATGGTAGACTACTTGCCAGGTCCAAGCATAGAACCACTGAACACAGAGCATGGAGCAAGTGTGTGGAGATGGGACCAAGTTGGATAGACGCAATAATAGTATTCCTTAAAGAGGGAAAACTACTAGATGATCATAAAGAAGCACACAAGATCAGACTGAAGTCGGCAAGATTCAGTCTGACAGCAGAAGAACATCTCTACAGAAGATCTTTTACTGGACCCCTTTTGAGGTGTGTATACCCTTCACAAGTTGAAGACTTCTTGTATGAGATACACGATGGAGTATGTGGAAGCCACGCTGGAGGCAGGTCACTTGCTCATAGGGCCATTACTCAAGGGTACTAGTGGCCCTACATGTAGAAAGATGTTGAAGCCTATGTCAAGAAGTGTGAGAAATGCCAGAGGTTTGCACCTTTGATACATCAACCAGCAGCGGACATGAACCCAGTGTCCAACCCTTGGCCATTTGCCCAATGGGACATGGATCTTGTTGGACAACTGCCCCAAGCAACTGGATAAAGGAAATACCTGCTAGTAACAACAGATTACTTCACCAAGTGGGTGGAAGCTAAACCCCTCGCAAAGATTCGAGATGTTGATGTGAAAAGCTTCATATGGAAGAACATCATCACCAGGTTTGGGATCCCAAAGGCAATGATAGCAGATAATGGTACACAGTTTGACAGTAAGCTAATCAAGAACTTCTGTGCAAAATAAAAGATCAAGAATTATTACTCTACTCCAAGCTTCCCTCAAAACAATGGTCAAGCAGAAGCATCCAATAAGGTCATCTTGGATGGGATCAAGAAGAGACTGGAAGCAGCTAAGGAAAGGTGGGTGGATGAGTTACCCAGTATACTCTGGGCATATTGGACTACGCTGAGAAGATCAACTAGGGAATCTCCATTTGCCATGACTTTTGGCACAGAGGTAGTAATCCCATTAGAGGTCGGTATCCTAGGGATCAGAACCTAGGGAGTGGAGAATGGGACTAATGATGCATTCTTAGCCCGAGATCTGGACCTACTGGAAGAAAGAAGGGAGAAGGCAGCAATTCAGCTGAGGTCATAACAGCAGCAGCTTACCAGGGCTTATAATAAGAAGCTTAACTCACGAGAGTTCCAAGTTAGGGACCTCGTCCTAAGAAAAGTCGCCGACAACAAGAAAGATCCCAGAGAGAGCAACCTTGGCCCAAATTGGGAGGGACCTTATAGAATCATCTCAGTCTTGGGAAATAGGGCATATCGGCTTGAAGACAATGAAGGCAAAGAGTTGCCAAGGCCCTGAAACACTTGCAATCTGAAGTTTTTCTATCATTAGAATTTTTTATTTTTTAAGTTTCTTGTTATTAGCCGAAGTAATAATAAATTCTTAGCTTGATTTTTTAACTTGTGTAGTATGACTGACCAGTCACTTGGCGATGTTTCTGATTGAAACATGACGAATAACTTAGACTTATTATATAGCAGAGTTTCTACTTGCATATAATAGAGTTGAACTAAGTCGGCGATATTTCTGATTGAAACATGATGAATAATTTAAACTTATTATATGGTAGAGTTTCTACTTGCATATAATAGAGTTGAACTAAGTTGGCTATGTTTCTAATTGAAACATGACAAATAACTTAGACTTATTATATGACAGAGTTTCTATTTGCATATAATAGAGTTGAACTAAGTTGGCAATATTTCTGATTGAAACATGACGAATAACTTAGACTTATTAGATGACAGAGTTTCTACTTGCATATAATAGAGTTGAACTAAGTTAGCAATGTTTCTGATTGAAACATGACGAATAACTTAGACTTATTGTATGACAGAGTTGAATTATACTTGCATATAATAGAGTTGAACTAAGTTGAGTTAACCCGGACTTGCCATATCAACAGAGTCAAACACAGATTGAAACTAAGGACATTTTGATAAGATTCACAGAAGAACCAAGGTCGGTAAACCTCGGCCAGTCTCTGTTTGAATCTGATCTCGGTGACAGGAGCAGGGATACATACTTAATGTGAACATAAGTGAAACTTAAGTTCACATTAGGGTGGCAGAGAGTTGGTGAATAATGCTTGGAAGTTGGAATTTACATGCTAACGTTGGTTTAACACTTGTTGAAATTTTAAAAATTTACAAGTTGAAGTTAAGCCGAGGTCATGTTAAAAATTGGTTTAACACTTGTTGAAATTTTGAAGAATTTACAAGTTGAAGTTATGCCGAGGTCATGTTGAAAGAAAGTTGGTTTAACACTTGTTGAAATTTTAACAATTTACAAGTTAAAGTTAAGCCAAAGTTACTTTTAAAGAAGTATCTGTGCATTTTCCGAGATTACCATGTTGTTAAGATTTGGAAGATAATGGAAGACAGAAGTCTTGTTAAACTGAAGTTGAAGTACCAAGTCTTAAATAAGCACTTGTGAAAATATTTCTTAAAATATTTTCAAGTGTTAAATCAAAGGCCAAGATAAACAAGTCAGTGGGTATGTCCGAGGTATTCTACCCCGAAGAGATTACATAGTTCAGGTGTACGTTGAAGACATGCAAATTAATCAAAGTATAGAATCATACAAGAGTAAAAAGAAGACAAACATGCAATCACATCGAAAGAAGAAATTTGAAAGTGCATTCAGATAAGGAAAGAAGGCACGTCGGCCTGACATTGAAGGATAATTACAAAAGTGTCACGTCGGCCAAATTAAAGCTTACATTGTTTCAAAAGTAAGAAAAAAGTGCGAGGTACGAGAAATAGAGAAAAGTATCAAAATAAACTATTTGGCGTTGGCGGCGGATTGCGTCTCGGCCCCATAAGACAGTTAAGAAGACTTCTCGGCAGCCTTTTCAGCCTCGAGCTCAGTATCGATCTCTTGGAGAGTCTGGTCGATGCTCCTCTCGGCGATAGGCACGTCAGATGTTGTCTTCTCGGGGGTGGCATCTTTCAAGACCTCATCCTCCTTGTCCTGAGTCAAGTCCGAGACTTGCTCATTCAGAGTTGAGGACTTGGCCCCAGCAGCTTCATCTGTTTTCTCGGCCTCAGCTTCTTCCTCGGACTCAACCTCGTTCTCGGATTGGCCTGGAGTAAGGAGGAATGGCAGAATAAGGTTGCTGGCATTTTTTAGGGAAGAGTCCTCAGGGACAGCCAATTTCTTCAGAGCAGCCATCCAACCAAAGGTGAAACCCTTGTTGCATGCCTGTGTCAGTTGTTTCTTGTAATCTTCCTTAACGTCGGCTTCCTCCTCGGCATACGCCTTCTCATCAGCCACTTTGATCTCGACTTCTTTTGTGGCCAGGGCAGCTGGGAGCTCGGCCTGGGCTTCGACAGTTTTTACTTAGGCCTCATTCTTTTCGGCCTCAAGGACCTTGGCAATGGCCTCTGCAGCATCAGCCTTTTCCTCGTCCTCGTCCTGAGCTTTCTTGGCTGCCTTGGCCTGATCTATCAAGGCCTTCATCTTGCTCTCGGTCTTGCTAAGGGACTTGGACAAATTGGCAGCCTTATTTGTCTTTTGGACCAACTCCTTCTTGATAGCGAAGGACTGCATCGCGAAGGAGTGGCCATGCTGGATTGCCTAGAAGAAATAAAAAAAAACACATGTTAGTAAAACTCTCTAAGTATGGAAAAACATAGAGTAAAGAGTACCAATTGATGGGGCTTACCTACACGGAGTGCTGCAACATCAAAGCAAAATTTTTCGTGCTTACTCATCTCGGCGTTGCGATAAGATCATTGGGAAGGAGCAAGTGGTAGAGAGGGCAACACTGACTTCAATGTCGTCGGCGCTGTCGCCAGCTCTGACCGGCTTGTCCTCAATTGTAATTGGGGGAGCCCAAGGGGCATCAAACTTCAGAGAGCCCGAGGTTGTTGCCGACTCGGACCTCGGCCTCTTTGATCTGGTTGATTCAGAGGGTGTGGCCTCGGCGAGCCTCTTCTAGGCAGCAGATGAGCTCTTCTCACCCTCAGCCAATTTTGAGATTGGCAATGTGTCCTTAGTGTCGATCTAAGTCACTGTTGCCTTGGGTTAGGCTTTCTTCAGGCCTTTTGGTTTCAGCTTTGGCTGAGACTAGGATGATGATGGTTGTGTAGTGACAGTGTTGGAGATGTCTGTGAGAAGGTCGTCTGCCACTGCCTTCTTACGACCCATCTTGGCAGTAGCTACAGTTCGACGTTGGCGTTTGCGTTGAGAATGAGGGATTAGTTGTGAAGTCAAGGTTGATGGCTGTTCTATAGGACCAGATGTTGATCCTTGGTCAGGCCTTGATGATTCGGCTTAGGGAGTTGTGGCTGATGGAGGAGACTTGCTTTTCCTTTTTCTTGGGATGTCGAGAAGAACAGATTTGTACGTCGGGATAAAATTGAGCAATAAAGGAGCCTTACGTTGATTAACAGGTAAGTCCAGCAACTTCTTAAAGTCTTTACTGGGAAAGAAGTTTTTTCGGAAGTCCTTTGAGGACTGGGGGAGAACTGCAAAACAAAACCAAACAGACATTAGAACATACAAAAAATATCCAAGTAAAAAAGACTTGAAATCAAGTAAAAATAACACTTGGCTCTTACTATCTCCCTCTCTGAATAGTGTACGGTTTAAAGGGTAGATGTGGAGATCGTCATTTGGAAGGAACTCCCAGTTGCCCGAGACGATGAAATAATCGTCCCCGGTGCCCTTGTTGGAATCAGAGAGGTCGGCAATGAGTCTGTATTCTGTTGACCTCGGCTTAAGGTAGTAAATATAGCCTTTTTCTGGCTTAAGGCCGCACATAGTGTAGCAGTATTGGATGTCGGCAAGGGTAACCCGAGCATTCTCCCTTTTGGCTAAGGCAATTATACCATTGATAACTCGATAGGAGTTAATGGCAAGCTGCATTGGGTTCAGTTTGTAGTAGTGTAGGACTTCTCGGAAGAGAATATTGAAAGGAAGCCTAAGTCCACATTCTACAAAGGCTACGACTAGAAAGGGCATGGAGTCGTCTTTTGGCATAATGGAGTCCTCCTCCCCAGCTAACCTAAGGTGGACATCAGCAGAGATGGCGAACTCCTGCCTAAAATATTCTAGCTTAATTGGGGTGTCTACCTTCCACCTTCATATATCCATGATGTCAACTAGAGGGATGAGGTGTCAGATTTCAGAAGGAAATGCTGTTTGTCTAAGGTTTTAAGGACGTCGGCAAAAACAAAAACGAATGCTGGGGCAAGGATTTTTCAGGATCTAAACGGAATTTGTTTCAATTTTTCCTAGAGTTTGGAGTTCTAAGGCAAATTCAAATCCTAGAGTTACTAAAACAGGAGGATTAAAGGCAGAATCTGGAAAAAACAGCAAGAAAACAGAAACAAAAACATGATTCAGAATCAAGAAAAGTGATAAGAACATTGTGACAGAGAGTGTACAAGGGTGCGAGGCCAAAAACAGTGGCAAAATGACCAAGTATGTGAATACGTGTATATATCCAGAAACAAATTGCAAGCAAGGGAAAATTTACAACATAAGTGAAGATTCAAGAACATGAATGAAGTGACAGAAACAATATACAAACGTAACAGTTTGAGGAGAAGCAAAAAAACTGAAACGAAGGAAAATAATGACTCACCAAAGAAAAATGAAGCCGGTGTAAAGTATGCCGGGGTCAGACGGTGGCCGTAAGCGAAGAAGAACAGCAAAAGCTTCGCCGAAGGAGATGAATTGAGTAGTTGCAGAGCTTGAGAGCTTGAAACAATGGAGAATTTGAGAAAGTTAGAGAGAGAGAGAGAGAGAGAGAGAGAGAGAGAGAGTTTGAACGAAAATAATGGTGAAAAAGTGAAAAGACAGAGAGAGGGATGATTTTTGATCAAACACACGGAATGGCAGCATAATTGCAATTAATGTGCCTAGGACGACGCGCTTGTCAGATGGCGCACGCAAGTGCGATGCGACTTAATGGCGCATGTCAGACACGGCTCAGTAGCGGAAAGACGCGTGGCAAAACCAGTTGAAATACCATGCGTGATAGCTCATACACGTATTGAAACTCTTGGAGTTCTGGATTTAATGGAACAGGACCTTGGCTAGGAGGACGACCTCGGCTAAATAACTTGAACAAACTTGGTTATTGGTTCTAAAGTATTGATGAAAACAGATTACAAGTCTTGGTCGTGTTGAGCCGACGAATGATAACCTCGGTAATGAAGGACAAAGCGAGCCTAGCCGACGTGCTAAAAGGAAGAAACGATATAGGTTCCATCATCACAGGATGCCGAGATAATAGAACCTTGGGGACAGTTGTGGGGACATAATTTTTGAATGACAACACGTGGCCGAGATGACACCGAAGTGCCAGCCGAGGTGCCACGTGTTCTAGCCATGACGCCGAGATTATCTCAGATATGCCGAGGATATCTGCTAGGATACTGGAATCCGAGATAAGCGGATAAAGGACAAAAGTCCTAGAATGAGAGATGACGTCAGTTTGGATAAAGATAAGACACTTAGAGAGTTTATCCCAATCTAACTGGGAGTCCAGGATTGGCATTGAGCCAGAGTCCATCGAAGCTAGGCTTCTATTGGGATTAGGTCAATGTTGACTATAAAAGAAAGACACCCTCGTAAGTCTAAGGTACGCTTTTTGTATTCTGAATAGTGAGTTAAGCACTTTTGCTATCTTTGAGAGATAACTGACTTGATCGTCGCAGTGCCCTCGGGTAGACGAACTACCGCCGGAATCTTAGCTTTCTGTGACAGGTTGTTTGGGCTTAATCTATTCTGCCGGTGTTCTCCAGCTAAGTACCTGTTTGACAGTGTGGTCGGAAAGTGACACACTCATGGTCTATTAAGAACCCAATAGATCATTGTTAGCATTTTGAGTCATATCGGTAGAACTATTTTATTCGGGTTGTGATGTGTGACAAGCAATGAATTGTACGCATGGGTTGTAAGACAGAAGATGATGATCTATGAAGAAAAAAATTGAACAAAAAACACATTAAAATGCAGAACTTCAAGGTTGCTGATATAGAAATGTCCTGATGAATTATCACCAGCAAGCAATGGCGTTGATAAAATAACATGAGCTGTTGTAATGTCACAAGGAGGTGTCCAAATCAATGTTGAATATCATGGAATATTATGTCAGAGAGACAGGGTCCATTTAGACAGTTAAACTGCACTTGGATGGTCAAACCAAACTCTTATTGAGTGTGACATCCTCTTTTAGTAATCTTTTCCCAATGTCAAGAATCTTCTCATGTCCTGTCTTTTTAAATCAATTGAGGGGTTTTTGAGCCACCATGATATGGATATCCATTTACATAAAACTATGTGCCTACCAACATTGTTGAGAATTTTACCATAATGTAAAAGTATGATCGAGATTTAACTAAGTTTACAGGGTTTATATATCGAATAGATTTAGGTGGGGTTTTGTTTGGAAAGATTTAAATATGAGAAATGATTAATAATTAATTCAGATTAATAATTTGTTATTTGATTGAAAATTTTTGCACCAGATTATAAATCCTAAATCTATGAGATTATTCTATCTTGGAGGTGGACACGATCATATGATAACTCATCGCTTGGGATTATGTAATGAATTATATTTTTGACCCTCTGCTATTTAATATATTTTTAAAAATAAAATTTATTTATTAAATTATTTATACTTAATAAAATTTATCTATTAAATTATTTATACTTTATTAAATTATTTATTTTAATAATGTGGTATTAATTATACTAAAGGATTGTTTGGGATGATCTAAATAAGTGTATTTTTTGACTTTTTATGAAATATGAGTTGAGTTTGATGTGATGTGATAGAGAGATGATATGACTTAAGTGTCTGGCTTTGGTCCAGTCCACCATCAGACTGGACCGTGCTATTGGATCCGTGGGGGCCCACCACGGATCCCGTTTTGAAAATCTGAACCGTTCAATGTGTAGAACTCTTCGAGTACTATATGCTTGTAAGAAGTCACGTTGATCGGATATCAATAGCTATGTGATTAAATCAATTTTGTATTAAAAAAAATGGACGGTAAATAAATTAACGGTTGACAAAAAACTGATTTGATCACATAGCTATCGATATCCGATCAACGCGATTTTTTTTAGGCAAATAGCGTTCGAAGAGTTCTACACATTGAATGATTCAGATTTTCAAAACGGGACCCGTAGTGGCCCCCACGGGCCCAACAGCACGGTCCAGTCCAATGGTAGACTGGACCAAAGCTAGACCCATGACTTAAATAAGATAGTGACTTTTTGACTTTTTAGCTTTTTTGGGTTATCCCAAACCTAGCCTTAGTAAAGTAAAATAAAATTTAAAAATCTCAACTACAAATTAAAATAAATTTATGTAATTTTTATTAATATTCTATTATTGAATTTTTTAAAAGTTCTAGTAAAAAAATAAAATAAAATTTATAATTCAGATTTAATATTCCTATTATTTAGTAAATAATTCAAAAGGGCAAAATAGTCTTTTGAGAATTTATCGTTTTCCATAACATCCAAAACAAACATAAGATTTAATAGAATAGTCCAATCCAAACATTTAATCCCATGATTAAACAAACATAGGATACAAATCCAGTTCAACCAAATAATTCGGGAACAATATATCCCTAGGACTAGCAGTCCAGCAGATTACAATCCTCTCTTATCCAATCCATCCAAACAAACACACCCTTGGATTATACATTGATAATTTTGGATAAAATTGTGATCTAAAAGTTTGAAGAGGATTCACTTTTGCTGGTTCGTGTTTTCAAAAAATACTTTTCAGAAAATTTTACTTTCTTGTTTTTCATGTTTTTTTGTTTTTATTGAATTTTTTAAATATTTTAAACAATTTTTTTTTTTACTTTTTAGACATACCTAACATAAATATACCTAAAAAGTAAAAAAATTGTGAAAAAAACCTTTTAAAATTTTACTAAATACCAAAAATACAAAAAAAAAAACGAGAATTCAGTATATTTTTTGTATTTTTATGTATTTATTAATTTTTTAAAATATTTTTTCATAAATTTTTTACTTTTTAGATACATCTAAGTAAGGTGAATCTAAAAAAGTAAAAAAAAATATTTAAAATTTTAAAAATATTCACTAAAAACAAAAAAAATACGAAAACCAAAAAATTCAATTTTTAAAAAACTTAAACCAAACACACTGATTGTTATTCAAGATCAAAATGTTCAAGCCTAGTGATGTATCAATTAAATTAACAATTTTTTTCATATCTCTAATCATCAATCAGTTATATTAGTTACACATCATTACGTCTATAGAATGGGCTTAAGAAATGGGCTTGTATATTATTTGAATATGAAATATTGCTCATCCAATTATTTTTTAGGACAAATTACACCGATGGTCCCTATATTTTGCCCTTTATGTCATTTTGGTACCTCAACTTTTAATTGACTCAATTGTGATCCTTAATTTTAAATTTTGTGTCATTTTGGTCAAATTGATAATGTCGTTAGTGTTTTTGATGAAAAATAATTACTGAATTAGTTAAATTTAACTCACTAAGTTTAGTAAATATATAATTTTACTCTAGAAAATTTGACACATGCCACTTATATATATTTTCATACAAAAATGTTAAAAGTTATAATCAATAGAATAAAATTGAAACAAAATTATAAATTCAAGATTAAACTTAAATCAATTGAAATTTTAGAGACCAAAATCACAGCAGTACTATGGTCGCAATTTATCTTATTTTTTATTTTATTGTTTTTACTTTTCAAGAAAAAATCTAATGTGACAGTCCTTGTTATTTAAGGACAGCACGGACAACTTTTATACTTGGGTCATAGTAATGGCCGTATCTGTTTTTGCACAATGTAATGCAATTTGAAAGATGGACCTTGTCATTGTGAAGTGAACAATGTTTCGGACTTGTTTTATTAAAGGGTAGATTATAAATACATTTTTTTTAAGGTGTGCTCAAAATATAAATTATTTTTTATGGTTTGAAAAATTATAAATACTTTTTTGTTAGAATTTTTATTTAACAGAATTAATTAAAAAAATAAAATTTCTAAGTGTTCACCTATACAATAATAAAATTATTTAAATTATTAATTGAAACAAAATTTTGATATTATTAAAAATTGTTAATTAACTTGATGATTTATTAATAAAAGAATCTATTTATTAGGAAATTAAAAACTTTAGAGGAAATGATGTAATTTTTAAAATTACAAAAATAATTTATAATTTAAATAAAACTTAAAAGTGTGTTCGTAATTTATCTCTTGTTAAAGTAGACAGAGCACAAAGTTAAAAGTCCCGTTCGGTTGTATTTTTAATTTTTATTTATTCTTATTTTTATTTTTTAAATACATATAATACTTGTTTAACGAAGTGCTTTTGAAAATTGTTTTCAATAAATAAAAAATTGAAAACAAACTATTTATAGAAAGCACCAACAAGTTTGTTTTCAAAATTTTGAAAACTTACTCCACACAAAAAAATGATAATTCGTGTTGACAAAAATTATTATTTTGTTTCAGAAAAAATTAAGGGTAAAAATTATACCGTATTTTCTTGAGATTTAGAGAAAGTATAAAAACCCTACAACTTTAGTAGAATTACATTGACATTCATTAAAGTTTTAATACACATGTATAATACTTATTCCACTTTTCATCAAAAACTCATTAATCATATGGATAAAAGAAATGATGATCTCCTCTAAGTTACATTAAAATGTATATTTTATATTATTTATTTTGTGTTTTAACAGCATTTGCATTTGTTATGATCCATTTAACCTTACAAAAATGAAAATTAGTGTAATTTTTTTAAATTATGAGTTTGTTGTATATATATTTTTTAATTTTATGAGAGGTCACTGTAGTTTACGCCCCAAAAAACCCTGAAATATAAGGAGCACAAAAACAGAACCAACAATTGAACGTACAATACAGAGAGCAGAGTTCATGAAGATAATTGTTGATGACTTATAGTGAGTGAAGACATTAATGTGGATGATGCGAGCCACCATTTGGTAGTATCCACAATTCAGGGGTCATATTAAGGTCAGTTTGAGAAGACTAAATAAGTGTACTTTTTGACTTTTTATGAAATATAGGTTGAATTTGAGTTGGGTTTGAAGTGATGTGTTAAAGAGGTGATGTGACTTAAATAAGATGATGTGACTTAAATAGGATAGTGACTTTTTGACTTTTTGAATTTTTTGGAAGATGCCAAACTTGGCCTAAGCCTCCGTTTGCAAAGTCGGTTGTCTTTTTACTTTTTTGATTTTTTTGACTATTTTAGCTTGGGCTAAAAAGTTTAATTTGGGAAGGACTTTTTGACTTTTTTGTGAGAGAAGAGTGTAATGATTATGAGTTAGATGTGATGTTTTGTTTGTTGTGATTAAAATAACTTATTTTGTCTTTTGTGACTAAAATAACAACAAAAATCCTTGCCAAACGGAGCCTAGCACGTGAAGAAGAAGTATGGATGATGACATGATGAAGATAACCTTGCATTAATTGTAGAGGGTAGTTACAATTAAAACAAGCATACGAAGCCCAGAAAACCGAAAAGAAAAAAGAAAAAAGAAAGTTGGTGATGAAATAAGGAACCTATTCTTTTACCATCTATGCCAAGTTTAGTCAACCTTTTCAGACATCTTTTCTGATTTGACAAAACCCTAATTTTTCCCAAATAGGATATTTGATTTTGACCACATCACTGGCTTGCATTTTGCAGAAAGAACCCCAACCTATTGTCACCCAACCTAGTCTTGTAAGCAGATGTCTTGTATTCATGCCAGGTGAACTCCTTGTACAAACTTTCTTCTCCGTCTTTCATTAGTGAACATAAAGGTGTTAACTTTTCACTCAAGGGTGGGCCTCCAAAGTAAATCATTGACACCCTTGGTTTCAAGTTGTCAGCCAAAACTCTGTGCCTCACACTCCTAAACCTCCCATTAGTCATCACCTGCACCAAATTAAAAGCCCCATATCAGTAATGTTTACAAGCCAAGAAAAAGTATACTAAAAAAATAAAAAATATATATATTAAGAGAGACAGAGACCCGTTAAAGAGAGAGGATTAAAAAATAAAACCCATTAAAAAAAAAGGACTTAAGGATGTAAACAGAGCAAAAGCCATTGAACAAAAATTAAAATTACAGAGAAAATTTAAGAGAACTTGTAGAACAAACAATTTGCACACATATATATATATATACAGATAAGATCTGAAGGGGGTGGGTTGTATTGGACCTGCAGGGAATCACCGACATTGATGAAAAAGGAGTACTGATCAGGCGGGACTGAGACCCATGTCCCATGTTTCAGACAGATTTCAAGTCCTGATGTGTTGTTAGATCTTACAGCAGACATTATCTGTGGGTCTGTGTGTTCTCCAAACCCAATCAAATTTCGACCACTCAATGCTTGAAGCTCTGGGCATGGTGGATAGTGGTTTAGCCTGAAACAAGAGTCACTCTTTTCATCCCTCAAAAGCTTACTCAACACATTCCTTGGCTCAATCTTCAACCCATCAGCTATCAATTCCAAGACTTCACACACCATATCTCTTACATTTGAGATGTAATCATTCACAGCAGACCTGTACCATTTCATAGAAAAATAGAAGAAAAATCGTCAGCTTGTTGTCATACACATCCTTTTTTTTATCAGCTACATGTATATATATACCATACTTGTAACAAAATATAGAGAGAAATTTTTATTTAATTCTCACTTGAAAATTTCTGGGTTATCCTGGAAAATGGAGAGAGACATCTGGGAAATGAATTCAGGGTTGGTGCTGAAGAGGAGGTATTCAACCCAACCCACATCACCATTTGGGCCAATTCTCTTGTTTCCGTAACCAAAAGGGATAGAAGGGCCAGCTTTGTCCTTTTCAGACTGAGGCAAATTGAAGAACTTGACAGCCTCAGCTTCTAATCTAGTGATGAGCTCAATAGGGACACCATGGTTGACCACCTTGAAGAACCCAAACTCTTGACAAGCCTCAACTATTAAGATCTTTGCATCAGGGTCTGAGAGGTCTATTTCTGGGATTCCAGTGAAAAGGCCACTAGTTGGTTTGCATGTCATGATGTGAGAGAAATCTTCTACTACTGATTGAGATAGAATCACCATGGTTGTGGTTGTTATGGAGAGAGAGAGAGAGAGAGAGAGAGAGAGGTTGGCTTTTGGTGAAGCTATTGGGGATGATGATCGAGTTTAAATGGACAAAATGCAAATGCATGAGAGGAGAGGTCAGGGGCGTTACAAACTATAAAGGAGGGACATCTGGCTTTGTGTGTCTGCTTGGTAATTTTATGCCATCGAGGGGAGATTCTGCTCTTATATATATATATATATAAGTTAGGGATCACGAAATTTGTTTCACAAAAATGATCATGAAAGATTTATGATTTTTAGATTGCTTTAATTAGTGTGTGGTGCTTTATTTTAAGTGTAATCCAAGAATCATAAAGCTTTCATGATTATTTTCATAAATTTTTTTTCATAATACCTACTATTACTGATATATATATATATATATATATATATGTAGGTGTATACATTAGGCACACACCTTTCTCAGTCAATGGCTATAGGTACTTAGATGTAAAAAAATAAAAAAATAAATAAAAATAAAAAATTTATAAATACATAAATCAATCATGGAATTTAATAAAACCCACCCATATAAGGTGAATTTTACATCCATAGAAGTGGTTTGTATTTAATTTTGTAATCAATTTCAGTTTAAGTAAAGAAGCGGATGAAAAAGGATATATAGCCTAAAAAGTACAACGAATTTAATCTTCAAAGTGAAATGTGGTGTAGATTTATCTTGGTATTGTGTAAGTCACTCTTAAGACGAATGTAGTCCCCACCCCGTGTTCAATAATGTCACACTTATCACTCCTTTTTGTCACTTTCAATGTACCACTCAATGTGTTAATCCATCATTTACATAATCCGACCCATTACTCATGGTTATGATGTGATAACACATAAGGGGTGTTTGGTAAGAAAATTTTTAGCCTGGTTTCACTACTATAAAAAATAGTTAAAGATTACATTTTGATTAAAAAAAAAATAAATCTCATTTTTATTAGAAGTGTGATAAAAAAATTTGATTGATATTTTAATTACACTTAATTTGATTGAGTGTGATAGTATTTATTTTTTATATCACTTTTCAATTAAATGTGATTATATATATATATATATATATATATATTTTAATCACACATTCTAATTAAAGTGTGATTATTTATATATTTTTTAATTACACCTTTTAATTAAAGTGTGATTATATATACACTACTACTTTTTAATCACACTTTTTAAGTAAGTGTGATTATATATATATTTTTAATCACACATTCGAATTAAAGTGTGATTATTTATATATTTTTTAATCACACATTCTAATTAAAGTGTGATTATATCACTACTACAAAAACAGTTAAAGATCACACTTTGATAAATGAAAATATCTCACTTTTATTAGAAGTGTGATAAAAAAAATTAGATTGATATTTTAATCACACTTAATTTAATTGAGTGTGATAATATTTTTTTTATATCACTTTTTAATTAAATGTGATTATATATATATATATATATATATATATTTTTTAACCACACTTTTTAATTAAATGTGATTATATATATATATTTAATTAAGTGTGATAATATTTAGTATTTATTTATATACATGTATATATATAGTAGTATCCACAATTGAACAAATCAAACCCCCTCTCTCCCCGTCTACCCCTCTCACCCTCTCACTGCTCACTTAGCAATAGCTAGGGTTTTATTATCTTTCTCTCCCCTATAGAAACCCTAGCGTTGAAACTCTCATCCCCAACAACAACAATCACCATCAGTGTTGGATCTGCCATCACCGATCCGCTGCTGTTGCCCGTGGCGCAGCACCTCCTTCTGCTACAGAACCACCACCTCAGTGCTGGCGATGACAGATCTTGAAGGATGACCAAACCCTAGAGAGCTACAGGTAATTAAACACCCTAACTATGTTTTGTATGTATTTTACAGTTCTTTAGATGAATGTTTATATTCTTAGTTATTCCATCTTTTTTCATCCTTTTTTTTTGTTTTGTTCTCTCTCTCTCTCTCTCTCTCTCTCTCTCTCTCTCTCTCTCTCTCTCTCTCTCTAGATTTTATAGGAATAAATTCATTCTTAGGTTAGAAGATCCCATTAGATTGAGTTTGATTTGATTTCACTTTGTTATGTTTCTTGATCAATTTCATGCTAGTCTATCGAAATCTGTATGTTTCTATTGATTTCTTGTTCTTGCTTGGGGATTGTATGATTAGAAATTAGATCTTGGGAACTCAAAGCTTGTTAGGGTTTTTGCTAATTTCTCTTAGAAATACACAGATATGATCTTAGACGCCATACGGTTGATGGAAATAATTTGACAGTAAATCTGTGTAGTGTGGTTGGTAGTTTCTATTGAGAGATGAAATGGTGATGTTGTCGGATTACCTTGGAAACAAAAGAATTGACTTAATAAATTATTCAATATTTCTGAAGCAATATTTTATTTTATTCTATTTAAAGATTGACACTTTATTTTTTAAAATTTTAACACAAAAATAATAAAATTCATAATTTAAACTAATAACTACTCATTTAAAACACTACTTAAATTTTTTTTAGAAACATTAAATAATTTCTCGATTGACTTAGGAAATACTCAAAAAAGTACATGAGTAGTTGCTAGCGTTGATATAGTAATGTTTCAACTAATTCTTTGAAGAGGAAACGTGGGCATTAAAGAGTATGCATGTGCCGTCTGTTGTTCTCTTTGGATCGTACTGGCAAGTAAAATGGTAATCATTGCATATTTCCCTTGCACATTTCAATTTTCTAATCAATTTTCATTTTTCCCTTGCACATTTCAAGATTTTATGTGAATTTTGAGTTGTGGTGGTTCCTAATTATAGATTTCTTTTTTAATTAGTTCTTCAAAACCAGAGGTTTGTGACTCATGTATGGCCCTACGAGTTCATGAATTCAAGATTTAGCTTAACCAAGTAGCATGAAATGCCATAGAGCTGAGGGACAGTGATTTACATGTCTTGGTGTAGCTTATTGACCTAGTGTCATATGCGCATGGCTTAGGAACAATTTAAGTAGCTTCTTTTCTCTCAGTCTTATCTTCATTACTTTAATTCCTTTTCTTTATTTTTGTTAATATGTATATATATATTTTTTATAATTTTTTTCCAGGGGTTGTTCTGTTTTTAGAGGCTACCCTTCCTCTAAGAGTTATACAACCTAACTTTATAGTTGCTGTGGAGAAGTGGTTTGGAAATACTCTTCTGATCCTGGGGGACGCTCGTGATCCTCTGCTAGTCACCTGAAAAGGAATAAACACTCCGGTCGGAGGTGCCGGAATTAGAACTCCGACGGGCTAGTCAGTTTCAACACTCAAGATTACTTATATTCTAAGTTAAATATATTGGTTCTCACATACCTCTCTCTGGCTGATGTTCTTCTATTTATATCTTTTCTTTCTTGGGCCTCGGGATCAAGTCCATTTTCAATTCTCTATTCGGCATGTTTTGTAGCAAACCGCTCTTCACTCGGCCCCTTGCTTAACCGGCTATTTGGCCGAGTAGGGTTGGATTCGAGCGTGCGAGCCGACGCGGAATGCCGCATATTTCGACTCTCCCAAGTCCGACTATCCGGAATCTCTACGATTTCGAATACTCGGCCCCTACAATTGCCCCCCAAGCACTCCACTAACGAAAGTTGGCTGGAGTGTTTGGCTTCGAACTCGAAAAGTTAGAGCCGAAATTCGGCGGCTAACCGTATTCCAATGCAAATGTCTAAACACACGCTTCTCGGTTATCATTTCAACTTCCCGCCTCTTCGTACACTTCTATTTATTTTGATTTAAAATTTCGACGTCTTTTCAAATACACACACGCTTTTAGACGCTCGTCGCTGGACTGCCTTCTGAATTACCTCTGCAACTTACTTTTCTTCTCTATCCTCTTCGCCTCTTGTAAGTTCTCTTATTCTCTGCTTTGAATCTTTTTTCTTGCTTTGTTTTTGGCTTAGCATATTCCTATTAGCTTGGGGAAATGGCAAAACATTTAAAAGATCTTCTCTCGTCGGATCGAATTTCTGGCTTCCGACGCCATTTCTCCATTCCTGATGACATCCGCCTGTCGCTTGTGACAGACAGCACCCTCGATATGGAGAGGGTTGATGAAACCACGATCGTCTTCCCTCTCCTATCAATTGCAGAGGGTGGAGTCCGTTTCCCCCTTCACCCACTCCTTAGGGCTGTGCTCTGCCATTGGAGCTTAATCCCTTCCTAACCCAATGTCAACTTCTTTAGAATCGTGATGGGGATTATCGCACTAAACCATTGCCTTAGGCTTAACCTTGGCATTCTCGCTATTCGGCATTGTTACGCCTTGGCCAAGTCTTCTGGTCGGCACGGACGTTATTTCCTTAGGGCCAAAGACACCGACCATCAACTAGTGACTAAGTTTTCTAGCTCTAGGAAGCGAGTCGATGATGTTATGGTCGTCGTCCAAGGAAACTGGGAATTCGGCGAAGGCGAGGATCGCCTCGATCCTATTCCTAGACGGAGGGGCGAACCAAGTGGCCTTATAGATTTTTTTATTTATTTATTTTTTGTTATATTTATAAAGCTTCATTTTCGGGACCTTATGGTTTTGCTTGTGTAGGAAACGATTTGAAGAAAGTCCAGACCTCAATCGATGACGCTGTTCTTTCGAAAATCAAGGTTGTGCTCAAATATTTCGGCCGGCCGAGTCTTCAGAAACAGGGGAGGGCAGCCCACGTTCTGCTCCGCTACGAGCCGACTTATACGACCTTTTCGGTGGCAGAAAACATCCCAATTTCGAAGGGTGAGGAGTTTCTCATCGCCCTTATCTTGATTGATTTCAAAAATTTAAGGCAAGTCGGTGTTGAGGAATCAGATTCGGAGTGACCGGAAGTAGCTAAAGCCACCGAGTCAGACCAGTCCGAAGCCGAAGTCGACGAGGCTTTGAAGTTAGCATTTGAAGAAGCCGGCCTCAGTTCAGTCGACCCTTCGTCCACTTCAGGCCGAGAGGACCTTCCACTTGACGATATTTTTCACAGTCTAGAGGACCTTCCCGGTGCATACCTAGAAGATATGGCTGGGTTAAGCCTCACTAAACTTGCCAAGAAGGCGAACGCGGAAAGGATGGTCGCGCGGTAAAGAGCGGAGGCCATTCGGTTTGCCGAATCTCAACCCTCCCTGACTGTTGGCGAATCTCAACCCTCCTTGCCCATTATTGAGGAGGGAACGACAAAAAATTGAAGTGCTGAGGCGGAGCTGGTTGGGCAGGCCAGTGTGGAGGTTGAGCAAAGGGTAGAGAAGCGCCCTGTCAAGGTTGAGGCCGGCTCAAAAGAAGACCGCGCCGACAAACGACCTCATTTGGAGGAATCGGATGTGATTGTACCTTTTGTTATTCAACCGAAGATAAAAAACACGCCGATCCCCTCTGATGCTTCGGTAATCAAAGATCCAGCGGTCGCACTCAGCATGGCTACGTCCGTTTCACTGCATGCTGACAAGACGACTTTTCGGACGGAGCTGGATCTGGTTGCAATAGCGTTGGTCACGCAATTGGCTCTTTTGGTATATATCTTGACTTTGTTTTTTCACTTTACGCAACTATTGTTTTGGTCTCAACTTTCTGTCTTGCAGACCGTCAGAAGGATAGCCGAGATGGGTCGTCGCCATCATGATACCGTCGAGCAGATTGGCCGTTTACAAACGGAGGTTGAGGGCCAAAGGAGTAGGGCCGAGTTCGAGGCTTTAATGGCAAAGATGGAGGGCACTCGCGCCGAGGTCGAGATGGAGAGAGCTTGTAACGCTGAAGAATTGAGATCGGTCACCGAGAAGAGGGCGGATACGAGCGACGACGCGTTTAAATTGGCCCAGGAGGTGATCTCTAAATTGGAGGCCAAGTTGGAAGAAATAAAGAAGGCGAAGGAAGCAGCCGACCTGGAGGTTTCCAGGGCATTCGACGCCGGGAAAAATGCTACTTTCACCAAATACGTAGATGAAGTCCCCAAATTTGAAAATCGGAGATTCAAATACGGCTGGCTCAAAGCCCTTGTTGCTGCTGCTGATGTGACATTGGCTACGCCAATTCCATATGAGCAAGTGGATGTTGAGCCGCTAGAGTCTGACTCCGAGGACTAATTTGCGTTACTCTTGTTTTTGTTTTAGGATTTTCATGTATTTTTACAGCTTTTGTTTGGTAATTTTCAGCTCTTTACAGCTTTTTGTTTAGTAGTTTTCATATGTAAAATGGCTACAACTTGTGCCCAATTTACTTAACGAAAATTCCTTTTGTACTTTGCTATTATTTGTGCTAAATTATGTTATTAATGGATGGTATTGTTTTGTTGCTATTTTGGATAAAATGTTCATGTATACTTGCCGACTAGATGACTAGGCAATTTCAACTTCAAAAAATGGTTGTGGCACATGTTGATCGGCATGGGGCCTAGATATTTGGCCGGTTAGATTAATAAATCTGCCCTTGCCCCAGCCAGTATATGAACTCCAAGGCATTCATCTATAATTGATGTTTAGATAATTAGGCCATTTTAACTTCAAAAAGCCAAAAATTAGTACCTGGAGTGGCTGTGGCAAATATCGATCGGCATGGGGCCTGGATGCTTGGCCGGTTAGATTAATAAATCTGCCCTTGCCCCAGCCAGTGCATGAACTCCAAGGCATTCATCTATAATTTTCGTTTAGATAATTAGGCCATTTTAACTCCAAAAATCCAAAAATTAGTACCTGGAGTGGCTGTGGCAAATATCGATCGGCATGGGGCCTGTATGCTTGGCCGGTTAGATTAATAAATCTGCCCTTGCCCTAGCCAGTGCATGAACTCCAAGGCATTCATCTATAATTTCCGTTTAGATAATTAGGCCATTTTAACTCCAAAAAGCCGAAAATTAGTACCTGGAGTGGTTGTGGCAAATATCGATCGGCATGGGGCCTGGATGCTTGGCCGGTTAGATTAATAAATCTGCCCTTACCCCAGCCAGTGCATGAACTCCAAGGCATTCATCTATAATTGCCGTTTAGATAATTAGGCCATTTTAACTCCAAAAAGTCGAAAATTAGTACATGGAGTGGCTGTGGCAAATATCGATTGGCAAGGGGCCTGGATGCTTGGCCGGTTAGATTAAGAAATCTGCCCTTGCCCTAGCCAGTGCATGAACTCCAAGGCATTCATCTATAATTTTCGTTTAGATAATTAGGCCATTTTAACTCCAAAAAGTCGAAAATTAGTACATGGAGTGGCTGTGGCACATATCGATCGACATCCGTCTTTTGGAGTTTAGCGTTAATCAAATCACCTCGGGGTCGCTGCAAGCATTATAAATTAATGGGATGGACTCTTCACGCCTGTAACTTCACTTACTGTGTTCAGACTCGATTTAAAACAATTTGTTGCGTGGGGTTATATAAGTGCGAATGTCAAATTGAGTTTCTTCAACAACAGAGGAGAAGCGCGAACTTTGCCTGAGCTTGATACTGCGATGAATCGTAGCAGCGAACCCACCCGCGCGGGAGGTAGGGCGTCCAAAGAACGGGAAAAATGTAAGCCTCCAAGTCGTCGAAGCAGATCACCACGATAGGAGAAACAGCAACAGGGAAGTTCCCTGATGACGGAGGCAGACTCCATTATCAAGGACCCAGGTGTGGCGGTCGAGTTTGCTTGACAGATTTTTCCACCGGAGGTCCAGCAGTCGATGGTCGGTCGACAGGATTTCGACGTATTTCGAGAGGGCATCAACGGGGCGGTGAAAGGGCTGTATACCGCCTATAAAGTCGGCATGTGCCTGTGCGCCACGCGACGTGAAATAGAGAAGAAGGAGAAAAGAATCCGCAGCTTGGAGGCTCACACGGAGAAGGCCAAACATGAGCTCAGGGAGCTTAGGAAGGCTTAAACCACTGAGCCGCGTGCGGTGGGTCAATCCAACCCGATCGTGGAGGAGAGGGTGACTTAACGACTGTTGAGTCACACCATCGCTGATCGAGACACGACAAGCATGTTCGCCGTAGAGAATGTGAGGACCATGGGTTACGAACAAGGCTTCCATGCGGGTCGGAAGGTCGGCATCGACAAAACCAAAGAGAAACTTACAGAGGAGGTCTGTCGATGCGAGAACCGGGGATTTAGGCACGATTGGATCGATGCACTTCAGGCCACGGAGACTCTTCATGCAAAGGTGTTGATTCGGCGTTGCCGCTGTACCAGCGTGATCATTTTCCCTTTTCCACTTTTGAAGTCGAAAAGAGTGACGATGAGGGAGGCGCCGGATAAAAACACTCATTGTGCTGCTGAAAACGCAGATTGCGTTAAAAACTATGTAATCATTGGCTGATTGAATAAAATATTTTGTTTTCAATGTTCGTTTGTTAATAATTTTTATTTGGCACACATATGTTTCATGTTTTGTGCTTTATTGCATGAATGTTTGAATAAATGTGTCTTAGATGATTGGATAGACATTGACCGTCTGGAGTTCATTTCAAATGTATATATGTCTTAATGGTCAAATGGTTTTTGCCGGCTCGTCATAACGGATCGTCTTTTATTAAATATTTATTCAGCATACGTGTTACACATTGCCCTGACTCCCAATCCGGGGACTTTAATAGACATTAAATATTAAATCTTAGATAGACTTGAATAGACTTTAAATATTTATTTGGCCCAAAGGCGTTATGCGCCGACAAGGTTCCGAATCCGTGAAGGGCGTTCTGAATCCGGAGGCTTTATCGGCCCAAAGACGTCATGCGTCGATGGGGCTCCGAATTCGGAGATTTTTTGGCCAATCGTGATATCAACGAAGGGCGCTCCAAATCCGGAGGCTTTATCGGCCCAAAGACGTCATGCACCGATGGGACTCCGAATTCGGAGACTTTTTGGCCAATCGTGATATCCACGAAGGGCGCTCCGAATCCGGAGGCTTTATCGGCCCAAAGATGTCATGCGCTGATGGGGCTCAAAATCCGGAGACTTTTTGGCCAATCGTGATATCCACGAAGGGAGCTCCGAATCTGGAGGCTTTATCGGCCTAAAGACGTCATGCGCCGATGGGGCTTCGAATCTGGAGACTTTGGCCAATCGTGATATCCACAAAGGGCGCTCCGAATCTAGAGGCTTTATTAGTCCAAAGACGTCATGCGCCGATGGGGCTCCGAATCTGGAGACTTTTTGGCCAATCGTGATATCCACGAAGGGCGCTCCGAATTCAGAGGCTTTATCGGCCCAAAGACGTCATGCGCCGATGGGGCTCCAAATCCGGAGACTTTTTGGCCAATCGTGATATCCACAAAGGGTACTCCGAATCCGGAGGCTTTATCGACCCAGAGACGTAATCGCCGATAGGGCTCTGAATCCGGAGACTTTTTGGCCAATCGTGATATCCACGAAGGGCGCTCCGAATTTGGAGGCTTTATCGGCCCAATGACGTCATTCACCGATGGGGCTCCGAATCAGGTGACTTTTTGACCAATCATGATATCCACGAAGGGCGCTCCAAATCCGGAGGCTTTATTCAGAGCACTTTTGAACTGGTTTGCACAATGAGTAAACAGGGATCTTTGCATTACAAAAATGGAAAGTGTACATGGTGAGCCATTCAGAACCAATATCATTCCCCACATGTCGGGTCTAATGATAGAATTTGCGCAAGTGCGTTGAATTCCAAGGCTGTGGCAGACTCCTTCCAGACATGTCTTTGAGCCGATATCCCCCCACTCCTGCGATCGAATCAATCTGATAGGGGTCGTCCCAGTTTGGACCCAATTTTCCATCCGCCGATTTCTTGACAGCTGGGAGTACCTTCTTCAGGACCAACTCTCCTGGTATGTTACGGCGTAGTGAACATGTTGATTATACGAATTAGCAAGTTGTTACTGATACTGCACCATGGATGCAAGGGCACGGTCTCTGCGTTCTTCAATTAAAATCAAATCCAGGGCCAGCATCATGTCGTTTTGGCCCATATCAAAAACTTTCAATTTTAAGGTCGGGAGGCCGATCTCCAGGGGTATGATTGCCTGGGTTCCAAAGCATAGAGCAAACGGCGTTTCCCCAGTAGATCGTCTCGGCGTAGTTCGATGAGCCCACAACACACTCGACAATTCTTCGACCCATTTCCTTTTAGCTTTCTCCAGCCTTTTCTTGATGCCGTCTAAGGTGGTTTTGTTAGAGGCTTCAGCTTGATCGTTGCTTTGAGGATAGGCCGGCGTGGAGAAATAAAGTCGGATACCATATTTACTGCACAATTCTCGGTAGACGCCACAATTGAACTTGGTGCCGTTGTCTGAGATAAGTGCTCTTGGAATGCTGAATCGCGTTATGATGTTTCTCCAAACAAAATGCTTCACGTCGAAATCTCGGATGTGCGTTAGTGCCTTTGCTTCTACCCATTTTGTAAAATAATCTGTCGCGACAATAAAAAATCGCTCGTTACCCGGGGCACGAGGCAATGGTCCGACGATGTCAAGCCCCCATTGGGCGAATGGCCAAGGGCTAGTTATGGAGCTTAGCTCTTCTGCAGGCAGGTGGGTCAAAGGAGAGAACTTCTGGCGCTGTTCGCACTTTTTCACATAGGATTCGGCATCAGCTCTCATTGTCGGCTAGTAATACCCTTGTGTTATAGCTCGATGGGCCAAAGAACGCTCGCCAGAATAGGCGCCACAACTGCCCCCATGTATTTCAGTCAGAAGCTCTTCGACTTTGTCCGGGTGTACACATTCCAGGTATGGACCAGAAAGGGATTTTTTATAAAGCTTTCCTTGCGGATCCAAGTAATATTACAAGGCTTTGTTTCGCAGCTTGTGCGCTTCTTTTTTGTCCACTGGGAGCTGTTCGGAAGACAGGAATGCAGAAATGGGATCCATCCAACTCGGTCTAGCTTCTATAACATTTACCTGGACTTCCTCCGAAAGGCCAATGCTTGGCTCCGGGATGAAACCTACTTCGATGGTCTATTTAATCTCTGAGTTAATGGCGGAGGCTAGGCAGGCAAGGGCATCTGCATGTGTGTTTTGATCACGTGTTATCTGGTTCAATTCATGATGGTCAAATTTTGCCAGCAAGGAGTTGGTCGTTTTCATGTAAGCCGCCATACGGTCGTTTCTTGCCGCGTACTCTTCCTTTAGCTGATTGATCACCAGTTTTGAATCGCAAAATACAAGCAAACGCCGAGCACCCAGAAGATGTGCATTCCGCAAACCGGCTAGAAGGGCTTCGTATTCGGCTTTGCTATTTGATGCTTCGAAGTCGAGCTTAACGGCCTGCTCAATTATTGCGCCGTCGGGAGCCATGATTACTACTCCGGCTCCGCTGCCCCACTGATTGGATGATCCATCACAGTACAACTGCCAAATGTCCCCAACATAAATTCTCCAGTTCGGCTCCGATCGAATCTCGAAATTCGACTTGAAGTCGACTAGACCCCCAGTGAATTCGGCAACAAAGTTGGCAAGCACCTGTCCCTTAATTGAGGTTCTAGATAGAAACTGAATGTCGTACTGGCCGAGTTCAAGAGCCCACTTTGAAACATGTCCTGATGCTTCTGCACTTCGTAGTACTGATCGGAGGAGATAATCTATTAGCACCCCAATGCTGTGTCCCTGGAAGTAGTGCATCAGTTTTCTTGCCGCCATGACTAGGGCTAGGATGAGTTTTTCCAGCGGAAGGTAGCGTGTTTCCAGCGGAAGGGCTAGGATGAGTTCAAGAGCTCACATAATACACTGGCCGCAACTCCCCAAGCTCTTCCTTTATTAGTATGGCGCTGACGGCCTTGTCGAAAACTGCCAGATACAAAATGAGCGGGTCACCAGCAGCAGGTGTTGTCAAGAGTGGTACTGAGCGGAGGTAGGTCTTGAGGTCGTTGAAAGTGGCTTCGCATTCGGCAGACCATTCAAAAGCCTTGCCTTGCCGTAGTGTATAAAGGAATTATCGGCAGCGATCTGTGGACCAACTGATGAAACTGTTGAGTGCGGCGGCCATCCCCATTAACTTTTGAACTTCCTTGACCGAGCGAGGGGAGCTGAGTTCTAGGATTGCTGTGATTTGCCTTGGGTTGGCTTCGATTCCTCGGTGGTTGACAATGTATCCCAAGAATTTGCCAGAGTCGATCCCAAACGCACATTTGGAAGCGTTCGGCTTCATTCCATATTTGCGTAAAATGCCGAATGTCTCTTTCAGATCAGCTATATGATTCTGCTCTTCCTTGGACTTGACCACCATATCGTCGATGTATACTTCCATAGTGTGGCCGAGTTGCTCCTTGAACATAGCGGTGACCAGTCTTTGGTAGGTTGCCCCTGCATTCTTCAGCCAAAGGGCATAACCTTGTAGCAGTAGGTTCCTCTTGGGGTGAGGAATGCAGTTTTGTCCTGGTCCTTTGGATGCATGGCGATTTGATGGTAGCCTCTGTAAGCATCGAGGAAGCTCATACGTCGATGGCGTGCCGTCGCGTCTACAAATTGGTCAATTTTGGGTAGGAGAAAACAATCCTTGGGACAGGTTTTGTTCAGGTCCATGAAATTGACGCACACTCACCAAGTCCCGTTTTTCTTCTTCACCACCACTGTATTAGAAAGCCATGTCGGGTAGGTCACTTCACTGATTGCCCCAGCGTCAAGCAGCCTGTCAACCTCCTCAATGACGGCGGCAGTGTGCTCTGTGGCTGACCGCTGACTTTTCTAAATGATCGGCTTGCACTTAGGATCAACATTCAAATGGTGCTGCGAGATGGACGGATCTATACCTGGCATCTCATATGGAGTCCACGCAAAGACATCGAGGTTGCTGAGCAGGAAAGAGATTAGCTGCTGTCAGTCGGCCTGATTCAGGGATGCATCGACTATGAAGAATTTGTCTAGGCTGCCATCGATTTCAACTCGGTCTAAGCCTTCCGTGGCCTTTTCATTTGGGAGCCGCCCAACATTGTCGAGGCTCTCTCGATCTGGCACCTCAATAGAATTCGCCTGCAGCTCCTTCGGTGTTTTTTCACCAAGGAGATAACATGCTTGTGCCGATTTCTGGGAGCCACAGATTTGCTCAATACCGCGTTCTGTCGGAAAGCGTAGCAGCTGGTGATAGGTGCTTGGCACAGCCTGCACTGTATGTAACCAAGATCGCCCCATGATGTGATTATACGGCGACGACAGCTTGACGACCAAGAATTCTACATCCACTGTTCGGGAGCCTACTCGAACGGGTAGTGTGATCTTCCCCAACGGGTACTCTGGATTGGCGTTAAAACCGAATAGTGGATACGGGGCCGGAGAGAGATCCGATTCGGAGAAGCCGTGTTTGGTAAATGTCTTATAATACATAACCTCCGATGTGCTCCCTGGATCAATGAGTAAGCGCTCAACTGTGATCCGGTTTACGCGTAACTCAATTACCAAGGGATCGATATAGGGCAATGTTACTCCGGCCAAATTTGAATCATTCAAAGTAATGCCCGCGGCTTCATGGGGCCGTTTAGCCGGAGTGAGTTGGTTTTGAGGGTCGGAGTTCGACTGAATCGTATGCACTGCCGATGACATTGGTAGGCTGTATATCATGTGGATCACGCCAAGTGGAGGTGAATCCTATCTTAAGGCTATTGCCTTGGTCGGGTTGCCTTTTCGAACGTACTGTTGCAGTCGGCCATCTTGTACCAATTCCTCCAAGTGATCCTTCAGTGCATAACAACTCTCAGTATCATGGCCATGGTCCTTGTGATACTCACACCGTCTATCCCGTCTTCTCGTGTCGGGAGGTCCCACCATTTTCAACGGCCATTTGAAGAACGGAAGGTGTTGGATTTTGGACATAACCGCACTGATCGGCTCTGTCAACTCCGTGTATTTCTTGTCAGCGCGCCTCATGCGCCTGCTGTCAACTTGCAGTTGTTCATTTTCTTGGTGGGAGCATTGCTCGCTTGATCGGCGGGAATCCCGTCTCTTTTCTCGTTTTGCCTGATGACGTGGTTCAGGGCTCTAAGGTGCTACAGAATTTAACGGCTGAGCAATTTCAGCAGGAGTCGTCTTGTTGGTCACATTGCCGGCTTTAATCCTTAAGGCATCATCTTCCACTTTACAGTATTCTTCAACTTTCTTCATCAACGACCAAACTGTTTTGGGAGGCCGTCTGGTCAAAGGGCTGAGGAGGGCACTGTTGGGATATAGCCCCATCTTGAAGGTGGTGATGGCCATGGAGTCAGTGCAAGCATCGTCTACCAGATTGAAACATTCCCAATACCGTGCCGAGTAGGCACGAAGGGTTTCCCCCAGTTGAATCTGCATTGCCTAGAGGGAATCGGCTTGCTTGGCTGGACCTCATTAGTGATAAACCTTGCTCCGAAGGATTTTTGGAGTTGGTGGAAGTTTTTAATCAAAGTCGGATCCAGTTTGTAATACCACCTGACAACTAGTGGTCCCAAACTACTCGGAAATATTCTGCACATTAAAGCCTTGTCATCTGCATGCAGTGCAATGGCTTGCTTGTAATGGCGGATGTGATCGGTGGGGTCTGATTTTCCGTCGTACATGGTGAATGACGGTGCTTTGAATTTCTTGGGTAGCACTGCCTTTGCAATCCATCGTACAAAAGGATCGTGTTGATCTTCATCCGAACTATTTTTTCTTCGCTTATGCCTTATACAGGGACTCTCTTTAGAAGAACTAGAAGTTTCAGATCGTCCCTTTTTCTTGGGCTCCGGGGATAATGAGTCAGAGTCGCTATCAGTGTCTTGATGTCGGGCTCGAGATTGTCGACCACCTGCCCTCACAGGTTGTTTCGGGCCTCGGTGTACAGCTTGTTTGGATTTTGCCACCTCAAAGGCCAAATCCTGACGGAGACGTTCGTTCTCTGCGATCATGTTCTCCAACCTTTTTTCGTTTTGCTTTGCTTGTTCCATGATCGCTTGCATTGCTTCATGCTCTGGAGTCGAGGGTGAGGCGAAATTCAAAGCGCGTCTTGCGGGGATTGTCTCCGGTCCAAGCATGTTTGTTGGAGTGAGGTCGTCTCTCTGCGTGGTTTCATCAGTGACTATCGGAGGGTCTTCCATTATGCCCGCCATGGATGTGTTTGAGTTTTCCCACAGACGGCGCCAATTGTGGAGAAGTGGATCCTGGGGGACGCTCGTGATCCTCTGCTAGTCACCTGAAAAGGAATAAACACTCCGGTCGGAGGGTGCCGGAATTAGCACTCCGACGGGCTAGTCAGCCTCAACACTCAAGATTACTTGTATTCTAAGTTAAATATATTGGTTCTCACATACCTCTCTCTGGCTGATGTTCTTCTATTTATATCTTTTCTTTCTTGGGCCTCGGGATCAGGTCCATTTTCGATTCGCTATTCGGCATATTTTGTAGAAAACCGCTCTTCACTCGGCCCCTTGCTTAACCGGCTATTTGGCCGAGTAGGGTTGGATTCGAGCGTGCGAGCCGACGCCGAATGCCACATATTTCGACTCTCCCAAGTCCGACTATCCGAAATCTCTACGATTCCGAATACTCGACCCCCACAGCTGCTATTGAAAGAGCTTTGTGCCAAGTTGATACTCCTTATACCATCGGCGAGGTTTGTGACGTCATTGACAGCTCATAGTTATTTTCTCTGTGCCTAGGATTTGTTTCACTAGCCTTTTATCTCAAAGTAGCATTATTTGTAAAATTTTGTTCAGGTTCATAGGGATCCTGATAATGGGAGGATGAGGTTTGCAACTGTTGGGACGACTGTAGAGGTATGAGTCAAGAACCTGCCACTCAGGTCTTTTATTGCTTATTTATTTTTATGCTATAAAGTTTTATGACTTTTATGTGGGTATATTTAATTTAGAACGAAATTTTAGCACCTCTAAAGTATTGACAACATCAAACTCAGTTTTGTTAGATGCTTATCAAATGTTAGACTCAATCCAAGATGCAAGGTGTATTTATTCATTGGTATTTCTTTTAATATCTAATTAACAGTCAAATGGACAATGATTATTAAGTATCAAAGTAGAATCCCTGTGCTGAATTATGTTATTTCACAGAGGAGTTATATACCTTCCGTTGCAAAAACTTGCTCCTTTTGTAAAATATTGTGTTGGTTTACAATTCAATGTTTGTTATTGCAGTTTGCCATGTAGAGTGCATGATTATATGTTGTCATTTTTTAAGTATGTCAAGACTCAGGAGCATTGTTTTATAAAATTACAATTGCTTTTATGTGAGAGAACTCCTTTTTAACTGGCTTGTGAAAATGAAGGCTCTAAGTGGTCATTGCATTATCTTCTCCTAATCTCTCTAGATCTTTACATCTATATTGTTATGCTTACATATCATACCAACTTATTTGCAAACTATCACGGTGGAACTCTTTTTTTGGCTTAATAATTTTCTGCCTATTTTTATTTTTTTACATCTGTATGTAAAAAGTTTGCATGTATGAATTCCTTCTGAATGCATATCAAGCATCTCTGTTTTAATTGTTTGTGTAATTTCAGTGCAGTGATAAGCTTGGTCTAAGCTTAGAGTTGGGTTCCCTTGCTGCTGGAGTGATGATATCAATAACTGATCTTGCTCAGCATACACTTGAACAAGTAAGGCACTTTCTTTGCTTATTTGTCATCAACTATGTACAGATGTGTGACTTTTTTTATTGATATATTATACTTTCTGTTTTGAAATAAATATTTGACTAATTTTTTTTCAAAACTTTTACATATAGTATGTAAAAATGCTCATAGCCTATATTAGTCTGCATTCAAGGGTGGTGGGAAGAATGGACTAGCTATGTATCAAACCCAACCTTTGGCATTGTTTGCATGAAGTGGCTGCCCTCAGATTATAATCTGCAGTCTAAGCATTTACCATTCCACAAAGCAATTTTCCATATATGTGGTATCTACATGTGTGTATACAAATAGTGTAAAAGCATACATACCTATATACAAGCAGTGTAAAAGCATACATGAATGAAATGGTAGGTCTATCCCAGAACTTCCAGAATTCATGTCAAATTGAATATAGATTGAGTTGTGATCACTGTAGCACATATACAAAGAATGAGCATGAGATACATATATTACTCAGCAATGTTACGGTAGGGGTTGGCATAGAATGCTAAGTAGAAGATAGAATGTGATAGATTTAATTGACAACTATAGGTCATCCTTCTCTTTACGAAATGGAACATACTTTCACTCTTGGCAGCATGTCTGGTTGAATTGATATGATTTGTTAATTGAGATTGGGAGATTGTTGGTGTTAGTGTTTCATACTAGGAAGCTTTTCGGGTAGTTCAAGAGGTGAGAATTAGCTATTTCTTGAGGATAACAAGTAGAGCTGATGTTACTATGCTTTTCTGGGTTGAACTATTGGCAGTTTTATGTGTTTAGGTTGTTCAGTTTTCTGTTAAAATTATTAGAGCAACTGATGACTGTAGTGCTCTATTTGACCTTAGTCTCACCACACAACCTCCAATCTTTTTCTTCATCACTGTATATATATATATTGAAAGTACCCAGTTTCATTTTTCCTTTTTAACTTCGAGATATTAGCTCTATAGGTTGCATATGTTTGATTGTTTGCTTTCAAATGCTTTATTTTTATTTTTTTCATTTCTTTTTGTTTTTGTTTTTGTTTTTGAACTAAATGTTGCGATTATTGAATATTTAAAAATTTCATGGAGCTTCTTTGATCTGTCAATAGAGATGCTTCGTCTCTGTAATTTCTTCATTTTTATATAATCTTTATTGCTCATGAATGCTTGATCTGCACAAAATGTGATTCAAATGCATGAAAATTGTAACTTTCTTATAGATTATCAGTTCAAGCTCTTTAGTTTTGATGATTTTATTATGTGTTGTTTAATGATTTTTATTTATATATTTTTTCCCATTTTCTTGGGTGTAGAAGAATGTTTGAAAATTTATAGCACTCCAATTGTTTGTTCTAAAGCCTAAAAAGAGACTCATTGATGACTTTGGTTTATCAAAATAACTTGTTTTAATTTTGAATCTATACCCTTATTTGGTTTGTGTTGTTCTCAGTTTTCAATTCGTCGATTTGATTGGCTAATGGTGATATTTGTTTGTAACAGGGGAATATAGTGCTGTTCCAGGAAGAAAACCTGAACGTTGTACTGCTTTTTATTCTTTTTACTAGTGCAGGTAACTCATGTTCATTGAATGATAAATTTTAGTGAAGGAATGCATTTTCAAAATTTTGGCATATTTATGAAGGGCTGCAGGCTAGGGTTGTCTAATTGTTAAGGGTTTTTGTATGGGACACGGACATTCAACACACCACAGATATTTGAAATGCACTCAAAGCATTTGCACAATCAACATTTAATTGCATTTCTTTTGTAGAACATTAAATATTTGAGATGGATAGAGCCTCTTAAATTAAGTTGTTGGTCATAGTAAAATTTCTGTTGAACTTGCAATTTCTATGGGTAAAGTGACATTTTGTTTTTACATACTTTATGTCATGGTAGAGGTATTTAATGTTAAGACATTTGAAGGGGTTTGATTAGTCGGACTTTATCTTTTGTAAGACTAGAACAATCTATACAAATAGTTAGTTTATTCATATGCTTCTAGTGGTTTCTGAATTAATTTGTATTTTTATTTTTCGGGTTAGAAATTTCTTAGAGAGATGCAAAATATGGTCAAAGAATTCAAGGACTTAGTTTTTCAAGTTTTTATTTTTATTTTTTAATATATGTAAGCACAGTTTAAATTTTTTTATTTAATTCCTTTGTATATACTTTTGAACATATTTAACTTTTATTTATGAAATATGTGACGTTATTCCATTGAATATGTGGTTATGATTCAAAGTATAGTATATAGTGTGTATTACATTCTTGAAATGTGTGTACAAAAATAATATTGATTATTCTTCAAATATGTCGAATCTTTTTAGTAATTAATCACACTTAAAAGATGTGATATAAATGTTATTAATCACACTTAAAAGATGTGATCTAAAGTTTATTATCACATGTTTTTATTAGTTTTTAATCACACTTTAAAGATGTGATCTAAATGTTATTAATCACACTTAAAAGATGTGATCTAAAGTTTATTATCACAGGTTTTATTAGTTTTTAATCACACTTAAAAGGTGTGATCTAAATGTTATTAATCACACTTAAAATGCGTGATCTAAATGTTATTAATCACACTTAAAAGGTGTGATTAAAAATGACCCATTTTAATCACACTCCCAAAGATCACACTTTAATAAAACTTAAAAGGTGTGATTAAATAACAAACATCACACAAAAAAAGTGTGATCTTTATCTGTTTTTGTAGTAGTGTTTGGGCTAAAATTCACAAAAAGAAAAACAAGACTAAAATTATTAATAAGACAAAATGTCACATGAAACTCATAATTATTTCACTTTTTCTTTCACAAATATCACATCTAATTATAAAAAAAAATCCAATCTTCTTAAATACAAAAATTTTAGCCTATTAAAATAGTCAAAAACTAAAATAATCTACTAAAATAACAACTTCCTAGACACTCACATAATGTGGTACATTGAAGGTGGTGTAAGAAGGTATAGCATCACTCATGCGTTTTTTTTTTTTTTTTGTTTTTTTTTGAACAGCAAAAAGGCCCTTTATTGATGATGATACCATACATACATATGAAACATCAAAGAAAGGATGAGGAAGTGCAAAGCATCAAAGTGTCACCAAACGATCCTAACTAGGTTGGCACCGTAAGGTATGCCCAATCATTTGCAAGCACACCTCAAGGTTGATAAGAATACAACCACAAGACACAAGACCAGCCCAACAAAAGTAGGGTAGTAACAATAAAGCAAATATAAACAATCTACTACAGAGCTAGCCCTGAATGCAATGCCTCACATTTGAGATATTATATAGAAAATCATTAATCGAAAAATGAAGCTACTTTGAAGTAGCCTTCAACCAGATGGCAAGTCTGGTGATAATGAGTTCTTGCAGATCTTGCAGTTTTGGTTGGGAAGCATAAAAGAAACATTCATTTATGTGTTTCCAGATTGACCAGAGAGTCACCAGAGGTATGGCACACCAAATTCGCTGTTCAAATTTCCTACAGTAGTAACCTGTCCACCATTGCAGCAGACCTTGAGCAGAGTTCAGAACTACCCTAGTAACCCCCCACTATTGTAACAGCTCAATCCAGACTCTCTATACCAGAGGACAAAGGATTAGCACATGTTCAATTGTTTCCTGCTGAGCTTTGCAAAAAATGCACAAGGTTGATGCAGACCTATCCAAAACACCAATTTGTTATAAGAATACATAAGTTTTAATCTTGTGCTTCCATGCAAGTCAACCAAAGAATTGCACTTTGGGTGGGAGATACTTGATCCACACCATTCGACTAGATCTATCAGTACCTCCATAGACAATGGTAGTATGGTTGTAAAGATCAGATACAAGTGTCTGCCATGGTTTGGCTACTTTCCAGCCTACACTGTCTTAGACCTCCAAGTTCAATGAAGGGGCTGAAGATAAGATGCCATTGAGTCTGAGAATCTCATTCTTTTTCCAATCAAAGAGAGGTCTTCTAAAGGTGAACATCCAGTTCTCAAAGGGCCCAGAGATATCCACAAAGTCCTTAAGTGATATTTCTTTATCTAATGACAATCTGAATAGCCGAGGGAACTCATCTTTTAGACAAAGACCTCCACACTAAGTATCATACCAAAACCTGATTCAACAACTATTGCCCACCCTTAACTGTAGGTTACTGACATAGTATTGTAAAAGGGACTCTTTCTGCTCCACTGCTGCTAAATGCCACTCCAAATGTTAGAGGAGTTGATGCTTGGGCTGAGATTTGGGAACCATTTCCCTCTAAGAAAGCTGTATTTGCTGCAAATGACCCTCTTCCATAATGAATCATGATCAGAAGAAAATCTCCACCACTACTTTAGGAGTAAGCACATATTCACATCCCTAACTCTTCTGATGCCCAACTCACCCTGCTTTATATTCTTTGTTGCCTCTAACCATTTCACTAAATGGATTTTTCGCCTTAGATCTAAGCCTCCCCATAAGAATGAGGCTTAGATTTTATATATCTCCTTTGCAATTCCTTCAGGTAGCCTGTATAGAGACAAGTAATACACAGGTAAACTTTACAATACTGCTTTCACCAAGGTTAATCGACCTACAAAAGAAAGAAGCCTCATTTTCCAACCAGCAAGTCTCAATTTAAACTTATCAACAACAAGTTTCCATGTTTTCTTTCTCCTAGGATAAGCACCCAAAGGCAATCCTAGATACTTAATTGGAAGTGTTTGAGTCCTATAGTTCAACAGGTATGCAAACTCGGCAAAAACAGAATTAGAGATACCAATCCCACAAACCACACTTTTATGATAGTTGATTTTTAAGACCTAATGCCACTTCAAAACACCTGAGGATTCTTTTCAAGTTAAGAACTTCTGACAGCTCAGCTTCGCAAAACAGTAGAGAATCATCTGCAAATTGTAGATGAGAGAGCTGCACATGATTGGTCCTAATAGATACCCCTTTTAGCAAACTCAGGTCCATAGCTCTCTAAAGGAGTATATTTAGTGCCTCAACAACCAAATTGAATAGGAATGGTGATAAGGGGTTGCCTTGTTTGAGACCTTTCTGAGGGTTGAACTCTTTGGTTGGTGAGCCATTGACAAGTATTGAAATTCTTGCAGTAGCATTACTCATATTTGTTAGATCATAATTGATTTACAATTTAATTTATAGTTAATATAATTAGTTCATATAATTGATATAATCAAGTTCATTATTACCAAACTAGCTTTACAATTGATGATTTTTTGAATTTATGATTGAATTTGCATAAAAAAATAAATTTGAAAATATTTGGACATAGTAGGCCCATAAGCTTAAAATAGTCTTCAAAAAATGTATGGATTTATGATTAACATTAAATTGTAGGAATAAATAATAAAGAGTATTGCTATTCATGTCTAAAAATTAGATCCACTTTCTAAATCTAATAATGAGACACTTTATTAAAATATGGAAAATTTAACCAAAATGGCCTAGGCCCAACATATTAGTGTGTAAAGGACACCCCCAAAGTATTTTACTTCCTAAACCCCGTGAGTACTAGGCGTGTTCTTCATAAAGGACAAACTAATATTTTTCCTTTTTTTTGAACAATCTTGCCCTATATATATATATATATATATCTCAGAGATTTGAATCAAATTTGTAGCGATTGACCTTGAAGCTTCATTCAATGATCATTATTCATTAATCACTGAACATTTATTATTGTTCACCACTCAATCATTGTTCAATCATCGTTCATTATTCTTTATTATTCATTGTTCTTCAGTAATCTGTGCTTATTGCTCTTTAACCATCGTTCATTCTTCAATCATTGCAATCTTGAACTGATTAGTAATTAGTGTTCAATGATCATTGTTTTTCATTTTATTACTGTTCGTGTTAGAGTTAAAATTTCATTTAATCATTGTATAATTGTTATTTGAGTTTGATCATGTATTTAGAATTTTTGATTAATTATTTGTTTGATTGTTGTTTGTTCGATCATGTACTCTGCTTCATTTTTTTTTTAATTTTTTTTTATGCCTTGTTCATATGACAATTACATGTCACTTTGGATGTGAGATTTGTTTTGTGAACGTGTAGTGACAGTAAAACTTTACTGCAATTAGAGTAACATTTTGCTATGAAAAAGAGTAACATGTTACTATCAAATAGAGTAACACGTTATATTTACGTCAATTTCGATGATAATTTATTTTTTATTTTTTTAAGAATTTTATAGTTAACATGGATTTTGTTTGATAGATCTTGATGATAAAATTCTAAAAATACTACTTTTATTAAAAAAGTATCAAAAGTTATATCATTTTAAAGTTTAAAATATTAAATTACTCACTAGAGATATTTTGGTAATAATAGTATGTGTTAGGGTGCACTAAAAAAGTGTACTTATTTATCGTTTTAGAGTCACATCACTTCTCTACTTTTTTGCATATCTTTTCGTAAAAAAGTAAAAAAGTATATTTATTTAGATCACCCTAAACAACCTTTTAAAGAAAAACTTTTTGTAATTGTCCTGAATACATTAAAGTTTTATTATGAGTTACATTTAAAATATCTAAGTCAACTCTCTCTTATTTATTTTCTAATCATCAATCAATTACCTTATTAACACATCATTGGGCAATAAATCTAATAACACAGCCGCCAAATACAAAATAAAACACATATCTCTCACATGAGGTGGGTCTCACATATAGGACCCCACACCATGTGGACTCTATCCCATGTGAGACATATGTATCCTATTCTATGTTTGGTGGTTGTGTCCCTAGCATTACTCTATCAATGTGTTTAGAAAAGGAGTCTAAAAGGTAAATTTATATATCATTTTCCAATAATAAATGAATAATGCTATATGTACAAATTAATGTACACATTAGTATACTAACATGTGACATCATTTGTATGATTTTGAATATTTATAACTTGTATAATAAATGTAATTAATAATAATATCATAATACTAGATGATATACTAATGTGAATACTAATTAATAAATACTAATTAGTGCATATATCACCATCGATAATAAGTTATAAGTTCTTCCAATACATCTTACTGCATTTATTATAAATTTCTTCCATACATCTAATTGTATTTATTATATGTTAATTAGTGCCCTGAACTACTTGTTAGTAAGATCCATATGTTAACAAGTCTTGTGCACATTTAATTCGTAAGACCCTATAGGTTAACAAGTCTTGTTAGTAAGACACTATATGTTCGTACAGATCAAAAAGTCTAATTAATTCGTTATTGGAAGTTGGTTACGTCAGAATTGCCGCCAGAAAAGACTTTTTGAAAAATTAATAATTAATGACTTTTGTGATAATTTTATAAATCTATTGCTAAAAATGATAATTAGTATTTTTTTTTTTATGACAAATTTTATGAAAATGCCGCAAAAATAAATAAAATATAGGATTTTGTGGTGTACCCAATCTTATTGGTATACCCATCTTCCTATTAGGGCTTTTCACTTATTCCACCTATAATAAATGATTATTAAAGTACAATAAATCTTACTATTTAGTAGTGTTTTGAGAAATTGATAAAAAGTTAACTTCTTGATTTTTTAGCTTATTTTATTTTTTTGTAGATAAAAAATGTAAGAGGTGACGTGATTCAAAATACGTAAAAAGTTAAAAATTATTATTATTATTATTTTTTTTCAAAAGTACCCTTAATAAGTTCGTTAATAAAAATTTTGAAATAACATTTAAAATAATAAAATATGTTATTTAAAATAAGTTAACGTTATGCAAATGACAAAAATAAGTTAACTTTACTTTTCATTTAATCTAATTACAAAATATTCCATCTATATTTGATAATTCTTTTCACACATCAAACTTAACTTTCATTTAACATTTAAAGAGTTTTTTATGCTTTAATTTTGGACCGAGAAGAATAAGAATTAAAAAAAAAATAAAAATAAAATTTGATTAACAGTTATGTTAGCATATTTTTTATAGAAGAATAATTTTTTACCTGGAATAATTATTTTTTGTAATCTTTTCGTTTAAGTCAATAAGAAATGAATTCACAAATTCAAAGAAACTAAAAATTGAAGAGTAAGCTCATATTTTCAGCAGAAATAATTAATTAAAATTGAAGAGTAAGCTCATATTCTCGACAGAAATAATTAATTTTCTTTACTTAAGGTGAAGGATAGAATTGACATTAAAAAATGAGAAAATGCTATAGATCTCAAGTGGATTGTCAAATATTCTATCAAACCTTTCATATGGATGTGAGACCCACACACATGAGATTTGTATAAATTCAACACCATATAAGAGATTTAGTAACATATTTGATAATTCATTTAGGATCCCTAATATGACTCTAAAAAATGTGTTGTAGATATTTACGATTAGCATTAAAATTGTAGAAATAAATAATAAATTACGGGTTCATGGGCTACTTATTAACTGTATGTAACTGTATTTATTATATGTTGACTAGTGTAACTGTATTCATGCATGTAACTGTATTTATTATATGTTGACTAGTGTCCATGGCCTACTTATTAGCCAGACCTATATTTTTTAGGGATTGGATTCTCACAAGTTGGTCATTCAATTTGAGAGAGATCAACTTAAGACAGCATTTGGATTTGGTAGATCCATATAGATGTCAATCTTGGTAATCTGAATAATTTACTTTTTAAAATTTGATAAGTAGAATAGTCATACAAAAACTAATGATCGGATATTAGTAGTTATATATTTGAATTATATTTATTTTTTTATTTTTTATTTTTAATAAAAAAATGGGCAACCATCGTAATTTTAAGAATAACCAACCATTTTTTGTAATACAAATGTTATTCAAACATATAACTACTGATGCCTGATTATTTTAATTTTTCATATAAATATTCTACTTAATAATTACTAGAAAGTGAACAGTTTAGATTATGAAATCGATCCGAAAATGGGTCTTTAAAACCTAAATGCTTTCTGAAATTGCATGGCCAACTTGAGATAATTCAAGGGGGAATAACTGAAAAGTTCTATTAAAAAGATGGTACACCAATAAGTCCTATTGACTTTTGGTGCATTAAAAAGTCTTACTCACTTTAATTGTTACTATAAAATTTTATTTTTAATTTTTTTTAACGATGTTTTCATAAAAGTGTCACTAATTGTTTGTTTTTAGTGAAAGTTAAAAAATTTGTTACAGATAAATGTCGCCAACTGTCTTTTTTAGCGTCAGATTTAGAAAAATGTCACTAATTATCAATTTTTTTTTTGCAACAGATTTGATAAATCGTCACAAAAAATCACTAATTGTTAGTTTTTTCTTGTTCCAGATTCATAAAATTATCACAATTTTTTTTTTTTTAGCAACGATACTCTTTTGATTTTTTTTTTTTTTTTTTGATTTAGACAGGCAATTATGAAATTTAATAGTGTACAAGTCGTTATAACAAAATGTGTGAGTAATAACTCATCCATTATACTTTAAGAAGTGGGTTCAGACACTTATTACATTGTAATGAATACCGAATCATTTGTGGCTTGTTATTTAAATGGCGAACCACCTTTAGCCTGTGTTTGGCAAGGGTTTTTTCAGGTTTTTTTGACTATTTTAGTCACAAAAAACAAAATAGGCTATTTTAGCCATAACAAACAAAACATCACATCCAACCTATAATCATTACATTCTTCTCTCACAAAAAAAGTCAAAAAAGTCAAAAAGTCAAAAAACCCTTCCCAAACTAAGCTTTTTAGCCCAGGCTAAAATAGTCAAAAAAGCCAAAAAGTCAAAAAGCCAACCCACTTCCCAAACGGAGGCTTAGTTGGAGAAAAACATTATCAATACATGACCTTTCATTTACACGACATTATAGATACATTTATACTTTTTGTGTATTGATATTTGTTGGTGTTACATGAACTAATTAATATATTAATTAGTATAACAACACTAGTTATGATATTATGATTGACCCAATTCATTAATCACATTACGAATAATGTTATATGCACCAATTAGTGTACTAACTAGTGTACCAATTGATGATATAGCATAATTTAAGAGGTTTTTGGTATTTGTAATGTGATTAATGAGTGTGGTCAATAATAATATTATAATTGATGATGTAGCAAAATTCAAGAAGTTTTTGGTATTTATAATGTGATTAATGAGTGTGGCCAATAATAATGTTATAACTAGTGTTAGTACACTAGTTAGTACACTAATTGATACATGTAACACCATCATTTATATATATATATATATATATTTTTTTTTTCCAATTCACACTTGTATGCAATTCCCTATTATTTAAAGCCTGGATTTGGATGTCTAACGCTTTCTTACCCATAACACAACGTTGAATATTAAGAGGTTGTTTGGAATGTTTTAAAAAAGTGTACTTTTTGACTTTTTATGAAATATGAGTTGGATTTGAAGTGATTTAGTAGAGAGGTGATATGACTTAAATAAAATGATATGACTTAAATAGGATAGTGACTTTTTAACTTTTTAACTTTTTTAGAAATGCCAAACCTAGCCTAAGTAAAGATATTAAAAAAACAAAAAAACAAAAATGAACTTCTGAATTTTAAACACTAACATTCACATCCAATGAGCCTAAGTTAATTATTAACCGAAACAATAATGTTTATTTTAAACAACTTTTTTACTATTCTTATGTCATTAAATATGGAAATATGGCTCAATATGTAATTATTAGGACAAATTATTCTGGTAGTTCATATATTTTGTACCTTCTGTTATTTTGGTTCTCATGGTTTCAATTGGCTTGATTTTTATCATAAATTTTAAATTTTGTAACATTTTGATCTAGTCGATAATTGAATTTAACAATTTTTTTTTTATACGAAAACTTCACACATCCAACTCCCATGTGTTATTTTATGGGAAAAATAATCAATTTGTCATATTATATCAAACACAATGAGTTTACTCATTTAAAACTCGCAGCAAGTTAACTTAGATCAAGTTTGGCATATTGTAAAAAAGTTATAAAGTCAAAAAGTTACTCAAAAAGTTAAAAAGTTAACACTATTCACCAAAAGTCAACAATTACGGCTGCACAACTCTCAATTCTAATTTTTCCTTACAAATCAATTTTTACAATTTTTATTACACATTTTCTATAAAAAGTCAAAAAGCTAACTCAAACATCCATATTTTCTTCCTCAATTTTTTAGTCCAAAAAGACAAAAAGTACACTTATATAGGACACTCCAAACAACCCCTTAGTTAGCCTCAGTTTGGGAAGCATGTTGGTTTTTTGGCTTTTTATCTTTTTTGACTATTTTAGTTTGGGCTAAAAAGTTTAGTTTGGGAAGGGATTTTTGATTTTTTTTGTGAGAGAATAGTGTAATGATTATGGGTGGATTGATGTTTTGTCTTTTGTGGTTAAAATAACTTATTTTGTTTTTTGCGGTTAAAATAGCCACTTTACCCCTTCTGAAAGAGTGCCTTAATTTGTAAAACTATCATATATATATATATATATATATAGAGAGAGAGAGAGAGAGAGAGAGAGAGAGAGAGAGAGGAGAGAACAAATGAGAGAGGGGGGGGGGGGGGGGGGTGTTGGGTAATGAAGGTGGGCTTGTTGGAGATTAATAAAATAGGTGAAGTGGGATTGTCGGGAGTAAGGGAATGGCACAACGGAGGTTGGGTATGGCAACATATAATAAGAGGAGCCAAATGAGGGGAAGAGGGTGGCATTACTACTTTAAGAGGGAAGGAAAGGGGTATCATCGTTGCTGGGAAGAGGGAGGAAGTTGGCATCGAGATTGGGGTATAAAATGATAGTCGATGGGACTGGCGTCAAGACTAGGGAAGGGAATGATGGCAAACGCTGCGCCTGGTGTGGACATAGGGTTTTTGAGGCCGTCATTTCCACAAGAGAGGGACCAATGACTTCCTTAGGGAAACCAAAGGTCCGAGAGAGTTTGTTCATTTTAGGAGTCACCACCCGGTTATAGGTCCCGAGAAACCGCATATATGAGCATCCAAGGATAGGTGTCAGTTTCGTTATATACCTAGTGAAAATGAGCTCGGGGGCTAAGTCATTAACTGGGAATGCGTTAAGCACCCACTTAGCCTAACCATGTGATTAGTCTCTACTTTAGAACAATCTTGTTTCATAATTAAATTAAAAATAAATTCAAGACACACACACATATATATATATATATATATATAAGATATGAGCAAATAATCAAAACAATAAAACTAATTATTAAATGATAATAAAAAGAAAGAAAGAAAGAAAGAAAAATGCATCATAGGCAAGAGGAATATAGCATAAAATCTTAAACTTAAGAAAAACTTCTATCATCTTCCTAGGCATGCAAATGACAGTCATAAACTAACAGAGATAGATTGTTCCCCCCCCTCTCCCCCCCCCCCCCCCCCCCCCAAAAAAAAAAAAAGAGGCTAAAAGAGATAACTAATAACAACAAATACATGTACAAACTAGAAAATCGGACCTGAAGGGCTAGGGCTATTCAACTCACATTTCTTTATCAAAAAATGCAATATGCAGATTTGTTTTTAGAAAATTTAAAGGAAGAAGATGATATGAGTAAAAGCAAAAACTTTATATCCATGCGCTCGTCCTTGTTTCTCCAATGAAATCCCTTCAATTGTGAACGATATTCTTGAGTAAGCTTGCTTAAGGAATGGTTAAGCAACTCTAAGAACTCTAAATGGGATGATATATGCTTGGGATGTTCATGTATGTATCAAAAGTTCAACCTCTCACTAATTTGGCTCAAAGTATGAAGATCTCTCTCTCTCTCTCTCTCTCTCTCTCTCCATATATATATATATATATATGTTCTCTCATTTCTAAGTTTTTTCCCTCCCCTCCCCCTCCCAAAAAAAAAAAAAAGTGTGAATAGTGCTCTTATTTATAGAGAAAATGGTCTAAAGGGTCAACCCAAAGTCAACTAGACAAGGCCTAGTCGGGAAAAAAAAATATGTTTCTAATATATAACTCGGTGTCTACTCCAGTTGGGTATTGTGGGGCTTCCTAGAACTCAATGGGTAATGATGTTGTTTGGGTAGTTCTCTACCATTTGACCTATTCTACACGCTTCATTCCTATGCGTACAGGTGATTCGGTTGATTATCTAGCTGAGTTATACATTAGAGACATAGTTCGACCCCACAGAATTTCGGTGACCATTGCTTCGGATAGGATCCGTGTTTCACGGCTCGATTGTAGCAAAGCCTCTAGGATGCTTTGGCAACAAAATTTACTTTTAACACCGCTTATCACCTTCAAGCCGATGGGGTAATCTAATTGTACCATTCAAATCCTAGAGGACATGTTGCAAGTACGTGTTCTTGATTTTAAGGGGTTGTGGAAGATACATCTACCATTGGTTGAGTTTGCATACAATAATAGCTACCAAGCTAGCATTGGGATGGCACATTTCGAGGCCTTTTATAGTTGACCTTGTAGATCACTAGTATGTTGGGCCAAGGTAGGGGATGCACCTATGTTTGAGGTTAGTGTTAGTGCGTGAGACGACAGAGACGGTTGCTCTAATCTAATTGAAATTGGCTACAACTTAGAGTCATCAAAAGCACTATGTTGACCAAAAGAGGAGACCTCTATTCTTTGAGATCGGTGACTGTGTTTCTTAAGATCTGCCCGAGATGGGTTTGATGAGAATTGGGCAAAGTGGAATTTTTTTTTCTTGATTTATTAGGCCTTTTGACATCGGGCAGATTAAGAAGGTAGCATACCGTCTAGCCCTACCACCCTAACTTCAAGGTGTTCACATCATAATTCACATCTCTATGCTTCGGAAGTATGAAAAGTTACTAGTTCAAATTTTAGACACTTGGGAACAAGTGTTGAAGAGTGACTATGTTTTTGGTAAGGGTGTTGTAGAGGCACCACAGAGTAGAAGAGACAACCTGGGAACGGAGAGCGGAAGTCTGCTCTAAATACCAAAACTTGTTCAAAGGTACTTAATTAATTAATTTTTTTCGAACTTGATTTTATTTAGCTAATATTGCATTCGCTATATTCCTTTTATTACATTGTTTTAATTTCAGGAACGAAATTCTCTAAGATGGGGAGGTTGTGATGTGCCGAGTCGTTGACCCAACTTGTTTGTACCTATTCGGAGCCTTGTGCATTATGTGGGGTCATAGTGATTACGAATCGAACCGTCTCTAGCCCTTCTAACTATTTTCAAGTTAGAATTTTTTGAGTTTTGGGCGTAAGGACGAATCAAAGAAGTGTGGGAAAGCCTTAAAAAGGATTTTGGCAACCTAGATATTTTTGCACGTGCGGCTGGTAAGGCCTCCAGGTGCAGTTTGGTGCAAGCCCATTTTGATTTTCTAGGTTTGGGGCAGCACGTATGGTAGGTTGGGCTTGTACGTATAACAAGGTGGAGCAGCAACTTGAGATCAGGTTTGTATAAGTTGGTATACATCATAAATATTTGATCTGAATTAGGTTGGATCCTCCAAAACAGCAAAATGACCCAAAAAGCAAAGTTTTTAAGTAAAGTAAACAGCACTACACTTGTGGCACCATCCCAGACGTGCGACAAACATTTCCCGTACGTGTAGCTTGCCTCGGTTTGCATGCGTGACTTTCTAAATCTGTTTTCTATGCCTCTAAAGTATAAAAGGAGAGAGAAAAAGAAGGGTTCAAATGTTTTCTGACGAATGAGGGAGGCTAGGGTTTTAAGAGAGAAAGCTTCGAACTTTAAGGTTGTCTTCGATGGTGGCCTCATTGCCTACCTCTTCGCACTACTCCATGAGTGGCTAGTTCTCCTATTTCTAGGGTATTGATGAAACCATAGCCATGTAAATAGAGTTTTAACTGGCTTTGATTGTTTAAACAGTTTGAACGAATTGTATGAATGTTTTAATAGTTTTAATTTCATGTCTTCCTATCATTTTTAGTATTCTTCTTTTTGTGATTGAATAATGCTTTTCATACAACGGTTTTCTTTATGTTGTATTCAAAGTATGAGACGAGTCATGCTACGAGAGGCGAGTCATGCTACGAGAGACTAGTCATGTTGCTACTTTAGTCTAGAGTGAACATCTCGTACTACTTGAGATGATTCGTGCCTATACGTTGAATGCAACAATCCTCTTGATCAATGTTCCAAACTAGTAATTGCGAAACATTGGGTAGTTCAAACCAGATTGCAATTTATTTTCGATGTCAAACCCTAATTATGAGACTAGCGGTTGATTCTTTGCTCTAGGGTTCTCCCTAAATCAATTTTACAGAGCCCAATTTTTATTTCTAATTTAATTTTGTATGTTCATTTGAATTCTCATCAAGAATTTCCATCTAATTAATTTAAAAATCTTGCAATTAAAATAGTTTAATTACACATTAGTCCCTATGGATTGATACCTAGACTTGTTATTATTCTACGAAATTTAGGTACAGTTTAGTTATTTGTTTTTGGTTTGAAAATGCCCATCAAATTTTTGTTCCTTCAAAGTACAATAGGAGGGAGAAAAAGTTGTTGAAGGGTTCAAATACTTTTTGAAGAAAAAGGGAGGCTAGGGTTTTGAGAGGGAAAGCTTTGAACTTCAAGGTTGTCTTCCATGGTAGCTTCATCCTCTACTATTTCTGGGATTTTGATGAAAGCCTAGCCATGTAAATAGAGTTTTAACTGACTTTGATTGTTTAAATAGTTTGAATGAATTGTATGAATGTTTTAGAAGTTTTAATTTCATGTCTTCTTATCTCTTTTAGTATTTTTCTTTCTGTGATTGAATAATTCTTTTCATACAATGGTTTTCTTTTTGTTGTATTCAAAGTATGAGACGAGTCATGTTACGAGAGACGAGTCATGTTGCTACTTTAGTCAAGGGCAAACGTCTCATACTGCTTGAGATGATTCATGGCTATATGTTGAATGCAACAATCCTCTTGATCAATTCTTTAAACTTGTAATAGTGAAACATTAGGTAGTTCAAACCGAATTACAATTACTTGTCAATGTCAAACCCTATTTATGCAACTAATGGTTGATTCTTCGCCCTATGATTCTTCCCAAATCAATTTCACCAACCATAATTTTTATTACTAATTTAATTTCGTATGTTCATTTGAATTCTCATTACAATTTCCATCTAATTAATTTAAAAATGTTGTTAATAAAATAGTTTAATTTCACATTAGTCCTTATGGATTGATACCTAGACTTGTTATTGTTCTACGTAGTTTAGTTCTTTGTTTTTGGTTTGAAAACAACCCATCAAATTTTTGTTCCTCCAAAGTATAATAGGAGAGGGAAAAAACTATTGAAGGGTTCAAATATTTTCTAAAGAAAGAGGAAGGCTAGGGTTTTGAGAGAGAAAACTTTGAACTTCAAGGTTGTCTTCCATGGTAACTTCATGCTCTATTATTTCTAGGGTTTTGATAAAACACTAGCAATATAAATAGAATATTAACTGGCTTTGATTGTTTAAATAGTTTGAGCGAATTGAATAAATGTTTTAGAATTTTTAATATCATGTATTCTTATCTTTTTTAGTATTATTCTTTCTGTGATTGAATAATGTTTTTCATACAACGATTTTCTTTATGTTGTATTCAAAGTATGAGACGAGCCATGTTACGAGAGACGTGTTGCTGTGCTACTTTAGTCTAGAGCGAACGTCTTGTACTGCTTGAGATGATTCGTGCCTATACGTTGAATGCAACAATCCTCTTGATCAATGTTCCAAACTTTAATTTTAAAACATTGGATAGTTCAAACTGGATTGCAATTTCTTTTCGATGTCAAACCCTATTTATGCGACTAAAGGATGATTCTTTGCCCTAGGATTCTCCCCAAATCAATTTCACAAACCATAATTTTTATTGCTAATTTAATTTCGTATGTTCATTTTAATTCTCACCAACAATTTCCATCTAATTAATTTAAAAATCTTGCAATTAAAATAGTTTAGTTTCACATTAGTCCCTATGGATTGATACCTAGACTTGTTATTATTCTACAAAATTTAGGTATAGTTTAGTTCTTTATTTTTGGTGTGAAAACGACCCATCAAATTTTTGTGCCTCCAAAGTATAATAGGAGGAAGAAAAAGCTATTGAAGGGTTCAAATATTTTCTGAAGAAAGAGGGAGGTTATGGTTTGAGAGGGAAGGCTTTGAACTTCAAGGTTGTCTTCCATGGTAGCTTCATCCTCTACTATTTCTATGGTTTTGATGAAACCCTAGCCATGTAAATAGAGTTTTAACTAGCTTTGAGTTTTTAAATAGTTGGAGCGAATTGTATGAATGTTTTAAAAGTTTTAATTTCATGTCTTCCTATCTCTTTTAGTATTCTTCTTTCTGTGATTGAATAATGCTTTTCATACAACGGTTTTCTTTATGTTGTATTCAAAGTATGAGACGAGTCATGGTACGAGAGACAAGTCGTGTTACTACTTTAGTCTATAGCGAACATCTTATGCTGCTTGAGATGATTTGTGCCTATACGTTGAATGCAACAATCCTCTTGATCAATGTTCCAAACATGTAATTGTGAAACATTGGGTAGTTCAAACCAGATTGCAATTACTTTTCGATGTCAAGCCCTATTTATGCAACTAATGGTTGATTCTTTGCTCTAGGATTCGCCCCAAATCAATTTCACAAACCCTAATTTTTTTTGCTAATTTAATTTCTTATGTTCATTTGAATTCTAATCAACAATTTCCATCTAATTATTCCAATTAAAATAGTTTAATTTCACATTAGTCCCTATGGATTGATACTTAGACTTGTTATTGCTATACGAAATTTAGATATAGTTTAGTTCTTTATTTTTGGAATGAAAATGACCCATCAATTTTTTTTGCCTCCAAAGTATAGTAGGAGGGAGAAAAAGCTGTTGAAGGGTTTGAAAATTTTCTGAAGAAAGAGGAAGACTAGGGTTTTGAATGGGAAAGCTTTGAACTTCAAGGTTGTCTTCCATGGTAGCTTCATGCTCTATTATTTCTAGGGTTTTGATGAAAACCTAGCCTTGTAAATAGAGTTTTAACTGGCTTTGACTATTTAAACAGTTTGAGCGAATTGTATGAATATTTTAGATGTTTTAATTTCATGTCTTCCCATCTCTTTCAGTATTCTTCTTTCTGTGATTGAATTATTTTTTTCGTACAACAATTTTCTTTATGTTGTATTTTAAAGTATGAGACGAGTCATGCTATGAGAGAAGAGTCGTGTTGCTATTTTAGTTTAGAGCAAATGTCTCGTATTGCTCACTACAACAAAATTGATTTTTTACAACACCACATCAACGACATACAGTAAATGCAAGCCGTAGTTTCTTACTTTTACGACTTGCTTTTTTTGCTTATTGTAAATAATTTTCCAATCACGGCGTGTCTATTGCGTAGCCTGTGAATGCTAATGATGGCAATTTTTTTACGACTTGCAATGTTAGCCGTAACATATAAAACTTTCTATGACATGCATATGGCATGCCGTTAATACATGAACTATACACGACACATGTATGCCAGCCGTTAAAAGTATTGCACTTTTCACAGTGCACAAAACACTAGCCAATAAAAATATTGCACTTTTTACGGTGCACAATTTATGTCGTGAATGGTATGGCCGAAAAAATAAGCGCCAAAATAAAATTTCTGGCGCCAAACACCAAAAAAATATATTAGAATTTTTTTTTTTTCGAAATAATTTTTTATTTTTTTTTCAAAAGACATGACCTCTTTGGCTTCTAATAAAAGGGAACATAAAAGGCTAGGGTTCTTCAAAAGCAGATAAAAGAGAGGGAGAGGAAGAGGGAGAGAGATATACTCTACGTTCAATACCGTTGCAGGGAGTTTCCTTCAATTAGTTGCCACAAAGTTAACCGACTCCTCCATCTCTGATCCTCTCTCTCTCTCTCTCTCTCTCTCAGTGGTGATCGGCAATTTCCATCGAGTATGGGGAAGAAGGAAGGCGATCTCTGGGATGATTCCACCCTCCTCAATGCATTTGACGTTGCCATCTCCAAGTACAAAGTTACTCTCTCTCTTCTCTCTTTCTTTATTTCTCTCTACTTGTTCTTGAATGTATGACTATTCGATTAGGGACAGGAGATTACAAAGTTCTAGGGTTTTACTCTTGTTTTGTGCAGTTGATTTGGTTAATGTTCAATTTCCTTTAATCTTCATCCATCTAGGGCTTTGTTATTCATCGATAAGGGTTCTACATTTCTTAGAAAGGAGTTTTTGGTCTAGATTTTCACTTGAGATTCAGAAAAGGCGCAGAGAAGGGTTCGATGGAAGCAAATCTGCAGGAGCTCAGCCTCAATCTCTCTGAATCATCTCATCGCATTGTACGTAGAGAGAGAGAGAGAGAGAGAGAGAGAGAGAGTTGAATGGAGGAGTAAAGTAGAGATACATTAAGCGAAGAAAGGGTATTTACCTAGTACACTACTTCATTTGATCAAAAGCATCACCGGTAAGATGTTTTCTAAAGCCACACACACACACACACACACACACACACACACACACACACATATATATATAGTGAGAATTGTATCTAAAACCCCTTTCCCCTCTTGATTCCATTGATTGATGTGTAAAAAATAAAAAACTGTTTGGTTCTTCAATTTTATACGATAATTATTCTTTGTACTGTGCATTTTAGGTGTTTGATTCTTTGTCTTTTGATTTTTTTTTTATTTTTTAATAGAGAATCTATCTTGAATGTTGTTAATTGTGTGGGTAGGGTGGTGAGTTGGTTTGTTTGGTGATCTTTGCTTGTCTTCAAGACTTCAAATGAGTAAAAGACAAAAAGAAACATTGTTCTCCTTAATATCAAATCTTCAATTTCAAAATCACGCACACAGGTTAGTTGACTTTGGTGTAATGTGTGAAGACATGCTTGAAACTATATATTATGAAAGTGAATTTCCCCCCATTTTATCTCCTTCAAGTAGGGAAAAAATAAATCCTTGTGCAGGCACCAGAGGTGGGATTACTGGCAGTAGATTTGGTATTATACCTTGAAATACCACCGGAGGTAATTTGTTCTATTATCATGTTTGTTGGTGAATTAGGGTAGGATAACTTTAAGATCTCAACCATGTTGTGAAGCTTTGCAGTTTGAGCTAGAAAGTCTGCTTTTTGGATGGCTTGTTTAGTAATTGATGAAAAAGTTGGATTGTGTTGTGAATTGATATGTTTTGGAAGCCACATTAATATAATTTTCCAAGGTGGAGTACACACACAAAACTAGATTCAACCAACTTCACTCCATTCCACCACCCACTCCTACCCTTACCCCCATAAAACAAAAAGACAAAATAAATAAATAAAAACACAAATGAAGAAGAAAAATAAAAAATAAAAAACTTCTATTGGCTTCATATAAAGGGAAGCCCTGGTCCAGAGTGTGATGATCCTTAATCTATTTATTGGTTATCATTCCTAAATTTACAGATACAGTTTCATTCAACTTTTAAGTATATAGTGAATATGTTTCACTACACTAATATATTTTTATGGTTCACTTACAGGCCATAGATGCTAGCTTACCCATTGAAGATGTTGAGAAACAACTGAGGAAGATGGTACTAGATTGTGTGACAACATGACAAACAATCTGGTATGTTCTTCTTTGTCTCGTTCTATCTCCAATGCTGTATTTTGATGTATTTTCTGCCATACATTCTTGCTCTTCTTTTATTAATATTTTGTTTGGTTTAAAATTTTCCTACCATGTGTTTGCCAAAATTTCTAAACCATAAACAAAAATCATAATGGGGCAACATGTAATAAATTAAAAAGAAAAAAAAATCTTTAAATAACTCTGGTTATGTCAACCAGCTCAATCCATTTTTGCTGACAAAACAAAATTAAAGAGCAAAAATTTTAAACACTTGCAATAAAAAACTACACCCAATTGATGAGTTCATAAGCTCATGCACTTACAACCCATACACAAAAGGAATCCCAAATGGAAACTTTTATTAAGTTACTTACTCTTCATTTAAGGAAGTCTTAAAATTGTTGCATTTTGATTTCTATCCTTGAAATATTTTATTAGTTGATCAATGTATAAAATAATGTATTTACTTTAAGTGTATAGTCTCAAAAGAAACTGTATGAGAAGCACCATAATACAGCAGATGGCCGCATTAGAATATTGCTTGGAATAAGGCAAATTATGAATTCTACTGATCGTTTACTAACTGAAATGAGGGACACTGCAAAAGAAGTGAAAACTGGAATCCACACATAAGAAAACTCACTCTTTCTCTCTCTTCATATGCATATAGAACGTTTACTCTCTGGCAAAACAAAAAGTAAAAATTGGATGTTACTATTCACAAACATTAACTTGGATTTAAGTGAAAATTTATATGTGGATGCTTAGATTGTAAGATATTTTTCTTTGAATTGAAACTATCCTTGCAATAATGATGCCCACTGTAGGAAATGTATTCTTAATCTCCTACTTCTTCTACAAAATCATGCCTAATGAAAAACATAAAATAGAAAGAGAATGTTATTATTTGGAGACATCTGTGTCACACTTACTTCCTCTCCATCGTCCCCATACCAAGGCTCAAGACAGCCCTAGCGGTGCCTCGCTCCCTATATTATGATGTGACGCTTCTCCCTCATAGCCGGCATATTCGTAGCTTCACTGCCTTTCGTCGCTTCTTCAACACGGTGATCGTTGACATGGTAATTCTCAAAAATCTCTATTTTCCCTTCACTGTCTTTTGAACCAGGCTATTAATTTGTTTGTTCTTTATTTGTAGATCGAGTGGCACCCTTGGGCGGCCAAGCCCAATGTGACGAGGGAGAGATATGTTGTCTCCTGGGAGACTTCCCAAATGAGGGTGTTGTTGGAGGGCCCTTTTTGTAGAGTCTGGTATCTAAGGAAGCGATTCATATGCCAGACATTGGGCCATGCTGACCCTTACATTTTGTCTCCTCCTCCAGTCATGAGGATTACTGTTGATGTTACCGGCGGGGCCCTCATTGATGACATGATGCTGGGGTAGCTTGTTGATGCCTTCTTCATCCCCGGAGACTATACTACTTTCCTGCTGTCTCACATCATGCCTCCTCTAACTGAGGGCGTGGCTTGCATCATCGGAGTTGTTGATGCCCCAGTCCCCGGTAGTGATGCTCCCACTGATGCTGCTCCTACCGCTAGAGGCCCCGTACCTCCGGCTGGCGATGCTACTATCTCTCTCAGACATTCGACTCTGCCCACAGTGGTTACATTTCAGCGCCCAGATAACATTCTGGATGAGCTACCCTTGGAGCCTTTCGGATGATGATCGCTCATCCTCACGCCAGAGACCTGACCAATTGTAGACGTCCCCGAACGTCCCGGGAGGGAAATCCCCCCAGTTTTGTTCATTTGGGCTCACTACAGTTCGGACTCAAAAGTTACGGTCCTGTATCTAATCTCGTAGAGTGCAATGGAAGATTGATGAATCATCAAAGAGTCCAAATCTGGCAAATCGTTTTGGAAAATAGATTTTTAGAAAGAAGTGCCAAACATGGATTGCTTTGCCAGATACAGAGTCGTCACCTAAATATTTTATTTTTGGGGAATTTAGGAAACCCTGACTCGTGCCGAAGGCACGTGTCCATCATCACCAAAGTTGCCTCGGCTCGGGAACTTGGGTACGATTGGGGAAGGTCACTTCGTGAGCACCCCCGCTCGCCCGATCAAAGATCGGCCTCTACTAACCATGATATCGAGTTTTGAAAACATTATGCATTCTTATTCCGGTTATTAGACTAGATTTACTACGTGATGCGCACAGCATACAAGTATAGACTGGATCGCCTGAATTGGAACAAAACATATCATGTTTGTTTTGAAAATGGTTTGTTACTCGCAAGTAGGCTAAAATGTGGATTTGTCACCCTCAGGTGGGCTTAGAAAACAGGATGATTTTCCACTCTCAAGTGGGCTTAAAACTCACAGTCAATGCATTATTCCAATTCAGATAATCCAACCTTCACCCACAGGCATTTAGACAGTTATATCACATAAGCAGTTAGCCTCATGGTAAGCATGCTATCATGGTAGTCACTCACACGCATGCAAGGATGCTAAAGCATAAAACTTACCGAGTACTCCAAGCCAAAATAAAACTATGTTAGAAATCCATGCATGATCCTACCTATACAGAAATGCCTAATGCAACACATGCAAAATGCAACTAAAATAGGCTCGGCTATTCTACAGATGGCATGTGGAATGCTACAACTATCAAGTATTCAACTCGGAATTGAAATACGATGCAGTTAGTATGATGCGCCAAGCCCGGTGCATGCAAGACAGATGAATGATGCAAACATGCAAGCATAAGTATGCTAATTGAAACATGCCCTAATCTGACCATCATAAGTTGATAAATAAAAGGGAGAAAGATGTGGGGTTGGAAGACATACATCACACACACGCACACTTATTACAATTGTGCCCTTGCTCGGAGGGTCCGAATAAATAATACAGTCCGAATAAATAATTAAAATTACATAATCCTAATTAATTAACAAATTAACTAGGAAAGCAAATAAACTAGCATGCAAGTTCATGGACCGCCTCAGCTCTGTTTTGGATGACAATGGATGCATGCATGCTCGAGTCGCCTCGTCAGGAAATTCCATCGCGATGTCTCGTCTCGCCTTTGTTTGCAACTGATTTTAGAAACTTGCACAAAGCTCCAGAAGGCTGAAACTCCACCTTAGGAAGGCTGCCGACCAGGTATTGGCTTGGGAGACACCTGCCGACCACCCTTTGTGGTGGAAACCAAAAAAGGTGGTTGGCCTGCCAGAAAACCTGGTCAGCCGACCACTTTCTGCCCCTAGATCCTGGTTTTTCTGCAACAAAGTCAAGAGGGAGAGAAAGCAAGGTATTTTCAACATATGTGTGCAAGACCACTCTCCCCATCCTTGCATAAGCTCAAGGGAGTGTAGACCTCAATCCTTGTGCCACTAATCAGGCATCTTGATGCATGATGACCGAGAAGTCGAATTGCATGACTCAATGTAATGAATGCAAGTATAAACACAACAAGGCTTAGACTCCATCATGGTTAATCCGGAGTGTCGGCGACCGGGAATTGAGACACGTTTCATCACTTTGAGTACGAAACGTCCCTCGTTTCCCGTGTTTGGGCTAACTCCTATCCCAAACACAATGCAAATGAGATGGCATACACAATGCGACTAACATGCAACCTAGCATACGCAATGCTATGGACTAAAATGGCATACACAATGCTAACAACATAACATACACAACACGTTGCAACATGGCATACACAATGCAAGGTGGACTTAAACCAATATGAGTGGACCTCAGCCACACTCAAATCAGTGGCCATGTGATGGAAATGGGACAACTGAAACACATGCAAATATGCACGATGCAAGGGACCGATCCTAAGGCATCAAATGCCACTCTACCAAAGCATGGCAAGGGGTGAAAGATGGCATACAAGCATGCAATTTCCAGCTCTGAAATAATATGCTCAATGGTCCCGAATCATGGAAACATGTCACCCAATGCATGAAATAAGCCCCAAAACTCAAAACTAGACAAATGCATTAAACCACAAGTATGCAAAGCAAGCATTATTTGATCATGAGGCATGAAAACAGAGCCAAGGCAGTCCTAAACATGCACCAAATCAGTTTCAAGCATGGCCAAAAAGTGCTAACATGAAGGGCTAAAACAACATGCGACATAGGCTAGTAAGCATGGTTTACATGGCATGTATATGAAGCACAAGAGAGATCACCAAACCAGCCACAAATAGGAACATGGTATGCTAAAATACGCCCAAATAACCACTGAAATGTATCTAATGCATGCAAAAATGATGGGCTCCTTTGGAGGGCCATGAGGTGGATTACTCAACACATACAAGATAGACATGTAAAATGGCTAGACCAACTCTGGAAATCAGTTATGACAGCCCTAAAACTCACCAAAAAGGCCCTGAAATGGGTCAATGAATCATGCAATGAAAGGTCCCCTTGAAAGGCCTTGAGGAGGATTGCTCCACACATGCATGAGGGACACAAAATATGGCCAAAAGGGCTCCGAACAGAGCTAAGGCAGACCCCAAAACTCACATAATAGGGCCCAAAACAAGACTTCAAAGCATGCAAGATGTAGCCCCTTTGGAAGGCCAAAAGGGCCAACAAACAAGACAAGGAGAGAGGGGTCACCCCCCTCTGATTTTGGCTCTCAAAACAGTATGTTAGCCACTGAAAATCCATTGGATTTCAGTGGCTAGAAGGCCAAACAAAGCATGCAATAAAGGCCTAGATGCAAGGCTCAAAACAAGAGGCAAACAAGTATACAAGGAAGTAAATGACCTCAAACAGAAAAATGCCCCTAATCAAACATCAAGAGGGGCTCAAAATAAGACTCCTTTCATTTTATGACAAAGTCCAAAAATGCTTGCAAATAGGGCTAAACTATGGAGCAAAACAATGTCAAAATAGGGGAAATGGAGACTTACCCTTGAAGAGAAGAAGGCCAGCAGCTTCTGGACCAAAATAGTGAGTCTTCAACCTCTGAAAATCAGCTCCAAGGTGCTTGGATGGATGGTGGAGGTGTTGTGCTAGGAGGTGTAGTGTAAATTGCCAAGAATAATGGAGTTTGGAGGCTTGGGATGTAGAGATATATGGAGGAGTGTATCTATCTTGAGACCAAAAATGTTTAAGCCTTACAAGTGGAGAGGAGGGTTGGTTTTATAGAAGAGGAGGTCCAAGGCTTCTTGGAGAAGCCTCAAACAAAAGGGCCAAAGAAGCCTCAAACAAAAGGGCCAAACTTCTAAGAGAAGCTAAACAAAAGGGTCAAGCTTCTTGAGGAAGCTAAACCAAAGGGGTCAAGCTTCCTCAAGAAGTTTGCCAAAAGGTCAAGCTTCTCCTAGAAGTTAAGCAAAAAGGGCCAAACTTCCTTAAGAAGCCAAACAAAAAGGTCAAACCCCGAGCAAATGCCTCCCAACTGGCACAGCTGTATGCAACTTAGGAAGGCCAAAAAGGAGATGGTTGGCCGACCAGGGTTCAAAAGGTTCAATGTGAAATGCTGGTCAGCCATACCAGAAAGGTGGCCTCCCAGATGAGTACAACACAACTGTATAGTGGGAGACCAGAAATTGTGGCCCAGGAGAGAGGAAAACCAGCTTTCTAGCAAGGTTCAAAAGGGTCAGGAAGAAAAGCTGGTCGGCCTACCCATATTGGTGGCCTCCCAGGTGAGTACAACACAATGGTGGTATGGGAGACTAGAAATTAAGGTCCAAAATTGAGAAAAACCAGCTTTTTGTCAAGAAAACCGGCTGGAGGAGAGAGAAAATAATTTTCAAAAGAATTGCCGGTCTCCCACCATCCTACCACCTTCCTAACAATGAAAATATGGTCCATACCAAAAATGAAACCTAACCGATGCAAAACGAGGGTTCGAGGGCCAAAACGCGCAGCCTGGGGCCCCGAAAACCGGTTGTTAGGTACCGGAAGTGGTGTGCGACCGTGAAGGTGGTCTCTCGGGCCACAGTGTCCCTCAAAAGAGAGGAAACAAGGTGTGTGCCAAAAACCGGAGCAAACGGAGGTAGTTAAGCAGTCCCGAACCGAGGCACACGGCCGACGGCTCTGAAAACTAAAAACTGGTCTCCAAACGGAAAAAATAGCCTACGGCCACGAAATGTAGCCTACGGCCATTGAGACATGGTCTACGAGACCTCTCCCTTCCTTCGAAAAGAGAAAACAGAGAAAACAGGATCTGGTTCGCAAATTGAGGCAAAGCACGAAAGAGCCCCGAAGTCCGGACGCAAGGCTCGCAGCCGAGACTCTGAAACCTCATAACGAGCACAATATGCATCATCACCGAGTGCTCAATTGGTGATGTCTGAGTCTTAAGGTCGGTCAAAAATGGGGTGTCTACACCGATGTACCCTTTCCCTTACTACTTTATATGCATATGTCATTATTTCAATATCAGTATTGACCTCTCCCCCCCCCCTTTTTTTTTGTACTACCTCGAGATAGGTTATATGGGTCAGTGTCTGGAGATTATTGACACCTTGATGGTCATGGTATGGAGGAGGGAGACAGGTTTGGTCTTTACCGGGATTGAGGTATCCTTTTCTTGTTTGCCTTATCTCCTATGCAGTTCCTTTCGTTTCATTTACCTCTGATATAATGCTTATTTTATGCCACCTGTTATGATATTTTGATCTCTATCTTTTTCAAATAGTACCTCCTCCAGCCATAAGGGAGAGAGGAGGATGAACTCCAATACGAGGGAGATGAGGTCAGGGATGAGCGGGGTCATGGAAGGAGGAGGAGGAGGAGGAGGAGGAGGAGGAGGAGAGCATCTCCTGAGGTCCCTAAGCCATAACTAGAGGCTTCTGAGGAGCACTCCAAGGAGGGCATTGGAGAGAGAAGCAAGGAGAGTGACAGTAGTGGAGATATTGGTGTTGATGCTAAGGCTTCTGAGAGCAGTGAGATTACCAGTGATATAGAGGCTTCCCCACCACAGAGGAGGACGAAGAGGGCTTCTCACTGATTTTTCCTCTCTTTTTATGATGTATCTCTCTCTCTCTCTATTATTATTTTTCTTTCTCTTTTTCCCTATATTTTGCATAGGAGTTGAACACTAAAGCTTCAAATGTTTTCTTTTTCTTTTCATGCTTTTCTTTTGTTCTCAAGGCTGCAATCGGAAAGTTTCAACCCTCAATTTGAAGAAAAGAAATTTTCATTCTAGACACTGTGGTGAGAATGGCATGGCATACGAGCAGTAAAACATTTTGTTTATGAATTTGAAACTAAGAATGATTGATTTTCATTAAGTTCTAGATTTTTCATTGAGCTTTCAATTGTTCAAAATTTGAAATACAACTCGATAATAGAAAAACAAAGCATAAACAACTTAAACATGCTAAAATACACTTGTTAGAACAGAAAAGACTCAAAACAAGACCTTAACAAACAAACCGTTGAGCCTTCCCTCTTTCTGTAGCTTTCAAATCTGGGCAAAGAAAAACTTGGCTAGCCGGCCGGTTAATTAATTAGCCGGCTAGCTGATTTGGTTCATAGTCGGCCAAATTATAAGTACGAGAAGTGGCCGGCCGGCATAAAACATGGCCGGCTGGTAGAAAAAGTGGCCGGCCAGCAGGACAGGTAGTGGGACACAACTGGAGACAATTATCATGCACTTCCAAGCCACCATCTTCTATAAAAAAAAAAAAAAAAAGTGATCCTCTCATGCTATAATGCCATGGAAATAAGAAGATAAATATTTTGCTCTTGAAAATGGAGAATTCTCTTATTATGCTCAACGGTTGGATGGCCACCCTAGACAGTGCATATAAAGTGAATTTTGCCAGATTTGGCCTAAACGCATTTTTCTCCTTAAATCGTGCCCCACTTCAACTTTCGTTTCTTTGTGCAACTCTTTGTTGTTGGAATTTGGTCACTCATGTATTTTGCTTTGGGACGCAAGTGTTATGTCCAACTATTGAAGAATTCCAAGTGCTAATGGAGCTTTCTAAAGATGGGGAAATTTTACCCTGATTAAATTTTGGCTATGCACAGGCCCTTGCTCAATGTCTATGTCTTTTGGCCCTTGCTCAAATGTGTGGTCTGGATTTAAATGTGTGATCCTTTTTGGCATGGGCAGCGACAACATGCTCTATGTCTATGTCTTTTGGCACATTTTTTACTTGTTCCTGGTGGCCCTGAAGCTCGCATGAAATTGGTTGACATAACTCAACGCATTAGGGAAGGTCAGAGCTTTATTGGCTTGGCACTAGCCGAGACTTTGATGGGCTTGGACATATTCCATCAACATGAAACCTTCTGCTTTGTAGGAAGTCCACTACTTCTACAGGTACTGTTTCCTATCCTTTCCTCATTTGCTGGTACTCACCTTACTCTGGTTGTAATGCCCCGAATAAATAACAATAATCCAACTCATAACATTACTTACAAATGATCAACAAACATCATATGTTCTATTCCATTCATAACTTTGATCAATACAAAAGATGACATAAGCAATATACATTCATAAAGCCTAGATTCTGAATTTATAGCATATGCTATGGATACATGAAATAAGGTAAAACTAAAACTAAATAATTATATGCCTAATAGCTACAACTTTCCAAGTTGATACTTAGGTACAACAAAATGAGTTTAACTTAATATAGGTAAAGCCCGAGGCTTAAATAAAAATAATTACATTAATAAACAAAAATGAAGCCTTTAGCTCCAAGCCCTCCCAAGCTACATCTTTGGTGGAGGCATATCATCAGCACTTGAAAGTTATTTTCCACATAGGGTGAGCCAAAGCTCAGTAGAAATGCTTTAACACAGTATATGAATCTCAGCAAAATTATAAGGTGAATGCACATGCATGCCATTTGTCAAACATCCCTCGTTTTCCATCTCAAAATGCAATGCTAGATTATGAATCAATTCACGAAAATAATCTTTTTAAAGTAGAAAACATGGCAGTGGATACAAAACATTGGGAATATCTAGGTACGTGTTTGCCAATAGGTGATATAAGCACTACCAAAGCCATTTTACCGGTATTAACTGAAAGGATCGACACTTAACCACGCGGGTTTCTGAACTTTCACCAAGGACATACAGGACAACATCATCACCACAACCACACCCCCTAACCAGATTCACCAAGCTAGTCCCTCATTTTTCTCAAAATTAATACATTTACAATGTTCAATATGAAATTATGCTCAATGCACAATGTATAAGAAATTTGTTTCAATTCAACTTAATTCTCATACAATGTCTACAACAATCAAGACTATCCTCCACCGATAGCCCAAAACAGATATCTTTATACAACAGATAGTTTTCAATCAAAAGATATAATTCAATCTTTTTTCAATGGGAGTGATATTACATATCCAACTTCACCATCATCATCAACATATCATTATTCTAGTCTTAGAAAACCCCACATTATTTTTCATTTCCTTCCACAAATCAAAATATCCAAAATTTAGAATGAAACCCCCATCTTCTTACAAAATCAATTTTAAGAAAAGATATCCATTATTTTAACATGTTTCACCCATTAACACATCCTAACAACCATTATCAAGAATCTATTTAGAAAACCCATCTTTTGATTTCAAACTGGAATCCTAGGTTTTTCCAAAAATCCCCAAAACCATTAAACCTTTTAAAGAGCAAATAATTAAGCTAAAAACCATATTAAAGGTCAAAGAAATCCTTACCTCGAAGTAGAAGACTTGAAAGAGCCGAAAAAACTAACTTCTCCGATTAGAACGAAGCCTTCGATGTGTGTAATCTTTTACTCCAAATGACTTGGGTGAAGATATAAAAGGATTGAGAATATTTAGAGCTAGAAGGTAAGAACTTAGAGAGAGAGAGAGAGAGAGAGAGAGAGAGACAGAGTGTGTGTGGATTTAGGGTTTTGAAATGTTTAGAGAGAGAATGAGATGAAAAAGTGTCTCAAGATGGCCTTTTCTTGGACTGATATACGCACAGATCGCTCAAGTGACCAAAACACCGCTCAAGCAAACAAACACCATAAGTGACATCGCGCGAGTGACCAAAACCACCTCTTGAGTGTACACTGATCCCCTCATAGTGGTTTTGCAGATTTTAAAAGACCACTCGAGTGCAAGAAAGACCGCTTGAGCAAACAAGCAAAAATCTAGGCAATAACTCATTGAAAAACTAACTTCCCAACCTGTTTCAAACGCAACCAAAACTCCCAATAGCCAAACTTAACAAGCAACAAGATGGAAATGAGATGAAAAATAGTTAAGTACATGGGTTCTCGGATCTAAAAACAAGAAAGGTCTAAACCAGAATCGTTATACTGGCACTCAACACTTTTTTTCACACTTGTATCACCCTTTGCTCACTTTTCTCTCAACATAGTCTTCCCTTTTCTTTAATCTCTCTCCCTTTTCTTCTATTTTTTTTTTAAATCCCTCCCCAGGTATAGTTGATGGATAAGTTGGAAGTAGTGGCTCCTTGTATCTAGTATTCAGTCAGAGGTTACTCTTCTCGCTCTCAGCTAGTGAACTTTCCTTCAGAAGAAGTATGGTATGACTAGATGCATCACAGGTTTGCAGCTGACATTGCTTGGTGATGCCCTTGGCTTGACCAGCCCCAAATGACTTATAGCATGCTTGTTCGGCTGAGTGTTCAGCTAATCAGTTTGATCCACCGCGTCTTTTACTTCCCGTTCAGGTTCAGAAAACAATTCAGACATGATGAAACTCATCCTGTTGGTGAAGATAAATACCCTACTTCATTTCCATTTTGGGCCACACATCTTTCCCGATATATACTCGCTTGGGGAATGAGAGAACTTTTGGCTCTTACTTATAACTTCACTTATGCTCTATCTAATCAATATCTGCTCTGGTTGAAGAAAAAGGCACAAGCTGGCATTGTCCCGATAGTGAAGACCTCTATTAATGTAAGGCTTGACTCGACTGTGCCCCTAGTTCATTGCTTTGATGTTTTTAGTTGTCTAAAACAAAGTTGTAATCAAAATAAGAGATAGATTAGCATACTTATTCCATCCTTTACTTTGAAACCATGTAATAAAAGTCGTGAGTACTGAAAATTTTCCTTTTATGGTCCAAAGAATGGTCTGAGTTTTGCCAAACAGGTAATTTTTGAGGAAATCAGTCAATTCCATTAAAATTCAACAAAAACTATTTCACGAATTGTCCCTACCTAAAACACTTGAAATCAATCCCCTAGGTGCATAATTTCGAATCAAATGATCCCATGAAGAAGGAATAAGATAATTAGATGACATGGAGATAAACCCATCAAACATGGACAAGAGTAAACAGATGATTCAAGGTTATGGCCAAATTTCAGAATAAAGTAGCCTACGTATCCCAAAGATAGGAATTAGGCGTTGTGTAGTTTCGGTTATGGTTCACTCGAGTATTGACTCGCTTTAATTTTTGCCAAACCGCCCTTATGAGTTTTCAACCTTGCAAGCTTTTTTCAAAATTTTTTATTTTTTATTTTATTTTTTCATTTTTTCATCATTTTTTTTATGCTCTAACTTTTACCTGGGTCACCTTTCTGGGTTTTCGACCCAATGAGCCTATCAAGGGTAGTACTTCTTCAATTTGTCCATGTTTATTGGTTACAAAAATTCAAATCCATCCAAGTCCATCAGAACAACTGCTTCTCCAGACTAGATTGAGTTAATTATGTAAGGAACTGTCCAATTGGGTTAGAACTTGTCCCTAGGATCGTGGATAGGGGCTCGATTGTCCTTCAACACTAAGTCTGATTTCCTTAAATTCTTGGATCTAATCTTCTTGTTGAATGCTTTGGAAATCCTGTGTTGATACCCCTGGGTTTGGTATAATGCCTTCAATCTCCGCTCATCAAACAACATCAACTCCTCAAATCGGTTCTGTTGCTAGTCAACTTCGGCTATCTGATATTCTGCCATAGTCCTCAACGAGGTCACTTCTATCTTAATTGGCAAAATAGCCTCCATTCCATATACTAAAGAGTAGGGGGTTGCCCCTGTAGAAGTTTGGATTGACGTCCTTTATCCCTAATGCACAAAAGACAATTTGTCGGGCCAATCTCGATAGGTTTCCGTCATCTTACGCATAATGGTTTTGATGTTATTATTTGTAGCTTCAATGACTCCATTAGTTTGTGGCCTGTTTGTTAATGACTTGTGAAGAGACACATTATATTTTTCATGTAAATCTGCCCATTTCTCCTTTGAAGTAAGAACCATTGTCTAAAACTACTTCACGTGGCACCCATATCTACTGATGATGTTGTTCTGGATGAATTTGGCCACATGTGATGCTTTCAATACTGCATACGACTGCGCTTCTACCTACTTGGTAAAATAGTCAATGGCAACTAGGATAAATTCATGCCCACTTGAACCTTTCGGTGTGATTGCGCTGATGACATCTATGCCCCAAACTGAGAAAGGCCATGGTGAGGTCATATTATTGAGTTTTAATGGTAAGATATTCATACGGTTAGCATGAATTTGACACTTGTGGCATCACCGCACAATGTGTGCCCTACATTCTCTCCCATGGATAGCTTCCATGATGTGCCTTGCCTCTTCCTCTTCTACACATAACTTGTGCATTCCCATATGCCCTTTCTTGTACAACTTATCTCCACAGATGATGAACAAAACGGCCAGACGTCGTATCCCCCTTTTGTCCTTGGCATTTGCCTCTTGTGGGTACGCGCTGCTTTCTAGAAAGTTTCAAATATCAAAGTACCAGGGATTTTCATCTTTCACTTCTTCTTCTATTGTGGCCATCAACTTGTATGCCGGTATACACCTCTATTCTATAAGGATTGGACATGTTGACCCTAGCTGGTATATCTATCATTGAGGCCAAGGTTGCCAATGCATCAGCAAATCAATTATTTTCTCTCAATAGGTGTGTAAATGTCAGTCTTTTGAACCTTGGGATCAACATATCCAAGATCTGATGATAGACTTTTATTTTCTCCTCTTTAACTTTCCAATATCCATTGGCTTGAGAGATGACCAAATTCAAATCCCTGATCACATCCAACCTTATTGCCCCTATGTCTAGGGCTGCTTCCAATCCAGCAATACATGCTTCGTACTCGGCTTGATTATTGGACACTTTGAATCGGAGTTCAAAGGCTAAAATGATATGAGAATCGTCTAGTTATTCCATAGCCAAATTGATTGGACGCCCCATCAAAGTATAACTTCCAAGTATCCTCTTCCAATTGCATGACTTCTTTATTTGGGAACACGTACTCCACATCCTCCTTTCTTTCAATCAGGTGATCAACCAAAAATTCTACTATGACCCTTCCTTTGTTAGATTTACAAGTGACATACTTGAAGTCAAATTCGAAAAGCAGAAGCAGCCAACAAGCTAGCTTACCGATAAGTGCTGGTTCTCAAAGAGATATTTGATGGGGTCTAATCTTGAAACTAGGATTACCGAGTGTGCCAATAGGTAGTGCCTCAATTTCCTAGTAGCCCAAACCAAGGCTAGACAACCCTTTTCCAAGGGAGTGTAACAGGGTCTTGTATTCCAGCATCTTCTTGCTTAAGTAGTAAATGGCCTTCTCTGCTTTCTGGTCTAATTCTTGTGCAAGCATACATCCCATAGTTGATTCAGTCACTGATAAGTACAGGATTAGTGGTTTTCCTGGTTTGGGTGGCGATAAGACAGGTGGATTCTGGAGATACTGCTTGACCTACTCAAATGCAAACTGGCATTGATCATCTCATCGGAACTTTTTTCCTTTCTTCATGAGACCAAATAGTTGTTTACAAGTCAAGGTTAATTGTGAAATAAACCTTTTTATGAATTGCACTTTTCCCAAAAAGCCCCATACCTCATTTTCAGTTATTGGTGGCAGCATTTCTAAGATGGCCTTGATTTTTGATAGATCAACTTTAATTCCCCATTAGGTGATTAGAAACCCCAACATCTTACTAGCAGCCACCCCAAATGTGCATTTTGTGGATTCAGCCTCAACTTATAATCCCTAATCCTTTCGAAGAACCTCTTCAGTGTAACATAATTGCCCTCTCGCTCTTTGGACTTGACGATCATATCATCCACATATACATCGACCTCCTTATGGATCATGTCAAGCAATATCGTGATTGTTGCTCTCTGATATGTAGCCCTAACATTCTTCAGTCCGAATGGCATAACCCTATAGCAATACATCCTCCATGGAGTGGTAAAGGCAATTTTCTCCCTATCCACCACAACCATAAAAATCTAAATATACCTAGAGAAACCGTCCATGAATGATAACAACGCGTGCCTTGCCGTGAAGTCCACCAACTCGTCAATATGTGGCAATAGAAAATCATCATTTGGACTGGTTGTGTTCAAATCTTGGAAGTCAACACAAACCCTAATTCTGCCATCTTTTTTCAAAACTGGCACAATATTGGCTAACCAAGTCAGATATTTTGATACCAATAGGAATCCGACATTGATTTGTTTGGTAACCTACTCTTTGATTTTCAATTCCTAATATGGATGAACTCTACAAATAGGTCGAGCCACAGGGTTAAGAGGGATCCTATGCTATAGAATCTTAGGATCGATTACAGGCATATCTTCATAAGACCATGGAAAAACATCTTTGAATTCTTTTAATAAAGCAACTAATTGCTCACGTTCCTCTGAAGATAAAGTAGAACCAATCTTGACCAAGCGACGATCTTTCTCAGTTCCATATCTTCTGAAATAATCTTATCTATTAATGGCTTTTCAAGCCTCTCTTCCTCCTATTCAATTAGATTTTTCAATGCCCGAGGAATTTCCTTCTCTTCATTTTCATCAATATTTTGTAAACTTTGGTCAATATTATGAATTATAGGCACAAAGAAGTATGGGGAAACCAAATCATCTTCATTCATAGCCTCAGGCTCAATGATTACAACAGACTCAAAAGGAAAAAAAAAAAATGACCTGGACGGGATAACGGTGTTTAGGTTACTAGCCCTATAAGCACCGGGGTTTGGCATTCCAGACAGAACTGACTTCTGATAGAATTAGACTCAATAACCAATTTAGAACTTAAAATGCTTTTTTCAAAACTCCAGTTTGCATGCGAGCCATCCATTGCATCCATGATGAAGTTTGAGTGATCAGTGGGTGATCCCTCCTCGATCACAGAAACAGTTATATCTCCTAAGTTCGTTGGTTCACCTCTGGTATCTGACATTTTTAGTGGATTCGCCAGTGTTAGACGTAGGACATCATCCGTACTACTTTCTGAACTAACATCACTATCTTGACTAATGCCGATACTTGGATATGCTTGCTCTTCGTCACCATCAGAGAGTTGGTGATCAAAGAAGATCTCAAACTTGGGACACCTATTCCTTTCCTCCTGGTCGATCTATGGTTTGGGAAACCCATAGAAAGGGAAATCCTCTCATTCATAGACAAAACATCCCTTCAAAGTTCCCCGAATTGGCTTATGGACCAACTCAAACTGTTGCCTGGCTCTTTTTTCCTTGATCCTTTCTTTGATCTCTTTACCCTTCCTTATTTAGTCTTTTTTGTAGGTGCATACCCCAATCCAATTGCATGCGAGTTATGGGACACTTCATTTGCTGCTTTTTCCCTACCCCATTCCAGGAATATGCCCCAACCTACTCATGAAGTAGATTGACTAGGCACTCATGTACATCCATTCACCCTCTGCCATGATTGTCTGAACCAGTTGGGCTTCTGCCAACGTAAAGCTCGAGGATTAAATCCTCCTCTCCATGTTCTATTTCTAGTAATGATGTTGTGACTTTTGGAGGAGGTTAAACGGATGAATTCCCAAAAACGATGGCAATTCCTCCATCATATGGATATTTTACCGGCTGATGCATCGTGAAGGATACAACTTTCATCTGATGGGGCCAGAGCCTTCCCAATGGCAAGTTGAATGTTGTAGAAACATCATTGACTTGAAATTCAACTTCGTGCTCAGATGGGCCCACTGTTACTTGCACTTTGATTGTCCTCATAACCTCCCGACTAGTATTATCATATGCTTGAATCAACTGGGTAGGTCGTACTAGATGGTAACCACGCTTGACAAAGTCCGTCCGAATAGGGAAAGTTTTTGCAGATAAGTCATTCCCATAGGCTTCAAGACAATCAAAGAATAGGTGAATGTGCACCATTGGGTCGCCAGATCCATTGAATCTATCAATGTGTGTTATTTTAAATCATTCGGAAACTTTACAGTTGTTTCAGTATACTCACCTTCAATGTCTGGGATTAAGTTAAGTCCCTGTGACCTTTTGATCATTTTTTCCAGCTTGGCCAGTTTCAACAATGTTGGATTGAACTCATTTGTTTCTAGGGGAAAAATCCCTCCCGTTGCTTGTGGAAAGGGAAGTGGCTCTCTCGATGATTGAACAGGAACCCTTAGGTCTTCTGGTAAGATGGGCTCGAAAAGTTCCTCAGCTGGTGGACGTAGAGTTGGGATTGCATGAGTCACTGAAGGTGGCTAGGTACTGGATGCCCCAAATGGGCATTGTAATTCAACTAGAACTTCATCGTGGGTGGAAACCATATTGGTAATAGTATCCATGCTTCCTTGAAGAGCCAAAAACATTCTACTATATTCTCGAGGATCTGAGCCATTGCTGATTCTAGTGAAGATGGGGTACTCTGGACAGTTTGTGAAGCTTTTGCTCTTCTTCTACTTGTAACTAGTGGCAAGGAAACTAACACTGGCTGACACTCAACCAAATCTGTGATTTTATAGAGTCTACCAGCGTGAGTCCAAAAAACTTGAGCGGTATCAAGCTGTTCTAAAGTTATAGTGCACGACTTTAGCAAAAATAACAGAACCCTCCATTAGCATTTCAGCAGCATTCCAGCCAAATTGATCATTATACAGCATGTTGAAACACTGAATTCAACCCCTCAAAAATGAAATGCCTAAATCACTGCTTAGAATTTTGAGAACCTTAGATCTCATACATTGCACATAGTAGGAAAGAGAACAAACGCCCCTATGAAGGGTAGGGTTGTCCTATCCTGTCCTAGTTTTGACATGATCTGGGGTTTCACTATTCAAACAAGTGTCCTAATTTAAAAGTTGCTAAAGCTTTCTATGGTGGTGTTTGGGAACTTGGGTTTGGGATTTTTTTTTTTTTTTTTTGATTTTTTATACTAAAAGAAAAACTTTTTGCAAAACCAAAAAAACACATCCAAACAAAATATCACATCCAATCCCATAATCATTTCACTTTTTCTCTCACAAACATCACATCCAACCACAAAAAAAACCTAACTATCTTCCCAAACACCAAATTTTTTTTATCCAATAATGTCCTACAACTAAAAAAAACTACATAAAAACCCACTTCCCAAACATCCACTATATGGACTAGGTTAGTCTTTGGTCAAAAGGGTACCTCAGCATGACATCGATATACCTACTTAATCCAGCAGATAAAGCGGTACGTGGTGATCCCGATTCCAAGGCTTGTGCTTCCACAATTTTAAAGCCTGTTTCCATCTATCTGTTCGAAGCTAAATAGCCATCCAGGATATCAGGTGATGAGCACGGGACTTAGGTGCACCATGCATGCAATGCAATGAACATATAATTGAAAATAAAAGTCATATCATGGAGTTTGAGTCAAGGTTTCTTAATATCCCCAGGAGAGTAGCCAGAAACTGTAACATCACCTGGGAGGTACCCGCGTGCGTTAACAGTTCGATCCCTTGATCTCTTGGATCTAGTCACACAAGTGCAATATGAAATGTAGATGAGAGTCCAGATTTGGGAACTTTTAGAAAATCCATTTTGTTGTAAAAATCTTTGCCATAAATGGACTACTTCACTAGATCTTAGAGTCACCATCTAATATTTTTGGAAAATTAAGAAACTTGTGACTCATGTTAAGGTCACTGTTCGTCACAACCAAAGTTGCTTGGCTTGGAATGTTAGGTATGAGAGGGAAAGGTCATTAATTGAGCACCCCGGCTCACCCGATCAAAGATCAGCCTCTACTAAACCATGATATAAATTTTATTTACTTTATATGTTCATATTCCAGTTATTTAATAAATGCTAAAATTACTAATATAGCTTATGTCATTTATTTTCAAACAATTCGATTTCATGTATTTTTTAAAGCATTTTAAACAACTCGACTGAAAGTGGAGTTTGCAACATGAAAATCAACTTTGTTTCAAATTGAACAACACAATCTCCATCCACAGACATTCATAGAGATATATCAAATAAGCACATAGCCGCATGGTAGAATGCAAAACATAGTAGGAAAAACACACACAAACGGGATACTAAAGCATAAAAGCTTACATATTTACTGACATCTCACGAATACGAACAAAACAAAGTTAGTAAAACATGCATGATACTATATACAAGATTCTAATGCGATTCATTCACGATATGCAATTAGTTACTCAGCTTCTAAAACATGACATGTGATTTATATAAAAAACATGAAGATATGCACAAAATCACGTAATAATCAATTGAACTCACAAATGCAATTTTAGCTGAATCGGGATGCATGAAACATGGATATGATGATAAACAAAATCTACTACATATGTATAGATAGGGAAAGTGAGTAAAAGAATAGGATAGAAAGAAGCGGGATAAGGAATTATTACAACATTTGAATATTACAAATTTGAATGAGGGGAAAAGAAAGAAAATATTACAACAAGATATATTCTCATAAATCTCTCTAAAATTAAAAGAAAAATAAACAAATAGAAGCTTCAGGGGGTCTCCAAGAACGTCGGAGACTATTCTGTTCAATGCCGAGAGGTTGCTGGGGTTCTGTCTATGAGGGGTTGGCCAGTCGGCAAATAAGGTCAACCCAAAAACTCTGTTTTTACTTTTCAAGCACCAAAGATAAAAACAAGCAAGAAATATGTGGGTGGCTTAACTAACCACTACCAGTTAGAGTATAACAAGCTTACAATATGAAATGAAATGACAACAAAAAGTTCAAAATAAGAAAATAAGTAAAAGAAAAGAAAAGTGTGCAAAGTTCACCTTCCAAGGAAAGGATTTGATTTCCAAACTTCCTTTTGATTACCCTCAAGTTTAGGAAGTTTATTTCTTAGCTCTTAGTTTGAAAATTCTAAATTCTTGTGCGAATGGTATTTTTGAGTGTTTAACAGAGTGTGTGGCTGAAATTCTCAACTTTCTCTTTTTCTCTCTTTTGAACAACACTCACTCACTTTTGATCAAGGCTACTAAGGTTTGGCTATATCAGAGACTTTAGGATGGTTTTGGTGTATCAAGGATGGAATATCAATGTATGGAAGTGTAGATTTGAAAATGGGAGTTTTTGCTTCAAAGCTTAAACTTCTTTATTTTTCTCTCTAACTTTGTTTTTTTGAAATCAATCCACTTCTCCTGATAATCTTATCACCTTTATATAGGAAATATAAGAATGCTTAGTGGAGAAAGTGGGCGGGGGAGGGAGGGGGGACAAGGTTGAAAACAAAGGCCATAAAATGATAAAGGCCAAGGACTTTGTTGAAGAGGCCAACTCTCTTGACAATGAGAGATAAGTACATACACACCCTGCAAGCCTCAATCAAGCAGGTGGGAGGGGCAAGGTGGAAGGAAAGGATAATAGAGTAACAAGGATGGTTGAATTGGATGCTCCTTTTGGGGTAAGAGACAAATGCTCTTTTGACAATGGAGGCCAAAGGAAAATAATGAAGGGTGAGGGGGTGTGTATCTTGTGCGTGACTGTATCAAGAAATATCTAGAATAGCATGTTTCACACACTTCTAGCAACTAAAACCTTGGCTAGCCAGCCAAAACAATGGCCATGGCCTAACTAATTTGCATGAAACAGGATTTTTCGACAACATTCGTACTTTCCTTCTATTTCCACACCATTCTTTGCTCTATTTCCTAAGAAAATGTTTCATTTTAAATTTTTAAAAGTGAGCCTCAAAGCATTACAAAAATATTCGAAATGAAGCGTTGCAGGAAGGTTTCGAAAGAGAGTTTTGAATGAGGCTTGAATACTTGGTCAAAACAGTGTTAGGGTTTGAAATGAAGCAAAAATTTCATCTTTCTTACTAAGGATGTTGTGAGAAATACCTTCTTGTTTTCATCATTGGGTAATCAAAAGAAAGCAACTGAGTCATAGGGCCGGTCGAAATGGGGTGTCTACATTGACCAGGAAAAGACTACCTTCATTTGTCCCTTTGGTACTTTCAAAGGTGTATGATGGCCATATTTTTTGACATAGTAGAGAAGCTTTTAGAAGTCTTCGTGGATGACTTCTTTGTTTTTGGCCCATCTTTTGAGGTATGTCTCCAGAACTTAGCCATAGTGTTAGCACAATGCACAGAAACAAATCTAGTCCTAGGTTGGGAGAAAAGCAATTTCATGGTTCAAGAGGGTATCGTGTTAGGTCACATTGTGTCCCCACGAGGTATAGGGATTGACAAGGCTAAAGTAGACTTGATTTCTGGTTTGCTCCCACCTATATCAGTATGCTAAGTGCATTCATTCCTGGGGCATGCAGGATTTTACCACCAGTTCAATAATGATTTTAGTAAGCTGTCACGACCTTTGTTCAACTTGCTTCACAATTTGTCTTTGATGAGCCCTGTTTGATAGCATTTGAGATATTGAGGATTGCCTTTTGTATAACCCTAAATTTATAATTGCGGGATTGGGCCCACCCATTTGAAATTATGTGTGACGCATCCTACTATGTAGTTGGTGCAGTCTTAGGCCAACATGTGCACAAAAGCTACATATGATCTACTACGTAAGTTGGTCTCTTTCCGATGCTTAGTTGAACTACACTGCCATTAAAAAAGAGTTACTGATGGTGGTATTTGCACTGGACAAGTTTTGGTCATATCTTCTCGAGTCTAAGGTCATTGTGTTCACTAATCATGCTGCTTTATGCCATTTGCTATTTAAAAAGGTGATGAAACCTGGACTAATTAGGTGGATACTCTTGCTGCAAGAGTCTTACTTAGAGATTTAGGGCAAGAAAGGTTCCAAAAATATTGTAGCCGGCCATCTATCCCAAATTCTAGTTGATCCTACTACCTAGCCGCTAGTCTTAGAGGACTCCTTCCCAAACAAGGAACTCTTTACAGTGTCACAAGTGAGACCTCCTCAGAATGCACACATAGTTAACTACCTAGCCGCTAGTTAAATTCCGTCATGTTGGTCCAAGCAAGGCAAGGACCGATTCTTTTCTTAGGTTAGGATTTATTTTTTGAGAGGATCTGGAGTTGTTCAAATATTGCCTGGATCAAGTGATCCGACAGTGTGTGCCAGAGAGTGAGGTGCATAACATTCTTACATTTTGTCACTCTCTTCCATGTGGTGGCCATTTTAGTGGGCACAAAATGGCCGCCAAGGTTTTAAAAAGTGGGTTTTATTGGCCCACAATTTTTAAAGATGCCCACCAATTTTGTATAAATTGTTTGCGTTGTTAGCAAATGGGTTCTATGTACCGTCAAGACATGATGCCAATGTCCCCAATTCTAGTGGTTGAGACATTGGATGTCTGGGGCATTGATTTCATAGGCCCTTTTCTGCCTTCATTCAGTTGTGAGTATGTTATTTTGGCGGTGGACTATGTTTCAAAATGGGTGGAGGTTGTGGCAACCCGAACAAATGACCACAAAGTGGTGGTCAAATTCTTGCATGAAAATATTTTTAGCCGTTCTGGGTTTCCTAGGGCCATAATAAGTGAGAGAGGTACATACTTCTGTAATAAGTTTTTTGAATCATTAGTCAAGAGATACTCTATCACTCACAAAATTGGCACTCCCTACCACCCTTAATCTAGTGGCCAAGTAGAGGTGTCCAATAGAGAAGTCAAACAGAACCTTGAAAAGACAATGAGGCCGAATAGAAAGAATTGGTCAACACATTTGATCGATGCCTTATGGGCCTACTGCACTATTTATAAGAAACCCATTGGGATGTCATCATATAGAGTGGCGTTTGGCAAAGTTTTCCATCTCCTGATTGAACTACAGCACCGAGCACTTCAGGCCATAAAAAACTTTAACTTCAATATGGCCGCCGCTGGAATTAACTGGAAGTTATAACTCAATGAGTTAGAGGAGATTAGAAATGATGCAGATTAGAGCTCGAAAATCTTTAAGGCTTGTACCAAGGCTTTTCATGATAAACATATTAGTCGCAAAGCTTTTGAGTCGGGACAAAAGGTTTGGCTCTTTAATTCTAAATTGAGACTTTTCTGGAGTAAGCTTTGATCAAGATGGGACGGCCCCTTTGTAGTCGTCGAGTCATTCTCACACGGCGTCATTGAGGTGCAAGATCCATGTAATGGACACCATCTAGGTGAATGACCAATGATTAAAACCTATGTGGAGAGGATTGAGGATGGGGAGATGATCAAATCAATCGCTTTGATGGATCCATTCTACTCTGATTGAGTCACATACATAATTCTCTATATATCTTGTCTTTTCTTCTTTTTTGTTTTGTTTTCTTCTGTTTGGTGTCTAGGAGACTTTAAATCCTCTAAAGGTGCAATTCCTTTGGCGTTTGCTGTGTGCGAACGACATCTGATGGTCTGGTATAGCCATCTAGTTGGGCTTGTAATGACTTCTTAGGAGACCAACTGTGATGGTGGAAACTATAGTTTGAACAACAAAACGTAGAACGCAAAGGTTTAAATACCCGGGGGTGTGGAGATTGCTTCAAAACCATCTCGGCTTCAAATCTGTATGACAACCCCATAAGTTGAGGTAGCTTTTAGCGCCCTAATTCTGGATACTAAATCAATTTTGTCTGTCACCTTGCTGCAAAATTGAGAAAGTTGCAAACATAGTTAGGGAGAAAAGTAATACCCGTGCCTTTTACATGAAGATTATACCTTCATTAAGCATTTTAGGATGTTAAAAAATGTTTATTTGTAGGTAGAAGATTTGTTGTGTTATTTTTTGGGCTATTAGTAGGGTTGTTTAGCAGTTATGGCTTCCAAAAAAAATGAAGGTCCCACACATGCAGCCAAACCTACCTTATGTGTAGAAAACTCCCAAAAACCAAATTGTACTATGCTTTAAGTGCAGGTGTGGGAGTGAGGGTGGCTCACTATGCCATAGGTGTGGCCCAAGACACCACACGTGTAGCCCATTTCTCCGCCGGTGCGGAAAAATTCCTGAAATCCAAATTGCAAACTGCTTTAATTGCAGGTCCAAGATGTTGGTGTGACACTAAGCTGCACATGTGGCGAGTTCTTCCCGAATGTGCGGCACACTCTAAACCATAAATAAATAAATACATAAATAAATCTAATTTTCAAAACTCTGGACCCAATTTTGGCCCATCAGTTTCTATCCTCACCTACTCTCTCTATCTCTCACCTCTTCTCTCTACTTTGTCTTCACACTCTCTCTATGACCCAAGACCACCATTACCAACCATCCTCATCAACTCTCATCCAAATCCATCAACCACTGGAGTACATCACTACCGGCGCACCACTACTATCGTTAGACCTCATTCTGGCCAAAACTCTGGCGACATTTGTTCCGATGGACCTTCATTCTTCTCTTTTTACCTTTTTTTTTCTCATATTTTTCAAGGTAAGTTCATCTTTTAGCTTTACATGTTCATTATTTGTGCTTTAGTTGTAACAAAATTGTAGATTCTTATGAATTTGTTGTGTTGATTTACCAACAAAAAAAAAAAACCTTGAATCACTGCACGTACGACACGTGTCCCTCGCATGTGCGGGATCACACTCAAAAACACACACACACACACACAAAAAATTAATAGTACTAGTTGTTTAGTTTAGTATCTATGACTATTAGTTTTAGTTTAATATTTGTTTATTTAATTTAGCTTTGTTTAGTAGTTGTTTAATTTAGTTTATTTTCATTTATTCTTTTTTAATAGTTTTTGTAGTGTATATTTGTTAAATTTTGGTATATTATTAATTTAACTTAGTTAGGTTATAATTTAGTTCACTATTTATTTATTTTCTTTAAAAACAAAGAAGGATTGCTTAGCAGTTGCATATCATTTGTTGTAGCTTACTTAATTTATTTAACTCAATTGTTGTATATTAGTATAGTGCATATTGAAATGCATGACTATAGCTTCTCAATTGTGGGGCTTAGTTGGGGCATGTGCTTCGAATCATATTGTGATTGGTACTTATGCTTCACGGGGTGTTATTTACGTATGGTTTTGATGTGTGCAGGAAATGAGTTGACATGCACCATCACGGGCTTCTAGAAAATACAAAGCTTCCACTTCAAAACCACCGTCGCAACCTTCGCCACACCACCATTTGGGCCACCCAGAGAGGAGTGGGCATATTGGTCACGCCACAAGCTGACCCAGTTCAATATTCAATATTTTCAGCATGATTCGGTCACTTCATGGGCAATTTAGCAATTGTGGGACCACCAACATTTGGGTCTTTGTAGTGTCACAACTTCCGCCTACCCTCTCTTGGTCCACCTCTTCTACTAGAACATGCACAAAGACCCATTAGAAAGCCCCTCAACCCTGTTCTCTATAATTGATGGTCGTGATGTTTGGGTCACTGTTGAAATAATAGTAACAATTTTGGCTTGACTTTATAAATACCCTGTTGGGTACCTATTTTCAAACACAATGGATACTCTTCCTACTCAATGAGTCATTCAAGAGCATTTCCTAGGCCGCTATAGATTAAGAAAATCATGCACAAGCAAAATGCAAAAGCTATAAATGCTCACCTAGTATTTAATGGCCTCCAACAAAAGAATGACCAAAAGTTAGTAAAATATGCATGATACTATGTACATAATACTGATACAATGTATTCACACAAATGCGACTAAAGACTTGGCTACTAACACATGACATGTGGATTATCTCAAAATAGGAGGTACTGCATAAAATCACATAAGAAATGATAAGCCCCCAAATGCAAATGAGCCAAATCCAAATGCATGAAATATGAATGCAAGCATAAGGGTTATGATAAAGAAAACATGGTGCTATCAATAGGTGTGAAAAACATGGAAATAAAAGGGTTAGAAAGAAATGAGTATTGAAGGGCATATATAGTAAGGGATAGAAAGAAATGGAGGTTGCAAGTTATTACAAGAAGCCTTTACAATGAAAGGAATAAAAAGACGTGGGGTTGGAAATTATTATATCAACGAATTAAAAGAAGTAGGGTTTGAAAATTATTACAATAATGAATTGATTCTATCAAATTGAAGCTGAATCTAATAAATCATGAGAAAATAATAAGAAAAGATGTAACAGAAGTTGTGCATGCCTAGGAGATGGTCAGAAGTTGATTTAATTACTGTTGAGGATCTACTCAATTTTGCCCCAAAAAAACCATCTTGCTGGACAAATAAATTGTCTAGCCAATTGAATACACTGCTGGTCATACACTTTATTTGGAAGGCCCGACCAAAAAGCTAGGAATACCTGCTCTGTGTAGCAAAACTAAAATAGAGCAAACAAAGAACAAACAACGCACGTCAAAAAGAGGCTCATCCTTTCTACTCCTTCCTATCATGAGGATGCTCAAGGAAGATGAAGGTAGGCTTCAAACATCATACCACAACAAAAGATTCTATAAGATATGTACTGTAACGCCCCACTTTTGGGCCGTTAAATACAGTAAATCAACCTCAATTATTTACAAATTTAGCCCCCCAAAATATTATTATACAAATGTATCCAAAATATACAATATTCTCCAAAATATAGTACAGTACAATTATCTTCAAAATTTTATATACAATGGTGGGGCCCAAAATCTCTATCTTAATATTTCCATTTATTTGCTTCAAATCTGATCTCCACTAAAATCTGCTCTGCACCTGAAAATTAAATTAACTCGGGAAGTATATAATACGATAAGAATACAAGGCTCAGATACATAATAAATGAATAGGGATCCAACAATTTATAACATTACACCAACGATACGATAATGAAGCAATATACCAAATTGTACAACAATTCAACCCAACATATGATAATTTATCCAGGACAAAATATCTAGTCATACTCAGTACATGACCAATGACCGGCCTCACCCCCCTAACCCAAGCACAACCGCTTATCCGAGTTATTGGTACAGAGCATATCGGTAGGGTCCACTCAATCCATGTACGGAGCATTTCCATGTCATTTAAATCACCATTAACCACACAAAATAATTTCATAGAATTTATCAAATGAATAGAGTAATCAAATGAATCAACAACGAATAATTCCATATAACTTATCAAACAATTAGAATAATCAAGGGAAGTACAAATTTACGATAATTAAAATAAACTATTTGCAAAGAGATTTAGAGAAGCATATTGTATACCACCCGAATTACCTCAAATCAATCTCCTCCGCCGCCAACACTCGAATCTCGATATTTCTCCATGGATATCCAAAAATGATATATCACAATTCTAATGCATAAGGTATGTAAGGTTTGACAAAATCTACAACTCTTCTCCTAAATAAAAATGCTAACTCTCACTTTAAGTACTCCTTATCCTAACTCAACATTTCTATAATTTAAGAAAGAACAATATGTGTGAGAGAGAGAGAGAGAGAAAGAGAGAGAGAGAGAGAGAGGATGATGGGAAAAGGGTTTAGCCTCCAAGAAAACTTGGAGCAAAAGAAAAGGAAAAATATAAAATGAAAGGAAAAAGAAAGCACACAGAAATGATGGAAAATAAAATAAGAAAAACTAATTTACTTGGAGGCAAATAAAAGTTGCTTGGTGGGAAAGAAAAAAAAATTTTCTTAGAGGGAAAGAAAAGAAACATGGCATCACATCCATGTGAATTTTGTTTGGAGCACAGGCAAAATAAAATAGGATAGAAAACCTAAGAGATGTATACAATGAAGAGGTAGAGATAAAAGGAGATAAAACACATTAAGTTTTATTTAAAAATCTCACCACCAAACTACTTTAATAAATCACCAATTCCTCCCATTAAAATATTAAAACTTCAAAAATACAGGGATTTCACATGTACAAATGCTATTAAATGGACAAAAACTAAGATCTACAGGAATTGAAGCTAAAAAGAAAGTTAACCCAAGGAAATAGATGGAAACTTCCATTCATCTGTTTGTGGACAAGAGTAAATTAATACCAAAATCTATGTTGTTAATTGGAGAGTGCAGGATGTGACCATTTCTAAGAGAAAAGCTTAAGTAGGGGATTACATCTTCAAGAGTTATTGGAACATCTTCAAGAGTTATTGGAAACTCATCCTCCTACTCATGGAATATGGATTCAACATCCATTTTCATGTTCAAAGTTGATCAAGAAGAGAGTTTCCAACACTCTTGATAAGGAATCTTTCACTGGACTTCAAAGAAAACAAAGAGAAAGGAAAAGATAACAAAGGATCACCTAAGGAATTCTATGAAATAACCACAAATACCCATTACGATTGACTATGGGTTGAATCACATGAGCCAAAACACTTGGATGATGAAAAAGAGATGAGAAAAATGCATGAAAGTAAAAGAAGAGTACACTACAATTTTATAGGTGTGTGGCCAAGCCCTCCATTCCCTAAAGCTAGGAGAATTACATGAAAGTAAAGAGAGATTACACTATAATTCTATGGGTGAGTGGCTAAGCCCTCCACATGCCAGAGCAACAGAAACTATGGAAAAGAAAGGAAATAAGAGAAAAATAGATGAGAAAAGCTTCAAAGTTTACCTTTCAAAGAAAGGAAGAGTTTTTGATTATCAAACTCCCTTCCTAACACCTTCAAGGCACTTAGAGATGCTTGAACACTAAGTAAGAAGCTCCAAGACCCAGCTTCAATGTTGTTTTGATGGTGTATGTATGACAGGAGAGGTGAAAAAGGTGAGAAGCATTGAGTTCAAGGTGGTGGGATGGCCAAGAATCCTAAAATTGATATTTTCTCTCTTCAAAACAATTCTCCTCCCTCTGAAATGAAGTGAGGAGGTGCTAAAAATATTTGAAATTGTGGACAAGTGGCTTTTTCCATGTGCATGGGAGCCAATTTTCTAGAAAATGATCTCTTTCCCAAACAAACCATTCGACTGGCACATTTTTCGTCTGACTGACCACATTTCATCCGACCAAAGGGTTTTTGTACGGCCAAATGGAAAAGTGTACAACTAGACCAAATATTGTGTAACCATATTGTTTTGAAGGGAAAACATGGTTTTTCTAGAGAATTATCCTTCTTTCCACTCATTTCCACTTTGTTCTTTGCTTGGTTTACTGAAAAAACATAACACTTGGAGTTTTCAAAATGCAACCCATGGAACATTGTAAAGATGTTTGGAACTACACGACTAAAACATTTTCAAAAAAGAGTTTTGAAGAAGGTCTAAAGTAGTTTGGTTAAAACGGGTGTAAGGTTGGGATTAAAACTTGAACCCGATTTTCCTATTGAGGAATTCATGATATAGCACTTTCCAATTTTCATCATCGGATGTTCAGAAGAAAATGCCCAAGTCTTAAGGCTGGTCAAAACCGGGTGTCTACACCAAGCACCACAAGGGATCCATTCAGGCATTGTATCGGTATCAATATAGGTTTCGGGTTGACATCTTTGACATCATCTGGGGACACATGTGGAAATTCTGTGGGGAAGTAGTTACTCCTCAACCCTTGCATAACACGAGTTGGGCTCTACTGTTTTCTAACCTACTCACGCTCATTCTCCAGCAATTTCAAAGCTTTGAGATTGACCCCAACGAGGAGTCTAACGTTGCATTTCTGACGTTCGTCCAATGGGAATGGCAACACAGTCATTCCCAAATTCTGCCACAGGGTGATGCCCTAGCTAATGCGGAGGATGTTCACCTACATGACTCTCCACCTTCTGTCCCTCTAATTCCTCCCAAATGGGAGCTGATGTTCATGACTAGCGAGCAATACTAGGCATTTCTAGATATTCGGATGTATGTCTACTAGACTCTAAGACCATCAACAAACACGAACAAAATTTCAATCTAATTTCGACCAACACCATGTGCATATGCTTTACAGACATATTTTTACTCTCTCTAGGATCAGATGAATACATTGTATAGTGATTTTACTACCTACCAGAAACAATCTCATTAGGATGGCTACGAGACTCAAACGTTACTCTAGGCTCTTCTCGATTGTTTTCTTCCACCACCCTTGATGCCCCCGACCCATGAACCCTACACATTCTATCTTGTCTATTTGTACTTAAGTATGGATTTGTGGTACTTATGTGGACATGTTGTGTGTATCACAATCTGGTGATAGTCCTTCTTTCGCACTTATTTCAATTTTGCTTTACTATGCTTAATTGTTTGCTTGCCATTGAGGACAATGTCATTTTAGTTAGAGGAGAATGCATATTTATGGGGGGTTCACTTGATTCACACATGAGAATAATGAGCACTGTGCATAATTGGTATTTTGCACCACAAGTACTGTTTCTCATGACATCATAGAATATTGTTCAATATATTGTTGGTGTGCATGATTAATTTAATGTGAGTGTGTGTAGTGAGAGTCTATTTAATTAGTGATACTTTGGCACTTTGTCTTTCACAAGCACGACTCTGACTAGGTCAATTGCAATATTTGTTATCTAGGATTGTGTTCTTGACTCATAGTGTGACTGATCCTTTAGAGTTCCAAAAAAAAAAAAAAAAAAAAAACAAACAAACAAACAAACAAAGTGACTATTTTGGGTTTGTAGCCTCTTTAACTCAAGTTATTAAGCCCGCTGGGGTGTTTTCACACCTATTGCCCTAAAATCATCTGGTTTGGCAATCATTGGCCTAACACTCTCTACATGTGTTAATTAGAAAGCTTAAGAAACCTAGAAATTCCATGGTCACGGAAAAAAAGAAGATGATTAGTTTGGATTTGTAGCCTTGTTAACTTGAGTTATTAAGCTCATTGGGGTGACTCCATACTAGTGCCCTAAAGCCATCTGCTTTGGGAGTCATTGGCCCAACACTTGCTATATGGGTTTTACTAGAAAGCTTAAGAAATCTAGAAATTGCACAGTCTCTCTAAAATAAAAATAAATAAATAAATTTATAACTTTGAAGGTGCCATTATGCTATGTGGCTTTAAGAACACTTGATTGGGTACTTTATAGTAATTCACTAATTGTTGAGCTTCACATTATGCATGTGGTATGAATATTAGTTTCAATTTCAATATCTCTTGATGATTCACATGCTCATATTAATTGGCTGGTGCATATTGCTTATATTGAATAATCCATTAGATGAAGTGGGAAGTCTTTCATTGATTGATGTGAGGGACCATAGCATGAGCAAATTATTTGAATGTTGTGTATGAGGTGTAATCGTTTATTGAATGTATGTGGGTATTTTCTAGAAATGCTCACAAGACTGAAGTTGTCCACTTGGGGTAACTTTGTGGTTTAAAGGCTTGTTTCATATGCTAACTGCAATCATTTTTCTCATGAAGAGGATGTAGATAGATTTTGTTTGTTCGTCTTACATTGTTTCCTTGCTGTAGACGTCCCGGAACGCCCCGGGGGAGAACCCCCATTCTGTTTAATTGGGCTCACTACAGTTCAGACTAAAATTGTCACGGTTCTTAATCTGATCTCATAATGTGCAATGTGAGATTGGTAAATCACCATAGAGTCCAAATCCGGCAAATCGTTTTGGAAAACAGATTTTTGTAAAGAAGTGCAAAACATGGACTGCTTTGCCAGATACAGAGTCGCCACCTAAATATTTATGTTGGGGGAATTTAGGAAACCCTGACTTGTTGCCTAAGGCCACGTGTCCGTCATCACCAAAGTTGCCACGGCTCGGGAACTTGGGTACGATTGGGGAAGGTCAGCTATGAGCACCTCCGCTCGCCCGATGAAAGATCGGCCTCTACTTACCATGATATCTAGTTTTGAAAACATTATGCGTTCTTATTCCGGTTATTAGCCTAGATTTACTATGTGATGCACACAGTATACAAGTATAGACTGAATCGCCTGAGTTAGAACAAAACATTTCATGTTTGTTTTTGAAAGCAGTTTCCTACTCGTAAGTAGGCTAAAATGTAGGTTTTGCCACTATCAAGTGGGCCTAAAACTCACGGTTTTAATGCATTATTCCAATTCAGGTAATTCAACCTCCATCCACAGGCATTCAAGCAGTTATATCACATAAGCAAATAGCCTCATGGTAATCATGCTATCATGGCAACACTCACACGCATGCAAGGATGCTAAAGCGTAAAAGCTTACCGAGTACTCCAAGCCAAAACAAAAGCTATGTTAGAAATCCATGCATGATCCTAACTATACAGAAATGCCTAATGCAACATATGCAGGAATGCAAATACAATAGGCTCGGTTATTCTAAAATGACATGCGAAATGCTATAACTAACACGTATTCAATTTGGAATTGAAACACAAATGCAGTTAGTATGATGCGCCGAGTCCGATGCATGCAAGACAAATGTATGAATGCACGCATGCATAATATAAGGTATGCTAGTTTAAATATGTCCTAATACTAACCATCGAAAGCTAGTAAATAAAAGGGAAGAAAGAAGTGGGGTTAGAAGACATACACACACTCACACACACTTATTACATAATTGCCCTCGCTCGGAGAGTCCAAATAATATTACACAACCAAATGAATACTGCTAAATTAATTATTACAGAACTTCTAATTAATTAACGAATTAAATATAGAAGGAAGATGGCCGCAGCCCTGCCTCGGAATGCGTGAATGGTGCATGCTTGACTCGTCTCGCCCGGAAACCCGTACCATGCCACTGTTGCCTCTGTTTACACTGCCTTGCTCCTTTGAAAATTTTCACGAGTCCCAAGGATGCTTCTCTGAACACTGAGGAGCATCACCGACCAAGTGGGAACATCACCGGCCAAAGGGAATAGTCACCGACCATTGGTTTAACTATCAGCTAATTGTATTTGGTCAGTTGGCACAATAAGTAGTCGGTCGGCCAAATGTTCCAGCAGAAATCTGTTTTGATAGCAGCAGAGGACAGGCAGTGTATGGTATGGGATTTTCAAGCAAATGTGTGCGTGGCCGCACTCCCTATTATGCAATGGACTCAAGGGAGCGTGGCTCTCGACCCTCAGGCCATCAATTATGCATTTTGATGCATGATGGCCTAAGAGGCCAAGCTTGCCATTCAATGTAAAATGCACGCAACAAAAGAGATGAGTGCCTTACACCCTATCATGCTTGAGATCAAGGGCATTGGCAACCTAGGAGTGAGATGTGTTTCGTCACTTTGAGTACGAACACACCTCACCCCTCATGCTTGGTTTGACACCCCAAACCAAGCAATGCAATGCATGTATACAAACATGGCCCAAATGTGCGAAATGACTAAGGCACAAAACATGCCAAATGCAATGTAACCTATGCATGCAAATGTAATGTATTAAGCATGCGAGATGCAATGCAATGCAACCTATCATGTAATGCAAACATGGTATATTGCAAGCATGCAACTAGAGGCAATAAATCAAACATACTACTATACACAAGGATGGACTTAGACTGAAATGGGAGGCCTCAGCCACACCCCAAAACAGTGGCCAAAAGAGCCAAAAATGGCACAAATTATGCATGCAAGCATGCACACACCAAGGCCTATCACCTAAGCATGGGAGGGGGAGCCCTCAAGGACACTTAAGGGTGACAAACAAAGACATCAAACACTCATGTTAAACTCTGAAAAACATACGAAGGATGATGCCGAAATATGCTAGGAAATGGATGTAAAAAAAAAAAAAAAGAGGAGCATTCAAGGCCTCAAATGAGGGCATTACTCAACACCTACCCCAAGCAAATAAGGCATGGATTTTTCAATGCAAAACAGAGTTTTAGCATGCAAAAAGGACCCCTAAAACCCAATGTCATGGCAACCCAAAGCCTCAAACACATAAGCATGCACAATGCTCATTTTAAGGCTCAACAAGACAACTCTTCGAGGCATGAAAAGGATGATGAATGCAATCATGCAAGCATGGATTAGGGACTGGGACGGCATGTAAAATGACCCCAAATCATTGAAACAACCCAACTAAAGCATGCTCATAACTTACGCCCTCAAGGCTCACAAGCCAAAATGCAAAGAGGCTATACCAAACATGGCAAATATGATCAAAACAGCACCCCACAGACCTCAAGCATGGTAAGACATGGCAAAGAACTTCACAAAGTTAGGCCAAAATATGAGAGCATGGTAGGCTAGATGCAAGATGCACTTCTAGGCAAAATGAGGGAATACAAGGCAAGTATATTAGGCATGAAAGGGGTCATTAATCCGACCAAAAACAGAGGCATATTGTGACCTAACAACATCCAAAAACCTCTGAAATGGTACTAAAGGCAACTACTCATGCATGCTACCATTAAGAGCCAAAAATGCAAAAAAAAAATAAAAAATAAAATAAAATAAAATAAAGGAGAGACAAAGGGAGAGGGGTGTCCCTCCCCTATGCAAGACCTCAAAACCCCTTCTCCACCATTGAAAATCCACTGGATTTCAGTGGTGAGAAGGCCAATACACAAGAGGTTCCAAAACTTAACAAAGAGAGTACAAAAAGGGCCAAACAAGGCCTAGGAGGGGGAGATCGGCCCCAAACAACAAAATGACCTTAATAAAGTATCTTAAGCATGCAAATACATGAATTTTTTCAGTTATACACGAAGATCAAATCAGTATGCAAAGCAGGTCAAAAGCTAGTGCAAGATTGGGGAATCTAAAGCAAAAGTGTTACCCTTGAAGAACACCTCAAGAATAGCAAGTCCGGCCACCTTCTTCTGATCAAAACCAGCTCAAAACCTCAAGAATAAACCCTCAACACCTCCCAAAGTCAAAGTATGGTGTAATGGTGTGTGTCTTAGTGCAAAAGTCAGAACAAATCACCCTCTTAGGCCCTCAAACACACACAAATGAAGAGAGAGAGGGAGATATAGAGAGAGAAGATGTATGTATCAGAATATATATGTTCTAGGTCTGATTTTGCTGAACCCAAAACAAAGGAGAGGGTTTGTCTCCTTATATAGACCATCAAAGATGCTAAGCTTCCAAGAGAAGCAAATTAAAAGGATCAAGGCTTCTTCAAGAAGCCAAGGCAAAAGGGGCCAAGGCTTCCTGAGGAAGCTGAGGTAGGGTCTAAGCTTCTTGAGGAAGCTAAGACAAAGGTCCAAGCTTCCTCAAGAAGCTAAAGCAGCCACAGATGTGCACGGGGGCAGGGTTTGTGCATTCTAGCTGGCACAGCTGGCATACACCACGCTTGAAAAAGGCAAAAAGGTGGTACTGGCCAGAAAAGGAGGCCATCGGCCAAACAGGTGGTCGGCCGGCCATACAAAATGCCGACCGGCCAATGGACTATTTCACCAATGGCCGGTAGCCTCAAAACACGGCCGGTAACCTCAAGTCTTGGCCGGTGGGTATCAGGGGTAGCTAGCAAGCTACTCTCTACCCTCAAGTGCAAAAACAAACAAGTCCTTGGTGTAAAACCAAGCACAGAACAAGCAAGTCGAGAGATCCTGAGGCAAGGGGCGTAGCCAAGACCTTCGGGAACTCAAAACAAACACGAACATGGATGATCACCGAGTGTTCAAGCGGTGACGTCCAAGTCTTGAGGACGGTCAAAAATGGGGTGTCTACACTTGCTCGAGGACTAGCAAGTTGTAAGTTGGGGAGTATGATTGAGGCCAAAATCTACACCATTGAGGCTACTAATTATGATGTCATAACCCATTTATTGATATAACTTGGTATACTTCACAAATATTTGATCTTATTTAGGTTGGATGCTCCAAAAGTGCAAAACGAGCCAGAAAGTAAAGCTTTTAATCAAAGTAAACAGTATAACATGTGCAGCATCATCCCCGCACATGCTGCTTGCCTTAGTTTGCATACGCTGTGCCTCCAAAGTAGAAAATGGGGGATAAAAAGCTGGAGAATAGTTCCAATATTTTCTAAAGAAAGAAAGAGGCTAGGGTTTTGAGAGAGAATGCTTGGAACTTTAAGGTTGTCTTCCATGGTGGCTTTATCCTCTACCTTTTCCTGCTCCTTCTTGAGTGGCTAGTTCTCATTGGGTTTTGATGAAAACCTAGCCATGTAAATAGAGTCTTAACTAGGCTTTAATTGCTTAAATGGTTTGAGCGAGTTGTATGAATGCTTTAGAAGTTTTAAATTCACGTCTTCATATCACTTTTAGTATTCTTCTTTCTATGATTGAATAATGCTATTCATAGTTTTCTTTCAGTTGTATTCAAAGTATGGGACGCGTCATGATATGAGAGACGAGTCATGTTACTACTTTAGTCTATAGAGAATGACTCGTACTACTTGAGATGATTCGCACCTATAGATTGATGCAACAATCCTCTTGATCAATGTTCCGAACTTGTAGTTACGAAACATTGGGTAGTTGAAACTGGGTTATGATTACTTGCCAATGTTCAACCTTATTTATGCGACTAGTAGTGGATTCTTTGCCCTAGGATTTTTTCCAAATCAATTTCACAAACCCTAATATTTATTGCTAATTGAATTTCATATGTTTATTTTAATTTTTATCAACAATTTCCATCTAATTAATTTAAGAATCTTGCAATTAAAATAGTTTAATTTCACATTAGTCCCTGTGGATAAATACCTAAACTTGCCATTGTTCTATGGAATTTTGGTAAAGTTTAGTTCTTTATTTTTGTTATGAAAACGACCCATCAAAAAACTTGATTTTTAAAGGAGGTTTTTAGATTCATATAGATTAGAGTTAGGGTTTTGTATTTTAAGATTTAATCTAATGTTTTATTGTTAATTACGAATGTAGACATCCCATTTTGACTAACCCAAAGACTTTGGGTGCTTGTGAGCCTCCCGATGATGAAACAGTAATTACTTCATCTTTAGGATATTTAAAGTTGTTTGGAGTTACTATATAAATTGATTTTAACCAAAAGTCAACTTTTTGTGAAAATAACCATTTTACCCTTGGACTCATTTTCTTTTTAGCCAAAAATTAGCTTTTTATCCCTAAGAAAGAGATAGAAGTCTAGTTGTGCTTTAATCAAGCATATTTTCTAAAATTAGTGGCTGATTTTACCCAAAAAATTGATCAGAAGGCAATTCAGGCTTACTTGGACCACAAGCAAGCCAAGAGCGTGGGATCTCGTACTTGTGCATGCATGCATGGCACATTTACCAAGGCAAAATGTGCGTTGGCACATCAGTTGTGATTGCGCACATTAATTGTGCGTGTGCACATCCAAGTGTGACAAATTTATTTTTGGTAACTCAATCTTGGTGCATTTTAGCTTGAACGCAGTAAGAGAGAAGCGATGAAACCTGTAGACACCCCATTTTTGACAGCCCATAAGACTTGGGCGTTACTGATGTTTTACTTGGTGGAGAAAGGTTTGCAGGGCAAATGTTCAGTTTCTTCAGCAAGGAGAGAGGCAAATCCTTCAAAACACTTTGTTTAGGGGTTTGGAGTTGAAGAAGAGAGGAAAGGAGAGGAGAAAACTAGTTTGGGAGAAGTTCGGCATGAATTCGGGTAGAAGCGAGTCGAGCAGCCCTCGTTGAATCGGGCTTATCTGTCTATACACTTGGAGTTTAGCTATGGGGCCACCACCGTCGGAAAGCTTACTTCCGGGGCTTCATTTTTCACTCAAGAATATCTTAAAGCCAAGTCCGGGTGGGGGAGATATGAGCAGCCGAAGTTGGGCATCATCCCAGTTGGATTGAATCTGCGCGGCTTCACCAAAATGGGCATAACTTTTTTCACAGGAGGAATTTTAATCCAAGGTTTGCGCCATTGGAAAGCTAACTTCCGGGGATTCAATCTGGACATCCACCGGAACTTTTTGACCTCATCAGCCACCCATCGGCACTCCATTTATCCGACCGGCCAGTATAAATTGCAGGTCGGCAATATATTGTGCCGACCGGCCATTTATTTTGCCGATGACCTCCTTTCATGGCCGATTTGACCCTTTTTCATCCCTCAAGCATGGTGCATGCCAGCTGTGCCAGCTGGAGTGCACAGACCCGTCCCCCCATGCACAGGTGTGGCTATTTTGCACCTTTGACCACCTTTGACCCCTCTTTTTGCACCCTTTGCTCAAGGCTTCTTGAGGAAGCTTTGATCCCTTCTCTTGGCTTCCTCAAGAAGCTTGCACCCCCAGCTTGGCTTCCTTAATAAGCCTTGCCCCCTTTGCCCCCCTTGACCCCTTCTTTTTAGCTTGTCTTATAAGCTTCAAGCCCTTCCCTTTGCCTATATAAGAAAGCCTCCTTCTCCATTGTTTTGGTTCAGCAAAATCAGACCTAATACATACATATAACATATATATCACCCTCTCTCTCTATATCTCCCTCTCTCTCTCTACATTTGGGTGTGTTAGAGTGTTCAAAGTCCATTATCCTTGGCCATTTACACTACAACCCATACCCCCACCATTCCATCCTCCATTCCAGCAGCTAGAGGCTGTTCTCCAGAGCTTAGGAGTGCTGCATTTTGGTCCAAGAAGCTACCAAAGTTTGGTCTTCAAGGGTGAGTACCATTCCCACTCTTTTGAGCTTATTCTTGTATCATTTTTCTAGCTATTTTGCTTGCTGTTTTGAGCTCCGACCAAAACTGAAAGTACCCTTTATTTGAGCTCTATTTCATGATTCATTAAGGGAATTTTGTCATTTGAGGTCCCCATCTTGCACTTCCTTCTTTATCTCTCCTTTAGGCCCTAATCTTGCATGTTATTTTTGGCCTATGTGTAATCTGTTTTGGGGCATGTCATAAACTGTAAGTGAGCTTGTTTTGAGCCCTTCTTCAACATTGAAGAAGGGTTCATCACTGTTTAGATACCCCATGTGCTACTTGCTTTGAAATCCATGTTTTTGCCTCATTTTGCATGTTTTTTTAGCCTATTTTTCTTCTGTTTTTGGACCTTGGTCCGAACTGAAAGTGGCCATATTTTGACCCCCTTGTCATGTTTCATTAAGGGTCTTTGGCTGTTTGATGAATGTTTTGTATACTTTGTGTTTTGACCTCTTTTGGGCCCTACCTTTCATGGCATTTTGAGCATACTTGTATATTGTTTTGGGGGTTGTCATAAACTGTAAGTAGTCATTTTTTTTGGTCCCTCTTCAGTGTTGTAGAAGAGTCTTTTTCTGTTTGGGCTTTGCATCTACCACTTGCTTCATTGCCTCCCTTGCGGAGCCATTTTTGTATGACAATTTAGTCCCACTTGTGCTTACTGTTTGGCCATGCTTTGAACTGTAAAAATGCTTATTTTGGGGCTACCTTGCTTCTGTCTTTTCATTCCATGTACCAATTATGCATGCTTTGTATAGCTGTAAGCCATTTCATGTACCTAGTTTTGCATTTCGGGAGAAATTCCATGCATCGGGTGTCATTTCGCATTGTTTCGGGGCTGTTTTGCCCCTCATTTTGCTACTGATTTTCACATGTTTGCATATCATATTCCATGTCTTTGCCATGTCTCATTAGAGTGGCATTTCGGTGCCTGAGGGTCGATCCTCGATTTGCGTGCACGCGTGCACACATTTCGAGTTGTCTTGTTTTCATCTAATGGCGACTGATGTGGGTGTGGCTGAGGTCCACTCACATCGGTGTAAGTCCATTTTGCATTGTGTATGCCATGTTTCATTGCGTTGTGCATGTTATGTTGTTAGCATTGTGTGTGCCATGTAGTTATATTGCATGTTTGTATGTTTGCTTGCATGCTTAGGTCGCATGTGCATTGTTGTGCATTGCCTCGCCTCTTGACCAACCATGATTGAGATTGGGTCTCTTGTATGTTTTGTGTGCATTGCATTTGACATTGATATGCATACTTGACTCTTTGGCCATCATGCATCGAAATGCGTGATTGGTGGCCCGAGGGTCGAGGGCCATGCTCCCTTGAGTCCATTACATGATTGGGAGAGCAGCCATGCATACACTTGCTTGAAATTCCATGCCATACACTGTCTGTTCTTGTTGCTGTGAAAAAACCAGATTCTGCAGGAACTTTCTGCTGACCGGCAGTGTTCAGTGCCGATCGGCAATCATTCCCGGGCCGGTAGCTTCATCAGCAGCCGATGGATATTTTCAATGGCCGGTGGACATTTCCTTCAGCTGATGGTGTTCCACAGTGTTCAGGGGACCTATCCCAGAACTTTGGCAATTTTTAGAGAAGCAGGGCAGTGTAAACAGAGGCAGCAGTGGTATGGTACGGACTTTCCGGGCGAGACGGGTTCGAGCATGTATCATTTGCGCATCCCGAGGCACAGGCTGTGGCCACCTTTCTTTTTTGCATTCATTCTGTTAGTTAATTAGAAATTCTGTAATAATTAATGTGTTTATTATTCGGACTGTAATATTTATTCGGACCCTCTGCGCGAGGGCAATGTTGTAATAAGTGTGGGTGAGTGTGTGTATGTCTTCCAACCCCACGTCTTTCTTCCCTTTTATTTACCTGCTTATGATGGTAGATTAGGGCATGTTTCAATTAGCATGCAGTATGATAGCATGTTTGCATTCATAGATTTGCCTTACATGCACCGGGCTCGGCGCATCATTCTAACTGCATTTGTATTTCAATTCCAAATTGAATACGTGTCAGTTGTAGCATTTCACATGTCATTGTAGATTAGCCGAGCCTATCTTAGTTGCATCTTGCATGTGTTGCATTAGCCATCTTAACATGAACTAGGATCATGCACATGATTATCAACTAGTTTTTGTTTTGGCTCGGAGTACTCGGTAAGCATTTATGCTTTAGCATACCACATGCGTGTGAGTGTTGCCATAACAGCATGATTACTATGAGACTAGCTGCTTATGTGATATAACTGCTTGAATGCCTGTGGATGGAGGTTAAATTACCTAAATTGGGATAACGCATTAAAACTGTGAGTTTTAAGCCTACTAGATAGTGGCAAAACCATCTTTTCTAAAAGCCCACTCGAGGGTGGCAAAACCTGCATTTTTGCCTACTTGCGAGTAGCAAACCATTTTCAAAACAAGCATGAAATGTTTTGTTCCAATTTAGGCGATTTGGTCTATATTTGTTTGCTGTGCGCATAACATAGTAATTCTAGACTAATAACCGGATTAAGAACACATAACGTTTTCAAAATTGGGTATCACGGTTAGTAGAGGCTGGTCTTCAGACCGGGCGAGAGGGGGTGCTCATAGCTGACCTTCCCCGATCGTACCCAAGTTCCCGAGCCGAGGCAACTTTGGTGATGACGGACACGTGGCCTTCGGCACCGAGTCAGGGTTTCCTAAATTCCCCCATTTTAAAATATTTAGGTGGCGACTCTGTATCTGGCAAAGCAGTCCATGTTTGGCACTTCTTTTCAAAAAATCTGTTTCTCAAAACGATTTGCCGGATTTGGACTCTTTGGTTCAGATTAAGAACCGTGACACAAATTGAGTCTGAACTGTAGCATGAGGCCCACGGGCGCGTCTACAGTTTCTGGCGACTCTGCTGGGGACTTAGAGAACTTGACTCGAACTCATGATATCTGTTTTTGACTACACTCATGTGTTTCTTTGCATTACATGTGCATTGGTGCGCCTAGGACACCGTGTTTGCCATCTGCTATTCCTGAACGGTTTGCCGGAGGCTTGACTTTGTCAAAGCATGCCATAAGGCTGACCGGTTATGGGCTCTGACAGTATGGGAACACAAACCCCGGTTTTTACCAGGGCACCCTTTTCGACTTTTCGACCTAGTGCATATTCGGAATCCATAGTGACCATTCCAAACTAGGACAGGTTGCTTACCCGATGCTAAGTTGTTTGAAACCGCTGTGTGCGTAGTTAAACCCTAGTTCCTGACAAAATAGGACAGGGAAACCCTACCCCAACATAGGGGTGTTTTGGCTCTCTCTTACTTGCTATGTGCTTTTAGAGTGTATCTCTACAGGAACGCATATACCAGTTTGCAAGTCTGGGTATCAGGCCTGTGGGCATCAGCATCGGTATTTGGGGAATCAGTTTTACCCGAGGGTATCAGTTTACAGGCAGATATTTGGGAAACAGTGATCAGTATTGAGTACAGTCATCCTAGTATGCTCAAATCCGTTCCAGTGAAATTGTGCTGAGATGCTGTCTGTTTTCTCTTTTGCTAGGTAGTCCTGGAACTATAGCTTCAGAAGGCTCCGATATCCCCGGGGTACATTGGACTAGTGTTGATAGACTTTGTTAAGTCAGAAATTCAATTCAAGGGCAACCAGTGTTCTTTCGCTGAGGCAAGGCAAAGAGAGGCCAGTCAGGGCTCACCGGTTTATCTGATCCGTTAGTCGCCAGTCACATCATCTTTGTTCAGACTCAGCAGACCATGATGGCCCAGGGTTCGGAAGAATTTGTGGCCGTGATAGCAGCGTTAAATCAGGGAACTGCCATGTAGGTTGAGACCAGTATTGAAATGCAGCGTCCATCTGGGGCATCTGCCTCACATCCAGCTTTGGGACCCCAGCCAAACTTTGACCCACTTCCGCCAGTTGAAGATTTGCAGTGTCCGAATCCTCGAGAAAGGTTGACTCAAGCTCAGGTGCTCAGACCCCTGGTGCAGCCTAATGAGAGGCTTTATTCCCTTGATATTAATGAGCTCAATCCGACTGCAGTGAAAATTGCGAACCTTGAGAAGCAATTCAAAAAGGCACAAGGCCTTAACTCCATTCCCGACATTGAGGATGGGCACACCAAGGCTGCCGTTCGGCTCCCAGAAAAATTCAAAATGCCATATATTGACCGTTTCGACGGGTCTGGAGATCCAATGGTACATATCCGACTTTTCTTGGATATCCTGAAGCCGATGGGTCTGACCAAGCCACAGAAACTCTCTCTGTATGGAAGAACCCTGTCGGGCGTAGCAGCCACTTAGTACGCTAAGTTGGAAGATAAAGTGAAGCAAGACTGGGAAGAATTGGCTGAGGCCTTTGTCGATCAGTATTCCTACAATACCCAAGTTGAAATGACCATGCAAGAGCTTGAAACAACTCGCCAGAACCCAACAAAGTCTTTTGTGGAATTTGTAGCAAGGTGGAGGGCAAAGGCAGCACAGATGACAGATCGCCCTTCTGAGAGGGATCAAGTGCAAATGATGGTGCGAAACCTCGAGCATGATATGTTGCAAAAGTTAATAGTCGCTCCACTATTCACTTTCAAAAGTTTGCATGAACTGGGGGTTCAGGTCGAGAATGCGTTCAATAGCGGGATCATTCCCAGAACAAGTGAACCGACAAGGAGGGCGATTGTAGGGAGTACCAATGCTGGTAGTAGCGTCATTCCCAAACCCACTGAGATCAATGCAGTCGCCATAGCCAACCCTTTTGCCAAACCAAGCCTACAAACAGCCGGCCCAGCACGAGCTCAGGGTAGAACTTTCACTCCCCTCTATATGAGCCTGACTAGCGCACTAAAAGCCTTGATGGAAAGAGGGCATCTCAAACCCCTCGATCCTCAACCTCTGCCTGACCCACTTCCAGCCAGACATAATCCCTCCAAGTACTGTATGTACCATCAGCAGCGCGGTCATCGCACCGACCGTTGCTACCGCCTTCGTCATGAGGTCCAAAATCTCATCGACAACCAGACGATAGCTCCACCTTCAGGCCCCAATGACCAAGTACAGCATCCACATCTCAATCTAATCCACACACTGGCCGTCCCTTACGACCCCAGCATGTACATCACCCTAGTCCATCTACCCAGGCCTAATGTGTTTATCCCAGAGAGCCTGGACTTATGCATGATGGGTGCATCTGAACCCCAATCATCTCAAACCCACGAACCCACTACTTCCGAGCTGATGAAAATGATTGAAGACCCTCAGAGAACTGTGGCAAATCTGGCCTTTGGGGTTTTGGCCCCATCATCGACCACATCACATACCAGGGAGTTCATGTCAAAAGGCTCCTCAGGATGGGCTGCATTTGAAGAAGGCCAATCCCTTGGCAAAGTGGAGGCAAGTGGTAAGAACAAGGTAGGGGCAGGCATTGGTCCCCATGAACACCTTCAGTGGGATATTGAGGCTTTGAAAGCCGAAGGGCTGAACAAACAGCAAGTACTCGCAGTTGTTGCAAAAATTGTAGATGACACTTTCGCCACTCAGAATGAGAGCAGTCTGAATCAAGGGGCAATCCGGGAGAAGGGCCGCTGTACCAGGAATGTTCCTTTCAGCTCTAACCCCTTGCTCGGAAGAGATCAGTAAACCCAGTCAGCGCCTACCAATCCCTTTGCTGGTGCATCCAGCAAAACTCCACAAACCTCAAAATACCCACCTCGAGGCCAAAGGGTGTTCGCACCATTGTACATGTCTTTATCAGCGGCCTTGAGGGTCCTGATTAGAGAGGGGGATCTGAAACCCCTGGAGCCGCGACCACTGCCAGATAGACTTCCTTCCTCCCATGATTCGACCAAGTACTGTGCCTTTCATCAACAAGTCGGCCATGTCACTGATGGTTGTTTCCGTCTTCGCCACGAAATACAAGATCTGATTGACAATAAGGTCATCGTCGCACCAACTCAACAAAGTCTATCGTTATTGGATCAGTGAACCTAGGGGATAATGCGGTGCGATCGGGGGATGAACCACCTGTGGGCGGCACTCAGTTTACTTCAGATGTGGCGTTTGGCATGCACAATTCTGAGCAATGTGCGAACACTAGTTTTTGTACTTTCTGACTTGGGTATTGGGTCAATTTTGTTGTTTTGTATATGGTCAGTCTTTTTGTACTAAGTCAGTCAGGTCTGTCTTGTTGTATCGAGTCAGTCCTGTTTTGTTAGAGTCAGGTGATTCCGGGGGTGTTACCTCGGGCATCACTATTTTGTTTTGTGTTTGTCTTTTCGCTTTCTTTTGAGTCTGTTTCTGCCATGGAGCCAGTCACACCAACAGTTATGAATGAAACAGCAGTGGTGTTTCATGCTTTTGTGCTTGCTTCTGCCTTGTGCCAGTTGTGCCAGAAAGTTTGAATGAAACGGTAGTACTTTTTGCCTACTCTTCTGCACCCCAAAATCATTGCATTGACCTAAGTTTTTCAAAACTTTTTGAACACTGCGGTGAAAACGAAGAGTAAGGAATTCCTTGGGTTTTGCAAAATTTGATCATTTGAGAGAAAGAGAGGCATGCTAAGCCTTTAATGGTCGAGATCATGCTTGACTAATGTGAGTACTGAGAAGGACCCTGGCTTAATCCAGATTGGTTCTACACTGTCTTCAGCGCGAGCGATTTGTCGCTTTCTTAAAAGATTTCAAAAACTGTTTTGCGCGATCTTGCGAAGACCTGTGTGGAATCACTCTTGAGATTGTGCAGCTTAGGATCGCTCTCAGCCTTGAGATTCGACCCCTCACTTTCAAACCTTGAACCTGAGTTCAGAACGTTCAACGGTCAACCACAACGTGAGGCCTGTGTGGCCATTTTGAAGCAGCCCTCGAACAAGAGGCACCAAAGTCAGATCAAGAAGATCAGATCAAAGGAAGCTTGCGAAGCTAAAACAAAAGCACCCCTCGAACTAGGGGCAAAAATTTCCGATATGCTCCAAGAGCCAAAGATGGATCCTTCAGTAAATCAATGCAACGGCCACTCTCCTGGATACGGATGGCTGCAAAACCCTAAAACCATTTGGCATGGACTTGTTACACTTTTACCCTGTGAGAGGCTCGCTGGGCCAAAAACTCGGAAGGGCGACCCAGGCAAAAGTTAGAGCAAGAGAAAAGAACAAAAAAAAAGGAAAAGAAAATAACAACAAGAATAAAAGAAAAAAAGAGAAAAGAAAAAAAAATAAAAAAAAAAAAGAAAAAGAAAAAAAAAAGAATGAAAAAGAATGAAAAGATACAAAAATTGAAAGAAAAGAAAAACAGAGCTCGCAAGGTTGAAAACCCGGAAGGGCGGCCTTGGCAAAAGTTAGAGCGCAAAAGGAGAGGTTAAATACCCGAGTGTACCTTAACCCCGAACTACGTGAGGCTTGATTCCCATCTTTGGGATACGTAGGCAACTTCATTCTGAAGTCCAGCCGTAAAATACTTCAAATTCGATCATGTCCATGTAATGGTTCTGATAATCTTTGCCTTCTTTGTATCCGAGAGTTCGGTTGCAATCATCGCTTCGAGGACTGATTATAATGCGCTGCGGTGCCATTCACACAAGGGGCAACTTTCCGTTGCCATTCAATGCGCTGCGGTGCCATTCACACAAGGGGCAACTTTCCGTTGCCATTCAATGCACTGCGGTGCCGTTCAAACAAGGGGCAACTTTCCGTTGCCATGTAGCTCTCTTCGAACAAGGGGGCAATTTTCGTCCAGATCCGAGGTTGTGCATCTCAAGAGTAGGTTCCGTGCTTGTTAAGCATTGGCTGTTTGCAAAAATAGTTTTTGAGAATTTTTACTGAGGTTGATTAATTTTCTCAAAAATTGTTCCATCTTTTTCAAAAACTGGACCATTTCTTGGACCCAAAAAAGGAAAACTTTCAGTGCTCATAGCCTAACTTGCATGATTTTAAATCAGAAAATCGAACAAGTGCGTTAATCTAACTCTCATGTTGGTCAAAACTGTTTTAGTAGAAAGCAAAAACAAAAAATGGTCAACATGATGAACTAGGGGCACAGTTGAGTCAGGTGTTCTGTCTTTTCCCCTTTGTCAAAATACTTGCCAGAAAGGGCACTCTACTTGTCGGAAAGGGCACCGTATTCGCCAGAAAAGGGCACAACAAAGGGCAGAAAACTCTCACATCCTCCAAGCAACGAGATATCAAGCAAAGTGCGAAGCACGAACTAGAATGGGGCAAGATATTCCACTCCTTCATCTGGACAAATCTGATCACGTCCAAACTCCCCAGCAGAGTATCGTCAACCGATGTCAGCTGCAAATTTGTTACACACCCAGTTGTAGCGCAGCCCCTCTATGGGAGAAGCTCACTGTTGTGAACAAGATTGAGAATCTGGTAGAATACCAACGGCAAGAGCCCACAATTTCCAGTTTATCCATTAACCACCCAGGGAAGGGATTGAAAAATGAGAGATTAAAGAATAGAGAGATGTGCGCTGAGAGAAAAAGTGATAAAAGAGCTTTTTCAGAAAAACAGAGCCTGAGGGCCGAGCGATGTGAGAATCACAAATGAGAAAGGGTGGGAAACAATACCTGGGGAAACAGGCTCCATGTGCGCATTTGAGTCTTGTGTTTTATTTTGTCTGTCTCGATTCTTGTTTTGAGTCGCTTCGAGTGTTACTCGATGTGTTTAGGTTGTTTACCTTTGTTTTTCCCTTGTCGAGTCGTTTTGGCTGTGGCCAGTCGTCGGCTCAACACCCAGTTAAGAACTCATTTCTCAATTTCCAAAAAATCATCTTGTGCTCAGAGTGCTGTGCCATTCTTCACATTTGTGCAAAACAGTATTTGTTCTTTCATAAAACTGCAGGGTCCACCCTCGATGAGTGTGAACAGTAGAACGAGGACCTATCTGAAGCTATGTAGGTTCCAGACTGCAAAGCAAAAGAAAAAAAGGAAAATTTGGAGCATCTTAGGGTGTTCCAGCTTTGGCAAGATCCGAGACTGCATTTCAGGTGCACCTTCCCAGACCTCGCCATTTCTCTGGAGTATGAGTGTATCTCGACCCCAAGTGTAAGCCTGCTTCAAGTCAGAATGGCAATTAAAGCAGCAGCAGATGTTATCTCTTGCCAACATAAACAGGGTGTGCCCTTTTTAAGCCGAGTGTGTTACAAAGTCCTCCGAAAGGTAAATCGGAGGCACCAGAGTACATGTTTGATGCACCTCATTTGCATAGAACATGCATTCACTCGCACTGTTTTGTGCACTTACACTTTGTATCTCACTAGCACTGTCTTGTGCATCTTGTGGTTGTATCTCACTCGCACTATTTTGTGCATTGCATATCACTCGCGCTGTTTAGCGTATCGCACTGTCTTGTGCATTTCAAAATCAGTCGCGCTGTTTAGCGTATCGCACTATTTTGTGCATTGCATGTCAATCGCGCTGTTTAGCATATCGCACTGTCTTGTGCATTTTAAAATCAATCGCGCTGTTTAGCGTATCGTACTATTTTTGTGCATTGCATATCAATCGCGCTGTTTAGCGTATCGCACTGTCTTGTGCATTTCAACTCACTCGCGCTTTCTTGCGCATCGCACTATTTTGTGCAGTTTAATCAATCGCCCTGTTTAGCGTATCGCACTATTTTGTGCATTACATATCAATCGCACTGTTTAGCGTCTCACACTGTCTTGTGCATTTCAAAATCACTTGCGCTGCTTAGCATATCGCACTGTCTTGTGCATTTCAAAATCAATCGCGCTGTTTAGCGTATCGCACTATTTTATGCATTGCATATCAATCGCGTTGTTTAGCGTATCGCACTGTCTTGTGCATTTCAAATCACTCGCGCTTTCTTGCGCATCGCACTATTTTGTGCAGTTTATCACTCGCGCCGTCTTGCGCATCGCACTATCTTGTGCATTTCATTACATTCTCTCTCTCATCTTGCATAGAAAATGATTGTAGCATTTGTCAGTTCATTGCGTCGTTGCATTTTGCATGCATCCTATCGCGCTATCTTGCGCACCTCACTTGTACTTGTTAGTACATTGCATTGTTTTGAATACAAACCGGCTTCATGTAGCGTATAAGTCTAATTGTCAAAGTCTTCTTTCATATCATTTGCATCCTGCCCCTGAACTACGCTGGTTTGATTCCTTGCAAAGGGATACGTAGGCAGCCTGCGGGCACAACCATTCATTCATTTGTATTTTGTTTGTTTGTCCAAGTCTTCGGCCTTGTCAAAAATAGGTCATCTCTGGGCTTTGACATTCACTCCCGTCATTCTTATGACTTCTGAGTTCTGTCAAAGAGGGGCAACTGTAGACACCCCAATTTTGACACCCATAAGACTTGGGCGTTACTGATGTTTTACTTGGTGGAGAAAGGTTTGCAGGGCAAATGTTCAGTTTCTTCGGCAAGGAGAGAGGCAAATCCTTCAAAGCACTTTGTTTAGGGGTTTGGAGTTGAAGAAGAGAGGAAAGGAGAGGAGAAAACTAGTTTGGGAGAAGTTCGGCATGAATCCGGGTAGAAGCGAGTCGAGCAGCCCTCGCTGAATCGGGCTTATCTGTTTGTACACTTGGATTTTAGCTATGGGGCCACCACCGTCGGAAAGCTTACTTCCGGGGCTTCATTTTGCACTCAAGAATCTCTTAAAGCCAAGTCCGGGTGGGGGAGATATGAGCAGCCGAAGTTGGGCATCATCCCGGTTGGATTGAATCTGCGCGGCTTCACCAAAATGGGCATAACCTTTTCCACAGGAGGAATTTTAATCCAAGGTTTGCGCCATTGGAAAGCTAACTTCCGGGGCTTCAATCTGGACATCCACCGGCACTTTTTGACCTCATCAGCCACCCATCGGCACTCCATTTATCCGACCGGCCAGTATAAATTGCAGGTCGGCAATATATTGTGCCGACCGGCCATTTATTTTGCCGATGACCTCCTTTCATGGCCGATTTGACCCTTTTTCATCCCTCAAGCATGGTGCATGCCAGCTGTGCCAACTGGAGTGCACAGACCCGTCCCCCCATGCACATGTGTGGCTATTTTGCACCTTTGACCACCTTTGACCCCTCTTTTTGCACCTTTTGCTCAAGGCTTCTTGAGGAAGCTTTGATCCCTTGTCTTGGCTTCCTCAAGAAGCTTGCACCCCCAGCTTGGCTTCCTTAATAAGCCTTGCCCCCTTTGCCCCCCTTGACCCTTTCTTTTTAGCTTGTCTTATAAGCTTCAAGCCCTTCCCTTTGCCTATATAAGAAAGCCTCCTTCTCCATTGTTTTGGTTCAGCAAAATCAGACCTAATACATACATATAACATATATATCACCCTCTCTCTCTATATCTCCCTCTCTCTCTCTCTACATTTGGGTGTGTTAGAGTGTTCAAAGTCCATTATCCTTGGCCATTTACACTACAACCCATACCCCCACCCTTCCATCCTCCATTCCAGCAGCTAGAGGCTGTTCTCCAGAGCTTAGGAGTGCTGCATTTTGGTCCAAGAAGCTACCAAAGTTTGGTCTTCAAGGGTGAGTACCATTCCCACTCTTTTGAGCTTATTCTTGTATCATTTTTCTAGCTATTTTGCTTGCTGTTTTGAGCTCCGACCAAAACTGAAAGTACCCTTTATTTGAGCTCTATTTCATGATTCATTAAGGGAATTTTGTCATTTGAGGTCCCCATCTTGCACTTCCTTCTTTATCTCTCCTTTAGGCCCTAATCTTGCATGTTATTTTTGGCCTATGTGTAATCTGTTTTGGGGCATGTCATAAACTGTAAGTGAGCTTGTTTTGAGCCCTTCTTCAACATTGAAGAAGGGTTCATCACTGTTTAGATACCCCATGTGCTACTTTCTTTGAAATCCATGTTTTTGCCTCATTTTGCATGTTTTTTTAGCCTATTTTTCTTCTGTTTTTGGACCTTGGTCCGAACTGAAAGTGGCCATATTTTGACCCCCTTGTCATGTTTCATTAAGGGTCTTTGGCTGTTTGATGAATGTTTTGTATACTTTGTGTTTTGACCTCTTTTGGGCCCTACCTTGCATGGCATTTTGAGCATACTTGTATATTGTTTTGGGGGTTGTCATAAACTGTAAGTAGTCATTTTTTTTGGTCCCTCTTCAGTGTTGTAGAAGAGTCTTTTTCTGTTTGGGCTTTGCATCTACCACTTGCTTCATTGCCTCCCTTGCGGAGCCATTTTTGTATGATAATTTAGTCCCACTTGTGCTTACTGTTTGGCCATGCTTTGAACTGTAAAAATGCTTATTTTGGGGCTACCTTGCTTCTGCATTTTCATTCCATGTACCAATTATGCATGCTTTGTATAGCTGTAAGCCATTTCATGTACCTAGTTTTGTATTTCGGGAGAAATTCCATGCATTGGGTGTCATTTCGCCTTGTTTCGGGGCTGTTTTGCCCCTCATTTTGCTACTGATTTTCACATGTTTGCATATCATATTCCTTGTCTTTGCCATGTCTCATTAGAGTGGCATTTCGGTGCCTGAGGGTCGGTCCTCGATTTGCGTGCACGCGTGCACGCATTTCGAGTTGTCTTGTTTTCATCTAATGGCCACTGATGTAGGTGTGGCTGAGGTCCACTCACATCGGTGTAAGTCCATTTTGCATTGTGTATGCCATGTTTCAATGCGTTGTGCATGTTATGTTGTTAGCATTGTGTGTGCCATGTAGTTATATTGCATGTTTGTATGTTTGCTTGCATGCTTAGGTCGCATGTGCATTGTTGTGCATTGCCTCACCTCTTGACCAACCATGATTGAGGTTGGGTCTCTTGTATGTTTTGTGTGCATTGCATTTGACATTGAAATGCATAATTGACTCTTTGGCCATCATGCATCGAAACGCATGATTGGTGGCCCGAGGGTCAAGGGCCATGCTCCCTTGAGTCCATTACATGATTGGGAGAGCGGCCATGCATACACTTGCTTGAAATTCCATGCCATACACTGTCTGTTCTTGTTGCTGTGAAAAAACCAGATTCTGCAGGAACTTTCTGCCGACCGGCAGTGTTCAGTGCCGATCGGCAATCCTTCCCGGGCCGGTAGCTTCATCAGCAGCCGATGGATATTTTCAATGGCCGGTGGACATTTCCTTCAGCCGATGGTGTTCCACAGTGTTCAGGGGACCTATCCCAGAACTTTGGCAATTTTCAGAGAAGCAGGGCAGTGTAAATAGAGGCAGCAGTGGTATGGTACGGACTTTCCGGGCGAGACGGGTTCGAGCATGCATCATTCGCGCATCCCGAGGCAGGGGCTGTGGCCACCTTTCTTTTTTGCATTCATTCTGTTAGTTAATTAGAAATTCTGTAATAATTAATGTGTTTATTATTCGGACTGTAATATTTATTCGGACCCTCTGCGCGAGGGCAATGTTGTAATAAGTGTGGGTGAGTGTGTGTATGTCTTCCAACCCCACGTCTTTCTTCCCTTTTATTTACTTGCTTATGATGGTAGATTAGGGCATGTTTCAATTAGCATGCAGTATGATAGCATGTTTGCATTCACACATTTGCCTTACATGCACCGGGCTCGGCGCATCATTCTAACTGCATTTGTATTTCAATTCCAAATTGAATACGTGTCAGATGTAGCATTTCACATGTCATTGTAGATTAGCCGAGCCTATCTTAGTTGCATCTTGCATGTGTTGCATTAGCCATCTTAACATGAACTAGGATCATGCACATGATTATTAACTAGTTTTTGTTTGGGCTCGGAGTACTCGGTAAGCATTTATGCTTTAGCATACCACATGCGTGTGAGTGTTGCCATAACAGCATGATTACCATGAGGCTAAAAGTGGGCAACCAGGTAAGTTCTGTTTTCCTCCATGCATGTGCATGTCCTTGTTGCATTGCCTTTTAAATAATCCAAGTGAAATGCTCTCTCTATGCAAAATTGTATGTTTTGAATGTTTTTATGAGTATTGCTTGTTTTAGTTTGGGTTCATTGACATAAGTTATCAAAAATACTCTTTTCATTTGAAAACCTTCATTTTTGAAAAATATGTTCCCAATTTAAAGGATTTTGGTTCTGAATTTGAATTCTTATCTTGGTGATCAATTTAAAATGATTGTTGTAGCACTTGTACCCTTTAAAGCTTTTTGGAAGTGCATTTGAATCCTTTATTTTATTTTGGGAATCTTTGGTGTTGTTGTATCTTGGTTTTGGAGGAGTGCAAATCGATTTAAACTTATTGGGATTGTTCGTTGACGCTTGTTTACGTTGAGATGTTGTTTGGAAACCTAGAAATCTTGTTCTAGGGTTGACACCAATCTGGATGGTGTCGACATGTAGACGTCCCTGAACGTCCCAGGAGGGAAATACCATTTTGTTCATATGGGCTTACTACAGTTCAGGACTCAAATGTCATGGTCCTGTATCTAATCTCGTAGAGTGCAATGCAAGACTGATGAATCATCAAAGAGTCCAAATCCGGCAAATCGTTCTTGAAAACAGATTTTTTGAAAGAAGTGCCAAACATGGACTGCTTTGCCAGATACAGAGTCGGCACCTAAATATTTTATTTTCGGGGAAATTTAGAAAACCCTGACTCGTTGCCTAAGGCCACGTGTCCGTCATCACCAAAGTTGCCTCGGCTCGGGAACTTGGGTACGATTGGGGAAGGTCACTTCGTGAGCACCCCCGCTCGCCCGATCAAAGATCGACCTCTACTAACCATGTTATCAAGTTTTGAAAATATTATGCGTTCTTATTCCGGTTATTAGCCTAGAATTACTATGTGATGCGCATAGCAAACAAGTATAGACTGGGTTGCCTGAATTGGAGCAAAACATCTCAGGTTTGTTTTAAAAACGGTTTGCTACTCGCAAGTAGGCTAAAATGCAGATTTTGCCACGCTCGGGTGGGCTTTAGAAAACATGGTTTTGCCACTATCTAGTGGGTTTAAAACTCACAGTCAATGCATTATTCCAATTCAGATAACCCAACCTTCACCCACAGGCACTCAGGCAGGTATATCACATAAGCAAATAGCCTCATGGTAAGCATGCTATCATGGCAGTCACTCACACGCATGCAAGGATGCTAAAGCATAAAACTTACCGAGTACTCCAAGCCAAAACAGAAACTGATTAGAAATCATGCATGAATCCTAACTATGCTGGAATGCCTAATGCAACACATGCAAAATGCTACAAAAATAGGCTCGGCTATTCTACAATAGCATATGAAATGCTACAACTAACACGTATTCAACTCGGAATTAAAATACAATGCAGTTAGTATGATGCGCCGAGCTCAGTGCATGCAAGACAGATGAATGAATGCAAACATGCGAGCATAAGTATGCTAATTGAAACATGCCTTAATCTGACCATCATAAGCTGATAAATAAAAGGGAGAAAGACGTGGGGTTGGAAGACATACATCACACACACGCACACTTATTACAACATGGCCCCCCCTCGAGGGGTCCGAATAAATAATACAGTTCAAATAAATAACAACTACAGCTAATTATTACACAACATTAACTAATTAACAAACTAGCTAAGTAAGCATGTAAACTACATGAGTGTGACTGCCTCAGCTTTGTTTTGGGTGATGATGGATGCATGCATGCTCGAGTCGCCTCGTCGGGAAATTCCATCACGATGCCTCGTCTCGCCTTTGTTTGCAACTATTTTAGAAATTTGCACAAGGCTCCAAGAGGCTGAAACTCCACCCTGGGAAGGCTGCTGACCAGATATTGGCTTAGGAGACACCTGTCGACCACCCTTTGTGGTGGAAACCAAAAAAGGTGGTCGGCCTGCCAGGAAACCTGGTCGGCCGACCACTTTCTGCCCCTGGATTCTGGTTTTTCTGCAACAAAGGCAAGAGAGAGAGAATGCGATGTATTTTCAACAAATGTGTGCATAACCACTCTCCTTGTCATTGCATGAGCTCTAAGGAGTGTAGTCCTCGATCCTCGTGCCACCAATCACGCATCCTGATGCATGATGGCCGAGAAGTCGAATTGCACTACTTAGTATGGAATGAATGCACATATAAGCAAGTAAGCCCAACAACTCTATCATGGACAGTCAAGAGTGTTGGCAACCGAGAATCGAGGCACGTTTCGTCACTTGGAGTACGAAATGTCCCTCGTTTCCCCTGTTTGGAATAAACCCTACTCCAAACACAATGCAACAAATAAGGATGGCATGACATGCACAAATGCAACTAGCATGCAATCCTAATGCAATGCGACCTAATCATACAAACATGCAAGGATGAGATGCAAACATGCTACTAGCATACATAATGCTATGAACCATATGGCATACACAATGCGACTAACAACCTAGCATACGCAATGCAAGGAAATGAAATGGCATATACAATGCCTAAAACAACGTAACATGCACAACACATTGTAACATGGCATACACAATGCACGATGGACTTATACCAAAATGGAGAGGCCTCAACCGTGCCCAAATCAGTGGCCATATGATGGAAATGAGACGACTGAAACACATGCAAGCATGCACGGATGCAAAGGACCGATCCTAAGGCACAACATGCAACTCTAACTAAGCATGGCAAAGGATGAAATATGGCATAGAATGGCACATGATACAGCTCTGAAATGACATAAAAGATGGTCCCAAAACATGCAAATATGTCACCCAATGCATGCTAGATGGCCCGGGTACCGAAACTAGTGAAGTGCATTACACTAGAGGTACCCAAAGCAATGCACAAATGGCAAAACCAACCCCAAACAGACCCTAGGTAGATCTGAAACAGTGGAGAAATGGCCTAAAATGATGGTTCGGAATGCAAAGAAATGGAGCTCATTCAATGGTCGGTAAATGAGGCCTACAAGCCCGACTCTGGAACACATTTAAAGAGTACAAAACATGGCAATATGGCATTCAAACCAGCTCTGAAATATGATGTATAATGGGCCTAAAACATGAACACACCTTAGTATATGCATGGAATGAACCTCAAAACTCAAAGTTAAGCATGGGTATTGAACTACAAGTATGCAAAACAGACATCATTCAATCATGAGACCCAAAAAAAGAGCTAGGGCAGTCTAAAATACACACAATATCAGTTTAAGGCATGGCCAAAAAGTGCTAACATGAAGGGTCAACAAAGCATGCGAAGTATGCTAGTGAACCATGATTTACACTACATGTATATGAAGCTCATGAGGGCTCACCAAACCAACCAAAAACAGAAGTATTTCATGCCAAAATATGCCCAAATAACCACTGAAACTCAGTCAACACATGCAAGAATGAAGTGCTCCTTTGAAAGGCCATGCAAGAGGTTATTCTACACATGTATGATGGACACACAAAATGGAAAAACCACCTCTGGAAAAAGGTTATGAGGGTCCTAAAACCCACCAAAAAGGCCCTGGAATTAGTCTAGGAAGCATGCAAGTGAAAACCCCTTTGAAAGGCCTTGAATAGGATTGTTCTACACATGCATAATAGACATTCAAAATGGCCAAAAGGGCTCTAGAAAGAGCTTATGAAGACCTTAAAACTCACCAAGTAGGACCTAAAACATGACTTCAAAACATGCAAATAAGGGGCCCTTTGGAAGGCCAATAAAGCTAGTAAAGAGAACAAGGGGTGAGAGGGTCACGCCTCTATGATTTTGAAGCTCAAAGACACATGTTAGCCACTGAAAATCCACTGGATTTTAGTGGCTAAAAGGCCAAACCAAGGCCAATGCAAATGCTCAAATGCATAGCTCAAAACATGAGGAAATGAAGCATGGAAGGGGGTAGATGACCCCCAACAGAAAAATGACCTTAAGCAAACATGTTTATAAGCTCAAAAGAATTTTTTTTTCATTTTATGTCAAAATCCAAAAATGCTTTCAAATAGGGCTAAGATATGAAGAAAAATAATGTAAAAAAAAAAAAGGGAAATAGAGGCTTACCCTTGTAGAGCCGATCCTCAGCAACTTCTGGACCAAGGTAATGAGCCTTCAACCTCTGCAAATCAGTTCCAAGGTGCTTGGATGGATGGTGGAGGTGTTGTGCTAGGAGGTGTAGTGTAATGGGTGCAAGAATAATGGGGTTTGGAGCTTGAAGAAGAGAGCTATGGAGGGAGAAGTGTATAAGCCTCAGCTAAAAATTTCTAACCCTTGCAAAAGGAGAAAAGACCGTCTCTTATAGAGGACAAAGGGCCAAGGCTTCTCTAAGAAGCTTTTACAAAGGGTCAAAGCTTCTAAAAGAAGCTAAACCAAAGGGGTCAAGCTTCATAAGGAAGCTAGACCAAAGGGGTCATGCTTCCTCAAGAAGCTTGACAAAAGGTCAAGCTTCTCTTAGAAGCTAAGCGAAAAGGGACCAAATCTTCCTTAAGAAGACAAACAAGAGGGTTAAATCTCGAAGGATGGGGCAAATGCCTCCCAGCTGGCACAGCTGTATTGCACTCAAGGAGACAAAAAAGGCGAAGGCTGGCCGACCAGTTCAAGTGGTCAGCCGACCAGGGGTCAAAAGGGTCAGATTGAAAAGGTGGTCGGCCATACCAGATTGGTGGCCTCCCAGGTGAATGCAACACAATGGTGGTATGGGAAACCAGAAATTATGGCTCAAAAGTGAGGGAGACCAAGGGGTCAAAAGGATCAAGCCCCAAAGGTGGTTGGCCATACCAAATAGGTGGCCTCCCAGATGAATGCAACACAATGGTGGTATGGGAAACCAGAAATTATGGCCCAAAAGTGAGGGAGACCAGTTTCCCGACAAGAAAACTGGTTGGAGGAGAGAGAAAAGTTGTCTCTAAGGAGAAAGCTGGTTTCCAAGGGGAAAAGGTGGTCTCCCACCCTTGTAGCACCTTCCTAACAATGAAAATAGGGTCCGTGCTAAAAATGAACCCACACCGATGCAAAACGAGGGTTCGGTGGTCAAAACGCGCAGCCGGGTACCTCGAAAACAGACTATCAAGCACTGGAAGTGGCGTACGACCACAAAGGTGGTCTCCTGGGCCACAGTATCCCTCTAGGGAGAGGAAAATAGGTGTGTGCCAAAAACTGGAGCAAATGGAGGTAGTTAAGCGGTCCCGAACCGAAGCGCGCGGCCGACGGTTCCGAAAATCGAAAACTGGTCTCCAAATGGGAAAAATGGCCTACGACCACGAAACGTAGCCTACGGCCACTGAGAGATGGTCTACGAGACCTCTCCCTCCCTTCGGGAAGAGAAAACAGAACCTAGTTTGCAAACCGAGGCAAAGCACAAAAGAGCCCCGAAGTCCGGAGGCAAGGCTCTCAGCCGAGACTCCGAAACCTCAGAATGAGCACAATATGCATCATCACTAAGTGCTCAATTGGTGACGTCTGAGTCTTAAGGTCGGTCAAAAATGGGGTGTCTACACGACACTTGTCTTTTGTTGTTGGCCTCAAGGGTTGACACTAGTTTGGGAAGGGTTGACCCTTATCTATTGCAAAATCTGGGGTTTGCGTGATGAAATTTAGTGTCGACACCAGTCTGGGAGGTGTCTACACCTTGTTCTCTGCACACAATAGTGTCTCAGCTTTTCTTCCTAAAGGTCGACACCTCTGTCGGAAGGGTCGACACTTGTGTGTAATTTTCAAATTTTTGGTCGGTTTGGGCCCAACTATTTGGGGTTTTTTAACTTGTTCTTTTCATTTTACTTTGGAGATATTGTTTTATTAGTGCCTGGCCACTATAAATAGGCTCCAAACACTTATTCATTTCACTTTTCCTCTTTTATTTTCTCGCTCTGCATTGTGAGTTTCTCTTCTCTCTCTCTAAACTCAAATTGTTTCACTTAGATCTCTAGATTTACTTACCTAGAGTGATCTTTTCACTTTGGTCCTTTGAGAAAGATTATAGATCTTGTCAAGGGATTTTTTTGTCCGAACAGTTCGTGGTTTCGTCGCCGGTGATTTTTGGGTTGTTTTCTCTTCGCTTCAAGAGGTCAAGGTTTCTAGTTCTCTTTCAGTACCCTCATTCATAGATAGATTTGTGGTATTTTCTTTATATAAATGCAAAGTTCATATTTTTATGCATATTGTGATTAATCATGAGATTGGGGGTAAGTTGAAGAGTTGGGGTTTACTTGTTGGGCTATGGTCTTGGGTCATGAGTTTGGGTGTAAAAGCAATAGAAGGGTTGGAATAAAATGTATCTTGTGAATTGCTTTAATTTCTCTTAAAAATCCTAGTTTGGTCCATGAAGATAGATGATGATTTTGCTTAAATTGAAAGTAGTATCATGAAATTGAGGCGTCAAATTACACACGTAAAAGTTTAATTGAAATTTTAGAGAGTTTGAAAATTTATGTAAAAGTTGCGATTGAACTATTAATGTTGATTTTTTAAATTATGTCATAATATGAAACTAAACTTGGGGGAAAGAAATTACTAATGGTATAGATGATATGAGCTCTATGATGAAATGATGATGTGGAGGTTTAAGAGTTTGTATTGAATGGTATTGAATTGAGTTGTGATTGAATTGTGCTAAGTTGTTGAATTTTGTTGTGTTACGTTGAATTGTATTGAATTATGTTATATTGTGTTGAGTTTGGTTGAGTTGTGTTGTGTTATGTTGCAATTTGTACCCGCGCGGAGAGTCAAAAAGAAAAAGAGGAAAATGTCTTTCGGAGCTCACGTCCATCCGTAAAAGAGCTGGTAAATGCGGGGTGATTTTGAATTAAAGGTGTCCAAATGCCCTGTCTAGGCTTATCACTGGACAAATGTGGGAAAAATATTTTTGGGTGTCCACACAGTCCCGCCGTATAATAGCTGGCAAAAGTGAAAAAATGATTTTTGGGTGTCGCCACGGTCCCGCTGTATAATAGCCAGCAAAAGTGGAAAAGCGAATGATTTTAAAAATGTTTTGGGTGCCCACGTCCTACCGTATAATAGCCAGTAAATGTGGGGGATGGTTTTAAAGTTGAAAATGTTTTTGGGGGTCAATGTCATGCCATATGATAGCCGATACATGTGGAAAAACATGTTTTTTGGAAAACATATGGTTTTTGAGAAAATGGTTCTTGGGAGTTCACTTTCCACCGTGTAATAGCCGGCAAAAGGTCGAAAGTGTTATGAATTGGGTGCCCACTATCCCGCCATATCAAGTCGACAAAAGGTGGAATATGTTGTGAAATGCGTTGAATCGGTAATGCTATGTGTGGCTTGTGATGAACTTATAAAATTACAATTTGAAGTGTAATTTGGTATGGAAAGGGAAATGCGTACAAAAATTATTTGAAAAGAATAGATAAGGAAATAGTAACTAGATAAGGGATTGGTGATACTGAACTCACCGGGTTGTATGTAACTATAGGGAAAGATTAAGAGTTTTGTTTTGTAATTAATGGATAAATTGAATTAAAAGGGTTTATTATCCTTGTGATATGATGAATTATAATTGATAATGCAAGTGTGGATATGATGTAGTTGTTAGACAAGTAAGAGTTAAGTGTAGGAGAATTGTTATTGAATATAAAGGAGATTTGGATTTATACATTAAGGAGTTACAACAAATATGAATAGACAGGTGGGAATGGAGTGTGTGAGGGTTATTTTTGAGTATTAAGGGAACTTGAACTTGAAGTTACGGAGTTTTAATAAATGTAATTAGCAAAAAGGGAAAATGAAAATAAAAAGAGGAATATTAAAATGGAAATTAAATGAAGAACATTTTAGAATTGGTTAATAAATTTAAAATGATATTGTTCCCTAAACATATTTGTTTTCAAAAAGGATTTATGGTTTTCTGATGATAAGGGTTAATTTTCATGGCTGAAGGTTTTCCTTAAATGCTCAAATAAATTTTAAGAAAAAGATACTCTATGTATAATATTTTGAACTTACAAAATGTCACCTTACTATATGGTATCACCTTGCATGCATGATCATATCTATCTACGTGATCGTTATTTTAGAACTATGAGATCCCTACCGGGAAATTGTACTCATCCCTTGTTGTTTCATTTTTTTTTACAGGAAGAGAATACAGATTTATTGATTGGGGAGTTAAGAAGTCCATGAGTCTCTTTTGTGTAATTTCGTTGTTGATGTAAAGGAAATAAATATTGTATATTGATAATTGTAATTATTTAATTGTACCCTGCAGCGGAAGTTGGCATGTATTATTGTTATTGTTGCATTCATTGCAAGAGAGAACATGTGTTATGATGTTTGTATTACTCAAGGGTAATAGATATTTGTTTTTTTTAAAAAATGGACCTAAATTAAAGGCTTTTGGTAATGTTTCTGAATAATTAAAATTTGGGGCGTGACAATTGCCTTTCCAAAATAAGTACAAATCCACAAGAAAATATATGATCAAAGAATAACTTCAAAAAAATAAAAATAAATAAAAAAAAATTTCCAACTTAATTAGAGCCTTGGAGATTATGGAAGGTGTTTGATTGAATAAGTCTTTGTGGAAGGTGTTTTATGAAAAATTGGTAGATGAAGAAATGATGACCCAGTCTATCATTTTGAATGAAATTCCAATTCTTCTAAAAAAACATTTGATTAGAAGATAATTATTTAATTAGATACTTGGAATCAAATCTAAATCTCTTTGGGAGGAAAGAATTTAAAAAAAAAAATCCTTGTAGAATTTTGAAAATTATGGAAAGTTTTTTATTGAACGAAAATCTTTAAGTTATTGACCTTGGAGGAAATTTTGATTTTGTGGAAAAGTGTTAACAAAGGAGGTGACGACCACGTTTTTCCCCTTGAAATAAAATTTTTTAATTTCCTTACAAGGCATTTGACTAGAAGATAATTATTTGATTAGTCACTTGGAATAAAATATGAGATTCCTTGAAAATTTTTGAAATAAAATGTGAGTAGAGTTTGGAAATTATGGAAAGTGTTATAGTTAAATAAAAATCTTTGGGCTACTGACTTTGGAGGAATCTTATTTCTATTGAAAGAAGGGTAGATAACGAACTGGTGACCAAGTTTGCCATTTTGAATAAAATTATGATTCCTCTGTGAGATATTTAGCTAAGTGATGTTTGTTTGATTGATTCTTTGAAATAAAATCTAAACTCCTCAAAACTTTTAGGGGGAAAAAAGTTCTATTTTGGAAAAATAATTTTGAAAGAAAAAATAGAAATTGTAATTTGATCATATGTTTTTTCAATAAAAATGGGGCATTCTTCTTTGATAAGCAATAAACAATGGAAAGGCGATTGTTTGACTGATCACTCTGGTAAGAACTTCAAAATTCCTTGACCGGGAAACTATCACCTAATTGATGATGATGATGATTTTGAGATCCCATGGTAAATTTTGGATAGGATTCCCAAGCTAGGTGGGTTAGACTCATTTGTTTGTCTAGTACTGAAGATGTAGTTGACGGAAGGCCTGTGATAGTTTCACTCAAGCCACCAGCAAAAAAGATTCGTAAGCCCAAGCCCAAGTTCATTCGAATAGTTTGGTACGATTCTGAGTTAGTGGATACAGAATAGGCTGGCCTGTATTTGTCAACTCTTCCTAGCCCAGAGCACCTTAGGTTTCCGTGTCCAGAACTAGAAATATTGACAGCCTAAGCCCAAGAATTGACTGATTTGATCCATGCACTTCAAAGGTCCGTGGACACCTAAGCCCAAATTTTGAACCAGTTTCAAGCGTAGTCTGCTACATCGCCACCACTACCACCGGAGCCACAACAAGTTCCAAGGGAGGTAACCCAATGAAATCTTCAGCGACTTTGTCACGAGATGGAGTGCTAAAGCATCAAGAATGATCAATCGACTTGATAAGAAAGACCAAGTGAGAACTATTGTAAAAAACATATATCTAGCTCTGCTTGGCATCATGTTTCCTTTGCCCTTATTTGGTTTCCAAGAAATGTTCAACGTTGGGAACCAAATACAAAATGGGATCAACCAAGGTATCATCGAGTAGAAGCCATCGCTCAGCCACAGAAGAAGCCTTTTACTAAAGACATACTAACCACATCTTCTAATTCCAAGCCCACAGAGACACATGCCATAGGAACCCTGTGACAACCCTATCACATATTATTCTTTTAATTCTTTAATTATACATGTGCTTATGTGCTAGGTGTGAATTTGAATGTTGATTATGTGATTAATGTGGTTTTTGACTTCATATCTGTTGATCGTAGAAATATCTGTTATGATTTCTGTTATAATCTAAAAATTGAAGGACCTAAAGGCGTTAGAAACTGAAATTAGTTAGTTTATTGAGATCAACATAATTTTAGAGCCTAATGGGAAGTTCAATTAAAATTTGATTTGAGTTCAGAAATATTAACTTTTGATTAAATTAACATAAACATAATTAATTAACTTAAACCTTAATGAAGGCCTTAAGCTAATCACAAGTATATATAGGTTAAGAGATGAGAGAAATAGCTCATTTTGAGCTCAAGAAATCTATTGGAAACACACTAGAGAGAGAGTGAGAGCAACTTAGAGAGAGAGGGGGGGCTCAACCTTGGAGATTTGGCTAGAAAGCTTGTGAATTGGGAAGAAGAACTAAATATTTTTGCTAGAATTGATGTTATTGAAGACCTTAGGTATATATTTGAACTCTAATTTATGAATTTAAGTTAACAAATATGTGAATTCAAAGAGATTAATGTGATTAAATATAAGAATTGATCTAGGATTGTTAGAATTGAAGCGAATTCACACATGCATGCATAATTTTGTTGAGTTTCATCATTTTTTAAAATGATTTTGTCACCCATGTTCAATTTAGAAGATGAATTATACATGCATGCATGATTCACAAAGCTTTTAAAGTGAATTGCATGTTTTTGAAGCTTTGGAAAAGAGTTTGGAAACAATTGATACATGCATGAAAGTTTAAATTTCAACTTGCTTTAATTATGGAGTTTCAAGCTTTAATTTCCCTAAATTCATAGAATTTTGCGTTAAAGGTTTGTAATTGAGTTTTGAAGTTCAACTCTGTTATGGAAATTCCAGAATTTTGCCTCACTGCTTGAGCAAACAAGGTGTTGCTCCAGCGAAAATAGCATTGTGGGAGCCAAATAAATAGAGGAGTCGGAGGATGTGCGCTCCAAAAATTAGATACTATCCGGCTTCATATTGCGTGACCAGGACGCTGAATACGTGAGTAAAGCCGAATAGACGGAGATCAGTAGCTCCGAATGAAAGAAAGGGGAAAGATCAAAAAGTAGGCCCTGGCCCCGAGGATAAAAAAGAACAGGTATAAATACAGGAACAACGATTATAGAAAGGTATGTAAGAATCACTTCACAAGATTTAGAAAGTAAGCTATCCTGAGTGTCTGAACTAATTTGTCCGTCGGAGTGCTAATTCCGACACCCTCGACCGGAGTGCTTGCATCTTTTCACGTGACTAGCTGAGGATCACTAGCGTCTCCCAGGATCCGAAGAGTATTTCCAAACCACTTCCCCACAAGCATGTATCCAGAAGTTTTGTAGACATTTGCAGTTGGCTCGAGCGACCAAGTCACCACTCCTGTGACCGCCTTTTATTTTGCACCTTAGCCCAAGCGATTATCGAACCTAGATTCGAACCATTCAATACTTTTGCAAACCAAGTGGTCCGCTCGAGCAACCGATGTTTTGCTCGAGCGAAGTGCTCTGTTTCAGCAAATTTTGGAAAAACATACTCTGATCACATGTGCATTCTCATTCCTTTTTGAGTATTCTTAGGCATGAATTGAGCATCCTAAATGAATTAAAGAGTCAAAATGAATAAGTTAGAGAACGACTTGCCTAAACAATGACTTAATGTGTGTACGTTTATGAATTGTGTGGGATTATCTACGAGGATGAGTCAATAACCAAATCACTGTGAGTAATATCTTAGTAAGGATATTTTCTTAATTACTTTGTTTTTTGAATATCCTAATGCAGTAAGTCTTCAAAACTTATGATTTTGCAAGTGTCAATGAGTTTCTATCTGTCCAATTAATATGATATCTATAAATGTGATTGATGTGACATGAATGTGTATGATGGACCCAAGGTCATTTTGTATATTAGAAATGGACCCAAGGCGTTCTGCATATCTGACAATATTAACCCAATGTTGTTTCGATTATTTGATAAATCTAAATATCCGTTATTTGTTGACCTAATGGTCATTGTACAACTGTAATTGATTTGGACCTGAACTCATTCTAATAAGTAAGATCTGTTTCTATTCTGAATCTCTTTTTATGTTGGATCGAGGTCGTTCTGTTATGTATTGGACCCAAGGTCGTTCCATTATGATACGAAATTAACATGTGAATGATTTTAGTTAAGTATTAGAACTCATTTATATAACCTCTTTACTTTGATATTATTCACTAAGCTTTCGCTCACTCCATTATATATATGTATGTAAGTGAGCAACTGGATGTCTAGCCTAGCCTTAGTGAACCTGTGAAGGATACCGAGTTTTTGTGAAGTCTGTAAGAATCTCACGAGCTCGGCTTTTGTTTCTTTTGTGTTTTGTTTTGCTTTTATTGGTCATGCTTGAACCTCTTTTGTTTATAAGAAGTTTAAGTCCTGTAAGATTTCGTGAATAATAATTTTGTGTTCAAGTCTTTGTACTTTCAGTCTGAAATGAATGTTTAAACAAGGTGTGTTGTATGATTGTGAGTTATTAATGTATAAGACATTTTTGTTTATGCCATATATGCACAGCTCATTAGACAAAATTTTATTATTCAGCTTCTGCTTCTGGCCCGGTATAATTAAATATGAATGGATTTTTGTTTGAGGCCATAGGAAATCTTAGGATTACTGGCTGGTTATGATCCAAACCTCTAGGGACGGGTTCGGGTCATGACAAACCCAAGCCATTTTCTACCCTTTTGATAGAACTACCCTAGTGACCCAATCTAACCGCATCTAGAGAACATTTCATCTACTCCACATAAGCTTGTCTAAAGCCATGCAAATCCTCATAGACAAGGGACACATTAAGCCTCTTCGCCTTAGAACTCTCTTAAATCCCTTACCGGCTAGCCATGATCCTATAAAATACTTTGCCTTCCACCAACAAGCCAACCATGAAACCGACCAATTTTCTAGCCTCTATTATGAGATCTAAGATCTTATTGACAACAATGACATAGCATCCCCACAAAAGAAAAATGTAGCCACAAACCCTTTGCCTGAACACCACAAAATCGTACCTCCTCCACCTAATATCAATGCCATACAAACCACCTTAACAACATTCAATCCTAGCCAGTACTTCGCGTCAGCCAACCTACCCAAACCAGTGGTGCCCATACCTAAGGAAATAGAAGTGGATATCATCCAGAAAGAACTACAAGTGAATGAGCCTTACTCGATAGTGTCCTTCTTTGTGCAAATGAAAGCACTAATCATAATGGAAGAAGAGCTGAACTAACCAGGGCTGCGAAAATAAGGTGAAGATTTCACCAAAGATGAATGGTTGGACTTCATGTTTAGAAAAATGGAATCGGCAAAGGAGGTATGAGTAATCTCCGCAACAAGTGAGCGAAGCCACTCTAGGGAGTCATATGATCCTAGCAAGTACGTCGTATCTTCTAATGGCCCCAAACCAAAAAGTGTACTCCTTGAATCATGGACGTCGACTTCTTAGGGGTGGACTTCATCAAAAAGAACCTTTCTACTCTCAATGAGTCTAGCATTTCGGACCAGCCCAACGATTTTGATGGTTTCCAACATGTGAAAAACCATGGATGGGGAAGTGAGTTTAAAGAAGAAGAAAATAATGATGAAAGACGAAAAGTGAAAAGAAAAAAATGGAAAAAAATGCTAAAACTTACCCAGAGTTAGAAGAGTGGAAGTAACTAACATCATAACGTCTATTTGGAGCGCTTGGAAAAAGAGAATGCCAACTCTTGACTGCCATAATGAAAAAGAAATCCTAAAACAGAGAGATGCTGGGCTGGCTGAATGTAGACACCCCATTTTTGACCGTCCTCAAGACTTGGACGTCACCGTTTGAACACCCGGTGATCATCCATGATTGTGTTCGTTTGGAGTTCCCGGAGGCCTCGGCTATGCGCTTTACCTCAGGATCTCCGGACTCGACTCTGTAATGTCTGGTTTTGCACCAAACACTTGTGTTTTTTCCTTGGAGAGAGGAGAATGGCTTGTTGGCCATCCTCACATTCCACCGGCCTTCCCCTAGCATCACCGGCTGTGTAGGGGTTCGACCGGCCATGGTTTCTTAAAATCAATGGCCGGTCGGCATAATATACTGCCGACCGGCACTTTGTTTTGCCGGTGACATCTTTTGCTGGCCGGTGTGACTCCTTTGCACCCTTGAGGCATGGTGCATGCCAGCTGTACCAGCTGGAATGCACCATCACTCCTCCCCGTGCGGTTTTTGGCTGGTATGAGCCTTTGAACCCCTTGGTTCCTTCTAGAAGGATGAACCCTTGGCTAAGCTTCTTGGAGAAGCTTTGCCAGCTGTTTTAGCTTCTCCAAGAAGCCTAGACTCCTTTGCACCCTTTGCCCCTTTCACTTGGCTTCTTGGAGAAGCCAAGAACCATTTGCTTAGTCTATATATAGAGCCCTCCTCCTCCCTTGTTTAAGGTTGGGAGTTTTAAACCTAAAAACCAGAGCTTATATACATATATCTGCTAGATATATCATCTCTCTCTCTATATCTCTCTCTCTCTCATCCTTAGGGTGTGTTTGGAAGCCCAAAAGTGCATTTTTACCTTACTTTTGCACTAATACACACACCATTACACCTTGCTCCGAGGTTGAGAGGCTTGGGGGGTTGATTCTTGAGTTTTTGGACTGATTTTGATCAAAAGAAGAGGGCTGGACCAATTGTTCTTCAAAGGATCCTCAAGGGTAACCACTTTGCTTTAGTTTCTCCAAACTTGCACTAGTCTTTTACCTATCTTGCTTGCTGATTTAGTTTTTGTGCATAACATAAAAAAGGCTTATATTTTCATGCTTAAAAACTTTCATTAAGGGTCTTTTGTGGTTCGAGTTCAAACTCACCCTCTTAGGCCTTATTTGGCCTTTTTGGTGCTTCCTTTGTGAGGCCTTGTTTGCTTGAGTGTTTTGGTCTTCTCACCACTGAAAACCAGTGGGTTTTCAGTGGTGAGGAAGGTGGTTTGAAGTTTTGTATAGGGGAGGGACACCCCTCTCCCTTCATTGCCTCATTTCCTTGCTTTTTGGCTTAAAGGGCAACATGCATGCTTGATCATTTTTGGCCCCATTTCAGAAGTTTTTTGGGTGTTTTGGGTCATATGTTATCTCTATTTTTGGTCGGATTTGTGCCCTTTTGCATGCTTAACATACTTGCTTTACATTTCCTCTATTTGGCCTAGAAATGCATCATGTGTTTAGGCCATGATCCTTGCATGTGTTAGCCTAGTTTCATGAAGATATTGGCATTATTTCACCATGTTCAAGGTCTGTTGGCCATTTGTTTCAGTCATGCTTGCCATGTTTGGTGTCCTCTCTTTGTATTTTGACTTGTAAGCCTTGAGTATATTGACCTTCAACATGCATAGCTTAGACCATCCTCATGATTTGCCATCATTTAGGGTCACATTTCAGCCCATAAATCATGCTTGCATGCTTGCATATGTGACCTCTTTCATGCTTTGAGGGTGTGCCCTTTTATGCCTAGAAATGAGTTTTGGTGCATGCATTTCATTGGAGCCACCTAAGCTGTCATATTAGGAGGTTTTGGAGTCCATTTTTGCATGTAAAAATTCTGTTTTTACTTGTCTAATTCATGCCATGATTGGTCATATTGGTAGAAGTAAAGTGGCTCATTTTGTGCCTTAGCCTTAGGACCATTGGCTTGCATGTTGGTATGAGAGTTTGTCCATCATTTTGGGCACTTTTTGGCACTGTTTTGAGGTGAACTAAGGTCTGCCCCTTTACCATTTTAAGCCACCATTGCATGCTTGTTTCATGTTTGTTGCATGATTGCTTCATGAGGTGTTGTAACATGATGATCCCATTGCTTAAATTGTCCATATTTGCATTGCATTTGCATCTTGCATGCCTAGCATTGCATACTTGCCATATTAGTTGCATGGCATTTGGCATGCCTTGCATTTTCATCTCATTGTTGTATCTTCGAGTCATGTTTGCATAACATGCATTGCATTACTTGGTTTGGGGTGTCAAACCAAGTGTGAGGGTTAAAGAGCGTTCATACTGTAAGTGATGCAACGTGCCTTAACTCTCGGTCACCGGGGCCTTTGACTTCGACATGATAAGGCCTTAGTCCTCATTTGTGTGTTGCATGCATTCTTACATCAAATGGCAAGCTTGATCTATTGGGCTATCGTGCACCATTGATGGCTCAAGGATCGAGGGCTATGCTTCCCTGAGTTCAACACATGATAGGAAACATGACCATGCTCACATGTGCCTGAAATCCCATGCCATATACTGTCTGTTCTCTGTTACTGTCAAAACTGTCTTCTGCAAGAAGTTTTTGCCGACCGGCAGAATTCAGTGCCGACCGGCCATTGGTTAATGGCCGCTAAATCCAGAAACAGCCGATGGAAATTATGCACTGCCGGTGGGAATTTCTCCCAGCCGGTGGTACTCTGCAGTATGCAACAAACCTGTCCCAACACTTTGGCATTTTTCAGAGAAGTAGGGCAGTGTAAACAGAGACAGCCTTGGTATGGTACGGACTTTCCGGACGAGACGGGTTCGAGCACGCATCACTCGCGCATCCCGAGGCAGGGGGCTGTGGCCACCTTTTTTCCTTTTGCATTCATTATGTTAAGTAAATTAGAAATTCTGTAATAATTTATTTGTTTATTATTCGGACTGTAATATTCATTTGGACCCTCCGAGTGAGGGCAATTATGTAATAAGTGTGTGTGAGTGTGTGTATGTCTTCCAACCTCACGTCTTTCTTCCCTTTTATTTACCTGCTTATGATGGTAGACTAGGGCATTTTTAAAATTAGCATACCTTATGCTATGCATGCGTGCATTCATGCATTCGTATTGCATGCATCAGGCTCGGTATATCACGCTAACTGCATTTGTACTTCAATTCCAAATTGAATACGTGCATCAATTGCTCGCATTTCACATGCCATGCTTAGGTTAGCCGAGCCTACTTTGATTGCATCCTGTATGTGTTACATTAGGCAATTTGACATGAACTAGGACCATGCATGTTGGCTAACTAGTTTATTGTTTTGGCACGGAGTACGATGTAAGTATTTATGCTTTAGCATCCCGCATGCGTGTGAGTGTTACCATGACAGTATGCTTGCCATGCGACTAAATGCTTATGTGATAAATTGTTTGAATGCCTGTGGGTGAAGGTTGGACTGCCTGAGTTGGAAAATTTCATTGAAAATCCGTATTTTAGCCTACTTGCGGGTAGCAAATTCCAAAACATTTTCCAAAATAAACGGATGCGCAGTGCTTATTTCCAAATTAGCCAATCTAGTTTATACTTGTATGCTGTGCGCATCACATAGTAATTCTAGGCTAATAATCGGAATAAGAACATATAACGTTTTCAAAACTGGATATCACGGTTAGTAGAGGCCGGTCTTTAGACTGGGCGAGAGGGGGTGCTCATAGCTGACCTTCCCCAATCATACCCAAGCTCCCGAGCCGAGGCAACTTTGGCAATGACGGACACGTGGCCTTTGGCGCCGAGTCAGGGTTTCCTAAATTCCCCCATTTTAAGATATTTAGGTGGCGACTCTGTATCTGGCAAAACAGTCCATGTTTGGCACTTCTTTTCAAAAAATCTGTTTCTCAAAACGATTTGCTGGATTTGGACCCTTTGGTTCAGATTAAGAACCGTGACAACAAATCGAGTCCGAACTGTAGCGAGGGCCCCACGCGGGCGCGTCTACACTGAGTTTCAGTACACTTTGAAGTTCACAGCTATGCGACACTATAGAAAGAACAAAGAAAAAGAAAACCAACCAGAAATGGATGAAAACTAGTTCATAGGAGCCTTATTCAAAGAAGAGGAGTAAATAAGAAGAGAATGGGCAAAACAATTTGACATGGACTGACTTTGCAACTGGCTTGAGTACTGAGACTAACAACATTAGCTTGGGGAACTTCAATTCTGTGATGTTGTAGAACTAGAAGTATAAGAAGAATATGTCGCCAAGCACATGGTAGATGCAATAACATGCAAACTGACAAACCGGCCTATTGAAAATTGTTTTTTCATGGATTTGGTGGTGAATCTAATAAAATGAGTTAAGTGAGTCAGAAATCTAGCCTATCGGATTCTGACGCATTGGTCTTTTCAAGTAATAAGTTGAGTTTGTTCTTTTGTTTTGTTTTATTCTAATTTGTTTTCTTTTGAGTCAGAGTTAAATGTCAAAACACCCTCTTTTATCAATAATAAAGCTAGTAATTCTGGATACTTCACAATGCCAAAAGTTGATTGTGTTAGTCCTAAGATTTCTTTTAAAATATATATATATATATATATATATTTTTCAAAGCTTAAAAAGATCTTATTGAATAGGAAAAATGAAGATAAGCCGAATTTGAAATGAATGAAATAAGGTCAATAAACTTGGGTAGTGAAGGAAAATCCTTGCTTGGTCTAGATCGAATCCATGCTGTCTTTTTGAATACGAATACTTAGTCACTATTTTAAAAATAATTCAAAAACATAGTTTTGTGAGATCCTATGAGGACATGCCTAGAATCAATCCTAAGACCGTGTAATGCAAAACTTCTTTAGATTTCGTAACCTAATCCATAGCAAGGGTGTTAGGTATCAATCAAATTGGGGCAATTTTATATTTCCTAGTACATAGCAAGGGACATCCTCCCATCACAAACGGCGAAAGGAGCAAAACCAAGGAGCCATCCATGCAAAGGAGAGCCAACTCATAACCCAAGAAGGTCATTCAAGTTAGACAAAACCTTGATAGGAGGAAGCAACTGTTTTAGAAAATCTAAATGGGATGAAAATTTACACAATATATTGACCTTGAGAAAGCTCCCTAAGTCAAAAACCCCAAAAAGTGACCTAAGAAAAATTTAGAGCATGAAAGAAAAAGAAAAATAAATTGAGTTCTAATTTTGGTTTCATTATTTTTTTTTTTAGTTTTGTTCACCAAATCCATGAAATGAGCACAAAAGGCGAAACATTTGAAAGAAATACTTAGATTTTGAAAACAAAAAAAAAAGAAAATTGGAATTTATTTGCATACACTATGAAATTTTGAAATTGTACAAAAGTTTTACAAAATATGGAGCATTCCCCAACGATACAAATGTTTCTAAAAAAAAAAAAAAAAGAAAAAAAAAAGAAAAAGAAAGAAAGAAAAATGCACAAGTAAAAGGCAAAAGGAGCCTAAGGCTATGGTGTATAGACCTAGTTAACCTCCTCAAGGGCGTTTTGAAGCACATTAAGGCAGACCCTCCCCATCTCCAACGTCACCCCCATTACTGCTAGGATCATAATTATCATCTAAATCGCTCCCTCCTATAGCGTGGAATGCAAGGGCACCTCCTGCATGCCCAGATGAGCTAGTATCCTGCAAACAATCAAAAATGACTCAAAACACTCCAGAATCTTAGAATAGTTGGAATCATCATAAAAAGAGATACCTAAATCAGGGCCCGGGCATCCGTAGCAAACTCCCAGATCAGCACCACTATTCTTGCTATCATCCTATAGAAGTCCTCGGCATGGGCACGAGGAACTTGTAAAGAAGGAATCGAAGATTAGTATAAAACTGGGATATGATACAGAGATAGAAATGGTAAAGACAAAAAGATACTTGCTCGACTTCAGTAGGGATATGATAAGGGACTATGGCTAGCTTAGGGAGGGGCGTTGTCGTTGTGCTATGATGCATCATCACTGATACAACAGTAGGCATCACGGGCAAGCCCTCAACTACTCCGGCAGCATCGACACCTCCATCTAGCATGGCACCTTAAACAATAATTGGAACTTGACCTTGAGCAACCAGGAATATAACAAGACCTTCTGTAACTCCTAATTACCGTTACCCCAGCTAGGACCGGACGTATCTAACCACCAGTAGCCCCTCAGTACCAATATTGCCTTAGACAAGAAGAAAATCTTCCTAGTAAACGAATCCTCTGCCCTCATGCTAACAGGAGGAGACGTTGGAATCCATGGTTGGGCCATGCCCAAAGACTGGTGGCAGACCCGCTTAGCCAAGTACCTAGCACAACAGAACGACCCATCCAACATGTGTCGTCATTGGTAACTACCCGGATAGATTGGTACCAAACATTGCCAGCAAAGGGCATAGTTGCCGAAAGATGACACATGATCTGAAAAAGATAGTTCAATAATCAATATATAAGTAAAAAAAATTAGGGCAATCGGAGTATGGATAGATTATAAAGCCTCATGTGGTCATAGGTGATGGTATCGAGCATCTGTCGATATTCACCAATAGTAGAAAGGACAAAGGGATGCTATTGATCCCTATAAGGCCCCAGATACTAGAGAGCTTGAGAAAAGACGTCTGGAGAGATACCTCGTGCCCCAAGGCTCACCTCTAGGAAATACTCGAAGAACCACATCTGTAAGGAAGCACAAGGAATAAATAGTTAAGAAAATAGGCAGCAGGTAGATGGTATGGGTAATATATAGGCAATATGGATAAACATATATACACAAAGAAGGAAGAATAATAAGCAATGTACCTCCCATAGGCTCTAGTGTCTGTCGAGCCTGATATTACAGTTACGCAAGATAATACTAGCATAACTGTACATGGTGGCCAAAGTCACGCCACTCCAATCGTAGTTGTCGATCCAATTCATGTCCACCTTGGCAGCCAAGAAATGAACATGAACCCAATTAGACCTATTCGTGAACAGAACGCTCAATCTAGATATCAATGATCGGTCACCAGAGTCGAAATTGATCTTGGAATCACAAGTATGGAAACAGACCGCTCTTATGAAGTGGAGGAACAACTAGGAAGAACCTTAATGCATCATCCTGGCGGGCAAGATCTGAGGCAAGCAGGATGAAGAGGCTACCAATTGAAAGCCATGACAACGTTGTGAAGTCCTTCCGCGCTATGGTTATGTCGCGGGAGCTTGCAAAAGTGAAAGGAGCCTATGATGTCCCACCATCACTCTATCAAAGCTATGAGGAGATCATAACTAACTCGTGCATCACTCAAGAACTCACATAAAGGCCAGAAACCATATCCATCCACCAGAAGTCTAACAGTCCTAGGAAGGACTAGGTACCACTCTACTACATCAGATGGAGAGCCGAAGCCAAGAACAGAACATGAGTGCTCCCACAAGAAATAACAGAGATGTTTGAATCACTAAGAAAGAGAAATGAAATAAGAATAATGTAAAACGAAGAAATGAAGCCATACCCTGAAGTCGTATGGGACATATGTTGCTCTAGCTCCCGAAGAACCACTAAACGAGGACTATCCCAGTCTAGCTCAGGGAAACACTCTATCGTGGTCGACGAAGCATGGGCATGAGAGACATAGGTAGTAGGATCAAAAGGTGGGAATTGCCCAGACATTTGGTAAGTCTGTCACAGGTAACATAATGGCCCAAAAAGGGAGGAATAGTCCAAAAGGATGGCAAACATAGTGAAAAAAAAATACAAAAAATGGGTCCAAAACACAAATGCATGAATATGCATAGGCAAGATAGGACGGTGATTATGGCAAGACAACATGCATGGGAAAATATAAGGAAAAACCCTGGGCATTCATAGAAATAGTCAAAATGTCACTAAAAAGCTTGTAGAAAGTTATACAAGCATGCAGTAACAGAAGAAAAGTTGAAAAAAATTAGAGAAACAGGGAAAATACATGAGAATGATTGGGGAGTGACCAAAACTGGAAACTGTTCGGTAGAAACAGAGGTCATAAAGTGAGGAATCTGACAAGATGGTTGGAACACTGAACCACCAAACAATAAGGAGGCATAGGGGGGGTCAAAAGATGAGAGGCTAGGGAGGAAGGAGAAATATTTTTGAGTATGGTGGTGTAAGAAATGAAGCTTGAAAACCAATTTAAACCCTTTCGGTCATGACAAGTCTGTTCTCGCCGGGCGATTGTGCATGCGCATATCCGTTGTGTTTGCAAACAAACTTTGTGCGTTTGCACATCGGTCTGACATACGCACGCATATCCCGTGCTACCACACATGTAGCCCACATGCCTTGTACATATGGTTAGCTTATGGCACCCTTTAGACATCCTCAAGGCATAGGTATGTCCTAAGCTCAAGCTTAAGCATTGGCTTGCCTTTCGAGGCATATCATTTTGCAAAAACAATTACGAATCATTTAACACCCGCATGGAAAATAAACCGTTCACTTGCCCTCGGCTGGCTTGTTAATTGGAAAGAATTTTTTTTTTTTCAAAATCACACTTGGAATAGGTAAATGGCATAGTCAAAGTTCCCACCATGGTAACTCAAAATTTGGAAAAATTGAAAACTTTGGAAACTGCATTTTGGAAAGCATTAAAAATTGGCACCACTTGGAAAATTTTGGAAAAACTTGGAACTACTTAGGACATAAATATAAACCCCCATGTCTTGTCAATACTAGCGTGGAATGGCACATTATAAACCTCCATGTCTAGTTTATACAAACATGGAATGACACTCAATAAATTCCCATGTCTTGTCGATATGAGCATAGAATGACACAAAATAAACCCCTATGTCTCATCGATATGAACATAGAATGGCACCTAATAAACCCCATGTCTTGTCGATATAAGCATGGAATAGAATCCACTAAACCCCCATGCGTTGTCAATACGAGCATGAAATGGTGCCCAATAAACCCCATGTCTCATTGATACGAGCATGGAATGGAATTCAATAAACTCCTATGTCTTGTCGATACGAGCATGGAATGGTATTCAATAAACCCTCATGTCTCATTAATACAAGCATGAAATGTCACCTAATAAACCCCCATGCCTTGTTTGACATGAGCATGGGAAGGCACCCACTAAACTCCATACCTCGTTGATACGAAGATCGAATGGCACCAGTTTGCAAAGCCCCATGCCTCGTCTAGTACGAGCTTGGAATGACACCAATTTATAAATCCCTATGCCTCATATGACAAGAGCACATAAATTGACATGCATTGTTAGCATAATGACATCATTCTAACTACACTACGGTGTGTATTATTGTTTGGAATGGTTTTTTGAGGAAAATTTGCAAGACTGACACCAACTTGGAAAGGAACTTGGGCTAAGCTTTGCCATGGCAAGGTGAGTATGATAGGTATCGCCTACTCTCCTCTTTTTAGATTTGATGCTTGGATGAATGTTTGAGTGTTTGTTACACACACACACTCACTCATGAATTGTTGCACAATCATGCTCGAACTACACTAATCTGATTCCTTGTATCAAAGATATGTAGGCAACTTGGGGGTTCGATCACTTGCAAGAATTTTTGGCACTGCTTTAAGGTTCATTTTCTTGCGAAAGAGTTCAATAGTCAATCCATTCATTTTCTTTGTTAGTTTATTTGATTCTTTGCTTTTTACTTGTTATTTGTTTCTTATATATATATATGTATATATTTTTTTATGTATAAGCATCATTAGTAGCCTCAAACTAAGCCTAGGTTCATATCCTGTATGTATTAGTTGCATGATTAGGGCATGTTTAATTTATGTACTACATGTAAGATGCTAAAAGTGGGCAACTGGGTAAGTTCTTTTTTCCTCTAAGCATGTGCATGCCCTTATTGCATTGTCTTTTAAATAATCCAAGTTAAATACTCTCTCTCTATATATGTATGCAAAATTGTATGTTTTAAATGCTTTAATGGGTATTGCTTATTTTAGTTTGGGTTCATTGCCATAAGTTATTAAAAGTTCTTTTTTTCATTTGAAAACCTTCATTTTTGAAAAACAATGCATTGTTCTTTCAATCTAAAATAAGTGATATTCATTCTTTATTCAAATCACCTAGTTTTAGGTTAGTAAAGGTTTCTAGGTCTAATAATGAATTGATGAAAATAATTAACCACTAAAATCATAAAATAAAAAGTTAGAAGAGGTCAATCTTTAGATTCGACAAAAGAGGGTGTTATCATTCAATGACCTTCTTCTTTTATACCTATGCTTCTGAACCTAGAATTTTTCTTGATTGTGATGGACTGGTCCTTAACTTAGTTTTCATCATTAAAGGTTTCTTAATTCCTTCTTAAAAATTAAGTGGCGACTTTTTGTTGGTTATAGCGAGTTGGTGTGGGAAGAGTGCCTTAGACTCGAAAAAGGCAAGACGCCCACAATTGGTGACTTTGCTGGGGAATTAAGTTTGCTTGATTTGAAATTTTTTATTTTATGAGATTAGTGGTTAATTATTAAATTGCATTGCATCATTGTGGTTTCGGAAAACCTGGCATAGTTGTATAATATCCTGGACACTATTCACGAGTTATGTTATATCAACAAGCAAGCGTCATATTATTTTATTAGTATTGTTTGATCATCCCGTTGTACTCCAAGTTGGTATGAGAGGTATATTGATAGTTGTAAGTGATGTACCCTCTTGACTAAACCTACCCTTTGCATGCAAAAAGTTTTAGCACCCTAGGACATGATACCCTCCTTTCTAGGATTGTATTGTTGCCTTTTTTTGTGATTTAGTGAATCTTAGATCCTATTTCCAAATTAGGGAGCGCTATCATTCAATGACTTTCCCTTTTTGTACCTAAGCTCTTGAACCCAAAATTTTTAAAGGTTTCTTAACTCTCCTTTAAAAATTAAGAGGAGACTCTTTGTTGATAGCGAGTTGGTGTGAAACATACCTTAGACTCGAAAGAGCATGACGCTCACAATCGAACTTTGAGATAATAAAACATGTTTATGATAGTAGAATATAAAAAGCCATAACTTTAATTGATTATTCATGAAGTAAGAGAAGAGTTGATAATTTTATGATTATTGAGATATGTTGATTATTGTAAATTGGTAATGTGAAATGGTAAGAGAGAAATAAATGGTTAATATGAAATTGTTGATGATTGTGGTTAATGGAGTGGGTCATAGAAAGGGTGATTAATGGTGCACTCTAGAGAAAGCTGATTGTATTAAAGTGAGGTTCTGAGAATTATATTGTAAATTTTATAAGTTTTATGGTAGTTACTGTTTAGAGATTTTGTCCTTGGCCATAGTGGAGGGCGGTATTGATTATTGTATAATAGGCTATATGTGCTATGTATTCTTAGTTAACCTTGCATAATTTAGAATGATGTGGAATTTCAAAGAGGTGAATGATGAGAGTGCTATATAAAGGGTTTGTTTCCTTCTGGTTAGCAAGTGTGGCGCATTGACATGGGTTTCTCTTTTCTTCCAGTTTGTGCCCAGCAAATTTGGTGGAGGTTCCGATTCATTTCGGCTTATGACCAATAAAGCATAGCGCGTTGAGATAGGTTCTGTTTCTTTCTGGTTTGCATTCGGTAAGGCATGTGTACTGTTGGGCTATATGGATGTTTTGTTTTCTTCCAGCTAGCCACTAGTAAAGCATAGCTTTAAGACAGGTTCCAATTTCCTTCTGGTTAGCCCTCGATAAACTATGTTGAGATTAGTTCAATGGAGTTGGCTATGTTGAATTTTGGAAAAGTGCCAATTGCCTTTGTTTGTGTTGGTGGTCGGTAATGTGAAGTACATGACGGTATTATAATGTGAAGTGATTTGTAAGATATTGATATGTGGTAAATGGTTGATGTGTGTAATTGGAGTAGTTTTATTTGTTAGTGAGATCAAGTTCGATAGTATGAATGCATTTTTGAACTAATGGTTAAAATGAGAGCATGATTAATTATGAGTGAACTTGTCATTCAAAAACAACAAAGTTGAGAAATTCTTTTGAATAATTAAAGATAAATAGGAAAGACGAGGAATGGATTTCTTGAAATGTTAAAGAAAGGTTCCTTTGGAAAAAGTACACCTATGTATGTATATTTTGATATACAAAGGTGACACTACTGATATATCTATCACTCAAGCATTCGTGATCATATATATCTAAAGTATGTTATTATTTAAAATCATTACAAATCCCCAGTGAATATATTTGTTCATCCTTGTTGTTAAACTATTTTTCAGGTATAGAGTTGGAAGTATTGCCCAATAATCAAGAAGTTTACATTACTGTTGGCCTTGGAATTTATGGATTTTAGGTGAAATGCCTATATTGTAAAGATGGTTAATCCCATTATTGTTATTTTGTATTATTGTAAATTCTTCAATGTAAGCCTAAGGGCATTTGTTGTAATTATTGTGTTTGATTATCTCATCCTTATATATATGAGAGAGGACATTTATGGTTTTCTTCATTTTTATCTTACTTCCGTATTTTATTATTTCAAAAATGCACTTTAATATGAAATTTGGTAATGAGATTCAAGTAATAAAACTTTGTATGTTACAGGCTGGGGACACCCTTTTTTAAAAAAAAAAAAAAAAATTGGTCTAATTCAAATAATAAAATAGGCCCAAAATAAAATAGAAAATGGTTGGTCCAAGTTTGGCTTGTAATTTTTATGAAAAGATCATTTTATCATTTGTTGTCGAAAAATGAAGAGCAATTGGAAAATATCTACTAAAATTTCATTTAAAATAAGATTTTAACAAATTTTATATCATTGGAAATTCTTTGAAATTTCTACAAATCAATGTGAACCACTTTTGAAAACTCTAAATATTTTACATAAAATGATATGCATGAGACATCACCCTTTTATGAACTTGTGGAAGGTCAATAGAAAGTAGAAAAGAAGCTATGAATACGTTTCTAGGGGTTTTAGGGTGAATTAGGATTAGTCATGATGCATTAATTCTAGATTAGAGTTGAGAAATCGTGTGTTTTCGATCATTCTCAAGTACATCATAAGGTGGCGCTTCCCAAACAGGACAAAAAATTATAATCAATCAAAATGGAGTGTCTACACTATGCAATATGCTTATAGTTGATTTACCACTTTTCAAGTGGGTCATAATAAGTCAAGTCCTCATTAACTGATTGGTCGTCTAGCCAATCATATGACAAACTATTTGCAACAAATGTGTTCTCTGTGAAGGCAATCCATCTTTATTTTCTGCTGTGCGGAATATAGGCCAGTTGACCAATAAGTCAACTGCAAGGTCAGGCAAACATTCTTTGGATTTGCATTCAATGAGCAACTACACTTCCAATAACATGCATTTATGGTCTATAAGTGATTATCTGCCATCAATAGAACATTTCTGCTCAGTTTTAAGAAACTAACAATCAATAGGGAAAGTGTACACTTAATGAAAGTTGTAACTCATATTTGTTATGTGTGTTAATATTTTAGAGTTGTTAGTTATAGTTTAGACTAGTTTGCTTTCTTTGTTTTATTATATATACATATATATATATATATATATATATTATCTTTGCTTAGCAAAGTGTAAGTTGGTGGTGTGATATGTCCTTGAATGTTTACATTTAAGCCTCCTAAAGTGCACTCAATTCTAGTTACTTGATGTATTTTAATACATTTTTGTTCTTTGTAAGTATTCAACCTCATGTTGCTATGAATTTGGAGCTTTTGACAACTTGATAGAACATGCATTGAAGTACAAATCTAGTCAAGGAAATGAAGTATTAAGAGTTGAAAAAGGGCAAACAAATCTCCCTTTTGTGCTTGAGCATAGAATCTGAGTGCTTGAGCACTTACATTGCTGAAGAGAAAAATATTTTTTGTGTATGTGCACGAGCAACAGCTATTCTAAATTTTTCCTATTTTTAGGGATATGTGTAGACAACGCATTTTGACTAGCCTTAAGACTTAGGCGCTTTCTTTTGATTACTGAATGATGAAAATCAAAATGTGTTTCTCACAAAATCCTCAGTAAGAAAGTTAGAATTTGAGCTTTACTCTCAACCCTAAGTCTGTTTGGGCCAAGTGTAATTTGCACAATCTGACTATACGGATGTGTCCAGAATGTTCCAAATAGTTAAACACTACTAGATTGTTGTGATTGAACTTCAGATGGCTTAGATTTAGCCAAAATAGATTGGGCGATCTAGATACATGGTTGCACCTTAACTGTGTAACATGGAATAATTCGTCTCTGAATTCCATGCAATGACATCAGATGATGTCAGTGCCTTGGTGGCTTGACGGCGGTGGCTTGGCGACTTGTCTCAGTCATCGGCAGCTTGACTCAGTTGTTCATGGCTTGGCAAAAAAAAAATATATATATATATTTAAACTTGTGGGTTGGGGGATTTGAACCCGTGCAACATTGTTTGAGAAGAAACATTGAACAACTTTGCCACAACAGGAGCTTTGTCTTGTATTTCTTAAGTTATATCTTTTAATCTAACTTTTTCCCCCATCGACCTGCCTGGTCGCAGCTGCTACCAAGCTAACTGCGCCCATGACCGTACCAACCGTGCCCACGACTAGGAATGGCAATGGGGATCCTACCCTATGGATATCCATGGAGATCCAACCCAAATATATGCATGTTTCCAACTTTTTACCCATCAGATTAATTAATTGTGGTTTTTTAAATACCCATAGGACATGGGTCGGGAATGGGTACCAGCCCATTTCCCTATATGTTGTGTTTAGGGTTCTCATTCTCAATCTCACTCTCACATAGCAACAAAGGCAACGATCTCCATCAGATTTGCGAAGGCAAAGATCTTCGTTGGATTTGCAAAGGCAACGATCTAGTGGCGGTGATCTCTGTCAACGTTGCCATGGTGGTTCTCCGGCATGGTGAGTTTCTCTATCTCGTTCTCTTGTTCTATCTTGTTTTGTGTGTGTTTAACAATTCAGCTATTTGATCCTCTTCCTTCTCTTCCACACTACACCCAGGGATTTTCCCATCGTAATTTGCATTATTTTCTTTTTCTTATACTTTTCCTTCACTTTCTTAGCTTCCAAACAACATTATTTAGGTTTCCCCTCCTTTTTCAGGGATGTTGGTTAAGAGAGCATATGATGCATTGGTGAAACTTGTCGAAGAGGCTTACGCATCAATCGGCAGAAAATACGGTTAGCTTCACAGAGTTGTTGCTTTGATTCATGGAAATTTTAACTCAATGTTGTTTAAAGCTATGGATTTAAATCAGTTGTGAATTATGATGCATTTGGAAATTGTTAGCTTTGATTTCTCATGTGGAAGATGAAATTGATTTTTGTCTATCTATTTTTGTCATGACTCGAACCCGCCCCTATGGGTTAAGGACATAACCGACCAGTAATCAAGGGACTACCTATGGCCTCAAGCCAAACAAGACATATCTCATTAGAGTAAAGAGGCCAAACGGAAGCAAATTTAAAACTTTTGTCCATAGAGCCGTGCTTACATGGCACATCATAACAGTCCACATATGTATCTGTTAATAACTCACATCAAAGGGATAATAACACAAAGTTTTGTACATACAGGATCATTCAAGTCTTAGTCAGCCTAGTCAAAACTTATGTACAAAGGTAGTCCAACATTTTCGCCTTCATAACAAGATTATAACAAAAGATCAAAAGAGGCGAAAGTAAGTCTCATGCGTGAGACGTTTGGGCCGACTCTCCACAACTTGGCCCTTTCTCAGAGACTTCACCAGGGATGGGTTTGGACATTCCTTTGCTCACCTACATACACATGAATAAGTGTGAGCAAAAGCCCAGTGAATAATATCAATAAAGAAGGTACGCAAATGAGATTCACATAGATCAAACGGCCTTGGGCCTATGTAGAATTCTATTCAGTGCATTATGCGGTTCAAACCCGAACGTATCAAACGGCCTTTGGCCCACTTCATTCCTTAACAGACGGCCTTGAGCCCAATTCAATCATGTATATCAAACGGCCTTTGGCCCAATCAATTGCATCCAACGGCCTTTGGCCCAACCATTCGTATCCAACGGCCTTTGGCCCAATCATTCATTCGTTCATATCAAACGGCCTTTAGCCAACTTATTTATTCATGTCAAATGGCCTTCGGCCCATTCATTCATTCATGTCAAACGGCCTTCGGCCCATTCATTCATTCATGTCAAACGGCCTTCGGCCCATTTATTCATTTATGTCAAACGGCCTTTGGCCCCAAACATTCATGCATGTCAAACGGCCTGCGGCCCAATCAATTGTATCCAACGGCCTTTGGCCCGACCATGTGGCGTAACAAACATTTATCCGCAATTCGAATTAACAAGGTCATAAGACTTATATTGAAATAAGCAATTGGACAAATAACGTACTTCAGAATATCTTTACTAAGATATTACTCACAGTGTTCTGCCGGTGGATTTGCCCTGGAGCTCGACCTTACACATTACATAACACATATGGGTCACAATCAATTCAATACGTTCTTAATTCATACATCCCTCTTAGGCTTCTTTCTTATTCTTTTAATTCATTCATAATGCTCAATGCATGCCTAAGAGTACTTAGAAGTGAAAGAGAATGGAAAATGAAGCACATAACACCTTTACAAATTTTCTGAAACAGGGGTCCCCGCTCGAGCATGGGTTCCGCCGCTCGAGCGGACCCTGATGGTCTGCAAAAATACTGGTTACCTCGTTTCTATGCTCGAGCGTGAATTCGGACGCTCGTGCTAAATGTCACACTACATGGCTCACCGCTCGAGCGTGAATACCCCCGCTCGAGCGGACACCAAAGTCTGCAAAAGTTCTGGGAACCAACATTTCACGCTCGAGCGGCGCTTTCCCCACTCGAGCGGACATGCCGATTTCTGGAAGTTCCAGCAAACTGCTTAAAGTTCAAAATTACATTCAAACCCATGTATCTTGCATATTATGACTTAAATTTCACATACACATTTACTAACATGGTAAAACACCAAATTCATCACATTATGGAGCTCAAATCTCATGAATTAATTACATGCATGCCCCAAATTACACCAAACTCATTTCCAACATGACAAATTCATGTATTGAAAACTCATACTCTTATGAATTGTACATGCATATGAGATATAGCTCCCATTCTCAATTTACATGATGTAGAGATGACCAAAAGCATGAACTTCAATCAAAATTCAACATGGATCATGTATTTCAAGCTCAAACATACAAATTCATAGCAATTTTGTGCATGCATGTACATATAAGCTTTAAATCCTTCAATTTCCTTTCAATTTATGGTCTTGATCACTATCAGGCCTTGAATTCAAAAAACTACAAACTTAAGCTCATAAATCTTTGCTTAATTACTCACCTAGGAGCTTCAATTCTCACAAATGGTAGTTAAACCTTGAGCCTAACCTTCCAATTTCACAAACTTTGAGCCAAAAACACAATTCTCCTTCTTCTCTCTCTAGAGTCAGCCTCTCCCTCTCTCTCTAGAGTGTTACTTCAATTTTGAGTTCAACAAAAATGAGAAAGACGAGTGTACATTGGCCTATTTATAAGCTCTCTTAATCACATTTGATTATAGCTAATTAATAGCACTTAATTAATCGTTCTAAATCTAATTATTTTGATCCGAATAAATTTGCAATTAAATTTCACCGTAGGCTCTAAAAATTATGCCAATCACAATGGCATAGTCAATTTCGGGTTTTGTGGCCGATAGGGCCTTCAATTTAAATTCTAAAGCAGATAATCAAACAGATTTTTCCTACACCGAACAGATAGAAATTCAAAACTACATATATTCATATAAATGACACTCACAATCATATCAAACACATAATCACAATCATAATTAAGATTAATTAGCATAGTACGGACCAGGGTTATCACAATTTTCTTGGGACTTTCGCAGAATTATACATAAAATGCAATTGAACAAAACCCTTTTTAATTCAAGTGAATTGTAAAAGTTCTTGTTAATGTAAATTAGGGACTCACTGAAATTGATTAGTTGGAAGTGAAGTAGTTAAGCATACACTTTTCTTTTTATTTATTTATTTATTTATTTACTTTTTGAAAAAATACTCTTATTTTAATTTTACTAATCCAACACAACCTTAATCATCATACAAAATCCCAGGCAACCCTTGACATATGATAGTAGGCATCATTAATTAATTAGGACTAAAATGTATAACAATGTAAGGTTCTAAAAGGCCAATGCAAATACTTCCCTAGAAAAGTGAGTGAGTGAATGAGTGGTGGGTGTCTAGCCTAGGTCTCTCGCAAGTGGGACTGCAACAAAATCACAACTGGACTCGCTATTTCACACATTTTGATTGTCAACCAAGTGTAGAATATATAATAATATAATATATCTACAAAAGTAATATGAATTCAGAAAACATAAATATAATAGAAGTATCTTCAAAAAGTAATATGAATTCAGAAAACAAAAGACACTTGATTGAACCATGGTGGTGGTTTTGGTTTACCATCATTTGCAACAATGGTTGAGGCATATTTTTAAACACATTCCATCAAGTATTTTTTAATATATATATATATATATTGTTGTATTTGGTTAGGAGGATAGATTGAACTATGTATCCTAATAATCTTGAATTTTATATTTGGGTACAAAAGTTGGCACATACATAATATCCTTCATATTCATTCATTATTACTAGAAATTAGCACATACACGATGAGTGTGTATAAATCATGATGAGGGTGTATTTAGATGTCGATATTGATAAACAACGTGTTGGTATGTAGAAATCATTTCTCTTTCTATAAATTGTAGTCAGAGTAGCTAAATTTGTTAGCTCAAATGTTTGGATATGAACTTTGCTTTTGGCTTTGGGTTCTTAAATCCTTGTAATTAAAAATAAAGTCAAAACGGTGCTTTTGTTGTGTTTTTTGAGTTGTGGATCTGCTAAAAACTGCATGTACATTGCATTTTGCAATTAACCTGTTATGTGAAGACACATGGTCTAGTTGTTTCCATCTTTTGAGCTTAATAGATAGTTTAGTTTCGTTTAGTCATTTTGTTAGTGAATTATGGCTTTATGTTCTCCAGGATTTTCAAGCATTGAAAATGTTCGAAACTAGAGCAAACTCTCAAGCAAACCCTTAAGCTAACTCCCAACTACCCGCTGATGGTTTACAACCATCAATAGCGGTTGAAAGTGAGACCTCTCTACCATCACAGCCTCCCCTCCCAAATCAAAATGTTCTTAATATAGATGATTCTAATTATAGTTTAGCTACTAGAAAAAACCCAAGTTTTATGTGGCAACGCTTTAAGAAGGAAGAAATTGATGGAGTATGGAAAGCAATATGTAATTATTGTAAGAAACATCTTGGGGGTAATCCAAAACATGGAACTTCACATTTGTGTGATCACTATAGGAGTTTTCTTAAGAAAAGGGATGGAATGGACATGAGGCAAAGAGTTTTAATAACGCTAACAAGGAGAGCCCAAAAGTCTCTTATAGTTTTTATGAAGATATTGATAGGAGAGAGCTTTCAAATGCCATAATCTTGCATAAATATCCTCTGTCTATTGTGGATCATATTGGGTTTAAAAGATATTCAATGGCACTTCAACCATTGTTTAAAGTACCTTCTCGAAACACAATAAAAAGTGATATTTTGAAGATCTATAATGATGAGAAGGAGATGATAATGAGATTGGTACAGAGCAATCAAAGTAAAGTGGCAATCACAATTGATAGGTGGACTTCTAGTAATAAAAAAAAGGGGTTCAAGGCGGTCACGACACACTTTATTGATGATTATTGGTCATTGCAAAGCTGTATTTTGAGGTATCTTTTTCTTATAAATTAATCTATGCTTTATTACAGATTGTTGTTGTATCATATATTATATGCATTCTATTGAAAACATGTCTTGATATGCTTTTGGTGTTGAACAATTACAATGCTTTTGTCTGATATCTATCTTTTGAACTTGCTGGTAATGATGTGGTCAAATTGTTATATGTAGGATATCATTGATGTGGTGTCTAAGTCTTTTGTGGTTTTAATCTGATAACTCTTTTATTTATTTATTTTTATTCTGGTTTATCATTTTAGGTTCATTTATGTTCCATGTCCGCACACAAAACAAGTTCTTTGTGATACTTTGCTCAATTGTTTGATGGATTGGGATCTTGATAGCAAAGTATTTGCTGTCACTATTAATAATTGTTCCACCAATGATGCAATGATTAACATTTTGTCGCATAAATTGGATAGTAGTTCTCGTCTTTTGGGTCGGACTTTGTTTCATATGCATTGTTGCGCACATATTCTTAATTTGATTGTCAAAGATGGATTGGATGTGATAAGAGTAGGTGTAGAGAAAATCCGCAATAGTGTAGCTTATTGGACAATAACTCTAAAAAAGTATAAATATTTGAAGAAACAACTCGTCAAGTGAAAAATTTGAATACTAAAAAGATGGGACATGATTGTGTAACTAGGTAGAATTCAACATACTTGATGCTTCAAACTGCCTTGTTGTATAAGGATGTATTTTACCATTTGAAATATAAAGAGACCTAATATACAACATTGCCAAGCGATGAGGATTATGATTTGTTTATTAGTAGAAAGCAAAGAAAAAAAGTCAACAATGTAACATCAGAGTTGGACCAATATTTAGATGAGGATGTTATGACTAGAACTCCCAATTTTGATGTGTTGACTTGGTGGAAATCAAATGCATTGAAGTATCCAACCTTACAGGCAATAGCTAGGGATTGTTTAGCTATTCCGGTCCACTGTTACTTTTGAGTCTGCATTTAGCACTAATGGTAGGTTGGTGAGCTCGTATTGAAGTAGACTTCATCCAGATACTTTGGAAACATTGATGTGTGCACAGAATTGGTTGTGGGCTATAGAGATGTAAGGTACTTGAATAAACCAATATGTAATTATTTTTAAAATAAATATATTTTCATTGAATAGTCTAAGTACTTAATTTCTTTTCTTATTTTTCAGGCAATTCAACATCGGAATCAGTTTGTTACGCTACTATATATGATGAGATGGATGTGAATCAGAGTTGATCTTTCTTTTGCATTTCTCTTGTTGAATGGCTCAAACTTTCATAGTAGGATCTTTTTACATGTTATACATTGTATTTCAGTTTGTGGATGTGAATCAGAGTCCAGCAACATTTTTTTCTTTGATCTTTATCATCCTTGTGTAGGTTTTGTTGCTGGAGCGTTATTGCTGTTGGAATGCAGCTGCTGCTGGAGTGTTGTTGTTGTAAGAAACTTGTAAGAAATTAAAGTTGAAATGTCAAAGAATGCACTTTGTTGAATTGGGAGCTGAAATGCCAAAGAATGTGCATTGGGAGGTTAGTGTGTTTTGCTTCTAACTGAATTAAGCCTTCCTATGAACATCTAACTACTTTAATAATTTTGTGCAATTCATTTTTTATGTTTAGAATTACATAGATAGATACTTTGACATACATGTATATTTAGAGTGAAGTTATCCATATGTGGGTGTAGCTCGACTTTTTCGTGCCCCATTTCGGAAGGTTTGAAAGAAAGCCCTACAGTTCGAACTCCAGTGGTTTTGAATTTAATCTTACAAGTGCAATGTAAAATTGATAAACACCAAAGAGTCCAAATCCGACAAATCTTTTGGAAAATCAATTTTTGAATGAAAAATGTCAAAATTGGACTACTTCGCCAGATACAGAGTCACCACCTAAATATTTTATTTTGGGAAAATTTAGAAAACCCATGACTTGCGCCAAAGGCCACGTGTCCATCATCACGAAGATTGCCTCGGTTCGGGAACTTGGGTACGAGGGGGGAAGGTCATGAATTGAGCACCCCTGCTCACCCGATCAAAGATTGGCCTCTACTAATCATGATATGATTTTTATCAACATTATATGCTCTTGTTCCAATTTATTAGGCTAGTATTTACTATGTGATGCTCACACACAAGATATAGACTAGTTTGCTCGAATTAGAACAATTCAATTTCATGTTTGTTCTTTGAAAAGGGTTTTGGTTTTGCCACCTAAAGTGGGCTTAAAGTTTGTGAATTTGTCACTTGACAAAGTGGGCTTAAAACGTACATTCATTGAATCATTCCAATTCAAGCAAGAAGCCTTCATCCACAGGCACTCAACTAGTTTAACAAGTAAGCACTTAGCCTCATGGAAAACATGCTAGTCATGGTGGTCAGTCACACTCATTCAGGTATGCTAAAGCACTAAAAACATATCTAGTACTCCAATCTAAGATAAAACAAAAGAGTTAGAAAAATATGCATGATTCCTAACTATGCAAGATGGCTAATGCAACACATGCAATAATGCAACTAATAGGCTCGGCTACTAATGTGGCATGTGATTCAATTTGATAACATGCGGTTAAATACGTATTCAAATAATGTATTTAAACAACGATGTAGTTAGAATGATGCGCCAAGCCTCGGTGCATGCAAGACGAGATGAATGGATACAAGCATAAATCATGCTAATTGAAACGTGATGCTTCTAATTTAACCATCAAAAGTAGATAAATAAAAAGGAGAAAGACGTGGGGTTGGAAGACATACGTATTATTACAACATTTTGCTCTCACGAAGAAGAGTCCGAATGAATAACTAAGCCAAGCTAATTAAGCTAAGCTAATTAAGCTAATTATTACAAAACAAAATGGATGACTAGCTAAACTAATTAACTAGTTATTACAACAACAGATGAACTAATTAGCTAACTAAATAATTGAGTAATTATAAGACAATTGCAACTAATAATTAAACTAAGTAACTAAACTTAAGCCAATTAGCTACTCTGCCTCGGGAAACGAAGGATGCGTATGGCAATGCTTGATTTCCACTCGAAAAGACGACCGTTTGGCTCCCGAAAGCCTTTGTTTGCACAATTGAACACTTCCAGAACAATTCTACTCCACCTTGCCAACACTTTGTTGAGATTTGCATCAGTGGCCAGCCGGCCAAAAATGAAGGTTGCCGGCCACGGATGATGCTCAGCTGGTCACCTGCCGGCCATGGAAAGTGGCCTACCGGCCACTGATGCACTGGTTCATCTTACTACAACAGAGGACAAACAGAGCATATACAGGGTATTTTCAAGGATTTTTTGCACAACTCACCCTTTCTTTTCATGAACAAATCCAAAGAGTTGTGAACTTAAGCCACAAACCACCAACTCATGCAATTTCATTGCATGATGGCTTGTGACTCAAGACGTGCATGCTCAAAAAATGCAAAACAAGACACAAACCTCCTCCCTTTCATGAAAGATCAAGGAAATAAGGTGACCTTGGAAACTTGGGTCATTTCATCACTAGCAAGTATGAAATGGCCTAAGTTCCATGTGCTTAATTAACATCCAATTGAACACACCAAGTTGTTATCTTGATCACTTTTAATCCCAAGTTTTAGTTACTCATTTTACTTTACCAACCATTCTGTAATACAATTAAGTCCATTGGGTGAATTAAAGCCCTCTAATGGAAAGAGGGCTCAAAACACAAGTTGCTTTAGGTATAAAAGAAGTATCATACTATTGGTAATGAACCCCTTAACGGATTAAACCATCAAGTATTAAACCATCAAGTATGAAACCTCAATTTTACACTTAGGCAAGCAAGTGACTTGAAACCACTTTCAAAGCAAAATTAAAAGCCAAGAAATGAGGGAGGTTGCAGAGATGATTAGTGCTGAAATTAAATGTTAAGAGCACTAAAAACATGCAATCAACTCAAATAAGTGGTGTCTAAAGGCCTAAAACACCAAGCTTGTGAGAACTATTACACTACAACTATGTAATAACCAACCCAAAACAGAGTTAAAATAGTCCAAAATAGAGTCTAAAGCATGCTGGAATAAAACTACAAGAAGCTAGAAAAATAAGCTAAAGCATGGCACCGACTAGGCTAACAAACAAGACACAAAGAGGGGAGGCTAACCCCTTCAAATTTGGACTTCAAAACCTGATTTTTACCACTGCAAATATGCTAAAAATTAGTGTTTAAAGGCCCAGAAAAAGGATGGTTTGAAAATGGGAAACAAAGGTGAAATGGCCTTATAAACAAGGATGAAAAGGGGTGAACCACCCCCTATCCTTAAATGGTTAACAACATCAATTTCAGCCCACAAAAATAGAGTTTTTATACCTAAAAAATAGCCCAAAACAGTGGGAAAAAGATAGAAAAACAAGTATGCAAAGCAAGCTAATAAAGCAAGTATTATACCTCGTGAAGAAAAGAGCAACGATAAGCAACAAAACAAAGCAAGTATACCCTCTAGAGCTCAAACCAAGCTCAAGAACACCTTAGCTCAAAGATGAGAGGATTTGGTTAATGGTGTGTAGGCAATGGTGTAGTGTAATTAGGCTAAAGTGTAGAGAATTTGTAGAGAGAGAGGAAAACTTTTAAGTCTAAAATTTTCTAACCCCAAAACATGAGAGAGGGGGTCCCTATGTATAGAAAACATGAAATTTCTACAAGGAGATCTAACCCTCCACGTGTGGACAGATGCATGCATCTATGCAAACGGTTGGCATAGTTGGCATAAAATATTTACAGAAAACACTAGTGGCCGGCCGGCCATCACTGGTGGCCGGCAAGCCACATCAGTGGCTAGCAAACCGAAAATGATGGCCGGAAGCATCTAGGGATGGCCGGCAGGCCACCAGAGGTTGCAGGCTGGAAAGACCAAGGCATGGTCCAAAAATGAGACAAAAAGGATGCAAAGTTTGAAAGGCTCAGAGTTGTGGCGTTCGGCTGAGGACTTCGAGTGCTTGGTGAGAAAACAGACTTATCATCCAGTGTACCTACAAAGGCGTCCAAGTCCTAAGGGCCATAAAAAATGGGGTGTCTATAGTTGTCCCTCTTTGACAGAACTCAGAGTCATGAAATAACGTAAGTGAATATCAAAGCCCAGAGATGACCCATTTTGACAAGGGTGTAAGACTTGGACAAACAATCAAGGTAGAAATAAATAGTTGCGCTTGCAAGCTACCTAAGTATCCCTTTGTAAGGAATCAAACTAGCGTAGTTCTGAGCAAAATGCAAAGATATGATGCAAGAACATAACTTATGATCATGCAATGAGACTGTGCAATGAAACATTTGAATGCAAATGCAATGCAAAGAAAATGCCACATTTAAACAAACCAAAACAAGGTACAACAATTCCAATCATGAAAAGAAGTAAGTAAAGAAACACGCCACACGTGGGAATCACAAGCCAAACCACATTTCATGCAGAAAGGATGTAAGAAAATTAAAGCTTAACTATGGGATACGCAGGAAAGGCGAAGGGCGACGTAACCATCGGGCACACCCGAGGTCTCAACCGAGATCCTCACGTGTTGCATGCGGGAGGAGAAAATAGTGGTATGAACACCGGGCACACCCGAATGTTTGTAACCGATTTGAAATCCTAACGCGTCTCACGCGAGAGGAGGAAGAGTCGTGTGAACACCGGGCGCACTCGAATGTTTTTAACCGATTTGCAATCCTAACGTGTCCCACATGAGAGGAGGAAGGGTGGTATGAACACCGGGTGCACCCAAATGTTTTTAATCGATTGGAAATCCTAACACGTCTCACGCGAGAGGAGAAAGAGTGGTGTGAACACCGAGCACACTCGAATGTTTTTAACCGATTTACAATCCTAACGCGTCTCACGCGAGAGGAGGAAGAGTGGTGTGAACACTGGGCGCACCTGAATATTTTTAACCGATTTGCATTCCTAACGCATCTTACGCGAGAGGAGAAAAGGTGGTGTGAACACCGGGTGCACCCAAATGTTTTTAATAGATTTGCAATCCTAATGCATCTCATGTGAGAGGAGGAAGGGTGGTGTGAACACCAGGCGCACCCGAATGTTTTTAACCGATTTGCAATCCTAATGTGTCTCACGTGAGAGGAGGAAGAGTGGTGCACCCGAATGTTTTTAACAGATTGGAAATCCTAATGCGTCTCACACGAGATGAGGAAGAGTGGTGTGAACACCGAGCGCACCCGAATGTTTTTAACAGATTGGAAATCCTAATGCATCTCACACGAGATGAGGAAGAATGGTGTGAACACCGGGCGCACCCGAATGTTTTTAACCGATTTGCAATCCTAATGCGTCTTACGTGAGAAGAGGAAGGGTTGTGTGAACACCGGTTGCACCTGAATGTTTTTAACCGATTGGAAATCCTAACGCATCTCACGCGAGAAAAGAAAGGGTGGTGTGAACACTGGGCGCACCTGAATGTTTTTAACTGATTGGAAAAAGGATCTCATCCGAATATTGCACGAATGATTTTACCTGGAACTCCTCCGAATGAACTGTACATACAATATCATTTGCCTGTGTGAGAAAGAATCTTAACAAGTGCGATACAATAAGAATGCGATACAGTAAGAATGCATGTTTTATGCAAGATAAACAACTGAGATACAACAACATATGCGTATTCTATGCGTGATTCGAGAGCGGAAGCATATGCTATGCATGATTCGAGAGCGGAAGAATATGCCATGCATGATTCATAACGGATGCAAGACGCACATGCAATATGTGTGAAATGCATGTTATATGTAACAACATGTACGAAATGCATGTTCTACGCAAAGAAGCGAAGTGCATATTCATGCAATAACATGAAATGCATATTCATGCAATAACGAGAAATGTATATTCATGCAACAACCTGAAATGCATATTCATGCAACAAAACGAAATTCACATTCCACGCATGGTACAAAAGCATAATTTGAAAAAAAAAACAAATTCAATAGCATACTTCCGATTTACCTCCCGAAAGAGTTACCATATGTTTAAAGGATACACCTCGTTCATGTTGAGAAGTGATGAACATTGTGTACCGAAAACTCGGTTTTGAGCTTCCGTTGAGACAAATTGAACCAAACAGTGAACTATCCTTACACTTCTTGGAAACCAAGGACACAAAACAGAATCAGGACCACAGGGGAGGCCATAGGACACCTGCTGGCCACAAAGGGAGGTTGTCGGCCAGGTGCCAGCCACTGGTGAGCTTTGACGACCATCGATGGGTCTTGCCGGCCTATGCCGGCTATCGATGGCAGATTCGGGGCTTTTTGGTCTTTTAGCCTCGGGTCTTTAAATACAGGCCACAACTCTTCATTTCTTCACAACCTCATATCCGAAATCTTCCTCCCTCTCTCTCTAGACACTTCTTCTCTATAGATTTGCTACGTGTTTTCCAACGCCCCACGCAAACTTTAATCGCTAAACCCTCTTTGTTTCCTTGACTTTGAACCGATTGAAATTTGATTTCAACGCCTTTTCTTTCACTTTCACCATTCTAGGCCTGTTTCCCTCGAGTTTCTCTTGAGTTCTGGGCACTTTCCCCGGCTTTGACTTTTTCTTCCATTTTCTCTCTCATAGGTTGACTTTTTCAGAGTTTACCCTCATTTTAGCATTTTTCTTCACTTTTTCACGTACTTCGCACCTTTTTCTAGATGGCAGATGATCTACCACACAACGGGGCTCTTCCACAAACTCCCCTGATATTTCCAGTAGTTCCTGAGGTAGTAAAGCCAGCAGCTGACCTTGAGGCCGACCTTGAGGCAGAGTTCGAGCCTGAGGCCGAGCCAGAGCTGCTGCCGCTGAGGGTACGGCCTTTCGATCTAGAGAGATACCATCCTCAGACGCATATATTGCCTACTTCTAGAGGTATCAGACGCTTCATAGAGTTTGCTCGCGGCGCACCGGAGGACCTCCTGTTAAGGGAGTCGGCTTCTCATCCGTCGGCCATTGCCGTTGAGGTATGAACTCTCTTTTCATGCATTTTTCCTTCGTTTATTTGCATTTCCTGCACTACCTTTATCTGAATGCATTTCATCCACTACTGTCTTTTATCTGATTCATCTATCTTTTATCTGTTGCATCCATTCTTTGCCACAGGGTGAGTCTCGCGCCTTTAGAGGATACGATGCTACAACCGCCTAGGACTGGTACGACGAGCTCCTCACTGGAGTTCGCGACATCATAGACGAGGCTGGCTTTGGCCTTTTCTGCTCTGGCTTGACTCGGGTCATCGCAAGCCGTCCTCTCCTAGGAGCGCTCGTGGAGAGGTGGTGGGACACCACTAACTCCTTTCACTTTTCCACCACAGGAGAGATAAGGATGGCTATTTATGACTTTGACATGATCACCGGCTTGGACATATGAGGCGATCCGATTCCTCTCGATACAGACATGGAGGAGTGGGAGGCAACCTAATTTAAGCTACCAGGAGCACATGCACCTATATATCGGACGAGGATGGTAAGATACACCTGGTTCACCAAGGGATTCAGAGGGAGCGAGCCCGAGACAATAGAGTGTAGACACCCCATTTTTGACTACCCGCAAGACTCAGACGCTTGGTTCAATGCACTCAATGATGAAAGTTGAATTATGAATTCGCAGTGATTCGAAATCTATCAGGCTTCCGAAATAACCTCACATCTTCAACATTTACCCTGTTTGAACCCTTAGATTTCATTTTTGGACCATTTCTCATCTTGAGCTAAATTTGAACCAAAAAACAGGGGAGGTCATCAAGGCCCGACCGTGCATCAGTGATGGTCAACCAGTCTTCGATGGTAATAAACACTGTTCTGGGCGGGAGGCCGCCAGCTGTCTATTTTTAAAGATATTTATCACCTTTTGAGCTCGAATTCTATAAAACCGAAGCTCTGGGATTGTTTTGAGGGTTAAACAAAATTCTAGAAGAGATATATACGCCTTGAGAGCCCTTGACTCCTCTTTCTTCCATTGCAAGTTATCTTTGAGCTAACGTAGCTTGCTTACACCACCTATATACATCATATACAACCTTGTCTTACCATCCTAAAGCCTTGGTTGATCTTGAGGAATTGTAATTCAAGCTTAAGAGTGCACTGAAACTAAGTTTGAAACTCCAAGAACAAGCTTACTTCTTGAAAGGTATAAGCTTGTTTTCTCTTCTCTTGCCTTTATTTCTATCCTTTACTTCATAATTCTTGTTGTTTTGGTTGGTTTTGAGATTGTTTGAAGTGTTGGAGTTGGGTTTGAAGAGTTATCAAAAGGGTAGAGAGAGCTTGCTCTTTGTACACCTTTATTCGTAACTCAACCTTCTCATTTTCACTCTTTTCCTTTGGTAGTTACATTGATTTTTAGAGGTTTGAAAAGGCTAAAAACCATGTTTTGAAGCTTCAAAATGGAGGGGTTAGCCACCCCTCCTTATCCTTATTTACTAGCCTTAATTCTCATCTTTATTGTCCAGCTTTTCAACCCCTTTTCATGCATATTTTATCTATGATTTTCATGTATTTAGGGTTGTTTTAAGGTTGTCTAGGAATTTTCAATTGGTACATGCCTTGTTTAATTCATTTGTGGTCTCATTAAGTTGGCATACTTCTTGTTTATTATGCTTTCTTTGTTCATATTCCATGTTTAGAGCCTAAGTTGACTAATCAATCAATCATTCCATATATTTCATTTATGAGAATGGTTTCAACCAATTGAGGTTGTTCAGTGCATGTAATAGAGACCTACACTTAATGGCTTAATCTCTAAACGAGAAGTGATGTCAAACAACAGGTCCTTCCAAGACATGAGAAGGAGACTACAAATCTGAACTGTAGGGCTTTCTTTCAAACCTCTAAAACGAGGTGCAAAAATGCCGAGCTACATAGAGGAGATAGAGCAGTACGCCAGGGGCTTCCTGGTGTTCATCTTCAATACCACCTTGTTTTCGAACAGGTGGAACACCGTAGGCTTGCATTTGCTGAGCACCCTGGTGACCCTCCCTCGGGTTCATTTTTACAATTGGGGTGGAGCTGGCCTCGCCACCTTATACAAATACATGAGCTCTACCTCCTATCTGTGGAGAGACTTGATTACTGGCGAGCCTGAGAGGTATGCATCTCAGCTTCCTTTTAGCACTTTACATTTTCTGCTTTACATCTATTCAACACATGTGCTTTCTACTTTGCACTTTTTGTATCTGCTTAGACACTATTCATACATTGTGCTTTCTATTTTGCACTTTCTGCATCTGCTCAATACTGGAGTGATCACATATCATTGCACTTTCCCTGCAGTTATGGGTGTACACATATTTTTCAACCCTCGCCCTAGAGCCTGTAGAGGAGCTTCCATTAGCAGTCCCCTATTCGTAGAGATATGAGGCAGGCTCCACCGTAGGACCCGTGAGCCCTTCACATTTTTCTGTCAGTACTTTGACACGGTAGCGGCCCATGAGGTAACCCAAAGCACAGTCATTTTTGTTTTAAAACTGTTCTGATTCATATATAGCAACTGACAACAACTAATAATCTATATTACCTCAATTTGTAGATCATGTGGCAGCCATAGGCCACGATGCCAGCGGGATTCGAGACCAATTCGTCCCGAGCCTGGGCCACTTCCCGGTACCGCATTCTACTTATGGGTCTAGTCTACCAGGCCTGGTTCCTGGGCGAGCGCTTCGTGCACCAGATCGTGGGCCTGCCTGACCTGATCGTCCCGATGGCTCCGGTAGAGTCCATGCGATCTGCAGATAGGATATCCACTGAGGAGGTCATTCAGTTTATGGTCGGCCTGGACGCCGACTACTTCCAAGCAAAAGGAGACTATGTGGCCTTCATTCGGACACATTTGATGCCACCCCTGACCGGTGTTCGTGGAGGTGAGGAGGTGAGAGCTCCTGCTGTGCGAGAGAGGCCTAGACTGACCCGAGCAACCAGGGCGACCAGGGCCTTTGGTAGAGGGGCTTCCCGGATGAGGCACAGGATTGATTGGCTAGAGCTTCCGACCTCACTAACTTGCTGGCGGCACACCGGGGATGCCTACTAGGTTTTGATTGAGCCTGTGGAGGCTAGAAACGAGCTTGTCGGGGTCCCAGGCCCGACTCAGGTATGAACCACACTTTACATTTTTCACCCCATACTTTATTTCAAATATGTTTACTACGAACACTGATCATCCAAATACATTTGCAGGCATCCATCAAGTACACAAGTGGCGCCCTTGAGTTGATAGCCTCGTTGATGGGGATGGTACAGAGGAGGGAGACACTACTCGGCCTTCACGATATCCCGGTAAGTTCTTTAGTTTTCACTCCAGGCATCAAATTTCAACTGACACACTGATGCTAACATTTCAACTGAAAACTTCCCAAACTGCACTGATACACTGATCTGACATACTGCACTCGCACACTGTATCTGACTTCTGCATACACTCATTCTGCACATCATGCGTGCATCTGATACACACACTGTAACTGATATGTGACAACTGTTTTTTCAGATCCCACCTATGTTGATGGCACTAGAGGTAACTACAACACCTGCACCAGTGGTACCTCCTCCAGTGGCAGGGAGGAGAGAGAGACAGGCTCCAACATACAGCTGAGGCCGAGCTAGGGGCACCTGAGATAAGAGCGGTCCTTCAGGGCCCATTCTAAGTGATGATGATTCTGAGACGAGCGACTCTGAGGAGGCAGCGAGTCAGTATTCAGAGTCATTTGAGAGTAAAGATGATGAAGCCGGCTTGGGTTTTGGGAGTGGAGATGACGATGTCGATGAGGGCTCTAGTTCAGATTCAGACAGTGGCGCTGACAGAGATAGTGCCCCAGAGTCTTCTCCTCTAAAGAAGAGGGCCTCTCAAGCATGAGGAAACTAGAGCTGATCTTTGTATTTTTGCTTAGTTTCTTTTTGTTTATAGCATTAGCACACTGTAGCTTCAAACAGGTTTTATTTGCTTTAAAAACTTGTATTGCACTTTTGTAAAAATAAACATGATCGGAATGAAAACCAGTTTTTATGAAAAAACGTTATATTTTGCGTCATGAGCACCACTTAGCATGGAATGGACATGGAATCAAAATGGCCAAGAGCACCCTTGATTGAAATAAAAATCTTGATCGGGTAACGAGATAACCTACAGTTGACATAAAAAGCAATATTCAACTCAATAAACAAATCAACATACAACTCAATAAACAAAACAACATACAACTCGACAAACAAAACAACACAACATAGATACAAACTCAACAAACTTGCTAAAACTAAAAGGACTCAAAACAAGACCTCAAGACACACAAATAGCAAAACAAAACACATGCTTTCAGCATTGTTTAGCACAATGGAGGACAGCAGGTGAGAGTGAGAGACTGTCGGCCACATGTTAGCCATGAGAGGTGGCCTGCCGGCCACTAATGTCCCTTGCCGGCCACCAATGCAACTTGCCTTTTACCTGCCGACCATCAATGTGCAGGACCTCCAAATTGTTGACACCTAACTGCCACTCACGGCCTTATCTTCTACAAAAGGTTGAGCTTCATGATTTCTTCAATTCGGCTGCAAATTCTTCACAAATGGAGCCATTTTTCGCCGAAAAACTCTCAAATTGGATTGTAACTTTCGATGGCTCGGAAAAGGTGAATTTATCGAGTTTCGGCATAAATGCAGTTTTCCCGCTGAGCCATTTTCTACTTTGTTTTCCATTCCTTCATGCCACGGCTAGATGCTAGAACCCGATTACACATGTCTTTAGCTTCGGGGGACTAGAGATATGCCCGAAAATCAAAGAATTTGAGGCACTAATGGAATCCCAGCATGATAAGGAAATCATACCTCAGCCCCGTTTCGGCCATATCCAAGCTTTGGGACGGATGTGCTGGCTTACTCTACACGAGGCTCGATCCTTGGTCCACAATGTAGAGCTAGATATTCCTAGTCTGATTCATCGATTTTCTAACGTTGGTGACCAAGGTAATCTTCTTTGGCAGGGTTTTCAGCAACACATCCTTTGCTTGTGCATGCTGGCTCATTTCCTTCTTTCCTTTAGTTTCGGCGGGTCTAGCATTCGACTAGTCGCAGTGGCCCAAGGCCTGAAAGAGGGCAAGAGTTGTATTGGCTTGGTGCTGGTTGAGACTTTGATGGGCTTAGACACCTTCCATTGGCATGAGACTACCAAATTCGCAGGGAGTCCACTACTTCTTCAGGTAATGCTTCCCGCCCTTTCTTATATGTATTTCTCACACCTCTCAACACTCGTGCTCTGCTTCTCTCAAAGCCCTTTTTCTCACTTTTCTCTCAACATACATCTCTCTATTCTTTAATCTCTCTTTTCTTTCATCCCTTCCCAGGTGTAGCTTATGGACAAACTGAAGTTAGTGGACTCTTGTCTTGCATACTCAGCTCGGGCGTACTTCTTCCGCCAACAGCTAATGGATTACCCTAACGAGGGGTGGTGGTGCCACTGGATGTGCAACAAGTCTGCTGCTGACATTGCTTGGCGTTGCCCCTGGCTTAATCTGACCGAAATGAGCTACGGCATGACTCGGCAACCTGACATTCAGTTGATTGGCTTGATACACTGTGTATTCTACTTTTCGTTCCGGTTCAAGCATCAGTTTGGACATGATCAGACTTGCCCAGATGAGGGGGTAGAGTACTCGGTTTCATTTCCTATCTAAGGTTCACATCTGGCTAGGTACCTTACTGCTTGGAGGACAAGAGAGCTTCTAGCTCCCGCCTCTAGTTTCAGCTACGCCCTTTTTGGCGAGTGCCTAACTTGGCTCGAGGACGAGGCACAAGCCAAGCCCCCCTTAGCATCAGAAGCTTCCACAAGCACAAGCGGGGGACGCAGGAGCACCTAACTCATCCATGTCCCTAGTTTATTGCTTTGATCTCTACTTTTCAAGTTTTATAAATGTAATAAAAAAAACTTTGATTTGTATCAAGAGTTGGAGAACTTTGTATTGCAATCAATGAAATTAAAGTTATGAGCACTGAAAATTTTCCTTTTGGTCAAAAAATGGTCTAAGTTGTAAAAAGGCAATTTTGAGCAAAAATCAACTTTTATCAAAACCTTTCAAAACAAATTTCGAAAAGCATCACCACTTGACACACACAGAACCTATCCTCGAGATGTACAACCCCGAATCCGAAGATCACAAATTGCCCCTTGACCAAATAACACTGCTCACCACTGTAACTAGCTCTTCTCTTAGGGTAAAGATCACAACCGAACTTTCAGATAAAGAACAGACAAAGATGACCTAATCAGACGCATGGATAGGACAGTTGAGTTGGAGGTGTTTACGGCCGAACTTCAAGATAAAGTTTCCTACATATCCCGAAGATAGGAATCAGGCCTTACGTAGTTCGATTCAGGTTCGCTTGAGTATTAACACTCTCCTTTTGCGCTCTAACTTTTGCCAAGGCTGCCCTTTAAGGTTTTCAACCTTGCGAGCTCAGTTTTTCTTTATTTCCAATTTTTTGTGCTCTAACTTTTGCCTAGGTCGCCCTTCCGGGTTTTTGACCTAGCGAGCCTCTCAAGGATAGTACTTCTTCAACTTGTCCATGTTGATCGGTTGGGAAAATTCTAGGCCATCCAGGACCATGAGAATAACAACTCTACCTGACCAGATGGTTTTGATAATGTAAGGACTAGTCCAACTGGGCTTGAACTTGCCCCTAGGGTCATAGATGGGAGCTCGGTTGTCTTTCAACACCAAATCCCCTTCTATGAGATTTCAGGACTTAACTTTCTTGTTAAAAGCCCTACCAATCCTGGTTGATAACCTTGAACATGGTACAATGCTTTCATCCTTCTCTCATCAAACAACATTAACTCTTCGAACCTGCTTTGTTTCCAGTTCGCCTCTACTATCTGACATTCAGCCATAACTCGTAGTAACGAGACTTCTATTTCGATTGGCAGAACAGCTTACATCCCATAGACAAGATAATAAGGAGTTGCCCCCGTAGACGTCCGAATTGAAGTTCTATAGCCCCAAAGTGCAAATGGCAATTTGTCAAGCCAGTCTCTATAGGTCTCAACCATCTTCTGCAAAATATTCTTGATGTTCTTGTTGGCGACCTCAACAGCTCCGTTGGTTTGCGGCCGGTATGCAGATGACTTATGGAAAGCCACGTTGTATTTGTCTAACAAGTTTATCACTTCTTTCTTGAAATGGGAGCCATTATCTGAAATGATCTCATTTGGGACTCCATATCTGCAAATGATGTTGTTTCGGATGAACTTAGCCACATGCGCTGCTTTCAACACTGCATAGGACTGAGCTTCCACCCACTTTGTATAGTAGTCAATTGCCACCAAAATGTATTCATGCCCATTTGACCCTTTCAGTGTGACTGCGCTGATGACGTCACTTCCCCAGACTGAGAAAGCAATGGTAAAGTCATGTTGTACAGCTTCGACAGCGGGATATTCATGCGGTTCGCATGAATTTGGCATTTATGGCATCGCCGAACAAAACCAATACAATCCTCCTCCATGGTAGACCAGTAGTAACCTTGCCTGAGAATCTTTCGGGCTAACATTATTCCGTTCATGTGTGCTCCGCACTCTCCCCCATGGATAGCCTCCATTAGGCATTGATTTCTCTTCTTCGATGCACAACTTGTGCATTCCCAAATGACCCCTCTTGTATGGTCTACCTCCGCAGATGATAAATTGAATGGCCATCTGCCGTATTGCCCTCTGACCTTTGGCATTTGCCCTTGGTGGATAAACCTTTTTTTCCAAGAAGTTGCTGATATCATAGTACTAGGGGTTTTGATCTTGCATTTCATCTATTGCGGCGATAGTCTCATAAGCCGACATATATCTCTGCTCAATGATGATCGGACACATCTGGACTCTAAACGGGATGTCTATCATGGAAGATAAAGTTGATAAGGCATCAACGAACCTATTGTTCTCTCTTAGTAGATTCGTGAAAGTCAACTTTTCAAACCTAGGAATCAGAACGTCCAGGGTCTGGTGATAGATCTTCATCTTTTCTTCCTTGACTTTCTAGTCTCCATTTGCTTAAGACACAACTAGGTTTGAGTGCCCAATTACATCCAACCTTTTTGCCCATAGTTCTAGGACGGCTTCTAAACCAGCAATACACGTCTCATATTCTGCTTCGTTATTGGATACCTTGAACCAGAGTTTAAAGGCTAAAGGTATGGGAATTGTCGGGTGCTATCAGCAACACACCTATCCCATAACCGTATTGATTAGACGCCGCATCAAAGTACATTGTCCAAATCTCTTCCTCAACCTGCAGAATGGCTTCATCTGGGAACATGTATTCTACTATTTCATGCCCTTCTACTGGGTGATCTTCCAGGAACTTCACCATAGCTCTTCACCCGACCGACTTGCGAGTGACATACTTCAGGTCAAATTCGGAGAGAAGAAGCAGCCAACGAGCTAGCCTACCTGTAAGCGCTGGTTTCTCAAAGAGATTTGATGGGATCTATTCTTGAAACCAAAATTACAGAGTGAGCTAACAAGTAGTGCCTCAACTTTCTGGTAGCCCATAGTAAGGCTAAGCAAGCTTTCTCCAGCGCAGTGTAGTGGGTCTCATAATCTAGCATTTTCTTGCTCAAATAGTAGATGGCTTTCTCCACCCTATCCTCAGATTCCTGAGAAAGCATATATTTCATTGTCGTGTTCGTGACTGACAGGTACAAAATCAAAGGCTTCCCCGGCTCTGGCAGCGATAACACAAGCGGATTCTGAAGGGTACTATTTGATCTGCTCAAAAGTGAATTGACATTGATCATCCCATCGGAACTTGTTTCCTTTCTTCAGGAGACCAAAAAGTGATTCACAAGTCAAGGTTAATTTAGAAATAAACCGTCTTATGAATTTCACTTTACCTAGAAAGCCTCGTATCTCCTTTTCAGTCCTTGGTAGTGGCATTTCTAGGATGACCTTGATTTTGGAAGGATCTACCTCGATGCCCCTCTATGTGATCAAGAAACCCAGTATTTTCCCTACTGTTACACTGAAAGTACACTTCTGTAGATTCAACCTCAGTCTGTATTCTCTGATCCGTTGAAAGAATTTCTTCAAGGCAGTGTAGTGGCCCTCTCTTTCATTAGACTTGACAATCATGTCATCCACATATGCCTCAACCTCTTTATGGATCATATCATGCAGAATAGTGGTTGTAGCCCTTTGATAGGTAGCCCCGACATTCTTCAGCCCAAACAGCATCTCCCAGTAGCAGTAGGTTCCCTATGGTGTAGTGAAGGTGGTTTTCTCTCTGTCCTCAAGCGCCAGTAGAATCTGGTTATACCTGGAAAATCCATCCATAAAAGAGAGTAATGCATGACCCACGGTGAAGTCCACCAATTCATCAATGTGTGGCAGGGGAAAATCATCATTCGGACTAGCCTTATTCAGATCCCTAAATTCAACGCAAACTCTGATTCTGCCATCCTTCTTCGGCACTGGAACATTGTTGGCCAACCACGTTGGATATTCAAATACTAGCAAGAACCCTGCTTCAATCTGTTTGGTGACTTCCTCCTTGATTTTCAAAGCCCAATCCGAGTGTGTTCTCCTTAACTTCTATTCAATGGGTCAAGCCTCGGGGTCGAGAGAGATCCGATGTTGTACAATCTAAAGATCGATTCCAGGCATGTCTTCGTAAGACCACGCAAAAACATCTTTGAAATATCTTAATAAAGCGACTAAGCGCTCGTGCTCCTCAAAAGACAGCGTGGACCCGATCTGAACCAGACGCGAATCCTTCTCAGTACCCACATTAAAAGTAATGATTTCATCAGCAAGGGGTTTTGCAAACCTCTCCTCTTCTCGATTAATGAAATTTTCAAAACCAGAGGAATTCCTTCCTCATTGTTTTCATTAAAATTTTGAAAGTCCTGATCAATGCAATAAATAAGTGGCATAGAGAAATACTTAGAATCTACAGTGGCATTCTCAGGTGAAGCTCATCCAGCTCTTCGGTTACAACCAACTCAAAAGAAAAAGAAAAAGATGACCTGGACAAGACCTTGGCATCCGGGTTATCACCTCTAGGAATACCGAACTCTGACTCAAAAGAACCAAAATTTGATTTTGACTCCACAGACTCTATGGAATCAGATTCTGGCTCACTACCCGACTCAGAACTACTAGACAGGTAGTCCTCCTTTAGCTGCCAAACGAGAGATGGTGCTTCAAATGCATCCAAAATGCTGCTAGAAAGGTTCACACCTGGTTGGTCCCCGATCATGGAAATGGTCAGGTTATCCCCCAAGCTCTCTGAGTCAATTGGAGGATCTGAAGGGAGACATGCCAATGCTGCCCCTACTTTAAGTTCGTTACTGTCCGGGTTACTTTCCATGCTCCGTTCAGTTTTAGTGATCAGTTCATCCTTTTCCTCTCTATCACTGTCTTGCAGTTGTAAGTCGAAGAAAATTTCAAAGCCGGGAACATGCTGCTTCTCAGAATTGAACCAAGGTTCGGGAAAGCAACAAAATGGGAAGTCTTCACCTTCCAAAACAAAATGACCATTTAGGGTTCCCTGGATCAGTCTGTGCACAAGCTCATAGCGCTTCCCGGTCTTGTTGGCTCTGGCTCTGGTTGCCATCTCTTTTCCTTTCCTAACCCAATCTTCTTTGGTGGGTGTATAGCTAAGACTAAAGGAATATGGATTATGTGGCACATCGGCTAATGTTGTGATGCCTTTTCGGCCACTTCTTCCCAACCTCATTCCTGGCACATGTTGGAGCTTGTTCATAAAATAGATTGATTGGGCACTGACATACAAGCCCTCATCTGTTGCCCAGATGTTCTGCACTGCTCGGGCCTTAGCTAGAGTGAACCTTGAAAGGAATACATCCTCCTCGCCATGAACAATTTCCAGCATAGGTGTAGTTATCTCTGGTGGAGGATGTATAGACGAATTTCCAAATACAATAGCAACCCCCTTCCCATGGGGGTATTTCAGCATTTGGTGGAGGATAGAAGAGACAGCCTTCACTTGGTGCAACCAAGGTCTCCCTAGCAGTAGATTGAAAGTGGCCGACATATCCAGGACATGGAACTCAATATCCTATTGAGTTGGGCCCACTTGAACTCTGATCTGTACCGTGCCCATCACCTCTCTGCTTGTATTGTCATACGCCTGAATCACCTGTGCTGTGGGCATGAAATATGTTGGTTTCAGGCCAATGGCATAGCCTGTGTGAGACGGACAGACATTGATAGTCGACCCTGTATCAACCAATACCACTGGCACACACTTTTCTCTACACTCAAATGATATGTACAGAGGTTTGTTGTGTACTGAGCCTTCTAGCGGTAATTCTTTGTCTGAGGAGGTTAAAGTTGGCGCAGCGCCTCCGGGAAAGACCAACCCACAAGCTGTTCAGAAGTGGTGTCAATAGACAATTTTGCATTGTCCATCGCTGATAGCACAGCCTATCGATGCACTAGAGATGCTATAAGCAGACCCCATATTAAAATATTGACTTGAATTTTCTTCAGTTGTTTCAGCACCGCTTCTTCTTCCAACTACTTTTCCTTCTACTTCTCAACCTCTTTATCATTTTCGAAGGCTTCAGCTTGGTCCAAATGCGGGGGCTCAAAATACCACCCACTCCTCGTCATATGGTCAATCTCTTCAGAGTACCAGATGTTGTCCGACAGGTCTTCACCCTAATCTTCATTGGTGTGTGCCAAAAGTAGATTACCATCCTCCTGCCATGCACCTCCGGCAGCCAACAAATAGTTGTCTGGTTCCATTTTGATCATTCCCTCATCAGAAGTATCCCCCACATGGTGTTAGGCTTTTCCAACTTCCTATTTATCTTCATCTCTTTCTTGCACAAACCGCTTCAACGCGGCTTCCTGTTTAGTATCCGCGGTACTCACGGCACCCAGTTCTTCAGCTAAATTCTTGAAGCCGATGCTCTCTGGCAGTTTACCCTTTTCCTCAGCCATTCAGGCCATTGCAGCTACTCTTGTTTCCTTTTCTTCAAGTTTTGATTCGATTTCTTCCTCTTTGTCAGGCTCGTCACTAATCCACCTGGAGTTGTATGTTGACCCATTCAGATCAAACCAATTAATCTGCACGTCCTCCTGATCATGCTCATCGTAGAACTACAGATTGTCTAAGTCTTCTTCTAGCTCTGTTAGGTCATCCAGTCCCTGACTTGGGCCATCCTCTTTGACCACATTGACCTCCGATGCCTTTGGCAATACCACTTCTGGTTTGGCTTGATCAGCTGGTACAATGTAACAGCACGAGTCATACACTCCCTTAGCTATGTCTGCAGAGTTCTCAAGCAATGGGCTAACACTCTTCTTGAAGGATAACCTCCCTCCTTCTACCATTGTCACCACCACAGGTTCAGGTTGAAGTATGGACATGTCCATCATGTAGAAGTCTGTGCTTTCAGGAATGAACACGGCCAGTTTGGGTAGGTGGAAAGGGGTAATATATACGCTGGGGTCATATGTGATGGCCAATGTATGTATTAGATTTAAGTGTTGGGGTGGAAGGACTTGGTTGTGGGCTAGAAGAGGGTTAGTGGTCACATTTGGCTTTTGGGGCGGTGTTATCACCTTGTTGTCAATGAGATCTTGAATCTCATGACGCAGCCTGTAATATTGGTTGGTGTCGTGACCATGCTACTGGTGAAAAGTGCAGTATTTGGCTAGGTTGTGTTTAGGTGGGAGAGGATCGGGTAGTGGGCGAGACTCTAAGGGCTTAAGATGTCCCTTTCTGATCAGCACCCCTAAAGCTTTGGATAAAGGCATGTAGAGTGGGGTGAATACCCTTTGGTTTCGGGCTTTGTTATTTGAGGTTTGTGGAGTTGCGTTGGCAGAAAGGTTGGTGATCTTGGCTGTAGTGGTGACGACATTCACATCAGATGGCCGGGTAGCTGTGCTTCCACTCGTGGTTGCATTGGAACTGCGTGTAAAAGGCCTCTTGACTTGCTCCTTCTCATCAGTTATCAACCCCTGTTTCATTGTATCTTCAATCTGAACCCCTATTTCGTGGAGCTCAGTGAATGTGAACAACGGCAAGACAATCATCTTCTGTAGTAATTTCCCTTGCAGATTGCGGACCACCATCCTGATTTGATCCTTCTTGGATGGCCTGGTAGTCATCATCGAAGCCTTGGCCCTCCATCTCATTACAAAGTCCAAGAAGCCCTGCTTTGGCTCCTGACGAGTTACTTCAAGTTCACGGGTTGTGACCTTGATCTGCGTATTGTATGAGTACTGTGTGATGAAGGCCTCAGGCCATTTCCTCCCAGCTCTATTTCACAGAGTCTTCCAGCTTTGCATACCAGATAGCTGCTATCCTTGACAAGATTTGGCCGAAAAGTGACAGCTTTTGAAGTCTGGTAAGGCCCATCGGCTGCAGAATATCAGAGAACAACTGCAAATGGATCATGGGATCCCCAAAGCCATCGAACCGGTCTATGTGTGGCATTTTGAACCGATCCGGCAAAGTTACTGCGGAGTTAGTATATCCATCTTTGATGTCAGGGATTGTGTTCACACCCTGTCCCCGCTTGAGAAACTTCTCTAGCTTGTTGACCTTTAGTACAGTGAGGTCAACTTCGAATTCAAATGGAGGCTCAGTTTGGTACACTAGTGCCTTGGAGGCTTGCGGTGAAATGGGATCTACTAGGTTGCCCAGATTCTCTTGGACATTGGCAGAGATTCCTGGCGTTGGGATACCAGCAGGAGATTCATGGGAAGCAGAAGCCGCTGTGGCCTGTGGTTGCTATTGTTGTAGCCTGTTTGCCATTTCAGCTTGATGGGCTGTAACTTCAGCTTGGCGGGCTGCATCTTGCTGCATGGTTTCCATTGTTTGTTGGAGATGACGAATCAAGTCCTCCATAGTAGCTGTAGGGTACTAAGTCATCTGACTAGGCAAGTGATCTCTTGCTGGCCTAGATGTAGAAGATGATGCCTGACTGAATGCAGGTGATTGCTACACCGATGAATTATGCCTAACCCTCCTCCGTTTAGTAACCGGTGGGAGTGAAGCAAACACAGGGTTGTCCCCTAACAAGATCCCTAGATCTGTAAAGTCAACTTACACGGGTCCAGAGTCCTTGGCAGGTAACCGAACTGTCCGAAGCAATTGTGATAAACTACCTTGCAAAAAGAAATAAAGCAAAAAGGAAAGCATAAATCAGAAACTGCACAGCACCTCAGCGCAGATGTGAACAACACACAATTGTAATCAAAAGTTATAGAACTGCACTCAACACTGAATTCTGCCCCAAATCTGATACCCAAACTTGCAACTGATACATACATTCCTGTAAAGTTTCACTCTAAAATCACATACCAGTTAAGTGAGAGCCAAAACACTGTTATGATAGGGTTGGGTTACCCTGTCCTAGTTTCATCAAGAACTAGGTTTGATTATTCAAGCAAAGTGGTTTCACACAATCCTACATTCGAGCGAGCAACCTGTCCTAGTTTGGAACAGTCTCTTTGGCTTTCGATATGCAACTAGGCCAAATGGTCAAAAATGGTACCTCAACAAGACTACCTAATATACCTATCACACCTAACATCGAGAAGTGAAAGGAGGATCAAACGGTACAGTGGTAGTCCAGATCCAAGGGTTGTGTTCCCATTGTGGCAGAGCCCGCGACCAGTCAGCCTTTTGGCAAGCTCTTAGGCAAGCCTCCGGCAAACCGTTCAGGAATAGCAGATGGAAAACACAGTGACTTAGGCGCACCAATGCAAATGCAATGCCAAAAAACATGTAAGTATAGATAAAATTCATATCATGAGTTTGAGTCAAGTTCTGTAAATCCCCAGTAGAGTAGCCAAAAACTGTAGCTTGACTTTTTCGCGCCCCCTTTCGGAAGGTTTGAAAGAAAGCCCTACAATTCGGACTCCCACGGTTTTGAATCTAATCTCACAAGTGCAATGTGAAATTGATAAACACCAAAGATTCTAAATTCGAAAAATCTTTTAGAAAATTGATTTTTGAATCAAAAATGTCAAAATTGGACTACTTCGCCAAATACAAAGTCGCCATCTAAATATTTTATTTAGGAAAAATTTGGGAAATCCATGACTTGTTCCAAAGGCCACATGTCCGTCATCACCAAGATTGCCTCGGTTCGGGAACTTAGGTACGAGGGGGGAAGGTCATGAATTGAGCACCCCCAACATTATATGCTCTTGTTTCGGTTTATTAGGCTAGCATTTACTATGTGATGCTCACACACAAGGTATAAACTAGTTTGCTCGAATTGGAACAATTCAATTTCATGTTTGTTCTTCAAAAAGGGTTTTGGTTTTGCCACCTCAAGTGGGCTTAAAGTTTGTGAATTTGCCACTTTACAAAGTGGGCTTAAAACGTACAGTCATTGAATCATTCCAATTCAAGCAACAAACCTTCATCCACAAGCACCCAAACAGTTTAACAAGTAAGCACTTAGCCTCATGGCAAGCATGCTAGTTGTGGCAGTCACTCACACTCATGCAAGTATGCTAAAGCACTAAAAACTTATCTAGTACTCCAAGCTAAGATAAAACAAAAGAGTTAGAAAAATATGCATGATTCCTAACTATGCAATATAGCTAATGCAACACATGCAATAATGCAACTAATAGGCTCGGCTCCTAATGTGGCATGTGAGTCAATTTGATAACATGCAGTTAAACACATATTCAAAGAATGTATTTAAACAACAGTGTAGTTAGAATGATGCGATGAGCCTCGGTGCATGCAAGACGAGATGAATGTATGCAAGCATAAGTTATGCTAATTGAAACGTGATGCTCCTAATTTAACCATCAAAAGCGGATAAATAAAATGAAGAAAGACGTGGGGTTGGAAGACATACACATTATTACACCATTTTGCTCTCACGAAGGAGAGTCTGAATAAATAACTAAGCTAAGCTAATTAAGCTAATTAAGCTAATTATTACAAACCAAAATGAATAACTAGCTATACTAATTAACTAGTTATTATAACAACAGATGAACTAATAGGCTAACTAATTAATTAAATAATTACAAGAAAATTGCAACTAATAATTAAACTAAGTAACTAAACTTAAGCCAATTAGCTACTCTGCCTCGGGAAACGAATGATGTGTATGCGCATGCTTGATTTTCACCCGAAAAGATGACCGTTTGGCTCCCAAAAGCCTCAGTTTGCACAATTGAACACTTCCAGAACAATTCTTCTCTACCTTGCTAACACTCTACTGAGATTTGCATCAGTGGCCAGCCGCCCAAAGATGAAGGTTGCTAGCCATTTGCCAGCCCTAAAAGTGGCCTACCAGCCACGGATGGTGGTTTACTGACCACCTGCCGGCCATGGAAAGTGGCTTGCCAGCCACTGATGCACTGGTTGATCTTGCTGCAATAGAGGACAAACAGAGCATATACAAGGTATTTTCAAGGATTGTTTGCACAACTCACCCCTCCTTTTCATGAACAAATCCATAGAGTTGTGAACATAAGCCACAAACCACCAACTCAAGAAATTTCATTACATGATGGCTTGTGACTCAAGACGTGCAATCTCAATATGAAAAACAAGACACAAACCTCCTCCCTTTCATGAAAGATCAAGGAAAGAAGGTGACCTTAGAAACTTGGATCATTTCATCACTAGCAAGTATGAAATGACCTAAGTTCCATGTGCTCAATTAACGTCCGATTGAATACACCAAGTTATTATCTTGCTCACTTTTAATCCCAAGTTTTAGTTATTTATTTTACTTCACCAATCATTCTTTAATCCAATTAATTCCATTGGGTGAATTAAAGTCCTCTAATGGAAAGAGAGCTCAAAACACAAGTTGCTTTGGGTATGAAAGAAGTATCATACTGTTGGTAATGAACCCCCTAAGGGATTAAACCATTAAGTATGAAACCTCGATTTCACGCTTAGGCAAGCAAGTGACTTAAAACCACTTTCAAAGGAAATTTGAAAGCCAAGAAAGGAGGGAGGTTGTAGAGATGGTTAATGCTGAAATTAAATGTGAAAATCACTAAAAACATGCAATCAACTCAAACAAGTGGTGTCTAAAGGACCAAAACACCAAGCTTGTGAGGACTATTACACTACAACTATGCAATTCAAGACTCAAATGCAATAACCAACCCAAAACAGAGTTAAAACAGTCCAAAATAGAGCTTAAAGCATGCTGGAATAAAGCTACAACAAGCTAGAAAGATAAGCTAAAGCATGGCACCAACAAGGCTAACAAACAAGACACAAAGAGGAGAGGCTAACCCCTTCAAATTTGGACTTCAAAACCTGATTTTTACCACTGAAAATCAGTGTTTAAAGGCCCAAAAAAGATGGTTCGAAAATGGGAAACAAAGCTGAAATGGCCTTATAAACAAGGAATGAAGAGGGGTGAATCACCCCCTAACCTTAAATGGCCAAAATCACCAATTTCAGCCCACAAAAATAGAGTTTTTTTATAGCTCAAAAATAACCCAAAACAGTGGGGAAAAGATAGAATAACAAGTATGCAAAGCAAGCTAATAGAGCAAGTATTATACCTCTTGAAGAGAATAGTAACTCTAAGCGACAAAAGCAAGCGAGTATACCCTCTAGAGCTCAAACCAAGCTCAAGAACACCTTAGCTCAATGATGAGAGGATTTGGTTAAGGGTGTGTAGGAAATGGTGTAGTCTAAGTAGGCTAAAGTGTAGAGAATTTGTAGAGAGAGAGAAAAAATTTTGAGTCTAAAATTTTCTAACCCCAAAACATAAGAGACGGGGTCCCTATATATAGAAAACATGAAATTTCTACAAGGAGAGCCAGCCCTCCACGTGTGAACAGATGCATGCATCTATGCAAACAGTTAGCACAACTAGCGTAAACTATCTGCAAAAAACAATGGTGGCCGGCAAGCCACATCAGTGGCTGGGAAACCAAAAATGATAGCCGGTAGCCTCTAGGGATGGCTGGCAGGCCACCAGAGGTTGCAGGCTGGGAAGACCACGACATGGTTAAAAAATGAGACAAAAAGGATGCAGAGTTTGAAAGGATCAAAGTTGTGGCGTTCTGCTAAGGACTTCGAGTGCTTGGTGAGCAAACAGACTCATCATCGAGTGTACCGTCAAAGACGTCCAAGTCGTAAGGGCCGTAAAAAATGAGATGTCTACAGTGGGTTTTTCTTGGCAAAGTGTTTTTTGACATTATTTTGTTGGTTCTATCTTTAGGATCTTTACTGTGCATTTTGATTTGTTACAATTTTTTTGTGTGCGCTACTGTTGGGATAAACATGGGCAGCTCTGTATTAGTGTTGGTTGGTAGAGATCAGCAAACAATTCCTTGTTTATGCCCTGTTGCAATTTAATATGGGTGTAGGCCAACTTTTTCGCGCCCTCCTTTCGGAAGTTCGAAATAAGACCTATAGTTCGAACACTCGCGATTCTGAATCTAATCTCACAAGTGCAATGTGAAATTAATACACACCAAAGAGTCGAAATCCGATTTTTTTTTTTGGAAAATCGATTTTCAATCAAATTGCCAAAAATAGACTGCTTTGCCAGATATAGAGTCGCCACCTAAATATTTTATTTTTGAAAAATTTAGGAAACCCATGACTCGTGCCAAAGGCCATGTGTCTCTCATCACCAAGATTGTCTTGGCTCGGGAACTTAGGTATAAGAGGGGAAGGTCATGAATTGAGCACTCTACTCGCCCGATCAAAGATCGGCTTCTACTAATCATGATCTGATTTTTATCAACATTATATGCTCTTGTTTCGGTTTATTAGGCTAGCATTACTATGTGATGCGCGCACACAAGATATAGACTAGTTTGCTCAAATTGGAACAATTCAATTTCATGTTTGTTTTGCAAAAAATGTTTCATTTTGCCACTTAACAAAGAGGGTTTAAAGTTTGCGAAGTTGTCACTCAACAAAGTGGGCTTAAACGTACAATCATTGAATTATTCCAATTCAAGAAACAAGCCTTCACCCACTAACATTCAAACAGTTTAACAAGTAAGCATTTAGCCTCATGGCAAGCATGCTAGTTATGGCAATCACTCACACTCATGAAAGTATGCTAAAACACTAAAAACTCACCTAGTACTCCAAGCCAAAATGAACAAAAGAGTTATAAAAAAATGCATGATTCCTAACTTATACAAGATGAATAATGCAACACATGCGATATGCAATTACTCGGCTTCGCTACTGTAGCTCGCCTTTTCCGCGCCCCGTTTCGAAAGCGAAAAAAGAAATCCCTACAATTCGATCTCTCGTGGTTCTGAATCTAATCTCACAAGCGCAATGTAAAACTGATAAACACCAAAGAGTCCAAATCCGACAAATTATTTTGGAAAACTAATTTTGAATCAAAAAGTGCCAAAATTGGACTACTTTGCCAGATACAGAGTCGCCACCTAAATATTTTATTTTTGGGGAAATTTAGGAAACGCATGACTTGTGCCAAAGGCCACATGTCCGTCATCACCAAAGTTGCCTCGGCTCAGGAACTTACGTACGAAAGGGGAAGGTCATGAATTGAGCACCCCCGCTCGCCCGATCAAAGATTGGTCTCTACTAATCATGATATGATTTTTTATAAACATTATGTGTTCTTGTTCTAGTTATTAGGCTAGCATTACTATGTGATGAGCACAGGCAAGTATAGACTAGTTTTCTCAATTTGGAACAATTCAACTCATGTTTGTTTGCAAAAATTGTTTGAATTTTCCACCTCAAGTGGGCTTAAATGTTTGCGGATTTGCCACCAAACATAGTGGGCTTGAAACATGATTTGCCACTCAACAAAGTGGGTTTAAAACATACATTCGTGGAATCGTTCCAATTCAAACAGCAAGCCTCCATCCATAGGCATTCAAGCAGTTTAGCAAGTAAGCGCATAGCCTCATGGCAAGCATGCTAATCATGGCAACATTCACACTAATGCAAGTATGCTAAAGCATAAAAACTCACCTAGTACTCCAAGCCAAAAAAAGAAACTAGTTAGAAAAATGCATTATTCAAACTATACAATTATGACTAATGCAACGCATGCGTTATGCAACTAATAGGCTCGGCTACTAATATGACATATGAATTGATTTGATAACATGCAGTTAAACACGTATTCAAATAAGGTATTGAAATAACAACGTAGTTTGAATGATGCGCCGAGCCTCGGTGCATGCAATACAAGATGAATGTATGCAAGCATAAGGTATGCTAATTGAAACATGACCCTAATCTAACCATCAAAGCGGTTAAGTAAAAGGGAGAAAGACGTGGGGTTGAAAAACATACACACACGCATGCACACACACTTATTACAATATTACGCCCTCGCGAAGGAGGGTCCGAATGAATAAAAGCTAACCAATTAGCTACACTAATCTAATGAAGCTAATTACTAATTACGCTAATTAGACTAATTATTACAAGCCAAACGAATAACTAGTTAAGCTAATTATTAATTATTACAACATTTTTAACTAACTAGTAAACTAATTAATTAATTTAGAACACAAATGCACACAAACTAAGCATTTAAGACATTAAACTACGCTGCCACTGCTTTGCCTCGGGAAGTGGAAGATGCACATGCTCGGTTTTCACCGAAAAAGACCTCCGTTTTGCTCTCGAAAGCCTCTGTTTGCAAGATTGAACATTTCCAGAACCTTCCTGCTCCATCTTACCAAAATCAACTGAAGTTTACATCAGTGGCCGGCCGGCCATGGATGGAAGCTGCCGGCCTTCTGTTGGCCAAAAAAGGTGGTCTGCCGGCCATAAATGGTGCACTACCGGCGACCAATGGTGCATTGCGAGCCACTGATGCATTGGATCACCATGCTGCAACAGAGTACAAACAGAGCAAAAAAAGGGTTTTTCCAATGATTGTCTGCACAATTCACCTCTCCTTTTCATGGACAAATCCAAGGAATTGTGAACTTAAACTACAAACCACCAATCAAAGCAATTTCATTGCATGATGGCGTGCGCTTCAAGGTGTGCAAGCTCAATGAATGCAAACCAAGACACTCAAGAACCATCACCCTATCATGCATGATCAAGGGCAATGGAGACCTAGGAAATTTGAGACATTTCATCACTTTGAGTATGAAATGCCCCAATTTTCCTCATGTTCAATTAACGTTTGATTGACCACACAACCCACAAGTTATTATCTTGCTCAATTTTAGTCCCAAGTTTTATTTACACCATTTTACTTACCAACCATCCTTTAATCAAATTAAGTCCAAATGGTGAATTAAGTCCTCTAAATGGAAAGAAAACTCAAACCAAAGGTTGTTTTAGGCGTGAAAGAGACCTCATGCCGTTGCTAATGAACCTCCAAAGGGATTAAACCATTAAGCACAAAACCTCAATTTCATGCCTTAAACAAACAAATGGTTTGAACCACTTTCAAAACAAAAATAAAACCAAGAAAGGAGGAAGGTTGCAGAGATGATTAAGTGCTGAAAATGAGTGATAAAAGCATAAACAAATGCTATCAACTCAAACAAGAAGGTGTCTAGAGCCTAAAACACCAAGCTTGTGAGGACTTTTGCACTACAACCATGCAAAACAAGACTCAAATGAACTAACCAGCCCAAAACATAGCTAAAGCAGCCTATTTCAGAGGCTAAAACATGCTGGACTTGATCTAAGTTAAGCTAGAAAAATATGCTAACATATGAAGCTAACAAAGCATGCGAACAAGACACAATGAGGGGAGGCTAACCCCTTCAAATTCGGACATCAAAATGAATTTTTTGCTATTGAAAAATCTCTGAAATTCAGTAGTTAAAGGGCCCAAAAAAGTTCGTTTGAAAGTGGTAAACAAAGGCACAAAAGCTTTACAAACAACTAAGTAAGAAGGGTGAACCACCCCCTAACTAAAAATGGCCTCAAACCTCCACCTTTAGGCCACAAAAATAGAGTTTTTTACTGTTCAAATTTAGCCCCAAAACAGCCCAAAAACAATAGAAGAAGATGGCAAAGCAAATATGCAAAACAAGTTTAAAAGGAAAGTATTATACCTCTTGAAGGGAAGACACAAATGAAGCAATAAATCAAGCCAAGACCACCTCCTAGAGCTCAAAGAGGGTCCCAAGTAACCTCAGCCGAAAGATAAGCAACTTTTGTTAAGGGTTGATAGGCAAACTTCAATTGTTTGTAGGCTAATTTACGCAAACTTGCAAGAGAGAAAGAGAGAGAAATGTAGAGAGAGAGTTGTAGAGAGAGAGACTCCAAAAATCTTTCTAACCTTGAAATATGAGAGATAGGTCATCTATATATAGAAAAAAGTGAGCTTAGGTTGAAAATATCATCAAATGGACAGCTGGAACTTTGTGTAAACAGCTGGAGGTAAATATCTGCAAAAAAAAAAAATGATTTTTGACACCAGTGCCCGGAAAACTTCATCCATGGCCGGCAAACATCATCCATGGCCGACATGTGGCTGGCAAGTCACATCAGTGGCCAAAAACTATTTTTCCCACCTGACTTCAAATTGGTATATCTCATTCATCCATACTCCTTTGCAGGTTATTCTCGAGTCTAAATTGAAGCCTCGGAAGTCTACTTTCCAATGGTGGTCGCCTCACATCAAAATTGAAAGTGTGAAAAAAGATATGCCTATTTTAGTGAAGACTGGTCAGTTTTGGTCCTAACCGGATTGATGCCTAACTTCTCCTTAACTAGTTTTCTTCCCTCCTCTCCTATTTTCTTCAACTCCAAACCTAAAAGTAAGATGTTTTGAAAGATTTTTCAAATATTTTACCTCCCTTTCATTTATTCCCACTTTGTCCTCGCTCAGTTTTCCGAAAAGTGCAACTTTTAACAAAATGAGAGCCTCGGAACATCAAAGAAACATTTGGAAAAATATTTCGAAAGAGAGGGTTTTAAGGTCTAAAATTGTTTTGGTCAAAATAGTTTTGGTCCAAAAAATGGGGTGTAAGGTTGGGATTTGAAGCTCCTCCTGCCGAAGAAATAGAACATTTGCATAGCTTAACTTTCATCATCGAGTGATCAATCAATGCCGCCCAAGTCATAAGGGCGGTCAAAAATGGGGTGTCTACAGGCATATGAGACAATTTCATAGCATGCGGTCTAAGCACGTATTCAAAGAAGTATTTAAACTAGAATAATGCAGTTAGAATGATGAACCGAGCCTCAGTGCATGCAATATAAGTGGATGCAAACATGAAGTATGCTAAACAAAACATGATGTCCCTAAACTAACCATCATAAGCAATTAAATAAAAAGGAGAAAGACATGGGGTTGGAAGACATACACATCATTTCAACATTGCGCTCTCACGAAGGAGAGTCAGAATGAACTAAGCTAATCAACTAACTTATTAAAGCTAAGCTAATTGTTACAAAATGAGTGAATAAATAGCTAAATTACTTAAGTAATTATTACAAACCGAATTAATTAACTATTTTAGTTAATTAACTAATTACAAATCGAAATTGAATAACTAGTCAACTAACTAATTAATCACAACACTTCACAAAATCAAATAGCTACAACTAATTAATTACAACAATTTAAACTAAAACATGCTCGATACACAAAGAATGCTCATGCACATGCTCAGTTTCCACCCGAAAAGCCCACCATTTTGCTCCTGAATGCCTCTGTTTGCACAATTGAACATTTCCAGAACAACTTTTCTCCATCTTACCAACCATCTGCTAAAATTTGCATCAATGGCCAGTCGGCCAAAGATGAAGGTTGCCGACCACCAGCCGGTCAAGGAGGAAGATTGTCGACCACTAGACAGCCATAGAGGTGGTCTGCCGGCCACCCGCCGGCCACTCATGCACAGGTTCATCTTGCTGCAACAGAGGACAAACATAGCATATACAGAGTATTTTCAAGGGTTGTTTGCACAACTCACCCCTTCTTTTCATGAACAAATCCAAGGAGTGGTGAACCTAAGCCACAAACCACCAATTCAAGCAATTTCATTGCATGATGGCTTGTCAACCCAAGAGTGAAAGTTCAATAAATGCCAGAAAAAAAGACACAAATCTCCTCCATTTCATGAAAGATCAAGGAAAGCTATTGACCTTTGGTGTCATGACCCAAACCCGCCCCTAAAAGTTTGGTCCATGACCGGCCTGTACATAGGCCTCAAAACAGAATTTTAGAATAATATTTAACCACATACGGGGCCTTAACCGAAAGCAATATCAATAAAAAGACAACATCCATTAAGCTTGTGCATACATGATGGTTTAATTAGATTTAAGCATTTAAATACATTCCCAGAGTTACATATACAATCACAGAATTTATATAGATCTCACACACTCTTACATAAGAATTAATAATTTATATGACTCCCAACACAAATAAAGGCCTCCACACGGAGGCATACCCCAGGTGACATGGCAGATAGGCAAACCTCAATACAACTCTAGTGTCAATCTCCGTTGGCTCACCTATAGAAACATACATAAAACAGAATGAGCAAGGCTCAGTGAATAATAGCAATGTAAGGAGGTGAGTTAAATGAGCATAGACTTAGAGAATGTAGATATGCATATCAAACCATACACAGATCTTATTCATCATCATATTTTAAAACGGCCTCAAGCCCACATGTAATGCAGAACGGCCTCGGACCCATATATAATACATAACGACCTCGACCCCATATATAATACAGAACGGCTGTAAGCCTAGATATGATACATAATTTCTGCAAGCCCAGATATGATACAGATTGGCTTTAAGCCCTATATGATACAGATCGGCTTTAAACCTAGCTATGATACAGATCGGCTTTAAGTCTACAGATAATACAAAATGTCTCAGGCCCATATCAGATACAGAATGGCCTTAGGCCCAACAGATAATACAGAACGGCCTCAGGCCCAGTATTAGCAAAACAGAATAATCCCAGATTCATAAGAATACCATTACACAATAGTGCACATAACTTTCCCCATGGTTTATTACAAGTCGACATAGTTGTTTTGCGTATAACAGAACGTTAATAATAACTATTAACTGAAGGCACATGTATTACCACCGTACTATTAATAGGGACAAAACAATTCACATCATAATGGCCTCGGGCCCACTTCTATTAATAGGGACAGAACGACCTTAGGTCCATGTCAATGCCATTGTTCAATTATATCCGTTAATTTAATCAAACACAATATCAATGGAATAGGCCATTCACAAGTAACAATTCATAAAGCATAATCATAAGAAGTAAGTGAAACATATCGTTACACTACTATTATTCAAAGTGGGCTTCCAAAACCGGTTGTACGGTCTTCAAGTCTTGACCTACAAATACAAACATCACAGCACAATTCCTCAATACACATTTGAGTTACGCAATTGGTTCTTAACCTTATTCAATTATCCGCCATTCGATCATTCCATTATTTCTTTTCTTTTTTTATTTTATTTTTCGCTCATGAGATGTATATGGAGACATATGACATGTGAAAACCATGTAAATGAAGGTCCGAAAGTCAGAAAATGGAAAGAAACAAAAATCAAAAAATCTGTCCTGTTTGGCCGCACGTGCGGTAGCCCTGGCCGCACGTGTGGTGCCCTGGCCGCTTGTGCGATGGCCTTGGCCGCATGAGCGATGGAACTGCAGACTGCATTTTGGCCCAAAACAAGGTTGGCCGCTCATGCGGTGGCCCAAGCCGCTTGAGCGGTCTGGGTGAAAACCAGTCTGAAATTCTGCTTTGAAAGGGAATCTTCTCTTTTGCAAAATCAACCTTAGTTTCATGAAAATCAAGGCCCAAAACTCTGGAAAACAACTTAAAATAAACATCATAACTTCAAAACAAAACTTAATGTTTTATGTGAAGGATCTAAATCTTGAATTTAAGGGTGAAGTCAACATCAATACACATGATAACACATTCATGGAGTTTTATCCTCCATCTTCACAATCATGCAAGAAGATAAGCTTATGAACATGGATTAGAGGATGTGAAGCCATGTATGAAAAATTATGAGTCATCTTCCTTCAATTTCTTCCACATAAGCTCATAATGCTCTCTAGATCAAAATACAACACAACACCCTCAATTACTCATAATTCCCCTTAATTCAATTTAATTTCCATGAGATCATGGGTGTATCAACCCTATGTCAAGAAATTAGAAGGAGATTCTTACCTCAGATAATTAATTAGAGAAGATTTGGCTCCAAGTTCCTTCTTACTCCCTTCTTTTCTCTTGATCTCTCTTTCTCTAGAACTCGCTTTCCCAAATGTCTTCTTTTGTTGAGCCAAATAAAAGCTCATATCTATATATATATATATATATATATAAATACATATCACAAATAGAAGTAGCCAAACACATCCTTACAAATCGTACAAAATCAATTTTCAATTAAACTTCCCAGATAACTCTAAAAATTGTGTTGATCATAGATATGTCCTCTGTTCTGGTTTCTGAAGCCTCTAAGGCCTTCAATTTGTAGTACCAAGTTAACCACCCAAATGTGCAGTAACGAATCAAACAAATTAGATTTCCAATTAATTTTTCCAAACAGTTCTAAAGATTCCCATTAACATACCCAAGTACTCAATTTTGATTTCTGAACTCGTAAAGGTCGGTAATTCCAATTTTAAAGCCGTGACTCAACAGATAATTCCACAATTTGAACAGATATCATTAAATTAAAATGCATTAACCAACAAGGACATAAAAGTAATTTCGGATACGGATTTTGGGGTCGTTACATTTGGAGACTTGGATCATTTCATCACTGGCAAGTATGAAATGGTCCAAGCTTCATGTATTCAATTAACCTCCGATTGAACACAACAAGTTATTATCTTGTACCATTTTTAGTTCCAAGTTTTAGTTACTCATTTTAGTTTACCAACCATTTTTTAATTCATTTAAGTCCAACGATGAATTAAGCCCTCTAAAAGAGAAGGAAGTGTCGAACAAGGGGTAGTTTAAGGCAAGAGAGAGATGTCATGCCGTTGATAATGAACCCTCAAAAGAGGATTAAACCACTAAGCATGGACCTCAATCTCAAGCTTAAACAATCCCAAGGTTAAAACAACCCTCAAAGCAAACAAAAAGCCAAGAAATGAGGGAGGTTGCAGAGATTGTGTTTGCTGAAATTGAGTGAGAAAAGCGCTAGAAACATGCAATCAACTCAAACAAGTGGTGTCTAAAGACCTAAAACACCAAGCTTTTGAGGACACTTACACTACAAGCATGCAATACAAGACTAAAATGACTTAACCAACACAAAACATAGTTAAAATAGTCCAAATCAAAACCTAAAACATGCTAGAATTAAGCTACAAATTGCTAGAAAAATAAGCTAACACATGGGGCTAACTAGGCTAGCAAACAAGACATAAGGAGGGGAGGCTAACCTCTCCAAATTTTGGACTTTAAAACCTGATTTTAGCCACTGAAATAACTCTGAAATTCAATATTAAAAAGCTCAAAAAGAGTTTACAACAATGTAGGAAACACAAGGATAAAGGCCTTGGAAGCCAGGTAGAAGGAATGGTGAGCAACCCCACCCTTATTAGCTTTAAACTAGAAGTTTCAGCCCAAAATCTCAGAGTTTAGATAATCCAAAAACAGTCCAAAAATAGTACAAAAAAGTGTTGGAATGAAGAGAAAAGTAGCTATGCAATTTAAGCTAGTAAACAAGTCAAATGAGGAGTGGCTAACCCCTCCATTTTTGAGACTTCAAAACCACTATTTTAGCCTCTGAAAACCTCTGAAAATCAGTGGTAAAAAGCTCAAAAAAAGTTGATGAAAGAATGGGAAACACAAGTGGAAAGGCTTAGAGAACAAGGTTCAAAGAAGGGTGATTAACCCCTCTACCTTTAATAGCCTTAAACCACAAGCTTTAGCCCATAAAAATAGTTGAAAAACACTTCAAAATCAGTAAGAAAAGATAGAAAAGAAGTAGTGCAAAGATTGTACAAAAGCAAGATAAGGTATACCTTCTGAAGATGAATGCTTCTTTGAGTTATAAACCACTAATTTCACACTCTCAAGTGCTTCAAGAGCTCAAATTCAAGCTCAAATCATCTCAGCCAAAAGTCCTCTAGTTTTGGTTTGGTGTGTTTGGGCATAGGCTATGCAAGTTCCAAAAGAGAGAGAGAATTATAGAGGGAGGATTTTTCAAAAATATTTTCACTCCTAAATGTTTTCTAACCTTGAAAGCAGGAAAAGAGGTCCTCTGTATATAGAAATATATGAGCTTTGGTCGAAAATATCTAAAAAAGATAGCTGGAGTTTTATGGAAACAACTGGAGAAAATATATGGTTTTTACACTGGTGGCTGGCCGGCTAGTAGTGGTGGCTGGCAGGCAAAAAATGGTGGAGTGTCATCCATAAATGGTGGCTATTGGCCATGCTTCTAGACCCGACTTCAAATGAGCATATCCCCTTCATCCAGACTCGGTTTTAGGTCATTCTTGAGTCTAAATTTAAGCCTCGGAAGTCTACTTTCCAATGGCGGAAGCCTCACATCTAAATTCTAAGTGTGAAAAGAGATATTCCTATTTTAGTGAAGGTTTCTCAGTTCTCTCTTAACGGTTTGATGCCCAACTTCTTCCCCAACTAGTTTTCTTCCCTCTTCTTCTATTTTCTTCAGCTCCAAACCTCTAAATAAGATGTTTAAAATATTTTTCAAAGAGTTTAGCTCTCTTCCATTTATTTCCACTTTGTTTGAAAAGTGTAACATTTTACAAAATAGAATAAGAGGGATTTAGAAGGAATGGTGAACACAAGGGTAACATTTTCAAAAATGCAAGCCTTGAAACATCGCAGAAACATTTTCAAAAATATTTTGAAAGTGAGGGTTTTAAAGTCTAAAATAGTTTTGGTTAAAAAAGTTTTGGTCCATAATGGGGTGTAAGGTTGGGATTTAGAAACTCTTCTTGCTGAAGAAATCGAACATTTTCACAGCACAACTTTCATCATCGAGTGATCAATCAGTGGCGCCCAAGTCTTAAGGAGGGTCAAAAATGGGTTGTCTAAGTTTCCCCTCTTTGACAGAGCTCGAAGTCATGAAATGACGTGAGTGAATGTCAAAGCCTAGAGACGACCCATTTTGACAAGACCGTAAGACTTGGGCAAACACACAAAATGCAAATGCAGTTGGGTGAACCCAGGGGTTGCCTATTTATCCCTTTGCAAGGAATCAAACCAGCATAGTTCAGGGATAGAATGCAAAATGATACATAACAAAACAAAATAATTTAAATGATATACAATACAATGAAATAATCAAACCACAAGCAGTGCAAAACCACACAAATACCATAAAGGATTGGTGATGCAAATCAAACTACGTTTTATATAGAAAAGAAGTGGGCATAGCCAAACAACGTCTAACACAGGCTAAGTGCCTACATCCTCAATACTGGCCTTAGTGCAGCATGGATGCTTACACATAACAGAACCATGTTTCAACGTGAAAGGGGTGCGGGCACATGCAAAACTATATTTTTCATAGAAAGAGAAAGAGTACAAGTAATTGGATGTGATAATAAAGTGAGGAATGATTTGCTAGGAAAAGATATGGATCCTAAATGCCGAATGCAACAAAACAAAGTACAATGTAATGAATGCAATAGATAAGGCGTAGGTCAAACCACATCTTAGCTAGAAAAGGTATGGACACAAAACAGACCGTGTCTAACACAAAAAAGGTGTTGAAACCCTCAGTACAGGCCGCAGTGCAGCATTGGTTCTTACACATGATAGAATTATGTTTCAATGATGGAAAGGTATGAGCACCTGCCAAACTAAGCTTAACACAGAAAGGATGCAGCTGATAAAATGGTATGATGTAATGGATCTCATAAATTCTATATGTAATGCGATGGGCGTAATAGATAATAAATGTAATGTAACTGGGAAGTGAAAGTACCTTATAGGGGCAATTGGTGATGACTCACCTTATGCTACTGTGGATCTTCCACTTTTTCTTGGTTGCGCTTCCAAACCACAGGTACTACTTTTTTCCCTGGCTATATTTGCAACTTTCCCTATTCTCCAACAGGGTGACAGACTAGGTTGGTTCAGTATTCAGAATTGAGGCACATACAAGCTACCTCAACCTATGGGGCTGCCATATAGATTTCAAGCCGAGGATACACCCTTGGGTATTTAATCCAGACTTTAGTCTCGGAAATCCCGAACCTTTACGTTCTAGGCTTCGGCCATTCGAACTCTAGTTTCCACCGTCTCAGTTGATCTCCAAGGAACTCACAGCAAACATAGGAAAGTGGCTATACCAGATCGCCTGAAGTCGTTCAAGCATGAAAAACACTAAAGGAATTGCATCTTTAGAGGATTTAAGGTCTCCTTGACCCAGAGAGTGCACAAGACAGTGCGAGCGAGGTGACTGCACAAGAAAAGCGCAAACGGGGTGCACAAAATAGTGCAAGTGAGGGTGCACAAGATAGTGCTGGTGAGGTTCACAAAACAGTGCGAGAAAGTGAATGCACAAAACAGTGCTAAATGGGTGCACAAGACAGTTTGATACAAAGATACAAGGTGTACAAGACAGTGCGATGTCAGTTTGAAATGCACTAGACAGTACGATGTAAGTTAAAATGCACAAAATAGTGCGATGTACGTTGCAATGCATTAGACAGTGCGATATGAATTGAAATGCACTAGACAGTGCGATATAAGTTGAAATGCACTTGACAGTGCAATATAAGTTGAAATGCACTAGACAGTGTGATGTAATTTAGAATACACAAATTAATGCACAAAATATATGCGAATACACAAGACAGTGCGAGTGAGGTGCACAAAACAGTGCGAGTGGTGCACAAAATAGTGCCATGCACAAGACAATGCAATGGTGCACAAAATAGTAAGATACAAAGTGAATAGGATAATGTGATACAAAGTGCACAAAACAGTGCGATGCAAAGTGAATAGGATAGTGTGACACAAAGTGCACAAAACAGTGCAATGCAAGGTGCACAAAACAATGCGATGCAAAATGAAATGCACAAAATAGTGCAATGCAGGTGAGCAATGCATGGTATGTAGAGGGAAATGAGCAGTACTCAGAGTAATGCATCATCTACCTTACGAAATGAGTGTAGGGAAACTTGCCACAACTCATTGAAATACAACACAAAGCGAGGCAACTCGACAAAACTCTGCTAATTGCAGAACAAAGCTAAGAGTAAGAGCAACCAATCATGCAGTTCAAAGCAACCAGTGCGTATAAACATGCAGGCATAATCCAAAGCACATGTATTAATCAGAGGGAATATGGCAATCCCAAAAGAGTTTTGAAATGGTCGGAGACAACTTTCAAAAGCTAAATCATATTAGAATCATCATGGGGGTAAACCACCATAATCTAGGGAAAAGTGCCCAGCAGATGGCTTTGGCAGACTGAGAGATAGGTTGGGTTTATGCCCCTTGTTCAAATGATGACCCAATCAGATACACTAAAAATTGCCCTGGTGTCCAGTCATTGGCCACCTTTTTCAACATTATACAGGCACATGTAATGGGGATCACCAGATCCTGGAACAATTATCAACCAATCAGACTCATGCTTCTCTTCTGACATATTGAGAACTTACTCTGGTCCCCTCCGAAGCAGTGACAGATTCCTCATATACACTTTGTAATGATCATGAATGCAATGCCCCTTGTATGGACACTCTCAGCTCGTTTGTGAATTCCACACAGGGACTTGTTTTCAAGTTTGGAGCGAACACTCGTGTATGGAATTTTGACCATGCCACTCTGTTGAACTTTTGAGCAACAAACTCACTAGGGTGACTCGATGAAGAGTGACATGCTATGGTGACTCGATGAAGAGTGCTTTTGAGCGACAAAAACATTATGGTGACTCAATGAAGAGCGCAAACTAAAACAAACACCAGGCATGACACAACTGAATTCATAATTGACCCAAAAGCAGAAAAGGACTCAAGGTAACTGATCATTCATAGTGCCCTAATATTACTTATGTTCCTTTTAAAACTCAATTTTGATTTCCTTTTTGCTCAAGTTAGAGATTCTACTGATAAGTTCAAGCATTGAAAATTGCTCTACTTGTTGATTCAAGTTAGTTCTTTCTTACCCAACGCAAGTATATGATATGCACAGTAGTTGGTGTAGCTCATGGATTGATGTGAAGCTGATGACGTGAATTGGGCAAGATGATTTGAGTTGAGATGAATGGGATAGATATGGTTAAGACCGAACTTCAGGATGAAGTTGCCTACGTATCCCAAGAATGGGAATCAGGTTAATGTAGTTCATGGCTGAGGTTCACTCGGGTATTAACACTCTCCTTTTGCGTTCTAACTTTTGCCAAAGTCGCCCCTTTGGGGTTTTCAACCTTGCGAGCTATATTTTTTTATTTTCTCAATTTTTCATGCTCTAACTTTTACTTAGGTTGCCTTTCCGAGATTTCGACCTAGCGAGCCTCTCAAGGATAGAGTTACAATATTTGTAGTGAATTTGATCAATGGTCATCATTGTCCTAACACTTGAACTGACTTTGCCTTGATTTGAACTTGGTTCTCCATTCTTTTAAGCATGCCTTCTTTCTTTCTTTTGCTCCATTTTCAAAGTTGGTTCTTCTTACAATGTGGCAGTTCCTCGCATTGGCTTTCCTGAATTCAGACAACAGTTCCCTTCCTCACAGTTGATTGGATTTCATTCTAATGGATGCCCCTGGCATAATGATTGACTTCTTTTTTTCTTTTTCTTTTTTCCTTTTCTTCTTTTTTGTCTTCTCTTATTTATTTCTTTCTGAAATAATGAAAATACCAGAGGAGAAATTCTATGATTTGTGAGGTCTGAAAGCCATCTTGTACTTGTAGGTCTGAAAACCACCTTGTGCTTGCAACAGTGATCACCTAACGGCGAAGAGAATCCTCAGGACAATGTAAAATACCACGCACAATTCTGAACCTATCTTCGTAAGCTTTGCAAAAGAGACAACTTAAAATTTTTGAAATCGTGAATGACTTTGAATCGACAAGTCAGAATTAACTCAAGCCATTCAGGGGATCCTTTTCAATACACGAGCTTATTAATAGAATATCATTTAAAAAACAAATTCAAAGCTTTTCTATTTTTTTTTTTTTAAAAAAAAGGTCACACGTGCATTACTGTAGGCACAACAAAATGATCAAAAACTTGACTCCCACTTTCTTATAAAGATGATGACCTGAGGGTACACGAGAGAGACTTAAAGGAAAAGACTAAATTGACGCAACAATGCAAGAAAAGAAAAAGAAAATAACACTCACAACACAACTATTTACAAGACACAACTCAAAACAAAATCAGTGCCCCTAAAACAAAAGGGGTTTTCTTTCTCCAAGTCCATTTGTAGAATTTCAAAACCAACTTCGAATAACCCACGGAAAGGTCTAGACCTGCCCTCAATTCAACAACAAACATCCACACCTAGAGGGATTGATTTTTGACTTTCAAATTGGGTCTCACAGATTGAATCCCACATATCTTCTTAACCGAAACAATTGTTTCTCCACACCATGCCCCTAATTCAGAAGGTGTGCTTTTGACAATTCCCCTACCTAAGACTGAGATTCAGCATTCCAACCACCAGTGCTAGCATCACTGCTTCATCAAGCTTGAACTCACCAAGATCGAGTAAACTTTCCATCTCTTCAAAGATTTGGTTTCTTTTACTCAGATCGGGATCAGAAGATTTAGGAATGAACACAGTGGGTTTGGGCTCATTGGCGGGTATGCTGTGTTGGATAGGGTAATGGTTGGTTTGTGGCAAATTGTGTATGGGTTATGTTATGGAATGGAAATCTTTTACGGTCAGGGAGAGGGTTATTGATAGCTTTGGGATTTTCAAGTGGGGTGATGACCTTTTATCAATCAGGTCTTGAATTTCATGGCGAAGGCGAAAGCAACGGTCAGTATGGTGACCAAACTGCTGATAGAATGTGCAATATTGGGTTGAGTCGTGTGTAGATAGGAGAGGATTAGGGAGAGGTTGAGGATTGAGCTGTTTGAGATACCTTTTCTCCATCAATACCTTCAATGCACAGGTTAGGCTCATATAGAATTGGGTGAAGGTTCGTTTCGGGGAGGAGGAAACACTAGGTTTAGACACATTGGCAAATGGGTTGGCGAGTGTTGATTGGGTATTCATGGGCTTAGGCCTAGAATTAGGATAGGTGCTTCTGGTAAAGCATCCCTTTCCATTATTTTCCCCCTGATTCAAAATGCTCTCATCTTGAGCGACAAAAGTGTTATCCACAGTCTTTGCAACAACTTCAAGCGCTTGCTGCTTGTTCAACCTTTTGACCTTCAACGTCTTAATAGCCCACTGAAGTTATGCATAGGGATCAATACTTGTCCTGGCTTTGTTCTTGCCACTCGCTTCTACTTGGCCAAGGGATTGGGTGGCTATATCGAAGCGAAGCCCATTTGTTGTTGATCTGTCATCACCAAGACTTGAGATAGTTTTAGGTTGGCCCTTTTCAACTGCAGCTCACCCTAAGATTCGGGAGCCTTTTGACGGGATCGAAACCCCAAATGTTAAATTTGCCAATGTTCCTTGAAGGTTTTCAATCATTCCTAACATATCAGCAGTAGTGGGTTTGGCCATTTGGCACTCTTAGCGTACTCGAACCGGATTGGGTGCATCCATCATGCATAAATCGGTACTTTCTGGAATGAACACCTCAAGCTTGGGTAAATGGACCGAAGTGATGTATATGCTGAGGTTGAAGGTAGATGGGAGTATATGGATAAGGTTAAGGTAGGCAGGAAATATTTGGTCATGGATGGGTAGTGGATTGGTGGTAACATTGGGGTCTTGAGGTGGAGCTATTATCTGGTTGTTGATGAGATTCTGAACCTCATGACGAAGGCGGTAGTAACGATCGATGCCATGACCGCGTTGCTGATGATACATGCAGTACTTGGTGGGGTTATGTCTAGCAAGGAGTTTCTCAAGTAAAAGGTGAGGATCAAGGGCATTGAGATACCCTCTTTCCATCAGGATTTTTAATACACTGGTTAAGCTCATATGGAGGGTGGTGAAAGTTCTGCCCTAAGCTCGGGTTGGGCTGGCTATTTGTGGGCTTGTATTGGCAAATGGGTCGGCAGTTTTAGGAGTAGCGGCAACGGTATTGATTTCAGTGGGTTTGGGAATAGCACTAGTACTCCCAGAAAACACCCTCCTTATTGGTTCACCTGTTTTGGGAATAATCCCTTTGTTAAATGCACTCTCAATTTGAACCCCTAATTCATGCAAAGTTTTCAAAGTGACTAGTGGAGCAACTAATAACTTCTGCAACATATTAGGTTCAAGGTTCTATACCACTATCTGCACTTCATCCCTCTTAGAAGGGGCGATTTGTCATTTGTGATGCCTTTGCTCTCCACCTTGCAACAAATTCCACAAAAGGTTCTGTAGGATTTTTGTGGGTTGCTTCAAGCTCTTTGGTGGTCATTTCAACTTGGGTATTGTAAGAATATTGATTGACAAATGCCTCAGCCAATTCTTTCCAATTCTGCTTCACTTTATCTTCCAACTTGGCATACTAAGTGGCTGCTATGCCTGATAAGGTTCTTCCATACAGAGAGAGTTTCTAAGGCTTAGTTAGGCATATCAGTTTTAGGACGCCCAAGAAAAGCTGGATATGTACCATAGGATCTCCAGACCCGTCGAAATGGTCAATGCGTGGCATTTTGAATCTGTCTGGGAGTCTTACGGCAGCCTCAGTGTACCCATCCTCAATGTCGGGAATGGAGTTAATTCCCTAGGCCTTTTTAAACTTCTTCTCAAGGTTAGTGATTTTTAACGAGATCGAGTCGAGATCATTAATATCAAGGGGATAAAACTCCTCATTAGGCTGCACCAAGGGCCTAAAAACTCGAGTTTGAGCCAACCCTTCTCGGGGATTCGGACCTTGCAAATCTTCAGTTGGCGGAGGTGGATCAAAGTTTAACTGGGGGCCGGACTGGATGTGTGGTAGATGCCCCAGATGGGCGTTGCATTTTAACATTGGTCTCATCTTGCATGGCAATTCCCTAGTTTGACACCGCTATCATGGCCATAACTTCTTCTCTGTGTCATCACGGGTCTGCTGAGTTGGCAATAAGGGAAATAGATGGGCTGGGCTTTTGCTGAGTGGGTTTTTTTTTTTTTTTTTCCTGGGATTTGGATGGACTGTGATGGACTAAGGCTTTTCGGGTTGGATTGGGCTTGGCTTTTGTTGAGTTGGGTACTGCTCTATCTCTGGCTTAGACAAACCTGGCATTAAAAACAAAATGCCTCATCAGATCAAGATACCGGATGTGCTGGTCAAAACAGTGCAAGATACAATTTGGGCCCTGGCTCTGGTTCGTGGCTCGATATTTTTCCACTATATCAAGTACAAACCCCTGGATTTTGACCCAAATTTTGATTCTAATATGACCCTCAAGTTTGGAAAGGAATCGCCTCAATATTAAGACTTTCCGAGGATTGCATCTTACATTCCCAAAGAATTCTCTTTTTGCACAAAAGCATTCAAAACACCCATACGAGAGGTTTAGGGTTTTCCTATCCTAGCTTTGGAGTGGTCTACCGCTTTACTACTCAAACAGGCGGTATCACATCATTTTGCATATGGGAGAGTATCTTGTCCTAAGTTGGAACAGTCACTATAGCTTTACTATATGTAGCTAGGACGATTGGTCAAAAGGGGTACCTCAGTAAGACTACCTAATATACCTTTCACACCTAGCAGCGACAAGTGAAAGGAGGATCAATTGGTACAGTGGTAATCCAGATCCAAGGATTGTGTTCCCATTGTGGCAGAGCCCGCGACCTGTCAGCCTTTTGGCAAGCTTTTAGGCAAGCCTCCGGCAGACCGTCCAGGAATAGCAGATAGCAAACACAGTGACTTAGGTACACCAATGCAAATGCAATGCAAAGAAACATGTAAGTGTAGATAAAATTTCATATCATGAATTTCCAGTCAAGTTCTCTAATTTCCCTAGCAGAGTCGCCAGAAATTGTAGCCCAACTTTTTCACTCCCCCCTTTCGGAAGTTCGAAATAAGCCCTATAGTTTGGACTCTCGCGGTTCTAAATCTAATCTCACAAGTGCAATGTGAAATTAATAAACACCAAAAAGTCCAAATCCGGCAAATCTCTTTTAGAAAATCGATTTTGAATCAAACTGTCAAACATGGACTGTTTTTCCAGATACAAAGTTGCCACCTAAATATTTTATTTTTTGGAAAGTTAGAAAACCCATGACTCGTGCCAAAGGCAATGTGTCCGTCATCACCAAGATTGACTTGGCTCAGGAACTTAGGTATGAGAGGGAAAGGTCATGAATTGAGCACCCTCGCTCGCTCGATCAAACATCAACCTCTACTAATCATGATATGATTTTTATCAACATTATATGCAATTGGTTCAGTTTATTAGGCTAGCATTACTATGTGATGCACGCACACACGATATAGACTAGTTTGCTCGAATTGGAACAATTCAATTTCATGTTTGTTTCACAAAAAATGTTTCATTTTGCCACTTAACAAAGAGGGTTTAAAGTTTGCGAAGTTGTCACCAACAAAGTGGGCTTAAACGTACAATCATTGAATTATTCCAATTCAAGAAACAAGCCTTCACCCACAGACATTCAAACAGTTTAACAAGCAAGCATTTAGCCTCATTGCAAGCATGCTAGTCATGACAATCACTCACACACATGCAAGTATGCTAAAGCACTAAAAACTCACCTAGTACTCCAAGTCAAAATGAACAAAAGAGTTAGAAAAAAATGCATAATCCCTAACTTATGCAAGATGACTAATGTAACACATGACATATGCAATTACTCAGCTCGGCTACTAATATGGCATATGAGAAAATTTGATAGCATGCGGTCTAAGCACGTATTCAAAGAAGTATTTAAACTAGCATAATGCAGTTAGAATGATGAACCGAACCTCGGTGCATGCAATATAAGTGGATGCAAACATGAAGTATGCTAAACGAAACATGATGTCCCTAAACTATCTATCATAAGCTAGTAAATAAAAGGGAGAAAGGCGCGGGGTTGGAAGACATACACATTATTACAACATTGCGCTCTCACGAAGAAGAGTTTGAATGAACTAAGCTAATTAACTAACGAATTAAAGCTAAGCTAATTATTACAAAACAAGTGAATAAACAGCTAAACTAATTAACTAATTATTACAAACCGAAATAATTAACTATTCTAGTTAACTAACCAATTAGAAAACGAAATTGAATAACTAGTTAACTAGCTAATTAATTACAACACTTTACAAAATCGATTAGCAACAACTAATTAATTACAACAATTTAAACTAAAACATGCTCGATACGCAAAGAATGGTCATGCACATGCTCGGTTTGCACCCGAAAAGCCCACAATTTTGCTCCCGAATGCCTCTATTTGCATAGTTGAACATTTCCAGAACAACTTTTCTCCATTTTGCCAACCCTCTGTTGAAATTTGCATCAGTGGCCAGCTGGCCAAAGATGAAGGTTGCCGGCCACCAGCCAACCATGGAGGAAGATTACCGACCACTAGCCAACCATGGAGGTGGTCTGCCGGCCACTGATGCACAGGTTCATCTTGATGCAATAGAGGAAAAATAGAGTATATACAGGGTATTTTCACAACTCACCCCTTACTTTCAAGAACAAATCCAAGGAGTAGTGAAGCTAAGCCACAACCCACCAATTCAAGCAATTTCATTGCATGATGGCTTGTGAACCTAAGAGTGCAAGTTCAATAAATGCAAGAAAAAAAAAGACACAAACCTTCTCCCTTTCATGAAAGATCAAGGGAAGCGGTTGACCTTTAGAGACTTGGATCATTTCATCACTTGCAAGTATGAAATGCTCCAACCCCCATGTGTTTAGTTAACGTCCAATTGAACACAACAAGTTATTATCTTGCACCATTTTTAGTTCCAATTTTTAGTTGCTCATTTTAGTTTACCAACCATTCTTTAATTCAATTAAGTCCAATGATGAATTAAGCCCTCTAAAAGAGAACGAAGTGTCAAACAATGGGTAGTTTAAAGCAAGAGAGAGATGTCATGTCATTGATAATGAACCCTCAAAAGAGGATTAAACCACTAAGCATGGACCTCAATCTCAAGCTTAAACAATCCCAAGGTTAAAACAACCCTCAAAGCAAACAAAAAGTCGAGAAATGAGGGAGGTTGCAGAGATTATGCTTACAGAAATTGAGTGAGAAAAACACTAAAAACATGCAATCAAATCAAACAAGTGGTGTCGAATGGCCTAAAACACCAAGCTTGTGAGGACACTTACATTACAAGCATGCAACACAAGACTCAAATGACTTAACCAACCAAAAACAGAGTTAAAATAGTCCAAATTAGAGCCTCAAATAGGCTGGAATTAAGCTACAAATGGCTAGAAAAATAAGTTAACAGATGGGGCTAACCAGGCTAGCAAACAAGACACAAGGAGGGGAGGCTAACCCCTCCAAATTTTGGACTTCAAAACATGATTTTAGCAACTGAAACAACTCTGAAATTCAGTATTAAAAAGTTCAAAAAGAGTTGACAACAAGGTGGGAAACACAAGGTAAAGGCCTTGGAAGCTAGGTAGAAGGAATGGTGAGCCACCCCTCTACCCTTATTAGCCTTAAACCACAAGTTTCAGCCCAAAATTTCAGATTTTAGCCACTCCAAAAACAGCCAAAAAATAGTACAAAAATGTGTTGGAATGAAGAACAAAGTAGCTAAGCAATTTAAGCTAGTAAACAAGCCAAATGAGGGGTGGCTGTAGACTTGACTTTCTTCGCGCCCCCTTTTTGGAGAGCTTGAATTGGTCCTACAGTTCAGACTCCTGCCATGATCCTGAATCTAATCTCACAAAGTGCAACGTGAGACTGATAAACACCAAAGAGTCCAATCCGGCAAATAATTTTTGGAAAATCAAAATTTAAATCAAATAATGCCACACTGGACTGCTTTGCTAGATTACAGAGATGCCACCTAAATATTTTATTTTTGGAAAATTTAAGAAACCCTGACTCATGCCAAAGGCCACATGTCTGTCATCACCAAAGTTGCCTCGGTTCGGAAACTTGAGTACGAGAGGGGAAGGTCCTGAAATGAGCACCCCCGCTCGCTGATCAAAGGATCGGCCTCTACTACCATGACATGTTGTTTTATAAACCTCATGTGTTCTTATCCGGTTATTAGCTAACTTTACTATGTGACGCACACATACAAGTATAGACTAAAATCACAAGAATTAGAGCAAAACAACTCATGTTTGTTTTTGAAAATGGTTTGAAGATTCCACCCTCAAGTGGGCTAAAACGTGGATTTGCCACCCTCACATAGGCTTAAAACATGGTTTTGCCACTTCGCAAAGTGGGCTTAAAACACACATTTATTGAATTGTTCTAATTCCAACAATAAAGCCTTCATCCATAAGCATTCATGCAGTTAAGCACATATGCAAATAGCCTCATGGAAAGCATGCTATCATGGCATCACTCACACTCATGCAAGTATGCTAAAGCGTAAAACTTATAGTGTACTCCGAGCCAAAACAAAAAGCTAGTTAGAAATATGCATGATCCTAACTATGTTAGATGCCTAATGCAACACATGCAGTATGCAATTAATAGGCTCGGCTATCTAAGATGGCATATGAATGCAACACTTTGATAACATGCTTTGAAACACGTATTCAAATAAGATATTGAAATAACAATGCAGTTTGAATAATGCGTCGAGCCCGGTGCATGCAATACAAATGAATGGATGCAAACATGCAAAGCATAAGGTATGCTAATTAAAACGTGCCCTAAAACTAACCATTGAAAGCGGTTAAATAAAAGGGAGAAAGAAGTGAGGTTGGAAGATATACACACATACACGCACACTTATTACAACATTACGCCATCGCAAAGGATGGACCAAATAAATAACACTACAACAAAAAAGGCCTTTGGTGACAGACTGATTTTGTCTCCAAACATCAAATATTCGTCACTAAAGTGATCTGCGACGAAAAAAATTTGTCACCACGTTCGTGACCTATACGTCGTCGCTGAAAGTACCTGGTGACGAAAGACAGTTTCGTCGCCTAGTTTTGATTTTTGATGACGAAATGCTTTGTCTCCGAATGTTGAATTTTTCGTCTTTTATAACATCAATTTCGTTGCCAAAACTAAATAATATTTTATTTTAATTGTTTTTCGCGACGAAATATTTCGTCACCAAATAGATTTTAGTGACGAAAGTTTTCTTCACCAACATTATGGATTTAGGTGACAAAAAAATTCATCACTAAAATGAGCAAAAAAGAAAATTCTTCAACGACAAAAAACATTTTGTCACCAAATATTTCAATTTAGCGACGAAATATTCAGCAAATGTGATGAAATTATTTGTTTGGTATTATATCATTAGTGACAAAATTATTCGTCATGTTTTTTGAAAGCTAATAGCGACATTTTTTATTTCGTCACTAAAAAAAATTAAAAAATTTGAAAATGGAGGTACTATTTTCTTCCGAATTTTTTTCTTTTCAGTAACAATTCCCTGCGCATTTCAATAACTTGTTCAATAAAATATCTATTACAAATCAATATAGAAATCTGTTCATTTTCATAAACATCACAATCAAATTTCAACACTATCCACAAAAATACAATATGAACTGCATGCGGATTATAAACATGTCTCCTAATATCCACAAAAATACAATATCAACTGCATGCGAATTACCAAACACATCTCCTAATATCCAACAAAAAACATGTCTACTAATATCAACAAAAATAAAATATCAAGGGCGGATTACCCAACATGCCCTGTAATACCAACAAAAATAGAAAATTTACAACGCAACCAAAATACATGTAAGGTAATATGAACAAAAATACAAAATGAACTACCATCTGCCCTCCAAATTACCAAACATATCCATATCAAATCTCGAATCTGCAAAACAAAATGAAGCACAAAAAAAAAATGCAAGTTAGACAATTATTATCTTATCCATAAAATATACAATATAACATGCATTTTTCGAATTAGTTTTCAAACCGGGAGTCCGATGCAAGTTCTGTAAGTTTCCACAACTTACATTGGTCCCTCCCGACATGTTTGAGGTGTTCTCCGGGCCGTCCCGTAGCTATTGCACGATTTTGGCCCCCGAAGGTCTATTTTCAAGTTTAAGTGTGAAAAAGTGCAATTTTGGACTTAGTTTTGAAACCGGGACTCGCGTGCTAGTTCCGTAAGTTTTCACAACTTACATTGGTCCCTCCCGACGTGTTTGAGGTGTTCCCCGGGCCGTCCCATGGCTGTTGCATGATTTTGGCCCCTGAATGTCTATTTTCAAGCATAAGTGTAAAAAAGTGCAAGTTTGGACTTAGTTTTCAAACCGGGAGTCCCATGCTAGTTCCCTAAGTTTCCACAATGCACATTGGTCCCTCCCGAGGTGTTTGAGGTGTTCCCCGGGCTGTCCCATGGCTGTTGCACGATTTTGGCATCCGGTGGCCTATTTTCAAGCTTAAGTGTGAAAAAGTGCATTTTTGGACTTAGTTTTCAAACCGAGAGTCCCGTTCTAGTTCCATAAGTTTCCACAACTCACATTGGTCCCTCCCAAGGTGTTTGAGGTGTTCCCCGGGCTGTCTCGTGGCTGTTGCACGATTTTGGCCTCCGATGGCCTATTTTCAAGCTTAAGTGTGAAAAAGTGCCTTTTTGGACTTAGTTTTCAAACCGGGAGTCCCGTGCTAGTTCCCTAAGTTTCCACAACTCACATTAGTCCCCCCCGACGTGTTTGAGGTGTTCCCCGGCTGTCCTGTGTCTGTTGCATGATTTTGACCCCCGAAGGTCTATTTTCAAGCTTAAGTGTGAAAAAGTGCCTTTTTGGACTTAGTTTTCAAACCGGGAGTCCCGTGCTAGTTTCGTAAGTTTCCAGAACTCATATTGGTCCCTGCCAAGGAGCTTGAGGTGTTCCCCAGGCCGCCTCCTGGCTGTTGCATGATTTTGGCCTCCGGTGGCTTATTTTCAAGCTTAAGTGTGAAAATGTGCAATTTTGGACTTAGTTTTCAAACCGGGAGTCCCGTGCTAGTTCCGTAAGTTTTCACAACTCACATTGGTCCCTCCCGAAGTGTTTGACGTGTTCCCCGGGCTGTCCCGTGGCTGTTGCACGATTTTGGAATCCGGTGGCCTATTTTCAAACTTAAATGTGAAAAAGTGCATCTTTGGACTTAGTTTTCAAACCGGGAGTCCCGTGCTAGTTCCATAAGTTTCCACAACTTACATTGGTCCCCCAACGTGTTTGAGGTGTTCCCTGGGCCGTCCAGTGGTTGTTGCACGATTTTGGCCCCCAAAGGTCTATTTTCAAGCTTAAGTGTAAGAAAGTGCCTTTTTGGACTTAGTTTTCAAACCAAGAGTCCCGTGCTAGTTCCGTAAATTTTCACAACTCACATTGGTCCCTCCCGACGTGTTTGAGGTGTTCCTCGGACCGTCCCGTGATTGTTTGTAGACACCTCATTTTTGACCGTCCTCAAGACTTGGACGTCATCGTTTGAACACTCGATGATCATCCATGCTCGTGTTCGTTTTGAGTTTCCAAAGGTCTCGGCTGCGCGCCTTGCCTTAGAACCTCTCAACTTGTTTGTTTTGTGCTTGGTTGTAGACCAAGGACTTGTGGTCTTGTTTCTGAGGAAAAAGGGTGGCTTGTTGGCCATCCCTACAACCCATCGGCCAAGCCTTGTGCTTATCGGCCTTGCTTTCTTGTCATCGGCCATCAGTGTAGGCCGGTCGGCACTATTTTTGGTCGATCGGCCATTTTTTGGCCGAGACCCCTTTTTCTGCTTTTGCAGATATTTTTCTTCCAGCTAGTGCCAGCTGTTGGTCACTTGGTGTATCCTCCATACATGTGTATGGATGGATTTTAACAAGCTCCAAGCTTGCTCAACAAGCTTGGGACTTCATTTTCTATAAGAAGGGAGGCCCCTCTCCCTTTCCAGAGGTTCTGAGAAATTGAGATACAAGTTATATATCACTCTCTCTATATATTTCATCCTCTCTCTCTATATTTGCACTTGTTTGTGCTCAAAATTGTAATTTCTTCACACTTTTGCACTAAAGCACCTACTCAAACACCATACTCTTGTTGTTGAGGTACTTGAGGGTTTTGTTTGAACTCAAAGTTTGGTTTTTAGCTCAGAAAGTTGCTGGAGTTGTCTCTTTGAAGTTGGTCTACAAGGGTGAGTCACTAACCCTCTTTTAAGCTTTTGACTTCATTGCTTGCTTGGCCTTATTTGCATGCTTATTTTGGCTTAACTCTCAATTATAAAAAGCTTCATTTTCATGTGCTTGAAATGATTGTTTGAGGTCTTGTTGGTGTTGGGGGGTGGTCTACCACATTTTGTGCCTTGTTTTGCCTTGTTTTGGGCCACTGGTTTAGGCTTTTGTTTTAGTCTTTGCATGACCTTTCTACCACTGAATTCCAGAGGAATTTCAGTGGCGAAAAATGTATTTTGAGGTCTTAAATAGGAGAGGGTCATCCCCTCTCCGTGTGTCTTGCGTGCTTGTATAGATGGCTCATCAAAGTGGCATGTTTGTCTAACATGTATTGGTTCCATTTCAGCATGTTTTTGGTATTATTTTAGCATGCCTCAACTCTGTTTTAGGTTGGCTTGGTATCATCTTGCATGCTTTACATATTTGTAGTGTAATCTTGCAATGTAGCCAAACATGCATCATGCTTTAGACTATCTTTCTAGCATGCTTTTGGTTCAACCCCAAGAAGCTTTTGGCCATAATTTACCATGCTTAAGATCTGATTTGTGTTGTTTTGGTTATGCATGCATTGCTTTGTATAGCCATGGTTCATTCTAGCTCATTAGCCTTGAGTTTCAAAGCCACTAGCATGCATTGCTTGGACTATTTTCATGATTTGGCATTATTTCATATGTGATTTCAGTGCATGTAGTGTGGTCATACACTCGCATGTGTCACTCTTTCCATGCTTTGAAGGGTTGGCTCTTTATGCCTTAAACATGAGCCATTGTGTATGCCTTCGTGCCTAAGCTTGTGAGTTATCATTTCAATGTGTTTTTTGGGGTTCTTTTGCTATGATATAACTCTAATTTTTGTTAGCGAAGCCATCTCATGCTTGGTCTTGGTAGGTGTAGTGTAATCCTCCATTTTGGCCTTGCATACTCCATGCTTCATGCCCCTCATGCTAGTTTGTTTTGGCTTCCTTCCATGCATGTTTTAGCATCATTTTGACATGCTCTAGGACTTTTTTGGGTTGCATTGGTCATATGCTACATGTATTGCATAGCTATAGTGTAAGTGTCTATGCTAGTTTGAGCTTTGAGCACCATAGCATGCTTCATTTGTGACATGTACATGATTTGGCATCATTTCACATGTTATTTCAGAGCACATAGCATTGCCATGCTCCCACTTCTTTCACCCTTTGAGTGCCTCTAAGGGTTGTGCATTGTTGTCTTGCTTGTGGCCTAGCATGTATGCCATCTTGCCTAGACTTTTGAGCTCCCATCTCAGCATGCTTTGGTCATTGTCTTGAACTATTTGAGCAGTGTCCATGCTTGGTTCATTCATTTGTTACATGTATTGCATACCTCTTTTCTAGTCGTCTTTGCTAGCTTTAATGCTATAAGGACCCCAGCATGCTATGCTTGTGTTGTTTGAGTGGTTTGGCACCATTTCATACTTGATTTTAGAGCTTATAGTGTTGTCACACTTCCATGCTTTTCACTCTTTAAGTGCTCTTGAGAGTTGCACCTTAATGCTTTAATTCTTGAGCCAATTGGCATGCATGTTTGTATTTGCTTTTGGACTTCATTTTCAGCATGTTAGGGCCACTATTTTGGACCCTCTTAGGTCTGTCCATATGCGGTTTAAGTCCACCAGGTGTTGCATTACATGGCCCCTGCTATTGCATAGTGGTTTGCATGTTGTTGCACGCTCATGTTGTTTGCATGTTGCATGTTCATGATGTTTGGCATGTTGTTGCATGCTTGTTGCATTTCATGGTTTCTGCATGCTTGTTGCATTGCATTGTGTGTGAATGCCTTGCATTGCATTGTGTTTGGAATCGGATGTTAATCCAAACACAGGAAACGAAAGACGTTTCATACTTGAAGTGATGAAATGTGCCTCATTTCTCGGCCGCCGACCCTCTTGATCATACATGATAGAGGTTAAGGCATTTATGCGTTTTTATGCATTAATTTGACATTGACTTGTGCAACTCGGCCTCTTTGGCCATCATGCATTGAGATGCGTGATTGGTGGCTTGAGAGCAGAGCACTACACTCCTTTGAGCTTAAGACGTGATAAGGGGTGTAGTTACACAAACATTTTCTTGTAAATACACTGCCATGGCCCTGTTAGTGCTCTTTTGTAGCAAAAGAAGAAGTTTGCAGGAAGAAGTGGCCGATCAGCTATCAAGTCTGCCGATCGGCAATCAAAATTGAGGTGGATCAAAAGTATTTTGGAGGTTGGCACATTTTTCAGAAGTCCAAAATAGTGCAAGCAGAGGCATCACGAGGCACGGTGGTGGATTTTTGGGAGGATGTGACCGAGCATGCATCATTCATCATTCCGAGACAGAGCTGTGGCAGCCCATTCAGTTTCTTACTTAGTTGGTTTTGTAATTTAATTAATTTGATTAATTAGTTGAAGTTTTGTAATAATTAATTAGCCAAGTTAGTTAATTAGTTGTTCTACAATAATTAGTTTAATTAGCGTAGCTAGCTAGCTAAATTCATTCGGACCCTCCTCCGAGAGGGCGATGTTGTAAATAAGTGTGCGTGTGTGTGATGTATGTCTTCCAACCCCCATTTCTCTCTCCCTTTTACTTACCTGCTTTCGATGGTTAGTTTTAGGGCATATTTCAATTAGCATCCTTATGCTTGTATACGTGCATCCATTCATCTGTCTTGCATGCACCGGGCTCGGTGCATCATGCTATCGGCATTGTATCACAATTCCTATTTGAATACATGTTATCAAGTTGCATTTCCTATGCCATTTTAGAATAGCCGAGCCTATCTTAGTTTCATTTTTGCATGTGTTGCATTAGGCATTCTTGACATAGCTAGGATCATGCATGATTACTAACTAGCTTCTGTTTTGGCTCAGAGTACACTGTGAGTGTTTACACTTTAGCATCCTTGCATGTATATAAGTGACTGCCATGATAGCATGCTTGCCATAAGGCAAACTGCTTATGTGTTTAACTGCATGAATGCCTGTGGATGAAGGCTTCATTGCTAGAATTGGGACAATTCATCAAAATGCAAGTTTTGAGCCCACTCGAAAGTGGCAAATCATGTTTTCTAAGCCCACTTGTGGGTGGCAAAATCCGTGACTTAGCCTACTTGCGAGTAGCATTTTCAAACCATTTTCAAACAAACAAACATGAGATGTTTTGTTCCAATTTGAGTGATTTAGTCTATACTTGTATGCTGTACGCATCACATAGTAAGATTAGCTAATAAACCGAAATAAGAATGCATGTGTTTTCAAAAACAACATATCATGTTAGTAAAGGTCGATCTTTGATCGGGCGAGCGGGGGTGCTCATTGCATGACCTTCCCCTCTCGTACCCAAGTTCCCGAGCCGAGGCAACTTTAGTGATGACGGACACGTGGCCTTAGGCATGAGTCAGGGTTTCCTAAATTTCCCCAAAATAAAACATTTTGGTGGCGACCCTGTATCTGGAAAAGCAGTCCATGTTTGTCACTTCTTTATTAAAATTGATTTTCTAAAATGATTTACCGAATTTGGACTCTTTGGTGATTTATCGGTCTCACATTGCACTTTGTGAGATTAGATTCAGAACTATGACATGAGTCCGAACTGTAGTAGCTAAGAACCAAACGATTCGCCCCCTCGCGCACGGAGAGCGGAGTTCCGGGCAGTCTACAGTTTCTGGCGACTCTGCTGGGGATTTAGAGAACTTGACTCGAACTCATGATATCTTGTTTTGACTACACTTATGTATTTCTTTACATTGCATTTGCATTGGTGCGCCTAGGACACCGTGTTTGCCATCTACTATTCCTGAGTGGTTTGCCAGAGGCTGCGTGCCATAAGGCAGATCGGTTACGGGCCCTGCTACGATGAGAACACAAACCTCAGTTTTTACCGAGGCACCCTTTTTGACTATTTGACCTAGTGCATATCGAAATACATAGTGACTATTCCAAACTAGGACAGGTTGCTTACCCGATTGTAGGTTGTTTGAAACCGCTGAGTGCGTAGTGAAACCCTAGCTCCTGACAAGATAGGACAGGGAAACCCTACCCCACCATAGGGGTGTTTTGGCTCTCATTTGCTTACTATATGCTTTTAGAGTGTGCCTCTACAGGAAAGCATGTATCAATTTGCAAGTCTGGATATCAGGCCTGCGGGCATCAGTATTTGGGGCATCAATTTTACCTGAGGGTATCAGTTTATAGGCAAAATTTTGGGTAGAATTCAGTAGAGAGCACAGTGATTCAGCAATACTCAAATCTGTTCTGGTGAAATTGGGCTGAGATGCTGCCTGTTTTCTCTTTTGCTAGGGGTAGTCTTGGAACTATAGCTTCAGAAGGCTCCAATATCCCCCAGGTGCACCGGACTTGTGTTGATTGACTTTGTCAGGTCAGAGATTCAATTCAAGGGGGACCAATGTTCATTCGCTGAGGCAAGGCAAAGAAAGGCCAGTCAGGGCTCACCGGTTCATCTGATGCGACAGTCACCAGTCACATCACCTTTGTTCAAACTTGTCAGACCGTAATGGCGTAGAGTTCGAAAGAGGTTGTGGCCGCGATAGCAGCATTAAACCAAGGAATCGCCATGCAGGGTGAGATCGATGCTGAAATACAACACCCATCTAGGGCACCTACCACACATCCAACCTTAGAACCTCAATCATCTCAAACCAGTGAGCCCACTACTTCTGAGCGGATGAGAATGATCGGTGATCTTCAGAGAACTGTGCCTGATCTAGCCTTTGGAATATCGGCTCCACTATCGACCGCATCACATGCCAGAAATTTCACGCCAGAAGACACCCCACTTTTGGGGCGAATTGTAATTGAAATTGGCCAACCTGAAGCCATCCCAAGTTTGGGCAATGACATGTCGACAACAACAGGGCTCCGCTCTTATATAGCAACCCAATCCTTTGACTAAGCTGAGGCGAGTGGAAAGAACAAGGTAGGGGCAGGCATTGATCCCTATAAACACCTTTAGTGGGCTATTGAGGCTTTGAAAGCTGAAGGACTGAACAAACAACAAGTGCACGCAGTTGTGGCAAAAACTGTGGATGACACTTTCGCCACTCAGAATGAGAGCAGTTCGAATCAAGGAGGAAACCGAGAGAAGGGCCGTCATATCAAAAACAATCCTTTCAATTCTAATCCTGCACTCGGAAGAGATCAGCAAACCAAGTCAGCACTTGCCGACCCCTTTGCTAGTGCATCCAGCAAAAATCCAGAAACCTCGAAATATCAACCCCGAGGTCACAGGGTCTTCCATGCCCTCTATATGCCTTTGTCCAAGGCTCTTTAAATCCTCGTTGAAAGGGCCATCACAAATCCCTCGAGCCTCGACCTCTCCCTGGTCGTCTTCCACTCGGTCATGATGTTGCCCAGTACTGTGCCTACCATCAACAAACCGATCATAGCACTGATAATTGCTTTCGTCTTCGCCACGAAGTACAAGATTTGATTGACAACGAGGTCATCATCGCACCAAGCTCAGCAAAGTCTATCGTCACTGGATCAATGAACTTGGGGGATAGTATGAGTATGTGATCGGGGGATGAACCACCTGCGGGCGGCGCTCAGTTTACTCCAGATGTAGTGGATGGCACGCACTATTTTGAGCATTTGCGAATGCTGTTTATTTTACTTTCTGACTTGGGTATTGAGTCAGTTTTGTTGTGTTGTATTGAGTCAGTCTTTTTGTACTGAGTCAGTCGAATCAGTCTTGTTGAATCGAGTTTGTCTTGTTGTGTCGAAGTCGGGTGATTTCGGGGGTGTTACCTTGGACATCACTTGTTTGTTTTGTGTTTGTCTTTTCTCTTTCTTTTGAGTCTATTTCTGTCTTGGACCCAGTTGTGCCAACAAATTTGAATGAAATAGCAGTGATTTTCCCCCTTTTGCGTCTGTTTCTGTCTTGAGCCAGTTGTGCCAGAAGATTTGATAGAAGCGACAGTGCTTTTCACCTACTTTTTTGTGCCTTGAAATCATTTCATTGACCTAAGTTTTTCAAAACCTTTTTTTGAACACTGTGAAGAAAACAAAGAAGGAGGAATTCCTCGGGATTTGTAAAAAAATTGATCAATTGAGAGGAAGAGAGGCGTGCTAAGCCCTTAATGAATGAGATCATGTTTGTTAATGTGAGTACTGAGAAGGATCCTGACTTGATCCAGATTGGTTCTACATTTCTTTCGCGCAAGCGATTAGTCGCTTTCTTAAAAGATTTCAAAAAATGCTTTGCGTGGTCTTGCGAAGACTTGTGTGGAATCACTCTTGAGATTGTGCAGCTTAGGATCGCTCTCAGCCTCGAGACTCGACTCCTTTTGCTTTCAAACCTTGAACCTTAACTCAGAATGCTCAACGGTCAATCACAACATAAGGCTTGTATGGCCAGATTCGAAGCAACCCTCGAACTAGGGGCAAGAAAATCAGATATGAGCAAAAGAAAGCTTGCAAAGCTAGATGAGAAGCAGCCCTTGAACTGGGGAAAAAATGTCAGATGTGCTCGAAGAGTCAAAAAATTGAGACATTTCTCAAGCTAACGAAGATCGGCAAGAATGCCAAATCCCAGAACGGAGGAAAGAAGAAAGTATTGCTGAAGGACAATTGAGTTCTTATCCACAACACTGGGGGCAATTCAAACCCGGCTGGATGGACTCCTACATCATCATCGAACAATAGCCATTCTCCTGGATTCAGATGGCTTCGAGATCTCAAATCGATCAACATGGACCAAGTTAAACTTTTACCCTTGAGAGGCTCACTGGGCCGAAAATCCGGAAGGGCGACCCAGGCAAAAGTTAGAGCAAATGAAAAAAAGATGAAAAGAAAAGAAGAAAACAAAAGAAAAGAAAAGAAAAAGAAGAAAAGAAGAAAGAAATGAAAAGAATTGAAAAGAAAAGAAAAACATAGCTCGCAAGGTTGAAAACCCAAAAAGGGCGGCCTTGGCCAAAGTTAGAGCGCAAAAGGAGAGGTTAATACCCGAGTGTACCTTAACCTGGAACTACGTCAGGCTTGATTCCCATCTTTGGGATACGTAGGAAACTTCATTCTGAAGTCCAGCCATAAACACTTCCAAATCGATTGTGTCCATGTAATGGTTCTGATCATCTTTGTCATCTCTGTATCCGAGAGTTCAGTTGTGATCGTCACTTTGAGGACTGATTACAGTGTGCTGTGATGCCAATCAGACAAGGGGCAAATTTCCGTTGTCATGCAGTGTCCTTCAAACAAGGGGCAATTTTCCATTGTTTTGGATCTGAGGTTGTGCACCTCAAGAGTAAATTCTATGTTGGTCGAACAGTGGCCATTTGTAAAAATAGTTTTTAAGAATTTTTAATGAGGTTGACTAATTTTCTCTCAAAAATTATTCTATTTTTCCAAAACTGGACCATTTCTTGGACCCGAAAAAGGAAAATTTTCAGTGCTCATAGCCTAACTTGCATGATTTCAAATCAGAAAATCGAACAAACATGTTAATCTAACTCTCATGTTGGTCAAAATTATTTTAGTAGAAAACCAAAAAAAAAAAAATGGTCAAAATGATGAACTAGGGGCACAGTTGAGTCAGGTGTTCTGTCTTTTCCCCATTGTCAACATACTTGCCAGAAAGGGTACTCTACCTGCCAGAAAAGGGCATAACTGAAGCAAACAGCAAAGGGCCGAAAGCTCTCTCATCCTCCGAGCAACGAGGTATCAAGTCAAGTGTGAAGCACGAACTGGAAAAGGAGCAGGCTATTTCACTTCTTTGTTCGAAAAGGTTTGGTCACATTCGAACTGGCCAAGGGCGTCATCAACCGATGTCACCTGCAGATTTGCTACACACCCAGTTGTAGCGCAACCCCTTTGTGGAAAAGTTCATTGTTGTGAGCAAAAGAAGAAGAATCTAGCGGAATGCTAGGGGCAAGAGCCTGTAACTTTCTGTTTATCCATCAACCACCCAGGGGAGGGATAAAAAAATAAGAGAGATTCAACAATAGAGAGATGTGCATTGAGAGGAAAAAGTGAGAAAAGGGCTTTTTCAGAAAACTAGAGATTGAGTGCTAGAGTGATGTGAGAATCACAAATGAGAAAGTGTGTGAAACAATACCCGAAGAAACGGGCTCCTTGTGAACCGAGAGGTCTATTGCCATTAGAGCACATATGAGTGTTGTGTGTATGCTTTTGTTTGTCTCGATTCTCATTTTGAGTGTCAATAGATGTGTTTAGGTTGTTTACCTTTGTTTTCATTTTTTGAGTCGTGGTGTGCTGTGTTCAGTCGTAGGCTCAATACCCGGTTAAGAACTCTTTTTTTAATTTCAAAAATGAATCATTTTGTGCTCAAAGTGCTGTGACATTCTCTACATATGTGCAAAACATGATTTGTTCTTTCGTAAAACCGTAGGGTTCAACCCAGGTCATATGAGAACAGTAGAACCAGGACCTATCTGAAGCTATATTGGTTCCGGACTGCAAAGCAAAAGAAAAGAGGGAAAATTTGGAGCATCTGAGTTTGTTTCAACTTCTACAAATTCTGAGATTGTATTCCGGATGTACCTCCTTAGGTCTTGTCAATGCTCCGAAGTATGAGTGTATCTCGACCCCAAGTGTAAGCTTGCTTCAAGTCATAATGGCAGTCCAAGCAGCACTTGTGGTTTTCACATGCAGATGTTATCTCTTGCCAATATAAACAGGGTGTACCCTTTTCGAGCTAAGTGTGTTGCAAAGCCCTCCAAGAGATAAATCGGAGGCACCAGAGTACATGTTTGATGCCCCTCTATTGCATAGAATGTGCACTTTCATATACACTTTTGTTGCATGCGTGCCGCGCATCGTTATGATTCATGCATAGAATATGCTTGTTTTCAATTTTGCATAGAATATGCTTTCAATATTGCATTGAATAAGCTTTGCTTGTCTCATATATAGAATATGCTTTCAATGTCGCATAGAATATGCCTGTCTCTTGCGTAGAAAATGCTCGTATCCTTTGCATAGAAAATGCATTTCATTGCACTTTTTAATGCACCTCATTTGCATAGAAGATGCATTTTATCGCACTTTTTTGTGCACCTTCCTCGCACTGTCTTGTGCACTTACACTTTGTATCTCACTCGCGCTGTTTAGCACATCGCACTGTCTAGTGCATTTCAAATCACTCGCGCTTTCTTGCGCACCGCACTGTTTTGTGCACTTTATCACTCGCGATTTCTTGCGCATCGCACTGTTTTGTGCAGTTTATCACTCGCGCTATTTAGCGCATCGCGCTTTCTTGCACATCGTACTGTTTTGTGCAGTTTATCCCTCGCGCTATTTAGCGCATCTCACTTTCTTGTGCACTCGCGTTGTTTAGCGCATCGCGCTTTCTTGCGCATCGTACTTTCTTGTGCACTCACGTTGTTTTGTGCAGTTTATCACTCGCGCTGTTTAGCGCATCGCGCTTTCTTACGTATCGCATTGTTTTATGCAGTTTGTGCTCGTGTTTTCTTGCGTATCGCACTACCTTGTGCATTTCATTACATGTTTTCATCTTGCATTGAAAATGCTTGTATCTGTTCGCACTATCTTGCGCACATTACCTTCACTTGTTAGTACATTGCATTGTTCGCGCTATCTTGCATACCTTACCTACACTTGTTCGTGCATTGCATTGTCCGTGCTATCTTGCGCACCTTATCTGCACTTGTTAGTGCATTGCATTATTATGCACCTCTCCGTTGCATTATCACGCACTCTTAGGTTTCATTGTCATGCACCCCTCCATCCGCGTTGTCACGCACACTTATTGCATTGTCATGCACACCTTGCTTGTATTGTCACGCAGACTTGTTGCATTGTCATGCACACCTTGCTTGCGTTGTCACGCACCTCACTTGCATTGCTATGTACTTTTCATTTGCATTGTTATGCACTTTTCACTTGCATTGCTATACATGTTTCCATCGGCATCATATGTGCACACATTTTTATTGCATCTTGATGTAACATTGAACATGTGTTGCTACTATAATGTACATGTTTCTTTCTTATGCAAGGCACGATATTGTATGTATGGTTCATTTGAAGCTAGTGCAACCAGACGGTACTGTGTGTACGGCTCATTCAGAGGAATTCCAGGTAAGACCTCTCCTGTCCTTTGAGTTTGTTTTGTTTCGGTTAGGAACACCCGAGTATGCTCGATGTTTATGCTATACCCTTGTTAGACGCATTGGGACTTACTCCGACGTTTACATAATTCCTCAGTCCTAGCACTGCTTCCTTTCCTCTCTTGTGTGTGATACGCTGAGAGATGCTTCATTTCCTCTCTTGCGTGTGATACGCTGAGAGATGCTTCTTTTCCTCTCTTGTGTGTGATACGCTAAAAGATGCTTCCTTTCCTCTCTTGCGTGTGATACGCTAAGAGATGTTGTGTTTGAGACTCCGGGTATTCTCGGTAGTCACTTTTAGCCTTCTCCGCACGAGACACAGCGAGAATTGCATAATTTTCTTACATCCTTTCTTTTGGAACGTGTGAGACTGTTGTTTCTTACTCGCTTGCTTAAAATGCTGTATTTGTTTTGCATGAATGCTTCATTACAACCCACTTTGCATAATCATAAGTTATGTTCGGCATCGTGCATGTCATTTGCATCTTGCCCCTGCCTGCGGGCGCATCTCTTTGTAATCTTGTATGTTCGTCTAAATCTTCGGCCTCATCAAAAATGGGTCACCTCTGGGCTTTGGCATTCACTCCCGTCATCTTATAACTTTCGAGTTCTATCAAATAGGGGCAACTGTAGACACCCCATTTTTGACCGTCCTCAAGACTTGGACATCATCGTTTGAACACTCAATGATCATCCATGCTCGTGTTCATTTTGAGTTCCCGAAGGTCTCAGCTGCGCGCCTTGCCTTAGAACCTCTCAACTTGTCTGTTTTGTGCTTGGTTGTAGACCAAGGACTTGTGGTTTTGTTTCTGAGGGAAGAGAGTGGCTTGTTGGCCATCCCTACAACCCATTGGCCAAGCCTTGTGCTTATCGGTCTTGTTTTCTTGTCATCGGCCATCAGTGTTGGCCGGTCGGCACTATTTTTGGTCGATTGGCCATTTTTTTGGCCGAGACCCCTTTTTCTGCATTTGCAGATATTTTTCTTCCACCTGGTGCCAGCTGTTGGTCACTTGGTGCATCTTCCATACATGTGTATGGATGGATTTTAAAAAGCTCCAAGCTTGCTCAACAAGCTTGGGACTTGATTTTCTATAAGAAAGGAGGCCCATCTCCCTTTCCAGAGGTTCTGAAAAATTGAGATACAAGTTATATGTCACTCTCTCTCTATATTTCTTCATCTCTCTCTCTCTCTATATATTTGCACTTGTTTGTGCTCAAAAGTGTAATTTCTTCACACTTTTGCACTAAAGCACCTACTTAAACACCATACTCTTGTTGTTGAGGTACTTGAGGGTTTTGTTTGAACTCAAAGTTTGGCTTTTAGCTCAGAAAGTTGCTGGAGTTGTCTCTTTGAAGTTGTTCTACAAGGGTGAGTCACTAACCCTCTTTTAAGCTTTGTGTTCATTGCTTGCTTAGCCTTATTTGCATGCTTATTTTGGCTTAACTCTCAACTGTAAAAAGCTTCATTTTCATGTGTTTGAAATGATTGTTTAAGGTCTTGTTGGTGTTGGGGGTGGTCTACCCCCTTTTGTGCCTTGTTTTGCCTTGTTTTGGGCCACCGCTTTAGGCTTTTGTTTGTCTTTGGATGAAATTTCTACCACTGAATTCCGGTGGAATTTCAGTGGTGGAAAGTGTATTTTGAGGTCTTAAATAGGAGAGGGTCATCCCCTCTCCTTGTGTCTTGCATGCTTGTATAAATGGCTCATCAAAGTAGCATGTTTGTCTAACATGTATTGGTTCCATTTCAGCATGTTTTTGGTATTATTTTAGCATGCCTCAACTCTATTTTAGGTTGGTTTGGTAGCATCTTGCATGTTTTACATGCTTGTAGTGTAATCTTGCAATGTAGCCTAACATGCATCATGCTTTAGACTATCTTTCTAGCATGCTTTTGGCTAAACTCCAAGAAGCTTTTGACCATGTTTTACTATGCTTAAGGTCTGATTTGTATTGTTTTGGTCATGCATGCATTGCTTTGTATAGCCATGGTTCATTCTAGCTCATTAGCCTTGAGCTTCAAAGCCACTAGCATGCATTGCTTGGACTATTTTCATGATTTGGCATTATTTCATATGTGATTTCAGTGCATGTAGTGTGGTCATACACTCGCATGTGTCACTCTTTCCATGCTTTGAAGGGTTGGATCTTTATGCCTTAAACATGAGCCATTGTGTATGTCTTCATGCCTAAGCTTGTGAGTTATCATTTCAGTGTGTTTTGGGGGTTATTTTGCGATGACATAACTTTGATTTTTGTTGGCAAATCCATCTCATGCTTGGTCTTGGTAGGTGTAGGGTAATCCTCCATTTTGGCCTTGCATACTCCATGCTTCATGCCCCTCATGCTAGTTTGTTTTGGCTTCCTTCCATGCATGTTTTAGCATCATTTTGACATGCTCTAGGACTATTTTGGGTTGCATTGGTCATATACTACATGTATTGCATAGTTATAGTGTAAGTGTCTATGCTAGTTTGAGCTTTGAGAACCATAGCATGCTTCATTTGCGACATGTACATGATTTGGCATCATTTCACATGTTATTTCAGAGCATATAGCATTGCATGCTCCCACTTCTTTCACCCTTTGAGTGCCTCTAAGGGTTGTGCATTGTTGTCTTGCTTGTGGCCTGGCATGTATGCCATCTTGCCTAGACTTTTGAGCTCCCATCTCAGCATGCTTTGGTCATTGTCTTGACCTATTCGAGCTCTGTCCATGCTTGGTTCATTCATTTGTGACATGTATTGCATACCTCTTCTATAGTCCTCTTTGCTAGCTTTAATGCTATAAGGACCCTAGCATGTTGTGCTTGTGTTTGTTTGAGTGGTTTGGCACCATTTCATACTTGATTTCAGAGCTTATAGTGTTGTCACACTTCCATACTTTTCACTCTTTAAGTGCTCTTGATAGTTGCACCTTAATGCTTTAATTCTTGAGCCAATTGGCATACATGTTTGTACTTGCTTTTGGACTTCATTTTCAGCATGTTATGGCACTGTTTTGGACCCTCTTAGGTCTGTCCATATGCGGTTTAAGTCCACTAGGTGTTGCATTACATGGCCCATGCCATTGCGTAGTTGTTTGCATGTTGTTGTATGCTCATGTTGTTTGCATGTTGCATATTCATGATGTTTAGCATGTTGATTAGATAGCATGTTGTTGCATGCTTGTTGCATTTCATGGTTTTTGCATGCTTGTTGCATTGCATTGTGTTTGGAATCGGATGTTGATCCAAACACGGGAAACGAATGACGTTTCATACTTGAAGTGATGAAACGTGCCTTATTTCTCGGTCGCCGACCCTCTTGATCATACATGATAGAGGTTAAGGCATTTATGTGTTTTTGTGCATTCATTTGACATTGACTTGTGCAACTCGGCCTCTTTGGCCATCATGCATTGAGATGCATGATTGGTGGCTCGAGAGCCGAGCACTACACTCCTTTGAGCTTAAGACATGATAAGGGATGTAGTTGCACAAACATTTTCTTGTAAATACACTGCCATGCCTCTGTTAGTGCCCTGTTGCAGCAAAACGAGAAGTTTGTAGGAAGAAGTGGCAGATCAACTATCAAGTCTGCCGATCAGCAATCAAAATTGGCCAATAACCGTGAAATTTGGCCAATGACTATTAAATTTGGTCGATGGCCACTCCTCTTGGCCGATGGCCACTCCTCTTGGCCGATGACCTTTCAACATGTCCATGAGGTGGATCAGAAGTATTTTGGAGGTTGGCACATTTTTCAGAAGTCCAAAATAGTGCAAACAGAGGCATCACAAGGCACGGTGGTGGATTTTCGGGAGGACGCGACCGAGCATGCATCATTCATCATTCCGAGGCAGAGCTGTGGCAGCCCATTTAGTTTCTTACTTAGTTGGTTTTGTAATTTAACCAATTTGATTAATTAGTTGAAGTTTTGTAATAATTAATTAGCCAAGTTGGTTAATTAGTTGTTCTATAATAATTAGTTTAATTAGCGTAGCTAGCTAGCTAAATTCATTCAGACCCTCCTCCGAGAGGGCGATTTTGTAAATAAGCGTGTATGTGTGTGATGCATGTCTTTCAACCCCCATTTCTTTCTCCCTTTTACTTACCTGATTTCGATGGTTAGTTTTAGGGCATATTTCAATTAGCATCCTTATGCTTGCATGCGTGCATCCATTCATCTGTCTTGCATGCACCGGGCTCGCCGCATCATACTAACTGCATTGTATCTAAATTCCTATTTGAGTACATGTTATCAAGTGGCATTTCCTATGCCATTTTAGAATAGCCGAGCCTATCTTAGTTGCATTTTTGCATGTGTTGCATTAGGCATTCTTGACATAGCTAGGATCATGCATGATTACTAACTAGCTCCTATTATGACTCGGAGTACACTGTGAGTGTTTACGCTTTAGCATCCTTGTATGTATGTAAGTGACTGCCATGATAGCATGTTTGCCATGAGACTAACTGTTTATGTGTTTAACTGCATGAATGCCTGTGGATGAAGGCTTCATTGCTAGAATTGGGACAATTCATCAAAATACAAGTTTTAAGCCCACTTCAGAGTGGCAAATCATGTTTTCGAAGCCCACTTGAGGGTGGCAAAATCTGCGACTTAGCCTACTTGCCAGTAGCATTTTCAAACCATTTTCAAACAAACAAACATGAGATATTTTGTTCCAATTTGAGTGATTTAGTCTATACTTGTATGCTGTGTGCATCACGTAGTAAGATTAGCTAATAAACCAGAATAAGAACACATGTGTTTTCAAAAACAACATATCATGTTAGTAAAGGCCGATCTTTGATCGGGCGAACGGGGGTGCTCATTGCATGACCTTCCCCTCTCGTATCCAAGTTCCCGAGCCGAGGCAACTTTGGTGATGACAGACCACGAGTCTGGGTTTCCTAAATTTCCCCAAAATAAAACATTTAGGTGGCAACCCTGTATCTGGCAAAGCAGTCCATGTTTGGCATTTTTTTATTAAAATCGATTTTCCAAAACGAATTGTCGGATTTGGACTCTTTGGTGATTTATCGGTCTCACATTGCACTTTGTGAGATAGATTCAGAACCGTGACATGAGTCCGAACTGTAGTAACTAAGAACCAAACGATTCGTGCCCTCACGCGCGGAGAGCGGACTTCCGGGCGGTCTAACTGTTGCACGATTTTGGCCTCCGAAGGTCTATTTTCAAACTTAAGTGTGAAAAAGTGCAATTTCGAACTTAGTTTTCAAACCGAGAGTCCCGTGGTAGTTCCGTAAGTTCCACAACTCACATTGATCCCTCCGGAGGTGTTTGTGGTGTTTCTCGGGCCGTCTCATGGCTATTCCACGATTTTGGCCTATGGTGGCCTATTTTCAAGCTTAAGTGTGAAAAAGTGCCTTTTTAACATAGCTTTCAAACTGGGAGTCCCGTGCTAGTTCTGTAAGTTTCCACAACTCACATTGGTCTCTCGTGAGGTGTTTGAGGTGTTCCCCGGGCCGTCTCGTGGCTGTTGCACGATTTTGGCCTCCGATGGCCTTTTTTCAAGCTTCAGTTTGAAAAAGTACATTTTTTTACTTAGTTTTCAAACTGTGAGTCCTGTGCTATTTCTTTAAGTTTCCAAAACTTACTTTGGTCCCTCCCGAGGTGTTTGAGGTGTTTCCCGCGCCGTCTCGTGGCGGTTGCACGATTTTGGCCTCCAATGGCCTATTTTTGAAGCTTAAGTGTGAAAAAGTGCATTTTTGGACTTAGTTTTTGAACCGGGAGTCCCGTGCTAGTTCTGTAAGTTTTCACAACTTACGTTGGTCCCTCCAGAGGTGTTTGAGGTGTCACCCAGGCCGTCTTGTGGCTATTGCACGATTTAGGCTTTTGATGGCCTATTTTCCAGCTTAAGTGTGAAAAGTGCATTTTTAGACTTAGTTTTCAAACTGGGAGTCTTGTGCTAGTTCTGTAAATTTTCACAACTCACATTGGTCCCTCCCGAGGTGTTTGAGGTGTTCCCTGGGCCGTCTCGTGGCTGTTGCACAATTTTGGCCTCTTATGGCCTATTTTCAAGCTTGAGTGTGAAAAAGTACATTTTTTGACTTAGCTTTCAAATCGGGAGTCCCGTGCTAGTTCTGTAAGTTTTCACAACTCACATTGGTCCCTCTCGAGGTGTTTGAGGTGTTCCCCAAGCCATCTCGTGGTTGTTGCACGATTTTAGCCTCCGATGGCCTATTTTCAAGTTTAAATGTGAAAAAGTGCATTTTTGGACTTAGATTTCAAACCGGGAGTCTCGTGCTAGTTCCGTAAGTTTCCACAACTTACATTGGTCCCTCCCAAGGTTTTTGGATTGTTCTCGGGCCTTCTGATGACTTTTTCACGATTTTACCTCTGATGGCCTATTTTCAAGCCTAAGTATTGGAAAAGTACATTTTTGGACTTAGGTTAAAAAGCAAAGTGCTCTGAAGACTATGGTTACCCGTGTATGAATATTCACATACACACTTGGGACTGCCAATTTTATTTGAACTGCAGGTAGTAGACATACAATTATTTGTATGTGTCCGATATAAGGGATTATACTATTCAACGATACAATATTTATTTTGTGATGCTCCCGTGCAAAAGAAAGGTTTTAAATATCGAATGCTATGTATCAGGATTTTAAACTTCAGGCCGTTGTTAGTACTTTTAAAACTCTACCAGAGGCCCTACAACCATGTCCACTAGCAATCAATAATTGGTCCAAAAATCAAATTCCTACACTGCATCACCCAAAACTGAGAAAAATATAAGAAAATTGGCTGCAATTGTTTAGTTATCTGTAGCAAATCCCAAGAGTACACTAGCAAGGAGTGAAATATTTTTAGCTGAAAATATTTCAAAAACAAAAAGAAAGCAAAAACAGATGATTACGATTGTGCGAAGAGGCGTGATCACTATGATGCAACAAAACATAAGGCCCTAGATAAAGCTAAATCGTGGAAAAGAACCCTTGTAGCATACCTTAAATAGTTCAAAGAAATCTTGTTAAGTTGTTTGTTTGTATGTGACAGCATGCATGCATGTTTGTTGAGAGAGAGAGAGAGAGAGAGAGAGAGAGAGAGAGAGAGAGAGACGTACAATGTTGTCAAAGATTGTAAGGTTGAAAACCATGCGGTAACATCTGACTTGTTAAAAGAATTATTGCTGATAGACTTGCACGTCACATTTTAGTCAATAAATAAATTGGTGTGTATCATGTATGGAATATAACAACAAAAACAAGGTGATGGCAAGAAAAGTAAATTTTCTTAGGAAGGAAAAAACAAGGAATTAATAAGATATCCATTAGAAAAGTGCTCGAGAATCATGATGCTTTTTCCTAAGTAAACAACATGGTAACTACTTACATGTAGTTGAGAGTGGCCATGCCCGTAAGATTGGGCAAGGAGCCAGACAGTTGATTGTTTGACAAGAACCTGAAAGCAGAAAATCAAAAGTCTGTAATACTTAGCTGAAAATCGAATGCAAATTAAGTTGACTACTTGGACTGGAAACAAGTATAGATGCTTAAATCAGAAAAAAATATTTGTTTTGTTTGCTTACAGCTCTCGGACATTTACAAGGATGTTGAGCATTGGTGGTACAGACCCACTTAATAAGTTCCTATCAAGACGTTTGTAGCAACACAAGATATACTCAATTCAAAACTTTCATAGAAATTCACAGCTTTATGATTTTAATTGGGTATAAGATGGAGATACTCACAGCGCCTCCAAATTCTGTACTGATCCTAGCATTAAAGGGATGTTGCCACTGAGTTGGTTGCTGTCCAAAAGCCTACTCAAATCATTTCACATGAAAGTACTGAAATTATTTTTCGTATTTACGGTATTTTGTACAAGTATTGGGCTGCCAGAAAAATTAAATCTAAGGTGTCACGTTTGTGTCAAACACGCTTCCAATAATTGGGGGGCACACATGGTTATCACTTAAACACATTGAAGGTTTGAAGAATATAATTTGGGATGTAATGATAATTTTTTTAAAAAAATTTACTATAATTTATACGTATTAATCTCTCTACTTTAGAATTTTTTATTTTAGGAATTCTAAAACCAATAACTTCCATGTTGTTTATGAGTCCAGATCAGAGATGACAAAAGCTCAGAACAGCAATCATGCTGTTAGTATTTAGTGAGAGCCCTATGATTACCCTTTAGCTCCAAGCGAATAACAACAAGAACCTTATTCTCATACTTACAAATTGATACCATCCTCAAATAATTTATTACTGCATTATAGTGATAACTGAGTTGAACTTCCTCTCTCAAACAAAAACAAACCAAAAAGACGAAAAAGAATTCTAATGTGGGAATATATGGTTAATAGCAACTACCAAGGATACTCCTTTTCCGCCAGGTACAAGACAATGACCTTAATAATTGTGTAAAGACAGTAAAGTACCACTTACAATCCCAAAAGAAGAAGATCAAGAGAAGTGACAATAGTCAGAGAAAAACTTACCAAACTTCACCAGCATGGCCATGTTCACGAAAATTTGCCAATTCATCTGCATAAGTGTCGTCTCAATAACTTTGGAAACCCAACATGGGTGTAACTGTTTCAGCATCAGGCTCCTCTCTATTAGAATTGTTCATAAAAGCAAATTAAAACTCAAAAAAGCTATATTCAGATTATAATAATAGACCGTTTTTCCCAACTTTAGTATTATTAAACAAATCTCTTATTCTCTCCACTCAAAAAAAAAAAAAAAAAAAAAAAGTACAAACCGAGGCTCAGAGTTGGTTAGCAGCAATAATAGTCACACACAATCTACATCTGATCTCTTCCTATTACCATAAAGTTCCATAATAGCGTTCACATTTTCCCAACACCTAATTAGCATAGTAAAATCTCATATATTTTAAAACTTTTTTTCGAAGTCCAGAGAAATTTAGCTGAACCCACTAACTCAAGTGGGTTGTATAATTCAATACAAACTTGAAAACATTGTGGAACTAAGGTGCGTACATTTGTGTGTATATATATTTATGTATATATGTAAAGCTCTATAGAGGAATGGTGCAGTAAGTTTTGGTCTACAAATTTGGATTTATATCTTGTGGAACCAACCAAGTTTTGATATACATAAAGCTTTACAGCACCATTCCTCAACACACACACACACACACACACATACTATTGTACACATTTTTCACATAGTTGAAACAATTATACATAAACATACAAATAGAATCATACTAATGAGGGTTTGTGATGAGGGATATCAACTAGATAGCAATTAAAAACAACTAAAGTGATTGAAAGAAAAATGATGAGCAGATCACAATATGTAGATAAGCAAAACGAGACATAAAGATTGAAGAAGCAGATCATATAGAAATTCATCGCAAGCACACATACACCTTATGGTATATGTAGGAATATATATATATATATGATTTTTTTTTAAATTGGGGCACTCAAATCTGGTATCATCATCTCTAGATTTTAAGAAATACAAAGAGGGAGATCTGACCTAGGGCTTTGATAGCAAAGTATGTGATCTGTCTCATTTTAATGTCTAACTTACACATATAGACCAAATTGAAACTCTTTTTATGTATTTGGAACTAAATTGACACAGTTTAAACATAGGGGATCAAAATACACAAATCTCATATTTAGAGATTACAAATGTAATTAACCTTGTATATATATATATTATATATACATCATGTATACAGAGCAAACAGAAAAGGAAACAAATACAAAGAACAAAGCAGCAGCAAACCCACTAAACAAATGTCATACAAGGCGAAGATCTGAGATGAGATCAAAATTCAATTTGATGGAGGAGGTTACATAAACCCAATCTTGGGGTAGAGCTAAATTATGTCCTAGAAGAGTTCTTTATTCCTCCAGAAAATCTGATCTTCCTTAATTTAATTTCATATTTCCAATACCAATTTCATTATTTAAACAAAATAATTATTTGAAACATTTTAGAGAAAACCCCTATTCTCTCCCAAATCCAACCCATGTGTCAAAATCAACAAATTCAACACAATACATTCTCGTATCTATACCCATAACCATTTTCAATACCTTCATTTGAAAACCCCTCTTTTGATTTTAAACCAAAACCCTAGGTTTGTCTAAAATCCCTCAAATCCAGACATTTCTTACAAAATCAACCAATAACTAAGTTAAAAATCATAGGAGAGTATAGAAAGTCCCTACCTCACAGTTAGAAGATGAGCAAAGCAAGGAGAAAACCTCAAAGATGTCGAAACCAACTTTTGTTCAGATCAAAATAGAGCTCTTGAGATGCTCTACCTTTTTCCTAAAGACACTAGGGTAGAGAAACCAACAGATCTAGGTGAAAATGTAAAGAGAATGTGAGTTCTAGAGAGAGAAACTTAAGATCTAGGGTTTTGAAATGTTTTAGAGAGAGAAAGAGATGAAAAAGTGGTAAAAATTTTGGCTATTACAAACTGATATACGCACAGTTCGCTCGAGCACAAGAGTTGATGCTCGAGCATCGGACACAATAAGTTGTTCTGCTTGAGCACAAAAAAGTAATGCTCGAGCACAGAATGCACACTACCAGTAGTTTTGCAAACAACAAACCAACGCTCAAGTGCAAGAAGGGCCGCTAGAGCTAAGCCCGCTCAAGGGCAGAAAGATCCGTTCGAGCATAGAATACACTCTTCTAGTAGTTTTGCAAACCTGCAAAATACTAAAAGTTCACAAAGCCCGCTCGAACGCAAGAAGTGTCACTCGAGCAAAGAAGCAGAATTATGGGCAACAAGAATTTGGAAACCAAGTAACCAACCTGTCCCAAACGCAACCACAAGAATCCTAAAGCCAAATTTAAGGAGATACACGGGAAGTAAAATATAAACAACAACATGGAACCAAGAAACCCGAGTCCAAGATGCAAAAGGGCCGGGTTAAAAGTGGAATCGCTATAAATGTCATATTCAAGTTATATTTCCATTGTCCAACCATAGCAGAAGTAAACGAATTTCCCATGAATAGTTGTTCACCATTTGCAGCTTCATTATAAGTAGTGAACATCGTGCAAATGTGTCAAGTTGCTCCAGTGTCAACTCACCACTCCTTGGGATTTCCAACCAAATTAACCTCAGACACCATAGCAGAGAGATAGATGTCATTTACCCCGTCAGAGATGTATTCTAGTTCTATCACATTGGCTTGATTGGTAGTCTTCTTGCTTGTACTTCCGCGATCCTTCTTAGGGTAGCGGCAATCAGAGGCACGATGTCCAGTCTTGCTACAATTATAGCATTTTTTCCTTTGAACTTTTTATTGTCATTGTTGTCGCCTTGTTTAGGCCCATCACCAGCGTACTTCCTTTTGTTGTTATGTGGTTTATGCACTTGCTCAACCACATTGGCCTTCGACTCAATAGGATTTTTACCATTCCTCTTTTCAACCTTATGGTTCTCTTCATCAATTCTCAGTCTTATAATAAGTTCATCAATGGTCATCTCTTTTCATTTATGTTTTAAATAATTTTTGAAATCCTTCCAAGCTGGTGATAATTTTTCCACTATAGCAACGACATGGAAAGACTCACTAAGAGACATATCCTCAGCATGATTATCATGCAAAATTAATTGAAGACTTTGAACTTAAGAAATAACCGTTTGGGAGTCCACCATAACAAAATCTAGAAATTTACCAACAACAAATTTCTTTGTACCGGCATCCTCTGTTTTATATTTCGTTTCTACGGACTCCCATAACTCTCTTATTATTTTTAGAGGACTGTAAACATTATGTAACATATTGTCTCGACCATTTAACACATAGTTTCTTCAAAGTAAGTCAGAATGTTTCCAAGCGTCTACAGCGGCAACAACTTACTGATCACTTTCACCACTTTTTTAGAACATTATGTAACATATGGTTCTCTTCATGGAGAAACTAGGCAAGATTAAGAGTTGTCAAATAAAATAGTATTTTCTGTTGCCATCTCTTAAACTCTGTACTTGTAACGACCCTAATTTTCTTAAGTCATTATTTATTATTATTATGATTATTATTATCTTATTTTATCTCTGGCTTTATTAATTGTGTGGTCACATGAGAAGTTAATGTGGTATTTAATTAATTTAATGTGTTATTCAATTATAGGTAATTAATTCGAATATTGATATATTTATATTGTTTTAAAAAAAGTGTTTATATATATTAATAACATATATTTCATATTCATATTTATATAGGTTATATTTATATTGTATTTATATAATAAAATATAATGTTAATGTGTGTTATATAACATAATGTTATTAGGGTATTATTTATTAAACTTAGGTTTTTTTTTGGTAATAAAAAAGGTTTAGGAATTCTTCTCAAAGTAGCCGCCACGGGAGAGAGAGAGAGAGAGAGAGAGAGAGAGAGAGAGAGAGAGAGAGAGAGAGAGAGAGAGATTTATCATCTAAGGGCTTAATCACATAAGTCAACCTCAAGAGCTGAGGGAAAGAGAGAAGAGGAAGAAGAAAAGGATTAGGGTTTTGTTTTGGTGGCTCTTTTAATTTTTCAAATAATTTTTTGATTTTTAAAACATATTGTGAGTATAAAACCCATTTCTCTTAATTTATATTTAATTCTTTGTTTTTCTTTATTTATCTTTATTTATTTGATGTTGAATTGATTTTATATTTTCATGTAAATGATTGATCGATTTTAATTATTTCGATTAGTTGTTTATGTAAGGTTTAAGATTTTTAGATGATTGATTGATTTTAATTATTTTGTTTAGTTGTGTATGTAAGGTTTAAGGTTATTAGTTAATTGATTGATTTTAATTATTTTGATTAGTTGTGTATGCCATATTTAGGGTTTTTATATGGATTTGTTTTATGGTTATAATCACACTCATGGTTATATGAAATTAAAATTAATTAGGAATCCATAGATAAATTCCTTATACTCCACCATGACTCCATGGATTGTTGTTTTATTTGAGTGTTGGTGAGAAAGAATGTATGAAAAAAAAAATGTGAGGATTATGAGATTTATTTGAATAACTAAAGCTTGACATTGTTATGTTTATTCTCATGAGTAAAATGTTGTCTATATATATACCGTTGCCTCGTTCTCATGAGTAGACGAGTGCTTTGATTTATGCGCGCACGTATATGCTAACCATCCGGTGAGTGTGGGTCAAACTCGGGACGATATTTCCGTGCAAGTTTGGCTTCGGAACGGTGTTAGGTATACGGGAGGTACATGGGATATATGTGTATGGCGGAAGTAGAGACCGAAGTGGTGGAGTTAAAGTACAAAGAATATAATTACGAGTTTATTGATATAGTGTGAATTGTGTTGATTTGTACATCTTGAAAAATAGTAATCGATCTCGATAAATTATGAAATTTGAGCAAAGACAATGTATACGTGATTCTACACAACTTTTGTGTTTTAACCTTTTATAAAAAAGATCGATTAGAACTTATAATCGGATGATTTTGTTTATTGTAGATTTAATCCATTTTAGCAATGCAGAGTTTAGAGGCTGTTTTAACCCACGAAACGCGCCCATTTTTATTGGTTTCATGAAAACTGAAGTAAAATATTATTCTGAACACTTTTCGTGTTTTGAACTTTTCCAAAAAAATTCATCTTACAGCAGTTTCTTTTCGTTTTCAGTTCTAGATTTTTCAAGCAAAATTCGGTTAGGATATTCTATTAAGTTTTTCTCTCAACCTGTTCAGTTTCTGTTAAATTCGTTCACTATATCTTTTAGGAAATTTAATTATGTACAACTTTCGTTCTTTGAGTTTTGGTCAATACGAATTATTTAAGCATAAAACGGTGCATTTTTATACTTCTTTAGCAAGTTACTTATGATTAAATTATACTAACTTTATTTTTTTTGCAGGATGGTAGGTCTTACTAAATTTTTTATGCAGGGCTGACCCACCGTATATTTATTTCCATTTTTGTTTATTTAATAATCAATTTATATTTCATTATATGCAGACAAGAAACTAAATGTCACCGTATCTCGGGAAACTACTCATTCGTCTCGGTGCGGTTGGAACTACTTGTCATGTCCCATAATAAGAATTAAATATATTTTTGTTTGTGTCTGGTGGACACGTGGGTGTTAAATCTTGTACTCATGCCAGTATACCTGTATACTGACCCGTTTTGTCTCTTGGCAACTCGGGTGCGTTCTGTTTGAGCGTAGCCGAGCTTCCTTTGCAGAGTTAGTTGAGGCTATAGTGGTGACAAGAAATAACTATGATCGTAGGACATGTCGTTTGGACTTCTTTTATTTTCTTGAGCTTAGGGTTGATATTAGTTTATATATTTATTATTATTATTTTTTTTTATGACTTTAGTATTGGAATAATTTGGCATGGTTTATAACCGTACTTTATTTAAGTTGTTTTGACTAGTTGTTGCTACCTTAATGTTGAGGTCTTGGTTAGTTATGAAATTATGGTGGATGGTTTGGTTGGCATTTAGTTTTTTTTGTTTCACCCCTATGATTTGGATGATGGAATATTGCTTGGGATTTAGTCCTTATTTAATATTTAGTTGTCCAAATTTTGGGGCGTGTGTCACGACCCAAACCCGGCCCTATGGGTTTAGCACCGTAACTGGCCAGTAATCCGAGATTACCGAAGGCCTGCTTAACAGTAGTGCAGTAAAACAGAGTACAGGGCCTGGCGGAAACCAATACAGTAATTAAACAATGCCCAATGAGCTGTGACAGTCTGTATGCAAAACGACTTTCCAAACATATTTACATTCAGTGGAAAGGTATACACAATGTATACAATCATCCAGAATAGGGACCCAATCCCTATGTAACAGTACAGTAAACATTCAGTCTATACAATCCATTCGGTTATTACAAACAGCAAGACAGTACAGAAGGGGGAGTCCTAAAACACCCCTAAGCCTTAGCATGGTAGGCTTGGAACCTCGCAGTGAGGCACGGTAGTTGGCTTAACAAAACTGGAGTAACCCTGACGCTCCTAGCCGCGGTCTGGTGCCTGTACACCTACATATATATATGAGCAGTGAGATAAAGCCCAGTGAATAACACAATGCGTAAAGGGGTTAAGAATGAATGTCCTTACAGTAATGAAAACAGTTCATTAAATCAGTATTTCAGTCGTTCAGTCAGTACAGTCATATGTGGTACATCTATTAACATAACAGTACAGTAAACAGTAGGTATTAAAAGACCGAGCAGTAAATGATGGCCATCAGTCAGTAACAGTAGTGGTTCCAACGAGGGAACCGACAGAGATCTCTATAACAGTAACAGTAAACAGTAGGTGCTAAGGATGCCACAATACAGTTCAGAATATAGGACATACATTCATTCAGTTAACAGTAATCAGTTCAGAAAGCAGTACAATTCAATTGTTCAGAAGATAATCATTTTGAACATATCTTTACACAGATGTTACTCACAGAGTTTGGGCTACAGTATACTAGAGCGTGCCTCCCCAGACGCCAACCCTACACAGTTAACAGATTGAACACACTAAGCTACACAGCTGGGAAAGATAATAACTTAATCCCTAATTTGCCTCGGTATGTTCTACATCTATGTCCTCAATAAGATGTCTTAAACTAGGCCTAAGAATGTCTAGAATGGGATGAGGATGCAAAGATGTACTTTTAAAAAGCATTTTCAGATTTTTCAGAAAACAGGGGTCACGCTCGAGCGTAGGTCACTCCGCTCAAGCGGACATGCAGACAAAGGTACCCGCTCGAGCGGCAAATCCCCCACTCGAGCGTACTGCAAAAGTACTGGATGGGTGAAATCTCCGCTCGACGGACGCTCGACGCCCGCTCGAGCTTGAGACACAAGACTCCGCTCGAGCACCCAGTCCTCCGCTCGAGCGGATTGTAAAACAGTGCAGAGATACTGGATGCTCGGATTCCACGCTCGAGCGTCGCTTTCCCCCGCTCGAGCGGGAGTGCAAAATCTGGAAAACCCAGATTGCACCTCCAAGCCAAAAACCAAGTTCAAAAGCATAATTTTCAATCCTCTTGGGCTAATTTCTGGAAAAACACTTGTACACATGGAATAACATGATTCAAAGCTCAATTGAGAAATCAAAGCCCAAGGGTGTTTAATTCAAACCCCATTTCAAACCATTTTTCAAGAACAATCCTCAAACATGACATGCATGATCTTCAAATAACTTTCAAGCTTCAAAACATGCTCTAATGAGCCAATTGATTCACAAACAAGATGAAAACATGGCCTACACTCAAAACATGGACATGCATGTGACAATTTGCCATGAACTCAACTCAAAATCCAACAATACTAACATGCATGCATAAATTCTAACTCAAATCAACATATAAAGTTATTTCATGACTCAATCCACTAAATTTGACATGAATCATGTAAGAACAAGCTCAATTCATCAACAAGAGGGTAATTACTCTACCTTAGGTCTCGAATTAGAAGACTAGGAGCTCACTTTAGCAATCTACACTTCAATTCTTCAATCTCTCAAAGCCAAACTCTCAAGAACTACTCAGTTCTCTCACTCTCTCTCTCTATCGACTATGGCAAGGAGAATGGCTGAGCAAATGTGTTATGTGATCAAGTGTAAGGCTCCAAATATGTTATATTGACTGGGCCACTAAGGGTTAGTTTGGTAATTAAGGCCAACTTAAGCAATTGATCAATATTTAATCTAATTTAGTCATACTAAATCAAATTTCAGATAAATACACCATAAAATCACATTAATTATGAGGGTCGAGAAACATCAATCAATTCCCGGTTCGGCCGCCGATAAGGCCTTCAATTAGCAGTTTAAACACTAAAACATGAACAGATAGTTACACAGTCAAACAGATGGATTATGCATTTAAACAGATACAGTCAGTCAATTAATTCCAGATTCCAGTCAGTCAGTTCAGTATTTTAATCAGTTCAACTATCAGTCGTAATCAGTTCAGTTTGACGGTAATCAATGTTTATCGGTAAGCAATGGTGAGGGTTATTACAGCGTGACAGTTTGGTATTAGAGCCCTAGGTTACCCTAGACTTGTGAGAGTTTAGGTGATCCTCAGATTGTGGAAACATGGGTTAGCTGGTTTAGGTTGGTGGTTGAGTTTATTCTAAGCAGTTATGAACAAATTCTTTTTGTGTGTTTAACTTGAAGGTGATGGCTGGAAGGTATCTTTAATATTTTTCAAGAACCCATTAGAGTACTTTTTAATACTAGAGCCTCGCATTCTTTCATATCTAGATAGTTTGTAGAAAGAGAACATATTGTAACTACCTCCTTGTCTAGACCTATTTGTGTTGAGACCCCTTTAGGAGGGGCAGTTACTCTTTATGAGATGTGTAAAATTTTGAGATTGACCTTGCGGGTAGAGTCTTTCATGCAGACCTAATTGTGTTAGGGTTTACAATTATTTTGGATATGGATTGGCTGCGAAAATACTTTGTCACTCTAGATTGTGCTGGAAGGACTGCAAATATAGATATTCCCGATATACCACAACTTACCCACACTTCTAGCGATGGAGAAGAGTTGGTGATGACAAGTTTTCTATGCTCGGTAGAAATCCCTAAGCAGGATATTAGTGAGGTAGATGTGGTACGTGAGTTTGAGGATGTATTTTAGGAGATACCTAGACCTCCTCTTCAACGGGTAGTAAAATTTCACATTGACTTAGTGCCGGGAACTGCACTAATTTCTAAGGCGGCATATAGAATGGCGCCTAAGGAGCTTATGGAAATGAAAAAGCAGCTAGAAGAGATGCTTCAGAAAGGGTTCATTCATTCAAGTAACTCCCTGTGGGGAGCACTTGCGATCTTTGTCTCCAAGAAAGATAGCACTCTCTGTATGTGCATAGATTACAGAGAGCTGAACAAGGTGACTATCAATAACAAGTATCCGCTACCTAGAATTGATGCCTTGTTTGATTAGTTGAAGGGGGCAACCATGTTTTCTCAATTTGATCTCAGAACGGGTTACCATCAGATAGGTGTGTCAGAGGAAAGTATACCGCTTACTACTTTTCGGACCCAGTATGGGTTATACAAATTTTCTGTAATGCCTTTTGGTTTGACCAATGCACCTGCCTATTTCATGGACTTGATGAACAGAATTTTTCAACCGTATCTGGATAAGTTTGTGATTATCTTCATAGATGATATCTTGGTGTATTCTAAGAATGAAGAGGAACATAGAAAACACTTGAAAGTTGTATTGCAGACTTTAAGGGAGCAACAATTATACGCGAAGTTCAGTAAATGTCATTTTTGGGAGAAAGAAGTTCAATTTTTGGGGCATGTTGTGTCCAATCAGAGAATAGCGGTAAATCCTGAGAAAGTTATTACAGTCAAAGAATGGAAGTAGCCCACAAACCCTACAGAGGTGAGAAGTTTTTTAGGACTAGCCGGTTATTACAAGAGATTTATAGAGAAGTTTTCCACTATTGTAGTACCCATGACCAAGTTGACCCGCAAGAATGTGAAGTTTGTATGGACAGATGATTGTGAGAAAGCTTTCCAGGAGTTAAAGCAGCGGTTGACTACATCTCTGGTGTTAACTATACCGGTACAAGGGAAAAAGTTAGTAGTGTTTACTGATGTGAGTGGAACTGGGTTAGGATGTGTATTGATGCAGCATCAGAAGGTTTATCTTATGCTTCTCGAGAATTAAAGCCTCATGAGAGACGATACCGTACTCATGACTTACAGTTGGCAGCAGTTGTTTTTGTGTTGAAAGTGTGGCGACACTACTTGTTTGGGGAGCACTTTGAGTTGTACACAGATCACAAGAGCCTCAAATATCTCTTTTCTCAAAAGGAGTTGAACATAAGGCAACATCGGTGGGTTGAATTCGTCAGTAATGATTTCGAGATCCTTTATCACCCGGGAAAATGAAATGTGGTAACTGATGTACTTAGTCAACAACATGGGATTATAGCTTCTTTGATGATTCAAGAATGGAAGTCCTTGGAGTTAATTTCGATGCATGATGTTCAACCAATAGAGAGTGCTGAAAGGGCATCTATTGGTAGTTTGACCGTGCAGTCGACGTTACTGGGTAAAGTTTGTCAGATGCAGAATTTAGATGGGTTTCTCATCAGCAAGCTCGATGACCTTGTAGTGGATTTGATCGATGATTGTCCGACTAATTGGTCTGTGGATTCAGATGGGGGATTGCGATTCAAGGGCAGGTTGTATGTCCCTAACATTGTTGAATTGAGGAAAGAGATTATGGATGATGCCCATGGGTCTCGATGTACCATTCACCCTGGTGGGACTAAGATGTATCATGACTTGAAGAGGACATTATGGTGGGAAGGTATGAAGAAAGACGTAGAAGAGTATGTTTCTCGATGTTATGTGTGCCAACAGGTTAAGACAGAACACCAACGACCGTTTGGACTTTTGCAGCCTCTTGAGATTCCTACTTGGAAATGGGAGTACATCTCTATGGACTTCGTGGATGGATAGCCACGGTCTAAGCGAGGAAATGAATCTATTTGGGTAATAGTGGATCGAGTCACCAAGTCTGCTCATTTTATTCCTATCAGTGTTCACCGAACTGCAGATAAACTAGCTAGGCTGTATATTCGGGAGGTGGTGCGACTTCATGGCGCACCAGTTTCTATAGTTTCGGATCGTGATCCGTTGTTTATGGCAGAGTTTTGAGAGAGTTTTCCGCATGCTTTGGGTGCTAGATTAGACTTGAGCACGGCTTATCATTCTCAGACGGTTGGGCAAACTGAACGGGTAAATCAGATCTTGGAGGATATGTTGAGAGCTTGTGTCCTCGATCTTGGTGGTAGTTGGGAAGAACATTTGTCATTGGTGGAGTTTGCTTATAATAATAGCTATCACTCTAGTATCGGGATGGCACCTTTTGAGGCTTTGTATGGGAGGCCATGTTGATCACCTGCTTGTTGGATGGAGATAGGAGATGCGCCATTGTTAGGGTCAGAGTTGGTGAGAGAGACCACGGAGAAGCTGAACATTATTCGGGAGCGTATTACGATTGCACAGAGTCGTTAGAAGAGTTACGCTAATAGAAAACGTAAAGGGGTTGAGTTGAATGTTGGAGATTTTGTGTTTTTTAAGGTCTCGCCGATCAAAGGGGTCATGAGGTTTGGAAATAGGAGAAAGTTGGCACCTGGATTTGTGGGACCCTATGAGATTACTGAGAGGATTGGTAATGTGGCTTACAAATTAGCTTCACCACCTGCTTTAGCTATGATTCATAATGTGTTCTATGTATCTTTATTGCGGAAGTGCGTGCAAGACCCTTCCCAAGTAGTATCACCAGAAATGTTAGAGATTAGTGACGATCTAACGTATGTGGTGCGACCAGTTACTATTTTAGATCGGAATGTAAAACAGTTGCGGCGTAAGAAAGTGAACTTGGTTAAACTGCAATGGAGCAATGATGAGAATGATATTACCTGGGAGTTAGAAGAGAAAGTTAGGCATATGCACCCGGAACTTTTTGCTTAGTACTCTCTCCTATCGAATCTCAGGACGAGATTCTTTTGAGGTGTGTATATTGTAGCGACCCTAATTTTCTTAAGTCATTATTTTTTATTATTATGATTATTATTATCTTATTTTATTTTTTACTTTATTAATTATGTGGTCACATGAGAAGTTAATGTGGTATTTAATTAATTTAATGTGTTTTTTAATTATAAGTAATTAATTTAAATATTAATATATTTATATTGTTTAAAAAAAAAGGATGTTTATATATATTAATAAAATATATATTATATTTATATTTATATAGGTTATATTTATATTGTATTTATATAATAAAATATAATGTTAATGCGTGTTATATAACATACTGTTATTAGGGTACTATATATTAAACTTAGGTTTTTTTTTTTGTAATCAAAAAGGTTTACGAATTCTTCTCAAAGCAGCCGAGAGAGAGAGAGAGAGAGAGACGGTGATTTATCATCTAAGGGTCACATAAGTCAAGCTCGGGAGTCGAGTGAGAGACCCGAGAAAGAAAGAACAGTAAGAGGAAAAAGATTAAGGTTTTATTTTGGTGACTCATTTAGTTCTTTAAATAATTTTTTAATTTTTAAAAATTATTATGAGTACAAAATTTATTTCTGTTAATTTATATTTAATTTGTTGTTTTTATTTATTTATCTTTATTTGTTTGATGTTGAATTGATTTTATATTTTTATGTAAATGATTGATCGATTTTAATTATTTTGATTAGTTGTTTATGTAAGGTTTAAGATTTTTAGATGATTGATTGATTTTAATTATTTTGTTTAGTTGTGTATGTAAGGTTTAAGGTTATTAGTTGATTGATTGATTTTAATTATTTTGATTAGTTGTGTATGCCATATTTAGGGTTTTTATATGGATTTGTTTTATGGTTATAATCACACTCATGGTTATATGAAATTAAAATTAATTAGGAATCCATAGATAAATTCCTTATACTCCACCATGACTCCATGATTGTTGTTTTATTTGAGTGTTGGTGAGAAAGAATGTATGAAAAAAAAATGTGAGGATTATGAGATTTATTTGAATAACTAAAGCTTGACATTGTTATGTTTATTCTCATGAGTAAAATGTTGTGTATATATATACTGTTGCCTCGTTCTCATGAGTAGGCGAGTGCTTTGATTTATGCGCGTACGTATATGCTAACCATCCGGTGAGTGTGGGTCAAACTCGGGACGATATTTCCGTGCAAGTTTGGCTTCGGAGCGGTGTTAGGTATACGGGAGGTACATGGGATATATGTGTATGGCAGAAGTAGAGACCGAAGTGGTGGAGTTAAAGTACAAAGAATATAATTACGAGTTTATTGATATAGTGTGAATTGTGTTGATTTGTACATCTTGAAAAATAGTAATCGATCTCGATAAATTATGAAATTTGAGCAGAGGCAATGTATACGTGATTCTAGACAACTTTTGTGTTTTAATCTTTTATTAAAAAGATCGATTAGAACTTAAAATCGGATGATTTTGTTTATTGTAGTTTTGATTCATTTTAGCAATGCAGAGTTTAGAGGTTGTTTTAACTCACATAACGAGCTCATTTTTATTGGTTTCGCACGAACGGAAGTAAAATATTATTCTGAACACTTTTCGTGCTTTGTACTTTTCCAAAAAAATTCATCTTGTAACAGTTTCTTTTCGTTTTCAGTTCTAGATTTTTCGAGCGAAATTCGGTTAGGATATTCTATTAAATTTTTCTCTCAAGTTGTTCAGTTTCTGTTAAATTCATTCACTGTATCTTTTAGGAAATTTAATTATGTACAACTTTCGTTCTTTGAGTTTTGGTCAATTCGAATTATTTAAGCATAAAACGGTGCATTTTTATACTTCTTCAGCAAGTTACTTATGATTAAATTATACTAATTTTATTTTTTTTAAGGATGGTGGGTCTTATTAACTTTTTTATATAGGACTAACCCACCATATTTTTATTTCCATTTTTGTTTATTTAATAATCAATTTATATTTCGTTATGTACGGACAAGAAACTAAATGCTACCGTATATCGGGAAACTACCCATTCATCTCGGTGCGGTTGGAACTACTTGTCTTTTCCCGTAATAAGAATTAAATGTATTTTTGTTTGTGTCTGGTGGACACGTGGGCGTTAAATCTTGTACTCATACCAGTATACTTGTATACTGACCCGTTTTATCTCTTGGCAACTCGGGTACGTTCTGTTTGAGCACAACCGAGATTCCTTTGTATGATTAGTTGAGGCTATGGTGATGACAAGAAATAATTATGATCGTAAGACATGTCGTTTGGACTACTTTTGTTTTCTTGAGCTTAGGGTTGATATTAGTTTATGTATTTATTATTATTATTATTATTTTATGAATTTAGTATTGGAACAATTTGGCATGGTTTGTAACCATACTTTATTTTAGTTGTTTTGACTAGTTGCTACTACCTTAATGTTGAGGTATTTGTTAGTTATGAAATTATAGTGGATGGTTTGGTTGGCATTTAGTTTTTTTTGTTTCACCCCTAGGATTTGGATGATGGAATATTGATTGGGATTTAGTCCTAATTTAATATTTAATTGTCCAAGTTTTGAGGCGTGATAGTACTGTTAAATTTTTTTGGTTTCTCTCCATGGTTCACTGGTACCGTAAGCATTTGAACAGGGTTCTAGGCAATCGCTGGTGTTGGTGTCACAACCGAATTTGGTATACCAGTTTCAGTAGCTATCAAATCTAATTACAAAAATTAGAAAACAAATTAAAAGTTATACAGTTTTCTAGTTATAGAAACTAGAAACGAAAATCAAAATTGTGAATACAAAAAGCAAAGTATGTCTTAAGATTGTTAGACAACCTTCACTATATTCTAAGAAAGAGTTAAGAAAGAAGAGAGTCTGTTTGATTACAAAAATCAAAACAGAATATAAAAAAAATAAATAAATAGGAAAATCGATTCTTATTTTGTTACAGAAACAAAATAGAATTTGGAAAGGAAAAATAATGAAAAAACTAAAATAAAAATAAACTATACACTTACAATATTATCTTCTCAGAAATTTTGATCAAATCTAGTGTTCAACACTGTATCCTTAAGATAGATTCGTCCTCTCTAAGGTGCTCACAGATATTGGACGTCAATCTCTCAGGATGAAAAAATCAACGACAACTAGTAGCAACACTACCAACTAATTACCCAGTGAATACACTCTGTGTTTATACTCTTTCTCATTGAAAATTAATGTAGCAAAATGAAAGAAATAAAAGCAGAAAAAAAGAACGAAAATTTGATGAAAAAGCCAAATTGAGGATTTGTCTATTTATAGAAGAACTGGTGGCTTTTCAGAATAGACTTTAATAGGTAAAAAACTTGTTCGGGATAGAGTTGAATAGATAAAAACCTGTTCGGATAGATTTGAACAGAAAAAACCTGTTCGGGTTGAATTTGAACAGGTAAGAACCTGCTCGATTTGGAGGAATAGGTGCATTGAACCAAACTGCCAACGTTCAGAAACATTAGGGTCAATTCAGAATTAATTTTGAATTTCAAACAGAAATTGAAATTCCAAATAGTAAGAATTTAATTTTAGAAAAAATAAAATTCAAATATTTTTTGCCTAAAAGAGATAGGCATTAGGTCGGACAAGCCCAATACAACCTCACATCACGCGCGCGTGTGTATTTGTTTTGGGTCCGATGGGTTTAGCCCACTTTGCCCATAATTTCACCCTTCCACAAAACTTGGGTACCCCTTAGGACCTTCTCCAAGATGCAAACCCATGGCTTATAAACCCACATCAAGTTTGCCCACTAAAGCAATGTGGGACAAACCTTATCTTCATCCTTTATGGAAATTTCACCAAAACACCATTTTCATGAAATTCATTTTGGCAACGATTTTCCATTCACTGGATAATGGTTTTGAGCAACCAAATATACGACGTGAATCGTTATGCGGGCAAACAATGTGTTGCCACATGAACTCGTCAACTTTGACAGATAAGTCCCATTTAAAAAATAAACCAAAGTGTAAGAAAAATCTATTTTTTTCAAACCATTTTTCCGAACCATTTTTTACAGTTACTTCATACTGTACTTTTATTTTGGGAATATATGTCAAGTAAGCATGAACTTTAGTTGAGCTTTTAATTGGGTTAATTTTGTTTTTGTTTTTTTTCTTCTCCTAAATTAAGGTTAATTATACTTTTCACTCCTATAATTTCATTGAAATTTCATTGAGGAAATTATAAAAAATAAAAAAAATCCCAAGATTTGACCTTATTTTAACAAAAATAAAAAATTAAAAAAAAACTTCGAGCTTTTAATCTTATCAATTTAAACTCTAAATTTTTAAAATTTTTTCCAATTTGAACCATTTGCCTATTTTCATTAAGTCAAATCGACAAAAAAAATTAATATTTTAGTCATTAAATGCAATGAAAATAAATATTTAAATATTTTATGTATACCTACATTGAGTTCAACGACTAAAATATTGATTTTTCGTCTGTTTTAGTTAACGAAAATAGACAAATGGTTCAGAATAAAAACAAATCAAACGATTATGGTTTAAATTGATCAAATTTAAAATTTAAGATTTATTTTGTTATAAGGGCCAAATTGTACGGTTTTTTTTTTTTTTTTGTAATTATATTTTGGTCTTTATAGTTTCAAACTATACAATTTGTTCAGTATACTTTAAGTGTAGTTTTAGTTTGATCCTTTCGTTCAAATTGCATGTTGGATTCAATAATTTTGAGACATTTGTTAATTTTCTAAAATGTAAACGTAAATAAAATTAACAAAAATTAAGATAGAATGACCAAATTGATAATAGACTTAAAGTATAGGGACCAAATTATTCAAATTAATATAATAAAGACTAGAGTAAAATTTGGGTCAAACTTTTGGACCAAAAAGTATAATTGACCTCCTAAACTATTATGATTGTGGTATTTCATTCATAAATTATCAGTTCCATTAATAGTCTTTAAATTTTGTAATTTCCGTTCGTATGATCCAATTATAAACAATCAATCCAAATCAATAATAGTGAAAACTTAACCTAAGGTGGCAAAAGATAATTTTACAATTTGGATAATTTAAATGTTACAAAAAAAAAAAACTTGTAGACTCTACAACCAAAAGTCCTTCTTCCTCACCCATCATTTCAAAATAGTTAAAAAAATAAAATAAAATAAAAAATTAAGGTTTCATTGTAAATAGTTCAAGTTGTTTAAATTACAAAATGACTTTTTTCACCATTAAATTAAGTATTTATGTTACTGATTTGGACAACTATCTCCAATTGTATGACATCAACTAAAAATAGAAATTTTAGGAATTAGGTATAGAAAATTAATAGTTTAAGGATGAAATAATAAAAAAAAAAATTATCGATATTTTAGGAAATAAAAGTGAAATTAAATCAATGTAATTTTCACGGGTCTTATTTCAAAAACCAAATTACTTGCATGTTCCATCCACAAATAATAGTAATTTGTAAGATCTGTTTGTTAATTTGAATGACATTTTGAAAGGAAGGAAAAAGATAAAAATGAAAAATAAAGAATAAAAGGTGTACTTAATGTGTGTGAGAAAGAGTGACTTAAAATGTACACCTAAATGTTGCTCCACTTTTAGAAATATCCTCTGGAATTATAGGACTAGCAAATAATGTATACTGGAGCATACTAGATGATGCATCCACTAGACAATAATGACATTAAAATATTTTGGAAGATACACAAGGGCTGCCCTACACAACATTTATTTCAGCTTTTTAGCTCAGAATTCATTGTATTCCATATGTTCTTCCCCAGTTAGTTCAAGGCCAAACTGTTGCCTAAGTGAAGTAAATTAACTCACTTACAGGGAAGGTTGGATGACGTGAACTCATCACTTTGATATGTAATGCAAGGTTACAAAAACCAAATTACTTGCATGTTCCATCCACGAATAATAGTAATTTGTAAGATCTGTTTGTTAATTTGAATGACATTTTGAAAGGAAGGAAAAAGATAAAAATGAAAAATAAAGAATAAAAGGTGTACTTAATGTGTGTGAGAAAGAGTGACTTAAAATGTACACCTAAATGTTGCTCCACTTTTAGAAATATCCTCTGGAATTGGAATAAGGCCAGAGGAGTAGTTCTAATGGAAATTCTGATATAAGGCCAGAGGAGTAGTTCTGGTTTGCCTCTGTGCAACATTGAAGTTATATGCCATGCAGTATGGTTGTTCTAATGGAAGCAAAACAGGGTTTCATCTAATTCTTTCCCGGCATAGAATCTGCTATGGCTCAGTTCTGGGTGTCCACACCTTACTTCCTTGCTGTCCAGATGAACTAGGCTAATGGGTTGGCTTCATCTGTGTCCTGCATTCTTTTGCAGGCTGTTGAGTCTTTTTGTTCCCTTTTGTGTTGTTGTTCTGCTCTTTCATTTTGGAGCTTCGAGCTTCAGTAAGCTTATAGCTCCTCTTTATTGATGTCTTGTATCCTTCTTGTATACTTTCATCAATGAAGATTTCTCTTTGCCGATCAAAAAAAAAAAAAAGGTTACAATCAGAACATGCCTATCTAAATTATTAGAGCTCATATGTGAATCCTTAGGGGCCCTTATGCTCCTCTCTTTTCTTTTTCATTTTTTTAGTTTAGTTTTTTTTATTTTTTTTATTTATTTATTTATTTTTTTGGAAGGAAATCGGTGTTGTTTTGTTTTACACCATTAAAGTGACATTGAATACGAAAATTATTCGATGTTTGATCTTAATCTTTATTGAGTTCAAATCAATAGTTGTCAAAAATTATTCAATGTTTGGTCTGAATAATTTTTCAATAATAAAAAACTAACGCATTTCTATGACAAATAGAATTAGCCACTAATGAATGACTTACTTTAGCCACGAATAAATGGGAGCAAACTTCAAAGTTCGAATGCACATTGCTGGCTTGCATAAAGTTGGAAATAGCTAATTGAACCACATTCGTCTTTGGTGAAGTACTAGGAAACTTTGTTGGAGAGATAACAACAACCATATTGGCTATCAAAAATGAAAAATAAATAAATAAAATGTGAGTCTTATTTAAGGAGTCATGGCACCTAATGAAAATGAATGAAGATGCATAAAACCTTCAATTAGTTAGAAAACCAATCTCTTAGATAACAACTCATCTATAGCATTTTAATAGACTTTCTTGACCCAAAAAAAATAATAATAATAATAATAAAAGCCAAACTACAAATCTAAAATTATTTACCCAAAATTTACCCATAAATAAGAATTAATAATTCAACTTCATTTCACTCATAAACTCTTACACTTCATCCAATTTTATCTCTATCATTTTGGATAAATTGTGAGATCCTAATTCTGGAATCCCTACTTTTTTGAAAACATAAGCATGCCCTAAATTTCTTTATATACTCCTTTTTTCCGCTTATTTAGATTTTTTTTTAAACCTATTTTAGAATCACTTTCTTGATGTTTCCAAAAACCAGTGGAGGCATAAGACTCAAATTTAACTTTTTAAAATTTTATTTTATTTTTGAAAGTTCATATCAGACTCACTACTCTCCTTCCAAAATTCGAGAGGTTACTCGGTGTCCTAAGGTATGGTACTTAACAATTTTGAGCACACAAGAGAATAACGAAAATAATAATTAGTGATTAGCTGGTGGTAGCGAGAATTTAAGTCTTGTTTGAGAGTTTACTATTTTAATTGATTTTTTAATCTTATGAAAAAATATATAAAAATAAAAATAAAGAAAGTGATGCTAATTTATAGTAATTTTTTTGACTATTTAACTATTTTCACCATTTTTTTTTTAAATTCTCCAATTTTTTTTTAACGGATGCTATGGGGGGTATGCAAGTTATGTTATTTATGATTTTTTATTACTACAAATAGCATAATTCAATATTATGAAAATTATAACTAAAAAAAATAGTTATAACGAAACACCATATAGGGTAAAACAAAAAATACTTAGATCATAATCAAAATAATATCATGATAAGTCATAATTAGTAACACAAAAAATCATAACAAAAAATACAAAAGTCGTAACTAAAGATATATTATATATAATGAAGATTAAAGATTAGGTGAGAATGAAAATTGAAGGGACCACATCTTACCTCGTCTCGCCTCACTGCCGAATCGATGCAATCTCGTCGGCCGTCGTCATCTGACTCTATTCCTTCCGTTTCGTCTCTCTTCTCTCCTACGTTCATGTTCTTCTTTGATGCTTAGAGTTCACATTGACGAGAAAAAAAGGAAAAAAAATTAAATTTAACACTACAATGACGTCATTTTAAAACGCCGCTGGAAGCGCGACAGATGATTTATACTCTTTATATAAGACATGACATCCACATTGGCCTAAAAAGCAAGAATTTTCTCCTTGATGCTTTAAACTGACGGACCAAGAAAAGGTCCCAGCTAAAAAAAAAGAAGAGTCAGTGTTCTTGCAAAAGTGGGCATGTCAATGTGGCCCCACAAATAGGACTATATCAACGGTCAGGAAGTAATGCCCAAATTGAATGCAAGGACATAGTTGAGCCCACCCCTACCAAGGGATTATTGGGATGTTTCAAATAAATGTATTTTTAAATTTTTTATTAAATATAGGTTAGGTTTGAAGTGATATGGTAGAGAAGTGATGCGACTTAAATAATATGATGTGACTTTAATAGGATAGTGACTTTTTAACTTTTTGACCTTTTTAGGAGATGACAAACAAGACCTAAATGTTTTATTAATAATAACAATGATAAACCAAAAAAAAAACAAGAAAGTAATATGGTCCATCATGAAGAATCTTAATTGGGTAGTATTAGGCATACCAATTTTTTTACCAAATAAATGACTAAATGTCTCACATGGGTGTGGGGTCTGCAATTTTGTAGACCTCGCACCCATGTGAGACATTTGATCATTTATTTGGTAAAAAATTTTGGGCCTATAGGATTTTTCATCTTGATTTTATGTCAACATATACTAACATTTCAATGTGCTCCTTATTGCTATGGTGGATTTCAGTGTCAAATCTACAATGCTGGTATCTGCCTGCTGAGGCTGATCTGAGGATGCTCGGCTGTTGTTTTCCTTGCTATGTTCTACTATTGTTGTCCTCGTTATGCTCTACTGTATGGAAAGTAGTTGGCTGCAAGTCTTGGTGGCTGATAAAAGGGAGAGGTAGATGAACTGATATGTTGGCTAAAGGTGGGTGTTCTATTTTGTTGGACTGCTATGCTCAGCTATGGACTGCTATGCTAATTTGAGTTTCTCTTGTTACTTTTGTTGGTTACTCACCAACTTTGGGGTGCTAGCAAATGATAGGATTGACTTTTTTGTATCAACATAGTTGGGATGATTTAGCTCATTGTGATACTTTTACACTTACCTCTCTTTATTGATGTTTATTATTTGTGTACCTTGTACTTTGTTTTTATATCAATAAAGTTTCTTTTTTTATGATCAAATATATATATATATATATATATACTAACATTTCATTTGTTTTAGTAGAAAAATAAAATTCAAAAAAAAAAATTATAATTTGTGTGTGTGTGTGTGTTTGATTGCATTCTTGAAATTAGTTTACTAATAGTTGCATTAGTAGTGATTGGAGTGACAACGACGTCGTGAAAGTAGAGATGGAGGTGTTGAGGTGGTATAGTGGTATGGTAGAAAAAAAATGTAAACAAGATTTTTGCTTTAGAGCTATATTTATTAGTAATATTTTTAAATTTGTTGATAAAAGCTTCTCTTTTTTTTTTTCTTGGCAATCTTTTAGTGACGACTGTCATGACGACATGGTTTTCTACAATTTTTTACAATAAAATTTGTACTTTCAAAAAAAAAATAAATAAATTATTCCTAAAACCCTTATATATTGTAATGATTTCTAGAAGACATTTGTTAAAAAATATGGAAAAAAAATTATGATTCATAAATAAAGTACAACATATTAAAAAATTGCCAACCAATGTCTTATGGAATAGTTAACAAGACCTTAATCTAGATTATATTAATAACAATAACATTTAAAAGGGTAAATTACACTTTGCCTTATTTATGTTTCGTAAAAATTTAAAAAGTCATTCTACATATACTAATTTTTTTACCTTAAATTTTAGTCAAAAGTTACTAAAATGGCATGTATCCATACAAGGCCTCACTTAGGATATAGTGAAACTTTTGAAATCAAAGTGGAATTTCCTAAAAAATCTCAAGTGTGTGAAGAATGTAAAATATTTGATCATTCTACAAACTCATGTCCTAGTAAGCCTTAAAGTCAAGTTTTAAATATTCCCAAACAAAGAGTGGAAGGTTAGGGTTAAAGAAATGGCTGAAACAATTGGAGTTCAGCCAAGTGAATGGCAGAGAGTGCAACAAAAACAATAAGGAAGTTGTTGACACTCGTAGACTTAATGTTGTTTCTACTCTTCCTCCATCCTCATCAAATGTGTTTGATGTTCTTAGCGATTGTGTAGCTAACGAGGAGGTTCTATTTTTTGCGAATCCTAAGAATGTACTAAATGTGAGATGCTCCTTTTTGAAAGTGTCCAAACCCTCAAAAGGAAGTTAAGCAAAACGGAGATAATATAAGGAGTATTCAAAGGAGAAGATAATTTAAATGGACTACATCTTCAATGATCTTTGCGTCCTAAAAGGGGGCACCCTCAAACCCTGTCTGATGCAAAATTCATTGTTTCATGAACAAATCTGTCTTAAAGAGGAGAGATCAAGAAGAAGCTATTTGAGAGAACTAAAAATCTTAACAAAAAATGTGAAATTATACTACAATGAAACTTCTTCAAAATATTGAAAAAAAAAAATTATACCCATTGCCTTGTCCCACAATGGCATGTTCTTTAACCCCCATGGTAGATGTTGCAGGTTCAAGACCCATGGGAAATGGGGTCACTGTTGTGCTAAAGACACAGCAGTGACTGTCATGTCTTAATTTGAGGTGTATTATGAGTTTATTTTTATGATCCGAATCGTTCATTTTATAGGGTTTGTTGAGTACATCATGCCTACTAAAAATCATATTAATCGGATATCAATAACTATATGATGGAACTGAATATGTTTTATGCTATTTCTCAAAAGAAAAACTTATTGTTTATTATTTTGATTATCCATTATATAGTTATTGATATATGATTAATATGATTTTTGATAGGCATTGTAGACACCATATTTTTGACCGCCCTTAAAACTTGGGCGCCACTGGTTGATCACTCGATGAAGAAAGTTATGCTGTGCAAAATGTTTGATTTCTTCAGCAAGAAGAGCTTCTAAATTCTAACCTTACACCCCATTTTGGACCAAAACTATTTTGACCAAAACTATTTTAGACCTTAAAACCCTCTCTTTCAAAATATTTTTGAAAATGTTTTTACGATGTTCTAAGGCTCGCATTTCGTTAAAATGCTACACTTTTCAGTAAATCGAGTAAGGACAAAGTGGAAATAAATGGAAGAGAGGTGAACTCTTTGAAAAATCTTTTTAAATCTCTTATTTATAGGTTTGGAGTTGAAGAAAATTAGAAGAGATAGAAGAAACCTAGTAGGGGAAGAAATTGGGCTATACCCATTTGACGTCGGGCCTGGAAGTAGATTTTTGATGGCCGGCCACCATTGATGGCCGGCAATGCACACTTCTGGCCGGCCGGCCACCCACATGCCGACCATTAGTGTAAAACCCAGATATTTTTGCCAGCTGTTTCCACAAGGTCCTGCTGTCCCTTTTTAGATATTTTCGACCTAAGGCTCATGTTTTCTATATATAGATGACCTCCCTCTCATATTTCAAGGTTAGAAACATTTAGGAATGAGAAAATAATTTTGGAAATATCATTTCTCTCTACAATTCTCTCTTTCTTTTGCAACCTGCATAGCCTTTGCCCAAACACTCTAAACCAAACCTAGAGAGCTTCTTGTTGAGGTGATTTGAGCTTGATTTTGAGCTCTTAAGACACTTGAGAGTGTGAAATTAGTGGTTTATGACTTAAGGGTTCATTCATCTTCAAGAGGTATACCTTCTCTTGCTCTTGTACCATCTCTACTCCACTTGTTTTCCATCTTTTCTTGTTGTTTTTAAGCTCTTTAAAACCTGTGTTTTATGGGTTGTAGCTTGTGGTTTAAGGCTATTAAAGGTAGAGGGGTTAACCACCATTCTTTACACCATGTTCTCTAAACCTTTACATTTGTGTTTTCCATTCTTTCATTAACCTTTTTTGAACTTTTTACCACTGATTTTCAGAGGTTTACAGAGCTAAAAAGAGTGGTTTTGAAGTCCCAAAAATGGTGGGGTTAGCCACCTCTCCTTTGGCTTGTTTACTAGCTTAAATTGCTCCATGTTTTAGCTTATTGTTTTAGCTTCTTTTGTCATCATTCCAACACATTTTCCAACTATTTTGGACTGTTTAAAACCTGTATTTTTTTGCTGAAACTTGTGGTTTAAGTCCATTAAAAGTAGAGGGGTTAATAGTCGTTCTTCACACCTTGCTTCTAAGGCTTTTTCCCTTGTGTTTCCCATTTTGTCGTCAACTCTTTTTGGGCTTTTTAACACTATTTTTCAGAGTTATTTCAGTGACTAAAATTATGTTTTGAAGTCCAAATTTGGAGAAGTTAGCCACCCTTCCTTGTGTCTTGCTTACAAGCCTAGCTTGTGCTATGTTTTAGCTTATTAATCTAGCTTCTTTTAGCTTAATTCCAGCATGTTTTAGGACTATTTTAAACTTGTTTTAGCATTGTTTTTGGTTGATAGTTGCATTTGAGCTTTGTTTTGCATGCTTATAGTGTAATTTTCCTCATAAGTTTGGCGTTCTAGGCCTTAGACACCTTCTTATTTGAGTTAATTACATTTATTTATGGCTTTCCATACTTGTGATCACTCTTAATCATCTATGCAACCTCCCTTCTTTCTTGGCTTTTGTTTTTCTTTGAAAGTGGTTCAAACTACTTATTTGTCTAAAGTAAAACTTAAGATGTCATGCTTAATTGTTTAATCCCTTTGGGGTTCATTATCAATCGTATGATGTCTCTTTCATGCCTAAAACAACTTTTGGTTTGAGTCTTCTTTCCATTTAGAGGATTTAAACTCATCATTGGACTCAATGAATTAAAGAATAGATGGTAATCTAAAATGAAGTAATTAAAATGGGACTAAAAGTGAGGAAGATAATAACTTGGTTTTGTGTTCAATCGGAAGTTAATTGAACACATGGAAGCTTGAGGCATTTCATACTCATTAGTGATGAAATGGCTCAAGTATCCAAGGTCACCACTTCCCTTGATCAATCCATGAAAGGGAGGAGGTTGGAGTCTTATTTTGTTGCATTCATTAAGTTGCACACTTTGGTTCATGAGCCATCATGCAATGAAATTGCATCCATTAATGGTTTGTGAACCAAACTTGTTTCTCCTTTGATTTGCTCATGAAAATGAGGGGTGAGTTGTGTAAACAAACCCTTGAAAATACCCTGTGAATGCTCTGTTTGTCCTTTATTGCAGCAAGGAGAACTGGGTAGCAGTAGCCGGCAAGCCACTTTCCATGGCCGGCAGGTGGCCAGCAGGCCACCTTTGATAGCAGGTCGGCTATCACTGGTGGCCGGCAACCTTCATCACTGGCCGGTTGGCCACTGATGCAAAATTTAACAGTGTGTTCTTCAAGCAGAGCAGAGTTATTCTAGAAGTAGGCAACAGTGTATGTGTTCTCTGTACATCAGAGGCTCTTCGAAAGCAAAACAGTGGCCTTTTTGGGTGGAAACCGAACATGCGCATGAACATCCCTCGCTTCCCCAGGCAAAGTAGTTAGCTAGGTATTGTTTAGCTTACTTACTTCTTTTTATTACACTTGTGTTGTAATTATTTAATTAGTTAATGTAGTTAGCTAGTTGTGATGTTGTAATCGTTTTAGTTAACTAGCATAGTTAGTTAATTAGTTAACGTAGTTAGTTCATTCAAATGTTGTTATAATTAGTTAAGTAGTTTAGTTATTTATTCATTTCGTTTTATAATAGTTAGCTTAATTAGCTTAGCATTAGTTAGCTAATTAGCTAGTTCATTCGGACTCTCCTTCATGAGAGCGCAATGTAATAATATGCATGTCTTCTAACCCCCACATCTTTCTCCCTTTTATTTACTAGCTTAGGGACATCATGTTTTGTTCAACATACTTCATGTTTGCATCCAATTGTATTGCATACACCAAGGCTCAGTTCATCATTCTAACTGCATTGTCAGTTCAAATATTTCTTTGAATACGTGCTTAGACCGCATGTTGTTTAATTGACTCATATGCCATATTAAGTAACCGAGTCTATTTTGTTGCATATCGCATGTGTTGCATTAGTCATGTTGTATAGTTAGGATCATTCATTTTTCTAACTCTTTTGTTTGTTTTGGCTTAGAGTACTGGGTGAGCCCTTTACTCACTTTAGCATAATTGCAGGAGTGTTGATGTTGCCATATTTAGCATGCTTGCCATAAGGCTAAGTGTTTAAGTGATAAACTGCTTGAATGCCTGTAGATGAAGGCTTGTTGCTTACATTGGAATAATTTGAGTAATGTTTATATGCAATCACCTTTTTCAAGTGGTACATATTCGAAATAAATTTTAGAAACAAACATGACTCGAAATGTTCCAATTCTTGCAAGTTAGTCTATACTTGTGTGTGTGTGCATCGCATAGTACTGCTAGCCTAACAAACTGGAACAAGAGCATATAATGTAAAGAACATTTATATCACGATTAGTAGAGGTCAATCTTTGATCGGGCGAGCAGGGGTGCTCAAATGCATTCATGACCTTCCCCTCTCGTACCTAAGTTCCCGAGTTCAGACAATCTTGGTGATGACAGACACGTGGCCTTTGGCACGAGTCATGGGTCTCCTAAATTTCTCAAAAATATTTAGGTGGCAACTCTGTATCTGGCAAAGCAGTCCATTTTTGGCAATTTGATTGAAAATCGATTTTCCAAAAGATTTGTCGGATTTGGACTCTTTGGTGTTTATCAATTTCACATTGCACTTGTGAAATTAGATTCAAAACCGCAGAAGTCCGAACTATAGGGCTTATTTTCGAACTTCTGAAAATTGAGCTACAGGCATGAAGTACTCAACAAACCCTACAAAATGAACGGTTTGGATCATAAAAATAAGTCCATAATACATCTCAAATTGAGGCATAACAATCACTGCTGTGCCTTTAGCACAACAGTGAGTTTGCTATTTCCTCCTCCCGCGTGAAACGAATTAACGATTTCTTTTCTCGCATCAAACGCATTTGGATCTCAAGTTCACTATTCATCCTCTCGCATGAGATGTGTTTAGATTTTGAGTTCACCTTTCCTTTCTATCATTTGTGTTGTGGCACATTTGTATGTGATGTTGTGGCCCATTTGTTTGTGATGCACTCTCTCTATTGTTTATGTTCTAACACATTTATATGTGATGCACCTCTTGTTATGCTTCATATGATTTGCATAAGGCTTGCCTCTCATGTTGCCATCTTCATATCTGTATCATCATTCCATTGCATTGCATAATCATAAATTTTTGAAACAAAATGGCTACGCAAAGTGTATAATTCCAACTTTCAAATTGTATTTTGAGCATGTCATTTGCATCGTGTTTCTGAACTATGCTGGTTTGATTTTTTCAAAGGAATACGTAGGCAACCCTCAAGTTCAACCAGTTTCACTTGTATCTTGTTTGGTCGCACAAGTCTTATGGCCTTGTCAAAAGTGTCATCTTCAGGTTTTGACAATCGCTCATGTCATGAAATGATTTTGAGCTCTGACAAAGAGAGGCAACTGTAAACACCCCATTTTGATTGGTCCTAAGACTTGAGCGCTTTCTTTTGATTAACCGATGTTGAAAATTAGAATGTGTTTGTCACAAAATCCTTAATAAGAAAGTTAGAATTTGAGCTTTACTCTCAACCATAAGTCTGTTTTGGCCAAATGTAATTTGCACAATCTGACCATACAGATGTCCCCGAAATGTTCCAAATAGTTGGCAAACACTATTAGAATATTGTAATTGGACTCTGGATAGCTTAAATGTAGCCAAAATAGATTGGACGGTCCAGAAACACGGTTCCACCTTAACTGTGTCACACAGAATAATTCCTCTCTGAATTTCGTACAATGACATCAGGTGACATTGGTGGCTCGGCAGCGGCTTGGCTCGATTGTTGATGGTTTAGTCAAAAAAAAAAAAAAAAAAAAAAAGGTTACTTAAATTTGCAGGTTAGGGGATTTGAACCCTTGCACTATTGTTTGAGAAGAAACACTGAACCACTTTGCCACAACACGAGCTTTGTCTTGTATTTCTCAAGTTATATCTTTCAACTTGACTTTCCCCCCCCCATCGACCTATCTAGTCGTAGCCGCTACCAAGCCAACCACACCCGCGACTACGAAACAGTGTGCTCGGATTTTTGTTGTGGGGCACTCCACTATCGCATTTTCTAACCCATGTTTGCCCCAATGCTTGCCTACTTATCCTCCATTGACTAGTGCTTGATCCATTGAAAGAGTGCTCCACTTTTGTCTCCTATTAATTCCATAATGCTCCATTAGCTCCATTATCTTCCCTAAGTACTCCATTCATATCTTCCACTTTGTCTTCCACCATTGCCCGCTTACATTATCTATATAATGAGAGCTCTAGCCTTGAGTTGGAAGAGATGAATGAGAAGAGAAATGTAGAGAGAATGCTACATTTGAGTTAGAATTTGAGAGAAAGGAAAGCCTTGAAAACAAGAGAGTTGTCTTACTACATTAGTGAAGTTACCAAGCCTCTATACATCTCATCTTCCCTTTCAAAAACCACTCAAGAACAAAGCTTTAAAGCCTTGATCAAAGAGATAGTAGTCTTGCTAAGTTCAAGAAGATTAAAGAGTGATCATACACTTGTCCGAAACCATTATTCTAAGCTCAAATTCCAAGCTCTTGAGTTTAGGATTGAGAACATAATTCACAAACTTGTGGGTGATCAAGAGAAAGTTTGGAAATTAAGAAGTTCACTCTTTCTTTAGAAGGTGAATTTTCAATTCTTTCATTTCTGTCTCATCTCTGTTTTTTTTTTTTTTTTTTTTTCATGTTGCTTAGTGAAAAGTGATTAGATTTCAATTCCTTCATTTTCTTGCACTTTCTATCTTATACTTGTTTTCTTACTTTAGTTTTATATTAGTTTTGTTGTAATCTAACCGAAAGTGGTTAGTTGAGCCACCTACATATTCCTTGTTTGTTCTTTTTCTAAGTTTTGCAACAAGACAGTTTTGCTAGGCCTAGTTGGTCAGCCAACCTGTACGGCCAGCCGGTTAGCTTCTTTTAGACAAAACAGAGTAGTCTTCCGGCGTTGAGCATGCTAGTTTCCAACAATTCTCAAAGACACATAAAGCTTCTATTTTGGCCTTTTATTTATTTTTTTATTTATTTGAGTATTTTGTGAGGTTTTTATTTTTTTGTAGTATTTTCCTTCTCCCTTTCTCATTTGGTTTGTAATTATTCTTTCAAGTATTGCAATAATTCCCTACCCTGCTTCTTTCTATTCCATTCTTTTAATTGCTTTCCTTTGTGAATATGCATCATATTTTGTTTTTAATCATATCCATGCTTTAAATCTATGTTTCATGCATTTTGATTTGGCTAAGTTTGCATTTGTGGGTTTGATCAATTCTTATGTGATTATGTGCGCTACTTCATGTTCTTAAGATGCTTCGCATGTCATATCTTAGGAGCTGAATCTTTAGTTGCATCTCATGAGTGAATTGCATTAGGATTTTGTATATAAGATCATGCATATTTTGCTAACTTTGCTTTGTAGCTGTTCGCAGGACGTCAATAAACATGTAAGTTTTTATGTTTTAGCATCCCGCTTGTGTGTATTTTTCTTACTATGTTCAAGCATCCTACCATGAGGTTATTTTCTTACTTGATATAACTATATGAATGCCAGTGGTTGAAGGTTGTGTTTCTTAATTTGGAATGATGTTGATTTTTATGTTTGTAAACTCAATTTCGTTGAGTTGAACATCTTCAAAACTTTTTCAAAACACATGAAATCAAGTTGTTCTAAAATGAGTGGCATAAGCTATGCTTATATGCTTCACATAGTAGATTTTAGAATTTATTTAATAACTAGAATATGAACATATAAAGTCAATAAAACTCATATCATGATTTATTAGAGGTTGATCTTTGATTAGGTGAGTGGCGGTTCTCAATTAATGATCTTCTGTAGACACCTCATTTTGACCTGCCCAAAGACTTGGGCGTTTTCTTTTGATTATCCGATTATGACAATCAGAATGTGTTTCTCACAAAATCCTCAGTAAGAGAGATAGAATTTGAGCTTTAATCCCAACATTCACACATTTTTGGCCAAATTATTTTTCATCCAAAATTCACCAATCTTCACTACTAAAAGAATCTTGGCTCTTCAATCTCCACTACCAAATTTCCTATACATCAATCCCCACTCACCATCCACTTTCATAATCACACCACATCATCCCCACTCATTATCCATTTTCCTAATCACACCCTACCATCCCTACTCCCCATCCACTTTCCTAATCACACACCACCATCACCACTCACCATCCACTTTCATAATCACACCGCATCATCCTCACTTATAATCCATTTTCCTAATCATACCTCCACCATCCCCACTCACCATCCACTTTCCTAATCACACACCACCATCACCACTTACCATCCACCTCCGTTATACATTGTCTCCCATTAGCTCTATTAGTGGCCCATTAGCTCCATTATCTTCCCTAACTGCTCTATTTTGTCTTCTACCATTGCCCACTTGCATTGCTTATATAATGAGAGCTCTAGTCTTGAGTTTGAGCAAATGAATTAGAGGAGAAGTATAGAGAAAATACTAAATTTGTGTTAGAATTTGAGAGAAAAGAAAGCCTTGAAAACAAGAGAGTTGTCTTGCTAAAATTGTGAAGTTACCTAGCCTCTATACATATCATCTTCACTTCAAACACCACTCAAGAACCAAGTCCTAAGGCCTTGATCAAAGAGAGAGTAGTCTTGATAAGTTGAAGAAAATTAAAGAGTGATCACATACTTGCTCCAAAACCATTCTTCTAGCTCAAATTCCAACCTTTTGAATTGAGGATTAAGAACATAATTCACAAACTTGACAATGATCAAGAGGAAGTTTGAAAATCAAGAAGTTCACTCTTTCTTTGGAAGGTGAATTTTCAATTATTTCATTTCTATCTCATCTTTGTTTTCTTATTTTTGTTTCATATTGTTTTGTTGTAAAGTGATTAAGTTTCAAATCCTTCATTTTCTTGCACTTTATATCTTGTATTTGTTTTTCTTACTTTAGTTTCATATTAGTTTTGTTGTAATCTAACCGGAAGTGGTTAGTTGAGACACCTACATATCCCTTGTTTGTTCATTTTCTCAGTGTTTCAACAAGAAAGGTTTTGCTAGGCCCAGCTTTGGACGAAATGGAGTAGTCTTTCGGCGATGAGCATCTTACTTTTCGACAATCATCAAGGAAATGAAGCTTCTAATTTTTTTTGTTATTTGAGTGTTTGGTGTGTTTTTTATTTCGTTGTAATACTTTTCTCCTCCCTCTCTCATTTGCTTTGTGATTATTCTTTCAAGTGTTGTAATAATTTATCGCCCCGCTTATTTCTACTACATTCTTTTACTTGCTTTCCTTATTTGTGCGTAAGCATTTGTAGACACCCCATTTTTGACCGTCCTCAAGGCTTGGACGTCATCGTTTGAACACGCGATGATTATCCATGCTTGTGTTTGTTTTGAGTTTCGAAAAGTCTTGGTTGCGCGCCTTGCCTTAGAATCTCTTAACTTTTCTGTTTTGTGCTTGGTTGCACTAAGAGCTTGTGGATGTGTTCCTGAGGGAAGAGGGGAGCCTGTCGACCAAGTCTCCTGCCCACCGGCCGCCTTGATTTTCAATCGGCCAAATGTGATGGCCGGCCAGCCAATTTGACTGCCTGTCGACCACTTTGATGGCTGGCCGGCCAAATGTGGTTTTCAATAGATATTTCTGTAGACAGCTGGCAGCTGTCATTTTAGGCCATACCCCAGCCCATGCCTGGACGTGGGTGTTCTGAGGAGCTGCAGATTGATACATATCTATATCAATCAAGCTCTCTCACATAGAATAGAAGGAGAAAAAAAAGATATACAATTTGGAGCAAAAAAATCTCTCTCTCTCTCTACATTTTATGCCTCTCTCTCTAAGGTTTAGGGCTTGTTTGTGCTCAAAAGTGCATTTTCTTTGCACTTTTGCATACAAACACCTAGTTCTCTACTCCCTTTTATTGAGATAAGGTCCTTGGAGGTGATTTTTGGGGTGATTTGAAGCCTTGTTTTTGGTCCAAAAGTTGCTGATTTGCTGTTGTGCTTCAAGGGTGAGCTTTTACCTCTTTTAAGCCTTGTTTTCATAGCTTGTTTTGCCATATTTGCAACTGTTTTTGAGCTTAACATATAACATAGAAAAGTCTTTTTTTAGTGCTCTAAATAGTTTGTTTAGGGTGTTTTAAGCTTTGGGGTTGTTTGACCCCTCTTAAGGCTTGTTTGGTCCTTGTTTTGTGCCATTTGGTTGAGCTCCGAGACCTTTGTGTTTGGGCCTCCCCACCACTGAAATCTTGAGGGATTTTAGTGATGAGGATGGTGCCTTGAGGTCCTAGGAAGGAGAGGGCCACCCCCTCTCCTTGTTGTCCTTGAAAAGGGCCATTTTTGCCTCTTGAGGGAGCATCTTGTTTAAGCATATGTTGGCCATGCTTTAACTGATTTTTGTGCTTATTATGTCATAATATGCCTCTGTTTTTAGTTGTTTTGGACACACCTTGCATGCCTTGCATACATGTCTTGTAATGCCACATTTTTGCCTTAACATGCTTTAGGTGTAGACCCTTGTTCTAGCATGATTTAGGCTTAGCTTTGTGAAGCTTACATGCATATTTTGATGTGCTAAGGGACTATTTTAGGTCATTTGAGTCATTCATGTCTTGCTTTGTATAGCTACCATGTAATTCCTCTTGAATGCCTTAAGCTTTGGCCTCTCTAGCATGCATTATTTGCATTGTTTCAGTGGTTTGGAACCACTTACCATGTTATTTCAGTCCTTATAACATGCTTGTATTCTTGTATTTCATGGCCCCTTTGATGCTCCAAGAGGTTGTGTCATATGCTCCATGTTTGGTCATTGTGTATACTTCTATGTGTAAGTCATTTAGATGCCATCTAAGTGGTCATTTGGCTTTGTTTTAGCACGCTAAAACTCTGGTTTTGGTCACCTAATTCATGCCATGTGTGGTTGCATTAAGTGTAGTTCAATCCCTCTTGGGCTTGCCTTGAATCTTCAGCCATTATTGCATGCTTTGCTTGTTTTGATTACTTCGTTTGGCACCTCTCTTTTCATGCAATTTCAGAGCTTATGATACATGCCATATGCCCATGTTTGTCTTCCTTTAAGTGTGCTTAAAGGTTGCTTATTTGATGTTCAAGTGTTAGCCCATTTGCTTGCACATGTGTGTGTGTGTTGGCTCTCATTTCCGTAGCATTAGCCACTGTTTTAGGCTTGTTTAAGGGCTGCCTAATTTAGTTTAAGTCCACCCTTTGGCATGTTGTTGCATGCCTAGCTTATGACATGTTGTTGCATGTTGAAATGATGTTGCATTTGGCACGTATTCTCCTCTTTGTTTTGATTGCTTAGCATGCCATATGTTTTGCATGTTTGTGTGTTGACATTGTGCCTTGTATGTTCATTTAACTTACATGCTTGTTATATGCCTTGCATGCTTTCCATATGCTCATGTTGCATGCCTAGTTAACATACTTAAGTTGCATTGCATTTGCATACATCTTTCACCTTTTGATCAAGCCATGATGGAGGTTGAAAGTCCCTTTGTTTGCTTATTTGCATTGCATTTCATTTAAAATCAAAGTGCATACTTGGTTTCTTGGGCCATCATGCATTGAAATGCGCGATTGATGGTCCGAGAATCGAGAACCGTGTCCCTTTGAGTCATAAACATGATAGGGGATATGCTGGTGCATACATTTGCTTGAAATACATTGCCATGCCTTGCCTGTCCTCTGCTGCTGTCAAACAGGTTTCAGCAGGAAGAATTGGCCGGCCGGCAGTGTTTGGTGCCGACCGGCAAAACAGGTTTGGCCGAGAGCATAAGTTTGTGGCCGGTGACCATTCTCCATGGCCGGTGGTGTCCTCACTTAGCCGGTAGTGTTCCACAACACTTAGAGAAGCAACCTTGGGAGTTGTGAAATTTTCAGAGAAGCAGAACAGTCAAAGCATAGGCAAACTTGTGCATGGCATTGGATTTCCGAGCAAACCCGAGCACGCGCGCATTGGATCCTCTTCCTGAGGCCTTTACTGCTTTCTTAGCTTAGTTAATTTCCTTAATTAATTAGGTGGTCTGTACTAGCTTGTAGGTTAATTAATTTGTATTATTCTTTTGGTCCCTCCGAGCGAGGGTGAATTTGTAATAAGTGTGGGTGCGTGTGTGCATGTCTTCCAACCCCCACTTCTTTCTCCATTTTACTTACCTGCTTTGATGGTTAGTATTAGGACATGTTTACTTTAGCATACCTTATGTTATGCATGCGTGCATCATTCATTAGTCTTACATGCACCAGGCTCGGCGCATCATACTAACTGCATAAGTATTTCAAATCTAACTTGAATACGTGCTACTTGTGCATTTTCACATGTCATTTATAGACTAGCCGAGCCTACTCTAGTGACATATCGTATGCGTTGCATTAGGCATTTAAACATGGACTTGGATCATGCATGATTGCTAACATGTTCTTGTTTTGGCGCGGAGTACTAGGTGAGCTCTTTATGCTTTAGCATCTCACATGAGTGTGAACGTTAACATGATAGCATGATTACCATGAGGCTAGATGCTTATGTGATATAAACTGCTTGAATGCCCGTGGGTGAAGGTTGGATTGTTTGAGTTGGGATAACTCGTTGAAATCCGTATTTTAGCCTACTTGTGAGTAGCAAATTCCAAAGCGTTTTCCAAACAAACGGATATGCAATGTTTTGTTCCAATTTAGGCAATTTGGTCTATACTTGTTTGCTGCGCGCATAACATAGTAATTCTAGGCTAATAAATGGAATAAGAACACGTAACGTTTTCAAAACTAGATATCATGGTTAGTAGAGGCCGATCTACGGATCGGGCGAGAGGGGGTGCTCATAGTTGACCTTCCCCAATCGTACCCAAACTCCCGAGCCGAGGCAACTTTGGTGATGACGGACACGTGGCCTTTGGCACCGAGTCAGGGTTTCCTAAATTCCCCCATAAAAAATATTTAGGTGGCGACTCTGTATCTGGAAAAACAGTCCATGTTTGGCACTTCTTTTCTAAAAATCTGTTTTTCTCAAAACGATTTGCCGGATTTGGACTCTTTGGTTCAGATTAAGAACCGTGACAATTTGAGAGTCCTGAACTGTAGTAGACCCATAAACGAACAGAACGGGGGGAACGGGACTCGACCTCCCGGGGCGTTCGGGGACGTCTACAGCATCATATTTTTTTTTCATTATATCTATGCTTTGCATCCATGTTTCACTTATCTTGATTCAACTAAGTTTGCATTTGTGGATTTAATCAATTCCTATGTGATTATGTGTGCTACCTCATCTCATATCTTAGAAGCCGAATCTTTAGTTGCATTTCATGAGTGAGTTGTATTAGGATTTTCTGGTAAATATGCAAATTTTTATACTTTAGCATCCCGCTTGTGTGTGCTTTTTCTTACTATGTTTAAGCATCCTACCATGAGGCTATTTGCTTACTTGATATAACTGTATGAATGTTAGTGGATAGAGGTCGTGTCACTTAAGTTAAAATGATGTTGATTTTCATATTTGTAAACTCAATTTCTTTGAGTTGTACATCTTCAAAACTCTTTCAAAACATATGAAATCAAGTTGTTCCAAAATGAGTGACATAGTCTATACTTGTATGCTTCATATAATAAATTGTAAGATTTATTTAATAATCAGAATATGAATATATAAAGTAAATAAAAATCGTATCATGGTTTAGTAGAGGCCGGTTTTTTGATCGGATGAGTGGGAGTGCTCAATTAATGACCTTCCTCCCTCATACCTAAGGTTCCAGGCCAAGCATCTTTGGTTTCAACGAATAGTGGCTTTTGCACGAGTCATGGGGTTTCTTAATTTTTTTCAAAAATATTAGGTGGTGACTCTAAAATCTAGTGATCCAGTCTATTTTTGGCAAAGATTTTGTATTAAAATAGATTTTTCATAAAAATTTCCAAATCTAGACTCTCATTTATGTTTCACCCTGCACTCGTGAGACTAGATTAAAGAAGTCAAAAGTTCGAAATGTTTAATGCGCACGGGTACCCTCCAGGCATGTTACACCTTCCCCTCTTATGCCTAAGGTTTCGAGCCAAGTATTTTTTATTATGACGAACAATGGTCTTGGCATGAGTCACAGGTTTCTTAATTTTCTCAAAAATATTAGTTGGCAACTCTAAAATCTGGTGATGTAATCCATTTTTAGCAAAGATTTTGTATTAACGACAAAAAGGTTTGGTCCCTAACATCTTTATGTGTTGTGGTGAGTCAAGTGATTATTTGGACTTGATTGCAGAACAGTTTGAAGGCAACCTTGAAGCTTGAAGCTCAACCTTGTTGAATCATCATCATACAAAATTCTCTCGCTCATTTTGATCCAATCATTCAACTAGGCCTTTTGTCATTTACAACTTTAGAACTCATGATCTAGGGTTTATTTATGAAAGAAATACGATGCTAGAAGTTGTATTTCTCACGTTCATGTTCACGTTCACGTTCATGTTCATGTTCATGTTCAAATTTTTTTGTTAAAATTGGGAAATACATTTTAATATGCTCTCATCATTTTCTTTGACACCCTAGCTGTAAAATCATAAGAATGTGATTAAATCATGCATCAAATCATCTTTTTAAGGTATAGATTTATTTATGAATTAAAATCCTAGAAAGTACTTTCCTTGAGATTTGATGAACATTAATACATATGCATGCATATATATATATATATATATATATATATATATATATATATATATATATTATGATTTGCATGAGATTGAAAAATTATAAATATTAATTTAGGGCTTTTAGTTCTAAAACCTCGAAGAGTATTATCCTTGCATTATTAGATAATTTTTTTTTTAATGTAAAAATTATGTTGATTAGTCAACTTTGAGAAGAAAAAAAAATCAGTTAACTTTGGGAAATTAATAACATTGTATATTATAGAGAATTTAGAAAGAAAAAAAAAATTGTGTAGTTAGTTGAATCATGGAATAATATGTATTAGTTGAATTATGGCATGATTTTAATGTGATTTGTTATTTTTTTTCCCTACATTTTTAATTAAATTTTCTTACTATTTTTATTAGAAATGAGTATTTTAATGTTGTTTTAATACTCTATGTTAAATGACCAACTTAGATTATTTAATGAATTTAGAATTTATAAGTACAAATTGTTAATTTTAGTTCATTAGGGGTAAAATGGTAATTTGGAATGACATGGTCATTTTTTTTGTTGAATTTGTCACGTAAGAAATTATTTTGGGAACATCTAAGGGTAAAATGGTAATTTAGACCCTTAGGGGCATTTTGATAATTTGGATCCTTTAGGAGAAAATGATAATTTTGTACTTAGAGTATATTCTATATTATAACTATAGGGGTAGTTTGGTAAAATGGCTAAAACGAGGAATTTTATAAAAATTACCCAAGTGCTAAAAGTAAAATAAAAGTAATTGTTGGATAAAATTAATTCATGTTGTTGATTTTTTCTTACATAGTTGTTTTTTTGGATTTGTTCTAATACAATAGACAAGCCATAGTTAGTCCAGCAAGCTTGTCCTAACCCACCCACCCAGCCCCCCAAAACAACTTTTTGAAATTATGAATGAATCCCATATATTATTAATAAAATTGTATTAGATTTTAAATTTTTGAAAAAGTCTTTTATTAGTTCTCTATATTGCATAACTGTTCTTATAATGCATATAAGATGATGACAAATTTTTTAATTTAATAGTATATAATCTTATTGATTTCATTATTGACCTAAATAAATTTATTGATTCATTATTATTATTATTATTATTATTATTATTTTACTTAAAGTGTATGTTAAATTTCCTTTCACTGAAAGGTTTTTTTCTTTTTCTTTTTTTTTTTCCCTATTATTTTGGCCACCCCTTAAAATAAATGTATAGATCCATCCTTGCTTAAAGGAGTTAAATAATTAAATCTAATCAAAATATATTGCACTCGCATTATTGTATATCATTAATACTTGCATGCCATTTGAAGTTATACTTGATTATTGTTAAGTTAGGGTTGGTTTAAGTATGATTTATAAATTGATTGTTTTATTTATTACGAAAAAATGTGTAAAAAAAAATATAGAGAGCAAGGGCCATGGCACACGCTTGATGCACCATTACCCCTCTCCCTGACATACTATCTTTAGCCGAATTCTTGCTGCCATACCATCCACCAAATTACCTTTATCATCTCGAAGAAGCATTGTATAGCTCGTCTTTTTCGCGTCTCCTTTCGGAAACTCGAAATAAGCCTTACAGTTTAGACTCTTCCGGTTCTAAATTTAATCTCACAAGTGCAATGTGAAACAGATAAACACCACAGAGTCCAAATCCGACAAATCATTTAGAAAATTGATTTTGAATAAAAAAATGTCAAAATTGGACTGCTTTGCCAGATACAGAGTCGCCACCTAAATATTTTATTTTAAAAAAATTTAGAAAACCCATGACTCGTGCCAAAGGCCACGTGTCTGTCATCACCAAGATTGTCTCGGCTAAAGAACTTAGGTACAACAGAGGAAGGTCATGAATACATTTGAGCACCCCCGCTCGTCTGATCAAATATCAACCTCTACTAATCATGATATAAATCTTATTTACTTTATATGCTCTTGTTCCGGTTTATTAAGCTAGCAATGCTATGTGATGTGTACACACACAAGTATAGACTAGTTTTCCTGAATTGGAACAATTCAATTTCATGTTTGCTTTCAAAAAAGAGTTTGATTTTGCCACTTAACAAAGTGGGCTTAAAGTTGTGATTTTGCCACTTGACAAAGTGGACTTAAACGTACATTCATTTAATCATTCCAATTCAAGCAACAAGCCTTCATCCACAAGGACTCAAACAGTTCATCAATTAAGCACTTAGCCTCATGGCAAGTATGTTAGTCATGGCAGTCACTCACACTTATGCAAGTATGCTAAAGCACTAAAACAAACTCACCTAGTACTCCAAGCTAAGATAAAACAAAACTGTTGGAAAAAATATGCATGGTACCTAACTTATGCAATATGACTAATGCAACACATGCGATATGCAACTAATAGGCTCGGCTACTAATATAGCATATGAGGCAATTCAAGACATGCGGTCTAAGCACGTATTCAAAGAATGTATTAAACTAACAATGTAGTTAGAATAATAAACCGAGTCTCGGTGCATGCAATACAAATGGATGCAAACATGAAGTATGCTAAACGAAACATGATGTCCCTAAACTATCCATTGTAAGCAGTTAAATAAAAGGGAGAAAGACATGGGGTTAGAAGACATACACATTATTACATCATTTCACTCTCACGAAGGAGAGTCTGAATGAATAAACTAGCCAATTAACTAACTAATTAAGCTAATTAAGCTAATTATTACAAACCGAATAAATGAATAGACTACTTAACTAATTATTACAACACTTGAATTAATTAACTAGTTAACTAACTAATTAAATAATTACAAAGCAGGTGCAATTAATGATTAAACTAAACAACTAACTACTACGCCTCGAGAAACGAGGGATGTGCATGTGCATGCTCGGTTTCCACCCGAAAAGACCACTGTTTTGCTTCCGAATGCCTCCGTTTGCAAAGTTGAACACCAACACTGCTGCTTATTCTACTCTGCCTTACCAACACTTTGCTAAATTTTGCATCAGTGGCTGGCCGGCCACTGGTAAAGGTTGCCGACCACCAACCGGCCATGGTTGAAGGTTGTTGGCCATGGATGGTGGTCTGCGGGCCACTGATGCACAGGTTCATCTTGCTACAACAGAGGACAAACAAAGCATATGCAGGGTATTTCATTGGTTTGTTTGCACAACCTACTCCTCCTTTTCATGGGAAAATCAAAGAAGTAGCAAACTTTAGTTCACAAACCATCAATGGATGCAATTTCATTGCATGATGGCTTGTGAAACCAAGTGTGCAAGTTCAATAAATGCAAAATAAGACACAAGCCTCCTCCCTTTCATGAATGATGAAGGGAAGTGGCGACCTTGGAGACTTGGATAATTTCATCACTACCAAGTATGAAATGGTCCAAGTTCTATGTGTTCAATTAACGTCCGATTAAACACACCAAGACACAATCAAATTCTTATCTTTGCACAATTTTAGTTTCAACTTTTAGTTACCCCTTTTTAATTACCCTTCCATTCTTTAACCAATTAAGTCCATTGGTGAGTTGAGTCTTTTAAAAGAGAAGGAAGTATCAAACAAGGGGTAGTTTAAGGCAAGAGAGAAGTGCCATGCCGTTGATAATGAACCCCCAAGAGAGGATTAAACCATTAAGCATGGACCTTAATCTCAAGCTTAAACAATCCCAATGTTGAAACAACCCTCAAAGAAAACAAAGAGTGAAGAAATGAGGGAGGTTGCAGAGATTATGTTTGCTGAAATTAAGTGAGAAAAATACTAAAACAATGCAATCAACTCAAACAAGTGGTGTCTAAAGGCCTAAAACACCAAGCTTGTGAGGACACTTACACTAAAAACATGCAAAACAAGACTCAAATGACTTAACCAACCCAAAACAGAGTTAAAACAGTTCAAATCAAAGGTTAAAACATGTTGGAATTAAGCTACAAAATGCTAGAAAATTAAACTGACACATAGAGTTTACTAGGCTAGTAAACAAGACACAAGGAGGGGAGGCTAACCCCTCCAAATTTGGACTTCAAAACATAATTTTGGCCACTGAAATAGCTCTGAAAATCAGTGTTTAAAAGCTTGGAAAAAGATAGTAAAAGGGTAAGAAACACAAGGGCAAAGGACTCCAAAACAAGGTACAAAGAAGGGTTATCAACCCCTCAACCTTTAATGGCCTTAAACCCAAGCTTCAGCCTAAAAAGTACAGAGTTTTGATAGCCCAAAAACAGTGAAAAAACAGTAGAAATAATAGTAGAGAAAGCAAGCAAAAAGACAAAACCTTATACCTCTTGAAGGGAAGCGTAATTCCAAGCACCAAAACCAAGAAAGTACACTATCTAAAGCTCAAACCAAGCTCAAGAACACCTCAGCTTAAAGATGAGAAAATTTGGTTAAGGGTGTATAGGCAAAGGTTAAGGAATTGGAGAGTAAAGTGCAGAGAAATGCTAGAGAGAGAGGGAATTGTAGAGAGAGAGGAAAATTGTTGAGTTCAAAATTTTCTAACCTTGCTACAAGAGAGAGGGGGTCCTTATATATAGAAAACATGAAATTCCCTCAAGGAGATCCAACCCTACACGTGGGTGAAGATGCATGCATCACTGCAAACAGCTGGCATAGCTGGCATAATGTCACGACCCAAACCCGTCCCTAAAAGTTTGGTTCATGACCGGCCTGCACATAGGCCTCAAAACAAAATTTTAAAATAATATTTAACCAAATACGGGGCCTTAAGCGGAAGCAATATTAATATAAAGGCAACATCCATTGAGCTTGTGCATATATGATAGCTTAATTAGGTTTAAGCATTTAAATACATTCCCAGAGTTACATATACAATCACAGAATTTATAGATCTCACATACACTTGCATGAGACTTAGTAATTAATATGACCCCCAACACAACTTAAGGCCTCCACACGGAGACATGTCCCAGGAGACTTGGCAGACAGGCGAACCTCAGTACAACTCTAGTGTTAATCTCCGATGGCTTACCTACAGAAATATACATAAAATGGAATGAGCAAAACTCAGTGAATAATAACAATGTAAGGAGGTAAATTGAATAAGCAAAACCTTGGATAAAATAAATTGACAAATACCAAACTATATACAGGTCTCATCTATAACTTTACTTCAATACGGTCTTAGGCTTACATATATTACAGACTGGCTTCAAGCCCATATGTAATACAGATCGACCTTAAGCCCATGTAGAATACAAAACGGCCTTAGGCCCAACATATCACGCAGAGCGGCCTCAGGCCCAATAGATTATACAGAGCGGCCTCTGGCCTAATAGATTATGCAGAGCGGCCTCTGGCCTAACAGATCATACAGAGCAGCCTTTGGCCTAATAGATTATACAGAATGGTCTCTGGCCCAAATATCAACAGATTGGCCTCTGGCCCACAAATAATACAGAATAATCCCAGATTCATAAGAATACCATCACACAATAATGCACATAAATTTCCCCATGGTTTATTACAAGTCGACATAGTTGTCTTGTGTATAACAGAATATTAATAATAACTATTAACAGAAAGCACATATATCACTACAGTACAATTAATAGGGACAGAACAATTCACATCATAACGGCCTCGGGCCCATCATTGGCAAAATAGAATGATTCTAGATATGCAAAGGTATCATTGTTTCATAAAGCACATATGTTCCATTTGTTCACCATGAATCAATATAGTTAACTTGCAGATAACAGAATGTTAATATTAACTATTAACAGTAAGCAAAACGTACTACTACAGTACTATTACTCACAGTGATCGGCTCCCGGTAGTAATGGGACGATGTTTTCGTCTCGACTTACAAGTACAGTGCACAACACATAATATGAGATTACAATCGATCCTTTACTTATTTTCTTTGATCATTCAATCAATCAGCCATGGTGGTACCAAGCTTATTACTCCTTAATAAGTTACAACCTATGTCTCCGAAAACAGGAGGAATCGATGGGAAATGGTTTAAGTGAAGAAATGGTACAAAACTGGTTGACAGAAAGTGAACAATCGTCACTAATTTGGGCATAACTATTTCTGTATTTATAATTTGGGAGTAAAACCACCATCATTGGAAACTAGACTTCCGGGGCTTGATTTTAGGCTGAAGAATCACTCAAAACGGAGTCCGGATGCAAAAGTTATGCTTGTTCAAAGTTGGCTAGGCAGAGTTGTCTCCGCACGTGCGGGAATGGGGCCGCACGTGCGGGACGACGTGCCTTTTTAGCAGATTCAAATTAGGTTTTGGGCATGGACTGCCGCACATGCGGGAAGACCCACCGCACGTGCGGCGCTGGGCAGTTTTCAATCCGAAAAAAGCTTCTTAATCTGGATCTTCTCATTTTCAAAATCAAACCTTAATTTCATGTAATTCAAAGCCCAAAACTCTTTAATACATGATAAATTTCACATCCCTAGCTTCCATTCCAATTTATATCTCCAAAATACTACTCAATTTCTCAATCACAAGAACAAGATTATGAATTAGAACACAAAAACATAAAGTAGCTATGGTTTGAGGTTTAAAACTCATTTACATGGGGGAACCCTCTTTAACCTATTTAAGAACCATAAAACCCCTACAAGAAATTAAGTTGTAACATAAATTCATGTTATGGACAAGGATTCAACATCTTATTGCTTGAAGAAACAAAACCCTTACATATAATTATAGATAACCCAAGAACTCATTCTTTAGCCTATAATCTTCAAGTATTGAGAGAGAGGATCTTACCTTGAGCCTTCACCATCATTTATTCTTGTATAACCATGATGAATTCAAGCCAAATCCTTGATTTCTTCATCATCCTCAAGTTTTCTCCTCTTCTCTTGCTTCTTTCTTGCTCTCTCTCTCTCTCCAGATTTTTCTTTCCTTAGATATTTTCTTGGCTCAAAGGTTGAGTTGAACCACTCATATAGCATACCTATCTATATATATATATATATATAAGCTTCCACAAATAGGAAGGACCAAACACGCCCTTACGAATCACAAAAAATTAAATTTCAATTAAATTTCCCAGATGACTCTAAAAATTATGCTGATCATAAATATGTCCTATGTTCTGGTTTCTGAAGTCTCTAAAGCCTTCAATTTGCAGCACAAAGTTAACCACCCAAACATGCATTAACAAATCAGACAAATTAGATTTCCAATTAATTTTCCTAAATAGTTCTAAAAATTCCCATTAACATACCCAAGTACTCAATTTTGATTTCTGAACCTGTAAAAGTCGATAATTTCAATTTTAAAGCCGCGACTCAATAAATAATTCCTCAATTTGAACAGATATCATTAAATTAAAATACATTAACCCACAAGGACATAAAAGTGATTTCGAATACGGATTTTGGGGTCGTCACACATAAAATATCTGCAAAACACACTGGTGGCCAGCAAGCCACATCAGTGGCCAGCACTAGGTCGGTAAGCAAAAAGTGATGGCCGGCAAGTCTTTATCAGTGGCCGATAGGTCACCAGAGGTTGCAGACTAAAAAAGATAGGCTTGGTCCAAAACTAGGTTTGAAAGGTTGTTAGGGTTTGTGAGGCTCAAAGTTGTTGCATTCCGTTGAGGACTTCGAGCACTTGGTGAGCAAACAGACTCATCATTGGGTGTGCATGCAAGGACGTCCAGGTTGTAAGGGCTGTCAAAAATGAGGTGTCTGCAGTTGCCCATCTTTGATAGAACTCGGAGTTATGAAATGACGTGAGTGAATGTCAAAGCCCAGACACAACCCATTTTGACAAGGCCGTAAGATTTGGACAAACAATCAAGACAGAAATAAATGGTTACGCTTGTAGGCTGCCTACATATCCCTTTGCAAGGAATCAAACCAGCGTAGTTTTGGGGCAAGATGCAAACGATATGCATGATGCGACTTTGAAAATTGGACTTACATGCTTTGCGAAGCCGACTATTTTGAAAACTTATGATCATACAAGATGATGCAATAAGCAATACAAATGCAATAAGCAAGATAACGAGATAATAACATATGAATGAGCAGCTGTAAGCTTAAGAAGATAAAACCGCAAGCTAAGCAAGCCAAAACAAGAGATGAAGAAAGAAAACACCGCTCAAGGTTGCGTTTCACGTATCCTGAGAAATTGAGAAAAAACCACTCGGGGTCATGTTTCACACGTCCCGAGAAACAAAAAAAAAATCGCTCGAGCTCGCATTTCACGTGTCCCGAGATAAACAACCACTCAAGACCGCGCTTTGCACATCTTGAGAAAAATCGCTCGGGCGTGTGCTTCACACGTCCCGAGATAAAACCCGTCTAAGGCCGCGCTTCGCACGTCCTGAGAAACAACCACTTGGATGTGTACTTTGTACGTCTCGAGGTAGAACCCACCCAGGGCCACGTTTCCCCCGTCCTGATAAACAACCACTCGGGTGCCTGCTTCGCATGTCCTGAGGTAAAACCAGACCAAGGCCGCATTTCACGCATCCTGAGAAACAACCACTCAGGTGTGTGCTTCGCACGTCCTAAGGTAAAAACCACCCAGGGCCGCATTTCACGCATCCTGAGAAACAACCACTCGAGCGCGTGCTTCGCACATCTCGAGGTAAAACCCGCCCAGGGTCGTGCGAGAAATAACCACTCGGGTGCGTGCTTTGCACGTCCTGAGGTAAAAAACATCTAGGGCCACGTTTTATGCGTCTTGAGAAATAACCACTCGGGCGCGTGCTTCACACGTCCTAAGGTAAAACCCGCCTAGGGCCGCGTTTTATGCGTCTTAAGAAACAACCACTTGGGCGCGTGCTTCGCACGTCCCGAGGTAAAATAACAGAGGGGTGCGCAATAGATGCACGAAGGCGAACAAGTGCAATAGATGCACAAAGTGAACAAGTGCGATAGATGCACAAAGACTTCAACTAGAAGTCCTCTTAATGAACCGTACATACAATATCGTTTAGCTGTGTAAGAAAGAAACTTAACAAGTGCGATACAGTAAGAATGCATGTTCTATACAAGACAAACAACCAAGATACAATGTTAATTGAAGGCATGTTCCATGCAAGAAACAAAAGCAGATTCTATGCGTGAAACAAGAGCGGAAGCATATTCTATGCATGATTCATAACGGATGCTAGACGCACATGCCGCATATATGTGAAATGCATATCTTATGTAACAACATATGTAAAATACATATTCTACACAACAAAGTGACATCCATGTTTTATGCAACAAAGTGAAATGCATATTTTACGCAAGGTACAAAAGCATAATTTGACAAAAACAAATTCAGTAGCAACTTCCGATTTACCTCTCGGAAGAGTTACAATATGTTTAAAGGATACACCTCGTTCATGTTGACAAGTGACAAATATCATGCACCGAAAACATAGTTTTGAGCTTCCATAGAGACAATTTGAACCCAACAGTTAACCATCCTTACACTTCTTGGAAACCAAGAACACAAAACAACATTAGGACTCCAAGGGAGGCCACTGGCCACTGGCCGGCCACAAGAGGAGGGTGCTGGCCACATGCTGGCCACAGATGAGCCTTGCCGACCACGAATAGGCCTTGCTGGCCCCATGTCGGCCACCGATGGCAGTTCGGGGCCTTTTTTGTCTTTTCATCACGGGTCTTTAAATATACAACTTAACACTTTATTTCCTCACAATCCTAAAAGTCGAAATTGCTCCCTCTTTCTCTCTCTAGGTGCTCATTTTCTCTAGATCCGTGCTTTCTACACGTTTTCCAACTCCCCACGTGAAGTTGATTCTTTAAACCCTCTTTGTTTCCTCTGTTTCAAACAGATTTAAATTTGATTTCGGCATTTTTTCTTGGAGTTTCACCACTTGAGGCTTGTTCCCCTCGAGTTTCTCTCGGGTTTTGTGCCTTTTCCCGGGCTTTGACTTTTCCTCCCATTTTCTCTCTCCTAGCATTAACTTTTTCCAAATTTATCCTTTTTTCTCTATTTTCCTTCACTTTCACTTGTTTTTCACTCATTTTCCGAATGCGTAGATGATGTACCCTATGATGGGGCTCCTCCAGAGACTTCCCTAGTATTTCCACCTATTCCCAAGGCGGATGAGCCGATCATTGCCGAAGCAGCTGGAGGTATTGAGGCTGACCTTGAGGCAGAGTTCGTACCTAAGCCGTAGCCAGAGCCAGTACCAGTGAGAGTTCAGCTATTTGATCCGGAGAGGTACCATCTCCGGACACATATCTTGCCAGCTGGTAGCATTCGACGATTTAGTGACTTCATTCCTGGCATGCCGGAGGATCTTCTATTGAGGGAGCCGACTTCCCACCTTTCATCCGTCGCAATTGAGGTATAAGCTCTGTTTTCATGCATTCCTATCTGTCTTTACTTGCATTTCTTACATTGTATTTATCTGGCTGCATTTCATGCACTGCCTTTCATCTAACTGTACTTTCATAACTTTTCACTGCATTTCTTGCACTGTCTTTTATCTGACTGTACTTTCATGCACTGCCTTTCATCTAACTGTACTTTCATCACTTTTCACTGCATTTCTTACACTGTCTTTTGTCTGACTGTACTTTCATCACTGCCTGATCTGATTCATCTGTTATGTGCCGCAGGGCGAGTCTTGTGTTTTCCGAGGCTACGGAGCCATTACTGCGCGAGACTGGTATGATGAGCTTCCCCGTAGGAGTTCGCGACATCATGGACGAGATAGGCTTCGGCTTATTCTGCTCTAGTCTAACGCAAGTCATCGCGAGCCATCCTCTTCTGGTTGCACTCATGGAGAGGTAAAAAACCAAATAGAGGACTTGTCTATTTATAGAAGAACTGGTGGCTTTTCAGAACAGATTTCAACAGGTAAAAAACTTGTTCGGGATAGAGTTGAATAGGTAAAAACCTGCTCGGACAGATTTGAATAGAAAAAACCTATTCGGGTTGAATTTAAACATGTAAGAACCTGTTTGGTTTGGAGGAATAGGTGCATTGGACCAAACTGCCAATGTTCAGAAATGTTGCTGCCAATTCGAAATTAATTTTGAATTTCAAGCCGAAATTCAAATTTCAAATGGTAAGAATTTAATTTTAGAAAAAATAAAATTCAAATGTTTTTGGCCTAAAAAAGATAAGCATTGGGCCGGACAAGCCCAACCCAACCTCACACCACATGCGCATGCTACCATTGCCTTGTTCGCGCGCGTGTGTTTGTTTTGAGTCCAGTGAGTCTAGCCCACTTTTCCCATAACTTCACCTTTTCACAAAATTTGGATACCCCTTGGGGCCCTCACCAAGATGCAAACCCAAGGCTTATAAACCCACATTAAGTTTGTCCACCAAAGCAATGTGGGACAAACCTTATCTCCATCTTTTATGGAAATTTCACCAAAATACTATTTTCTTAAAGCTCATTTTGGCATCGATTTCCCATTCACCAGAAAATGGTTTTGAGTAACCAAACATACGACGTGAATTGTTACGCAGAAAAGAACGCGTTGCCACATAGACCCGCCAACTTTGACGCATGAGTTCCACTTAAAAAATAGACCAAAATTTTTTAACAAAAAATCTATTTTTTCCAAACTATTTTTCCCAACCATTTCTTACAGTTACTTCATACTGTACTTTTATTTTGGGAATATATGTCAAGTGAGCATGCGCTAAATTATTGTTAGTTATAGATATTGAGATAGTTGAGTTTTTAATTGGGTTAATTTTTTTTTTTGTTTTGTTTGTTTTTCCCCCCTCCTAAATTAGGGTTAATTATACTTTTCACGCCTATAATTTCATTGAAATTTTATTGAGGAAATTATAAAAAATAAAAAATAAAAAATCCCAAGGTTTGACCTTATTAAAAAAAAAAACTCCGAGTTTTTAATCTTATCAATTTAGACTATAAATTTTTAATTTTTTTTCCAATTTAAACAATTTGCCTATTTTCATTAAGTAAAATCGACAAAAAAATTAATATTTTAGTCATTAAATTCAATGAAAATGAATATTTAAACATTTTATGTATACCTACGTTGAGTTCAATGACTAAAATATTGATTTTTCATCGATTTTAGTCAACAAAAATAGACAAATAGTTTAGAGTAAAAACAAATCAAAGGATTATGATTTAAATTGATCAAATTAAAAATTTAAGATTTATTTTGTTGTAAAGGTCAAATTATAAGGTCTTTTTGTAATTGTATTTTAGTCTTTATTGTTTCAAGCTACACAATTTGTTCAGTACACTTTAAGTGTAGTTTTAGTTTGATCCTTTCGTCCAAATTGGATGTTAGATTCAATAATTTTGAGACATTTGTTAATTTTCTAAAATGTACACGTAGATAAAATTAACAAAAATTAAGATAGAAGGACCAAATTGATACTAGACTTAAACTGTAGAGACCAAATTATTCAAATTAATATAACAAAGACTAAAGTAAAATTTAGGTCAAACTTTAGGAGTAAAAAGTATAATTAACCGCCTAAACTATTATCACTGTGGTATTTCATTCATAAATTATCAGTTTCATTTTTAGTCTTTAAATTTTCTAATTTCAGTTCGTATGATCCAATTATAAACAACAACGCTGCTACAGGGCCCGAACATTTCAAGCTCGAATTTGCCCCGAATCCAAAACGACGTCGTTTTATATTATCTTACCGGTAAGAGAATTGTAATATATCTTACCGGTAAGAGAATTTTATTACATGTTACCGGTAAGAGAATCCAAAACGACGTCGTTTTGAGTTTCGAGCCAAACAATTTCGGGCCCTCAAACATTTTTCTTATAAACAATCAATCCAAATCAATAATAGTGAAAACTTATTCTAATGTGCCAAAAGATAATTTTACAATTTAGATAATTTAAATGAATAAAAAAAAAAAAAAACTCATCTTCTTACTTGTACTATAGTATACAACTTTTAGACTCTACAACCAAAAGTCCTTCCTCACCCATCATTTCAAAATAGTTAAAAAATAATAATAATAAAATAAAATAAAATTGAGGTTTCATTGTAAATAGTTTAAGTTGTTTAAATTACAAAATGACTTTTTTTCACCATTAAATTAAGTATTTATGTTACTAATTTGGACAACTGTCTCCAATTGTATTACATCTACTAAAATTAGAAATTTTAGAAAGTAATAAGTATCGAAAATTAACAGTGATGAAATAAAAAAAAAAATTATCGGTATTTTAGGAAATAAAAGTGAAATTAAATCAATGTAATTTTCATGGGACTTATTTCAAATACCAAATTACTTGCATGTTCCATCCACGAATAAGAGTAATTTGTAAGATCTGTTTATTAATTTGTATGACATTTTGAAAGGGGGGAAAAAGATAAAAATGAAAAATAAAGAATAAAAGGTGTACTTAATGTGTGTGAGAAAGAGTGACTTAAAAGGTACACCTAAATGTTGCTCCACTTATAGAAATATCCTCTGAAATTATAGGACTAGCAAATAATGTAGACTACTGGAGCATACTAAATGATGCATCCACTAGACAATAGTGACATTAAAACATTTTGGAAGGTACACAAGGGCAGCCCTACACAACATTTATTTCAGCTTTTAGCTCAGAATTCATTGTATTCAATATGGAAAAATGCTATATAGCCTAAATAATTTATCAAATTTTTTATCAAAACTCTCACGTGGGTGTAGGATTTACACAAACCCACATGTGTGTAGGTCCCAAACCTATGTGAGAAATTTGATAAAAAAATTTGATAAATTATTTGGGATCCCTAACATAACTCTTCAATGTGTTCTTCCCCAGTTAGTTCAAGGCCAAACTGTTGCCAAATTAAGTGAAGTAAACTAACTCACTTACAGGTAAGGTTGGATGACATGAACTCATCACTTCGATATGTAATGCAAGGTTACAATCAGCGCATGCCCATCTAAATTATTAAAGCTCATATGTGAAACCTTAGGGGCCCTTATGCTCCTCATTTTCTTTTTTTCTTTTATTTATTTATTTATTTATATGAAGGAAATCGTTGTTGTTTCGTTTTACACCATTAAAGTGATTCGTTTGGGAAGTGGGTTAATTTTTTAGTTTTTTTGGCTATTTTAGCCTGGGTTAAAAAGTTTGGTTTCAGAAGGACTTTTTAACTTTTTTTGTGAGAGAAAAATGTAATGATTATGGGTTGGATGTGATGTTTTATTTGTTATGACTAAAATAGTCTATTTTGTCTTTTGTGACTAAAATAGCCAAAAAAACTCTCAAATCATCTTCCCAAATGGTGCCACTAAATAAGAAAATTATTCAATGTTTGATCTTAATCTTTAACGAGTTCAAATTAATTTATGTCAAAAATTATGATTGTGTCATTATGACATACTGAATAATTTTTCAATAATAAAAGAGTAACGCATTTCTATGACAAATAGCATAAGCCACTAATAAATGACTTACTTTAGCCACGAATAAATGGGAGCAAACTTCAAAGTTCGAATGCACATTGCTGGCTTGCATAAAGTTGGAAATAGCTAATTGAACCACGTTCATCTTTGGTGGAGTACTAGGAACCTTTTTTGGAGAGGTAACAACAACCATATTGGCTATCAAAAATGAAAAATAAATAAATAAAATGTGAGTCTTATTTAAGGAATCATGGCACCTAATGAAAATGAATGAAGATGCATAAAACCTTCAATTAGTTGAAAACCAATCTCTTAGATAACAACTCATCTATAGCATCTTAATAGACATCTATAGCATTTTAATAGACTTTCTTAACCAAAAAAAACATAACAGCAAAACTACAAATCCAAAATTATTTACCCAAAATTTACCCATAAATAAGAATTAATAATTCAACTTCATTTCACTCATAAACCCTTACACTTCATCCAATTTTATCCCTACCATTCCGGATAAATTCTGAAATCCTAATTTTGGAATCCTAACTTTTTTTTGAAAATATAAGCATGCCCTAAATTTCTTTATACTCCTTTTCCCCTTTATTTGGAGATCTTTTTTTATTTATTTTTAAAAAAAATATTAAAAATAAAAAAAACCCGATTTTAGAACCACTTTCTTGATGTTTCCAACAACCAGTGAAGACATAAGACTCAAATTTAACTTTTTAAAATTTTATTTTATTTTTGAAATTTCATATCAGACTCACTACTCTCCTTTCAAAATTCGAGATGTGACTGTAACATATAAGAATTTTAGAAATTAAATTTTTTAATTTTTAAAAGTAAAAATTTTGTTTTAAAAGATATTTAGAGACCAATTATCTTTGTGGGGATGATCACAAAAAGGCCATCCCATAAAGTAAAAAATAAAGTTTTTAGCGACAAAATTTTGAAAATTTTACTAATAAATAGACTTTTAGGAACGAAATAATTTAGTCTTAAAATTGTTTATTTTTTGAGACAAAAAATTGTCCCAAAAGAATAATAATTCATCATTAATGTCCAATTTTTGTTGTTAAAAATATAATAACGATACTTTTCGCAACAAAAATATTTAATCTTTAAAAGATAATTTTATCTCCAAATTTTGATTTCTAGAACTTTAATTTTTTGTAATAGGTTACTCGGTGTCCTAAGGTAGGGTACTTGACAATTTTGAGCACGAGAGAATAATGAAAATAATAATTAGTGATTGGCTGGTGGTAGAGAGAGTTTAGGTCTTGTTTGAGAATTTATTATTTTAATTGATTTTTTAATTTCTTATTAAAAAATATATAAAAAAATAAAGAAAGTGATGATAATTTATAATAATTTTTTGACTGTTTAACTATTTTAACCAAATTATTTTAAATTCTCCATTTTTTTTAATTGAAGCCATGGGGGTATGCAAGGTATGTTATTTATGATTTTTGATTACTACAAATGGCATAATTCAATATTATGAAAATTATAACTAAAAAAAATAGTTATAACAAAACACCGTATAAGGTATAACAAAAAACACTTAGATCATAATCAAAATAATATCACGATAAGTCATAATTAGAAACACAAAAAATCATAACAAAAAATACAAAAATCATAACTAAAGATAGATCGATATAGTACACAGTATAAAAAAAATGTGTACCATATAATTTTCCCAAAAGCCCACTTCAACTATGTTATGGATTGACCTAAAGGTTACTCGTTTAACAATTAATCGAGTTACACACAAATTGATCTGGATATCCTAGGCTATCAATAAGAATATGTTGTGGACTTATGACACACTTCCTTCGTGAATATGATCTTGCTCTGGTGGTGATGTGGTCATTCGTCATTCTTTAGTTTCACAGTCAAGGTCTTTGTATCAATAATGATAGAAACTTATTTTTTGGAAATTTTATAACCCCAGAATGATCAACACTATTCATAATATAGATTCCATACATAAATGAGTAGTATGAATCAATTTAAAGATTGTAAGAATCCCAACAACTGAGGTCTCACTCATTTTCCGTCCTTATATAGGACCTGACATCCACGTTGGCCTAAAATGCAAGAATTTTCTTCTTGATGCTTTAAATTGACTGACCAAGAGGAGGTCCCAGTTCAAAAAATAAAATAAAAAAATTAGAAAAAAAAAAGAAAAAAGAAAGAAAGAAGAAAGGTCAGTGTTCTTGCAAAAGTGGCACTACAGGAAAAAGGGCCTACTGCAGCGATTCTTTTATGGCGTTTTTGTAAACGCCATTATAGATGGATGAAAGACAACGTTTTCAAAACGTTGTCTTAGAGCTCAGTTGAACGGCGTCGTATTGGGTGTATATGTTGACACCATCCATACTCCGTTTCTCACTTTCTCTGTGTCTCTTCCGTAGCTCGGTCTCTCTCCGTCTTCCAAAGCCCTCGACTGATATTCATCGAACCAGATCAAAGACACGCACACACACAGTCTCTCTCTCTCTCTCTCTCTCTGCTCGTTTGCTCGATTGCAGATTTTGCATTGTATATTCGTCGAACTCTCGATCTCTGTTGCTCTTCATCGATCTGTTACTGGAGAGCTTTGATCAGTCTCTTCATCGAACTTGAACTCAAACTCGATCTGTTCTTCATCAGATCGCAGATCCAAAATCGATATCATTCTCGAACCAGATCGATCTCTGTTGCTCTTATATCAGGTACAATTTTCATTCTCTTAATCGGTGTTCGAGTTTGAACCAGATCGATCTCTGTTGGTCTACTTTCTCATTGTCAAATCTGCTGATTAACTCTCTAATTTTTTCATTTTCAAATTAGATCAGATCAGATCGTTGAACCAGGTCATAACTTTACGCTAACAGCTAGTTTTGAAGGTTTAAATGCTTCAAGCTATGATGCTCTTGTGATCCCGGGAGGCAGAGCTCCAGAATACCTAGCATTGGATGAGTCAGTTATTAAATTGGTGAAGGAATTCATGGAGGTTGGAAAGCCAGTAGCATCAATCTGCCATGGACAGCAGATTTTGTCTGCTGCTGGTGCTCTCAAGGTAGATTATTAACATTTTTGTTGCTTTAATATGAAATTTTGTTTAGAATATTTCATTGATCCAACATTTATAGCAAGAAAATTCTATTTTGTGCTGAACTTATCATCCATAGTAATTACACTTTCAATTATTGCTTCATTAATTCTATTTTGTGATTTTTTTAAATTTCTTGATTAGTTTTTTTAAATTGATTATCATCCAAGCCTTGCTTATACTTGTACTCTAATTGAGTAGAAATTAGAGTAGAAGTTTAAATGAAAAGCTTCATTTGATATGAAGCACTCCAGTGGATAAACTAAAATTTGAGTAAAATTCCCCATCTAAAAAATAAAAAATAAAAATAGAGCAAAACTGCCAAGAGTCAAGTTTTGAGCGGATGCTAGGAGTTGGGAGTAAAGGAGAATTTGGCAAATTTGGGTAAGAGCACCTGTCAAGTTTTGATTGGATAGAAATTTGAGTGAAGGAAATGGGTGGGGGGGGGGGATTTTAGTGGTTTACCCAAATTTAAGTTTATACAATGGCGTCTTTGAGATTTGCGGTAACAGGAGATAGTGTTCAAGGGCAGTTTGTAGATTGTGTTCTATAATTTAGTTATGATGTTTTGCATCAAAACTTTCCAATTTGAGCCTACCTTGGCTTTTTTTTGACAAAAACCTTTGCATCCATAACCATGTTAAAGCATCATATGCACACAATATATGCACACCAATTATTACCTCAAGTTTCCCCTTATATTGCTTCAAGACATTCCATAAAGCTTTAGCAAAATTTTGCATAATCTTGTTTGTTCTTTCTTTTGCCAATTCAGTGGACCCTGAATTTGACTTTGGTGTTAATTTGTAAACAGTTAACTCGGTATTTACGAGATTACTTGGAAGGCAAAAAGCGAATGGCTTTGGTATGCTGTTTATGTTACACCATTAGTTTGTATCGTTTCTTACATTACACTTTGGGAACACTAATTTTCAGAGGACACTTTATGGTTTACTTAAATTTTTTTGCACTTTTATAATGTTATGAGCTGGTCATATTGATTGGTTAGTATATTTGCAGATTTTAACTGTGAAATCAGGAGAGGAAGACTATCTTGATTCATGCTTTCTACTAAGACAGGCTTCACCTTATATGAAAATCAAGTAAAAGTTTTCTTGACTGCCAAATATCCTTCTACTTATAATAAGCTTTACAACTGATGGGCATCATTGCTCATATGTGTAGGTTTAATAATGTCGAACAACCGTTAAATTCGCTTTGTACTAAGAGGCATTTTCAGACTTTGCCTAGAACAGAACAACTCAAGAGAATGAAGCTTACTTGCCTTGAAGCATGTTCGGTATTCAATCTGCCCTTCTGAATGTAAATCTTTTACATATTCATTTTATTGGATAAGTGTGTAGTTCGGCTTTAGCTGGAATAGGTCGGTAGGTTTCTTTAAAGGGTGCTCTCTGGTCATTTTTGGGAGGTCTTGTAACTCTGCAACTAACAATTCCCTGGATATGTTTTATGCCTTCAATTACATTGTTATGAAATCGGAAGATCAAGAAAATTCATGTCATTGTGATGACTAGACTTCTCCTTGTTTACTAGGGCATGCAACATTCTTTTGATACACGAGGAGCTGCACATTTTAGACTTTGTAGGAAGTTAATACACAGAATATAACCTGTTTGTGGTTTCATAGTTGATGCCAAGTCCTGACTTTGGCACCGGATGTTAAGCCAGCTCATTTTTTAAATGAGTTATTGTCTTAAGTGATTTTTTCTTCTTCTTCTTCTTCTTCTTCTCTTTTTCTTTTTTTTTTTTTTTTTTTTTTTGGCAATTTGGTCCAAGAAACATCTAAAAATATAAGGTGTCGCTTGACAATGTTGACAGTTTACCTGTTCTGTTGACAGAAAATATTGAACAAGTTTATGTTTATTTTTGGAAAAAATGTAAGCAAAAACATATTTGGTACAACATGTGTTTTAAAAACAACAGAAAGGGGTGGCCGAAAGTGGTTGGGTTGAAGATGGTGGCCGGAGGTGGTTGCTAGTTGGTGGTGGAAGGGAACTGATATATCACATTTTTAGACAGTCTGACCTTGAATGGGTGATTCTGATTGTGATCTATTGGAGGTGGTGACCGGAGGTTGTTGTTGGCTGCCAGAGGTGGTTGGCAGTGGCCAGAGGCGATTGTCTGCTGTGGGAAGTGGTGGCTGCTTGCAGGAGGTGATGGCCGAAGGTGGTTTTTTGGCAACCAACCAGCTGCTGCAGGTGGTTGCCGAAGGTAGTTTCTAACAAGAGGTGGTGGCCGTCGATGGCTGCTGGTCCTAATAAGCGGTGGGTGGTGGTCGGAGGGATGGGTGAATGAGGAAGGAATGAAACCTTTTTTTTTTCTAAACAAGTGAAACCAACTTTTTTGTAGTTACAAAAATTAACTAACTTTTGTAAACTATTTATAAGTTTTTGAAAATGAAAATAGATACCAAATGGATTTTTATTTTTTGTTTATAGTTTTCAAAATTTTTTTTTTTTTTAAAGAAAATTGTAAATATAAATAGAAAATTGTAAACATAAACGTCACCAAACAAACCCTAAAAAAAGGATCAAATTTGAAAAAGGTCAACTAACCTTTTCAAATTTATCCATTTATTTATTATTTTTTACTTTTTTTTAATAGGGACTTCTAGACTATATGCATCTAAAATGTAAAAATATATTATGCCGGACTCAGATATGTTCAGATCATCTGTAACTAACATGGGCTGAGACAATGAGGAAAAGACATTGTAGTTCAATTGAAATTATGATAATAGACCAGGCGGAATGGTCAGACAGGAGTCATCTTCCTGACAATTGAAATTATGATAATATAATAGGTTATGCCGGACTTTTCCATACTGTTCCCTTATGGCATTGTGCATGTGGGGTTAATATGTCAGTTATTTTCCTGACAATGGATTACACCTTGTATTGGTAACTACAGGATTGTTTATGTACATTCTTTATCATCATGTTAATTTTAGGCTTTTATTTCAGACCCATGGAGGGAAGGGTACTGGAGATGAATGTGAAGTTGATAAAGAAGGTTGTTCGAATTGCACCCTATAATTCAGCTTACACCACTTTGTTATTTTTTACTCTTTGATTTCTATCAAGAACATGGGATATATTTTGCTTCTTTTGAAACAGAAACCCTTCCACAAGAGGTCAAGGAGGTTAAATCTCAGATATGTTCAGATCATCTGGCAACAACTATTAATTGGGAAGTAAATGATGGTACATCCCTTGAGGAAGGGTCCACTGAATTGGCAAAAGAAAGAACAAACAAGATTATGCAAAATTTTGCTAAAGCTTTATGGAATGTCTTGAAGAATATAAGGGGAAACTTGAGGTAATAATTGGTGTGCATATATTGTGTGCATATGATGCTTTAACATGGTTATGGATGCAAAGGTTTTTGTTATGCATTTTAGCTTAAAGATTCTTTACGAACACTACTTGAATGAGTTGATCATTGTGCAATACTTAAATGAGTTACTTCAAAAGATATACAGATCAACTCTTCTTGATGTGGTGCAGGGGAAGTTGATTGAGATTCATTTTAGTGCAATGGGGAAAATATGTGGCGCTCAAATCCAGACTTGTAAGCATGTTTACATCAGAAAGTTGCTAAAGACTCATTTTCTTGTGATCCTGTTTCAATTGTGTTTACTAGCTTGATTGTATTTTTTGAAAATGTACCAACAAGTTATCTATGAAGTAGAATGAATAAGGTGATTTTTTTCTATCACCCTTGCTTCATGTCATGGTATCCTCCAGGTAGCTTGCCTAATACATCATCGAGTATTGGTTCAACACATGACACTACTGCTGGTATGAATTATTTTATTCAATTGAATTACTCCATTAGATTTCTTTGTTAATGTTCTTTTTTCTTTTGATGTTTTACATTTCTTTGTTAATGTTATTTGTTGATTGGCTTCAGGTTCAGTCTAGTTAGTTGAGTTCTATGATGTGCATGGTCATAAACATTTTAAGTCTTTGATTGACTTGGCTATTGCATATGGATTTAGATCATCATCAATTTATATTAAAATATTCAGCATTGGGAAGGTGTTCACCTGAAATTTTGCTGCATTTATTTGCTTTCCCTTAGGTGGAATGGTGAGAGATGCTTTGTGGAGAGTGCTTTTGTCGCTGATATTTTCAATATAATTGGTGAGAAATGCAATTAACTTGGAGTTTTCAGACTACAAGAGGTTGATAAACAATAGCATTGTGCTACAAAACATCAGATTTTGAAGATATGTTTTTGCTGCTCGTTGCTTTCGGCTTAATAGCAAGTGACGAATATAGTGCACAGTGCACAACAGAATTGGGAGACGCAAAATCTGAAAATTGCTGCTCTTACCAAAGATATGATTTGCTTGCTCCCTAAGTTCGGAGCGATTTAGGAAACACAGACGATAGTTTTTTTTCATTTTTTTGTAAATCACAACTGTTTTGTTTTTCAATTTACTTTGTCATTAGGTAGAAATGAACTACATGTTTTGGATAATAGAGTCAATGATACTGTGTTGTTATGGGGCATGACTTGAATTGCAGAGATCCAGATATACTTTATTGTTGGGTATAATCACTGATGTTGAATAAGGGGTGAACAGCCCATAGAGATCAAGAGATTGATGAATTGCTGGTTTTAAAATGTAGGACATTACTTGATTTGCAGGTTTTAAAATGCTACACACTTGGAAAAAATGACAGAAAATAAAATGTGAACATATTCATTCTAGGTATACTTGCAACTGCAGTAATTTAGAATCCCCCCACCAAAAAAAAAAAAAAAAAAAATGGCGTTTTTTGAAAAAACGCCACAAAATGACGACATTGTCACCACAAATTAAAAAAATTTAAAAATAAAAAACAGTGGCGTTTTTTGAAAAAACGCCACTAAATGACGTCATTGTGACGTCACACGTTAATTTGGGACGGAGGGTGAGACGGTCGTCAAAGATTTTGCGGCGTTTTAAGAAACGCCGTCTAATATTTTTAACGACGTTTTTTAAACGTTGGGTAGCTATTGTGGCGGCCCTATCAGCGGCGAAAATTTTACACGTTACTATAAGATATTACGGCGTTTTTCAGGCTTTTCGCGGCGTTTTCAAAACGCCGCTAAAAAACGAATTTCCTGTAGTGTGGGCAAGCAAATGTGGCCCCACAAATAGGACTATATCAACGGTTAGGAAGTAATGCCCAAATTGAATGCAAGGACATAGTTGAGCCCACCCCTACTCAACGTTTTATTAATAATAATGATGATAAACACCCCAAAATAATAATAATAATAATAGTATGGTCCATCATGAAGAATCTGAATAATGTTAAGAATATCAAATTTTCTATTAAATAAATGACTAAATGTCTTACATGAGTGTGAGGTCTGTAATTTAGTGAACTTTACATCCATGTGAAACATTTGATTATTTATTTGATAGAAAATTTAGAGCCTATAACATTTTTTATCTTGATTTTATGTCAACATATACTAACATTTCATTTGTTTCAGTAGAAAAATAAAATTCAAAAAAAAATTATAAAAAATCTTTTTTTTATGTTTTGTTGCATTCTTTAAATTAGTTTACTAATAATTGTATTAGCGGTGGTTGGAGTGACAACGGCAAGGTGAAAGTAGAGATGGAGGTGTTGGGGTGGTATAGCGGTATGGTAGTAAAAAAATGTTTTAAAAAATGTTTTCTTAGAACTATATTTATTAGTGATATTTTTAAATTTGTTGGTAAAAAATTTTTAGTTTTTTATTTTTTTTTAAGACATTCTTTTAGTGATGACTGTCATGACGACATGTATTGGTTTTCTACAATTCTTTACAATAAAATTTGTACTTTCAAAGTTAAAAAAAAAAAAAAAAACCATTATATATTGTAAAGATATCTAGAAGACATTTGTTAAAAAATACAAAAAATAAACAAAAAAAAAATTATGAATCATAAATAAAGTACAACATATTAAAAAATTGCCAACCAAATGTCTTATGGCAATAGTTAACAAGACCTTAATCTAGATTATATTAATATAACATTTAAAAGGGTAAATTACACTTTGTCCCATTTATGTTTCATAAAAAATTAAAAAGTCATTCTACATATACTAATTTTTTTAACCTTAACTTTTAGTCAAAAAGTCAAAAAAATTACTAAAATGGCATATTTCCGTACAAGGCCTCACTTAGGATATAGTGAACCTTTTGAAATCAAAGTGGAATTTCCTAGAAAATCTCAAGTGTATGAAGAATGCAAAATATATTATCATTCTACAAACTCGTGTCCTAGTAAGCCTTAAATTTTAAATATTCCCAAACAAAGAGTGGAAGGTTAATTAAGGTTCAAGAAATGGCTGAAACAATTCGAGTTAACCCAAGTGAATGGAAGAAAGTGAAAGAAAAACGGTAAGGAAGTTGTTGACACTCATAGACTTTAATGTTGTGTTTCTACTCTTTCTCCATCCTCATCAAATGTGTTTGATGTTCTTAGCGATTGTGTAGCGAACGAGGAGGTTCTATTTTTTGCGGATCCTAAGAATGTACTAAATGTGCGATGCTCCTTTTTGAAAGTGCCTAAACCCTCAAAAGGTTGTTAAGCAAAACAGAGATAAATATAAGGAGTATTCGAAGGAAGAGATAATTTAAATGGACTACCTCTTCAATATCTTTACGTCCTAAAGGGGGCACCCTCAAACCCTTTTTGATGCAAAATTCATTGTTTCATGAACAAATCTGTCTTAAGGAGGAGAGATCAAGAAGAAGCTATTTGAGAGAACTACAAATCTTAACAACAATTGTTAAATTATACTACAATGAAACTTCTTCAAAATACTGAAAAAAAATATACCCATTGCCTTGTCCCACAATGGTATGTTCTTCAACCCCCATAGTAGAGGTTGCGGGTTCGAGACCCATGTGGGGTGTTGGGAGCGATACCCTTTCCCTTTCCCCTTAGATTAGGCAAGTATAGGTTTTATTAACAAGTGACCCAAAAAAATTATTGATAAAAGTACCAACAACAAAGAAAAAATACCGTTTAAGAAAAACTCATAAAACCTAACTCTATAAGCCATTCTCAAACAAATTATGACACATGAGATTAGAAAAGTAATTAACGCATGTTTGTCTATATATGATGCTCTCAACAACACATGTAAAATGTATTACAATCAAACGTTTACAAACTATTGAGAAACATGTCTTTCTTATCTGAATTTTTCAATGTATTTTTATTTTTTAAATTTTCTATAGCCTCTTAACTACAAACCACAAAATAAAAAATGAAAATAGAATGTTCCACACAAAATATATATATATATATATATATATATTATTAAAAATAAAAGCTAACTTTTAAGCCATGATCAAATAAATTATGACATAAAGGACTAAAAGGATAATTTATTACATGCATGTGAACACATAGCATGTGTATGACGCTCTTCACATCAAATGTGTAAAATGTATTACAATAAAACTTCTTTAAACTATTCAGAAAAACATTAACAAAAAAAATATCATTAAAGAAGAAAACTCATGGACCGTTGTCAAATAAATTATGAAACAAGGGACTAAAAAGATAATTTGCTGCATACATGTGAACAACAATAGTATGTATCATAAAAAACCTTTCATGAAAATAATCATGAAAGTTTTGTGACCTTTGAATTATACTTAGAATAAAGCACCATACACTCATCAAGGGAATCCAAGGATCATAAATCTTTCATGATCATTTTTATGAGAAAATTTTCACGATCCCTAACTTTTCTCGAACAACATGGCATGTGTATGACGCTCTTCACATCAAATGTGTAAAATGTACTACAATAAAACTTCTTCAAACTATTCCGGAAAACACGAATTAAAAAAAAAAAAAGTATCATTAAAGAAAAAAATTCATACACCGTTATCAAATAAGAAATGTGAGACATTTGATTATTTATTTAGTAAAAAATCTTTCACTTCTAACATTACCCATCCAATAAGTTATGACACAAGCGACTAAAACAGTAATTTATTGCATGCATGTACGCACATGACACTTGTACAAAGCTCTTAACAACGAATGTGTAAAATGTACTACAATAAAACTTTTAAACTATTGAGCCTCCGTTTGGCAAGAAAAAGCTCAGGTTTTTTTTAGTTAAAATAGTCACAAAAAACAAAATAGACTATTTTAGTTACAAAAAACAAAACATCAAATCCAACCCATAATCATTACAATCCTCTCTCACAAAAAAAGTCAAAAAAGTCAAAAAACCAAAAAACCTTTCCCAAACCAGACTAAAATAGCCCAGGCTAAAAAATCCAAAAAGTCAAAAAGCCAAAAACCCAACCCGCTTCCCAAACGGAGGCTGAGAAGGATACACAAAATAAATTAATTAAATTAAAGAAAAAAACTCATAAAAGTTGACTTTTTAAGCCGTTGTCGAATAAATTATTACACAAGCAGAGGCCGAAGCACAGAGGGACTGGGGTGGCCACTTCCACCGCCGATTTTGAAAATTAAAATAGTATCCTATACTTCATGTATATTTATAAAAATGTAATGATTTCATAATTTTATCAAAATTAATTATTAATTTTCTATTTCATCATAAGTTTCTAATTTATAATGAGATGATCTCCAATTATTTTATAATCTAATTAAGAGTATCAATTTTATCAAGTTGATTTTATATGTAAAAGATTTACATCTCACTTCTTTATTATTTATAGTAAATTACATTAGCCTTCCACAAATATTGACAAAAAAAATAATAAACTCTATAGATTTGACTTGATGACATTGGAATTTTTAAGGTTTAATTAATTCATGTAATATTTGGCCTATTTTTCCCCAATAATTCATTAGTCATATAGATAAAAAAAATGATATTGTTATTTCTTATACACCAGCATGAATGTTATTCCTTGCTTACCTTTTTATTTTCATACCATCAATGTTAGTTTTGAGCTCTTTAACCTCATTAAAAAATTGGTTGGTGTAACAATACCTACTAACAAAATGATTTAAAATATTTTTTTTTTATCAGTAAAAGAAACTTTATTGATAAAGAAAGTAAGATACATGCGAAAACTTACATCAACAAAGAAAGGAAGTGCAAAAAGTATCATAACTAACCTTACCAATCCCAACTAAGTTGGCACTGATAAGGAAGCACAATCCTTTGCTAGCACTTAACCCAAGATTGGTGAGGAACCAATCAAAAGAACCAAAAAAGAGAGGGAGGGAAAAACAACACAAGGAGGTAAAAACAAGGCAACAGGAAGGGATTGCTTGAATTTGCTATGAAACATGTCTATGGGCCCTGTTTTGATCAAACAGATTCAGCTTCTACCCCTTGTGGGTACCGATTTGTGACTTTGCTCTGCAGCAACAAGGCATATTCCATCTAATTGGCAATCCTTACCAAGCAACAAGACACATTCCATCCTTTTATTTTTCTCCATCATGTCAATGCACTCCAACAATCTGCTACATACCAATCAGGTTTCATTCACAGACAGCAACATACATGCCAAGGGAGCAACACTGGTGCCAGAGTAACAGCTTCAGACCTGCTTCTAACTTCCAACAGAGCAGCAATAGGGTCACATACCAATTTGCTCAGCTTTAGTGATAGATTTACCTTCACAGACAGATCGGATCAGCTTCCTACATCAATATGACTACTAATCTGCATTCCTTTTATTTTTCTCCATCATGTCAATGTACTCCAACAATCTGCTATATACCAATCAGGTTACTTTCATAGACAGCAACATACATGCCAAGGGAGCAACACTGGTACCAGAGTAACAGCTTCAGACCTGCTTCCAACTTCCAACAGTGCAGTAATAAGGTCACATACCAATCTGCTCAGCTTTAGTGACAGATTTACCTTCACAGACAGATCGGACCAGCTTCATACATCAGTATGACTACCAATCTGTATACAACAGAGCAACACTAGTGACAGAATAACAGCTTCAGACCACCAACAGCCATAAACATATGTCAAACAACCTCTCACCTACTTCAAGTTTGCGACAATATCATGCACTGTGTAATTCACTCCCTTAACATTTGACTTAACCCATAATGCAATTCTTACATTCAATAACTCTACCATCTGTGCAAAATCTGCATTACCATTGTTAAATAAGCATTCATTCCTAAGTTTCCAAAAGGACCATAACATGGCCAAAGGGACAACTTTCCAAATATTGAACTCCTTGTTTCTAAATTTCATACCAGATCACCAGTTAAGCAAAATAACCACAGACCCTAGTGATACCCACTACACTTCCCACCAGCTTACCAACTCAGACCATAACTGTAGACACCCCATTTTTTACCGTCCTCAAGACTTGGACGTCATTGTTTGAACACTCAATGATCATTCATGCTCATGTTCGTTTCGAGTTCCCGGAAGTCTCGGTTGCGCGCCTTGTCTTAGGATCTCTCAACTTGTTTGTTTTGTGCTTGGTTGTAGACCAAGGACTTGTGGTTTTACTTCTGAGGGAAGGGGGTGGCTTGTTGGCCTTCCCCACAATCCATCGGCTAAGGCATGATGCCATCGGCATTGTTTCCTTGCCATCAGCCAAGAGTGTTGGCCGATCGGCACTCTTTTTGGTCGATCGACCATATTTTTGAGCCGAGACCTTTCCACCTGCTTTTTGCAGATATTTTCTGCCAGCTGTGACAGCTGGTGGGTACAATTCTGATCCTCTATACACGTTTCAAGACTTAAGCTTGTTGAACAAGCTTGAGGATTGAAATTCTATAAGAAGGGAGCCTCCCCTCCATTTCCAGAGGTTCAGAAAATTGAGATACAAAGTTCTATATCTCTCTCTATATATTTTACCTCTCTCTCTCTCCCTTTGCCCTTGCTTGTGCCCAAAAGTGTGATTTCTTCATACTATTGCACACAAACACCTAGCAATACACCATCCTTTTGTTGTTGAGGTACTAGGGAGTTGGTTTTGGTGTTCTTGGGTGGGTTTGAACTCAAAAAAGTTGGTGGAGTAGTGTTCTTGAAGGTGTTCGTAGGGTGAGTAAACTACCTTTTAATCCCACATTCTTGCTTAAGCTTTTAGACCTATTTGCATATTGTTTTAAGCTTAACTCTAAACTACAAAAAGTTCTGATTTTTCATGCTTGTGATGATTGTTTAAGGTCACTTTTTGGTTGGGGGTAGTCTACCCCCTCTTAGGCCTTGTTTGGCCTAGTTTTGTGCCTTCCCTTTTAAGCTTTAGAACCATCTTGTTTTGACCTTCTCACCACTGAAATCCAGAGGATTTTCAGTGGTGGAGAAGTGGTTTGGAGTCTTGGATAGGAGAGGGACCCCCCTATTCTTGTGTCTTGATTGCTAGTATAAATGGCTCATATTGGTAGCATATTTGCTTAGCATGCTTTGGCTTTATTTCAGCAAGTATTTGTTGTTATTTTTCCATGCCATACCTCTGTCTAAGGTTGGTTTGATAGCCTCTTACATGTATCATGCACTTGTCTTGCAATCCTCTTATTTGCCTTAACATGCATCTTGTATTTGGACCATTATTCTTGCATATTTTGGCTCAACTCAAAGAAGCTTTTAGTCATGTTTTACCATGCTCTAGCTCTGATTTGCATTGTCTTGGTCATGCATGCATTGTTTTGTATAGCCATGGTTCAATCTAGCTTGTTAGTTTTGAGTGTCCAAGTCATTAGCATGCATTACTTGGACCATTTTCATGATTTGGCATCATTTTATATGTGATTTCAGTCCATATAGGGTGGTCATACACTTGCACTTGTCACCCCCTTAATGCTTTAAAGAGTTGATGTTTTATGCCTCATGAATGGATCATTGTGCACGCCTCCATGCTTAGGCCTTTGGGATGCCATCTGAGTGGGTTTTTGGGCTTATTTTGACATGTCATAACTCCGTTTATCAGTGGTTAAGTCATGCCATGTTTGGTTGTAATTGGTGTAGTGTAACACTCCTTTATAGCCATGCATGCCTCTTGCCTTTCGGACTTTTGTTCTAACTTGTGTTGGCTAGGTTCAAGCTTGTTTTTGGTCTTGTATTGACCTGCCTTGGGACTGTTTTGGGTGCCCTTGACCCTTTGGGGCTTTCTTTGCAAGGCCATGGTTTAAGTCCCTTTGTTGGTTTCATACTTTGAGCTTTCTTGCATGCTATCCTTATGTTAGGTGAGTGGTTTGGCACCATTCCATGCATGATTTCAGAGCTTATAATGCTTGTCACATGTCCACACTTCTCACTCTTTAAGTGCTCTTAAGAGTTTGTATCTTCATGCCTTGCTTGTGAACCGAAGTGTATGCATCACATTTGAGTTCCCAAAAGTCTTGGTTGCGCGCCTTGCCTAAGGATCTCTTAACTTGTTTGTTTTGTGCTTGGTTGTGGACCAAGGACTTGTGGTTTTGCTTCTGAGGGAAGAGGGTGGCTTGTTGGCCTTCCCCACAACCCATCGGCTAAGGCATGATGCCATCGGCCTTGTTTCCTTGCCATCGGCCAAGAATGTTGGCCGATCGACACTCTTTTTGGTCGATCGACCATATTTTTGAGCCGAGACCTTTCCACCTGCTTTTTGCAGAGATTTTCTGCCAGCTGTGACAGCTTGTGCGCACAATTCTGATCCTCCATACACGTTTAAAGACTCAAGCTTGTTGAACAAGCTTGAGGATTGAAATTCTATAAGAAGGGAGCCTCCCCTCCCTTTCCAGAGGTTCAAAAAATTGAGATACAAAGTTCTATATCTCTCTATATATTTTACCTCTCTCTCTCCCCTTGCCCTTGCTTGTGCCCAAAAGTGTCATTTCTTCATACTATTGCACACAAACACCTAGCAACACACCATCCTTTTGTTGCTGAGGTACTAGGGAGTTGGTTTTGGTGTTCTTGGGTGGGTTTGAACTCAGAAAAGTTGGTGGAGTAGTGTTCTTGAAGGTGTTCTTCAAGGGTGAGTAAACTACCTTTTAATCCCACATTCTTGCTTAAGCTTTTAGACCTATTTGCATATTGTTTTAAGCTTAACTCTAAACTGCAAAAAGTTCTAATTTTTCATGCTTGTGATGATTGTTTAAGGTCACTTTTTGGTTGGAGGTAGTCTACCCCCTCTTAGGCCTTGTTTGGGTTAGTTTTGTGCCTTCTCTTTTAAGCTTTGGAACCATCTTGTTTTGACCTTCTCACCACTGAAATCCAGAGGATTTTTAGTGGTGGAGAAGTGGTTTGGAGTCTTGGATAAGAGAGGGACCCCCCCTCTCCTTGTGTCTTGATTGCTAGTATAAATGGCTCATATTGGTAGCATATTTGCTTAGCATGTTTTGGCTTTATTTCAGCAAGTATTTGTTGTTATTTTTCCATGCCATACCTCTGCCAAAGTTTGGTTTGATAGCCTCTTACATGTATCATGCACTTGTCTTGCAATCCTCTTATTTGCCGTAACATGCATCTTGCATTTGGACCATCATTCTTGCATATTTTGACTCAACTCAAAGAAGCTTTTAGTCATGTTTTACCATGCTCTAGCTCTGATTTGCATTGTCTTGGTCATGCATGCATTGTTTTGTATAGCCATGGTTTAATCTAGCTTGTTAGCTTTGAGTGTCCAAGTCATTAACATGCATTACTTGGACCATTTTCATGATTTGGCATCATTTTATATGTGATTTCAGTCCATATAGGGTGGTCATACACTTGCACTTGTCACTCCTTTAATGCTTTAAAGAGTTGATGTTTTATGCCTCATGAATGGATCATTGTGCACGCCTCCATGCTTAGGCCTTTGGGATGCCATCTCAGTGGGTTTTTGGGCTTAGTCCGACATGTCATAACTCTGTTTTTCATTGGTTAAGTCATGTCATGTTTGGTTGTAATAGGTGTAGTGTAACTTGTGCTCGCTAGGTTTAAGCTTGTTTTTGGTCTTGTATTGACCTGCCTTGGCACTGTTTTGGGTGCCCTTGACCCTTTGGGGCTTGCCTTGCAAGGCCATGGTTTAAGTCCCTTTGTTGGTTTCATACTTTGAGCTTTCTTGCATGCTATCCTTATGTTAGGTGAGTGGTTTGGCACCATTCCATGCATGATTTCAGAGCTTATAATGCTTGTCCCATGTCCACACTTCTCACTCTTTAAGTGCTCTTAAGAGTTTGTATCTTCATGCCTTGCTTGTGAACCGAAGTGTATGCATGTTTGTATGTGCTTTTGTCTTCATTTTCATCGCATTTTGGCCTCTGATTTGGGCATGGCCGAGGTCTGCCCATTTTGGTTTAAGTCCATCTTTGCATGTTGTTGCATGCTTGACATGTTGCATGTTGTTGCATGCTTGACATGTTGCATGTTGTCACATGCTTGTTAGTTTCCATGTTGTTGCATGTTACTCCATCTTTGCATACCATGCATGTTTGTATGTTTAGGTTGCATTTTGCATGCTTGCTAGTTTGCATTTTGTCACATGCTTGTTTAGGTTGGATTGCATTTGGCATGCTTGTTACTTTAGCCTTGTATGCATGCTTGAGTCATATTGCATTTGGCATGCTTATGTTGCATTGCATAGCTTTTTCATGTTGCATGCATTGCATTGTGTTTGGTTTGGGGTGTCAAACCAAACACGAGGACCGAGGGACGTTTCGTACTTGAAGTGACAAAACGTGCCTCAATCCTCGGTCGCCGACACTCTTGATTCAACATAATAGAGTGTGAGGCATTCATGTGTTTTGTGCATTGATTCCATATTGATTTGTGCAATTCGGCCTCTTTGGCCATCATGCATCAAAATGCGTGATTGATGGCTCGAGAGTCCAACCCTACACTCCTTTGAGTCTCAAACATGATAAAGGGTGTAAGTGCACAACATTTTCTTGCAAATGTATTGCTATGCCCATGTTTGTCCTCTGCTGCAGCAGGAGGAGCAGTCTGCAGGAAGAGATGGCCGATCGGCTATCTTCAGTGCCGATCGGCTAACAATTTTTGGTCGATGGACTAAAAAAAGGTCGATGACCCTTTTTCCTTGGCCGATGGCCATACCATTTGGCCGATGGCCTCTCAGTATATCCATGAGGTGATTCAGAAGCATCATAGAAATTTTCACAGTTTTCAGAAGTCAAAAACAGTGCAAACAGAGGCAGCATGAGGCATGGCAACAGATTTCCGAGTGAAGCCGATCGAGCATGCATCATTCATCATTCTGAGGCAGAGCTACGACAACTTGTTTTAGTTTCTTTCTGTTCTTACTTAGTTGATTTTGTAACTTAATTAATTTGCTTAATTAGTTAAGAGCTTTATAATAATTAATTAGCTAGGGTAGTTGCTTAATTAGTTGGTTTGTATTATTTATTCGAACCCTCCGCCGAGAGGGCGAATTTTGTAATAAGTGTGTGTAAGTGTGTGAATGTCTTCCAACCCCACGTCTTTCTCCCTTTTACTTAACCACTTACAATGGTTAGTTTTAGGTCATGTTTCAATTAGCATCCTTATGCTATGCGTGTTTGCATCATTCATCTGTATTGCATGCACCGGGCTCGGCACATCATACTAACTGCATTGTATTTCAATTCCTACTTGAATAGATGATTATCAAGTTGCATTTCATATGCCATTTTAGAATAGCCGAGCCTATTTCTAGTTGCATTTTGCATGTGTTGCATTAGCCATCTTAACATAGCTAGGATCATGCATTGATTACTAATTAGCTATTGTTTTGGCTCAGAGTACTAGTTAAGTTTTTATGGTTTAGCATCTTGCATGAGTGTGAGTGTTAACATGACAGCATGCTTGCCATGAGGCTAACTGCGTATGTGTTAAACTGCCTGAATGCCTGTGGGTAAGGGTTGGATTACTTGAATTGGAACAATTCATCGAAATGCGAGTTTTAAGCCCACTTGAGAGTGGAAAAATCATGCTTTCTAAGCCCACTCGAGGGTGGCAAATCCACATCTTAGCCTACTTACGAGTAGCACCTTCAAACCATTTTCAAACAAACAAACATGAGATGTTTTGTTCTAACTTAAGCGATCTAGTCTATACTTGTGTGTTGTGCGCATCACATAGTAATTCTAGCTAATAACCGGAATAAGAACGCATGTGTTTTCAAAAACAAGATATCATGTTAGTAAAGGCCGATCTTTGATCGGGCGAGCGGGGGTGCTCATTTCATGACCTTCCCCTCTCGTACCCAAGTTCCTGAGCTGAGGCAACTTTGGTGATGACGGACACGTGGCCTTAGGCACGAGTCAAGGTTTCCTAAATTTCCCAAAACAAAAACATTTGGATGGCGACTCTGTATCTGACAAAGCAGTCCATGTTTGATATTTCTTTATAAAAATCAATTTTCCAAAACGATTTGCCGAATTTGGACTCTTTGGTGATTTATTGGTCTTGCATTGCACTTTGCGAGATTAGATTCAGAACCGTGACATTTGAGTCCGAACTGTAGTATGGTAATGAACAAAACGGATTTCGTGCCATCTCGCGCCTGGGGCCGGGACATTCGGGCACATCTACATTCCATACCAATGGACATAAAAGCAACACATGATTTATGGTTTCTGCCTCTGCTTTGGAAAATACACATAGGGAGCTGACATTGACAGGTAGAGCTTTAATCCTTTGCATAAATTCTGCAGTTTTTATTTTGCCTTTCCAACTAACCAGCTGAAGAACTGAGCCTTTGGAGGTGCTGCATTTTTCCACAGGAACTTTGAAGTGTGAATCATGGATCCAATAACTAACTCCAACCTTTTCTACACTGAAGCCACAGAGAATACTCCAGAATTATTAGCTCTCAACACACATTTATCCTCAGTCATAGGATTTAGATTAGTAACCTCTGCTAATAATACATTTAGCCTGTGAACTTCCTTCTCCTCCCAAGCTAAGAGTGATCTTCTAAATGCCAACTTCCAATCACTGCCCTGCCCTTTCCGTTGATAGAAAGACTGCAAGGAACCTTCTTTCTCCATTGATAAACTAAACAGTCTAGGAAACTCACACCTAAGACTCATATCATTGAACCATCTGTCCGTCAAAAAATGAATCATTTTCCCATTTCCCATGATAAAAACTCTGCCACTACACTGTTTGATGAGGCTAATGATGCAACATCCTTCCACACTGTTGATACTATTACAGCTGACACGGGTTCTGGTTTTCACCTACCCCCATTCCCACCATATCGGCTACATACCACCATTTTCCATAGTGACTGATGCTGCCTCCACCACCATTTTATCATTAAACACATGTTAACATCACTGAGACTTCTCACACCCAACCCCCCTTGGGCTTTACTTTTACACACCTTTTTCCATTGAACTAAGTTAATTTTCCTTTCAATTTCAGAACCTCCCCACAAGAAGTTTGATTGAATCCTATCAATTTTTTTAGCAACACTAACAGGCATTTTAAAGATGGATAGAAAATACACCGGTAGACTTGACAATATGGACTTAATTAGGGTTAATCTGCCTGCAAAGGACAAGAATCTCTTCTTCCAAGATGCTAACTTCTTTTTAAACTTTTCCACCACTAGTTGCCAAGTCCTTCTTCTCCTTGGATTGGCCCCTAAAGGTAAGCCAAGATATGACAGAGGTAGACTCTGGCTGAGGCAATTCAGGTTGTTAGCAAACTCCTTAACTAACTTCTCTTCCACTCCAATTCCACAAACAATACTTTTATGAAAATTAATCTTAAGGCCTGACATGACTTCAAAACACCTCAAAATTCTTTTAAGCACAATGATTTCATCCCATTTGGCTTCACAAAAAATAATAGTGTCATCTGAAAATTATAAATGAGAGATTTTTAGCTCTTGATGACCAACTGAAGCTCCTCTGATCAACCCCTTTTCTTTTTCTCTCTCTAATAGAATATTTAAACCATTTGCCACTAAATTAAAGAGGAAAGGCGATAGTGGATCTCCTTGTCTTAAACCCTTCTGAGGAGAAAACTCTGCTATGGGTGACCCATTTACAAGCACTGAAATCCTTGACATAGAAATGCAGGACCTAATCCAACCCACCCATTTTTCACCAAACCCAAAATTTTTCATCATTGACAGCAAAAACTCCCAGTTAACTGAGTCATAGGCCTTCTCAAAATCCAACTTAAGAATGATTCCTTTTTTCTTGGACTTTTTCCACCAATCCACCACTTCATTTGTAATTAAAACCCCATCAAGGATGCATCTGCCAAAAAGGAAAGCAGTTTGAACTTCTCCTATGAGTTTTGGGAGCACTTGTCTTATTCTTCTGGACAACACTTTAGCCAACACTTTATAAATTGCGCTAACCAAGCTTATAGGCCTATATTCACTCAAATCTATTGGGTTCTTCTTTTTAGGAATCAAAGTGATGAAAGAGCTGTTTACCCCTTTAGCCAACTTCCTATTACGATGAAACTCTTAGAACAACTGAATGAGCTCACCTTTCATTATAGACCAGCACTTTTGAATGCAATACAGATTGAAACCGTCAGGCCCAGGGGCTTTATTCCCATCACAATCTTGAATAGCTACCCAAATTTCTAATTTACTAAAATCTGCCTCTAGCACTTCCTTTGAATCAACAGAACTAATGGACAAAAAAGACCTAGCCAACTTAGGCCTACTCTTCCAACTTTCAGCAAAAACTCTTCCAAAAGGTTGTCCAATCAATTATATTGAGTTCTAATTTATCAATTAAAATTTTAGAAATAAATAAAAAATGACCTGCTAGATTTATTTAATATAATTTATGAAATATTATTTTGATAGCACTAATATAACGAATTGTCTTCGATTAGTCATGTATCAATTATTTTTATTTATTTATTTTTTTTTTTTTTTTGCACACACCTCGGCTCCCTAACTAGAATTTCTATTTCTGCCTCTAGACACAAGGGACTAGAAAAGTAATTACCGCATGCATGCGTACGTCACTTAACAAAGATGTAAAATATGCTACAATAAAACTTCTTCAAACTATTGAGAAAAATAAATCTTTTTTATTTTCATTTTTGAATGTACTTTCATTTTAAAATTTTATAAAGCCTCTTAGACTATAAACCTCAATAAATAAATAATACTGAATGTTGCACATAGAAAATACTATTAAAAATAAAAGCTAACTTTTTAAGCCATTATCAAATAAATTGTGGCACAAGGGACTAAGAAAGTAATTTGTTGCATGAATAGGGGTCATTAATGGAACGGGTTAGGGCTTACCCGACCCGCAATTATTGCGTACAAATCCCATATTATAGTAGGTTTTTTGGGTTTTGATCAATCAATGGGCTAGTACAGACCGAATTGGACCTATTTAAAAAACTAAAGCCACATCCCAGCCATAAGCCTAAATCTTATAGGCCAAATCAAAGCAAACCGGGCTACACATTTTTTATTACATTTATAGTAGTAAGTTCTATACATCTTTCATTCACGTATTTTTAATATTTTTATTAGTTTTTTTTCTTATTTACTTTCCAACATAATTTAAGTATTTAAAAAAAATTTAAACGTTTTTACGTCTCATATAATAATAATAATAATAAATTTAAAAAAAATGTATAATACCTACAAGTGGAGGGAAAAAAAGCCGAAAAGAAAACTAAACATTAGACTTAACCATGCAGACTCTAATGGGTCGGCTTTATGGGCGAGCTCAGGTTACAAACCTTGATCCCAAGCCACCATTTTTTATGGATTGGGACAGACTGGGTACTCAAGAGAACTAGGACAGGCCATTGAATGAGTGGGACAAATTAGATAATATTAAATTTTTTATCCACAGACTATTTGAGGACCCCTTCATTTAAAGGAGAGATGGAACGGTGACTTGGGGAAGGATGGTAGCCTGTACTATGCCAAAGAGGGCAACATGCACGAAGGTTTGTACCAGTTAGGGATCAAACATAGGTGTTTACTATTTTTGTAGACAATCTGCTGTCGTCCATGAATTCGAAAGGTCTATCCTTATTGTTCAACAAGTTCGGAGTAGTGAAGGATGTGTTCATACCAGATAAGACTAGGAAAACTACGAGGACACAGTTTGGATTTGTTCGGTACAATTGCGCTATAGATGCAAAGGTGGCTATCCAAAAAGCTGATGGGTTATGGTGTGATGATCAAGCTATTAAAGTCAAGATGGCCGAGTTTGGAAAGACCCAGTATCGCAGCCAACATGCGTCCGTTGTCAAACCAGGGAAAGGCAAAGCAAACGGCCATGTTTCCAGCTTGGGGTGGGAACATAGACAACAACCATATGGAGGCGATGGGACAAGATCATTTGTTGAAGTTACAAGAGCTAAGAATGATGGTGTTGTGGTGGAATAGGCAAAAAAAGAGGGTAATGACTGGTTATTTGAAAGTGTCATTGTTAAATTGAGAAGTCAATATAGCTTTTTGGAATTTGAAGGTGTTGTACATTTAAAGGGTCTGATGACATAGTAGTCAGGCAAGGAGGAGGAAAAGATACGGTGTTGACATTTCAATTGGTAAAGGACATGAAAGAAAAATTAATTTCTCTCGGTGATTTACTGGACGTGTGGTGTGAATCTGTTTCAAAGTGGAAACTAGGTATGCATCTAGGTCAAGAACATTCTGTATGGCTTAGTTTTTTTGAAGTCCCTCTGAATCTCTGGAGTTGTAGCACGTTTATTAACATTGGAAAGACTTGGGGTGAGGTTGTGGAAATTGTAGAAGACATGGCTAAAATGTCTTCTTTTGGATGCGGTAAGCTTAAGGTGGCAACAAAGTACATGAGTTCCATTAATCAGGTCATTAGTCTCAATTGTGGGGGAAGATCATATCCAGTTCAAGTCTATGAGGAACAAATGGTTGTATCGAAGGTGGTTACTGAAGCTTGCAAATGTCTATTGCATTATCGAGGTGATAGCAGGAGTACTGTTGAACCAGTGTCTACAGTCGCAGGGAGGCTGAACGGGGAGTTGGTTTGCGAAGAGGATGCTATGTGGATGATGAGGTGGCGTGCTCGAATGAGGTGGCAACCATTGAGCGGCTCCATGAGGATGGTGAGGTGGCATGTACCGATGGGATGTTGCTTCAAGTACAACTGGGACGGGATTGGGAGTTGGAGTGGTCATTGAAGTTGTAAGGCCTGCTCCATCAATTGTGGTGCAAACGGGTGTTAGTGGTCTTGGAAGACCAAACGTAGCGCCCGACAATAGAAATGCTGGGCTAGTTGTAACTCAGTTTGGAGTTAAAGTGCAGCAAAATGAATTGAATGTGGATGATGCAATTATTACACCCCGTTTTGTTCGTAGTGCAAATGGGGCAGATTTTGAAAGGCCTCTTGTTGATGTTGAGGTAGTGCTGGGTCAAGCCTAATTGCTTGGGCCTGTGTTAGGGGAAGCTCAAGTAGGTGGGCCTGCTAGTGGACCGTGTCCTGAAGCAAAGGTAGATGGTGTTGTGGGCCTTAGTTAGCCATTACGGGGTTCAAATCAAACCTAGATTGGGGAAGGTGGGTTTTTGGTGGGAGATACAAGAAACAATTTGATGAGTTCTATGTGCCCTAGGCCACAAAGTAGGGGAAATAAATATAGAGGAGTGAGGAAATTATCAAGGTCTGAAAAAATTCTGGTTCGAAGAATGGCAAGAGGGGTGAAGGTTACAAGGATAAAAGGGGCAACACCAGTTGGGAGTTGGCACAGGGAGCTTGGTGTCGAGCAGCTATGGTAGCCCTATCCTCGTCCTCATCAACGGCCAATCGGAGGGAGAGGGGGCTTTTGGATGAAGCTAATGCAATGGTACAGTTGGGGAAAAGTCTTGGGCTAGATTGTAATAGGAAAGAATTAGAAGTGTTAGCTAAGTGTATGGAGTTGGAGTTGAAGGATGCGGAGCTTGCAACAGACTATAGGGGGACAGCTTGTCCATGAATTCCATGGTTAGGTAGTTTTGGTGTTTCCCCAATTTTAAATGAAGATTTTGTCATGGAATATAAGAGGGTTTGGTAGGGTAGGAAGAGGAGGAAGATCAAGTCAGTATTACGTGATCGGGGTGTGGATGTTGTTTTTTTCCAGGAAATAAAGAAAACTGGAGTCACTGAAAATTTTATCCGGTCTATTTGGCCAAGGGTTGAGATAGAATTCATGGTAATTGATCTTGAAGGGTTTGCAGGTGGTCTACTTTGCGTTTGGAATCCATTAGTATTCAATTTGAGTAATTGCTGAGGTAGTAGGAATTTTGTCTTGCTTTCAGGTACCATTCTCCCTACTTTTGATTGTGTCCTTATGAATGTTTATGCTCCAAATGTGGTGTCGCGTAGGAAATGTTTGTGGGACACAATTATTAGATTAAAATTGCTATTTGTGTTCCCTCGGTGTCTAGGGGGTGATTTAAACGAAATAAGGAATCTTGGGGAAAAAAAAGGCTGTCAGCTAGGGGTCGAGGGATGAGGGAATTTAATCAGTTCATTGAGTCATTGGAAGTGTCTGACTTGACAATGTTGGGGAGGAAGTTTACGTGGTGTAATGCTTTAGAAGGGGATAAATGGAGTCGAATTGATAGATTTCTGATATCTCCGGAATGGTTGGGAGTGTTCAATTGTAAGGTGTGGGGGCTGCCAAGAGTTGTCTCCGATCACTATCCAATTATACTAATGGAAGATGCTCGGGACAGGGGGCCAAGACCGTTTAAGTTCATTAACGCTTGGACCCTGCATCCACAGTTTCTCCAAGTAGTCAAAACATTGTGGGAGGACTTGGTGGTCACTGGTTGGGCTAGGTTTGTCATTCATTCCAGGATAAAGGCCCTTAGAGCTAAACTAAATGAGTGGAATATTCATGTGTTTGGCAATGTTAAGCAGAAGCTCAAAGAAACTGAGGATGAGCTCCATTTACTGGATTTATGTGCGGAATCTAGGGAACTTAATGTCACTGAACTGGCTAGAACTAGAGTGCACAGAGAAGAGGTTTGGAAGTGGAGCAAACGACAAGAATGGATATGGTTGTAGAAGTCTAGATTATCATGGGCGTTAAAGGGTGATCGTAATACTAAGTTTTTCCACATTGTGGCAACAAGTAGGCAGAGTAGGAACTTGTTAAATTCTTTAGTAGTGGAGGGTTCTCAGCGTGATGATCGTGCAACAATCAAAAGAGAAGCGTTCAAGTTTTTCGCTACCTTGTTCAACGATGATTGGAAGGTTAGGCCTTCATTGAATGGGCCATTTAGCACCATTGGGAGTGATATTGTGGCCTTAGCAGTAGAAGATGAATTTTTAGAGGCAGAAATTTGGAAGGCTATAAAGGAGTGTGATGGTAATAAAGCCCTAGGTCTGGATGGCTTCAACATGGCTTGTTTCCAAAAATGTTGGAAGATCTTCAGGCCAGACATTTTGCAATTTTTCAAGGAGTTCCATCGTCATGCAAAATTATCAAATGGTATTTCCAGTTCCTTTAACACTCTAATTCCAAAGAAGGACTGCCCCGTTACCTTGCTGGATTATCAACCAATTAGCCTAATTGGGTTAGTGTGTAAAATTCTCACTAAGGTGCTTGCTAATAGAGTGAAGACAGTCTTACCTAGGGTGGTTAGCAGTGTACAATCAGCATTTTTGAAAGGTGGGAATATCTTGGATGGGTTCTGATAGCCAATAAAGTTGTTGACTGGTGGAAAAAGAGCCATAAGTAAGGGGTCATACTAAAACTTGATTTCCAAAAGGCGTACAACTCAGTAAATTGGGGATTTCTACTACATATGTTGCAAAATTTTGGATTCAGCTCTAGGTTCATGGGGTGGATTAAGGAGTGTGTTTCTTCAGCAAGAGTATCAGTATTGGTGAATAGGTCGCCTATGAATGAATTTTTCCCTGAAAAAGGGCTTCGACAAGGCGACCCACTGTCCCCTTTCCTCTTTCTTGTTGCGGCTGAGGCATTGAATATTTTAATGATCAGAGCTAGGAATTTGGGCCTAATCAGAGGTGTGAAGATAGAAACTGGAGAGGAGGTATTATCATATTTACAGTTTGCAGATGATACGGTTATATTTTGTGAAGCTGTTAGAGGTGAGATTCTGACAGTCAAGAGAATTCTTCGGTGTTTTGAGTTAATGTCTGGGCTCAAAATTAATTTCCATAAAAGTCGTGTTTGCGGGGTGGGTGTGGAGGACAGTGTAGTGGAGAGCTTCGCTGGCATTTTAAGATGCAAGAGTCAAAAACTTCCTTTCTCATACTTAGGACTACCTTTGGGGGCAAGTCCTAGAAGACTGTCTACTTGGAAGCCAGTAATTGAAAAGTTCAAACTTAAGTTAGCATCATGGAAAAGAAAGCTTCTTTTCTATGGGGGTAGAATTACCTTGATTAAAGTAGTGTTAAATAGTTTACCAGTATATTATCTCTTCTTATGTAAAATGCCAGAAGGTGTAGCAAAGGTACTGGATGGGGTGCAAGCTACCTTTTGTGGGGAGGTGCTACTCTGAAACAGAAACTGCACATGGTAAAATGGGGAGAAGTTACGAAAAACAAGCTTCTAGGTGGCTTGGGTATCAAGGATATTAGAGAATTCAAGGACTGTTTGCTAGAAAAATGGTGGTGGAGATTTGGCAAGGATGACAAGGCAATGTAGAAGATCATTTTATGCGCTAAGTACGCCTTACCGGGTGGGTCCTGGTTTCCTTTCGCATAAGAGTCATGTAGACTGTCCACTGTGTGGGGAGGAATTTTAGCAGTGGTTAGCCGTAATTCAGATCTGGGGAATTTTTACATAGCCAACTGCATGATAATCCCAGGGAACGTGTCTCTAATTCGATTCTAGGTTAATTTGTGGCTTGGTAGTCACAACTTGTGTTTGGAGTTCCCAAGACTTTATTCCTTGTCTGTTGAGAAGGAGGTTTCTTTGTGTAACATTGTGGAAAGGAAAAGGCAGTCGGATGAATGGGTCTTTAATTTTCGAAGAGTTCTCCGAGCTTGGGATGTGGAGGAACTGGGTCGACTTTTGTTGATTCTTCTAGGGCAGAGGACAAACTATGTTGGAAGCCATCCTCCTCAGGTGAGTTTACGGTTGCTTCTCTTTATAATAGGAATATGGTAGGTGTTTCCTCTGATGTGCCAGATTTATTATGGAATAATTTATCCCCTCCGAAAATGAAATTTTTTGGGTGGTTGGCATGGAAATGTAGGGTCAAGACTGTGGCTTACCTTCAGAGAGTTGGCGTTCTAAGTGGTAGTGTTTGTAATCTGTGTAAATTCTACAACTCAGAAGTGGAGTTTGTCAACCATGTGTTGTTATTATGCTTGATGATTTGGAAGGTGTGGTCAAGTTTGGTGGATTGGTGGGGCTTACTATGGGTTGTTCCTGGGACAATTAGGGGCCTTCTTGACTGGTGAGCGGGTGTCAAGCTTAAAAAGTTCGAGGGAGTAGTGTGGAGGTCTATTCCAGCGGCTGTACTGTGGTCTATTTGGAAATGTAGAAATGAATGTGTGTTCTCAGGTTCACAACAACAGTTGGATTTGCTCTCTGATCGTGTTAAGGTTCGGATTGCTCTTTGGATTAGGTATCATCATCCAAGATGTAAATTCATAGTTCATGACTTGGTGTTTAATTGGCAGCAAATTCGATGTTCAAAGTGACACAAATGGGTTTTCCTTGCAGCAGAGGTGCTGGCTTCTCTGCTTCGGCAGATTGTTCTGATTGGAATCTGTTTGGGTATCTGTTAGGGGTGGGTTTGGGCAGTGAATTGTTACTTTTTTTTTCTTAGCAGTTGTTGGTCTGATTACGGAATGAACTGTTGGGAAGAACAAAGTCAACCTATTTGTTACTGGGTTTGATCTGCTCGGGTAGTGAGCTATGGTCTTGGTTTTGGGATAGGTTTTGGTCTATTTTGTCTATATATTTTTTTGGGTGTGGCTGGTTGTAGACACCCCATTTTTGACTGACCTTAAGACTCAGACGTCACCAATTGAGCGCTCGGTGATGATGCATATTGTGCTCGTCCTGAGGTTTCAGAGTCTCGACTGCGAGCCTTGCCTCCAAACTTCGGGGCTCTTTTGTGCATTGCCTCGGTTTGCGAACTAGGTCTTGTTTTCTCTATTTTCTCTACCCAAAGGGAGGGAGAGGTCTCATAGACCATCTCTTAGTGGCCGTAGGCTACGTTTCGTGGCCGTAGGCCATTTTTCCCGTTTTGAGACCAATTTCCGGTTTTCGAAGCCGTCGGCCGTGTGCCTCGGTTCGGGACCGCTTAACTACCTCCGTTTACTCCGATTTTTGGCACACACCTTGTTTCCTCTCTTTTGAGGGACACTATGGCCCGAAAGACCACCTTCGCGGTCGCACAGCACTTCCGGTACCTAACAGCCGGTTTTCAAGGCCCCAGGCTGCGCGTTTTGGCCCCCGAACCCTCGTTTTGCATCGGTTAGGGTTCATTTTTGGCATGGACCCTATTTTCATTGTTAGGACGGTGGTAGGATGGTGGAAGACCATTAATTCTTTTGAAAATTATTTTCTCTCTCCTCCAGCCGATTTTCTTGACAGAGAGCTGGTTTTTCTCACTTTTGGACCTTAATTTTTGGTCTCCCATACCACCATTGTGTTGTACTCACCTGGGAGGCCACCAATATGGGTAGGCCGACTAGCTTTTCTTCCTGACACTTTTGAACCTTGCTAGAAATCTAGTTTTTCTCACTCCTGCGCCACAATTTCTAGTCTCCCACCATACGGCTGTGTTGTACTCACTTGGGAGGCCACCAATCTGGTATGGCCGACCACCTTTTCAACTTGACCTTTTTGACCCCTGGTCGGCCGACCAGGGGGAGTGGCCAGCCGACCACCGACCACCGACCAAGGGGAGTGGCCGGCCGACCACCTTAACTGGTCGGCCTGTTTCCTACTTTTTGGTCTCTTTGAGTGTAAGCCAGTTGTGCCAGCTGGAAGCCTCAGAAGTGATCCTCCATACACGTGTATGGAGGACCTTTGAGCTCGGTTTGAAGCTTCTTAGAGAAGCTTTGGCCTCTCTTCTCTATAAAGGGAGGCCTCCTCTTCCATTGCTTGGGTTGAACCTTTTGGTTAGAGCATACATACCCTTCCCTCCATATGTCTCTCTTCCAAGCTCCAAAACCCCATTATTCTTGGCCATTTCCACTACACCTCCTAGCACAACACCTCCACCATCCATCCAAGCACCTTGGAACTGATTTGCAGAGGTTGAAGGCTCATTACCTTGGTTCAGAAGTTGCTGAGGGTCGGCTCTACAAGGGTAAGCCTCTATTTCCTCTTTTTTTGCATTATTTTGCTTCATTTCTTAGCCGTACTTGCAAGCATTTTTGGACCTCGACATAAACTGGAAAAAGTTTGTTTTTGAGCTTATAAACATATTTGTTTAAGATATTTTTTCTGTCCGGGGTCATCTACCCCCTTCCATGCTACATTTTCTCATGCTTTGAGCCATGCATTTGAGCATTTGCATTAGCCTTGGTTTGGCCTTTTAGCCGCTGAAATTCAGTGGATTTTCAGTGGTTTAGATGTGTTTTTGAGCCCTAAAATCAGAGAGGGGTGACCCTCTCACCCCTTGTTCTTTTTACTAGCCTTGTTGGCCTTCCAAAGGAGCTCCATTTTGCACGTTGAGAAGTCTTGTTTCAAGCCATTATTTGTGAGTTTCAAGGTCTTCCTTGACTCTGTCCAGAGCCCTTTTGGCCATATTTTGTGTCTTTGATGCATGTGTAGAACAATCCCATTCAAGGCTTTTCAAATGGGCCTTTATTTGCATGTTTCCTAGACCCCTTTCCAGATCTTTTTAGTGGGTTTTAGGACCCTCAGAACCTCTTTCCAGAGGTGGTTTTGCCATTGTGTGTGTCCATCATGCATGTGTAGAACAACCCCCTTATTGGCCTTTCAAAGGAGCCCATCATTCTTGCATGCATTGACTGAGTTTCAGTGGTTATTTGGGCATATTTTAGCATGGCATACTTCTTTTTTGGATGGTTTGGTGAGCCTTCATATGCTCCATATAGTTGTAATGTAACTCATGGTTCACTAGCTTTCTTTGCATGCTTTGTTGACCCTTGATTTTAACACTTTTTGGCCATGCCTTAAACTAATACTGTGCTTATTTTGGACTTTCCTAGCTCTATTTTTGGGTCTCATGGTTGAATAATGTAGGTTTTGCATGCTTGTAGTTCAATACCCGTGGTTAACTTTGAGTTTCGAGGTTCATTCCATGCATATACTGAGGTGTGTTCATGTTTTGGGCTCATTATACATCATATTTTAGAGCTTGTTTGAATGCCATATTGCCATGTTTTGTACTCTTTAAATGTGTTTGAGAGTTGGACTTGTATGCCTTGTTTACCGACCATTGAATGAGCTCCATTTCGCTGCATTCCGAGCCATCATTTTAGGCCATTTCCCCACTGTTTCAGACCTGCCTAGGGTCTGTTTGGGGTTAGTTTTGCCTTTGGCACGTTGCTTTGGGTACCTCTAGTGTAACGCACTTCACTAGTTTCAGTACCCGGGCCCCCTAGCTTGCATTAATGTGCCATATTTCCATGATTCGGGACCATTGAGCATCTCATTTCAGAGTTGGAAATGCATGTTTGTATGTCATCTTTCATCCCTTGCCATGCTTTGGTAGAGTGGCATTTGATGCCTTAGGAACGGTCCCTTGCATCATGCATGTTTGCATGTGTTTGGGTTGTCTCATTTCCATCACATGGCCACTGATTTGAGTGTGGTTGATGTCCACTCATAATGGTTTAAGTCCACCTTGCAATGTGTTGTGCATGTTATGTTGTTCACATTGTGTATGCCATATAGTTTATAGCATTGTGTATGCTAGTAGCATGTTCGCATCTCATCCTTGCATGTTTACATGGTTAGGTCGCATTGTATTAGGATTGCATGCTAGTTGCATTCGTGAATGTCATGCATATTGCATTGTGTTTGGAGTAGGAGTTAGTCCAGACACGGGAAACGAGGGACGTTTCATACTCCAAGTGATGAAATGTGCTTCGATCCCCGAGTCGTGCAATTTGATTCCTCGGCCGTCATGCATCGAGATGCGTGATTAGTGGCACGAGGATCGAGGACCACACTCCCTAGAGCTTGTGCAATGACAGGGTGAGTGGTCGTGCATACATGTGTGAAAATACATTGCCTTCTCTCTCTCTTGCCTTTGTTGCAGAAAAAACCAAAATCCAGGGGCAGAAAGTGGTCGGCCGACCACCTTTTTTGGTTCCCACCACAAAGGGTGGTCGGTAGGTGTCTCCCAAGCCAATCTGGTCGGCAGCCTTCCCAAGGTAGAGTTTCAGCCTCTTGGAGCCTTGTGCAAATTTCTAAAATCAGTTGCAAACAAAGGTGAGACGAGGCATCGCGATTGAATTTCCCGACGAGGCGACTCGAGCATGCATGCATCAATCGTCACCGAAAACAGAGCCGAGGCAGTCACATTCATGTAGTTTACATGCTTACTTAGCTAGTTTTTTAATTAGTTAATGTTGTGTAATAATTAGCTGTAGTTGTTATTTATTCGGACTGTAATATTCATTCGAACCCTCTGAGCGAGGGCAATGTTGTAATAAGTGTGCGTGTGTGTGATGTATGTCTTCCAACCCCACTTCTTTTTCTCCTTTATTTATCAGCTTAAGATGTTTAGATTAGGGCATATTTCAATTAGCATACTTATGCTCGCATGTTTGCATCCATTCATCTGTCTTGCATGCACCGAGCTCGGCGCATCATACTAACTGCATCGTATTTCAATTCCAAGTTGAATACGTGTTAGCTGTAGCATTTCACATGCCATTCTTAGAATAGCCGAGCCTATCTTAGTTGCATTTTTGCATGTGTTGCATTAAGCATTTCTGTATAGTTAAGATCATGCATGGATTTCTAACATAGCTTCTATTTTAGCTTGGAGTACTCAGTAAGTGTTTATGCTTTATCATCCTTGCATGTATGTGAGTGACTGCCATGATAGCATGCTTACCATGAGGCTATTTGCTTATGTGATATAATTGCCTGAATGCCTGTGGGTGAAGGTTGGGTTATCTGAATTGGAATAATGCATTAATTGTGAGTTTTAAGCCCACTAGCTAGTGGCAAAACCATCTTTTCGAAGCCCACCTGAGAGTGGCAAAATCTGCATTTTAAGCCTACTTGCGAGTAACAAACCGCTTTCAAAAACAAACAAGAAATGTTTTGTTCCAATTCAGGCGATGCAGTCTATACTTGTATGCTGTGCACATCACATAGTAAATCTTGGCTAATAGCCGGAATAAGAACGCATAATGTTTTCAAAACTAGATATCATGGTTAGTAGAGGCCGATCTTTGATCGGGCGAGCGGGGGTGCTCATGAAGTGACCTTCCCCAATCGTACCCAAGTTCCCGAGCCGAGGCAACTTTGGTGATGACGGACACGTGGTCTCGGGCAACGAGTCAGGGTTTCCTAAATTTCTCAAAAATAAATTATCTAGGTGGTGACTCTGTATCTGGCAAAGCAGTCCATGTTTGGCACTTCTTTCAAAAAAATCTATTTTTAAAAATGATTTGCCAGATTTGGACTCTTTGATGATTCATCGGTCTTGCATTGCACTGTGCGAGATTAGATACAGGACCGTGACATTTGAGTCTTGAGCTGTAGTGAGCCCAAATGAACCGAACGGGATTTTCCTCTCGGGACGTTCGGGGACGTCTACAGTTTCTGGCGACTCTGCTGGGGATTTAGAGAACTTGACTCAAACTCGTGATATCTGGTTTTGACTACACGTGTGTTTCTTTGCATTGCATTTGCATTGGTGCGCCTAGGACATCGTGTTTGCCGTATGCTATTCCTAAACGGTTTGCCGGAGGCTCGCTTCGAGAAGCATGCCATAAGGCTGACCGGTTGCGGGCTCTGCCACGACGGGAACACAAACCCCGGTTTTACCGGGGCACCCTTTTTGACCATTTGACCTAGTGCATATCGGAATCCATAGCGACTATTCCAAACTAGGACAGGTTACTTACTCGATCATAGATTGTTTGAAACTGTTGTGTGCGTAGTGAAACCCTAGTTCTTGACAAAATACGACAGGGAAACCCAACCCCAATATAGGGGTGTTTTGGCTCTCACTTGCTTGCTATGTGCTTTTAAGAGTGCATCTCTACAGGAATGCATGTATCAGTTTGCAAGTTTGGGCATCCGGCCTATGGGCACCAGTATCGGTATTTTGGGAATCAGTTATCTGCGGGTATCAGATTCAGTTTTGGGACAATAATTTTGGGAACTGTGATTAGTGGTCGAATACAGTTATTCAGTTATGTATTGATTGGGCTGAAATGCTGCCTGTTTTCTCTTTCAGTGTTCGGAGATTCAGTTCAGAGCAACCAGTGTTCTCCTTTGCTAAGGCAAGACAGAAAAAGGCACATCGGTTCATCAGATCCGTCAGTCACCAGTCCGGTCCATCTGATCCGTCGGTCACCAGTCACATCACCTCTGTTTGGTTTAGCAGACTCGTGATGACGCAAAATTCGAAAGAAATTGTGGTCATGGTAGCAGCATTGAGCCAGGGCCAAAAAATCATCTTGTAGGTTGAGACCGATGTTGAAGTACCACACCCACCCAGGACGCCTTCCGCGCACCCGATTTGGGGACCCCAGTTGTTTCAAGCTCATGAGCCCACCACGTTTGAGTTGATGGGAATGATTGGTGACCTCCAGAGGTCTGTGGCTGATCTCGCCTATGGAATGTCAGCCCCGTCACCAACTGCATCGTATGTTGGGAACTTCATGGCACAAGAGCTCCCGCCACTGGGGCGAATTGTAATTGAGCTCAGCCAACCTGAAGCTATCTCAAACTTCGGCAATGACATGTCGACGACAATGGGGTTTCGCATTGAAGCAGCACCCCAAACCGTCCACCAAGCTGAGGCTACTGGAAAGAATAAGATGAAGATGGACGCTGGTCCCGTTGAATAACTGATGTGGGCAGTCGAGGCTTTGAAAGCCGAGGGGTTGAATAAATAGCAGGTATTCGCAGTTGTGGCTAAGATTGTGGATGATGCTTTCCAGACTCCAACCAAGGGCAGTTCAAGCCAGGCGGAAAATCAGAATAAGCCCCGTCATGCCAGAACCGTTCCCTCCAATCCTACACCTACACCCGAAAAGGATCAGAGAGCCAAGGCAGCATCTGTCGATCCTTTTGCTAGTGCGTCCGGCAAAAGTCAGCAAACCCCGAAGTATCTGCCCCGAGGTCGCAAGGTATTCCATGCCCTTTATATGCCTTTGTCTAAGGCACTCCAGATCCTTGCTAAAAAGGGGCATCTTAAACCCCTTGAGCCTCGGCCTCTCCCGAAGAATCTCCCTCTCTCACATGATGCTACCTTGTACTGCGCGTACCACCAGCAAACCGGCCACAGCATCGATAACTGCTTTCGTCTTCGCCATGAAGTGCAAGATTTGATCGACAATGAGGTCATCCTCCCACCTACCTCAGCGAAGTCTGTCACCGCTGAGTTATTAGACTTTGAGGATAGAGGATAATACAAGCATGTGATCAAGGGTTGAACCACCTGCGAGTGGCGTTCGGTTTAGTTCAGATGTGGCGTCCGGCACGCACAATTTTGAGCATTTGCGAATGCTGGTTTTTGTAATTTTTGGCTTGGGTGCTGAGTCAGTTCTATGGTTTTGTTTTGAGTCTGTCTCTTTGTTTTGAGTCAATCTTTTGATTAAAGGTCTGTCTTGTTGTATCGAGTTAGTCCTGTTGTACGGAAGTCGGGTGACTCCGAGGGTGTCACCTCGGACACCATTTTCGATTTTGTGATTATCCTTTTGCTTTCTCTTGAGTCTATCTCTACTGTGGAGCCAGTTACAACTAGGAAATCTGAATGAAACAGCTGTGGCTGTCATGTTTTGTGCTTATTGCTACTTTGAGCCTATTGTGCCAACAAGTCTAGAATGAAATGGCGAAGCATCTCACCTGCTCTTCTGCACCTTTAAATCATTGCATTGACCTAAGTTTTACAAAACTTTTGAACACTGCGGTGAAAACGAAGAGGAAGGAATTCCTCGGGATTTGCAAAATTTGATCAAACTGCGAGAAAGAGAGGCATGCTAAGCCTTTAATGAATGAGATCATGCTTGTTGGTGTGAGTACTAAGAAGGATCCTGGCTTGATCCAGATTGGTCCTACACTATTTTCAGCGCGAGCGATTTGTCGCTTTCTTAAAAAAATTTCAAAAAAATGTTTTGCGCGATCTTGTGAAGACTTGTGTCGAATCGCTCTTGAGATTGTGCAGCCTAGGATCACTCTCAGCCTCGAGACTCGACCCCTTGCTTTCAAACCTCGAGCTCGGATTTAGAAAGTTCAAAGGTCAACCATAATGTGAGGCCTGCGTGGCCAGACTCGAAGCAGCCCTCGAACTAGAGGCAACAAAGTCAGATCAAGAAGGTCATGCGTCGTCAAAAGATGTTTACAGAGCCAGATCAGAAACACCCCTCCAACTAGGGGCAAAAAATGTCAGATGCGCTCGAAGAGTCAAAAAGTGGGATGTTTCTCAAGCTAGCAAAGACTGGCAAGAATGCCAAATCCCAAAAGGGAAGAAAGAAGAAGGTATCGCCAAACGACAACTGAGTTCTAATCCACAACACTAGGGGCAAATTCAGCCCCCCCATTGGATGGACTCCTACATCATCAGCGAACAGCAGCCATTCTCCTGGATTCAGATGACTTCAGGATCTCAAAACCATTTGACATGGATCAGCTATACTTTTACCCTTGAGAGGCTCGCTGGGCCGAAAACCCGGAAGGGTGACCCAGGCAAAAGTTAGAGCAAGAAAAAGGAAAAAAAAAAAAAAGAGAAAAATGCAAACAACGAAAAAAAGAAAAAAAGAAAAAATGAAGAAAAATGAAGAAAATGAAAAGAAAAAATGAAAAAGAAAAAGAAGAAAAGAAATGAAAAGAATTGAAAGAAATGAAAAACAAAGCTCGCAAGGTTGAAAACCCAAAAAGGGCGGCCTTGGCAAAAGTTAGAGTGTAAAAGGAGAGGTTAATACCCGAGTGTACCATAACCCCGAACCACGTAAGGCTTGATTCCCATCTTTGTGATACGTCGGCAACTTCATTATGAACTCCAGTCATAAAACACTTCAAATTCGACTGTGTCCATGTGATGGTTTTGGTCATCTTTGTCCGAGAATTTGGTTGTAATTGTCCCTGGGAGGATTGGTTGCCACGTACTGCAGCGCTATTCAGACTAGGGGCAACTTTCCATCGCCATCTAATGTGCTGCGGTACTATCCAAACAAGGGGCAACTTTCCGTTGCCATGCAGCTCTCTTTGAGCAAGGGGCAATTTTCCATTGTTATGGATCCGAGGTTGCGCATCTCAAAAGTAGGTTCCGTGCTCGTTGAGCAGTGGCCGTTTGCAAAAACAGTTTTGAGAATTTTTACAGAGGTTGACTAATTCTCTCGAAAATTATTTCACTTTTCCAAAACTGGACCATTTCTTGGACCCAAAAAGGAAAATTTTCAGTGCTCATTACCTAACTTGCTTGATTTCAAATCAGAAAATTGAACAAGCATGTTAATCTAACTCTCATGTTGGTCAAAATTGCTTTAGTAGAAAATTGAAACCACAAAAAATGGTCAAAATAATGAACTAGGGGCACAGTTAAGTCAGGTGTTCTGTCCTTTTCCCATTGTCAACATACTTGCCAGAAAGGGTACTTTGCCTGCCAGAAAAGGGCACGACTAAAGCTAACAACAAAAGGCCGAAAAGGTCTCTCAACCTCCAAGCAACGAGGTATCAAGCCAAGTGCGAAGCACGAACTGGAATGGATCAAGATATCCCACGCCCTCATCTGGGCAGATCTAACCTTGTCCAAACTCCTTGGCAGAGCATCGACAGCCAATGTCAGCTGCAGATTCGCTACACGCTTAGTTGCAGCACAACTCCTCTGTGGGAGGAATTCACTAGTTGCGCGTAGAAAAAGAAGAATCTAGTTGAGTGTTAGGGGCAAGAGCCCACAACTTTTTGTTTATACATTAACCACCCTGGGGAGGATGAAAAATGAGAGATTAAAGAATAGAGAGATGTGCACTGAAAGGAAAAGCGATGAAAGGGTTTTGAGAGAAAAATCGAGCTTGAAGGCCGAGTGATGTGAGAATCACAAATGAGAAAGGCTGGGAAACAATACCCCGAAAAACAGGCTCCTTGTGCATGTCTGAGCGTCGTGTCTTTTTGTTTTATCTTGATTCTTGTTTTGAGTCATTTCGAGTGTTACTCGATGTGTTTAGGTTGTTTACCTTTTGTTTTCTATTGATTGTCATGGTGTGCTGTGTTCAGTCGTAGGCTCAATACCCAGTTGAGAACTTATTCTCACTCTAAACTTTTAAAAAATCGTTTTGTGCTCAGAGTGCCGTGCCATTCTTCACATTTGTGCAAAACAAAATTTGTTCTTTCATAAAATCGCAGGGTTCAACCCAAGTCATGCGGGAATAGTAAAACCAAGACCTATCTGAAGCTATGAAAGTCTCGGGCTGCAAAGCAAAAGAAAAGAGGGAAAATGTCGGGCATCTGAGTTTGTTTTAACTTCTGCAAGTTCCGTCATGGCATTCTGTACGTTTAGAATGAGCTGTGTGCTCAAAATTAAAAGAATACTGTGTTATGAGCCATGTGTTCAAGTCGAGCAGTGTTGTGTTATGAGCTGGGTGTTCAAAATGAAGTGAATAAGCTGTGTGTTCAGAAATGAAAATTTATGAGCTGCGTGTTCAGTGTTAAGAGTGAGATGCGTGTTCAATGTATGAACTGTGTGTTCAGAATTGAAAAGTGTGAGCTACGTGTTCAACATATGAGCTGTGTGTTCAGAAATGAAAATTTATGAGCTGCGTGTTCAATATTAAGAGTGAGCTACGTGTTCAACATATGAACTGTGTGTTCAGAATTGAAAAGTGTGAGCTGCGTGTTCAACATATGAGCTGTGGGTTAGGAATTGAAATGTGTGAGTTGCGTGTTCAACATGAAGTATATGGGCTGCGTGTTCAGAAATTCAAAAGTTTGGGCTGCGTGGTCAACTTTCAACAAGTGTGTGCTATGTGTTCACAATCAAAAATGGGCTGCGTGTTCAGAAGTTCAAAAGTTTGGGCTGTGTGTTCGACTTTCAACGAATGTGCGCTGTGTGTTCACATTCGAAAATGGGCTGTGTATTCAGAAATTCAAAAGTTTGGGCTGCGTGTTCAACTTTGAACAAGTGTGTGCTGTGTGTCCACAATCAAAAATGGGCTGCATGTTCAGAAATTCAAGAGTTTGGGCTGCGTGTTCAACTTTCAAAAACTTTGAGCTGCATGTTCAACTTTCAAAAACTGTGGGCTGCGTGTTCACTACAAGAGTGTGGGCTGTGTGTTCACCATCAAGAGTTTGGGCTGCGTATTCAACGTTCAAAAATTGTAGACTGCGTGTTCACTACAAGAGTGTGGGCTGTGTGTTCACCATCAAGAGTTTAGGCTGCGTGTTCAACTTGCAAAAACTGTGGGCTGTGTGTTCACCATCAAGGGTGTGGGTTGTGTGTTCACCATCAAGAGTTTGGGCTGCGTCTTCAACATTCAAAAACTGTGAGCTGCGTGTTCAACTTTCAAAAACTGTAGGCTGTGTGTTCACGACAACAAGTTTGAGCTATGTGTTCAGATTTCAAGAAAGTGTGGGCCGCGTGTTCACCGCAAGAGTTTGAGCTGTGTGTTTGGATTTCAAAAATGTGGGCTTGAGCTGTGTGTTCAAAATGCAAACCAAATGCTGTGTTATGGACTGAGTGTTCAGATTGAGCAGTGTTATAAGCTGTGTGCCCAAAAATGAGCTGTGTGCCCCGAAACGAGCTGTGTGTCCGAAGAACGAACTGTGCGCTTGAAAAATGAGCTGTGCGCCCAAAAAGTGAGCTGTGTGCCTGAGAACGAGCTGTGTGCCCGAAACGAGCTATGTGCCCAAAACGAGCTGTGTACCCGAAAAAGGAGCCGTGTGCCTGAAAAAGGAGCCGTGTGCCCGAAACGAATTGTGTACCCCGAAACGAGCTGTTTGCCTGAAGAACGAGCTGTGTGCCAAAAAAGTGAGCTGTGTGCCTGAAAATGAGCTGTGTGCCCTAGAACGAGCTGTGTGCCCGAAAATGAGTTGTGTGCCCAAAAAATGAGCTGTGCGCCCGAAACGAGCTGTGTGCCCGAAAAACGAGTTGTGTGCCCGAAAAACGAGCCGTGTGCCCGAAAAACGAGTTGTGTGCCCCCAAACGAGCTGCGTGCCTGAGATCTGCCGTGTGCCCGAAAAATGAGTTGTGCGCCCAAAATGAGCCATGTGCCCAAAAATGAGCAGTGTGCCCCCAAATGAGCTGTGTGCCCGAGATCTGCCATGTGCCCGAGATCTGCCGTGTGCCCGAAAAAACGAGCTGTGTGCCCGAAAAATGAGCCGTGTGCGAAAAATGAGCTGCGTGCCCCTAAACGAACTGTGTGCCCAAAAATGAGCTGATTGCCCCAAAATGAGCTGTGTGCGCGAGATCTGCTGTGTGCCCGAAATGAGCTATTTGCCCCCAAACGAGTTGTGTGCTCGAGATCTACTGTATGCTTGAAAAATGAGCTGTGTGTCCCCAAAATGAGCTGTGTGCCTGAAATAAGCTGTGTGCCCGAAATGAGCTGTGTGCTCGAATGAGCTGTGTGCCCAAAAGAGCTGTGTGCCCAGATAAACATAGTGTTGTGTTTCGAGCTGCATGTCGAAAGAACAGAATTTTGTGTTGTGAGCCGCGTGCCAAACAAAGTGTTGTATTGTGAGCTGTGTGCCAAATGAATGGAATGCTATGTCATAAGCTGTGTGCCAGGTCTTGCAAGGTGCATGCATCATTCGTGCTATTTTGCGCATTGCACTGTTTTGTGCAGTTTACATTCGCACTATTTTGCGCATCGCACTGTTTTGTGGAGTTTACATTCGTGCTATTTTACGCATCGCACTGTTTTGTGCAGTTTACATTCGCGCTAACTTTGCGCATCGTACTGTCCTGTGCATTACATTCATTCGCGCTATTTTGCGCACCTCAATCGCACTGTCTTGTGCTTTGCATTTTATCGCGCTATCTTGCGCACCTTACCTGCACTTGTTAGTGCATTGCATTGTTCGCGCTATTTTGCGCACCTTGCTTGCACTTGTTAGTGCATTGCATTTCTCGCGCTTTCTGGCGCACCTCCCTTGCACTTGTTCGTGCATCTTCATTCGCATTGTTTTGTACACCTTTCACTGGTCTAGGAGACCTTAAATCCTGCGTCTTTATTCGCACTGTCTTGTGCACTTTCCAGTCTAGGAGACCTTAAATCCTCTAAAGGTGCAATTCCTTTGGTGTTTGTCGTACCCGAACGACTTCTGGTGGTCTGGTATAGCCACCTGCCTGTGTTTGTGGTGAGTTCCTAGGAGACCAACTGAGACGGTGGAAACTAGAGTTCGAATGGCTCACGCCTAGAATGCAAAGGTTCGGGATTTCCAAGACTAAAGTCTGGTTTAAATACCCAGAGGTATATCCTCGGCTTGAAATCTGTATGGCAGCCCCATAGATTGAAATAACATGTGTATGCACCTCAATTCTGGATACTGAACCAACCTAGTCTGTCACCCTGTTGGAGAATAGGGAAAGCTGCGACCATAGTCAAGGAGAAAAGTAGTACCTGTCGTTCAACCAAGAAGAAGCGAAAGATTCCCACATCTGCATGAGGTAGGACATTGCTGAGGTAGGTCATTGCCAAGTGCCCCTGTAAGGTACCTTTACTTCCTAACTACTGCATCATTTAGCTATTACATTGCATTTTAGCTATTCATTGCATTTGTAGTTTGCATGCATTTACTGCATTATCCATCTATGGCTTGCACCTTTCCATGTTGAGCTTGGTCTGGCATGTGCTCATACTTTCCGCATCAAAGCATGGTTATGAGATTTTGTGTACGCACCTATTCCACTAAAAGGGATTGTGGTTTGAGGGTGACGGCACCATTTCCGTGTTAGGCATGGTTTGTTTGTGTCCATGCCTTTCCTAGGCAAGATACGGTTTGGCCGCGCGCCTTATCCATTGCATTCATTGCATTATAGTGTAGTGTGTTGCATCCAGCATTTAGGATCAAGATCTTTCCTTAGCAGATCATTCCTCACTTATATCATACCACCCAATTACTTGTATCTTGTGTTCCGTCTACACACACATAGTTCTGCATGTGTACGAGCCTATTCCACTGATGGGATTGTGGTTTGAGGGTGCCGGCACCTTTTCTATGGTAGACGGATTTTGCATCTCCATCATCTTTATGATATTTGTGTGGTTTTATATTACTTGTGGTTTGATCATCTCAAATGCATTACATATCATTTGCATTGTTTACTACATTGTTTTTTAATATCACATATCATTTTGCATTTTGCCCCCCGCCTGCGGGCATGCCTGCGGGCGCATCTCTTTTGTCTTACCTGTTTGTCTAAGTCTTCGGCCTTGTCAAAAATGGGTCATCTCTGGGCTTTGACACTCACTCCCGTCACTTATGACTTTTGAGTTCTGTCAAAGAGGGGCAACTGTAGACACCCCATTTTTGACTAACCTTAACACTCAGACGTCACCAATTGAGCGCTCGGTGGCACGAGGATCGAGGACCACACTCCCTAGAGCTTGTGCAATGACAGGGAGAGTGGTTGGGCATACATGTGTGAAAATACATTGCCTTCTCTCTCTCTCTTGCCTTTGTTGCAGAAAAAGCCAGAATCCAGGGGAAGAAAGTGGTCGGCCGACCACCTTTTTTGGTTCCCACCACAAAGGGTGGTCGGCAGGTGTCTCCCAAGCCAATATCTGGTCAGCAGCCTTCCCAGGGTGGAGTTTCAGCCTCTTGGAGCCTTGCGCAAATTTCTAAAATCAGTTGCAAACAAAGGCGAGACGAGGCATCGCGATCGAATTTCCCGACGAGGCGACTCGAGCATGCATGCATCCATCGTCACCCAAAACAGAGCCGAGGCAGTCACATTCATGTAGTTTACATGCTTACTTAGCTAGTTTGTTAATTAGTTAATGTTGTGTAATAATTAACTGTAGCTGTTATTTATTCGGACTGTAATATTCATTCGAACCCTCCGAGCGAGGGCAATGTTATAATAAGTGTGCGTGTGTGTGATGTATGTCTTCCAACCCCACTTCTTTCTCCCTTTTATTTATCAGCATAAGATGTTTAGATTAGGGCATGTTTCAATTAGCATACTTATGCTCGCATGTTTGCATCCATTCATCTGTCTTGCATGCACCGGGCTCGGCGCATCATACTAACTGCATCGTATTTCAATTCCAAGTTGAATACGTGTTAGCTGTAGCATTTCACATGCCATTCTTAGAATAGCCGAGCCTATCTTAGTTGCATTTTTTGCATGTGTTGCATTAGGCATTTCTGTATAGTTAGGATCATGCATGGATTTCTAACATAGCTTCTATTTTGGCTTGGAGTACTTAGTAAGTGTTTATGCCTTAGCATCCTTGCATGTGTGTGAGTGACTGCCATGATAGCATGCTTACCATGAGGCTATTTGCTTATGTGATATAACTGCCTGAATGCATGTGGGTGATGGTTGGGTTATCTGAATTGGAATAATGCATTAACTGTGAGTTTTAAGCCCACTAGCTAGTGGCAAAACCATCTTTTCTAAGCCCACCCGAGGGTGGCAAAATCTGCATTTTAAGCCTAATTGTGAGTAGCAAACCACTTTCAAAAATAAACATGAAATGTTTTGTTCCAATTCAGGCGATCCAGTCTATACTTGTATGCTGTGCGCATCACATAGTAAATCTAGGCTAATAACCGGAATAAGAACGCATAATGTTTTCAAAACTAGATATCATGGTTAGTAGAGGCCGATCTTTGATCGGGCGAGCGGGGGTGCTCATGAAGTGACCTTCCCCAATCGTACCCAAGTTCCCGAGCCGAGGCAACTTTGGTGATGACAGACACGTGTCCTCGGGCAACGAGTCATGGTTTCCTAAATTTCTCGAAAATAAAATATTTAGATAGCGACTCTGTATCTGGCAAAGCAGTCCATGTTTGGCACTTCTTTCAAAAAAATCTGTTTTTAAAAACGATTTGCCAGATTTGGACTCTTTGATGATTCATTGGTCTTGCATTTCACTCTGCGAGATTAGATACAAGACCGTGACATTTGAGTCTTGAGCTGTAGTGAGCCCAGATGAACAGAACGGGATTTCCCTCCCGGGACGTTCGGGGACGTCTACACTGGTGTTTTTTTTTTTTTTTTGTGTTGGTTAGTCGCCAACTTTTGTTGTTATGCTTGCATATGTTTGGGTGATCCTATCAGTGCCAACCTAGTTGGGATTAATTTGTTTTTTCATGTGCTCTCATTGTTCTTCTCCTCTATTGTTGTAATATCTTTGTTCTTCAATGAAATTTCTTTCTTTTGTTGATAAAAAATAAAAAAAAAAACATGTGTGACACTGTCAACAACAAATGTGTAAAATGGACTATAATAAAACTTTTTTAAACTAATGAGGAAAATACAATAAAAATTACTATTAAAGAAAAAACTTAGCCATTATAGCATACAAACTCTTTCACAACAACAGTCTCTTTATATTATGCATCCAAACTCTTTCACCTTCCAGTGTACACAATAATAGAGCTTTTGTAATGTCAAAATATTTACTGAGCTTTTTTGGACAATAATAACAATGTTCAAGCTTTACTTCATTTGTACAAAGTTTTCAAGTATGTTTACAATTGAATTGAATGTTTCTAAACATATTCCAGGTCATCTATGCCACTTCACTTCTATTTCTTTCATCAAAAGATTCCAAGCAAACAAAGCTACCCCACCTATAGGATCCACCTGAATAATCAAAGTGAAATCTTGACTTGTAACGATCAATCCATGTAAAAAAATTAACATGAAATAGGAAAAAACCAGAAAACAAAGATGTAGCATACAATTTGTTCTAGATTACTGTATATTTCAGAGATGAACAAATTATTTTGTTTCATCTATAATTTGAATCTTGTTCCATAGTGAAAACCAAGAAATACTTCATTTATAAAATCTCAGAATTTAGGAATAGAATATCGTAGTTCTATGAAGAAATGTTGATACCAACCCAGTAAAGATGGTGCAAAGGTTGGGAAAGTCAGTTAGTAGCTAGTGAGGATTAGGATTAATTCCCACTCTTGAGTCCAGAATGTGGATGAATTATGATCTTTTGTTTCCTTCCCTTTAATTTTAATGGGGGTGCCATTGGTTTGACCATATTCACAAATTTTTATAGAACCAAATTATGTAGTTAAAACACTTATAAACAAAGATGTATAGTCTGAGACAACAGAATAAGCTTCAGGCTGTATAGAACCAATAGTCAATGACATCCTTACATTGTGTTTGGATCATAAATTTAGGGAGGAATTTGGAAAGAGAATTGGAAATAGAAAAAAAAAAAAAGAAGCTTATATTTCATTCATATATCTCTCATCTTTTTTCCTTCCCCTTTTCCAAATCCATACCTAAATCCCTAATCCAAACACAGCGTAAGTGTGGACTAACACATAAAAAGTAACATAACTCAGAAATCACATTTCAAACATTAGTGAATAAGCTTGCACCAGCTACAACTCTATATTACTTCATTTGGCAAGAGCGAAATGCAAGAAATTTAGCAAACAAGAAAAGAACAGAGACTAAATTGCTTGAGGAAAATTGTTGTAAATATTAATTGTAGAGTAGTTACCTGGAGTTGTATTGTGGACAATCAGTTTAACAGAGTTATGCAAAACTAAAATTTTTCTAGCAGCTTGTTCATAGGATTTGATTTTTTTATTTGCTGTAAGAATACTTGTGTATACCATAGTTGAACTCTTGTAACTTTTGTTGTGCTAGTATATACATTAACTTACCATAAAATTAGCAAGAAGTCCAAAATCAGAGTGGCACATGGTTTCCTGACTATGTAGAAAGGTGTTCAAAACACAGTTTCAAGGTCCTTCTAGTGAAAATATCACACGTTTGATTGTAAGTTGGTGCTCACTTTTACATCTTTTGAGGAATGAACTTTTCACTTTTTTCTGCCTTTCTCCGCTCAACTTGGGACCATTCCATTGAATTTACCACATCAGAGTGTTTAGAAAAGCATGGATGATGAAAATAATAGATCAATCCTTCACAACACCATAAACACTTCTCTTTTACTAAAGGTTGTTTTTGGGAATTTCAATTTGGATTTGTGTTATGGTTTTTAAATCTAAAGGATTTACATAATCAACATATTTGAAATTTTATATTTTAAAATGCATTACTTGATACTAAAAATTAGTCAAGAATTTATGGATGGATTTATGTGTCTAAATAGGAAGATATACATATTTGTAATTGTGATAATGGTTTGGGTTTCTGGAGTTTAGTTCCACATGAAATAATGGATAAACAAAATCTACACTGCAAAGTAAAAAAAAAAAAAAAAAAAGATTCAATAACTATCAATTATATAGTAAAAAAGGTTAAGATGACCCCCAAGTTCAAACAAATATATCCCCTTCTAGCTAATGAAACATATCTTTGTATATTTATATAACCAAACTAAACCAAACCAAGTCAAGCCTTAAATCCCGTCAAATGAGGTTGGCTGCATGAATCTTTCTTTTACACTCAACTTTATCCTATGCTATTTCGATAGTCAAATTAAGGAGATTAATATCTCTAATTAATATACTAGTTCACGTCAATCTAGATCTACCCCTTCCCCTAACACTACCATCTACCGTCACTATATCACATCTCTTCACTACTGTGGCAGCCGAATAATTGGCAATGCCGAGAAGAGCATACTCTGCAGAACAGACACTATTCGGTGTTACCCGGCGCGCTCAGGAGGCCAAATACAATAGATAGGCCGGATAAGCATAAATCCATGGAGCCAAATATGAGAGAGGACAATAAGTAACAAGTAGGCCCTGGCCCCGAGGCCCAGTAAACGAGTATAAATACAGGAACTACAAATAAAGAGAAGTGGAAGAAAAAGAGAAAGGTAAGAATCTCCTTGTTTAACTTAGAATACAAGTAACCTAGAGCTTGAGACTGACTTGTCCGTCGGAGTGCTAATTCCAGCACCCACGTCGGAATGTTTATTTCCTTTCAAGTGACTATCTGAGGAACCCAAGCGTCTCCCAGGATCCGAAGGGTATTTCCAAACCACTTTCCCACAATTGGCGCCGTTTGTGGGAATACTCGAATACATCCATGGAAGGCATAACCAAAGATCCTCCAGTAGCCACTGACGAGATTACACTGAGGGATGACCTTACTCCAGCAAATATACTTGGAAAGGAAACCATCGCTACAAGACGCACTTTGAACTTCGACTCACCAACGACTTCAGCGTAAGAGACAATGCAAGCAATTATGGAACAAGCAAACCAGAATGAATAGAGGCTGGAGAATATGATCGTTGAAAATGAACGTCTCCGTCAAGATTTGGCCCTGGAAGTAGCGAAATCCAGAGAAGTCGCGCGCCAAGATCCCGAACGACCTCTAAGGGCGGGTGAACAACGACCTCGAGCTCGACCAAGGGACACCGATAGTGACTCCAACTCATTATCCACGGAGCCCGACAAGAAGGGATGATCCGAAACCTCCAGCTCCTCCGAAAAAAGTCTATGAACAAGGAATAAACGCAGGAGAAACAGTTCGGATGAAGAAGATCAGCACGATCCCTTTGTCCGACAGATTGCAAGGGCAATTCTGCCCAAGAAGTTCAAAGCTCCGTCATTTACCCTCTACGATGGAAAATCAGACCCCACCGATCACATCCATCACTACAAGCAAGCCATGACATTGCATGCAGACAACGATGCCCTCATGTGCCGAATATTCCCCAGTAGCTTGGGACCTCTGGCAGTCAGGTGGTATTACAAACTGGAGCCGGCTTCGGTCAAAAGCTTCCATCAATTACAGAAGTCCTTCAGGGCCAAATTCATCACCAACGAGGTCCAGCCGAAACAAGCAGACTCTCTCTGGGCGATGCAAATTCAACCTAAAGAAACACTGAAAGCGTATTCGGCGCGTTATTGGGAATGCTTTAATCTTGTTGACGACGCTTGCAACGACTCCATGGCCATCACCGCCTTCAAAATGGGATTGCAGCCAGATAGTGCCCTCCACAGTTCCTTGACCAGAAGACCCCACAAACGGTCTGGGGGTTGATAAAGAAAGTTGAAAAATATTGCAAGGTAGAGGACGATGCCTTGCGAGTTAAAGCCGGACGCTTATCTAGTAAAATGGCATCCCCTGAAATTGCTCAGCCAATAAGTTTCGTACCGCCTCAAAGCCCAGAACCATGGCAGCGGGGTAAACGAGAAAAAAGGCGGGATTCTCGCTGATCAAACGATCAGTGCCCTCACTGAATGGATGAACAACTGCAAGTTGACAGTAGGCGCACGAGACGTACTGACAAAAAATATACGGAACTGACAGAGCTGATCATTGCGGTAATGTCCGAAATCCAACATCTCCTGTTCTTCAAATAGCCGTCGAAGATGGTAGGCCCTCCTGACACACGAAGGTGGGATAAGCGCTGCAAGTATCACAAAGATCATGGCCACAAAACTGAAAGTTGCTGCGCATTAAAGGATCACCTGGAGGAACTGATGCAAGATGGTCGGCTGCAACAGTACGTAAGAAAAGGCTACCCAACCAAGGCACTAGCCTTAAGACAAGATTCACCTCCACTTGGCGTGATCCATATGATATACAGCCTGCTAGCACCTCTAACCGTGCACACAAATCAATCGCATCCAGCCCCCCCGAGAGCAACATACTCCAACCAAACGGCCCAAAAAAGCTCCGAGTATTGCCTTCAACGATTCTGATCTTGATGGCATGACAATCTCCCACATTGATCCGTTGATCATCAGATTACGCGTAAACCAGTTTACCATCGAACGCATTCTCGTAGATCCAGGGAGTACGTCGGAGGTTATTTATTATGAGACCCTCATCAAACTCGGCTTCAACAAGTCAGATCTGTCTCCGGCGCGTTATCCGATATTCAGCTTCAACACGAATCTAGAGTACCCATTGGGGAAGATCACACTACCCGTTCAAGTGGGCTCCAGAACAGTCAAGGTTGAATTGTTGGTCGTAAAGCTTCCTTCGCCGTATAATGTTATCATGGGGCGAACCTGGTTGCATATCATGCAGGCCATGCCAAGCACCTATCATCAGCTTATGCGCTTCCTGACAACCCGTGGCGTTGAAGAGATCCGTGGCTGCCAGCAGTCAGCACGAACAGTTTAATGAAAGTTCTATCACTGACCCGACTTGTGGGCTTTGATACTTGTATTTAGCTGACTTTTACAATGAAAAGTCTCATCTTTTTCCATCGCGTAATTCACTTCCCATTAGTGTCAATAAGTCTCCGGATTCGGAGCCCCCTTCGGTGCAGAACACGTTGGGACCGATTAAGTCTCCGGATTTGGAGCGCCCTTTGTGGATATCATGATTAGCTCAAATAAGCCTCCAGATTCGGAGCGCCCTTCAGTGCATGATACCTTAGGGCTGATTAAGTCTCCAGATTCGGAGCGCCCTTCGTGGATATCATGATTGGCTCAAATAAGCCTACGGATTCGGAGCGCCCTTTGGTGCCCCCTTAGGGCCGATTAAGTCTCCGGATTCGGAGCCCCCTTCGGTGCACAACACGTTGGGACTGATTAAGTCTCCGGATTCGGAGCGCCCTTCGTGGATATCACGATTGGCTCAAATAAGTCTCCGAATTCGGAGCCCCCTTCAGTGCACAACACGTTGGGGCCGATTAAGTCTCCGGATTCGGAGCGCCTTTCGTCAAATAAGCCTCCAGATTCGGAGCCCCCTTTAGTGTAGAACACGTTGGGGCCGATTAAGTCTCCGGATTCGGAGTGCCCTTCGTGGATATCACGATTGGCTCAAATAAGCCTCCGGATTTGGAGCGCCTTTCGGTGCATGACACCTTAGGGCCGATTAAGTGTCCGGATTCGGAGCCCCCTTCGCTGCACAACACGTTGGGGCCGATTAAGTCTCCAGATTCGGAGTGCCCTTCGTGGATATCACGATTGGCTCAAATAAGCCTTCGGATTCGAAGCACCCTCAGGTGCATGACACCTTAGGGCCGATTAAGTCTCCGGATTCGGAGCCCCCTTCGGTGCACAACACGTTGGGACCGATTAAGTCTCCGAATTCGGAGCCCCTGCTGCAAATCATATCCCCATTCGGCTCTTAAAACTCGCACGCACAGGCTGATTCATTACGTCGGTCGGCCAAGTACCTAAACTGAGCCGAATCAGACTATAATTGAACGCAATGTCATTCGTCAACTTAGCGAATTGGGCACATCTTATGGACCCCTTATTACACACAAAAATTATTACACAAACTACTAGTCCGCATGAACGAAACAAAATATGCCAATATGCGAAATGAGGTGCCTAATTGAATATATAAAAATGCCCAGAATAAGGCGCAAACGTTCGAAATGAAATATTTTTATTTGATTAAAACAGTAGTTACATAAACGCAATCCACATTTGAACATTACAATATCCATTTTCAACCTCAAAAGCGAAAAAGGGGAAAAAGATGTGTTGGTAAAGCGGCAGCGCCAAATCAACGCCCGTCGCCCAGAAGTCCTCCACGGCTTGCAATGCCTTGAGCCAACTGTACCCAAGCCCATGACTTGCACATTGCCAAACTTCCCCTGATACCATTGAAAATGTCAAGGCAAAGATCCAGGACAAGGAAGGATAACTCAACGGTCGTTGTCTCTCCTTTCGGGGTGATCTGCTTCGACGACTTGAAGACTCATGCCATCTTTTGGACGCCCTACCTCCCATACGGGTGGGTTCTCTGCTGCGATCCATTGCAACACCAAGCTCGGCCGAAGTTCGAGCTTCTCTAACCAACACCCCCACTTATCTCACCCCACATAACAAGTGATGAGGAATCAAGCGTGTTTATCTGCGCGAGGTGCCCACTCCTTTTATTTTCAATACTGATAGCGATCTCGAGGCCCCAATCCCGAGGCGATTTCATTAACGCTAAAATCCATGAGACGAACGTCGCTCGACATTCACCACTGCCTAGTTATCCAAACGGCTTTTTGAAGCACATGCACTGGCTGGGCAAGGACAGAATTATCAATCCAACTGGCCAAACATTCAGCCCTCGAGCCGGGACAAATTTGCCGCAGCCACTCCACTCACTGGTTTTCGGCTTCCTCAAGCCACAATGATCTAGTTATCTAGACGATGATCACAGATAAATGGCCTAGTTACAAATGGTCCAATTACAATGGCCTCATTCAAGACTAAACAGCTATCACGTATGGGCCGACCTTACCTATAAACCGGCGTATCACTGGACATTCAACAGATACTCGAGCCGATCAATGCTTTTACATTCATTCAAACATTTATGCAATAAAACTAAACACGTATATGCCGAATACGAACTGCAACGAAATATTTATAAATAGAACATTTTTATTCAATCAAACAATAAATTACATAGTTTTGAACGTGATCTGCGTTTCAACCTTACAATGAGTATGCTTATACAGCGTCACCCTCATCCTCACTCTTCTCGACTTCAAAAGCAGAAAACAGTAAATGTTTACTCTGGTAGAGTGGCGATGCCGAATCAATGCCCGACGCTCGAAGAACTTCCGCGGCCTGAGATGCCTTGATCCAACCGTGCCTAAATCCACGATTTTCATATCGAAAAACCTCTTCGACAAGCTTCTCCTTGGTCTTTTCGTTTCCAACTTTTCGACCTTCATGAAAACCTTTTTCATAGGCCCTCCCCTTCGCAGATTCCGTTGCGAACATACTCGCCGTCTCACGATCGGCGAGCGCGGTGCTGATGAGCCGCTGGTAACCCTTTCTTCCACGATTGGGTTTCCCTGCCCGGCGGGTTGTGCCTGAGCCGCCCTGGCCGTCCTTAACTCATGCTCAGCAGCCTCCGCGTGAGCTTCCAAACTTCGAATACGTTCCTCCCTCCTCTCCATTTCTTCCTCCTCTCCATTTCTCGGCGGGCAGCGCGCAGCCGCATGCCAATTTCATAGGCAGTGTAAAGCCCCTTCACCGCCCCGTGAATGCCTTCACGAAATACTTCATAGTCCTGTCGACCTACCATTGACTGCTGAACCTCAAGAGGAAAAATTTGTCAAGCAAACTCGACCGCTACGTTTGGGTCTTGAACGATTGAGTCTGCCTCTGTCATGGGTTTATTCCCCACAAATACAGCAAAGCTTAATGGGCACGGATTCGCGTCAGTTCCCCTTTCGACTCGGGGTTGCGGAGATCTACCCTGCGACTACTTGTCCCGCCTGGGCGACCTGCTTCGACGTCGAGGAGACTGACGCCTCTCTCAATCCCTAGAACTCCTACTTTCTATATGCGAAGGTTCACCACCTCGATTCATATCTCCGCCCAGCTCAGCTAGCGTCCTCGGTTCCCCTCTACTGTTAAAGAAGAGTCTGTTCGACATTCACATGATGAATCTTCCTCCAAGAGCTAGAGTCAGTTGTTAACTAAGCTCATAAAAGTTATACCTTTGTTCCTTTATCCTTTACGGAGGCAGCACCCTCGAGGCAATCTCATTAATTGTGAAAACCTCAATCATGTCCATGAGCCAACTACGGCGGGGGCAGATTTATTAATTTAATCGGCTTAAGGGCAAATTCATCGAAATATTCGGCTTATGCGCCCCAGCCGGCCCATGGATCGATTCTTCAGAACTCTTAAGTTTGTCTCTTTCGGTGCCCGAATGATCATGAACCGCCTGGGGTAGGGGCAAAATCCATGCACCCATCTGGCATATCATGTCCATTAGCCAACTACGGCAGGGGCAGATTCATCAATATATTCGGCATATGCGCCCCATCCGGCCCATGAATCGATTCTTTAAAACTCTTAAGTTCGTCTTTTCCGGCGCCTGAATGATCATGAACCGCCTGGGGCAAGGGCAGATTCATCAAACTATTCGGCATATGAACCCATGAGCCAACTACGGCAGGGGCAGATTTATTAATCTAATCGGCTTAAAGGCAGATTCATCGAAATATTCAGCTTATGCACCCCAACCGGCCCATGGATCGATTCTTCAAAACTCTTAAGTTCGTCTCTTCCGGCGCCCGAATGATCATGAACCGCCTGGGGCAGGGGCAAAATCCATGCGCCCATCCGGTGTATCATGTCCATGAGCCAACTACGGCAGGGGCAGATTCATCAATATATTCGGCTTATGCGCCCCAGCCGGCCCATGAATCGATTCTTCAGAACTCTTAAGTTCGTCTCTTCCGGCGCCCGAATGATCATGAACCGTCTGGGGCAAGGGCGGATTCATCAAACTATTCAGCATATGAATCCATGAGCCAACTACGACAGGGGAAAATTTATTAATCTAATCGCCTTAAGGGCAGATTCATCACAATATTCGGCTTATGCACACCAGCCAGCCCATGGATTGATTCTTCAGAACTCTTAAGTTCGTCTCTTCCGGCGCCCGAATAATCATGAACCGCCAGGGGCAAGGGTGGATTCATCAAACTATTCGGCATATGAATGATAAGTAAATATTGCCAAGATATTCAATCTTAGAAAGCTCAACAGAATAATCATGTTATCTAAAGTAGTGAAAGGCAAAAACTCTTCACCAGCACAACATCACAAACTGTGCATAAATAGTAGTGAAATGACAAGGTAATTTTCATTAATAAATTGAGCGCAGATAATAACCAATTTATACATGAAAACTACTCGAAACCAACAAAAGTCCTTAAAACAAAAACATACATCAAAAGTGAAAGCATTTCATAAAATTCGAATGCCTCCCAGATCAATCCTCGGGGTCAGCCTTAAGTGGCTCAACGTCCACCTGCTCATATGGAATTGGCAAGGCCAATATAACCCCAATGGCATCAAGGGCCTTGAGCCACCCATGTTTGAATCCTCGATTCTCAAACTTGCGGACTTCATCTACGTATTCCTCGAAGGCGGCGCCTTTTCCTACTTCAAACGCGGTAGAAGCCTCAGATTCAGCTTTTTCCTTGGCCGCCTTCAACTCTACTAACTCAGTCTCCACCTTGTTAAGCGCCTCATTGGCTAGCCTAAGCAATTCTTCGCTCGCGTTCGCCCTATCTTCGGCATCAGAACAGAGTCGATCGGCAGACCGAGCCCTTTCTAATTCGACTTCGACTCATGCAGTCTCCATTGCGGCTGTCATAACCTCAAACTCGGACCTGCTTTTTTGACCGTCCATTTCTGACTGCAAACGATCAATCCTCTCAAGGGCATCATGTAGGCGGCGGCCCAAGTCAGTGATCCTGCCGACCATCTGCAAAACGAGTTGGGATCGTCAGATACCATAGGCAAGCAAAATCAAAACAACTTAAGGTCACCTACCAAAAGGGCCAACTGCGCAGATAGGGCTACGGCCACTAGATCCGGCATGGCATGAAAGGATGCCATATCAGCCGGTAGGGAGACTGAAGCCGCCAAGCTCAACGCTACCGCTGGGTCGATAATGATGGATACGTCAGTGGAAATCGGCGTGTCTCTGATCTTTGGCTGAACAATGAAAGGAACAACCACGTCTGAATTTTCTAAGCGAGGCCTTTTGTCAGCAGGACTATCCTCTGAACCGACCTCTCCCTCGGCGCTACGTTTCTTGCCCCGCTCTTCCGGAATCAACCGTTCTTCATTGACCGGTTGTTCAACCTCTTTCGTCGTTTCGACCATAACAATCTGAACCAGCTCATCAATAACGGATTTGAAAGACTCAATCAAGACGGGTTCAGAACGGGCGGCCTCGGCCTTTTTCCTGGCAGCCATTCGCTCGGCATTTTTCTTTCGAGCCATCTGCGTGAGGTTTTCCCCAGCCATATTTTCAAAAAAATCACCGAGTAGGTCTCCCAAACTTGCAAAAATATCTCCAGAAGAAAACTCCGCCCGACCCGAAGTGGACGGTGAGGCAGGCTGATTATGTTCGGCTACCTCAAACGCCGAGTTTAGGTCCTTGTCGACCTCTTCGGCCTCCTCAGCGAACTCTCTGGCTGGTTTGGCGACTACCTCTACCACCGGCACCACGTCTTGCCCCAAATCGGAAGCTTCGAGACCAACTTGCCTAAGGCTCTTGAAGCTAGGGAAGATAAAACCCGCAAGGTGTTGATCGCCGGTTGGAATTGGAATGTTGTCCGCAGCCGAAAAAGTAGTATAAGTAGGCTCGTATCGAAGAAGTATATGGGTCGCTCTCCCTTGCTTCTGTACGTTTGGACGGCCGAAGTACCCGAGTGCAGTTACAATCTGCGCAAGGACTGCGTCATCAGTAGAAGTCAAAATCTTCTTCAATTTACTGACTGCAAAGACAAAGGGTTAGACTTGGGGAGAGAAGGCCGAGTAAAAGAAAAGTTCAATAAAAACAAAGAGATACACGGCCACCTGGTTCACCCTTCCATCTGGGAAAAGGGTCTAGGCAATCCTCGCCTTCGCCAAATTCCCAGTTCCCTCGGACATTGACCATCACGTCATCCACTCGCTTGCCAAAGCTGGCAAGCATGGATACTAAATGATGGTCAGTATCCTTGGCCCTAAGAAAGTACCGCCCAAGCCGACCGGAAGATTTGGCTAAAGCATAGCAGTGCCGAATAGCCGGAATGCCATGATCGATCCCGAGGCGCTGGTTCAACTCTACGATCCCCATTATGATTCTAAAAAAATTCACATTGGGCTGAGAAGAAATCAGACCCCAATGGCGGAGGACGGCCCTAAGGAATGGATGTAGGGGAAAACGGACTCCGCCCTCCGCAATGGATAGGAGAGGCAAGATGATTGTGTTGTGATCCTCTCTCTCCATATCCAGAGTATTGTTCGTCACTAGAGATAGATGAACATCATCAGGAATAGAAAAATGTCATCAGAATCCCAAGATACGACCTTCAGAAAGAAGGTCTTTCAGGTGCTTAGCTATTTTAGCAAAGATCCGAGGGTATACCAAATCTAAAATAAGCACGAAAAATAGGATCGCAAAGAAAGAAAGAAAACTGACGACAGATGAAGAAGACGAGGATAGACGGACGAAAGTTGCAGAGAAAAGCGTCAGAAGAACGATACTGTCTGGGAATCCAGGAGGCCCAAGTATTCGAGAAAAGCATACATTCGAAAGGACTGAAGTTTCAAATCGAATTAAATGCAAAAGGTGCACGAATGAGGCGGGAAAGCATAATGATGACCAAAAAGACGTGCGCACTTTGACACATTGGGATAGGCAGAGCCGCCTAATTTATGTCTTGGCTGTTCAGAATCAAAACCAAACACGCCAGTTAACTACTGTCAATGGTGAGTTTGGGGGGCAATTGTGGGAGCCGAATAATTGGCAATGCCGGGAAGAGCGTACTCTGCAGAACAGACACTATTCGGCGTTACCCGATGCGCTCAGGAGGCCGGATAAGCGTAAATCCATGGAGCCGAATATGAGAGAGGCCAATAAGTAATGAGCAAGCCCTGGCCCCAAGGCCCAGTAAACGAGTACAAATACAGGAACTACAGATAAAGAGAAGTGGAAGAAAAAGAGAAGGGTAAGAATCTCCTTGTTTAACTTAGAATACAAGTAACCTAGAGCTTGATACTGACTTATCCGTTGGAGTGCTAATTCCAGCACCCACGTCGGAGTGTTTAGTTCCTTTCAGGTGACTATCTGAGGAACCCAAGCGTCTCCCAGGATCCGAAGGGTATTTCCAAACCACTTCCCCACAACTACTACCTCTATTGGTCTCTATTGTATATGACCAAACCATCTCAATCTATTCTCTCTCTATTTATCTTCTGTCAGTACTACTCCTACCCATTCTCGAATATACTCATTCCTAACTCTGTCTTTTCTAGTCTTGCCACACATCCACCTTAGCACCCTCATCTCAACAACACTCATCTTCTCTACATGTTGTTTCTCAGATGCCCAACATTCTATCCCATACAACATCGCTAGTCTAATAGCCGCTCTACAGAACTTCCCTTTTAGTCTAATGGGTACTCGTTTATCAGCCAATACTCCAGACACACTCCTCCACTTAAGCCACCCCCCTTTAGTTCTATGGACCACATCCGCTCCAATCTCCCAGTCGTTGTGATAATCGATCCTAAAAAATGAAAATGTTCACTCTTAGGTAGTTCTTGGTTCTCAACCTTCAATTCTCCTCTACTTCCATTGTGACTGTTATTAAAATTACACTCCATATACTTTGTCTTAGCGCTACTTATTCTAAATCCTTTAGATTCAAATGCTTTTCTCCAAATCTCTAACTTAGTGTTAACTCCTTCTCTAGTCTCATCCACTAACACGGCATCATCTGCAAAAAAACATACACCATGGCACATCATCCTGAATATCGCGTGTCAACTCATCCATAACTAAAGCAAAAAGATAAGGACTTAAGGCAGATTATTGGTGTAACCTTACAGAAATTGGAAATTCACTCGTCTCTCCAGCAGGTGATCTAATAGTGGTCACAACCTTCATACATATCCCTAATCACATCAATGTAACCTTTTGTCACCCCTTTCCTTTCTAACACCCACCGAATTATATCTCGAGACACTATACCATGTGTTTTCTCAAGATCGATAAAAACTATATGAATGGCTCTATAATAACCTGACTCTTTCATCTGCTTTGATTCCCTAATTATATGTGTGATTATATGTGTGCTTATGTGTTTGATGTGAAATTACATGTTTAAATGTGTGAATTTCATATTTCTGAATGTGTATCTGTCAATTATAAGAACATCTGTTGAAATTACAACATTTGGACTAAAAATTGAAAGCCTTAGAGGCGCGATAAACTGAAATTGATTTTACAATTATGATTAGCATGATTTTTAGAACATAATATGAAGTTTTGTAAAAATTTGATTTGTAATGAATTAATTAGGTTTTTTGGGCTAAAACTCCTAGAATTAATACTTTGAAACTGAAATTAACAACTTTAATGAGTTCAGAAACCGAAATTGAGTACATGAATATACTAATCGGAATTTTTAGAGTCATTTGGGAAGTTTAATTGAAAATTTATTTAGTCTAATTCGTTAAGGCTTGTTTGGCAAGCATTTTAACTATACACATATATATGTGATATAAGTCCCTTTTGAGCCCATCTCCTCTCATTTTGGTGAGTGAAAAAATCTGAAGAGAGAGAGAGAGAGAGAGAGAGAGAAAAAAAAAAGAAGAGAATTCAAGTTCTGCTTGGAGATTGGAAGAGTAATTTAAAGATTGGCTCAAGGTAAGTGTTAATCAATCCAAATACTTACAGTATTTCTTCAATTTCTTGGAATCAAGTCTTAAAATGAAGTTTCATACATGTATATGAGTTAGGGTTTTGGGTTATGGTATTAACTTAACCAATTTCATGAAATTGAAGATGTAATCTTTGGATTTGGCTAATTAAAGGGTTGATTCTTGTGTTTTAAGTTGTCTTGAGTTAGATTGTGGGCCATTGCCTTTTTATCTTTAATTTTGGCATGTTTTGAACTCAAGCATATATGTACGTATATATGTTGTATCTATGTATCATGAAAAGATGAAGAAGATGAAGGAATATGAAAATTAGAGTTGTACATGCCAAATTAAAGTAAGTTATGATCCACTTGAGTTTAGATGAGTTTAGGTTTCATGTTTATTATGATCATATGACATGTTGTTAAAGTGAAATTGCTTGAATGGAGTCTTGAGAATGCCTTTGAAAAGCTTGAAATTGATGAATTTTTGGATTGCTCAAACAGGCCCAGGACTGCACGTGCGGGGCACACGGCCGCACATGCGGAAAATAGGGGAAACAACTTTGGCATTCTGAAATAAAGGCACGCGCGGGGCCACACATGCGGCACACCTCTCCACACGTGTGGTGAGGGACTTCCGCACATGCGGGAATTAAGGAAAAAATTTGTCCATTTTTGTTGCTCTTTTTGACCTTGTAATATGTTAATGTGTACATTTGATCCTTCTGAAATGCTTACAATTGAATAAGAATTAAACGAATCGGACAAATGACTAAAGAGAAAAGGTCAAGGAAAAGTGAATTACTTACTAGTTGTGTGCCATGTGTAGGTCACGTACCGGAAGGGACCGTTGCACGACCACATCACAGTGAGTAATAATAGTGTAACGATATGTTTAATTGTGTATTTTTGTTTATGAATTATGTACTGTGATCGTGTTTGGTATATTCAAGATAAATTGTGCTAAATTGGGATATGATTTATGTATTATGATTGTGAATGGCATACGTTATATAAAATATACCTTGGTGAAAACGATTGAGCAATGGCACAAGTATGAACAATGGCATATGACATGGACCTGAGGTCGTTCTGTTTTCGTTATATATGATGGCCTTAAAGCCGAGGGAGGTGGAGACATGTCGATGTTCCATCTACCCTACCATGATATGAATTGTTATGATTAATGGCTCTAAGGCCAAGGGAGATGGAGACATGCCAATGTTCTATCACCTTGTAAAGTCCAAAACAACTGTTGATATGTTAGGCCTAAGGCCATTATGTAATATGTTGGGCCTAAGGCCGTTATGTATTATGTTGGGCCTGAGACAGTTGTGCATCATGTTGGGCCTAAGACCGTTCCGTCTCACGTTGGACCCTAGGCCTTTCCATCTTATGTGGGCCTGAGGCCATTTTGGAATATGATTATGAGGACATGTCTACATTAAATAAATGTTCTCCAAGACATATGCCCATTCACCTGAACCTCCTTAGATTATTATTATTCACTGTACCTTGCTCACTCCATTTTTATATATATTTATGTAGGTAATCAGCTTGGAAGATAGCCCTAGGTCAGCTTCAAGAAAATTTTGATGGACCAGTTTTCTTAAGCCTCCAAATGGAGCCTTTTGCCTTTTAAGATTGTCTCCACATTTGTAAAGTCTTTTGAAGCCTGTTGCTTGGGCTTGTGAATATGTAATTTTTGGGTTGTTAACGTACATGATTTGTACTTATATATATGAACCATGTATATAAATCATCTGAATATGATGCTTAATGATCCTGGTATATAAGCACTGCTCAATGGACATTCTGCTATTTATTTGCTACCGCTTTAGTCCCCGTTATTGATTAGCATTTATTTTGTATAACTTTTGCTTTTGAGGCCTCATCATAGGTCGGTCATGGCCAAACTTTTAGGGGCAGGTTTGGCTCGTGACAGTTGGTATCAGAGCACGAGACACTCCTTCACACACGGGTCCATTTGAGCTATAGGGTGTCCTAGAAAAGACTTAGGGACATTGCGTTGGCATGTGTGCGTGTGTGAACTGTTATGAATATGACTATGTGAACTGTTGTGAAGACATCTGAAAAATGAAATGAAGTGAACGCATGTGAATTGAAGGAATATATCTGAACTGAACTGAAATATGGAAAAAAAATTATAAAGAATTACTGGCCTATAGTTATGAAATGTGCCGTTGAGAATGAACAATGGAAGGACAAAATGATATGGATTGTGTGGATATGTTTGAAATGAAATGAGAATGGATGTGCACTCATGTTATGCTAATTTTGATATTGAAAATGAACTATGTGGAATACATGTAGAAGTATGATTGTTGTTTCAGCATGTATCCGAAGGTTATGTAGGTACAGGTATGATTCTGATCTGATCAATTATATGAACATGAAATATGAATCGTCGTGTGAAAGTGTACAGGAAAATGTTGTTTTGTTATAATGCCAGCATATGAACATGTGAATCATAAATTTTTGTTTATGTGCATTTCGATTCTGTAAATAAGTGTACATGTCAAATATGAATATGGTTAAGTGTACAAGTATCTAGTACGTATTCAGTATGACAAGTACGCAGTCATGTGTTATGCATATAATTATTTGTGTCTTGACGATACATAAAATGTATGCCTATGTGTCTCCATGTTTATTTCGGTAATTGGTATGGCATAATATGAGTGTGGCTAGATCATGGAGGAAACAAGGGCAAATGAGTTAGAAGACTCTTCCACAGGCTGACTTGATAGGCTGGAAGGTATAGTACAAGAAATGGCAAAAATCCTAAGACAACGACATCCGTTGCCGCTACGACAAGAATCTTTGCCACTATCAGCGCAGGAGCCCCAAGTGAATCTGAATCGATCTTCTGAATGGGAAAGCAGGAGGCATGGCTTTTTCCTAAGAAAAAGATCATTTAAAAAAACAAAATACGGGATCATTGCGCACCTCAAACCCTACAAGGAATACAGCATCAACATGTAACAAATGTGGTAAGAAACACCTAGGAGTTTGTTACCGAATTTCTGGAGCTTGTTATAGATGTGGTGAAATTGATCATATGGTAAGGAACTGTCCTCGGATTGCTAATCAGGATAGAGTAACTACACTCGTCACAAAAAGCATTCAGAATACTACGATTGTTATCCCAGGTGTTTATATTGTTTATAAACGAATACCTGTATATTGATTGATTTTGGACTAATGCATGTGTACATCCTTGCTTGGGATGGTTCGGCGCTCCGTTCATATTTGCTACATGGGTATTTAGATTGGTTATCCACAAGATCACTATCTTGGTTATAAAAATTGATTTGGGGAAAATCCATATAACCTTTGGCATGACCTACATTGTTAATACGTTGACTGAATCATGAATCTATGTCTTACACTTTGATGTTATTGATGTGAAATGGTGTTAGAATTGATGAAATAACCGATGTATTGCATACTCTTGAACCTCTACTGATTGGCAACTTATCTATACTATGGAAATGTTTGACCAGACTTTGTGGATTAGCCCTCACACTGTATTTGGCAATTTACTATAATGCCTATTAATATGATTATGATATGACCTGGACATGAACTTGGGAACGGTGAGAGTTATTCCTAAGGAATGAACGGTGGGAGTTTTACCTAGCATAAATGAAATCATTGACGTAAATTATGTCCAAATTGATTATGTGGCAATGAGTATGGAAATTGAACATTCCTTGCTTCGATAAAACTTCAGCGACTTAATAAAAATATAAACTTGAACTGTGTACGGTGGAATACTTAATACGTAAAAATTTTGGAAATGGGATGGCGAATGAACTTTTGTTGATTGAGCATTGCTAGAGGACTAATAATAGAATGCATGGCCCATGAAAGAATGAGCATTGGTTTTTGAAATATTCTTTGGAACTACGAATGAACCTCTAAATCTTGAGAAATTATTCTGCTGAATAGATGGGAGCGGAATTGTTTCGTTTTCATATGGTTCATTTTGCTATTTTTGGCTCAATGGTTGACTATGGAAAACTGTGACAACATGAGTGTGTTTACTATCAGCTGTTACGTAGACAAATTGGACTTTCCTTGTAGAGTACCCCTGAGATTTATTACCTGAATGAAAATTATTAATAGATCGCCCTTACTATGGAAAGGTTGGAATTTGTAATTTTGCTACTTTATTGGGTTAGTTCTTTACCCTATATCTAGACATTTTGATAAGAGCTGTTATTGATGACACTTTGAATTATGTTGGTAATAACTGGACATTGGAACATACTATGAACGGCTGTGATAAGAAGTTATGCATATTGATTCCTCTTGGAATCTGGCAAGGGACTAATGATCTTGATTGCAATTTTGCATCGATTGTTCTTACAGAATAAAAAAAAAATGATATACACACTAGTTTATGAGATTTGATCAACTGTTATGAACTGTGGGAAATTGTTTACTATCCTACTACACTGATCTGGTCTAGCACTATGCAATATGACGTTGAAACAATAAAATAACTAATATGACTTTGCAAACCAAGGAATTGAATTATATATTTTTAATACTTTGTGAACGCGTGAGCACGTGATGAACTTTAGGAATTTGAGAACTTACCGACTTTTGCCATCATAGTGCATGTGTGTCTTAAAGGATGAATTACTTCAACTATAGGAATCAGTCACTTGTGTGCCATCTGTGGGAATGTACCGACTCACTCATTCTGAATTGCATGTGAATGAATTAACTGGACTATGTTATAGAAATGTTATGTACGTCTGGAACTAGGACCTTGGCAAAACATGGTAATGGGTCAATTATGGTTACAATAAAGGAAAACTGAAATCACAAAAAGGGGCAAAAATTGAACTATGAGCTAACAAGAGGGAGTGCTTTTAAGGGATGATATATATATATATATATATATGTGTGTGTGTGTGTGTGTGTGTGTGTGATGCCAAAGCCGGTATAACCTGGATCTGATTTTTGACTTTCTCTCTGGATGGATAGACTTTGGCTTGGAATGGCAATTATTATATTTGGTTCTATTGCCTAAATTACTAAACTCATGACTGTATGACTATGCGACTAGTTTGGAATGCTCAAATGGGAATGGTATCGCGTACGTAATAGTGGAATTGTTGATTGTGAGTGATGGGGCTGAATTTTGTTGAAATTGATTTGGTAGAACTTTTATCTGACTGGCTGTAATCGAGTGATCGGATTAAACGTGCTAAAGGGCTAGACTTAGAACATGAATCCATCTGAGTACTTGACCCAATGTAAAAATAGACTATCTTTTGACTCGTGACCTTTGTGACATCTGTGCTAAACGAATAAACTGAGAAGAAATTATGAAGTTGCTAGAACCCCTGCAATGACTTAAATTGTCTAAGTCAAGTGATTGGTTGGGTTCAAAAATGAATGCTTCTGTGAAAACGTATTAAAAATTTTGATAATATGAACAATCTTTGAAGTTTTACTTTAAATTGATTGAGACCACATATATTAGGATAGAAACTGACCATTTCAACAATATTAGCTTTTGCGAGTTATACTGTGGACTATATGAATTCTTTGTACCATATGATTAATTGTGTTGCTAGTACTAATCTTACTGCTCTCATCATGAAGAAAATATGAAGGTATTTGATTAAAGACCGGTTACCTTCATATGAATGTCCTTGAATTTGGTGTTCTAGAACTTGTTGGTAGTAAATGATTGTGATTCTAAACCCATACTATACTATAGTAGAGTATTCGAATTTGTACACTATATGATTGACAATTACGATATCGCTTTCACTAATATGAGTGTAGACACCCTATTTTTTACCGTCCTCAAGACTTGGACGTCATCGTTTGTGCACTCGATGATTCTGGTTGTTTGTGTTCGTTTTGAGCGCTCGAAGTCCTCGGTGGAACGCCTTGTCTTTGAGCCTCTAAATCTTACCTGTTTTGTGTATGTTTTTGGACCAAGAGCTTGTTGCCTCTAGTCTGGAAGAGTGGGTGACCAGTCGACCAGCCCTAGAATCTGTTGGCCATGGCTTGTGCTTGTCGGCTACCAGTGGTGGCTGACGGCCGTTGGTCTGCTTTTCTAGATATTTGTTGCCAGTTGTGCCAACTGTTGCTCACTAAGCTGCATTTTCATATACGTATATGGTGAGGTGTTCACAAGCTCAAGACTTGTTTTTCTATAAATAGGGGGGTGCCTCCCCCATTTTGGAGGGTGAGAAGATTTTGGACAAAAAATATCTCTCTCTCTCTAGCTTTCTCTCTCTCACTTGATATTTTGTACTTGATTGCCTAGTTCCTCCACACTTTTGCACACCAACCCTTAATCAAACTTAACCACCATTAAGATGAGGTCCCTTGGAGTCTTGTTTGAGCTTTGGAACGAGGTTTGAGCTTGGATTTATGCCTAAATTGTGTTTTGCTTCAAAGGTAGAGCACTTACCTTATTTTAGCTTATTATGCATACTTGTTTTCCTATCCTTTTCAACTGTTTTAAGGCTATTTTTGAAGTGTGAAAAACTCTATTTTTTTCACCTAAGAATGGTGGTTTGAACCTTTTTGAGTTAGGGGGTTGTCCACCATTTTGGCTTCTTAGCTTGTTAAGCTTTTTGTGCTATTTTTCCTCACTTTCAAATCAACTTTTTTGGGCCTTTTAACCACTAAATCTTAGAGGTTTTTCAGTGGTAAAAATCAACTTCTGAAGTCCAAAATTGGAGGGGTTAACCTCCCCTCCTTGTGTCTTGTTTGCATGTCTAGCTAGCTTTACATGTTGGCATGTTTTTGCTTTTGTCTTGACCTGTTTTAGCTCTGTGGGAGCCGAATAAGTAGAACAGTCGGAAGATACGTACCCCAGAAATTAGATACTATTCAGCTTCATGTTGCGTGACTAAGACGCCGAATACGTTAGGGAAGCCGAATAGACGGAGGTCAGTGGCTCCAAATGAATAAAAGGGAAATAGGATAAAAGTAGGCTCAGGCCTCGAGGCCCAAAAAGCAAGTATAAATACAAGAACCACAGATTTAGAAAGCTATGTAAGAATCACTTCACAAAACTTAGTAGACAAGCTATTCTGAGTGTCTGAACTAACTTGTCCGTCGGAGTGTTAATTCCAGCACCCCCGACCGGAGTGTTTGTGTCTTTTCAGGTGACTAGCTGAGGATCACTAGCGTCTCCCAGGATCTGAAGAGTATTTCCAAAATCACTTCTCCACAGCTGGCGCCGTCTGTGGGAATACTCAAATACATCCATGGCAGGCGTGACTGAAGATCCTCCGATAGCCACTGACGAGATAGCACAGAGAGGTGACCTCATTCCAGTGAACTCGCTTGGACCAAAAACCATCGTAGCAAGACTTGCCTCAGACCTCTGCTCATCTCCAAACCTAACGCAAAAGACAATACAAGCGACCATGGCACAAGCTAGGCAAACCAAACAGAGGTTGGACAACATCATCGCTGAGAACGAACGCCTTCATCGCGATCTAGCCTCGAAAATAGCAAAATCCAAACAAACGGTGCGCGAGGCTTCTGAGCGACCCCCGAAGGCAGATGATCGACGATCTCGGACCCGACAGCAAGAAACTGACGGCCGCCATGCTTCAACAGATCATCTTGAGGAGTTGGCAAAGGACAAATGTCTTCACTAATGCGTCCAGAGGAGTGTGGTCGAAATACCTACCCGTCCGAAGGATGCATTTCTGCTTGACACCGTCCACATGATATACAACCTGCCAGCAGCCCCGGCCGTACATGCGATCCAATCACATCCAGGCCCCCAACAGCAACTCACGCCAGCAAAACGGCACCGAGAAACGCCAAGTATCACATTTGACGATTCTGATTTGATCGGTGTAACACTCCCTCACATCGATCCGTTGGTTATTGAGCTGCGCGTAAACCGGTTCACCGTCGAACGCGTTCTTATCGACCAGGGCAGTACCTCGGAGGTTATGTATTATAAAACCTTCACCAAACTTGGATTCAGCGAGTCAGACCTGACTCCGTCTCATTATCCACTATTCGGCTTCAATGCCACTCCAGAGTACCCATTGGAAAAGATCAGCTTACCCGTTCGAGCAGGTTCCAGAACGGTGGACGTGGAATTATTGGTCATCAGGCTGCCATCGTCGTACAATCTCATCATAGGGCGATCGTGGTTGCATACCTTGCAGGCCGTCCCAAGCACCTATCATCAACTGTTATGTTTCCCAATAGAACACGGCATTGAGCAAATTCGCGTATCCCAGAAATCGACACAAGCATGTTATCTCCTTGCCGCCAGAACGCCAAAGGAACTGCAAGTAAACTCCATCGAGGTGCCGAATCGGGAGATCCTGGACGATGTTGGGCGGTATCCAAATGAGAAGGCCACGGAAGATTTAGACCGAGTTGACATTGATAGCAGCCTAGAAAAGTTCTTCATGATCGATGCCTCTCTGAATCAGGCCGACGAGCAGCAGCTGATCTCTTTCTTGCTCAACAACCTTGACGTCTTTGCGTGGACTTCGTACGAAATGCCGGGAATAGACCTGTCAGTTTCAAAGCACCATCTGAATGTCGATCCGAAATGTAAGCCGATCATGCAGAAAGGTCGACGGTCAGCCGCGGAGCACACTGCCGTCGTTGTTGAGGAGGTAGACAGACTGCTTGACGCCGGGGCAATTAGAGAAGTCACTTACCCTACGTGGCTCTCCAATATAGTGGTGGTGAAGAAGAAAAATGGGACATGGCGAGTGTGCGTCGACTTCACGGATCTGAACAAAGCTTGCCCCAAAGACTGTTTTCCTCTACCTAGAATCGACCAGCCCGTTGATGCGACGGCACGTCATCAACACATGAGCTTCCTCGATGCTCACAAAGGCTACCATCAAATCGCCATGCATCCAGATGACCAGGACAAAACTGCCTTCCTTACCCCAAGAGGAACCTATTGCTACAAAGTTATGCCCTTTGGGCTGAAGAATGCAGGGGTAACCTACCAAAGATTAGTCACCGCCATGTTCAAAGAGCAACTCGACCACACTATGGAAGTATACATCGACGATATGGTGGTCAAATCCAAAGAAGAACAGAGTCATATAGCTGATCTAGAAAAGACATTCAGCATCTTACGCACATACAGAATGAAACTGAACGATTCCAAGTGTGCGTTCGGAATTGGCTCTGGCAAATTCCTGGGTTACATCGTCAATCACCGAGGAATCGAAGCCAACCCGAGGCAAGTCATAGCAATCCTGGAACTCGGCTCCTCCTGTTTAGTAAAAGAAGTCCAAAAGTTGATGGGGATTGCCGCTGCACTCAACAGGTTCATCAGTCGATCTACAGATCGCTGCTGACAATTCTTTCAGACACTACGACAGGGTAAGGCTTTTGAATGGTCCGCCGAATGCGAATCAGCCTTCAACGGACTCAAGACCTCCCTCCGCTCAGTACCTCTCTTGACAACACCCGTCGCTGGTGACCCGCTCATCCTATATCTGGCAGTTTTTGATAGGGCCGTCAGCGCCGTACTGTTAAAAAAGGAGGAGGGGGAGCAACGGCCAATGTATAATGTGAGCAAGGCAATGGTTGACGCCAAAACATGCTACCTTCCGCTAGAAAAACTCATCTTAGCCCTAGTCATGGCAGCAAGAAAACTGATGCATTACTTCCAGGGACATAGCATTGGGGTGCTAACAGATTATCCCTTCCGATCAGTTCTATGGAGTGCAGAAGCATCAGGACGTGTTTCAAAATGGGCTCTTGAACTCGGCCAATACGACATTCAGTTTTTACCTAAAACTGCAATCAAGGGGCAAGTGTTGGCCGACTTTGTTGCCGAATTCACCGGCGAGCTTGCCAGCCTCAAACCTGATGAAGTTCGACCAAAGACTGAAGTTCTACCAAAGCCGAACTGGAGAATTTATGTCGGGGATATTTGGCAATTATACTGTGATGGATCATCTAACCAAAGGGGCAGTGGTGCCGGAGTTGTAATCATGTCTCCAGACGGCGCAGTAATTGAGCAGGTCAAGCTTGGCTTCGAAGCATCAAATAACGAAGCCGAATACGAAGCCCTTCTAGCCGATCTGCGGAATGCGTACCTTCTCGGCGCTCGGCGTCTGCTTGTGTTTTGTGATTCAAAATTGGTAATCAATCAGCTAAAGGGGGAGTACGCGGCAAGAAACGACTGTATGGCAGCCTATATGAAAACGGCCAATTCCTTGTTGGCAAAATTTGACCATCACGAACTGAACCAAATAACACACGACCAGAACACACACGCGGATGCCTTAGCGTGCCTAGCCTCCGCCATCAATTCTGAGATCAAACGGCTCATCGAAGTAGGTTTCGTCCCGGAGCTGAGTATTGGCCCTTCGGAGGAAATCCATGTCAATGTTATAGAATCCACACCAAGCTGGATGGACCCCATTGCTGCATTCCTCTCTTCTGAACAACTCCCAGAGGACAAAAAAGAAACACACAAGCTGCGAAATAAAGCCCTGCGATACTAGCTGGATCTGCAAGAAGGGCTTTACAAAAAGTCCCTCTCTAGTCCATATTTGGAATGCGTGCACCCCGACAAAGTGGAGGAGCTTCTGACAGAGATACATGAGGGCAGTTGTGGTGCCCATTCTGGCGGACGCTCCCTGGCCCATTGAGCTATAACGCAGGGATACTATTGGCTGACAATGAGAGCTGATGCAGATAGTTATGTAAAAAAATACGAACAGTGCCAAAAGTTCTCCCCATTAACCCATCTACCTGCTGAAGAGTTAAACTCTATCACTAGCCCCTGGCCGTTTGCTCAGTGGGGACTTGATATTGTAGGACCGTTGCCCAGGGCCCCAGGGAACAAGCGATTCTTAATCGTCGCGACAGACTACTTCACAAAATGGGTCAAAGTGGAGGCTTTAACACATATACGAGATGCCGACATTAAACGCTTTGTATGGAGAAATATCATAACACGATTCAGCCATTACGAGAGCTCTCATCTCAGACAATGGCACCCAGTTCAATTGTGGCATATATCGAGAGTTATGTAGCAAATATGGCATTCGGCCTTACTTCTCGACACCGGCCTACGCCCAAAGCAATGGTCAAGCCGAAGCCACTAACAAATCCATCTTGGACGGCATCAAAAAGAGACTGGAAAAGGCTAAAGGCAAATGGGTCGAAGAATTGCCGAGTGTATTGTGGGCTCATCGTACTACGCCAAGGAGATCCACTGGAGAAGCGCCGTTTGCTCTATGCTTTGGAACCCAGGCAATCTTACCCTTGGAAATCGGCCTCCCAACTCTGAAATTGCAAGTTTTTGATATGGACCAAAACGACATGATGCTTGCCCTGGATCTGATTCTGATCGAAGAGTGAAAAGACCGCACCTTGGCATCCATGGCACGGTATCAACAGCAGCTCGCCAAATTGTATAATCAGCGAGTTTAGTTGTGCCGATACACGCCAGGGGAGCTTGTCCTGAAGAAGGTACTTCCAGCCGACTGGAGACCGGCCAATGGAAAATTGGGTCCAAACTGGGACGACCCCTATCAAATAGAATCCATCACAGGAACAGGGGCATATCGACTCTCAGACATGTCCGGAAGAAGCCTGCCACGGCCTTGGAATTCAACACATTTACGTAAATTCTACCATTGACCCGACTTGTGGGCTTGATACTTGTACATATTCCACCGTTGCAATACAAAGCTTCTCATTTTCTCAAGCTCGCCCCCAAGCCTTTAAGGGCCGATTAAGCCTTCTAAGGCCAAAATAAGCCTCCCAATTCGGAGCACCCTTCGTGGATATCACGATTGGCCAAAATAAAGCCTCCGGATTCGGAGCCCCCTTTGGTGCAGGTCGCCTCAGGGTCGATTAAGTCTTCAGATTCGGAGCCCCTTTTGGTGCATGTCACCTCAGGGCCGATTAAGTCTTCGGATTCGGAGCCCCTTTTGGTGCATGTCAGCTTAGGGCCGATTAAGTCTCTGAATTTGGAGCGCCCTTCGTGGATATCACGATTGGCCAAAATAAAGTCTCCGGATTCGGAGCCCCCTTTGGTGCATATCACCTCAGAGCCGATTAAGTCTCCGGATTCGGAGCCCCCTTTGGTGCACGATACCTTAGGGCCGATTAAGACTCCGAATTCGGAGCGCCCTTCGTGGATATCACGTTTGGCCAAAATAAAGTCTCCGGATTCGGAGCCCCCTTTGGTGCATGTCACCTCAGGGCCGATTAAGTCTCCGGATTCGGAGCCCCCTTTGGTGCACAACACCTTAGGGCTGATTAAGACTCCGAATTCGGAGCGCCCTTCATGGATATCACGATTGGCCAAAATAAAGCCTCCGAATTCGGAGCCCCCTTTGGTGCATGTCACCTTAGGGCCGATTAAGTCTTCGAATTCGAAGCCCCCTTTGGTGCATGTCACCATAGGGCCGATTAAGCCTCCAGATTCGGAGCGCCCTTCGTAGATATCACGATTGGCCACACTCAGTCTCCGGATTCGGAGCCCCTTTTGGTGCACGACACCTTAGTGCCGATTAAGACTCTAAATTCGGAGCGCCCTTTGTGGATATCACGATTGGCCAAAATAAAACCTCCGAAATCAGAGCCCCCTTTGGTGCATTTCACCTTAGGGCCGATTAAGTCTCCGGATTCGGAGCGCCCTTCGTGGATATCACGATTGGCCAAAATAAAGCCTCCGGATTCGGAGCCCCTTTTGGTGCACGACACCTTAGGGCCGATTAAGGCTCTGAATCCGGATTGGCCTTTTTGAGAGATGCATTCAGACCACTTCATTGGCTGAATAAATATTCACAGAATTGTTCTTAATTCAAGCCGGTCAATGCATGTTTAAACATTTACACCACACAACACAAAACTTTCCAGTAAGTTGAAATAATACGATTAATTAAACACATGACATTTCAAGACCAAATACATTCTTTGAAAATAAAAGAAATTCTGTGGATATTCGGCGCGAAGTCCATTCATTCGGCACCCTCATCGTCGCTCTTCTCAATGTCGAAATCGGAATAAGGAAAGTAGTGGCGATGATACAGAGGCGAGGCCGAATCAATGCCTACGGCTTCGAGAGCTTCCTCGGTTTGAAGCGCCTTGATCCAGCCATGCTTGAATCCACGATTTTCACATTGACAGACCTCCTCGGCAAGGTCCTGTTTGGTCTTCTCTATCCCGACCTTCAGACCGCCCTGAAACCCCTTTTCATAACCCGAGGTCCGTTTGGTCACTCCCTCCGCAACAACCATTTTAGATTGACCGGCCGCTGCCGACGCGCTCGTTTGAACATTCTTCAGCTCCCGAAGCTCACGCTTAGCCTTTTCCACACGAATCTCCAGACTACGATTTCTTTCGTCCTTTTTCTCACTCTCACGATGCGCTTCCCGCACACGCATGTCGACTTCGTAAGCAGTATATAGTCCTTTTACAGCCCCATGTATGCCGTCTCAAAATACTTCGAAATCTCGACGTCCGACCATCGATTGTTGGACTTCCAGTGGGAACATCTGTCGAGCGAACTCGACTGCCACATCTGGGTCTTTAATGATAGAATCCGTCTCCGTCATTAGTTTATTCCTCACAAAAACCGCAAAACTCAACGGTCGTGGCATCGCATCACGCTCAATTTTCGGTCGCGGGCACGGAGAATTTCCCCGTTGTTCCCTGTCCTTTCGGGGTGATCTGCTTCGATGACTAAGGGGCTGTTGTGTTTCCTGATCCTTGGACGTTCTTCTTCCCATGCGCGTAGGCTCGCTACTACGACTCATTGCGGCGTCTGATTCAGTCAACCTTCGTCCCTCCCAAGTTGCCTGAATGGAAATAAGTAGGGCCTCTGGCGTGCACCCGCCCCATTTATCCTTCAAATGTTTGCAGCTCTCCCAAGGCAACGTCAGTATTCCCAAACGTCAACAGTCGGATGACAATTGTCCAGCCCACAAGCTAGGCCAGCTCGCGCCTTGGCTAAGGCAAGAACAGATTTGCCTTACTAATCTGGTCGGCCATGTTTTCAAGCGCAAGCGCCGATCCATGTGTGCCTCAGCCAGCCCATGAGTTATGCCCATTCGGCTTCCCAAGCTTGCGCCCTGTCTAAGGCAAGGGCAGATTTACTAATCTGGTCGGCCATGTTTTCAAGCGCAAGCGCCGATCCATCTGTGCCTCAGCCAGCCCACGAGTTACGCCCACTTGGCTTCCGAAGCTCGCGTACTGGCTAAGGCAAGGGCAGATTTACTAATCTGGTCAGCCATGTTTTCAAGTGCTAGCGCCGATCCATGTGTGCCTCAACCAGCCCACAAGTTATGCCCATTCGGCTTCCCAAGCTCGCACCCTGGCTAAGGCAAGGGCAGATTTACTAATCTGGTCGGCCATGTTTTCAAGCGCAAGCGCCGATCCATCTGTGCCTCAGCCAGCCCACGAGTTATGCCCACTCAGCTTCCCAAGCTCACGTACTGGCTAAGGCAAGGGCAGATTTACTAATCTGGTCGGCCATGTTTTCAGGCACAAGCGCCGATCCATCTGTGCCTCAACCAGCCCACGAGTTACGCCCACTCGGCTTCCTAAGCTCGCGCCCTGGCTAAGGCAAGGGCAGATTTACTAATCTGGTCGGCCATGTTTTCAAACGCAAGCACTGATCTATGTGTGCCTCAGACAACCCACGAGTTACGCCCACTCGGCTTCCCAAGCTCGTGCCCTGGCTAAGGTAAGGGCAGATTTACTAATCTGATCAGCCAAATACCTAAGCTAAGCAGCCGATCTAACAATAACCGAAAGCAATATCATTCATCAACATTTTCCTTAGCCGGTTGAGCACAACTCATAAAATTTTATATACTCAAGTTACCAAAAAAAAAGCTACAAGCCCGCATAAAAATGCCAACCAAAAAACTATGACTGTAGCAACAGATGACAAATACTAAATTAAAAATTGTAAAAATACATTCAACATCCTAAAAACTATGTCAGTTGGCTGGATCAGCCATCAGAATTAGACTCCAATGGCTCAACATCCACTTGCTCATATGGTATTGGCATAATCAATGAAACGTTAGCAACAGCAAGGGCTTTGTACCAGCCATGTTTGAATCCCCGATTTTCAAACTTGGGGACTTGGTCCACGTACTTGGCGAATCCAGCATTTTTCCCGGCCTCGAATACTTTGGAAGACTCTGAGTCGGCTGTTTCCTTCGCCGCCTTCATTTCAGCCAACTCAGCCTCCAGTTTGGAGATCGCCTTCTGGGCCAATTTGAACGCATCTTCGCTCGAGTCCGCCTTCTTCTCGGCATCCAATCTCAATTGATCCACGCAATGAGCCCTCTCCATCTCGGCGTCGGCCCTTGATGCTTCCTTGTTCGCCCTCAAAAGCTTCGATCTCGGCCCTTCTCCTCTGGCCTTCAACTTCCTCGCGTAAATGACCAATCTGTTTGACAGCGTCACCATGGCGACGGCCAATATCGTCTATCCATCCAACGATCTGCAAAACAAGAATTCAAAACCACAACTTCAACAGTATTTGGATTAAATGATGCTAAGTTCGAATATGTACCAAAAGTGCCGATTGGGCGGCTAGTGCTATCGCATTCAGATTCGTTTCCACCCGGAAAGCCTCATTGTCAGACGGCAACGACGCGGACGTAGCCAAGCTGAATGCGACTTCTGGATCTTTAAGCGCTGAAGCGTCAGAAGAAACCGGCATGTTTTTTATCATCGGGTGGTACTTCAGACGGAAGGGCCTCCGCTCTTCGCCGCGCAGCCAACGTTTCCGAATTCGCCTTCTTGGCAAGTTTTGTCAGGCTTAACCCGGTCATGTCTTCAGGGTCTACAGCAAGAATATTCTCTAAGCCGTGAAAAATGTGGTCAAGTGAAAGATCCCATCGGCCAGAAGTGGATGGGGGATCGGTCGAATTCAATACCGCGTCAGACTCGATTTCGGACTGATCTGATTCGGTAACATTAGCTACATCCGGCTCCGAATCGGACCCTCCAAAACTAACCTGCCTCAAGCTTTTGAAGTCGGACAAAATAAGAGCGATGAGAGAATCTTCACCCTCTGGAACCGGGATATTTTCCGCCGCCGAGAAGGTCGTATATGTCGGCTCGTAACGAAGCAGAATGTGGGCCGCCCTGCCTTGTTTCTGAAGACTTCAACGGCCGAAATATTTGAGCACGACTTCGATATCCAAAAGAACGGCGCGGTCAGTTGAAGACAGAACTTTCTTCAAATTGCTCCCTATACAAGCCGAGCCGTAACATTTCAAAGAAGAGGCTTTACAACAAAAACGAACAAATAATAAAAGCGAGAAGGCAATCAGCCACCTGGCTCACCCCTCCGTCTAGGAATAGGGTCAACATGATCCTCCCATTTGCCAAATTCCCAGTTATCCTGGAAAACGACCATAATATCATCAACTCGTTTTCCAGAACTGGAAAGCATAGTAATTAGCTGATGGTCGACATCCTTGGCCCTAAGGAAGAAACGCCCACGCCGACCAGAAGACTTAGCCAAGGCATAACAATGCCGGATGGCTAGAATGCCAAGGTTAATTCTTAGGCGACGGTTGAGCGCTATAACCCCCATTATGATTCTAAAGAAATTCACATTAGGTTGGGAAGGGATTAAACCCCAATGGCGAAGCACAGCCCTAAGAAACGGGTGAAGGGGGAAACGGACTCCACCCTCTGCAATTGACAAAAGAGGAAAGACAATCGTGGTTTTGTCCTCGCTCTCCATATCAAGAGTGCCGTCTGCCACAAGCGACAGACGGACATCATCAGGAATGGAGAAATGGCGTTTAAAGCCAGCAATTCGATCTGATGAGAGGAGGTCTTTTAAATGTTTCGCCATACCCTACAGTTTATGAGAATATGCCAAGGAAGGAATAAACCAGAAAGAGACTTCGAAGCAAGGGAGGAGAGAACTTACAAAAAACGAAGAGGATATTGGAGAAGAGAGTTTCAGGGACGATTCAAAAGGCAATCCAGCGATGAGCGTCATAAAATACATACTTGAAAGGACGTCAAAATTTTTAATCGCAATAAATAGACATGTATGAGGGGGTGGGAGGTCGACACGACAATCGAAAGGGGTACGCTTAGATATCCGCATGAGGATGAGGCCAACTGCCGAATCTTGGCTTCGACTTTTCGAAATTCAAAACCAACCACTCCAGCCAACTATCGTCGGTGAAGTGTTTGGGGGGCAATTGTGGGAGCCAAATAAGTAGAACAGTCGGAAGATGCGTACCCCAGAAATTAGATACTGTTCGGCTTCATGTTGCGTGATTAGGACACCGAATACATTAGGAAAGCCGAATAGACGGAGGTTAGTGGCTCCAAATGAGTAAAAGGGGAATGGGATAAAAGTAGGCTCAGGCCCCGAGGCCCAAAAAGTAAGTATAAATACAAGAACCACAGATTTAGAAAGGTATGTAAGAATCACTTCACAAAACTTAGTAGACAAGATATTCTGAGTGTCTGAACTAATTTGTCTGTCGGAGTGCTAATTCCGGCACCCCCGACCAGAGTGTTTGTCTTTTCAGGTGACTAGCTGAGGATCACTAGCGTCTCCCAGGATTTGAAGAGTATTTCCAAAACCACTTCTCCACAAGCTCTGTTTTGGGCTGGTTAAGTCATTTGAGCCTTGTATGGCGTGGTTGTAGTGCAATTTCCTTCAGTAGCTTGATGTTTTAGTGCTTTATTCATCATTGTTTTGAGTTGATAGCATGTTTTAGTGTTGTTTTACACTTAATTTCAGCACTTTAATCTTTGCAATCTCCCTCAAGTCTTCACCCTTTTGTTTGCTTTGAAAGTGGCATGAGGTCTCTTTTATGCCAGAGGCACCTTTGGTTTAAGCCCTCTTTCCATTAGAAGACACTCACCAATGGACTTAATCGATTAAAGATTGAATCGGTAATGTAAAATGAGTAAACAAAATTGGACAATTAAAAGAGGCAAGATAAGCATCTTTCGTGTTGCATTGCATGTGCTCGAATTGGACGTTAATTTGAACACAAGGAAAATGGGACATTTCATACTCAAAAGTGATGAAATGTGTCACTTTCCTTGGTCTCCATTGCGCTTGATCATGCATGATAGGTTGGTGGTTGTTTTGGTCTTGTTTGTGCATTCATTAAGCTTATACAAGCTTGGTTCCTTAGCCATCATGTATGAAAATTGCTTGGTTGATGGTTTGTGGGCCAAGAGTTACACTCCTTTGAACTTGTGTGATGATAAGGAGTGTATCAGTACAAACACTTCTTGAGAATACATTGCTTTGCCTCTGTTTTCTCTCTGTTGCAGCAAAAAGAAGTTCAGGTCTGGGGTGGTCGACCGGCCACCAGCAATGGCCGACGGCCACCAGCAGTGGCCGACCAGCCATCAATGAAGAAAATTGCTCAATGTGATGGAAATGGGGGGCAGAGGTGTTCTAGAAGTTGGTAGCTTCTTTGGTGTTCAAGTGTGCAAATGAAGTCTTACAGCAGTGAGGCAGTGGCATTTTCGGGTGGAAACCAACCGAGCATGCATATGTCCCTCGCCCCCCGAGGCCATTTAGTTGCTTTGCTTAGCTGATTAGGGGTAGTTAATTCATGCAAGTGTTGTAATTATTTAATTAGCTTAGATAGTTAATTATTTAATTGCTTTAGTTAGCTTAGAATAACTAGTTAATTCAAATGTTGTAATTAATTAGTTAGTGTAACTAGTTGTTCGATTCCGGTTTGTAATAATTAATTAGCTTAGAATAGTTAGTTAATTCATTTCAAGTGTTGTAATAGTTAGCGTAGCTAGTTGCTTAGCTTATTCATTCGGACTCTCCTTCGCGAGGGCGTAATATTGTAATAAGTGTGCGTGTGTGTGTATGTTTTCCAATCTCACGTCTTTCTCCCTTTTATTTAATCACTTTCGATGGTCAAATTAGGGACATGTTTCAATTAGCATATCGCATGCTTGCATCCATTCATTCGTATTGCACGCACCGAGGCTCAGCACATCATTCAAACTGCATTACAATTTCAATATCTTACTTGAATACGTGTTTAATCACATGTTGTTCAAACCGATTCATATGCCATATTAGTAGCCGAGCCTATTAATTGCATATTGCATGTGTTGCATTAGGCATCTTACATAGTTAGGCTCAGCACATCTTGCATCCTTCTAACTAGTTTTTGTTTTGGCATGGAGTACTCAGTGAGTTTTATGCTTTAACATACTTACATGAGAGTGATTTCCATATTGCCATGATTTGAATGCTTGCCATGAGACTATGTGCTTAAATGATTAACTACATGAATGCCTGTGGATGAAGGCTTTGTTGTTTGAATTGGAACAATTCAACGAATGTACGTTTTAAGCCCACTTTGTTGTGTTAAAATCCTGTTTTAAGCCCACTATGTTTGGTGGCAAATCCGCATCTTTAAGCCCACTTGAGGGTGGCTAATTCAAACCATTTTCGCAAAACAAACATGACTTGAAATGTTCCAATTCTTGCGATTTAGTCTATACTTGCTTGTGTGCATCACATAGTAATGTTAGCTAATAACCGGAATAAAAACACATAATGTTTATAAAACATCATATCATGATTAGTAAAGGTTGATCTTTGATCGGGCGAGCGGAGGTGGACCAAGGAAAGACAGCCCTGTAGCCCTTACATGAAGTTGAATTCTAAAAAAGTAGGACCTTGTCAAAATTTGCACAAAATAAATGACAATGCCTATCAAGTCTGGTTGCCTCCACATTTGAACATCTCCAACACTTTTAATGTCCAGCATTTGGTGCCTTATGTTGTCAACTAGTCTTATGTGTGTCATCCTAACTTCAGAACACAAGTTATTTTAATAACGGGAGTACTAATGTGAGTTAGTTTGTTGTTTGAGCTAGCCTTTTTCTATAAATAGTTGGTTAGCCTCCTAACAACTAACTTATGAAATTTTGAGATTGCAAATTCAGAACTCTTATCCTTGTATCCCTAGATTCAGGGTGTTTGCGGTATGGCAACAAGTTACAGCACTTCCATGAGTACCTAAACTATCACCTACTGTCATTCAGCTTACATAAAAATGGTCATAAAGTCAGTTTTGTCATCAATCCTCTTATGATGAATAAGAGTTCCATCAAGTTCAGATATGGTCTTTCATACATATGATGACAATTCAATACAAAAGGGTCACTAAATACAATGAAATTACAGTGCCATCAGGCTTACATGAAAATAAAAGGGAAAAAAAAATGTGACCCATAAAAGGCATATAGCATACCACCTACAAATAAAGGCCCAATGGCCACAATCAAAAGCTCTTTAGCTCATTCTCATCTTTCACACCAATTCGTGGTCATGGTCCATCATCGGTACTTGAAAAAATTTCAACAACATGGGATGAACATATAGTCCAACAGGCAATTTCTTTAATTCCAATTAATATACTCCATACATGTATATGATCATGATGCTCCACATTATAATTATATAAATGTCAATTTCCCATTTATTTAAAATACACAATTTCCTCAAAATTATACATGTATGTATTTACTCAATTTACAATAAATCACAACGCACAAAATCCATAACTAGTTCGGATACTATACACGACCCAAAATAATTCTTATTACACACAGTCATCAACAAGGATCTCAACTCAAAAACATAGACCAACGATGAATCTCAAATACATATACATCTTTGTGGTCTCGCCTAGCCCCACATGATAACCTCACTTTATCGGTTGCTAGCCGAAAGGAACGTGGTACCTACCTATGGCATATTTGTTAGCTGGAAGGAACGCAATGTCTACATATAGCACAACCCCGCTTCATCGAGTGCTAACTGAAAGGAACTTGGTACCTCTATACAGCAGAACACACAACTCATTATGAGTGTAACTCAATTTACTTTCATTCATTCCCATTCAAATTACTCGAATGCACAACTCATGAAATCCAAATATTTCTATCACCACAGTAGTCTTTATCTCATTAGTGAATGACAATTGGGCTTCAATTCACCTTAGGTTAAAATATTTCAACAGCAATGCAATCCTCCACCAATTGTCAATAACAATTATCTCTATCAAAATATACTAATTTAGAAATACAATAGCATAACTAATAACAATATATATCATCATTCTCAATGAATTCAATAAATGTATAAAGTAGAACACTTCCCAATTTGTTATCAATCTCAATCAATTATCCAACATATATGTTCTCTATACTCATCATTCTTTCAATTATTAATATTCGATTCCAATCTCCTAAGGTGATCATAAATTTTCAATTTCTCCAATTTATTAAAATTAAAAAAAAAAAGTTAGGGTTTTCATTAAAAAATTTAGGGACTTTCTATATTAAAGCATCAACATGCTCCAAGACTATTAAAATCACATTTGATGGAGAATATTTTTAAAAAAGGTAGAACACAAACCAAACCCTAGGTTCTCCTCTCTACAACATTTCTAAAATTTATGCAATACAAATACCACATATCCATCTATAAGAACCATATTAGAAGAAATTAGAGAAATCCCTACCTCTTTGAGAGAAAAAGAGAAAAGGAAGAGAAGCCCCAAATTTTGAGTTTACCAAAGTTCCGATCGCTCCAGTCAAAAAAAAACCCTTAACATGCACTTCACTTTGGTCCAAAGAACAAGGGTCAAAATCATCTTTGATTTTGGTGGACTGAAGAAGTTATGAGATTTGGTGTAGGTTTTAGAACGAAGGGAGAGAAAAGAGAATGTAGAGAGAGAGTGTGAAAAGTAATAATACAGAAGGACAGGAGATTTGCCAAAAGAAAAAAAAAAGACAGGGCACTAAAATCAAGGAAAACACACTTCTAGCTGCACGTACAGAGCCCCTTGATCACAAGTGCAGTTTACTACAGAAGGCAATTCTAATTTCTTGCTCCCGAAACTCAAAAATTCTAACTTGTAAAGCATCAAAAAAGGCTAGACAAGGTTTAATCTGCAAATACTAACATGTCACATGATGCTCAAGGTTTTGAAAACAAATCAATAAATCCAAAAAAGCATACTTAAGTCAGGTCAATGACCTGGGACATCACATGTTTTCAATATTTGACAATGGTTAATTTAGTTACATGATTGCATACCATCATATAGGTTATTTTTTATGTTGTTTAGTTTAATCCATGGTTATTGTTGTACATTATGTTAGGTTAGATTATCGTGCTTCATGCATACTAACCTGGTTAAAGAAAAGAGTCAGTATCACAAGACGTGTAGGTGTGTTGAAAGGTGTTGTATCCACACAAACTAGTTAATATTATTGTAGAGTGACACATCATAGTCAATAAGGGTGCATCTAGCTATATGTTTATTTAATTTTGTATCCAGGTTTCGACCAACAAATTCTTTAAAATACTATTTGTTTTTTATTGATAAGAGACATTATTATAATAATGTAGACATCTCATTTTTGACTGGCCTTAAGACTTGGGCACTTTATGAAAAGCTCCCGATGAAGAAACCAGAGATCGCTCCAAGCAACAAGTCAGGGATTGAGAGAGTGACAAACTTTCCCTACACTTGTTTTGGCCAAAAAAAATTATGGACCTTCAAACCTATTTTCAAAATGTTTTTAAGGTAATTGGAACATTTTCATTCATTCTAGCCATTCTTAGCAGTAGATTTTCCAAAAATCATTAATCCATTTTTCGAAAAGAGATAGCTTAAAAGGACAGAATGAATGAGAAAACAGGGGAAATCTTTCAAGACAATTTGTCGGATGAGACTAGGCCAGCCAAAACAACTTCCGAACAACGCACCAAAAAATTTTGGTCCATGGACGCATGTCTGGGACTTTTCTGCTTTATTGGACAAAATTATGAAGACATGCGTCGTGCCACTCTACACCGGCCGAACAAGTCTCATCGGGCACAAACTATTATAACGTCCGTCGAACAATTTTCTTGTGTGGTGTCCCAAGCATCTTGGAATATGCCATCTAGATCCATGCGATTTAAAGGCATATTCCAAGCCCCCAATGCCTATAAAATGACCCCCACCCTTTTTCAGCGATGAGGGTTCCGAAAATTCTAATCAAAATCCCTAATCCTCCCTAATTAATCCCTCTAAGATTTAATTAACTACACTAAGAGAGAGTTTGGTGAGAATTTTGGACTACTTTCTACATTCCTTTGCTTCAATTACTTGGAGCTAGAAGACCTCTATTGATCAAAAAAAAGCTTGGATTAGAGCATGTGATAAGCTCGGGCCCTATCTTTGCTAGTATAGAGGTAATCCCTATTTTCACTCTTGCATTTTATTTCTAAATCTATCTCTACCTCTTTCTTTTGATTTTGTTTATTGAGATTTTTGGGATTGTGGATTGAATTATTGGCAGTATAGTTGGATCCTCTATTTCTCCCCCTTTCTATAGTTAGTGGAGGCATGTATAAAGGCTCTAGCCAATCCCGAAATGCTTTTATTTTGATTTTATGGGTTGGAAACCCAGGCACGATTTTCTCAATGAGATGATTTAGATTCTCTCTTCCCAAACATATTTTACATGGATTTGGGTGTTTTATGTTCCTTTCCATGAGTAGGAGGATGAGAATCTCCTTCTCTCATTAGAGTTTTTCCTCCTTTACTATTTTAGTTAATTTAAATGATGTGGAAGCCCGAACATGGCTTCCTCCTTGAAGATAGGCTGAATCTCCCTCTTGTCATTATAATTCATGAATTTGGGTAGTTTACACTCATTTTCATGTGTTTAGAGGGTGAGAATCTCTCTATCTTCGTTGGAATTTTCTATATTTCATTTTAGTGCACTCTTAGATTCTATTCATTATTTTTGTCATGTGTGTTGGGACGGATTTCTCTTATCCTACCCTCACTTTCTATCCTCTCTACTCTCTTACTTTTTGTCTGTTTAGACTGAACTCTGGCATCATCATAATTATATGATTAGAGCCATGCATTTAGGCTTAGACTGTTACTTTCAGATGAATTATGTGGTGTGTACTTTGATTGTTTCATATGCCATCTTGATAACGTCCAAAGCTGTAGGACTCATTGTCTATAGATTTTGTGTTAGTTATTGCATCTAGGATCATGCACATTTCTCATAGGTTATTTTCTGTTATGTGTGGCTAGAGTACTCGGTGAGCATCTCTAAGCCTTTCCTTGCATATCATTTAGTCGAGCATCTAGGATCATGTATTGTTTTCTAACCCTTTATGCTCTTAGCATGGTGCAGAGGAGTACTAAGTGAGCTCGTTTCATCTTTGCATCTTGTCTGTGATTGCTTCTTATTATGTTTCGCATGCTATCATGAGGTTATGTGCTTATTTTCTATATCTCTATGATTTCTCATTGTATGGAGGTCTCATTGCCTAAATTGGAATGGTTCCCATCTCCTCGTGTGATGGATATCTCGATTTTTCATGAGATTTTCGCTTCTCAAACTCTTTTCAAAATGGCGAGAGATTAGAGCATCCCAAAGTAAGCGATTTGGTTTATACTTGTCTGCTCCACATAGTAAAAATAACAATAATAATTGGGTTATACGATCATATCATGTTGATAATTCTCATATCATAGACTAGTAGAGGCCGATCTTTGATCGGGTGAGCTAGGATGCTCAATTCATGACATTTCCCCCTCATACCTAAGCTCCCAAGCTGAGACACTTTGGTTACAACAGACTATGGCCTTTTAGCACGAATCATGTGTTTCCTAGTTTTTCCCAAAAGATTAGGTGGCGGCTCTGAGTCTAGTGATGTAGTTTATTTTTGGCATTTCTTATGATTAGTGGATTTTCTATGGATTTGACAGATTTGGTCTCTCATTTCATTTCACATTGCACTCATGAAACCAGACCGAGGGCCGGGAGATCCCACAAATAATCAAATTAATAGTACAAGAGATTATCATCAATAAAGAGAAGGAAGTGCAAAAAGCATCACGACTAAACTAAATGATCCTAACTAGGTTGGCACCGAAATAACAAGCCCTATCATATGCTAGCACCACCCAAAGTTGGTTAGAAAACAACCAACAAGACAAAACAAACAAAAATGCACCTAGGCCAACCAAACACAAGCCACAACTACTCAAACAAAATCCTTACTTAGCTACCTATCTTCACCATCTATATCAGATTCATTCCCTAATACATTTCTAGTTTTATACAAAACAATTGACTGGAGTACATGATGCCATTGATTGAGGCTTTGACCCATAAGGCAAATCTTACCTTGATACTCTTACACAAATCTAAGAAACTTGGTTGCACCCCATTAAAAACACATTCATTCCTTTGCTTCCACAATGACTATAGAACAATTGAAGGAATGGCCCCTCAATCTTCTTTCCAGCTTTTTGAATTTTCCACCTAACTACCAATGAAACAAACTGTCAATAGAACCTTTTGAAACCCATTTATAACCCAGCATACCTATCCAAATATTCCAAGAGAAGGGGCAATGTAACAATATATGCAAGGTAGACTCGTTCTCACTTTTGCAGAAGACATATGGTGGAAGCACTACTACTTAAGACTCCAATGTGTTGTAGAAATACTACTGATTTAACTCAATTTTCCCAAGCCAGCCACTCAAAAAATTGTACTTTAGGTGGAATCGCATTATTCCACTCAAACTTACAAATTTTGATATAAAGGCCAAGTAAACAATCACTGAAATTATATATATCAGCTACTTTGAACTGCATATTGCTAAACCATTCCAAATAGGGTAATCAACATGGAAATGGCTCAAGACGGGGGGTTGATCTCAGTCTAGCAACAAATCTTGTGGCCTCCTCTTGTTCCCATTGAAAAGAATTCTTCTACAAGGTAAATTCCACTCATCCAAGCTTGACTTCCTCTCATAAAACCTGAATAATGATCCTTCTTTTTCTATTGATAGCCAGAAGAGTGTTGGGAACTACTCTTTTAGGCATAGATTTCCTCACCATTTGTCATGCCAAAATATTATTCTTTTCCCATCCCTAACCTTGATCTAGAACTTATCCAAATAGAACTCATACAAAGGCTGACTATGACTAGCAGTTGAGATAATATCACTCCAGATTCTGGATTGCCTATTAGATGAACATGAAGGTAGATGCCACTTGTCTTCCCTAATCATATAGTTGCTATACATAACTCTTCTCCATAGAGAATTTACTTCATTCTCAAATTTCGACCACCATTTTAGAAGTAGACTGGCATTGACATCTTGATTCTTCTAATACCAAGGGCCCCCTTGATCAATATTTGTTACTTCTGCCCATTTTACCAAGTGCACTTTTCTTTTCAAGTCATTCCCACCCCATAGGAAAGTTTCCTCAATCTGCCCAATCTTCTCAATCTCTCTAACTACGCCATTGGGAATTCTAAACAAGGACATGTAGCAAAGAGGCAAATTGGACACCACAGATTTGATTATTGTAAGTCTACCTACAAAAGATAGAAGTTTTCTTTTCCAACCAGCCAATTAGTACCTTACTTTTTCCAATATAGGCTTCCATGTTGATTTTTTACCTGGGTTAGCCCCTAAGGGTAGACTAGAAATTTGAGGGGCAAACCTTGTACCTTACAATTCAAGAAGATCAACAAAGGTGGCTAGGCTTATTCATTTAGTCCTACACCACACATAACACTCCTGTGACAATTGATTTTCAACCCAGATAGGACTTCAAAGCATCTTAGTATCTTTTTTGTATACACTAACTTTTCCGACTCTGCTTCAAAAAATAGTATGGAGTCATCAACGAATTGGAGATGGGAAATCACTACCTCATTCACACCTACTTTAACCATTTTTATAATGCCCAGCTCATAAGCTCTATTCATTAGGATGTTGAGGCTTCCACCATTATATTATATAGGAAGGGAGATAGAAGATCACCATATCTAAGGCCTCTTTGGGGTGAGAATTCCTTAGCTAGTAATCCATTCACAAGGACAAACAACCTAGCTAAAGATACACATTCCTTCATCCAAGATATCCACCTTTGACAAAAGCCAAAGTTTGTTAGCATTGAGAATAAGAACTCCTAATTTATTTAAAGGCACCTCCCAAGGTTGGTCTATTTCTCCAATTCTTAGTAAATAGCCCCTTAAAATTAAGTAGAACCTCCTGCTTTACCCTTCTTGGTTCCTCAAGCACTTCCCCATTTATTGTGATAGAATTTATTGAGTTTCTATTAATTCTACTACCTGCCATGACATGGAAAAACCTGGTGTTTCTGTCACCATTCAAGGTCCAATTGACCCTAGACTTATGTTGCCATAGTTGTTCCATCATTCTACTAAGTTTCCAAACCTCACTTCTAACCACCCTTCTTCTTTGTTGTTTAGCTTCCTCCAGATTTCTACCGTCAGCAGTGATGCCAAAAGCATTCAACTCTTTATTAACCTCCTTGAGTTTAACAAGCACATTCCCAAACATTTCAATATTTCACTTCTTCAAAACTAATTTCAGTATCTTTATTTTTTTGAAAAAGAATGTACCCAATCCTTTCATCAATTATGGTTTCATTCCAAATCTTCTCTAGGTATGAAGGGAAGTTCAGGTGGAGTGTCCATGCATTGATGAACTTGCAAGCCCTAGGCCCTTGGTCCTTCTCATCTTCCATTTGCAGCAGAAGGCAATGATCAGAAACAAACCTAGGTAAACCCCACAATTTAACGTTGAATTTTTCTAGCCACTCAAGATTTAACATAACCCTATCTATTTTGCTCCATTTTTTCCCTTACTGAGCATTACACTAGGTGAAATTCCTCTCAAGCACCTTTTGGAATGGGTTTGCTTGATGAAGCTCCTTTATGGCCATATAATCTAGCAAGATTTGAGTACCCTTCAACCTCTATTTGCTTTTTGATGCACCAGACTTTCTTTCCTTCTTCTTGCATTTTTTTCTATTTCTCTTTGCACCAAAAAATGCCCCTTTGCTAATAGCTGAGCTTGCTTGCACCTCATTCTCTTTGAGCCTTAGTAATAAGCTTTTAGAACACACAATGTTATGTACCTTTGGGCCACCATCTTTTGTACAAGGCCCAATTTGTCTATTTGACATTTGGATTGTTGGGATTTATGCTCTATGTGAGGAGCTATGTGAATGGAAGCCATGTAAGTCGAGGAGAGCTTCACCAAGTCATCAATGGAGGCTAATGAAGTCAAGGAAGATAGCCACCTATCTTACGTACCAACAAGCTGTAATGGACGGCCATTGAAATGAAAAGAAGAGGGCTGGTAACCAGCTCATATGGAAGACTCCCTCTCCTACCATTATGCGTATAAATGGTGAAAAATCCCAAAAAAGCCCAAGATATTGATTTGTGATTATGTTTCAATTTTAAATAACGAATGACAATCCCAATTAAACAATCAAAGATAAATCGACACAATGATTTAACATGGAAAAACCACAATTGGAGTGCCTCCAATTTTGATAGAAAAAAAAAATCATGGCCCAAAGCCACAAAACAATCCACTAAGAAGACGACAAAGAATTACACAAGTTTACTCTCAATTATCTAGCAAATCCACACCCGAATTGAATTGACCCCAATGTGTCTCTTCCAACACCGTCTTCACCTTGGAATTGTCTTGTCTAATGTTGAATCCACAACGCTGATGTTGAATCCACAACAATGAGCCAGTCCAAAGTCCACCAAAGCTTTGAGCTCAAGTTCCTCATAATCCACCCAAAAATAACTCTCTTTTGTGCATAAAACAATAATAACAACTCTTGATGTTCGACAAACTGAAGTCCACTAATCAATCGATCACTTTCTATACACCAAGGAAACTCATATAAAATAGCCTCCAATATAAAACACTTTGTTTTTTCTTCCTCTCTGAAAATCTGGGTGGCTCAAAACCCTAAAAATAGTGAACAACGCATCTTATAGAAAACGAGATCGCGCAAACCGCTCGAGCACACATTTCACCGCTCGAGCGCTGTGACTAAAGGCGGTGTAAAACAAATAGGCTGACCGCTCAAGTGAAACTTTCACTGCTCGAGTGGCAAAACTTTCTTTTCAGAAGTTCAGGAGCTCTGCAAAAATACTAGATGATCTATTTCTTCGCTTAAGGGCACAAATAACCACTCGAGCAGTCAAATTACTTCGACTGCATTTTTTGTAGCTTGACCCCCATACTTAGTCAGTGAAGTGGCAAACATGAAAGGATTAAGATCAAAAAATCCTCTATAGGGGCACAATTCGGGTTGGATTCGCATTTAAACACTCATAGTCTCACTGAAACAAAAGAGTGAATAAAATTACAACTAAAAGGAATTTTGTCAAACAGGATTGCCAATTACAAAAACCTAACATATGGAGAGGGCAAGGGAGAGAGAGAGAGCAACCAAGAAAAATGTAGAGAGATTGAGACAAAGAGTCCCTTTATATAAGAGAGGGAAACTCCCTCTGTGTGAGAGGAGGAGCTCAGTGGGAGTTGAGTGAGAGAGTCTCCTCCTCCATTGTGTAAATCTCTTTTTAATCTCCATTGTTATAGAGAATCTCCGAGGCATTTGGGTCGAACCACGTTAAATTTAGTGTCTCCTTAGGTATGTGCATTTTTTCTGCTTGGTATGATTTCTGGAAGATCTTAGGTAGGATCCCGGATCCGCAACATGGATCTGGCCTAAGTCCACTTCCAAACTAATGCCAGGTCTGCACCCAGCTAATCGACTTAAACTTTTAATGAATCCAAGTGTGTACAGGTGCTACTCTACTCTCTAATCATCATCATTAGGTTCAAGACTACACTCAACCACCTCCATCATTAAACTTTCCATGCTTGCATCATCCTCAATGTTGTTTCCCACACCACTTTTGTTCTCTTCAACTATTGTGTCCACCTCATCACCTCTGTTGGTTAGCTGTAGCCCACTTTCTTGCCACCGCATCTTGCCTGCCTTGTTATCATCATCACCTTCATCCTCGCTTGCCATGTCATCAGCTTCATCATCACCCCTACATACGCTTTCTAGTTCATGTCCACCAACTTCATTAGAGCTACAATCCTATTACACATTGCTAGATATTTTGCATTCCCAATCAAATAAATCTTCACACAACATAACTTAGTGAGTACTGCATTTGCACTCAAAGTTGATGGATTTATCGATTAACTCCATACTTTTTATTACTATTTTGACTCTTCCATTTGCACTCAAAGTTGAAGGAATTTGATTGACATATATGGCCTTCTAAATTAAGAACATTGCCTCTAGATACTTCCAATTTTGCTCATGGTGTTTCTGTTCCAAAGGTTAAGAGGGATATCATAACACCATAGCCAACCACACCTCTCTTGCTCTACAAGAGAACTTGGTTTCCACTGTTACAAATTTACACCAATCCTTAAACCATTCTTTGACCTTTTCTAGATTTGACATTAGCTCCTTCTTAGACGTGAAGGTTAGCACTACATCCCTTCCTCCTCTATCTCTGACCAACACCTGCTTCAAACCTTCTTGTTTATAGCCTTCTTTGTACTATGCAAAGTATACACTATTTTGAGCCTCGTACTCTTATAGAGCCATCCATGGCTATAGACACCCCATTTTTGACCGACCTTAAGACTCAGACGTCATCGATTGAGTGCTCGGTGATTGCGCATGTTGTGCTCGTTCTGAGGTTTCGGAGTTTCAACTGAGAGCCTTACCCCCGGACCTCGAGACCCTTTTGTGTTTTGCCTCGGTTTGCGAACCAGGTCTTGTTTTCTCTTCCCAAAGGGAGGGAGAGGTCTCGTAGACTATCTCTCAGTGGCCGTAGGCTACTTTTCATGGTCGTAGACCACTTTTCCCGTTTGGAGACCAGTTTCTGGTTTTCTGAGCCGTTGGCCGCGCGCCTCGGTTCGGGACCGCTTAACTTTCTCTGTTTGGCACGATTTTTGGTATACATCTTGCTTCCTCTCTCTGGAGGGACACTGTGGCCCGGGAGACCACCTTTGTGGTCGCACACCACTTTCGATGCTTAACAGCCTGTTTTCGGGGCACCCGGCAGCGCGTTTTGACCCCCGAACCCTCGTTTTGCATCCATCTTGGTTCATTTTTGGCATGGACCTTGTTTTCATTGTTTGGGAGGTGGTACCAGGGTGGGAGACCATCTTTTCTCCTTGGAGACCACTTTTCTCCCGCCAGTCGATTTTCTTGTCAAGAAGCTGGTCTCCTTGGTTTTTAAGCCACATTTGCTAGTCTCCCACCATACCACTAGCCTTCACTCAATGTGGAGACCACCAAATAGGCTGGCCGACCAACTTTTTTTGAGTTGAACCTTTTGAACTGGTCAGCCGACCAGGGGAAGTGGTCGGCCGACCACCTGAACTGGTCGGCCTGCCTCCCTCAGTCTTGTCTCTGTGAGTGTGTGCCAGTTGTGCCAGCTGGAAGGCACAGTTTGTATCCTCCATACACGTGTATGGAGGATCTTGGGCCTTGGTTTTTAGCTTCTTGAAGAAGCTTTAGCCTTGTATCTCTATAAGAGATGCCCTCCTCTCCCTTGGTTAGGGTTCAGAAATTTGTCTAAGGCTTGTGCATACACTTCCCTCTATATCTCATTATTTTGGGTTCGAAAGGGTCTTGTTCTTGACCTATTACACCACACCTCATAGCCACACACCTCTACCATTGTTCTAAGGTTCTTGGAGGGTTTTCAAAGGTTAAGGAGTTGGGTTTTGGGTCCAGAAGTTGCTATCTTGCTGAGTTTCAAGGGTAACACACTTTTTTCCTCTTTTAAGCTTTATTTTGATCCATCTCTTAGCCTTATTTGCATGCATATTTGAGATTTTTTGTCAACTAAAAAAAGTCTTGTTTTGAGGTCCTTTTGATGTTTGTTTAAGGTCATTTTGTTGTTGGGGGTCATCTACCCCCTTGCATGCTTCATTTTTCCTTGTTTTGAGCCATGCCCTAAGGCCTTTGTGTTGACCTTTGCTTGGCCTTTTAGCCACTAAAATCTAGTAGATTTTTAGTGGTTGGTATGTGGTTTTGAGGGCCTAAATCAAAGAGGGGAGACCCTCTCTCTTTTGGCCTTGTTTGTTGGCATTTTTGGCCTTTCAAAGGAGCCCATATTTCCACACTTCCTAGATTTGGTTCAGGCCCTTTTTAGTGACTTTTAGGACCTGCCTAGACTCTGTCTAGGGCTGGTTTGGTCACCTTATGTTTGCCTCTTGCATGTGTAGAATAACCCTCTTCATAGCTTATCAAAGGAGCATGTCATTCTTGCATGCATTGGTCTTGTTTCAATGGGTTTTGGTCATTATTTGGCATGTCATACCTCTGCCTTTTGCTGGTTTAGTGGCCTCTTGAATGCTTCACATGCTTGTAGTGTAAATCATGTTCACTAGCTTACAATGCATGTTGTTTTGGCCCTCTATTCTAGCATATTTTGGCCACGATCCAAACTGATTTTGCTCATATTTTGGGCTGCCTTAGCTCTGTTTTAAGGTCCCATGGTCGAATGATGCTTGCCATGCATGCTTGTAGTGTAATACCCTTGCCTAGCTTCGAGTTTTGAAGCCTCTTGCATGCTTAACTTGAGTTGTTTTCATGTTTTGGCATCATCAAACATGTTATTTCAGAGCTTATACTTGTGCCATATTCCCATGTTTTCCACTCTTTAAACGCGTTTGAGAGTTGTGCTTGTATGCCTCATTTTTGGGCTATTGCATGAGCTTCATTTTTGTGCATTTCAAGCCATCATCTTAGTCCATTTTGCCACTGTTTTGGGCATGCATAGGGACTGTTTGGGGTTGGTTTGTTTATTTGGGCATTGCTTTGCATACCCCTAGTGTAATGCACTTCACTAGTTTCGGTATTTGAGCCATTCAACATGCATAACATGAGTTGTTCGCATGATTCGGGACCATTTTGTATGTCATTTCAGAGCTGGAACATGTGTTGTTATATGCCATATTTCATCCTTTCCATGCTTTCATACAATTGTATCTTGTCCCCTAGGCTTTGGGCCCTTGCATCTTGCATGTTTGCATGTGTTTTGTTGCCTCATTTTCATCATGTACGGCCACTGATTTGGGTGTGGCCGAGGCCCATCCATCTTGGTTTAAGTCCATCTTGCATTGTGTATGCCTTATAGTCCATGTTATCGCATGTTTGATCATTGCATTACGTATGTTAGTGCATTGTGTATGCATGCCATATAATCCATGTGCACTGAGTATGCCATTGATTAGTTCATAGCATTGTGTATGCCATTTGCATGCTTGCATGTCATTTCATGCATCTTCGCATCTCTTAGTTGCATTGCATTTAAATCGCATGCTAGAGTTGCATTTGTCCATACATTGTTTGTTGCATTGTGTTTGGAGTAGGGTTTAGTTCAAACACAGGAAACGAGGGACGTTTCGTACTCAAAGTGACGAAACGTGCCTCGATTCTTGGCCACCGACACTCTTGACTATCCATGATAGAGTTGTCGGATTTAGATGTTTACATGTGCATTCATTTCACATTAAGTCATGCAATTCGGCTCCTCGGCCATCATGCATCGAGATACATGATTGATGGTACGAGGATCGAGGACTACACTCTCTAGAGCTTATGCAATGATGAAGAGAATGGTCGGGCACACATATGTTGAAAATACCTTGCCTTCTCTCTACCTTGCCTTTGTTGCAGAAAAAACTGAAACTAGGAGAATGAACTGGTCGGCCGACCAGGTTTTCTGGCAGGCCGACCACCTTTTCTGGTCTTCACCACCAAGAGTGGTCGGCAGGTGGTCTCCCATGCCCATAAGCTGGTCGACAGCCTTCCCACAGATTCCTAGGGTGGAGTTTCATCTCTCTGGGGCTTTGTGCAAATTTCTGAAATCAATTGCAAACAAAGGCAAGCCTGGGCATCGTGATGGATTTCCCGACAAGGCGACTCGAGCATGCATGCATCCTTTATCATTCAAGGCAGAGCTGAGGCAGTCCACATTCATGTAGTTTGCATGCTAGTTTAATTGCTTACTTAGTTAGTTTGTTAATTAATTAGAGTTGTGTAATAATTAGCTGTAATTTATCATTCATTTTGGTTGTGTAATAACTAGCTTAATCAGATTAGATTAGATTAGCTAGTTGGAGTTGTATTATTTATTCGGACCCTCCGTCGAGAGGGCACAATTGTTGTAATAAGTGTGTGTGTGTGTGATGCATGTCTTCCAACCCCACGTCTTTCTCCCTTTTATTTACCAGTTTATGATGGTTAGTTTTAGGGCATGTTTCAATTAGCATACTTATGCTTTGCATGTTTGCATCCATTCATCTGTTTTGCATGCACCGGGCTCGACGCATCATACTAACTGCATCATATTTCAATTCCAAGTTGAATACATGTTACCTATAGCATCTCATATGCCATCTTAGAATAGCCGAGCCTATCTTAGTTGCATTCTTGCATGTGTTGCATTAGGCATCTCAGCATAGTTAGGATTCATGCATGTTTTCTAATTAGCTTCTTTCTTTGGCTCAGAGTACTCGGTAAGTGTTTATGCTTTAGCATCCTTTCATGCGTGTGAGTGACTGCCATGATAGCATGCTTACCATGAGGCTATGTGCTTATGTGATATAACTGCCTGAATGCCTGTGGGTGAAGGTTGGGTTGCTTGAATTGGAATAATTCGTCGAAACCCATGTTTTAGCCTACTTGCGAGTAGCAAACTTTAATCCATTTTCAAAACAAACGGATATGCGATGCTTTTGTTCCAACTTAGGCAATCCAATCTATACTTGTATGCTATGCACATCACATAGTAATTCTAGGCTAATAAACCGGAATAAGAGCACATGTGTTTTCAAAAACTCGATATCATGCTTAGTAGTGGACGATCTTCGATCGGGCGAGCGGGGGTGCTCATGAAATGACCTTCCCCAATCGTACCCAAGTTCCCAAGCCGAGGCAACTTTGGTGATGACGGACACGTGGCCTTAGGCATGAGTCAGGGTTTCCTAAATTCCCCCAAAACAAAATATTTAGGTGGTGACTCTGTATCTGGCAAAGCAGTCCATGTTTAGAACTTCTTTCTAAAAATCTTTTTTTCAAAACGATTTGCCGGATTTGGACTCTTTGGTGATTTATCGGTCTCGCATTGCACTTTGCAGGATTAGATTCAGAACCGTGACATCGAGTCCGAACTGTAGTGAGCCCAATGAACAAAACAGGATTTCTCCCAGGGCGTTCGGGGACCGTCTACAATGGCCCTCCTAATTCACTTTTGGGAGTGGTAAATTTTCCTAAAGGAACACTTGCATCAGCCTTTACCACTTCAGTAAATGATCTCTAAAATCTGTACGAGGTCCCTCCACTTCTTCCCATCCCTTCATTGACTCCTTTACTACTCTAAGGTTGATTCATACTCTGTACAATGCCTTTTTGTCATCCAAACTTAGCCATTTTGACTTCAAGTTCTTTAAAATACTATTCTATCTACATATATTATGTATTAAGTTGCGTGTTTTTTATTTTTCATTCCTAAACTTAGTCATGAATTGGATAGATGCCAAAAGGAAAGTGAAATGGCAATAGCAAGCCTAAGCCTATGCGGTAAAGAAAAATATAAAACCTTAATTAAATCTAACAAATGGATGGACAGACTTTCACTCCCATTTACATTGAACACTATCAATCCACACTACTCATAGTTTGTTTTCTACATCACAAAAAAGTGAAAAATGTCAATTCATTTGAACTCCAAGCAACACCCACTTAATTTAATTGATATACATACACTTTACTACTAGCACTAATACAAACATGGTCCATTCATTAATCCATATACCTACTGCAAGTTTGTATATATATAAATTTATGTATTTATGTTTCGAGGCTTTATGTTTGTTATATCTTTTTTAACCACTGGTAATGTAACATTTCTTTATAGAGGACAATTATAACTTTAGTAAATCATAGGAAGTGCTTGGATTTTCCTTTGGGTAGAGCATTGTGAAGGGAAACAAAAAAAAAAAAAAAAAGAATTAGTTTCGTTTGGTTCAAAATCTATTTTTTAAAAATTTTAAAAATCAAAATTAAAAATTAGTTTGATGAAAAAAATTAAAAGTACTAATCATTTTAATATGGTTTAATGGTCTTCATCGAGAATTTTTTGTGCCCAAAGGACATCAAAGTTCTCATTGCTACATTTAAATTAGATGCATAGAAGGTAAATATAAGATTGTATTTGATTTAATAAGTTTTAGATTAACACTTCCTAATGCATTCCCTTTGACAAATTTGCATTTGACATACTTGAGATCAAATTCAGCAAGGAAAAGCAACCACCTAGGCCTACTGGTAAGCGTTGGTTTTCAAAGAGATATTTGATGGGATCTAGTCTTGAAACTAGAATTACTAAGTGAACTAGCAAGTAATGCCTCAACTTCTTGGTAGCCCAAACCAAAGTAGGACATGTCTTCTCCAAAGGAGTGTAGCGAATCTCATACTCCAACATCATCTTACTCAAATAGTAGATTGCTCTCTTTGTCTTAGATTCTAATTCATGTGCTACCATGCAACCCATAGTTGTCTCAGTCATTGGCATGTACATAATCAATGGTTTCCCCAGCTCCGATGGCGATAGTATTGGTGAATTCTAAAGGTCATGCTTGTTCTACTCGAATGCTACTTAGCATTGATCATCCCATTGAAATTTCTTCCCTTTCTTTAAAAACCTGAATAGTGATTCACAAAACAATATCAGTTTGGAGATGAATCCAGTTATAAATTTCACTCTTTTTTTTTTCTTTAAAAAGCCTTGTACCTCCTTTTAGTCATTGTTGGTAGCATTTCTAAGATGACCTCGACCTTTGAAGAGTCTACTTCAATGTCTCAATGAGTGATGAGAAAACCTCGCATTTTGCCTACAGTTATCCCAAAAGTACACTTTTGTGGATTCAACCTACGCTTGTACTCCCTGATTTTCTTGAAAAAATTCTTCAATGCTATGTAATGGCCTTCTCTGTCCTTGAATTTGACAATCATGCCATCCACATACACCTCACCTTTGTTATGGATCATGGTAAAGCTTCAGATGAGATATGAATAATTATGCAGGTACACAAATCCCACTTAATCAAGGAAAGTAGCTAGCCCTAGCCATCCCAAAGTAGTTCAAAAGAAAGCCATTATTATAATGAGTGCATTTTTTTGTAAGCCAAAAGTTGGCAGTTAAAAAGTAGAAGTCAAAAAAAGTAAGACTACATTCACACACTTTTTAACAATATTGTTTTACCAAATACTCATAATGAAAGTGGGTTCCATAACCATGTTATGATGTGGGATCCACTCAAATCGTGAGTAGACAGTAAGAAATGTTGTAAAAAGAAAGTATGCAACTATAGTAGGACTCATAAAAAAAAAATATTCTCAACTTTTTTTAATTTATTTAATAAGCTCTTTTCTACCTAATAAATTGTAATCAATAGTTGCATCAAATAGTTTGGTATAAAATTCTAAAATAAAAAATAATAAAAATAAAAATAATAAAAGAAACTTATATGACCTACATCACACAATCATAATACCCAGAGCATCTCCATCAAACACATCAAATCCCTCTCTTAACTATTTTACCAAGAAAAATCACTAAAGAGATATCCCATCAAGAAGAAAGCCAAATCTGTTGAGCCTCAAATCCTCACCACAAGTAGCTAGCCATCAACCATTAACAAAGATATTTAAATAATAAAATATAGGACAAGCATTACAGAACAATTTTTTTGAAATTTAATTTTATTCACATATTTGATAAGTGTATGAACCAAACAACTTTGTTATCACTTAAACTAATGGGGTATTTCAAACGGTTATGTGTATGAACAACATAGTTTTTATCTCTCTGATAATACGTATAAAAGTGAATGATCTATTGAAAAAACAAAGAATGAATTTAGATTGAAGTGGATAAAAAATAGAGATGAAGTGGTATTATTTATATTAGAAAAATACGACCGTTAAAAAAAACATTGGAAAAGTGTCAGTTTAAAAATATCTTATTGAAAGCTCAACTACTAAAAATAAAATGACTATTAGAAAAAAATAATAATAAAATAAAATATTTAAATAGAATAGAAAAAGAATAGAGAGGTTATTGGAGGATGTATTTTAAAAAAATGGTTAGCTAAAATAAAAAAGAAACTTTTTAATTAAAATTTGACTATTTTAATAAAGATGCTCTTAGGTGTGCCATCATGTTCGACATTCAAAACTTAGACCATCTCCAACGGTTCACCAAAACTGATATCAAATTCAAATTTTGATGAAAAAACTGCTGTTCACTGCTCCAACGGTTGCACCAAATGAATATCAGATTGAGATTTCATCAAAAAATTTATCAAACTGACGACGAAATACTAATTTCACCAAAACACTGTTGGTGACCGTTGGAGGGAGACCAACCGGTCAACCAGCCCGTTGCCCGGCCGGTTGACCAACCGGTCGACCACCAAAAGGTTCAAACAGTTCCAAGAAAAGGTTCAAACAGAAGAAAAAAAAAAAAAAAAAAAAAAAATTGCCTTACCGGTCGACCACTAAAAGGTTCAAAAAGTTCAGGAAAAAAAAAATTCAAAAAAAAAAAAAAAAAATTTCGCTTAACCGGTCGACCAACCGGTTGTCCCGGCGCAAATTTGATGAAAGTTCACCGTTGGAGCGAGTGATATCAGATTTGGTAAAATGGGTCATTTTTTACTCAGATTTGATGAAAAAAAAATGCACCGTTGGAGATGCTCTTAGTAATGCCAAGTGGAGTGGGTTTTCTTTGCTATTATATGTCAATGTTTTGAGAAAATATTAGAAACTCACAATTTAACTTAACAATTTATCTATAATGACATAATAAAGAAGTTGAATATTACTTGGTTAAAATTGGAACAAATAAAGAATTGACACGTAATTTATCATATCTTTGTGAGTTAAATTATGAAAAATCTAAAATCTCGTGAGATATTGATTCGTGATTATATTTCAATTTTAAATAATCAATAGCAATCACAATCAAGCAATCAACAACAAATCGGCACAACGATTTAACATGGAAAAAAATCACAATTGGAGCACCTCCAATTGTAATAAAAAAAAATCACAGGCTAAAGTCACAAAACAATTCACTAAGAAAACAAAGGAATTACACAGGAGAACTCTGAATTACCTAGAGAATCCATGCCTGAATTGAACCAAACCCGATGTACCTTTTCCACCATCGTCTTCAAGTCGGAATTGCTTTGCCCAATGTTGAATCCACAATGCCGATATCGAATCCACGACGATGAACCACTCCAGAATCCACCAAAGTTTCAAGCCCAAGTTCTTCAGAATCCACCGATAAACACCTCTCTCTTTTGTGAATGAAAAAATAAAATCAAAATCAACCCTTGATATTTGTCTATATGTAGTTCGTTGATCAATCAGTCACCTTCTATACATCAAGGAAACTCATACAAACCACGCACAAATATAAAACACTTTGTATTTTACTCCTCTCTAAGAATTTAGACGGTGCAGCCCAACCCCCATACTTAATTAGCAAAGTGGCAAATAGGAATGCTCAAGTCAAGATACATAATGTTTGCACAAAATCCCATGTATAGGCATAACTTAGGTTAGATTCACATTTAAACACTCAAAACCTAGCAGGTACAATAAAGCGAATTAAAATACAATTGAATGGAGTTTTGTCTAACGGGATTGCTAATTACAAAACCCAACAATCTCTCCCTTTGGCAATTCCTGATAAAACATACCTAACAAAGAAAATCCTAATCACTCCAATCCAATACACCCAACAAACAAAGACAAACTTTCTCAAGGTCATGATATGCAAAACAACTATTGGTACCTAAGAGTATATAATAGCATGAAACATATGACAATATGAAAATCTAAAAAGAGCATCATGCTGTCAAGAAACAAATTCGTACAAAAACCTACAATCTCCTCATTTGACAATTTTGTGATAAAACACACTTGACAAAGAAAATTCTAATTACCACAACCCATTACACCCAACAAATACAAACTTTCTCAAGGTCATGATAGCTATTAGTCCCACAAGAATATATTATAGCATAAAACATATGACAATATGAAAATCTTAAAAGAAAATCATGCTATCAAGCAACAAATCTCCCCCTCAAGCATACTTCCCCTTTTTGTCATGAATTGTCAAATGAAGCTCAATCAACAAAAGCAAGGACAAAAACCATACAAGTAAGGACAAGGTGACATAATAAAAAAATAACATGCAATAAATAAGCAACACATAGCAACATGCAAACCAACAAGCACCAATCTCCCTTACAAAATCAATCAATGAAGGTTCATGCCCAACAAACTCCCTTCAACAATTAAACCAAACTCTCCCTCACCAAAAGCAACAACAAGTATCTACCTCCCTCTCAAAACAAAGAATGTAAGTCCATGCTCAACGAACTCCCCCTCAACAAATAACCTCCTTATTAAAGAACAACAAGCTCCAGAAAACAAAGAATAAAATAAAATAAAATTAGAAGAAGGACAAAAGCAATATGGTAGAGCAAGCAAGGAATTTCACATCAGTACATCAATACAAAAGAAGCATCTAAGAAAAACAATTACTTGAAAACACAATGTGCACAATCTCTGGAAGATTTCTCATTAAAGAATGTGTTGTAACATGTGAAGAGCATAGATCTCATAAGAAAAGTGTGTGTGTGTGTGTGTGTGTGTGTGTGTGTGTGTGTGTGTGTGTCTTGGAGTTTGACAAACACTAGATTCTGTTAGAAATTGGGCGCCCATGTGGCATGGCCCATGACCCTTTTGAACCTTATCCATGTAAGTTTTGAATTCAAATTCAAAACTTATTTGGATAACCCACTCATGATATCTATATCTATTATACCAACTGATATGGATAGATGATATACTTAGCCTATATATCTGATACGATATATGGGATATGGGATAATGAAACAACGTATGTTTTTTCCCATACTGACTCTCTCCCATTAAAAAACAATGATCAAGCTTTTTGCACTGTAACTTGTGTGGGTGATACTCATATTGTGGTATCACTCCACTGCTGGGTGTTCGTTGTTCGCATTTTTGAAGCATGTGATTTACCCGCAAGATTCTTCGCTTCAGGTTCTATCACCTAAGGTATGATCTTAATAATTTTACTCGCTGCTTTATACTTGATTTACATTGGTATCAAAGCTTTAATGGGTATTTTCGTGCTTATTTTATGCATTAAAATATGTGTATAATTTTATATAAATATATACACGATATATGCATAAAAATTAATGTTTTTTCAAAACTTTACATGCATGATGGTTTTACATGCTTTAATTTCGGTCCGCAAATCTTACATATTTAGAATCCTTATTTCGAGACCTTCGAAACCATATATTATTTGTTAGATTTGGATTTACGTTTGATGAGATACATCAACCCGTAGTTTGGGTTCGTTTTTGATTTCTTGATGGCTTAAGGAGGAAGAAAAAGTGTAGGTTTCTGCACTTCCACTCTCATTAGAGAGAGAGTATGTAATACACCTCATAATTTATGTTCATTAAACGTTATTTTTTAGACCACAAACATTTTTATTTTGGAAATTGAAGTCTGGCAGTACCAAAATTAGACTAGAAAACACCCCAGAAGGCAGCGCATGAGCTGCACGTGCCAGATGACACCGTCAGCGGTGGCCATGCGCTGCCATGCACCAGCGTGCTTCTCTGCGCTACCACGAGCGCGCTGTCTGCGCCATCGCGCATGCGTCAACCGCGCTGTCCACGCGCGCGTCGTCTGCGCTGTCACACACGTTACGTTGAGCCGAGCCAAGCCGAGCCGAGCTGCGCCACGCCGTTTTCTACGCCGACTTGGTTGGCTTGGCTGCTGGGTGCTAAGGTGCTGTTTGTTTTTTTTTAAAATTCTGAATCGCGTTAAATGGTCATAAATAATTTGTTATAGCTTTGTTTTGAGCATGGTTGGTACTATTGGACTTAGAATTGAATTTTTTATCTTCTGTAAAATTTTCAAAATTTTATGAAAATAAAAAATATTTTTCCTGAGATAATAATTCATTATTTATGCTTTAAAATGCTTCTGGTGTTGCATGACTAATTTTCTGGGGTTGTAATTTTTATTGTAGACTACTGCAAATGTTTACTATTTACTGGTATATTTAGTTTACCAGATTCTGAAATATTTATTTCTAATTTTATGTGTGTTTATTAGTTATTTAAAATTTCAGAAAATTTCAGAATGATGTACATTCTATTATGGCATAATCTGAATATTAAATACAGCATATTATTTTTTTTAGGGTTTGTAATATGTTATGATTAGAGAAGCATGCTTATTTTTTTTATTTTTTTAAATTCCATTATTAAATGAATATAGCATGTGTAAATTTACATTAACATGCTATTGTATGGAATTTGTCATGCTTTGTATATGCCATAAGTAGTGGGAGATTGATAATCTTTTTTGGCGCATGGAATTAAATTAAATTTTAATAATTGTCACTAGAGGCGCAAGAGATGATTACGAGCATAGCAAATTTTCAATGTTGAGACATGTGTAATATTATCATTATTTAATTTAGATTCTTTTGCTGCAAAATAATTTTTTTTGTGTTGCTATCATTAATATCCCCTGCACATTTGTTTACTCTGTATGTAGAAATGGCTGCTAAGACAGTGGTGGCAGACTTAACTAAGGGAGAGAAATTGGATGGCGACAGTTATGACATATGGCGCCGTAAGATCCAATACCTCCTCAATGAGCAAGAAGTGTTGACCACACTTGAACAAGTGATGGTTGAGCCAGAGCAAAGCAATACAGCTCAACATCGTCATGATCTTGAAGTCTTTCAGACTCGGCGTAACAAAGATCGGTGTGCGCGCTTTACCATGTTGAGCAGCATGCACAACGACTTGATTAGTGAGTTTGAGCATTGCCCGACTGCATCTGAGATGTGGGAAGCTCTCAAGCAAAAGTTTGGTATTACCTCTTTGGCAAAGTTACGTGGGCTGACTATGAAGTTTGACTCCTATCAGAAAAGGGAGCATCACTCGATGAAGCAGCATTTGAGGGTCATGTCAGCCAAGATACGTGAGCTTGCAGCTGCTGGGCACAATTTGACTCAAGAGCAGCAAGTACAAGCTGTGCTTCGCTCTTTGCCAAATTCTTGGGAGCAAATGAAGCAGAACATGATGCATAATGAGAGTGTGAAAACATTCGAAGACATATCGCGTCATTTGGAGCTAGAGGCTGAGCACCTTGAGGCGGCTAAGTTTGATGGTTCTGCTATGGTGGTTGAGTCGAGTTCACGTAGGAATTCTCAGTTCAAGAGTGGAAAAGCAAAAGGTGCCCCTAAGAAGCAAGCAGCAGCTGCGCTAAAACCCAATGGTGCTAGAAATTTCAAGCGTAGGGGCAAGAGAGGTGGCAAGAAGGTAAAGGCTAAATTGACATGCTTTAACTGTAACAAAGAAGGACACTTCGCTCGAGATTGCCCTGAGCAGAAGAAGGTACTCCCTTACTTAATTTCTCGCATTCAATGCTTTGTTTCTAGTCAAGCATTAATTGCTCATTCTCCTCATTTTTGGGTTGTAGACTCCGGAGCAACAGACCACATCGTGAGGGACAAAGTAGGGTTTATTGAGTATTGCCGAGTACCTGCTGGGAGTAGAAAAGTTTACATGGGGAACGAGTCCAGTATGGAGGTGCTTGGCATTGGCACATACAAGCTGGAAATGCGACGAGGGCGCACCTTGTATCTTCATGATGTTCTTTATGCTCCGGATATTCGGCGAAACTTAGTTTCAGTTATTAGCATGATGAGCCTTGGTTTTAGCTTTTGTTTTGAGAATAATGGTGTTAGCATTTATTTGGGAACAATTTTTTATGGTTTTGGTTATCTTTCAGATGGTTTTTTAGTTTTGGATGTGGATGATTCTAGTTTTAATAAAAATGCCAATAGCTCTGTTTCTAATATTGCATCTTTTTGTGATAATGATTCTATGAGATGGCATGCTAGATTAGGCCACATAGGGCAAGACAGGATGACTAGATTGGCTAGAGAAGGTCTTTTAGGCCCACTCGCTAGAGTCACTTTGCCTACTTATGAGCACTGTCTTGCTAGAAAGGCAACAAGGAAACCATTTGGGAAGGCCAAAAGGGCATCTATCCCATTACAACTTATTCATTCTGATATATGTGGACCAATGAATGTAAGGGCAAGGAATGGAGCCCCTTATTTCATCACATTTATAGATGATTGCATGCGTTTTGGCCATGTCTATTTGATTTCTCACAAGTCAGAAGCATTGGATTGCTTTAGACGGTATGTTAATGAGGTTGAGAATTAATTAGACAAGAGCATTAAGGCTCTAAGGACTGACTGGGGACGCAAGTATCTATCTGTGCAATTTAAAGTGCTTTGTGAGGAAAAAGGAGTTATCAGGCAATTGACAATTCCTAGGACTCTGCAGCAAAATGGTGTAGCGGAGAGAAGGAATCGTACATTGCTTGACATGGTTAGATCTATGATGGCGCAAGCTAATCTTCCCATTTCTTATTGGGGAGATGCTTTGTTGACTACTACCTGCATCCTTAACCGTGTGCCCTCCAAATCAGTTCCTTCCATCCTATATGAGATGTGGACTGGCAAAAAACCTGATTTGGGCAATTTGCGGCCTTAGGGTTCGGCAGCTTACATACACAACGCTTCTCATAAGTTTGGGAAGTTGGACCCTAGAGGAAAGACGTGTATCTTCATTCATTATAGTGAGCATTCTAAGGGCTATGTGTTTATTGGGAAGCATCCGGATGGAAGTGTGACTGAAATTGAGTCACGAGATGTGGATTTCCTAGAGGAGGATTTCCCTAGCAGAGGTGAGGTAACTAGAGATGTAGAACTCCATGAGATGGAGGATCTACTTGAAGGCACACCTAGTAGCCTAGTAGAGAATGAGGAGATAATCCCTTAAGCTCCTAGGGACAGTGGGAGTGATCTACCTGCCCATGGATTAGATCCAATGGATGAGGATTCTCAAGATTCTCAACTGCGTAGAAGCAAACGTGGAGCCATTCCCCGTCATCGTTTTGAGATTGAAGAAGAAGCATTCATGATTGCACCGAGTGATGAGATGGAGCCTAAGAATCTCAAGGAGGCTCTCTCATCCCCTGCTAGTAAAGAATGGAGTACTGCAATGGATGAAGAAATAGAGTCTATGAAGAAAAATCATGTATGGGACTGGGTTCATTTGCTGCCAGGGCGCAAGACTATTGGGAACAAATGGGTTCTCAAAATCAATCACAAGGCGGATGGTTCCATAGTAAGGTATAAGGCTCGCCTAGTGGCGAAAGGTTACACCCAACGAGAGGGTGTGGACTATGAGGAAACTTTCTCACCAGTTGTGAGGTTTGCCTCTATTCGCCTAATTCGGGCCATAGTAGCTCAGTTGGACTTAGAGCTATATCAGATGGACGTTAAGACTGCATTTCTCAATGGAGAATTAGATGAAGAGATCTATATGGATCAACCAAAAGGCTTTGTGGTAGTAGGTTAGGAGCACAAAGTTTGCAAGCTTCAACGATTTATTTATGGCTTAAAGCAATCATCCAGACAGTGGAATCTGAGATTTCATCGAGCCATTGTTTCTAATGGGTTTACGATGATGGATGAAGATCACTGTGTGTACGTTAAGCGGTTCAAGGACATTTTTCTAATATTGTCATTATATGTAGATGACATATTATTGGCTGGAAATGGCAAGGAGATGATTGTCACCACTAAAAGGTGGTTGTTCTCTACATTTGAAATGAAAGACATGGGTGAAGCAAGCTATGTGCTCGGTGTTAAGATCCTTAGGGATCGCTCTAGGAGACGTCTTGGCTTGTCTCAAGAGACTTACATTAAGACTATCCTAGAGCGATTCTAGATGCAGAGCTGCAAACCCATTGACACTCATGTTGTGAATGGCGAGAGCCTAAGCCTTGATATGGGTCCTAAGACTCCAAAAGAGAATGAAAAGATGGCTTGTGTTCCCTATGCAAATGCTACTAGAAGCTTGATGTATGCTATGATGTGTACACGTCCTGACATTTGTTATGCATTCGGATTGGTGAGTCGTTACCAATCCAACCCAGGACCAGCTCATTGGAAAGTAGTTAAGAGGATATTACAATATCTTAGAGGGACTGCAAATTACACACTTTGCTACCAAAGTTCAGATCTATATCTAGTTGGCTATTGTGATGCTGACTGGGAAGGAGACTTAGATGAGCGTAAGTCTACTTCAGGATATGCTTTCATGCTTAACGATGGTGCTATTTCTTGGAGCAGTAAGAAGCAATCCCATATCACCTTATCGGCTATGGAGGCTGAGTTTGTGGCTTGTTCATCTGCCGTTCAGGAGGCCATTTGGTTGAGGAGATTCCTTCAGCATTTGGATATTGTCACACACACTTCAGACCCTGTGACTATCCATTGTGACAGCATGGCTGCTCTCGCTTACGCTAAGGATCCTAAATACCACGAGAGAACCAAACACATTGATGTGAGGTTCAACTTTATCAGAGACATTGTGGCGCAGAAAGAAATGATCCTAGAGCACATCCCTACGAGTCGCATGGTTGCGGACCCTTTGACTAAGCCCATTGCTAGAGATGTTTATCTTACTCATGTTAGGGCTTTAGGACTACGTAGGTGGTGGTATATATATATATGCGTATTCAGTTGAACTCATATTTTTTTGGGATATTTTTGACATTAGTATTCATATTTGTTTCTATTACACATTTATGTTTACTACTTTTTGCAATGGTTTGTGAATTAGCATACACAAAATAAATAAATTGATGTTAGCAGGCAAGATTGGCTCACTCACACAAGCAATCGCCTTTAGCGCTAGGTAGCGAGCAAGGATGAGACTAGTGGCTTATTGTACTTGGAGCAAATAGAGAAGCTAAAATTATCCACTAGCTATGTCGCCTTGGTTAGAGCCAAGATGAGGTCTTGTTAGAGACTGACCATGGATATGAGAGTACCCACTTTTCCATGATGTGCCTGTTATGGATAGCCAAATGCGAGATCTCATTTGATGCTTGAGAAGCGAGCAAATAGAGAATTCGAGTTGGACATTAGGAAGTGACTTGTGCGCTTAAGAACGACTAGACTAAGATCTGTATGGTGTGTGATTTTAACATCACTCTTCGGAAGAGTTACTCCACTATAACATGCATTCGTACTGCATGTGCTTTTCGACCCGTTAGCGAGGTGAAAGAATGGATCCCTGCTTCTTCACCATGTGAGTCCTAAAAGTCATTTTTCCCTAAATGACTTCACTTTGTGCCTTTTGTGACCTTTGACTATGTCATAAGATGAGGAGTTGATGTTTAGCTACTTTGGTATGTTGCCTGTGGTCATGTATGATTCGGCTTTAAGGGACATTATAGGGAAAGCGGTCAATTTCAAATTAAATGATATGAGGATGAAGGGAAGATCATCTAGTTATATATCTCTGCTCTATGTTCACTGTCAACAACTCACATCGCTCTCTATGGGATGCTGATTGGGTGTGAATATAATGCGGGACCTAGGAGAGTCAAACATGCTCTTTGAGGAATTAGAGATGTTTTTTGGACCGATGTAGCTAGATGGGTCTGGGTACATGAGACATTATTTCTGTTCATTTTGGGTTGATGTCTCTATGCTGACTCATATTGAGTTTCTAGTATAGAGCTCCCACATGCAGGTGTTCTCAGTGGTCGCACGGTGCATTGGCTAGTATGAGATTGTTCATTTTTTGGAGAGATTGAGATAGAGATGTGGCAGTGTCATGCCAACTCATGTGCAAATGGGAGATGTTAGAAATTGGGCGCCCATGTGGCATGACCCATGACCCTTTTGAACCTTATCCATGTAAGTTTTGAATTCAAATTCAAAACTTATTTGGATAACCCACTCATGATATCTATATCTATCATATCAACTGATATGGATAGATGATATACATAGCCTATATATCTGATACAATATATGGGATATGGGATAATGAAACAACGTATGTTTTTTCCCATACTGACTCTCTCCCATTAAAAAACAACGATCAAGCTTTTTGCACTATGACTTGTGTGGGTGATACTCATATTGTGGTATCACTCCACTGCTGGGTGTTTGTTGTTCGCATTTTTGAAGCACGTGATTTACCCGCAAGATTCTTCGCTTCAGGTTCTATCACCTAAGGTATGATCTTAATAATTTTACCCGCTGCGTTATACTTGATTTACATATTCAAATCCTAGTAGTGATTTGATGGCTAGACCTTCGATAAAAGAATCTGCAAATAACTTAGAAAAGTCAAACCTCTAGTGATCAAGGGGTATTTGTTGAGTAAACGTGAATGCTCCTCCTCAAACAATGTATATAATTTTCTTGCACACTTACCGACGGCTTTCATGATCAAGAGTATGGAAATCAAACTAGAGAAGGATGGAAAAGATAGTGAAGCCTGGTTGGTGACTTTGAGGTAACCTTTTCCTCATGCTATGAGAGACAAACACATAGGGGTGAACAGTAGAGGTGCAAAAAGGTGATAAGGAGTTAAAAGACTCAACATCACCCAAGATCTACTAGCACCAGTCAATTTCTCAAGAAAAACACAAGAAACACCACTAGAAGTCCATAGAGAACTTTGATCTCTTATACGAAAGAGTCTGGTATTTTCTAATCTAAGAGTGTACAGAATGAGACATACTAATCAAAGTACACTCAATCCAAAATGAGTAATAACCACAGATAGCACACACTCATTAATAAGTAATGGATATTCTCATCAATTCTAATATGCACCAAAACTTCTCAAAAATTTCAAGCCTGCAAAGCCATACATAGAAAATCTTTTTAGATTTTTGATAAACAAAGAAAGAAATAAAAGAACAAACACACACAAAAGACCCCAAATAAGAAAGACAAACACAAAACTCAAAACAAAAACAAAAAAAAAATAACAAATAAAAAAATTAACCCAAGTCAAGCTTTCTCACCCAAACCACTTTAGTATGAACAATGTTGTAAGAATTGGGGTTCTTGGGTAGTGTCTTGACGTTGAGGTTCCCTTCCCCTTCAATGGGAACCCAGCTCGACTTGGTTTCCAACATCTTATTCCTAGGTCTAGGAAAACACAACCCCACTTCATGTTTGGTCTCAAGAAACTCAAAACAATGAGGTCTAATGTGACCCTTAAGCCCATAGTGTTGACAAATAGAAATGAATTTACCCTTGGCTACATAGTTATGAGGCAAAGAAGAAGATGAAATGATAGTACCCCTAGCCATGAAATCTTGAGTATTCTCATCCTTGGAAGTTGGGGCTTTGGATGGTGAGACATGTCATTTGATGATGCCAACTCCTTCTTTATCCTTGGCCATATATTGAATACAAGGAGCTGCATCCACACTTCGAGCACTTGAAGCTTTGACAATGTCGAGTTCCAACTCCAAGGAGATAATTTTCACTTCGAGCTCTTTTTGGGACTTTGAACAAGTCTTCAACTCTCTTTCAAGATCACCGTTCTTCTCTTTCAACTCATCATAAGCATAAAGTAATTAATTCCTCTCCATTTCACATTTGGAAAGTTTGGCAATCAAAGACTACATTTCATTTGAGAGAACACTCACTTCTGCTTGAGCTATCATAAGCTCCTGCTCTACTTTCTCTTTCCCCCCTCTACTTTGCCTGAGTTTGGTGGACAACTTGATGTTCATCTAGAAACTCTGCTTATACAACATCTCATAAGCTTCATGAAGAGTTACACCATCTATTTCTTCTTCTATACTAGAAGACTCACTACCATCATTTGAAGACCCTAAAGTAAAGCTTTCATTCTCACTCTTGTCCGAAGACGAATTTCCATTTGAAGAATCAACATTCGATGCATGAGGGATGGAGGTACCATGAGATTTACCATTAGAACTTACATCCTCATAGAGAGACTTCAACAAATCCCATGCTTCTTTGGTTGTCTCATAATGAGAAACATGGGTTCGCTCACTTTGGATACAACATTCGATGCTCTTGAGTTGTATCCAAAGTGGTTCAACTCAAGTTCACTCCATTGCTCTTGAGGCTTAAAATTTGTCAAGTTTGTTGCCAAGTCAAGTTCATATGGCATCTCAAACCCTTATTCTATGATCCTTTATAAGCTTGCATTGAATGTCAATAAATACACCCTCATTCGAGCACTTTAGTACAAGTATTCAGATTCGTCAAAATGAGGTGGAGTGGAAACATTCTGGCCATGAACATACATAACTTTCCCCTCGGCATAATCCATTCGTCCCTCGGCTATGAAAACCGCCACAAAAGCGAGACATTGTTCATGCCCTTCTTTGCCTTGAGTCTCATTGTCACTTTCATCCTTGTCAAACTCTTATTCATCGTCCCAAGTGATAGCGAAGGCTTTCTTCTTCCTTAATCGATTAGGGCATTCTTGAGCAACGTGGCCAAAACTTTGGCATTCATAGCATTGGATTCTTTGAGGATTCCCTTGTATTTTTCCTTTATTATTCTCTATTGTAGGATCAATTTTGAGTTTTTATTTTCCTTTGGATTTATGAGTTAATTCCAAAAGATTAGGCTTCTTTTTCAAAAAGGATTTTTTGAAGAGTTTTATAAAAGCATTCGTCATCTCTGAATCAAACTCATAATCCTTATTTGAATCCTTTCCAACTATATGAGCACTACTAAAAGCAACATCATCTTTTTGTTTCTTTTTGAAATTCATATGGGCCTCATACATTTGGAAATTTCCAACCAAATGATCTAGCTTGAGGTTGTCAACATCTTAAGCCTTCAATAGCCATAACTTTTGGTTGAAACCAATCAGGCAAGGACCAAAAAAAAAATTCCCACAATCCTGGATTTCGGTATTCTTTTTCACCTAAATTGAAGCTAGAATTCACAATGTCATTCAACTTCACATAAAATTCATTAAAGGTCTATCTATTTTTCATGGAAAGGTTTTCAAAACTAAAAGTGAGCCTTTGAAGCTTTGAGTGTTTAACTGAAGGAGTGCCCTCATGAATAGTTTCTAAGATATTTCATGCCTCTTTTGCGACTTCACAATTACAAATACAACTAAACTCTTCAGGTGTGATGGCGCAAAACAAGGAATTGATAGCTTTACTATTCCAGCTACTATTTGGTAATCGGTTGTGTCCCATTTGTCAATTGGTTTAGGGAATACTACTCCATCAATGGTAATGGTAGGTTCAGTCCACCCAAACATGATGGATTGCCAAACTTTTTCATCAATTACTTTTAAAAATACTCTCATCTGAGCTTTCCAAAGCGAACAATTAGATTTGTCACCGTAGTATTCACCTCACGAATTGAATCCATTATCACAAATCAAACAAGAACTCACTCCTTATAACTTTGAAAAATAAAGATTGGGCGACCCGCTCTGATACCAATTGAAAAAAAGTAAAAACCCCGAGATACTGATTTGTGATTAGAAAATTCAATCCATCTCAATTTCCAAGTCCAGATCCGCCAAGTCCAATGGCCCAAAATCTAGAAATGATAGAATTGATTGTCGTGCTTAACCTCCACCACAAGCCCAACCAAGACATGAAGACCACCTCATAATGGTCATGTGGACGAACTGCTAGCTAGATTGCCTTTGCTTAGCCATCTCAAGAAAAATTGTGTTAAGCTTGAGGTCCTAGAACATAACTTGACTAATGATAGAATCACCAAATTGGAGAAAGTGATCAAGAAGACCCAGAAGCACGACTGTATCCCTGACATTGATGATAATGTTGCAGTCCGTCTTCCTAAAAAATTCAAAATGCCACACATTGATAGGTTCAATGGAATGGGGATCATACGGTTCATGTTCGATTATTTTTTGATATCATTATGCCTATGAGGCTCACCTGAACTCAAATTATTTCACTGTTTGGTGAGACCTTAATCGGGGCTACTGCTAATTGGTTTGCTAAATTAAAAAATGAAGTCAAGTGGAAATGGGAAGAACTGGTTGAGGGGTTTGTCGCCCAATATTCCTACAATTCTCAATTAGAAATGACAATGCGAGAATTAGAGATGTCCCAACAAGAGCCGAAGGAGAACTTCAGCGACTTTGTGATATGCTGGAGGGCTAAAGCTGCTAGGATGACCAATCATCCTAATAAAAGAGACCAAGTCCAAAAAGTGGTTAGGAATTTACAACCACATTTGCTCAAGTATATGCTTCCCATACCTCTCTCCAACTTCAAAAATATATTTCACATGGGTAACCAAATCAAAGATAACATAAGTCAAGGTTTGCTCAACATAGGGGAATCAAGATCATCCCAAAAACCGTTCACCACTTTTAGTGTCAATCCTCATGAAAAATCCCAAGTCAGTAAGAGTGAATACCTTAGGAGCCAAGTATAACCCTTTCATCAATACCTCAAGAACCAACCCTGGCCATTTCAAAAATTGAACTTTCCATCCCTTGCACATGACCCTATCCAAAGCCCTTCAAATTTCAATGAACAAAGGACATCTCGAACCCCTACAACCTAAACCTCTTCCTCACCCTTTCCCAGCCGGCCATAACCCTACCCAATACTATGCCTTTCACTAGCAACCTGACCATCACACCAACCATTGTACCCACCTTCATCATAAGTTCCATGACCTCATTAACAGTAAATTCATTGCTCTCCCTGAAAACCACAATAACCCCTTACTTGATCAAGATGGGATTAACACTATCCAAACCTCACCTCTTACCAACTTTGATCCTAGCCTATAAATTGTGTCATCCACCGAACCAAAACTGATAGAGCCTATCCCAGAGTTTGCTGACCTTAGCTCATTTGGAATTAGAGAAGGTGATAATAACATGGACTATCTCAAAAATTTAACAGCTTTGGCAAAACACTTTAGCTTGCCAATCAACAACATTGGATGCACTGGTAAAACCAAAAAAGAAAAAGTTCACAAAGTAGCAGTGGAAAAGGCTATCAAAATTGAGGGTTTAATCAAAGTAGAAATAATGGCTGAGGAAGACAATATTAACTGGACTAGTGATATGATAGAAATGACTTGGAAACTGGGCTAGATTCTAGCATAGGTCACTTCAACATGGGAAATGTTGATGCAACAAAAATGCTAGAGAAGAAGCCATTGTTGAGTACTACAAGCATGCTGTGGATGCCATGAATGATCAGTACAATGATTGAATGTTTGATCAAAGTGTGTCACATCTGATAGTGAGTTTAGCTGGTTAAGTTAGTTAGTGAGCTTGTTGTGTGTCATGGTTGAGTCTTTTTTCGTTCTTTTCCCTTTTCATTTGAATTTGATTATTCAAAGTCTTTATCCTTAATAGTACGAGTTGTTTTTCTACTTGCTTAGTTGTGCCCATGGTCAAATGGTGTGATCCAAAAAAAATGAAAAAAAATTCAAAGCTTACGGAATTTAACTGAATGGGAAAAAAGGACATGTCAAATTTGTAATGAATGAGATTAAATCTATAAAACTAGGTATTGAGGATGGTCCTAGCTTAGTTTAGCCAATTCTATGCTATCTTTAAAGGACCACAAATGTCACTTTGTCAAAAGAGTTCAAAAAAAATTTTACATGATCATATGAAGACGAACTTGGAGTTAATTCCAAAAATATGCAACTCAAGAACCTATTCAACCTTGATGCCAAATCGATCAAGCATGGAATTAAGAAAAGTTTGACCTGATGAGGAACCTAAAATAAAAATATGTATCAACACAAAGGGAAAACCCGTTGATTTGTTGCAATCAAGATATCATCATCAAGAGCTTACAGTCAAATGGAAAAAACTAATTCGAGGAATCAATCCCATCTAATGAAAGGAGTTCAGAGCATTCTATTGTATATAGAGAAACTGGAGGAAAATCATTCAAGCATTCAATGAGAAAGTCACCTGAAGAATTTGTAAGAAGAAAATTTGGTGTCATCTAAACCCTATTCATGATGCTAGGGGCAATTTCACATCAAAGAAACCCGAGTTGGGCGACTTCAAGACTCTCTGGATAAGTAGAAGCAAAAATCTTTATAAGGCCCAGAGTGGAACAAAGTTCTTATAACCAATCAACTCAAACAAGCTTAAATATCACTACCCTTGAAAGGTTTGCTAGGCCGAAGACCTAAAAAAGGAAACCTAGGCAAAAGTTAGAGCATTCAAAATGAAATAATTAAAAAATGAGAGCTTGCAATGCTAAAAACCTGTAAAATGAGACCTTGGCAAAAGTTAGAGTGCAAAAAGGAGAGAGTTAACACCCGAGCGAACCTTAAGCAGAACTACGTAAAGCCTAATTCCCATCCTTGGGATACGTAGGTAACTTCATCCTGAAGTTTGGCCCCTTCTCATCTGATTGATTAGTTCACCATGATGTTGATTTATTCCATCTTGATACACCGGGCTTATTCTCACAAATTGTAGACTCGTGTTGTCTGGCTCGATTTTAGGATTATTTAATGGTGATCATTGTAAAACATATGTTTAGGACTCTTTGATGAGGAAGGCTAGTTTGCACGATTGGTACTCTATTTTGACAAAGTAAAGAACATTCGATACAGAAATTGGAAAAAAATTTAATACCTAACTTTATTCTTGTAATCTCAAAGCATTGAAAGCATGTTTGACTAATTCCTATGAAGGAAAAATTTTGAAAGCTTGAGAGAGAGAGAGAGAAAAAAAAAACATCATAGACTAGGAGCATGATTGAGTCGAGTGCCGGGTCAAGTCTCTTGTCTGTTGCATTCTATCTCCTTCTAGGGGCACGATTGAGTCGAGTGTCAAGTCAGGTCTTTTGTCTTTTGTGTTATATTTTCTTCTTTTCTTTCTTCATGTTAAGTGTTTGTTCTATCATATGGTGCACTTGTTGGAAAGCTCACGGCTATCAGTATTGTCATGAAAAGCTCCTTGAGCCGTATGATAATTCTGTCTAAGGAAGAAATCTGAATGAAGATGGAAAAGGCCCAATGAACTGCCTTCGGACTACCAACAAAAATAGTGGTTTGATATCATCGGCCTTAACTAGGGGCAATACCAAGCTCACTTTTTCACATGACTAGGCGCATACATTGATTAATCCAAAATGAGGGTAATAGGCTCAACCATGAGTCACATTCTGAAAAAGAAAAGTGAAGACATAAGAGGGGGCAAAAGAAAAGAGATATAAAAGAATAGAGAGATGTAAGTTGTGTGGAAAAAGTGAGTAGGGATGTGTGACAAAATAAAATAGAGATAAAAGAATAGAGAGATGTGAGATGAAAAGGAAAAGTGAGATTGGGATATACACTTGAAAATGGAAAGATAACAGTAAAATATAAGGTCTCTCCTTCATAAAAAATATTAAAGCTCGGTCTTGTGAGATTCCTCCTTGTCACCCTAATATGCTTGGTCATCTTGGACAACATTGTTGCCACTTGACATATAACGATTCTGATTTAGATCTGACCCATTTGATGTTTTGGATCCGGGTTTTATTGTCTTATACAGTTGTTCATGTCTTGTTTCCCCTTATTTCTCTTTGAGTTGGCTATGGGGATGTGTTGGTTTCATTTGGAACAGGTTGATAGCTTGTTTTTCAAACTGTTGTTGCCCAGAATTTTGCCTCTTTGCTCGAGCGACACTTCTTGCGCTCGAGCGGTCCTTGTTTACTCTCAGTATTTTTGTAGGTCCGCAAAAAGAACTGGAAGTTGCCATTCTTCACTCAAGCAAAGCTTCTTGTGCTTGAGCGGTGGTCTTCTATCTGTAAAACTTTTGGGAGTTGGTATTCTTCGCTCGAACAAAGCTTCTTGCACTCGAGCGGTGCAACCTATTGTGTCTAGTCGCTCAAGCGACACTTCTTGCGCTCGAGCGATCTATGCATATATCAGTTCATAAACAGCCATTTTTGAATCACTTTTTCATTTCTCTCTCTCTCTAAACATTTCAAAACCCTAATTCCTCTCACCCTCTCTCTCTCTCTCTAAAATTCACATATTTCCCTCGAATACACCTAGATCCGTCGATCTTTTCACCAGTAACCCTTTTTTAAAAAGATAGGGCTCGACGAGGGCTTCGTTCTAATCAAAGCAAAGTTGATTTTCGGCGTCCTTGAGTTTCCTACACTCTTCATTTCATCTTTTAAGATTGAGGTAGGCATTTTTCGCACTTTCTATGAGTTTTAACTTAGCTATTTGTGTTTTGAAACAATATTATGATTTGGGAAAATTTTTGAACAAATCTAGGGTTTTTGGTCAAAACTTAAAAAAGGGGTTTTCTAATAGTTTCATGGAAATGGTTGTGGGGTTGGAAGTGAGATTGAGTTGTGATAAAATAGTTGGTTTCAATATGTAGAATTGATTTTGGAAGAAAATGGGGTTTTGCCCTAATTGTGTCAGATGTTGATTTTATATAAGTGATGGAATTGGTGTTGGGAATATGAAATTCGATTAGTTTTGATGAGGATAGTGGAGTTAGATATGTATTATCACTCACATCTTGAAATTTGGAGAGTTTACCCTTATTGCTAATTGTTTATCTATTTAGAAATATCTGTTTTGGGCTATCGGTGGAGGATAGCTATGATTATTGTAGAAATTGCATGAGAATTAGGAGAATTGAAACTATTTTCTCATTCAATTGCATTGAGCATTATCTTACACTTTTACATTGGAAATGTTTATCATTTTAAGAAAAATGGGTGAATTTGGGAAGTATGTATTGTCTCGTTGAAATAAGTTGGCCTGAGTGTCTATGGTGAAAGTCCTAAAATTGCTCGTATACATGGGTGCCAATCTCATGGACGAAATTTTTGTGAAATAGCAATAGTAGTGCTTGTATAGCCTACGTTTACATGGGTGCCGGTTTACGATTTCCCATAGACAAAATTTTCGTGAAAGGTTGTATTTGTTTTGGGGTTCACAAAGTATGATTCCCTGCCCTGTTTTCTATTGTAAAGGAAATAATTTATGAATTGTGATATTAGACTAGCACTGCACGGTTTTGGAAAGAGATATAAAATGTTTTGGCACCAGCATTGCATATGCATTCACCTTATATCTTTATTAAGATTCATATACTGTGTTAGATTATTTCTTTTGGGCTTTGGCTCACCCTATGTGGAAAAAACATTTCAAGTGTAGATGACATGCCTCCGCCAAGGCAATAGCTTGGGAGGACTTGGAGCAAGAGCTTCATTTTATTGATTTTTTTTTGTATATGTTTAAATTCTACTTTTGTTACAACCATGCACCTTCTTGGAAAGTTGCAAGCCTTTAGTGCATTTCTTATTTGTTTTAACTTTCATCCTATTTCCTTATCATGTAACATTTGCAATAGATTCAGGGTTAGGCTTGTGAATTTATAGCAGCATATGTTATTCTTTTGTAAAACTTAATTGAAAACTAATTAAAGATAATTATTTTATCATTATTGTCACTTATTGATGTTGTGGATAGCTTATTGCATTTATTTTGGGACATTACAACTTGATATCAAAGCGTACCGGGTTTGAATACTTTGGGTACGTAGGAAATGGTTCTTACCACAATGAGTTTATCTCACTTGATAGAGATGTTTGTATGTTTGGTATGCTATGTGATAACAAGCTTATGTGATTATATGGGCATGGGATTTAATTTCTAAGATATTGATTGGGTCTACAGGTTTCTAGAAGTCCTATTAGAAGAGCACTTGATTACTGCTTGCGGGACGATTATTATCTAGGAAGGAAATTCGTATGTGTTTATGTAACTATGTGCTTATGTGGAGTGAATTACCATTGTCCATTGCCTTAGGACGCAAGTGAGTTAGTTTCGGCACATTTGTAAATGTACTAACCTCTTTTGTTATCTTCATTAGGATGTCAGGATGTGGATGTGGTGGTGGTAGGCGAGGTAGGCCTAGACAGCTCGAGGTGCCATTACCGAATAAGATTCCAATGCAAGAAGAAGGGGTTGGTCAGGCCAATGTGGTCGAACCAGTTGGTCAACAGGCCATGGGCACTTTGGCCCGTGAAATGGCCGGAGCTTTGCGGGAATTTATGGACATTCTCAGGGATGAGAATCAAGTTCAGGCCCAAGTTGCTAAAGCAGGGCCGTCTTTCTTGAAGAAAGAGCTCTTCCGATCGAATCTGGATGAGTTTTTGGGCGACCTTAAGGAGCCACTGATGGAGGATGAGTGGCTAGAACAAATGGTGAAAATGTCCGAGATGCTTGGCATCGAGGATGATGGGCTGAGACTGACCGTGGCATCCTTCCAGCTAAAGGGAGATGTGGGTCAATGGGGGAAGCATGCGTGTGGGCGCATTGGAGTGACTTGGGAGGCCTTTGTTAATGCCTTCCAAGATAAATTTTTGCCTCCCACTACTAGGGAGAAATTGAGGGACCAATTCTTGAAGATCAAGCAACTTAGTTTGCTAGTAGCCGAGTTTGAGGCAGCTTTCACAAGCCTTTCTCAATTTGCACCAGAACTCGTGGCAACTAAGGAACACCATTATATCGAGTTTAAGAAGAGGCTGAGGACTAGGCTTCTTTTCAAAATAGATGGGTCAATGATTTGGGACGATGGATGCCTTGTAGAGGTGGTGGCTCATCTAGAGACCGTGGTTCAGGCCGAGGAATAGCGGATGAGGGGCTCCAAGAGAAGTCAGAAGGTTCAGGGGAGAATCGAGACAATAAGAGGTAGAGGGGTTCTGCTCCACAATAGTCCCAGGCTACACAGTCTAGATCCACATTGTAACGCCCCCAAAATAAAACAATAAATTCAACCTATGAGTAGAAAAATAATAGAGATAATACACTTTCATTCATCAGAGTTCGTATACAAAAGACAACACATGCGATATACATTCACAAACTATTCATCTTGAATCTACAGCATGTGTTACAATTATAAGAGAACTAAAAACTAAACAGGCAATCATATGCCCTATAGGCTTACATCTTCCCAAATCGTTGCTTGGTTATAACAAAAGTGAGCCTAGCTCAATTACAGTTAAAGCCATTGGCTATATAAAAGAATACAACAAAAGAAAGAGGCTCTTGCTCCCAAATGTCTCTCCAAACTATTGCCCTGGCAGAGGCATATCACCAACACTTGAAAATGGTTTTTCCCAAATAGGGTGAGCCAAAGCCCATTAAAAATAATCTAACACAATATATGAGATTTAACAAATATATAGGTACAATGTGCATATACAATGCTTGTGACAAAACATTCACATTTTATATAATCATAAAGTACCAAATTCATATCTTAATCTATTTTCCTTCAATTCATGAGCCAATTTCATTATCTTTCAACAACCCAACTGAGACTACAACCCAGTGGTTCTTCAATCAACACAATTACCATATAAACACTTCAATCTGCCATTTTACGAAAATTTCATCCACGGGATCAGCACCCATGTATATGCGCGGTTTCAAGACTTTCACCCGGGACACTCTGGCCAACTTAATTTCAATGGAGTTCATCCCCTATCTCCTCCTAAACATGGAGTACATCCCCTTTCTCCTCCCAAACATCATGCATATACAATGTATTTAAAACATAATCATATTCAATGACAACAACAGGAGATTAGTTTTAATCAACCTAATCCTCAAGCAATTTCTACAACAATCATAGCTATCCTCTACAGATAGCCCAATACAGATACTTCTAAACAAATATTAAATCTCAAGGAAAATAGTTTATTCAAATTTTCAAAAGGTGTGAGATAATGCATATCCAACTCCACCATTAACACCAACATTCATCCAATTTCATATTTATAATACCAATTTCATTTATTTATACAAAATAAATACTTGAACCATTTTAGGGCAAACTCTCCTCTTTTTTTTTAATATCAACCCAAGGCCAAAATCAACTATTTTGTAATCATACAACCTTATATTTAACCTCATAACCATTTCCACAACATATACTTAGAAACCCCTCTTTTGATTTTATAACCCAAACTGTAGGTTTGTCCATAATACACCCAAAGCCCACCATTGTTACACAATAATGAATAACTAAGTTAAAAACTATATGAAAGTGTAGAAAATCCCTACCTCAAAGAGAGAAAACGAGTAAGGCAATGATGAAACTCCAAAGATGCTCAAACCCAACTTTATTCAGATCAAAATGAAGATCTTGAGATGCTCTATCTTTTTCTCAAAGGCACTAGGGTGAACATCACAATGGATCTAGGTGAAATAGTAGAGAGAAGATGAGTTTTAGAGAGATAAACTCAAGATCTAGGGTTTTGGAGAGTTTTAGAGAGAGAAAGGAATGAAAAAGTGAACCAAAAAGTTATTTTCACAGACTGATATACATGCAGTCCGCTCAAGCGTGAAAAGTGATGCTCGAGCGTCAGACACATTGTCTTGCTCAAGCGCAAGGAGTGATGCTCGAGCGTAGAATACACACTTTCAGAAGTTGTCAGATGAAGGACATCACTCGAGCTCAAGATTGGCTGATCGAGCGGCCACCCACTTGAGCATAGGAAACACTGCTCGAGCATAGAATACACTATTCCAGTATTTTGTAGGTCTGCAAAAATACTGAGAGTTTGCCAAACCTGCTCGTGCGCAAGAAGTGCCGTTCGAGCGGAGGAGCAAAAATCTGGGCAACAAAGGTTCGAAAATCAAGCAACCAACCTGTTCCAAACAAGACCAATACATTCCAATAACCAAATTTAAGGAAGAATAAAAGGAAAAATGACGATGAACAACAGTCAGAAACCAAGAGCCCGAGTCTGGACTGCGACACAGGTCGGGTCAAAACTGGAATCGCTATAACCTCCCACCTTAAGGAATTTCGTCCCCGAAATTTCAATTCAAGTTCAAATCCATTATTAAACCATTCACAACAATGCTAATCTAACAAGTTCAACACCATGACCCACTCTTCAGTCATCCATTCTCATCAACTCGATACATGAGTTCTGATATTGAAAGTGCAATTTACAATTTCCCAAAACATTTACAATGTTTAAAATTTACACAACATATACAATGTTTTCAAAAGTGATATAACACACACGATATTCCATATTCTCAGAACATGTGCAATGCTTATATTGAATCTATGTTTCCAAACACCCCATAACATATACAATGTTCTCGTGTTGTAAAACACATACAATGCTTTTACATTTCATTAACAAAATCAAAATCTCAATATATAATCAAACACCAACAAATAAGTCCGGATATTTCTCTCGGACTTCCAATTCACGCTCCCAAGTTGCTTCCTCAATTTCGTGATGTTTCCACAATACCTTAACCAAGGGGATTGTTTTGCCTCGCAAAGCTTGGTCCCGGGTATCCAAGACTCTCACCTGTCTCTCTTCATACGAGACATCCTCATCTACCTCTAAGTCGGTCCAATCCAACACGTGCGATGGATCCGGCTCATACTTCCAAAGCATACTAATATGAAATACATCATGAACCCTAGAAAGTTGTGGCAGTAACGCCAAACGGTAAGCAACCTCTCCGACCCGCTCAAGGATCTCAAAAGGTCCAATAAATCGAGGGCACAACTTCCCACTCTTCCCAAATCTCATCAAACCCCTCCTAGGTGATATCTTCAAGAACACATGGTCTCCCATCTCAAAAGAAAAGGGTTTCCTCCTACAGTCAGCATAACTTTTCTGATGACTCTGAGCTGTAACCAACCTCTTACAAATAAGTGCCACTTTCTCCGTCATTTCCCGAACCAACTCTGGACCCAACAAAGGTGCATCACCCATCTCGGCCCAACACACCAGAGATCTACACGGTTGGCCATACAAGGCCTCAAATGGTGCCATGCCAATACTTGATTGGAAGCTATTGTTATAGGCAAACTCCACTAAGGGTAAGTGCCTCTCCCACAACCCCTTGAAGTCAAGGACACAACTTCAAAGCATATCCTCAAGGACACAACAAAATTCATCGTGACATGCTCCCACTTTTACTCAGCTATAGGCAAGGGTTGTAACAAACCCGCTAGCCTCTAATGCTCGACCTTCACTTGTTGACAAGTAAGGCACTTCGATAAAAACACGGCTACATCCTTCTTCATACCTCTCCACCAAAACTGGCGACTAAGATCGTGATACATCTTTGTGCCTCCCGAATGCACCGCAAGGAGGCATGAATGATGAAACTCTCAGAGTACTTCCTCTCGGCAAAACTCTGGCACAAACAAATGGTCACGGTATCTCACACTCATGTCGGGATACACATTCAAGCCTCTTTCTACCTTCCCACTGGAAATCTTCTCCCGGAGGGATTCTACCTCAAGCTCACCCCTCTATGCTTCTATCACTTGATTCACAAGTGTAGGTTGGGCAACTACTGTAAACAACGCTACAAACTCAACGAACTCGCCAAGATGCAAGTCAAACTCACCGAGAGTACCCAACATCTCCCATTCCCAAATAGCGATATAAGCCACACTGCTAATTGATTTCCTACTCAAGGCGTCGGCCACAACATTGGCCTTCCCCGGATGATAATGCAACTCAAAATCATAGTCCTCTATAACTCCATCCACTTCCTCTACCTCAAATTCAAGTCTTCCTACGTAAACAGATACTTCAGACTCTTGTGGTTAGAAAACACCTCAAATTTTTCCCCATACAAATCATACCTCCAAATTTTCAAAGCAAAGATCACCACCGCCAACTCTAGGTCATGAGTAGGGTAGTTCCTCTCATGTGTTTTAAACTGCCGCGAGCCATAGGCTACGACCCTCCCCTCTTGCATCAATACACAACCCAAACATTCCCATGAGGTATCACAATATACCGAATAGCCCAAACCCCTCTCCGGAATAATCAATACTGGAGCAGTGATAAGTCTAATCTTAAGCTCTTGAAATGACTTCTCACAAGTCTCACTCCACACAAATTTGATTCCTTTCCTCGTCAACCTAGTCGAAGATGAGGCTAGCCTAGAGAAATCCTTCACAAACCGACAGTAATACTTGGCCAACCCCAATAAATTACGAATTTCAAAAGCATTCTTAGGTTGTGCCCAATCTTGCACTGCCTCTATCTTGGATGAATCTACAGTCACCCCTTCCCCTAATACCAGATGGCCTAAGAACTTAACTTCCCTCAGCCAGAACTCACACTTCCCAAACTTAGAATACAGTTTTATGGGCTCTAAGAAACTCAAGCACCACTCGCAAGTGTTCCTCGCTCTCCTCCTCAGAGGGTGAATAAATTAGGATGTCGTCCACAAAGACGACCACAAAACGGTCTAGGAATTCACAGAAGATCCGGTTCATCAAATCCATAAACATAGCTAGAGCATTGGTTAACCTAAAAGGCATCAATAGAAACTCGTAATGGACATACTGCGTACGGAATGTCATCTTCGGGATATCCTCATCCCTTACCCTTAACTGATGATAACCTGATCTTAGGTCTATCTTAGAGAAGCAACAAGACCCCTTCAACTAATCAAATAGATCAACTATACGAGGCATTGGGTACTTGTTCTTGACAATTACCCGATTCAATTTTCGGTAATCGATACAAAGTCACAACGCTACATCTTTCTTTTTAGCAAGAGAGCCAGTGTTCCCCAAGGTAAGATACTAGGGCAGATAAAACACTTATCTAGTAATTCTTGGAGTTGAATCTTCAACTCACTCAATTCAGCAGGTACGAATCTATACAGTGCCATAAAAATCGGTGCTGTGCCAAGCACTAAATCAATTGAGAACTAGATCTCTCGGTGAGGTGGTAAACTAGTAAGATCCTCGGGAAAGACATCGGGGTATTCACAAACCACCCTTGGCAACTCAATCAGGAATTCATTACACTCACCACCCAAGAAGGTTGCAAGAAGGCAACTAAGTTCACTCTGCACATGTGGATCATATACTTGTGATAAGACTCTATCCACTCGGTCCCTCAAGAAATAAAAACAATCACCGTTTAGGGTACATACAGTAACCCTCTAACGATAGCAATCTATAACAGCCCGATATGATGATAACTAGTCCATACCCAAAATAACATCAAAACTAGACATATCAATCAATACAAATGCAAATAGAAGTCAATGACTAGCAACCTCTATGTCACAACCCCAACACCCCTGCTTCAAAATAACCTCACCACCGATCGGTGACTCTACACAAATAGGAGATGCTAACTAAGCCAACTCTAACCCAAAAACCAATGCAAATGCAGATGAGATAAAAGAATAGGATGCACCCGTATCAATCAATACATTAGCAATTGAATTGCGAAACAAGAAGGCACCTCTAACTACAGAAGGAGCAGGTACAAGATCTGGCGCTATAACAGCATACATACACCCCATAGGTCTCTACTCAACCTGCTCACTCCTTGGAGCATAAACCTGATGCACTAACTGAGCCAAAGAGGCTCCCTGATTGGCCCTCGAAGCCTGTGCTAACTATGCAGGCTGGTGGCTCTATGTCTACCTCGAACTAGACGCACCAGATGTGCCACCCAACTGTGGGCAAAATCTCTTCACACGCCCCGCCTGCCCACACTGATAACAAGCGAGCAGCTACCCTCTCCCTTGACTTTGGCCCTATGAATGAGCCGAAGATGATGCAAATCGTTGCCCTCCTCCCCTCTGCGAGCAAGCTGGAGACTTGTGGCCCAATTGACCACATTTGTAACAAGTAACATCTCATTGACCACCCCTTCCAGAACCCGAACTCAGTACTGGAAAAGTGGACCTTGATTGAGCTCCCTGGGATGATTAGGGGTTAGAACCCCTCTGTCTCTTACCGTCTTCCTGATTATCCTGGCTCCTCTTGGAGCCCTTTATTCTCTCCTCTTCTATCTGCATAATGGTCTCGAGATGGGCCGCCGTCGCCTCCACAAGACACCCATAATCTCTAATCATAGACCCGGCCACTCGGAACATAAATCTGGTCCTTAACCTATTCTCAAACTCCAAGCAACGGCGCTCCTCAATCGCCACAAGCTCAGGTGCAAACCTAGACAAGCTAGTGAAGGTAGCCTTAAACTCAACCACTAGTGTATTCAATTGCACCAATTTACAGAACTAGTCTCTTAACTTCTCCCTAATTGTTGGAGGCAAAAACTTGTCCTGGAAAGCGCTGACAAAAGCCTCCCAAGTCACCCTAATGCGCCCACGTGCATACTTCCACCACTGACCCACATCCCCCTTCAGCTAGAAAGTCACCGAGGTCATCCTCAATTGGTCGTCCTCGATGCCAAGCATCTCAAACATCTTTACTATTTGCTCTAGCCACTCATCTGCCTTCAGTGGCTCTTTGGGATCACCCAAAAACTTGTCCGGATTTGACCGGAAGAACTCCCGCTTCAAGAAAAATGGCCTTGCCTTATCTACTTGGGCTTGGACCTGATTCTCTGCCCTGAGAATGTCCATGGATTCCCGCAATGCTCTAGCCATTTCGCGGGCTAAGGCACCCATGGCCTGTTGACCCACTAGTTCGGCCACATTGGCCTGGCCAACCCTTTCTTCTTGTGCCGAAATATCGTCCGGTAAAGGCACTTCATGCCTCGTAGGTCTACCACGCCTACCACCACCACGTCTACCACGATACCAAGTTATAACACCCCCAAAATAATACAACAAATTCAACCCATAAGCAGAAAAATAATAGAGATAATATACTTTCATTCATCAGAGTTCGTATAAAAAAGATAACACATGCGATATACATTCACAAACCGTTCATCCTAAATCTACAACATGTGTTACAATGATAAGAGAACTAAAAACTAAACAGATAATCATATGCCCTATAAGCTTACATCTTCCCAACTCATTGCTTGGTCACAACGAAAATGAGCCTAGCTCAATTACAGTTAAAGCCCTTGGCTATACAAAAGAACACACAAAAGAAAAAAGCTCTTGCTACCAAATGTCTCTCCAAACTATTGCCTTGGCAGAAGCATATCACCAACACCTGAAAATGGTTTTTTCCAAATGGGGTGAGGCAAAGCCCAGTAGAAATAATCTAACACAATATATGAGATTTAACAAAGATATAGGTACAATGTGCATATACAATGCTTGTGACAAAACATTCACATTTTATATAATCATAAAGTACCAAATTCATATCTTAATCCATTTTCCTTTTAATTCATAAGCCAATTTCATTATCTTTCAGCAACCCAACTAAGACCACAACCTAGTGGTTCTTCAATCAACACAATTACCATACAAACACTTCGATCTGCCATTTTACAAAACTTTCGTCTGCGGGATCGGCACCCATGTATACGCGCAGTTTCAGAACTTTCACCTAAGACACTCTGGCCAACTTAATTTCAATGGAGTTCATCCCCTATCTCCTCCCAAACATGGAGTGCATCCCCTTTCTCCATCCAAACATCATACATATATACTGTATTTAAAACATAGTTATATTCAATGACAACAACAAGTGATTAGTTTCAATTAACCTAATCCCCATGTAATTTCTACAACAATCATAGCTATCCTCCACCAATAGCCCAATACAAATATTTCTAAATAGATATTAAATCTCAAGATAGATAGTTTATTCAGATTTTCAAAAGGTGTGAGATAATGCATATCCAACTCCACCATTAACACCAACATTCATCGAATTTCATATTTATAATACCAATTTTATTTATTTATACAAAATAAATACTTGAACCATTTTAGGGCAAACTTTCTTTTTTTTTTTAATATCAACCCAAGGCCAAAATTAACTATTTTGTAATCATACAACCTTATATTTATCCTCATAACCATTTCCACAACATATACTTAGAAACCCCTCTTTTGATTTTACAACCCAAACCCTAGGTTTGTCCATAATACACCCAAAGCCCACCATTGTTGCACAATAACGAATAACTAAGTTAAAAACCATATGAAAGTGTAGAAAATCCCTACCTCAAAGAGAGGAAACGAGCAAGGCAAGGATAAAACTCCAAATATGCTCAAACCCAACTTTATTCAGATCAAAATGAAGATCTTGAAACGCTCTATCTTTTTCTCAAAGGCACTACGAAAGATCACAATGGATCAAGGTGAAATAGTAGAGAGAAGATGAGCTTTAGAGAGAGAAACTCAAGATCTAGGGTTTTGGAGAGTTTTAGAGAGAGAGAGAGAGAAAGAAATGAAAAATTGAACCAAAAAGTCATTTTCATAGGCTATTATACACGCAGTCCGCTCGAGCTTGAAAAGTGACGCTCGAGCGTTAGACACATTGTTCCGCTCGAGCGCAAGAAGTGACGCTCGAGTGCAGAATGCACACTTTCAGAAGTCTTCAGACGAAGGACATCGTTCGAGCTTAAGATTGGTCGCTCGAGCGTGGAATACACTCTTTCAATATTTTGCAGGTCTTCAAAAATACTGTGAGTTTGCAAAGCCCGCTCAAGTGCAACAAGTGCCGCTCGAGCGGCGGAACAAAAATCTAGGCAACAAACGTTCGAAAATCAAGCAACCAACCTATTCCAAACAAGACCAACACAATCCAATAACCAAATTTAAGGAAGAATAAGAAGAAAAATGACAATGAGTAACATTCAGAAACCAAGAGCCAGAGTCCAGAATGCAATAAGGGTCGGGTCAAAACCAGAATTGCTATTCACATTTCCTATGCCGAGTTCGGGTTTAGGGAGAGGTAGTCAGGGATGTTTCACTTGTTTTAAGTGTGGCCAGTTGGATAACAAATCTCCAGCTTGCCCATAGAAAGGAGGAGGGCAACAATCTGCACCATCTTCAGCTTACTTTCAGAGCCAGAGTCAGGGAAGAGGGCAGCCGCTTACCTGTTATTAGTGTGGGCAATCTGGGCATATGAAGAGGTTTTGCCCTCAGTTGGGTGGCACACCTGGTGCGTCTAGTTCGAGACAAACACAAAGTCATTAGCCTACCCAATCAGTTCAGGCCTCTAGGGCCAATCAGGAAGCCTCTTCGGCTCCGTCAGTGCTTCAGGCTTATGCTCCGAGGGGTGAGTAGGTAGAGAAGAGACCTATAGGACGTGTGTATGATGTTACCATGCCAGACTTAGTGCCAGCACCTTTAGTAGTGAGAGGTACTTTCTTGTTATGCAATTCTATTGCCAATGTGTTGATTGATACAGGTGCATCCCATTCTTTCATTTTGTCTACATTTGCGTCGACATTGGGGTTAGAAGTGGCTCGGTTAGCGTCTCCACTCAGGGTAGAGTCACCTATTGGTGGTAAAGTTGTTTTGAACCAGGAGTGTCAGGGTTGTGATATAGAGGTTGCCGGTCGCCAACTTCCTTTTTCATTTGCATTGATTGATATGTCAAGCTTTGATGCTATATTGGGTATGGACTAGTTGTCATCGTATCAGGCTATCATTGATTGTTACCGTTAGAGGGTCACTGTATGCACCTCGAGTGGTGATTGTTTTTATTTCCTAGGGAATCGAGCTGATAGAGTTTTGTCGCCAATCTATGATCCACGAGGTCAGAGTGAGCTTAGTTGTCTTCTTGCAACCTTCCTCGGTAGTGAGTGTGATGAAGTCTGAGTTGATTTGCCAAGGATAGTTTGTGAACACCTGGATGTCTTTCTTGAAGATCTCACTGGTTTATCACCTCACCGTGAGATTGAGTTCTGTATTGATTTATTGTCTGGCATGGCACCGATTTCTATGGTACCATATAGATTCACACCCGCTAAATTGAGTGAATTGAAGATTCAACTCTAGAAATTTCTTGATAAGGATTTTATCCGTCCTAGTACTTCACCTTGGGGAGCACCGGCTCTCTTTGCCAAGAAGAAATATGGTACATTCTGGCTTTGTATTGATTACCAGAAGTTGAACTGGGTAACTATTAAGAACAAGTACCCATTGCCTCATATAGATAATTTGTTTGATCAGTTGAAGGGGTCTTGTTGTTTCTCTAAGATAGACTTGAGATCGGGCTATCATCAGTTAAGAGTAAGGGAAGAGATCCAAAAAATGGCATTCCGTACGTGGTATGGCCATTATAAGTTCCTAGTGATGCCTTTTGGGTTAACCAACGCACCGGCCATATTTATGGATTTGATGAATTGGATCTTTCATGAGTTCCTAGACTGTTTCGTAGTTGTCTTCATTGATGACATTTTGATTTACTCACCCTCCGAGGAGGAACACGAGGAACACCTGTGAGTTGTGCTTGAGTTGCTTAGAACCCATAAACTGTATGTTAAGTTCGAAAAGTGTGAATTCTGGTTAAAAGAAGTAAAGTTCTTAGGCCATGTGGTATCCGAATAAGGGGTGACTGTAGACTCTTCTAAGATAAAAATAGTGCAAGATTGGGAACAACCTAAGAATGCCTTTGAGATTCGTAGTTTCTTGGAGTTGGCCGGGTATTATAGATTAGCCTCACCATTGACCAAGCTTACAAGGAAGGGAATCAAGTTTGTATGAAACCTGTGAGAAATCATTTCAAGAGCTTAAGGTTAAACTTACCACTGCTCCAGTGTTGATTATTCCGGAGAGGGGTTTGGGCTATTATGTGTATTGTGATGCGCCACAGGAAGGTTTGGAGTGTGTTTTGATGCAAGAAGGAAAGGTAGTAGCTTATGGCTCACATCAGCTAAAAACACATGAGATGAACTATCCTACCCACGACTTAGAACTAGCGGCCGTGATTTTTGCCTTCAAGATTTAGAGGCATTACCTTTATGGTGAGAAGTTTGAGGTGTTTTCTGATCATAAGAGTCTGAAGTACTTGTTTTCACAAAAGGATCTAAATTTGAGGCAAAGGAGGTGGATGGAGTTTATGGAAGATTACGACTTTGAGTTGCACTATCATCCGGGAAAGGCCAATGTTGTGGTCGATGCTTTGTGTAGGAAATCCATTAGCAGTGTAGCAACTATTGTCATTCGGGAATGGGAGATGTTGGGTGCTAGTGGTGTGTTTGACTTGCATTTTGGTGAGTCCGTTGAGTCGGCTACCTTGTTTACTATAGTTGCCCAACCTACACTGGTGAGCCGAGTTATAGAAGTACAGAAAGGTGATCTTGAGGTAGAAACCTCCAAGAGAAGATCTCTAGTAGGAAGGTAGAAAAGGGCTTAAACGTGTATTCTGACTCGAGTGTTAGATACCTTTACCGTCCCTACATACCGGAGTCTTGTTGAGAGGAGGTACTCTGAAAGTTTCACCATCCACGCCTTGTGGTGCATCCAAGAGGCACAGAGATGTATCATGACCTTAGCCGCTAGTTTTGGTGGAAGGGAATGAAAAGGGATGTAGCCGTGTTTATTTCGAGGTGCCTTACTTGTCAACAAGTGAAGACAGAGCATTAAAATGAAATCCAATCAACTGTGCGGAAAAGAACTTTTGTCTGAATCCGAGGTAGCCAACGCGACAAAGTACCACATTGCGAGAAGAACCAACTTTGAAAATGTAGCAAAAGAAAGGACAAAGACATGCATAAGAGAATGGAGAACCAAGCTCAAATCAAGGTGAATCCAGTTCCAGTATTGGGGCAAGGATGACTATCGATCAAATTCACCACAAAAGTTGTAACATTATCCTTGAGAGGCTCACTAGGCCAAAAACCCGAAAGGGTGACCTAGGCAAAAGTTAGAACATGAAAAATGAGAAATCAAATAAATAGAGCTCGCAAGGTTGAAAATCCAGAGGGGCGACTTTGGCAAAAGTTAAAGCGCAAAAGGAGAGTGTTAACACCCGAGTGAACCTCACCCATGAACTACGTTGGCCTGATTCCCATTCTTGGGATACGTAGGCAACTCCATCCTAAAGTTTGGTCTCAACCATATACATCTTATTCATCTCGACCCAATCATCTTGCCCAATTCACGTCGTCAGCTTCACATCAATCCACAAGCTACACCGACTGCTGCGCATATCATACTGGCATTGGGTAAGAAAGAACTAGCTTGAATCAACAAGTGGAGCAATTTTCAATGCTTGAACTTATCAGTGGAAACTCTATCTTGAGCAAAAAAAAAGGAAACAAAAATCAGGTTTTGCGAATTTGAGTTTTAAAGAGAGCCTAAGTAATACTAGGGGCACTATAAATGATCAGTCTCACCTTGAGTCTTTTTCTATTTTTGGGTTAGTTATGAGTTCTGTTGTATCATGCCCAGTATTTGTTTCAATCTGCGCTCTTCATCGAGTCACCATAGCATGTATATCTCTCAAAAGTGCTCTTTATCGAGTCACCCTGGCATGTCTGTCGCTCAAAGTTCAACGGAGTGGCATCACCAAAATTCCATACATAAATTTTCACTCCAAACTCAAAAACAAGTCCATGTGGGGAATTCATAAACAAACTGAGAGAGCCCATACAAGGGGTATCGCGCATTCATGATCATTGCAAAATGTATATAAGAAATCTGTCACTGCTTTAGAGGGGAATGGAGTAAGTTCTTAATATGTCAGGAGAGAGCATGAGTCTAATTGATTGGCAACTGTTCCAGGATCTAGTGATCTCCATCACACGTGCCTGCATAATGTTAAAAAGGTGGCCAATGACTGAAAACTAGGGGCACTTTTCAATACATCATCTATCAAACAAGGGACATGAACCCAACCGGTGGCCAATGAACACTAGGCGCAATTTTTAATACATCTGATCCGGTCATCAATTGAACAAGGGACATGGGCCAACCTTTCTCTTAGTCTGCTCAAAGCCATTTGTTGGGTACTTTCCCCTGGGTTAGGCCCCATGATGATTTTGCTATGATTCAACTTTTGAAAGTTGTCTCGGCCATTTCAAAACTCACTTGGGATTGCTATCTTCCCTCTGATTAATACGTGTGCTTTGTATTATACCTGAGTGTTCATACACCTTGGTTGATTTGAATTTCCTGATTGGTTGCTCTTGCTCTTAACTTTGTTCTGTACTGTGGGGAAGTGGTTTGGAAATACTCTTCGGATCCTAGGAGACGCTAGTGATCCTCAGCTAGTCACCTGAAAAGATACAAGCACTCCGGTCGGGGGTGCCGGAATTAGCACTCCGACGGACAAGTTAGTTCAGACACTCAGGATAGCTTACTTTCTAAGCCTCTGTGAAGTGATTCTTACATACCTTTCTATAACCGTTGTTCCTGTATTTATACCTGTTCTTTTTTATCCTCGGGGCCAGGGCCTACTTTTTAATCATTGCCCTTTCTTTCATTCGAAGCTACTGATCTCCATCTATTCAACTTTACTCACGTATTCAACGTCCTGATCACATAATATGACGCCGGATAGTATCTAATTTCCGAAGCGCGCATCCTCCGACTCTTCCATTTATTCGGCTCCCACAATTGCCCCCCAAGCATTTCACCGATGACAGTTGGCTGGAGTGCTTGGTTTTGAATACCTAAAAGTCGGAGCCAAAATTCGGTGGTTGGCCTCATCCTTCTGCGGACATCTAAGCGCACCCCTTTCGATTGTTGTGTTGACTCCCCACCCCCTCGTACGTGTCTATTTATTGCGATTTAAAATTTTGAGGTCCTTTCCAGTGTATATTTTATGATGCTCATCGCTGGATTGCCTTCTGGATCGTCCCCGAAACTCTCCTCCGATATCCTCTTCATCCTTTGTAAGTTCTCTCCTCCCTTGCTTCGAGGACTCTTTCTGATTTATTCCTTCCTCGGCATATTCTCATAGCCTAGGATATGGCGAAACATTTAAAAGACCTCCTCTCATCAGATCGTATTGCTGGCTTTAAACACCATTTCTCCATTCCTGATGATTTCCATTTGTCGCTTGTGGCAGATGGCACTCTTGCTATGGAGAGGGAGGATGAAACCATGATTGTCTTTCCTATTTTGTCAATTGCAAAGGGTGGAGTCCGTTTCCCCCTTCACCCGTTTCTTAGGGCTGTGCTTCGCCATTGGGGTTTAATCCCTTCCCAACCTAATGTGAATTTCTTTAGAGTCATAATGGGGGTTATAGCGCTCAACCGTCGCCTAAGAATTAATCTTGGCATTCCAGCCATCCGACATTGTTATGCCTTGGCTAAGTATTCTGGTCGGCACGGGCATTTCTTCCTTAGGGCCAAGGATGTCGACCATCAGCTGATAACTATGCTTTCCAGTTCTGGAAAACGAGTTGATGATGTTATGGTCGTTGTCCAGGGTAACTGGGAATTTGGCGAAGGGGAGGATCACGCCGACCCTATTCCTAGACGGAAGGGCGAGCCAGGTGCCTGATTGCTTTCTCACTTTTATTATTTGTTCGTTTTTGTTGTAAAGTCTCTTTTTTGAAATGTTACGGCATGGCTTGTGTAGGGAGAAATTTGAAGAAAGTTCTGTCTTCAACTGACGGCGCCATTCTTTCGGATATCGAAGTCGCGCTGAAATATTTCCGCCGTCGAAGTCTTCAGAAACAAGGCAGGGCGGCCCACATTCTGCTTCGTTACGATCCGACATATACGACCTTCTCGACGGCGGAAAGCATCGCGGTTCCGAAGGGTGAAGATTCTCTCATCGCTCTCATTTTGTCCGACTTCCAAAACTTAAGGCAGGTTGGTTTTGGAGGGTCGGATTCGGAGCGGGGTGTAGCTAATGTTACCGAATCAGATCAGTCCGAAACCGAATCTGACGTGGTATTGAATTTGGCCGATCCCCCATCTGCTTCGGGCCGAGGGGATCTTTTGCTTGACGGCGTTTTTCACAGTTTAGAGGATATTCCCGCTGCAAACCCTGAAAACATGACCGGGTTAAGCCTGACAAAACTTGCCAGGAAGGCGAATGCGGAAAGGTTGGCCGCGCAGCGAAGAGCGGAGGCCCTTCTGTCTGAAGCACCACCCGCCTCCACATCTCAATTTTCCCTGCCTGCTAGCGAATCAGAGTCCTTCCGCGTTATTGAGGTGGAGACGGCGGAAAATCGGGATGCCAAATCTACCTTGATCGTGCAGGCCGGCCAAGAAGTCGAGGCAAAGAAACGGGAAGTCGAGGCAAAGAAACGCTCCGCCGAGTTTGAAGCCGGCGTAGAAGAACATGGCAAATGTCCTCGATTAGAGGGATCAGACGTGATCGTTCCTTTTGTCATTCAGCCGATGATAAAAAACGTGCCAGTTTCTTCTGATGCTTCGGCGCTTAAAGATCCAGAAGTCGCATTCAACTTGGCTACGTCCGTGTCTTTGTCGTCTGACAAGGAGGCTTTCCGGGTATAAACGGATCTAGATACGACAGCACTGGCCGTCCAATCGTCACTTTTGATACATATTCGAACTTAGCTTCACTTAATCCAAATACTGTTGAAGTTATGGTTCTAAATTCTTGTTTTACAGACCGTCAGATGGATAGCCGATATGGGCCGTCGCCATCGTGAGGCCGTCAAACAGATTGGTCATTTACGCGAGGAAGTTGAAGGCCAGAGGAGAAGAGCCGAGGTCGAAACGTTGAGGGCGAACAAGAAAACCTCAAGGGGAGACGCCGAGATGGAGAAGGCTCGTTGTGTGAATCAATTGAGGTCGGATGCCGAGAGGAAGGTGGACGTGAGTGAAGATGCGCTCAAGTTGGCCCAGAAAGCGATCTCCAAACTGGAGGCTGAGTTGGCTGAAATGAAGACGGCGAAGGAATCAACCGAATCGGAGTCTTCCAAAGTATTCGAGGTCGGGAAAAATGCTGGGCTCGCCGAGTACGTGAACCAAGTCCCCAAGTTTGAAAATTGAGGATTCAAACATGGCTGGCACAAAGCCCTTACTGCTGCTGACGCTTCATTGATTGTGCCAATACCATATGAGCAAGTCGATGTTGAGCCATTGGAGTCTAATTCCGATGGCTGATCCGGCCGACTGACAGTTTTAGGATGTCGCATGTATTTTTACAGTTTTAATTTAGTATTTTTCATCTTTTGCAACAGTCAGTGTTTGTTTTTTGAATGTATTTTTACGATTTTAATTTAGTATTTTTCATCTTGTAGCTTTCTGTTTGGTAACTTGAGTATATAAAATTTCTAAAGTTGTGCTCAACTGGCTAGGAAGATGTTGTTGATAAATGTTATTGCTTTCGGTTATGGTTAGATCGGCTGCTTAGCTTAGGTATTTGGCCGAACAGATCTTCCCTTGCCTTAGCCAGGGCGCGAGTTTGGGAAGCCGAATGGCGTAACTCGCGGGCTGGCTGAGGCACACATTGATCGGCGCTTGCGCTTGAAAACATGGCAGACCAGATTAATAAATCTGCCCTTGCCTTAGCCAGGGCGCGTGCTTGAGAAGCCGAATGGCGTAACTCGTGGGCTGGCTGAGGCACACATTGATCGGTGCTAGCGCTTGAAAACATGGCCGACCAGATTAGTGAATCTGCCCTCGCCTTAGCCCAGGCGCGAGCTTGAGAAGCTGAATGGCGTAACTCGTAGGCTGGCTGAGGCACACATTGATCGGCGCTTGTGCTTGAAAACATGGCCGACCAGATTAGTGAACCTGCCCTCGCCTTAGCCCGGGCGCGAGCTTTTGGAATTGGGAAGCCGAATGGCCAAACTCGTGGGCTGGCTGAGGCACACATTGATCGGCACTTGCGCTTGAAAACATGGCAGACCAGATTAATAAATCTGCCCTTGCCTTAGCCAGGGCGCGAGCTTGAGAAGCCGAATGGCGTAAATCGTGGGCTGGTTGAGGCACACATTGATCGACGCTTGCGCTTGAAAACATGGCCGACCAGATTAGTGAATCTACCCTCGCCTTGGCCCGGGCGCAAGCTTTTGGAGTTGGGAAGCCAAGTGGCGGAACTCGTGGGCTGGACAATTGTCATCCAACTTTTGACGTTTGGGATTACTGACGTTGCCTCGGGAGAGCTACATACATTGAAGGATAAGTGGCGCGGGTGTACGCCATAGGCCCTACTTATTTCCATTCAGGCAACTTGGGAGAGACGAAGATTGGCTGAATTAGACGCCGCAATGAGTCGCAGTAGCGAGCCTATGCGTACAAGAAGAAGAACGTCCAAGGATCGGGAAACACAGCAGCCCCTTAGTCGTCGAAACGTATCGCCCCGAAAGGACAGGCAACAACGGGAAAATTCTCCGTGCCCGCGACCGAGAATCAAGCCTGATGCGACGCCACGACCGTTGAGTTTTGCGGTTTTTGTGAGGAATAGACCAATGACGGAGGCAGATTCTATCATTAAAGACCCAGGTGTAGCAGTCGAGTTCGCTCAACAGATCTTCCCGCCTGAAGTCCAACAATCGATGGTCGGACGTCAAGATTTTGAAGTATTTTGAGACGGCATACATGGGGCCGTGAGAGGACTATATACTACTCACGAAGTCGGCATGCATCTGCGGGAAGCGCGACTGAGAGTGAGAAAAGGGACGAAAGGAATCGCGGTCTGGAGATTCACGCGGAAAAGGCTAAGCGTGAGCTTCGAGAGTTGAAGAATGTTCAAACGAACGCATCGGTGGCGGTCGGTCAATCTAAATTGGTCGTTGAGAGAGTGACCCAACAGACCTCGGGTTATGAAAAGGGGTTTCAGGACGGCCTGAAGGTCGGGATAGAGAAGACCAAACGAGACCTTGCCGAGGAGGTCTGCCAATGTGAAAATCATGGATTCAAGCACGGCTGGATCAAGGCCCTTCAAACCGAGGAAGCTCTCGAAGCCGTGGGCATTGATTCGGCCTCGCCCCTGTATCATCGCCACTACTTTCCTTATTCCGATTTCAAAATTGAGAAGAGCGATGATGAGGGCGCCGAATGAATAGACTTCGCGCCGAATAAATAGAATTTTTTTTATTTTCAACGTTTATATTCGGTCTTGAAATGTTGTGTTTAATTAATCGTATTATTTCAAGTTTCTGCCAGGGTTTGTGTTGCGTGGTGTAAATATTTAAACATGTATTGACCAGCTTGAATTAAGAACAATTCTGTGAATATGTATTCGGCCCTAAGGTGTCATGCACCGATAAGGGCTCTGAATCCGAAGACTTTATCGTCCCTAAGGTGTCATGCACCGAAAGGGGCTCCGAATCCGGAGACTTTAATTTGGCCAATCGTGATATCCACGAAGGGCACTCTGAATCCGAAGACTTTAATCGGCCCTAAGGTGTCATGCACCGAAAGGGGCTCCGAATCCAGAGACTTTAATCGGCCCTAAGGTGTCATGCACCGAAAGGGGCTCCAAATTCGGAGACTTTAATCGGCCCTAAGGTGTCATGCACCGAAAGGGGCTCCGAATCTAGAGACTTAGTCGGCCCTATGGTGTCATGCACCGAAAGGGGCTCCAAATCCAGAGACTTTAATTTGGCCAATCGTGATATCCACGAAGGGCGCTCCGAATCTGAAGACTTTAATCGGCCCTAAGGTCATGCACCGAAAGGGGCTTCGAATCCGAAGACTTAGTCGGCCCGATGGTGTCATGCACCGAAAGGGGCTCCAAATCCAGAGACTTTAATTTGGCCAATCGTGATATCCACGAAGGGCGCTCCGAATCCGGAGACTTTAATCGGCCCTAAGGTGTCATGCACCGAAAGGGGCTCCGAATCTGGAGACTTAGTCAGCTCTATGGTGTCATGCACTGAAAGGGGCTCCGAATCCGGAGACTTAATTGGCCCTAAGGTGTCATGCACCGAAAGGGGTTCCGAATCCGAAGACTTTAATTTGGCCAATCGTGATATCCACAAAGGGCGCTTCGAATCCGGAGACTTTAATCGGCCCTAAGGTGTCATGCACCGAAAGGGGCTCCAAATCCGAAGACTTAGTCGGCCCTATGGTGTCATGCACCGAAAGGGGCTCCGAATCCGGAGACTTAATCGGCCTTAATAGGCTTAGTCAGCCCTACGGCCCTAATTAATCAAGGCTTGGGAGCGGGCTGGCGAAAGCAAGAAACTTTGTATTGCAAAGGTGGAACATGTACAAGTATCAAGCCCACAAGTCGGGTCAATGATAGAATTTACGTAAATGTGTTTAATTCCAAGGTCGTAGCAGGCTTCTTCCTGACATGTCTGAGAGCCGATATGCCCCTGTTCCTGTGATGGATTCTATCTGATAGGGGTCGTCCCAGTTTGGACCCAATTTTCCATCAGCCGGTCTCCGGTCGACTGGAAGTACCTTCTTCAGGACAAGCTCTCCTAGCGTGTATCGGCATAACTGAACTCGCTGATTATATGACTTGGCGAGCTGCTGCTGGTACCGTGCCATGGATGCCAAGGCACGGTCCCTTCGTTCCTCAATGAGGATCAGATCCAGGGCAAGCATCATATCGTTTCGGCCCATGTCAAAAACTTGTGATTTCAGAGTTGGGAGGCCGATTTCCAGGGGTAAGATTGCCTGGGTTCCGAAGCATAGAGCAAACGGCATTTCTCTAGTGGATCTCCTCGGCGTAGTACGATGAGCCCACAATACACTCAGTAATTCTTCCACCCATTTGCCTTTAGCTTTTTCCAGCCTCTTTTTGATGCCGTCCAAGATGGATTTGTTAGAGGCTTCGGCTTGACCATTGCTTTGGGGGTAGGCCGGTGTCGAGAAGTAAGGCCGAATGCCATATTTGCTGCATAGCTCTCGATATACACCAAAATCGAACTGGGTGCCATTGTCTGAGATGAGAGCTCTCGGAATGCCGAATCATGTTATGATGTTTCTCCATACAAAGCGTTTAATGTCGGCATCTCGTATATGTGTCAAAGCCTCCGCTTCGACCCATTTTGTGAAGTAGTCTGTCGCGACAATTAAGAATCGCTTGTTCCCTGGGGCCCTGAGCAATGGTCCTACGATATCAAGTCCCCACTGAGCAAACGGCCAGGGGCTGGTGATAGAATTCAACTCTTCGGCAGGCAGATGGGTTAATGGGAAGAACTTTTGGCACTGTTCGTATTTTTTTACATAACTCTCCGCGTCAGCTCTCATTGTCGGCCAATAGCATCCCTGTGTTATAGCTCGATGGGCCAGGGAGCGTCCACCAGAATGGGCACCACAACTGCCCTCATGTATCTCTGTCAGAAGCCCCTCCACTTTGTCGGGGTGCACGCATTCCAAATATGGACCAGAGAGGGACTTTTTGTAAAGCCTTCCTTGCGGATCCAGATAGTATCGCAGGGCTTTATTTCGCAACTTGTGAGCTTCTTTTTTGTCCTCTGGGAGTTGTTCGGAGGAGAGGAATGCAGCAATGGGGTCCATCCAGCTTGGTGTGGATTCTATAACGTTGACATGGATTTCATTCGGAGGGCCAATGCTCGGCTCCGGGACGAAACCTACTTCGATGGTCCGCTTGATCTCAGAATTGATTTCGGAGGCTAGGCATGCCAAGGCATCTGCGTGTGTGTTCTGGTCACGTGTTATTTGGTTCAGTTCGTTATGGTCAAATTTTGCCAGCAAGGAATTGGCCATTTTCATGTAGGCCGCCATACGATCGTTTCTTGCCGCGTATTCCCCCTTAGCTGATTGATTACCAATTTTGAATCACAAAACACAAGTAGACACCGAGCGTCGAGAACGTGCGCATTCCGTAGACCGGCTAGAAGGGCTTCGTATTCGGCTTCGTTATTTGATGCTTCGAAGCCAAGCTTGACGGCCTGCTCAATTACTACACCGTTTGGAGACATGATTACAACTCCGGCGCCACTGCCCCTTTGGTTAGATGATCCATCACAGTACAATTGCCAAATATCCCCGACATAAATTCTCCAATTCGGCTTTGGTAGAACTTCAACCTTTGGTCGAGCTTCATCAGATTTGAGGTTGGCGAGCTCGCCGATGAATTTGGCAACAAAGTCGGCTAACATCTGCCCCTTGATTGCAGTTTTAGGTAAAAATTGAATGTCGTATTGGCCGAGTTCAAGAGCCCATTTTGAAACACGTCCTGATGCTTCTGTACTTCGTAGTACTGATCGGAGGGATAATCTGTTAGCACCCCAATGCTATGTCCCTGGAAGTAATGCATCAGTTTTCTTGCCGCCATGACTAGGGCTAAGATGAGTTTTTCCAGTGGAAGGTAGCGAGTTTCAGCGTCAACCATTGCCTTGCTCACATAATACACTGGCCGTTGCTCCCCCTCCTCTTTTTTTAACAGTACGGCGCTAACGGCCCTATCGGAAACTGTCAGATATAGGATGAGTGGGTCACCAGCGGCGGGTGTTGTCAAGAGAGGTACTGAGCGGAGGTAGGTCTTGAGTTCGTTGAAAGCTATTTCGCATCGGCGGACCATTCAAAAGCCTTACCCTGCCGTAGTGTCTGAAAGAATTGTCAGCAGCGATCTGTAGACCGGCTGATAAACCTGTTGAGTGCAGCGGCCATCCCCATCAACTTTTGGACTTCTTTTACTGAGCGGGGGGAGCCGAGTTCCAAGATTGCTGTGACTTGCCTTGGGTTGGCTTCGATTCCTCGGTGATTGACGATGTAACCTAAGAATTTTCCAGAGCCGATTCCGAACGCACACTTGGAAGCGTTCAGTTTCATTCTGTATTTGCATAAGATACTAAATGTCTTTTCTAGATCGGCTATATGACTCTGTTCTTCTTTGGACTTGACCACCATAGCATCGATGTATACTTCCATAGTGTGGCCAAGTTCCTCTTTGAACATGGGGGTGACCAATCTTTGGTAGGTTGCCTCTGCATTCTTTAGCCCAAAGGGCATAACTTTGTAGCAATAGGTTCCTCTTGGGGTGAGGAAGGCAGTTTTATCCTGGTCATCTGGATGCATGGCGATTTGATGGTAGTCTCTGTAAGCGTCGAGGAAGCTCATGCGTTGGTGGCGTGCCGTCGCATCGACGAGCTAGTTGATTCAGGGTAGAGGAAAACAATCTTTGGGGCAAGCTTTGTTTAGATCCGTGAAGTCGACGCACACTCGCCAAGTCCCATTTTTCTTCTTCACCACCACTGTATTGGAGAGCCACGTAGGGTAAGTGACTTCTCTAATTGCCCCGGCATCAAGCAGTCTGTCTACCTCCTCAACAACGGCGGCAGTGTGCTCCACGGCTGACCATCGGCCTTTCTGAATGATCAGCTTACATTTCGGATCGACATCCAAATGGTGCTGTGAAACTGACGGATCTATTCCCAGCATTTCATACGGAGTCCACGCAAAGACGTCAAGGTTGTTGTACAAGAAAGAGATCAGCTGCTGCCTGTCGGCCTGATTCAGAGAGGCGCTGACCATGAAGAACTTTTCTGGGCTGCCATCAATGTCAACTCGGTCCAAATCTTCCGTGGCCTTCTCATTTGGATACCGCCCAACATTGTCCAGGATCTCCCGATTCGGCACCTCAGTGGAGTTTACTTGCAGTTCATTTGGCGTTCTGGCGGCAAGGAGATAACATGCTTGTGCCGATTTCTAGGATCCGCGTATTTGCTCAATGCCGTGTTCTGTTGGGAAACGTAGCAGTTGGTGATAGGTGCTTGGGACGGCCTGCAAGGTATGCAACCACAATCTCCCCATGATGAGATTGTACGACGACGGCAGCCTGACGACCAAGAATTCCACGTCCACCATTCTAGAACCTGCTCAAACGGGTAAGCTAATTTTTCCCAATAGGTACTCTGGAGTGGCATTGAAGCCGAATAGTGGATAAGGAGACGAAGTCAGGTCTGACTCGTTGAATTTGAGTTTGGTGAAGGTTTTATAATACATAACCTCCGAGGTACTGCCCTGGTTGATAAGAACGGGTTTGACGGTGAACCGGTTTACGCGCAGCTCAACAACTAACGGATCGATGTGGGGGAGTGTTACACCGATCAAGTCAGAATCGTCGAAGGTGATACTTGGCGTGTCTCGGGGCCGCTTTGCTAGCGTGAGTTGCTGTTGGGGGCCTGGATGTGATTGGATCGCATGCAAGGCCGGGGCCGCTAGAAAGCTGTATATCATGTGAATGGTGTCAAGCGGAGATGCATCCTCCGGACGGGCAGGTGTTTGTACCATACTCCTCCGGATGCATTGGTGGAGACGTTCGTCCTTTGCCAACTCCTCGAGATGATCTGCCCTCAGGGGTCGCTCAGAAGCCTTGGGCATCATTTGTTTGGATTTTTCTATTTCCGAGGCTAGATCGCGACGAAGGCGTTCGTTCTCAGCGATGATGTTGGCCAACCTCTGTTGGGTTTGCCTACCTTGTGCCATGGTCGCTTGTATCGTCGTTTGCATTGGGTTTGAAGATGAGCAGAGGTCTGAGGCAAGTCTTGTCGCGATGGTTTTTGGTCCAAGCGAGTTTGCTGGAATGAGGTCAACTCTCTGTGCGGTCTCGTCAGTGGCTAGTGGAGGATCTTCAGTCACGCTTGCCATGGATGTGTTTGAGTATTCCCATAGACGGCGCCAATTGTGGGGAAGTGGTTTGGAAATACTCTTCGGATCTTGGGAAACGCTAGTGATCCTCAGCTAGTCACCTGAAAAGATACAAACACTCCGGTCGGGGGTGCCGGAATTAGCACTCCGACGGACAAGTTAGTTCAGACACTCAGGATAGCTTACTTTCTAAGTCTCTGTGAAGTGATTCTTACATACCTTTCTATAACCGTTGTTCCTGTATTTATACCTGTTCTTTTTGATCCTCGGGGCCAGGGCCTACTTTTTTATCATTGCCCTTTCTTTCATTCGGAGCTACTGATCTCCATCTATTCGGCTTTACTCACGTATTCGACGTCCTGGTCACGTAATATGAAGCCGGATAGTATCTAATTTCCGGAGCACGCATCCTCCGACTCTTCCATTTATTCGGCTCCCACATGTACTTAATAGAGTTTCGTTGAGTTACCTTTCGCAGTGTTTTTCAGTTACATTTTCAATAAATTGTGGTAAGTTGCCCTACATTTCATAAGGTACACGATGCACTACTTTACATACTGCTCATTACCCTTGCACTGCACTGTTTTGTGCACCCATATAGCACTGCTTTATGCATCTTCCATAGCACTATTTGTGCATTCATCTTATATTGCATCTTATATAGCACTGTTTTGTGCATTCGCTGACATCGCACTGTCTTATGCACCATGCATCGCATTATTTTGTGCATTGAACGTGCATCGCACTGTCTTGTGCACCTTGCATAGCATTGTTTTGTGCACCTTGCATCGTACTGTTTTGTGCACCTCCCTCACACTATTTTATGCACCCACATTGCATTGTTTTGTGCATTCAACTTGCATTGCACTATTTTGTGCATTTAATTTGCATCGCACTATTTTGTACATTTACTTTGCATCGCATTATTTTGTGCATTCACCTTGTATCGCACTATTTTGTGCATTCACCTTGTATCACACTGTTTTGTACACCTTGCATCGCACTGTTTTATGTACCTTGTATCGCACTATTTTGTGCATTCACCTTGTATAGCACCGTTTTTTGCGCTTGCATAGCACTGTTTTGAGCATTCACCCCCACCGCAGTGTCTTGTGCATCCAAATAGCATTGTTTTGTGCATTCACCCTATATAGCACTGTTTTGTGCATCCTACCCAACACTATTTTGTGCATCCACTTGCATCGCACAGTTTTGTGCACCTCACCCACAGTGTCTTGTGCACTCACAGGGTCTAGGAGATCTTAAATCCTTTAAAGGTGCAATTCCTTTGGTGTTTGTCATGCCCGAACGACTTTATCGGTCTGGTATAGCCATCTGACTGTGTTTGTAGTGATTTCCTAAGAGACCAACTGAGATGGTGGAAACTAGAGTTGCAAACATGGCTAGGGAGAAAAGTAGTACGCGTGGTTTGGAAGCACAAGTTGAAGGAAGAAGTCTTAAAACCAAGAAGAAAAGGAAAATCCTCAGCAACTAAGGTAAGTCATCACCAATTACCCCTGTAAGGTGTTTTCTAAGGCACCACTTCCTAGTTGCTACATCATATCCATTATCATCTATTACATTGCACATAGCATCTATCGCATGCATCTACGACCTTATCCATTACATCCATTACATCATACCATTTTATTGCATGCCTTATTTCCATGTTAAGCTTAGTTTGGCTTGTGCTCATGCATTTCCCATGTTAAAACATAGGTATGCATGTGTACACACCGATTCTGCAAGAATTGTGGTCTGAGGGTTCCGACACCTTTTTTGTGTTAGACGTTGTTTGTTTTGTGTCGATGCTTTTTCTAGGTAAGACATAGTTCATCTTACGCCCCTTATTCACTGCATCCATTCCATCCGTTGCATCGTACTTTCTCTTGTTGCATTCAGCATTTAGGATCATTATCTTTCCCCAGCAAATCATTCATCACTTATATCATACCACCCAATTACTTGTACCCTTTCTGCGAAATGCATAGTTTTGCATGTGTACACACCTATTCCGCAAGAATTGTGGTTTGAGGGTTCCGACACCTTTTCTATGTTAAACGTAGTTTGATTTGCATCTCCATTCCTTTATGGTATTCGTGTGTTTCGCATTGCTTGTGGTTTGATGGTTTGATTATTTCGTTATATTATGTATCATTTTGCATTCTACCCCTGAACTACGCTGGTTTGATTCCTTGCAATGGGATACGTAGGCAAGTCTCGGGTTCAACCAACTGCATTAACATTTTGTTTGTTTGCCCAAGTCTTATGGCCTTGTCAAAATGGGTCATCTTCAAGCTTTGACATTCACTCACATCATTCCATAACTTCGAGCTTTGTCAAAGAGAGGCAATTGTAGACACCCCATTTTTTACCACCCTTAAGACTTGGGCGCCGCACTTTGAACGCTAGATGATAAAATGCTACGCTGTATAATCATTCGAATCTTCAACAAAAGGCTTCGATTTTTGAGCTTCTGATCCCAACCTTACACCCCATTTTGACCAAAACTATTTTAGACCTTAAAACCTTTTTTTTCAAAATATTTTTCCAAATATTTCTACGATGTTCTGAGGCTCATATTTCGTTTAAATATTGCACATTTCGGTAAACCGAGTAAGGACAAAGTGGAAATAAATGGAAGGGAGGTGAACTCTTTGAAAAAAACATCTCATTTATAAGTTTGGAGTTAAAGGAAATAGGAGTGGATGGAAGAAAACTAATTTAGGAAAAGGTTGAGCATCAAACCGTTAAGAAAGAAATGAGTAGCCTTTACTAAATTAGGCATATCTCTATTTACACTTACAATTTCAATATGAGACCACCATCATTGGAAAGTAGACTTTCGAGGATTCAATTTAGACTCAAGAATCACCCACAACCAATTCTATATGAGGGAGATATGCCAGTTTGAAGTCAGACTTGAGAGCAATTTTTTTTTACTGGCATGCCACTTTTTGTGGCAAACCATACAAGTCATTGGCCGGCCGGCCGGCCAAGTGTCCCGACAGGCAAATATTTATAGCCAGTTGTACCTCCTTCCCCATGTGCATGCCTTGCACCAACTGGCTTTATATAGATATTTCCGACAGAAGAAGCTATTTTTCTATAAATACAAGCCCACCCCTCTTGATTTTAAGTTAGAAAATTTTGCTAAGACTCCAAAACTTGCCAAACACCCTCCCTCTCTATCTTGCAATATACATACACTATACATACACTTCCTAAACCAAAAATTTGAGACTCCTTGTTGAGATTACTGAGCCAAATTTTTAGCTCTTGAGGGTGATCACTTAGTGGTTTGTGAACCAAAGAGTAACTCCTCTTTAAGAGGTATAACTTTGGCCATCTTTACACTACATCTTCCCTCTCTTTTCTTGCTATTTTTGCACTGTTTTTAGACTATTTTGGTAGGCTGAAACTTATGATTTAAAGCTACCAAAGATGGAGGGGTTAACCACCCTTCTTTGAACCTTATTCCATAAGCTTTTATCCTTGTGTTTCCCACTTGTTTCTCAACTTTTGGCCACTGTTTTTCAGAGTTTTCAGAGGCTAAAACATGTGGTTTTGAGGTCCAAAAAGTGGAGGGGTTAGCCACCCTTCCTTAGGCTTGCTTACTAGCTTTAATTCTCTCTCATTTTTGCTCACTTTTTTAGCTTTTCAAACTAATTGTCCAGCACTGTTTTGCTATTTTTGGGACTGTTTTGATGTGTTTACTTCATTCATGCTTTGAATATTAGGCTTGTGTTGTTGTAAGTCCTTATAGGTTTGGTAGTTTAAGGCTTAGACACCAATCTATTTGAGTTGCTAGCTTTTATTTCATAGCTTTCATACATATACTCTCACTTGTAATACTCATCTCTGCAATCTCCCTCCTTTCTTGGTTTTCTTTCTTTTCGTTTAAGCGTTGTTTCAAACAATCGATTGTTGTTTAAGGCATGCGAAAGAGACCTTCTATGCTTAATGGTTTAATCTCTTCGGAGGTTCATTACCAGGGCATTACATCTCTTTTATGCCGAGAACAACTTCTTGTTTGACACTTTGCTTCATTAGTGGACATAACTCTCATTTTTTGGACTAAAATGATTAAAGAATGGAAAGGTAATTAAAATGGTTAATAAAATTGGACTAAAAGAGGCACAAGATGATAAAATTGAGTTAGGTTCAATCGGATGTTATATGGGACCCATTGAGTCTTGAGTCATTTTATACTCTTTAGTGATGATAATTGCTCAAGAATCAATGTCTACCATTTCTCTGGAAGTAAATCCATGATAGGGAGAAGGTTTTGTTGGTCTTTTATTTTCACTCATTGAGCCTTTGTCCCATCGATCCATAGATCATCATGCAATGACCTTGCGACCATTGATGATTTGTGGACCGATTCTACTCCTCCCTTGATCAATTTCATGATAGGGAGAGGCAAAGAGGATAAACATCCTCTAAAAACTCTCTGTTTCCATTCTGTTGCAGTAGGGCAGAGCCCAAAAATAGTGGCTGGCCGGCCACCATTCCTGTCCGGGCCGTCCACTTTCCATGGTCGGCCGGCCACCTTTTGTTGAGCAAGTAGTGCCATTTTCATGGCAGAACAAAGCAGAGGCTAGGGTGAAAACATAAGTATTTTCTGACTACGAACATAAAGGAATCTGGCAGCAGAACATATGAGTTTCCGAGCGGATGTTCTCGATTGCGCGTGTGGTTTTTCGACTTCCGTTAGTATTAATTAGCTTAATTGCTCTTAGATTAATTAGAATGTTGTAATTAATTAGTTGAATTCCTTTGACTTTGTAATAGCTAGTTAACCTAGTTAATTGCTCTGATTAATTAGTGTGTTGTAATTAGTTAGTTTAATTCTAATTTGTAATAATCAGTTAGTGTAGTTAATTCATTCGTTTGGATTTGTAATAGTTAGTAATTCAAACACTTGGACATTCAGACCCTCCTACGCGAGGGCAACTTGTAACATTATGTATGTCTTCCAACTCTCATTTCTTTCTCCCTTTTATTTACTCACATATGATGGATTGCGTGTAGCATCATGTTTTCCTTAGCATTTCCATGACTCGCATCTATTTGTTTTGCATGCATAAGGGTTCGGCTCATCATACTAATCAATATCAATTTCAAATTCCTTACTCGAATACATGCTCTATTGCATGCCTTGAATTGAGATACATGACATGCTAGTAGTCGAGCCTATTAATTGCATGTTGTATGCGTTGCATTAGTCATGTTGCATTATTTAGGATCATGCATTTTTTCTAACTATTTTCTTTCTTTTGGCTCGTCTCGGATATTTAGGGTAAGTGTTTCCTACTTTAGCACATTGCATATATGTTGATGTTTCCATGTCAAGCATGTTTACCATAAGGCTACGTGCTTATTTGATAGATCTCTTGAATGCCTTTAGATGAAGGCTATTTGCATAAGTTGGGATGACTTGATTAATGTACATATGAGACCACTTTTTCAAATGGCGAATATTCAAACACTTTTCAAAACAAACATGAAATCAAAGCGTTCCAACTTAGGCGAATCAGTCTATACTTGTGTGCATCACATAGTAAAAATAGCATAATAATCGAAGGAGAGCATATAATGTATATAAGAATCACATCATGATTAGTAGAGACCGATCTTTGATCGGGTGAATGGGGTGCTCAATTCATGATCTTCCCCTTTCATACCTTAGTTTCTAAGCCGAGACATTTTGGTGATGATGGATAAGTGGCCTTTGGCACGAGTCACAGGTTTCTTAAATTTTCCAAAAAACAAATATTTAGGTGGCGACTCTGAAATCTGGCAAAGCGGTCCATTTTTGGCATTTTTGATTAAAAATCAATTTTTCAAAAGATTTGCCGAATTTGGACTCTTTTATGTTTTTCACTCTTTCACATTGCACTTGTGAAAGCAGATTCAGAACCACGGGAGTCCAAACTGTAGGGCTATCGTATCCGGGGAGACTAAATCCCTCTGAGGAACACGAAAAGCAAGCTACACACCCCCACTTGCCTGATCGAAGATCGGTCTCTACTAATTCTTGATATGTAAATTAGTAACACGATTTGATCATATAACCTGATTATTAATGTGTTGTCTTTACTATGTGAAATAGACAAACATACATCAAATCACCTACTTTGAAATGCTCTAATCTCTTTTGTCATTTTGAAAAGGGTTTGAAAGTAGAAATCTTATGAAAAATCGAGATAACCATCATGCGAACATATTAGAGTCATTCCAACTTAAGCAACAAGGCCTCCACACAATAGGCAAACATGAAGATATATCACATAAGCACTTATCCTCATGGTAGTATGCAAAACATAACGTAAATCAATCACAAGCAAGATACAAAGTTGAAAGGGACTCACCTAGTGCTTCTATGCACCATGCCAAGAGCGTAATGTGTTAGAAACGAATGCATGATCTTAGATGCCGAACTAAATAATATGCAAAGGAGGATAAAAAATATAAAAAATAAAAAAGCTCACCGAGTACTTTAGCCAAGCACATCAGGAATTAATTAGAAATATGCATGATCTTAGATTTTATAGCTAATGCAACATTCACACACAATGGGTCCTAGGAATTCGGATACTAATAAGATGGCATGCAAGTCATCAAAGCTACACATCACATAACCATCAAAATATAATGATCCGAGCCCAAATGCATGATCCTAGACTAAACATGTGAATGTCATGAAACTAAAATTGAATCTAAGTAAAACACAAAGTAAATTATGAGAGAGAGTAAGGGTAGAGAGAAAGGAAACTCATTCCAACACACACGACAAATATAATGAATAACAACTAAGAAAATGCAATAAAATGAAATAAAAAGAACTCCGACAAGAATAGAGAGACTCTCACTCTCTAACACATGAAAATGGGTATAAACTACCCAAGTCCATGAAATATAGTGATGACAGGGAAGATTCATTCTATTCTCGAAGAGGAAGTCATGTTTGGGCTTTTGCATTATCAATGATCTATCAAAATAATAGAAAAGCGAGACTCTAATAAGAAGAGAAGGGTTCTCCTTCTCCAACTCATGAAAGTGGGTATGAGCTACTCAAATCCATGTAAAATGTGTTCAAGAGAAGAGAACCAGTCTCTTCTCATAAAGGAAACTGTGCCTGGGTTTCTAACCCATAATGAATCAAGAAAAAGCAATTCGAACTTGGCCAAAGTCACTATATAGGCCTCTACTAACTACAGAAATGGAGGAAGAAGAGAGAATCCAACTATATTATCAATAACAACCCAGCAAGGATTTCAAGATCTCAAGAAAACTCCAAAAAGACAAGAATAAAGATGGAAATTGCCAGAAATTTAAGAATAGAAGTAGGGATTGCCTCTTAACCAATAGAGATAGGACCTAAGCTGATCACAAACTCTAGTCCAAGCTCCCTTTAGCCAATAGAGATCTCTAGCTCCAAGTCTCCAAGCAAAGGGATGAAGATGATGGTCCAAATGTATCAATTCCAATGTCCAAGCTCCCTTTACCTAATAGTTGAGCCCAAAGCTCCACCACAAAAACACTCTGTACAAGTTATCTAATTATTTCTATAATAAAATACATAATCAAATGTAAAAGAGATTATACACAACTCAATTTACATACATACATTGCCGAAAAAATAACACCTTATATATTCACTGACATATGAAGAGTTCTCATAGATATAAATGAATCAACCAATGCATTGGCTCTTACATATAATGCAAAGATAGATTAGGCCCGTCATTTGGCTTATTAATTTTGATTTATCGCATTACTATTAGTAACCACCATCCATTATACAAAACTAATTATTTGTAGGAAAATATTTAATATTGAAATAACTCGTGCGTTTATGCCCAACACATTGTACCTTGATGAATTTACTCAAAATCATAGCAGCTTAACATTTGCTAGAATTTCGTAGAAGCTACCAAAGAGATCCTAACTTCCTTTGTTATTAACTTAAGAAATGGTGGTCCTTTTGAAATCAAAGTGAAAGTCCCTTTAAAATCTCATCTGTGTGAAGAATGCAAAATATTTGATCATTCTACAAACTCATGTCCTAGTAATTCTTAAAGTCAAGTTTTAAATATTCCCAAACAAGAGTGGAATTCAAGAAATGGCCGAAACAATTCAAGTTGAGACAAGTAAAAAAAAAAACAGTAAGGAAGTTGTTGACACTCGTAGAGTTAAATGATGTTTCTACTCTTCCTCCATCTTCATCAAATGTGTTTGATGTTCTTAGCGGTTGTATAGCTAACGAGAAGGTTCTAGTTTTTTGTGGATCCTAAGAATGTACCAATTGTGAGATGCTCAACCCTTCAAAAGGAAGTTAAGCAAAGTGGAGATAATCCAAGGAGTATCCAAAGGAAGAGACAAAAATTGAAGGAAGTGTGGGTAATTTAAATGGGCCTCTTCAACGATCTTTACATCGTGAAGGGCACCCTGAGACCCTTTCTGGTGCAACATTTATTGTTCTGTAGACAAATCTATCTTCAAGAGGAGAGATCAAGAAGAAGTTATTTGAGAGAACTGCAAATCTTAACAATAAATGTTAAATTACACTACAATGAAACTTCTTTAGGCCCTGTTTGTTTGGGGTTATAGGGAGGGGATTGGGATTGGAATTGGGATTGATAGTGAGGTGAAACTATTATATGGGGTGTTTGTTTTGAGAGATAGGAAGGGGACTCCCAATCTCTTGATATTAGTAAAGGCCTTGGAAAGGGGATTGGGAAGGAGGTAGAGATGGTATTAGAAAAATAGTGAGCGGATTAGAAATTTTCTTATTTTTTTATTTTTTATATATTGAGAAATTTTTTTAAAATATTAATGTTTAATTTTTTATATTTTTTTATTTGTTTTATTATTTTATATAAAAATAATTTAACAATTCCTCACTATGAATCCCCTCACTATGAATCCCCTCCATTCTACCTCTAAAAACAAACGATACCTCAAACTATTGAGAAAAATATACCCACTGTCTTGTCCAACAGCGGCATGTTTTCCAACCTCCATAGTAGATGTTGTGGGTTTGAGATTCATGTAGATCATTTGATACCTTTTCCCTTTGCCCTTAGATTAGGCTAGCGTAGTTTCTAACAACAGACCTAAAAAATATATTATTAAAGAAAAAACTCATAAAAACTAACTCTTAACAACAAATGTGTAAGATGTACTACGATAAAACTTCTTCGAACTTTTAAAAAAATGAGCAAAAAAAATATCATTGAAGAAAAAAAATCATGAATCGTTATCAAATAAATTATGACACAAACATCTAGAAAAGTAATTTATTGCATGCATGTGCACACATGACATGCGTACAAAGCTCTTAACAATCAATGTGTAAAAAATGTACTACAATAGAACTTTTTAAAACTATTGAGAAAAGTACAAACAAAATATAAAAAAAAAAAAAAAAATTAACAAAAAAACTCATAAAAGTTTACTTTTTAAGCTATTTTTAAATAAATTATTACACAAAGGAATAGAAAAGTAATTACAACATGCATGTGCACGACGCTCAACAGCTATGTAAAATATGCAACATTAAAACTTCAAACTATTGAGAAAAATACATCTTTTTTTATTTGCATTTTTCAATGTATTTTCATTTTTGAAATTTTCTAAAGCCTCTTAGACTATAAACCTCAAAACAAAAAAAAAATAAAAATAGAATGCTCCACGCAAAAAATACTATCAAAAATAAAAGCGAACTCTTTAAGCCGTTATCAAATAAACAGTGCCACAAGGGACTAAAAAAGTAATTTCCCATGTGCATTTGAACGCATAGCACGTGTAGGCAGGTGCCTCTATTTGCACATCACATTTCATCTCAAAGTATACCACTATGTTTTTAATACAATAAAACTTCTTTAAACTATTGAGAAAAATACAAAAAAAATAAAATAAAATACTATTAAAGAAAAAAAATATCGGTTATCAAATAAATTATGACACTGTAAGTGTAAGATGGGGTGAGCTTTCAAATGTTGAGGTTAAAGAGTGGCTGTAATTTGCCCCCACCATAAAGCCCTGCCCCACAAAAAAGCAACAATCACAACAGCAGTCTCTTTATATTATGCATCCAAACTCTTGACCTTCCAGTGTACACAATAATAGAGCTTGTGCGGTGTCAATAATTACTGAGCTTTTCGGGCAATAATAACAATGTTCAAGCTTTACTTCATTTGTACAAAGTTTCCATGTATGTTGAGCTTTACAATTGAATTGGATGTTTCTAAACACATCCCAGGTCATCTATGGCAGTTGACTTCTGTTTCTTTCTTCAAAAGATTCCAAGCAAACAAAGCTGCCCCAACTGCAGGCTCCACCTGAACAATCAAAGTGAAATCTTGACTTGTAACAATCCATCTACAAAATTTAATGTGAAATAAGGGGGGGGGGGGGGTTGGAAAGATAAAAAAAACAACGATGTAGCATACAATTTGTTCTCGATTGCGTACATTTCAGAGATGAAGAAATTATTTTGTTTCATCTATAATTTGAATCTTGTCCCATAGTGAAAACTGGGAAATACTTCATTTGTAAAATTTCAGAATTTAGGAATAGAATATCGTAGTTCTATGGAGAAAGGGCAGGGAGGCCAAGTAGCATAGCAACTTTTCAGAAACTATGGAAACATTTGCACTCAACATGTTTAGAAGGAATGTAGATACCAACCCGGTAAAGATGGTGCAAAGGTCGTGAAGAAAGTCAGTCATTAGCTAGTGAGGATTAGGATTAATTCCCACTCGAGTCCAGAATGTGAATGTGGTATGATCTTTTGTTTCTTTCCTTTCAATTTTAATGGGGGTGCCATTGGTTGACCATAGTCACAACTTTTTACAAAACCAAATTATATAGTTAAAACATTTGTAAACAAACATGTATAGTCTGAGACAACAGAATAAGCTTTAGACTATATACAATCATTAGTCATTGACATCCTTGCGTTGTGTTTGGATCATGAATTTGGGGGAGGAATTTGGGAAGGGAAAGAGAAAAGAGGAAAAAATTTAGCTTATATTTCATTCATATATCCCTCACCTTTTCCTTTACCCTTCCAAATCCTAACCCAAATCTATGATCCAAACAGAATCTTAGTGTAGACCACTACTTAAAAAGTAACATGATTCAGAAAACATACGCAGGTGCTGATAAGTAAATGCTAGACATTGGAGAAAAAGCTTGCACCAGCTGCAACTTTATATTTCATTTGCCAAGAGAGAAATGCAAGAACTTTTGCAAACAAGAGAACAGAGACTAAATTGCTTGAGGAAAATTGTTGTAAATATTAAAAGTAGAGCAGTTACCTGGAGTGGCATTGTGGACAATCAGTTTAACAAAGTCATGCAAAACTGGAATTTTTCTAGCAGCTTGTTTCATAGGATTTGATTTCTTTATTTGCTGTAAGAATTGCTGGTGTATACCCTAGTTGAACTATTGTAAGTTTTGTTGTGCTAATATATACATTACCTTACCAGAAAATTAGCAAGAATTCCAAAATCAGAGTGGCACAAGGTTTCCTGACTATGCAGAAAGGTGTTCAAAACAGTTTCAAGGTCCTTCTAGGGTTGTAGCACTTCCATCAATGCTTTTGCGAGGCAAAATGGACCTCAATCAAAATATCACACATGTGACTGTAAGTTGGTACTCACTTTTACATCTTTTGAGGAATGAACTTCTCACTTTTTTCTGCCTTTCTCCGCTCAACTTGGGAGCATGCTATTTAATTTAATACTTCAAAGTGTTCAGAAAAGCATGGATGATGAAAATAACAGATCAATCCTTCACAATACTATAAACACTTCTCTTTCACTAAAGGATGTTTTTGGGAACTTCAATTTGGATTTGCGTTATGGTTTTTAAATCTAAAGGATTTACATAATCAACATATTTGAAATTTTATATTTTAAAATGCATTACTTGATACTAAAAATTAGTGAAGAATCTATGCATGGATTTCTGTGTGTAAATAGGATATACATATTGTAATTGTGATAATCGTTAGAATTTTTGGAGTTTACTTCCACAGGAACTAAATGGATAAACAAAATCTACTCCGCAAACAGAGAAAAAATTTGGTTCAATGACTATCAATTATATAGTAAAAAAGGTTAAGATGGCCCAAGTTCAAACAAATATATCTCCTCTGAACTAATAAAACATTATGAAACATATCTTTGTATATTTATATACATGTATAAAATAAGTAAATACATAAAGTACCCAAAGACATTTTAATATATTGCCCAAGCATGGATATTGACATTATAGTAGAAGAAATAATTGCATTCTGAAGTACATTATTAACTAAAATGATAATATGACACACTAAAGTGATAGAAAGCAGAAAATACACATACACATTAAATTAGGTTAGAGTTAGAGTTGGGGCTTGTGAAGAATCACAAGGGGAGAGGGAGAGAGAGAGAGAGAGAGAGATGCTGTCACTTAAAGTTTAGATGGAGAGACTATGAGTCGATGGGTGGGTGGATTTGGGAAATAACACCCAGCAGCAGTTATTTGAAATCAACAAGTTTTGGTTTGTAATATCCGTGGGAGGATTTTCTAAAAAAATTGCAAATCCTGAACACAATTAGTAATCCAAACAAGGGATGCAGATTTCACCTCAGAATTTGAAATCCACCAAGCCCAAACCCACAAATCCAAACAGAGCCCAAAAGAGTTGCAACAGAGTTCCACAATGCCAGAAACTAAGAAGAGAGGACACATACATGGACATGATACACACTGACACAACAATTTTCAAAAATTACAGAAAACTGACACACGGGAACACGCACAAAATATGTGGTTTTATATATTTATTATATCACCGACGCATGTCAAGAAGTGTCTAACGAGTGTCTGTATCAAACATGGGCACGCTTTCTTTTTAGAAATGTTTGTGCTTCTTAGGACAAAAATCAATTAAATGGTGACAAATTGAGTTAATTGTTTCAGTGATGACAAACATATTCTACAATATGGACCTCTATTGATAAAGAATGCCAACCTTTGGTTTAACTGGACAAGCCTTGGGGTAGGTCTTCTGGATACAGTCAATAACTTCCTTTCCTATGTCCCACTTCCTGTTAGCTTCAAGCACACCGCCGACCATCACAACTGGGAAAGAGCCATTTCCATCTGCAATTAAAGATCAATTTGCTTAAAGATCAATTTGCATTCTGAAAACTTCTACATCTTCATGAAACAAGGCCACACAAGGCAGCAAGGGGGGTTTTGGTTTCACATTCTATTGGCATGTAAATTTTTTCAACTGCTCTTTTTTTAGTAGTATAATGGGGATTTTAGCAGCAGCTTATGGGCTGTTTGGTGTAGCTCATTGTAAGCTAAAAGCTGATAATCAGAATCCCTTCCCCCAACTTCCAGATAATCAGTTTATTTAAGCTATTTTTGCCTAATAAGTTGTAAGCAGAAACTAAACCAAACAGTCTAGCACAGACTTCCTGAATAACAAAAGCTATAAGAAGCTTGTATCAATCGCACAAAACAGCCCCATATGAGCTGCTCGTAGCTTTTTTTTATTTATTTTGTAAGTCACTACCAAACTATTTTGTGCAACTTCTGCTTACAACATTCTAGGTAGAAGAAATAGTTTAAATAAGCTGAAAAAAAGTTGATAATCTGGAAGTTGGGAGGGGTGCTTTTGGTTTCTACTTTCTTATTATCAGCTTTCAACTTACAAGAAGTTGCACTAACCTTTCCCAATGCATAATGAACATTCAGGTCAATCAAAAATAATAACCATCTAACATTTCAAATTTTATGAGAACCAAAATTCAAATTCCATGTCCATAATTCGAGTTGACTTGTCTTAAAACTCAACCAACTATATAAGTTACATAATATAACCCTATCCTTCTTTTCCTTACCAATTATGAAATGAATAATATGTTAAATTTGAATACTTAAATAAGGATGTACCTACTCCACCCAAGCAAAGTCTTCGAACAACTGCTTTCACACTTACAGCCAATTCTTGGACTGCATCTTCTAAAATCTTGTTTGCAATTTGATCTCCATCTTCCGCACAAGACACCACTACTGGGACAAGTGCCGCAATGCGTGCCCAAGATGGATCGGCATAGGTCCACCTAAATTCAAATAAGAAAGAAGAATGAAACCATTTGTGCAAGGCAGCAACCATTATTGAACACATTCAATCATCATAGGTAATTCGACATGTTTTCTAAATCTTTGTTTACTTCTCTAACAACACGAATTAAGTAAATTATCCAACTAAAGTGAGTTGTGCACTGTTTCTAAGTTCATTGGCAAAAAATATGTTTCTTCAGAGGGAAGATGATGTGAGTTAGTTTGTTGAATGAGCTAGCCTTTGTGGTAGTTAGCCTCCTAAAAACAAACTTTTGATATTTTGAGATTGTAAATTCAGAGCTCTAGCTCTTGAATCCCTAGATTTGGGAAACTCTCTCTAACAATTCAATTCTCTTGATTTGCTTCCATCATTTTGGTATCGGAATCTTGGAAACTTGTTGAGATGTCTTGTGGGAGATCATCCACAGGGTTGGGATGGCGTGCTTCCTTTAGCTGAATTTTCTTACAATTCCTCTCTCAATCAAATCATGAACATTTCTCCATTTGAAGTGGCTTATGCTTCCAAGCCTTATAGTTTGGTGAATTAGTTCCTTTGCCTATAACTAAGAAGGGGAATGTCAAGGCAGAAGAGATAGCTGCATTTATGTAACAAATACAAGCTCAAGTGAAGGCACAAATTGTTGGATCTAATGCCAAACACAAAGCCGCAACTGATGTGCATAAATGAAAGGCCGTTTTCAAACAATGTGATCTTGTTTGGGTGGTTTTGACCAAGGAAAGACAGCCCCATGGCCCTTACATGAAGTTGAATGCTAGAAAAGTGGGACCTTGTGAAATTTTGTGCAAGACAAATGACAATTCCTACCAAGTCTGGTTGCCTCCACATTTGAGCATCTCCAACACTTTTAATGTCCAGCATTTGGTGCCTTATGTTGTCAACTAGTCTAGCTAGTTTGTTGTTTGAGCTAGCCTTTGTCTATAAATAGGTGGTTGGCCTCCTAATAAGTTAATAACTAACTCATGAAATTTTGAGATTGAAATTCAGAGTTCTAGTTCTTGTATCGCTAGATTCAGGTTGTTTGATGGAAGGCAACAAGTTACAGCACTTCCACGAGTACGTAAACCATCACTTAATGCCGTTCAGCTTACATTAAAGTGGTCATAAAGTCAGTTTTGTCATCAATCGCCTTATGATGAATAAGCGCTCCATCAAGTTCAGATCTGGTCTTTCATATTTGTCAATATTATTCTCATAGTCCTAATGGTGGAAAAAAAAGGGATCAGGGAAGAACTTTAATTATTAATAGAACAGTTTGAATGAGGACCACTTCCACACCTGAAAGGTTGAAGTAAATGGGAATATAATATTAAGAGTTGTGGTAACAAGATGGACGGCAGCCCACACATAACCTTTACATTAGTCTCTTCCATGGCATGGGTTTTTGATGGGATTCCGTGAAACTAAAGCAGGAACTGCTTAGGCATAAGAGCATAGATTGATGAATGTAGCATCCCACTTTTGACAATCTTTTGTGTGAGACAACAAAGACATGCATATCCAAATAGTTTCAATAACAATTAAGAATTACCATCCCACTTTTGACAATCTTTAGGTTTTGTGAGGAGATTACATGTGGTGCATGTTCAACAACCAAATGGATGAGTGGTAGCCATGGAGAACACATCTAGTAAATCATCTTATGGAGGTGCAAGCTGTCAAAGGCTGTCCTTTCAACATAACATGTAACTGTTAAGAACACCACCAAAACTACTAGCTTGAACTAGAAAACCATGAAAGCTGATCTACTAACAAGACATAGCTTGATGGATATCTTTCCTTTAGCAGTCCCACATGGGCGATACAAGAAAGCCTCCCCTGCCAATTATCCTAGGAACAACTTTATTATATATGTTTATAAGTAATAAAATAAAGTCTTCTAAGAAACTTAAAAGAAAGTCATTTATAAAAAGAGCCCTTGGTGAAATTTGTTCACTTCCGAAATTAAAATAGGTGCGCGTATCTATTGAATTCTTAGAATTAATTGGACTACCAGCATATAAACAACATAAATATTAAAATAAAAATAAAGTGAGATGATTGTAAACTTTTCAAATAGAGCCTGACTTGAAACAACCTGAAAGCAATTCAGATTAGTTAGACTCAGTTCCAATATGTCCTGTTAGTATGATTTGCAGGTTAGCCAGGGCTGAATATGTCCAATACAAATTCCCGTCATAGCAAGGAGTTGCAGGTCTCTTTTTTCTTTTTGTCCTACAGTCCTTAGAGTAATGGCATCCAAAAGGTTTAACTAGAGATTCAGTACAAAAATTTAACAGGAATAGTTATAAGTTTGAAGAGAGAGATACCCAATAAGTTCATCTGGAGAAGAAAGACTAAGTGACTGTAGAACACTTTTTGTAAGCATTGTTTGTGGACCACGACCATCATGAGCCCTTATCACTGCTGTCAGTGCCTGTGCAGCAATTCCGTAGCCACTGCAGCAAGTAAACAGATATCTGTCAATCCAATTTGCCATCAAAATATTCACTTTACATAACAAATTAATTTGCTGATCATAAGTATATCCATAGAACTGGTAAGGCAAACAGTGGTCCTTTCTTTAGTGGGAAGGCTGCATAATCTCCTCGGTTACAATCAGTGCAGTATCTAAGAGTATCCTGATATCCTCAATTAAGAAACATATAGCATGCTTTCAACTACATATATGGATTATTTAAAATTCAGACAAATCTTGAGACCTAGTACTGAAAATTAGCTACAGGAAACCTCTAGCATTCAATTCTTTCCAGTGCTTTATTTCAAAAGGAATATTTGTTTATATGCTATAACAAACCCTCTTTTAAAAACAAATAAGTAAACAAATAAAATCCTTCAGTTAAACGATCAGAATGAATGGTCTCAGGCATATATTATCATACAAGTTCATCATAAAAAGAATACAGTATGTACATGAAACAAAAGATCTGCTTGTTTTAACACATACAAAAAAGGTCCAGGGAATAATATCTTCTTCATTTTCTCCACTACTTGCTCAAATATTGCCATGTAAGGAATACACTTCATTAAAAGATTATATAGAAACCAGAATTTTGACTTAAATATTTTTTGGGGCTAATTTTCACTTCGTTGATGTTGAGCAGACTGAAAACTGTGATGAACAGAGAGCAGTCCAAAACACTCCCAGAGTTATTATCAATATGATACATTGAATGCTGGATCTTGATCACGAGAATATCCTCACCGGGAAAATTCAAAGGGCAACTCATCCCAGGGAGGCCATGAAGATCCAACCTGCAGTGAAGAAGATCAGGACTAAGCCTTCGAAGTCCAGGTTTGTGGTGTCTTTCACAAAGAGGGGACTTGGAGAGAGTACAGCACCCCCACACCATTGCCCTCATTGTCACCATTGGAATAGGAACAAACTTTGAAGTCAACAGGATCCTAATAGATCAAGGCAGCTTAGCCAACATCATGTACTTTGAGTTGTTCAAGAAGCTCAGCTTGAGCAAGAAAGACCTAACCCCTGCCACCATTCTGTTCGTTGGTTGCCACTCCCAGCCAGAGTGGCCTTCGCGGCAGGCTGGATCAATGACTCTGGATGTTGAGTTCATAGTGATAAACGCCCCTTCCCTCCACAATGCAATATTGGGTAGACCATGGCTCCATTGCATGAAAGCAGTACCGTCCACTTACCATTAGCTACTGCCCTTCTCGACTGAGCGAGAAGCGGAGAATATACATTGAGACCAAGTGGCACCCAATCATTGCTTCATAGCGCCAACAAAAACCAAACACACCATGGAGTAAGTCCAAATGTGGAAGTTCCAGACCGCCTAGCCTTAAAGGACGTAGGTGGAGTGCTTGTAGAGAAGATGGTGGAAGAACTAGAAACCGTTCGGATTGGAAGAGGATAATCCGAACAAGTTTTTCCTTCTTGGTACCTCTTTGGCCAAGAAAGAACAGATGCTTGCCTTCTTCAAAACCAACTTGGAGATGTTAAACATAGTCACCTTGCGACACACCAAGAGTTGACCCAAACGTTGTCTGCCACAAGCTAAACGTGAGCTTAGGGAGCTGACTGGTCATACACAAGAGCAGACGATATTCAATCGAGTATATCCTAAGAAGCACGGACACGGATAAGGACACGTGACATGACACAGACACAACAAGGACACATAAATTTTCAAAAAATGCAGAACGTGACACTTTGGGGAGTGTGCAAAAAATTTTATATATTTATTATGTCATATTTTTAAATATCTAATATGTATTTTATATCAAATATTTAACTTTATCAAATTTATTAACTTTAGGTATGTTATTTTAGTAAAAAAATTAAAAAATTTAATTTTTTTTGGGAAAAAATAAGTCCTCATCATGTCCCCAAGTGTCCCCACCGTGTCCGTAATGTGTCCCAAGTGTCCCAGCGTGTCCGACAAATGTCCAATGCATGTCCAACACGTGTCGAACTCTCATACGTGGCCTCTAGAGAGGTGTCCGTGCTTCATATGTACACCAAAACAGTGATACAAGAAGTGGACAAGCTGTTAGCAGCAAGCTCCATAACTGAGGTCCAAAACTCCCAATGGCTTTCTAACACTGTCGTGGTCAGGAAGAAGAACTGGAAATGGAGGGTGTGTAGATTCATGAGCCTTAACAAGGCCTGCCCAAAGGAAACTTTCCCATTATCGAGAATCGACAAGCTAGTAGATGCCATGGCCAGACTCGCTTGTATGAGCTTTCTTGTTGCGTACAACGAGTATATCATCAAATATCCATGTTCAGTTCCAACCAAGAGAATGCTACATCCATTACCCCCAAGCGTACCTATTCCTACAAAGTGACGAACTTCAGTCTGAAGTCCTCAAGAGCAACTTACCAAAGGATACTAGTCGAGAACCATCTCGAAGCAAGCTAGTCGGAAAGACCTTGGAAGCATACATTGATGATAAGGTGGTCAAAAGCAAGCTTTTCGAGGACCATCTCAAAGACTTTGGTCAAGTATTTGCGATTCTCAAATCTCATAGGTTTTGTCTAAATGCCTCGAAATGTGCCTTCCAAGTGGGATCAAGGAATAACCTGGGTTACATGGCCACCAAGAGAGTGATCAAGGAAAACCCAGCTCAGCTATCGACCATACAGTCCATCAAGCCTCAGAAAAAGCCAAGGTGCTCTAGAAGCTCGCCGGTATGGCATCAGTGCTCAACCATTTCATAAGCCAATCATCAGATAAGTTGAGGCCATTCTTTCAACTCTTGAAGAGCAACGCTGAAATTTATAGGCTTCTCTTTAGGTGATGATGAGGAAACTAAAAAGCACCTCGAAAACAAAAGAGGTGCCATTAAATCTAATCATGACTCCTTGAGAGGTGTCAAAGTCAGCTTGTTTTAGGCGCTAGGTGACTGAGTCAGAAAGGTGCACCAATCACACCACGCCAACAGATGATTCAGATCAAGCAACGGAACAACTATGTTTAAAAGCAAACTAGGTATCATGATCAAAGGTGCTCGTCCCTAGATTACCTTCCACTTCCCTTACTTGAGTGAAAGTCATGAGCAATTGAAAGGAGTCATTCTAACCAAGCAAAGTTATGCTAGAACGAGCAACCATTCTACTCCAAGCCAAATCCCTTTATAGACTAGGGTTGAGCACCCGCATAACCAAGCCTCGGATCACTTTCTCCAGCCTAGGGCTGAAAATCTAGGATCAAGCCTTGGAATATGAATAAGCCCTATAGTGGGGGCAAGATAGTAACAAGGTAGAGTTGGCCCGAGCGGCCTAGCAACTTAAGGCTAGTTTGGAATAGTTCGGATACATGAAGAGTATCCAAAAAATATCTGATACTTCTCAAAATTAAAGAACATTAATATTAGGCATCGGATACGTTTAGTAAGTATCAGATACATATTTGCAAATATCTGAGTATCAATAACTGATACGGATACGGTATGGATACAATATGACTCCTTTCTAGAAGTATTTGTGCTTCATACATTTCAACATAGTTGTGCTAAAAGGTTACAAATCCTTACGTCACACAATGAGATCCAACAGCCCATCAAATTCACTGGCAACAAGGTTATTCATAGTTCAACTAGCATATCAATCATTACTTGCCATTTTGTTTGTAGTCATATTTTCCAGGAGGTCCGTCATTGCATTATCGTCCTCTATTTGTTAAGTAATCTTGCAACTGCACAATGCCGCATTTTATTAAGAATTTATTCCTTTTACTTCACAAGATATCCTTTTTGACCCAATATCAATATAAAGGATATTTAAAATATATATATATCTATAATTGGACATGAATGCTTGTAGTTGTTCTCTCAATGTAGGCTTAATAAGCTTCTGGGTGTTAGATGAAGGAAATGGATTTGGGGGTGCTTGTCGTCATGCAATATGGCAATCATTGTGAATGGCAAGGCGGGGGATTTTTTTCTTAGCATCCAAGGATCTAGGGATGGCAATGGATAACCTACCCTGTGGGTATCCATGGAGACCCAACCCAAATACATGGGTTTTCCCCTTTTTTTCTTATCCATTGGGTAGGGTAGGTGATATTCTTTAAATATCCACAGGGGATGGGTTGGGGATGGGTACCCACTAATTTCCCCATATGTTTTTTTTTTTTTTTTTTTTTTTTAAGATTCACAACTAAAACTAAATATACATTCAATCTTTTTTCTTTTTTTTATTTATTTATTTTTTCAGGTTCACAACCAATTTTTTTTTTTTTTTTTTTAAGATCCACAACCAAAGCTAAATATACGTCCAATCTTTTTTTATTTTATTTTTAAGGTTCACAACCATTTTTTTTTTAATTTTTAAGATTCACAACAAAAGCTAAATATACATTTAATTTTTTTTCCTTTTTTTAATTTTTTTTAAGGTTCACAACCATTTTTTTTTTTTTAAGATTCACAACCAAAGCTAAATATATATTTAATTTTTTTTCTTTTTTTTTACCAAAGCTAAATATATATTTAATTTTTTTTTTACCAAAGCTAAATATATATTTAATTTTTTTTTATAAAGGTTCTGACTTTGTTATATAAATTTAAAGGTTCTGACTTTTTTATAAAGGTTCTGACTTTGTTATATACTCCATGTGTGGAAACTTTATTTCCATTTATACTTTTTTTAAAAAAAAAAAATTTAAATTCTGAAAAGAAAACAACTTCCAATCGTTTGCCATATCGCTGCAATATTTAAGGTAATTAATTGATGGTTATCAATTATACATGGAACTACATGGTTGGAAGAGCTAAAGGTTCTGACTTTGTTATAATTTATATATTTAGTTTTGGTTGTGAATCTTTAAAAAAAAAAAAATTAAATATATATTTAGTTTTGGTTATAATTTAAATATATATATTTTAAAGAGTAGGTAACTCATCCAATATATAAATTTTTTTTTTACCAAAGCTAAATATATTTTTTTTGTTAAAAAAAAATAAAAAATAAAAAATAAAAAATAATAAAAAAAATTGTTAACATTAAATATATTTAAAAAGAAAGAAAAAAGATTGAAGGTATATTTAGTTTTTGTTGTGAACCTTAAAAAAAAAAAAAAAAAAAAAAAAAAAAAAAAAAAAAAAAAAAAAAGTGGTTGTTAACATTAAATATAAAAAATAAAAATGGGGATTAAAGTGGGTTGGGGAAAATCCATACCCATTAAAAAATGGGAAGGGTGGTACCCATGGAGACTGGGGAATGGGGAATGGGGAAAATTTATTATAGGGGAATGGGGATGGGGAATTAATATCCACCCCATTGCCCCCCATTGCCATTCCTACAAGGATCTAAGACAGGGTGATCCTTTGTCACCATTTTTGTTTATTTTAGTTGTTGATGTGTTGGGTAGGATTATTGATTTAGCTAAGGATAAGGGTGTCATTGAGGGGTTTGTGGTGGGAAGGGATAGGATAGGTGTTACTCACAATTTGCGGATGATACTATTTTCTTCTCATCTAAGGAGGAAAGTAAGGTGCGGAGTTTGCTAAAGATTCTGAGAATTTTTTAAATAGTGTCGGGTCTCAAGGTCAATCTTAGCAAAAGTAGTGTTGTGGGTATTAATTTGGATGATAGTCATGTGCATAGGGTGGCGGTTATGTTGGGATGTTCAATTGATTCCTTTCCTCTCAAATATTTGGGGCTTCCGTTGCAAGGAGATCCTAGATTGGTGTCTTGTCAAAATTAGTAAAAGATTAGAGGGATGGAAGCGAACTTTGTTGTCTAAGGGAGGGAGGTATACGTTGGTACAATCCGTATTAGGATTTGTTCCTATTTATTTCCTGTCCCTTTTCAAAATTCCGGTTAGCATTGCAAGAAAGATTGATAAACTGATGAGGGATTTTCTCTAGGAAGGGTGTGAGGAGGGTAAAGGAGTTCATTTGGTTGGGTGGGAGACTGTTTCTCTTTCTAGGGCAAAAGGTGGCTTAGCTATAAGAAACATCGTTGCTGGGAATATTGCTTTCTTGGGCAAGTGGTTGTGGAGATTTCCTCTTGAAAGTGAGTCGTTATGATGTTCAGTTATTAACAGCAAGTATGGAGTTCAATCCAATGGTAGGGATTCTAATGTGGTTAATGGAAGTAATTGTCGTTCACCGTGGAAATCCATTTCTCGTTTGTATCCTCTTGTGTCTAATTTTTTTTCATTCAGAGTGGGGAATGGGGAGAATGTTCGGTTTTGGGAGGATGTTTGGTTAGGGGATATTTCGTTTGCTAGATCTTTTCCCCTTCTTTACAGATTGGCTCGTTCTCCAAATGTGTCTATAGCGTCGGTGGCTAGCTCGTCTATGGCACCCATCTCCTGGAATTTGATCTCATTAGAAACTTGAATGATAGGGAGGCGGGGGAGTTGGCATCTTTGTTAGTAATGCTCAAGGGGGTTTCTCTTTCTTCGTCTTCTGATAGTAGGGTGTAGAATCTTGTCTCTTCAGGGGTCTTTTTATGCAAATCCTTTTTTGATAAGATTATTGATAATCCCTCGGTTCCCTTGTTCCCTTTTCATAAGAAAATTTGGAAAGCTGGTGTCCCTCATAAAGTGAAGTTTTTCATATGGTCTTTGGCTCAAAAAGGTGTTACAACTAATGATGTTCTCCAGAGGAGAAGGCCTAATCACTTTCTATGCCCTCAATGGTGTGTGATGTGCAAGAGAAATTTGGAGGTAGCGGATCATCTTTTTCTTCATTGCCCGGTGGCTTCTGTATTATGGTAGCGTCTTTTCAAATTATTTGATGTGCAGTGGGTTGCTCCATGGGAGTGTATGCATATGCTTCTTATTCGGTTTGACGGGTTTGGGAGTACCAAGAAAACCAAAACAATGTGGATAGACATTATTTTTGCTATTTTCTGGGTTATATAGCTGGAGAGAAATGTTCGAATTTTTTAAGGCAAGGAAGTAAGTGTAGAGGCTTTGTGGGATAGGGCGGAACATTTGGCCTCATTTTGGGCATTTGTATCTCCTCCTTTTAAAGGAGTCCCCTTTGTTTTTGATCTCTGGAGATTGGGCTGCGCTTTGCCATCCTTAGGGTTACGAGTTTTGCGATTTTATTTTGCTTTTTCTTCTTCTCTTTTTCTTTCTTTCTATGAGGACTTCTTGTCCTCTTTCTCTTTCCCGTTTTAATAAAATTTGTTGTTACTCAAAAAATAAATAAATAAATAAGCTTCTGCAAGTTATAACACCACAATTGCTCTAGTAAATTCTTTACTGAGCACATGCTGTTAATCTTAATATAATACAAGCAGCCAATAACTTCCTACATGCACATTCAGAATTATTAACATATTCCTTGCCCTTTTTACAAGTACTTATTTCTAAGACTTTTTTTATAATTTCTGATAATTACTTGACTTAATTAGTAGGATAGTCGCCCTAGAAATGTACCTTCAATTTTCTAAGTAAAAGAAAAGAATGATGCTAAAGAAAACAAAGCTAACATGTCCTCCATGGACAAAATCGTGAGGAAAGCATGTTGGGCATTACCTGCCCCAATCACCTAGGATAGGTCCAGCACCAGCAGCACGAGCCTCTTGTCCATCTTCAGCAAATCCACAAGCAATGCAACCTGTACCGGCAATCAAAACACAGCCATGAAGCTTACCCAATGTCCCACTGGCCAAAGCTGCTACAGCATCATTATGAACATATAGCTTTACATGGCTTGGGAATATGTCCCTGAAAAAGTCATTATCAACAATTTAGATCCAGTTGTGTGGGTGCCCAAATATACTATCAGAAACAAATTATCTTTCCAGCATGTAGTATTGTGATTCCAGTCTAAGATAACATATTTCAAAAAACTGCAACAATAAAATAAAATAAAATTTTTTTTTTTTTAAAATTCTAAAATTGAAAGCACCAAATGATGCCAAAAATCCCAAAATGGACACTCATTTAAAGATTTGTATGGACACTCATTTCCAAACTTTTCATTGTTTTTGTTTCCAAAAACATGAAAAAAAACAAATCCAAAAACTGAAAATGAAATTTTTGAAAACTATACCAAACATAATGTTACCATACTATCCCAAAATAAATAAATAAAATATTTAATTTTTCCATGGTAAGGATTTGTCCCATCATCTTTTCCACCCCAAAATATACAGTTCTTCAATTATCTTGCCTATATGTTTTATTTGAAGAATACATCTAATCAATATTTTTGTCATCAGCAACAAAATATTTTATTAATAAACTAAATAAGTACAAAGAAAGTACAACAAAGGATAAGAACTCTGAGGAAATGAAAAAATATAAATTCCATTTTCTTCTTCCTCTCTCTACTGTTTCTCTCTCCTAGTCCCTTCTCCCCCTCAATCCACCCAAGCCCCAAAGCCACATTGCCCAAGCTTTTCTCTCTTCACCTGATAAAATACACACCACAACTATAACAGAATACACGCAACCCTAGAACGGACAATTCTCGCATCACTTAGTGTTCTCTGCTTTGCAGCGGTTCTATTTCTGAAATATCTTCTAGTTCAGGATAAAATCTTGTAAAAATGCTTTGTTAGTTGTTCTTTTCTTTCTTCTTTTTCAAATCATAACATGTTATGCATGGAAATTGTGTCTTGTTTTCTAGTTAAACTGCATCTCTTTGTTCGCGATGCATTCATTTATTGTTGGACTAGAAATACTAGAACTGGTATCCCAGGAGAATCTATGTGAATAACTTTTTGCTGCCATAATGGAATAATTGTTTCTAATAGACTGATCATATTTTACTAGATAAAAAAATTTCCACAATTCAAACCTTAACATTGTAGATAGAAAAAAAAAAAGGCTATTATTGATAGCTGCTAGCATTGCTGGTAATAGTGTCCTTGCCGCAGCATATGCCCTAGTTTGTCCTTGCTGCTGATTTCTATTGATGGGCTTGTTTTGAGGGTGTGTACCATATGCAAGTTATGATATTTGTGGGTTTGATTACTATAAATATCATAACTCAATCCTACGAGAGTCACAACTACAAAAAAAAAAAGTTACAACCAAACACCACATAAGGTATACCTAAGAAGCTCTTGGATCATAACCAACATCATAATGAGTCATAACTAACACCATAATAGGTCATAACCAAAGACTACATAAGTCGTAACTAAGATGCATTTTGTACACACCCCCTAGAATTTCCCCTAATTTATATACGTATATGTTATATATATAACGGTATAGTTTAGAAGAGAGGAAGATGATGAGGGTACTTGGTCAATTTACAATTCCCATTAATAGAAGTTAGCAATGCATTTTCGTCCACAAACTACAATAAGTTAAGTGGTTATTTTTAAATCTGGGGTTATGTGAACAGGGCCTATACCACAAGGGATAAAGTGAAATTTGCCCAAATTAGATTGTAATTATACGGGTACAGGCTAAATTAATAGATTTACCAGGTGCAGCTTAATAATATCTACCGATGTGCTCAAAAAGGCCAAAAGCTTGGCAAATAAAGCCCTTTCTGATAGTTATATATTATGCAGCTCACTTCCCCACGCACACAAAAGTAAGGTAAACCATATACTTGGTTGTATTTTTTGTTTCCCTTGACCTTTAACCTATACTTGCCATACTGTTAAATTCAAAGACTTCCACATATATATAAGAATTAAAGAATTGGATAGGAAAAACTGGATGGAGTTGCATGGTCCATTCCTTGTTGGCTTCATGTTTTCCACGCAACTTTTTAGAGCTGGAAAATGATTTCTTTGCTACAAACACACCACGATCACACATTTTCCTCAAAACTTGCCTGAGTTGCAACTTGCCTGAGTTGTACAAGCCAGTCACGGTTGCTTCCTTGTTCAGTCAAACTATGATCCCCAACCTGGCTGTGGCAGGTCTGAAAACACAGCTCTTGAATGATTTTAATTTCCAGCCTCCAACATAACTCGCGGATGCAGAATGGCAATAACTGGAGCTATAGTCAAAAGACTCAAAAACCCTTCCTCAGATCATATATAACATCCTCTCTCAACTAATTCCACTGAAAAAAATCTTCAAATTTATAAACGTAGATGGGATGGAAAAAAATGCTTCACGTGACTTTAAAGGAGATGTTGACAAGAGACTACCAATTTCATAATTAACTTAACAAATACTCCAGTAGACAATGTTGGTCCCACCAATGGGTGCTAGGCATGGTAAACTCTACAAACCCTAAACAACGACATTATTTGCATACAATAGCTGTACCCAAAATCAAACTTTCACATTCATACTAGTCAGCCCAAGTTTCTATCATTGCATCAGTCATCACAATAGGGCTTGGTTTGAATAATTCCGGAACTAGTCATAACCTATTCACAAAGTCTCCATGTCCCATCTTATAATTTTACAATGCAACATCAAAAATTGCATCATAATGTTGTAGTATATGATGCAACAACTCTAAAATTTATTTGAAACATCAAGCATGTAAATGCTTTTTTTTTTTCCAGCACAAATTGCTGTCCCACTCAAATTCTGCACATACATGGCTCATTGTTACTTGCACCCCAACCTTTTGTCACATTTTACTCTCTGACTGAACAAAACTTTCTTGCTGGCTGCTTAATGATTTCCGAATTTATTAGTATAATTGCACAAAGGAGGGAGCCAGGAAAAGATGAATGGCTCAAAAAGGAAGTTGTTCTAAACCTAGGCGGCTCCATATAAATTAGTGTGGATTCAATGGACCCCACTAGATTTTAAAAATATATATATTAAAATTTTTTATTTATATATATTTTTAGATAAAATTGATTACAAAAAATGGCCCCACTTTAGAGTAATTGGACCGTTCAAAAAAAAAATTAATCATCTCTTATATTTGTCTAAGACCTATTACAATCAACAGTTGAGTAGCTTCATTCAATTTCTAAGACTATAGTCATCTCTATGTGTTTTTTGATCTGTCTCATCCCTAATTGTGTTCTAGTGATTTTTTTTTTTTTTTTTTTGGGGGGGGGTTCTAGTTTTAGTATACTGATTCGGTAATATAAAAAGTGGCTTTTTTTTTTTTTGGAGACTTCAACAAAGGGTTGTACTTAACTTTGAATTAATGCAAAAAGTTTCCAAGATATTCTACAAACCCAAAAAGTCTTGTAGTTATGCAAAAAATTGAAAATCCCAGTTTTTAAATGTAATGCTGAAATTGGCAATGAAATCTACATTTTAGGAGAAAACTATAACAGTTAGACTAGTAATTGCCCGATTTGGATCAAAATCAATATTTTAGGAGAAGCCACCAAGAAGAATAAATTTACTTGTGAAATTAGATTTACTTTTACCAGTAGTAATGACAATGGTAGTAAAAACATTTTCAACAATAATTTATAATAAAAAAATAAAAAACAATTGCACATGTGAATGAGCGATCAATGGATTAATGATTATGTGATCATATGCTTTGAAAATAGTATATTTGATAGTAGTAATAGTAAGACAGTTATGTAACAATTTCAAAATATGAAAACCCATAGAGAACAATTGAAGAAGTTTATGCATTTACTTTCTTCTTCTTTTTTTGTAAAAACATTAGTATGAATGCACAAAAAAATTTATTTTTTCCTTGAGAAATTTAAATTATCTTTGTCAAATTATTTGAAATAAATAGTAGATACAGATAAGTCATTAACCCCAATGACAAAAAAAAATTGGAGCCGACACTGGCTCTGAAACAAATTATAAACGTTCTGTTACCACAATGGACCAATATTTAAATCCCAAATAGCTGTCAGATGACCTATAGGACTGATCTAATTCATTCGTCTATGGGTTTTTAATCTCAATCATAAACTAAATTCTTTGCACTCTTAACCTGCAATTAGCTCCTCCTTAGTTTAGAACCATCATGCAGTGATCAAAATACACATGAACAATATGAAGACAACCACAAAACAATGTCCAGGCAACAAACCTTAGCCATTTTAATATTCTTTCCTGATCCGTTGGATGGTTAACACCAGATACACCCAAACAAACAGCTCGAACAGCAGATCTCTTTGAACCTGAATTTAGAAGGGTTTCTGCCATAACCTGTTCTAATGTATCTCTGGCTGCAGTTTCTGTAAACATGAAAAAGAAGGGGGAAGTAAACTTAGAAAATCAAAATGATTACAGTTTTTTTCTTACGCAAAGATTTTTTTTGAATTTAAAATAGCAAGAGAGAAACATATCATATATTTAAAAATTATAATGAGCAGTCAAATTTGCAGAAATATAATAAGGACTATGACTCATTGATCAACAAAGAAATCAGGGAAGTTGCTCTTGAATCCATTGTAATCAACAAAGAAATCAGGGAAGTTGCTCTTGAATCCATTGTAATCATCCTAATAACCCTGACATGTACTTGTCCCTTAATAACAACGAAAAGACGAAGGAATGACCGTAACCTTAATGATAGAAATGATATACACACAACAAAATAACTAAATAACTAGGCGATTAATCAGTTGACAGGAGACAGGAACTGCATTATAAAACAAACAAAATTGCAACATCAACTCAACCAGGCCCCATCCAGATTCGTCATAAAAATTTTGTGAGGTAATTCCAAATTTCCAAGGTTTCGTATACTATAACATCCATCAGAAATGGTAGTACCCAAGTTCTATGACAACCTAATAATGGTTCTGTTATTAAACCAATTTTGTCCATAGCAACCTTCCCTCACAATATTGGATCAGCAGAAAGGGCCCATCACTTAATGGCTAACAAATACGGGTATGTAAGAGACACAAATACAACATGGTACGGACATGTTGACATGACAATTTTCAAGAAATCAGGACACGATACAAGTCACAACAACAGTAATATATAGATATATGATACGGCCATGTCAACACAACAATTTTCAAAATAGCAATACATGACATGGATCACAACAAATAAATAAATATATATATATACTATGTTACATGGACTCTTCAAATTAAATCAAATACCCGTGTCGGACACCCGACACTCGGACAAGGGTATGGGATATGTGTCGGATACTTTTCAACGGATACTTCTTATATAATTGTATATAACACTATTATTATATGTATATATTGTTATATAATTGCTATAAATGTCATTTTGACACTATAAGTTAAATATAATACCATTTTATCTCACATATTAGATTAAAAATATAAAAATATGACATTTTTTTGCCGAGTCCGCGTATCTTTAAATTTATGATTTGATGAGTCCGACCTCTAGATACATACCCGCACCCGACACCCGTACCCGAGTCCATGTAACATAGTATATATATATATGTATTATATAAAACATTAACAATTTCTTCACTTTTTGCATTATAAATCATTTTCCACATTTTACATATTGGAACATAATTGTGAACAAATATCCTTACATCTATTTTAGAAAACTCTATCCACAAACAAATCAACAGTTTCAGGCTTTAGAATTCATGGAATTAAAAATTCTGAAGAAGGGACGATGGTTATTACATCCACATTTCTTTTTATTTTAATCAATGCCTCCCAAGTTCTTTTCTTCACACTTGTGATCTCTCTCATTTTTTATAAGAAAGATTCATTAACAAAGTGAAGTGCCTTGACTGGGCAAACATGTGAAGTAGAACCAAGAGAGAGAAAGCGAAGAGAGGAAGAACATAAGGGCCACAACCCTAATTGCACAAGGCCACAACCTTAAACGCTCCCAATTTTATCAATCAACTCTGAATAATACAACGCAAAATCTAATATTATAGACCATTAACCCTAATTAAAATAGGAAACTAAACCCTGATAGGAAAAGGGAACTAGAATTACTAATAAAATAGAAAACCAAATGTAATTAAAATAAATAAACAAAGACATAAAATTGTAAATAAAACCTCCATGTGCATGCATCATTCCACATCACTCTCCTTGGATGATAAAAAAAACTCAACCTCGAATTTCCTTAAAAATATTGAACTCGTCCATGCCAGCAAATTAAAACTTCGAAAATGCTAGCTACCTTATTTTCTTTCAAATCTGTCTAACCTTGGTTCCAAGTTATTGGAGATGTCCACCAGAAAAGGATTAAGCACAAAAAAAAAAAATCTTGAACACCAATAAAGTCAATTATGTCTAACTTGATCAAAGAATTTGTTGGTGGCATGTCAATATGATCCAACGATTTGAATGTATCTTCATATTAAAGAAGCTCTTCTTTTGATAAAACCGTGTTGCAGGTTGGATTGTCTTGCCTATGCTTGTCAGACTTCCAAATTTTCTTCCAAAATAATATCACTTTTGTCATACTTTAGAACTGCTTGATCACTAATTTCAACTTGATCATCACCATCCCTTTGAGAAATTTATGAAGTATTATGGGCTAACAATTTGTCTAGTGGGCTAACAATTTGTCCTATGTTACTTACATCTTTTTCATTCGCTCCCTCATTTGCTCATGACATCTCCTTATTGATTGTTGGTCACGAACATGATTTTAAATCGTGATATCAGTCAGCATAATGGTCGCAGTCACGATCTCATGTAATGGGTATCAAGAGTATCGAACAATGTGCAACAGGTATCGGAAACTAAACTCATGCATTTTTTTCATGCACTAATCAATGCCACACACACACACACACACAAAAACTCATTTATATTCTTAACTATTTGAATGTTAGTAATAATTGTCAATCAACATTGTGGCATGGTTGCACCTCAAAACTTGATTTGTAAAGTATTATTGAGTTTTATGTTGCTTTTAAGCAAAAAATGTGGAGAATTTCATCTCGTAAGGGAATTTCACAATCTAGGATAACTAGAAATGCTAGTACAATAGGTAATTCATAACAATAAAGCAAACAAAGCCAATATTTTTTGGTAAAATAATACAAATACCACAATATACTAATTCGTGCTCTAATATAATAGTAACATGTTGGCATCAATTATCCTAGTACATAGAATAAAAAAACTAGTTAAAAATTAAATAACAATTAACAATTTTATAACAATGATAAAAAAATTAAGCTTGGATCTTGAAGTTTCAAGCCCTAAATGAGTTCCACGTATTTCAAACAAGTGGAGAGTAACAACCAGAGAGAGAAGAGAGAGAGAGAGATTATATAATTTGAGCCAAATGTGAGATTATTCTATCCAGTGATTATTTAATCCAATCCCACCCCTTTATTCGCAAAATCAAATGTCATTCCATAATCTTTAATTTATATAGAAATCATTCTTATTATTCTTACAAAAAATTCTATGACACATACCTTTAAAAGAAGTGTACCATACTCCCAAATTATGAAATTTGTGGGCTTAGTTATGAGGTGTTTTGGCAATCAAATTTATAGTGAACTTATGAGATTTTGAGGCTGTTGGTTATGAGATTTTTTTTTTTTTTTTTTTTTTTTTGATTATCAGATATCCGAGTCAACTTATGTGTACCTCAACCAATCCCGAAACCCATGCGAAGCGTCCCTTCCATGTGGATCGGGCAATTCTCGGGCACAGCCCGCGGACGTGACCCCAAAGAGTTGATAGCACCTAGTAAGAGTTAAAAAATCTAAGACACGAAGGGAACACACCCCCAAACCCCAAGCTACACCCGCTAGGCCAACCACTTGGGGTTGAACCAAAGTGGATTTAGTTAGATACTTTTGGTTATAATCCAAACTGGTAAAAGTTATGAACAATTATATCTGAAATGTTGGGTGCATATCATACACAGCTTTTTGGGATGTCTATACAGTAGCACTTCACTGATTCTTACCACGCAAAATCCTACAACTGAATCTACATGTGTGCACTGCCCTAATTTGAAACAGAACACCACCTATCCCTTGTGTTCAGAAAAGAACACCCCAAGAATGCCAACCAAATCGAAACCAATAACAATGCTTTCTACATATCTAACAAAAACAATGATTTATAGTCAAGAAAAACTTAAGAGAAATAAGAATTTACCCCAAAAGCACGCATAACAATCAATTTTTCCATCAAATTCAAATTTGATGAAAAAAATAGCTGAAAGTGTGCTCAAACCATTTAATCAAATTGTATCAAATCAAGGATGCACCGAATTCCCAACAATCATACTTTTACTCAAGTTTGATGAAATTTCACAAAAATAAAAATAAAAAATCCAAGTATTTGGACATGGCTTTCTTTCATGAAAAACGATTTTTGGGATGACTTCGAAACTTTTCAAAAAGATTTGATGAAAAAATCAAAAAAAAAACAAAAAAAAACAAAACAAAGAAAGAAAGAAAGAAAAATACCTCCGACGCTGTTGTGGTTGGAACAACCGGCGACGGCGCGAGCGAGGATAGGAAGAGAAGGGTCAGGGAGAGAGTGGAGGGAGGAGAAGGGAATGCAGACACAGATGGTGGACGTGGTGCCACCGTCCACACCCAAGATCACTCCACTCTCTGAATCAGAATAAGAAGAAGAACAACCAACGTGGCCTCCATTCTCGAATCCCCAGATATCCCCATTCCTGTACTTGATCATTGTTCAAATCAACAACCCAACCCAACCCAACACCCACACCCTGACTGTCTCACTCTTGCTGCTTCTCTCTCTCTCTCTCTCTCTCTCTCTCTCTAGACTGAGACAGAGTTGGCTCAATTTGAGCTCAAACTGAGAGACATATACACACACAGAGAGACAGAGAGAGGTAGTTGTGGATAGAGAGAGAGATACCAATATGTCAAAGAAATCAACACGTTTTGGGAGTTTGATTTTTGACGTTGGAAAGTCAGAACCAGGAAGGGTTTCTTTAGGGAGAATTTATCAGCTGTTATTGGGTAATAGGTGTTGTTTGGGATTGACTGTTTTTTAGAGGTTGTTTGGCCGGACTAAAAATTTGTAATTTTTTTTATCTTTTTTAAGTTATATTATCTTTTTAATTTTTTACATATTTTTTTATAAAAAATAAAAATATATATATTAATCTAATACATTCCAAACAATCCCTTAGTGGGTTTTACTTTTATGAAAAAGATAGAAAAATAAAGTTAATGATTGATAATTTATATTGATTTTTTTTTACTAAAACCTCTAATTTCCAAGCAAAGCCTTAGTAAAGCTGGGGTTCGGACCACACTGTTTCGCAAAAAAAAATTATTTAATTTATTTTAAACTTATGTAAAAAATTTGATTTTATATAAATTATTTTAATTTTTTCATCAAATAATTTGATGAAAAAGTTATTTCTAAGAGTATCTTCAATTCAATCCAGTATTAGATATTTCATTAAATTTAAATATAATGAGAAGTGTCTTATTTTGATGATCTAACCCTTTCACCATATTCTTATCAAATAGACAAAAAGCCAAAATTTTTATCAAATAAAAAGAATTTTTCATCTATTATCAAATTTAAATTGTTACTGTTAAGTCAAACATCTTCCTAGATATCCATCCAAGTGCAACCTTGATAATTTTTTTGTTCGTGTCCAGACAACCTCCAAAACATCCACCCAAAAGTCTTCTCAGACAATTGAGATGTGAAAAAATTTGATGAAAGTTTTAATTTTAGCATTAGATTGAACAATATCAAATCAAATTTTTCATCAAATTTGATGAAATTTTTTATTGAACATTGGAGATGGTCTAATATTTTATTTTTTAAAATTTTTATCAAATTCAAATTTAATTAAAGATTTGATGAGTTTTCAATTTTATGAATAAATAATATAAAATAAAATAAAATAAACTCTCTTAATTTGATGAAATTCTTAGAGATCATTTTTAAATATCTTTTTATTAATTTTAAATTTGATAAAAATATATAATAAAAAAAATTGGAGATGCTCTATCTTCATTTTTTTTCAAGAAAAAAGAGTAGGTGTCTACTTTTTTTTTTATAATATTATCTAGAAACAAACTTTTTCTATTAAAAAATAAAAATCATTGTGAATCATCTGATCTGACAAAGATTAAAAATTATAAGTCGAGTTAAGATGGTTCATGGAATGTGGTTCTTGATTGTTTTTAATATCATTCAGTGCGTTTAGTTTAAGATTTTTTGGATTAAATTTTTTAAAAATTAAAAGTTTTACTTTTAGTAAATATTTTTAAAATTTTAAATATTTTTTTTACTTTTTTAGATGTACCTTACTTAGATATATTTAAAAAATAAAAAATTTGTGAAAAAAATATTTTAAAAAATTAATAAATACATAAAAATATAAAAAATGCACTGAATTCTCATTTTTTTGTATTTTTGATATTTAGTAAATCTTTAAAAGGTTTTTTTCATAATTAATGAAAAAAGTAACTTATTTAACAGATCCTTACTTCTTCATTTGATCATTTTGTATAATATATCAAATGTTTTAATATGTTGTTTTAATGTGAAGTTATTCAATGGTTTATTTCAATGTTTTAAATTATTACTTATTTAACAGATCCTTACAGTTGCTACTACAATTGTAAGTTATTCAATGGTTTATTTCAATGTTTTAAATTATTAAATTATAGTTATGTTATATTGTAATATATCAAATGTTTTAATATGTTGTTTTAATGTGTTATTCCAATGTTTGGTCTGGTTTTGATTTCGTAATCCATCTCCTTCATTTGTATATGCTGCTTCCGCCTGTTTGGTATCAGAGCCAAGTGGTGTTGTATCCTGTTTCTAACTGTTTAGCTACTTCTGTTTAATCGCCTTCCTTGTTTGCTTAATTAATCATGTTTTCAGTTCATCTTAATCACCCGAAAGATCAGTCTGTTCTATCCACCTAGTTTAAGTCACCCACTTCTTCCCAGTCTTCAGTAAGTCCTTCGTTTTAGGCAGAGTCAGACTTAGGGGTTTAAAGATAGGGTATGTATGTACACTAGGTATGTGGTAAAATTGACAAGACTAGGGTATGTATTAAGATATCTGTAAAACTGGTTAATTAATACAGAACAATGAATCGATTATTTAGAAGTAACTCATCAGTCAGTTCTAGGTCAACTGCTTTGCCTTCCATACCTAATCCAGGCATCATAATTAATGAAGAAGATGTTGAAATACAAAATGATCAAATTAATTCTGGATGGAATATTCCAAAACTACCTATTAAAGAGATTTATAAAACTTCTTTTATACAGGATGTTTTTAAAGTTACTCTCCATGTTAAAACTATTGAACAAGTTTATGCTTTAGAAAAACCAAGAGAAACCTGTCAGTTATTTGACAAAAAATTAATCAAACGACATTTAGATCGTGGTTACAATTCTATGCATATTGGTTTAATTCAAATTGGTGTCAATCCATTAACTATGATAGGCCAAAATACTTCTGTTTTACTCTGTTTAAGAGATGCTCGTTTTCTTAATTACAATGCTAGTTTAATGGGAATGATGGAAACTGGTCTTAATAAAGGTCCAGTACATTTTAACTGTTTTCCTGATTTTACATTAAGTTTAAGAGATCCACATATTCTTAAGGCATTAACCCTGAATATTCAATTACATGGTGAATATACTGAAATGTTAGATTCTTCTCATAATATTGCTTTAATTTATCGTGTTCATTATAAATGTATGCAAACTAATTTAAATGTTCATGCTTTACATAAAAGTCCCAAAGATAAAACCTTATTAATCCAAAGCAGTAGTACCAATGAATCAAACATTAATATTCCTCACATGATTGAATGGAAAGATATTAATTTACCTGATCAATGGGTTACTGTCAATGAAAATTACAAACATAATCAACAACAATCTTCAATCCAAGACATTCAACATATCCAGCAAAACAATGATGGATCAGTTAATATTAAATTTAATCGAAGTCAATCTTCTAGACATAGTACATCTAGTGTCCCTTCAGAAATGTCAACTGAAGATGAAATATTTAACACTCCTCTATTTAGAAAAAATAGCCAAATCCATCTTGGTCCAATTAATCCAACTTCAACAAATAAATTAAAAGGAATTGATAATTCTACCACTTCCCAAATTAGTAAACCTGTTTATACTACTACCTCACATTTCCCTGAAGAAGAAATAGCTTCAAATAATTCCCCAACTCAAACTGATTTCGACGGATATATACCACCTGTCAATTCTCAGCTAATGACCATTAAAAAAGATTTTACTCCTGATTTAGATAAATTACTTATTGAATTCCGATCTAAAGCAAATAAAACTAAACGACATGCTTATAGTGCTAAATATAATTCTGTCCAACAATCCAGAATCACTAGAGAATGGTATAATTTTATGGTTCAATATAGTTTTGAATTATCTTTCTTTGATTATATGGATCAATATTACAAAAAGGTTAATACAATCACCAAACATAAATGGAAAACTTCTCCAAATACTTCTGTTAGTTCTAATCATCCTCCATTAGAAAATATAATTATTGATCACCAAGGTTCTGAAGTTCCAGCCTCTCCTTTTAAACTACCAGGTACTGATCCTGAAATCAAAAAAGTTATTGAACAAAACAATTATACTAACCAATGTCTCAAAACAATTGGTAAACAATTAGATAAATTAGAAACTACTTTAGATGACCAATCTGCCAAGTCAGCTAAATCCCTAGATCAACCATTGCTTACTCTACCTAGTCATCGTTCTAAACGAAATAGTCTAGTTACTACCGACCAATCTACTGTCAAAGCTATTGAACAATTATTTACCAAATTAACTCCTAATGATACTTCTACATCTAAAGATAAAGGTCTTACTGTTTTAAATCAACAACCTATTACTAATACTATATCTGATCAATCTGAAAATGACACTACTGATAATGAACTAAATCAATTAGCTCAACAATTTCAACCTACTACGCTTAACAAAATTCACTATCCTAAAGTTAATCCTCAAACTACCAAAAACTGGTATTCTAAACCTACTCCTGTCGACCTCCAATTTGAAGACACAAATATTAGTAATCAATTTTCTGTTTCTGCTAAACGATTATACGAATGGAATATTGATGGTCTCAGTGAAGATCAAATCCTCCAAAAATTAAATCATTTATCTATGGTCGCCAATAGTTATCTCAGTAATTATCCCCAATACACTCAACCTGAAATTGTTTCCTTACTTACCTCTGGTTTTACTGGTATGCTCAAATCTTGGTGGGAAAAATACCTCACTGAAACAGACCGTGACTCTGTTATTTATGCCAATCAAACTGATGAAAATGGACTCCCTCTTTTTGATGAATCTATTGGATGTTGTCACCCTGATGGAATTAATCAATTAATTTATACAATAATTCGCCATTTTATTGGTACCCCTACAAATATATATTCTCGAATCCATGATCAATTAAGTAATCTTAACTGTCCAACCTTAAGTGATTTTAGATGGTATAAAGATGTATTTACCTCTCGTGTCATGTTACGCGAAGACTGTACTAAATCATTTTGGAAAGAAAAATTTATTAATGGATTACCTAGCTTATTTGCCCATAAAATTAGAGATGTTCTTAGTCAACCCACTGGTGTTATTGAATATGATAATCTCACGTATGGTGATATAATTAGTACTATTCAAAAAGAAGGTTTAAAAATGTGTATTGACCTCAAACTTACTCAAAAAGCTAATAAAGATAAACACAAAGCTAAATATGAATTAGGAAATTTCTGTGAACAATATGGTTTACCTCCTGTTGCACCCTCTCGTAGAAAATCACACAAATACTCCAAACATAAATCATCCTATAAACATTCCAATAAACATAAATATCAGAAGAACTATACACCTTCCAAATCCAATGATAAATTTTATACTAAACCTAAAAAGAAATATTATAAATCTAAATCACATCCAAAATCTAAATCCACTAGAGATGTTACTTGTTATAACTGTGGTCAAAAAGGTCATTATTCTAATAAATGTAAAGAAAAACAAAAATTAAAAGATAGAGTCAATCAACTCCAAATTGATGATAACTCCAAAAATCAGTTATATGATATTTTCCAATTAAATCACTCTGTTAGTAATTCTTCCTCTTCTGATCAACCTGATACGTCATCTGATTACCATTCACCTAGTGATAATTCCGATAATGATATTACCATAGGTTGTAATGATGTTTGTTGTAAACCCGTTAAACAAATTACTGTCCTTACCAAAACTACTCAAGAAGAATCCGCTCTAATCGATCTAATTAGTAAGTTAGATGATCCTAAGTTAAAACAAAAATATACAGATAAATTAAAATCCTTATTAATCCATTCAGATTCCAAACCTAAGTTTGATAAACCTATAATTAGTTTATCCAAAACTTTAGAAAGATTTAAAAATAAACAAAAAGAAGTCACATTACAAGATTTACAACAAGAAATTACTCAAATTAAACAAACAATCAAAGACTTACAACATAAAGATAAAAAATTAGAAGATGAAATTATTACTTTAAAACTTGATAAAAGTTTAGTCAATTTTCAAACAAATGAACATGAATCCCCACATGAATCTGAACATGAATCTGATCCTAATCCGGATAACTTAATATTTGATAACCGATCACACCAATCTCAATCCAATAACCCTGACGAAAAACGATTAAGTCTAATTAACAAACTGTACATTCAAAAATGGTATTCTAAAATCAAAATAATCGTAAATGATTTTGAATTAGAATTAATTGCCTTAATTGATACTGGTGCTGATTTAAATTGTATCCAAGAAGGATTACTTCCTACTACATATTATGAAAAATGTCAAGAAAAATTAACTTCTGCCAATGGTACTAAAATGCATATCAAATATAAGTTACCAAAAGTACATGTTTGCCAAGATAATATATGTTTTAACACCTCTTTTGTTCTAGTCACTAATATGACAGATAAAATTATCTTGGGTTCCCCATTTATATATTTACTATATCCCTTTACTACATCTAGTACCGGAATTACTACACATGTTTTAGGCCAACCAGTTACATTTAAGTTTTTATCTCCTCCTGAATTATTATACTTAAATCAATTAAAAGATTGTTCTATTTCTCATCAAATTAACCGCCTTACTAGGCATTTAAAATTTCTAAAAGAAGAAATCAATCACAAAAGAATTGATCAACAATTAACTAATCCAGTTCTTGTCTCTCAAATCAAGGATTTTCAATTAAAACTCGAATCAACTGTTTGCTCCACTTTACCTACTGCATTTTGGCATAGGAAAAAACATGTAGTTACCTTACCCTATATTAAGAATTTTCATGAATCCCAAATTCCTACTAAATCTCGACCTATCCAAATGAATCATGAATTACTTGAAATGTGTAAAAAAGAAATTAAGGAATTATTGAAAAATCATATAATTCGTCCAAGTAAATCACCTTGGTCCTGCCCTGCTTTTTATGTTAATAAAAATGCTGAATTAGAACGAGGTGTCCCTCGCCTTGTTATTAATTACAAACCATTAAATTCTGTTTTAGAATGGATTCGGTATCCTATTCCTAATAAAAAAGATTTAATTAAACGACTTAGTCAAGCCGTTATTTTCAGCAAATTTGATTTAAAAAGTGGTTTTTGGCAAATTCAAATTCACCCTAAGGACAGGTATAAAACTGCATTCAATACACCCTTTGGTCAATATGAATGGAATGTCATGCCATTTGGTTTAAAAAATGCCCCTAGTGAATTTCAACATATAATGAATGACATATTTAACCCATTTAGTCATTTTTCCATTGTCTACATTGATGACATATTAATCTTCTCGAAATCAATTAGTGAACATTGGAAATATTTAACTGCATTCTTTTACACAATTAAAAGTCATGGTCTTGTTCTTTCTGCTCCTAAAATTAAATTATTTCAAACTAAAGTCAGATTTTTAGGATATGATATTCATCATAATACTATCCTACCTATTAGTCGATCCATTGAATTTGCTTCAAAATTCCCTGATGAAATCCTTGATAAAACTCAATTACAAAGGTTCTTAGGTTCCCTCAATTACATTGCTGAGTTTTACAAAGACCTTAGGAAAACTTGTCAACCTTTATTTGATAGGTTAAAAGATAATCCTCCTCCTTGGTCTTCTGTTCATACTTCTATTGTTAAACAAGTCAAACAATATGTTAAGTCTCTTCCTTGTCTTGGTATTCCCACTGAAAATTCATTCAAAATTATCCAAACTGATGCCTCCGATATTGGTTATGGTGGCATTCTTCTTCAGCAACTTACTCCTCAATCATCTGAACAAATTGTTCGCTATCATTCTGGTGTCTGGAATAAAGCACAATTTAATTATAGTACTATTAAAAAAGAAATTTTATCCACTGTTTTATGTATTCAAAAATTTCAAGATGATGTTTTAAATCAAAAATTCTTACTTCGTGTTGATTGCAAATCTGCTAAATTTATTTTAGAAAAAGATGTTGAAAACCTTGCTAGTAAACAGATTTTTGCCCGTTGGCAAGCTATTTTAAGTATTTTTGATTTTGATATTACCTATATCCCTGGTTGTCAAAATTCCCTCCCTGATTTTCTTACCCGGGAATTTTTACAGGGGGGTAAGAGATGACTGCACCATTTACTGCTTACCATAAATCCCGAATTACCTATTTCAAAACTCTCATTAAACAACTTACCCATCGCATTCACCGCCTCAAATCAGCCAGACCCACTACCAAAAGAGCCCAGTATATCAATTACCAACAGATTCAAGCTCGCCGCAATTTACTTGCTCACAACTACAATTGTTTACATCATCATCAAGATTATCTAGATCTTCTTTCTGGTTGCTAATCATTGTTTATTATTTCACAGATGTCTCGACCAAGGCCTCCTTCAAAGGCTTTGGCCTCCTCTTCCCATCAACCAAATCAACTCATTGTCCCTCCTCCTTTGGAGTCAGTTACCCCCTCTTATTCACTTGACCTCATTAACCGTTACCAAACCCTTGGTACTATTCAACGCCCTGATTATTCATCTGCATTGGCCTCTGATCCTTTTGTATCTAGCCAATCGGTTTCAGTTACTCCATTCCCAGTTAACCCTGCTAAATCATCTCGGTCTGACTATACCAATTCACACGTTACCAACCTGTTCTATAAAGAACCCAGTCACCCAAGAAATCAACCCATCAATGACATTGCTAAATTCCATTTTGGCTCTGGGTGCCATTTCACCCTTTCCCATCCAGAGAAAACTTTAGCCTATTACAAGGATATTTTAATCAACCATCATTCCATCTTAATCAAGCCAATTCAGGACCGCACCTATGCCTATAAGGTCCTATACCATTCACTCTATATTCACAACATTGTTTCCATGGCTGAATGGGGAAATCCTAACCAGCTTCGAGATCTACCTGGTCATTCTATTCCATACAATTATCATGATTACGTTGATGCTTGGTTCAAGATTTTCTTGTACCAAAATGAAACTTTTAGTCATTCCTGGTTCATCTCATTTGATCAAAAATTCAAATCTGAATTACCAACTTGGTTTCTGAGATGGTGGTCTCACTATGGCGCCATTTCAGCTATCCTTCCTGATGATCTCAAAAATATAATTCATTATTTCAACTCTGTTTATCCATTTTCTGCTCACCAGAAGCAATTTCCCTTATTACTCATATTCATTGCCAAATACAAGATTCCATGGATATTCAAATGGCATTATGGGATTGATGATAATATTATCATCCGCCAACACACAGTTAAATGGTGGGATAAATTCAATGTTCCCAGAATTCTTGAAATTGTCCCAGCAGAATTTCCACCTGATCAATATGCTCCAACTCCTGCTCTTGCTCAAGTCCAGCAGAACCCAACTGCTGCAAGCACTCAAGGCAGCCAGCCCAGTCTTCCTCCAGTCAACCTTGGCAGCCCCTCATCCAGTGGCTCCAAGCCCAAATCAACAAAATCAAAGTCCAAAGCTGTTGCTGCTCAACCAGCCCAATCCAAGCCCAAAGCACAATCCAAAGTCAAGGCAAAGCCCATTCCACCTCCTGTTCAGCCCAAAGGGAAATCCAAAAGTAAAGCCCAATCATCCAAAGCCGACATGATCCAGTTAGCCCATCAATTGTTGAATCAAGCTAAAGCCCAATCCACCGATTCAGATAATTCAGATGATTCATCTCAGGACCATTCCTCTGAAGAATCAACCAATCAATATTCCGGACCAGAGTTTCAAGATGCTCAAGACCCATTCATCTGATCAACATTGGATTCCATATAGATACAAATTAGCTTCAATCAATACTCTTTTGAGAAAAGCTGCCAATTTGTATTTATATTGATTCATAATTCACATGTTCCACCGAAAGTAATGAATAGTAAAAACTACTGTTCACTTTTACTGTTCAATGTCACTATTCAACCAATCAACTTTTGCTAAAGGCTGCTCAGTTGTGTAATCACTCCACCGAAAGCATCCGACAGCATCTGCTTTTCACCTGCTCGGCCAGCTGCTTTCAGAATTCACATGCTCACTGTTGAAAAGCAGATGGCCGAGCAGGTGAAAAGCAGATGCTGTCGGATGCTTTCGGTGGAGTGATTACACAACTGAGCAGCCTTTAGCAAAAGTTGATTGGTTGAATAGTGACATTGAACAGTAAAAGTGAACAGTAGTTTTTACTATTCATTACTTTCGGTGGAACATGTGAATTATGAATCAATATAAATACAAATTGGCAGCTTTTCTCAAAAGAGTATTGATTGAAGCTAATTTGTATCTATATGGAATCCAATGTTGATCAGATGAATGGGTCTTGAGCATCTTGAAACTCTGGTCCGGAATATTGATTGGTTGATTCTTCAGAGGAATGGTCCTGAGATGAATCATCTGAATTATCTGAATCGGTGGATTGGGCTTTAGCTTGATTCAACAATTGATGGGCTAACTGGATCATGTCGGCTTTGGATGATTGGGCTTTACTTTTGGATTTCCCTTTGGGCTGAACAGGAGGTGGAATGGGCTTTGCCTTGACTTTGGATTGTGCTTTGGGCTTGGATTGGGCTGGTTGAGCAGCAACAGCTTTGGACTTTGATTTTGTTGATTTGGGCTTGGAGCCACTGGATGAGGGGCTGCCAAGGTTGACTGGAGGAAGACTGGGCTGGCTGCCTTGAGTGCTTGCAGCAGTTGGGTTCTGCTGGACTTGAGCAAGAGCAGGAGTTGGAGCATATTGATCAGGTGGAAATTCTGCTGGGACAATTTCAAGAATTCTGGGAACATTGAATTTATCCCACCATTTAACTGTGTGTTGGCGGATGATAATATTATCATCAATCCCATAATGCCATTTGAATATCCATGGAATCTTGTATTTGGCAATGAATATGAGTAATAAGGGAAATTGCTTCTGGTGAGCAGAAAATGGATAAACAGAGTTGAAATAATGAATTATATTTTTGAGATCATCAGGAAGGATAGCTGAAATGGCGCCATAGTGAGACCACCATCTCAGAAACCAAGTTGGTAATTCAGATTTGAATTTTTGATCAAATGAGATGAACCAGGAATGACTAAAAGTTTCATTTTGGTACAAGAAAATCTTGAACCAAGCATCAACGTAATCATGATAATTGTATGGAATAGAATGACCAGGTAGATCTCGAAGCTGGTTAGGATTTCCCCATTCAGCCATGGAAACAATGTTGTGAATATAGAGTGAATGGTATAGGACCTTATAGGCATAGGTGCGGTCCTGAATTGGCTTGATTAAGATGGAATGATGGTTGATTAAAATATCCTTGTAATAGGCTAAAGTTTTCTCTGGATGGGAAAGGGTGAAATGGCACCCAGAGCCAAAATGGAATTTAGCAATGTCATTGATGGGTTGATTTCTTGGGTGACTGGGTTCTTTATAGAACAGGTTGGTAACGTGTGAATTGGTATAGTCAGACCGAGATGATTTAGCAGGGTTAACTGGGAATGGAGTAACTGAAACCGATTGGCTAGATACAAAAGGATCAGAGGCCAATGCAGATGAATAATCAGGGCGTTGAATAGTACCAAGGGTTTGGTAACGGTTAATGAGGTCAAGTGAATAAGAGGGGGTAACTGACTCCAAAGGAGGAGGGACAATGAGTTGATTTGGTTGATGGGAAGAGGAGGCCAAAGCCTTTGAAGGAGGCCTTGGTCGAGACATCTGTGAAATAATAAACAATGATTAGCAACCAGAAAGAAGATCTAGATAATCTTGATGATGATGTAAACAATTGTAGTTGTGAGCAAGTAAATTGCGGCGAGCTTGAATCTGTTGGTAATTGATATACTGGGCTCTTTTGGTAGTGGGTCTGGCTGATTTGAGGCGGTGAATGCGATGGGTAAGTTGTTTAATGAGAGTTTTGAAATAGGTAATTCGGGATTTATGGTAAGCAGTAAATGGTGCAGTCATCTCTTACCCCCCTGTAAAAATTCCCGGGTAAGAAAATCAGGGAGGGAATTTTGACAACCAGGGATATAGGTAATATCAAAATCAAAAATACTTAAAATAGCTTGCCAACGGGCAAAAATCTGTTTACTAGCAAGGTTTTCAACATCTTTTTCTAAAATAAATTTAGCAGATTTGCAATCAACACGAAGTAAGAATTTTTGATTTAAAACATCATCTTGAAATTTTTGAATACATAAAACAGTGGATAAAATTTCTTTTTTAATAGTACTATAATTAAATTGTGCTTTATTCCAGACACCAGAATGATAGCGAACAATTTGTTCAGATGATTGAGGAGTAAGTTGCTGAAGAAGAATGCCACCATAACCAATATCGGAGGCATCAGTTTGGATAATTTTGAATGAATTTTCAGTGGGAATACCAAGACAAGGAAGAGACTTAACATATTGTTTGACTTGTTTAACAATAGAAGTATGAACAGAAGACCAAGGAGGAGGATTATCTTTTAACCTATCAAATAAAGGTTGACAAGTTTTCCTAAGGTCTTTGTAAAACTCAGCAATGTAATTGAGGGAACCTAAGAACCTTTGTAATTGAGTTTTATCAAGGATTTCATCAGGGAATTTTGAAGCAAATTCAATGGATCGACTAATAGGTAGGATAGTATTATGATGAATATCATATCCTAAAAATCTGACTTTAGTTTGAAATAATTTAATTTTAGGAGCAGAAAGAACAAGACCATGACTTTTAATTGTGTAAAAGAATGCAGTTAAATATTTCCAATGTTCACTAATTGATTTCGAGAAGATTAATATGTCATCAATGTAGACAATGGAAAAATGACTAAATGGGTTAAATATGTCATTCATTATATGTTGAAATTCACTAGGGGCATTTTTTAAACCAAATGGCATGACATTCCATTCATATTGACCAAAGGGTGTATTGAATGCAGTTTTATACCTGTCCTTAGGGTGAATTTGAATTTGCCAAAAACCACTTTTTAAATCAAATTTGCTGAAAATAACGGCTTGACTAAGTCGTTTAATTAAATCTTTTTTATTAGGAATAGGATACCGAATCCATTCTAAAACAGAATTTAATGGTTTGTAATTAATAACAAGGCGAGGGACACCTCGTTCTAATTCAGCATTTTTATTAACATAAAAAGCAGGGCAGGACCAAGGTGATTTACTTGGACGAATTATATGATTTTTCAATAATTCCTTAATTTCTTTTTTACACATTTCAAGTAATTCATGATTCATTTGGATAGGTCGAGATTTAGTAGGAATTTGGGATTCATGAAAATTCTTAATATAGGGTAAGGTAACTACATGTTTTTTCCTATGCCAAAATGCAGTAGGTAAAGTGGAGCAAACAGTTGATTCGAGTTTTAATTGAAAATCCTTGATTTGAGAGACAAGAACTGGATTAGTTAATTGTTGATCAATTCTTTTGTGATTGATTTCTTCTTTTAGAAATTTTAAATGCCTAGTAAGGCGGTTAATTTGATGAGAAATAGAACAATCTTTTAATTGATTTAAGTATAATAATTCAGGAGGAGATAAAAACTTAAATGTAACTGGTTGGCCTAAAACATGTGTAGTAATTCCGGTACTAGATGTAGTAAAGGGATATAGTAAATATATAAATGGGGAACCCAAGATAATTTTATCTGTCATATTAGTGACTAGAACAAAAGAGGTGTTAAAACATATATTATCTTGGCAAACATGTACTTTTGGTAACTTATATTTGATATGCATTTTAGTACCATTGGCAGAAGTTAATTTTTCTTGACATTTTTCATAATATGTAGTAGGAAGTAATCCTTCTTGGATACAATTTAAATCAGCACCAGTATCAATTAAGGCAATTAATTCTAATTCAAAATCATTTACGATTATTTTGATTTTAGAATACCATTTTTGAATGTACAGTTTGTTAATTAGACTTAATCGTTTTTCGTCAGGGTTATTGGATTGAGATTGGTGTGATCGGTTATCAAATATTAAGTTATCCGGATTAGGATCAGATTCATGTTCAGATTCATGTGGGGATTCATGTTCATTTGTTTGAAAATTGACTAAACTTTTATCAAGTTTTAAAGTAATAATTTCATCTTCTAATTTTTTATCTTTATGTTGTAAGTCTTTGATTGTTTGTTTAATTTGAGTAATTTCTTGTTGTAAATCTTGTAATGTGACTTCTTTTTGTTTATTTTTAAATCTTTCTAAAGTTTTGGATAAACTAATTATAGGTTTATCAAACTTAGGTTTGGAATCTGAATGGATTAATAAGGATTTTAATTTATCTGTATATTTTTGTTTTAACTTAGGATCATCTAACTTACTAATTAGATCGATTAGAGCGGATTCTTCTTGAGTAGTTTTGGTAAGGACAGTAATTTGTTTAACGGGTTTACAACAAACATCATTACAACCTATGGTAATATCATTATCGGAATTATCACTAGGTGAATGGTAATCAGATGACGTATCAGGTTGATCAGAAGAGGAAGAATTACTAACAGAGTGATTTAATTGGAAAATATCATATAACTGATTTTTGGAGTTATCATCAATTTGGAGTTGATTGACTCTATCTTTTAATTTTTGTTTTTCTTTACATTTATTAGAATAATGACCTTTTTGACCACAGTTATAACAAGTAACATCTCTAGTGGATTTAGATTTTGGATGTGATTTAGATTTATAATATTTCTTTTTAGGTTTAGTATAAAATTTATCATTGGATTTGGAAGGTGTATAGTTCTTCTGATATTTATGTTTATTGGAATGTTTATAGGATGATTTATGTTTGGAGTATTTGTGTGATTTTCTACGAGAGGGTGCAACAGGAGGTAAACCATATTGTTCACAGAAATTTCCTAATTCATATTTAGCTTTGTGTTTATCTTTATTAGCTTTTTGAGTAAGTTTGAGGTCAATACACATTTTTAAACCTTCTTTTTGAATAGTACTAATTATATCACCATACGTGAGATTATCATATTCAATAACACCAGTGGGTTGACTAAGAACATCTCTAATTTTATGGGCAAATAAGCTAGGTAATCCATTAATAAATTTTTCTTTCCAAAATGATTTAGTACAGTCTTCGCGTAACATGACACGAGAGGTAAATACATCTTTATACCATCTAAAATCACTTAAGGTTGGACAGTTAAGATTACTTAATTGATCATGGATTCGAGAATATATATTTGTAGGGGTACCAATAAAATGGCGAATTATTGTATAAATTAATTGATTAATTCCATCAGGGTGACAACATCCAATAGATTCATCAAAAAGAGGGAGTCCATTTTCATCAGTTTGATTGGCATAAATAACAGAGTCACGGTCTGTTTCAGTGAGGTATTTTTCCCACCAAGATTTGAGCATACCAGTAAAACCAGAGGTAAGTAAGGAAACAATTTCAGGTTGAGTGTATTGGGGATAATTACTGAGATAACTATTGGCGACCATAGATAAATGATTTAATTTTTGGAGGATTTGATCTTCACTGAGACCATCAATATTCCATTCGTATAATCGTTTAGCAGAAACAGAAAATTGATTACTAATATTTGTGTCTTCAAATTGGAGGTCGACAGGAGTAGGTTTAGAATACCAGTTTTTGGTAGTTTGAGGATTAACTTTAGGATAGTGAATTTTGTTAAGCGTAGTAGGTTGAAATTGTTGAGCTAATTGATTTAGTTCATTATCAGTAGTGTCATTTTCAGATTGATCAGATATAGTATTAGTAATAGGTTGTTGATTTAAAACAGTAAGACCTTTATCTTTAGATGTAGAAGTATCATTAGGAGTTAATTTGGTAAATAATTGTTCAATAGCTTTGACAGTAGATTGGTCGGTAGTAACTAGACTATTTCGTTTAGAACGATGACTAGGTAGAGTAAGCAATGGTTGATCTAGGGATTTAGCTGACTTGGCAGATTGGTCATCTAAAGTAGTTTCTAATTTATCTAATTGTTTACCAATTGTTTTGAGACATTGGTTAGTATAATTGTTTTGTTCAATAACTTTTTTGATTTCAGGATCAGTACCTGGTAGTTTAAAAGGAGAGGCTGGAACTTCAGAACCTTGGTGATCAATAATTATATTTTCTAATGGAGGATGATTAGAACTAACAGAAGTATTTGGAGAAGTTTTCCATTTATGTTTGGTGATTGTATTAACCTTTTTGTAATATTGATCCATATAATCAAAGAAAGATAATTCAAAACTATATTGAACCATAAAATTATACCATTCTCTAGTGATTCTGGATTGTTGGACAGAATTATATTTAGCACTATAAGCATGTCGTTTAGTTTTATTTGCTTTAGATCGGAATTCAATAAGTAATTTATCTAAATCAGGAGTAAAATCTTTTTTAATGGTCATTAGCTGAGAATTGACAGGTGGTATATATCCGTCGAAATCAGTTTGAGTTGGGGAATTATTTGAAGCTATTTCTTCTTCAGGGAAATGTGAGGTAGTAGTATAAACAGGTTTACTAATTTGGGAAGTGGTAGAATTATCAATTCCTTTTAATTTATTTGTTGAAGTTGGATTAATTGGACCAAGATGGATTTGGCTATTTTTTCTAAATAGAGGAGTGTTAAATATTTCATCTTCAGTTGACATTTCTGAAGGGACACTAGATGTACTATGTCTAGAAGATTGACTTCGATTAAATTTAATATTAACTGATCCATCATTGTTTTGCTGGATATGTTGAATGTCTTGGATTGAAGATTGTTGTTGATTATGTTTGTAATTTTCATTGACAGTAACCCATTGATCAGGTAAATTAATATCTTTCCATTCAATCATGTGAGGAATATTAATGTTTGATTCATTGGTACTACTGCTTTGGATTAATAAGGTTTTATCTTTGGGACTTTTATGTAAAGCATGAACATTTAAATTAGTTTGCATACATTTATAATGAACACGATAAATTAAAGCAATATTATGAGAAGAATCTAACATTTCAGTATATTCACCATGTAATTGAATATTCAGGGTTAATGCCTTAAGAATATGTGGATCTCTTAAACTTAATGTAAAATCAGGAAAACAGTTAAAATGTACTGGACCTTTATTAAGACCAGTTTCCATCATTCCCATTAAACTAGCATTGTAATTAAGAAAACGAGCATCTCTTAAACAGAGTAAAACAGAAGTATTTTGGCCTATCATAGTTAATGGATTGACACCAATTTGAATTAAACCAATATGCATAGAATTGTAACCACGATCTAAATGTCGTTTGATTAATTTTTTGTCAAATAACTGACAGGTTTCTCTTGGTTTTTCTAAAGCATAAACTTGTTCAATAGTTTTAACATGGAGAGTAACTTTAAAAACATCCTGTATAAAAGAAGTTTTATAAATCTCTTTAATAGGTAGTTTTGGAATATTCCATCCAGAATTAATTTGATCATTTTGTATTTCAACATCTTCTTCATTAATTATGATGAAGCAGGGAGGGAATTTTTTGGACCAAGATGGATTAATCAAACATTAATTATGGATTGTAGTTGCTACTACAATCCATCTTAGTATCTAAAAAGTAAAAAAATTGCTTAAAATATTAAAAAAATTCAGTAAACACAAAAAAAAAACACGAAAAACAAGAAAGTAAAATTTTCTAAAAAGTGTTTTTTGGAAAACCTAACCAAGCAATTATATTTTTAGATTATACCATTATACTTGAAAAATCTATAAATCCCCCAATTTTGATAAAAAAAATTACGGGCAAAAGTCACAAAACAATCCACTAAGAAGACAAAATGAATTACACAAGTGGACTCTCAATCACCTAGCGAATTCACACTCAAACTGAACCGATCCCTATATGTCTCTTCCACCACGGTCTTCACCTCGGAATTGTCTGCCCAACGTTGAATCCACAACGCCGATATCGAATCCATGACAATGAGCCACTCCATAATCTACCAAAATTCAAGCCTAAATTCCATGGAATCCACCGAGGAACAACTCTCTCTTTTGTATAGAATAAACAAACAATCATTTGATGTATACTTCTTAAACCATGAGTTAAATACTCAATTAAACATCAAATAAAACTAGCAAAATAAACCCAGAGGAAAACCCTAAAACCCTTAAAGAAGATCTGAAAGTCGTAACACTAAAATATGACTGAAACACGTATTTATAGAAAACAAGTCCCCGATGGTCGCTCGAGTGAAGGATCTCTTGCTCGAGTGAGGAAACTAAAATGCGTGTTTTTCCAAGTGTCTTCACTCGAACTACCAAAGTGTCGCTCGAGCAAGAAATGCAACTTCTCAGTATTTTTACAGTCAGTGAAAACTTTTGGGACCAAGGATTCTTCGCTCCCAAACATTTCTACAAGGCACAATTCGGGTTGGATTCACATCTAGACCTCACTAAAATAAAAAAGATCAAATAAAATTACAATAGAAATGAGTTTTGTCAAACGGAATTGCCAAGAATAAAAACCTAACAATAATTTTAAATTAAATTACTCATTTCGTCTCAAAATAATAATTTTTTGGAGAAATTTAACTTTTTTGATAATACAATTATGACACTTTAAAAATATTAATTTTCTAAAATTACCTTTTGATAGTACATTTTTTGAAAATATTAATTGTCATAATTGTACTTTTTGTGTTGTTAATAAATTTAAAAGAAGAGAAAAATAGGAAATTCATATTATTTTAGTCCTTAATTTTTGAAAATGGACTAATATTTCGGGACAATGAAAAATGAAATAAGCGACTAATATTTTAGGACAGATGGAGTATTAAAATGAAGAATATTCTAATTCTTTGAAAACTCTTATTTTTATCTGTGGATGTTGATTTCCGACCTTACAACCAATCAGATCTTTCTATCGAGATCTAAGGAACTTAACGGTAGAACACACAAAAGAGTAGATTAAGCCCAATACATGCACACAAAAAGATAAGAAATACCACAGTAGCTCTTTCACCTAGGAGCACTCCGACAAGAAATACCACGGTGGCTCTTCTACCCGAGAGCACTCCGACAATCAAGTCAGTCACTTATCTCTCAAAGATATCAGCACAAGTAAAACAACTCTCAATTAAAGCATACCTTAGACCCATGGGGGTGCCTTACTTTTATAATGATTAGTCCAACCTCTCCAGAACTCTTATTAAACAGTATATTACTATTATTTAATTTCCCGAAACAAAATATTCGTCTGTCTAACACAGAAAAATAAAATCGGAGAAATCTACTTTAAGATTGTTATACCCACAGTGGTGTGTGTGTAAATTAAATGTATAAATTAAATAAACAGCAAAATAAATTAATTCAGAAGTAATTTAATAAATTAAATGCTTATAGAAATTAAAGTCGAGGCTTATGTTGGACACAATCTCCTTAAAATAGATTTCGCCCTCACTCCGGTACTTCTAGTTGTAACGGCGTCTACTTCCCAAGATGAAACGACTAACACTTGAATTTTGCAGCATAACAAAACCAAGCCTTGCGAACCAAATATATTGTAACTCTTTTTCTTTCTTTTCCTAAAAATAAATGCAAAAAAAAATACAGAGAAACATAGAGAAGGAGGACGAAATTCTGATAGAAAAATCCAATGAAATGAATTGCCGGAAGTAGGCTTTATATAGGCAGAATAGTGGTTGTTCGAACAGGTGCCAATAGATAGGCAACTGTTCGAACAGATTTCAACAGATAGAAAATCTGTTTGAATTATTTGGACAGTTCCAGATCTGTCCGGGAAAGGATTCAACAGGTTCAAACCTGTTTCAGGTGGAAACCAACAGGTATGAACCTGTTCGGACCTGTTTGAGTGAGAAAAACTCTGGACCAAAATTATTTTAATTTTTGAAACTGAAATTAAAAAATAAAAATTGTTTTTGGCCCAAAAAAATAAGTGTTGGGTTGGACAAGCCCAACCTGACCTTACACCACGCATCCAGGCCCAGGCTGCCCGACTGACCGGACGAACGAACGGCGGCGACGGTGCGCTCGCGTGTTTTTTGTTTTGGGTCCAATAAGTCTAGCCCATTTCACTCATAACCTCACCATTCTACAAACTTGGGTACCCCATGGGGGCCATCCTAAGTATCTCAAGCTAAGGTATTTAAACCCAAATAAATCCTTAAGTTTTTCCAATGTGGGACAAACACATTTCACAAATGTGTAAGAAACCCACCTAAATCCATTTCTACGAACCCGAAAATGCGTGTTGAATTCTTATTCATTCGGAAATGATTTTGAGGAACCAAATACATGGTTTTATTCACTACGCGGCATTAAACATGAACCCACTGAAAAACGTTAAAAATAACGCTCGAGTCCCACCTTAAATAATGCTCAAAGTTAGCAAAAAATAAGGATTTTCAAAACCATCCAAAGCCATTTTCCAACAATCCCTCACATGAATGGAATTCACGATAACGGATATGCAACAAGATGCAAACAAAGAAAGAGTACATTAAGAAGATACACCACATCGAGATAGGTAGCTTTTGGCTTTGAACCTCCTCTAATGAAAGCCTATCGGACTTATTGTCTAGCTAGTGGACGCGATGCCTTGAACTGTTCAGCTATTTGTGTAAACCAAGACAATATACTGTACATAGTGTATCCACAGACACAGTTTGGTTATTACGGTTGTGTTCATTTTGGCCCTGAACAACGCCTGATAATTCATGAGTGCTCTAGAGAATTTAGCCTTCTCAATTCTCACAGAACGGGCCTAATTCACACTCATATAGGTGATTTCTTATTAAGAGTAATCTGCTATACCCCACTTGAATGTCCTAGCCATAAAAATCATTAAAAGAAAAGTTTATCCTACTAACACTGTAGGTATCACTCTTCTTATCATAGAAATGGGTAGGAGTAAACCTCCTTAGTGATACGTGAAGTCATCCATAATTCAGTTGTCTCTTTGAACCTAGATCTTGGGATCTCTAGTCAACTAGGCTGGGTTGCCATTATGGCAACTTTTAAGTAACAGGCTTTAATCCCATTCCCCTTGATAAATAGTACACTTGCTCTCTGGCTAGCCCTTTAGGCAATGGATTCGCAGTATTCTCATTTGACTTTACATATTCTATGAAAATTATTCCATGTGAGAGCAAATGCCTAACGGTATTATGTCTTCGACAAATGTGTCAAGACTTACCGTTATATATATGATTTTGTGCCCATCCTATTGCTGCTTTACTATCACAGTGAATGCATATAGCGGGCACAGGTTTAGACCACATTGAAATGTCTTCTAAGAAATTACGAAGCCATTCTGCTTCTTCTCCTGTTTTATCTAATGTGATAAACTCAAATTCCATTGTCGACCTTGTTATGCATGTCTGCTTAGAGGATTTCCAAGAGACCGCAGCACCTTCCAAGGTAAAGACATATCCACTAGTGGATTTTGAGTCTTTAGTATCCGATATCCAATTCGCATCGCTGTACCCCTCGAGTACCGCTGGATATTTGGTATAATGTAAGCCATAGTTTTGGGTATGTCTTAGATACCTAAGTACCCTAATTGTTGCTTTCCAATAATCGGACCCTGGATTACTTGTGTATCTACTCAACTTGCTTACAGCATAAGCTATATCTAGCCTTGTGCAATTCATTAAGTACATCAAACTTCTGATTATCCGAGAGTACTCTAATTGTGATATGCCTACACTTGTATTTTTTGACAAATGAAGACTAATGTCAATAGGTGTTTTAGCAGGACGGTCATCATACTTTCCAAATTTCTCCAGAATTTTCTCAACATAATGAGAGTGAGATAAAACATATCCTTCAGATATTCTAGTAATTTTTATTCCTAGAATTACATTTGCTACTCTCAGATCTTTCGTGTCAAACTTTTTGTTCAACATTTTCTTTGTGGATTTAATCATGTCATTATTGCTTATGATAATGAGCATGTCATCCACATAAAGACAAGCTATGACATAGCCTTTGTCTGTGTTTTTAACATAGACACATTTGTCACATTCGTTTATCTTAAAATCATCCGAAAGCATAACGTGATCAAATTTTTCATGTCATTGTTTCGGGGCTTCTTTTAATCCATAAAGAGATTTGACAAGTTTACAAACCTCTTTCTCTTGGTCAGGAACTTGAAACCCTTCCGGTTGTTCCATATAGATTTTCTCATCTAACTCGTAATTCAAAAAAGTTGTTTTAACATCCATTTGATGTATTTCCAGATTATACAGAGCTGCAATCGCAATCAACATGCGAATAGATGTTATTCTTGTTACTAGTGAATATGTGTCAAACTAATCAAGCCCTTCTTTCTGTTTGTTTCCCTTAACAAGAAGCCTAGCCTTGTATTTATCAATTGAACCATCTGCTTTCATTTTTCTCTTGAATATCTATTTATATCCAAGAGGTTTACACCGTGGTGGAAGATCCACCAGTTCCAAAGTATGATTTTGTAGTATTGATTCAATTTCACTATTCACAGCCTCTCTCCGCAACAGAGCTTCAGGACTTGACATTGCTTCCTTGAAGCTTTGAGGCTCAATTTCTAACAGGTATGTCAAAAAATTTAGACCAAATGATTTAGATATCCTAGTCCTCTTGCTACGTCTAGGTTCATCTGATTCATTATCATTGTGGTCTTCACTGCTATCCATAGCAGTATCAAAAGTTCTTTTATTTGAACTTTTCTCTTCAGTTTCCTTGCATGGAAAAATGTGTTAAAAAAACGACGCATTTCTTGACTCAATAATAGTGTTTACATGCATATCCAGATTTTTAGATCTATAAACTAAAAATCTATATGCACTACTATTATTTGCATAACCAATGAACACACAATCAACGGTCTTTGGTCCTATCTTAATTGTTTTGGAACTAGGGACTGCCACATTGGCCAAGAGGTAATTATAGGTAGGTCTTCAACCTTTCCATAATTCATAAGGTGTTTGATTGAGTTTCTTGTGGGGTGCCCTATTAAGGATAAAGTTAGCAGACCAAATAGCCTCCTCCCACAAGTTTTGAGGTAATCTTGAACTAATCAACATGGCATTCATTATCTCTTTAAGAGTTTGATTCTTTCTCTCAGCAACTCTATTTGATTGAGGAGAATAGGGTGCAGTGGTTTGGTGAATGATACCATGTTCACACCAAAATTCTTCAAATGGTGCATCATACTCATGTAGACCGCCCGAACTTCCTCCACGCGGCTCCCTCTCGGAGAGGGCGCGGATTTGGGTTCATAGCTACTCTAGTTTGGACTCCTGTCACGGTTTTATATCTAGTCTCACAAAGTGCAATGTAAGATTGATAAATCACCAAAGAGTCCAAATCCGGCAAATCATTTTGGAAAATCGATTTTAATCAAGAAGTGCCAACACATGGACTGCTTTGCCAGATTACAAAGTCGCCAACTAAATGTTTTATTTTTTGGAAAATTTAGGAAATCCTGACTCGTGCCTAAGGCCACGTGTCCGTAATCACCAAAGTTATCTCAGCTTGGGTACTTGGGTACGAGAGGGGAAGATCCTAAAATGAGCACCCCCGCTCGCCTGATCAAAGGATCGGTCTCTACTAATCACGATATGTTGTTTGGAAAACACATGTGTTCTTATTTCGGTTATTAGCTTAACTTACTATGTGATGCGCACAGCATATAAGTATAGACTCAATCACGAGAATTGGAACAAAGCAACTCATGTTTATTTTTTAAAATGGTTTGAAAGTGCTACTCGCAAGTAGGCTAAAGTGCGGATTTGCCACCCTCATGTGGGCTTAAAACATGATTTTGCCACTTCAAGTGGGCTTAAAACTCACAATCATCGAGTTGTTCCAATTCAGGCAATCAAGCCTTTATCCACAAGCATTCATGCAGTTTATCAAATAAGCACATAGCCTCGTGGCAAGCATGCTAAACATGGCAATCACTTACACTCATGCAATATGCTAAAGCGTAAATACTTACAGTGTACTTCGAGCCAAAATAGAAGCTAATTAGAAATCAATGCATGATCCTGACTATGTTAGATGCTTAATGCAACACATGCAAAAATGCAACTAAGTAGGCTCGGCTATCTAAGATGGCATATGAATGCAACACTTGATAACATGCTTTGAAACACGTATTCAAGTAAGTATTGAAATATAATGCAGTTTGTATGATGTGCCGAGCCCGGTGTATGCAAGACATATGAATGATGCACGCATGCAAGCATAAGGATACTAATCAAAACATGCCCTAAAACTAACCATCGAAAGCTGATAAGTAAAAGGGAGAAAGAAATGGGGTTGGAAGACATGCACACACACATGCACCCTTATTATAACATTTTGCCCTCTCGACAGAGGGTCCGAATAAGCTAAGCTAATCTAAGCTAAGCTAATCAACTAATCTAATAATCTAATTAGATTAATTATTACACAACCAAATCGAATAACTAGCAAACCAATTACTAATTATTACAATACTTTAATTACTTAACAAATTAACTAATCATGGCATCTTACTAAGCATGTAAGATATGTAAACTAGGCTGCCTCAGCTTCTGCCTTGAACAATAAAGGATGCATGCTCTCAGTTGCCGCCTTAAAATGCCTTCCGGTTTGCTTTTGAGAGGCTCTGTTTGCGGGGTGTCTTTAGGAACTTTCTACTCCACCTTACCAAACCAACTCTGAGGAATCCACCAATGGCCTGCCGGCCATGAGAAGCTTCTGCCGGCCACATGTCGGCCAATGATGTGCACTACCGGCCAATGACAAAGCAGTGTCGGCCATCTGCAAGGCACTGTCGGCCACTGGTGTGCTGCACCACCATTCTGCAACGGAGCACAAACTAGAGGAAAAGTGAGGGTCTCCCAGGGGTATATACGTACTATGCCACTCCATATCACCTCAAAACATCAAGGGAGAGACACCATTGGATCCAAGACCATCAATCAAGCATCTTAATGCATGATGGCCAAAGATCCAACTTGCACAAATTCGATGAATGCACAACAAACAAGACACTAAGACCACGGGCTTATCATAAGTGATCAAAGGCAATGGAGACAAAGGGGATTGGCTCACTTTCATCACTTTGAGTATGAAGTGGGCCAATCCACCTTGTGTTCAACATAACGTCCGGTTGAACACGATGCAATGCAAACAACATGCTCATCTTGGCATGAAACGCAAGACTCTAACATGCAAACAACGCATGCACAACATGTTAAGAGACTTAAGCATTAAAACTAGTGAAGGATACAACACTAGGACCATGCAATATAATGTTCAATGGACTAAACCAACCCCAAACAGACCTCATGCATGCCAAAACAGTGGCCAAAATGATCTGAAATGATAGCATGAAAGGTAAGAGAATGATGTTCATGCATTGGCTCACAAACAAGGCATAATGCTCAACTCTCAAAAGCATTGAAAGAGTGATAAACATGAGAGTATAACAAGACTATATGCTCTGAAATTATGTGTTAAATGATGCCATATCACATAAACATCACAAATAAGACATCCTAGAAGACCTAAAGCACAAGGCTAGTAAAGAGCCCTACACAAGAAGTATGCAATACATAGCCCAAACAACCAAACCAACTCTAGATAGAGCTCAACCATGCCAAATCAAAGGCTAAAACATGCTCAAATGATAGCCCAAAGGCTTAGACAAGCATGCATACGTATTGGCTCACAAACAAGGCATAAGGCACATCTCTTAAAAGTATTGAAAGAGTAGAACATGTGAGAGTGTGACCATGCTATATACACTGAAATCATGTGAGAAATGAGGTTAAGGCATGCAATTATCACATTCAAAGCATGTTAGGGACCTCAAACACAAAGCTAGTGAAGCCTAACTATACTATAGCTATACAAAGCTAAGCATATATGACCAAGACCACTTAAAACAGACCTCAAGCATGTTAAACCAGTGGCAAAAATATGCTGGAGCAAAGCTAACACATGCTAGAATGATGAACTAAAGCATGAAGCATGTTAGGCCAACAAACATGATTGCACTACAAGTACCAAAAGCAAGCAAGAGGTGACCCAAACACCCAAAAACAGAGTTAAAGCATGTCAAAACAAAGCCAAAAACATTCTCGAACTAAGTCACAAAAGAGTAGAAACACATGCTCGTTTAATAGGCCAACAACACAAGCAAGTAAGACAAGAGGAGAGGGGGACCACCCTCTCCCATTTTGGACCTCAAAGCCACCTTTCCACCACTGAAATTCCTCTAAGTTTCAATGGTAGAAAGGCCATGCAAAGGCTATTACAAAAGCTTCAAAGGGTGGCTTAAAAGCTTAACAAATAAGCAAAGAAAGAGGGTAGACCACCCCTAACTCCAACAAGGACTCAAACCAACATTTTTAACACTTAAAATCAGAGCTTTTTATAGTTAAAATCCAAGCCTAAAACAACATGCAAAGGTGGCTAACATGGTATACAAAAATAAGCTTAAAAGGGGAACATGCTCACCCTTGAAGCACAGCAGTAAGGCAGGTCTTCCTTTGAGCCAAAACCAGTCTTTTGAGTTCCAAACAAACCTTCAAAAACCTCAGCTCCAAGGTAGTGGTGTTTGACTAGGTGTTCTTTTGCAAAATTGTGAAGAAAACACACTTTAAGGCACTATTGAGCACAATATAGAGAGAAAGTGTGAGAATTCTAGAGAGAGAGATTTTGTCGCTAAATTTTCTGAACCTCAGGATAGGGAGAGTGGCCTCCTCTTTATATAAGCAATGCAAGAAAAAGCTTACTTGACAAGCTTAAACTTGCCTCCATCCTTCCATACACATATGGAGGATGGCTCAGTGAGCCACAGCTGGCTCAAAAGATCTAAAATAATATTTGTTGAAACATGGTGGCTGGCCAGCCATAAGTGGTGGCCGGCAGTGCCTTATTGATGGCCGATAGGCCTCATCAATGGCCGGCAGGGCTAAATTGATGGCCGGCAATGCCAAAAAAAGGCCGGCAGTGCACCACAAGAATCATGCTGAAAGGACCAACACATGGTCCAAAAATGGAGCAGAAAGGACACAGGGTTTGGAAAGCTCAAACCTGTGACGTTTCGCTGCAAAATTCAAGTACTCGACGAGCAATCAAACTTCTCATTGGATGTACCTACAAGCATATCCAAGTCTTGAGGACGGTCAAAAATGAGGTGTCTACAACTCACTACTTTTGTCACTCCTCACTATCTTTATAGTTTTGCCAAGTTGATTTTCAACCTCAAGTTTATATTGCCTAAAAGCTTCTACGGCTTCATCTTTACTTCTCAATAAGTAAGCATAGCAATATCGAGTGCAATCATCAATAAAAGTAATAAAGTACTTCTTACTTTCTCTAGTTTGAACAAATTTTAAATCACAGATATCTATGTGAATTAAATTTAGAGGTTCAGTACTTCTTTCAACTTTATTAAATAATACCTTAGTGAGTTTTGTCTCAACCCAATCTCACATTTATGATTAGGATCAAATCCTAAGTTTGGTAAACATTCTGTAACAACAAGTCTACGTAAAGAATTAAAATTAACATGTCTTAATCTACCATGCCATAAAAAAGAATACTCAGCAATATAAACAGAAGATGTGTTCTTATTATTAAAAGCCAAATTAGGTACAACAATTATTACATTGAGCTTGAAAAGCCCATCACTCATGTAACCTCGCCCCACATACATTCCACTATTGGAGAGTGCAACTTTATCAGATTCAAAGACTAATTTAAACTCATTCTTGATCAACAATGACCTAGAAATCAATTTTTTGTGAATTTTTGGCACATGGAGTACATTGTTAAGAGTGAATTCTTTTCCCGAGGTCATTTTCAGCACAATCTTTCATTGTCCTTCTACAGTTAAAGTGGAAAAGTTTCCCATAAAAAGTTGTTCCCCCCCTTCCACCACTTTGTAGGTTGTGAACATCTTCTTATCTGCACATATATGGCGGGTTGCTCCAGTATCCATCCATCACTCCTTGGGATTGCCTACCAAATTTGCTTCAGAGACTACTGCAACAAGATTGATTTCTGCCACTCCATCGGAAAGATAAAAATCCTCGGCTATGTTGGCTTATGTTGGCTTTTTGCTCAAACTCCCTCCGTCCTTGCGAACGTGACAATCCTTAGTGTGATGCCCATTTTTGTCGCACACAAAATACTTTCCTTTGAATCTCTTGTTGAACCCGTTGCTGATCCCTTTATTGATCTTACTAGTGGATCCTTGTTTGGGACCATTGCCATCATGCTTCCGCTTCTTGTTGTTGAACTTTGAACCTTGTTCATGTTCTATAACATTTGTTTTAGTCTGCATGACATGGTTCCCTGACTTCTTGTCAGAACCACGGTTGTCCTCCTTAATTCTGAGTCGCACTATCAGTTCCTTCAATTTTATCTCCTTGTGTTTATGCTTTAGATAATCCTTGAATTCTTTCTAGGATGGTGGCAATTTTTCAATGATTGCCGCTACTTGAAAAGATTCACTGAGAACCATCCCTTCCGCGTGTATGTCGTGGAGAATTAATTGGAGATCTTAAACTTGTCTAATAACTGTCTTGGAATCCATTATCTTAAAATCCAGAAAACAGCCGACAATAAATTTCTTTGTACCGGCGTCTTCTGTTTTATACTTATGATCTAGGGATTCCCACAGGTCTTTAGCAGTGCTTTTGACATTATACACATTGCACAGTGTATTGTCCAACCCATTGAGGATATAATTCCGACAAATAAAATCACCATGTTTCCATGCATCGATTACGGCAACCACTTGTCGGTCAGTTTCTCCTTCGTTCAGTGCCGGAGTCCTTTCATGAGTGAATCGAGCCAAATTCAATGTGGTAAGATAAAACATCATCTTTTTTGCCATCTTTTAAAATCATTTCCATTGAATTTTTCTGGCTTCTCTCCATGATTCACCAGTATTGCCGGAGTCATCACTAGCATAACAGGTGTGGAGGTTTGAGTAATAACAGTCTCAGTACTGTTTATTTCAGTTGTCGTAATTCTGGCGAAATATTAAGACACCAATCACAAATTTATACAAAAAGATTTTACACACAAAATAAACAGAATAATATTTTGTAACAAAACTCCAATGATAAACAGTATAAAACTACTATGTTATCAAAGAAATTATTAAACAGTATATTACTACTATTTAAGAACTTAAACAGTATATTGCTACTTTTTAATTTCCCGAAACAAAATATTCATCTGTCTAACACAGAAAAATAAAAACTAAGAAATCTACTTTAAGATTGTTATACCCACAGTGGTGTGTGTATGTGTGTAAATTAAATGTATAAATTAAATAAACAATAAAATAAATTAATTTAGAAAATAATTTAATAAATTAAATGCTTACAGAAATATAAGATATAGAATTCTAAGTATGACACTTTATGTAGCCTAATGAGAATATAAAGAAATTTCCAATATTCTAGGGATAAAAGGAGTGACGTGCTTACTAGTGGATTACTCCATTAGAGAAGAATACTCTACATTCTTAGTTACGTGATAGCAAATGTAAAAAAATTTCACATCATCACTGGGTGATTAAGAGGGAAACATTCATGATTGCTCCGCAAGATGACAAATAGCCTAGGATAGTGCCAAAGACTCTCTAGTCCTTTGTGTTTAGAAAGTGGATCAATGTTGCCCATTTTAAGATGAAGTCTTTGAAGATTAACCATTTCTAGGATTTGGTTGACTTTCCACTATGACGCAAAACTATTTTAAAGTTATGCTCGATTTGGATAGTCGTTTTTAGATATAGCTCACTAGATGCTAAAAAGTTACACCATTGAGGAAGGTATAAACTATGAAAAGACTTCTTCTTGGGGAGTGAGGCTTATTTCGATATAGGCTATGATTGACATGAGTTTGGAACTTTACTTTGTAGACATTATGACCCAACTTCTCATTGGAGAATTGGACAAGTAAATCTGTAGCGATTTACCTTCGACTTTTATGACGAAAAGTAGAAGCGTAAAAGATTGCTAGTTCAAATAAATCTTTTACGGCCTAAAGCAATTATCTAATTAGTGGTTTTTAGGTTTCATCAAGCCATGATGGGCCAACGATGGTGGATCGATGAAGACCACTAAGGCATGATCAATGGTCTAAAATAAGTTTTTCCTAACTTATTCATTATAAGTCAAGAATTTATAGGGTTGTCGCTATGATAGGCCAACGATAATCGATGAAGACCTCTGTTTTAGATATGATGGACATGGGTGATGCAATTTATAAACTCAGGTGTATTATCCTTAGGAATTCTGCTGGGAGAATTCTTGGTTTGTCTTTGATGACTTACATAAGGAATACCCTAAAATGATTCTAGATGTGAAATTGCAAACTCATTGACTTACCTGTTGCTAAAAGCTAGAGCCTTAGCTATTGAGTGAATCCTCATATTGTCTCAGAAAGAAACAAATGCTCAATATTCCTTGATCTTTTGTTGTGGAAGCCTGAAGTATGCTATGTGGGCGTATTTGGCATGATGAGTGTTATCTTTTGTAGATGGTCAGTTGAGTAGTTTAGACTTTGACTTGGCTCATTAGGCTGTGGATAGGATGCTCTATTGGTAGTGTATAAATTTGCCTCTTGTAAGATTCAATGCGCTAGTTAAGTGCACCTTGAATGAACGCAAATTGGTCACTAAAATATTTTTAGAGCAGTAGTTACATATGGGCACGTGATTTTGAACCACTTCATAGGAGGCGTACATGGTGGATTTCGTTGCATATGCCTATCGCAAGAGATGTTAATAAAGCCTATGTTTAGAATCTAGAATCGTGCAAACTGTGGTTGTTGTTTTTTCAATCGATCACTTATTTTTATGATATTATGGGATATTAATGTTATTATGGTTTGTAGCATAATGATTGGCAAATGATGATGTTAGCAAATCAGATTGGCTTACTCACACGAGCGATTGCCCTTGGTGTTCAAGATTGAGCAAGGATGAGATTAGTGATTTATTTTATTTAAAGCCAAAAGAGGTTTAAATTATCCACTATTGTCATGACCCAAACCCGCCCCTATGGGCTTAGCACCGTAACCGGCCAGTAATCCGTGATTACCGAAGGCCTGCTTAACAGTAATAACAGTAATACAGAGTACAGGGGCTGGTGGAAGCCAAAACAGAATAAAAGATGTCCAATGAGCTGTGACAGTCTGTATGCAAAAAAGACTTTTCATACATATTCACATTCAGAACCAAAACAGTATATACATACATATACAATCATCCAGGACAGGGACCTAATCCCTATTCACAGTACAGTACAAGTACAGTTAGTCTATACAAAAACAGAGACAGGAAGGATGAATCTAAAACACCCCAAAAAGCCCTAGCTTGAAGGACTTGGAACCTCTCAGTGAAGCACAGTGGTTGGCTTGACAAAAAGGGAGTTAAACCCAACGCTCCTAGCTTCGATCCAGTGCTTGGACACCTACATATATATATATATATATATAAACAGTGAGCTAAAGCCCAGTGAATAACATATGCGTAAAGAGGTTAAGAATAAATGTCCTTTCAGTATTTAAAACAGTCAGTTATAACAGTATATCAGTCATTCAATCATAGCAGTCCTATGTGGTACATCCCATAGCAAAACAGTACAGTAGGTCTTAATAGACCGAGCAGTCAGTTGATGGCCATCATATCAGTAAACAGTAGTGGTTCCAACATGGGAACCGACAGAGATCTCTGTGACAGTAGCAGTGCAGTACAGTAACAGTAAATTGCTATGGATGCCACGAATACAGTTCGCAAATAGAACAAGCATTCATTTAGTAAGAAATATCATTTCAGAAAGCAGTACAGTTGATCATTCAGAAAATATTCATGATTGAATATATCTTTACAACATTGTTACTCACAGAGTTCTGGGCTACAGATAGGCTAGTGAGCGTCATCGGATGCCAACCCTACACAGTTACAGGATGAACACACACTAAGTTGCACGTTTGGGAAACAATAACTTAGTCCCTATCTTGACTCGGTGTGGTTCTATAACATTATCCTCATTAAGATGCCTTAAACTAGGCCTAGGAATGCCTAGGATGGAATGAGGATGCAAAGATGCACATTAAAACACTTTTCAATTTTTTTGCTGAAACATGGGTCTCGCTCGAGCGTGTCTTTCTCCGCTCGAGTGGACATGCAGACAAAAGAACTACGCTCGAGCGTGACTTTCCTCGCTCGAGCGGACTGCAAAAGTACTGCATGCACGAAATTCACGCTCGACGGGCGCTCGACCCCCGCTCGAGCGTGAGATACAAGTCCTCGCTCGAGCGTGCATTCCCTCACTTGAGCAGACTGTAAACACATGCAAAGTACTGGATACACGCATTTCACGCTCGAGCGTTACTTTCCCCGCTCGAGCGGACAGCATGAACTCAGAGTTTACGCTCGAGCGTGGAGTTCCCCGCTCGAGCATAGATCCAAAATCTGGAATTTTCAGATTTGTCTCCAAACATGAAACTCAACATTTAAAGCATCAAATTCGATCATTTTGGGCTAATTTTATGAAAACACTTTAAAACTCATAAGATGACATGTTTCAAAGATCAATTTGTAAAATCAAAGCCCAAAGGTAGTTCAATTAAACACAAATCCAAACAAAACTTCATGAACATGATGAACATATGACATGCAAGTGTTCAATTGAAATAAAAGTTTCAAATACTTGATCAAATGAGTCAATCCTTCCAAAAACATGCTGAATTCATAGACCAAAGCTAGAATATGGACATGCATGTGAGGATTTCCATGAAATCAACTCAAAACTCAACAATGTAAACATGCATGCATGGGTTACTACTCAATTCAACATCTTAAATCATATCTTGGCTCTAGACTTCAATATCATCCTAGACCATGCAAGACATAACTTAAACTCATAATCAAGAAGATGAGTTCTTACCTTAGGTCACGAATGTTAAGGTGTAGGAGCCTAATTATGCAATCCTTTCTTCAATTCTTCAAATTTTCCTAGCCAAAACTTGTTGAAATCAATTCTCCTACTCTCCCTCTCTCACTCACTCGGTTTTGGACTTGAGGAAAATGGCTGAAGAGTTGTGATAATGCTAACATATATAAATCAAATAAATGGCTCATGAAAAAGTCCACTAAGTGGCATTTTGGTAAATACTTAAACTAATGAGATTTAGCTTTACTTAATCTAACATAGTCATACCAAATCAAATCCAAATTAAATCTACCATAAAATCACATAAATTCTAATTAACATGAAACACTAATCAATTTCAGATTCAGCCGCCGATAAGGCTTTCAATTCACAGTTCGACACTTAAAACATGAACAGATCAATTAACAGTCAAACAGATAGAAATGCGTTTAAACTAATACACTCAATCAATCAGTTCAGAATGTCAGTCAAATCAGTTACTTAATCATGTTCAGTCACAGTTTGGCAGTAATCAGTGGTATTATCAGTGAATAGTGGTGAGGGTTGTCACAACTATGTATGTCGCCTTGGTTGTAGCCAAGATGAGGTCGTATTAAAGAGCAAACATGGATGCTAGTAGCTACTTTCCATGTTTTGCCTATTATGATTAACCATATGCGAGATCTCATTTGGCACTTGGAATATGAGCAAATAAAGAATTCGGGTTAAGTGCTGGAAAGTGACTTGTGCGCATAAGAGCGACTAGACTAAGATTTGTATGGTGTATTGAGTATGATGTCACTCTTTGGACGAGTTACTTCACCGTAACATGTATTCATACTACATGTGCTTGGCGATCGAGTAATGAGGTAAGAGAATGGATCTCACCGTGTGAGTCTTACATGTCATTATTGATATGACTTTCACTTTCGTACCCTTTTGTGACCCTTAACTATGTCATAAGGTAAGGGACTGACATTCTGCTACTTTGGTATATTGCCTTCAGTCATGCATGATTCATCTTTAAGGGACATCATAGGGAAATCACTCAATCCTAAACTAAATGACATGAGGGCAAATGGAAGATCATCTAGTATTATACCCCTGTTTTATATTTGGCAACTTACATTGCTCTGTATGAGAGACGGATTGAGTATGAATATATTGCAAGATTTGAGAGAGTCAAACATGATCTTCTAAAAGATTAGAGGTGTTCTTGGACCGATGTAATTGGATAGGATTGGGTATATGAGACGCTATTTTTATCTTCGAATTGATGTTTATATATTGGCTCTTTTGAGTTTTTAGTGTAGAGCTCCCACATGCAGGTGTTCTCAACGGTCGCACAGTCTATTGGCGAGTATGAGTTTGTTTTAGGTTTGAGTAGATTGAGATTGAGATGTGGCACTATCATGCCAACCCATGTACAAGTAAGAGATGTTAAAAATCGCATCGAGTTTCAGGCTCGGGTTTAGACGCCCATGGTGGCATGACCCATTAAGTGACCCTGTTAGTTTAAATTTCAAGCCACCTTATCTTGGAGATAAGAGTGAATAACCCACAAGCTCATCTTATGAGGAGATAAAGTTGTGGGTGGTTACATATTTACTAAGTCTATACATATTACGTATAACAGATTTTGGGTTTAATCAAATAGTTTTTCGACAAAAAAAGACTCTCTCTATAGCCCTCTGCCATTGAAGAACAACCATGCCTTTGTACTGTGAATAGTGTAGGTAGTTCTCTAGTAGTTCTACCCACTACTAGGAATTATTCGAAGATATCAATGGAAGCATGTGTTTCACCCACATGATCATTAGATTCGGTTTGGACATAAAATGTATGCCCAAATTCGTTTATTTATTTCCACTATGTATTTCTAATTTTCCTACATTGAATTGCAAATTTCAATTCAAAATGATGAATGGACATATAACGACTGCCTTTTGCCTTACCCTGGATTTAAGATCCCTCTCCCTAATGTTGATATAAAAGCCTATATAATGTAGGGTGCATCCAGTTATTGGGAATGATATCCGGGGCGGATATGCCTTTTGGTTATTAAGTAGAATAACACAAAGTGAGGTATAAACCCTCGAAAGCGGTTATACTCTAAAGAGTGATACCATGGTATATCTAGAAAGAGTCTATCTTTCAAAAAAGAGTCTATTTTTTAGAGAGGCATTTTGGGATTGGAGAAATTGTATTATATTTTCTAAAGCTTTCGCTTCATTCAAAATATGGTTTTGGCGTACATATACCATGGTATCCCTCTTAGAGTATAACCGATTTTGGGGGTTTATACCTCACTTTGTGTTATTCTACTTAATAACCGAAAGGCATATCTGCCCCAGAAATCATTTCCAATAGCCGGATAGCGAGCTTAGCGTAAATAATTGTATATCACCTAAGAGTCTCAATGGGTGCACTAAAAATGTTTCCTTTTAAGAAGAAAAAAATACAAATTTGGTGAAGTGGTGTGCTTTGGATTGCTAGGACCAAATTTGGTCAGTATAGAGGAACTTAAAAATTTGACTTCGAATAGCAAATTATGCATAATTGAAGAACAACCACATATTCTTTGCCTCAATAAAGATGACTTTCAAAATTTTCTCTAAGTGATATTAAAATATGATAGAATTCATGAATGATGGTACTAGATAGATAATTAGAACAAATAATTAGGAACTAGATTGATTAACTAATGAAACATAAAAGTTAATGGAGCTAAGAAAAATAAAGTATAATTGGATAAAGTAGCATGTTGAGTTATTTGATTAGAGATAGAGAGTTTTGTGCTGGTATGTATATACTTGTAAATGAATGCCTATGTTGGTGTATATACTTTGAGGGTGTTTGGGAAGTGAGTTTTTATGAGGTTTTTATGTGGTTTGAGTATTTTAGTAGGGTAGTTTATTTGTGTGTTTGGGAAGATGAGATGGATTTTTTTAGGTTTATTGTATTGGAAAATGTGTTTGAAATGATAGTGGAATGTAAAGTTACCAAATTGCCCCTATTGAATATTTAATTGCACTTATTTGGTAATGGCCACGTGGCCACCATTCCTCCCACATTAGAAACGGAAATCTGAGGCAACACGTGGCCACATTTACGAAGCAATTATCACATGGTGCAAACAATTGAAAATTGTATTTTTCATATTAAAAATAAAAATTGTATTTTTCATTGAAAATTGCCATATTAAAATTAATCAGCTTGCTTGTTTCTAATTTTCAAAAAACACTTTTTAAAAAATTTTACTTTCTTATTTTTCGTGTTTTTTTGTTTTTACTGATTTTTTTAAATATTTTAAGCAATTTTTTTTATCTTTTAGACACACCTAACATAAATACGCCTAAAAAGTAAAAAATTTCTAAAAAAAATCTTTTAAAAATTCGCTAAATATCAAAAATATAAAAAAATACAAGAATTCAGTATATTTTTTTGTATTTTTATGTATTTATTAATTTTTAAACAACTGTTGTAAACAAGTTCATTAACCCAACTAAAAGCATCGGTCAATATTTTTTTTGTCCTTTACTTTCGGATAATTTCTCAGTCACTTTAAAACAGGTTAACATATTACAAGATTTCCTAAGTTTTTCCCCAAATAAATAAGTGAAACAAATGTAAATTGTTAATTTGATTAATTGTTGATGAAAGGCAAATTTTATATATTTTTTCATAATTTTGAATTTCAGATTTTTATGAAAAATTACAGTACGAAAAATAATTTTCATTTTTGTTATTTTGTCCAATTTTTTGGTATTTACAATGAACATAAAAATAGGGGGAAAAAAAATTCCTAACAAGAATCAGAGCTGCTGTTCAACCCTTGAAATGGATTTTTTAGTTGTTATTGACATGACAAACGAAAAAAAAGGTTGATCTAGAAAATCATTTTATAAAACCCAAAATGAAGGAAAATTTGAAAGAGGGAAAATGGTTTGTTTGGTTTAGTTCGAAACACATCAATATGAAAAAATGACTTCCTGGTGAAGCGCACCAGAAAGATCAGGGGAGTTCACGACCAAAGCTGAAGGAAGAAAAGAAATTGCAGGGAAGTTCATCATTTTCACAGATCGGTGAAGAAAAAGCTAACAAATGGTGTTTCGCATCTGTACCTTTAAGAATCCTCGACGATCGGCTTGTTGGTGTTCACCGTCGGTTCCGCCAGAATGCGTGCGCCGGAGGTAGCTAATCGCCTCTGCTGCGAAATCGTCCAGGTAGAGGGTAGAGAGCATGTGAGATATGAGAGAGAAGAGACGTGCGTGTGTCTCTTGCCAGATGACGCAGGTTCGGAGGGCAAAATTGTCTTTTTACCGTACATAATGCGATACAGCTGGACACTCCCTTCACTCAGCTACAGTGCCGGATTTTTGAAATTTTTTCCATTGGGACTAAAATATGCACCAAAACCGGGTTGCCAAACACCACCTTTAACATAAAATAAATTTTAGGAAAGGACTATTATGTACACTATTTCTTTTCTTTCTTTTTTTTTTTTTTTTGTAAACAAGAGGAGATATATTAAACTAGATAAAGTTAAGAGTATAATAATCTAAGGTAAACAACCCCTTTAGCATCATCAAATATTTGTGTTGAAATACAAAAAAGAGAAAAAGGAAAAAATAAAAAATCCTTCTGTGATGTTGCTTCCTTGGTTGGCAAGGATGTCTGCACAAGCATTTGCTTCCCGATAGATATTATTTATTAATCTCACCCTAAGCTATTGCATGAGGTACCTGCAATTGAAGATGTAATTGTTAAACTGATGGAATTCATTTGATCCTCCCAGAATAAGGAGTTTAACAAGTTGAGCATATGTTTCAACTTCAAGATTAACAAGGTTTTGCTCCATTGCAAGATTCAGACCATCTCTTGAAGCCCACAATTCCACCTCTACACTGGTTGTAAACCCTATGTTCCTACAAAAACCTATCACCCATAGCCTTAAATGATCTCTAATTAAACCACTTGCAAAAGCTGCACCTGGATTTCCTTTCATAACTCCATCAGTATAAAGCTTAAACCAATCTGTGAGGCCTCTAATTTTTGTAAACTCTATTAAGACCCTAACTTTTGGGTTATTACAATAAAGTCCTAAGTTTCTCTTTTCTTGCGAACTAAACCCTAGTTCCCGATTACTACCATTTTTGCCCTATTGCTCACTTTCATTACAAAACAATGAAGTACTACCTGAATTATTTTTCCTATCTATATTTCAATTAATTTTATATTTGAAATAAGTATTTTAATCCATAATTTCAACCCATGTCCTCATACTTTATTATTATTGCATGTTGACCCTAATTTCATACTTTTATATATAGCCTTCGTTTAGCATGAGGCCTTTTTTAGGTTGGGGGGCTAATTTAGTCACAAAAAAACAAAATAGGTTAAAAAGTCAATAAGACAAAATATCGCATCTAAGTCATAATTGTGATAACCTTATTCTGTGTTATCTCAATTAACCTTGATTATGATTGCGATTATGTGCTTAATGTGATTTTTTGTGATAATTATGTGATTAATTATGTTTTTGAAACTATATTTGTTCACTGTAGGAAAATCTATCTAACTTACCGTTATAATTTGAAATTTGAAGACCTTGAAATTGATTGTGTTATTGTGATTAGCGTGATTTTAATAGAGATTGATTAATTTAATCTAATCCCCTAGTACATATATATGGGCTAAACACTTAAGCTCATATTTTGAGCTCAAAAATCTGAATATACACTCTAGAGATGGAGAGTGAATCGAATTTAGAGAGAGAAATGGCTCAACATTGAACATTTGGTTAAGAAATTGAAGAACTAGGTGGGTTAGCTCAAGATTTGGCTATAGTTGGAAGAATTGAAGCTTTTGGTGAGTAATCAAACTCAAATTTATGAGTTCAAGGTCATGGTTATGTGAATTCAAAATAAAATGTAGCTAAGAATGAGATTAGAGTTGAATATAATGAAATTGAAGTTTGTATATACATCCATGTAAGCATTCACCATGATTATGTACACTTGAGCTTAAAGCATGTTAAACTTGTAGAATTGGTGGTTATTTTAGACAAGAATCCATGAATTATAGAATTATGGAACTTAGTTGCATGACCTTTGAAGTCATAGAGCTCAAGCCCATGTCTTGATGATGATAGAAAAGAGTTTAAGTTGAGTTCATGCTTGCATGGAAATTTATAATGATGATTTGAAAATTCATGAAGTTTTATGTATAAAAAATAAAATTCTTCAAGTATTAATGTTCAAATACATATTTTTGAAGTTTTTGAGTTTTGAGTTTCAAATAGAATTTTAGAAATTTCAGAATTCGACCTGTTCGCTTAAGCAAAGAAAGTCTCGCTCGAGCATGAAAATTTAGTTCCCAGAAGTTTTACAGAGATTTGCACGGTGGCTCGAGCTGCCAAACTTACGCTTGAGCGAACCCTGTTTTGTAAGACTCCTCACTCGAGCGTCAGAATTCTCGCTTGAGCGTAAAATTCATACAACCAGTACTTTTACAGAGTTTTGCAGGTCGCTCGAGCGACCAGAGCTGCGCTCGAGTGAAAAACCTTATTTCAAAAATTTTGAAAAGTTGTTTTATGTTCCTTTCTCCGTTCTCTTTCATTTCTAAGCACTCTTAGGCATGTATTGAGTATTATAAATGAACTAAAAGGATAAGAAAGAGATCTAAGAGAAATAAATAAGTTAAGAACGGATTGAATTGTTTGTGACCCAATATGTTTTGAAATGTGTAGGGTCAAGCACGATGGTAAATCCATCTACGGAACACTGTAAGTAATAACTTAGTAAAGATGTTGTCACGACCCAAATCTGCCCCTATAGGTTTAGCATCATAACCGGCCAGTAATTCTTGGATTACCAATGGCCTCTAAACAAAATAATATATAAACAGGGGCTGTGGAAGCAAAAATACTGTCACGACCCAGACCCAAACCTGTCCCTATAGGTTTAGTATCGTAACCGGCCAGTAATCCTGGGATTACCGAAGGCCTCTGAGACAAATTAACATAACATTAGGGGCTAGCGAAAGCAAATACCAATATACAACGTTCGTTCAGCTGTATAGACTTATATGAGACAGAAAAATTTTAAACTATTTATATATATATACACACATCATCTTTAAGTCATTATATATACACAAATTAGACAAAAAAAAAGATTTAGCCCTATTTACAAAATACGCAAGACTTGTTCAACCAAACACGAAAACAAAACTTAAACTTTAAATCATATGGCCATAATCACTTGGCATATTCGGAACCTCCACGGGAGGCACATATGCTGGCTGACAAAAAATAGATTCTAGGCAGATGTCTCTAAGCCTGGTCACACGCCTGATCACCTACATACATAAATAATACAGTGAGCTAGAGCCTAGTGAATAATAACAGAGTAAAGGGTTTTAATGAATAATGTCCATCACAGAGTCAGAAATCAGATTCTTATGCATATTCAGATTCCAAATCAGAAACAGATTCATATACATATTCATAATCATTTTCATATTCAGATTTTACATATAATCATACGTGGTACATCCATTAGCGTTAACAAATCCGATGACCCATGAAGGGACAGTCTTGAAGGTATTCCGATGACTCATGTGCACAGAGATGTTTCTGATGACCCATAAAGGGACGTATATCATATGATGTTAAGGATGCCACGAATAACTTTCAAAATCTTGGACAGTCATTCATTCATTCAAAACATAGCGTAGCATTTCATGTCATAATGTTCAGAAAATATTTAACATTGAACATAACTTTACAAAGTTATTTCTCACAGATAGCTGCAGAAGCAAATCAGACGGACTTGACATATCAAATAAATCAGGCAGACAATGGCGTGTGACCTACACAAGTACATAACATGTACACATTGAAATACAATATTACTCCTTTGATCAATCTTGACTTTTCTAGTCTTTTTTCCGTCTAAATAGTCCGAAGTTCTACCACGCTTATTATTTCTCATTCAAATAAACCGGGTTCTTATTTCACATATTCTTTCATTACTAAGCCCTTCTTTTCCAAATAGATTGATCTTTTACTTGGCTTCTTAAACAATTACCACTAGATCAATGATTCATTCTTCAACTAACTAATCTATGTTGATTGGTAGCTTATTAATTCTTATTGAGTCATAAATCATGTCTAGAATGCCTTGGAAAGATATGAGAATAAAAATGTGAACTAAATGCAATTTTTCAAAATATGCTGAAAATGGGTCTCCGCTCGAGCGCCACTTTGGTCGCTCGAGCGGACTGTAAAATTTGAAAAACTACTGGGAGCTCGATTTTCACGCTCAAGCGAGACTTTCCTCGCTCGAGCGGACAACGTAAATTCTGAAATTCCAAAATTGCAATTGAAGTTAAAGTTTGGTATTCAAAGCCTCAAAACATGTACTTTTGGTACACAAAAATGGAGGACCATTGTATGATTTAGTAAACACTTTCAATTAGAAAACATTCATCCAAAATCATGCTCCAATTGCCCAAATTTAGTTTTAATTCATCTTCTTTATATCAACCCACAATTCTAAAATATAAATTAGACTTCCCAACCTCTTGAAATTCCATGATGTATGTAATACAAATAGATCCAATTTTACTATTAATAACAAAATCAACTTAACTCAATTTTTTTAACCAAATACTTAATTTACAATCACGAGTGTTCTAAAATGCATCTAAATCGAATAAAATTCTTAAATTACATCACATGCATGGATTAAATAAAAATCTAATTATAAAATCAAAACTTTAGGATTAATTCCAAATTTCCATAAACTTGATTTTCTTAAAACATTTCCTTTGTCTCTTCAAAATAGGAACTTGAATGGCTCAATTCCCTTAAAATTTATGTATTACAAGAAAATACTACAAAATCAAATCAAAACAATTAATTTTCTAAATTAATTTCCACAAATATGAGTCTACTTAATTTCTTACTTAGAACCTTATTTCTTACAAAATCCATGAGACTAATTCCATAACTTTCTTAATTCATGATGCATGGAGGATTATCTAAAACATGAAATTAAAGTTATACAACTCTTAGAAAATATTTGCATGTGTAAAATTAGGGTCAAAATTCAAACCAATTACATCCAAAATTCCGTTAATTCAATATTAAGTTCAAAATGTTCATGAATTCATAATTTCCCAAAACTTGCTCTCCTTATACCCAAACATGAAATTAATTCTCCAACTTTCTCAAAGATTCATTGATGCATGTAAAGATGAAGTCCAAATTCATGAGGAATAACACAAATTAAACTTACTTGATAAATTTTCCCAAACTCATTTCTTTAATCTCAAGCTTAACTCAATTTATTTTAACCTCAATTTAATTCATAGTCATAGACGTACCAAAATATGTTTAATTTGAGTCAAACTCTTAGATTATATTACATGCATGGGTTAATAATTAAAATCAAAACCCCTATTCATTCTTTAATTCTTCCAAACTACATGCATGTAGAAATAAGGCCCAATTCATGCAAGATTACAAAAATTAAATGCAAAATAATTAATTTCTAAATTGATTTCCATAAATTGAACATAACTACATGAATTCATCATCTTGCTAACTTCTTCTATTTATATGAAATTGAACCCAAGTTTAACAAATTTAAGAAATCATAGTTCATATTCTTGGTTCTAACTTGATTTTACATGCAAACCCAAATCTTAACAATTTATAATGGATCTACAAAGTTTTATTTTTAATTCCCTCAAAATTCACCTTAAATCAATTTATATCTATATTATTTAAACAATAAAAGGAAGAGGATGAGATTTCTTACCTTAGAATGATTTTTCCACAATTTTGACTTCAATTTTAGTATCCCACAAAACTCTCTTCTTCTTTATTCATCCTATCTTCCCTCTCCTTTCTTGACTTCACTTCTCCAGAACCTTTCTTCCTCTGTCACTGTACGGTTCTCTCTCTCTCTCCTTCCTTATAGTGTTTTTCAATTCATAGTTCCTACCAACAACAAATTGAGCACTCATTCTCTCTCTCCTCACATGTAGCCAAACACACCCTCTAGCAAAAGAATTCTATATTTTGCACCATTGCCCTAACTCTTCTTCTTAATTATGTAATTATTTAGAATTAACTTAATTTACTAATTGCACATCAACTTAATTAATTAGGATTAGTTTGGCACACCAATTACGCTTTAATTTAATTAAACCACAATTAACCATACTTGATCGTGACCGATAAATTTCTACATAGCTTAATTAATCTAATTGACTTCAAATAAGTCCCAATCAATCATAACTAAATTCATCAATCTGAATCATATTTTTAATCAATATCCCAAAATGCTCCAATTATTAAATTGAACTTATTATCATCCTCAATTTTGTTTTCTTAAATCATCTAGGCCTTCAACTTCTGATTAGATTCCAAATTTTTGTCAATTAAATTACATGTTCAAATTAGATACCCCATAAATAAATTTAATTCATAATAATTATAATTCTCAATCTTCATAATTTAATTAACTTGATTAACTCCAATTAGGATCTAATTAATCAAATCTCAATTTTACTAAACTGAAACGAATATTTAATTAAACTCCTAAATGGGTCCATAATTAAGATTAAATTGACTCAATTTCTTAATTTCACTTTTTAAAACCATTTGGACCCTTAATTTCTAATTCCCAAAATAAGCAATTAATAGAATCTTAAATGAATCAATCTCCATACTTTTCGTGAATCCCAGATTAAATTATAATAATCGGCACTTAAATTTCAAATCCTCTTAATTAATCAAGTACTAATCATTATACGTGATGGGGTCGTTACATATACTAAAAATACATAGTCCATTGAGCTGTGAAAACATACACGGGACAGATAATTTCAAAAATTTTATAACCTTGCGAGAGACTTTAAAAGATATTGTATTTACACATCACACCAAGAAATAGTATCAGAAATCTTACTTGAATTCAAGAAATAAAGTCTAGTACATTCATAAAAACTGCCCCTAAACTCGACTTAATCCGGAACCTCCTCGGGAGGCACAGTGGTTGGCTGACAAAAATTGAAACGCCAGGTCCTCAACTCTGAGCCTGGTTACATGCCTGATCGCCTACATAGATAATATAGATAATGAGCGGAAGCCCAGTGAATAATAACAGAGTAAAGGATTTAATGAATGAAGTCCATACCAGATTCAGAAATCATAATTCAAATTCATAAACAGATTCATATTCATATTCATATTCATGTTCGTATTCTTGTTCAAATCATATACAGAAATCAGAGTTCATACTTAATCATACATAGTACATCCATTAGCGTTAACAGAATAGATATAGAACAGATGCAGAACATATTGTGGTTATGAATAACTAGTTTCATAAAGGAACCTCCGGATCCGGATAATAGAGAATAAACATGCTGAGCCCCATGATGGAGCCTCCGGTACGGGTAACAGATTGCAGATATATTAAATTCCATGATGGAACCTCCGATACCGGGTAATAGCTAACCGATATCACATGATGCTAAGGTGCCACGAATACATTATTAGAAATTGGACAATCATTCATTATACAAAACATATCATTTCAGAAATAGATCTTAATTCATTATATAGAAAATAAATAAAGTTGAATATAACTTTACTAAGTTATTACTCATAGTTGGCTTTGATGCAAACAGACAGAGTAGACTAATCAAATGGTTTACGGCACGTGACCTACATTAACACATAACAAAATACACATTTGAAACACACGCTCATATCATACATAACTTATTTCATTGTTCTTAGTGTGTTTTTACCATTTATCCTCATTATTGTGTCTTAATCATGGCCTAGGAATGCCTATGATGGAATAAGGATGCAAAAATGTACTTGAAAACATTTTTCAAAACTTGCTAGAAGTAGGGTCCACGCTCGAGCAGACACACAAAAAGTGAGGGTTCGCTTGAGCGTAACTTTCTTAACTCGAGCGGTCTGTAAACTTTGAAAAAGTACTGGTTGCTTGTTTTTCACGCTCGACGGACGCTCGATCCCCACTCGAACGTGAGAGTCAGACCCTCGCTCGAGCGTGACTTTTGTCGCTCGAGCATGCTGCAAAACACAAGAACTTCTGAGGGCTTGCATTTCACGCTCGAGCGTACTTCAAGTCGCTCGAGCAGAAGTGCACGCACTCAGAATGGTCACTCGAGTGTGGGTTCCTACGCTCGAGCGTAGATGCAAATTCTGGAATTTCCAGATTTGATCACCGAGCTCAGAACTCAAACTTAAAGCTTCAAAACTTGATTTTTCCTCAGCCAAGACTTGAGGAAATACATGGAAACTCTTAAAACAACATGAATTAAAGATCAATCCAAGAAATCATGGCCCAATAGGTTGTTAATTGTGCAAAATTCAACTTAAAATGTAAGAGCATGCTCTCAATATGACATGCATGTAATCACTTGAATACATGATCAAATGCTTCAAAACAACATGAGACTTGATGGTTTCCTAAAATTAAGGTAAAGTCAAGACATGCATAAGGGAAATCTTGGAAATTAAACTCAAAATATGAGAAAATATACTCTTCATTTCTAACTCAATTCTCCATTAATCAACATGATTCTCTCGTGTTCATGCAATATAGTCTAGATTCCAAGGCTTAAGAATAAAATTCTTACCTAGAGACTTGACTTTACAAAAGTTGAAGTTGAAACTCTCAAATTCTCTTCAATCTCACAACATTTCCTAGCAATTTCTTTGTTTGAGCTCAATTTCTCCCTACTCTCCCTCTCTCATGTTTTTTTACTTGAATAGGCTCAAAATGTATTGAAATGAAGAAATAAGAAGATGAGTGGGAGCTCAATTGGTGCCTTATATAGGCTTGGATAATAGTGTAATTAATTAAGGTTAAATAAGTGGGCATTAACTTAGGGGTTGTTTGTGATAATCTAAATAAATGCACTTTTTGGCTTTTTATGAAATATGGGTTGCATTTGGGTTGGGTTTGAAGTGATGTGTTAGAGAGGTGATGTGACTTAAATAGGATAGTGATTTTTTGACTTTTCTAAAACTTGCCAAACCAGCCATTAATCTAATTTAATCGTTCCAAATCAAATTTTAATTAAACCTACCATGAGGTTCTAAAAATTCCAAATAACACATAAATCAAATCAATTTTTGAATCGAATATCGATAAGACCTTCAATTCGCAAACCGAAAAGAAAACATGAACAGATCTCTCTACGTTAAACAGATATAATCACAAATAATGTAGCACACATATAATTAATTCAGAATTTAAACTCAAAAACTTATTAGGCATATTAAGCATGAATTAACGTTACTCGTGGGTCAGGGTTGTTATAAATATTTTCAAGTATGTTACTTTCCAACTGCTACTTCCATATAAGCTTCATGGATTTGTTGGTTTGAATTATGAACGAGTATGCTTTATGTCAAATTTTTGTATAAGGTCCGTGAAGAACATGAATTGGGCCTAAGGCCGTTTGATATATTTGATAAGGATATAAATGGGCCTAAGGCCGTTCGAATACAGATGCATTAGGCTTAAGGCCGTTTGAATATGATCACGAATGTGAAATGCATACATGAATATGAAAATAATAGGCCAAAGGCCATTTGATATGATTGGGCCAAAGGCCGTTTGATACGATGATTAGGCCCGAGGCCGTTTGATATGAATGAATTAGGCCCGATGCTGCTTGATATAATGGGCTAGAGGCCGCTTGATATGTTTGGGCCTGAGGCCGTTTGGCATATTGATAAGAATATGAATGGGCCCAAGGTCGTTTGTTGTGTTTGACAATGATGATTCCTATTAGAGAATTTTGTTCATATAACCTCTTTGGTATTATTCATTGGGTTTTTGCTCATTCTTATTTATATGGATGTAGGTGAGCAAAGAGATGTCCAACCCCAACTTCAATGAAGAATGTGGGAGGAGTCCAAGTTTTTGTGGAAGTCAGCTTGAACGCCTCACACACGAGACTTTGTTTTGTTCTTTTGATTCACTCTTTTTTGCTATTTTGGTGAATCCGTTGGATCACTTATGTATATAGACCCTTTGTTTGGCTGGCCATATATTTGTGTGATCCTGGATGAACAAGATGTTTATTTTGGTTTTTGGTGTAAGTTATTATGACATATGTGGAAATTGTTTTGGTATGCCACGTAAGCACAACTCAATGGACAAAATTTTTAGGACTGCTTCCGTTTGGCCCCTTTAATATTATACTGTGTTTGGTTTTGTCTGAGGCTGTAAATAATCTTATGATTACTGGCTGGTTATGACTTTAACCTATAGGGGCGGGTTTGAGTCATGACAATAATTATTTCACTTTTCTCTCACAAAAGTCAAAAAGAAAACTCACTTCCCAAATGAAGCCATATCAAGGTACACCTTATTATAATATTATTCTTTCATAAATATCTACAATACTTTTGAATATATATGTACAAAAAAAAAAAATGAAATCTACTAGCTCTAAGGAGATGATGGTCGGCCACCCTAGGAGAGATTTGTGGAGTGTACTTTTGGGAACAAATTTCATGAAATTAAGGAAAAGAAAATTAGAAAATTTATAAAGATTTGTACAAGATGTACTTTGTGTGTCCCGTCATTAGTCAGTAATATGTTTTATATCACTAATCATACTTAATTTACACCAATCCACTTTGATTCCATTTCATCCTAACTAGGTCACCTTTTCATTTACTTAGAATTCAATTATGTTCTTTACACCTTTTTTTCTTTATGCACCCACCTCACTTGCTTATAATCAGAAACACCCCCCAATATCTTTTCCACACTTCAAAAACACCATCATTCTTCCCTCCAAGATTTTGAGAAAAAAGAGAGCAAGAGTGAGCTTGAAAGGAAAAAAGAAAGATAGAAAGGAGATTTTGTCCAAAAGCTTAGCAAAGAGTAAGCCTCACTAACACCCTATCCTTTTATTTCTCTTCTAACACCTTACCCATATGCATAAAGTATAGATCTTGTGTGTTTTTATGAATATGATGTTGATGATTATCTATGCTTATATTCAACATATGTTATGGTAATCCATCATTTATACTCTCTTGGTATCTATAGACACCTCATTTTGACTGACCTTAAGACTTCGGGCGCTTGAAAGCCTCTTGATGATGAAATGGTACTGACCTCATCCTTAGAATATTTAAGAATGTTTGGAGTTTCTGTGTAAACCTGTTTTATCCAAAAATCAACTTTTTACGAAAATGACCATTTTATCCCTAAACTCATTTTTAGCCAAAAATCAAATTTTTAACCCTAAGAAAAAGAGAGAAGTCTAGTTGTACTTCGATTAATCAAATTATCTAAAATTAGTAGCCAGTTTTATCAAAAACATTGATCAGAATTTAATTCGGGCTTATTTGTGCTGCAAGCAAACCAATGGCATGAGACCCCCGCACTGGTGCATGTATGTATGGCACGTGAACCAAGAGAATTGATGCGTGTGCGCATATGAAGTACGTGTGCGTGCACGAGATTAGTGTGTGCCCATGTCGACTATGCATGCATGAGAGATTGGTGCATGTGTACGTTGAATTGTCGCAAAGCCAAGTATGGAAACTCAATCTTGGCGCATTTTTTGAGGGAACAACGAAAGGGAGAGCGATGAAACCCTAGGAGGGTTCCAGAGCCTCCCCCTGGCTCCATAAATAGAGCCTTTTCTCCTCTCTTTGGAGGAGGTGAAGAATTTTGTACCTTTTACAAGCTTTTGAAAAAAAAGCTCCTCCATTCTCTCTCTTTAGCCTTAGCCACAAAATTTCTCACCCCCACAACAACTAAAAAGCTCTAGAAACATTCTAAGGACTTGGAACTTGGATCCAAACTCAGAAACCTAAACTTGATGGAGGCTTGTGAGTAAGAAACTTGAAGCTTTCATGCATTCTTTTTGTGTGTCCTTCAGCTGATCAAACCAGCAGGTAAAACTCCTTTACCTCTCTAATTTCAGTCCCTTTTTTCTTTACTTTTCAATATTTGTTCATGTTAGATTGTTAGTTTTATCATTCCATCATATAATTTCATAGTTTTTTTCACTTTCTCATATTCTCTTGCATATTTTCTTTCTTTTAATTAAGACAACATGTTTTAGGTTTGTTTTTAATCATATGATAATCATGCATAGCCTAGTTTGAATCATCATGTAGTTTAGTTTGTATTTTTGGCTTTTTACTTGTTATTTACTTCTTCATGCACAAGTATCATTCAGTAGCCTCAAACCGGGCCTAAGACCATATTTTGTGTGTATAAGTTGTATGCTAGGGTCATATTTAGTTTATGTATTACATGTAAGATGCTGAAAGTGGACGACCAGAATAGTCCTCTTAATCTCCATAGCATGTGTGTGTCCTTGTTGTATTGTTCTTTAATAATCCAAGTTACATGCTTTCTATGGAAAATTGGTTGTTTTAGTAATTTTCATAAATATTGTTTATTTTGGGTTGAGTCTATAGCCATGAATCATGAAAAATCCTCTTTTTGGAAAAATCATCAATTTTTTATTATTATAAATATATGGTTTTATCCTTTATATCCAAAATGAATAATATTTATTTTATTCAATCATTTAGTTTTAGGGTAGTAATGGTTTTAGATTTAAAATGAATTGTATATATGATTAACCACTAAGATCATAAAATAGCGAGTGAGCAGAGGCTAATCTTCGAATTAGGAAAGGAGGACGAGGCGTGTATGTATATACTGGGCATTCCAAACTCATGATGTTTCATGCCAAGTGCAGAAGAGTACTACCCGAAAGATGGTACAACCGAGACTTTTAAGAAGTATGGCTTCCGTAAAAGAATTACAAGACTTGTTTTGTTCATGCCTATTTTGCAATCTCATTCCGGGTTGTAATATTGCTGAAAATTCCTATTTTATAACTAAGACTTGATGTTTACAATTATTATATTTTGCTTATATGTATTATATATCTTATGTAAACCTATCTACTACTTATATCCCTTATCAACTCTCGTCGTTCTTGTGTTAATACTTTGGAAAGATTTGTCAAAAAGGTAACTCTACTATCTAAGGAGATTGGACTTCGAAAGGAGTTTATTTTGACTCCTTCGATTTTTCTTGGGATACTTGGCTATTGACCAAAAGACTCATTAGTGACGTTTCTTGACCTTGTTACTTAGAAAAGAACTTGAGGTGTCAGACAATCTCTTTTAGGAGGTAGCTAATCAACTAACGTACAAAACTTGCTTGTTTTGCTAGGTTAGAAGGTTGACATGAATTGTCATTCAGTAGCTTGGGCTAAGGTTGTGTACATGTGGGTTCAGATCAGTTTTCTGAGTTACTCGTTACTCGAACTACACCTTTGGGTTAGAGATTATGCCATCCAATCCCGACCAACTAATGATTCAAAATCAAACAAATCAAGTAGAAGAAAATCAGTTAGCTTTTCGATCAGTCTTGTAACAACTGCCATCGTCTTCTTCAAAGGTAATTTCAACATCAAAGCAACAAAGAACCAATGTAAATCATAGCGAGAGACGAGGTTTAGGGATTTAAAAGAAGAGATAAACTATGGGCTTTCAAGAAGGTAGATCTTATCTTTATTATTCCACTACCTTCGATCTTATAGCCACCACCTCTTCCACAGCCATAATTTAATTGTTGTCGCCGCCATCATAATGATCTCGGTGATTGCTGCTGGCTCATAATCTCAACTCCACATTCTCATTGTCTCAATAGTGAGAGAAGATTTAGACAGTGAAAAGAAAGAAAAGACAAGTTGAAGAGTGAGAAGTTAGAAAGAGAAGAGTGTTTGAAGGGTGAGATAGAAAAGTTAGAAAGAATAAATGTTCTCTGATGAATAGATAAGAATGAGACAAAACAAATGAATAAAAGAATAGAGAGAGACTGATTGATGACCTTATTAAGAAAGAAGAAAAAAACTTATTTGGAGTGATACAACTATGATGTATAGGGAGTATAAAATAATTTATTATTTCTTTAAGATATTTGTATGCATACAGTGGGAGGCAAAAATGAGCTACAACAAAGCAGGACTAGAAGTTTAGGTCCAAAATAATGTCTCAATATGTCCAAAAGACTTGTTGTATAGGATCCAGAGATCTAGGTCCAAGAGGCCAGGTTCTAGTATGAAGGTTTAGGACCAGAAATAAGGAACGAGAAATGTGCCCTTGAGGAGTAGACTTAGTCAAGGTGTGTTCCTAAATCCTTGGCCCAACTAATTCCTAGAAATCCGCACCTAGTAGAACATGATCCCTCAAGAAATGGGGTTGACGTGAGGAGTAAGAGGAAGGCTAACAACCCACAACGGCTAGTAGGAGCAAAGTATAAATAAAGGTAACTTCCATGGTTAAGGTACACAATAAATCCTACTTGCACTTATACTCACACATTCTGCTATTTGTCTACTTGCTTACTAACTTACGTATCAGAGTGTCCCCAGTCTGCTTCCCAGCCAGACCTTTCACATTTTGTGAGTGCTTGTAGGTTCCAAAGATTTCAACAACTGTTGGAGCTTGGTGGTTCAATTTTTAACCACCACATATATAATTGTATTTCATCAGCATCAATTAAATAACGATGACATATGAAAGGTATAAGAGACTATAATTGGTCAGACGATTCAGTTTTAATGGAATTTTTAAATGTAAAACCTTAATCCGACTTGAAAATTGATTTATGTATGTATTTAAAAGTGCAGCCGACCATTTGATTTCTCGAAATTGATCGAACATGAATCGAGTCGATCAGTTTACCCGAGTTGTATAGACCCGTACACAACCCTAGCTTAGGTTAACATAGAGAAACGTTTTAAGATTGATGCTTAAATGGTGGCAAAGGGTTTGGTGTTTATGTTTTTCCAAATGGCCTAGCAAGCATGGGAAAATACAATGGACTACTTTAAAGATGAATGATAGAGAGAATTTGATTAACAATTTGCTTTCACCCACTCCACCAGACTTAGAGAAAAAGAATGAAGATTAAATGGAGAAATGCTGATTATAGTCCAAAAATCAAGCACCGTAGTACAATCTCCAAGCATGGTTGGTTTCAGGGCTACCACATGATTCACAAAGGTTGTTATTTACCATCTTTTGATGAAAAAAAGGAATTCGATGCAAATTATTTGACGCAAAATAAGCCAAAAGAAGTGAATAACTTTAGGAGTGCATAGGATTTTCCAAACCTAGTTCTAGTTTGTAAGAGGTGCAGACTCTAGTACCTATCTGTTGTGAATTTCCAAGTGACTTGATCGAGGTTGACTACCAAACCATTGGGGGGAAAACTTTAAGCATTGAACTATGCTAAAAGCAAGATTAAAGGAGATATTTTCTAGATGCCAAGAGTTGTTCCACCAATAATCTCTTACTTTACTAGCAAACTCCTCATAATTAAGGAGACCCATCATAGAGTTTCTAATGGGACCAAGACCTAACCAATTGTCCCACTAGAAAGAGGTGTTGAGGCCACTCTGAACATGGATGCTAGTGCCTAAAAGGAATAGGTATTCACCATTTTCCATACCTCTCCAAAACAGAGATGGCCTGTTGTTAGAATTTTGTGCATACTTGGCTTGTAGAACCCTAGCCCATAAGGAGTTAGTATCAGTAGCTAGCCACTAGTTAAGCTTGGCCATAGCAACCTTATTGACAATTGTTGTCTGACAGATGCATAGTCCCTCATGTTGCTTAGGTTTAGTAACGGTTGACCACCCAATCATATGTAACTTGTGTTTCTCATAAGTAGAACCCCATAAGAAAATCCTTGTTGATTTTGTCAATAGTAGAAGATACAAACTTTGGGAGGTGGTTACACTGCATGATGTGGTTTAAAACAGCAGAATTCATTTATTTGATGACGGTATGTCTCCCAGCTAACGAGAGAATTCTTGATTTCCAGCCAAACAATTTGGTGGTGAGTTTATCAATAATGAATTGAAATTTGCTAGCCTTGGGTCTATTATAATGAATGGGCCAGCCTAGATATTTGCCTACGGTTTGGGTTTTGGGAATTTGAAGGCAATCTGCAAAGAAAACTTGTTTATCCAAGTCTAGGTTATTTGAGAAAAGGATTTTGGACTTGTTCAAGTTGATTTTTAATCCCAAAAAGTTACAAACATCATTCAAAATGGTCGAAAGTACAAGAACAATTTTGCTTATTAGCCACTCCAAATAGAATAAGATTGTCCACAAAAAATAAATGGGAGAATTTATGACCGGACCTATAAATCTTGATGGGTTTCCATTGTTTTTTTGTTACAAGCTTCTGAAATTGCTATTGAAAGGTATTGAAGACAAACAATAAACAAATAAGGAGATAATGGGTTTCCTTGCCTTATACCTCGAGTGAGAGTAAAAGTTTCTGTGACCCCTCATTGAAAATGATTAGAGGAAGAGGAGATACAAGAAAGAATCAACTCAATCAATTTTGGAGGAAAATTGAAGACATAGAGGGTTTTTTCGAATAAAGCTCCATTCGAGGCTATCGTAGGCTTTTTCCAAATCAATTTTAATGAGCATATGGCCAACCGAACCAGATTTAGCCTTGAAAGAGTGAGCCACTTCTTGAACAATGGCTACATTATCAATACCTACTCTATGATGGATGCAACTAGCTTGGAAAAGACTGAAGAGGACATCGAGAAAGGGTTTGAGTCTCATTACAACTATTGAGTTTATAAATAATGTTGCAAAGACTAATGGGTTGAAACTGGGTCTCATATTCAGGTTTATCTAATTTGGGAATGAGGAACAAAAAATTTGTGGTTTAGAATGGCATCTATTTTACCAGTAGTGAAAGCATGAGAAACCACATTTACAACAACATTTTTATAAAAAACCCGGATGCAAACCACTGGGCCTAGGAGCCTTCCAAGGTTTGAAAGTCTAAAGAACAACTTTGATTTACATAGTAGATGAATGGCCACAAGAAAATCATGCAAACATTCTAGTAACTTTGGAAAACAAAGAGTGGTATTACAGTTCAAAAACTTATGTAAGGTGTTGGTAGTGAAAAGGTCATGGAAGTAACTAATAAGAAAAAGTTCGATCTCAGATTCCCCAAAAACCCAATTCTCATTTTGATCATTGAAGCCAATAATATTATTATTTCTCCGACGGGATAAGGTTGATTGGTGAATATTTTTTGAATTTTTATTGCCCTCCAAGACATAATTCGTATGAGTTTTGAGGGCTCAAAACTCTTTCTCAAGTCTCAATATAATTTTAGTTATACATAACGTTTAAGTGCATATTATAACTTTACCGATCATTTTTATTATGAAAATTGTAACTTTTATTACCAAAGTCATAATTTTTTCCTAATTTTTAGCCTTTTTTTTGGGTTTAGATGTTACTTAACAATTAATTCAAAAGTTACAATTGAAGCTTATTTTAGAAAAAAAAAAAAAAAAGAGTTAAAAGTTGACTTTTTAATTTTTTTAAAAAATATATATAAAAAAATAGAGAGGTGGTATAATTAAAAAAATTAAAAAATGAATAAGTTAGCTTTCTAGTAATAATTATGCAAAACCTTCTAGAAAAAAAAGTGACTACGATCCAAATCACCTCCTAATTATTCATAAACAACGCTATTTGTCTTTGTTTTTTCAAAAAATGTTAACTGTACGGATGGTGATGCCAGGGTATACCGCACATTAATCCATGTGAAATTTGGCCTTAATCGCTTTTTGTTCGCAGAAATAGAGAGAGAGAGAGTTGCTTCTTTCGAGCTAATTGGGAGGAGGAAACAATACAAAGAAAGAGAGAGAGCTCTCATCAACTCACTCATTTCATTCCATCTTCCTGATCTCGGCGTCACTGCCTTCTCTCTCTCTCTCTCTCTCTCTATCACACTCGCAAACACATTTCCAGTCTACTTTCTTCTGGGTATGGTGATATCTTGAAATCACCAAACAAGCCTCAATCATATTCCAGTTTCTCTGATTCCTCTCATTGTTTGCCAGGTATCGGAACCCTTGACCCTTTCTATTTTCACTTCATTTTCTTTTTGCCTATATATATTTGTCTTTTTTACATAAAGAATTTCACTGGGTTTTCTTAGATGAAAGTATGGCTAGTTCTGAGATCTGAAATTGGGCATGGTGGAAATGGGATGAACTTTTTCAGTTGATTTTTTTGTTTTTTGTTTTCCTTCTAAATTGTTATTTTATTATTTTTTATATTTATTTATTTTTTTTATTGTGGATTAATTTTGCAACATACTTGTCAGAAAGCCTTGTTAATGGATTATTATATGTTTATTATTGTCTTTCATCAGATGGAGGACCTGGAGACTCAGAGAAATGGCCCATTTTTAAAGGGTATTGTAATGCTTTGAGCTTTTAGATTCAGAGGCTTCTCTCACATTTTACTTCTTTAAGTTTGGTTTTTATTGAGAATTTGAGAATGGATCTAACAATGCTTGCCAAAAACTAAAATGGGTATTTTGGTGTTATCCTTGTTTGCCTCAACTTGAGTCCATCTCATCCAATTTCGCTCTTGAAATTTTGGGATTTTGGAGACCAGATTTTCCATATTAAGAGTCAGCCTTTGGAAAATTTATTTTATTCCCCTCTATGTGCATAAGCTCAAACTACCACAAGGGTTTTCTGTTACAGTAAGGACTGAGAATTGAATTCCAGCCTCCCAGGGGCGCTCTACTCTTGTTGATCTTTCATCGGGCGAGGTGGGTTTTAAGCTCTATCTGGGTGCAAGATGATAGATCAATTCATCAATTTTGTCATTCGGCCGCCCAGGTATATTCATCTCTTGTACCCTCTGTATGTGACAAGTTAGTGTTTTTTTGCTCGATATCTATTGCATGCCTGGCCAGCTGATTATTTGCATTTGTTTGCTCTATTTTTTTTTCACACCTGTCAATGCTTCACTTGCTGGACCTATTGGCTTCTGATTACATTTGAATGTTGCTGTTAACTATATATATATCCTATATGTCTTGAGCTACTAAATAGACTGCTACCTGTTGCACTGAAAGAAACCATAGTAAGGGCATTACTGTACTTTTCACTTGCCTTGTCGTTTTCTTTTTGCCGAATAGATAATTGTCACTTGCCTTGTTGGTTGTTATTTTGAAGAATTCACTTCCGTGATGTGTATTACTTTTTTGTTCAAGGTGTCTAGGATTGAGAGTCTGGGGGTTCCCATGAATTTTGTTATGGGAAAGATGGGATTACTCAAGAAGTGGCATGTCTATGTCATTTTTACAGGTCAAATAGCGATAAAACCTTACAAGAACAGACATAAAATATTTCCCCTTTGGAAGCCTGTATTTGTTTGAGTTCTCTAGTTTCTATTTATAGTTTTTTATCCTATCATCAAAGAGGAAGTTTTAGTTCAAAGCTGGATGGTTGGTGTTGGCTTGTGCCTTTGCTGTGCAGTCTAAAATGAGATCCAGGTTATCTTCAAAAAAATGTTTCGTTATGTGTCAACACTTCTGAAGGACTTGTCTTATCAATTATAGATAAGATGCCGACAGGTCTATATGTAAACCAAGAGTCAGCCGTTCATTTAATACCCAAGTGATTCTGATCTTCTTAGCCCTTCTTGTTTGTGCCTTCCGTAGAGGGAGTAAGTGATGTCTAAAAGCTTCTATTTCCGCCGACAATTAATGGGAAACCATGGGCAAACTTGTCTTTTGACTAGTTGGGTGAAGATTAAGTTTAAAGCTACATCCAAATGCAACTTGAATCCATCCTTAATTTCCTTAATCTTCTAGGTCTATTTTTGTCTTCCTCAAATTTTCTAACTCTTGAAATTTGAAAATTGTGAAAAAAAATTATACATTTCCCATCCACACATTACATTTTCAGAAGGAAAGATCAAATTACCATTTAAAAATATTAATTCTTCATATAGAAGTCAGTTTGTGGCTATGCAATATTTTAAAATTTATGACAAGTCATCCTTCTATTTACCATCTTTGCCTTGTAACTTTGTTGTTAACACCTCTAGGTTTGATGATATAATATTGCCTCATTTCCTATACAAGGATGAAAAAGTTAATTATTTGGAATTTGTGCTACCTTCATGGGGTTCTTTTTTTTTAGACTAGCATTTTTGAGATCATAGATTTTACCATGTGCATTCCTCAAATTATTCGACTCGTCAACAATGGCAATGTTTTGTTTACCCTGCTGGGGTTCAAGGTCCATGAATTTACCCCCAAAGTAATGCCTTTAAAACAATTTATCTTGCTTATCAAAAAGATTGTTAGTTTCAGTTTACCTTGAAAACAGATAAATTCCTTGAACTTCAAAAGCTGACACTTGCACCCCTGTGATCATGACTAAAGTGATAACACATATGCTGCTTACGAGGAATGTAAAAAGATTAAATTACGTACATGAATTTAAGTCTATTGAACATATACAAACTGCCAAAACATAGGTGCTCACCCCAATCAAGAAGAGCCTTCATCAGTCCAGTTGTTCAAGATAGAAGCAGGTGCACCAACTAGAGAAGACCCCCCATATATTTTTTCCTTTATGGCAGAGCTAGTCCAAGTTTGTGAGAGAGCTTATTTAATCTATACTGAAATTACAAATAAATTTACCTCTTTGCATTGCAAGATCTATGTTGTAAAATCCTTTTAACAACAAAGTTCATTCAAAACAGTTTAACAAAGGAAAAAAAGAAGAAGAATACTATCTTCTTATTGACACTCTTCCATGACAACATGTCTTTGGCCGGTTTCCTTGTACGAATTGCAACACCCCTCATCAATTTAAGTGATCTACTTACCTTCCTTCTCACTTGGAAAAGAAAAAACACCAGTAAGCTTCAAAAACAAAACTATAAATATGACAAGATTTTGGGGCCTATACTTACCCACCCCACCTGGCTTCTAGGCCTAAACCTCTTCTCATTAGTCATTATTGCAGCCAATGACCCCAAATCAAGGGATTCCTTTAGGTAACAAGCAAGGTCAACAATACAGCTAGCTTTTCATAAGCTTTAATTATCCTATGAGTGATGCTGTGCCCAAAATCCAAGTAACTAGGTTCATAAATTGATCTACAATTTTTTTTCCAAATTTGAATAAAGAAAAAATATCATTTCAAAGTTCAAATGTCAATGAAACATATCTGCACTTGTACCAGTTTTTAAGAAAAAGAAAACCTATCAATGTCATATTCCAAAGAAAAATCTACTTCATGATGATTTCTCAGCTTTTGAGGACTAACATCATTGAGAAGATCTGGTGTTGATTCAATTTTATGTTACCCATCTTGAAGCTCATTTCCCAATTTTGAAACCTTGGAACTACTTTTTAGGGCATCCCAATTCAGGTAGTTTTAGGACTTGAAGATGATCATTGAGCCTTCTCTTGTACTTCTGAATGTGTTTTCCAGTCATTGCTCGATACTGCTCCTTTGTAATATGCACATTTTAATTGCCGTTTTTGTCCTCATCACAACTATATGCTTAAATTATAATGAAGAAAAAGTAGCAGACAGTGATGCTGCAACTCTGTGGCCTGGTATAACAAGGGCAATATTATCCTTTTATTTATTCAATATGGTGGAAAAACTGCTGCCCAATCATTCAGTCAATTTCTAAGTGTGTGCATTATTCTCTTTGTTAAAATGCATTGAAAAAAAATGATAATTTCTCTTTATAGTCATGAACACAAGGTTTAAGTGTTGCGTTTGAAGTTCAAGGAGTGTGTGTTTTCAAGGTAAACCACATGGGAGTAAAGTGAAATTAACCCAAAAAGATTCTCCCAAGTTGCTTTATTTAAGGCTTCAGGTTTTCTTACTAGCCCAAAAAACCTTCTTTCAAGTGGTCCTTGTTCAATAGCACCAATTGACTGGAACAAATTAGTCATTAATCTTTGCAAATAGCTGATTAGATCGACCACTTCTCTCATCTCGTACGTTAAATGGTGGTGCCACACATTCTCATGTTATTAACTTGTAGCTTAATGTTATGCAACATCTATGAGGTTTTGCTAGCGTTTCTCAATGTTTAATCTTCCTTGTATTTGTTGTTCCATCTATATGCTGGACATGCAGGGCGGATTATAATCCAGATCAGTATTTATGGGAAAAGGATTTTACTCTCGCGGGCAGAAAATACAAAAGACAGGACCTTGAGGCAAGTATGGACATCCATTACCAAACTTTCAGCTTCCATTGCCACTACCTATTTACAATACACATTCTGTTTCATATTTATTATGGTTTTAAGCTTCGCAGACTATGTATTATTTCATATTTGCAGCTAAGGAATCAAAGAGGCCACACCTTGCAGTGCAGTCATTATGTGCCTTCACCTTTCCCGGAGGACACTCCTCTACCTTGTGTTATATACTGCCATGGAAACAGGTTTGTCACAATCACGATATTTCATTGCCAGAAAATTTAATACTTGACTGTGGATTGAGCACTCGTAAGTATTAGTGAATCTTGTATGTGTAATGTATGCATATTGTTCTCAAATTATTCCTTGCTTGAGAAGATATATTGCTTATATCACATTCTGAAAGAATTTGGAGTCTCTATGAATACTGCTTCACATATTAAGAGGTGGAAAATTAATCATTTTGTTCCTGTGGACCTTGCAGTGGATGCAGGGCTGATGCAAATGAGGCTGCTGTAATTCTTCTTCCATCCAATATTACTGTATTTACTCTTGATTTTTCGGGTTCTGGCTTATCTGATGGTGATTATGTGAGCCTTGGTTGGCATGAGGTGCATTTTTCTCTTTCTCCGTGTTAATGTTATCCTTGAGTTGATGTGTTTGTGAAGCTTGTTGGTTTCTTTTCATCTGTATGCCAGAAAGATGATCTCAAGGTTGTGGTGTCTTATTTGAGAAGCAATGAACAAATATCGTGCATCGGTCTTTGGGGACGTTCTATGGGTGCAGTCACTAGGTATCACATCTTGTCCCTTCTCCACCCAATTACTATTATGTTTGTTTATCATAATTGCCTTTGTTCGCAATTCTCTACATCTTTGAAAGCTTGGCCAACGTAACACCTACAATGGCAAGTGTTAGAAATGCTCATTGGTTTGCACAAAAGGATACACACTATATTGGAGAAGTCAATCTCCTGAAATTAAAACTTTTTGAGGCCATTGATGGTAAATACAAGAGCAGACCAATCAAATCGACAACCATTTTAGTTTTAAATTATGTCTGAGGCATTAGTTGGTAATCATTTTTCTTGTTGTATCATGTAATATTAGACTCCAGAAATGTGATACTCTGATTTTGTTTGATGTAATGCAGTCTTCTTTATGGAGCAGAAGACCCATCTATAGCTGGAATGGTGTTGGACAGTGCCTTCTCAAACTTATTTGATCTCATGATGGAACTTGTGGATGTGTACAAAATCCGGCTTCCAAAATTTACAGTATGGGTCTCTTTTTGAATATGTGTGCATGTGTGTATATATGTATATTTTACATGCATATATATATATATATTATACATACGCATATATCGTGTATACATCAGTAGATGTGAAGAGACATTTATCTTGAGTGCCATACGTCAGTAGATGTTGTACAAATAATATAATAATTATTTTTATTAATATTTATTATTATTTTGTTAGTTATTATATGATTTGTAATATATTAAAAAAAGGCAACCCAATGCATGAGGCTCTTGTCATTGCAGGGTCTGGAAGGGTTATGTACACAAACTTTTCCTTGCATGTGGAAAGGCTGTTTTCGTGTTTCAAACCCACATCGCCCATGTGACAATCGAGCAACCTTCCTGCTACATCAAAACCACTCTTACTGAGAATATATTAAGATAAATATATTTATTATGTTTATATATTTGCATATTATTGGAGTTATTTGTTTTTCTTAGGACAAGTCCCCTTCACTCAGTGCTATTAGTGATCAAATGTCAACCCTCTCTTCCAGATGCTCCCTTCTTATATAATATAATATGTTGCCAAATAGAATGATCATTCTCTCCCTCCTCCTGGAGTAGAATAGTCATTTAAAAAAATTGTGAGAATACATGTTGAGACCCTCTCTTCATGCAACCATTATCTTTATTTATGACCATTTTGCTTTTGTATAGCTACAACCTTATGATATTAGCTCTTGATGAATTTTCATATTTCATCAAGTTGATAAATACCTATTGTTCAAAGTTGTTTCTTGAGCTAGCCCGTTAGCCTAGTGGTGCAAAGGTATTGAAAGAGTGCTCTTTAGGTTTGGACTTCAACCCTCAACACCCCCTTCCCCCTCTCCCTTAGGTTAGTGGACTTGTATGAAGTTAGTTGCATGTACCCCCAGAAGTTAATTGTTTCTTGATGCAATTTTTGGGTCCATTAATACAAGTGTTCCATGTATATGGTGTACATAAACAATTTTAACCTAGAGATTTACATATCATAATTTGTATGGTGAAATATTGAAGACTTCCATTCTACAATGCTATAATTAGGAAAATTTCATATTGTTCACTTTTTACAAGGGAGGGAGAGCTTGCCTAAGGGTGGTTCCTCTATTTATATCATAGCTAATACCATATTTGGTGATCAGTTGCCACAAAAGCTTAGTTGTTGGGTAACGGGCTCACTAATGTATATCAAGCTTCGACACCCTCTTACATGTGCAACTTCTCTTGCTTGTTGAGAGACAAACTAATTCTCAAACTGAATTGAACAAGGCACACGAGCTACTAACCAAATGTGCTGGCTAACAAATATAACATCGGAACAAATAGCCATGACAAAACTTGAACTTGGGACTTCTTTCATTTTCAATTCCTTTCGGGTGCAAAAAGTAGAGAGGAAAGGGAATCTTTGACTTTTTTGTGTAGTTTGTTGATATTTTGGCTTTTTAGTGACTTTTTGACTTTTTGGCTAAAACATCAAGTTGCCATACGAGGGCTTAATTATTTGTTATTCATCTCATGAAGTGCAAAAATCACTATCAACTTTGGTTACTTATACATTCCAACAATGTCATTTATATATGCCTATACTTGCTATTTCACTTCTAAGAGAATTTGGTTTGCTTCCTTCCTATTTTTTGTTCCATGTACGATAATGGTAATGCTTCATGTCACATTGGCTACTTTTCTTTTTGGACAAACTGTAACGCCTTTAATACCAAGTATACACGTGCTGCTGAATGTGTTCCTAGCAAGTCTTGTTTACAAAAGGGATGATGGCATTTTTAGTTTGTAAAATCACTAGAATATACACCGTTTTCCCCATTGCACGCATTGAATACCGGACTATTTCACTTTAGATGTTACAGACGAAATTCAACACCTTAAACAATTTAGTTATGAGCCATTCTTTTGATGCTAAAGGGTAGATATACTTGCCAGCAATACTCATTTGCATTTGCTATTTGTTCCAATTCATTATTGCATATCAAAGCCTCATGCAATGAAGTGGTCCTAACAAAATAATCAGGATATTGTAATTTTTCAAGAAACAAAAATTGAAAGTTTTATTGGAAATTGATGAAGAATATTTGGGGGGCACTAGATATAAGAGTTCGGTTGCTTCAACTTCATTTGGTACATCAGCACCTGTTTTCACTTATTTGGGATGAAAGAGTGATTTCTTTAAGTGAGAGGCGAGAGTTTTGGGGGAAGTTTTTGTGTCTATTAGGTTTAGGAATTTGATAGTAATGAATGGTGGCTAATGGGTGTATATAGGCCCAATAGCCCAAGATTGAGAAAAGTTTTATGCGATGAGGTGGCTGGTCTATTTAGCCAAGGCTCTCCCAATTGGTTTTTAGGTTTGATTCCAACATCATTAGGTTTATTTTAGAGAAACTCAAGAGGTATAGGGCTAGTAGAAGTATGAGAGATTGTGATGCATTTATTTGGGAGTGTGATTTGATTGATCCTTCATTATTGATTGCTTGGTTCACCTGATCTAATCTTTAGGCAAATTTGGTTTATAACAGATTGGTTAGAATTTTTTTTTTTTTTAACTCTTTCAGGCAGGAAGAGAGGTTCTCTAATGTAGATATGAGGTACTTCCTAGAGTAGCTTCGGGTCATTGTCTTGTGGGGTTTTGTTTGATCTTTTGTTACCTGATTGTATTGCCTAAATTATTGTCGCAATGTCTCTATTGCTTATATGGCATCTTATTTGATCTCAATTTCTTGGATTTTAATTCTTTAGGAACTTTAACTATCATGAGGCCAATGAGTTGACCTATTTTTCTATCTATTCTTGACGGTGTCTTTTTGAGATATGATGCTAGTGATAAGAGAATGTGGATTATTCATTCGTTAGAATCTCTCTCTTGTAAGTCCTCTTTGATGTGGATATAAGGAGCATGGAGCTTGCTTATAATGAAGCCCCTCAAACGTGTACTTGGGTTGCTTGGGTAGGTGACAAGATGTGTTGTGTGGAAATCTAGTGTGGAGGCTGCTTGAGCTAGGTCCTAGGCCGCTCAAGTGCACAGCAATATTTTTAACGTAAATATTTTCAATGTGCTTTGCTTGATAATGAGCTCTAGTGGAGAATGCCACTAGAGATGGGTCAAAGGTTGCTCTAGTAGGTTGCCTAGCATAGAAGGCTGCTAGAGCAGGGTGAAAGGCTGCTTTAATGAGGTTGCCTTTTTTTTGTGTGACAAGAATGGTAGTTTCCCACTCGATTTTGGCAACTATACTTCTAATCTTGGTAGTCCTACGTGAGCTTGGGACAAGAATTATTTCTACTCTATTACTCTATTGTGAGTAGTGTGTTTTGATCTTGAGAGGTCTATACTCCTGAGAGACTACTAGATCTATAAAGAGAGTTGGGCGAGATTGTGAGGATTTGTAAGATTTCTGTAATTCTTCTATGTTTGTTTGGAGAATATAGGGAAGATGCAGTGACACCATGGACATAAGTTTTTTTTTGAGTGAATTGCGAAAATCTTGTTTTTTATTCTTGTGTGTTTGGTCTTTTTTCTGTTCTAGATTCGTATGTTTGTGTAATTGCTCAGGTCTTGGAATAAGGTTTGTTTTGTTCAATTTGCTTGAATGAGAAGTTATGATTGAGTTGAGTCGATCAACAATTTCATTGATATCTCATTTCATGATGAAGTTAAGGTTTGTACACTGTTATGAAGTCTTCTTGAGAGTTGAAACACCTTAGTTGTTGTATTAAGAAATTTCACGGGCTTGGTAATGTTGTTGGTTTGTTCTAAGTGAAGAGACCTACAAGAAGATGGCGGTGAAACCTCTGGTTTAACATTGGCTACAGATGACAGTGACAAGAAACCTAATAGAGGTGGCAACAATATACAGAATACAAGCAAATAGAGGTTGGGAAAGGGCCGATCAACCAAAGCATGATGGCAAGTGCTGCAACTGCAACCAGAAGGGTTACATAAGGTGAGATTGCAAAGTACTAAAGAAACATGACAATGACAACCAAGGTGACAAGGATTGTGTAATGTTTTAGATGAAGACCATTCTAATGTATTAGTGTTGGCTTTAGAAACTCAAATTGAATTGTAGGTGATTGACTTGGGTATGTCATTTCACACAAGGAGCTGCTGCATAATTAGATACAAGCTATGAAACATGGACACGGACACGGGACACGGCGATTTCAAAAAAATGGGGCACGGACACAGCGGGGCACACGACAAATTTATTTATTTATTTATTTTTTAAATATACATGTTACGTATTTGCTATGTAGATTAATTTTATATTATCAAACAATCAAAATTAATAAAATGTAATATTAATTTAATGTATATATAAAAACCATTACATTTAAACATTATAAACATATTTTCTATATATTATAAACATTATATAAAGAAAAAATTAAATATATGATAAAAATAAATTTGCAATATATAAATTTGTAAAGAAAAAATTAGATTAAAATATACAATATATATATATATATAAATATCTAATCATAAAATAAATAAAAAATAAAGAAGAAAGAAGACAAAGAGAAGACATATAATATATATATAAACTAAAATATATATAATATATATATATATAACCATGCGATCAACAGAGAAGAGAGAGAAACGAGATAGAACAGAGATAGAAGACAATGAGACGAGAGGCGAGAGGTGAAACAGAGAGAACAGAGCAGAGAGGGACGAGACAGAGACGAGAGAGATGGAGATCAATTGAGAAAGAAGAGAGACAGAGACGAGAGCTTTACTACTTACCAGGTCGTTCGGTGATGGAGATCGACTGAGATGGAGCTCAATGGAGATTGAGATGGAGATCGACTGAGGACGTCACTCGATGAACAGGTTCTTTTCTCTCTTCTCTCTTTTTTTTCTTTTGATTTTGGATCTCTTCTTCTCTTTCTTCTTCTCGCCATGTCCCCTGCCGTGTATCCACTGTCTCCCATACCAAAAAAAAAAAGGGGACACACGAAACACACGAAATGGCGTGTCTCCTAGTGTCCAGAGCGTGTCTCCGTGTCCGACACCACTATGACGCTTATTTTGAGTGTTCGTGCTTCGTAGGATACAAGGTAATTTCGGTAAAGAGTATCTTAGAATTGATGAGACCTAATAAAAGGGAAATTCTATTTCCACACATCTAATTATCTCAATGCACACACTTTATGAAATATTATTTTAATGGTAATTATACCTTAAACTAAAATGACCATAATGGACATCCACTAGCACCAATAATATTATATGAAAATATTCTCACATATTTTAAAAACAAAAATATCTCAAGTACACCTTTTGAGTAAAAAAAACTAAACCCTAATTTTTCCATTGTTGCCACTTTACTTGCTACACACTTTATACTCCTCTATTACTTGCAAAACAATACGCTCATAACATCTATCATATTGTCTTAATCTCTAGATTTATACTCTATTAGTGATGAAATTGTTAGTTTTTTTGTGTAGAGAAATTATTTTTATTTTTATTTTTTCCAGTCGGACAACCAGTGCCAAATTATTTCATTATATTCAGATATCGATTGCTGAATTATTTTATTATATTTGGACATCAACTGTTGATTTTTTTTTTTGGAACAAATTTGTCGAATTAATCACTTTTATTTGGAAGTTAAGTTTCGAATTAAATGTATAATTTTGAAAAACCAGTGCCGAAATCCTCAAATTGAATAACACCAAAAAAAAAAAAAAACCCGATGGTTTTATGGCAATGGAGTGCACAGAGATCTAGAAATGGTAAATGCAATAACAAAATGGAAAGATGTCTCATCTTCAACAATATTTTGGAGGGTTTTCAGTGGTGATTTTAATGGAGGTTCAATAGGGTCTTCAATGGAGGACTTTCACTTCACACTGTGGTCTTGAATGATCTTCACGTGGGTCTACAATGGGTTTACGAATCTGGAAGCAAGGTCACTCAACAAGTGTGTGGAAAGGAGAGTTGAGTGGTGTGTGTACAATGATTATGAGTGAAGGGTATAATTGTAACTTTTAGTGTGTGGATTGAGAAAATTAATTAATAATCAAATTAATAAGTATGTGTACTAAGAGAAGATGTGCACTGAGGTAATTAAGTGCGTGGAAATAGAATTTCCCGTAATAAAGTAACCAAGTGAATAATCTTGAGGATCATGGGTTTCAGACACGTGTCTTTTTTTGAAGAATAATTTGATTTTAGTCGACCAACTCATAGATAGATGACCAAAGGAGTTATGGTGGTAGCTCATGACAAAAAGGTTGTGTGACGTCAAGTACTCATAGTGTGATTGTAGTAACATCATTGAAAGTTGAATCAAGAATGTGGCATCGTAGACTTGGATGTATAAGCAAGAAAGGGATTAAGGTTTTGGTGAGGAAAGTTGTTAGGTTTGAAGTATTTGGACATGAATTTTTGCAAATACTATAGTGGGAAAATAGAAAAAGGTCGATTCCACCAAAGTTGGGAAACTGCACAAGTTGAACAGTTGGAGTTGTTACACACTAGTGTATGAAGATCATCTTAGGTATCGTCTCTTGGTGGTTTTTTTGTTTTGTTTTGTTTTGTTTTTTATTGATGATTTTACTTGTAAACTATGGATTTGCTTTATAAAGAACGAATTTGATTTGTTTGATGACTTTAATAAGTTGAAAGCCTTGGTTGAGAATGAGACAAATTGAAAGCCTTTGGTGGATAGTGCATTGTTTGAGATTTTGGAAAATATTGTGTACAGAACAAAATTAGTTAATTAACGACAATTGTTTGGAAAAATCATGTTAGAATGACATTGCATAACACATGTATAGATCATCATCAATCCTAGAATGAGCTAGGCATATAAGGATTAATGTCGGGTTGCCAAAATAGTTTTGGGCTAATACTATGATTGAAATTCTTGCAAGGAATTGATTGGGTGGATTAGAGCATGTGATTAGATTATTAATCCGTGGACCCAATTATCCTATGTTTGTTTTAACATTTTGGTTTAGGATAATTAATCCAATGGATAATTAATCCAACAAATTTGTAGGATTATTAGTAATGGGGTAGGGGTGAGATTATTAATCCAATGGATATTAATTCAATTGGATAGTGAATACCACACTAATTTAATAGGATTATTAATACTTCACTATTAGTTTTGTGAATCAAACATGACATCAATGTTAGAAGACATTAGTTGATGCAGAGTATAAGCAGCTCAAGGAAGAGTCAATTCAAAGAAGCGGCGACGTGGAAATTGGAATGATTTCAAAGAGGAATCAATAGGAACTATACATAATCATGTTTCTAATATTATTATAGTTTTATTTTATGGGTTGTCTTGTGAGTCAAATTATTTATTTAGTCTTTGTTTTTGTTTCTTATTTAGTTTTAGATTAGTTTTGGAAGTTGGTTTCATGTAATGCTCATAATTGAATAGAGTTGATATTTTATAAAAAAATGAGAGCTTTGAAGCTTCTTTATGGATTATGTGATGCATTCAAACCCTAGGTGTGATACCTAAGGAATCTAGGTGCGATGTGCATTTCTTCCTTAAATTTCAGCACTTCCACAGCCTAATTACTGTTCACGGATACTGTTCACAGCACCCAGAACAGCCCCTGTTTTGATCTCTTTCACCCGGTTTATTAATCCTAAACGTACTTCATTCCATTCATTAATTGAAATCCTAAAATTCCTATTGATTTTCAGCTTTAAGCAACCATAAAAATCCACATAAAGTCTGTTTTGTAATCCTTACAGCCCTGTCTCTCGTGGGGAGATTAGAAAGAGTAGTAGATTTTTCGATAGAATTGGGGTATTTTTGGTGAATACTACAATGAGGAATATGAAAACAAAAAAAGTTCTAGGGCTAGATGGCATATCTATATTGGCGTGGAATTGCCAGGAGATGTAGGTCTCTTGTTTAACAAAACTATTAACAGTATATTAACTAATAAAATGCTAATAGTAGTGACCAAAGTTTTAAAAAGCGGCTACAACCATTAAGTAACGCTGTTACGTAATGGTTGTGGTGGTTACTGTTACTAGCATATTATATTATTATATTATTATCTGAGTTATTAGTTTGTAATTATTCTATGCCTCAGGGCTCCCTTGTAATTTTAACAAACTTTGATCTTCATTAATATAAATAGGGGATGATATCCTATCAAACCCTAAGCTAGTTACTCTCTAAAAGCATCATGGTATTAGAGCTAAACCCTAACACCTAGGGTTTCGGCTCACCCTTGTTACTCAAACTTAGCACCAACGATCACTCTAGAGTTCGAAACTTACCTGGGTTGGTCATCTGCTGGTGTCGACTACTCCTGGTAGTCCTCCCTGCCTCAGTCGACTTATTCTATGCCATCAAGCAGCTTCAGTTGTCGCTCATCTCCTCTGCTTGGTCACTTCGTCACTTCGTCGATCTCCACTTCGTCACTTCAGTCGATCACTTCGTCACTTCGTCACTTCGTCGATCACCTCTGCTCATCTTCAGTTTGTCCTTTGTCGATCTTCAGTCGATCGATCTCCTTTGTCGCCTCATCTTCAATCGATCTTCAGTCTCTGGTATACCCTCTGTTTGGTCTTACCTCTAATATGTCGTGTATAGGCTCTGTTTGATCTTCAACACAGTTTGTCCCAAAAAATAAAATAAAATAAAATAAAAAATAAATAATTTTATGTTTTCTTAATTTTATCATGTCTTTATAGTGGTCCTTGTGCCTATTCTTTCACCATCACCTTCCGGATTTGTGATTGCCACTAGTTTGTTGCGGGTTCGGTAGTATAATATCCATGGCAGATTCCACCAGTGTGTCCCCTACCTCTCAAACACCTAGGAGTGAGAGTCCCATTGTACCTACTACCATGCCTGATAACCCCAACCCTAGTCTGAAAATCACCACCTCTCTATTTAATGGTCAGAACTATCTAGCATGGTCTCAGAGTTTGACTATATTTTTGAAGAGCAGAGGGAAGATGAGGTATGTTGATGGCAGGATACAGACACCTGGCACCACTGACCTGGGTTATGACCAATGGGAGATTACCAACTCTTTGATTATGGGTTGGCTTATTCATTCGATGGTTCCAGAAATTGGTGAGGGTTACTTGTCTTTGGAGACTGCCCAGGATGTTTGGGATGCTATAGCTATCACCTATTCCCGCAAAGGGAATTTCTCACAGGCTTTTGAGTTGCACCGCTCTATTGAGAGCTCTTTTCAGGGGGAGCAGACTGTTCTTCAGTATTTCACCTTTCTCACCAACAGCTAGAAACGCCTTGATCACCTGCAAGACTATAAGCTTGTTTGCCCAGCTGATTCTGTCGGGTATAAGAAGTTCATCGCATAGGAACGGGTCTTTAAATTTCTGGCAGGCCTAAATGTGGAGTATGATCCAGTTAGGGGTCGAGTTCTGGGTATGGACACTCTTCCTTCACTTCAGGAGGCATTTACCTATGTACAGAATGAGGAGAGTCGCCGGTCTGCTATGATGTCCCCTGTCTCTATTGACTGCTCAACATTACTGTCTACCCCTCAAGCTGGCCTCAGCCTGACTCCCATCCCTCCGTCTGCTGCTAAGGAGTCTGTATTCTGTGATTATTGTAAGAAGCCGCGGCATACTCGTGAAACGTGTTGGAAGCTTCATGGGACTCCATCCGGGGGTCGAGGTGATCGGTCTGGTTCTAGAGGAGGTCGGTCAGGCCAGTCTAGAGGATGTGGCTCATTTTCCCGGGCTCATCAGTCTAGTGCCATTGATTCACTTGATTCTAATTCTGCTTTCGTAGGCCAAGCTTCTGATTCTGAGTTTGAGGATGCTCTGCGCTAATCGCTGGACCGCCGGTCTTCTACTGCTCTCAGTACATCTTCCTCGTCATTTGCCCGCTCAGGTAACTTGGCATCTTTTCCTTGTGTTTTCCTGTCTCATAAGTCTTTGCCTTGGATTATTGATTCCGGTGCCTCAGATCATATGTCTGGCTCCTCTGATCTTTTCTTTGCCTATAAGCTCTCTTTAGGCTAGGACAAAGTTAAGATTGCAGATGGTACTGTTTTTTCTATTTCTGGGAAAGGTTTAGTTCAAGTCACTTCTATCATACCTCTATCTTCTGTCCTCTATGTTCCCAATTTTTCTGTTAATCTGTTATCCTTGAGTCGTCTTACCCAGGATTTGAATTGTAGTGTGACGTTTTTTCCTAATCATTGTCTTTTTCAGGACCTTGTCACGAGGAGGACGATTGGTAGTGGAAGTGCAGAAAATGGTCTCTATTTCCTGGATCAACTGGACAAGCTTGCTTATTCTTCCACCACGCATTCTACTACCCCCGCTGATTTATGGTTGTGGCACTGGCGTCTTGGGCATCCTTCTTTTTATTTACTTAACCATTTATTTCCATTTGGTTTCGCAAATCATCATGTGGCTGAATTTCTTTGTGAGTCTTGTCAACTTGGAAAACAACACAGAGCTTCTTTTGCTCCAAGTTTTAATAAAAGTTTAGTTCCTTTTTCATTAATACATTCTGATGTTTGGGGTCCCTCTCGTGTTATGTCTGTGAAAGGCCATCGATGGTTTGTTACATTTATTGATGATTTTTCTCGTACTACTTGGGTGTATCTCATGAAAGATAAGAGTGAGGTTTTTTGTGTGTTTCGCAATTTTCATAAGATGATTTGTACTCAGTTTAGGGCTACTGTCAAACTATTTCGCTTTGATAACGGAGGGGAGTACATAGACTCTGGGTTAGGACAATATTTTTCTACTTATGGCATTATCCATCAGACCTCTTGCACCAATACCTCTCAACAAAATGGGGTGGCGGAACGCAAGAATCGTCATCTTCTAGACATGGCTCGGTGCATGTGTTTTTCTATGAGTGTGCCTCGGCCTTATTGGGGTGACGCTGTTCTCACTGCTGCACATCTTATTAATCGTCTTCCTACCCAGGTCTTGCAAAAACAAGCTCCTCTTCAAGTTCTCCTAGGTTCCTAGTCCTTGTTTTCTATTCCTCCCAAAATATTTGGTTGTCTGTTTTGTTCATAATCACTCTCCTACTCGTGGTAAGTTGGACCCTCGCTCCCTCAAATGTGTTTTTCTTGGTTACTCTCCTACTCAAAAGGAGTATAAGTGTTACCACCCTTCTTCTCGTAAGTGATTTGTGTCCATGGATGTTACTTTCTTTGAGTCCCAATCCTATTTCTTGTCCTCTCCGGTGTCACAGTCCTCATTTCCGGGAGAGCCTTGGTGTGAAGTGAGTCCTATGATTCCTATGGTGGAACCAGTTGTTCTTGCACCACCCTCTTCTACTGGGACTATAGAACCCAATGTCAATGTCACCAAGGATAGGGAAGGGCATGTTTATGTTCGGGACATAGACAGACAGAAAGTTAACTGGATACAAGGAACCACTTCTGCTCTTCCATTGCCATCTCTTGCTTCTGATGAGAGTCTAGATAACTTTGAATCTCTTGAGTCCATTGATCTTGATGTTCCTATTGCCAAGAGGAAGGGTGTGAGATCTTGTACTTAACATCCTATCTCACATTTTGTGTCATACTCTCATTTGTCATCCTCATATAGAGTGTTTGTGTCAAATATTTCCTTTGTTAGCATTCCAAACCATTTTCAAGATGCTCTTGCAACCTCAGAGTGGAAACTAGCCATGATTGAGGAAATGAAAGCACTTAGGAAGAATGGCACTTGGGAATTGACTGAGTTACCTACGGGCAAACGACCTGTGGGATGTAAATGGGTGTATACTGTGAAACACAAAGCAGATGGTTCTATTGAGCGTTACAAGGCAAGACTTGTGGCAAAAGGGTTCACTCAGACATATGGCATTGATTATCAGGAGACCTTCGCACCCGTGGCTAAGATGAATTCAGTCAGAGTACTTCTCTCTCTAGCAGCTAATCTAGATTGGCCGCTTTATCGGTTTGATGTCAAGAATGTCTTTCTCCATGGTGATCTCAAAGAAGAGGTATATATGGACATTCCTCCTGGTTTTGAGGACCATTAGACAGAAGGCAAAGTATGCAAGCTTCGGAAGTCATTATATGGTCTCAAATAGTCTTCAAGGGCTTGGTTTGAGAGATTCACTCCGGCTATGCTTAAATATGGCTTCAAACAGAGTCAGGCAGATCACACATTGTTTGTGAAACATTCCTCACATGGTAAGACTACAACACTTATTATTTATGTAGATGACATAGTTCTTACGGGCAATGATAGTGGGGAAATACCTCTGTTGAAGAAATATTTAGCTAGTGAGTTTGAAATCAAAGACTTGGGAAGCTTGAAGTATTTTTTGGGAATTGAAGTTGCTCACTCCAAGGATGGGATATTTATCTCATAGAGAAAATATGTGCTTAACCTGTTGAAAGAAACTGGGATGCTTGGCTGCAAGGCATGTGACACTCCACTGGAACCCAATAAGAAATTAGGAGATGATGAAGGGGGAGAAGCTGTTGATAGGGGGAGCTATCAGCGATTAGTAGGTAAGCTCATTTACCTATCTCACTCCCGTCCTGATATTGCTGTTGCTGTCAGTGTGATTAGTCAGTTTATGCATGCTCCTCATTAGATTCACTTTGAGGCTGTCATGAGAATCTTGAGGTACTTGAAGTCTGCTCTTGGTAAGGGTCTTTATTTTTCAAAATATGATCATCTTCGTGTGGAAGCCTATACAGATGCTGACTGGGCTGTATCCGTAACTGATAGGAGATCGACTTCAGGGTATTGCACCTTTGTTGGAGGCAACCTAGTTACTTGGAGGAGTAAGAAACAGAATGTGGTTGCCAGGTTAAGTGCAGAAGCTGAGTTTAGAGCTATGACACAAGGGGTGTGTGAGTTTTTATGGATCAAGTTATTGTTGAGTGATCTAGGTATTGATCAGACGGACTCCATGCGGTTATACTGTGATAATAAGGCCGCTATCAACATCGTTCACAATCCGGTTCAACATGACAGGACAAAACATGTTGAGATTGATCGCCACTTCATTAAGGAGAAACTCACTAGTGGTACCATTTGTATTCTTTTTGTCCAGTCTGGTGAACAACTTACTGACATTTTCACCAAGGGGGTTGGGAATAAGCCATTTTATGACATATTAGGCAAGCTGGGCATGAGTGATATCTTCGCACTAGCTTGAGGGGGAGTGTTAGCATATTATATTATTATATTATTATATGAGTTATTAGTTTGTAATTATTCTATGCCTTAGGGCTCCCTTGTAATTTTTACAAACTTTGATCTTCATTAATATAAATAGGGGATGATATCCTATCAAACCCTAAGTTGGTTACTCTCTAAAAGCATCAGTTACCGCCACCTGTTACGGCCACTGTAGTGGTGTGATGGAAATTCACATGTGTAATGGCCGTTTCGGTGTTATGTAACGGCTGTAATGGTCCGTTACGCACTTTTATAATACTCTGAATAGTTTCATTTCCCCCCCCCCCAAAAAAAACAAAAGCTTACCAAAAAAAAAAAAAAAAAATACTCAAGTGATTCAATCCCAAAGAAAAAAATCTTATATGATTTTTTTTTTTTAAATTTATGGCACACTTTTTATTTTATAATCTTTTCATTCAATAATTGTGAATATTTTTTTATTCAGTTAGTTTAGGTATTGGTAAAAAATAATTTGTAGACATTTAAAATCAATTATTCTTAAAATCATTAACTATTAAAATAAAATTTAAAAAGCTCTTTTTATAGTGATTTGAAAATATGAAATATCTATGAAGCATGGACATGCCAAAATGGAAGTCGTGGCGGTTTCGGATACGGGGACACGGCAGGGACACGTGGCGTGTCTCTTTAATTTAATTTATTTTTTTTGCAAATGGCACAACGGGGACACGTGTGTCCAAATTTGGACACGCTATGGGCTTAGTTGCAGCTTTGCTCTAGCCCAAGATGGGATCGTAAAGGGAAGAGAGAGAGAGAGACAGAGAGACCTGGTAGCAGCTTTGCTCTAGCCCTAGCCTTCACCTTCGACTTCGACTTCGACATCGAGTGGTAGTAGCTTTGTAGTTGGATTGGATTAGGGCTTCGATTAGGGCTTCGATCATTTGGGGCCTTCGCCTGTCGATCTCGATCTCTGAGGGCTTCGTCTTTGTTCTCTCTCTGATCATATATAATATATATAATATGATTTATCATATTATATATATATATATATCATATATAATAAAATATCTGATGGTTATTTCTTAAAATATCATATATGATAATAATTTTTGTAAATTATTATTTCTTAAACTTTTTAACATATAATAAATAAAGTTAATCATCCAATTATTTAAAAAAAATCTAATTAAATCATATAATAAAAAAATTATAAAATAAAATATTAAAATTTTCTTTTTCTTTATTTTAACATATTTTATTATTCCTTATTTGTTATATTTTTTATTTATTTATAATATATATCAATTAAAAATAAAAAATAAATTAATAATAACACATTATTTAAAAAATATAATATATAAATAAAAATAAAAGTATTTATAAAAAAAATTAAAAAATTTACTGTGTTCCCTACCGTTTCCGTGTCCCTATTTTTCAAAAATTGCCGTGTCCGTGTCCGTGTCCGTATACGTGTACGTGTCCGTGTTCGTGCTTCATAGTGACATATGTTAGATCATACTTTAAAGTTAACAAAAATTGATCAAATTTTATTTTGAACCCCAATAAATGTGATTCTGAAAAAAAAAAAATGCCGAATCGGTAAGTTTTCTTCAAATTGTGCAAAAAATAAAAAAATTTATGGTTCCGATTACTGCAACCATTACGTTACGGCCTTTACACTTCGCAACCACAACCACTTTTCAAACCTTGGTAGTGACAAAGTATTTAATACCCATGTATAGAAATGGAAGAGATACTTCAAGTTGTACAAAATATAGGGCTATTTGAGGTTATGGATCATCTTATAAAACTTTTAAGATCGAGTGATTAAGCCTTTAGTGAGACTTGACACAATAGCATTATAAAATCAATTTGATTCATACTCAGGAGGTTAACAATAAAATAACGTCCAATTAGTATACATTAATGTGTGTTTGAGAGGGGAAAGATTAGGTGCACACCTAATCTTTGGCATAGTGCACAAAGTGATTTATTTATTAGAGTGATTAATGAAAAAGTATAAGAAAAAATGAAAGATCTTCGATTGGTTTTATAAACTTGGAGAAAGCCAGTGACAAGGTCTCTAGAGATATAATATGGTCAGCTTTGGAAAAGAAAGCAGTCACAAATAGATATATTGAAATGATAAAGGACTTGTATGATGGAACTATGGCCACGCGAGAACAACTGTATCCGTAGGAGAAACTTGTGTTTCCCTATTGCTGAAGGTCTGCATTAGGGTCACCAAAGGCCAACGTTAAGCCCTTGTCTTTTTTTATTATTGTTCTTCATGTTGTTTTATCGAATAAAACAAATGTAGGGGAAAATGTTCAATTAAAAGTTCAAGTAGAATGTGAAAAGGGTCTAAGTATGATTAAAAATTGAATATGTTGCATTAATTTCAGTTAAAACAGAAAATAAAAATGGGGGGGTGTTTATAACTGAAGGCCAATAAATACCAAAAAATGAACAATTTCGATACCTAGCCTTGATTATGCATATGGAGACAGAGGTTGGTAATGATGTTACAAAGTGTAGGAGTGCTTTCGGAGTATTGTGTGATTGATGCACGCCCATGAGGTCAAAAGTAAAATTCTACAAACCGACTACTAGACCAAGAGTGCATAAAGGCACAAATATTCCAATATTCAAGAAATATGTTCATAAGCCAATCATGAGGATGTTGAGGTGGACGTGGATGTACAACAAAACTAAGAAAGATGAAATTAGGAATAACATAATTCGTCCTCTACTATTGAACATAAAATGTGAAAAACTCAATTAAGATGGTTTTGTCCATGTTCAAAGAGGACTGATTGTTGCCCAATTAGGAAGGTTGACATTGACCGTGCTGTGGATAATACTAAGGGATGAAGAAGATCAAAATTAACTTGGGTTAAGATACTAACAAAAGATATGTTAGTTTGTGGTTTAACTAAAATTATGGTCCCTTGTTCAAGCTGAATGTGGACTTGATTCATATAGGCGACCCCAAGTAGTAGATAGGGACACATCTTCGTTGAGTTGCGCTGTATTTCTTAGACACTACAGTGCCATGAACTTTGGGTCTCATTCCTAGTACCATATTAATCTCAACCTTAAAAAATATGTTTGTTGTTATTAATTGGAAGGAAAAACCAAAATAAAAATACCTTTATATGATAGCTATCCATGTTGGACTGTTGCATTTAATTAGCATTAACATTTCATTGTTAGGATTGAGTTTCACATACCCATGAAAATGTGAGAATATTCGGTTTTATATATATATACTACCATATATACATAAATCCCATATATACATAAAACCGAATATTCTCACAGAAAAATCATAATCCTTGATCATATAGTTATATTTCTTTGTTCCCTCTTCCATCAGGTTAAGGTTGCAGTACAGTACATGCGGCGGGTAATTCAAAAGAAGGCAAAATTTGATATTATGGACCTTAATTGTATACAGGTTTGTGTGCATTCATCCTCAAGAATGATGACTTTGGCCTTTCTATCCTACCATCATTATATTTTTTTTTGGTTCAACTAATTTATGAATCCAACAAATCACTTTACAGGAGAATTTTATATTGATTGTGAAATTTATTACTTAATATGTTATACAAATTAAGCTGGATACAACTGTTTATTTTTTGGGTGTGTGTGTGTGTCCATATTTCTCCTGTATGATATGTAAAATTGTGCAAATAATTTTGGCCATTATTATTTCATATTTTTTATGTTGCATAACGTGTGCAGGTTGCACCCAAAACATTTATTCCTGCTTTATTTGGACATGCTAATGATGACAAATTTATTCAACCTCACCACTCTGACCGCATCTTTAAGTCATATGTGGTACTAACTAATCCAAATATCTATGGTCTTCTCTTAAAGTAATAACCTTTATAAAATATTTACCATTTGTTTGTGATTTGTGCAGGGGGATAAAAATATAATAAAATTTGATGGTGATCACAACTCTTCTCGACCACAGTTTTATTATGATTCAGTATCCATTTTCTTCCATAACATCCTTCATCCCCCTCGAGTTTCTTCTGTTCATGCAAGTAAGCTTGAGAAATATTATGATTTGGGGGACTTAAAAGTCAGCACTGGTATGGATGAGGTAATTTAATTTCATAATGTATCTTTTGTAAATATTGTTTTGATGGACTACTTAACAGCTCTGAGCTTGCTTCCCTTTTAATTAAAATTTTGTTTTCTTACTTCTACTCCCAGCTTTAAGAATTTGTGCCTACACATCTCAAGTAGAACCAATGAGCTCTGATTGCAACTGGTCTAATGATGTTGTCCCAATCCTCCTAGCAAGAGGCTGGGAGTTTGAGCTACACCTCTGCACTGCATATACAGTTAAGTCCAGTTATGACGGGGGCCATAATTTACTTAGGGATATGCAGTCTACGCTCACATGGTCAGAAGCATTGTACTGAAAAAATGCAATAGCATACTTCTGAACACTAAAACCTTGCCTACTTAAAATAACCGTCACAGCCCAGAGAGGCTAGGACAAACAAACACAGGTAAATAAATTACCCATAAAATGCAACACATTAAATCTGTCCATGAGCCTTCAAATAGCCCACAGACTATAAATAAGATCACATGCGTGCTGAAAGTTCATGTGAATTGAAGCATATGGGCATAAATTAGATGGAGATTAGTTGAAGGGAGAGAGCTAGGTTCTTGTGGCTTAAAGGAGATAGAAATATATATATATATATATATATATATATATTTCACAAGATAGCTAATGCCCACAGGAGGTGCAACCGTGCAACCATATAGGAAGTGTCAGGGTGAATGGAGTGGTGATGAGGAGGAGGAGATCCAGGGAGGAGCTAGTTTGTTTCCATAAGCAGTTGCATACTGAGAATTGCGAAAGGAGTCCTTGTTTGGATGGCTTAGAGTTTGTTTCTCTTTCTAAGCAGATGTAATATAACGGAATTGGAAAAATCTTTTTCTAAAGAGAAGATTGTGGCAACTCTTAGAGACTACAACGGGGACAAAGCACCTGGACTAGACGAGATGACCACGGATTTTCTTCTTGCAGGTTGGAGCATTGTGAGAGGGTGGGTACTGGCTTTATTTCAGTACTTGAATGAGCATGGCAAGTTTGATGGGATGCATCAATAATAGGCCCTGAGATTGAGGAATGTGGTGGGATTAGTGGTTTCGGATTCCCAAAATACTTTTGTTAATGCAAGATAGATTTTAGTTGTGGTTCTCATTGCTAATGAAGTGGTAGATTCAAGAATTAGGAGTGGAGCCTTAGGTGTGATATGAAAACTAGACCTAGAGAATGCATATGATAATGTAAATTTGGGTTCCCTAATTTATATGATGTAAAGGATGGATTTTGGGATAGGTGGAGATCGTGGATTCTTTTTTTTTTTCCTCTGTGTGTGCGCGCGCACGTGTGTGTTTGTGTGCATTTGGCAGCAATGTTTTCAATCTTGGTTAATTGGTCTCCAACAGGTTACTTTTCTAGACCTAGCGGCGTGAGATAGGATAGGATGATCCATTATCTCCCCTTTTGTCCATCCTAGTGATGGAGGCTTTGAGTAGATTCTTATGTAGAGCGGTTGAGAGGGGCATGATTATGGGGTTTGAAGTAGGCAGAATTGGTGGCACTTTTGAAATGGTGTTTCACTTGTTTGTTGATATCCCATCATCTTTTGTGGAGCAGAGGAGGAAGAGCTTAGGCATTTGAGATGTGTACTTGTATGTTTTGAAGTTGTTTCTTGACTCAAAGTAAATGTGGGCAAGAGTGAAATCATTCCAGTAAGTACTGTTCAGGATGTTCAAAGACCGGAGGAGAACTAGTTTTAGATGGGAGCTCTTTTTTTTTTTTTTTTGAGATAAATAATCAAACTTTATTAGAAAAGTATCAAGGCGATGCAAAAAAAAAAAAAACAAAGAATAGAAAACCCTCAAAGGGCCCAAAAACTTAGCTAATCAAATCCTCCCCAAAATCTATAAAAGCCAAAACATCTGGATCTATTGAACCGATAACCCAATTGTGTAACATCAGAAGAAGCTAGCTCTCTAACTGAGGACCTGAATGAGACACACTTATTGCGCTCCATCTAAACCAACCAAAGTAAACAATGGGAAGCAAATAACCAAGCCTTCCGATGCCTTCTCCCAACCCTAACCCCACCCCAACTCTGCAACACACACAACATGGAGCCTGGATGCACCCAAACCAAGCCGAAAATTGCAACAATCAATATCCAAAACCGAGACGCAACCGGACAATGAATAAACAAGTGATCCACTGTCTCTGCATCCCCATAGCATATACAACACCAATTCACCAAAACGTGTAGACGATGAATTAAATTGTCAATAGTCACAATGCGGCCCAAAGATGCCGTCCAAACGAAAAAAGCTACCTTAGATTGTAACCCCGTCACCCATATACACTTTCAAGGAAAAACAACAACATCATCACCTACATTCACACTATAAAATGAAGATACCGAAAAAATCCTTTAGACCTTGGACAATACCACACCAAAGAATTCACCCCATCCCCCCCCAACATGCACTCCATTCCAAAATCCCAAAAGATCCACTAACTGATCTAGCTCCCAATCCTGAACATCACGATGCAAATGAACATACCAAACAAACGACTACCCCTTCCTAGCCCTAATAGAGGCCACCACCTCCTCACCATCAGCTGCAAAATCATATATTAAAGGAAACATCCTCGCCAAGGACAACCTACCATACCACCTGTCCTGCCAAAAACGAACCCTATACCCCACCCCTACATTAAACCAAATCCTGTCTTGAAACTCCTTCCGACCTAACCAAATCCCCTTCCACAAACCTTGGCCATGAGATTGGCCCACCCAATTTGTAACCCCCCTCCCAACCCATACTTGGCCACCACCACCTTCCTCTATAGCCTCTCCCACTCCTTAACAAAACGCCACAACTATTTCCCCAAAAGAGCCCGATTAAACACAACTAACTTTCTAACTCCCAAACCGCCTCTCTCCTTAGGAGTACAAATCCTCGTTTTAGATGGGAGCTCTTCCTTCAAAGCTATCTCTGTTTGGCACTATATCATTGAAAGAATGGAGAAAAGGCTGGCTGTAGAAAAGACAGTATCTCTACAAGGGGAGGGAAGCTGACACTTAACAAGAGTTTCATTGGCGAGCTTACCCACCTACGTCATGTCGCTTTTCACTATTCTGAGCTTATTCCAGATTGCTTTGGATAAGGAATCTTGGGTTTTAGATTGTCCAAGGATCAAAGAGACAGGTACAATGTGGGAACCTACTTTTATTTGGGGGATGTGGGATTGGGAATTGGATATGATGGGAGAATTCTTGCGGGTTCTATATGAGGAGCTGGGCTTTAGAACACGTCAGAATAAAATGTTTAGAACACATCAGAATATAATGGTTTGGGCAATTAATTGTGGGAGGTTCTCTGTTGAGTCCTTTCATCATCTCCTAAGTGATGCTTGTAGAGCTAATTTCCATTGGAAGATCATTTGGAGTGCCAGGGTTCCTATGAAGGTATTGTTTTTGTTTTGAAATCAGCTTTTGATGCAGCCTTGATATTGGATAACTTGGGTAAGAGGGAGTGATGCTGCCCAACTGGTGCATTATGTATTAGAAGGCCAAGGAGACTCTGAATCATGTATTATTATCCTGTGACATGACCATATAACTAAAGCAATACCTAAGAGCATAGTTTGAGAGGCTATATACTAGAATATGGATACAACTTAGTTGCACGAAGCGGGAGCGGGCGCGGGGAAATGTTGCCATTTAGAGGAGTCGTAAATTAGGAGCGCTTATGTATTATTTTTATTAATTATATTTTATTTATTATAATGAATAATAAATTATGTTAAAATAAATAATAAATAAAAATTAGATGTTTTATTTTATAAATTTTTTAAGATTTTTTTATTATATATGATTTAAATAGATTTCTTTTAAACAATTAGATGATTTATTATATGTTACAAAGTTAAGAAATAATTGTTAAAAAAATAAATAATAAATAAAAATTATATTATATATGACAAAATAAATAATTTTTTATTTTACAAATAAAAATTACATTGTTTATGATAAATTATATTATAATTTATAATTTATAAATTATATTATATATATATATTATATGATAAATTATATGTTTATAAAACAATGAAAACGGAGAGGGAAAGAGAAAGAGAGAGAGAGTGAGAGTGAGAGAGAACATAATAGATCGAGAGAGGGAGAAGCAAGAGGCGCAACAGAGATGAAGAAAGAGAGAAGCAGAGACGAAGAGGAGATCGAGGGTAAGAGAAGAGAGAGAGAGAGAGACGAAGACCTAGGGCTTCGAAGAGAGGGACGAAGACTAGGGCTTCGACAGGGAAGTCAAACGGCGAGATCGAAGTCGTCGAATAGAGGATCGAAGCCAGCGATCAGGTACTCTCCTTGCTCTCTCAATAGTGCTCCCTTCTCGCATCAGATTTGCGTTTCTGCTGCGATTCTTCCTCAGAAGTGCAAAATCGCGCTTTTTCCTCAGAGTCGTCGCCATCTGAAACGATTCTTGCTACTAAGAGACGGAGTCAAGTGGAGACTCTGAATCATTTTTATTTTTCAAAGAAAGTACATCCTGGATCTTTTGTAAGACCTATTGAATGTAATCACAAACTAGGTGAAGACGTCAAGGTTGCTAGTGTGGATGCAGGACGATACCAGACATCAATGGATGAAACTCATTTTTATTTGTCATAACACACATTCAACATGATATTGCTTATGCAGTGAGTGTGTAAGTCAGTAAATGCACGCAATCATGCCTCTCAACTGGAAGCAGTTTTTTTGGATTGTTTGGTAGGTAAAATCTGTTATGGAGAAGGTTGTCTGTTTTTGAAACATGGTTTACAGACGAGTCTTAAACTAATGCTGAATGGGTAGGCTCAATAAAAAGAGATCCGTGTCATGCTATTGTACTTTTGTGGGTGGTAATTTAGTGACTTAACAAAGTAGAAATTATCACTTGTTGCTACATCAAGAGTGGAAGCTGAGTTTAGAGCAGTGGCTTATGGAGTTTGCGAACTACTTGGCCAAAAATTATGAGGAATTAGGTTTTGTCTTTAAAGATCCCATAAGGTTCTACTGCAATAAGAAAACAATTATGAACTTTGCTCACAATCCTGTATGATATGATATTTTACCCCTTCTGTGAAAATGGGAGATTAGTTTGCTAATGCCTTGGCAAAAGGATACCAACTACCAAGCAAAAGCTTTCATGTTAATTTGTCCAAGCTGAGCATATGACTGCTTTACACCACTTTGAGGGGGGAGTGTAAGTTATTATGAATTGTTGTAAAGGCTATTTTGTTATTTTATTCACCCGAAAAGAAAAAAAAAAAATTTTGTTTTTTCTTCACATATAGTGTCATGATATGAAGTTTGTGGGAACTCTCTCTCTCTCTCTCTGACTGTCTGTGTGTCTCTATTTTATTGTTCATTCTTCTCTTCTTTTCTGAACTATGGGAAATCAACTATAACATATCAGCTTCTTTTGTTTTCAGAGTCTGCTATATGAGATAATTGCTGGTCTTCGAACTGTGGGTACTGATGTTGCAAGTTCTTCATCTGCTCCACCTGGCATTTCAACCACAAAATCTGTCAGTGAGCTTCTTACTGATGTTGCCCCCGTTGCAAGTGTAATTGTATGAGCTCTCCTGGTTTAGTCACATTTTTTCCCCTAATCATTATTTTTGTATGAACTATATTGTTATTTCTTAATTGTTTATGTAACTGCAGGATTCGATGATCAATGAAGCTAATGCACTTGTTGGGGATGATCCATCAGAAATGCAGGTGATTTTAGTTCAGGATATTCATCAAATCTTAAATTATCTTTAACTCTAAAAAATGGGTTCAATTCCCAATATAAAGCCATTGATTGATACTAGTTCTTTGTGAACCCAGAAGTTCTTGGGAAAATAACAATTAAGTGGAATCTAGGGCAACAAATTACAAAATGATGATTATTTTATTTATTTATTTATTTTTGTTATTATTTTTATTTACACTAGGAATGGAAAGAACAGAAGAAAGCAAAATCATGGAATGCCATTTTTTTGCCCATTTTTACTCCTTTCTCTTTCCTTCTCCCTCTCTCTCCTCTTGCCCTCCCACCATCGGCCACTGCTCCCCCGGCATCCCCAGCCCCAATCATTCTTTACTCACCCTTTCCCACCATCCCTCCTTGTTGGCCTGCCTAATCATCATCAACAACAATGAAATAAAGCAAAAATTAAAGAAAAGAGAGGACATGAAGACCGAAGCTATATAACAGTGGCTTGCAATGGGGATTTGGGGCGGGGTCACGGTGGTGGCCATTGGTGGCTGGGATTGGGGGAGAGGGGGAGTGTGGTGAGGATTCCACCCCATTTGTAATTGTTTTATTTTTTTCCATGTGTTACAATAAAAAAAATCTGCCATTTAGTAATTTGTTTCCCCAATTTCCACTGAATTATTCTTTTCTCAAAGTTCTTCCACATGGGTTTGACGTGAAGATAGTTCTTCCTAGAAGAACACGCATGTGTGGTATCATTTTCAGAAACAGTTTTCTATTCTCGATCGTAGAAAAACTGAAAACTGATACGGAAAACTTCATTGGCAATCAAAAACTATTCTAGAAAGCTTCTTGAAAACACCCTGTTCTTGAAAACACCCTGTTAAAGTTGTTTTCTGAACTGGGTTGATTACACTTTAACCCCCCATGTGATCCAGAATTCTACACATAACCCCCTTAAGGTTGAGGATTAATTTAAGTGCAAAATTATTGAAATCTGTTCAAGATAACAGTGTGTTTTCTCAAAATGCATGATATTTGTGATAAGATAGATAAAATTTGAAGAACAAAATTACTTTACTACCCTTGCTTAAAACTTTCGTTATCTTTTTATTCTTCTCCATTCCTCACCTAGCATGGACACCTCTCCGGTGGTCACATATCTGTGTCCGACATGGACTCGCTCTGCACACGTGTTAGACAAGCTAGAAGAAGTTGGACACGCTGAGAATAAATTTTTGATAGAGTACACATAATATCAAAAAAACAGGACGTATTAGTTATATAAAATTATGTGCTTTGCACGTGTCTCTCACGTTTCATGTCCTACATTTTTGAAAATTTGTGTTGTGTCTGTTGCGTGCCATGTGTTTGTGTCCATGCCTCTTAGTTCCTCACAATTTGCACCACCTTAACCCTCCACCGTGCTTCGACTGCCATTGCCGAAGTCTCTCTTTCTTTTTACTTTCTTACTAGCTATCTTCATTCTCTACTTTACTTTTTTGGTTTGACTGTGAGGTCTTGACCCGAAGGGAGTACGTCACATGATTTACTGTAAAGGAGTGATGGAAGTGTAGAGAGAAAAAATGAGATTGAGAATGGGAGAATTAAAGTGGGAAATGGTTTACTTTTTTGTATGATAAAACAAGAGGCAAATGAAGATTCAGAGATGAAAATGATGGTGCTTGGCTGGTTGTGTCAAGGAGTAGGCTGGGGGCCAAAGGCGTATGTCTGACAGTGGTTGGTCTCCATGGTGTGCGCCCGACATCTACCGCCAACCACACTACTTATCTCTCATTTTTCTCTCTAAATTCACAACACACACCCATGCACTCACACACATTACACCCAACATCTGCAAGTTCTCTGCCTATTTTATTGTTCCTTTATTCTGCCGGCTTTTTTTTTTCTACTCCATGACAGCTACTCTGTTTCTTGTGAATATTATTGGTTCATGGGCAGCTTTTGTTACTTGCCTTATAGATTTTTCTTAATCCATTTGCCATATGTGTTATTACTTCTTATATCGCCATTCTTGTTGGGAGGTCCTCTAGACAGCAGTATTTTCCAATTGATGGGTGACTCGAAATCCATTTGTTCTAAGTGGACCCATTCTCATGTCGGTCTGTTCATAGTCTTGTGGATGAGGTGATAAACAATGAAAATAAAGTAAAAGAATGATGGAGGACAGCAGTTGTTGGAGATAATATTTATTGTCAGATGTGTGTGTGTGAGAGAGAGAGAGGTTCAAATGGGTATGTCCTAATTTAGGTTTGACCCATAACACATTTGACAATAGAACAAAAGCACATAGAAATTAGGAAAAAAGAGTTGGGCTAATTTAGACATTTCACACAAACTAGTTCTGTCATGTTTTTGCATTGGGAAATTCTATTTTCAAAGTATTTATTGTCTTAGTACACACTGCCAAGTACTACACCACACAACACAAATTGAATTTTTTGATATCAATTTTCATATAATACGAAATTACCCTCTTGTCTCCAGCAAACGCTAACCCTAACGCTTACCACAAAAGAACGAAAAGAATAGTATTGGCTTATCTATGAATGTGGTAGAGGCCATATATATATAATATATTCGTGATACAATTTAGGAAACAATATAAATAAGGCTCTAAATCTATGATTCATACAATCACGGATTTTATCAATCTACCAAAAATAAAAATATTCTAATTTCTATAGTCAACATTCTAATTCCTATATTCAACACTCCCCCTAAAACTGGCGTGAAGACATTCAACAAACGTAGCTTGTTAATGGATGACTAGAGTAACATCTGTCCACAGACTTTGTGAACATGTTTACTAACTGCTAAGAAGAAGAGACAAAGGATGGACTCACAATGTTAGTCCGAACCTTTTCTCTAATGAAATGTATGTCAACCTCAATATGTTTGGTACGCTCATGAAGTACAGAATCAAGGGATAATATAATGGTAGATTTTCTATCACAAAATAAATAGGAAGGTGCAACTCCTCAAAACCCAACTTTGCCATAATAGAGTGAAGCCAAAAAATCTTACATGACCCATGTGCCATAGCCCGATATTTAGCCTCTGCAAAATAACTAGAAACAATTGCTTATTTCTTACTTTTCCATAATATAAGATGGTCACCATAGAAAGTACAAAAGCTAGAAGTGGAACGTTGATTAGTCCTGGATCTTGCATAGTCAATATCGGTGAAACGCGAGTCCAGAGTGTATTTTCTTTGAGACGAGGAAATCCCCTGCCTTGAGCGAGCCACTTTAATTCCCAGAAAATATTTAAGACATCTCAGATCCTTAATATCGAAAGTTTGGCTCAAGTCCTTCTTTACTTGACCAATGCTAAGAGAGCCATCACTCGTGAGAATAATGTCAACCACATAAACTAACAAGACTATACACTGACCTACTGAGTGGCACTGAATAAAGCCCATAGATATGATAACAGAACTAAAGTGACCAAATCATGTTAGTGGAGATTGTTTTAGACCATACAAAGATTTGCGTAACCGATACACTTTTCCCAAATACTCCTCCTTAGCCTGAAACCTGTGGTGGAGGAGCCATGTAAATCATCTCAAAGAGATCCTCATGAAAAAACGCATTCTTGACATCAAGCTGATGAAGGGGCCAAGAATGTGATACTACAGGAGAGATAAGGAGATGCACAGAAGTAAGCTTGGCGATAGGGGCAAAAGTGGCGCCAAAATCCTTGCTAGGGATCTGTGTGAAACCTTTGACCACCAGACGGGCTTTGTAATGATCAATTGAGCCATCAGTAAGGTACTTTATAGTGAACGCCTCTTTGTAACCAAGAGTGCTTGCCCCAGGAGGTAAAGGTATAAGATCCCAAGTGTGATTCTGTTCTAAGGCTACCATCTCAGTCTGTATAGCCTTTACCCATTTGGGATTCTGAAGGGCCTTGAACATAAAACGAGGAATGGACTCCGACTCAAGTTTGCTAAGAAAAGAACAATAAGAATTGGAAACTCAGTCATGTGAAAGAGATTGGGAAATGGGATGATTAGTACTACTCAAATAACCCCAACGATCTGGAGGATGTCGATCCCGAGGTGGGTAACAACGAGGAGGTGGAGGAGATTGAGCTAAAGGAAAAGAGTTACTTGACCCAGAGATCGGAGAGGCGGTAGTGTGCAGTTGAGTGCGTGGGCGATGAAAGTATACCTGCAATAAAGGGGGAAGGAGGTGAAGGTTGAGAAGGAGAGAGGGGAACAACCTCATCCTCAATCTCGTCTAAAATGTCCACTAGGCGAACACTGGAAGTAACGGGAGGAGAAGCCTACAAAGGAGGGTTAGTACCAAAGAAAGGAAGATCCTCACAAAATGTAACATCTAAAGTGTAGTAAAAGTGATGAGATACTAGATCATAACACCTATACCTTTTGGATATGGAAGAGTACCCTAAGAAGACACAATGAATAGATGTGTCAGCTAACTTAGTGCGAGTGAGACTCTGATTTTGAACAAAAGAGGTACATCCAAAGACACAAGGTAAGAGAAGAAACATAATGGTAGTGAGCACAAGGATATGAAATGGAGTGAGACCATGCAACACATGACTAGGGGTCCTATTAATGAGGTAAACAACAGTAAGGACAACCATATGCCAATAAGACTTGGAAACACCCATACCCTGAAGAAGACACCAAACAATAGACATAATATGACGGTTTTTGTAGTTAGCAACACCATTTTGTTCAGAGGTCCGAAGACAAGTAAGTTGTTGAAGAATACCAGTTTGATTAAGATATGAACGAAATTCATTAGAAATATATTCCCTACCATTATCAGAACAAATATTCCTAATAATTGTATGAAACTGAGTTTCAAATATTTGTAAAAATTGAACAAAAATGAGAAATACGTCAGACTTACGACACAGTAGATAAACCCAAATGCACCTAGTGTGATCATCAATAAAAGTGACATAATATCTATGATAAGAAAAAGCAGTAAAAGCATTGGGAGCACGAGTTCAATGAGGGATATAACTAGTACAAGTATGCTTAGACAACTCACAAACCATACAATGAAATTTGAAATCTTTGCAAGTTTTATTAAATGAAGGAAAAAGTTGACATAAATATTGAAAATTAACATGACCCATATGAGCATGCCGTAATCCTAAAGTCTGAATATTAAAAATATAAGGCATGGAAGCAGGCAAAACAGAGGCTTGAAAAATAGCTAAAGAAGAAGAGGAATGCTCTTCTGATGGATCCCTAAAATAGTAAAGTCCATCACGCTTATAGCCCTTGCCAAAAATCCTCTTCGAACTCGGGTCTTGTAAAAGGCAAGAAAAGGGTAAGAAGATGACAACATAATTAAATTGTTTGGCAAAAGACTAATGGATAAGTGATCATGTGCAAAATTTAGAACATGTAAAACAGACGATAATGTGATGGTAGGGGATAAAGACACTACATCCTTATGACGAACATAAGATGAAGAACCATCAGCAAGACACACAGATTGGGCAATAGTAGTAGGGACTAGAGAAGAAAGAAAGGAAAACTCACCCGTCATATGATCATTAGCCCCAGAATCCGAAACCTATAAGGGACAAGTAGACCGAACATAGAAAGCAGCAGAAGTACCTGTAGCAAGGGTGGTAGTAGTGGAATACGATGGGCTATGAGAACTAGCAGTGAGAGATCTAAGCTGAGCCTGAAGCTGACAAATATGAGTCTGTAACTCTTGTAAATTAGGGATATTAGGAGACCCAAGAGTAGGAGTAGCCTCTACTAAAGTAGCAGTGCGAGGGGTGCTAGTATGACAAGGATGAGAAGAATGTTGCCTCAATTTAGGATTAATTTTGAAGCAACGAGCCTTAACATGATTAGAAGCACCACAATGATGACAAGTAACTGAACTAGTAGAACCTCGAGAACCAGACTTTGCAGCAAGAGCCATCTGATTAGATGAAATTGTAGACACGGTAGGAGGGCTCGGCTAAACCAAATGCTTACAACGCTCATCACTATCAATGGTGGCAAAGGCCTCGTAGAGGGATAGCATGGGTGATGTGTTTAAAATATGGGTTCCAAGAGATTCAAACTCAGAGTTTAAACCCATAAAAAATTATTAAGTGTGCTGGCGAGCAAGGCATGTGGACAGAAGAGGCAGCATATGCTAGTAACTCAGTTAAGGGCTCATATTGAGCCAACTCTTCCCAACGAGCTTGAAAAGATCTGAAGAACCCTGCCATAGAAAGTCCCAAAGTAGATTGGAAGGCACGAGCAATATCCTGATAGAGCTTAAAAATGCGAGCATCATTATGAGCATAAGTATATATCTGTGACAAGACACGCCATAGAATCAAAACTATGCCGCAATAAAGGAACATGTGGTTTACCATCTCCACGGAGTTGAACATCCATCCGAAGATAGTACAATTATTAATATCCCACTGGGCATAGGTAGGGTCTGTCGCAACTGTCTAGGTGGTAGAAGGTAAAGCCAATGGGCCTTCCCCTTTCCCTCTAAATAGAGTTTAAGGGAGTTGTTCCATGAGGCAAAATATTTCCTATTCAACACCACACTCGTAATATGATGAATAGGAGTATGGTGAGAGAGAAAAATTAGAATTAACTAGGACAGGTTTTGTGGGTACATCAAAAGAGACAAGAAGATATGGTTCAGTCATGGTGGAATAATAGGGGCTGAAAAACACAGAATCACAGCAAAACAGTCCGAAACATTGCAAGAAGCCGAAAAAAACTTAACGGTTTATCGAAATAAATGCTACCGAACAAACCCGGTAGCCCAATGAGCAAAGTAAACACAAAAAAGTGCTTATTACATTAAAATAAGAACCCTACAAGGGTAAAAAGAGGTTCACACTACCCTAAAAGGGCTATCGAACTAGACCCAATACAGCAGGGGTCTAGTTGGCACTCAAAGAACCCTTGACAATAGGTGGAGAGAGCTATAGAGGTGCTGGAAGGGGAGAGAAAGGATTGTTAGCTAATGTAGAGGGAAGAGAAAGGGTTGTCAGTGGATGGGTAAGGGAGGAAAGGGCTGTTGGAGTGGTGGGTGTGGCTGTAAACTATCGAGAGAGAGAGAGAGAGAGGGTGGCTAGGGTTTGGCTCTGATACCAAGAAAAATGAAAAGAATGGTATTGGCTTACCTATGAATGAGGTAGAGGCCATGTATATATAATATATTCATGATACAATTTAGGAAACAATATAAACAAGGCTCTAAATCCGTGATTCATACAATTACGGATTTTATACAATCTACCAAAAATAGAAATATTCTAATTCCTATATCCAACATTTTAATTCTTATTTTCAACAACCACCGCTACTGGCCGCCACCCCATCCCCAACCGCCTCCCCTTCCCATTGCAAACCTCTTGTCACAGCCCCCTCCCCAACCTCCCTCCATCCTCGTTCTCTTCTTTCTCCTCTTTCGAGAAATTGAGCATCAAAATTGTCAATGGTTACCTGAACGCTATCCTCCTTAGTGGCGGTGGCAAGGTTTCCAAAAGCGATTGTAGTGGCGCAGTTGCACTCGCGGGATGTAAAGGTCGTAGTGTAATAGTTACGGTAACCGAAATTGTGATTTTTTAATTTTTCACACAATTTGAAAAAAACTTACTGATACGCATAGTTCTTTTCTTTTAATCTAGTAGGTACTCGTTTATCGCACAGTAACCGAAACCGTGGTTGGTCTAATAGTCGTTCTATAGAACTTTCCTTTTAATCTAATATGTACTCGTTTATCGCACAGTAACCGAAACCGTGATTGGTCTAATAGTCATTCTATAGAACTTTCATTTTAATCTAATATGTACTTGTTTATCGCACAGTACCTCAGACGCATTCCACCACTTAAGTGACCCCGCCTTAATTCTATGGACTACATCCGATACAATCTCCCTAGCTGTTGTGATAATCAATCCTAAATAACGAAACTAAACACCCTAATTTAGTACCATAAAATTACCTTAATCTAATTTTTAATTTTTAATTTGTAATCCAATTTCTTATTTAATAGCATTTTACATTAAACAGTAACCTAAACATCTTAATTTATTACCATAAAATTATCTTAATCTAATTTTTAATTTTTAATTTTTAATCTAATTTCTTATTTAATAAAATTTTAAAATAAGCATATATATAACTAATTAAATCATAAATTAAACTAAATACCTAATTTTTCACCATAAAACTACCTTATTTAGTACCATTTTTTATTGAACATATGAATATATATATATTTAGGCCCCGTTTGGAGACTTACCTTTTTAGCCAAAAAGCCAAAAAGTTACCTTTTTAGCCAAAAAGTCAACAACTCATACAAAAAAGTCAAAGATTCTCTTTTCTCTCTACTTTTTGCACATCTTTTCGTAATTAGCCAAAAAGTCATCCCAAACATATAAGTTTTTTTTATCTACTTTTTTAGCCAAATAGCCAAAAAGTTACTAAATTAGCCTGTTCCCAAACGAGGCCTTAATAAATTAAATCATAAATTAAACTAAACACCCTAATTATAAAATTACCTTATTTAATAACATTTTAAATTAAACATATAAATATATATTTAACAACTTGAATCATAAATTAACCTAAATACCTTAATTTATTACCATAAAATTACCCCAATTTATTATTTAATAAAATTTTAAATTAAACATTTACATATATATATATATATATATTAAATTAAACCATAAGTCCTATCACTGTAGGGTTACACCAATGATCTACCTTAAGTTCTTTTCTTTTTGCTTTAGTTATGGATGAGTTGACGAGAAATATCCAGAATGATGTGCAATGGTGTATGCTTTTTGCAGACGATATAGTACTAGTAGATGAGACAAGAGAAGGAGTTAATACAAAGTTGAAGATTTGGAGAAAGCTCTTGAATCTAAAAGATTTCGGATAAGCAGAACTAAGGCAGAATACACAGAGTGTAAATTTAGTAACAGTAACAATGAAAACAGAGGAGAAGTGAAGATTGAGAACCAAAAACTGCCTAAGAGTGAACATTTTTGTTATTTAGGATGTATTGTCACAACAGCGGGGGAGATTGATGCGGATGTAGCCCATATGATTAAAGTGTGATGGTGTAAGTAGAGAAGTGCGTCTGGGATACTGTGCGATAGACGAATACCCACTAGACTTAAAGGTAAGTTCTATAGAATGGCTATTAGATCAGTGATGTTGTATGGGACGGAGTGTTGGGCAACCAAGAAACAACATGTCGATAAGATAAGTGTGGTTGAGATGAGAATACTAAGGTGGATGTGTGGCAAGTCTAGACAAGACAGAATTAGGAATTAGTGTATTCGGGAATGGATATGAGTAGTATCGATAGAAGATAAGCTGAGAGAGAATTGATTGAGATGGTTTGGTCATATTCAAAGGAGACCAACAGAGACAGTAGTGAAGAGATGCGATGTTGTAACGGTAGATGGAAATGTTAGGGGATGGGATAGGCCTATATTAACGTTGGTTAGCGTTGTAAATAGAGATATGGATCTACTTAATTTGACTAACGAAATGGCTTTTGATAGGGCCGCGTGGAGAAGAAGGATTCATGTAGCCGACCTCATCTGATGGGACTTAAGGCTTGGTTTGATTTGGTTATATTAAATTAAACCATAAATTAACCTAGTTACTCTAATTTATTAAAATAAAATTACCTTATTCTACTATTTAATTTTTAACTCAATTTCTCATTTAATAACATTTTAAATTAAATTAAATTGTTGATAAAGGATGACAATTAGGGTTAGGGTTAGGGTAGGATTAAGATTTAATTTGGAGAATAAGATGAATATGAGGGTATTATTGACATTTGATTCAATTTTTGACTTTGACTTGGGACTTTTGCATTGTCCACTCTCAATTTGAGAGTGTGACACACCTTCCGTTATATTTAACGGAAAAACTAACAATAGCACTTTGTTCAAAACCATAAGGGAGGAGGTCTCTGCTTATATTTGAACTATAGGGAGGTAAAGTTCTCCAAGGCGAAACCTCAAGGGAATAAAGTGAATTTTCCCCTAAAAAAAATTACCAAATGGTGTGTACTGCTGAGTGATGTGCTGGTGTACAAATAGAATTTCCCTTTTGCATTTTAATCCCAACTATAGAGAGGTTATATATATATATATATATTAACCACAAGGGGCTTATATGTTTTTGAGCCGAACTGAGGGGGATAAAATGTAATTAACCCCTTCTAAATCTTTGAAAATTCTGTATTTATCCAAAAAAAAAAAAATCTATGAAAATTCTGTGTTTCTGAACTATTCATTGTTTTTATTTGTGAAAACATAAAAAGCAAAAATGAAAAATGGAACATTGAAAATGAAAACCAAACTGACTCCTTCGTCTAAAGTCCTACACTTTTGTTTTAGTTTAATGCAATATTAAAATTGTTTCTGCCTGTTTCGATACTCATCTACCTCTGATGTTTACTGCTACAGATGGGTCTTGGGCTGGAAACATAGCCCATGCCAAAACTTGAATTTTTGAGTAAATTTTGTTGTTCAATAAGATGTTTTTATGGGAGTTCTTCATTTCTTGTCTCAGGATAAGCAAATTGGCCAGAATGACGAATGTTGCTCGTATACAAGCTCAAACAGAGAGAGTTGGGGAAGATGCTCATCTTTGGGGAGCGATGATGAACAATCATCAGATTGCTTTGCCGCTAACAACCACGAGGTCCTCTCTCTCTCTCTCTCTCTCACACACACATGCGCGCGCGCGCGCGCACACACACACACACACACAAATACCTTTGCACAGAGTTGCTTGTAATGTTTTACTCCTTATTTTTCTTTTAGGCTTTGTTTGTTTTGCTGTAAAATATTTTACCTAATTTTCGTTGTTTGGTTGGCCAGAAAATAAGTAAAATATTTTACATCATGTAGTGTGAAATGATTTACGTTTAATAATTCCACAAGTTATTTTTTTTACTCTTCACAGTTGATACTACTTACATATCAAGTTTCATTACTTTCATACACATTGAACGTTTTTGCGCGCGCTCTCTCTCTCTCTCTCTCTCTCTCTCCATATATATATACCTATATGTAGAAATTTAATGTATAAAGAGAAATAGAGAATTGTATTATTGATTGATTTATATTGATATATATTACAATGATTCATGATTCCTATATATAGAAGAGGGTGAGTGTGTAGTAGGTAAGGAGTAGGTTAAGTGGAGGTGGTAGTGGTGTAGTGGGTTAGGTTTAGTGGAGTAGGTGAGGTGGTAGTGGTGTAGTGGGTTAGGTTTAGTGGAGTAGGTTTAAGTGGGTGAAGTAGGTGGAGAGTAGGTGGATTTTAACAGCCCCCCGCAAACTCAAGGGGGATAGGAACTAACCAACTTGAGTTTGGAGAGAGTAACAAAACAAGAAAATACATAAAAATAAAAGAGGATAAGAGACACTGTATGGTCGTGTCAGACCATTGGTGAAGACACTGGATGGTGGTGTCATAACGTTGTAGAGGACACTGTATGGGGGTGTCATAACCATGTAGAGGACACTGTATGGTGGTGTCATAACGGTGTAGAGGACACTGGATGGCGGTGTCAGACCGATGTAGAAGACAGTTTATGGGGTCATGTCGGACCGTTGTAGCAGACAATGTTGTGACAGTTGTGGTGACAGTTTACGGAGTCTTGCTGGACCCTTGTAGAAACTAACCGGAATCAATGTCGGGACAGTTTACAGAGTCTTGTCGGACCCATGAAGGAGCTAACCGGAATCAATGTCGGGACAGTTTACAGAGTCTTGTCGGACCCTTAAAAAGTCGCATCCTCAAAAGGTGTGCCCAATCTTTCAAAAGGCGTGCCATCAAAAGGCGTGCCCAATCCATAAAAAGGCGTGCCATCAAAAGGCGTGCCATCAAAAGGCGCGCCCACTTCATCAAAAGACGTGCCCGACAGAAAGCGTCGAGCCATCAAAAGGGGCGCCTGACACGCGGCGATGCACGTGATTGACAGAGCGCGTGTCGGCCTCGTCGTCTCTGTCTTTATAAACCAAAGCGAAGTCTGAGGCTTGGAAGCATAACAAACCAGTTGAAACCTCTTCGTTCTCTGTAACATTCTGTAACCAACCCTTCTCTGAAACACTCAGCAACCCAAAAACATGGCTTCTTCTTCCCGTTCAGCTACCCAGAACATAGCCTCTTCTTCCCGTGGTCTGCTCACTCTCTTTCCCGACCTCAACGAGTCAACAAGAGAGATAACTGGTGCGGTGGCCTGTGAACCTCAACCAAACACCTCTGGTTTTGCTCCGTTGAACTTTCCGATGCGGTCGGTGGAGCAAAAAATGGCAGTGCAAACGGATATTGAAGCTAATCAGTATACATTGAAGTCCTGTGTTGAAACTATGACTGCGGTCACAAACTTGTCGCACCGGCTGCAGAGTAGGACAAATGAGGTGCAGCAGTTAAAAGCCCAACTGGCTCTGCTCCAACGCATGTATAAGGATGCGCGAGCAGAGATAAGTGTGCTAAAGGCGGAAAATAAGGAGCTGAAGCGGAAGGCCACCGTTATGTTCCGATTTGGAGGTCCGCCATATGCTGTAGTGGAGGAGCAGGGTGGAGTGATCGTGCCCAGTGGAGTGGGAAACACGGAGGCAACACCGTCAAGGGCCGCCCAGGACGGAGGCAAGAAGAAAAGACCGGCGGAATAGGCGAAAAAGTGAGGTCGCTGGGTGGCCGTCTGCAGAAAAGAAAACAAATCTTGTGGTGTTGTGGTTTGTGTTGTTGTGGTTGTTTTTTTTTTTTTTTTTTTTTTTGTTAAAATTGTGATCGGGGTTGATCCCTGAGATGAATAAAAGATGGTTTGGTGTGCAAAGCTATATGGTATGAATGGAATTTGAAAAAGATTAAAAAATAATGTGAAAGAAAAATAAAGAAAGAAATAATAAAAATATATTTGAAATCAAAATGAAAGATGGGGGAAATAAGGAAAGTGGTTTGGAGAAAATAAATAAAAATAATGGATTTTGAAATCAAACGGAGGAGAGAGAGGGGACAAGCCCATGCGAGAGAAAGAGGGGAAAAATGATAGCCGATGCACCCAAAAATAATCTAGCTGCTATCCACAGGCGCTTAGGGGAAGGAAATGGTAGCAAGAGACGGCCAACACCATATATGGCTATAGCAAAGAAATGGAGTATCAAGCTCAATGGGCTAGGATTTAGACCAGAGAGTAAAGCCACTGGTCCTGTTGAACACACACCTCCAAGGCTCAAATAATCAAAACATGCTTCACGCATTTCCTTCCTTGCTTGATCAGGAGATGCACAAAACACCTTATACAGGGCTCCAGTCATTCCTCCACCAGTTAAAGGATGACGCATGTTGAAAGCATCACCTATTAATAGTGCTCCAGGAGTAGGGTAAGGAGCAGCTGGCATACTTCTATTGGGCATTGTTCTAATACTTCCCTTATCAATTGCAGCTATAAATGAATCATGCAGCTCAGGTGGAACCTGGGGAGCCACCAGAGGGAAGCAAAGCCGAAGGCTGTAAAAGCGAAAAAGGAAAAGAAGGCTCCGGCTAAGACAAAAGCTGCTGTGCCAAAAGCTAAAGCCGCTGTGAAGCCCAAGCCAGCGGCAAAGGCCAAGCCAGCTGCAAAGCCAAAAGCTGCTGTGAAACCGAAGGCTGCCGTGAAGCTGAAAGCTGCAGTAAAGCTCAAGGCTGTGGCGAAGCCCAAACCAAAGCCGAAGGCGAAGGATCCTAACAAGAGGCAAATGAGCATGGAGGAGAAGCATAGATTGAGTGTTGGGTTGCAGAGTTTGCCCCAGGAAAAGATGCCACAGTTAGTGCAGATTATGAAGAAGAGGAATTCACATTGGCCTCAAGAGAGAGGATTTAGGCAGTGATGGGAAGGTATGTGTAGAAAATAAGCGGAATAGGTTGAGGTCCGGCGGGCGGCTAAGGCGAGGTTGCCGCCCGCCGGTGAAGCGAAAAATACTAAGTGCTTAACCTTGCTCTGATACCATGTAGAAATTTAATGTATAAAGAGAAATAGAGAATTGTATTATTGATTGATTTATATTGATATATATTACAATGATTCATGATTCCTATATATAGAAGAGGGTGAGTGTGTAGTAGGTAAGGAGTAGGTTAAGTGGAGGTGGTAGTGGTGTAGTGGGTTAGGTTTAGTGGAGTAGGTGAGGTGGTAGTGGTGTAGTGGGTTAGGTTTAGTGGAGCAGGTTTAAGTGGGTGAAGTAGGTGGAGAGTAGGTGGATTTTAACACTATACATATACATATTATGATTGAGCAATTGATCGGAATTAGGTTTTGGAATTTTTATTTTTGTTACATTTAATCATTGTCTTATTTTATTCTTTAGTAATGATATAAAAACAGAATTTGTATACACAAAATTTATATATAATGATTACTTATCAAAAAAAAAAAAAAAAAAAAATTATTATATATAATGATGTGTGACATTCATATTTGCTTATTGAAAGTTGTTAAAATTCTCATTACTATAGTCCATAATTGTAAGAATGACATTGCCACATCATTTGTGTTTAATTCTACATAAAAATTATATATGAATATCATTTATCTTTTATCCTTTTTATTTTTAGAATTTACTCTATAATTGGTTCCTTATTAAGATTTTTGCTGTGGAAAACAAAAATAAAATGTATTTTTGGACAAAATCATTTTACATGAAAAATATTTTACGGCGAAACAAACGGAGCTTTAATCACTTACAACATGCCTTGGATGTTAGGCAGAATCTTCTACCTTCCCACTTGAGTTGGTCTTCCAGGCTGGTTAAAAAAAAAATTAATAATTAAAAAAATAAAAAATAAAAAATTGAACCCTTAATCATGAATTGTGTTCCCTCACTCCAGCTTATTAAAAGCATCTGGAATTATTGAAACCAAAATGCATTCTTCACCCCGAAAATTGGATGCCCCTCCCCCCCATCCCCAAAACCCAACAAAGCAAAAACCATCATATTTTCTGCACCATCCCTTTACAGTTTTGATTTCTGTATACTACACCCTCCTGACCATAAACGGTTCTACCAATTGCTGGATCTTGGCTGGACATTACCCTAACTTTTGCTCATAAGTATTACAGGTAGCTAGCATGTTTCAGGCACACTGTTAGCAAAACTAAATTAATACTAGCTTGCCTGATGGCTTGCACTTGAATTATATATATATATATTTTGTAGTTAAGTAATCTGTATTATTGATCTGTTTACTTCATTTCTGATCTTATACTCCTTAATAAGCAACTTCTTTTATCATTTCTAGACAACTGTAAAAGTGCTTGCCACACCTCTTCGAAAAGTTCCACTTAAACCGTCAGACCTGTCACAAGAGGAAAGTATGAAGAAGACAAAGAAGAAGAAAAAGATAGCTCTTACAGATTCAAAGAAGCCAAAACGTGATAAATTTGAAAAACTAGAAGCCCTTAGCCAACGTCTTCGTCTTTGCATTTTGAGGCAAGTTAACCATAGGAGGCATCGCTCTTCATGACTAATTCTGTACTGTAGGTAGATAGCTTCTTGCAACAGTACTGTATGTAGCTGTAACTGTTTCATTACTTTTGTGCTATTTTTCAAGTCTTCCATCATGTCCTTGTATCATTTATCTCTGTTACACAGTATGCAAGCATGGGTTATGATCTGATTTTGATTTTAGGGCATTGTTCAGCTGTCATGTGTTTTCTAAATTCACAGGTTAATGAACTCTCTCTCTCTCTCTCTCTCATGTCAAGTGGGTGCAGAATCCATGTCTTGGAATTGAAATTTAGTTCAAGTGTGAACCAAGTTTGCCTCAAATTCCCATATGTATGCTTATACATATGTTTGTACCTGCATGTACATGTTTTAAAGAAACCAAAAACATGATTACTATGCCTATATGAATGTACGTACTTACATACATAATACATCAATAAGAGCATATATAAAGCATAATACACTCAATACACATACTCATCTAGATGTCCTACATCTAAACTTGGATGTAGGTACCGAAACCATTGTACTTGCACTATATAGAAATATATATTCCTATGAATCCATATTTACTTTATACAGCTCCATATGTTGAGTCAACTAACTAGCTGTCTACAGATTTCCGACTCTTTGCATTTCAAAATTAAGCAAAAAGCCAAGCAAATCTCTTTTTGTCGTAAGGGACATTTAAAAAGTGGAAGTGGTGTGGGAAGTGATGGAAAGGGTCTGAGGTAGAGGAGGGCGAGGGTGGGGGAGGATTTGGAGTGATGAAGGACAGAGGGTTTTGTGTTTCTCTTTTGGGCTTTCAGATGGCATACTGCCATGGCTATTGGAATCCATAGTAGGTGGCTCATCAACAGAAAAGCGCTTGGCTGGGGCACGAGTCTTTTCCAGTAAGCGGGACTCAGAAATTTGGGTGGATTCTTGGGTAGTTAGGCACCTGTTGCTGGGGCAGAAGACCACCGAGTCGTCGTTGCTCTTCAGTTATATCTTCTTCAAGTACTCCTCCTACTGCAGCTGGAGTGCTTCTCAGTCTACTGTTTCCCAACAGAGATGAGAACACTTCTCAAATAGCAAGCTGCATGAGCATAACTAAATGCTTCATTATGTAATCTTGTCAGCCTCATCATGCTTCATTATCTGCTTCATAATGCTTCATTATTTAGACTTCTCAACTGTACATTAGAGTATTCCCTCTGTGCCAATTTATTTGTCCATCATAGAAATTTTTTATTGAGGAGACATGCAATCATTATAGTATAATTCAAATTTTGAATATTTTTTCCTCCATTGCCCTTCTATTTGAATTTTAAAATGTGTTTATAATGATTTATAATGAGAAATTTTGAAAATCTAACAAAATTTAGTATCCAAAAATAGAAAGTGGACAAACATTTTAGGACAGGCTAAAATGGAAAGGTGGACCAAAAAAATGGGGGAGTATTTTTTTAGACCATTTCATAGAAGGCTGATTAAATTGCTGAATTATTCACTCTGAAAATTATGGGATCCAAACACATTTTTGGGCAGGAACATTTGACCACCCCTTTTGCATGCGGAAATGTTCACAAACATATAGTTATATACAACTATGGTCAATTTGCTAATTTACTTATGATGAACAATCCAAATTAGAAAGCATAACATAACTACTGTAAGTCACAAAGAAGACAATTAATTTTTTATTTTTTGGGTGGAAAAAAGATCCTGAAGAAAATCTGTGGGACAGAATGAAACAATACATGCTTGTAGATGGTTCTTGAAGTGGTAAATCGTTTGACCTTGTAAATCCGTTACTCTTGACTACACCTTGTTGGTTTTATACTCTTAACTACACCTTTGGTGTAAGCCCTTTAGGGGGAATCAACAGTAAAAATTGTATAAATTTTCAATTTTCAATTAAAATCACCCAGTTGCTGAAAAGTGATTCAAAAATCAGTTTTGCCCAATTGAGCTGAAACCAAAATCTAGATATATGGATTCGTCACATTTAAAAATAAATGCATTTTTGACATTCAGTTGTTTAAGTTGTCATAGAATGGCCGTGAACAGTCATCCAACAAATACTTCTTGTTATGAGAAGAACTCTAAATGAAAAGAAAGAAGTTGAACATAAGGAAACATTGGTGTGTTTGGTTTGTGTTTTGAAACATGTTTTTGGAAGAAAATTTCTAAAAACATGTTTGGTTACAAATTTTGCTTAGCATGTTTGGTTACAAATTATGTTCTTATCCTTCTTTTCTTCATCTATTTATTTTTCCTCATTTAAGATTAAGATCAAGATGACTCACGATCTGGGCCACCCAACTGTGCTACAGCATGAAGGAAGCGTTCATGAAGCTCATGTATCCAATGCAATCGTTGCTTAGAGGCCGCCAGGCTAGGATTGTTGTTAAGACTGTTACCTCCATTCATAGGGCCCATTGTGCTGGCACCAAACTGTAAATGCCATGTACATTTGAAGAACAAGTTATAAAATGCCAAAAGAGAAATGGTAAAACTTTTGAGTTTCATAAGAGATTATTCTGTAGCTTGAATTGTGATCACCTCAACATATAGGAATGGCAAATACCGCCTAATCCAATCCATACTCACCCAGTTCATTTAAGATTTTAGATTGCACCATATGGACATTTTGCTTAGAAAAGAAAGAATACTGGATCAACTTGAATCAGTTGGAGACCAACCCAGTTCTACCATCCAGACTGGTTCATGATGTCATTTTGTTGGCCCAACCCAAGCATTGAACCAAATGTAAGGGATGGAAGTCGAGGACTCATAAACGAGAAGGGTACGACTAAGCTTCCAAGAACCTATTGGCACCAAGATGTCACTGCTGCAACAACTCCTTACGGAGATTTCTGATTGTGCGGGTGTGCCAAGACTTGTGACCTGATCCAATGTGTAATCGCAGACTGACTTCTAATCAATACACCATGTGTGGCTTCAAGGGCCAAACCACCTGTTCGTTTGTTGCCATAATTCAGTGAACTTCAACACTTCCCCAAGTGTGTGTGAACTGAAATGAAAAGGAAACACTGGGCTTAAAATTAAAAGTAGAACATTTATGCATTAAGACTGAAGCTAACAAGCATTACCATTGAAGAAGGAATGGAAATACAAGTGGAAACGAACTACTAAACTTAAGAAAACTTGTTGATCAGTACGGAACGGGTATAAAAGTAGTCCGAGTAAATTGTGTATTGAATTTGACAGAATCCCATCTTCACATAATTTATTTATTGGCCCCATGATAGTTAACTCTTGGGTTAGCCACTAACCGATGATTCATAATTGTCGGGTAGTGACCGACTCTTTCAATCAAGGGTTGCCACATGTCTCAACTGTTTGGAACCATGTTAATTCATGGTGTTGAAACCATGTTAATTCATGGTTTTGCAGCCCTCTTGACAAGTCTCCTACCACTAATGGTGGTTTGCAACCACCACACCCACATTCTAGGACTTCCTTTCAAGATGCCAAGTGTCCCTCACACACTAAGCCCACTAGCAACAAACTCCCTAAGTTAGGATGCATGCTCATCCATATATCTATCTATCTATCTATGTTATTATAAAGCAAACAGCCAATCTAATTGTTTCAATCCTGTGTGCCAACACTTCAGGTATGGGTGGCACACGCAATGCGTGTGCAATTCAGATAAGTAAGTATAAAAATAAATAATAAAGAAATTGATATAATAATATGTATGTTGTCTAAATGAAAAGAGTGTTCTTAATGAAACCTAAGTTCTTGAGTTCAAATGTTCAAATCTTACTCACGCCTTCAAATAATATTTTTTTATTTTAGGATAGAAAAGTTTGTCACGTGAAAGGAGAAGCCACCACACTATTAGATACTAAATCATGTGCTCGCATATGTAATTAGTATAGAGATATCCATTTAAAATGGTGTTCCTATCTGAAAATGTAATTCATGTTTGCTTACTACATCAGCTGTAAAAATATACAATAAACTTTCCCATGCTTTCAGTTTATTGTGAATTTGTAAAAGTGACTATTATTCGGCCAACAGAGGACACTGCTTCACCACAAAAGATGCATTGTCCCTCCCTCGAACAGTAGATGCCATGTTACATGGGGACTGGGTGGGAGATATCATTGGCACTGACATCATTGAAACAATAAGGCCTCAATAACCAATGGTAATGTTCCAAGAATTCGCCTCATGTGGAATTATTGTAGTCAAAAGATTGTCTTCGCTTCTGAAATCGAACCCCTCTTCTCTTGAATTCACGTAGCAAAATTTTGGTTTTTGATTGGAATATGCTCCAAAACGACCCGCCCCTCTTCCTTTGATACTGATTCTACAAGCGGACAAATCTTTAGAAAATTCCATTGCCTCAATAGCTCCTCCAGAATTATACATGTCTATCAATCCAAGAGGTGCAAAATGAATCTTTTGATTGTAAACCTGTAAAAATCACAAGGAGAATTCATTTTTCGCACGGGGAACTTTACATATTATAAATTTTATCAGGTCAGGAAAGTGAGGTACAACTACAGACATGACTAGCCAACCTAACCTTGATAGGAGATACAGTAAATACATCACACTGCAAGATTTTTAGTGTTACTGCAAATGATTGTTGCTCTGATAATCGAGACAGAGACCCTGAAATTAGACCACAACATAAAAACAATGTCGAAGAAGATCAATCTAATAGAATTACACATATTTAGTCCAATCTTAAAAACCCATAAATCAAACATTAAAACATTTCTATAACTGCATTGTTGCACTTAAAAAAAAAAAAAAAATAGTTATACCTGTGATGGAAGAGAATACTGCACAATCTCCTGTCCATGACTTCCCGCAAACCTCTTCAAAATACTCAATATCAGCAGGAGATACGTGTCCAGATAGATTAGGACTAACATCCTTCTGAACATGATTGTCTAGACGCGGCCAGCTTCCCGCTCCTTGGCAATTGAAGATGCCAATAACTCCAGTATATTTGTTAAGATTCCAAATCTTCAGAAGACTAACCGTAAGAAAAGCAAACATATGAGATGTTGAGAGGAAAACACAGACACAAAAATAAACAAACAAATAAATAAAAGAAGGGTACACAACTATATATAGTATAGCTGGTTAGGAAATACCTCTTTCCATCCATAACTGGATCGTTGAATAAACAATCTCGGGACGGCCTCCCATGGTATTTAGCTCTCAGCAATGATCCATTAGGAAGTACAAGCCTTTTCAGTATCTTGAAATCATGCTGCCCGGGTTTGTCACTGTTATATCAGCAGTGATATACTCAACATATTATTAAGAAGGAAGTGTTTTTTTTTTTTTTTTTTTTCTAACCTTTTCTGCAGAAAGTGAAGGAAAAGAGGGATACGGGAAAAAAGAAGAATTTTTGAAAAAACGATTCATAATTGAATTCCTTGGCAAAACCATAAGTTCCAAGGGCATAAAATGGAGAAAAAAAAACCCAGTGAAATGTAGAAATTGTAGAACGATCGAATAATTCTTGTTATTGGAATTGGCAATGTAATCAAGGACAATGAAAGATTATTGATGCTTAAAACAGACTACAAGATCAATCCATAGACTTGGTCCTTCTCTTCAAGATATATGCTTCTAATGATAATAATAGCACAATAAACCACATGCTTAGAAGCTATGCTAAAAATTCAGGAAATCAGTTATACTGTTGGATCCAAATGTTTAAAACTAAAGGACAATTGGATCTCCCATTTGAAATTAAAGGACAATTGGATCACCAAGAACATAACATGCTACTTGCAAGTCTCAAAAGATGAAAGCTATATGCTAAGAAAAATTATGATAAGTTGGATAAGTAAAGAAGTGATTTTGGGTAGTTGAGTGATTAAAAATAACTATGGAATGAAGTCAGAAAATCTTAAGATGACTGCTCAGGCCAACCAATTCCTTGTACAAAATAATACTGGTCAAAGAAAGGGGTAGTTTTCTCCTGTACAAGGTAAGATCAGGGAGCTAAATCCAATCCATGCTTCTTTTAATTTCAATATGTTTTCTTTCACCTTTGGATTTCCATATTTTCTGTTTCCGAGGAAAGTTAAGGTTTGATATGTCATCAGATTCACATTTAAAATAAACTTACCTAACATAGACTCCACATCCTCCAACTGCTCGGGCAACTGCATGAAACTCAGCTGCATTATGGCGGCTCTAAAAAATGTTAAAGGAAATTGCACAAATGTTAAAACAATAAGCCAAAAAACAAAAGAGAAAGAAAGTCTAGTAATAAACAAAAAAAAAAAAGAGGCCATATCATACGTACATAAAACATGTCCCAATCCGGGACAAAAATTTCACCAAACAACATGCTGTTATAAGCCACAGCAGCTATGTGCAGTGTTTGTGTTGTTGGATTTTTCGGATAGTAGTCATCAGATGCACGTGTAATGACACTTCTTTTTGTGCTGCGACACCAAATTACAAACAAAAGCACTATTACATATAATTGTGAAATCTTGAGCAGGATAAATATTTCAAACTAGGAGGCATTAACATGTTGGGCACTATCATATCTAAATTATTGTGGTATGCAAAGATGCTACACATGAATGTAAAAATAAATTTCAATTTATTCTGAATTGGCAGGCACATTTAATTTTCCCAATACCTAAAAGAGTACAAATTGTTTGGTTATTTTAAATATCTAAACAGATTAATTGATTCTTAACATTTATATGTTTTCTAAATTATTTAAACTGATACTAGGTACGTATTGAGATACAGTAGAGGAGATTGTGTGCATATTCTTACTTGTAAACGGAATCTGTGTTCTGTCCCATGCAGCAGATTATGCTATTGTCTTGGAAATTGGTGGCTATGGACTTCTCAAGTGCCTGTTGAAAATGTCTAGTTAAAGTGACTCGGCCTCCTAACCCAGTTGCTATGGTTTCCAATATGTTCTGTGCATCAACCTTAACCCCATCCACCTCCTGTGAGACAAGATATTTATGTAGATCATCATAAAATTCAAATATTTTGTCTGGATCAATTGTACCAACACCATACTTCTCCATACAATCCATTGCTATATCTCTTAAATGTGCAAGATTCCCCGGTGACTGCACTGGAAATTTTAATTTTGGATTGTACTTTTTGGTCCCAGGAGCATCCGGGTGAAGTCCACCCCAGTATCCCATTAGCGCATGCCACACATAGACATACCTGATGAAATGAAAACCAAATCACAGATATTAATTCACTTATTTAATGTTGGCAATATAAACGATGAGATTGATACTTTTGTCAGGAAGATCATTGAGGCCGTGTTTGGATCATGGGTTTGGATAGGGATTTGGAAGGGGGATGGAAAAGGTGAGAAATGCAGGAAAAAATTTAGGTTATATTTCACCTACTGGAAACAGGAGGAGGGGAGGGAGATGAAACTAAAGAGAACATACTTGAGGCCAAAATTTCTCTTTATGTCGGAAACAAATTCTTTAAGATTGGTAGGTGCTTCACTTGGAGCTTCATTTGTTGTTTTCTGGAACTTATAGTTTTCTTGTATGCTGACTAATCGGCCACCATACCTGCAGTTTTGAGCAATGCAATCAGAGGGTACATACATATATATATATATATATATGCTTTGCTTTCTATTGATCAAGAAAAGGCATGTACGAACTTACTGTGACCCTTCTTCTATAGGCTCCCCTTCTTTCTGGAACTCATTAGATGTATCTTGCCACCCATCATCAATTATCAAAAATTTTGCTGGAGTGCCTCCCTCGGATAAGCTGTGGTTGTGAGGGAGATAGAGTTAAGCATACAGTGCCCATAAAAGCTGTGCATTCATATAGTAATAATTATTCAAAAATACAAAACATTTTTTTTGTTTAGAGCAAAAGCAACGAAAGACAAACTTGCAGAAAGTTAATGGAAGCAAAATGATATCATTATACAAGGTTTTATATTAACCTTTTCAGGCCATCTTTGATTCCTTGTGGATTTACGTCTGTATAGAAAGCATCCCAAGTGCACCAACCAAACCAATCGAGCATTCCAGGCATCTGCATAAGAAAGCAACAACAGAGCTTTCAATCAATTTACTAAGACCAGATTGAGCAGGCTCAGTAAATTTTAATTCGTAGGCTGACTTGCCTGTTTTCTTTCCCGGACAGTAAAGGTCCCACTGTACTTCTCCAAAATCCTGCATATTTTCATTACCATTTTTGTTTTTATAAAAATGTCAATTGTCTAGTATCCTGCTGCTACACGCATTGGAATCCCAAGAAGTTGGCTGTGGGAGTTGCATATGTATTGTCAATTGAACTCAGATCCAAGCGAGCTGCTTGGACCCCCTGTGAATTTTGAGTTGGGATTCTCTAAAATAATTCTAAATTGCAATAATCTTGCAATGTTAGTTTAGGAGCTCAAAACACAATCACTGCAAGATTAAACCACTCTTAAACATCTAACGATTATGTTTTGGGCTCCTAAACTAACATTGCAATATTGTTGCAAGCTAGGATTATTGCAGAGAATCCCAACTTGTGAATTTTAGCTGCCATACTACAACAGCAACTTATAAACTATGTAATTATCTAAAAGTCACTAAGATGGGCCACCTACTTCATAGATTCCGTCATCAGATCAAATGGATTGTTTCCATAATTCACAAAAACTGCTTTTAGAGACTCTGATGCAACAACAGCAGGGTCACCTATAGAATTGATAGGCAGCCCATGTCAATTAAAGAGAAAGCAAATGAGAAGAGTGTCAGTAACTTGGAACAGACTGTTACCACACACACTAGATATACAGAATATAGATATGGTTTTTGGTAGTGCTTCGCGCAAGGTTTATCTTCTATATTGAATTGTGGTTGAATTTTGGATAGGTCATATCCACACAATGGAATAAATGGATTTACTGAATAATTTTTTTTAAAAAAAAAAATTCTTACCACTTTCAACACAAAATTGAAGTTCATTGGCAGAGTTTCCCTGCAAACTGCTTCTGAATTCACCATCTAAGAATGGCAAGAAAACAATATAAGAGATAGATCCTTTAGGTTGATTAGAAGTTGGTGCTTCCTTTGATTCCATCAACAACATCTGGGTTTCAACAGGAATGTCACTTGCTGAATTTCCCACCCGAGGTATCATCCACCAAAGCTTAACTCTAAACAAACATAGCAATCTGGCATCCCTGTATCAACCACCAAACACATCTTTCCCATTACTTTTGCTGCAACTATATATGCACTAGTGACGCAACTCTCTCACATGGGTGTGGGACCCTCCTCATGTGAGATGGTTGTATCTGGTTATATGATCGGTTTATGTGTTCCTAGACTTTTTCTTTAGAGAATGATGGACGCATAAGTAGAATTTTGAAGAACTCTGAACTCCCCCTTGTAAAATGGTACTGCGGCATTAGCATGCATCTTTCACGGGGCATGTTTGAGTAGAAAATGGATCATCTCCAAGTCATTGAATGAATTTCATTTTTTGGGTTATAAATTCTATTTTGTGGTTTCTATTCCCTGATTTTAAATGGTGTACAACTTTCATAATAAACCATAACATTGGAGTATTTGTACATATTTGATTGAAGCAAGCACAAACCAAAATAAATCTTGCAGATGAACATTGCAGTCCATTGTGAGTTAAGGTCCAAGCCTATTATGATTAATCTATATACATACATATACATATGGGAAAATTAAGGGAAATTGAATGTGAAAAGCTAACAATATAATAAAGAGCTTACTGAATGACACCGAGCTTGAAAACGTGTCGGGAATAGCTATGCCTATGCCTATGCCTATTGGTGGTGGTGGCAGTGGCACCCAAAAATGCTGCTGAATCAGTCCATGGGGTGAGAATGACATTATCTGGAACTGCAGTCAGTACATCCTTGCCATTAATGCTGAGAACTCCATCTTCAATGATGGGTTTTGGTTTTGGACTGATAAACATAGAATGTCTCCTCCTCTCTGTACTTCTGTCATGAAATTGCACTGACTGCGATGATGACCATGATGTACCACCCTCACCCCTACACTCACATATGGGATATGGATGTGGGTGTACGTGTATCCTCTGAGTAGTGCTGGATCCTAAGAAGCAGGCATTGAATTGCACACTTCTTGGAGATTGTGATACTATTGTCATGTTCATGCTCATGCTCAAGCTCAAGCTCATGGTCTGGTGAGTTGAGGTGGGCTTGGAAGTTGTAAATTAGCACCTTTGATAAGAAAACAAAAAATGAAAAAAAGAATAGTGGTAAAAAGAATCTCCTCCCTCCCCTCATCCCTCAAAAATATAGGAGGGGGCTGGGGGGTATAATCTGTCTAAAAGAATGTGTGTGATGCCAGTTAGTTTACCAAATGATAGGGTGACGAGACAATTTGACAAACGAGGTTAGGCTGCTGAGCCAGAGACCTCCAGGACGTAATGGAAAATCATATCTAGTTATTTGTATTTAGCAAGTGTGTGCGAGCTTACCCCACAAAAATTATGTGGACTCCCATTTCCTTGATCCCCCAAAAGATCTTTTGACACCTCACTTCGTAACAAAATTACCTCTATCCTATCAACACCCTCACCAATGTGACCCTCTCTCCCTAATCTCTTCACCACAACGATCCCCCTCTCTCCAACCCCTTCACCAGGGCCGGCCCAAGTGCAAGGTCATTAAAGCCATGTTGCCTTGGGCCCATTCTAATGAAGGTCCCATATTTTTTATTATGCCTACGTGTTTATTATTGGGAGATTTGGCCACAAGTTTCTCACACCTTTTGTTTTTTTTTTTTTGTCAAAATGACAAAAAAAAAAAAAAAAAAAAAATTCAATCCTTGCAAAACTCCCTCATACCTCCCGTTTTTTTGTTAAAAGAACAAAATGTTGCTTTGATGTATAGTAACATGACTTTAATGATTATGAAACATATAAGTCAAGAAGTCCGGGCCAAAGGACTTGGTAGTCCTAGCCCTCTTACTCCTTCTCGGCTCATTTAAATCCTCAATTTGATCATCTGTTTGATCAGCTATGTGATCATTGTCACTTTCAACTTCTTTCATGGAACTCAGAATACATTTTTAAAGAAAGATGCATTTCTTGATTCCATGATAGTATTCTTGTGTATATCTGGAATAGCAGATTGAACCACAAGAAATCGATATGCACTGCTATATTGTGCACAACCGTTGAATATAAAGTCAACGGATTTTTAGGCTTATCCTAACCCTCTTGGGTTTAGGTATTCCCACCTTTTACATGACACCCCCACATTTGTTGAATTTATACAAAGGCTTTTGGCCTTTTTCCGAAAATTCATACAGGGTCTTTAAACAATTCCTTGTGTCACAATGATTATGAAACTCTCAAAATCATATCACAGTAAATACATTCTCAGACTGTCATCAACCGAATTAGGCACCTAAATATATTTGGTCCAACCTATCACTCTGAAGCCCATAGTCTTACTACTAGGAAACACAAATCCAATGTTCTATAGTCTACTATTCGGAACTTCATAACATGGTCAGTAGTCTTATCACTAGGAATCACTAATTTCTCAGCATGTGGTAAGTAGACTTTATTACTACTAGGAATCACAATGTCTTAACTTGTGATCCGTGGTCACTTTACTACTAGGAATCACAATGTCCTAACATAGATCAATGGACTCTTTCATTACTCGGAATCAGCATGTCTTGACATATGATCAGTAGCCTCTCTACTACTAGGAACCGCAATCTCATAACTGTGTAGCCAGTGGTCTAACACCTCCTAGGAACCACACTAGGAGCCACCAATTTAAGAATATATTTGGAATTTAAAAATTCAAAAATATATTCACCCATCCTAATGGGTTGTCTCATCTTTGCTTTCAAGCAAAGTCACATAGCAATCATATATGCTATAATTGACACAAGGATAACATACTAATTGCCTCTGATTAATTCAGAAATGTTATCATGCAATCTTATGATTTCCTTTACTCACACTTGATCTCTCTAGATTTTCTTCTAAGAACCTCGCAAGGCTTTAAGGTTGACAGGTGAAACAACATTTCTGTTGTCACTTCTTGAAGCCATTTCTGAAAAGTTACAACAAAATTTCACTATTCTGTTTTTCCAGAAAACAAGCTTAACACTAGAAAATCCACAGTTGGAAATTTAATTCAAAATTAGTCTTACCACTTAACCTAGAATCGAACATGGTCAAGAATGTTCCCAGGAAGACTGGAGGGGTCACATCGGTCCCACTTAAAACCCAATTAACCTTTTGACAAAACTTTCAAAAGCATGTTGACTCCTAGTCCATGGGAAACAAATTTAAAATTAAGTTTTCCAGGGAATAAACCAGGTTATAGGTTATAACAAACCAATTCCCAAGCAAACAAAATTTACTACCAGAGTTATACCACTCATAAAAGTTAACCGGTACTCCCGGAACTAAGCCTATTATTTCTGAATAAACTCAAAAATATTTCAGCTAATGCTAAAATTTGGTTTCTTTTTCCAACCAAAACACTTTGGAAATAATCAGATTATAACCAAAGACTTTCTCCAAACTTGGTTTTTCAACACTTTGGGAATAAAATGATTAAACCCAAAGACTTCCTCAAACCCCAAAGGTTTGAAACCAAATCCGTCTTAGTTGTCATTTCTGAACAAATAAGAACTACTCTTTAGCCAAAGCTAAGCACTTTGGTTTCTATTCTAGAAAACCAAGCCAAGTTCCAAACTTACAAGCAATTTAAAAATTGTTACAACCAAATACATGCATATAAAATGATAATACAAGCAAATAAAATTTGCTACTACAAATTGGTAAACAAACCAACTAAATCTCAAGCAAAAAATGCTTCAACCATTTAAATAAAATAGCCAATCCATCAAGATCCAAAATCTTTTCCACGCTTAGAAATTCCTGTTCATCACAAAGGTTAGTTGTCCAGACTTTTTGTTTTGACACCCCAAATATTATTCATTTGGTTTTGTATTTATTTTTCCATTCCCTTTCGCATAAGTATTCCTGTAAAGAAAGTTAGCAGAAAACACAAGAAAATACAAACCAAACAATCTAAACAAAATGTAAATGTACTAAATTAATTGAAACCATCTAGCCAACTATTGAATAATCAAATTAACCAATGAATTAAAATGCTAGATGAGTTACATAACTAAATATATGTAACTTCACAATTAATTTAAAAGTTAATAGCCATGAGTTATGAATGAAGTTAATTCACAATAAACATTTAGACATATAACTCCAAATAAATAAATTCAATTCAAAATTTAATTCACCCAAACAAATTACAAACTTTATAACTCTAAATATTAAATTGAAACTTTTAAAATAAAGTTTGTAACTCCATAATTAAATTAAAACTTTAAATTAAAATATGTAACTCCTAAATTAAATTAAAACTTTAAAGACAATTAATATGTAAATATCATACACATAACTATAGAAACAATAAGCATGTAATAAAAATTAAAATCCAGGAATTTTGAACATGCAAATTTTATTATAAAGCTATAAATCATGAGCATGCTAAGATACAAAACTAAATTAGTACTCATATAATCAGATTATCCAAATATGCTAGAGATCTAGTCATCAAAGGCAGCCTAATGAAACTATGCAAATACATGTGCATAGAAAACAGTAAACTCCTAATTTGTAACTTCCATAAGCATGTAAAATTATAAAACTAAAACTCCAAAAAATTAAATTGATAGTTTAATTTATACATTAACTATGTACATAAATATAAACAAGTTACAAACATTTAAATAGGCAAAATTATATATGCTTGTTACAAAACAATAATCATTGAGAAATTAACATGTAAATAATTCGAAAATTAAATCATGTACGAAAACTAAAATCTAGAAAATAATCAACATGTCAAAAAAGCATGATTTACAAGTATGAATTTCCAAGAAAATAGTGGACTTACAGATATAAATTACATATGAATCTATTTATTTATTTTCCATGAGAAATACATCATCTGTTTTAAGTTTGTTGTGAAATTGTGTACTTAAATTAAATAAATAGTTTCATTCTGAACAACCACTTTGAATTTCAGAATAAGAACATACTAAAATTTACAGAAATTCATAATAAAATAAAACTAGTAGTAAGAAGTAAACCGAAGCCTGTGTGATACCACAGTGTCCTTAAAACAGATTAGCCGCTTCACCATGGGTGCTGGAGGTATGTCGACTTCTGTCTCCCAGGATACGGCGGTTAAAACCAGCTAATGCAGAAGCACCTTCTGAATAGCTTCGGTGAACTTGATAATGGTTGCACTCTCTCTAACAAGAACCAAAGAAGGGACTAGCAAAAGAAGATAGGAAAATTTTCTTTGGTGTAAAAACCATCTCCAACTCTTTATCAAAACACCATCTCTATTTTCCATAAAAAAAACTCTCAAAACTTATATATTTCAAGTTGGAGGGGAAAGGCCTCTATTTATACAAGTAGGGGAATCCCTAGCCATAAAGATTATACATCAATAGGCTCATCAAATGCCATTAACCATGGCCATCAATTCTAGCCATTAGGGCTAGAGTTACAAAGGTTGAAAACCTATGCCACTAATATGGTCATCAACTTCACCATCAAAAGATGAGAGTTACAAAGGTCTTAACCTCCCATATGCTTAATATATACAAATAAATATGTATATAATGATGTTTGAATAAACCAACTAGATGAGTTACACAATGGATACCAATATTAGGTCACAACTCGATCCAAACCCAATTCTCAAATACATGCACAAGCTAAGCCTAACACAACATAACTTAGCTCAAGCTTAAGATTAAGTCCAAGTCTAAGTCCAAGACCAAACCCAATACATATACAAGCACAAGCACAAGTCTAGGCCTAGTCTAAACTAAGATTAAGTCCAAATGTAAGCCCAACGTTTATTGATGTCCACTTTATGAGGCAATTCTCATTCACACCTCAATGGTTTCGGCCCATCATTTTTATATTGTAATCTTCTCACTTGAGAGAATGCAAAACTACTCAGACCCACCTTAACCGGCGGTTGGGTCCCTCTTTAATTTCGAATTAAAGTTGCCGAAAACCATTATTTTCCAACACTTTTTCCAAATGTGACACTTTAATGTGGTGGGTAAATGAGTCATTACACATTTAAAAGGACTAAATGGATTACAAGAAAAAATATGGGACTATATGGATTACAGGTCCAAAATATGAGACTTATTGGTCAATGTCATAACCCAAACCCGCCCCTATAGGTTTAGCATCGTAACCGGCCAGTAATCCTTAGATTACCGAAGGCCTCTGAACAGATAAGCATATAATAAGGGGCTAGCAGAAACAAATACATAAATATAGTTGTCCAATGAGCTGTGCTGACTTATATGAAACAGAATATTTAAAATTTTATATACATAGTCAAAAGTCAATCATACATTATACCCACACACATTAAAGTATCTGAAGTACAGCCAACAAAATTACATCAAGTCATATATATACACAGAACCAACAGAACATGAACACAGGACACTTCGGGAACCTCCACGTGAGGCACAATGGCTGGCTGACAACAGAACACAGATCCAGACAAAAAGTCTCCAGACTTGAACTCCAGAATGCTCACCTATACATATACATATATATAAACAGTGAGCTAGAGCCCAGTGGATAACATTAAGGTAAAGAGGTTAGTGAACGAAATCCGAACATATCATAAGCAGAAAACAGATCATAGCATAATCATTCTCATATCAGAACATAATAATGGTACATCCCATAGAACACATTACAGAATGTCTTCCGACTAGAGTAATCGGTTCCGGATACCGATTAAACACATATCACCACAATGAAGTGGCTAACGAGATCTGGTAATTACTTGTATGTCATGGACTCGCATTTTCATGTCGTCCCCCATGACTTGGGACTATCTATGGATGCCATAATAGATTTCAAACTTGGGATGTTCGTTCACGTAAACAGATATCATTTCAGAAATCATAGCTTATCACATTTTATTTGGAACATAATTTCATATAAACGTATCTTTACGATAACGTTACTCATAGTGGTTCCAGTAAGCGGTCAATCAATTCTCGAGTCTTGGCCTACAATCACAAAATACATAACACAAGTATGTCTTATCATTACACATTCATGTGGCCAACACGGCTTAGCTTACTTTACATAGGTTTCTTGCTTAACACATTGCTCAAAACACACTCTTGAATCTCATAACTTAGAACATTCTTCACTTAGTGTGTTTTTAATCCATAACCTCATTATCAAAGCTTAATTAGGTCTTAGGAATGCCTAAGATGCAATGAGGATGCCAAAACATGAGTTAGAACACTTAGGCAAATTTTCTAAAAATAAGGTCCCCGCTTGAGCGTAGACTTCCTCGCTCGAGCGGACATGCAAAATGAGAGGGGTCGCTCGAGCGAGACTTTCTTCGCTCGAGCGATCTGCAAACTCGGAGAAAGTACTGTTTGGTCTCAATCTACGCTCGAGCTACAACTTCCACGCTCAAGCGGACATACAAAATGTGAATGGTCGCTTGAGCGCACATTCCTTTGCTCGAGTGATCTGTAAACGACATGAAACTTCTGGGAGTTTGCAATTCACGCTCGAGTGAACTTTTGGTCGCTCGAGCAGAGTGCACGCACTCAGAGTGGTCGCTCGAGCGTAAACTCCCACGCTCGAGCGTGGATGCAAATTCTGGAATTTCCAGATTTGATCACCAAGCTCAAAACTCGAATTCAATCTTCCAAAACACATCTCTTGGGCCCCAAAACTTGAGATAACATAGTAAACTTGTAAAACATGAAGAATTTAGGATCATTTCATAAAATCATGGCCCAAGGTTTTGTCAAAAGCTCACATTTTGAACTTAAAACATGATGAATGTTCATGAACACAACGTGCATGAATTTTCTTGCATCAAACTCCTCAAAACATGATCAAACCACACAAAACAACTTGGAACTTGATGATTTCCCTAAATGAAGATGAATTTCAAACATGCAAGAGAGAATTCTTGGAAATCATGCTCAATTTGTAAGAAAATAGACATGCATGCATGAATTGCAACTCAAACTCTATTCTAAGCTCAATATACACCTTTAAACTCATAATTTTGAAGAAATTTCATGTTAAATGACTTAGTTACATAATCTAGAGGTTGTAATCTTACCTAGAGTCTTGAATTAGCTAGGTACTTGCACAATCTTGGTGAATTCCTTCAATTCCTCTTCAATCTCTTCTTCTCTCTCTCTAGAATGCACATACTCTCTGTCTAAGGTGAAATCTCAGATTTTTGCTCTAAAGGAAATGAAAGAAATGAGCTCAAATGAGCTTAAGGCTCATATGCATAGCTATAATGCTAAAAATACACTAATTAGAAAATTAGGCTAACCAAACACGACTTAATTAATCAGACTGAATTAAATTTTAATAAAATTTACCATATGGTTCTAAAAATTCCAAATAACATATCGGTGTAGTCAATTTCGTTTTCGGATGCCGATAAGGCTTTCAATTTACATATTAAAGTGGAAAATCCAAACAGATATTTCTACAGGCAACAGATAGAAAGCCAAAAATCATGCAAAATACAGAATAAACACATAATTTATTTTAATCCTCTCATTAGCATCATTAATTACGGATTAGTAGCTAATTATGAGTCGGGGTTATTACAGTCAATCTCTCTTCAAAAAATGGAGTATTGAATAAGAATCAAGATAAATTATAAACCAAATTATACTAGTGATTCTTATATTTATCCATTGTATCATTTTGATCTCTATACTTTTAATTGGTACAATTTTAATTTTTGATTTTTTATTTTATATCAATTTAGTCCAATTGATAATACCATAGTGTTTTTCACTGAAAATAATAATTGAATTGATTGAGATTAACTCATTGAGGTTAATAAATTTATAATCTCTCTAAAAAATGTGACACATGTCACTTATATATATATTTTTCATAAAAAATGCTAAGAGTTGTAATCAATTGGACCAAATTAAAACAAAATATAAATTCAGAATCAAAATCAAGCCAATTAAAATTACAAGGATCAAAGTACAAGGACTAATGCCGTAATTTGTCTTTTTTTTATTTTTTATTTTTATCTTTTAGTAAACTAAACATCATGATGGACATTATTGTTGAAATGATTATTTCATTTTAATAAAAAAAAAGTAGTTAAAATTGAAATAATTAACCAAAGATAACTTCAAATTAAAATTATTTTGGGACCTTGTTTTTGAAATAGTATTTGGGGCCCGCGGTGGTAGTCTTGCTTGCCTTGCATTAGGGTTGGCCTGACCTAGTGGGTGCAGCTTGGGATTTAGGGGTGTATTTCCTTCACGTCTCATGTTCAACTTCCACTGGGTACTATCAACTCATTGGGGCCATACTCACAGGCTCTGTTCGAGATTTGCTCGATCCACGTAGAGATGGTACTTTGCATAGGTCCTATAATTAGTCAAGATATGTATAAACTGGCCCGGATACCCGATCATTAAAAAAAAAAAAAAAAAGTTGTGTGAAATAAAGTTAAGCCCATTGGTTTATTTTTGCAATACACACACACACACACACAAAAAATACTATTAAATTTGAAAGTGTGCCGGTAATAATGCTATTGCTAACAAAAATTTAGGCAACGTTTGGTTTAATTTTTAAAATTCAATTCTGTTTTCAAATCATGATTCGAATCAAAATTTATAACCAATAAATTTAATACAATTCCAAATTAATTTCAAAACTCCTTTCTTCTCTTATTTTATTTTATTTTATTTATTTATTTTATTATTATTAATCAATTAATCAATCACTTTTTGTCTCTCATTTCTCCACTCTCTCACATTCTATACATCAATCAATCAAAAAAAAAAAAGAAAAAGGTACAAATCATCCCAAAACTATTTTCAAAACTCATAATCCAAAAAAATTTCTCTTTTCAAATCATAATTCAAAAACTTAAAACTCAAAATACAATTTCATACTTAAATCATAATTCCAAAACTAAACCAAACGTACTTAGTCTTTTTTCACAATAATTAGAAAGTTAATAAAATTTAACACAGTCGATAAATTAAGCCTAAACCCAACAATTACTGCATACAACCTTTATAACATAAGAGAAGTAAATTACCACAAACCCAAGCCTAAGCCCAATAATCATAATCTCTATAATAAGAAAGAAATAAATCATCACTACAAAAGATATCTAGTTTCTCTCTATAGGAGTTAAACCCGAAACCTAACACCATAAGGAAAATTACACAACCACTATGCCAAAAGCCTTGGTTAAAAAAAAAAAAAAAAACTACCATTTGATTTACTAAAATAGATTGAAATAGAGTGATGATTTTATCAAAATATCCATTATTATTCACCGTTATAACAAATAAAATTACATCACAAATAAAATTATTATTTATTATTATAACAGAATAATTATTTCACAAAACAATTTAGGAGCATAATTAAAGTCAATTTTTGATTTTTAACTTGTTTTGAGCCACATTACCTTCTACTTTTTTTTTTTATAAATTTTTTCAAAAAAAAAAAAAAAAAAATCCAAAAAATCAAAAAACCAAATTTTAACTAACTTTTCAAAATAATCCTTTATTAAATGGGTAAACTACGAATAGATCTTAATAATTAGACTTAATTCTCATCAAGTCTTATTGAAAATAAGTCTTAGTAAAATTGTCGTTAAAAATAATTTTTTTGTGATAATTTTATATATATATCACTAAAAATTAATAATTAATAAATTTTTTTTGTCATAATTTTTATAAATTATTATTAAAAGTTATAAATAATGACCTTTTTATGATAATTTTTTTTATAAGACGTATTAGATAATAAATCTACTTATTAGGAGGTAGGAGTAATAAGGCGTTGAGACCTCTGGTTTGATTCAATCTTCTTTTTTTTGTCCAACATTTTGAGGCCACGTGTCTACTGAAAAATATGCCGAGTCACTGTTCTTACAGCTGAAGGGACTCCACAAAAGTTAGTAGGCGCACGGAAAAATGACACTTGAGGTAGGGAGGGAGTGTTGGATAGTTTCCAAGCTTGGATTCTAAACAAATTAGCTTCTATCTACATTTTACCACCATTTCTCTTATCTCGTACCATTTTTAAATTTTTTTAATTATTATTTTGCCTCTCAAAAAAATTACCAAAGTGGACAATTAAAACCAACTTAAACCTCCGAAACCATTTTTTGCCGCTACAAACCCTAGGTGGCGGTGGCGGTGGCAGTGGGGGCAAACAAGACCCAAAACTTCTCCCATGCTAGCAGCACCTCCTTCATCCCTTTTGATCTTCACCACTAGCCACTACCATCACCAGTAGACAGAAAGACCCAGATCCACTTGAAGAAAAAGAAAAGATGAGAGAAGGCTGGTTATGGAGGCTACAGTAACTGAAAAGGTTGATGCCATCGGTTTTCCACCTTTGCATGTTGTCTTTGCGTCACCACGACGATGACTTTCCTCTCAGGTCACCATCATAGCCTCCTAGCCCCTATCGGAGACCCCCAGTCCTGTTTCCCCACCACCACACCACCATCACAACCCATATCGTCGTAATGCATATCGTGTTACCAGAGATAGAGAACATTAGGAGAGAATGACAACAAGAGAGGGGGTTGCGGAAGAGAAGTGGTGATGGGAGGCAGCGGTGACCAGAAAAAGGGCTACGACGAAAGGCTGAGGAGGAAAAGGTGGTGGCGCGAGAGGAATAGTGGCTGGGGAGAGGGGTCCGCTGGAGAAGAAGGCAGCCGACGGTGTTAGGGTTATGGCTCTGGCTCTGGCTCCAGCATCGGTGATGGAGATGATGGTAGTTTAGGGTTAGGGTTGGTAGAAGAATGATGAAGACGAGGATATTTTAGGAATTTGGTGATGTGAATTGAGAGAAGTGGCCAGAAAAAGGGCTACGACGAAAGGCTGAGGAGGAAAAAGTGGTAGCACGAGCAAAATAGTGGCTGAGAAGAGGGGGCCGCTGGAGAAGAAGGCAGCCGACGGTGTTAGGGTTATGGCTCTAGCTCTAGCTCTGGCTCTGGCTCCAACTCCAACGCCGGCAATGGAGGTGGTGGTAGTTTAGGGTTTGGGTTGGTAGAAGAATGATGAAAATGAAGATATTTTAGGAATTTGGTGATGTGAATTGAGAGATTATTTGTTTTGTTTTGCTTTGTTTTTTTTTTTTTTTTTTTTTGTGTGGTGTGAATTAAGAAATGTTGTGGGATGAGAGAAATGGTGGTGTGTAAATAGAGGCTCCCAAAAAATGACAGTGTTATTTAGTGTAATTTATTGTAAGTTAGAAGTTGATAATTCAAAAGTAGAAGTTAAAAACATCTCTCACCCAACTTTCAGAAATCAATTGTTTTCAATTTATTTAAGTGACCTAGTGGTGGCCAATATTATGTATAAGAAGAGAGATGGGCATTTGATAACTTTCAAGAGTAGGTCAATTAGGAGCCAAATAGATTACTTTCTAGTAAGAAAATGGGATCATCTAAAATACAGTGACTGTAAGGTGATTCCTAGAGAGAGTTTGACGTCTCAACATAGAATTTTGTTACTAGATTTATGCTTTAAAGGACAATACCAAGTTTGGAAAGATAGTAGGCATCACATGACTAGATGGTGGAACCTAAAAAGGGATAAACTAGACACATTTAAGAATATAATTGATAAAGAAGGTACTTGGTACTTAGAAGATAATTCTAACACTATGTGGAACTTGATGGCTAGTTGTATGAGGAGAATCTCAAGGGAAGTTCTTAGAGAGTCGAAAGGAAAAGAATCTAACTTTAGGGAAACTTGGTAGTGGAGAGAGAAGGTCCAAACGGTAATAAAGACGAAAAAGAAAGCTTTAAAAAGTGGCAGAATGACAGAATTGATGAAAATCTTAAGCGTTACAGATTGACCAATAAAGAGGTCAAAAAAGTAATGAGGGAGACAAAGTTGAAAGCCTATGATGACCTATATATTAGACTAGATAGTAAAAAAGGAGTGAAGCGGATATACCAACTTGCTAAGATAAGAGAGAAGAAAATAAGAGATTTTAATCAGGTTAAGTGCATTAAGGATGATGACTCTAAGGTGTTGGTGAATGATGAAGAGATTAAGGAAAGGTGGAATAACTATTTTGAGAAGTTGTTAAATGAGGAACATAGAGGTAAGTCAAAATGGGAGAAAGTGGACAGTAATAAGGAAAATCAGGACTATAAGTTCTATCATAGGATTAGGGACTTTGAAGTGAAGTTTGTATTTAAGAAGATGAAATTGAATAGGGCTTTAGGACCCAATGACATACCTATTGAAGCGTGAAAATGTTTGGGTAAGAAGGGGATTGTTTGGTTGACTAGGTTATTTCACAAAATTTTGTTAACTAGGAAAATGTTAGAGGAATGGAAGAAGAGTATTTTAGTGCCAATATATAAGAATAAAGGAGATGTCCAAAATTGCACCAATTATAGAAGAATCAAGTTAATATGTCACACAATGAAAGTGTGTGAGAGAGAGAGTGATGGAACATCAATTGTGAGATATAACAGAGGTGTTAGAGAATCAATTTGGGTTTATACCTGGTAGGTCAACAATGGTAGCGATCTATCTTTTGAGGAGAGTAATAAAAAAGTATAGAGAAAAGAAAAGAGACATTCATATGGTTTTTTTATCGATCTTGAGAAAGCATATGATAGAGTACCTAAAGATATCATTTGGTGGGTGTTAGAGAAGAAATGGGTGACGAAATGTTACATTGATATGATTAGAGATATGTATGAAGGTGCAGTGACCACTATTAGATCGACTACTAGAGAGACGAGTAAATTTTCAATTACTATAGGGTTATACCAAGGAACAACCTTAAGTCTTTATCTTTTCGTTTTAGTTATGGATGAGTTGACGAGCAATAATCAGGATGACGCTCCACGATGTATGCTTTTTGCAGATAATACTGTGTTAGTGGATAAGACTAGAGAATGAGTTAGCACTAAGTTGGGGATTTAGAAAAAAATATTTGAATCTAAAGAATTTAGAAAGAAGAACTAAGACAGAGTATATGAAGTGTAATTTTAGTAACAGTCACAATGGAAACAGAGGATAAGTGAAGATTGAGAACCAATAACTACTTAAGAGTGAATATTTTCGTTCTTAAGGATCGATTATCACATCGACTGGGGAGATTGGAGCAGACGTGGTCCACATAATTAAGGCGAGGTGGCTTAAGTAAAAGAGTATGTCTAGAGTATTGTGCGATAAATGAGTACCCATTAGACCAAAAGGAAAATTCTATAGAACGACTATTAGACCAGCGATGTTGTATGAGACGAAATATTGAGCAACTAAGAAATAACATGTAGATAAGATGAATGTTGTTGAGATGATGATGTTAAGGTGGATGTGTGGCAAGACTGGAAAAGATAGGGTTAAGAATGAGTATATTCAAGAATGGGTAGGAATAATACTGATAGAAGATAAGTTGAGAGAGAATAGATTAAAATGATTTGGTTATATACAACGGACCAATAGATGCAGTAGTGAAGAGATGCGATATAGTGAAGGTAGATGGTAGTGTTATGGGAAGGAAAATGGGTAGATCTTGATTAACGTGGATTACTGTAGTAAATAGAGATATGAATCTTCTTAATTTGACTAACGAAATAGCATTAGATAAAGTCAAGTGGAGAAGAAGGATTTATACAACCCCCATTTGATGAAACTTAAGGCTTGATTTGCTTTGGTTTGCTTAATAAACTATTAGCAAAAGTTATATCAAATAGTCTGTCACATACTACTAAAATAAAAAAAGTTATAAGCATCTCAGATAAACTGCACCAAACAACCACCATGATTTGCTTTCATGTCATGATGTAAAAAAAATATAAAAAAGAAAAATAAATCCAACAATTTGCATATCATAGGAATGGAAGACAATAATCATTTACCTTTAAACATTACTAACGAAAACAACATCAGATTTTCCTGATAAAAAACAAATCAAATCAAACCAGAAGAAACCAAAATCTTGTCTTCTGTTTTTGCTAATTAAACACTCATTATACACAAAAGATTGTACCTAAAAGAACTCCAAGAACTAATTGAGAGTATTTATAATAGGATAAGGACCATTGAACCAACAAAACTTCATTCTGTCAAGCCCACCGTTGTAAATAGGCTGCTCTGCTGGACCTCAGATTGTCACTAATAAAGCCTTATCCTAGTGGTTATATGGGTCTGACAAATCGGGCATAAGTTGAGGTTCTTCCCACAATCATTGCACATCTGCCAAAGATTTACTGAGGTTGAAAATTAGGTAAAATTAAATAAACAATGAGCAAATTACATTGGCAGTCCTTATATCATTTTTACATTTATGTCATTTTGATTCTTTTATTTTAATTGATTTGATTTTGAATCTAAATTTATGATTTTGCCTCAATATTGTCTAATTGATTACAATTGTTAGAATTTTTCTATTATTTTTATTTTTTTATAGAAAATATGCACATGAGTGGCATGTGTCGTGTTTTCAGAGGCAAAATTATAAACTTGCACAACTCAGTGAGTTAACCTCAACAAACTCAGTGGTCATTGTCCATCAAAAACCATAACCAGCATTATCAATTGGACCAAATTGACATCAAATCTAAAATTAAGGGTCAAAGTCAAACCAATTGAAAGTGTATAGATCAAAATGATACAATGCCCAAATTACATGGACTACCGTGTTATTTGCCCTAAATAAATAAATAAAGAGACCATAAAAGCTTAAAATTCGTTTAATATTGTGTTTTGTTATTTACCTGATGTCCACATCCAAAGGCAAGATCTTTCTTATTCCATAAACATGCAGGACAAATCTGTGGAGCAAAATAGAAGGATAAAAAGAGAGATAAGATAATGTAAAAACTCAAGAAAGAAAAAATTGTATGAGATCTTGCAAAATAGACCTACCTTATTTTGTGGGTTACTTTCTGTAGGAGCAGAAGAAGTTGTATGATAAACTTTAGTATTCTTGGTTGATTTGTAGTTCCTGATTGGAGGAGGGAGCCTAATTCTTCCAGGAATTCCTTTCTGGCATCTGCAATAAAAATAATTAACCATTCTATCTATTAGTAAATTTTACTACAACTAGAAGGTGTGCACGCGCACATAGGTGTGTTTGAGATCAACAGTTATAGAAGGGTAATTTAGGAATAAAAAAAGTTGTGAGGGAAACGTTCAAGTCACTTGTGCTCTTTATAATAGTATAGATGGATAGATAGTATAGAAAAGACATGACTGAAACTAGATATGCTAATATGTTACCCCAAAAGATGAAGATCTATTGTTGCTTTGTACTGTGATGGTATTTCCATTAATGCCGCCAGGGCAAATGCTGCCTCTTTCTTGGATATTGGGGTGTTTCTTGACATAATCTCGGTAAAGTTCACAAACTGCAGACAATAAAAATCATTACACACTGAATTCAAAATTGAGCACAAACAGTTATATGGATTAGGTTAAGGGTATTCTCAGAATTGATTTATAACCTGAAAATTGTCAAAAGTCCTACAAGGAATGTTGTCATCAAACTGCTGCATCATGTCCCACGGTCCATCACCAACACCAACCAAAACTATTGACAATGGGAATTCACTACAAATAGAAGGACAGATCAAAAGAAGAAGAAAAAATGCATAGCTTAGTACATGGAGCACTAGATATATATACATTTTTACCTTGCTTTGGCGATGGCATTAATTGTATTTTGCTCTTGCGAACTTAACTTACCAATTTTAGTGCCAGCACTTTGTGTGACCTTCAATATTAGGTCAGAATCATCAGTATCAGATTTAATGAGAAAAAAGACCCACGTGCTCGCAAGAGCAGAATAGAAAACTCAATTCCCTTGAGATTAAAAGGAAAATTTTAATTTATTTTTGAAAAATGAAGAAACATTTGAAATCAGTTGAGACATGTCTAGCACAACTTACCTGTCCATCAGCAATGATCAGAAGAACATGATATTGACCACCGCTAGCATCAACAATTGTAGTAGCAGTTTCAATCATTGGAGCAAAGGATGTCGGTCCTATCATAAAAGAATTGTATGCAATGAAAATCCAATATGCAATGAACAATGAAACCAAGAAAAGCGATCGATTGATTAAACCAACCAGATAAACAAATTTGTGGAACCAATTCTCTATAACGAGAGAGTGCCTCCTCAAAGCCATTGCATGGCTTATCATCTGGATAAAAGCTGAAAACTTCTTGATCATGTGTAGTTGCTGCAACACAGAATTAAGATGCAACTAATTAAGCTTTGGTTTCCTCAAATTAAAACTCCTATTTTTCCAAAATCCTATGTGAATATAAATTAAGCTATACTATAAACTAACCGTCTCCAAAGCCATAACAAGGAATAAGGTTATCCTCATCAAAAGCAGCAATTGTCCTTCCAATGATCGATATTGCTTGTTCATAGGGATTTGGAGAATCTCCAAGGTGATGTAGGCTCTTACGGTCGAAAGACCGTGCACCTGTCCACTCATTGCTTTTCGTGAAATCGATACCCACAATGAGATTAGAAGATTCTAAACCAGCTTGGGTAAGAGCTTCTGTCACCTATAGTTAATGGTTAGAAGTTTAGCATCAAGTTCTAAATCCTAAATTTACAAAATTGCTAGCTAAGCTCAATCTTCAGAGCCAACAACAGGACAAGGATAAAATATCATATTGACTATGCAATGCAGCAATGAGTATCAAATTCAATTGCTAAGCTCAATAACTTCATTAATCTAGTGATGAATGAAAGTAACAATACACTAATCCTAAGCAGTAATAGACAATGTAAGACCAGTAAGAGCACTGTGCCCCAGTATTTCTTCCATTTGTAATAAACTTAGGGACAGTGAGTGAGAACAGACTAAAATTAGAACATCAAATCAATTTAACAGAAATTTCATTATCATTAGCTACTTCCCTAGAGGAAAAATACTTTGCTACCGAGAATTTGAGCCACCTATTGAAAAAGCACAGAAAGAAAAGGAAACTCCGAACCCAATTCCCAATTTAATGCATTCTACCCTTTACAGCAGAATCAATATTTGTTTGGTCCTGTAACAAAAAAATGTTTGTCTGGTCCTCTGAACTGTTGCATGTTTTCTCTTTTGTTAACTAAGGTCTTCGTTGCACTCAATCCAATTTTCAAAATTTTTATGATTTTATAATATTCTTAGAGCAAGATTGTGACTTGCTATCAATTGTATGCATCTAAGTTGAATTTAAGAGAGATATAGTGGCAATACCTGGTCAAGAGAACTGTAGTCATCACCAATTCTTGTATACCTTGAATGTGCCCTCCTTCTTTCAGAATTGACATAACTTTCAGCGTAAGAATGAGACCCATAACCACTTGCACTACCTCCGTGGTAGCTATCAAGTTTGGTCGGATTGCCTCCCATGTTTAAGTTGAAACTTTTGTGTATGCTGCTTCAACAAATTTAAATAGTTCATCAAAATCCAAAAGAACAAAAAAATGTGATTTAAAAACTAACGTTCTTTTGTGTTTCTTTGTCAAAATCAGGCCTTCAAAAGCCACTTTTCTTCTCATGGATGGACAAAATGCAATTTTATTTTTCTTAGTTTCAGTCACATATACCACAGTATGATCTTTTTGCACATTTTAATGGTCAAGAACTAGCACCAACAAATGGATATACAAATGTCCAAAGCTAGGGGAGGCACACTTTGGCTATGTTTGGTTCTAGAATTTGAGAAGTGATTTTTGTTGAGAGAAAAGAAAAGGGAAATATGACAAAAATTTAACTTCTATTTCATTCACTTTTCGCTCCCTCTTTCCTTTCCCTGCACAAATCTCATCTCAAATCATTAATCCAAACATAACCTTAATTGACATGGTTTTAAATAGCGGTATCAGGATATATATCGGTATAGGTGATACAGTCATATATCAGCCGATATCAGAGAGTAACAAAAAAATATCAACCGATATTTCAGTGAATAGCAGTATTACAAAAACAAAATCGCTTAACGGAATGGCTGATACGATACATAACGGCCGATATTTAAAACTCTGATTGACAGGAAAGGCAAGGCAAATACTCAAAGTTCATAAATTAGATTCAAGTATACATGGTGAAGGAGCTTTACAGTTATTGCTAATCATGTTCATATGAAAACACCACTCATACATTTTTATGAAGAACAAGAAAATCCAAACTAAAGAATCTGTCATCCAACAATTTAAACATTAAAAACAAGAAGGGGAATTACAATTCTAGATCTGAAATCAAAGTTTCCTAGCAGATTTAAACAAGACAGAAGAGAGTTATGGTAGCAAGTAGGATTCATTTGTGAGCAGCTTACCCAAGTAACTTCAATATATATGAATGAAATGAAATCTACTACCAAAAAAAGAAAACGATGAGAGTGAGAATTGGTGAGAGAGTTTATAACAATATGATCAGTATTTATACTATTATACTATTAGTAAATGTAATGCTAGTGTAGTAAGTTAAAAAGAATAAAGAGGGTCAAGGTCAACGGAGACCATAGAAAGCAAACAGAAGCTGTAGTGAAATTTCATCCCAATCAAGTGACGACAAAAACACCTACTACATACCTATTACATAGACAAGTGCATAGAAATTTCTTCACCTGACTAATAGATAAGTGACAGAGAAATTCGTGTTGTAAATAATATAATATTCCTCAAAAAAAAAAAAAAAAAAAAAACAAAAAAGGAAAGTGACGAGAAATTTCTTCCCAGTCAAGTGAGCCTAAGACTGTTGTGTTTTGGATTTGTAATGGCTGTGAGATGCTTACGTGCACTCAAAAAAAAGACGTGTATGGTATGCATTTTATAACATCACAAATTTTTGTAGCATTAATTATAATATTTTTATCAAAAAAAAAAAAGGTTTTTTCAAGAAAAAAAAAAAAAAAACTTTTACATTAGAATGGATATCATAAATTCATTGTTAGTAGTTTTACTATAAATTGGCATGACACGCCACAAATATTTATAAATTTCACTACAAAAAAAAAAAACAATAACTTTAGGCCCCATTTGTTTTGGGGTGTAGAGGGTGGAATGAGATTAGGATAGAGATAGGGCTCATTTAGTATTGTGTTTGTTTGTAGAGTTGGGAAAGGGATTAGGATGGAGGGGGGAATTAAGATAAATGTTGGAAGGGAGATTGAGATGGAAGAGGTGAGGTGGCATTAGAAAAGTAGTGAGGAGATTAGAACTTTTTTTTATTTTTTTCATATTGGGTATTTTTTTTGAGCATTAATGTTTACTTTTTTATATTTTTTATTTGTTTTATTATTTTATATAAAAATAATTTAACAATTCTTACACTAATAACTATCATCAAAACAAACACAACTTTACTTAATCTCCTCACTAACAATATGCTTACTATGAATTCCCTTCATTCATCTCTGAAAACAAACGAGACCTTAGAATGTCTCTTTTCAGGTGCACATTGTAAATTTTTCCGTAACAGATTTATATAGGAAAGGGAGATGCTAATATGTAAAAAGGGATATATATGGTATGAACTTCATCGCACCACAAAATTTCATAATATAAATTATAAAATGTCATAACTTTTATCAATACAAACACTATACTTTTTCTGCATTGCAAGTAACTTTTACTTTTTATTCATAACTTTTATCACAAATTAATGTAACACACATCACAAATATTTATAATTTTCATCCAAAAAGGTTGTACTTTCTTGGAGATTTCTCCTAAAGAAAAGTGCAAGGAAAATAGAATGTGAAAAAATCATAACAAGGAAAGGGGAACGTCCTAAATCAGTACCGGGCTCACCGTCTTTGCGTTGGAGGAAGAAGAAGCGATACAAATTACAATGACCAAGAAATTCTTTAGAAGCTCCCTCCCTATTGCATACCCTAAGCGTCTACACCTTTGAAGACTTTTGGGTCGGCTTTTTTTTTAGTATTTTTTTAAATTATTATTTTATAATTTGAAAAAGATAAATTATAAATACATGTCCTGAGATTTGATTAAAATACGAATTACTTCTATAGTTTTGAAAATTACAATCCACCCATGATGTTTCTAATTTCATAACAAATTCCTCATTTTATTAATAAATTATTAAGTCAATTAACAGTTTTTAATGATATTAGAAATATGTTTCAATTAATAATTTAAATAATTTTATTATTATATAGGAGATCAATTATGAATTTTATTTTTTTAATTAATTCTGTTAAATAAAAAATTATACCATAAGAATATTTATAATTTTCTAAATTATATAAGACAATTTATACTTCAAATAAATCTCATATAATTTATCCATTTGAAAAAGTTGAAGCCTATAGAAAGTTAAGTGCATTTTTAGTTTTCCTTTTTTTCATTGAAAAAGTTGAGCCAATTTTTGACTTTTATAACCGACAACAATCAGGTGTATTATTGACTTTTTTTTTGAATTGTTAACCCAACTTTGTTGATTTAAAATTTTCAAAAATAATTTTTTGAATTTTTAATCTATATATTTTTTTTGTTTTATGTGATTTTTCAATATTTTAATCATTTAAAAAAAGAAAGAAAGATTCAGTTCATCTAAATATATTTAAAAACTATAAAATTTATGCAAAAATCTTTCAAAAATTCATTAAATACAAAAAATTATAAAATTTCAAGACAATTTTTTTTTTGTTTTTGTTATTCAATGATTTTGTACAAATTATATATATATTTTAAGTATATTTAGATTAAGTGAATCTAATTAAATTGTAAAAAAAAATTATTAAAATGTTTAAGATATTCACTGAAACAAAAAAACAAAAAAGAATTAAAAATTCATAAAATTGTTTTTAAATGAGTTGTTTGGCTCAATTATTCACCATTATTGATTTCTGTAATGATTTCTGTGTTTGCTCAAATTTATAGCTCATTTTGCTCGAAATTGTTTTTTTTTTTTTTTAATACATAAAACCCGAGTTTCAATTATTCACCATTATTGATTTATGTGATTTCTGTGGCAGTATTCCCCACCAAACAAAACAAACAAATAAATATATGAATAAAAATTCTAGAATTTTCTTTCTCTTTCTCCAACTTCAGAATTTTTATTTATTTATTTATTTATTTTGTAACATTAAGGCTTGATGTGTTCACGTTATTATATAATATTTTAATTAAAAAGTATGTTAATTTGTTTCTCTTCTTCAATCCCTTTACATGATGGGCATGTAATATGAAAAGTCTGCGAGGAAAAATATGTGATTCCTCACAAGTAAATTAATCAATGGGAATAAAAATTAATGTGGAAAAATTAAATCAAAGGCGATACGAGAATTTTTACGTGGTTCCCTCAATGTGAGATATGTTCACGGGATCAAAATCTGATTCCACTATTAACCAAATAAGTTTCCAAACAATTACAAACGAGACACGAATGGTCTCACAAAATCACCCTTAGGTGAATTCAAATGATCACAAATAAACCAGAGGAAAGACCTCACCAAATAGATGAACCAAAATCTTCAAAACCAGAGTTGAAGAAGATCCAAAATAACAAACCCCAATTAGCTTCAAATCCAAGGTAGCAGCAAGAACAATAAATTAAGAACCAAGCATTGATTTGATGACCAATCTTAGTCCCCAATTGACAAAAACCCAGCTCAATCTCACCGATCTCACCAAAAAATATTAATCGGCAGCCACTACTCTATATCACGGGACAAAGACAATATATATTATATATTGTTGATTTTTGGACTATTAATCAAAACCCTAGTTGTATCCAAATTGAATTGGGTTTCCACAAATTAGATATAATATATATATAAAATATATTATATCCAAACCAAACCAAATTAAAATTCTTTAACCAAAACCAATTGAGTCTCAAACTCCAATAAGGAGATATACCCCAACAATTCTCCCCCTATCGACTTAGGTGGAAACATCAACCATACCCGCCAAAGTTCGATACTTTAAATGTTTGTCCCTCGACAAAGTCTTAGTCAACATATCCGAAATATTATCATCTGTGTGAACCTTTTCGAGTTGCAACAATTTCGAATATAACACATCACGAATCCAATGGTATCTCACATCAATGTGTTTCGATCTCGAATGAAAAGTATAACTTTTACTCAAATGAATAGCACTTTGACTATTAAAATAAAGCACATACTTTTCTTGCTTCAAACCCAGCTCTTGCAAAAATTTCTTCAACCATAACTCTTCTTTGCAAGCTTCTGTAATGGCAATAAATTCAGCTTCAGTAGTTGAGAGAGCAACACATTTTTGTAATTTAGATTGCCACGCCACAGCTCCCCCTACAAAAGTCATCAAATACCCCGAAATAGATTTCTTAGAATCAACATCACCGGCCATGTCAGAATCTGTGAACCCATCAAGTATCGGCTTACCATCCCCAAAACACAAACACACCTTCGAAGTCCCTCGGAGATATCTTAAAATCCATTTTACCGCTGCCCAATGTTCTTTACTCGGATTAGAGAGAAAACGACTCACCACACCAACAACGTGAGCAATATCCGGCCTTGTACAAACCATGACATACATCAAAGAACTAACTGCTGAAGCATAAGAAACTTTCAACATTTCTTTTTTGTCTTTCTCACTTGTAGGACATTGATTCGAACTAAGCTTGAAGTGACCCCCAAGTGGACAACCAATCGGCTTTGCTTTATCCATGTTGAACCTCTCAAGAACTTTCTCACTGTAGCTTTCTTGAGACAACCAAATCAGTCCCTCTTTGCGATCACGAACAATTTTCACAAACACACAGTGGTCCGAAGTGGTTTTAGAAAAACCATTATTCATCATGAAAGAGTCAATTTTTTTTGTACCATTGCCGCGAAGCTTGCTTGAGACCATACAAACTTTTCTTTAATTTGCAAACAAATTTCTCTTTCCCTTTTTCCACAAAACCTTCTGGTTGCTCCATGTAAATTTCTTTTTCAAGATTACCGTGAAGAAATGCAGTCTTCACATCAAGTTGTTCAACTTCAAGGTTCACACTTGCAGCCATGCCAAGTACAACCCGAATAGAAGACATCTTCACAACCAGCGAGAAAATTTCATCAAAGTCAATACATTTCTTTTGCCCAAAGCCTTTCACAACAAGACGTGCCTTGTACCTCAGATTCTTGCCATCATTCTTCAATTTGAAAATCCACTTATTTTTCAAAATTTTCCTCCCTTTAGGCAACTTCACTAAATCATAAGTCTAGTTTTCAAGCAAGGAATTCATCTCCTCGTCCATGGCCTTTTTCCAATCACCTTTCTTTGAATGCTTAATTGCTTTTTGGTAGCTCTCAGGCTCCCCTTGATCGGAAATCAACACAAATTCATTGGGAGGATACTTTCTTGAAGGTTGTCGGTCCCTTGTAGATTTCCTCAACTCAAGTTGTGGTGGTGGTTCTTGAGTTGGATGCTCTTCCTCAATTTCTGGCTCAACTTCATTAGGATTAGCATCATCCTCTACATCTTCAATAGGTGGCTGCACATCTCCCCTATTTTCATCATCCACCGAAGATGAAGGAGATGGATCCATGTCAATGAGATCACTAGTTTTTGGCTCCGGTTGATCACCTTTGCCAAAGTCTTCAATTGTTTGGTCTTCAAGAAACACAACATCACGGCTTTGAATGATTTTCTTGTCGACTGGATCCCATAATCTATACCCAAATTCATCACGCCCATAGCCAAGAAAAATACATTGTCTTGACTTATTATCAAGCTTGGACCTCTCATTCTTTGGAATGTGAACAAAAGCTCGGTAACCAAACATTCTCAAGTGCCCATAAGACACATCTTTATCGGTCCAAACTCTTTCTGGAACATCACCATTCAAAGGATAGGAATGAGACAAATTGATTACGTCAACCGCTGTTTTCATTGCCTCACCCCAAAAGGATCTTGGCAATTTAGCTTGTGAAAGCAAACACCTTGTTCTTTCCACAATAGTGCCGTTCATCGTTTCGGCAATGCCATTTTGTTGAGGAGTCTTCTTAACTATCTTTTGGTGCTGAATACCTTGGCTGCGATAATACTCATCAAATGGCCCAATGTATTGACCACCATTGTCTGATCGGATGCACTTCAATTTCTACCATGTTTCTCTTTCAACCATGACCTGAAAATGCTTAAATACTTCTAGAACTTGATCTTTAGTTTTTAGTAGAAAAGCCCAAACTTTCCTTGAATAATCATCAATGAAAGTAACAAAATAAAGTGCACCATTATGTGTTCTAACTTTCAAAGGACCACAAACATCTGAATGAATTAACTCCAAAACATTTTCTTTTCTAGAAGCAACATTTTTCTGAAAAGAAACTCTATGTTGTTTACCTGCCAAACAATGAACACAAGTTTTAAGATGTGTACCTTTCAAATCGGGTAGAAGCTCTTTCTTGAACAAAACTTGCAGCCCCTTTTCACTCATGTGTCCAAGTCGCTTGTGCCACAATTCAGTAGAAGTATCATCTTCAAGTGCATTGACAACACCTTTACAAATTTTTCCTTGCATCGAGTAAAATGTATGAGTCTTCTTGTACTTAGCCACCACCAAAGAACCCTTTGTGAGCTTCCATATTCCATCACCAAATTTGTTGTTGAAGCCTTCATCATCTAGCTTCCCAGTAGAGATCAAATTGAGGCGAATGTCGGGAACATGCCTCACATCTTTAAACAACAGCTTGCAGCCCAAATTTGTTTCCAAGCAAACATCACCCAAGCCAATAATCTTGGACAAATCTTCATTACCCATTCGAACATAACCATAATCTCCTTTGGTGTAGGTTGTGAAGAAATCAACTCGAGAAGTCACATGAAAAGAAGCACCAGAATCAATCACCCAATTGCTCTCTTTGCCCACAAAATTGATACAATCATTTTCACAAACGACCATGAGATCATCGGTAGTAACTGCCGTTGTGTCTTCTTGTTTCTTATCTACACTTTTGTCATGCCTTTTCTCCTTGTTTTTGAGCTTTCGGCATTCTCACTTCATGTGTCCTTTCCCATGGCAATAATAGCACTCAATGTCTTTCTTTGAAAAAGAATAATCTCTTGATTTGTCACGGCTTTGATCACGACCATGAGGAGTCTTACTCCACCCCCTTGTTTTGTTTCGGCCTCTCACAATAAATGCTTCCGAATGAGAGAAACTCGTTGATTTTCTTCTAGTTTCTTTATTCAACAAGCTACTAGTGACTTAGCCCATTGTGACAACTCCATCAGGTGCCGAATTACTAACCGTTACAACCAAAGTCTCCCAACTTTCAGACAAAGAACTAAGTAGCATCAAAGCCTGTAACTCATCATTAAAAATAATTTTCATAGAAGCAAGTTGGTTAACAATACTCTTTATTTCATTCAAATGTTCTGGAATAGGCTGCCATCTTTATATTTTAAATTAACCAACTTACGAAACAGAAAAGGCTGTATTTGTGGCTGATTTCCTATCATAAAGGCCTTCTAATTTTTTTCATAAATCATGTGCCGAAGTTTCAGTAGCAACATGATGAAACACACTGTCATCAATCCATTGACGGATTACACCAACGACTTTTCGATTAAGCCTATTCCACTCATCATCTTTCATACCTTTAGGTTTACCACTATCACCCTCAATTGGCCCATACAAATCTTTACAAAATAATAGGTCCTCCATTTTAGTTTTTCAAGTTATCCAATTGCTTCCATTGAAGCTAGACATATGACCCACAGTCCTCTCCATTGATTTAAACAAATAAATAAACCCAAATAAACCGTAAGCTCTGATACCAGTTGTTAGGGAAAATATGTGATTCTCCACAAGTAAATCAATCAATGGGAATAAAAATTGATGCGGAAAAATTAAATCAAAGGCGACACGAGAATTTTTACATGGTTCCCTCAATGTGAGGTACGTTCATGGGATCGAAATCCGATTCCACTATCAACCACATAAGTTTCCAAACGATTACAAACGAGACACGAATGGTCTCACAAAACCACCCTTAGGTGAATTCAAATGATCACAAATAAACAAGAGGAAAGATCTCACCAAATAGATGAACCAAAATCTTCAGAACCAGAGTTGAAGAAGATCCAAAATAACAAATCCCAATTAGCTTCAAATCCAAGGTAGTAGCAACAACAATAAATTAAGAACCAAGCATTGACTTGATGACCAATCTTAGTCCCCAATTGACAAAAACCCAGCACAATCTCACCGATCTCACCGAAAAATATTAATCGGCAGCCACTACTCTGTATCACGGGACAAAGACAATATATATATATATATATTATATTGTTGATTTTTGGACTATTAATCAAAACCCTAGTTGTATCCAAATTGAATTGGGTTTCCACAAATTAGATATAATATATATAAAATATATTATACCCAAACCAAACCAAATTAAAATTCTTTAACCAAAACCAATTGGGTCTCAAACTCCAATAAGGAGATATACCCCAACAAAGTCATGAAAAATCCATCTATTTTCATTCAATTTCAAGTTTGGAGAAAGAGCCTGATTCACTCTATGAGCGAGCTCCGGTGGATGACAATGAATAGTGATTGGTGAATGCGAATGCAAAGTTCAAGTTTCAAACTCAAAGCTTCAAGCTTGATGAATGCAAAGGCAAACACAAATTTCACTCTTTCTTCTCCTTTCGTTGTTCTCCTTCGCCCTATTATTCCCTATATGTATATGGATAAAAAAAAGGTTTTTCAAAAGATTTTTCAAAAATAATTTTGATTTTTTAATTTGTTTTATTTGAGTGTACCTCAAAAGAATAATTGGAGACCAAAATAAAGCGTACTGAGAATAGATTATAATTCTAAATAATTTAATAAACTGTGTAAAAAAAATTGGACTCACTTAATTTTTTTGAGTGTAAATAAAATTCCCCATGACCACCCTTACTTCTAAACACATGTAATCCATACACATGTAATCCATGTAATTTGGCCTTGCAGGCTTTTTCTTTGAAATTTGAGGAATGTTATATATTGTTTATTTTTTTTCATCCTTTTATAACACTAGAGTATATGGTGTGAAATAATTTATTTTCATTAATTATTATTTTCTAACAAAGAAACCAATTATATGAAAAGTAGGAGTGTAACCCGGCCCACCCGGGCCCGAGCTCGAGCTCGAGCTCGAGCCAGCCCATGTCAGGCCTCGTGGGTTCTCGCCAAAATTCAGATCGAGCTGGGCTGGCCCATGGGTCAGAAAATTAGTCTCAGACTTAGGGGGTATTCGGGCCTCGGGCCGGCCGGGCCGGTGGGCTTGGGCTTGGGCTCATGCTTGAGCCGGGCTTTGGTGGGCCTGAACATTTTATTTATTTATTTTTATTTTTTCCACCAAAATATTTTTATTTTTCACTAAAAAAGACACTAAGCCTCAGGTCGGGCTTTGAGTGGGCTAATGGGTTGGACCACGGGCCGACCCAAGGAGGTCAGGACCACGGGCCAGGCCTGGCTTCAAAATGACGGCCCAGGCCTAGACCCAAGGTTTCAGGCTGGGTTCGGGCCTGGGCCTAACCGGGCCAGGCCCATTCAGAGTCGTAGGTGAGCTTTGGGTAGCCCACGGGTTACGGGCCATTTTTACACTTCTAATGAAAATGTTTTGTACATCAGGTATGAAGTGATGTAAAAGGGTGATAAAAAATCAATGATCATTACATTTCTCTTTGAATTTTATTTGGTTACTATTTACATGATCATATGTTATCCATTTGTAATTTTAAGAAAACAATTTACAAATATAATTTTTTTTATAAAAAGTTCAATCAAAATGATGTAGCAGTGGCAATGTTTGAAATATAACTCATAATAAAAAGCGTTTTAGTTACAAATAAAAAAAAGGAATAAAGAAGGGCGCTTAGTCCATAAATTCAAATTAAATTTTTTTTGGTCCAAAAGTGTACATGTGCTACATTATTAAGCTCTCATTTGGTATGTTAGTTTTAAGGGTTAAAAGGCTAAAATAGTCACAAAAAGACAAAATAAACTAAAAAGTCAATAAGATAAAATGTCACATCCAAATCATAATCATTTTATTTTTTCTCTCACAAAAGTCAAAAAAGTAAAAAAAATCCAACTTAAACGAGACTTTTTAGTTCCAAACTAAAACAGTTAAAAGCCAATTCTCATCCTAAATGAAACCTAAGTCTATAAGGATTGCTTCTACGAAATGACCAAATTACCCATATATCTATATATATATGAGAAACTATATGAAGGTGGGAATTGGGGAAAAATGTTACCAACACATAGAGGGTGCAAGTGACACTTGCACTCTCATAACTTTTCACTTGCACTCTACCATAGACACACTCGTACCCCATGTATTTGTAATTTTTTTCTCTAACTCCCATCTCCACGTAGTCCCCACAAGCCTTCTCTCTATTTCTCTCTTCCTCTCTCTTTCTCTCTCATCTCCCTCTCTTTCATCACCATCACTGTCAGCGGCTCTTTCTCTTCTTCCGCTACCGCAAATCGGCCGTCTCCCACTACTGCCATCCAATTCTCCTGCCACTATCAGCGTCATCTCTGCCGCCGACATGTTCTCCTCCATCATTCAGTGTTCGACTTACTGTCTTTCTCTCTCTCTCTCTCTCTCTCTCTCTCCAGTCAACACTGTAGCAACCACTAATGCCTTCGTCGAAGTAGAGTTGGATAAGTTTCAGATCTGTTTTCATGATCTAGATCTGGATGAAGCTCCATGATTGAGCTCCAGATCTCATCGTATCTTTCGCCAATGCACTTGTTCTGGACATTGAATGCTTCCAGCCTACTATTAATGGCGGCAGTGGTCCCTGAGCAGCTCCTCCTCCTTCGCCTTCTTCGCCATGAGTTTGGGTGCGCAATGGCGGCGTAAGATCAATACCGAGCATTACAGCCGAAGTAGGGAGGCAATCAACCGCCACTGCGTGTCGTCGATCTCACTATCTCTATTATCGAGCTTCACATCTACCACTTTGCCTCCAATTTCATTGTCGTCGGCATCAGACTGAGGTTTTCGAAAAAATGAAATGCGAAAAGAGTTGCTGAGCATTGAGGTTTGCGGGTGTGCGCTTGGGAGTCTAGATCATCTATCGCCCTTTCCTACGGCCTTTCTTGCAGCCCTTCAAAACGACGTCATTTTGGATTTTTTTTTTCCCCTTCTTATTTTATTTTTCAGCCCCTTTTCATTTTTGAACCCTAGCCCCTCTGAGAGAGATGAATAGAGAGGCGATGAACGGAGAGGGTTACGTGGGCGACGTGGTTTCCCAACGAGGTGATGGAGGCAAGATGACACAAGGAGAGGCGGCGGTGAGGTGGCGATAGACGAATAGAGAGGACGACGAACGAGATGCGACGACGAGGTCCATGTCTCTCTTTTTGGTCTTCATTATAATTTTTGTTACTAATATATTCTCTCCCTTTGGTCTTCATTATAATTTGGCTCGTATTTGGGGCTCAAATATAATGAAGACCAACAGACATTTCCAAACAAAAACAAACAAACAAACATTTTCTGGACTAACAAAAATTTTCTAGACAAACAAACATATTCCAATAATCATATATATATATATTTGTAGTTGGTTTTTTGCGCTACTCAGAGGGGTTTAGCCTCCTCGAATGCGATTGCCCTACAGTTCGGATTCTTGTGATTCTTAATTTGATTTCACAAGTGCAATGTGAAACAGAAAAATGAATGAGAGTCCAAATTTGGCAAATCCTAGAAAAATCCATTAATCATCAGAGATGCCAAAAATGGACTACATTGTTAGATTTCAAAGTCGCCACCTAAATATTTTTGAAAAATTTAGGAAACCCGTGACTCGTGCCAAAGGCCACTTATCCGTCATAACCAAAGTGTCTCAGTTCGAAAACTTAGGTATGTGTCACGACCTAAACCCGCCCCTATGGGTGTAGTATCGTAACCGGCCAATAATCCTTGGATTACCAAAGGCCTCTTGGCAGATTAGCATATAGATAGGGGCTGCTGAAGCATGTATAGAAACATACATAGTCCAATGAGTTGTGGAGACATATATGGGACAAAAATTTAAACTTTAAACACAAATATGTGACGTCATAAATATTTACATAACATTCCTAGAAGTATAATATCAGGAGTCTTGTCCAAAAACTTAACAAAACAAGCAAAGTCTAATATGATTACAAAAATAGCCACGAAACTTGACTCCAATCGGAACCCCCTCGGGAGGCACAATGGGTGGTTGACACCAAGGCTCCAAGCAGTAACTTAGGCCAGGTCACGCACTTGCTCACCTACATACATAAATAATACAGTGAGCGAAAGCCTAGTGAATAATAATAGAGTAAAGTTTTTATTGAATGATGTCCCAACAAAACATAGTCTCATACATAATCGGATATCATAACAAAGCATATTCATAGGCATAGTCACGTTTACATTCCAAAACTTATACATATATCAAATCATAGTACGTGGTACATCCATTAGCATTAACAAATCTGATGACCCACGAGGGACTACCGTGAAGGCTTCTTGATGACTCATGTGCACAGAGACGTTTCTGATGACTCATATAGGGACCTGATGACCCATAAGGGACGCATATCATATGATGCTAAAGATGCCACGAATAACTTTCAGAACCTTGGACAATCATTCATTCATTCAAAACATAGCGTAGCATTTCAAAAAACTAGTCATTTTATGTCATAGCGTTCAGAAAATATTTAACATTGAACATAACTTTACAAAGTTATTACTCACAAAAAACTGGTAGTTCCAAATAGATGGTAGAGTGGGCAATTCACCTATCCTGTGGCGCGTGACCTACATAACATGGCAGATTCATACATTGAAATACACGCTCGTATTGCATATAATTCATTTCATTTGTTCTTAGTGTGTTTCTAACCTTTAGTCTCATTGAGGAGTCGTAATCATGGCCTAGGATGCCTAGGATGGAATGAGGACGCAAAAATATACTTGAAACACTTAACCAAAATTTTGCTGAAACAGGGGTTTCGCTCGAGTGTGGCTTTCTTCGCTCGAGCGGACATGCCAAATGTGAACGGTCGCTCGAGTGCACACTCCTTCGCTCGAGCGTGGAAGCAAAATTCTGGGTTTTTCAGATTTGCTCCCAAAGTTCAAAACATGAATTCAACACTTCAAAACCCATCCTTTTGGACCAAAATTTCGGAAAACATTTAAAAACTCACAAAACAACATGCTTCAAAGATCACTTCATGAAATCAAAGCCCCAAAACATGCCAATTGTGCAAAATTCCAACATAAACTTTATGAATGTTTCAAGAACATAACATGCATGAATCATTTTGAACTCAACCCCTTCAAAACATGATCAAACTTGGCAAATTGATAGAAAACATGATGAGTTCCCAAAATATAAGTGAGATGAACACATACATGAAAGAATTTTTTGAAATCATGCTCAATTTGTGAAGGCATAAATATGCATGTATGGTATGACTCAATTCTCCTCAATACTAGCTCAATTCTCTCATGAATCTAACTAATTCACTTGAAGTCTTGTAGAGTTTAACTCAATTACACAATTAATAGTTTGATTCCTTACCTAGAAACTTGAATTCACAAGAGATGAAGTTAAAACTCCCAAATCTTCTTCAAAAGACAACAATTCTTAGCAAATCCTTTGTTTTGAGCTCAATTTCTCCCTACTCTCCTTCTTTCATGTTTTTCCTATTGAATAGGCTCAAAGTGTATTGAAATCAAGGAAAAGGGATGAGTGGGGCTCAATTGGTGCCTAAAATAGGCTTGGTTAAAGTGTATTCATTTGAGGTCAAAATAAGTGGGCACTAATGTAATCTAATTTAATCATTCCAAACCGAATTTTAATTAAACCTACCAATAAGTTCTAAAAATTCCGAATAGCACATATATCAAGCCAATTTCGTGATCAGATGCCGATAAGGCCTTCGATTTACCGAGCAAAATAGAAATTGAAACAGATGTGTCTACGATGAACAAATAGAATCACAATTTATGTAACACATATGCAATTAATTTAAAATATGGCCTTAAGAACTTATTAGGCATATCAAATCATGGATTAACGTTAATCATAGGCTGGGGTTGTTACAGTATGGAAGGGGAAGGTCATGAATTGAGCATCACACTCCCTCGATTAAAGATCGGCCTCTACTAAATCATTATGTGAATTTTATGGACATTATATGCTCCTGGTCTGATTATTTAATATACTAACATTACTATGTGAAGAAAACAAGTATATACTACGTCACTTACTTTGGATTGCTTTGATTTTATGCTTTTTTGAAAAGAGTGTTGAATATATACAACTCAAAGGAAAAACGAGCTCATATGTACACTAATCAAAGTCATTCTAATCTAGGCAAAATAGCCTCTGTCTACAGGCATTCAAAGAGATTTTTCAAGTAAATGAGTAGCCTCATGGTAGTATGCTTGACATGGTAACACAAACACATGCAATATGCTAAAGCAAAGATGCTTACCCAAAACTCGTTCGAGGCAAGCCAAAGAAAAGAAGATAGTTAGGAAGATACATGATCCTAATATGCAAAGTGGCTAATGCATCACATATAAGAATGCAAATACTAGATTTTAGTGCTAGCATAATATGCGAATCAACTCAAAGCATGAGGTAGCACACATAATCAAGTAGGAATTGTTACGACATCAAGTGTGATGAGCCAAACCTTAATGCATGCAAAAATGGATACAAAGCATGAGAATGATAAGAGAAAATATGATGCTTTGTACAACCATTGTATAAGAAGTGGAGGTTAGAAGGCATACATCAAGTGTTACAAATTTGCCCTCGTACAAGAAGGTCCGAATGACCTAATTAACTAATTATTACAAACACACATGAATGAAGTAATTAATTAGTAGCTAATTATTACAAAACACGAATCTCAAAGCGACCAATCTAAAGGAGTTGAATGAAATGCGAGGAATCGCGTGTGCACAAGCAAGAACATCCTCCGAAAACCCCCTTTGCTTATTGCCAGAAATTGCTTTGTTCTTAATCAGAAAAACAGTTCTGTTTTGGACCTTAGGATCTGCTCTGTTTTGTTGAAAAACCACCATTGTCATACAAACAAAGTGGTCGGCCAGCCTAATGAACTGGTCAGCCGTACAAGATTATGGTCGGCCGGCCATTGCTTTTGGAGAAAGACCTGTTGCAACAGAACTGGAACAGGGCAAAAACAAAGAGTTTCCAAAGGATGTTCATCCCTCCTACTCCCTATTGTCATGAAGATGTTCAAGGAGAGAATAGGTTAGCTTCACAAATCATCAAACATTCCAAGGGTATCTAGATGATGATCAGTGAAGCAACGGGATGGAAATCAATGAACATAAAGCTAAGGCAAATTAAGAAGAGGAAGCATTCAAAGAGATGACATGAAACTTGCTCTATCTCATGGAAAATAAAAGTAAGTGAATACTCAAATTTAGAGAGAATAGGTTAGCCATGTTTGAAAGAGAAGTTTATTAACAAAAGATTACATCATTGAGGAAAGAAATTAGAGACTCTTCTTCCTACTTATGGAACATGGATGAAAATTTATTTCCATGCTTCAAAAGGAACTAAAAGAGAGTTTCTAATACCTGTGATGCAAGAGCTCTCACATGGCTTCAAAAACAAAACCAAAACAAGACTAAGTAAATGAAAACTATGAAAATTTGTTGTAGGCTCATCTTCCTACTCATGGAATAAGGATGAAACATCCCTTTCTATGCTTCAAAGATGAAAATAGAAGAGAGCTTACACCATCTTTTGAAGAAGATAACACACAATGATAAGCAAGATAGACAACTAGTTAATCAAACTTGTGTTGGGGTGGCTAAGCTTTAAACCCTCCCAATGATCACAAGGGTCCAAATATACTATGAAAAGCTATGAAAACCAAATTAAAACAATCAACTCAAACGGATTGGTTGCTATATCCTAAACGCACCAAATCCGTGAAGACTTACAACAACACAACTATAGTATTCAAAGCATAAATTAACACAGTAAACAGCCCATAAACAACACAAAAAAATGCTGAAAATTAGTTTTAATAGATGGAAAATATGAGTAAAAATGGAAGAAAACCAAGAGGTTACATCTAGCAAGCAAGCCTAAGGAAGGGTGGCTAACTCTTCTACTTTTTTGTAACCTTAAATCACATATTTCAGACCCAAAATATTCTGGAAAATATTATGGAAAGGCAAGAAAAAGAGAGAGAAAAGGTGAAGAAAAAGGTTCAAAGCTCACCCCTTGAAAGAGATTAAGATCTTCTTAATTTACAAATTCCAATCTAAACACCCTCAAGTATCTAAAAAATAGTTTGAAACTTCAGCAAAAAGCTTCTATGGTGTATCTATATTCAAGAGGGTAGAGAAGTGTGTTGAACAAGCATCTAAGCTTTTGGCAATTTTTTCTAACCCCAAACTCTAAGGGGATGCGCTATATTTTATAGAATTTCAATTCTTCACGTCGTAAATATTCTCCAAAAAAGACAGTTGGTCCAAATCCCGTGCATGGAAGCAACCTGCTACTGCAAAATATCTGCTTCGCTGAACATGGCCAATCGGCGATTTTTTGGTCTTGTTATTTTTTGAGTGGTCAGGCTAGAAAAAAGGGTTTTGGTCCAAATGGGGTGCAAGGTTTGGTTTCAAAACTAAAAACTAAATTCTTTTGTTGAAGATTCGAAAAATTACACAGTATAATATTTCATCATCGAGTGTTCAGAATGAAGCGCCCAAGTCTTAAGGGCAGTCAAAATGGAGCTTCTACAATATATGTAAAATATTTTCTAACTGATCTAACAGAAAAATCATATATAACAGCAAGAAATCAATAACAGAACTGTAACAGCAAGAAATCATATATATCATCAAACCCATTTCAAAATACCCATTTCATAAAAAATCAACAGCAGAATTGTATAGAAATAATCATATATACATATATACGTCTACAACAGTAAGAAATGACAATGATGATGAAATGAACCTCGTCATGGTTGCAATCTTGCCTTATCGTTGTTGCGTCGCCGTCGGACTCAACATTGCTCGCCATCTTCTGTCCTCCACTGTTGCGTCTCTTTGCCATTCTCTGTCCTTCGTTGTCATATCTCTTCGCCTTCTCTCTCAGTTCATTTCTCTTTTCGTCATGTTCGCCTCTCCGTCTCTCTCAGTTCGTCTCTCTGCCGCTCTCTATCTCTCTCTCTCTCTCTATCTCTCTGTCTCGCATCTCTCTTCTCTTCTGTTAGGGCTAAACACAAATGATAGAGAGAGAAATGAAAGTGAAAATGGAAGGGGGGGGGGGAACTCAAATTTTGAAAAAAAAAAAAAAGTAAAATGATGTCATTTTGGCAAGCGCCGCAGGAAAAGGCGGCAAATGATCTGGACTCGTGTTGTTGGATGCCTTGTTTGGTTGCCTAGAATATGCAGTGCTAGTAAAAAGAATCTTAATTTTGAATCTTTTTTCAAATCTAATTTAACAACACTAAAAAAATTTAATTTTTAAGGCCATAATTTTTAATTTATTATTTTTACTTAAATTAAATTAAATTTATAATTTATAAATGTTTAAAAGATTATTTTACCCTTTTCTAATTATTTACTAAGTAATAGTATGAAGGTAAAATAGTCAATTCACACATTAGTTCCATGGGATACTAATCTCCTGGAAATAATCACCACCCTCACCCCCTAGGATTATTTAGTCTCTCATATGTGGGATATGGAGTCCGGCCAGACTCCATGTCCGGCGGACTAAAGTTCCACCAAATGATGGACATCCCCCCTCTAATGGATTCAAGTCCAAACAGTGTTTAGTCACCCTCTAATCCCTCCAAACAAACACCCCCTAAATTCAATTAAATACTATGTTTCTTTCAGTTTGTGTGTGTGCGCAAGTGTGTGTTTTATGACGGGAGGTGTTTGGCAAGTTATATTTTAGCTTCTTTTTTTTGACTAAAATCTATAAAAAGATAAAATAGGTTAAAATAGTTAATAAGGCAAAATGTCATATTAAATCCATAATTATTTTACTTTTTCTTTCACAAGTATTACATCAAACTATAAAAAACAAATCCAATCATCTTCTCAAATACAAAAATTTTAACCTACTAAAATAGTCTGTTAAAATAACAACTTTCCAAACACTCACGCTATAGATTTTAAGAGTTACTGAGCTTCTTGTGTGTTTTTTTTTTTGTTTTTTTTGTTTTTTGATTTTTTGGTTTTTTGGTTTTGTCATTTTGTTGATGTTGTTTTGATGCCCAAGCTCACATTTTGCAATTCTGATTTGAGAATATTGTACAATTTAAGGTTCATATAACACAAGGGCATTATGAGGGGAGCGGTGTGATTATCTTTTGGATCACTCCTGATGAATCGGGTTCAACACTGTTTGTCTACACAGATAAAATTTGGATGGATAAATTTGTATAGATAAAATTTAAGATTAAAACATATTAAAAAGATAAGAAAAACAAAATTGGGTGAATTTTAACCGATACGAAAAATGTCTGGTGAATTTCAACAAATAGGAAAAAATTTCAACAGATAAAAATTTCAACCAGATAGAATAAAAATTCAACAGATAAGTGTTAATAAAAATTAAAAAAGCAAAATTAGAAACAAAATGTTATTCAAAACAACAAAATGTACTTCTCACCACAATATTTCACAAAAAGTGTACACCCAAAAAAACAAAAACAATTACTAAGCAAAATTACACCCTTTTTAAATTGGACTTTTCATCAATTAATCCAACAACGAATCACATCATGATATATAAAATTTTGTACAAAATTTATTTCTATTTATATATCGTTACTCTAATTTTTGGGATAAATTATCAATAGATCTTAATAATTTGACTTAATTTTCATAAAGTCCTATTAAAAATAAATCTTAATATGTCGTTAAAAATTAACAATTAGTAATCTTTTTTGTCACGATTTTTATAAATTGTTGCTAAAACTTATAATTAGTGACTTTTTTGTGGCAAAATTTTCAATCTGTCGCCGAAAGTTCAAAATTTATGGCTTTTTTTGAGACATTTTTTTTAAACTATCGCTAAACTTATAATTAGAGATATTTTTTGTGAGAAAAATGTTCAATTGTCATTAAAAATTAACAATTAGTGACGTTTTTTAGTAGTGTTTGATGAAAAATGTCATTAATTATTATAAGACTTATTTGATAATAAATTTATCTATTAAAACCTACACATAAGTCCTCTAATTTTTAAGAGGTAAGTAGTCGGCTTGTATTCTCCTCCATTGGGGTTCTTAGCAATCCTAAAAATTATCCATTAATTATTATAAGACCTATTCAACAATAAATTTATCTATTAGAATCTATACATAAGTCCTCTAATTTTTAAGAGGTAAGTAGTCGCCTTGTATTCTCCACCGTTGCGTTCTTAGCAATCCTAAAAATTATATTTAGCTTGTTTGGTTTCAAGATATAGGATTCATTTTTCAGAAAATTAATTTTTTTTTTTTTTTTTGTTTTCATTGAATTTTTTAAAATATTTTAGGCAATTTTAAAAAAAAATTAGATACACCTAACATAAATATACTTAAAAATTATAATATTTGTGAATTTTTTTTTAAAAAAATTCACTAAATACCAAAAATATAAAAAAAAAAATACGAGAATTCAATTCATTTTAGTATTCTTGTGTATTTATTGATTTTTTAAATTATTTTTTTTATTAATATTTTACTTTTTAGATACATCTAAGTAATGTACATTTAAAAAAGTCTTTTTTAAAAAAATTGCTTAAATTTTTTAAAATATTCACTAAAAAAAATACAAAAAATAAAAAATACAATTTAAAAAAAATTGAATCTTAAAAATTAAAACCAACACTGATTAATTTTTAAGACAATAAAAAGCATTTCAGTTTTTAAGTACATTTTTCTCGTACTATTATGCTCAAGCCAAACAAACGATTTCATAAAGAAAAAAAGAAAAGCATAGGGTAAAATTAAATATTTTAGTCATATTTAATGCAATTTGGGTTTTATACTCTATAGTATCAAAATTTGGTTTTCAATCAAAATTTTCATTTTTTGGGTAATTTTCTATTCTTTTGTTTTATTTTATTTTATTTATTTATTTGTCGTGTTTTGCAAGGAATAACCTAGTTGGTTATTTCAATTTAAGGTCTCATTTGACAAGTGGTGATTTTAGTTAAAATGTCAAAAAAATCACTACAAAAAATTAAAAAGCCAACAATCTATACCAAAAAGTTAAAGATTTCATTTTCGTTCTACGTTTTGCACATCTTTTTATAAAAAATCAAAAATATCCCAGATATACTAATTTGTTTACATCATATTTTAGTCAAAAAACTAAAAAATTACTAAAAAAACTTGTTCCCAAACGAGGCCTTAGGACTTCTTTTTGTTATAAATTGGGATGGTAGTTCAAGAGCACTAGGAAAATTACACTGACCACTCCTCACATTTGAAAAAAATATAATAAATTTTATCGTTTTAATATAGTTATATTAATTTTTTTAAGTAAAGTAAATTGGGTTGAAACTGCAAAAATACATAAATAAATAACATAAAATATATATTTTTCGAATAAAAGAGATAACAATATCAATATTTTATTCATATAACTAACAAATTATATATATATATATATATATATATATATATATATATATATTTTAAGGGCAATTCTTAAGTATACAAGTGCATACCATATACACTTCCGTAAGGTCTCACAAATTATATTTGTGAGAACTTAACTATTTTGTGAGGTAATTTATGGCCTTATTTGAGAAGTGGGTTTATGGCTTTTTTTAAGGCTAATATTTACGAAAAGGGTAACATAGTCAATAAGATAAAATGTCACATCAAAATTATAATCATTTCATTTTTTCTTTTACAAATATCACATCCAACTACAACAAAAATTATCTTCTTAAACACAAAAATTTTTACCATACTAAAATAACCAAAAACTAAAATAACTTATTAAAATAGCCAACTTTCCAAACAAGGCTTGTGTATATTTGTAAAAATTTACGCAAGTATATATGATATACCCCTTACACACTGGAGTTGGGGTGCCTGCTGTGCATCCAGCACAACGGCCCTATGGGCTTATTTTGAGGTCCGTTTTGATAATCCGAACCGTTCACATTTTAGAGTACATCGAGTATAAAATACCTGTAAAAAATTAAATTAATCGGATATCGTTAACTTTTTCATCCACTCACATTTATATCTTAAAAAATAAATGACATTATGATTTAAAGTATTAAAATGAATACAAATGTGAGTGGATGAAAGGGTTAACGATATCCAATTAACTTAATTTTTTACAAGTATTTTCTACTCGATATACTCTAAAATGTGAACGATTCGAATTATCAAAACAGATTCCGAATTAAGCCCATAAAGTCACACAACAGGCACCCCAACTCCTTACACACCAAACATTTTTTCTTTTCTTTTTTTTTTTTTTTAAATTTCAAAAGGAGATTAATGTAATGTACCCATAACTTTAGTATACGTTTTCAAGAATTCGCTCCTTGTGAATTCTAGGCTCTTCTAATTAATTCTTGCACAGCTTTTCAAGAATGCTACATTCCAGAGGAAAAATTTAGAAAAATATGCATAATTTAACATTTAAAATCAATATTCACTCAATGTGTAGAAAAATTTTAGAAAAATATGTAGAATTTAGCATTTATGATCAATTGGTTTAATTTTGACCCTTAATTTTTTACTTTGTTTCAAATTGGTAGAATTTATTCTAATTTTTATAATTTTTTATGACAAAATGCGCAGGTGAGTGGCACGTGTTATGTTTTATGAGTAAAATTATAAACTTCATTAATTTTGTTAGTAATATAATATAATACCTAAATATAGTGCAACTTTCGGTGGACATCATCATAGCATTGTTAGTAATATATAATTGTATATAATTGTAGCATGCTTTCCTTTACCTTTAGCATTTTCGGTGGGCATCCTCCAAGGCATCCGAGGCATCCATTTCTCTCTATAAAAGAGAGTGCCTTCTCTGTGTAATATATATTTTTCAATACAGCAATAATAATACATACAATTTCTCTCTATAATATAATTTCTCTCTATATCAATTTATCTAACATGGTATCAGAGCAAGGTTAAGAACTTAGTGATTCCGCTTCACCGGCGGGCGGCAGCCTCGCCTTGGCCGTCCGCCGGACAAACCCAAATTTTCTAATTTCTCTCTCTGCAGACAGCTCTATTTCCCTTCTCACTGACCACGGCTTTGCTTCATCTTCTCAGCCACCACCTCTGCACCGATCCACCTGCACTGCCACGGGTGATAGAGAGAGGGCCATTGTCAATCTGGTTCACCTTCTGCAAGAAAGAGAGAGAGAGAGAGAGAGAGAGACTGCAGCGCAGTCGGCACAGAGTAGCGTCACGCCCCTCTTTTCCTTTCTGGTTCGGTTTATTGATTCTTCTCTCTTTACTACTTTCTCTCTCATCGAAGGTCACTTTGTTCCCACGGCATTCGATTAGAGTGAGAGAGAGAGAGAGATTGAGAGGGAGAGAAAAAGGAAAGGACGATTGGATTCAAGCAATCTCTCTAGTTGTCTTCTGAGATTAGCATTTTCTTTCAACAAACGTCCAACTTCATTCTCCAGCTCATTTGTGTATGCCTGTTTTCTAGCTCTTGAACGGTCAGCAGACTCTCTGTTCTTCATCAAGCGCTTGTGTCGCCGATCACTATCTTCATTAACCCTTTTCTTCACCAAAGCTTCCAAGGGATTTCTACCATAGGTATGACTTTGCACTTGTGGGTGTGATCTTGTCCGATCGGACTTTTCAAAACCACAGTGGTCATCTCATCTCTCATCCCCAAGAAAAAATCAATGGAGGAAGTGTGGAAAGACATCAGTCTCTCTTCTCTCCAACAACCCTATAACTGCACCCACCAACTCAACTTCCAAGACTTCCTACCTCCTTCCACCACCAAAGACCCACCACCACCCACAAGGGTTTATGAACCGTCCTCCGCCAGAAGCGGCGGCGCCACCGCCTTCGGTCCCCTTGCGCCGCCTCCGGCCACCGTATTGAGCTTGAGTTCAGGTTACGGAGAAGACGACACACAAGCTGCTTCAACACACACACACGGTGCACATCTCTCTCCATGCACGACACAACTCACTCTCTCTGACTCTCGGTTAGAATAGCAACCAACAGCATGGTTTTTAAAGAATCACCACACACACCCACCCAACTTCTTCTCTCTCTCTGATACAACCTGTAAAAGCTTCTCCATATATTCTATTTCCTCTCTCCCACCTTAGCTGTTTTTTGTCCCTCCACCATCATTGTTTCCACCACCCACCTTTCTTTATTATTTTCTTTTTAGTCTCCACCCACACCTTTTTAGTCTCCACCCACACAACACAACCCTCGAGGAGGAATTGGTACAATAAAAAAAATAGAGCACCAAGTAAGTTGTAAAAAAAAAAAAAAAACAACAACAAAAAAAAAAAAAAAAAAAAAAAAAAAACAACATTCATCATTCCACAAACTCATTTTATTTCTATCGGGCCTTCGCCCTGATCATAATTTTACACCAAAAAAAAAAAAAAAAAAAAAAAAAACAAACAAACAAATCGACACCCAAACAAACAACAAACCAACCACATCCACCGACGGGATTTTTCTTCTCTACTCTGCCGCCGGTCTCTTCTTCTTGCCTCCATCATGGGCGGCCCTTGCCGGTGTTGCCTCCGTGTTTCCCACTCCACTGGGCATGACCACTATTCCTTGCTCCTCCACTGCAGCATATGGCGGCCCTCCAAATCGGAACATCACGGTGGCCTTCCGCTTCAGCTCCTTGTTTTCTGCCCTTAGCACGCTCATCTCTGCTCGCGCATCCTTATACATGCGTTGGAGCAGAGCCAGCTGGGAGTTTAACTGCTGCACCTCATTTGTCCTACTCTGTAGCCGGTGCGACAGATTTGTGACCGCCGTCATGGACTCCACACATGCCTTCAACGTATACTGATTGGCCTCCACATCCGACTGCACCGCCATTTTTTGCTCCACAGACCGCATCGGAAAGTTCAGCGGAGCAAACCCAGCAGTGTTTGGTTGAGGTTCACTGGCCACCGCACCAGTTCTCTCTCCTGTGGACTCGTTGAGGTCGGGAAAGAGGGTAAGCAGCCCGCGGGAAGACGAAGCCATTTTTTCTGGGCAACAGAGTGTTATAGAGAGTGTTACAGAGTATCTTCTCAGCAAAACCTTCTCAGCAAAACGAAGAGTTTTTCAGAGGTTTTTCGCCAATTGTTTGTCTTCGCCTCTGCCTCAGCTCTGTCTTGGTTAAATAGCCGAGGCAGCCACGCGCATCGCGCGCCTCTTCTCGCCGACAAACTGGCACGCCTTTTCATGGCACGCCTTTTGATGCATTCGGGCCCGCCTTTTGATGGCACGTCTTTTGAGGGTGCGGGCACACCTTTTGAGGGCACGACTTTTGAGGGCTCGATATCTACATCCATGTCTATCTTTTGGGCAGCCTATATACACACTCATACAGTGTCTTCTCCACCGGTCAGCATTCTAAATCCCTTTTCAACCTCAAATAGGTTTTTATCTTCACACCTATTTGAGTTTGAGGGGGGGTTATACACAGTATCATGTTCAAGCCACCTCATGGCGCACTCCCTAAGTCGCCCCCTTGGTGCACCACCACAATCTTCTACAACGGTCCGACATGACCCCGTAAACTGTCTGCTACAACGGTCCGACATGACCCCGTAAACTGTCCTGCTACATCGGTCCGACATGACTCCGTAAACTGTCTTCTACAACGGTCCGACATGACCCCATAAACTGTCCCGACATTGATTCCGGTCAGCTTCTACATCGGTCCGACATGACCCCATAAACTGTCTTCTCCAACGGTCCGACATGACCCCATAAACTGTCTTCTACATCGGTCTGACACGACCACACAGTGTCTGCTACAACGGTCCGACATGACCCCGTAAACTGTCTGCTACAATGGTCCGACACGACCATACAGTGTCTCCTATCCCATTTTTAATTATCAGCTTATTTTTCTGTTTTGTTACTCTCTCCAAACTCAAGTTGGCTAGTACCTATCCTCCTTGAATTTGAGGGGGGCTGTTAGTAATATAATATAATACCTAAATATAGTGCAACTTTCGGTGGACATCATCATAGCATTGTTAGTAATATATAATTGTATATAATTGTAGCATGCTTTCCTTTACCTTTAGCATTTTCGGTGGGCATCCTCCAAGGCATCCGAGGCATCCATTTCTCTCTATAAAAGAGAGTGCCTTCTCTGTGTAATATATATTTTTCAATACAGCAATAATAATACATACGATTTCTCTCTATAATATAATTTCTCTCTATATCAATTTATCTAACAAATTTAGTGACTTAATCTCAACTAACACAGTGCTAATTTTCCATCAAAAATCCTAACGACGTTATTAACTAGACTAAATTAGTACAAAATCTAAAATTAAAAATAGAAATTGAGTTAATTAAATTATAAGAACTAAAATAACACAAATTGCAAAATGTAAGAACTGTCGTTGTAATTTATTAGGGTAAACTATCAATAGGTCCTAGTAGTTTGACTTAATTCACATCAAGTCCTATGAAAAATAAGGTTTAGTAAAATTGTTGCTAAAAATAATTTTTTGTGACTTTTTTTTACATATGTCGTCAAAAATTGATAATTAATATTTTCTTTCTTACAATTTTTATAAATTGTTGTAAAAACTTTCAATTAGTAATGTTTTTCTGTGATGAATTTTTCAAACTTTCAATGAAAGTTAAAAATTAATGAATTTTTTTTTATGACGATTGTTTAAAATTGTCACTAAAAATTAACAATTAGCGATTTTTTAAATAATATTTGTTAAAAAATACTATTAATTATCATAAGACTCATTAAAAAAATAAATTTACCTATTAGAATTTATAAGTAAGTCCCCCTCAGATTTTGTTCTAAAATGGTATCTACCATCTAGTAGTGTGTTACCGCTATTGCCACCATAGCCTTTGTCTCGACTGCACATCACAATTGCCCCCACATAAGAAAAGAATGGTTAGCCAACAAAAGGCGTACTTCACAGCTCTCGGCAAAAAGCTCCCTTGAAAAGGCATAGGTTGTTTTGTTACTGCGGCTAACAAAACAGAATCATTTTTTTTTTTTTTTTGAGAAAATATTTAATAATCAATGAAAAATATTATACATCATATAATGGAAATTGTGATTTTTTTTTTTGGGGGAATTATGTTTATAGTTTCTATCTTGTCTCTTATTTCATTTTAGTTTCAATTATTTTAATTAATTCAATTTTAACTCTTGATTTTAAATTTTATGTCAATTTGATCCAATTATTGTCCATTACTATTTGAAAAAAAAGAAGATAAATTATAAATATACTCCTTGAGATTTGTTTAAAATACGGATTGTCCCTTATAGTTTAGAAAATTACAAATATCTCATTGTCATAATTTTTTATTTAACATAATTAACTGAAAAAATTAAATTTCTAATGGCTTTTCTATACAATAATAAATTACTTAAATTATTAATTGAAATAAATTTATGACATCATTAAAAACTGTTAATTTACTTGATGTTTTATTAACAAAATAGACTATTTGTTATGAAATTAAAAATTTTAAAAAGTGAGATGTAATTTTTAGAACTACATAGGGTAAATCGTATTTTAAGTAAATCTCAGAAAATATATTTGTAATTTACTCTTAAAAAAATTAGTCTATGAGTTGGTTAAATTTAGCTCTCTTAGTTGAATAAGGCTAAGTTTGGCATACACAAAATAATTCATCTTTTTATCTTTTTATTTTTTTTCCATCATATCACCTTTCTACTTTTCTGCACATATTTTCGTAAAAAGACAAAAAGTACACTTATTTAAGTCATCCCAAACAACAAGTTTTAGGTCATCCCAAAAAGTGCACTTGCCTATAAAAATAGAACATATACTGTTCATGTGCATATTTTTGTAAAAAATACTGACAATTATATTTAATTTGATTAAATTAAGATAAAATCATAAATTTAAGGTTAAAATAAATTAATTAAAATCAGAGTGATCAAAATGATATAAGAGCCAAAATATAAAAAATACTAGTAGGATTTTCCATTTTTGGTTTTTTTGTTTCGTTTTTGTTTTGTTTTGTTCTTTAAATCAAGCTGGATTGACATTTTTCTTTCATTTTCTAACTAGTAAAACTTCTTATAGACAGAGGTGGTTCAATCTTTAGGTGATTATGTCCATCGTCTAGGCTAACTTAGAAAATTGAAAAAAAAAAAAAAAATCACATCGTCTAGGCTATCATATGTCACATCACTCAATTCAAACTCAATTCAAAATTCATAACTTAAAAAATTTTTCACACTCAAATCATAATTCTAAAACTTATAAACTTAAAATATAACTCTATTCTCGATCATAATTCTAAAACCCTACTAAACGCAAAATCTTAATTTTATTTATTTATTTATTTATTTTTTATTTTATTTTATGTTTTAGGTCTACAAATCTTGAACTGCTACTTCTTAGAGAGAAACACCAATGAGAACAGAAACTAAAAAAATCAAAACTATGAGGCAGCTAACAAGATCTTTTGTCTCATGTCCTTGGATTCCATGTTCTGCTTCCATGGGAGTGGTCAAGTCAGTTTCCTGTTCCACAAGAAGAAGCTAAAGAGAGAGAGGAAAAATGATCATAATCAAACACAAGCACAGAAATATAGTTGTGACTATGGGTATTCCAGTAAAAAACAGAACAAAGATAACCATTACTTACCTGAGAAGATGAAGACTTTAGTTGATCAATAGTACTTGTTAGTTGTGTAAGTTGGTTCCCCAATTCTGCATTCTTTTCCACAACTTTTTCCATTTCTTGTTTCCTCTGGAATCATTCATCATACAACAAACCCACAAAAATCAGAATCCAAGTATATAGATGATATGAAAAAAAGAAAAATGGAAAAAAACAAAAACGAAAGTAAAAAAAAAAAAAAAAAATTCTAACAGAAAAATAAATGGGGGATTAATAGCAGTTGTTAGTACTACTCACAACACTCATCAAAGAGTCAAGTTCTAGTTGCACAACCCGACGTTCCAGTCTATCAACCACTTCCTTTAGGGCTGCATCTGATCCCATTCCAGTACTAGTGTCCACCTGTTATGTCGTAATAATAAGGAGAAATTACACATCAGTGAGAATTTTCAAAATATTTACTTGTTAGTGAAAAAAAATTATAAATTTAAGAGAAAATAACAGGGCAGTTGAAGAGTAAAAAAAATAAAAAAAATACGTATTAGTGGAAAAGTTTACAGATTTTAATAATTAAAATATTAAACTTTTTCATGGTTTGTAATATTTTATTTGTTGTCCCATTCTGCAGTTATTTTTCTTAAATTTAATTACTATTGTTTATAAATTTTACCATTAATTTAAATGTTTTTTGAAAAATTACACTAAGTCATAATTGCCTCAATACATAACATCAAAAAAATAAAAATAAAAAAAAATATATATATATATATATATAATTAGGCCCCATCATGAAATGGTTTTTTTCCCCCACATATATAGGGTAAATTACAAACCTTTGTAATTTGATTTAAATTTTAGTTTGGTCCTATTGTTATAATTTGAATAATTTTTCATACACTTTTAAGTTTAATTTTAATTTGATGCATCCTTCCAATTTTTTTAAAGAAGTTATACATGTACACTCAATATGGCGACAAATATTTTAAAATCTTTAATTTAAATATCTAACTTGAATAGAAAAATCAAATTGAAACTAAACTTAAAAGTATAAGGATTAAATTATTCAAATTGAAATTATAAAAACTAAAGTGAAATTGGCGTTAAAATGTAGGGGTGAAAAGTGTAATTTAATCTCTCTGGCTCAAAATTAAGAAAATTCCGTGTCAGTGTGTATGTAAAAAAAATTTACAAATTAATGATATATTTCACAAATATTTAAGTGCGAAGTGATAAAATTTTTCATTAATTAGAAAATAATATTTAAAAAAACCACTGAACAGTAGTTTTCTCTAAAATTAATAAGCATGAAGGTAAGGAGAGGTTATCAAGGAGGAAAGCTGACTGTCACCGGACTGAGTTGATGAGAGCTGGATTCTAGTCTGGACATGGCAGACTTCAATTCATGAATTTGATTCTCGAGAGCAGCAACGTAGGTTTCAACAATAGGAGAAACTCTGGATTGTTGTTTGTAAATAGCAACTCTTAGTTCACGAACTTGTCTCCCCAAAGCGGCACTCCTTTTCTCCAGGGACTCATTCTTTTTCCAATTAGCTTCAATGTCAAGCTTCAGTTGCTCCATGCACTACGCATATGCAATAAAAAAAAGAACAAATGGGTCTGAAAGGGGTATAAGACATTGGAACCAAGGTAAAATATTGTTTTGTGATAAAGATACGTCGGAAAAAGTCACGGCAAAAAGTCACTGGAAAAGTCACTGGCGTTAGAAAAATAATTGAAAAAGTCGTCAGCAGTAATAGATCGTAATGAGGTAGAGAAATATGTGATATTCAATAGATAGATTTTTGAATGAGTGACACGTTTCACATTTCAACAAATAATTTGATAAATTTCAACAGATAGACAAATATGTTGATTTCAATAAAAATGTTTTCAACCAGTAGACAAATAGATTGATTTCAATAGTCTTTTGCACAAATTGTCTTTTTGACCTAAAGTGATTAAAATTTGGGTCTAATAGCCTAAATGATTTAGAAATGAATTTATGGCTAGAGTGTTCATAAATAAATGAATACAACAAGGATACAAATAAATAAAAAACTTGAACATAAGAAACACACCTCCTGGTCGTGGTTCTTGTGATTGTGAAGAAGAGGTTGTTGTTGGCTGTTGCTGTTGTCGGAGTGGGGGGAAGAAGATGAAAGTCTATTAAACTGAAAGGAGTAAGGTAGTGATGGTTGAACTTGCCTGAATATTGTGGATTGCTTGCTTTCCATTTCAAGCCTTTAGCAAGCAAGAAAGCACTAAGAAATCAGCCAAATTGGTGATCAAAAATGAAAGATTTTAGGTGTGTATGGTCCTCATGAGTGGAGAAGTTGGTAAAGTAGAGATGGGATTTTTACATTATGCACATGTATATATGTATGCTGGCTCTCAAGATGAGGAAATTCCCCAAGAAAACTCCCTCCAACTTGGACTTAGAAAGACTGACTTTTGGTTTTAATTTCGTTAGTCAAACATAAATAAATTAATTAATAAATGGAGATTGGTGTACTTGGTTTCCTAGCACATACCAGCGCAACGCAACGCAACGCGTCCTCTCTACTTTTATACTTTTCTTTTTTCAACTGTTTAAGTCATTCCTCAATAGACACTCTACAAATATTTAAGTTGGTTCAATCCAAATTGGTTTTTGTTGGGAATAGAATGATTTATTAGTAAAATATGATTATTACATTGAAATCCATTGATGAAGAATATATATCTAGGCATACCATGATCATATACACACACGATCATGCTTGGGATGCACATCATATTTCTTTATTTACAATTGACTGCTCAATGACCCAATCGAGTCAACAAGAGAAGAGAGAGAGAAGGGGATGATAACAGTTATTCATGTTGTGAAACACATTGTGAATGACCACATTGATAAGGTAATTTTCTGATAATATATGTGGCCTTCATAGATTTAGGTCTGATGGGGTAAATTACAATGACCTCCCTGATGTTTAATGAAATTACAAAGGTCATGAATTTGAATTTGTTCGGTCATGAACTATGAAGTATGAGTACTTCGAAAAACATGTCATACCCGTACTGGGTACTTACCAGCATATGGTACCTCGTATGGTATTTCTGCATATATACCGGGTACACGAAACACGTACTTAAGTTTTTTTTTCTTAATTTTTGATGTACCTAGTATATATCCAAGCGTATTGTACCTCGTTTGAAACAATATTTTTTCTAATACAAAGATAAAACTCCTTTCACTAGACTTCTTTTTTATTTTTTATTTTATACTTAGCATGATTTTAAAATTAAATTATGATTTGTAAGTTATTTAATATATTGACATTTAATTTTGATTTATACTTTTACCTTTGACATTAAATGTTAATTGTAGGTTGGACCTTAATAAATTAAACTATTTAATTAATTTATGCATTATTCTAAATCAAAAATATGTTTTTTACAAGCCTACCAAGCAGTACCAGTACTCTATTTTTTTGAATTTTATCATATAGACATACTCATATCGTACAGTACCACCAGTATTTGTATCTCGTACCTGTGCTTTATAGGTCATGAATATGTTAAAAGGGTGTTCTATTTGAGATGAACTCGTATACGAGTAGAGGAATATCCATCTCTAAGACAACAATCCAAGAGCTTGACAATATTCCTATGGTTAATTTGTGAAAGAATGACAACCTCATCATCATCATTATTATTATTATTTTGGCAAGACTGCAAAACCAAAATCAATAAAAATGAGAACATCCAATCATACTCAAAACTTCAGCGCAACTGACCAAGGGAACACGATACACCTAATTTAAATAACTATGATGAAGACCATAAGGAAAAGTCAAGCCTTTTGATTTGCAGCAACCACAAAAATAGCTTCCATACCCAGCACAAATCTCTCTGCTCATCTTTTTCTTTCTGACACTATCAAAACAAATACCTCTGTCCTCACAAAATTTCTTTTTCATAAATTGGAATTGAAGCAGACCATTTTTAAAAAACAACGCATTTTACTTTCATATAGTACCATTTTCTCTTTCCAATATTATATACAAAGAAAGATAATCTATGTTATGCATTCACAGAGATACAATATATAAAAAATAAACAGGGAGCAAAAAAAAATTCTCCAAGAATGGAAGTTCTCAAGTGGTCCCAAAAACATGAAAGTCAAGTACTTGGTTGTTAGAGAAAGAGTCCAAAAACATTAAGCGTTGATTGAAAACTTAAACAATCCATGATGTGTATGGTTAATGAATTGTCAAGAAGTTATTGTTATTGACATTATTTGTACAATAATAATTTTGTTTTTCGTTTTTTCTATTTCTAAAAAGTGTGTACACATTATTTTTAATGTTGATAAATAGAAAATGTCTTGATAAGACAAATTATATGGGCCTTTAGGCAACTACCTGGATATCCCAATAATAGACTCAGTTAGTGAAGTTAGTAAAGGTTATCAATTGTGTAGTGTATAGAAGGAAATATGACATAAATGTCATATAATTGTTATGGCTCACATTGGTGATACGAAATAATTATAGAAATATAATTTTTAATAAATTTGAACTTATTGGCTGTTTTGAAAAAATTCATGATCACATGTCAAAGGTTTTTAGAGTGGAATCCAATGAGTTAAAATTTTTATAAACAAATTGCATATGTTTTAAAAAATCCATGGTTGCATCATCGGCTTAATGGACCAAGTAGAAGAATGTTAGATTCACTTTTTGGTGTGGCCCATTAGTCTTCATATTTTTTTTACACGTTTTATGGAATTTGGACTCTATAAATTAGATAAGCTAATATATTATATAAAGTTTAGAAATTAGTATTTTAAATATGGGATAATTACTCTTATAAGATAAGAAAGTACAGGGATTCTTTTGATAGAGTTTATTTAGCTCTCTTTTCTCCCCTATAAAAGTTCCCCTTTTAATATACGTATTATTTTTCCATCACTTAAAGTAGTTTAGTTATCTTAATTAAGAGAGACATAAAAAAGAAGGTGAGCCAAGAATTTAAGGTTCAACAGTAAGGAGTATTTTCTTACTTCTCTAGTTCAATAACCAACAAAGGCATGTTCATTTTATTCTTGAAATTTATTAAATTCAAGATTCTATTAAATTTAATTTTCACATTATTATTATGATTATATATATGTTAATTCTTATAGGATAAGCATGGCCAGCCAGCGCATACCTATTGTCCTTTCATAACACCCCCCCTCCCGAGTTCGGATCCTCTGCCGCGTTTTTCTGCGGTGCCCCAAAACTACGTCGTTTTGGGGCAAAATTTCCAAAAAAAAAAAAATATACGAAAACACATAATCAGAATCAGAGAAGAGAGAAAGGAAGAAGAAAGAAGCAGTGAGGAAGAGAGAGAGGAGAAGACCCAGAACACCTTCAATAACCAGATTTTTGAACAACAATACAAACAAAAATACAAACACTTCAATACATAGATCTCAGATATATATACAAACACTTCAAACACCCAGATGTATACATACATTTCTAGATGTATACATACATCTCAGATTTTTGAACAACAATACAAACACTTCAAACACCCAGAACAACAATAACCATTCAAAAAATAAATAAAAAAATCTGAGGTTCAAAACTCGAAGATGCATATGTATATATATGCAGAATAACACTTGAACATCCTAGATGATAAATCAAAATTAATAAAAATTAGATCAATACAAACAGTCAAACATTAGATCTAGCAAAGTGTATGAGAATAGTTCATATCTTACATACAGATCCAAGAAAAAAACCTAAAAAACTACTTCGAATTAAGGAGATGGTTGCTGGGTTGGTAGTTTTAGTGAGAGAAATGAGGAGGAAGAAGAAGAACAGGAAGGGAAGGTGGGTTGTGGCGATGGTGAGGAGATGGTGGCGCCATGGGTGAAGGGAGGCCAAAGGTTGTTGCCTGCTGTGGTGCGTTCTTTCTTCTTCTCCCTCTTCTCCTCTCTTCTTTTCCTCTCTTTCTTCTTCTCCCTTCTTTCTTCTCCTTCCTCTGTTGCTCATGTTTTGTCTTTTTTTTTCTTTTTTTTTATAATTGAAATCTCGCCCCAAAACGACGTCGTGGTCGTTTTGGGGCACTGTAGGACTGGCCGCAGGAAAACGCGGCCGAGGATCCGAACTCCCCCCCCAAAAAAAAAAATCCCTTTTCATTTATTTTCATTTTTTCTTTAAAAAATTTTCCTTCCCCTCCACGTTTCTTTCTCTATAAATTGAAAGTGTTTTTATCTCTTTTTGCTTCATCTCATTCATGCTCTCTCTCCATTTCTGATCAAGATTTTGCATTTAGATTGGAAATGTTTAGAATGAGAGTTAATAATTTCATCGAGAGTTGTAAAGTTTATCAAATCTTTCGTACCTTAGAATTCCAATTCACTAAATTTGGAGATCTATAAAAAAATATCAAACGATCAAAGTGATTGGTGATAGAAGAAATTGATTTGAGGTAATTCAGATGGTATATAATATGCTCCTTCTAAGTCTCTTTTGCAAAGAGTCTTAATTTAATTACTTTCAATTTGTACTCCATTTCTTATACTAATCATTTGATAAATTCTGTGGAATTATTCTATATTGATAGGTTGATTATCCTGATCATTTGACTAAATTCTGTGAGTTGTCATGTGTTGAAAGTGTTGATTTGTCTGACTAAATAATGTGAAAATGCTTTGTACATATATCAAGCGGGCCCTACCAATAGCTTGTACCAATATGCCTGAATAGGTAGTTGTGCTTGGGTGAGGTGGGTGACGCTGATCACTGATCATATACTGAGTAGGATTGGGTTATTGGTCCTGGGCAAGCTATCATATATTGAATTTGTTTGTTTATGCAATTTGGTAAATTGCTTAATTATCAAATCGAATCATTTGTGCAATGTTGTAATTTATTAGATCCCTATTGATCTATCTGAACATTTTTACTCATGTCGTATTGTATACTTTCTGAGTTAATTTATTTTTCAAGTGTGGAGCAATTTAGTAGCGATCTTTTTGAAGCATTTGAAGGATTAATTGCATTCTATAATTTGGGGCCCACAACTACATCATTATTTTTGGAAACAATTGTATAAATTATGTTTTGAAGACTTTTGTGTAAATTATTTTTAGAGACGAATTGTGCATTTGAGGTTATTAGTTATTTGAAATTGTAAATTTGAAATTTATTTGATTTATTAACTGTCTGGAAGTTGAAGCGTTATAGAAACTAATTTAGGTGATGTAAAAATACAAAAATAAATAACATGAAGTATACATTTCGTGTAAAAGAGATAACAATATTATTATTTTTATTTATATAATTAATAAATTATAAATGAAAATAAATAAAATATTATAATCAATATTCATAATTTAACATTTATAATGAATATTCACTCAATGTGTGGAAAAAATTTAGAAAAATATGTAGAATTTAACATTTATGACCATATTCACATGTGTGCACAACAATAATTTTGAATTTAAGTCATTGATTAAATTTTTTTAATTCTCTTCTAGTCAATTTTCTAGTATCACAAAATTTTTTCATTTTTTTTAAGGCAAATTATACTGTTAGTCCTTATATTTTAATCTTTTTCAATTGATTCAATTTTGATCCTTAGTTTTTTATTTTGTCTCAAATTGGTTTAATTAATTCTAATTTTTAGCATTTTTATGACAAAATGCCTGTATGAGTGGAACATGTTATGTTTTTAGGAACAAAATTGTAAACTTGATTAATTTAGTGATTTAATCTCAACCAACTTAGTGATAATTGTTGGAAATTTTGGTTTATTAAGCTTATTTTGGGCCGACTTTAAGCCCAAAATTAAGTGGGCCCTGAACGTCTTTTGGGGTGAGTCCGAAGAGGTGAAGTGTTCCTTGCCGCGTGGCAAGTCACATGGTGAAGATGGTTCGTCAAAACCATTTATGAGTGAATGGGGACATGGCATCGTTTTCGGGTTCGTGGAATAGAATATTTAAGTTTTAAAAGTGGGTTTCCTTGTGAGGCTTGTCCCACATTGAAACTTTAAGAGAGTTTTGTTGAGTTTATATGCTCTTGCCTACAACACTTGGGTTGGGCCCCAAGGGACATCCCAAGTTTGTAGAAGGGAGGAGTTATGGACAAAGTGAACCTTAACCCAAACCACTATACGCGCGCGCGACCACCATTATTGTAGGAAAATTTAATTTAATTAAAAAATTGAATTAATTTTTAGTCCAATTTTTCTTCCTTTAGTCCAAAATATTCCTAACAGGTTCAAACTATTTTAACAGTAGGAAAAACTGCCAAACAGTTTTCATGTCTGTTCAAAACAGTTCCAGATCTGTTGCACCTGAACAGATTCATTTTCAGACAGATTCAAAATCAAAACTGTCCGGGCAGTTTTCAGCAACAATTTTATAACTGTACAGTTGTAGACGTCCCCGAACGCCCCGGGAGGATGAGTCCCATTCTGTTCATTTTTTGCGGGTCTACTACAGTTCAGGACCCTCAAATTGTCACGGTTCTTAATCTGAACCAAAGAGTCCAAATCCGGCAAATCGTTTTGAGAAAAAAACTGATTTTTAGAAAAGAAGTGCCAAACATGGACTGCTTTGCCAGATACAGAGTCGCCACCCAAATATTTTTTATGGGGGAATTTAGGAAACCCTGACTCGGTGCCAAAGGCCACGTGTCCGTCATCACCAAAGTTGCCTCAGCTCGGGAGCTTGGGTACGATTAGGGAAGGTCAGCTATGAGCACCCCTGTAGACACCCCATTTTTGACCGACCTTGAGACTTAGACGTCACCAGTTGAGCACTTGGTGATATTGCGTAATGTGCTTGTTCAGAAGTTTCAGAGTCACGGCCGTGAGCCCTACCTCCGGACTTCCGAACCCTCTTCTGTGCCTTGTCTCGGTTTGCGAACCAGACTCGATTTTCTCTGTTTCTTTTCCTAAGGGAAGGGAGAGGTCCCGTAGACCATCTCTCAATGTCCGTAGGCTACATTTGGTGGCCGTAGGCCATTTTTCCCATTTCGGAGTCCGGTTTCCGGTTTTCGGGGCCGTCAGGCCGTGTGCCTCGGTTCGGGACCGCTTAACCATCTCCTTTTGCTCCGGTTTTTGGCATACTTCCTATTTGCTCCCTTTTGAGGGACACTGGGGTCCCGGAAACCCACTTCGTGGCTGAACGCCATTTTCGGTGCTTAACAGCCCATTTTCGGGATCCCGAACTGCGTGTTTTGGCCCCCGAACATTCGTTTTGCATCGGTTTTTGCTCATTTTTGGCAGGTACCTCTGTTTCATCACTAGGAAGGTCATGGAAGGGTGGAAGGCTAGTAATTGTTGCAGCAACCAGTTATCTCTCCTCCGGAGCCTCCTGGCGCCCGTTTTTCCAACTTCCGGGCTAATGTTGAACACCCTAGGGTTAGTGTTGCCAACTTTCAACCACATACCTGTGATCTACACACCATGAGAGGACCCTAAAAGTTCATGACCGGCCATTAATTCAAATTGACCCTTTTGAACCCCTCTTTCTGAGCTAATGTTGAACCCCTTGGACCCACTTTCTTGGACTTTTAACCACATGGTTGTGTTGTACACACATAGGAGTACCTCACCAGTTGTTGGCCGGCCAGAAAATATGATTGAACCTTTTGACCCCCAGCCGGCCGGCTAGGAGGTGTGGCCGGCCGTGTTCCTTGCACTGTGCACTTTACAGCTGTGGGGCAATATCCCCCAGAAAAGATATTTATCCGGGGGATATTTTGTGGGGGAATTTTGCTCTCCTTTTCCCCCACCTTTACACCCCCTTTTTGGCATATATAGCAAGCAAGCTACATCACATTTTGGGGTTAGAAAAATTGTTCTTCAAGTCTCCATACACAACTCCATCTCCATAGCTCTCAATTCTTTGAAAAACCCTAAGTCCCTAACCATCATTCCTTCTACACCACCAAGCTCTACCACCACCACCTCATTTCCAGCAACAAGGAAGGTTTCTCAAAGGCCAAAGAAGCTGCAAATTCATCCAATAAGCAACAAAAGTTTGAGTCTTCAAGGGTAAGTAATACTTTTACCCTTTTGACCATTTTTCTTGATCTATTTGTAAGCCCCACTTCCTTTTTGTTTCAAGCTCCGGCCCTAACTGAAAAGGGCCCTATTTTGAGCTCATCTTCACTTTTCATTAAGGGCTCAACCCTGTTTGAGCCCTCCATAATACACTTGCTTCATTGATCCTCTTATATGTCATGATTTTGCATGCTATTTTTGGCCCATGAGCAATTTATTTTCGAGCATGTTGTAAACTGACATTAGGCTCATTTTGAGCCCCTCTTCAACATTGGAGAAGGGCTCAACATTGTTTGGTGTCTCCATGTGTCACTTGTAGTTGTATCCCTTATTTGGCCCCATTTTTGCATAAATTGGCAGCCCCCTTTGCTTCTGTTTTTGGACCTTGGTCCGAACTGAAAGTGGCCTTATTTTGGCCTATACTTCATGTTTCATTAACACTTTTTTTCTGTTTGGTGATTATTTTATATACTTCATGTTATAGCACCTTTTGAGCCTCATTTTGCATCACATTTTTAGCATGTTTTTATACTGATTTTGAGGCTTCCATATACTGTAAATGTTCATATTTTTGGTCCATCTTCAGTGTTGTAGAAGGAAATTTTTCAGTTTGGGTTTTTCTTATACCACTTGCTTCATTACCCCTCTTTTGGCCCCTATTCTTGCATGCTATTTTTCCCCTACCTATGCTTGCTGTTTGGCCATGTTTATAACTATGAAAGTGCCTTTTTTGGGACTGTCTAGCTTCTGTCTTTGCATTGCATGTCCATATTGCGCATGTTTGGCATAGCTATAGGCCATTTCGGGTGCCTAATGTTGCATTTCGGGACAATTCCATGCATTTCATGTCATTTCGCCTCATTTCGGGACTGTTTTCCCCCATATTTTACTGCTGAAATTCCATTAGAATGATTGCTATCATTTCCATGTCATTTCATCATATTTTGTCATCGTCTCGGTTTGCGTGCCCGTGTGCACGCATTTCGAGGCACTTCTTTTTTTATCCGCCGGCATCCCATGTGAGTGTGGCTGAGGCTCACTCATGTTGGTATAAGTCCATATCATGTTTTCATGTCATTCCATCGCATTTCGGCACCGCCTCGGTTTGCGTGCCCGTGTGCACGCATTTCGAGGCACTTCATTTTCATCCGCCGGCATCCCATGTGAGTGTGGCTGAGGCTCACTCATGTTGGTATAAGTCCATATCATGTTTCCGTATCATTTCATCACATTCCGTCATTGCCTCGGTTTGTGTGCCCGCGTGCACGCATTTCGAGACACATATCATCGCCTCAGTTTGCGTGCCCGCGTGTACGTATTCTGAGACACATATCATCGCTTCGGTTTGCATGCCCGCGTGCACGCATTTCGAGACATGTCATTTTCTCAGTTTGCGTGCCCGCTTGCACGTATTTCGAGGCATCTCATTTTTCACAGCATAGTGCATACTAGGTTGTATCTTAGATTGCATTCTGTCATTTTCTCGATTTGCGTGCCCGTGTGCACGCATTTCGAGGCATCTCATTTTCCATAACATCGTGTATGTTAGGATTGTATCTTAGTCGCATTTCATCCATATCATGCATATTGCATCGTGTCCGGAATAGGAGTTAGCCCGGGCACGGGAAACGAGGTACATTTCGTACTCCGAGTGACGGAATGTGTCTCAATTCCCCAGTCGCCGACACTTCGGATTATCCATGATGGAGTTAGGTTTTAGCTGTAGTTTCATGTGCATTCATCCTATATTGAGTTGTGCATTTCGATTCCTCGGTCATCATGCCTCGGTATGCGTGATTGGTGGCACGAGGATCGAGACATGCATATATCTGTGCAAATACATTGCTATGCCCCTTTCCTGCTCTCTGTTGCAGCAAAATGCAGAATCAGCAACTTTTTGGGACTTGGCACGCATTTCAAGAAAAGGCGTAAACAGAGGCTAATTGGGGCATTCCGGTGGATTTCCGCGCAAGACAACCCGGACATGCATCGTCCATCAGAAGCAAGGCAGTCCCTGGCTTGCACGCCAATTTCATTCGCTTTCTTAGTTAATTCATTAATTAATTAGAATTTTGTAATATCATTTTGGACTGTAATATTATTTTATTCGGGACTGTAATATTTGGACTGTATATTTATTCGGACCCTCTGAGCGAGGGCATAACTGTAATAAGTGTGCGTGAGTGTGATGTATGTCTTCCAACCCCACGTCTTTCTCCCTTTTATTTATCCGCTTTTGATGGTTAGATTAGGGCATATTTCAATTAGCATACAGTATGACAGCATGTTTGCATCATTCATCTGTTTTACATGCACCGGGCTCGGCGCATCATACTAACTGCATTGTATTTTTTTCAATTCTAAAATTGAATACATGATAGTTGTAGCATTCCATATGCCATCTTAGAATAGCCGAGCCTGCTATAGTTGCATTTTGCATGTGTTGCATTAGGCATTTCTGTATACTTAGGATCATGCATGATTTCTAATGTAGTTTCTATTTTGGCTTGGAGTACCCGGTGAGTTTTATGCTTTAGCATCCTTGCATGCGTGTGAGTGTTGCCATGAATAGCATGCTTACCATGAGGCTATGTGTTTATCTGATATAACTGCCTGAATGCCTGTGGGTGAAGGTTGAGTTATCTGAATTGGAATAAATCATCAAATGTCTCAAGCCTACCTGCGGGTAGCAAACCATTTTCAAAAACAAGCATGAAATGTTTTGTTCCAATTCAGGCGATCCAGTCTATACTTGTATGCTGTGAGCATCACATAGTAAACTAGGCTAATAACCGGAATAAGAACTCACAATGTTTTTCAAAAATTGATATCATGGTTAGTAGAGGCCGGTCTATGACCGGGCGAGCGGGGGTGCTCACGAAGTGACCTTCCCCAATCGTACCCAAGTTCCAGAGCCGAGGCAACTTTGGTGATGACGGACACGTGGCCTTTTGGCACCGAGTCAGGGTTTCCTAAATTTCCCAAAATAAAATATTTAGGTGGCGACTCTGTATCTGGCAAAGCAGTCCATGTTTGGCACTACTTTTTTCAAAAATCAGTTTCTCAAAACGATTTGCCGGATTTGGACTCTTTGGTTCAGATTAGGAACCGTGACATTTTAAGAGTCCGAACTGTAGTGACCCCAAATGAACAGAACGGGAGCTAACCCTCCCGGGGCGTTCGGGGACGTCTACAACCCCCTCTCGCCTGATCCGAAAATCGGCCTCTACTAACCATGATATCCAGTTTTGAAAACGTTATGTGTTCTTATTCCATTTATTAGCCTAGAATTACTATGTTATGCGCGCAACAAACAAGTATAGACCAAATCGCCTAAATTGGAACAAAACATTGCATCTTCGTTTTGAAGATGGTTTGCTACTCGCAAGTAGGCTAAAATGCAGGTTTTGCCACCCTCGAGTGGGCTTTTAGAAAAGATGGTTTTGCCATTATCTAGTGGGCTTAAAACTCACAGTTTTAATGCATTATTCCATTTTAGGTAATTCAACCTCCATCCACAGGCATTTAAGCAGTTATATCACATAAGCAGCTAGCCTCATGGTAATCATGCTGTTATGGCAACACTCACACGCATGCGGTATACTAAAGCATAAATGCTTACCGAGTACTCCAAGCCAAAACAGAAACTAGTTAGTAATCATATGCATGATCCTAGTTTAAGATGGCTAATGCAACACATGCGAAATGCAACTAGAAATGGGCTCGGCTATTCTAAACATGGCATGTGAAATGCTACAACTAACACGTATTCAATTTAGAATTGAAACACAATGCAGTTAGCATGATGTGCCGAGCCTGGTGTATGCAAGACAAATGTATGAATGCACGCATGCATAGCATAAGGTATGCTAATTTAAATATGCCCTAGTCTACCATCATAAGCGGGTAAATAAAAGGAAAGAAAGACGTGGGGTTGGAAGCCATACACACACTCACGCACACTTATTACACAATTGCCCTCGCTCGGAGGGTCCAAAAGAATAATACAAATTAATTAACCTACAAGCTAATTAATTATTACAGACCACCTAATTAATTAAGAAAATTAACTAAGCTTAAGAAAGTAGTAAAGGCTTCGGGAAGAGGATCAAATGCGCGCGTGCTCGGGTTTGCTCGAAAATCCAACGCCATGCACAAGTTTGCTTCTGCTTTGACTGTTCTACTTCTCTGAAAATTGGCACAACTCCCAAGGTCGCTTCTCTGAGTGTTGTGGAACACTACCGGCTGAGTGAGAACACCACCGGCCATGGAGAATGGTCACCGGCCACAAAGTTATGCTCTCAGCCAAATCTTTTTTGCCGGTCGGCACTCAACACTGCCGGCCGGCCAATTCTTCCTGCTGAAACCTATTTGACAGCAGCAGAGGGCAGGCAAGGCATGGCAATGTATTTCAAGCAAATGTATGCACCAACCACACTCCTTATCATGTTTATGACTCAAAGGAGGATGGCCTCGATTCTCGGGCCACCAATCACGCATTTCCATGCATGATAGCCCAAGGGACCAAGTATGCATTTTGATTTCAAATGCAATGCACATACGCAAACCAAGGCCCAATCCCTATCACTAGATCAAGGGACAAGGCATGCATGCTAGATGGAATGCAACCTAGGCATGCAAACTAGTATGCTATATGGGCATATGGGAAGCATGCAAGGCATATAACAAGCATGCAAGTTGAATGAGCATACAAGGCACAATGTCAACACACAAGCATGCAAAACATATGGCATGTTAAGCAACCAAAACAAAAAGGAGAATACGTGCCAAATGCAACATCATTTCAACATGCAACAACATGTCATAATCTAGGCATGCAACAAGATACCAAAGGGTGGACTTAAACTAAATATGGCAGCCCTTAAACAAGCCTAAAACAGTGGCTAATGCTATGGAAATGAGAGCCAACACACACACATGTACATGTTGATGGGCCAACACTTAAGCGTCAAATAAGCAACCTTTAAGCACACTTAAAGGAGGACAAACATGGGCATATGGCATGTATCATAAGCTCTGAAATTACATGAAAGAGAGGTGCCAAACCAAGTAATCAAAACAAGCAAAGCATGCAATAATGGTCCAAGTACTTGAGGCAAGCTAAGGAGGTATTGAACTACCCTTAGCAAAACCAAACATGGCATGAATTAAATGATCAAAATAGAGTTTTAACATATTAAAACAAAACCTAGAGACCACTTAGATGGCATCTAAATGACTTAAATTCAAGGGCATGCACAATGACCAAACATGGAGCACAAGGTACAACCTCATAAGGCATCAAAGACACATCAAAGGCAAGGATATAAGCATGTTATAAGGACTGAAATAACATGGTAAGTGGTTCCAAACCACTGAAACAATGCAAGTAATGCATGCTAGAGAGGCCAAAGCTTAAGGCATTCAAGAGGGATTGCATGGTAGCTATACAAAGCAAGACATGAATGACTCAAATGACCTAAAACAGTCCCTTAGCACATCAAAATATGCATGTAAGCTTCACAAAGCTAAGCCTAAATCATGCTAGAACAAGGGTCTACATCTAAAGCATGTTAAGGCAAAAATGTGGCATTACAAGACATGTATGCAGGGCATGCAAGGTGTGTCCAAACCAACTAAAAACAGAGGCATATTATGACATAATAAGCACAAAAATCAGTTGAAGCATGGCTAACATACACTTAAACAAGATGCTCCCTCAAGAGGCAAAAATAGCCCTTTTCAAGGACAACAAGGAGAGGGGGTGGCCCTCTCCTTCTTAGGACCTCAAGGTACCATCCTCACCTCTGAAATCCCTCATGATTTCAGTGGTGAGAAGGCCCAAACACAATGGTCCCGGAGCTCAACCGAAATGGCACAAAACAAAGGCCAAACAAGCCTTAAGAGGGGTCAAACAACCCCAAAGCTTAAAACACCCTCAACAAACTATTTAGAGCACTCAAAAAAAAGACTTTTCTATGTTATATGCTAAGCTCAAAAATAGATGCAAGATAGGCTAAAAAGCTTTGCGAAAAAAGGGGTAAAAAGGGACAAAAGTCTTACCCGTGTAGCACAGCAGCAAATCAGTAACTTTTGGACCAAAAAAGGGCTTCAAATCACTCCAAGAATCACCTCCAAGGATCTCAGCTCAATAAGGGGAGTAGAGAACTAGGTGTTTGCATGCAAAAGTGCAAAGAAAATGCACTTTTGAGCACAAACCAGCCCTAAACCTTAGAGAGAGAGGCAGAAAATGTAGAGAGAGAGAGAGATTTTTTTGCTCCAAGTTATATATCTCTTCCTTCTCTTCTCTCCTATGTGAGAGAGCTTGATTGATATAGATATGTATAAATCTGCAGCTCCTCAGAACACCCACGTCCAGGCATGGGCTGGGGTATGGCCTAGAATGACAGCTGCCAGCTGTCTACAGAAATATCTGTTGAAAACCACATTTGGCCGGCCGGCTATCAAAGTAGTCGACCGGCAGTCAAATTGGCCGGCCGGCCATCACATTTGGCCGATGGAAACAAAACACAGCCGGTGGCCTCAAGCCATGGCCGGTGGAATGTGGGGATGTCCCAAAAGCCATTCTCTGCCCTCCAAAGCAAAAACACAAGTGTTTGGTGCAAAACCAGACATGAAACGGTCGAGTCGAGAGATTCTGAGGCAATGCGCGCAGTCGAGGCCTCTGGGAACTCAAGACGAACACAAACAAGGATGATCACCGAGTGTTCAAACGGTGACGTCCAAGTCTTGAGGATGGTCAAAAATGGGGTGTCTACAGTTGCCCCTCTTTGACAGAACTCGAAAGTCATAACAATGACGGGAGTGAATGTCAAAGCCCAGAACGACCCATTTTTGACAAGGCCGAAGACTTAGACAAACATGCAAGACAATAAAGATATGCGCCCGAAGGCAGGGGCGAAATGCAACTGAAAATGCAAGAAGCCGAGCATAACTTATGATCATATGAATAAAGCTGTAACGAAGCACATACAATGCAATAGTTTTAAGCTAGCATACACCAAACTACACTACAATGCAGAAAGGATGTAAGAGAATTATGTAATTCTAGATACGTCACACTCGGAGAATACAATACCTATGCGGTTCATCTGGTCGCACCAGCCTCAAATGAACCGTACATACAATATTGTGCCTGAAAAGAAAGCAAACTTAACAGGTACAATATCGTTAGTAACATACATAACATGCAAAATGAATGCAAAATGATATGCAATATATACAAAACTATGTATAAACAATGCAAATGAAAATGCAATGCTATTGAATCATGATCAAATCCCGAGTGGTTCAAAACCACACAAATGTCAAATAGATTGATGGAGATGCAAAGTCCGTCTACCATAGAAAAGGTGCCGCAACCCTCAAACCAACATACCAACGTGGAATAGACGCGCACACATGCAGAACTATGAGTGATATAGACGGACACAAGAACAAGTAATTGGGTGGAATGACATAGGTGGGGAAATGACCCGCTGAAGAAAGACCAATGATCCTAATACAGGATGCAAAAATTACACTACAATGTAATATGTGCAATGGGTATGGCGCGTGGGCCAAACCAAATCTTGCCTAGGAAAGGCATGGACACAAACAAACCACGTCTAACATAGAACGGTCATACAGAACTATGAGTGCATAGACATGAAAAGTATGGGCGCATACCAGACCAAGCTCAACATGGAAAGGCGCAAGCCATAGATGGGGGGATGCAGTCGATGCGTGCAAGCTACAATGCACTATTTACAAATATGCGATGGAATGGATACAGTGGGATAAGGCCTACAGCCAAGCCATATCTTGCCTAGGAAAGGCATGGACACGAACAAATCACGTCTAACATAGAACGATCATACAGAACTATGAGTGTATAGACGTGAAAAGTATAGGCACATACCAGACCAAGCTCAACAAGGAAAGGCGCAAACCCTAGATGGAGGTGATGCAGTGGATGCATGCAAGCTATAATGCAATATCTACAATATGCAATGGATGGGCGTAAATGTAATATTTGCAGTAAGATGCATGACATATGCATTATTTACAGTGGTATGCATGACATATGCACTATTTTCAATGAATGCATGACATATGCACTATTTAACAATGATGCATGACATATGCACTATTTACAATGAATGCATGACATACGCACTATTTAACAATGATGCATGACATATACACTTTTTTTTTTTTTTTTTTTTGTTTTTGAAATGCAAATGCATGATGATGCATGATTTGAAATGCGCGACAACGTACGGCTTTTGAGATGCATGACAATACATGTTGATGTAAGTGCGTAACAACGCATGTCTTTTGATATGCATGACAATGCATGTGAACTCGAATGCGCAACCACGCGCGTCGTTTGAAATGCATGACAATGCAACCGAGCGGGTTTAAGGTCTCGCCAGACTGGGCAAATACATGAATTTTGTTATTTTGAATGCATGATTATGCATGATTATGACATGCGCACGACAATGCGCAGCTTTTGAAATGCATGACAATGCATGTTGATGTAAGTGCGTGACAACGCATGTCTTTTGAGATGCATGCCAATGCATATTGATGTAAGTGCGTGACAACGCACGTCTTTTGATATGCATGACAATGCAACCGAGCGGGTTTAAGGTCTCGCCAGACCGGGCAAATACATGGATTTTGTTATTTTGAATGCATGATTATGACATGCGCGGCTTTTGAAATGCATGACAATGCATGTTGATGTAAGTGCGTGACAACGCATGTCTTTTGAGATGCATGACAATGCATGTTAATGTAAGTGCGTGACAACGCACGTCTTTTGATATGCATGACAATGCAATCGAGCGGGTTTAAGGTCTCGCCAGACTGGGCAAATACATGAATTTTGTTATTTTGAATGCATGATTATGCATGATTATGACATGCGCACGACAATGCGCGGCTTTTGAAATGCATGACAATGCATGTTGATGTAAGTGCGTGACAACGCATGTCTTTTGAGATGCATGACAATGCATGTTGATGTAAGTGCGTGACAACGCACGTCTTTTGATATGCATGACAATGCAACCGAGCGGGTTTAAGGTCTCGCCAGACCGGGCAAATACATGAATTTTGTTATTTTGAATGCAGGATTATGCATGATTATGACATGCGTATGACAATGCGAGATGTGTGTGCAACGACGTGACAGAAATGACGCAAAATCAGCGCGCGTTCACGATAGAGCGTTGTAATGTAACCCACGTGGGGCAACTTTCGAATTTTAAAAGAGACAAAAGGATAAAAAAGGATACACCTTGCACATATCCGAGTGCCACGCACAGAAGACACGGTCCGAGGTTAAAACAGGGGCCGGTCGAGCTTCGGAAATGCACTGTTCTTGCACTGACTTGAGCAATGAAGGTCCCAAACCACTCATTTGACCCAAACAAGGCTGTAGGAGGCTCACCGGCCAAAAGGGGAAGTCACCGGCTGTCCTCCGGCTATCGAAATAACTCACCGGCCAAATATTTGGCCGACCGGCCAAAAATGTAGCCGACTGGCCAAAAATGCCTGAATCGGGGCAGTTTTGTCTTTTTGGCTCGGGTCTTTTAAAATAGGGTTCCAAACCCTATTTTTCTTACTTCCTCTTAGCCGAAATTCTCTCCTCCCTCTCTTTAGAGTATTTTCTTCTCTTCATTTCCTCGTTTTCCTTGATTCTCGCGCCCTTTTCGACGTTTGATTCGCGAAGTTCATCGCGTTTCGAACACTTTCATCCGATCGAAACTTCGTTTCGGTGTAGTTTTTTCGATTTTCGCCTCTTGGGGTTTGTTTTCCCCCAAATTTTTCTTGATTTCCGTATATTTTCCACATTCCAGCTTTTCTGGCCATTTTCCCCCCTCCCGGGGTTGACTTTTCGGTTGACCTTTCACATTCTCATCCGGTTTCCACTTTTCCGGCCGTCTTCACACTACTTTTGACATGGCGGATGATATTCCACGGGGCGGGACTCCCCCAGATCACGAGATGGACCCAGAGGCCGAGCTCCTCCCATTGAGAGTCCGCCCGTTCGACCCGACGACCTACCGGCCGGCGATTCACGTGCTTCCTCCGGACGGACTTCGCCAGTTCCAGGATTTTGCGAGAGGTGTGCCACCAGAGCTTCTCTTACGTGAGCCCGAGACGCACTTTTCATACGGCGCTTCCGAGGTATATTCTCCCCCGTTTCATTTTTCGCAATGTAGAACACTTAACTGCTATAGTTGATTCTGCTCTTTAATTGCTTAACCCGGACACACTATATGTTGTAGTTGACTGTGAATACACTTGTACTCGATATCCGTTTGAATCTGAACACATGCACACACACTACATTTGCCCTGAACCACTCAAACACACTGGCACATCACATGCTATAGTTCCCTGCTAGCACACCGGCACCCGATATTTGTTTGAATCTGAAAACGTGCACACACGCTATATTGTCACCAATTCTGAATACTTCTTCAAAAATGTACATTTAATATTCTTCGCAACTATTTTGCTTTTGAACAGGGAGATTCCCATATTGTCCGCGGGTATGGAAATGTTGTCACCCGGGATTGGTACACGGAGTTACCGGACGCAGTCCGTCGCATTGTTGACGAGGCCGGATTTGGCGCATTCTGCAAGGGACTCTCGTGCCTTACGGCGAGCAGGCCTCTCCTTGCCGCTCTGGTGGAGAGGTGATGGGACACCACCGACTCATTCCATTTTTCCGTCGCGGGAGACATGACGATGACTCCCTATGATTTCACGATGCTCACCGGCATCGGAGTGAGGGGTGATCCGATTCCCTTCGACACCGACATGGACGAGTGGGAGGCTGCTCAGATCTACCTGCTCGGTGAGAAGCCGCCTCTCGTACGTCCCGACTTCGTTCGATATTCATGGTTCGAGGTCCAGTTTAGAGTCCAGCTGGCCTTAGTCGAGGAGGCTCCGATGACTCAGGAGGCGGTGGAGCGATATGCGCGCAGCTATCTCATGTTCTTGCTGGGGACGACTATTTTCGCCGACCGGGCGAACACTATGTCCCTCTGCCTGCTCAGCGCTCTCGTGGATGTGACCCGGATCTTGCGCTATGACTAGGGAGGCACTGCCTTGGCCACTCTGTACGGGTACATGAGCTCAGCCTCCCGTTGCAGCGGACAGCTGCTTGGGGGCTACTGGCGAGCTTGGGAGGTACGTTTTCTCCTCTGCTTTTCATTTCTGATTTACATTTTCTGTACTCTGTACACTGCACACACTGTGGTCTGCTTCATACTAATCGTATACTGCACACACGGCACACATATACTTTGCTTTACACTGACTGTACACTGCACACACTGTACACTCTTCTCAATACACTGCACAATACACGATCCTGTAATTTCTGCTTTATTTTGTGTTCTGCTTTATCTGATAACCCTTCTGGTATTTGCTCTATAGTTGTGGGTCTACGCCTACTTCCCGAGACTCGCCCTAGTGCCAGACGTAGAGACCCCTCTCGTCGTCCCATTTTCGTGTCGCTTTGACGTGAGGTGCGTGCGGAGGCCCCGGGAGACATTCATCTTTTTCCGCCGCTACTTTGACACTATTACTCCCGCAGAGGTATGTTCAACTTTTAGAGTTTTATTTACGTTTCGCTTCACACTGTATTTTCAATAATAGTAGATAACAATCTGTATTTCATTTTTAGATCACCTGGCAGCCTTGGGCTCCACTGCCAGCCGTGACTCGGGATCGATTTGCCGGTGCAGAGGAGACTGCACGTTTTCGGATTTTGCTGGAGGGCCCGGTCTGTCGGGCTTGGTACTTGGGCGAGAGTTTCCTACGCCAGACCCTGGGCTTGCTAGAGCAGATAGTTCCGGGTCCGCCTCCTATCCACATGAGGGACACCGAGAGGTTCACCGCCGAGGAGATGGCCGATTCCACGATCGGCTGGGACGCGGAGGGCTTTAGGGGTGAGGGCGACTACTCAGAGTATGTTCAGACGTACATTATGCGGCCTCTGAGTAGTGGCCGCCGAGCTGAGAGAGGGGGACTTGTGGCGCCAGCGGCTGGAGCTGGAGCTGGGGCAGGGACGTCGAGGACAGCTCGTGTCCGTGGCAGGAGCAGAGCTCGGAGGGGTCGGGGGGTTAGCTGGCCAGCGCTACCCACGATGATGACATGCCGAGGGCAGGGTGGGGCGACCTACCAGATCCCCTTTGCTTCTCCTCCGGCTGACCATGAGTTGGTCGGTTTCCATGACTTGCCTTCGGTATGTATTACTACATTTTATGCATCTTGTATTGGCATTTCATTTCAGTTTATTTGATATTCCGCAGAATACTGATGCATTTGATACTTTTGCAGGCTTCTTCCGAGTATACCCGACAGTCCTTGGAGCTGAATGCCTCCATGATGGGGATGTTGCAGCGGATTTTCGACCTCCTGGCCCTCTACAGCATTCCGGTATGTTCTTCTGATCACGGTCTCAAACCATACTCATAAGTTGCTTCACATAATCTGGTGCACAACACAACACTTGATAAACTGCTCACGGCATTCATACACTGTACTCATACACTGCATTTTGCACTGATAAACTGCTTACGGCATTCGCACTCATGCACTGCATTCTACACTGATAAACTGCTCACAGTATTCACACACTATACTCATATACTGCATTCTGCACTGATAAACTGTTCACAGCATTCGCACACTGTACTCATACACTGCATTCTGCACTGATAAACTGCTCACAACATTCGCACACTGTACTCATACACTGCATTCTGCACTGATAAACTGCTCACAGTATACTGATGCGTTTGCCTCTTGTGTTTTTTCAGCCTTCTTTCCAGATTCCCACTGTGGGAGGTGTTCCACCCAGGCCTTCTGTCCCTACCGGAGGAGATGGAGATGGCAGAGTATTCCTCTGCACCAAGGTGGGGCGCACTCACATCGGGAGTAGTTCGCGGGCTCCAGTTCCTGATGACGATGACGAGGAGTCGGAGGCGGAGGCGGAGGCAGAGGCGGAGGCGGAGGCAGAGGCAGAGGCAGAGTCGTCGTCAGAGGAGACCGGAGACGACTCGGACTCGGACTCAGATGACAGCGCTGATGATGCTCCTGGACCTTCGTCCAGGAAGAGGACGAGGACGGACCCCTAGACCCACGGCCTTTTGTCATATCTAGATTTTTGTTGTTTTTCTTCTTTTTCTTTTGTACCTTTTGCTGGTAGTTAGAGTACCTTGTACTGCCGCAGGCAGATTTTTGTTTCCAAAACCATGTACTTGAAAAAGATGATGAAATGAAACAAACCTTTTATCTGAAAAAGTGCTTCATTTGTACATTTCATATATTGCATCGCATTGCATCATGTTGTACCTCAATGTAAATGAATTTGATCTGTTATCTGAAAATTGAACACTTGCATTGTAATAATCAGATAACGAACCAGCCAACAGCAAAACAACCCATACCAACCACTGCACATTCTGAACACTCGGCTCATACCCTACTGGGGATTAATCTGCATACAGCTCATAACACAGCGCTTGGTTCATTTTGCACACAGCGGATCTTGAACAAACAGCCCCAATCTGACAAGACGGACCATGAAGGTTGAATCTACTGAAGTTGAAGTATACTCAGATACGATCTGAAACCCATAAGCTTCAAAGAGGCCCAGGTTTTCCTATTCACACTTATCGGGGGTGGACCCTGTAGTTGTATGAAAGAACCAAATCATGTTTTTGCACAAATGTGGAGAATGACACAGCATTCTGAGCACAAAATGATTAATTTTTGAAATTGAAGAAGGTTTTTCAAACCGGGGTATTGAGCCTACAACTGAACTCAGCGAGAAAGACTCAACAGCGGAGACAAAAAAAAAAAAAAAAGGTAAACAACCTAAGCACAACGAGACGCACTCGGAAAAGACTCAAAACAAAGGTTGAAGTAAACAAGACAAAAGACACGACATACAGACGCGTTAACGAAAATGGGGGACCTCAGATCACGAGGAGCCAGTTTCTCTAGGTATTGTTTCCCACCATTTCTTATTTGTGATTCTCACATCCCTCTGGCACTCAAGCTCGGTTTTTCTCTCAAAACCCTTCGGCTCGCTTTTTCTCTCAACTTATACCTCTCTATTCTTTATTCTCTCATTTTTATCCCTCCCCAGGATTTTTAAATGGATGAATAGGAAGTTGTGGGTTCATGCCCAACATAGTTAGCTCACAGCTGTTTCTTCCGGTGGCGCTTGGTCGATGCCCCAGGTAAAGGAACAGAGTACCTTGATCCCTTCAGATTCGTGCTTCGCACTTGGTTCAATACCTCGTTGCTCGGAGGTTGAGAGAGCTTTCAGCCCTTTAATGACAGCTTCAGTTGTGCCCTTCTTGGCAAGTATGTTGGCGGTGGGGGAAAAGCAGGAAGTCTGACTCAACTGTGCCCCTAGTTCATCATTATGACCATTTTTTGTTTTGGCTTTCTACTAAAATAATTTTGACCAAGATGAGAGTCAGATTAACACACTTGTTCGATTTTTGATTTGAAAATTATGCAAGTCAGGCCATGAGCACTGAAATTTTTTCTTTTTTGGGTCCAAAACGGTCTAAGTTTTGGAGAGATGAAATAGTTTTCGAGAAAATAGTTAACCTCAGTAAAAATTTTCAAAAACTATTTTCGCAAACGGCCGCCGCTCAACGAGCGCGGATCTTACTTTTGAGATGCGTAACCTCGGATCGGAGGCAATGGAAAATTGCCCCTTGTTTGAAGGACGTTGCACGGCAACGGAAAGTTGCCCCTGGTTTGAACGGCAACTCATGGCAACGGAAAGTTGCCCTTTGTCTGGATGATGCCGCAGCATATTGTAAACAGTCCTCACTAATGATGATCGCGACCGAACTCTCTTGGATACAGAGAAGACGAAGATGGTCAAAACCAATATACGGACACAGTCACTTTGAAAGTGTTGGTGGCTGGACTTTAGGATGAAGTTGCCTACGTATCCCAAACGTGGGAATCAAGCCTTACGTAGTTCTGGTTAAGGTACACTCGTGTATTAACCTTCACTTTTTAGGCTCTAACTTTTGCCAAGGCGCCCGATGCGGGTTTTCGACCTTGCGAGTTTTTCTTTCCTTTTTCTTTATTCCCTTTCTTTTTTCTCTTTTGTATATTTTATTTATTTTTCTTTTTTGTATTTTTCTCTCTTTTGTATATTTTTCTCTTCTTTTTTTGTCTTTTGTATATATTTTTCTCTTTTTTGTATATATTTTCTTTTGCTCTAACTTTTGCTTGGGTCGCCCTTCCGGGTTTTCCGCCCAGCGAGCCGCTCAAAGGGTAAAATTGTAACAAGTCCATGTCAAATGGTTTTAGGGTTTTGAAGCCATCCGTATCCAGGAGAGTGGCTGTTGCATTGACTTACTGAAGGACCCATCTTCGGCTCTTCGAGCAAATCGGACATTTTTGTCCCTAGTTTGGAGGGGTGCTTCTGTTCTTGCTTTACAGGCTTCTTCTGATGAGATCTGATCTTCTTGATCTAGCTTTGGTGCCTCTTGTTCGAGGGCTGCTTCCAATCTGGCCACACAGGCCTCTCTTGATGGTCAATCGTTGAACACTCCGAATTGTGGTTCAAGGCTTTAAAACAAGGGCTCGAGTCTTGAGGCTGAGAATGATCCTAAGCTGCACAATCTCAAGAGTGATCCCACACAGGTCTTCGTAGGACCGCGCAAAACATTTTGTTTTTGAAAGTTTTTAAAGAAGAGACAAATCGCTCGCGCTAAAGATAGTGTGGAACCAGTCTGGATCAAGCCAGGGTCCTTCTCAGTACTCACGCTGACAAGCACGATTTCAATTGTTAAGGGCTTAGCACGCCTCTCTTTCTTTCAGTTTGATCAAAGTTTGCAAAACCCGAGGAATTCCTTCCTCTTCGTTTTCATCGCAGTGTTTAAAAAGTTTTGAAAAACTTAGGTCAATGTAATGATTTTCAGGGCACAAGAGAACAGGTGGAATGTACTGCTGTTCCATTCAAGTCCCCTGGCACAACCAATTCAGAATAGTAGTAAGCATGGAAACATGATAGCCGCAGCTGTTTCATTCAGATTCCCTAGTTGCAACTGGCTCCACGATAGAGACAGACTCAAAAGAAAAGCAAAAGGATAATTACAAACCAAAACGGTGTTCGAGGCAACAGTTCCGGAATCACCCGACATTCTATACAAAGGGGATTGACTCGCTACAACAAGACAGACCCATAAGCAAAAGGACTGACTCAAGACAATGAGACAGACTCAAAACAAAACAAAAGACTGACTCGACACGCAAGCCAGGATTTACAAAACTAGCATTCGCAGATGCTCCAAAAATACGTGCCAGACGCCACATCCAAAATACACCGAGCGCCGCCCACAGGTGGTCCAATCCCTGATCACAAATTTGCAGTATCCTCGAAGTCCAATAGCTCAGTGGTAACAGACTTTGCTGAGGTAGGCGGGAGGATGACCTCATTGTCGATCAAATCTTGCACTTCATGACGAAGGCGGAAACAACCATCGGTACTGTGACCGGACTGTTGGTGGTACGTGCAGTACAAGGTAGCATCATGCGAGAGAGGGAGATTCTTCGGGAGGGGCCGAGGCTCGAGGGGTTTAAGATGCCCTTTTTTAGCTAATATTTGAAATGCCCTAGATAGAGGCATGTAGAGGGCATGAAAGGCTCTGCGCCCTCGAGGCAGGTACTTTGAAGTCTGAGGGTTCTTGCTAGACGCACTAGCGAAAGGGTCGGCAGGCACTGCCTTGGCTTTCAGATCTTTTCTTGGTACAAGGTTAGGGATGACAGGGACTATCTTGGCATGACGGGGCCCATCCCGATTTTTCGCCCGGCTTGAACCGCCTTCGGTTGGAGTGAGGAAAGCATCATCCACAGCTTTAGTCATGACTGCAAATACTTGTTGCTTATTCATCTCCCTGGCTTTCAAAGCCTTGGCTGCCCACAGCAGTTGTTCAATAGTATCGGCATCTGCCTTCATTTTGTTCTTGCCTCTAGCCTCAGCCTGATCGGGGGTTTGGGTTATTACATTAGAGCGAAGCCCGGTTGTTGCTGACACGTCGTTGCTGTAGCTGGAGGCAACCTCTGGTTGGCTGAGCTCGATCACAATCCGCCCCAGTAGCGGGGGCTCCTGTGGTATGAAATTCCCGGCATACGGTGCAGCTGGTGGCGAAGCCGACATTCCATAGGCCAGATTGGCCACGGATCTCTGGAGGTCATCTATCATTCCCATCAATTCGAATGTGGTGGGCTCACGAGCCTGATACAACTTGGGGGTCTAGACCGGGTGCGCGACAGGCAACTTGGGTGGATGCGGTACATCGACATTGGTCTCGCTTTGCAGAGTGATTCCTTGATCTGATGCGGCCGTCATAACCACAATCTCCTCTGAATTTTGCGTCATGATAAGCCTGCTGTACTGAACGGTGACTGACGGATCAGATATCTATCTTGTCTCAGCAAGGGGGAACACTGGCTATTCTGTATCAACTCTCTGAACCTTGAAAAGAAAAACAAGTAGCGTTTCAGCCCAAATGGATCAAACACAGATATAGTCGAACAACTGTACTCTACTGCTGACCATTGTTGCCTGAAATCACTGCCCTCAAAATACTGAATCGGATACCCACAGATACAACTGATTCTCATAAACTGATACTGGTGCCCTCAGGTCTGATACTCAAACTTGCAAACTGATATGTACGTTCCCTGTAGAGATGCATTCTAAAAGCACATAGCAAGTAAAGAGAGCCAAAACACCCCTATGGAGGGGTAGGGTTTCCCTGTCCTATTTTGTCAGGAGTTAGGGTTTCACTATGCACGCAGCAGTTTTCAAACAACCTAACATCGGGTAAGCAACATGTCCTAGTTTGGAATGGTCACTATGGATTTCGATATGCACTAGGCCGAATGGTCGAAAAGGGTGCCCCGGTAAAACCGGGGTTTGTGTTCCCATACTGTCAGAGCCCACAACCGGTTAGCTTTATGGCATGCTTTGACAAAGTCAAGCCTCCGGCAAACCGTTCAGGAATGGCAGATGGCAAACACGGTGTCCTAGGCGCACCAATGCACATGCAATGCAAAGAGACACATAAATGAAATCAAAATAGGATATCACGAGTTCGAGTCAAGCTCTCTAAGTCCCCAGCAGAGTCGCCAGAAACTGTAGACGTCCCTGAACGCCCCGGGAGGATGAGTCCCGTTCTGTTCGTTTTTTGCGGGTCTACTACAGTTCAGGCCTCTCAAATTGTTACGGTTCTTAATCTGAACCAAAGAGTCCAAATCCGGCAAATCGCTTTGAGAAAAAAATAGATTTTTAGAAAAGAAGTGCCAAACATGGACTGCTTTGCCAGATACAGAGTCGCCACCTAAATATTTTTTATGCGGGAATTTAGGAAACCCTGACTCAGTGCCAAAGGCCATGAGTTCGTCATCACCAAAGTTTTCTCGGCTCGGGAGCTTGGGTACGATCGGGGAAGGTCAGCTATGAGCACCCCCTCTCGCCCGATCCGAAGATCGGCCTCTACTAACCATGATATCCAGTTTTGAAAACGTTATGTGTTCTTATTCCATTTATTAGCCTAGAATTACTATGTTATGTGCGCAGCAAACAAGTATAGACCAAATCGCCTAAATTGGAACAAAACATTACATGTTCGTTTTGAAGATGGTTTGTTACTCGCAAGTAGGCTAAAATGCAGGTTTTGCCACCCTCGAGTGGGCTTTTAGAAAAGATGGTTTTGCCATTATCTAGTGGGCTTAAAACTCACAGTTTTAATGCATTATTCCAATTTAGGTAATTCAACCTCCATCCACAGACATTCAAGCAGTTATATCACATAAGTAGCTAGCCTCATGGTAATCATGCTGTTATGGCAACACTCACACGCATGCGGTATGCTAATGCATAAATGCTTACCGAGTACTCCAAGCCAAAACAGAAACTAGTTAGTAATCATATGCATGATCCTAGTTTAAGATGGCTAATGCAACACATGCGAAATGCAACTAGAAATGGGCTCGGCTATTCTAAACATGGCATGTGAAATGCTACAACTAACACGTATTCAATTTGGAATTGAAACACAATGCAGTTAGCATGATGTGCCGAGCCTGGTGTATGCAAGACAAATGTATGAATGCACGCATGCATAGCATAAGGTATGCTAATTTAAATATGCCCTAGTCTACCATCATAAGCGGGTAAATAAAAGGGAAAAAAGACGTGGGGTTGGAAGACATACACACACTCACGCACACTTATTACACAATTGCCCTCGCTCGGAGGGTCCAAAAAAATAATACAAATTAATTAACCTACAAGCTAATTAATTATTACAGACCACCTAATTAATTAAGCAAATTAACTAAGCTTAAGAAAGCAGTAAAGGCCTCAGGAAGAGGATCCAATGCGCGCGTGCTCGGGTTTGCTCGGAAATCCAACGCCATGCACAAGTTTGCCTCTGCTTTGACTGTCCTGCTTCTCTGAAAATTGCACAACTCCCAAGGTTGCTCCTCTGAGTGTTGTGGAACACTACCGGCTGAGTGAGAACACCACCGGCCATGGAGAATGGTCACCGGACACAAACTTATGCTCTCGGCCAAACCTGTTTTGCCGGTCGGCACTCAACACTGTTGGCCGGCCAATTCTTCCTGCTGAAACCTGTTTGATAGCAGCAGAGGGCAGGCAAGGCATGGTAATATATTTCAAGCAAATGTATGCACCAACCACACTCCTTATCATGTTTATGACTCAAAGGAGGATGGGCCTCGATTCTCAGGCCACCAATCACGCATTTCCATGTATGATGGCCCAAGGGACCAAGTATGCATTTTGATTTCAAATGCAATGCACACACACAAACCAAGGCCCAATCCCTATCACTAGATCAAGGGACAAGGCATGCATGCTAGATGGAATGCAACCTAGGCATGCAAACTAGTATGCTATATGGGCATATGGGAAGTATGCAAGGCATATAACAAGCATGCAAGTTGAATGAGCATACAAGGCACAATGTCAACACACAAGCATGCAAAACATATGGCATGTATCCTAAGCTCTGAAATTGCATGAAAGAGAGGTGCCAAACCAAGTAATCAAAACAAGCAAAGCATGCAATAATGGTCCAAGTACTTGAGGCAAGCTAAGGAGGTATTGAACTACCCTTAGCAAAACCAAACATGGCATGAATTAAATGATCAAAACAGAGTTTTAACATATTAAAACAAAACCTAGAGACCACTTAGATGGCATCTAAATGACTTAAATTCAAGGGCATGCACAATGACCAAACATGGAGCACAAGGTACAACCTCATAAGGATCAAAGAGGCATCAAAGACAAGGATATAAGCATGTTATAAGGACTGAAATAATATGGTAAGTGGTTCCAAACCACTGAAACAATGCAAGTAATGCATGCTAGAGAGGCCAAAGCTAAAGGCATTCAAGAGGGATTGCATGGTAGCTATACAAAGCAAGACATGAATGACTCAAATGACCTGAAACAGTCCCTTAGCACATCAAAATATGCATGTAAGCTTCACAAAGCTAAGCCTAAATCATGCTAGAACAAGGGTCTACATCTAAAGCATGTTAAGGCAAAAATGTGGCATTACAAGACATGTATGCAAGGCATGCAAGGTGTGTCCAAACCAACTAAAAACAGAGGCATATTATGACATAATAAGCACAAAAATCAGTTGAAGCATGGCCAACATACACTTAAACAAGATGCTCCCTCAAGAGACAAAAATAGCCCTTTTCAAGGACAACAAGGAGAGGGGGTGGCCCTCTCCTTCTTAGGACCTCAAGGCACCATCCTCACCTCTGAAATCCCTCAAGATTTTAGTGGTGAGGAGGCCCAAACACAATGGTTTTGGAGCTCAACCGAAATGGCACAAAACAAAGGCCAAACAAGCCTTAAGAGGGGTCAAACAACTCCAAAGCTTAAAACACCCTTAACAAACTATTTAGAGAACTCAAAAACAAGACTTTTATATGTTATATGATAAGCTCAAAAATAGAGTCAAGATAGGCTAAAAAACTTTGCAAAAAAAGGGGTAAAAAGGGACAAAAGTCTTACCCTTGTAGCACAGCAGCAAATTAGCAACTTTTGGACCAAAAAAGGGCTTTAAATCACTCCAAGAATCACCTCCAAGGATCTCAGCTCAATAAGGGGAGTAGAGAACTAGGTGTTTGTATGAAAAAGTACAAAGAAAATACACTTTTGAGCACAAACCAGCCCTAAACCTTAGAGAGAGAGGCAGAAAATGTAGAGAGAGAGAGAGAGATTTTTTTGCTCCAAGTTGTATATCTCTTCCTTCTCTTTTCTCCTATGTGAGAGAGCTTGATTGATATAGATATGTATCAATCTGCAGCTCCTCAGAACACCCACGTCCAGGCATGGGCTGGGGTATGGCCTAGAATGACAGCTGCCAGCTGTCTACAGAAATATCTGTTGAAAACCACATTTGGCCGGCCGGCTATCAAAGTGGTCGATCGGCAGTCAAATTGGCCGGCCGGCCATCACATTTGGCCGATGGAAACAAAACACAGCCGGTGGCCTTAAGCCATGGCCGGTGGAATGTGGGGATGTCCCAAAAGCCATTCTCTGCCCTCCAAAGCAAAAATACAAGTGTTTGGTACAAAACCAGACACAAAACGGTCGAGTCGAGAGATTCTGAGGCAAGGCGCGCAGCCGAGGCCTCCGGGAACTCTAAACGAACACAAACAAGGATGATCACCGAGTGTTCAAACGGTGACGTCCAAGTCTTGAGGATTGTCAAAAATGGGGTGTCTACAACAGTTACCAGATCTGTCCAGTTTGAATCTTGCATCTGTTCATTTCAAAAACTACCTATTCGGGTAAGTTGAATGGTCACTAAGTGGGCTATAAATATAGATACATTTCCAGTAGTCTAAACAATTCAAAAATCAGTCTGCAAATTGTCTCTTTGTTGTCCAGTATATATTTTGTGCATTATTCTTCATTTTAGTTTTAGAATAAAATTAAGAGAGTAAGAACATGAAGTTCTAGTTCGCCGTACAAATTTGTGTGGAGTGCTACTACAAGTTTGCGAAGATTATTGTATCTTGGGAGATAGAAGCCACTCAACCGTAAGCACCGTAACGGGGCGAATCTGTCATAAGGACAGAGTGTCACACACTCGACTTGGTCTTTAATTATTAATTCGGTTCAACAAAATAAATACTGTAAGTTTTATTTTTATTTTGTTTGAATTATTTCAATTTATTTTATTTACTCAGAAGATTGTTCCAACAATCTTAAGACAGTTTCGAATTGTTCTGTTTACAAAATTTTTCGTTTGTTTCCTTTTCTCTTTCTCCTTTTAAGAAAATTATTTTCTGTGAATTTACAAAATAATATTCTGGTTGGAAAAATAAATAGTGATTATATGCTATTTGACAGATAGTAATAATATACTGTTTATTTTCTTTGACAACTAGTAGTAATATACTGGTGTCATTAACAATTCAGAATATATTTTTGTGAAATTTTGTCAAAAAATTAATTTTGGTTTTTAGAAATTATTTTCTGAGTTTTCATTAATTAAAATTCTGTTTCAGTATTTTAATTATTGAAGTGAAACAGAAATTTAGTTTTCTGTGTGGAATTAATTTGGTTAAATAAAATTTTATTTTATTTCCAAATTAATTGAAAAATAAAAGTTAAATTCTGGTTTCTTTTATTTTTACAGAATTTAATTCTGTGAATTTGGTTTAATTTTCTGTGTAGTGTAAATTCTAATTATAATTTTGTTTTATAAATTAGAATTGATGGCTACTGAAACTAATGCCCAAACAAGTACTACTGTGGTGGCTGCAATGACGTCAACCCTCTCTCCTGTCGTAATAGTACCGGTAAATCATAGTGAAAAGCCAGAGAAGTTCTCAGGAACTAACTTTAAAAGATGGCAGCAGAAAATGTTGTTCTATCTTACAACTCTGAACTTGGCTCGTTTCCTCCGTGAGGATGTTCCTATTTTGAAAGAGGATGAAATCGACCGGCAAGTGGTTGCTGCGGTTGATGCCTGGAAACATGCTGATTTCCTTTGCCAAAACTACATCTTGAACGGACTTGACAATACATTATACAACGTCTACAGTCCTATCAAGACAGCAAAGGAACTTTGGGAGTCTTTGGTGAAAAAAAAAAACGGAAGATGCCGGCTCAAAGAAATTTATGGTTGGCAGATTCTTGGATTTTGTAATGGTTGATTCAAAAATTGTGATCAACCAAGTTCAAGATTTCTAACTCATTCTGCATGACATTTATGCAGAAAGCATGTCTCTTAGTGAATCCTTCTAAGTTGCAGCCTTAATTGAAAAATTACCACAAGGCTGGAAGGAATTCAAGAACTACCTCAAACACAAGCGTAAAGAAATTTCTACGGAAGAATTAATTGTGCGTTTGAGGATTGAGGAGGACAACTGCAATTCTGAAAAGCGGGCTGGTAAGCATCCTATGGAGTCTAAGGCAAATGTGGTGGAACATGCTTCAAAAATCAAGAAACGAAAGTCTTTTGGAGAAAGTTCATCACAAGGCTCTAAGGGGGGGGGGGAAATAAAAAGTACAAGTTTAATGACAAATGTTACATCTGTGACAAAGAGGGACATCGGGTGAAAGATTGCCGTAGCAAAGGCAAAAGCAAAAGAAGAACAAGCAAGAAGCCTACTCAAGCCCATATGATCGAAGTGGACAAAATTTCCAATGGTGTAGATGACATCAATCTTTCTGCAGTTGTTTCCGAGGCAAATCTTGTCGAAAATCCTAAAGAATGGTGAGTGGACACTGGTGCTACTCGCCATATCTGTGCCGACAAAAAGATGTTCACATCTTATTCTACAGTGGACAATGGTGAACAACTTTTTATGGGCAACTCCTCAACTTCCAAAGTTGAAGGACAAGGGAAGATTGTTCTCAAGATGACATCAGGAAATGAACTCATTCTCAATAATGTGCTGCATGTACCGGACATTGGCATGAATCTTGTTTCCGGATCTCTGTTGAGTAAGAATGGGTTTAGGCTAGTATTTGAGAGTGATAAATTTGTTCTTACTAAGAATGGGATGTATGTAGGAAAATGTTACATGTCTGATGGCCTTTTCAAGTTAAATGTAATGATCGTTGTACCATCAGTTATTAATAATAATACATCTTCTTCTTATTTGCTGTCTTCAAATTTATGGCATGGTAGACTAGGACATGTTAATTATGGATCTTTGCGTAGATTAATTAATATGGAATGTTTACCTAAATTTGACATTGATTCAAATCATAAATGTGAAATTTGTGTTGAGACAAAATTATCTAAAACTCCTTTTCATTCAATTGAAAGAAGTACGGAACCACTTGAATTAATTCATAGTGACATTTGTGATTTTAAATCAATTCAAACTAGAGGTGAGAAAAAATATTTTATCACTTTTATAAATGACTATACTAGATATAGTTATGTTTATTTAATTCGAACCAAGGATGAAGCTTTAGAAACTTTCATTCAATATAAGAATGAAGTTGAAAATCAACTTGGTAAGAAAATCAAGAAACTTAGAAGTGATAGAGGTGGTGAATATGAATCACCTTTTGTGAATTTTGTAAAGAACATGGAATAATTCATCAAACCACCGCTCCTTACTCACCTCAGCAAAATGGAATTGCTGAAAGGAAAAATAGGACTTTAAAAGAAATGATGAATGCCATGTTAATAAGTTCTGGATTACCTTAGAACTTGTGGGGGAAAGCAATACTTTCTGCTAATTATATTTTAAATAAAATACCCCGAAAGAAAGTGAATCAAACACCTTATGAATTGTGGCATGAAAGAGTACCATCTTACAAATACTTAAAAGTGTGGGGGTGTTTGGCTAAAGTGGCTATTCCTAGTACTAAAAAGACTAAGATAGGTCTTAAGACCATTGATTGCATTTTCATTGGTCATCCCAAGAATAGTAGTGCATATCGATTTTTGATTCATAAATCAGAACATTCTGAAATGCATGTGAATACTATTATTGAATCTCGGAATGCATCTTTCTTTGAACATGCATTTCCAAATAAGACTGGACAAGAGACTAGTAACAATAAAAGATCTCATAATGCACTAGTCAGGATCAAGAACATGATCAAGAACAAGAGTTAGATCAAAATGGGGAAGAGGAACTTAGGCGTAGTAAACGTGCTAAAACCTCAAAATCTTTTGGTCTAGATTTTCTAACATATTTGTTAGAAAATGAACCTTTAACTTTTAAAGAGGCTATGTCCAGTCCTGAAGCTCCTTTATGGAAAGAAGCTGCCAATAGTGAAGTTGAATCCATTTTGCAAAATCACACTTGGAAATTGGTGGATTTGCTACCAGGTTGTAAACCTCTTGGGTACAAGTGGATTTTCAAAAGAAAAATGAAAGCGGATGGATCAATTAGCAAATGTAAGGCAAGACTTGTGGTAAAAGGTTTTAGATAAAAAGAATGTCTTGATTACTTTGACACAAACTCACCGGTTACTAGAATAACATCCATTAGAATGCTAATTGCCATTGCATCTTTATACAATTTAGAAATTCATCAAATGGATGTAAAAACCGCTTTCTTAAATGGTGAGTTAGAGGAAGAAATTTACATGGAACAACCAGAAGGGTTTTTCTGTTCCAGGGAAAGAAAAGAAAGTGTGTAAATTAGTTAAATCATTATATGGTTTAAAACAAGCACCAAAAGCAATGGCATGAGAAATTTGACAAGGCAATGATGTCAAATGGATTTAAAATTAATGAGTGTGACAAATGTGTTTATCTTAAAAAAAACACAGACAAAGGTTATGTCATTGTATGTCTTTATGTAGATGATATTCTTATCATAGGTAGTAATAATGACATGATTAAAACTACCAAAAAAATGTTGAATAAACATTTTGACATGAAAGACATGGGCATTGCTGATATAATTCTTGGTATAAAAATTACCAAAACATCAGAAGGATATGCTTTATCACAATCTCATTACATTGAAAAAATACTTGACAAATTCTGCAAAGATGGTGATCATCTTGCTAGAACACCTGTAGATGTTAATTTGTATTTTTCTAAGAATGTACAAGAAAGTATTTCTCAATTAGAGTATGCCTAAATTATTGGAAGCTTAATGTACTTGATGAACTACACTCGCCCAGATATAACTTATGCGGTAAGTAAATTAAGTAGATATACGAGTAACCCGGGAGTAGAACACTGGAAAGCAATTATAAGGGTTCTAAGATATCTCCGATTTACTCGTAACATTAGGCTTAATTATACTAGATATCCAGCAGTACTTGAAGGATACTGTGATGCAAATTGGATATCGGATACTAGAGACTTAAAGTCTACTAGTGGATATGTTTTTATTCTTGGTAGGGTGGTTGTATCTTGGAAATCTTCCAAACAGACTTGTATTGCTAGGTCTACTACGGAATCAGAATTCATAGCTTTAGACAAAGCTGGGGAAGAGGCAGAATGGCTTCGCCACTTCCTTGAAGATATTCCAATATGGCCAAAACTGGTTCCTACTATATGCATACATTGCGATAGTCAATCAGCAATTGGCAGAGCACAGAGTCATATGTATAACGGTAAGTCACGATACATTCGTCGTCGACATAACACCGTGCGACAACTACTCTCCAATGGAATTATTTCCATTGAATATGTGAAGTCTAAAGACAACATAGCGGATCCACTAACCAAAGGGTTAGCAAGAGAGTTAGTTGAGAATTCATCAAGGGGAATGGGACTAAAGCTTATTAAATAAGAGTTACCACAACGGCAACCCAACCTAGTTGACTGGAGATCCCAAGATCTAGGTTTAAAGGGACAACCGAGTTGTGTATGACTCAGAAGGATTACTGGAGAGTCTAACTCCTACCCATTTCTTTAATGAAATAGTGATGTCTGTAACGTTAAATGTTAAGTAAAATTTTAATGATTCTTATATCTAGGTAAACCTAGTGGAGTATGGCAGGATACTCTTCATAAGAATCACCTATGTGAGTGTGAACTGGGCCAGTTCTATAAGATTTGTGAAGGGCTACAATTCTCTAGAGCACTCATGAAAGACCAAGTTGGTCAAGGCCAAAATGAACACAATAGTGAGAACTAAACTGTGTCTGGAGATATACTGTGTGATTTCTGTTGTCTTGGTTTACACAAACGGTTGAACAGTTCAAGACATCATGTTCACTGGTTAGGTAGTAAATCCGATAGTGTCTCACAAGGGAAGGTTCAAGGCCAAAAGCTACCTATCCTTTACAGAATATTTCCAATTTCTGTACTCTCTGTAATTAGATTATGTTGTTGTATTTTCTCTCCGTCAAATTCCATTAATGTGGGGGATTGTTGGAAAATTTGGTTTATTAGGCTTATTTTGGGCCGACTTTAAGCCCAAAATTGAGTGGGCCCCGAACTTCTTTTGGGGTGGGTTCGAAGAGGTAAAGTGTTCCTTGCAGCGTGGTAAGTCACATGGTGAAGATGGTTCGTCAAAACTATTTATGAGTGAATATGAACATGACGTTGTTTTCAGGTTCGTGGAATAGAACATTTAAGTTTTAAATGTGGGTTTCCTTGTGAGGCTTGTCCCACATTAAAACTTTAAGAGAGTTTTGTTGAGTTTATAAGCTCTTGCCTACAACACTTGGGTTGGGCCCTAAGGGGCACCTCAAGTTTGTAGAAGGGAGGAGTTATGGACAAAGTGAACCTTAGCCCAAACCACCACACACGCGCGCTCGCACAGCCGCCGCCGTTTGGCTGAGCCGAGTCGAGCCGGGCGCGGTTGTGGGTCGGGTTGGTTCTTGTATTAATTTTTTGAACAAAATTCATTTGAATTTGTTCAAAAAATTATTGTAGGAAAATTTAATTTAATTAAAAAATTGAATTAATTTTTAGTCCAATTTTTCTTCCTTTAGTCCAAAATATTTCTAACAGGTTCAAACTATTTTAATAGTAGGAAAAACTGCCAAACAGTTTTCATGTCTATTCAAAATAGTTCCAGATCTGTTGCACCTGAATAGATTCATTTTCAGACAAATTCAAAATCAAAACTGTCCGGGCAGTTTTCAGCAGTTTATGAACAGTTTTATAACTGTACAGTTACCAGATCTGTCCAGTTTGAATCTTGCATCTGTTCATTTCAAAAACTACCTGTTCGGGTAAGTTGAATGGTCACCAAGTGGGCTATAAATATAGATACATTTCCAGCAGTCTAAACAATTCGAAAATCAGTCTGCAAATTGTCTCTTTGCTGTCCAGTATATATTTTGTGCATTATTCTTCATTTTAGTTTTAGAATAAAATTCAGAGAGTAAGAACACGAGGTTCTAGTTCGCCGTACAAATTTGTGTGGAGTGCTACTACAAGTTTGTGAAGATCATTGTATCTTGGGAGATAGAAGCCACTCAACCATAAGCACCGTAACGGGACGCATCTGTCTTAAGGACAGAGTGTCACACACTCGACTTGGTCTTTAATTATTAATTCGGTTCAACAAAATAAATACTGTAAGTTTTATTTTATTTTGTTTGAATTATTTCAATTTATTTTATTTACTCAGAAGATTGTTCCAACAATAATTTTTTTTTTTTTATCAAAAACCTAATAATGTTGTTAATTGAACTAAATTGATGTAAAATCTAAAATGAAGAACAAAAATATAACTAATTAAAATTATAAAAATTAAAATGGCAAAAGTAGCAATTACTGTTGTAATTTATCCTAATACTTATGTACTAAAATGGTATATAGCAGTAATACCGCAATCGCCTTATGGGAGCTTCTATTTGCACACACCTATTCCTCTCTTTCCAAACATTTAATGATATTTTTTTTATTACATTTTTATCCTAAAATAAAATTATCAAAATATCTCTTGCTCCTTCAACCAAAACCTTAACCCTAACCATCCCTACCGCTGGCTGCCACCCCCTCCGGTCGTCCCCTTCCTCAACACAGTCCCTCCCTCTGTTGCCTCCGTCGCAGCCCCCCTCTTTTTGAATTGAAGCCCTTCTTCACCCCGTTGCTCGTCGCTCACTCACCCTTTCCATCACCCTCGTAACCCCTTATTTCGTGACGCAACACCATCGCCGCCGCAGCTTCTACCCTTTTGCGACCCTTAATCCGCAGAGAGAGAGAGAGAGAGAGAGAGAGAGAGAGAGAGAGAGAGAGAGAATGTAGAACCTAGATTTGGGAAGAAGACTCATTTTCTTACCATTCGGACTACCAGTATCAAAAGAATCGCCTTCATTTGGAAATCAACCATCGAACCAATGAATTTGTGTCAACCATCAACATTTGAATAAAACACATTGGTTTGACCATCAATATCTGAAACCTCTTTTTGTTTGCGAACTGCTGCTGTCGTCATCGCCTCCCTTTTCGTGATTAAGGGAGAAGAGAAAGAGGGAGAGAGAGAGAGAGAGAGATGATGAGGTGGAGGTCGCGGTAGTGTCGCCGGTAAGTGGAGGAAGAGGTGAGGATAGCGACTAGAAGTGAAAGGTTTGAACGTTGCTTGCTGGTGTGGAATGTATGTGGATTGGAAGTGTTGGAAAGTTGTGTATATGAGAATATAACTGGAATAAAAGTATGTGCAATGAGTAAAAAATATATATATATATATATATATATATATTTTAGGTGTGTGAACTAAAAAAAATATAAACAAAAAAAAATAGATGTGTGTAAATAGAAGTTCCCAAGCCTTGTATTGGCTGCACGTCACAATTGCCTCGACATAGGAAAAGAATGGTATACCAACAAAAGGCGTAATTCACAGCTCGCAGCAAAAAGTTCACTTGAAAAGGCATGAGGTTATTACTGCAACTATCAAACGAGAATCATTTTTTTTTTTGAGATAAATTATGTTGATAGTTTTTGTATTTTTCTTTTATTTTATTTTGATTTTAATTATTTTAATTAGTTTAATTTTGACATTTAATTTTAAATTTTATATCAATCTGGTCTAATTTAAAAGAAAATATTTGAGAGTCACAAAAAACTTCCCACAATTTTACCTACAATGATATATCATGGTATAGGTGGCAACTTTTGATTTGTTACGCATCTAATAATTGAGAATCCAATTCCCTTGCCACATCACTCGAGGTGCATTTATGGATCAAATTTGTGAATCTCTAATATTACTCATTTAAAAAAAAAATAAATTACAAATATACTCCCTAATATTTGTTTAAAATACGAACCTTAATGTGAAATACCCCTATCAAGATTTTTTTATTTAAAATAATTAATTGAAAAAATTAAAGAGCACTTTTTTCATAAATCTAATTTTAAATTTTCTTTATCCAAATATCTATATTTTAAAATATTTTATCCATAGAAATAAATTTCTATAAAATGACTAAATTATCCAAGTATATATATATATATATACATATATGTCGTACGGTGGAAAAAGAAAATCAAAGTGGGAAGTGGATTTTTATATAAAATTTTTTAGTTGTAGAATATTATTGAAGAAATTTTTTTTTGTGTTTGAAACGATAATTGAATTTTTTGTAATTAAAAGTAATATTTGTGAAAAAAAAATGAAATAATTATGTGATTAGATGTGATATTTTATTTGTATTTATTTTTTTTAGTCTGGTAAAACTTTTGGAAAAAATAAAAAAAAAAAGTTCCAAATCCAAGTTCGCAAACACCACCAAACCCTTTCTCTTGATTCACTTTTCTCTCAAATTGTGAATTTTTTCAGAGACCTGTGGATGGAAATGAAAAACAATTGCGTCGAAGAGGATAGGGGGGTGGCGGCGAAGAGAGAGAGAGAGAAGGCAGTGCTCTTTCTTTATCTCCGACACCATAACCATCCTAACACCATCGTCTCTCACACCACTACCACCGTCCCAACACCACCGTTCTTCCTCCCCAACACCACCATCGTCGTCTCAACCACCGCTCTTCTCCATCTCTTTCTGCATCTCCGACACTACCACCACCGTCTTTCCCCCTCAACACCACTGTCGCAGTCTTAACCACCGATGATCTAAGATCTGAAATAGATCTACGATACTCCGATCTAGTCGCAGCCTCGATCTCCGATATCGGATCTGTTGTTGTTGAATATCTTCCGCGAAGTCATCGCCGGCAATGGAGCAACTCCGGCGGGATAAGAGCTTTGCCATGGGCTAGCCGAGAAGGGGTGAGCTGGAGTGTTCTTATTGGACTGGACGTCTATGGTTCTGTTACAGAAGGAAGTTGCCGGCGGCTGCGGTGGTTTTGGGAGGTGGTTGCAGGCGGCACAGATGTTCGTGTCGTCCTTGACGACAAAAGCGCAGTGAGTGTTACTGCAGCAATACAACATCGGCGGCAATGAATCTTCGATCGAGATCAGTTTAAAGTCTACACATTGGACGGTAGATAGTAGACTTTTATTATTATAAGAAAACAAAGAGATAAATTACAAATCAGCAATGCGAATATGAAATTTTTTTTTATAAAAGTAATTATGCAAACTTTGTAATTTTTAGATTACTTTTAGAATAAAGTATTACACACTAATCAAAGTAATGCAAAAATCATAAATTTTAAAATCATTTTTATGAAAAAAAATTTATGATTCCTAATTTTTCCCATTACAAACACACTCCGAGGTTTCTTTAAAATACACATTGTCTTCTGTGATTTGAAAAATTACGAATATCTCATTGTCATAATTTTTTATTTAACAGAATTAATTAAAAAAATAAAATTCATAATGACCTCCTATACAATAATAAAATTACATAAATTATTAATTGAAATATATTTCTAACATCATTTAAAATTATTATTTGATTTAATAATTTATTAATAAAATGAACGATTTGTTATAAAATTAGAAATCTCATGGAATATAATGTAATTTTTAGAACCATATGAACGATTTGTATTTTAATTAAACGTTAGACCATCTCCAACGGTGAACCAAACCTGGCATCAAATTTAAAATTTGGTGAAAAAGTCACTTTTTTAAGCTCTAACGGTTTCACCAAATCGATATCAAATCCAGAATTCAGCAAAAATGGTACCAAACTGAGTGCAGGCGAAGCATTTCACCAAAGCACTGTTCCAAACCGTTGGGATGAGACGAACGGGTCGACCATCCGGTTGACCAATCGGTCGCTCCAGAGAAAGTTCAGACCGTTCACAAAAAGGTTCAAACCAGTCAAAAAAAAAAAAAAAAAAAAATTTTGCCTAGGTGGTCGACCACCCGGTCGACCGGCCGGTTGACCACCCGGTTGACCACCAAAAGTTCAAAAAATTCAAAAAAAAAAGGTTCAAACAGGTAAAAAAAAAAAAAAAAAAAAAATTTTTTTGCCGTTACCGGTTGACCGGCCGGTCGACCAACCGGTCAACCAACCGGTTGCCCAGCGCAAATTTGATGAAACGGATTTGATGTTGAACCGTTGGAGCGCGAAGTATCAAATTAAGAAAATGACCCCTTTTCGACTCAGATTTGGTGAAACATTTGGTACACCGTTGGAGATGCTCTTAGGATGTGTATTTGTAATTTACTCAAGAAAATATTACAACTTCGCCGGCTATATACTGTTATATAAACAGAAATTATAAAATATACCTATCTATCTATCTATCTATATATACACGTATAGAGATAAAGAGAAGGGATGGATGCTAAACAACGATGGAATTTTGAAGAGAGAGGTTCAAAACAACAATGTCTAATTCTAACAAAAAAGTAAGAGAAAGTTAGTGACAAATCTAATTTAGAAAGTGTTTAAAGTATTAGGTTTAGTAATTTTTTTTTTAGTAAGAAGTTCACTATTTGTGAAATAGTTTGGTAATAAGTTCTTTTATTGGGAAATTCTATTTTCACACACTTATTTATTTCAGTGCACACACTTAATGAAATATTATTTTAATGATAATTGTATCCTAAAGCAAAATGACCGTAATGGACATCAAAATACACTCTTAATATTATATCAAAATTTTCTTTGTACACATCTTTTTAAAACATAAAAATCTCAGTGCACAATGTAAAAAAAAAAAAAAAAACCTTAATGTCTTCATTGTTTCTCATTTACTCAGTGGAGTATGCTATGCAACTTCACGAATCAGCAGCTTTTTGTTTTGAAAAAATTAAATTTATAGTGGAATAAATCTGATAACTGTTAATTCTTAACATCCATTTTCCCCAATACAAGAAAGATTGTTGGGTCCTCTCTAATTTGTGAGAAAACAGTGAACAAGACCTGATTTTTGTTTGTGAATTTGTTGATAGACATTGATATATGTACGTTTCTGATGAACTTTACGTTGTGTTTTGATTTATTGCTTTGAAATGAAAGGATTTGGCACTATTGGATAGTTCATATTTATATGTTATAGTTCGGATATGAATTTCAAGATTGAATTTAAATGTGTATCCTTCTGGGTCTAGTAACACTAGAAAGACACTGAAGCACTAAAAGAATTTCTTTTAAGTCGTACTACAGAACCGAAATATTGTACCAAATTCAGAATTCAACTTTTGAATTAACCAATGAAATTTGGAAACCAAGTTCCGAAAATATGTGAATATTTCAAGAGTTAACAATCGAATTATTTCTTTTTATTCAGTAAATAAGTGCCGAATGCACGAAATCAAAAATATTCTAAGGAAAAAAAAAAAACGAGGGTCTTCAATGGAGTTGTCAAAATGTAAGATTTTCAATGGAGATGTCAATGGGTTTTTAATGGAGTTGTCAATTGGTCTTCGTTGTGTTTTCAATGTTTCGAAAATGGAGTTGTCAATGGGTCATTTTGATACATTAGGAGTGTGAAAGGAGGGCTTTCAACTGAAATGGGTAAATGTGTATGAAAGAGGGTTTAGGTGGTATGTGTACAAGGATATAAGGTATAATTGGAATATCAAGTGTGTAGAATGAGAAGAATAATCAATAACTAAATTAATAAGTGTGTTCACTGAGAAATTATGTGCATTGAGGTATGTAGGTGTGTGGAAATAGAATTTCCCCCTTTTATTGGTTTTGAAGGGCATTTTGTTTTCAATTTTACCCTTTTTGACTTTTCTTTATCTGTTGACTTTCGTTGACTATCTGTTCAAAAAAAATTTCCTATCTGTTCAAATTTTTTTTCTTCTATCGATTTGGTTTTTTCTTATCTGTTCAATGTTTTTACCCTATCTGTTTAATTTTTTAATCTTTTCAATTATCTGTTCAAATTATTTGCTATCTGTTCATTTTTTTATTTGTTTAAATTTTTTTTATTTATCTGTTCAATTTTTATCTGTTACAAATTTTTTCCTATCTGCTCAAGATTGTTTAATTTTACAGAGCCTATTTTATATGTAAAATTTTTATCTATTGAAATTGATTTCAAACCAAGAACTAGATTCATGCAATAATGGACAAAGTATTATTTGTTGAAAATATTTATTTTCAAACACACACCCACATACATAGAATTGTCTATTCAAATTTTGAATAGATACTATCATATTATCTGTTCAATATCATATTCTTTACAAGATAAACAAAAACAAAAACAAAAACAAAAACAGATTTAAACAAATATAAGAACAACAAAAACAAAAATTCAAATCTGAGATAAAAAAATTAAAATAGATATTTATTTATTTTAACATAACCGAGCCTCATATCTAACTTTGAATATCACATCTTTATCATTTATTTCCCTACAATATCACAATATCACATGCACAAATACGACACCATTAAGAACAGTAATGAAATAGTTCATTTATCACAAAATATATCTTGCAAAATACTAAAGTTTATCAAATTAAGTAACAATAATAAGGACCAAACTAAGGGGTTTGCTCAGACCTTGAACTGTCTGACTAAGAAATTGCCTTTTAACTTCTTAGGTCTGTCTTCAGGGGCCAATCCAAGAAGGAAGAGTAATTGGGTTCCAGTAATAGAAAAGGTGAAGAAGAAGCTGTCCTTCTAGAAGAGGAAGTTGTTATCTTTCGCGGGTAGATTGTCTTTGATTAAATCCGTTCTCTCAAATTTTCCCATCTATTTCCTTTCATTGTTCAGGATGCCTAAGGGGGTTGTAAAGAATGTAGTGAAACTTCAGTCATCTTTTCTGTGGAGAGGGTCAGAAAATAAGAAGAAAGTGCACTTGGTCCAATGAAGGGAGGTAACCAAAAGTAAATGGCAAGGAGGTTTAGGTGTGAGAGACTTAGGAGAGGTGAATGATTGTTTGTTGTTAAAGTGGTGGTAGAGGTATGGAAATGAAGACAAAGCTTTGTGAAAATCTGTGTTGTGCTCTAGGTATGACAGAATTAGTGGGGTTGGATGCCATTTGTGGCTCACACAAGTGGCATGTCTAATATTTGACAAGATATTGTGAAGTTGCCTTCAATCAACCAGCATCTGGGAAAATTTTATGATGACCATTTTAAAGTATCTGTTGGTAATGGGAGGAGAATACATTTCTGGTCTGATGGTTGGGTATGTAGCATAGGGTTGAAGGTTGAGTTCCCCAGATTATATCACTTATCTACTGAGAAAGAGGAAACTCTGCATCAAATCAATGCTAAGAAGAGCAATGTAGGGATGTGGTAGCTGCAATTCATAAGAAGGCTATTTGCTTAGGAAGAAGATGAGTTGCAGAGATTGTTAAAGCTGCTGGCATCATCCCCTACAATCAAGTCTGATATTGAAGATTCTTGCCCATGGTTAGCTAACAACTCAGGTCAGTTTTCAATGTTCTTTGTGTGGAAGTGGTGGGTAGCAACAAAAGGACCTGGTTTGAATGTTCTTGTAGGGTTATAGAGGGTTATAGGTAAATTCTGCTCCCAAAAAAATGTAATTCTTTTGTTGGCTGGCTTAGAGGGGTAGGGTGAAGACTTCATCTTTCCTAAAAAGGATTTGGGTCTTAGTTGCTACTGCTAGTTCTTCTTGTATGTTCTGCAATGCTGAGGAGGAAACTCTAGAACATGTGTTACTTTTTTGTCCTCTGATTTGGGAGTGCTGGTTAATAATGATAAGGTGGTAGGATCTGGTATGGGTTATACCTGGATCAATTCAAGGGCTGCTACATTGGTGGTCTGGAGGTAAGTTCAAGTCAAGGGAATCTAGAATTTGGCAGGTAGTTCCGTCTGTGGTTCTCTGGTATGTGTGAAAATTAAGAAATGATTGTATATTCAAGAGGGCTCTACCTGCTGTTGAAGACTTATGTGAAAGAATTAAGGTGCTTGTTGCTTTGTGGACCAAATGGGTATTACAGGTTGATTATTCCGCCCATGATTTTGTCTCTAATTTGCATCAGATTAGGTTGTTTGTTCGAGGTGTTTGAGGTGTGTTTTGTGGAAGCTCCAGCTGCTCTGTTTAGCTATGGAGGCAACACCACTTTTAGTGCTTCTCTGGTTCTGTTTTTTCTGTTTTGTTTTGTTGTTTGGCTTGTTGTTTTTTGCTGTGCTCTATTGGTTTCTCACTACCTGGAGCTTGGAGCTTTTGTTAGCTCCAAGCTCTTCTTTATTGATGTAATCTTCATTTCATCAATATAGATTTCTTTTGTCAATAAAAAAAAAAAGTAACAATAATAAAACAGTTCATTCATTAATCACATGAGCAGTTCAGGCTCAAGGAGCAACAACAATTGCTAATTCGTAGAGCTAGTTTTGACACTTAATTCATTCAATTCAAAAGCCTAAAGAAGCCAGACAGAACTCAAGTTTCAAGAGACTCATTGGAGAGTGGATGAGATTGACAGAGATAACAGATCTGAGAGAGTGATCGAAGATAGAGTTTTCAATTGTTGTCCTTCGAATGAGAATCCAGATCTAAGGAGGTGGTGGGGGTTTTGGGAAGAGAGGTAGTGCGGTGGGTGTTTCGAAGAGAGAAAAAGAGGTACTAGCAGAGGGAGATGGTGGTTAGTTGTTGGCGAGAGAGAGAGAGAGAGAGAGAGAGAGAGATAGAGAAAGAGAGAGAAAAGGTTGTGTCACACGTCCTAGCAACACCTCCAGCGTCGTTGGTCGCGCTGCCGGACCAGGAGAGTCATGGTGGGCTGCTAAGTCGCCGCCGTAGATGTCGTTATCGTAGATATGAGAAGAAAAAGAGAGACGGAGAGAGAAAAGACACTGGTGGTGGCTGGATGGTGGAGTGGAGGCAACAATGGAGTAGAGGCGGAGATGGTGGTACACTGACGATCAGATCCGAGGGGAGAGAGAGAAAAAGAAATATAAAATCAGAGTGAGATAGAGAGATATAAGTTGAGATCAATAAAACACGTAAGGGGTAGTTCCGTCATTTTGTTTAAGCTTGTATTTTTGGACAATGTACACTAGTGCCCGGATCTCTGGGCAAAAAAAGTTCAAAAGTGGATTTATCACCCGAGCGCCCAAAAAGTAAAGCAATTTTTTAATGGATTAATTCAATTTTTTTTTTAAAATTTTATCTCTATGTGTTTTTTTGTTTTTTTCTTTCTGTCTCTCTTTCTCCCTCTCTTCTCTTCTCTGTTTCTTCTATTTTTTCTTTTTTTATTATTGTTTTTTTTGTTGTTTATAGATCTGTATTTCCTCTTTCTCTCTCTCTATGTGTGTGTGTGTGTGTGTGTGTGTCTGAATAGATAGTGGCTATTCGTTGTTGTTGTTGTTGTTGTTGTTGAATTTGAATTTTATTTGTACAAATAGTGGGAAGTGAGATAAAAGAATTTGAACAGATATATGGTAACAAATAGATTTTTTTTTTCAAATAATTTCAACAGATAGATTTTTTGAAAAAATAATTTGAACATGTAGAATTTTAACAGATAGATTTTTGAACAAGTAATTTTAACAGATAATAAAATTTGGCCAGCTAAGAGAAAAAATTGAACAGATAGTAAAAAAATTAAACAAAGTGTTTGAATAGATAGTATAAAAAAATCAATAGATAAGCAAGGGGTAATATTAGAAATAAATCATCCTCCAAAATAATAAAAGAACTTATTACCAAACTATTTTACAAAGGGTGGTCCTCTCACAAATAAAAAATATCTACTGGACCTAATGCCTTATGCAATTGCTAGATTGAACTTTTCAACTATTTTCTCAAAATTAAATTCCTAACTGTTCTTCTATATAATAATAAAATTACATGAATTATTTATTGAAATAAATTTATAATATCATTAAAAACTGTTAACTGACTTGATGATTTATTAACAAAAGAGGTTATTTGTTATAAAATTAAAAACTTGAAGGGATGAGATGTAATTTTTAGAGCAACAGGATACAAATTATGTTTTAAGCAAACTTCAGGAGGTATCTTTGTAATTTACTATTAAAAAAAAAAATCAGTGAATTGGTTAAGGTTAACTCTTTCAGTTGAATAAGTTTACTTTCCTCTAAAAACAAATATATAACATTCATGAGCATATTTTTATAAAAAAAAATAATGACAATTGTAATCAATTAGATCAAATTAAAATAAAATAATAAATTTAAGGTTAAAATGAATTATTTAAAATCACAGTGACCATAATGAAATAAAGCCCACTCGTTTGAAAGTTGACTATTTAAGTTAGTTGTTTTGAGTTTTACAAAATAACAAAAAATAAAGAGAGTAATGTGATAACTTAGTGGCTTTTTGAATTTTTGATTATAAACCTAACTTCCCAAACTAATCCAAAATATAAGAATTACCGGTAGTATTTTCCATTGAAAAATGCTTGACACCTATTTTTTACACTCTTAAAAACCACTCTTAATGATATGTTTAAGTAGTGTCAAATTTTGATTTATCAAACATTTCATCATATAAGGTATAATCTCAATGTCACATCATTGGAGGTGATAAATTAGATAATGTAGCATCAGCAATGTTAGGTATCATGAAAAACCTTTCATGAAAATAATCATGAAAGTTTTGTGACCCTTAGATTACACTTAGAATAAAGCATCACACACTAATCAAGGTAATCTAAGGATCATAAATTTTTCATGATCATTTTCATGACAAAATTTTCATGATCCCTAACTTTTCCCATGTAGCATTGTTGTTTTCTATTTTTAGTATTTCCTTTTTTTTAAAATTATTTTAAATCAAACTGGATTGACATTTTTCTTTCATTTTCTTACCAGTAAAACTTCTTATTGATAGAGGTGGCTAATCTTTATGCAATTAAGTCCATCATCTAAGGCTAACTTAGAAAATTAAACAAAAAATTCATATTGTCGATGATCCAATTCTTCAAAGGCACATAAGACGAGACTTTATTTTTATTAATGTTGAGCCGCTATACTTCTTAGATATTAACACCAATGAGTACAGAAACCAAAAAAATCAAAACTATGAGGCAGCTAACAAGATCATTTCTCTCGTGGCCTTGGATTCCATGATCTGCTTCCGTGGGAGTGGTCAAGCCAGTTTCCTGTTTCACAATATCAAGCAAAAAAGGAGAGAGAGAGAGAGAGAGAGGGAGAGATAGAGAGAGAGAGAGAGTGAGTGAAAAAAGGATCATAATCAAACACAAGCACAAAGATAACCATTTGCTTACATGAGAAGATAAAGACTTGAGTTGATCAACAGTAGTGGTTAGTTGTGCAAGTCGGTTCGCCAATTCTGCATTCTTTTCTACAATTTTTTCCATTTCTTGTTTCCTCTGGAATCATTCATCATACAACAAACACACAAAAATCGGAATCCAAGTAAGTAGATAACATAAAAAAAAAAAAAGGAAAAGTTTTTGCTAATAAATAGGGGATCAACAACTACTCACAACACCCATCAAAGAGTCAAGTTCTAGTTGCATAACCCGATGTTCCAGTCTATCGACCTCTTTCTTTAGGACAGCATCTGATCCCATTTCAGTACTAGTGCCCACCTGTTATGCATATATAACACAAAAATAAAAAAAATAAAAAAAATTAATTAGGCCCATCATGAAATCATTTTTTTCCACATATATAGGACAAATTACATATTTTATCACTCTAGTTTGACTTTAAATTTCACTTTGATCTATTGTTTTAATTTGAATATTTTTTCATACAATTTTAAGTATAGTTTCAATTTGATACTTCCTTCTCTCAAATTCGATTAAAAAAGTTCTACGTGTAGGTCACATGAGGCTGATATGTATTTCAAAATTGCTAACTTAACTTGAACTAAAAAAATAAATTAAAACTGAACTTAAAGTATAAGAATAAAATTATTCAAATTAAAATAACAAGAAGTAAAATTATAAGAGTGAATAGTGCAATTTATCCTATATAGCTTAATTAGACTAATTTAAGCATGAAGGTAACAGAGTTTATCAAGAAGGGGAAGGTGATCGTCACCGGAGTGAGATGATGGAAGCTGGATTCTAGTCTGGACACGGCAGACTTCAATTCATGAATTTGATTCTTGAGAGCAGCAACGTTGGTTTCAACAATAGGAGGAACTCTGGATTGTAGTTTGTAAATAGTATCTCTTAGCTCGCAAACTTGTCTCTCCAAAGCCGCATTCCTTTTTTCCAGGGACTCATTCTTTTTCCGATTAGCTTCAGCGTCAGACTTCAGTGGCTCCATGCACTATATATGTATGTAATAAATAAATAAACACAACAAGGATACGAATAAATAAACAAAAACTTGTTGAACAAGAAACACACACCTCCTCGTCGTGGCTCTTGTGATTGTGAAGAAGAGGTTGTTGTTGGTTGTTGTTGTTGTCGGTGTGGGGGGAAGAAGATGAAAGTCAGTTGTACTGAAAAGAGTAAGGTATGGATTGCTTGTTTCCCATTTCAAGCCTTTAGCAAGCAAGAAAGCACTAAGAAATCAGCCAAAATTGGTGATCATAAATGAAAGATTTTTTTGGTGTGTATGCTGCTTATGAGATTAGAAGTTGGAAAGTAGAGATGGGATTTTTATATTATGCAGAAAGTTATATAATATATATATTATATATATATGCTAGCTCTCAAGATGAGGAAATTCCCCCAGAAAACTCCCTTGACTTTTGGTTTTAATTTCATTAGTAAAATATAAATTAATTAATTAATTAACGGAGATTGGTTTTCTTGGTCTCCTCCTAGCACCTACCAGTGAAATGCAATGCAACCACGCGTGCTATCAGATTTTATTAAAATATGGATTCTTTTTTTATGTAATTTAAAAAATTACAGATATTCTCTTGTCATAGTTTTTTATTTAACAAAATTATTAGAAAAAATGAAATTCGTATTTGCTCTCTTATACGATGATAAGATTACTCAAATTATTAGTTAAAATAAATTTTTGACATCATTAAAAATTATTAATTGATTTGATAATTTATTAATAAAAAGAGTCATTTGTTGTAAAATTAGAAATCTCAAGGGGTGGGGCGGTAAGTAATTTTTAGAATTACAAAACACAAATTATATTTTAAGTAAATCTTATAAGTGTAATTATAATTTATCATTTTCTTTCAACTGTTTAACTGGATGGGAGATATGCTTTGGAGATTTTTCCAAACATATTTAAATAGGTTCTTATCCATATTGGTTTTTGTTGGTAATAGAATGATTTAGGGAAAATTAGTTTAAGGTCTCTCTCCTATATTTAGTAATGGAATAGATCCACAATTTTATTTTATAATGTCTAAGGTCCCTCAACTCCCACACCCATATATCACAGAGAAATTCCCACCTCTCTCTCTCTCTCCCCCCGATCTCATTACTTCACCTCCACTAAGTTTGGTCTCTCTCTTCTCACTCTCTGCTGCCTCTCTCTCTCCTATATCAATGGCAGCTGGGTTGGTATCCAACGACAGTCAACCGATCGGTCATCTGCTGATCGATCATTGATGAAATTACAACACACTCATTGAATCGCATCGACGGATCAAGCGAAGATCGAGTCTGGTAAACTCGAGCTTGAAGCAGTTCAATTTGATCTGCGAGCAATTTTGGATGATGTGTTGTTGCTTTTTTCTGAAAAGTCTCAAGAAAAAGGAGTAGAGGTAGTCAATACATCTTGCTTTTTGTTGTTTTCTCCGAATTTTTGTTCCTGTTTTATAAAATTAAATGGCCTCATGTCTAATTTAATTGGTTGATCAGCTTGCCGTTTACATCTCTGATAAAGTTCCCAAGATGTTGATTGGAGATCCAGGTAGATTTCGGCAAATCATCACAAATCTCATGGGTAATTCAATCAAGGTAAGTATGCATCAGCTTCTCAAATTTCATTGAATATATGGGAACACAATTAGGGCTTTAAAAAAGTTAACTTCTGTTTGCAATCTCAGATGTGTTATCGTCGGAGTGTATATATATATATATACATTTGTATGTGTGTATATATATACACTTGTATGTGTATGTGTATAAACTGATGTAGTGTATAATTATATATTTTGATAGGTATATATCTTTGGTTGTTTAAATTTCTCCTATGGACCAAACTAGGGAATTTCTTTAGACCAACCCAGAGAAAATTCAGTCCAAACTAGAGAATTTCTCTGAACCAACCTAGAGAAAATTCAGACCAACCAAACCAGAGAATTTCTCTGGACCAACCCAGAGAAAATTCAGTTCAAACCAAAGAAAATTCAGTCTAAACCAAAGAATTTCTCTGGACCATGTAAACAAACCCATGGTGGTAACGCTGCAAATTCAAACAGGTGAAGAAATTAATTTGGGAAGCAATGCCCATGGCAATCTTGTGGATTTTATAGAAAACAAGGAATGAGCTGGTTTTGTTAAAATAAGCATCTGGTGTTGTGCGAGGCAGGGAGGGCAGAGAAATTTGTTTAATTTTCTCTGCCTTTAACTAAGTAAAATTGGTGAAGTCAATTTTCTCTGGGTTTGGGAAGTCCAGAATTTGTCAATTTTCTCTGGTTTGAAAATTGGTCAAACTGAACCCAGAGAAATTTGAATTTTCTCTGGGTTGAACCCAGAGAAATTCTTTAGAAGTCCAGAATTTCTCTGGACAAAATTTCTCTGAACTAATTTTCTCCGAACCAATTTTCTCTAGATCAACTTGAGGGATTTTAAATATTATGAAAATATTAAATGTCCTTTATGCTATAAAATGTTAATACGAGGGACCTTAAAAAAAAAACCTTAATGATTTATTAGTAAAATTTGATTGTTACACGGAAGCCAATTGATGAAGTATAAATATAGGCATATCATAATCCCATACAAGTTCACACTTGGGATATAGAATGTTTGGCTTCAGTTTTTTGAAAATTGAATTTTTTGTTTTTTGTGTTTTGTTTTTTGTTTTTAGTAAATATTTTTTAAATTTTAAGAAATTTTTTGACTTTTTTATTTGTCACGAAAAAATATTTTAAAAATTAATAAATACACAAAAATATAAAAAAATGTATTGATTTTTCGTAATTTTCTTTTGTATTTTTGGTATTTATGATATTTTTTAAAGATTTTTTTGAAAAATATTATACTTTTTAAGTGTATTTATGTTAGGTGTGTCTAAAAATTAAAAAAAAATGGCTTAAATACTAAAAAAATTCTTTGAAAATATTAAGATACGGAAAATAAAAACGTAAAATTTTCTAAAAATTATTTTCTGAAAACTAAAACCAAACAAGCTATTATTTATAATAACTGACTGCTCCAGGACCCAATCAAGTCAACAATAGAAAAGAGAGAGAAGGGAATGGTAAGAAGTTAATTATGGACAATTCTTCGGTGTGTTGTATAATGCATTTTCTCAGATTTACTTACATATTTTTGTGTTTATGGTTATGCCTTGTTGATCGGTTAAACATGTCAATTTATAGGTGAATTATATTAAAATAATAGATTTTATTATATATACATAAAAAATCTCATAAAAATACAGAATTAATAAAAATTCGAATAAGTCATCTCATAAAATTTTGAACAATCCAAAATCATGTAAGCTTTTAACAAACTTACGTAAGTGCTCCAAAAAATGCATAAGTTAACTCAAATTTTCTTTAAGTGATCTCATAAAAATTTTGAGGAACACAAAATCGTGTAAGTTTTTACGAAAATTACATAAGCGATCTCACAAAAATACGTAAGAACACAAATTCAAGTAAATCATCTCATAAATTCTGAACAACACAAAATCACATAAGTTTTCACAAAATCACACAAGTGCTCTCATAAAAACACGTAAGTTAACACAAATTTTCCATAAGTGATCTTATAAAAATTTTGAGAAATACAAAATAACGTAAGTTTTCATGAAATCACGTAAATGATCTCACAAAAATGTATAAGTAACATAAATCCATGTAAGTCATCTCATAAAATTTTGAACAACACAAAATCATGTACGTAAGCCTTTCATAAACTCACGTAACTGCTCTCACAAGAAATACATAAATTAACACAAATTTCCTGTAAGCTCAAAAATTTTGAGGAACTTAATAACGTAAGTTTCCATGAAATCATATAAATGATCTTACAAAAATGCGTAAGTAACACAAATTCGAATAAGTCATCTCATAAAATTTTGAACAACACAGAATCACGTAAGTTTTTACGAACTCACATAAGTGCTCTCACAAAAATGCGTAAGTTAAACATGAATTTTCCCTAAGTTGTCTAAAAAAATTTTGGAAAAACACAAAATCAAGTTTTTAAGAACAAAAGCAAGTGATATAAAAAAATTGCATAAGTTATCTCATCAAAGCTTGAACAATACAAAAACGCGCAAGTTTTTACAAACTCACATAAGTGCTTTCACAAAAATCAGTAAGTTAAATACAAATTCTCCTAAGTTGTCTCCAAAAAATTTTGAAGAACGCAAAATCTCGTAGTTTTCAATAATTTACGTAAGTGATATTAAAATACAAGTTGACACAAATTCGAGTAAGTTATCTTATCAAAGTTTGAACAATACAAAAACGCGTAAGTTTTCATGAACTCACGTAAGTGCTCTACAAAAATACGTAAGTAAACACAAATTTTTTGTAAGTTGTCTCATAAATTTTTTAAAGAACACAAAATCCCATAATTTTTCACGAAATCACGTAAGCGATCTAAAAAAAAAGTGCAAGTTAATACAAATTCAAGTAAGTTATATCATCAAAATTTTGAACAACACAAAAACACCTAAATTTCACGAACTCACATAAGTGCTCTCACAAAAATGCATAAGTTAAGCACAAACTTTCCAAAAGTTGTCTCATAAATTTTTTGAAGAATACAAAATCCCGTAAGTTTTCAAGAACTCATGTAAGTGGTCTCAAAAAATCACGTAAGTTAACACAAATTTCAATAAGTTATTTCATCAAAATTTGAACAATACAAAAACGCGTAAATTTTCACGAATTCAAGTAAGTGCTCTCATAAAAATGCATAAGTGAACGTAAATTTTCCGTAAGTTTTCTCATAAAATTTTTGAAGAACATAAAATCCTGTAAGTTTTCAAGAGCTAACATCAGTGATCTCAAAAAACTCATAAATTAACACAAATTCAAGTAAGTTATCTCATCAAAATTTTGAACAATACAAAACATGTAAGTTTTCACGAAATTACGTAAGCGATCTTACAAAAATGCTTAAGTAACACAAATTCAAATAAGTTATCTCATAAAATTTTGAACAACATAAAATGACGTAAGTTTTCACAAACTCAAGTAAGTGATCTCACAAAAATATGTAAATTAACACAAATTCCCCGTGAGTGATCTCAAAAATTTTTGAGGAACACAAAATTATGTAAGTTTTCACGAAATTGCATAAGTGATCTCACAAAAATACGTAAATAACACAAATTCTAATAAGTGATCTCATAAAAGTTTGAACAACACAAAATCATGTAAGTTTGAACAAATTCACGTAAGTACTCTCACAAAAACGCGTAAGTTAACACAAATTTCCCATAAGCGATCTCATAAAAGTTTTGAGGAACACAAAGTTACGAAAGTTTTTGTAACGCCCCCAAATTATAAACATAGACAAGACAAGATAGTACCATCCAAAACACGAGTCTATCTTGATAATCAGTTTCCCTCAAATACTATTTCCTTTGATGAGGGAGGTATACAAAAGTGTTCACATGCAATACACATTCAAGCTCCTAAAAAGATGAATCCATAGCATGTGTAACCATGTAAAAATAAAAGAAAATACCAAGAAGTTAAATGCACAAAGGTTACAAGTTCCAAGGCTTAAGCCTGATTACACAAAAAAAAGAACGTCGAACCCCAACATATTAAGCCCTCGGCTTGCCAACATTTACACAAAAAGGAGAGCCTCTTGCTCTCAATACAGTCCACACGTTCAACTAGGCGGGATCACCACCACTATTATAAAAATAGTTAAAGATCACACTTTCACAAATGAAAATATCTCACTTTTATTGGAAGTGTGATAAAAAAAATTAGATTGATTTTTTAATCACACTTGATTTGATTAAGTGTGATAATATTTATTTTTTATGTCACTTTTCAATAAGTGTGATTATATATATATATATATTTTTAATCACACATTCTAATTAATATGTGATTAAAGATCACATAAGAAGAATTAAAAATATCTCACTTTTATTAGAAGTGTAATTAGAAAAATTAAAATGATTTTTTAATCACACTTAATTTAATAAGTGAGATAATATTTTTTTTTAATCACACATTTTAAATATACGTGATTATATATATTTATACAAAGTCTAAACCCTAACCTAACACTCCCTCTCGCTCTCTCTCTCACTCTCTTCTCTCTTTATCTCTTCCGCCTCCTACATCGTCGCCTATGGCGCTATTGGCGACCACCACTACCGCCACCACCACCTCCTCCCTCGGCGCCTTCTCTCTCTCTTCTTCTATTCTTTTTATCGATCTTCACCGGTCGTCTACTTCGTCTTCTCCACTCTCGTTGTCAGTTCCAAAACCCTAACCCTACCTTCGATCTTCTCCATTCCCTCCACAAGCCATATGTTCGAATCCAGACCCTACACTCCCCTCAACTGTTTCAAAACCTTTGTCTACAAAGGACTATCGTTGGACTCGTTAGAACGACGATGTCGAACGGGGCTGATTGCAATGAGAAAGATCAGGTGGCGAGGTACATTAATGTGTTAGAAACGAAATTGGAAGATGGACAGTTCATCTTTGCCCTAATTTTTCTCTTCATTTCTGTTCAATCGACCCCTCGATCTTCTCTGATCAGAACTCTCCACCAGATTTGCCAGTTCAGTCCAGTTCCAGGTTCAGCCTTGAGGTATACCCCATTCTCCTCTCATTCTCTGCCTTTGTTTTTCACTTTCTTTTTTTTTCTTCACTTTTCTCTCAATGAATTCAAGATTCAAATTTCTTTTTTTGTTTATATTTTTCATTTTTTTCACATCAAAAACCAGAAGATTGGATCAATATACACATCTTTTATCTCAAATCTAGGTTTAATTTTTTTCCTTCTTGTTGATTTCAAATTCCACTGAAGATTTCTTATTTTCTCGTAAACATGATTATAAGTTGAATACAAACTACCAACACAAGTCTATACCCAGATGAAAAGGTTTCTCATTGATGTTGTCTTGCTCCCTTCTTTTGAAAGGGTGCTATTTACTTATGATGATTATGTCAATTATTAGCGTTCACTCATGTAATTTCCATGTTTGTTTTGCTATGTTTTTTTAATTGCTCGAGAATTATGCTGAATTTACTTTGATGATATTGTTGTGGTTGGTTAGGGCGTGCTTGAAATGCTTTTCCCATGGCTAATGGTTGGAATTTGGTTTCTTCCAAATATTTTGTAATGTTAGCAAATATAATATGAGATGGTCAGAATGGGGAGGAATTTTGTTTGCAATGCTGAGCTAATGGTGGCTTGCTGCAAATGAAAGTAATTTAGTATATTTGTCCTCCGATTCTATGGTCAATTATTATTAAATAGTTTTTCCCTTTTTTTTTGTGTGTCTGATTTCATCAATGGGAATATTGTTTCCATTGTTCCAGAGATGGCTTCATGATTGCCAAGTAATTATAACTGAATATTGTGCCAATTTATTGTCACATAGCAACATTTGGGTGTGAATACGATCAATGATAAGAACTGTTGTTCAACTTTTGATGTTATCATAATTCTTGTGATAATTTTTCCAATGACGAAGCTTTTAGACATTACAGTAATGTTGTTGCTTTTCTAAACCGGATGGCATATTATGGGGTAAAGTCAATTTAGGCCTTTTCAATTTGGCCTTGACCTATTAAGGATTTATATTTGACTACAACATGGGTTTACGAAATTTAGTCATGCATTTCATATGTTTTCCCAAAGCTAAAGCTTCTCTCTCTACTGTTCTATATGTAAAGTTGGTATATTTTCTGTCTTTTTAATGCGGATAGTAACTAACTTTCTTCTACATGGGGCTTCACTTCGTTAATAGTCACTATTGGCGAGGATTGTACATGTCATGTATGGGAACTAGATGGTAACTAGATTGTACATGTAAGTTGACTTTGCAATTGTGCATGTGCATTTTGATGTGCCATACCTTAAAATGTAAGACCTTAAATTGCACATATTTTAAGATTCTACAATGTTGCAATTAAGCTTGCTAATACCACGGATCATGAGCCTACATAATCGGAATGCCCACACAACACAGTTAGACCAAATGTTGTTGTGTAGTTATGATGCCGAGATAATGCCGAACTAGTTTAGGTTGTTGACTATTCACATGCCACATCATGGGTTCGTTCAACTCATTTGATCAATTTGGTTTGGGCATCCTAAGAAGTTTATCATCTTGTCAAGTTATTCTACAATTTGTCAATACTATTCTTTGCCTTTTATTATTATTTGGAGTTTGAAAGATGAATGCTATGTAGTTTCTCTTTTCCAGAAGCCTTTCATTCAGATAAAGCATCGTATATGTTAAATGTTTTTCTATTATCAATGCCATGTGTGTATGGCCTCTCTCATTTTAGAATTTTTAATTTAGAGTAAATGTTTTTGGTTGATGGCCTGGCCATTCTATACCATCACTCATTTGAACACCTAATCGGTGCTATTCTAGTATTTTCTTCACTGTGCTCTTACCTTTTCGCTCTTGTTTCTTTGCTACATGGACATTTTCTTCTTGACTTAACTTGTTACCTGGAAGAAAAGTCTTCTAGTGTTTGAGAATTTTTTTATTATTAGGGATAAGGCCTAGACCAGACTGTGTTAATAACCCTAACTGAATTTGTTGCCAAAATTGGACTAACAACTTCCACTGGCTGATTAAGAATTTGTGTATCTAGGCTCATATTCCTTCTAATTTGCATCAAGGTTTTCTATGCCTCTAAATTTTGATTATCCCCTTTTTCGTAGTAGTGTTGTGTCATTGCATGTTAAGTTGGACAAGCTGTTGACAAGTAAAGTAGTTGGACTATTCTTCTAATTTCTTTTCTAATTAGCAAGATGTTGTTTTTGAAACAACGGATTTTACCCCTTTTTTAACCCTTGCTTTGGATTTTTGCTTTGCAGAGCTCGTCTTATATGATAGTTTTATGAAGGATTCAAATTTGTGACCTCCTTTCTCTGTTGAACCTTTAACCCTGTCCTTTTCTTTTCATTATGAAGTACATTTCATTCTTTTATTCTTATGGGTGTAAAAAAGGAAAAAAACTTTATATCTATGTACATATTGTTCCTTCTTTTTCCCCATCAACAGATAAGGTTAGTTTCAGGAAAACCAACTTTATATAATTTTTCTTTGCCTAAAAGTTTTTTTTGTGATATGTATATGCTACTAGGCTTCTTCATAGATTTCGTTTGATATTGCAGTGTGCCACCTGGATGACAATCGTTGTCTTAACTAGCATGACAGTCTCTACAAATAGCTATACAACATGTTGATTGGTTTGGAACCTCTAAATCCTAACTGCTCATTTTCTTCTCCTCTTTGATTTCTATGTTCTGTTTGTGCAGCATTAACAAGTTGGTTTTCTCTTCCTCTTTTCCTTTCTCGTTCTCTTCCTATCTTATCTTCTTCTCAGAGGTACGATTTTTCTTCACTGTTTTAGAGGAGTTGTTATTTTTCATTAAATTTTTTCTTCATATAAAAACTGATTTGGAATTTGTGATGAAAAAATTTATTTGCTATTGTTTGTAAAAAAATCACGTGCTTTTAGATTAGATACAATGAAACTCCAAAAAATCTGTTTGTTTTGTAAGGCTAGAACAGTCTCTACAAATAGTAAGTTTATTCATATGCTTCTAGCGATCTCAGAATTAATGTGTTTTCATTTTTCAGGTAAGAAATTGTTTGAAGAGATGCAAAATATGGTCAAAGAATTTAAGAACTTTGTGCTTCAAGTTTTTTTTAAATTTTTTTAATATATGTAATCACAATTAAAAACTTTTTATTAATTCCTTTGTATATACTTTTGAACATTCAACTTTCATTTATGAAATATATGACGTTATTCCATTCAATATGTGGTTGTGATTCAAAAGATAATATATAGTGTGTATTACATCTCCAAACGTGCGTACAAAAATAATATTGATTATTCTTCAAATATGTTGAATTTTTTTTATCACACGCAATAATTGTGATGAGAAACGCGTATAGCGTATGATCTTATCTCATTATTAATCACAGGTTTTATTAGATATTAATCACATTTAAAATTTGTGATCTAAATGTTTGTTATCACATGTTTTATTCATTATTAATCACACTTAAAAGATGTGATCTAAATGTTTTTTATCACATTCAAAACATGTGATGTAATCATTTTTTAATGACACTTAAAAGGTGTGATTAAAAATGACCCCTTTTAATCACATTTGCAAAGATCACACTTTAATAAAATTTAAAAGGTGTGATTAAATAATATGCATTACATAAAAAAAGTGTGATCTATTTATGATTTTGTAGTAGTGTACATCCTTCCCTGCAAAAATCTACTAGGGGTTAGCACAAAGCCCAGTATAGATTTTTTAACAAAGTATATATGTTTAAGTAGTCTCATATGTATAAATACAATGCCATGACATGTTCAAATATCGAAATTTCCATTTCATCTAAAGCACATGTTATGTTTTCTTCCAAAAGTTCAATTTTTTTCTTCATAAGATTCAAATAATAATAAGGGGTAGTAAATTTGACTCAGGTAGTCCTTAAGCTGGTGTTTGCTAGTAGGCATAACAAATACGAAAAAATCCCCACTTTATCGGCTTTTCATCTTGGACACTCAGGCCAGCTTAAATAATGTCAACTACGCTCCCTATTCGGACTTACTTGACGTATTTACCCCAAATGTTACCATAACAATTGTTATTTTCTCAAATCTATAAATTTATATCCAAGGCATAGCCACAATTTAACAATATTTAAAATGATGTAAATGCATGAAATGAGAGATGGTTACATATAAGTATCTCTTTTGTACAACATCTCCATAAATGTCAACATTTGTTCAAAGCAAACTTCCATTCCGTGATTCTCAAAAGAAACCTAACAATTATAATCCATGTGACATTTATACCTTTTTATGCTCACAATCGCTATTCCATTCATATTTCAATATATACCATTCCAAGGCCAATAACATTTTCCAACAACAATGGTTATTCATCTCGTGGATGTCCCAATTGCATAATCAATATAAGGAAATTTCTATCAATTTCTTGAGAAATTTAACACTAATTTCATAGATATCTCATAAAATCCACTTTCCCCAAATTTCTTCAAAACTAGGGCTTGCCCCAAAAAGGTTTTTCTTTTATTCCTTCATAGATTCTTCTCACAAGATGTTTTCAAGGTTTTCATAAGTTTATAAAACATTTCTAATTTGAACATCCTCACAAGAAAGCCATTTTCATCAACATTTACAAACCCACACTACAAAAATCCACACCACACTACCAAAATTATAAAAGAAAAGGACTAGACATGCAAAAATCATATATATAACTCAAAGAACTCCCTACCTCAAGACTTGGAATGAAGATGGAAGAAAAGTCCTAAAATCAACGACGTCTAAACTTGATTTCCACCGCACACAATGTAGTCCTTGACGAGCTCTTCAAAATTAAAGAAAGCACTATGGTCAGAATCTCAATGAAGGAGAGATCAAAGAAATAAATGAGATGGGTGGATCTAGAGAGAGATGAGAGAAAAAAGAGTGAGAGTTAATGTAGAGAGAGAGAGAGTGAAGTGAAAAGTGAAAGAAAAGTGTATAATGGCTCAACTTTTGAGTGATTGGACACATTTTTTGGAGCAGACTGCGAACAGACTGCTTGAGCGACCAAACTTGTGCTCGAGCAAACAATTCAAACTCCCAAAATCTATTTCTTCCTTGCAAAAGACCGTTCGAGTGATGAAAAATTTCACTCGAGTGAAGACCACATTCTGTCACGACCCGAACCCTTCTCTAGAGGTTGAGGTCATGACCGACTAGTAATCCCAGGTTACCTTTGGCCTTAAAGACGAAATTGATAATTAATAAATATAACGGGGCCTTGCGGAAACAATATTAATTATAAATATGATCATTGAGCAGTGCATACATGAGAGTTCATATAAAATTTAAACATCAACATATTTAGATATAAATACAAAGGTACGTCAAACATCTTACACTTATACAAAATCCGTACATAATAACTTCCAAAAACAAAGAAAACCAAAACAAAGTCATATGTTCCACTTGGTTGACACAACTTGGCTCCGCATGATGCCAAGATCGCCCCATCATAAAGGCACTCTAAACGGATGACAAAAGTATCCCGAGGTTGGCTTATGCTTGACGCTCCATTTGCTCACCTACATATATATAGGGGAAGGGGGTGAGCTAAAGCCTAGTGAGTAATACTAGTATATAGAGGTTAAATGAATGATGTCTATCATTGTACAAAATCATATCACATAAGTTCAAAGCAAATCATATCTATATTCTTATTGAATCAAAGTTCACAATTCATGATCATATGTGGTACATTGATTTGTGCTCAAACGGACCATATGGGTCTAACAAAGAGACCACTTGGGTCAATGAAAGGACCATATAGTCAATGAAAGGATCACTTAGGTTAACATCAGAGATCTCTGTGCACATATAACGAAGGGCCATGGTATTGTTAGACCTGGGCGAGGGCCATAGAACAAAGGGCCATGGTATTGGTACTCCTAGGCAAGGGCTACACTAAGGATGCAACAATTACATTTCCAAAGGGACCATCATTAATTTGTTTGAAAATAACGTTTCAAATAACATTCTTGTTGTAATTCAAAAATACATTTCAACATATCTTTACAAAGATACTACTCACGGTGGGCTGGTACTGATGGTAGACCTTAGTTGACCACCTATACAAAGCACATAACACAAAAACACATTGAGACACACGTTCAAAATGAGCAACGTATCTTAATTATTCTCTTACATGTGTTCCTAGCTCATTCTATGTTTGAGGATGTTAAAATGAGGCCTAAGAATGCCTAAATGGGCATGAGGATGCAATTATGCACTTGAAAGTGTTAGGCAAGGTTTGCTGAAAACAATGCCTTCACTCGAACGCACACTTGGTCGCTCGAGCAGTTCAACAATATGCAAAGGGTTTGCTCGAGTGCACACTGGGTCGCTTGAGCCATTTATAAAGATTGCAAAAGTACTGGATGCCCAACTTTTACACTTGACGGTCGCTTGATAGTGTAGGCACCCCATTTTTGACCGCCTCTAAGACTTGAACACTTCATTCTAAACACTCAATGATGAAATATTATATTGTGCAATCATTCAAATCTTTAGCAAAAGAATTCAGTTTTGAGCTTCAAACCCAAACTTTGCACCCCATTTGGACCAAAACCTGTTTTTCTAGCCTGATCACTCAAAAAGCAGCAGGACCAAAAAATGACCGGCATGCCACATTCTTTTGGCTGATCAACCATGTTTAGTGAAACAGATATTTTGTAGCAGCCAGCTGCTCCTATGCATGGGATTTGGCTAGCTTATCTCTTTTGAAGATATTTACGTTGAAAGGCCGTGAAAAATCTATACTAAGAGCACCTCACCTTAGAGTTTAGGGTTAGACTAATTTCCCAAAGGCTTAGAGGTTTACCAAAAGCTCTTCTCTACCCTCTTGACTATAGATACACAATATATACACCATTGAAGCTTGATTTTGAAGCTTTTTGTTGAGGTTTTGATATTGATTTCAGATAGTTGAGAGTATTTGGATTGAAGTTTGTGAACCAAAAAGCTCTTCATCTTCTTTAGAGGTTGATCTTTCAACTCTTTTCATTACTTAATTTCTTGTTCTTCATTTTAATACTGATTTTCAGAGTATTTTAGGTTTAAAAATGTGATTTGAACCTTGTTGAAGGTGGAAGGGTTAGCCACCCTTCCATAGGCTTATTCCTTAGTATTGCTCTCTTATTGTTCTTTATGTTCTTGTTTCTTTTCTTTCAATTTCAGCACCGTTTTAGGTAGCTTTTGATCAAATATGAACTGTATATCTGTGTTTAAAGCTTAAATAGATAATTTAATTCTTGTCCACTAGTTCTCTTTTTTGAAGATTTTGTAAAGCTTTTTTCTAGATCTATCTTTGTAGTATAGAAATGGATGTTCTATCCATGTTCCATGAGTAAGAAGATGAGCTTACAACCATCTCTTCATAGCTTCCATTTCTTGCTCTTACCTAGTCTTGTTCTAACAAAGCTTTATCTTCAAAAATGGCTACTTTTAAACCTGTTTTCTCTAAAACTTGATTACTCACCTGCTCTTGTTTTCTATGAGATTCAGTAGGGTTTTTTAGCCATCTCTTTGATTGCTTGTTTCATAATTAGCCTTAGTTAGTTTTGTATCCATTGATTTCCATCATGTTGTTTCACTAATCATCATCTAAATACCCTTCGGATGTTTGACGATTTTTGAAGTAAATCTACTCTCTCCTTGAAAATCATCATGACAGGAGAGAGCAAGAAGGATGAACATCTTTTGGAAACTTTCTATTTTGCTCTGTTCCAGTTCTGTTGTAGCAGGACCTTCTCCAGAATTAGTGGCTTGCCAGCCAGTCCCTTGTACAGCAGACCAGTTCTCTAGGCCAGCCGACCATCTGGTTTGTATGGCTGTGGTGTCTTTCCAATGAAATAGAGTAGATCTTGAGGCCCAAAACGGAGCTACTTTAAGACTGTAAACAGAGCAGCTTTTGGCAGTGAGCGGAGGGGGTTTCCGGAGGATGTTCTTACCATGCACACACGATTCCCCGCATTTCGTTTAATTCCTTTAGATTAGCCACTTTGATTCAATATTTGTAATTAATTAGTTGCTTTCATTCGAATATAATAATTAATTAGTTAGTTCATTTGGATTTGTAATAATTAGTTAATTAAGGCATTTGGACTCTCTTGTAAAGAGGGTAAATATGTAACAGTTGATGTATGTCTTCCAACCCCAATTTCTTTCTCCCTTTTATTTAAACGCTTACCATAATCATATAGCATCATGTTTTCTTTCATCATTTCCATGAATTGCATCCCACTTTTTCATGCATTGAAAGGTTCGATTCATCATACTTGAATATCATTGCCATTCCTTACTTGAATACATACGTTACCGCATGCTTTGAGTCAATCCATATGACACATTAATAAATCGAACCTAGTATTTACATTTTGTATGTGTTGCATTAGTCATGTACATTGTTAGGGTCATGCATTTTTCTAATTGTTTTCTTTTCTTTTCTTTGGCTTGCCTCGGAGTACTGGGTGAGCATTTTTGCTTTAGCATATCATGCGTGTGATTGTTATCATGATGAGCATACTACCATGAGGCTATGTGCTTACTTAAATAAACTCTTTGAATGCCTTTGGATGGAGGTTATCTTGCTTACATTGAAGATGGTTTTGATCATTGCATATACGAGCTCATTTCTTTCCCTTGAGTTGTGTATATTTAAAACCCTTTCAAAAATGCATATGATCAAAGTATTTCCAAAGTGAGAGACATAGTCTATACTTGTTTTGACTCATATAGTAATGATAGCATAAATAAATCAGAATAAGAGCATATAATGTCCATAAAATTCACATCATGATTAGTAGAAGCCGATCTTTGATCGGGTGAGTGAGGTGCTCAATTTATGATCTTCCCCTCTTATACCCAAGTTCCCGAACTAGGGCACTTTGGTTATGACGGACAAGTGACCTTTGGCACGAGTCACTGGTTTTCTAAATTTTCCAAAAAGATTTAGGTGGCGTCTCTGAAATCTGGCAATGCAGTCCATTTTCGGCATCTGTGATGATTAATGGATTTTCTAAGATTTACCAGATTTAGACTTTCATTCATTTTTCTGTTTCACATTGCACTTGTGAGACCAGATTCAGAACCATGGGAGTCCGAATTGTAGGCTGATCGCATCCGAGAAGACTAAACCCCTCCGAGGAGCGTGAGAATCCAGCTACAATTTTTGGCGACTTTGCTGGGAAACTAAAGAACTTGGATTGAACTTCATGATGTGATATTTTATCTACATGTATATGTTCTTTGCATTGCATTTTCATGGTGCTCTTAAGTCATTGTGGTTACCATCTGATATACTGGGCGACTTGCCAGAGGCTTGCCAAAAGTTTGCCAAAAGGCTAGTCGGACGTAGGCAATGTCATGTTGGGAACACAACCCTTGGATCTGGGTTACCGCTATACTGCTTGATCCTCCTTTCACTTTTTGGTGTTAGGTGTGAGAGGTATATTAGGTAACCTTGTCGAGGTACCCTTTTGACCAATTGGCCTAGTGCATGTAGTAAGCTCTAGTGAGTATTCCAAAATAGGACAGGAGGCTTACCTATATTCAGGATATTGTGATACCATTTCTTTGAAATAGTGAAACTCTAGATCAAGCCAAAGCTAGGATAGGGTAAACTTACCCCCTCATAGGGGTGTTTTTGCTCTCTTTATTTGCTACGTGCTATGTAGATGAGATCTATACAGGAGTTCCTGATATCAGTGGTTCAGTTATATCAGTTTGTGGGGCAAAATTCAATGGGGGAGTACAGTCATTCAGCTATGATCATATCTATTCTAGTGAAATTGGGCTGAAGCGCTATTTATCTTCTCTTTTGCTAAGTAGTCCTAGAACCATAGCTTCAGAAGGCTCTGATATCCCCTAGTTGCTTTGGACTCGTGTTGATAGACTTTGTATGGTTAGAGATTTAATTTTGAAACGGCCAGTGTTTGCTTTGCTTTAGCCAGTAGTAAGACGAAGAAGGGCCAGACAGAGTTCACCGGTTCCACTGTTCCGATATTCACCAGTTAGATCACCCTTGTTCAGTTCAATCCAGGCACAATCATCTACTCCTATAATGGCGCTGCCGCCGACAAATCTAAAAGAGTTAATGAGCCATCTTCAGCAATCGCTAGATTCGCTCTAGCAAGATATGGCCCGACAAACTAAGATATTGCAGAAAATGATAGTCCTCCCACTATTCAACTTTAAGAACCTCCATGAAATTAGGGTTCAAATTGAGGATGCCATCAGACAAGGGATCATTGTGGAAGATAATAAGCCTATAAGGAAGAATGTTGTTCACAGTTCTAATGCTACTACCAGTGGTAGCACAACTGCGATATGCTTAGAAGTAAATATTGTTACCAGTTCCATCAAAAACCCTTCCCAAGCCTGAAATTTTCATCCTCTTTACATGGATCTCTCTCAAGCTTTGAAAATGCTACTAGAAAAAGGGCACCTAGATCCCCGACCCCTCTCAAGTTCTCTTCGACCAAGACATGACCCCAGTAAATACTGTACTTATCATCAACAACATGGTCATGATATAAACCGTTGCATCCACCTCTGTCATAAGATTCAAGATCTTATTGATGAAGAGATCATAGCTCCACCAAAATGACCTCAGGCTACCACTAACCCATTACCTCCACACCTCAACCTAATCCATACACTGCCCTCCACCTACAACCCCAACATATACATCACCCAAGCCCATTTACCCAAGCTTGAGGTGTTCATTCCAAAAAGCACATACTTGTGTATGATGAATGTACTTGAACCCTAATCATCTCAAACCCCATTAAATACACCGCAAGTACCAATGGCTGAACCCACTATTTCTGAGCTATTGAGCATGATTGAAGACCTTCAGAGAACTGTGGAAGATTTAGCCGTTGGGATCTTGGCTCCATCATCGACTACATCACATGCCAGGAATTTCATGTCAAAAAGCTCCTCAATCTTAAGGCAAGCTGCAATTGAAAAGGGCCAACCCGAAGTTATCCCAAGTCTGGGAGATGACATGTCAACAACAAATGGGCCTCACTTCGATATAGCCACCAAATCCCTCGACAAAGCTGAAGCAAGTGGCAAGAACAAGGCAGTGGCAAGTATTGATCCTTATGCACATCTTCAATGGGCTATTGAGATTTTGAAAGTCAAAAGGTTGAACAAGTAGCAAGTGCTTGCAGTCGTTACAAAGACTATGGATGACACTTTTGTCACTTAGGTTGGGGACATTTTGAATCCGGGGTTAAGCCATGAAAAGGGATGCCTTACCAGAAACACCACTTTCAGCTCCAATCTTAGACTCGTAAAAAATTTCCAAACCCAGTCGACACATGCCTGGCCTTCTGTCAATACTTCTAGGACTGGTAGTCGTACTGTAACAACCCTCATTTTGACTTAGTCATACTTGCATACATTTATGGATGATGTTGTTTTAATATGTGCATTTGCAAATCTTGTCTTGTTTTGCTTGAATGATTGCTTGCACGCTTTGTTCTTGTCTGGTGTGTTGTCGAGGTCATCTTAAGCCTAGACACCTTCGAAACCTTTGTCACTTAGAACTATCTTGGAACCCCGTTGGTTGACATCCATCTTCACCCTAGCATATTGGCCGAGATGTCACCATCTAGGCCGAGGTGCGCGTCGCCTAGGCCGAGATGTGCATCATCTGGGCCGAGATGTTAATATGTAGGCATTCTGGATCCTTGATCCTTGCATGAGTGATTTTGTTCCTGGAATGGTATGACCTAGACCGAGGTGTGGCACATCTAGGCCAAGGTGTGGCACAATTTAGTCAAGTGTTGTCCTTCCAAGCTGATGTCCTTGCCCCTTGATTGCCGGAGTCTTGTTGTTAGCCGATGTCGTTACTTGCCGGTGTGTTCTTGCCGCCTAGCTTGTTGTGTACACTTTGTCTTGGTCTTGTCTTGTCAAGTCAGTCACCTTTTTGAGTTGAGCGAATCAGCCGATGCCACGTGTCCCGACATAGGGATTAAGTCAGTGATTGTCGTGAGAAACATATCATTTGTATCAAGTCTTGCCTTTTAGAGAGAGAAACTCAAGGAAGAAGAAGGAGAAGTTTGAGCTAGAGAGGGTGACTTCCAAGCTTGATCGTTAGAGCTTGAGCCATTAGATTCGAGTTTTGATGTTAGAATCTTAACCTATTCTTGTTGTTCTTATTGATCATCTAGCTGCATTGCTCGATCAAACTTGTTCTACACGCCATTCATCGATTTAAAGTTAGTTTAGAAAGAGAAAATGGTTTTTATGTGTTTTTGAAGAAAAGCCTCGTTTGATCCGAAAGTTTGCATTAAAGCTCATGTTTTTGTGTTTGTTTTGATAAGATCCTTGAGTGTGGGTACCCAGGTCCAAGTTTTTGAATTCATAGCATGAAGTCTCAGCTGTTGTAATAGCAAGTTTTGATTTTTGCATTCATCTTCCTCATGTTCATGTTCATGTTCTTCAAGTTCTTCATGCTCACGTTCTTCATGTTTACCAAGAGGGAAACCCAGATTTTTCCCGACTACACTTTTGAATGTGGCCATCGAGGCTACACCTCGGCAAGGAAGAGGTGTGGGACCTCAGCCTAGACCTGGTAGCTGCCCAGCGTGTTTTTCCAAGGATGAGAAACTGTGTTTCAATTTGATTGACTTAGTTTTGAAGAATGCCGAGGTCACTTGCATGTAAGCTAGACTTGTTTTGAGTAGTGCATTCAATAGACTTTGCCATGTGTTGTAGGACTTGGACTGGCCTTGACCCCGACGTTTGAAGAACTAGGTGAGTGGTATTTTTAATAAAGCTATGTTATACGTTTTGATAAAGACTTTGCTTTGCTTTGTTTTGAAAGTGTTTGTTAAGCATGAATAATTGTCCTTATTTTGTATATCAAGTATGAGCTTATTTTGATGACCTTCTCGAAAAGTCCCTTGTGCTGGAGGACTCTAAACTTTCGCAGCACATCTCGTTTGAAAGTCCCTTGTGCTGGAGGACTCTAAACTTTCGCAGCACATCTTGTTTTGAAAGTCCCTTGTGCTGGAGGACTCTAAACTTTCGCAGCACCCTTGATTTGTACTCTAGTGTTAAAGGGCTACGGGCCTTTGTAACATAGGTCCCTCGTGCTGGAGGACTCTAAACTTTTGCAGCACATCTTGCCTTGAAAGTCCCTTGTGCTAGAGGACTCTAAACTTTTGTAGCACCCTTGTTTGAGATGCCTCTCTTGCTTCATCTTGTTTTGCCACGGATGGGTTACCGCGTGGATACGTTTCTCGGAATGTTATTATTTGTAATATGTGATGTTAGTAAGTGTCCCTTGAAGCTTTGAAGATCTGTTAGATGGATGAAGTCCATTCCTTGTTATATATTAAGTTTTGTCTTGTATTATTTTGAAAGGACTTCGGCTATTATTCATGCAAACCCCTTTATTATTTATGCCATTCACTGAGTATCCAAGCTCACCCTCTCTATATATATGTAGGTGATGAACAAGAAGACGGTGACACCTAGATGTGATTTCTGGAGCTTGTTTTGGGTTTTGATTATGTCGGCTTAACCTGCATTTATGTCGGCAGTCTTGAAAATCATGTTTCTCGACTTGTAATATTTGTACTTCGAACACGTCGGCTGAGAAGCCTTTTGATCAAGATGTATGTTTTTGTATAATTGTTATGTCGGCAAAGAAGATGTCGGCAACCTGGCAGACTGTGTTCTTAGACCTGTAATTCGTACAAGTTGTTTATGTCGGCTTGTGGAGCCCTTTGCTAATACGAAAAATGTAACTTGCACTCTGCTTTGTTTGTAATTAAGTTATAACCCATATGTAAATGGTTGCTATCTCATTTGACTTAAGCACAGCTCTTATGGACCACTTGTATTTTAAATTTTAGCTTCCGTACTTGTGAGCCCTATATATTTATACTCTATATGTGTGTGAATCTTGTAAGTTGGCCTTTGGTAATCTCGGATTACTGGCCATCACGGCACCAAACTACTAGGGGCGGTTTGGGGTTGTGACACGTACCTTCAATCCCTTTTACATGACCTTGTCCAAAGCTCTCCAAATCCTCATAGGACAAGTGTGATAACCCTGTTCTGTATTATGTAAATTAATCTTGATTATAATTGTGATTCTGTGCTTAATATGATTTTGAGTGCTATTTATATGATTATATGTGTTTTTGAATTTCTATCTGTTCATCGTAGGAAAATCTATTTAACTTTCTATTATAGAATTTAAATTGGAGACCGTAGAGGTTTCAGAAACTGAAATTGATTGTATTATTGTAATTGGCATAATTTTTAGAGCCTATGGTGAAATTTAATTAGAAATTGATTCAGATCAAAATAATTAGATTCAGAATGATTAAATTAGAGCATCATTACTTAGCCTTAATCAATTTGATTAGCCAAGCATATATATAGGCCTACATACACTCAAATTCCTTCTTTTGAACTCATCTTGTCTAAAATCACATTCTAGAGAGAGAGAGGGCCGGTTTAGAGAGAGAGAGAGAAGCCATCATTGTAGATTTTTGCAAGAGAATTCAAGATTTGAAAGGCTAGGCCTAAGAACTAGCTAGAAATTGGAAGATTGGAGCCTCTAGGTAAGTAGTTAGACATGAATTTATGAATTTGAGTTGTAATTATATGAACTCAAAGATAAATTGTAATCAAGGATACGAATTGAGTTGAATTTGATGAAATTGAAGTTGGTATGTACATGCATGTAAAGAATTGTCATGAGTTTGCATAATTGAGTACAAACATGCATTTTATGATGAATTGAAGGCTATTTGGCACACACAAGCATGATCATCTTGAGTTTCATGAAGATGATCATCAATTGTATTATTTAAGTTGAAAATGAAGCCTATATTTCACATGCATGTAAAATTCAAAATGATATGGAAATTAATTTGCATGAGCTTTGAAGATATGATGTTTGGTAACTTGTTTTATGAGGTTGTCAAGAAAAATGTGAAATAATTTAGGATTTGAATTATGATTTTGGACAAATTAGACTCAATTTTCTTATGTCCTCATGTTGTATAAAGATTTTCATGATTTTGTATCAAGAACATGGGCTTTGGACATTTGAAGATGTATTTTGAAGCTTAGATAGAATTCTGGAAAACCCAGAATTTGACCTGTTCGCTCGAGCGAGGAAAGTCTTGCTCGAGCGTGAAAACTTAGCTCCCAGAAGATTTACAGAGATTGCACGGTGGCTCGAGCGGCGGAATCTATGCTCGAACGTACCCTGCTTTGCATGACTCATCGCTCGAGCATCAATAGTCTTGCTCGAGCGTAAATTGCAAGCAACCAGAACTTTTGTAGGCCAAAGCGGTCCGCTCGAGCGGAGAGCCCTGTTTCAGTAATTTTGAAAAGTTGTTCTATGGATCGTTTTCCGTTCTCTTTCATTTCTGAGCACTCTTACGCATGCATTGAACATTATAAATGAGTTAAAAGGATAAGAAAGAGGCCTAAGAGGAGTAGATAAAATTTAGAACAGATTGAATCGTTTGTGACCTAATATGTTGTGTTTATGATATATGCAGGGTCAAGCGTAAGGGCAAATCATCCGCTAGATCACTGTGAGTAATATCTTATTAAAGATATGTTCAAGTACGTTATTTTCCAAATGTTACTTTTGTATGAGCCTTATGGATTTGTATTTTAAATTGTGGATAAATCAGTCTTTTGCATAAGACTAATTAAATACGAATATGATCATGATCACGGATATGTGACACACATAAATACGAATTTGAAAATGAATTGGGCCAAAGGCCATTTGACATAAACGAATTGGGTCTAAGGCCATTTGACATGAAGGATTGAGCCAAAGGCTATTTGACATAAACGAATTGGGCCTAAGGTCGTTTGACATGAATGATTGAACCAAAGGCCGCTTGACACGAATGATTGGGCCAGGGGCCGTACATGAATGAATGGGCCAGAGGCTGTTTGACACAAACAAATTGGTCCCAAGGCCATTTTATACGTTTGGGCTTGAGGCCGTTTGATGTGTTAGATAGAATCATGAATGGGCCTAAGGCCGTTTGATATGACTGCTACAAATTTCATTCATGTACTCTTTTATTTTGATATTATTCACTAGGCTATCGCTCACTCTTATTTATGTGTATGTAGGTGAGTAAAGAGAAGTCCAAACCCAGCCCCTATGAAAGACATGAGAGGAGTCAAGTTTTTGTGGAGTCAGCCCAAACGTCTCACACATGAGTCTTTATTTTGTTTATTTTATTTTTGATTCCCTTTTGTTACCTTGGTGAATATGTTGGATCACCATGTATATAAGCTTTTTGTTCGGCTGATTGCATGCTAAAAGTTCCTAGATACATAAGATGTAAATTTTGGCTTCATGTGTGAGTTATTATAAATTGTTTCAGAAATGTTTGTTTTACCATGTAAGTACAACTCATTGGACAAAATTTTTAAGTTTGCTTCCGTTTAGCCCCTAATATGTATCTGATTTTGTTTGAGGTCGTAGGTAATCTTATGATTGTTGGCTAGTTATGACCTTAATCCATAGGGGCTGGTTTAGGTCATGACAACAAGGCCATCTCAAACCCCTTAACTCTCGGCCTCTCCTTGATTGCCTTCTAGCCAGGCATGATGCTACAAAGTATTGTGCTTTCCATTAGCAACTCGGCTATGACACTAACCGTTGTTTTCGTATTTTCCATGAAGTACAAGACTTGATTCATAACAAGGCCATCACCTCCCCAAGTCCTACAAAGTCTATCAGTACTGGATCAATGAATTTGGGGGATAATGTGGCTAGTTCTGTGATCGATGATGAACCACTTGTTGATGGCGCTCGTTTTACTCCGGGCATGGTGGATGGCACACACTGATTTTAACAATTTGAGAATGTTGTTTATTTTACTTTCTAAATTGGGTGCTGAGTAAGTCTTGTTGTGTCAGAGTTTGGTGATTTTGGGGATGTTAACTTGGACATCACTATCTTGTTTTTGTTTGTCTTTTTACCCTTTCTTTTGAGTCTGTTTCATTCATTGAACCACAAGTTCTGAATGAAACTACAGTAATTTTCACCTATTTCTCTATGCCTTTAAATCGTTGCATTGACCAAAGCTTTTCAAAACTGTTTCCACAACTGTGGTGAAAATAAAGAGGAAGGAATTCCTCAAGATTTGCAAAATTTGATCGACTAAGAAAAAGAGAGGCGTGCTACAACCCTTAATGAATGAGATCATGTCTATTAATGTGGGTACTGAGAAGGATCCTGACTTAATCCAGATTGGTTCTATATTGTCTTCAGAGAAAGAGAGGTGGTGATCAGTTAGTGGTGAGAAGATGAGAAAATAGAGAGAGAGAGAGAGATAGGGAGAGATATATAGAAAGATGAAGAGGGAAGGTCATGTCACAAACCCTAGCAGCACTTCTAGCGTCGTCAGTCGCGCTGTCAGACCAAGGGAGTTATGGTGGCGCGACTTAGTCACCGCCGTAGATGTGAGAAGAAAAAGAGAGGCGGAGAGGGAGAAGACACTGGTGGTGGTTAGATAGTAGAGTGGAGGTGATGACGGAGTAGAGGCGAAGTTGATAGTAAATCGACGATCAAATCTAAGGAGAGAGAGAGAGAGAGAGATGTAAGATTAAAGTGAGATAGAGAGAGACAGGTTGAGATCAATAAAACACATGAGGGGTAATTTAGTCATTTTGTCTAAGCTTGTCCTTTTGGATCTCTGGGCCACCAAAAAAAAAAAAAAAAAATTCAAAAGTGGATTTTTCATCCGGGCACCCAAAAAGTAAACCAATTTTTTAATGGATTAATTCTATTTTTTTTTAATCTCTATATGTGTTTTTTTTTTTTTTGGTTTTTTCTTTCTATCTCTCTCTCTCTCTTTTCTTCTCTTCTCTTCTCTTCTTTGTTTCTTCTCTATTTTTTCTTTTTTTATTATTTTTTGTTGTTATTTACGGATATATATTTCTTCTATGTGTGTGTGCGTGTGTGTGTACGTGTGTGTGTGTGTATGTGTGTGTGTGCGTGTGTGCGTGTGTGTTTGAATATATAATGGCTATTTTGTTGTTGTTGTTGTTGTTGTTGTTGTTGAATTTGAATTTTATTTGTACAAATAGTAGAAAGAGAGATAAGAGAATTTGGACAGATATGTGGCAACAAATAGATTTTTTTGAACAAATAATTTCAACGGATAGATTTTTTGAAAAAAATAATTTGAACATGTAGAATTTCAACAGATAGATTTTTTGAACAAATAATTTTAACAGATAATAAAATTCGGCCAGATAAGGAAAAAAATTGAACATATAGTAAAAAATTTAAACAAATAAAAAAAGTATTTGAACAGATAGTCAAAAAACTTCAATAGATAAACAAGGGGTAATATTAGAAATAAATTGTCCTCTAAAATAATAAAAGAACTTCTCACCAAACTATTTTACAATGGGTGGACCTCTCACTAATCAAAAATATCTACTAGACCTAATGCCATATGCAATTGCTAGATTGGACTTTTCAACTATGTTCTCAAAATTAAATCCCTAACTGCTCTTCTATACTATAATAAAATTACATGAATTATTTATTGAAATAAATTTCTAATATCATTAGAAACTGTTAATTGACTTGACGATTTATTAACAAAAAATGTTTATAAAATTAAAAATTTCAAGGGGTGGGATTTAATTTTTAGAGCAATATGATACAAATTACATTTTAAGCAAACCTCGGGGGGTGTAATTGTAATTTACTATTAAAAAAAATAATAATCATTGAGTTGGTTAAGATTAACTCTTCCAATTGAATAAGTTTACTTTCCTCCAAAAACAAATATATACCATTCATGAGCATATTTTTATATAAAAATAATGACAATTGTAATCAATTAGATCAATTTAAAATAAAATTATAAATTTAAGGTTAAAATAAATTATTTAAAATCACAGTGACCATAATGAAATAAAAGTCCACCCGTTTGGAATTGACTATTTTAATTAGTTTTTTTGATCTTTTACAAAATAATAGAAAATAAAGAGAGTGATATGACAACTTAGTAGCTTTTTGACTTTTTTCTTTTTTTGATCAGAAAAAAAAAGCTTTATTGATGGAAAATAAACATACAGAGTATGATAACTTACATCAATAAAGAGGAGGGTGCAAAAAACATCACAGTGAAACATTTAGATCCCAACTAGGTTGGCACCTAGATGCACACCAAATTATCTGCTAGCACAAACTCCAAGCTCTAAGTTGATGAGAAACCAACATGCAAAGCAAAACAAAACAAAACAAAACTAACAGAAACAACATAACACACCCCTTGAATACTAAACATCCAAAAACCCCCCTGCTGGAGCATTAGATCAGCATATTAGAGTCCACAGCTAACAGAACAATCCACCAAGGGACAGAGCACCAAAACACAGCAAGAACTCATCACCAACAGCAGCAACTCATCACCAACAGTAGCTTTTTGACTTTGGGATTATAAACCTAACTTTCCAAACTAAACCAAAATATAGGAATTACCGGTAGAATTTTCTATTGAAAAATGCTTGACACCTATTTTTTACACTCCTAAAAATCACTCTTAATGATATGTTTAATAAGTGTCAAATTTTAATTTGTCAAACATTTCATCATATAGGGTATAATCTCAATGTCACATCATTGGAGGTGATAAATTAGACAATGTAGTGTTGTTGTTTTTCCATTTTTAGTTTTTCATTTTTTTGAAATTTTTTTAAATCAAACTGGATTGACATCTTTCTTTCATTTTCTGATCGGTAAAACTTCTTATTGATAGAGGTGGCTAATCTTTATGCAATTAAGTCCATTATCTAAGGCTAACTTAGAAAATTAAACAAAAAATTCATATCGTCGATGATCCAATTCTTCATAGGCACATAAGACAAGACTTTATTTTTATTAATCTTGAGCAGCTGCTACTTAGATATTAACACCAATGAGTACAGAAACTAAAAAAATTAGAACTATGAGGCAGCTAACAAGATCATCTCTCTCATGGCCTTGGATTCCATGATCTGCTTCCGTGGGAGTGGTCAAGCCAGTTTCCTGTTCCACAACATCAAGCAAACAAGGAGAGAGAGATAGAGAGAGAGAGTGAAAAAAGGATCATAATAAAACACAAGCACAAAGATAGCCATTTACTTACATGAGAAGATGAAGACTTGAGTTGATCAATAGTAGTTGTTAGTTGTGCTACTCGGTTCTCAAATTCTGCATTCTTTTCTACAATTTTTTCCATTTCTTGTTTCCTCTGGAATCACTCATCATACAACAAACACACAAAAGTCGGAATCCAAGTAAGTAGATGATATAAAAAAATAGAAAAAAAAATCTAATAAATAGGGGATCAACAACTACTTACAATACCCATCAAAAAGTCAGAATCCAAGGCTTGTGCTGCCATATGATAGGGTTCCCCTCTCGGTGCCAATCTAGTTGGGATTGAGGTGGTGTTCCGTGATACTCTTTGCACTTCCTTCCCCTTTATTGATGTTGTTTCATACTTTGTATGCTCTTTCCCATCAGTAAAGTTTCTTTTGCGGATCAAAAAAGTGTCAAGTTCTAATTGCATAACCCGATGTTCCAGTCTATCAACCTCTTTCTTTAGGACAACATCTGATCTCATTCCAGTACTAGTGCCCACCTATGCATATATAACGCAAAAATAAAATAAAATAAAATTGATTAATTAGACCCATCATGAAATCATTTTTTTCCACATATATAGGGCAAATTACACATTTTTATCATTCTAGTTTGACTTTAAAGTTCACTTTGATCTTATTGTTTTAATTTGAGCAATTTTTCATAGAATTTAAATTATAGTTTCAATATTTGATACTTCCTTCTCTCAAATTCGTTTAAAAAAGTTTTACATGTACACTACATGAGACTGACATATATTCCAAAATTGCTAACTTAACTTGAACAGAAAGAATAAATTGAAACTAAACTTAAAATATAAAAACAAAATTAGTCAAATTGAAGTAATAAGACAGAAAGAGAAATTTGAGTCCAATTATAAGAGTGAATAGTTTAATTTATCCTATATAGCTTAATTAGATTAATTTCAATATTTATTAAATTTTGATTTGTCAAACATTTCATCGTATAGGGTCTAATCTCAATGTCATGTTATTGGAGTTTGAAGGGGCACAATTATTCAAGCCTATTTGTATGGAACCTCGTTGGATTGGACGAAGGTCCCTACTAGACTGGACGAAGGTCCCTACTCCGTACTCAAGCCTAGTTGTATGGAACCTTGTTGGACTGGACGAAGGTCCCTACTCCGTACTGACGAAGGTCCCTACTCCGTACTCAAGCCTAGTTGTATGGAGCCTCGTTGGACTGGACGAAGGTCCCCACTCTAAAGTGGGCTCTCTCTCTCCACTCTATGGTGGACCGAGCTAAGGGATCAGTCTTGGCCCACTCCCCACTCCGAAGAGGGGAAGACCATGGGTCTGGCCCTAGCACCACTCCCCACTCTGAAGAAGGGAAGACCATGGGCCTGGGCCTAGCACCACTCCCTACTCCAAAGAAGGGAAGACCATGGGCCTAGCCCTAGTACCACTCCCCACTCCGAAGTGGGTAAGTCCATAACATGGGCTCCAAGGCTCCCACTCAACGACACATGAGTGCTAACAGATCCATCAATATCATGTAAAGTAAAAGGCACGTGGTGTCCGCAAATGACGGAACTTGCTCCCCTCTATTAAGGGATGTGCTACTATCACGGCTGAAGACCAGGCGTAGAATAAGGGAGCTTGATGAATAAGTCATACGATCTTTATAAAAGGTAACATGACTCTCCTTGAGAGAGGCAGACTCTTAACTCTAGAAACACACTGGTCTTCTCTATCTTGTCTCTACCAAACTCCAGTACTGACTCGACCGTCGGAGGGGTTTCCGACCAACCCTCAGTCGGGCAACCTAACTATTTGTTCCTTGTGCAGGCTTTCACCCATTGGTTCACCAGGGTTCGTCCACGAAGTTCCATCCTACTCTACTACAAAAACTGGTTCACACATTTGGCACCGTCTGTGGGAATCATTCTCTGATTGCTTTGTGACGAACTCCGACAATGGATATTGAAGGAACCTCGCAACCTGGGATGAAAGAGAAGACTCCAGGAATAGAGAGAACCAAAGACAAGGGTCTGGCCTTCCCTACTGGGAATGACAACTTGGTGGACCACAATAGTTTGACCCTTCATACGGTAGAGCAATGTCATGCCGTCGCCTATCAGTCATCTCAACGGCTATTTGTTGAGAAGGACCGCTGTGATTGTGTCATCGACTCAATGAGTCTGGAGATTGAGAAGTTACGTGCTCAACTAAGGAAGTAGATGGTACCTCAGGGTGAGCCAAGGAAGTTTGGAGGGGGACCGTCGCAGCAACAGAGGCACACTCCTCCGCCGCCCTCACGACGTGAACGGTCTAACTACGGTCCTACTCGTGGTGAGCGTAGCCGGCCGATTTCGGTACGCAGTGAGGGAGCCAGTACTAGGACAGAGAATCCTCAAGAAGATTCTCGCAAGAGACTAAAGTTCATCAGTCATTATTCAGCAATCTCTCCTCTTCCGCGTTGTCGTGACGAGCGACCGCGTGACTTGAGAACATGGTTGAACGACAACTAAGGGGATGACCGACGGTCGAACAAAGTAGCAGAATGGCGATTAGAAAGGGAAAAGGAGCATCCAGATCGGTCCGTTCATCAGATAGAGCGTCGTGCTCTGGACCGATTATTCTCTTCCCTCCTTTGCACTGAGATTGAAGCTGTAGAAGCTCCTCATAAGTACAGTCCACCGAAGTTCATCCTCTATGATGGGAAGTCAGACCCCCTGACTCATATCAGCCATTATCGCCAAATGATGTCACTTTGAAATCAGAACGATGCGTTTATGTGTAAGGTTTTTGCCTCTAGCCTTGGTGAGCATGGCCTCCGGTAGTATGACAAGCTTCTTCCTCAATCAATCTATGATTGGGTTCAGCTCTCCGAAGCCTTCATCGCACGGTTTATTTCTAATAGCCGAATCCTGAAGGGATTGGATACCTTGTTCAATACTCAGAAGGATAAAAATGAGTCTTTGCGCGAATACGCTTGGCGATATTGGGAGGCATATGGCAATTTGGAAGAAGATGCTTGTAGTGAGCCGTTGGCAGCTCTATACTTCAAACAAGGCCTCCCTCCTTCACATAAGCTCAAACAGTCATTGATGAAACGACCTGCCTTTGACTTGAAAGAGCTGAGGGCTCGAATAGAGGAGCGAGTCCGTGTGGAAGATGACACAAACTCTATACAAGTGTCAGTTACAGATGAGGGAGTTAAGGCCTCTTGGCAACATAGGGCCGAACAGCCTAAGAGGGAGGACCAAAGAAAAAGGTATGGCCAAAATAAACAACCGACCATGCAAACCGAAGAAGAAAATAGTAGATCCTACGAAGCCGTAACCACTGTGTTCACGGAGCCGATCTACAGGCTCTTGGAAAAAATCAAGGGAGAACCCTACTTCGTTTGGCCTCCTAAGATGATGGGGGACCCTGCTCGGCGCAACCAGGAGTGGCGGTGCACCTACCATCGCGAGAAAGGGCATAAGACGCAGAACTACAGAGACTTTAAGAGGTATCTCGAAGAGTTGGTTACTGCCGGCCACCTCCAGCAATGGATCGATGTGGAAAAAACAAGGGAAAAACAGGGACAACCCCCAACCCCTCTACCAGAGGACCAAGCTCCAAGGCTAGTGATAAACGTTATCTATGGGATGACCGACCCCCAAAGGGAGAATGCCCTTCATGGCGAGATTCAGAGAGCCACGCACTTGTAACAAGTCATGTCAGTAGGACCATTGTTCAAGAAGTCTAGAATGGAAGCAAAGCCCTCTCAATTCAACATTGTGTTATCTGAGAAAGATCTAGAAGGGATCCAACATCTTCACACTGATGCCCTGATCATCACCGTCGGTGTGGCGAACAAATTTGATGTGAAACGGGTCCTAATTGATCAAGGGAGCACCGCTAACATTATGTATTATGACCTTTTCAAAAAGCTAGGTCTTGATGAGCAACACTTAATCCCTACAGTCTCCCCTCTGGTCGGCTTCAATGGACAGACAGAGTGGTCGCTCGGCCGGATCACCTTGTCTGTCACAGCAAAGTCCAAAGTGGTCCCTGTCGACTTCTTGGTGATCAATACTTCATCTCCTTACAATGCAATACTCGGTCGACCTTAGATTCATACAATGGAGACAGTGCCATCCACTTACCACCAGGTAGTCCGTTTCCCAGCAAAGAATGGGGTGGAGGAGATCAAAGGTGACCAAGTAGCGGCAAAGCACTGCTTCATCGCCGCCATGAAGTCTAAACAAGCATGTAAGGAAGTCTAGATGGTCGAACTGCCTGATCAGCTTGTACTGGAAGACGTTGGTAGAGTACCAATAGAGAAGATGGTGGAGGACCTCGAAATGATCTTGGTGGGCGGAGGAGATCCAGACAAGTTCTTTCTACTCGGCACTTCGCTTCTCGCCGGAGAAAAGGAGCAGTTGCTAACTCTCCTCCGCAAGAATATAAAAGTATTTGCCTGGTCTGCTTACGAGACTCCTGGGTTGGACCCAACCTTTGCATGTCACCAACTCAATGTCCAACCAGCAGCTCGACCCATAGTCCAAAAGAGCAGACGATCATCCGCAGAACATACAGAAGCGGTCATCCAAGAAGTAAACAAGCTTCTGTTGGCAAGGGTCATACGAGAGGTACAATATCCCAAATGGTTGTCTAACACCGTCGTGGTGAAGAAAAAGAATGGAAAATAGAGGGTGTGCATCGACTTCACCAGCCTCAACAAAGCTTGTCCTAAGGACAACTTTCCTCTCCCACGGATAGACCAACTGGTAGATGCAACTGCTGGACATGAACGGATGAGCTTCCTAGAAGCCTACAGTGGCTATCATCAAATCCCCCTATTTGGCCCTGACCAGGAGAAGACAACATTCATTAGCCCAAGGGGCACCTACTGCTACAAAGTGATGCCCTTCGGCCTGAAGAACGCCGGTGCGACCTATCAACGGATGGTCACTAAAATGTTCAAGGATCAACTAGGCAAAACTATGGAGGCCTATATAGATAACATGGTGGTCAAAAGTAAATTGGCTGAACATCATCTGAGAGACTTGGAGGAAGTGTTCCAAATCTTGAAGACCCATAAGCTTCGCTTGAACGCCTTGAAATGTGCATTCGGGGTCGGTTCAGGGAAGTTCTTGGGATATATGGTGACCATGCAAGGTATCGAAGTCAATCCCGACCAGATCAAAGCCCTCCAAGACATCGAGGCACCTACAAAGGCTAGGGAACTCCAAAAGCTCGCTGGTATGGCTGCAACATTGAATCGTTTCATTAGTCAGTCCTCCGATCGAATGAGACCCTTCTTCCAACTCCTAAGGAAGAAGGCAGACTTCGAATGGGGTGACCAGTGCTCTAAAGCACTCGTAGAGTTGAAAAAGTATCTTTCTTCCCCTCCTCTTTTGTCTACTCAAGTTCCCAATGAAGAGCTCTTTCTTTACTTGGCTGTCTCCGATCACGTTGTGAGTGCAGTCTTGATTAGAGAGGAAGGGAAAGAACAAAAGCCAGTATACTACGTTAGCAAAACCCTCTTGGATGCTGAAACCAGATATCTACCTCTAGAGAAGCTGGCATATGCCCTACTAATAGCTTCTAGGAAGCTTGCTCACTACTTCCAAGGACACACTATCAATGTCCTCACAGAGTACCCTCTAAAGTCTGTGTTCAGCTAAGTTGATTTCTCGGGCCAGACAGCGAAGTGGACAGTAGAATTGGGGGAGTTTGACATTAAATTCTAGCCACGGATTGCTATCAAAGCTCAAGTGTTAGCAGATTTCGTAGTTGAGTTCACTCTAGGACCGACTGGCCCCTCCGAAAGGAGCTCGACCTTAGCAACCGAAATCCACAACACTCATCAAACCCCCGCTGAGGCATGGAAACTTTTCATTGGAGACGTTTGGCAGCTGTTCGTTGATGGATCCTCCAACCAAAAGGGTTCTGGAGCGGGAATGGTCCTTATTTCACTAGAGGGGTTTATTTGGGAGCAAGCCGTCAGATTGGGATGTAAGGCTTCCAACAACGAAGCGGAGTATGAGGCTCTGCTGGCTGGTCTCCGTAGCGTTGAACACTTTAATGCAGAGGAGTTGCTCGTTTATAGCGACTCCCAACTTGTGGTGAACCAATTGACTGGACTATACGAAACTCGCGATGACCGGATGACATCCTATACAGAACAAGCTAAGCACCTGATCTGCAAATTTCAAGCTATCAGGGTTGTGAAAATTGGCCGTGATAGAAATAGCCACGCCGATGCCTTAGCCTGTCTTGGCCCTTCGGTGGACTCCAGAAATGGTCGCAAGATATGGGTCGAATTTTTTCCTCAACCGACTATCGATCCACCCAGCTCAGTCCTTTGTACTGATCTTGGTTTAAAAAATGGCGCCCTTCCAGATGACAAGAAAGAAGCACATAAAACAAGGCACCGAGCTGCGCGATTTTGGGTCTCACCTTCGGGCAAGCTCTAAAAAAAGTCTTACCTCGGTCCGTATCTTCTTTGTGTTCACCCCAATCTTGTGGAGAACTTTCTTTATGAAATCCATGAGGAGATCTGTGGCAGTCACACTGGGGGTCGGTCCTTGGCACACCGAGCCCTCACTCATGGGTACTGGTGGCCGTGTATGCAGAAAGACGCCCAACAGTATGTCCAAAAATGCGACAAGTGCCAAAGGTTTTCCCCACTCATTCATCAACTAGCCAAGAACCTAACTCCCCTCAACAGTCCATGGCCATTTGCACAATGGGGTCTGGACATCGTTGGACCTCTAGCAAGGGGTACTGCTAACAAAAGGTTCTTCGCTGCTGCCACTGACTATTTCACTAAGTGGGTGGAGATTGAAGCCTTAGCAAGCATAAAGGAAGCTGACATGACAAGGTTCATTTCGAGGAGCATCATTACTCGGTTTGGCATCCCAAGGGCCCTACTATCTAACAACGGCACCCAGTTTGATGGGAAGGTTTTCAGGAAGTTCTGTTCTGACTTAAAAATTGAGTTTCGAAATTCTACTCCAGTTTATCCTCAAAGCAATGGTCAAGCTGAAGCGTCTAACAAGACGGTCATCAATGGGATGAAGAAGCGGCTGGAGAAGGCCAAAGGCAAATGGGTGGAAGAACTGCCAAACGTTCTATGGGCGTACATAACAACACCACGGCGATCGACAGGGGAGACGCCTTACTCTCTCACTTATGGAATGGAGGCCATCATCCCCTTGGAGGTCAACCTTCACACTATTCGGTCTGAAATCTTTGAACCAGCAAACAATGATAAGGCTATCGCCCAAGCTCTTGACCTGACAGAGGAGCGCAGAGAGTCCGCGCTCATTCGTCTGGCAGCATACTAGCAACAACTTACTAGAAGTTTCAATAAAAAAAGTGCTAATTCGCCAATTTTTACCTGGAGATCTGGTGCTATGGAAGGTCATGGATCATAAGAAGGTCCCTGGTGAAGGAAAGCTCGGTCCTAACTGGGAAGGGCCTTACAGAGTTACCTCTTCCTTAGGCAACGGAGCTTACTACCTGACTGACCTAGCAGGCAAGCTTATTCCTCGTCCTTGGAATGTTGCCAACTTTAAGAAATACTATCAGTGATGTAATCATCTAAACAACTTTTGAATGTAATCGCAATTCTCTAAGTATTATTGACATCACCTTTTCCCTATGAACTGTGTTCTTTTTCATTTGTGTCGTACATATTTTCGCTCGACAATTGAGCAAGAACGGGTTACAGGTCTTAACCTACACCCTAGCCTGCAAACTCGGCCCTTCGGTTGGAGTAAGGCGCCAAGTGGTATAGCTTGGTGGAATTTGTGCCAAGTATCGTTACTTGAAAGCATGGTCCATGGTAACAACTCGCACTTAACGAAGAGTCGAGTTACGCTCTACGATGAGTCAAGCTTGACCGAATCAAGTAAAAGCCAAACAATGAAATACTTGGCCGAATCCAACTAGGCAATGTCTAAGGCACAAAGCCTAGTCTACTCGATTAGACACCCTATATAGTCTTAGAGCCTCTGCTTGGCTAGGGGCATGGAAAGTTCTTTCTTGCAATTTTTCTAAGGCACAATGCCTATTTTGCCTGAATAGATGGTCCGCTCGGCCACAAAGCCTCTGCTTGGCCGGAGGGCATGAAAAATTCTTTCCTCAAATTTTTCTAAGGCACAAAGCCTAGTTTTACCGAACAAATGGCCTCCTTCCCTACGGGGTCTCTACTCGAATTGGGGGCATCAAAAGTTATTTCTTCCAATTTTTCTATGGCATGGAGCCTAATCAGACCGAACAAGCGGCCTACTTCTCTAGAGAGCCCCTGCTCGGCCGGGGGCAAGCATAACACATGCAAGCAAAAATTAGAAATTAAAGGTCAAGACATACAAAAATGCAACAAAGCTTGGCATTACTATAAAACATCCATTACAAAAAGAGGAGCTCGGCCTTACAAAATGACGATGTCAAACTAGCCAAACTCCAACACTTGCACAAAAAAAAAAAAAAAAAGAAGAAGAAAAAAAGAAGAAGGAGCTCGGCCTTACAAAATGACGATGTCAAACTGGTTGAACTCCAACACTTAAAAATAAATAAATAAATAAAACAAAAAGAAAGGGATCTTTTTCTTCTTTCTTCTCCGGTGATGGCCACGCACCGACTTCACTTACTCTGCTCTTCTGTCGCCGAGCTCTTTCTCTTTTTGTCGTCAACCTTCGAAGGTCCTGCTGCAGTGTTTCCGCGGAGAACTACCACAGTGCTTCCGCCGAGAGAGTTGGCTCCCCGCCGACCATCAAAGGCGAGGTACGAAGGTGCCCCAAATCGGGTTTTGGAAGTGGTTTGCCATTTCAGCTCCTTGTTTTCATCCGTTAATGCACAAATCTCTGCCCGCGCATCTCTGTACATGCACTGGAATAGGGAGAGTTGGGCGTTGACCTGGTGTACCTCACACATCTTGTTTTGCAGATGGTGAGACAGGTTAGTGACCGCCGCCACTGTCTCCATGCAGGACCTCAACGTGTAGTGGTTGGCCTCGATATCATTTTGAGCAGCCATCAGTTGCTCAACTGTTAGTGTAGGAAGACTAGGATGAGTAAGAGCAGAGGCACTTGGCCTAGAGGAGCTCGATGGATCATTAAGATCCGGAAAGAGAGAGAGGGGGTGAGACGAAGCCATGTATAGGAAGAGAGAGGAAAGAAGGGAGTCACAGAGAAATGGCAGAAAATAAAAGAGGAAAAGAAGAAGGAGGAGGAAGATGGAAGAGTGATGGAGAAGAAGCAGAAGAAGAGAATGGTTAAAAAGAAGAGAAAAGAGTGATAAAGATACTGATTCAAAAGAAGCTGAGAAGAAGATGACAAAGAGGGAGAGGGCCGAGGCGAGCGTCGTTCGAGGCCTGCTTTTGTCGGCCAATGACGCAAAAAGTAGGCCGCGTGTCACGCGTTTGCGAAAAAAGAGAGAGACGCGGGAATGTATGTGTACGCATATATGTATATATATTTGTTTGAACATTCGGGTCGCAAGTGTGGCTTGGGTTCAGTGGTTTAGCCTAGTGGGTTGAGGGTTTAGAGAGCCTGAGCCTAAGTCTGAGGTCAGGGGTTCGAACCCTACATCGAGTGTTTCTTTTATTTTGTTTTGGTTTTATGTATATATATGTTTCATATACCCATATGGATTTTTGTTGGAACATTTGGTCACATGAGTGGCTTTGGTTCAGTGATGTGACTCAGTGGTTGAAGGGTGAGAGACTAAGCCTGAGGTCAAAGGTTCAAACCCCCGGATCAATACATTTCTTTTTCTTTGTTTTTGTGTGTCTTGCGGGCGTTGACGTCAACAAACAGAATATTCCTTCTCTGTAACGGAATATTTCCCAGATATGTATATGTATACCGTATGTACGTATCCGTATGTATTTTGTTTGTACATAAATCTATGTATACCATATATGTCTGTGTATATGTATACCGTATATTTGTATGTGAGTCTTCGTATATGTAGAGTTTGTCTGTGTATGCATTTATACATATTTGTATTTTGTATATGGTATTATATAAATAATATATATATATATATATATATAAATAAATAAATAAATAAATTTGATGGCTAATGTAAAGTTTGAGCAAATTGGACTGAATACAAATAATGGCTTCCACTCAATAATTTTTAGTGCAAGCCAGGGGGCAAATGAAGAGGGCACAATTATTCAAGCCTATTTGTATGGAACCTCGTTGGATTGGACGAAGGTCCCCACTGGACTGAACGAAGGTCCCTACTCCGTACTCAAGCCTAGTTGTACGGAACCTTGTTGGACTGGACGAAGTTCCTTACTCCGTACTGACGAAGGTCCCTACTCCGTACTCAAGCCTAGTTGTATGGAGCCTCGTTGGATTGGACGAAGGTCCCCACTCTGAAGTAGGCTCGCTTTCTCCACTCTATGATGGGCCGAGCTAAGGGATCAGTCTTGGCCCACTCCCCACTCCAAAAAGGGGAAGACCATGGGCCTGGCCCTAGCACCACTCCCCACTCCGAATAAGGGAAGACCATGGGCCTAGCCTTAGTACCAATCCCCACTCCAAAGTGGGTAAGTCCATACCAATCCCCACTCCGAAGTGGGTAAGTCCATAACATAGGCTCCAAGGCTCCCACTCAACGACACATGAGTGCTAACAGATCCATCAATATCATGTAAAGTAAAAGGCACGTGGTGTCCGCAAATGACGGAACTTGCTCCCCTCTATTAAGGGATGTGCTACCATCACGGCTGAAGACCAGGCGTAGAATGAGGGAGCTTGATGAATAAGTCATACGATCTTTATAAAAGGTAACATGACTCTCCTTGAGAGAGGCGGACTCTTAACTCTAGAAACACACTGGTCTTCTCTATCTTGTCTCTACCAAACTCCAGTACTGACTCGACCGTCGAAGGGGTTTCCGACCAACCCTTAGTCGGGCAGCCTAACTATTTGTTCCTTGTGCAGGCCTTCACCTATTGGTGCACCAGGGTTCGTCCACGAAGTTCCATCCTACTCTGCTGCGGAAACTGGTCCGCACAGAGTTGATAAATTAGACAATATAGCTTTGTTGTTTTCCATTTTTGGTTTTTCATTTTTTTCTTTTATAATTTTAAATCAAACTGGATTGACATTTTTCTTTCATTTTCTGACCAGTAGAACTTCTTATTGATAGAGGTGGCTAATATTTATGCAATTAAGTCCATCATCTAAGGCTAACTTAGAAAATTAAACAAAAAATTCATATTGTCGATGATCCAATTCTTCAAAGGCACATAAGACAAGACTTTATTTTTATTAATCTTGAGCCGCTACTTCTTAGATATTAACACCAATGAGTACAGAAACTAAAAAAATCAAAACTAAGCTAACGAGATCATTTGTCTCATGGCCTTGGATTCCATGTTCTGCTTCCATGGGACTGGTCAAGTCAGTTTCCTGTTTCACAATATCAAGCAAAAAGAGAGAGAGATGTTGGGTATACCTCCTTATTGGAGTGTGTGACTCAATTGGTTTATTAAAAGAATTTTAATTTGGTTTGGTATTAGTTATAATATATTTTTATATATTATATCTAATTTGTGGAGACCCAATCCAATTTGGTTACAACTAGGGTTTGATAAAAAAAGCCCCACAATTTACTATATATATATGGCTTTGTTTTCGGAGAGAGAAGTCAGTGGGCTAATTATATTTGTTTTTTCGAAGTTGAGTGGAGCGGCAGCCAAACATTGAAATTGGGTGCTTTGATTATTGGGTGTATATTCAAGTTGGTGCACTGGTTTTGTGTGGAACAAGTTAGTGAATATTTAGTTATTTTGGTGAAGCTAATTTGGTTCGTTATTTTGGGTCTTCTTCAACTCTGGTTCTGAAGATTTTGGTTCATCTATTTGGTGAGGTCTTTCCTCTTGTTTATTTGTGATAATTTGGAATTCACGTAAGGGTGGTTTTGTGAGACCATTCGCGTCTCGTTTGTAATCGTTTGGAAACTGTTTGGTTGATAGTGGAATCGGATTTCGATCCCGTGGACGTACCTCACATTGAGGGAACCACGTAAAAATTCTTGTGTTGCTTTTGATTTAATTTTTTCGCATTAGTTTTTATTCTCATTGATGATTTACTTGTGGGGAATCACATATTTTCCCTAACAACTGGTATCAGAGCTTACGGTTTATTTAGGTATATTTATTTGTGTAAATCAATGGAGGGGAATGTGGGTCGTATGTCTAGCTTCAATGGAAGCAATTGGGTAACTTTGAAAACTAAAATGGAGGACCTATTATTTTGTAAAGATTTATATGGACCTATTAAGGGTGATAGTGGCAAACCCGAAGGTATGAAAGATGATGAATGGAAGAGGCTTAATCGAAAAGCCGTTGGTGTTATCCGTCAATGGATTGATGACAGTGTGTTTCATCATATTGCTACTGAAACTTCAGCACATGATTTATGAAAAAAATTAAAAGGCCTTTATGATAGGAAATCAGCCACAAATAAAGCTTTTCTATTTCGCAAGTTGGTTAATTTAAAATATAAAGAGGGCAGCCCTATTCCGGAACATCTGAATGAAATAAAGAGTATTGTTAACCAACTTGCTTCTATGAAAATTATTTTTGATGATGAGTTGCAGGCTTTGATGCTACTTAGTTCTTTGTCCGAAAGTTGGGAGACTTTGATTGTGACAGTTAGTAATTCGGCACCCGATGGAGTTGTCACAATGGACCAAGTCACTGGTAACTTGTTGAATGAAGAAACTAGAAGAAAATCAGCGGGTTCCTCTCATTCGGAAGCATTCGTTGTGAGAGGCCGAAGCAAAACAAGGGGGAGGAGTAAGACTCCTCATGGTCGTGATCAAAGCCGTGACAAATCAAAAGATGGTTCTTTTTCAAAGAAAGACATTGAGTGCTATTATTGTCATGAGAAAGGGCACATGAAGTGAGAATGCCGAAAGCTCAAGAACAAGGAGAAAAGGCATGACAAAAGTGTGGATAAGAAGCAAGAAGACGCAACGGCAGTTACTACCGATGATCTCAGGGTCGTTTGTGAAGATGATTGTATTAATTTTGTGGGCCAAGAGGGCAATTAGGTGATTGATTCTAGTGCTTCTTTTCATGTGACTTCTCGAGTTGATTTCTTCACTACCTACACCAAAGGCGATTATGGTTCTGTTTGAATGGGTAATGAAGGTTTATCTAAGATTATTGGCAGGGGTGATATTTGCTTGGAAATAAATTTGGGCTGCAAGTTGTTGCTTAAAGATGTAAGGCATGTTCCCGACATTCGCCTCAATTTGATATCTACCGGGAAGTTAGATGATGAAGGCTTCAACAACAAATTTGGTGATGGAATATGGAAGCTCACAAAGGGTTCTTTGGTGGTGGCTAAGTGCAAGAAAACTCATACACTTTATTTGATGCATGGAAAAATTTGTAAAGGTGTTGTCAATGCACTTGAAGATGATACTTCTACCGAATTGTGGCATAAGCGACTTGGGCACATAAGTGAAAAGGGGCTGCAAGTTTTGTTCAAGAAAGAGCTTCTACCCGGTTTGAAAGGTACACATATTAAAACTTGTGTTCATTGTTTGGCGGGTAAACAACATAGAGTTTCTTTTCATAAAAATTTTGCTTCTAAAAAAGAAAACGTTTTAGAGTTGATTCATTCAGATGTTTGTGGTCTTTTGAAAGTTAGAACATATAGTGGTGCACTTTATTTTGTTATTTTCATTGATGATTATTCAAGGAAAATTTAGGCTTTTCTACTAAAAACTAAAGATCAAGTTCTAGAAGTATTTAAGCATTTTCAGGCCATGGTTGAAAGAGAAACGGGGTAGAAATTGAAGTGCATCCGATCAGACAATAGTGGTGAATACATTGGGCCATTTGATGAGTATTGTCGTAGCCAAAGTATTTGGCACCAAAAGACAGTTAAGAAGACTCAACAAAATGGCGTTGCCGAGAGGATGAACCGCACCATTGTGGAAAGAACAAGGTGTTTGCTTTCACAAGCTAAATTACCAAGATCCTTTTGGGATGAGGCAATGAAGACAGCGGTTGATGTGATCAATTTTTTACCTTCCTATCTTTTGAATGGTGATGTTCCAGAAAGAGTTTGGATCGGTAAAGATGTGTCTTATGAGCACTTGAGAGTGTTTGGTTGCCGAGCTTTTGTTCACATTCCAAAAGATGAGAGGTCCAAGCTTGATAATAAGTCAAGACAATGTATTTTTCTTGGCTATGGGCGTGATGAATTCGGGTATAGATTGTGGGATCCGGTCGACAAGAAAGTCATTTGAAGCCGTGATGTTGTGTTTTTTAAAGACCAAACAATTGAAGACTTTGGCAAAGGCGATCAACCGGAGCCAAAAATTGGTGACCTCGTTGACATGGATTCATCTCCTTCATCTTCAGTTGATGATGAAAACGGGGGAGATGTGCAGCCACCCATTGAAGATGTAGAGGATGATGCTAATCCTAATGAAGTTGAGCTAGAAATTGAGGAAGAGCATCCAACTCAAGAACCGCCACCATAACTTGAGTTGAGGAAATCTACAAGGGACCGACAACCTTTAAGAAAGTATCCTCCCAATGAATTTGTGTTGATTCCGATCAAAGGGAGCCTGAGAGCTACCAAGAAGCAATTGAGCATACAAAGAAAGGTGATTGGAAAAAGGCCATTGACGAGGAGATGAATTCCTTACTTGAAAACCAAACTTATGATTTAGTGAAGTTGCCTAAGGGGAGGAAAATTCAGAAAAATAAGTGGGTTTTCAAATTGAAGAATGATAGTAAGAATATCAAGTACAAAGCACGTCTTGTTATGAAAGGCTTTGGGCAAAAGAAAGGTATTGACTTTGATGAGATTTTCTTGCCGGTTGTGAAGATGTCTTCTACTCGGGTTGTACTTGGCATGGCCGCAAGTATGAACCTTGAAGTTGAGCAACTTGATGTGAAGACCGCATTTCTTCATGGTAATCTTAAAGAAGAAATTTACAAGGAGCAACCAGAAGGTTTTGTGGAGCAAGGGAAAGAGAAATTTGTTTGTAAATTGAAAAAATGTTTGTATGGCCTCAAGCAAGCCCCGCGGCAATGGTACAAAAAATTTGACTCTTTCATGATGAATAATGATTTTTCTAAAACCACTTCGGACCATTGTGTATTTGTGAAAAATTTCCCAGATGGCAAATTTATTATTCTTTTGCTTTATGTTGATGACATGTTAATTGTGGGTCAAGATTCTACCTTGATTAACAGGTTGAAATTGGAGTTGAGCAAGTCTTTTGCTATGAAAGATTTGGGACTAGCAAAGTAAATTCTTGGTATGAAAATTGTTCCTGATCGCAAAGAGGGACTGATTTGGTTGTCTCAAGAAAGTTACATTGAGAAGGTTCTTGAGAGATTCAACATGGATAAAGCAAAGCCGGTTGGTTGTCCACTTGCGGGTCACTTCAAACTTAGTTCGAATCAATGTCCTACAAGTGAGAAAGACAAGGAAGAGATGCTAAAAATTCCTTATGCTTCAGCAGTTAGTTCTTTGATGTACGCCATGGTTTGTACAAGGTCGGATATTGCTCACGCCGTTGGTGTGGTGAGTCAGTTTCTCTCTAATCCGGGTAAAGAACGTTGGGCAGCGGTGTAAGAGGAGCTAATTTGAGCCCACTAAATTAATTAGGCCCAATAGTTCAAGGATGATGGGCCCGAATTTATCGCAAGTCCAAGATTGATGGGCCTGGATTTATCGCCATCAAACAGGCCGAATCGCTTTAAGCCTCGAAAAGGTTCGGATCCACGAACTTAGAGACTTACTCAGGTTTGGGCTTGAAAGGGGTCGGACCCACGAACCTAGAGATCCGAAGTACTTGGCTTTGAACGGATTCAAACGCAATCTAGAAGTCGCTCTGTTAATGAGTCCTAGAACACTTGTGGGCTTGGAGCTTTCTGGGATCTACACACCAGAACCATGGGCGTAATGGAGTTCGAGCAAAGGACTTGATCCCGAGGACGGTGAGTGGAGATAAATTCACTCTTTGGTTAAACTAGCCTATACCCGGGTCGAGGTGACACGATCTAGGGGGTCCCTGAGACTCGGCAATATTTGCGGCAGGGCGTTCTCTTGAACTACCCCTGACCCTTATGTGGCAGGACGTTCTCTGGGACTACCCTTGGCCCTTTGGGATGATTGGGGGATCATTGGTTAGGTGTGGCTAAGAAGAAGGGTTCGCCGAGAGGTTGATCCCCTCTTCGGGATTTTCCTCATCATCGGAGAGGTCACCTCCTCGGACAAGGTGGTTAGAGAGAATATTCCCCATGTGCTTTGCACATGGGCTCCATTCTACATCATGAGGTGCCTATAAATAGCACCCACCCATAGCTTTACAAGGGATGGATTTTGGAGATATGACTCTTGGGAAAGAACTAATTTCCCATTTCTATTATCAACCTTGAGAGTGAAAGTGGGAGATCCATGGGACAGCCTTGCCATTATTCTCTTTCTAGCTACTTTGCCTTCTTCTTCACCCAATCTCTAATCTCCATCATCTCCTTTACTCTTGTGTTCCTAAGTTGAGATTATTGAAGAATTTAAGCCTCTCATCATCTTCTAGAGAATTCGAAGTTGTTCTTCAAGGATCTTTGAAGATTTTCGAATTTTCCAACAACGTTTTTGAACCCCTCTCATACAAGCGGTAAAATGGATTCTAAGATATCTTCGAGGGACTTCGAATGTGTGTTTGTGTTTTGGAGATGGTAAGCCGATACTTGATGGGTTCACAGATTCTGACATTGCTGGTGATGTTGATTCTAGGAAATTTACTTCACGGTATTTGATGACTTTTGTAGGGGGAGCTGTGGCATGGCAATCTAAATTACAAAAATGTGTCGCTCTCTCAACTACCGAAGCTGAATTTGTTGCCATTACGGAAGCTTGCAAAGAAGAGTTATGGTTGAAGAAATTTTTGCAAGAGTTGGGTTTGAAGCAAGAAAAGTATGTGCTTTATTGTGATAGTCAAAGTGCTATTCACTTGAGTAAAAAATTCTACTTTTCATTCGAGATCGAAACACATTAATGTGAGATATCATTGGATTCGTGATGTGTTAGATTCGAAATTGTTACAACTCGAAAAGGTTCACACAGATGATAATATTTCAGATATGTTGACTAAGACTTTGTCGAGGGACAAACATTTAAAGTATCGAACTTTGGCAGGTATGGTTGATATCTCCACCTAAGTCGGTAGGGGAAGAATTGTTGGGTATACCTCTTTATTGGAGTGTGGGACCCAATTGGTTTATTAAAAGAATTTTAATTTGGTTTGGTATTAATTATAATATATTTTTATATATTATATCTAATTTGTGAAGACCCAATCCAATTTGGTTACAACTAGGGTTTGATAAAAAAACCCACAACTTTACTATATATATATATGGCTTTGTTTTCGGACTTTGTTTTCGGAGAGAGAAGTCAGTGGCCTAATTATATTTGTTTTTCCGAAGTTGAGTGGAGTGGCAGCCAAACATTGATATTGGGTGCTTTGATTCCTGGGTGTATATTCAAGTTGGTGCACTGGTTTTGTGTGGAACAAGTTGGTGAATATTTGGTTATTTTGGTGAAGCTAATTTGGTTCGTTGTTTTGGGTTTTCTTCAACTCTGATTCTGAAGATTTTGGTTTATCTATTTGGTGAGATCTTTCCTCTTATTTATTTTTGATTATGTGGAATTCACCTAAGAGTGGTTTTGTGAGACCATTCGTGTCTCGTTTGTAATCGTTTGGAAACTGTTTGGTTGATAGTGGAATCGGATTTCGATCTCGTGGACGTACCTCACATTGAGGGAACCACGTAAAAATTCTTGTGTTACTTTTGATTTAATTTTTTCGCATTAGTTTTTATTCTCATTGATTGATTTACTTGTGGGGAATCACATATTTTCCCTAACAAGAGAGAGGGATCATAGTCAAACACAAGCACAAAGATAACCATTTACTTACATGAGAAGATAAAGACTTGAGTTCATCAACAGTAGTTGTTAGTTGTGCAAGTCGGTTCTCCAATTCTGCATTCTTTTCTACAATTTTTTCCATTTCTTGTTTCCTCTGGAATCATTCATCATAAAACAAACACACAAAAGTCGGAAACCAAGTAAGTAGATGATATAAAAAAAATAGGAAAAAAAAAAATCTAATAAATAGGGGATCAACAACTACTCACAACACCCATCAAAGAGTCAACTTCTAGTTGCATAACTCGATGTTCCAGTCTATCAACCTCTTTCTTCAGGACAGCATCTGATCCCATTCCAGTACTAGTGCTCACCTGTTTTGCATATATAACACAAAAATAAAATAAAATAAATTAATTAGGCCCATCATGAAATTATTTTTTTCCACATATATAGGGCAAATTACACATTTTATCATTCTAGTTTGACTTTACATATCACTTTGATCTTATTGTTTTAATTTGAGCAATTTTTCATACAATTTTAAGTATAGTTTCAATTTGATACTTCTCTCAAATTCGTTTAAAAAAGTTCTACGTGTAGGTCACATGAGGCTAACATATATTCCAAAATTACTAACTTAACTTGAACAGAAAGAATAAATTGAAATTAAACTTAAAATATAAAAACAAAATTATTCAAAATGAAATAATAAGAAATAAAGTGAAATTTGAGTCAAAGTATAAGAGTGAATAGTGCAATTCAAGGAGGGGAAGGTGATCGTCACGGGAGTGGGTTGATGGGAGCTGGATTCTAGTCTGGACACGGCAGACTTCAATTCATGAATTTGATTATTGAGAGCAGCAACGTTGGTTTCAACAATTGGAGGAACTCTGGATTGTTGTTTGTAAATAGTATCTCTTAGCTCGCAAACTTGTCTCTCCAAAGCCGCATTCCTCTTTTCCAGGGATTCGTTCTTTTTCCGATTAGCTTCAATGTCAGACTTCAGTTGCTCCATGCACTATATATGTATGTAATAAATAAATAAACACAACAAGGATACAAACAAATAAATAAAAACTTGTTGAACAAGAAACACACACACCTCGTCGTGGCTCGTGTGATTGTGAAGAAGAGGTTGGTGTTGGTTGTTGTTGTCGTCGGAGTGGGGGGAAGAAGATGAAAGTCGATTATACTGAAAAGAGTAAGGTAGTGATTGTTTGTTTCCCATTTCAAGCCTTCAGCAAGCATGAAAGCACTAAGAAATCAGCCAAAATTGGTGATCAAAAATGAAAGATTTTTTGGTGTGTATGCTGCTTATGAGATGAGAAGTTGGAAAGTAGAGATGGGATTTTTATATTATGCACAAAATTATATAATATATGCTAGCTCTCAAGATGAGGAAATTCCCCCAGAAAACTCCCTTCAACCCCCACTTGGAATTGGAAAGACTGACTTTTGGTTTTTAATTTCATTAGTAAAATATAAATTAAGTAATTAATTAATGGAGATTGGTTTACTTGGTCTCCTCCTAATACCTACCAATGAAATGCAACGCAACGCAACGCGTCCTCTCAGATTTTATTAAAATATGAATTTTTTTTGGTAATTTAAAAAATTATAAATAATTTCTTATACAAAATTATTAGAAAAAATGAAATTCATGTCTGCTTTCTTATATAATAATAAAATTATTTAAATTGTTAATTGAAATAAATTTTTGATATTATTAAAAATTGTTAACTGACTTAATAATTTATTAATAAAATGATCATTTATTGTGAAATTAGAAATTCAGGGGGTGGTATGCAATTTTTAGGGACAATCACAAAAAATGGTCGTTTGTTATTTAAATAGATTCTCATCCAAATTGGTGTTTGCTGGAGTAGAATGATTTAACGACAATTATAAAAATAAAATAAAATAAAATAAATAAATAAAATAAAATAAAACTCTAAGATTTGAGTCCTATAATAAAATAAATTATGAGTTTTTAATTTTTTCAATTTAAATTTTAAATTTGTTTTCAATTTAAACCATTCATCACTTTTTTTAAGGAAAACCAACGAAAAAAAAAATGTTTTAAATTTTTAATCATGAGACATTTACACACAAGTTTTAATTTATGAACTTATACTCCATTAAGTCCAAACTAAGATTTTTTGGACCTTCAAGTCCTATTAAATTTTTAATAGTCAGAATTACCTTTCAAACAATGATTATTCGTTATTTATGATTATCTATAAGGGAACATGATGATTTGACATTTATTTTGATTTTTAAAAATTTAAAATAGGAACTTTCAAATTGAAAAAACTAAAAATAAATTATGTGCAAAAAAAAAAAACTAATATATATATTTTTAAAAAAATTGAATTATTTTTTTATACAAAATTAAAAATTTTGTGTCTATAAAGGAGTATGATGATGGAACATTGATGTACAAAATTGAAAAAAAAAATTTAAAACTAAAAAAAAATTGATAATGTTTTCAGTTTTAAAACTGGAAAAAACTGATAATGTTCTTGATTTTATTGGATAGTTGAATCAAACTAATAAGTAGAAAAACAAAAACGTTTAATCTCATGCACTTTTTTTTCCATCAGTTAGTGAAATAATTATCTAAAATATTACTATGAAAAATTGATAATGTTCTTAGCTTTAAAAATTGAAAAACAACTGGTAATATTCTTAGTTTTATTAAATAAGACTTATTGGTTCAAAAAAAATCTTAAATAGAACCTGAGCTACCATAACATTTGTAAATAGAATTTTTCGGTAATTAACTCTTGAATCATTAAACTCAATGTAGATGTATATAAAATGTTTAAAATACCTTTTTCATTAAATTTAATAACTAAAATACTTATTTTTAAATTAATTTTACGTAATAAAAGTAGACAAATGGTTTAGATTGAAAATAAATAAAAAATTTAGAGTTTTAAATTAATAAAATTAAAATTTTAAGATTTATTTTGTTATTAGACTCAAAACTTGGATTTTTTTTTAAAAACAATTTATTATAATTTCGCCAATGATTTATTAGTAAAATTTGATTATAACTTGGAAACCAATTGATGAAGTATATGTAGGCATATCATGATCATATACACACATGATCATGCTTAGGATGCACATCATATTTCTTTATTTACAGTTTTCTGATGAAACATGTAGCCTTCACAGATATAGGCCCTACAGGGTAAATGTTTTTAGGCTAAACTGCCCTGAGGTTTAATGAAATTGCAAGGTTCATGAATATGATTATGAATACGAAAATATTGTTGGGTCATGAACATGAATATGTTGAAATGGGGTTGAATTTTAGGTGAACTCGTATACGAGTAAAGAAAAGTTTATAACTAGACAACCAACCAAGAGCTTGACAATATTTTTATGATTAATTTGTAAAAGAATGACGACCTCATCATTTCTTTTTTGACAAGACAACACCAAAAACAATAAAAATGACAACACCAAAACATACAACACAGCTTTAACACGGAAACTCAAAACTTCAACGCAACTGACCAAAGGAACACAATAATATACATAATTTATTTAAATAACTAAGATGAAGACCAGTAGAAAAAGTCAATCCTTCTGATTTTGACGCAGCGGAATAAACGAGACTAGATATAAGTTTAATAAATAAAAGAAACTCTTGAAATCAGAAAGAAAAGAAAATATCTTAATATTATTAATTGAATAAATCTATTACATATACTTATAGACTTATTTATAATAAACTAAACCTAATACTTATAGAAAAAGTAATTTTAAAATAAATTAAGAAACTTAAATCAACACAAATTAAGAAAACTAAAAGAAACTATTTAAACTCCTAGTCAAAATCTAATTGCAAAATAATAAAATTTAGAAAATCTAATAATTCTAAAATATTTATGCTAAATTACAAGAATCCTAATAAAATAATATATCAAACATATTAAAACTAAAAATATAAAAATTCGTAAAATTTTATCCTACATCAGGCACTTCTTTTCTGAAAGAACTCGTCATCGAGTTCATATTAGAGATTTGTCATCTTTCATGCCAAATAAAAGGTATTTTGAATACTTCAATTGTTTATCCCTCTTCTACAAGTTATATGTACAAAAGTTTTCTTTCTTAAAGTTCTTCTCTATATGCTTCAATTGGTTGACAAGATTAATTAGACAAGCATTGAAAATCAAATTAAATTGCTCCATACTAAAAAAATCAAACGAATGATATTTTATGTTAATTTTGAATACTCTCTAAACTTTGCTCTGTTTTAGATTCAGTTGGACATTCAATTATCATTTTTCGAACATCAATTGCATCCTCAATCAACTTCTTGGTATTCGGCCATTTGGACAATACAAACAATTTCCTAAATGGTTCAAAGATCGCGTAAGCTAAATTCCTTATTATGTAGTTTACTCATGAAGTTAAATTATGTCGAAAATAACATGTATTCAAATTTTTTATGTAGATGAACAAATTGTGGAACCAAAAGTCACTAGAAGCAATCGATGAGGTGTGGTCATTAACCAATGGTCCAAATGGCTTAGTTCACACATATTTGGGATGCATTTGTAATGGCATCTAATTCCATACTATCGACTGTGACAACTATCATAAAACTCAAAATAGTGGATTGGTAGTGAAAGGAAACCATGAAGGCCAATTAATAAAGTTCTACGTCTACCTTTCTTTAGTTTGGAAAATGACATATATGTTTAGACGTCGAGTTGTTTTGTTCCAATGTGAATGGTATAACATCGGCAGTAGCAGAACTTTGCATGTCAAACCACATCGGTGTGTTTTTTTTTTTTTTTTTGTAATGACATGATGAGATGGTGAATGTACAAGTGGCAGCCATCAAAGTAGGGATGCCATTGACCCAGGAGAAACTGTCAAGGCAAGTGCTTGGACCAAAAAAAAAAAAAAAAATATTTGTGTGGATTTGGCATAGACCCACAACCCTCTTCCACATCTGATAGTGCGGTACGAGCTTGTGATAAACATATAGAGGCAATGAGAGCTGAGATGGAGGTTCTTCATGAGGAGCGCCAAAGTGAACATGAAGAGCTGATGAGGGAGAAAGAGGAGCACCAACGAGATGGTGAAGATCTTATGAAGGAGATAGAGGATATGATGAAATAAGTCGAAGAAGGGGGAAAAAAAAAAGCAAGGGAGGCATAATAACTACAACTCAATCATCTGAACGACGTGGTTTTATGGCTCACTACCCTGTGGCAGGGTTCAGATGGTCATCCTACTATTTGGTAAGAAGAATTTAATTCTTATGATACTAAAAGCTCTACAAAAATAAGATGATATTGACATACTTGTTTTGAAGAACCTACAATTGTTTTGACAAATCCTAATCAAATCTATTAGAAGGTTGAATTTAAGGCAATAGGATACTTCATTAAGCAATACTTTTGTTGTTTTTATTAAAAAATAAGTTCTTAACAGTAAGAAGTAACAATATCAATCAATTGATCTGACAATTCTTAACATAGAGTGAAGCCTAACAAAATTACTAATGCAATTCAATTTCCTTCCAACCTATTTTTAGACTAGGAACTACATACATTCATTTAAGTCCATTGAAAAATAAAAATAAAAATAATCCAACTTAAATAATCCAACCTACTTTTATAATTGTGTTTGTTGGGAGTTGGAGCCCAAAACGCCTTAAACTTAGTCAAAAAAGAGGGTTCAAGGGTCAAAAATACAAAACAGTCCCTGAACCGCTGTATGGATATCACAGGCACCTTTGCAGTGACATATAGAACATGTGGCGATAGACGACATGTAATTAGCAAGTGTAGGTTGAGAGTTAGAGTCGAAAACACCTTAAACTTAGTCGAAAAAGGGCTTTCGGGGGGAGAAAATGCAAAACAGCCCTCGACCCACTGTATGGATGTCACGGACAGCATCCTTGTGACAAATAGGACTTGTGGCCACTAACGGCATGTAATTGGCATGCATAGATTAAGAGTTTGAGCCGAAAACGCCTTAAACTTAGTCGGAAAAGGGCTTTTGAGGGGCCGAAAATGCGAAACAGCCCCCGACCCACTGTATGGATGTCACGGGCAGCATCCTTGTCACTAATAGGACCTGTGGCCACATATGGCATGTAATTAGCACACGCAGGTTAAGGGTTAGAGCCGAAAACACCTTAAACTTAATCAAAAAAGATTTTCGGGCGGCGAAAATGCAAAATAATCCCCAAACCATTGTATAGATGTCACAGGTAGCATCTTTGTGACAAATAGGATGTGTGACCACATATGACATTTAATTGGCACACGTAGCTTGAGAGTTAGAGCTAAAAATCCTTAAACTTTGTCGAAAAAGGGCTTAAGGGGGGACAAAAATGTAAAATAGCCTCCAAATCGCTATATGGATGTCACAGGCACCTTTGTAGTGACAAATAGGACCTATAGCAATAGATGTCATGTAATTAGCACGCTTAGTTTGGATTTAGAGCTGAGAACGCCTTACACTTAGTCGAGAAAGAGTGTTTGTGGAGCGAAAATGAAAAACAATCACCAAACCGCTGTAGAGCTATCATAGGCACCTTTGTAGTGATGAATACAATCTGTGGCAATATGCAGCATGTAATTAGCACGCATAGGTTGGAAGTTAGAGCCAAGAATGCCTTTAACGTTGTCGACAAAGAGCATTTGGGAGGCGAAAATGCAAAACAGCCTTCGAATAGCTGTAGTGACAAATAGAACTTGTGGCAATAGATGACATGTAATTAGCAAGTGTAGGTTGGGAGTTGGAGCCGAAAACACCTTAAACTTAGTTGAAAATGTGTGTTCGAGGGGGAAAAAATGCAAAATAGCCCATGAACTGATGTATGAATTCCACAAGCAACATCCTTGTGAAAAATAAGACCTTTGGCCATAGACGACATGTAATTAGCATGCTTAGCTTGAGAGTTAGATATGAAAACACCTTAAATTGCGTTGAAAAATGGCTTTCGGGGGCAAAAATGCGGAACAACTCCTAACCCACTGTATGAATGTCATGGGTAGCATCCTCATGTCAAATAGGACCTGTGGCCACAGACGACATGTAATCAGTACGCGTAGGTTGAGAGTTAGATCCAAAAATGCCTTAAACTTAGTCGGAAAAGGGCTTTCGGAGAGCGAAAATGAAAAATAGCCCCCGAACCATTGTATGTATATCACGGGTAGCAACCTTGTGACAAATAAGACATGTGGCCATAGACGGCATGTAATTAGCACGCGTAGGTTGAGAGTTATAGCCAAAAATGCCTTAAACTTAGTAAAAAAAAAAGGTTTTTGGGCGACAAAAATGCAAAATAGCCCCCAAACCACTGTATGGATATAATGGGCACCTTCGTAGTGATAAATTGGACCTATGGCAACATACAACATGTAATTAGCACGTGTAGGTTGGGAGTTAGAGCAAAAAATGCTTTAAACTTAGTTGAAAAAGGGAGTTCGGGGGGCGAAAATGCCAAATAGCTCTCAAACCGTTGTAGGGATGTCACAGGCACCTTTGCAGTGATGAATATGACTTGTGGCAATAGACAACATGTAATTAGCATGCGTAGGTTGGGAGTTAGAGCCGAGAATGCCTTAAACGTAGTCGAAAAAGGGCATTCGGGGGGTAAAAATGCAAAATAGCCTTCGAACCACTGTATGGATGTTACAGAAACCTTTGTAGTGACAAATACAACCTATGGAAATAGATGACATGTAATTTGCATGCGTAGGTTGGGAGTTGGAGCCGATAACGCCTGAAACTTAGTCGAAAAATGGCATTCAGGGGGCAAAAATACAAAATAGCCCCTGAATCATTGTATGGATGTCACAGGAAGCATCCTTGTGAAAAATAGGACCTATGGCCACAGACAGCATATAATTAGCACACGTAGGTTGAGAGTTAAATCCAAAAACACTTTAAACTTAGTCAAAAAAGGGTTTTCGGAGGGCGAAAATGCAAAACAGCCCCCAAACAACTATATGGATGTCACGGGGTAACATCCTTTATGATAAATAGGACTTGTGGCCATAGACGACATATAGTTAGAACCGAAAATGCCTTAAACTTAATTGAAAAATGGTTTTCGGGGAGGGGGCGAAAATACAAAACAGCCTCCAAACTATTATATGGATGTCATGGGCAGCATCCTCATGAAAAATAGGACCTATGGCCACAGAAGGCATAGAATTAGCATGTGTAGGTTGGGAATTAGAGCCAAACATGCCTTAAACTAAGTCAAAAAAGGGTGTTCGAAGGGTGAAAATGCAAAACAACCCCCGAACCGCTGTATGGATGTCACAGGTAGCATCATTGTGGAAAATAGGACGTGGCCATAGACGACATGCAATTAGCACACGTAGGTCGAGAGCTAGAGCTGAAAACGCCTTTAACTTAGTCGAAAATGGGGGCAAAAATGTAAAATAGCAGCCGAACCGCTATATGAATGTCACGGGCACCTTTGTAGTGACAAATAGGACCTGTGATAGTAGACGACATCTAATTAGCATGCGTAGGTTGGGAGTTGGAGTTGAAAACACATTAAAGTTAGTCGAAAAAGGGGTATTTGCAGAGCGAAAGTGCAAAACAATTGCCGAACCACTGTATGGATGTGACGGGCACCTTTGTAGTAAAAAATAGGACCTGTGACAATAGATGACATATAATTACCACCCGTAGGTGGGAGTTAGTGCCGAAAATGCCTTAAACTTAGTCGAAAAAGGACATTCGTGGGGTGTAAATCCAAAATAGCCCTCAAACCCTTTTGTTCTTGAATTTTACACATTTCCCCCTATTAATATCTATCTGCATAATGAAACTACATAAATATTAATTGAAGAAAATGAATTGTGGCCACTCTTTAGCTATAACGAACATTCATGTAATGTAATACCAAATTTGAAGAACAACATCAATGATGTCCACTCCACACGTACACATTTAGACAAAGGTGATTGAATAATTATAGTATGATGAACTGAGACTATTATAATGCATACATATGCAAATGCATGATTGATAATTTTCCTAATTTGCTGCATGGTCTAATTTCTATTTCCATCAATTGAAAAAAGAAAATAAAAGAAAAAACCTTTAAAAGGGACAGATCGTAGTCATCAACAAAAGGCTATCATTAATGCATTAGTATTAGTTTTAAAAACCATGAATAGATAGATACATTGAAGCATGTATTTCTAGATACTAACGTGTGCAATTTTTTTTGTACATGGCTTTTGGTGTGGACTTGTGGATAATCCATTTTTGTATATGGAGGACAATTTAGACTTTTGTATAATCTTGCTAATTTTGTTGTCCTCTGCTTTTGTGTGGATTAGTATTACTCACACAGATAAGTTTTTGCATCGACTTGATAATTATTGGTGTGGTATGGAGATTATTGTTTGTCGTGGTACAGATTACAATGGTAAATTGTACCACGACAAATGGCTATTTGGTATGCTAATACATATTTTTTTTGCATACAGAGAGCTTGATTTTTGTATGATTCTATGTTTTGTATGCAATTATTATTTTAGTTTGGACTATATAGTATAGGTTGGACTATGGTTTGTATGAAATTTGACATTTAAAGTTATTCATTTTTGGATTGTTGGAAGTGAAATGGTTGCAGATCTATTGTGGATTGATTGATAATATATGTATTGTTTTGTTCATATACATAGTACAAGTTGCACAGAAGACATACATGTTGCAGGCAAATTAGAATTTGGAGAAACATAAAATCATGTTTTGGAAACTAAACAATTTGGAGGCAGAAAGGAAGTATATATTTTAGCGATTAAATTGTTAGTAACTAAAAAAAAACAAAAAAAATTTTTTGGCAACTAAAAGTTTAGTAGCAAAAAAAAATTAGACTTTAGGCGACTAAAATGTTTAGTAGCTTGCAAAAGAACAACAAAAATATTTTGGTGACTAAAGGTTTAATAGGCAAAAACAAGTTAGACTTTAGGATACTAAAAGTTTAGTAGCCGAAACAAATCAAATATTAAGTGACTAAAATATTTAGTAGCTAAAAAAAAATAAGTTGAACAACAAAACATTTTTGGCGACTAAAGGTTTGGTAGGCAAAAACAAATCAGACTTTAAGTGACTAAAAGTTTATTAGCAAAAAAAAAAAATCAAACTTTAGGCAACTAAAATATTTAGTAACTAAAAAAAAATAAGATGAAACAAAAAATATATATATATATTTGGCAACTAAAATTTTAGTCGTTAAAAATAATTGAAATTTTTTGCGACAACAAGTTTTAGTCACTAAAAAATTTTATATTTAATTTACTGTAATGCTTTTGGTGACTAAAAAAATGGTCTGCAATTTAATACTTTTGGTGACTAAACATTTTTTAGTCGCCAATGACCTTTCCTGACAATTGTCCACCGACTAACCTGGCAACCAAAACTTTTAGTCGCTAAAAACCTTCGGCGACTAAAACTTGACTTTTGGCGACCAAAAATTTAGTCGTCAAAAGTGCCATTTGTTGTAGTGAACCCCATTCCTTACAAAATTTGAAGTTTGGGTGAAGATAAAGCTTTTTTACCTATTGGATTTGGATTTTTCGGAGAGTTCTTCAAAAACCTAGCTTCTTGGTCTTGATTCTTGAGGTAGGATTACTTTTTACCTTGAATCTCTCTCATTTGAAGATGTGTATGTGGTATTGTTGTGAAATTGGTTATATGATTAAAATTTGAGTTCATAAATTAGATTTTTCTTTCAAAAATGGGAATTTTTATACATTTTCTCAAGATTTCTATTAATATGTGAGGATTGGGGGAATTTTGGTTAAGAAATAGTATTTGACAGATGCAGGGGAAAAAGTCTCAAATTTTATGAAAAACCCTAATTTTTGAAACTTTGACATAATGGGATTCAATGAAATTGAGCATCAATTCTTTAAATTGATGTTTGGATGATGAGATTTGAGAAGTATTTGATTTGAAATTTGTGAAATTGGGATGTTCTTGAGATTTTATTGAGACTATGAGGATTGCCACTTTATATTTACTTCAATTACTTGAATGCTGAGATTTATTCCTATTTTACATGAATGTATAAACACTTGGAAGTCTTGGAAAGGTTATTTAATAGAGGTGGTAAATAGCATGCGAGTCCAGGTAAAGATTCGATTTTGGAAAGGGTTGTGTGTTGTTGGTACCTGCGTGGGGAGTCAAGGTGCCCAATTGCTTTGTCTTAAGCTTATCACTAGACGAATGTGGGAAAATATTTTTGAGTGTCTGCTAGTCCTGCCATATTGTAGTCAATAAAAGTGAAAAGAAGAACGGATGATTTTGGGTGCCCATTCATTGTCGTATTAATAGCCGGCAAATGTGGGGACATTTTTGGATATACTCTTATGTATATATATGTATTAGGAGTCTCTTTAGGGACTTCACGGTGTATTTCGCCCCGGTGTTGAATTGTGAAATTGTAGAAGTTATGAATTCTTGGGCTCTTTCTTAAATCAATATTAAGACTTGAATTAAATATGTTTTGTTGTGACAATGCCATATGAGTTTTTGAATAATTAGATACTCTATTAAAAGTATTTCTACTAGGCATGTAGCTCATTCCTATCTAACATTTTCAGGACCCAGTGATGTGCAACCACCTTTATGAGCAAGTGGTGGATTTTCTTTTGTTTTGTTAGAGCATGAAGGCTCATGGATGTGTTATATGGAAGCTTTGAGCATATATGTTTTGGGACAACGTGTCCATTTTGTTGTAACAATGCCTTGCCTTGATATTTGTAAGCCACTAAGGCATTTTTGTATCATTTCCTCTAGCTTCTTGAACTATGCTAATGATGATGTATTTAATAGTTGAACACAAAAGTTGTATTTTGAAATTATAGCTCAAAGAGTATGTTGGGTTAATGTTATTAATTGAGGATGTATGAGTTCTGTTTAAGCATATTATGATCAATGTTTTAATTTAATTAATTTGGGGGTGTTACAAGTGGTTAGGCCAAGTGTCTTGAAAACTAGGCCTATGAAGGAAGTTCTGATTAAAGACATTACCAATGAAGATAAAGATGAATGAAAGTGATTTCCAATAGTTGTAATAAAAAGTACTTTTTATATTTCTTTTTAGAAAGAAAGTAAGGTAGTATGTTGCCTGAGTTTTTTTTGGTAGAATGTGTGGTGGATGGTAGCCCCTTTAGACTATAAAGAGATGCAATTTAAAATTTTAAAGGCTGCTCCTGTAACGCCCCAACTTTCGGGTCGTTAAATAAGTACAATAATACAAGTAGAATAGATAACCAAAATATCTTAATGTACACATATAACCAGAGTTAATATGATAGATCATCCGTTTATGTTCCATTACAAGATTATAAAACATTGCCAAACCAAAAGTCAAAAGGAAAAAAAAACAAACAAACAAACAAACGAACTAGTCTAAGTCTTCAAATGAACCACAACTCCAACGCTTCATCTTATTTGCCTTTAAAATAACCTTTATCATTGTAAACTGCGTCATCAACTGGCATGACACGCCATGAGCTTAGAATGCCTAGTAAAAACGCATACACCCTCCTACCTTCTAACAACCAATCAACCATATGTAAAACAAATCGGGTAACACATAATACAATACTACAATAAGGTCCCCTGAATTAGTAGTTAGACTAGATATCCAGAATCCCCCAAAGAGATCCTTCCTCCCAACCACATGGATTGGACACTGGACTATTTAGAACTCCCAATTTTGCTGCTTTGCAGACCTTACCACCAATGCCTACACCAATTATATATGGGGCAGTGACACCGATGGACCTCAAAAGGGACGGCCAAACAAATATGCTCACTTATACCCAAATTGTGCCTAGGGCTCGCTTACACCCTGCACATACCATACCAAATTGTGCCTAGGGCTCACTTACACCCTAAAACCACGGCATAGAGTCTGAATACATCCATGCCATCCTGGGGGTTCACTTAGATCATTTATGCAAGACTTAACATTACCAACCCCTTTTCATTTCCCGTTTGTTAGATATTTTGATAAGCAAATTAGTCACATTCGGTAATTCGGTAATATAAAAGAGCAAGAGACAAACATAAGAGAGAAAATATATCCCATGATAATCATACATAAGTATGGTAAGGCAAGCAAAAACTACCCTCTTTCTAAAACAATCAACAAAGGCATGATGCTTCATCAACAAATCCATCCCAAAAATCACATCAAAATCCTTCATCTCTAAGGAACTCACCCACTAGAAAAAAAACCTACCATCTAAGTTTACCTCACAAGATCTACAAATATCTCCTAATACTATTGTTTCTCCTAATGGAGTAGACATGGTAATACAAACATCCAAAGGCTCAAAAGGAATAAACAATCCAAATAGATATCTAGGTACTCACTCTTAACCTTCAAAATTAAATCAAGAAATATTCAACACTAATTTAAACAAAACTAACTTAACCACACACTACTAAGGACTATAGGGACTTGGACCTCGTCTAAATGATGAAATGCAAGATATGCAACTCGATAAACCTTAGCTCTGATACCACAATTGTCACACCCCAAATCCGGGCATGACAGGCCGTGGCCCACAGGGACTAAGCGCAAGGCACACGTAAGCCTTAAACACGAATCCATAATCACATTGAACAAATAAACAATAGCCCAATAAAAAAATAACCAAAACTCAATCCAGTGTCATGCCACAAGTATGAACGGCAAAATCAACCGTAATCAAAACCATTCAAACTTATGCAATATAAATAGCCCACATATCAAAATAATCCAAAATGAACCCCAATAAAAATAAAATAAATAAATATGCACAAACTTGACATAACACTCTAAAATAAAATAAATGAATGTCCTAGAGGTCCATGCAATCGAGTCCCTGCTATGCCACGAGTCCACTCTAAGTCCTTCTAACACCTGGAAATGGTAAACAACTAAGTCAGCTGATAGCTCAGTGAGTAGCAACATGGATAATATATACAATTTTGAAACATGATCAATTCCAAAATAAGATATATATCACATAACTAGATTGGCATATAGTTTGGTAAAGACAATCTGTTTCAAAAAGGTTCCACAGTTCAACAGTTAAAATACTCATGTCTCTCAAGAACATGATAAATGACATTTTCAACTTAAAAAAGATTACAACATGAACACCAATAATTTTTTGGGTACCAATAAAAAAACAACTAATATGCCACACAGTTCTCAAGGCTATAAGCCTCGTTGGATCCAATACCAAACTAAGAGTCATTCTCAGGGTGGCAACCCAGGCCTTTTCTCAAAGACGATCCGATTGAAGGTCACCTAACTTTACCTAGGTCTTTTCCTTACAATCGTTGAGTACTAGAGTCATCACGACCCAACCCAGATCTGTTCCCTAGTGGCCAGAGTCACCATACACAGTGGAATAATTTCCCTGGACTAAATACACAGATGGTCCCAATAATCAATTCACATTCGCAAAACACGGTAGTTCATCATTATAAACATGAAACCAAAACAAATAGTTTGTAGTATGCCAAGTTCACACGTGTTTTAGAAATAATTTGATTACATAGATAATATAATAATTTATCAAAACAGTTTAGTCCTGAAACAACAATTAAATTTTCTAACAGTTCAGGGTAGGGGAACATTTATAAAAATATGTAGCATAAAACTACTCACCTAGAAACGAAATAATGTAATCCTCGAATAGAGTATAAAAGTCCAACTAGTGTCCTAAACCAAGTATAAAAACTATACGTTACTATTAATTTAAAAATACTAAAGAATAGAAATTAAGCAACCTCAAACTTAAAGCGTACTAACACGGCTCAATCCAACTCACCGTTACTCTTAAATATTATCTAAGTTCATGTTCTTCAAGGTCTAAAATCACCCAAGACATGGGTTCCGGTCGAAACTTAATTAAATGTGACTTTAAGATAAAATAGAATTTTTGATAGGTTTTCCCAAACTGTTCACTAACTCTGAAAATTAAAAACCCCACTCTACATCATTCGAAAAATTCCAAAACCCTCCAGATATCAACTAATATATCCTAAGGTTCAAACCCAATTGGTTCTACTTGATTTGCTTATCAAAATAATTATTTATAATTAATTATACCCAAACAGGTTGTTTTTTGCAGCACTTTAATTAAATTAATGGTGCTCTTAGTATACAGGAGCAATCAACGCAAGGCCAAAAATGTAAGAAACTAGACTAGTAACCGGTTTTAATGACGCTGATTTGATAATTTTCGGATTTATACCCAAAGAGAACAATACTCCCAAATTTACTGTTCACAATCAGTTTTCTGGACAGATTTAAACCCATCAGTTTATATGGATTTTGACTCCCAAAAAATTATGAAAAAATTCAGATATGAAATTCAATATGTAATTAATCTACTGTAAAAATTTTAGTTCAAAATTCATTTTGTTGATATGGCTTCTTGATTTTTAAAGTTTGTAATTTTGTGCAGAATTCTTATCCAATGACTTTAGCTCCTTAATTCGCTTTAAAATTTGGCAGGATAATAATATACACAAAACACTAACCCAATCAGCCAAACCATTCCTTTTCTTCCAACAACTCACAACACCCACAAGCACCATAACTATGTAAACAACAAACTATAATAGAAGAAGAATAAATTGATTGTTAGCTTAGAGTTGTTCAGCCACAAAGTTGTTGGAAATTTCTCTCTCTCTCTCTCTCTCCCTCGTGGCTGCTGTTACATGTTGAAAGTGTTGTGCAAAACAATTATAATAAGGGTTAGGATTTTTGTTAGGAAAACTAGGGTTGCTTTATATATATCTAAACTTAAAAGATTCTAAATTACTATCCTGTGTTTTATTTTATTGTATTTCCTCTCATCATTAATTTAAATAAAATACAACTATTATTAAATCAAAATATACATACTAACTTGCCCCCTATTTTTTTTTTTTAAATAATAAATCTTACCTCTAAATTAGAGATTTCCACCATAAATTTATTTTAGGTTTAAAATTAATTAAAAGACCTTCAAAATATTTAATTTGCACTTTAGGATTTACCACCAAAATATTTTTAGATTGTAATATTATTATTATTTAATGATTTACTTGATTTGTATATTCCGGTTCTCACATTGATAGGGTGGATCAAAATTGATGTGTGGAGCAGGTTGGTTTGGAATTGGAGTACTTGACTCTTTATTAGAGGAGTGGGGGTGTAAGCATAAAAATGAGGAATTATACCTAGTATTGAAGGGTTTTGTCCAAGCACTTGGCTAAATGGAATGTCCCACTCACTAAATGTGGGATTGAAGTTTTCTTGAGGCAAAGTTGTAGCAGGAGGTTCTTGCCTTTTCTTTGACCTCATTTCTTTTGAAGGTGGTTGAGTTGCCCTTGTCCTCCTTCGTTCTTTTGCCTGGAGAGCTGTAATGAAGTCTCCTATAAGCTTAGGCACAGATGGAGAGGCATTTGGGTTGACATTTGGATCCATTGGTGCTTTGCCTTTGTTTTTATCTCTGATTGGAACTTCAGTAACAGGAGGAGGCACTATGGGAACAAATGTAACTGCATGAGTCAAAGAAACTAAGAATAAGAGACAGTTGATTTAAAAAATGGAAATACATTGATTGTTTAAAAGTTGAAATGGGTTTACCTGTGGTCTTGAGGCTTGAGATTGATGGCTCAAAGCCTTAATTATTAATAGAGACTTCTTTGAGACAAACCTCAAGAGGTCCATGGAAGATCACTGCAGCCATGAGGGTCCACCGATGTTCAAAGCCCTTGGTGAGATGTTTGAAGAAGTAAGTGCTAAAGTCTTGAAGAGTCTCTTTCTCTGTTTTGATCAATTGTGCTTGGAAGGAGTCTATGATGCTAATTCTCTTTCCTATTTCTTCGTGGATTGTAGAATGAAAGTAGGGGTAAGGTGTACACTGAGTAAGCCCAAATTGTCATGCCCACTAGTTGGGGCAATAGTTTTCAAAGCTATAGCTAGACATTCCGGTAGAGGAGACAGAACATCCAACTAGAATGTGTCTGCAAGTGAAAACATTCTTCTATGTCTCAACTTGAGATCTTATTTGGTCATCTGCTAAATTGGAAGGGTCCACGGAGAGATGTGCTAGTTTGGAGGAAGAAAATCAACAGCCATGAAATGGCTTGAAGAGAAGAGGTTTTCTACCAAATGGAAAATTGAAGAATGTGGTAAGGTAGTGAGAAAAGCCAAAGTTAGGTTTATTAACAATGGCTAGAAAGTACTCTACATAAAAGTGGTGGTTTGGGATCATGATATTTGGCTTTGGGGGTTGTACTTTAGAGAAGTAGGTATACAACTAAGCTTGAAAAAGCCAGAAGGGTCCACCACAGTTGGATGATATCTTTTTATCAACAAAGGAAAACATGCCTTTGTAGAGGTTGGCAAGTAAGTAGGAAGCAAAAGTCATGGATTGGCCATCTTGAAGGCATAAAGTCAATGGGAGGTATTCTTTGGTAATTTTGAAGTCAGGAACACAAAAAAGGAATTGGCAAAGCCAAACAAGGTAAAAGGCAGCTCTTTCTTGATCATCGACAGAGTGTTTCTCTTGCCTTTGTATTTTTTAATAAAGTCGGCATAACTCATGTCAATATTGAGAGTGAAAGTTGCTAGTGAAGGTTCTAGTAAGGCACTAATTTATAACCCTAGGATGGGAAGTCCCATTAAGTAGGCTACATCTAGAATGGTAGGGGATATCATGCCAAATCCTAGAAGCATTGAGTTGCAAGATTGTGACAAAAAACAAAAAGCAACAGCAATTAACCACCTGTTCATATCAAATTTAAGGATTGACAGTCGAATTACCTCACTAATGCCTAGATGTTTCTGTATATTTAAGTCATGAGCTTCAATTTGTTTAACCCAGCTTTGCCAGGAAGAGTCTGGTTGCCTCCATGATTGGAAAGGGTTTTTGTTGTTGTCCCAATTCACCCTATTGAGTTTTGGTTGATTGAGAAGTAGGTTTCACCATTGGCAAGTGGTAATATGGAGCTAGTTCGTATGGAAAATAGGCAGCATATGTAGGTCATAGTGTTGCTTTGGCTACGGTGGTGGTACTTAGGATCAAGGTTAGGTCCAACTTCAAAGAACTGGTGAGGTCCTTAACTGCTTTTGGGGAATCGAAGGTGTTCATCACTAGTTTCATTTTCTTTTTGAGAGTTCAACTTCTTGGGAGCCATGGTTCAAAGTTTGAGTTGCTTGGTGTTTTGGTATAAGAGTTTCGAAGGAAGTAGGATGAAGCTGAAATGAGATGAAGTTGAACAGTTTGAGCTTTTATAGCTTATGTTGGGCCCAGTGTTCGGATTTGCTTGAATTAAGTATGTTATTTGGGCCTAGAGAATGAATTTATTTAAGTTAAAATCATTGTTATTTATTTAACTTAAACAATGGGGGCATTGTTTGTATCTATTTCTGTATAACTTCTGTTGACGGGTGGACCAATCAGATGGTGTCACATGGCAGTGAAGTCAAGGCAAAGTCTTTTGGCATTCAAGTGGCTACGTGGCATAAAGGAACATGCTTAGATGGATGAAGGCAATCATGGGGCAATTATCAACCAGTTTGTGGCTTAGTAGGTTGGTTTGTAGGAGATGATGCTTACAAGGTTCTCTATTGATATGCGGCTTAGAGTAATGAGGGGCATGTAGCAGCATGGAAGAGAGTTAATTCGACAGGCAGAGTGGCAGGCTTAGTAGAGTTTGAAAGCTTGGAAGTGAGGAGGCAGTTACAATTGCAGTTAGAGAGTTGTAGGTGCAGGTTTGAAGGAGCCATGTGATCATGGGGCAAAGAAAGAGGAGGAAGTATAAAAGCCGGAAGTTTGCAAAGAATAAGACATCAACAACACAACACTTAGCTTTTAGATTAGCTTTTATCTTAGGAGTAGTTCATCAATTTAGGAGTAGTTTATCAACTCTTAAACTTTTTGAACTTTGGTGGTTTCATCTTGAAATCATCATTTGTTTACTTTGTTTACTCCATCTTTCTTGCTTATTGTAACTTTCGTTTCAAAGAAATCCTTATACTTTCATGACATTCGAATCAAAAAACACAGTGGCTTGATCTTTCGGTTTGATTGTTTGTTTAAATTATTATGCAGCTTACATACCCATCACAAATCTCTTTACTCATCTTTTTTTTTTTCTTTTTTCTTTTTTCTTTCTTTTTTTTCTGATAGATGAAGTCGTGACACTATCAAAACAAATACCTCTGTCCTCACAAAATTTCTTTTTCATAAATTCGAATTGAAGCAGACCATTTTTAAAAAGAGAATAATGCATTTAAGTTTCATATAGTACCATTTTCTCTTTTAGAGAAGTATAGGTATACAATTTTTGGTGACTGCATTTAAAATTTACAATATTCTATACAAAGAAAGAGAATTAATGTTATGCATTCACACAGATACAGTACATAAAAAATAACCAGGAAAGCAAAATGAACCCAATTTTTAAATTTGTTATTATAATAATTTTTTTAATGGAAAACAGGACAGCCTTGAACCACAATACCAGGGGCAGTAGGTCATTTAGCTAGAGGGCAATGATCATCTAAAGCCATGCCCCACCATTTGATTCCATTGATATCCCTAATTTGCAAAGTGAAATAGCATAGAATGGCCATGAAAGCAACCCCAGCATCAAGTGCAGCAGAGAGAATATAGTTGTGCCTAACCCACCAAGCCTTGTATCTCCTATATACCACAAAATTGAAGGCAATACCCACAGCCAACCAACACCTATAGTTCACTGCCTTCACAAGTGGAAAACCCCCTGCACCTCCTATAAGAATAGGCATGTTTATCAATTTTATCCACTTTTTCTCCGGATACTTCCGAGACAGTAACCAAACCGGCAGTGGTGCTATTGCTCCGATCAGAAAGAAATAGTTTATCTTTTGATATAACCCAAGGCTTCCAAACATTCGTAGTGGACCAACCACCCCCCATATCACCGACGCGTTGTAGAAAAAATCGTCTTCAGGGCACGTCCACGGGCTTCCTTGTGGCAGTTTTGATGGATCACATATGTTTTGCACTGTGCTCAGTAGCCACCAAGCCGTGCCAAAGTAGACTGATGATGCAACTATTGTTCCTACTAACTGCAACATTAATTAATATTGTATTCATTACAGTTGATTAATAACCGAAGTATTTGTAACAATTTAAGGACACAAATAAATATAATTACCTGAACAACAAACATGGATTTCGGAGGGACTTTCATGTAATGGCCAAGCTTGAAATCTGAGAGAAACATGATTGCTTGTGACATGCTTATGTAACCGTAAGTTTCGAAGGTAACATTGGCAAGAGGTTTCCCCGGGTACATGAAGCCGATAATTAACTCAGTGATCACATATAGTCCCGGTTGCTGGCTTGCCCAAATTAAGACAATTTTAGCATAAAATCTAACAAAAACCTGATTATACATGACGGTGTTTGTATATATAGATTTCTACTAGCTGTGAGTGCAAATGCAATACCTTTGCAATTTTACATCTAACAGATGATTCGATGAATGAGGACATAAGTAGAAAAATTAAAAGATTGAGGACTATGAGTGTAATTAACTGATATGTACCTGGTTTGTGGTAGCTGTAATGACGCCGATAGGCAAAGTGAAGACAAAAGCCAAGGCCATTGCCAGTAGGACTCCCCAGTAAGGGAGCTGTAATTGTCTGCCAAACCCTTCACAAGCAAGCATGGATAATCCAACAACCAACATCAGGATCGCGTAAAACCACCATTGAGGCACCACATCGTAGTTTTTCTTCATCAGCCTTGTATGTACATCCCCTATCTTATCTTGGAACGATACCTTTGTTTGTTCCCAAATTGTCCTGCCAGTGCCAATCAAATGACAAATTGATTGCGATCAAGGACACTCATATACATATATTTATTCGATCAAATGAGGGGAAAAGATATAGACATACCTCCCATAGAAGAGTGCAACATGAGATAATGTAGCAGCCAATGCTGCAAAGGTTAAACCATAAGAGAATACAAACACAATACTTAGATTAACTTCGCTGTAACTATCATATCCTTGTTGATTGAAATAGAAGGTTGTCTCGTTCAAAACTAAGGAGACATTGTAGAGTCCTCCTTCATCGTTGAACACATGCGCAGAAACAATTGGAAATCGCTTTGCTCCAAACAAGTTGGTCCAGTAAGCAGTGGGGATAACTATGTACACAAATACTATGTAACTGACCAGTATGTTCATGATGGCAAATCCAGGAGTGGCTAAAGGACTTCCTACGAAACCAGCAACTGTTGACCAATCAAGCGCAAACGAGCCTATGCCTAGGCCACGTAGACCAGAACCAATTTGTTGGGCTGTCACTGACTTCTTCCATATCCAACAAATGAATGACAAAGCAGTGATCGATGGAAACAAGTAGTTAGGAACGATGTAGTATGAGAAGCTTGATACGAGGACTACAACGAAGAATTGAAGTCGCGTAAGACCTCCTTTAGGCCTAGTTTCACCATCGTGCAATGCCCTACAGTTTTCAAAAATAAAAATGAAAAATGAAATAGATAAAAAGGAACAGAAAGAAAAAAATTGTTTGTATCTGTGTGAGAGAGAGAGAATACCTAAACAGGGAGACCTGAACCAGATTGGCAGGCCACCACATATATGGTGAATCAACTAGAAACTTTCTGAAAATACCAGCCCATCCGTATCCGAGCATCTAAAACAGAGATAGTTTTTAGTTGAAGTGGATAAAGTGATACTGACTAATCATTTAAACTTAAAGTTTTCAGGGTTATTTATTATATAAGTATATAATAACAGATACAAAAGAAGAGACTTGCAAATGAAGATTGTAAAGCAGAGGATTGGCACACGCACCTGGGTAGTTTGTGTTAACAACATGGCTGTAAGAGGGTGAAGTTGGCGGTGATAGAACGCCTTCACTATGGTAATAATACCCACTGCGAGAACATAATTTGAACCTGAATTGGCGAAAATGGTGATAAGGACATGCTCTTTCAAGTTGAATGGCCCTGGATTCAATGAAAATGACCATTTTGTTGCTGGGATTCGAATAGATTTGTTTGGTAGATATGATGCCATGAGCTTTCCAATTGGAAGTACGGCAATTTGGGCTGAAACAGATGAAACATATAGTGGATTTTGTCGATAACCAAAGAATTGGTTCAAGAATGCCAGAATTGAGCAAGAAATAATCCCCAAAAACCATGTTCGAAATGTCAAGCAAGGTAATGTTGGATCATCTGTTATTGGCACTGTGAGGCGGACTTCCTCAATTGGACAATCATTCTCCTCATCTGCACAAACTTTTGTTTCATTATATACTAATTGATCTCAGAAATTACAAATATAAAATTTGCTCTTGTTAGCTGTTCGTAAATTAGTGTTTGACTGGATTGTAATTCAATCTAGAAATGACATGGATTACAAACTGAGCTATTACTTGTATAATTGTATTTGTCAAGTAAATAGTGAGACTCAGACACTGAATTTACTCCTTGCTCTAATACCATATTAAATTGTAAATCACCAACTCATCTAATACTATAGCCGAGTAAGAGAAGTAAATCTAATTAGAAGAAGAGCGCGTGAAGGTATAATTACATGAACATACGGTTTGATAATTTTACTCTTTTTTTTTTCTTTTTCTTTTTTTTTTCTTTTTTTTTTTGTCATATAAATTATAATCTAGAAACGGGGCAATGCTCACCAGATATTTCAGCAGTGAGAGTGTCTGAATCAAGTTTCTTGGGCTGATATGAGTCTGACAGAGAAGACTGCTCCATGCTTCAACACAACACAAGTGGTAGTAGTAGCAGTAGAATAGACAATGTTATAGTGTGATGAAATGGAAATGGAATTGATTGCGTACGAGTGTTTGATTTCATTCTGGCCTCTTTCTCTTTGTTTTCTTTATCACCATTTCATATTCTTTAATCATCTTCCTGTTGGGTCTATTCCAGTTTTTGAGTTAGGAAAATGACCCAATATTCTGTTAAGGACAATATATGATTTCTCACTAGTAAATCAATCAATGAGAATAAAAATTAATACGGAAAAATTAAATCAATAGCAACATAAGAATTCTACGTGGTTCCTTCAACGTGAGGTACGTCTATGGAATCAAAATCCAATTCCACTATCAACCAAAAAGTTTCCAAATAAATACAAACGAGACATGAATGATCTTACAAACTACCCTTAGGTGAATTCCAAATAATCACAAATAAACAAGAGGAAAAATCTCACCAAATAAATGAACAAAAATTTTCAAAACAGAGTTATAGAAGATCCAAAATAATTAACCCAAATCAAAGCAACCAGTTGAAGATCCACTGACACAATGTCTGAAAGCACCAATGAAATATTCCAAGCAACATAGAACAAAGCATAACCACCGAATTGATGTGTCTAGCCACCGTTACTCCTTCGGAACAATATATATATATATATATATTATTGACTATTGGGTTTTTATCAAAACCCTAACTGTTACCAAATTGAATTGGGCCTCCAAAAGTTAGATTTAATTTATTATAACTATATTATAACCAACACCAAGCCAAACTAAACTCTTTTAATAAATCAATTGGGTCTCATACTCCAATAAGGAGATATACCCAACAATTCTCTTCCTACCGACTTAGGTGGAGACATCAACCATACCGGCCAAAGTTTGACACTTTAAATGTTTGTCCCTCGACAAAGTCTTAGTCAACATATCCAAAATATTATCATCCGTGTGAACTTTTTTGAGTTGTAACAATTTCGAATCTAACACATCACGAATCCAATGGTATCTTACATCAATGTGTTTCGATCTTGAATGAAAAGTAGAATTTTTACTCAAATGAATAGCACTTTGACTATCACAACAAAGCACATACCTTTCTTGCTTTAAACTCAACTCTTGCAAAAATTTCTTCAACCATAACTCTTCTTTGCAAGCTTCCATAATGGCAATAAATTCAGCTTCGGTAGTTGAGAGAGCAATATATTTTTATAATTTAGATTGACATGCCACAGCTCCCCATGCAAATGTCATCACATACCTCGAAGTAAATTTCCTAAAATCAACATCACCGGCCATGTCAGAATCTATAAACCTATCAAGCATCGACTTACCATTTCCAAATCACAAACACACCTTCGAAGTCCCTTGAAGATACCTTAAAATCCATTTTACCGCTGCCCAATGTTCTTTATCCAGATTAGAGAGAAAACGACTCATTACACCAACGGAGTGAGCAATATCCGGCCTTGTACAAACCATGGCGTACATTAAGGAACCAACCGCTAAAGTATAAGGAATTTTTAACATCTCTTCCTTGTCTTTCTTACTTGTAGGACATTGATTCGAACTAAACTTGAAGTGACCCACAAGTGGACAACCAACCGGCTTTGCTTTATCCATGTTGAACCTCTCAAGAACTTTCTCAATGTAGCTTTCTTGAGACAACCAAATTAGCCCCTCTTTGCGATCATGAACAATTTTCATACCAAGTATTTGCTTTGTCGGTCCCAAATCTTTCATGGTAAAAGACTTGCTCAACTCCAATTTCAACCTGTTAAGCATGGTAGAATCTTGACCTACAATTAACACGTCATCAACATAAACCAAAAGAATAATAAATTTTCCATCCGAAAAAAATTTCACAAACACACAATGGTCCGAAGTAGTTTTAGAAAAACCATTATTCATCATGAAAGAGTCAAATTTTTTGTGCCATTGTCGTGGGGCTTGCTTGAGGCCATACAATCTTTTCTTCAATTTGTACACAAATTTCTCTTTCCCTTTTTCCACAAAACCCTCTGGTAGCTCCATGTAAATTTATTCTTCAAGATCACTATGAAGAAATGCGGTCTTCACATCAAGTTACTCAACTTCAAGGTTCATTCTTGCGGCCATGCGAAGTACAACTTGAATAGAAGACATCTTCACAACCTGCGAAAAAATCTAATCAAAGTCAATACCTTTCTTTTGCCCAAAGCCTTTCATAACAAGACATGCCTTGTACCTCAGATTCTTGCCATCATTTTTCAATTTGAAGACCTACTTATTTTTCAGAATTTTACTCCCTTTAGGCAACTTCACTAAATCATAAGTATGATTTTCAAGTAAAGAATTCATCTCCTCTTTCATGGCTTTTTTCCAATCATCTTTCTTTATATGCTCAATTGCATCTTAGTAGCTCTCAGGCTCTCCTTGATCGGAAATCAACACAAATTCATTGCGAGGATACTTTCTTGAAGGTTGTCGGTCCTTGTAGATTTCCTCAACTTAAGTTGTGGTGGCGGTTCTTGCTTTGGATGCTCTTTTTCAATTTTTAGCTCAACTTCATTAGGATTAGCTTCATCCTCCACATCTTCAATAGGTGGCTGCACATCTCCCCCATTTTCAACATCAACTGAAGATGAAGGAAATGGATTCATGTCAATGAGATTACTAGTTTTTAGCTCTGGTTGATCACCTTTGCCAAGTCTTCAATTGTTTGGTCTTCAAAAACACAACATCATGACTTTGAATGATTTTCTTGTCGATCGGATCCCACAATCAATACCCGAATTTATCACGCCCATAGCCAAGAAAAATACATTGTCTTGACTTACTATCAAGCTTGGACCTCTCATCCTTTGGAATGTGAACAAAAACTCGACAACTAAACACTCTCATGTGCTCATAAGACACATCTTTGCCAGTCCAAACTCTTTCAGGAACATCACCATTGAAAAGATAAGAATGAGACAAATTAATCACGTCAACTGCTGTCCGCATTGCCTCACCCCAAAAGGATCTTGGCAATTTAACATGTGAAAGGAGACACCTTGTTCTTTCCATAATGGTGCAATTCATCCTCTCAGCAACGCCATTTTGTTGATGAGTCTTCTTAACTATCTTTTGGTGTCGAATACCTTAGCTACAACAATACTCATCAAATGGCCCAATGTATTCACCACCATTGTCTGTTCGGATGCACTTCAATTTATGCACTGTCTCCTTTCAACCATGGCCTGAAAAAGTTTAAATACATCTAGAACTTGATCTTTAGTTTTTAGTATAAAAGCCTAAACTTTCCTTGAATAATCATCAATGAAAGTAACAAAATAAAGTGCACCACTATGTGTTCTAACTTTTAAAGGACCACAAACATCATAATGAATTAACTCCAAAATATTTTCTTTTAACATTTTTATGAAAAGAAACATTATGTTGTTTACCCGCCAAACAATAAACACAAGTTTTAAGATGTGTACCTTTCAAACCGAATAGAAGCTCTTTATTGAACAAAACTTGCAGCACCTTTTCACTCATGTACCCAAGCCGCTTGTGCCACAATTCGGTAGAAGTATCATCTTCAAGTGTATTGACAACATGTTTACAAATTTTTTCTTGCATCAAATAAAGTATATGAATCTTCTTGCACTTAGCCACTACCAAAGAACCCTTTGTGAGCTTCCATATTCTATCACCAAATTTGTTGTTGTAGCCTTCATCATCTAGCTTCCCAGTAGAGATCAAATTAAGGCGAATATTGGGAACACGCCTCACATCTTTAAGCAACAACTTACAACCCAAATTTGTTTTCAAGCAAACATCACCCATGCCAATAATCTTAGACAAACCTTCATTACCCATTAGAACACAACCATAATCTCTTTTGGTGCAAGTAGTGAAGAAATTAACTCGAGAAGTCATATGAAAAGAAACACCATAATCAATCACCCAATTGCTCTCTTGACCCACAAAATTGATACAATCATCTTCACAAACGACCATGAGATCATCGGTAGTAACCACCATTGTGTCTTCTTGCTTCTTATCTACACTCTTGTCATGTCTTTTCTCTTTGTTCTTGAACTTTCGGCATTCCCGCTTCATGTGCCCTTTCTCATGGCAATAATGGCACTTAATGTCTTTCTTTGAAAAAGAGTCATCTCTTGATTTGTCACGACTTTGATCATGACCATGAGGAGTCTTACTCCACTCCCTTGTTTTACTTCGCCCTCTCACAACAAATGCCTCCGAATGAGAGGAACCCACTGATTTTTTTCTAGTTTTTTCATTCAACAAGCTACTAGTGACTTGACTCATTATAACAACTCCACCAGGTGCCGAATTACTAACCGTCACAACCAAAGTCTCCCAACTTTCGAGCAAAGAACATATAGCATCAAAACCTGCAACTCATCATCAAAAAAAAATTTCATAGAAGCAAGTTGGTTAACAATACTCTTTATTTCATTCAAATTTTCCGAAATGGGGCTGCCATCTTTATTTTTAAATTAACCAAGTTATGAAATAGAAAGGCTTTATTTGTGGTTGATTTTCTAACATAAAGGTCTTCTAATTTTTTCCATAAATCATGTACTAAAGTTTCAGTAGCAACATGATGAAACACACTGCCATCAATCTATTGACGGATAACACCAACGACTTTTCGATAAGTCCCTTCCATTTATCATCTTTCATACCATCGGGTTTGCCACTATCACCCACAATAGGTCTATACAAATCTTTACAAAATAATAGGTCCTCCATTTTAGTTTTTCAAGTTACCCAATTGCTTTCATTGAAGCTAGACATACGACCCACATTCCCTTTCATTTATTTACACAAATAAATAAACCCAAATAAACTGTAAGTTTTGATACCAGTTGTTAGGGACAATATATGATTTCCCACTAGTAAATCAATCAATGAAAATAAAAACTAATGTGAAAAAATTAAATTAATAGCAACGCAAGAATTTCACGTGGTTCCCTCAATATAAGGTACGTCCACGGGATCGAAATTCGATTCTACTATCAACCAAAAAGTTTCCAAATGATTATAAATGAGACATGAATGATCTCACAAACCACTCTTAGGTGAATTCCAAATAATTACAAATAAACAAGAGGAAAGACCTCACCAAATAGATGAAAAAAAGTTTTCAAAACAGAGTTGTAGAAGAACCAAAATAATTAACCCAAATCAGCCGAATCAAAGTAACCAGTCGAAGATCCACTAACACAATGTTTGAAAGCACCAATGAAATATTCCAAGCAACATAGAACAAAGCACAACCACTGAATTGATGTGTCTAGCCACTGTTATCCCTTCGGAACAATATATATATATATATATATATATATATTATTAACTCTTGGGTTTTTTTATCAAAATTCTAATTGTTACCAAACTGAATTGGGCCTCCAAAAATTAGATATAATATATTAAAAATGTTGTCAAACCCCAAATCCGGGCATGACCGGCCGTGGCCCACAGGGACTTAGCCCAAGGCACACGTAAGCCTAAACACGAATCCAATCACATTGAACAACTAAACAATAGTCCAATAATAAATAACCAAAACTCAATCCAGACATGTCACAATTATAAACGGCAAAATCAACCGTAATCAAAAACCATCCAAACTTATGGGATATAAACAACCCACATAACAAAAATAATCCTAAATGAACTTCGATAAGAATAAATATAAATATGCACATACTTGACATAACACTCTAAACTAAAGGAATGCCCTAGAGGTCCATGCAATTGAGTCCCCGCTATGCCATGAGTCCACTCTAAGTCCTTCTAACACCTGGAAGTGATAAAAACTAAGTCAGCTGATAGCTCAGTGAGTAGCAACATGGATAGTAAATACAGTTTTGAAAACAGGGTTCAATTCCAAAATAAGATATATATCACAGAAACTAGATTGGCATACAGTTTGGTAAATACAATCTGTTTCAAAAAGAAGGTTCCACAATTCAACACTTAAAATACTCATGTCTCGCAAGAACATGATAAACAACATTGTCCACTTAAAACAGATTATAACATGAACACCAATAATTTTTTTGGGTACCAATAAAAACAAACAATCTGCCACACAGTTCTCAGGGCTATAAGCCTCGTTGGATCCAATACCGAACTAAGAGTCATCCTCAGGGTGGCACCTGGGCCTTTTCTCAAAGACGATCCAATTGAAGGTCACCTAGTTGTTTTTAAAGGTCTTTTCCTTACAATCGTTGAGCACTAGAGTCATCACGGCCCAACCCAGATCTGTTTCCTAGTGGCCAGAGTCACCACACACAGTGGAATAATTTCCCTGGACTAAATGCACACATGGTCCCAATAATCAATACACATCAGTTTCGCAAAACATGGTAGTTCATCATTATAAACATGAGACCAAAACAAATAGTTTACAGTATGCCAAGTTCACACATGTTTCAGAAATAATTTGATTCAATTGATAATATAATAATTTATCAAAACAGTTTAGTCTTGAAACAACAATTTAATTTTCCAACAGTTCAGGGTAGGGGAACATTTATAAAAATACGTAGCATGAAACTACTCACCTGAAACCGAAATATTATAATCCTCGAATAGAGTGTAAAAGTCCAACTAGTTCCCTGAACCAAGTATAAAAACTACACGTTACAAGTAATTTCAAAGTACTAAAAAATAGGCACTAAGTAACCTGAACTAAAACGCACTAACACGGCTCAACCCAACTCACCGTTACTCTTAAATATTACCTAAGTTGATGTTCTTCAAGGTCTAAAATCACCCAAGACATGGGTTCCGATCGAAACTTACCTAAAAATAACTTTAAGATAAAACAATGTTTTAAACAAGTTTTCCCAATCTATTCGCTAACTTTGAAAATTACAAAACCCACTCCACGCTATTTGAAAAATTCTAAAAACCTCCAGATATGATCTAATATATCCTAAGTTTCAAACCCAATTGGTTTCACTTGATTTGCTTATCAAAATAATTATCTACAATTTATTATATCCAAACATGTTGTTTTCTGCAGCACTTTAAAGAAATTGACGGTTCTCTTAATATACATGAGCAATCAATGCAAGGCCAAAAACGTACGAAACTCGACTCGTAACCGGTTCTAATGACTTGATAATTTTTGGATTTATACCCAAAGAGAACAACACTCCCGAATTTACTGTTTCGGACTGGTTTCCTGGACAAATTTGAATACCTCAATTTATATGGATTTCGACTCCCAAAAATTATGAAAAAAATCAGATATGCAATTCAATATGTAATTGATCTACTGTAAAAATTTCAGATTAAAATTCATCCGTTTGATATGGTTTCTTGATTTTTAAAGTTCGTGATTCTGTGCAGAATTTTTGAACTAAGAATTACACCCATTCTTTACACATAAATTTAGCTCCTCAGATTTCTTAACAGTGTATACATATATATACAAAATACATAAACCTACAACCTCTCCATGAATGAATAAAATAATTATAGAATAAGGATGAAGAACAAAGAAAGAAGAGAAGAAAATCTAGGAGGCCACACAACACAACACACCCAAAGCTCTCCTTCTTGGCTACAACAATAATCTTGATGATTGAAAAACCCCTCTCTTTCCTTCATAAACCCACGGCTGCTAGGGCTGCTAGTGTTGTGGAAAACAATTATAACAAGAGTTAGGGTTTGTGTTTATTTTATTTTATACTAGTGGTGGGCACACTTAGGTCAAATAGATAGATAAATATACAAAATACATATATAAGTTACATGCAACTCAAGTGGTAAGAGCCTAACTTATTAATTTTATGGTCTAGAGTTCAAGTCACACCCTCTTCTCTAATTTTTTTTTTTAATAATAAATCTTGCTTCTAAATCAATGACTTTCACCATAAATTTATTTTAGGTTTAAAAATTAATTAAAGGATCCTCCAATAATATTTAATTTGCACCTTAGAATTCACCACCAAAATATTTGAGATTGTAATATTATTATTTAATTATTTACTTAATTTTTATATTCGGGTTCTCACAAATATATTATAACAAATACCAAATCAAACTTGTTATGAGAGTAATTCTGATGTATTAAGTTGAATGAATAATACAATAGTAGAAGCCTGTATATATAGGCTGATAAGAAACCTAGATAGGTACATAAGAAGATAGAGATACAATGAGATTGATGACAAGTATAGAAGGAGATACATCTACAATACAAATAGATAAGTATAATAGTATAATATACAGCTAACACCCCCCCCCCCTCTCAAGCTCAAGGTGGTAAGGAAGATATCAACTTGAGCTTGGAGAGGAGATCAGAGAAGCAGCATGGAAGATGAGTTTTGGTGAAGAGATCGGTAGTCTGATCAACAAAGGTAACAAAGAGTAAGGCCACTAGTAATACGCTGGCATATGAAATGGTAATCAATCTCAATATGCTTGGTGCGATCATGGAAGACATCGTTATGTGCAATCTGAATAGCACTTTGATTGTCACAATAAAGATTGGTGGCAATAGAATGAGAAGCTCCCATGTCAGAAAAAAGCCAACGAAGCCACACAAGCTCTTGAGTAGTGTTAGCAAAAGCACGATACTCAGCCTCTGTACTAGAACAAGAAACAAGAGTTTACTTCTTGCTACGCCAGGAAATGAGAGAGTTGCCCAAGAAAAAACAGAACCCAGTAGTGGAATGACGGTCAGTAGGATCCCCGACCCAATCGGTATCAGAAAATGCATGCAATTGTAGATAAGAGTGAGAGGAGTAGTAAAGACCATGAAACAGAGTTCCTTTGAGATAGCGCAAAATGCGAATCAAAATCACCACCATCAACCTTTCTATGCGCCTTCACGTGCCTTCCAAAGAGAAGCGCGTCGATTGACGTTGCTTCCACTCACAGCACGCTTCCGTACACGCCTCAGCCGGCTTCCCTAGGCTTCAGTCCCTTGGCTTCCGCCTCAGCCGATCTGACCTCGGCTTGGCCGTCGGCTTCTGCATCGATCGTCATCGACTTCCGCATCATTCGAATCCTCATCGGCTTCTGCCCGGCTTCTTCTAGCAGTGTGGCCCCTGCCTCAGCTTCCGCCCGGCTTCCTCAGCTGTTTCCCTTCATCTTCAGCCGCTGACGTGAGCCCTCATCAGCCGCTGACGTGCCAGCCAATCATTCTCTCGTTCAGTGCCAAGTTCGCGAATACTTGACGTGTTACAAGACTGCTCTAGGTCATCTTCAAAGTAGTTGTCCTCGAGCTCCTTCTACTGCTTCATCTAACTAAGACCAGGTTTTCTCGTTCTCAGTATCAGTCTAATTCTGGCCAAGGTTCTCGCTCTGCTTGCTTTTGAGGGTTCCTCTACTCACCACTCCACTGATTCCACTACTCCTTCTTTCTCTATGGATGATGTTGAGTCCATCAACCAGGTGCTCGCCAAATCTGGTACTCTCCCCTCTACTGCTCTTTTAGTGACCTTAGGTAACTCTTCATGGTATTTTGATTCTGCATGCTATAATCACACGACTTCTGACTCCACTATGTTTTCTTTTTTCTCATCATCATCTTATGTTCCCCCTATACACACTGCTGATGGTTCTCATATGTCGGTTAGTCACATTGGACCAATCTCTACTTCCACCGTGTCTCTTTTTGATACTTATTACATTCCTGCTCTTCAATTGAATCTTATCTTTGTTGGTCAGTTACGTGAACTTGGTCTAACCCTTACATTTTCTGGTAATGGTTGTTTGGTGCAGGACCCTCTGTAACAACCCTCGTCACTGTTTACCGAATAACCACTGATTACCGTTAAACTGAAACTGATTATGACTGATAAGTGAACTAAATAAACTACTGAATTGACTGACTGAAATATGGAATTGAATTGACTAAGTATATCTGTTTAACTGTATGTCTATCTGTTGACTGTTTAATTATCTGTTCAGCTTTATGTTTAAACTGCTAATTGAAAACCTTATCGGCGGCCGAACCGGAAACCGATTAGTGTTTTATGATCATCGTAATTTATGTGATTTTATGGTGTAGTTACCTGAAAACTGATTAGGTACGATTAAATTAGATTAAAATGAGCTAAATTGCATAGTTGGCCTTATTTACCATTTTGCCATATGAGTGGCCTACACCATGATCAATATTTGAGCCTTAGTATACACCTAGGCACACTTTTGCTTAGCTCATTCCTTGCCTTTGCCAACTAGAGAGAGGGAGATAAGGAAGAGAGTTGGATTTTATCTCACTTTAGCTTGTGAATTGCTTGGAATTGAAGAAGAAATTGCATATTTGAGCTTCCCTTCCTTGAATTGGAGACTTAAGGTAGAAATTCATCTTTTCATTCTTGTGTTTAAATTGTTTCTTGCATGGTTTAGACCTAGGTTGGAGACTAGAGCCAACTTATGGCTCAAATTGTTGTGTTGAAGCTTAATTGTTGCATGCATGTATATATATTGAAATTTTGAGGTTGTAGTTCACATTCCTCACATGCATGTCCATGTTTTAAGAGTAATCCATGATTTCATCATGTTTTTAGAAAGAATTGGCTCAATTGAGCTAGCATTTGAAGCTTTGAAGTGTTTAAATTCATGCATGTTTGCACGTTCTTCATATTCATGGAAATTGGTTTGAATTGGATTTATTTGAAACACCCTTGGGTTTTGATTTTACAAATTAAGCTTTGAATCATGTTAAAGTATGAGTTTTTGATTTGTTTTCTAGAAAATTGGCCCAAGAGGATCGAAATTTATGGTTTAAAAGTTGGTTTTGAGCTTGAGGTTCAAATCTGGAATTTTCAGAATTTGGACTCACGCTCGAGCGGGGTGACTGGCGCTCGAGCGTAGAAATCGTGCTCCCAGCATTTTGTTCTGTTTTGAAGTCCGCTCGAGCAGAATAATTGACGCTCGAGCAGAATAATTGACGCTCGAGCGAGGCATTGTGTCTCATGCTCGAGCGGGTGTCGAGCGCCCAATCGAGCGTGATTTTCGCCTATCCAACACTTTTGACTGTTTTGCAAAACGCTCGAGCGAGTAAGTCTACGCTTAAGCAGAAACCTTTGTCTGCATATCCGCTCGAGCGGAGTAACCTACGCTCGAGCGTGACCCCTGTTTTCTGAAAAGTCTGAAAATGCTTTTAAAGTGCATCTTTGCATCCTCATCTCATCCTAGGCATTCTTAGGCCTAGTTTAAGGCATCTTAATGAGGATATAGATGTAGAACACACCAAGGCAATTAAGGATTAAGTTATTATTTCCCAATTGTGTAGCTTAGTGTGTGTTCAATCTGTAACTGTGTAGGGTTGGCGACTGGGGACGCGCTCTAGCTTTACTGTAGCCCAGAACTCTGTGAGTAACAACTGTGTAAAGATATGTTCAAAATGATTATCTTCTAAACAATTGAATCATACTGCTTTCTGAACTGATACTGTTAATTGAATGAATGTATGCCCTATATTCTGAACTGTATTATGGCATCCTTGGCACCTACTATTTACTGTTACTGTTACAGAGATCTCTATCGGTTCCCTTGTTGGAACCACTACTGTTTACTGATTGATGGCCATCATTTACTGCTCGGTCTTTTAAGACCTACTGTTCACTGTACTGTTATGCTAATGGATGTACCACATATGACTGTACCGACTAAACGACTGAAATACTGGTTTAATAAACTGTTTTCATTACTGTAAGGACATTCATTCTTAACCCCTTTACGCATTGTGTTATTCACTGCGCTTTAGCTCACTGCTTATATATATATATGTAGGTGTACAGGCACCAGACCGCAGCTAGAAGCGTCGGGGTAAACTCCAGTTTTGTCGAGCCAACCTATGTGCCTCAATGCGAGGTTCCGAGCCTGTCAAGTTACGGCTTAGGGGTGTTTTTAATTTTCCCCGTCTGTCTCTGTATCTGATTTGTACGACTGTATAGACTGTACTATACTGAATGATTGTATATATATATATACATACTGTTTTGTCTAACTGAATATATATGAATGAAAAGTCTTTTTGCATACAGATTATCACAGCTCATTGGATACTGTCTATTTACTGTTTTGGCTTCCACCAGCCCCTGTACTCTGTATTACTATATTACTGTTAAGTAGGCCTTCGGTAATCTCGGATTACTAGCCGGTTACGGTGCTAAACCCATAGCGGCGGGTTTGGGTTGTGACAAAGTGGTATCAGAGCGATACTTACCACGAGTTATACCGCACACACGTGTCCAAATGAGTTATAGGGTGTCCTAGCCTAGAAAAGTAAATAGGGCATCACATGAGCATGATAAGTGTGTGGCTATGATATGACTGAATATATGCTAATGTGTTATTCTGTTTAAATGAATGACTGCCTATGTTGATAACTGCTATAACTGCCTATAGTGAAATAGATAATGCGAGAACTGCAAATGAATCTGAAACCTCATCTTCTGAGGCAAGAATGGCAAGACTAGAGAGAATGATGGAACTAATAACTGAAAGGTTAGGGCAACAACAAAACCAATAACCCCCACCTCCTCCAGTACAGCCAGAACTACCTGTTAATGATGACATAATTGCTCTCACCCGGAAGTTCAGCAAAATGAAACCGCCATCGTTTCAGGGAGGCCTTGAACCGTTAAAGGCTGAAGCTTGGGTGCTTGAGACAGAAAAATTGTTTGAAGTCTTTCCGTGCTCTGAAGCACATAAAGTACTGCTAGCCACCTTTACACTACAAGAAGAGGCCAGAAGGTGGTGGATGTTAGTCCGCGACACCAACACCGTTATGACTTGGGCTCAATTCAAAGGAGCCTTCTTCGAAAAGTATTTCCCTCAGTGTGTCAGGGATAGAAAGTAACTAAGTTTGAACAGCTAAGAGAGGTCACAATGTCTGTTGCTCAATATGAAACAAAATTCACCGAACTTGCTAGATATGCACCACACATGGTGGACACCGAGTACAAGAAGGCCAGGAAGTTCGAAGGTGGCCTTAATGTTGCAATTCTCGACAGAATTAATGTTCTGAAGCTACCAAACTATGTAAATGTTCTTGACCGAGCCTTGATGGCTGAATCGAACATCGAGGCACTGAAAACTGAAACACCAGCGTCTGAATGGCATGGGAAAATGCAGGGTTTCAAATTCAAGAAAGGCAAGCATAACCCAGTGAACAAGAAACAGAATACGGGGTCAACAACTAGCCCAGCCAGGGGAGTGGTTTCATACCATCTTGTTCTGAGTGTGGCAAGAAGCACAAAGGGGTCAGTTACAAAATATCTGGAGCCTGTTACAGGTGTGGCAAGGTGGGCCACATGGTTAAAGACTGTCCCTCTGCTCCGCAGGCCAGTAATAAAGTTACACCAAGCGTGGCAGCCTCAACTGTTGCACCAAAATCGAACCCCAAAACTACCGGGAAAGAGCCTATAAGGTAGGGCCGAGTGTTCGCCCTAGTACCGGGAGACGTACAAAATACCGAGACCGTGGTGTCAGGTATCCTCTCTATTTGTACTCAAAATACATATGTACTGATTGATTCGGGGTCTACCCATTCGTATGTATCGCATGCTTTTTCGCGAAAATTGAATAGACCCTTAGAACCCATGAATTACCTGTTAGCCGTATCTTCACCTGTTGGGGGATCTATGGCCTATGCATATATGTATCCTACTTGTGAAATTATTGTTGGAGATGCACATTTGTTTATTGACTTACTACCCCTGAACATTGATCATTTTGATGTAATATTGGGAATGGACTGGTTAACAAAATACCATGCTACCATAGACTGTGTAACAAAACAAGTAATTTTTCGTCCACCGGGTTTACCCGAATTTGTACTTAATGGGGTTGGAGTAGTACCTCCTCCGTATTTGATTTCATCTGTGAAAGCTGTTAAATTGATTAGAAAGGGCTGTAAGGGATATCTGTGTTCTATATTGACTGTATCTATTGATGATGATGCTAACGTGAACAGTATTCCTATAGTCAGAGAATTTCCAAATGTTTTCCCAGATAATCTGCCAGGGGATTTGACTGACAGAGAGATTGAGTTTACCGTTGATGTGATTCCGGGTACCCAACCCGTATCTAAAGCTCCTTATCGAATGGCTCCGACTGAACTGAAGGAATTGAAAGTGCAACTGCAAGAACTGTTAGATAAGAAGTTCATCAGGCCTAGTACTTCACCATGGGGCGCTCCTGTTTTATTTGTGAAAAAGAAAGACGACTCACTGAGACTATGTATTGACTACCGTGAACTGAATAAGGTAACTGTGAAAAATAAGTATCCCTTACCGCGTATTGATGACTTATTTGATCAGTTACAGGGTGCTCAAGTGTTCTCTAAGATTGATCTCAGATCAGGATACCATCAGTTGAAAGTTAAACCAGAAGACATAGACAAAACTGCTTTTCGAACGAAGTATGGACATTATGAATTTTTAGTTATGCCTTTTGGAGTTACCAATGCACATGCTGCATTTATGGACCTCATGAACAGAATCTTTAAACCATTCCTCGATGACTTTATTGTTGTATTCATTGATGACGTCCTGATCTATTCTAAGACTAGAGAAGAACATGAACAACATCTGAGACTTGCCCTACAGACCCTAAGAGAACAGAAACTTTATGCTAAACTGTCTAAATGCGAATTTTGGCTTGATCATATTATGTTTTTGGGGCATGTTGTTAGCAAAGATGGAATTTCTGTTGATCCGCAGAAAATTGAAGCTGTAGTGAACTAGCCTAGACCAACAAATGTGACAGAAGTTCGAAGCTTCTTGGGACTAGCCGGGTATTACAGAAGATTTGTCAAAGACTTCTCCAAAATTGCCTTACCATTAACTCAACTGACACAGAAGGGGATGTCATTTGACTGGACTGACCAAAAGGAATCAGCTTTCCAAGAGTTGAAGACTCGACTCGTGACTGCACCAGTTCTTACCTTACCTTCAGGTACGGATGGTTTTACCATATTTAGTGATGCTTCTCATAAGGGTTTGGGGTGTGTTTTAATGCAGAATAGGAGAGTAATTGCCTATGCTTCCCGACAACTGAGACCGCATGAAAAGAACTACCCGACCTATGATCTGGAACTTGCTGCAGTAGTATTTGCACTGAAAATCTGGCGTCACTATCTGTATGGGGCGACATGTGAAGTATATACCGACCACAAGAGTCTGAAATATTTCTTCACACAGAAAGAACTGAACATGAGACAGCGGAGATGGCTAGAACTGATTAAAGACTATGACCTACAGATTTTGTACCATCCGAAAAAGCCAACACCGTTGCCGATGCATTGAGCCGGAAATCGATTGGAAATTTAGCCTGTTTGCTTACTGGGCAGAAAGAATTACTTTGTGACCTTGAAAAATATGAGATTGAAATTGTTTTACGAGAACAAGGTGGAACAATAGCTGCTATGTCTGCTCAACCAGCACTGATTGAAGAGATTAAAGAGAAACAGCAACTGGATGACTTCTTGAAGAAGATCATCGAAGAAAGGGAATCCAAACCAAGACCGGGTTTCAAATTTGAAAGTAATGTACTGAAATTTCAAGAAAGACTGTGCGTACCAAATGATTCTGAATTGAAAAGAAGAGTTCTGCAAGAGGGCCACAATTCAAAATTTTCTATTTATCCAGGGAATACGAAAATGTATCAAGATCTGAAACTGAATTTCTGGTGGCCAGGAATGAAGAAAGAAATTGCTAACTTTGTATCGAAATGTCTTCATTGCCAACAAGTCAAAGCCGAACATCAACGACCCGCAGGCTTATAGCAGCCCTTACCGATTCCGGAGTGGAAATGGGAACATATCACCATGGATTTTATTGTGGGATTGCCTCGCTCCAGTAAAGGTATGGACTCAATTTGGGTTATCATTGATAGACTGACTAAATCTACTCATTTCTTACCTATTAAGACAATTTATAATGTGGACAAATTGGCTATACTCTATATTGATGAAATTGTTAGACTGCATGGAGTGCCTGTATCCATTGTTTCTGACAGGGATTCAAAGTTTACATCGAGATTTTGGCAAAGCTTACAGACTGCATTGGGTACCAAATTGAGACTGAGTAGTGCCTATCATCCTCAAACAGATGGTCAATCAGAAAGGACCATCTAGACTCTGGAGGATTTATTGAGAATGTGTGTCCTTGATTTTCAGGGAAACTGGGAAAGTCATTTGCCCTTAACTGAATTCGCCTATAACAACAACTATCATTCGAGTATTGGTATGACGTCTTTCGAGGCACTGTATGGCAGAAAATGTAGATCGCCGATTTGCTGGGCAGAAGTTGGAGATGGGCCTTTGCTTGGGCCTGAGATTGTATACGAAACGACTGAGAAAGTGGAACTGATACGACAGAGACTGAAAACCGCGCAGAGTAGATAGAAAAGTTATGCTAATGTTAGAAGACGGGATAGAGAATATGAAGTGGGTGATCACGTGTTTGTGAAAGTGACACCGATAAAAGGCCAAACTCGTTTTGGAGTCAAAGGCAAGTTAGCGCCGAGATACGTCGGACCATATGAGATTATTGAGAAAGTCAATCCAGTGGCATATCAAGTTGCGCTTCCTCTTGAAATGGAGCATATGCATAACGTCTTCCACATTTCTATGTTGAGGGACTACCTCCGGGATCCTTTCCATGTGATAGAGCCTGCTCGGGTAGTGTTGAGTGATAACTACACTTACGAGGAACGGCCTATTCAGATTGTAAACAGACGGATCAAGAAGTTGAGAAACAAAGAGATCCCGTTAGTGAAAGTTGACTGGCAGAACCATGGTGGCGTGTATGCCACTTGGGAAAGGGAAGATGATATGGCTAAAAGATATCCTGAACTGTTTCCACTAAATCCTGTTTTCTTCTAGAATGAAGGTAATTCGAGTTTAGAGGACTAAACTCTTTTTAAGGAGGGGAAACTGTAACAACCCTCGTCACTGTTTACCGAATAACCACTGATTACCGTTAAACTAAAACTGATTATGACTGATATGTGAACTGAATAAACTACTGAACTGACTGACTGAAATATGGAATTGAATTGACTAAGTATATCTGTTTAACTGTATGGCTATCTGTTGACTATTTAATTATCTGTTCAGTTTTATGTTTAAACTGCTAATTGAAAGTCTTATCGGCGGCCGAACCGGAAACCGATTAGTGTTTTATGATCATTGTAATTTATGTGATTTTATGGTGTAGTTACCTGAAAACTGATTAGGTACGATTAAATTAGATTAAAATGAGCTAAATTGCATAGTTGGCCTTATTTACCATTTTGCCACATGAGTGGCCTACACCATGATCAATATTTGAGCCTTAGTATACACCTAGGCACACTTTTGCTCAGCTCATTCCTTGCCTTTGCCAACTAGAGAGAGGGAGATAAGGGAGAGAGTTGGATTTCATCTCACTTTAGCTTGTGAATTGCTTGGAATTGAAGAAGAAATTGCATATTTGAGCTTCCCTTCCTTGAATTGGAGACTTAAGGTAGAAATTCATCTTCTCATTCTTGTGTTTAAATTTTTTCTTGCATGGTTTAGACCTAGGTTGGAGACTAAAGCCAACTTATGGCTCAAATTGTTGTGTTGAAGCTTAATTGTTGCATGCATGTATATATATTGAAATTTTGAGGTTGTAGTTCACATTCCTCACATGCATGTCCATGTTTTAAGAGTAGTCCATGATTTCATCATGTTTTTAGAAAGAATTGGCTCAATTGAGCTAGCATTTGAAGCTTTGAAGTGTTCAAATTCATGCCTGTTTGCACGTTCTTCATATTCATGGAAATTGGTTTGAATTGGATTTATTTGAAACACTCTTGGGCTTTGATTTTACAAATTGAGCTTTGAATCATTTTAAAGTATGAGTTTTTGATGTGTTTTCTGGAAAATTGGCCCAAGAGGATCGAAATTTATGGTTTAAAACTTGGTTTTGAGCTTGAGGTTCAAATCTGGAATTTCCAGAATTTGGACTCACGCTCGAGCGGGGTGACTGGCGCTCGAGCGTGGAAATCATGTTCCCAGCATTTTGTTCTGTTTTGAAGTCCGCTCGAGTGGAATAATTGACGCTCGAGCAGGGCATTGTGTCTCATGCTCGAGCGGGTGTCGAGCGCCCAATCGAGCGTGATTTTCGCATATCCAGCACTTTTGACTGTTTTGCAGAACGCTCGAGCGAGTAAGTCTACCCTCGAGCGGAAACCTTTGTCTGCATGTCCGCTCGAGCGGAGTAACCTACGCTCGAGCGTGACCCCTGTTTTCTGAAAAGTCTGAAAATGCTTTTAAAGTGCATCTTTGCATCCTCATCTCATCCTAGGCATTCTTAGGCCTAGTTTAAGGCATCTTAATGAGGATATAGATGTAGAACACACCGAGGCAATTAGGGATTAAGTTATTATTTCCCAACTGTGTAGCTTAATGTGTGTTCAATCTGTAACTGTGTAGGGTTGGCGATTGGGGACGCGCTCTAGCTTTACTGTAGCCCAGAACTCTGTGAGTAACAACTGTGTAAAGATATGTTCAAAATGATTATCTTCTGAACAATTGAACCGTACTGCTTTCTGAACTGATACTGTTAATTGAATGAATGTATGCCCTATATTCTGAACTGTATTGTGGCATCCTTGGCACCTACTGTTTACTTTTACTGTTACAGAGATCTCTGTCGGTTCCCTTGTTGGAACCACTACTGTTTACTGATTGATGGCCATCATTTACTGCTCGGTCTTTTAAGACCTACTGTTCACTGTACTGTTATGCTAATGGATGTACCACATATGACTGTACCGACTAAACGACTGAAATACTGGTTTAATGAATTGTTTTCATTACTGTAAGGACATTCATTCTTAACCCCTTTACGCATTGTGTTATTCACTGCGCTTTAGCTCACTGCTTATATATATATATATATATATATGTAGGTGTACAAGCAATAGACCGTAGCTAGAAACGTCGGGGTAAACTCCAGTTTTGTCGAGCCAACCTATGTGCCTCAATGCGAGGTTCCGAGCCTGTCAAGTTACGGCTTAGGGGTGTTTTTAATTTTCCCCGTCTGTCTCTGTATCTGATTTGTACGACTGTATATACTGTACTGTACTGAATGATTGTATATATATACATACTGTTTTGTCTAACTGAATATATATGAATGAAAAGTCTTTTTGCATACAGATTATCACTGCTCATTGGATACTGTCTATTTACTGTTTTGGCTTCCACCAGCCCCTGTACTCTGTATTACTGTATTACTGTTAAGTAGGCCTTCGGTAATCTTGGATTACTGGCCGGTTACGGTGCTAAATCCATAGGGGCGGGTTTGGGTCGTGACACCCTCAGACGAGACAAATCCTTGGGGTAGGTTGTAAGCATGGACGTCTGTTCGAGCTTCTACATCTTCGCATTCCACACAAAGCATCTACTGTTGCTTCCATTGCTTCCTCTGCTGCTGCATCTACTATGTCTTCTTTTCATCTTTGGCATTGTCGCTTAGGACATGTCTCTTTTAGTCGTTTGAAACCTTTGGTTTCTAGTGGTCAGTTAGGTCGTGTCTGTCTTGAAGATGTCGATTGTTTATTTTGTCAAATTGCTAAACAACCTGCTTTACCTTTTAATCAAAATACTTCTACTTCTACTGCTCCTTTTGATCTTATACATTATGATATTTTGGGACCTTCTCCCATACCAACCATGGGGGGGTTAAGATACTTGGTGATTTTTGTTGATGATTTTTCTCGCTATACTTGGCTTTTTCTTCTCAAAAATCGCTCTAAACTTAAGCAGATTTATTATGATTTCTCTACCATGGTTCGCACTCAGTTTTCTCGTACTATTAAGATTTTTCGTTATGATAATGCTAAGGAGTACTTGGATTCTGATTTTCTTTCTTTTCTTCGAGCTCATGGTACACTATCTCATCGATCTTGTGCAGGCACATCCTAACAAAATAGCCAAGCCGAACGGAAGCACTGCCATATTCTCGACACTACCCAAACTCTTCTCATCTCCTCTTCTTGTCCTGAAAAATTTTGGGGGGAAGCTACCCTCACTGCCATTCACACCATAAATCGTGTCCCTACACCTGTCATTGCTAACACTTCTCCTTACGAGCGCTTGTATGGTTCTCCGCCTGACTATACCACTCTTAAAGTTTTTGGTTCTGCTTGTTTTGTTCTACTCCAGCCTCATGAACACACTAAACTAGAACCTCGTTCTTGTCTTTGCTATTTTCTGGGATATGGTATAGAACATAAAGGGTATCGTTGTTGGGATCCTATCTCCAAGCGCCTTTGTATTTCCCATCATGTGGTCTTCTGGGAACACAAAATGTTCTCCAATCTTTCCAAGTTTCAACTATCACAGTCCACTCACTCACTAGCCTTTACTAATATTTCCATAGACTTGTTTTCTAATGAATTTGATGCAGGTTCTACCTCCATGCTTCCATAGTCGCCTATGCCTATCGTGCATCCTGAGGATCCTATGTCTGCTAACGGTCCTACGCCTTCTCCAACTCTTGTGGAGGTTTCTCCATCTTCACCTTCCATTGAGGTTTCTCCTCCAACAGAGCGTCACTCTACACTGTTAAGGTGACCTTCTGTTCTTCTCCGTGATTATACTGTTGGTTCCACTGCTTTTTCCTCCCATGAACCTACTTCCTATCGAGAAGCTTGTTCTAACCCTCTTTGGCAATAAGCTATGACTGATGAACTGCAGGCTTTCAATAAAACTCATACCTGGGATGTGGTTGATCTTCCTCCTAGAAAGAGTACTGTTAGTTGCAAATGGGTTGACAACCTCAAAACTTATTCTGATGGTTTCATTGAGTGTTACAAAGCTCACCTTATAGCCCAGGGATTTACTCAAGAATATGGGATTGACTACGAGGAAACATTTGCTCCTGTTGCTCGTCTTACTTTAGTTCACAGCTTACTTGTAGTTGCTGCTACTCGCCACTGGAGTCTTTTTCAGATGGATGTCAAGAATGCATTTCTTAATGGTGACCTCACTGAGGAAGTTTATATGCAACCTCCTCCTGGTTCTTCTGTTCCATCAAACAAAGTTTGCAAACTTCGCTGTGCTTTGTATGGTTTGAAACAAGCTCCGCGTGCTTGGTTTGCCAAGTTCAGCTCCACCATTCATGACTTTGGTTTTTCCTCTAGTGCCCATGATTCTGCCTTGTTTATACGTAAGACGGAGCGTGATACTATTCTCCTTCTACTATATGTGGATGATATGATTATCACTGGAGATGACACAGTGGGTCTTTTTAGTCTCAAAGAAATTCTCAAATGCCAATTTGAGATGAAAGATTTGGATTTACTTAGTTACTTCCTTGGCTTGGAAATTTCACAAGATTCCTCTGGTTATTTTCTTACCGAGGCCGAGTATACTTTTGATCTCTTGGCTCATGCTGGTCTTACCGATTGCAAGACTGCCACTACTTCGGTTGATCCTCAGACTCGTCTTACCCCCCTTGACGGCTCCCTACTGACTGATGCCACTTTATATCGTCAACTAGTTGGCAGTCTTATCTATCTCACGGTTACTCGTCCATATATTACTTATGTTGTTCACATTGTCAGTCAGTTCATGGTTGTTCCTCGTTCTCCACACTATGATGCTCTGATACCATATTATGAGAGTAATTTTGATATATTGAATTGAATGAATAATACAATAGCAGAAGCCTGTATATATAGACTGATAAGAAACCTAGATAGGTACATAAGAAAATAAAAATACAATAAGATTGAGATAAGTATAAAAGGAGATATATCTATAATATAAATAGATAAGTATAATAATCTAATATGCAACTAACAAAACTAAATATTTTTAATAAACTAATTGAGTTTTATACTCCAATAAAAAAAAATATACCCAACATATTCTTGGATTTTTGCAAGTAAGAGGTTATGAAGTAACGGTTAGATTCCAATTTCTGCCCATACTGTACACAGAAAATTCTAACAGTCAAATGCTATCCACAAAATGCCAACATAACCCTCTTTTTTTTTATGGAAATATTTATATTTCTTATATGAACAATTGAAGGAGATCTACCTCAGGGTGACAAAATGTGTCCAATCAATTTTTAGCTTGAACCATGTTGTATGATTAGTATGTACGTGATGTTGCAGTTTCACTTTCTTTTTTTTTTCCTTTCAAATCACAAACTTTTTAATTTGGTTTTTTAATTATACTTTTGTGGTACTCAACAGAATCTTCAATTCAATCATGCAAGTAATGATATTTATTTTCTTCTGCCTGTTGTGTGTGTCGTTGCCAACAACAAGAATCTTCATTTAGTTAAAGATGTGTTCTATAACTTGGGAGTCCTTATCAGGGCTTCTCTGTCAGTCTGGTAGGTCTGTCCTACTACCACAGCCTATGTGCCCACCTTATGATAAGAGAACAGTTAATCAGTTAGTCTAAAGTATAGGAGAAAAACTATGAAATACTAATTATAATTGCGTATCAAGTAAAATATAGAGTAGACCTACACTATAACACATAAGAATTTTAGAAATTAAGTTTTCTTTTGTCTCTAAAGCATTGTTTGATTAATAGGATTAATATTAACAAGATTAATAATCTCATGAATTAATATAAGATTAGTTATTCAATTAAATTAGTGATACAACCATTTATTATGTCTTTATTTATTTTATTTTTTTCATACTTAAATTATAATCCCCAGCAACACTCTCAATATTAAAATTTTGCGAATTTCGTCGAATTGAATGTCCATCATATATGTAATCCGCTTAATAAAATTTACAATCAAATATGAGATTAATAAGTCCATAAACTAACAATCTCAATCTTATGTTATAATCTTAGTAATCAAACATACTTTAAAAATAAAAATTTTGTTGCAAAAAAATATTTATGGACAAATTTCAATTGTCACGAAGACAATCGTTAATAGATCATCCTAGAAAGTTAAAAAATGAGTTTTTAAAAACAAAATTTTAAAAATATCACTAATAAATACACTTTTACGGATAAAAACAACTTGATCCAAAAAAAGTTTATTTTTTGAAATAAAACTTTTGATCCCAAAATGTTAGTAACTCATCACTAAATGTCCAATTTGTTGCTAAAAATAAAATAATAACACTTTTATCAATAAAAATATTTTATTTCTAAAAAATTATTTTATTTTTAAATTTTTGCCTCTAAAACTTTAATTTCTTATAGTGTATTAGATAATTTCATCCCTACGAAACTATTAGTAGAGTATGTGGGAATGGTCCTCTTATACTCGTTAAACATATGCTTCTATCCTAGCCAATGAAAGTGACGACTCATGACTTTAGAAATCTTGACTCCCAAAGACAGAATTATGGAGTTGTTTGGTGCTGTGTATACGTTTAACTTATGTTTATTTATTAGGAATAAATAATTTAAATAAATTAAAAATTCAAATTTTAGGATTCATCTTTTAGAAATTTGAAATTTTTTGTTTTTTGTATTTTTTTTGTTTTCATTGATTTTTTTAATGTTCTAAACAATTTTTTTTTAAAAAAAATATTTAGATACACCTGATATTAATACACTTAAAAGGTATAATATTGTAAACAAAAAAAATATTTAGAAAATTAACTATAAATACCAAAAATTAAAAAATAATTAAAAAATAATAAAAGAATTTAGTATATTTTTCGTATACTTATGTATTTATTAATTTTTTTACAAATATTTTACTTTTTAGACATATCAAAGTAGGGTTCATCTAAAAAAGTTTAAAAAAAAATACTTAAAATTTTAAAAATATTCATTAAAAATAAAAAAAATACTAAAAACAAAAAATTCAATTTTTAGAAAATTAAAATCAAACACACCAAATAGCGTAAGAAGTTGAGGGAGGGATATCCTCTTATACTCGTTAAACATATGCTTCTATCCTAGCCAATGAAAGTGACGACTCATGACTTTAGAAATCTTGACTCCCAAAGACATAATTATGGAGTTGTTTGGTGCTGTGTATACGTTTAACTTATGTTTATTTATTAGGAATAAATAATTTAAATAAATTGAAAATTCAAATTTTAGGGAGATTTTTATTGATAAATCCATTCTAAAGTTGTTATAACCCATTAGGTCCACAAAAGAATATGATAACCTGATTAGTCCCATAAACTTTTCTTTTTATTCCATAAGGTCCATTTTCCTAATTTAACATATTTTCCTGGACTATTTTGCCCCCATATATATATATATATATATGTGTGTGTACAGTGTTATACCTATTTACGTATTACGTGCCTGTTTACGTGCCTGTTTCCTCGCTGATTCAGTTTGGCAGTTTCCATTTTACGTTTTTCTTCATCAATCCAATTCCAAGAGATACGTTTATGTTTTGCATACTCGTTCGAAGGATTGGTGGTGCTAGGGTTTCATTGTTGGTGTTCTAGTCTGGTTCTGGTTCTGTGGTTTGCGAGTGAAGATGACGAAGAGGTAGCTGTTCGGCTGTCACATTTTCCGAGCTTTAAGTAGTTCGAATCAGTTGTGTTCGACTTTCTGGAGGATTGTAGGATTGCATGGTTAAGGTTAGTATCAATTTGATTATGAATACATGTTCAGTTCATTTGTATGATGAAGCAGATGCTCTGTTTTTGGATTGATATGAATTGGATGCGCTGGTTTTTCAATTATATGCTTCTTACGTGGTCCTGTGGAGGGGAGTACATTCATATTATGTGAAGAACAGTTGTTAATCATATTATTTAATTTTGATGATGTCTAAAATATATTAGTTAATATACATATTATTTGACACAAATTATTATCTTTTTAAAAAATATATATATTTGTTAAATATTATTTAAATAAAATAATATTATCTTTTTAAAATATATATGTTAAATATTATTTTAAATATTTTCAAAAACTTTACTATTCACTTTTTGAAAAATAGGGTTTATTACTATTCATCTTTTGACAAATCGATTAATTATATTATTTTGACAAAAATGATTATTTTAAATATTTTCAAAAACTTTACTATTCACTTTTTGAAAAATAGGGTTAATTACTATTCATATTTTGACAAATTGATTAATTATATTATTTTGACAAAAACGATTGATTGGTTGTATTATTTTGACAAATTTAATATTTATGGGTTGTCTTATTTTGACAAAATTAATATGGAGTGGTAAAATACATTTAGTTTAAAATCTTTACAACATATACAATATTTTAAAGATGACATATATTTTCAGATCCATCATAAATATTATTTATAGAGATTTTTCTGTATGCAAAATTTTGATCAGAACTTATATAACATTATATGCAGAATACATCACGTGCGCTATTAAATTTTTTACACTACATTAATTATATCATATTATAATTAAACAAGAAGAGCAAGATGGAGTTATGTATATATGTATATATATATATATATATATTATAAACTAGATGGAGAAAATTATTTGTTTGTTTGAAAGTTGTGAACTTTGTATTAAATTGTCTACAAAAACGGTGGCTCCATGTTTGAAAAAAACAAGAAGAAAAAATCAATCTTATTTTTATCTTTTTAATTCTTATCATTTGCTGACTATTTAAATTTAAGGAGTGTGCTTATGTAAGCAATGACATCAAGAGCCTGCTTATGTAAGCGATGACATCAGGAGCGTGCTTATGTAAGCCATGACGTCAAGAGCGTGCTTATGTAAGCCATGACGTCAGCAAGGAGTGTCTAACGGGTATATTTTTGTGTATAAATAGAGGTGTTGGATGTGGAGAAGAAATCAAGAACTTGAAGAGAAAATATTTCTGTGAGCTCCAAAATTCTGAGTATTCTGCTCTTTCACTTTCAGATCTAAGTCTAGCTTTTGTTCTTACACTTTCATATCTACTCTTTGTGAGAGAATTATTGTAAAAGTGGGTTCAATTACCACTTATTCTTATTCCTTATTTTTGTGAGAGATTTTGTAAGGGTAAGGCATTTATTGTTGAGTGAGGCTCAATAGATAAGAGTAAGTCCTGTGCCAAATCCACAAGCTTGGTGGTGTATTTATTCAATTGATAGTAAAGAAATTCTCAAGGAGGTTCCTTGGGGAGTGGACGTAGGCCTGGCGTGCCGAACCACTATAAATCGCAGTGTTTGATTTTCTCTCTCTATCTCTTCTACCTTTATATTGATAATTATTATTCTGTTTGTTTTTATTTATTCAAATTCTGAATATTGTGTTATATTTAATATTGTGAAATTTTTAATAACCCAATTCACCCCCCCTCTTGGGTTGCCTAACTGGGATAACAACAGTGTTAGTTCTCATTTTAGTTGGATGTATGCGTAATGAGGATCTGTGTAGATGATTTGATTATCAGTATATATGGCAATGTGAATGTTGACATTTTGTTAATGTGAATTATGTGAAGAATGTGGATGTTCTCATTTTAAATTGATGTTTACTTAATGAGGCTCTATGTGTGTGATATAATTCAGAGTGTATGTTTCAATGTAAATGTTCAGATTTTGTTAATATTATGTGAAGTTGGTTGATGTTCTCATTTTTACTTTGATGTTTGCAATTTTGGCATCTTGTTAATATAAATGTGAATGTTCACATCTTTGTATTTGTGAATTATGGATTTAGCACCTGAACTGTACGCGTAGTAATTTTTGATTTTTTGCACAATGTGATTTTTCATGTCGATTTTGATTAAATGTGTAGTTCTCATTTTACTTGGACGCATGCGTAATGAGGATCTCTGTAGATGATTTGATTATCAGTATATATGTCAATGTGGATGTTAACATTTTGTTAATGTGGATTATGTGAAGAATGTGGATGTTCTCATTTGAAATTGATGTTTGCTGAATGAGGCTCTGTGTGTGTCATATAATTTAGAGTGTCTGTGTCAATGTAAATGTTCACATCGTGCGAATATGATGTGAAGATTGTTGATTTTCTCATTTTACTTTGATGTTTGCTTAATGTTGACATGTTGTTAACAACAATGTGAATGTTCACATCTTCGTATTCTGAAGTATGGATTTAGCACTTCAACTGTACGCGTACTCATCTATTTTTTGCACAAAGTGAATTTTCATATTGATTTTTATTAATGTTCATTGTTGTGTTTTTGTGTTTTTATAGGAGATGGATACCTTTATGCTGTTGGTGTGTACATATGGTTGCAGTACAACTGTAATAAATGTTGCCCGCGCAATGTGTTATTCTCGTTTGGTGGAGTGTTTGTGTGAGAAATGGGATGAGTTGTCTGCTGGTTCTATTTCACTGTTCTGTAAACTACCTGGGATTAGGAAGTGTGATTTGGACAATGAGGAAGAATTTCAGAACATGTTACTGCTTGCTAAATCAATGGGGGTACAACATGTAGAAGTTGTGGTTGAGTTGAAAAGTGGTATTGTTCAGTCAACTAGTTTGGGATTGGTGCGTGTGGGGGTTGAGGAAGAAATTGATGCATTACGAAGATTTTGCCACCATAACGAGAAGGTGTTGTTGTCAGCCCCTTGGGCAAATGGTATTACGCATGTGGGACAACGGTTTGTTGGAGGTGCACAAGAATTTCGTGACGTTTTATGTAAGTACGCCATCCAATGTGGGTTTCAGTTTACATACGTGAAGAACGAGACAACAAGAGTTACTGTTGTGTGTGCAATGCGCGAGGAGAGGGGCTGCTTGTGGGCTATACATTGTAGAGCGCAACGAGCAAATGATTTTTTCTACATCAAGAGTTTTAGTGATGTGCATACGTGTGGTACGGATGTCCGAACATCGAAGAATCCGCGAGTTAGTTCGGATTTGGTGTCGAGTACCATATCTGAAATTGTGAGGGACAAGCCGTTGACTCGGCCGTGTGATGTTGTGACTATTTTGAAGAGGGATTATGGGCTAGATGTGAGTTACCATGTCGTATGGTTGGCTGTGGAGAAAGCAAAGGCTGGTATTCATGGAGATCACTCATTATCGTTTGACCAGCTGCGGTGGTATTCGGATGCTGTGATGCGGTACAATCCGGGGAGTTATGTCAATATTGACTATGATGCAAGTAGTCAACAGTTTCGTCGTTTCTTTGTGTCATTCGCTGCGTGTATTTCTGGGTTCAATTCTTGTCGGCCTTTATTATTCTTGGATGGAACATTCCTCAAAGGAAAGTACAAAGGTCAGCTACTGGCGGCAACGGCAAAAGACGAAAACAATGGTTAGTAATTTTTTTACCTTTATATTCATGTCAATATTCACATTGACATGCATAGTATGGACAAATGAGTGATGGAGAAATTATAAGTACTGTGAACATTGACATTAGTATGCACTGATGTGAATGTTCACATCTGTGTCTGCTGATGCCTGTAATGTGAACATTCACATTATTCTACACTGATCCATTCATAGTATTATACATCTGTGCCTGCTAATAATAGTTATGTGAACATTCATATTCACATCAGTGTATACTACTATCAGTTGATCCGTTAATGAACAGTACTGTGAATGTTCACATTATCAATTGCTGAACAATCAAAAATGAATTATTGATGGGCGTTAATGTGAATGTTCACATCATTGTTGTTTATGAACTTGAATCCAGAAATAACAATAGTAATAGGGCAAGGTAGATATAAACATTCACATGACCTGTTTCGTTTATATCGTTTTCTATTCATTTTGGAATACTGTGAACAGTTGTGTATTGGTGTTATGTTGTAGGTCTGTTTCCTGTTGCATTTGCGGTTGTTGATTCGGAGACCACGGCGAATTAGTCGTGGTTCTTGCATGAACTTGGGAAGGTTGTTGATGGTAACCGCCAGATTACTTTTATTTCGGATCGTAATCTTGGCCTGTTAGAAGTTATGCCGAAGGTGTTCCCATCGGCTCATCACCGTTATTGCTTACGACACTTGAAGAGCAATTTAAGAGACCGGATGAAAGGAATTGATAATGGCTTCAGGGATCACCTAGTAAGTAGTTTGGGTGATTGTGCTTATGAGCCAACTGTGGTAGGGTTCCATGAAAAGCTTGCAAAATTAAAAGAGGAGGGTAAACAACGAGCACATGATTTTTTCAAGGACTTGGCACTTGAGCACTGGGCAAATTCATACTTCAGGTAATAATAGTTTCATAAAGTGTTCCATTGGTCAAGTCAGAATGGTAGCGATGTGAATTATCAGTTAGGATTTGTAAAAATCTTCCAATTGTGTTTCATGTTTAATGTCAGTGATGTGAATGTTCACATCTGATAGTAATGACTGATTTGAATGATGTGAATGTTCACATCCGTTGTCATATTTTGCTGTTGTTAACATTCACATCATTCTGTCATTTAAGTTGATGTTAGTGTTCACATCTGTGCATCGTGTAAGTTGATGTTAATGTTCACTGCGAATGATGTTAATGTTCACATCAGTCAACGTGAATGTTCAAACCTGTTAACTTTCGTGTTGTAAAATGTTTGTGATATTGTGCAGGGGCATGCGTTATGGGGAGATGACTTCCAATGCGGCGGAGTCATTTAATAACTGGATTAAAGAAGCGCGTAATCTTCCTATCACTCAAATGGTGGACATAATTCGTACTCAGTTGATGCGGCAAATGTCTGCACGGCGTGACCAAGCAAACAAATGGAATGAGCTTATTTGTCCTACATTTGAAACAAGGCTTATGGATTCGTTCAATCACAGCAGGTCTTGGCAAGTTAGCAAAGCCAATGAGAATGTGTTTGAAGTTCATTCGATACCATCTGTTACTGTTGATGTTGCGAGGCGTACATGTTCGTGCTTCAAATGGCAAATCAACGGATTCCCATGTGACCATGCTGTTGTTGCCATTCAGAAGAGCCACTACAATCTCAATGATTGTGTGGAACATTACTTTCATGTACAGACATATCGTGGAGCGTATTCGGGTGCCATATTCCCTTTACCATCGGTGGAGAAGCCGCCTTTTGATCCCATGGACTTCACTATATACCCGCCAACTGTGAAAAGACCACCCGAAAGGCCGAAAAAGAATAGGATCCCATCAAGGGGTCAGAAACTTAAGCAAATAAGGTGCGGGAGATGTGATAAGCTGGGGAGCCATAATCGGAAGTCATGCAAGGAGCCGATATAGGATGTACATTTTTCATTTTAACGTTGTGTTTTACATTGGATTCTTATATTCATTTCTGAAATAAGATTGTGTTGTGTTGGCAAGCAAAATAATGGTTTGGCAAACTTAGTATTTCATTTGTGCTTTTTCATTTTCATTTTCTGTATGAAACTGATTTTTTGTTAAAGTTGTAATGATAAATACATGATGTGGACATTCACACTTACGTAAACGAATCATATTATGTGAAAACTTGCACATGGGTTGGACGTTTTTACCTTATTGTTGTCAATGTTGACATGAATATAAGATGTGATGTGAACTTTCACATGCATGAAGATTGACATGGTGTGAACATGTACAACTGTTATGAATGTAAAGAAATGTGAATATTCACACCTGTTCATGTTACCCGTAATGATGTCATGCAAACAATGTGTACATTCCTGCACAAGGTATGTGTATTACATTAAAAACTGGTTCCACAAATCGCATCAAATATGCTCATCACAACACGGCATTATGAATATCATAAGTGAGTATGAACATTCACATCAGTGTTGCAACTATGAACAGTCACAGCTGTAAACATTAGTGCATATGAATATCATAAGTGAATGTAAACATTAGTGCATATGCATATGAATATCATAAGTGAATGCTCATCACAACACGGCATTATGAATATCATAAGTGAGTATGAACATTCACATTAGTGTTTACAATTGCTATGAGCAAGAACAAATGTGAATATTCACACATGTGTATGTGATCCGTAATTATGTCACGTAGACCAAGTGTACACTCCTGCACAAAGTATGTGCATTAAACAACAGTCAGGTTCAAACATTCGCAGAAATTTTTCTCACAACAACACAGCAGTATGCATATCGTTCGTGACTGTGAACATTCACATTAGTGGTACAACTGTGGACATTCACATATGTAAAACATAACAACACCAAAAGTAGTTCAAAATTCGCAGCTGCCTTTTTCCTATTAACAGATGTTGTATCACTGTTTTACAATCAGTTGTTGTGTCAAAATATCAACGCATTCCATATTAACATTCAAATCGACTGTTGGTTAGTTCGTAGGTGGACACCCTCCACCTATAGGTTTTAAGGAAGCTCTGATTTCTTATGATTCAAAAAACTATGCACTAACAAATCTCGTAGTCCACGCCATTCTGCACTACTGAGGCTGCTCACAATTTCTTCATGATATACGTGCGCCTGCATGATGTAACATACTGCAGGTCCGCAGTCCACTCTGTAAATGTGAAATGGTTTTGATTAGCAGTTGACATGAATATTTGCATAATGGTTATGGAGGATTTGAAAAAAATGTAGTGAGGCTTACGAGTCGTCGCCTTGCTGAGGACAGACATCAACACTTTTGGTTGGTTGTGCTGGATTTTGGCCTGCTAACTTAGTGTGTAGCGGTGATGACTCGCCAATAACGCTCACAACATGCTCAATGTAGTTCCTCTGTGTATGGAATTTCACATTAGGGACCAGCAAACATATGTGTGTGTACAGTCATTTAATGCACGAGAACAAGTCATGTTTGTGTTGAAAAATAGCCACTTACAATTTCCTGTGCTTGGTCGATATGCGGGTCATGTATGCTTGTTCTTGGGCGCAACGAGTTGTAATGCTTCCACAAATTGTCTTTAGCATCATACACAACTATCGTCCAGTGGTACTCATGATGCAATGGGAATAGTAGGTATCTCTCTCCTTGGTAGTTTTTGACATGTGCGTCAATGTGTTTACTCCTTTTGCGAGGATGGTACTCTCGTATCACTTTCTGTACACATTTGACAAATAATTAATGGACTGTGAAGTTTCACAGTCACATTACAAGTAATGGAATGATAGATTTTACCAAACACATGCTCGTGAAGATCAATGAGGCTTCATCCGAAGTTGGGTTGACCACCTCTTGTTGTTCATGCAACAGTTTAGCATATGCATCTATGAGCTGCACAAACATGGGGTCATATTATATAGATTTTGTGGATGTGAGTGTGTGTGTGTCTGTGTGTGCATATGCATGAAGAGTGAATTATATTTGTAATGGCATACATTGCTGTGTATTGATTCCTCCTTGATAAGGTTGACAATGTCATCAAAATACACATATGTAGCCTTCGAATCTCCTTTCCACACCAGCAGCCTGTGCATTATTAACAAACCAATGTAAATATTCACATTGTATATATCTCAACAAACCAAAAAAACTGAACACAGTGAGGAATATAGACTATTACGGAATGTGAATGTTAACATTGGATGTTTGCACAGTCACTTACTCATCGCCTCCATTTTTTTTGTAAAGCTTGGACCTTTTGTTTGTCATGTTTGGACATCTTGGCCCAGACTTTGAACTTGTTGGTAAAGGATAATTTTTTTGGCTGCTTTGCTGGTGGGTGTTTCTCCACATCTTCAACCATTTCGACTGGATGGGGCTGCTTTTGGCCAGATAAGTCTGGGTATTGGAAGTCAGGCAGGCGATCTTCTTTGCGATCTTTTTCCTTTATACGCTTGACCCTAGAAGGTGGGTTGATATTGTGTTGCATTGGGCTAGGGGGTTGCCTTTCTGACATAGCTTGTGTGACAATGTGGACTGACTGGTCATCGTAAAGATCCTGAAGAATTGTTTTATCGCATTCTAAGTCGATGACCAGCTGCGTTAAGCGTTTGATTTCTTTATCTTTCTGCTCCATGCACTTCTTCATTTCGATATTCACGTTGGGCGGGCTGGACTGGTTAAACAATCTATGTTCAAGATCAGCTATGACTCTTGCCCTCAACTCCCATGAAAATTGAAGGTGTTTGTACTTTGCTTCCCATTGCCTTATGACGCCCCAAGCCTTCCGATTTTCTTGGATAAGCACATCAATGATATCAGGTTGGTTTGTGTCTGGTATTACAATAGCTCTGTCATAATGTTGGATGCTAAATGGAATGTGAATGTCCTCATTACTATCCTTCAGGTCTACCCCATCCCCAGAAAAGTGGGAGCTGCTGCCACTGTGTTGTTCTCCCTTGATGTCAGAAAGGTTGGGAGATGTTCTGCCTGGTTCATAAATTTCAGGCTCCACTTTCAATGTTTTACGCTTGAACTTTTGTAATTCTGTTGGGATTGCAAAGAGTTCACCGGCATTAACCTGAAAATGAAAAAATTATGTTACTTAACGCATATATTTGGGTGGTGTTATAATGTGAATGTTTTGATCACTAGTTGAAGGCCCTACCTCATTAAAACCCAAATCTGCTAAAGAGATGGTTTTCATCTTCTTCTGCAAAGCAGTCAGATCCCACTTCACGCAGCGAGGAAAAGCATTGGGTCTGTGAGGTTGGAGGACGATTGTGTGCTCACACAACCAGTACTTCAATAAAACAAGAAACGCATATTGTTATTTAGCATTTGCAGAGTAATGGCAACCTATGTGAACATTAATCATAGTGGCATTGTTGTGAACATCCCAGTAGTACATTATCATTGAATGTGAACATTCACATCTGCGAATCGTGAGTGATGTGGCACTGTTGTGAACATTCACTGAAGTATGTTATGAGTGAATGTGATCAGTCACATTCACTGCTTCAGATGTGAACATTCACAGTAGTGAAAACATAATTGCCTACGGAGCAGTGTGGTAAACATTCACAGTGGTACATTATCATTGAATATGAACATTCACACTGTTCACATTTGAATCACTGATGTGAATGATGACAGAAACATAAGTGCTGTGGCACTGTTGTGAACATGCACAGTAGTATGTTATGAGTGAATGTGATCAGTCACATCAGTGGTTCAGATGTGAACATTCACAGTAGTGAAAACATAATTGCCTACGGAGCAGTGTCGTAAACATTCACAGTAGTATATTATGAGTGAATGTGGACATTCGCATCAGTGATTCAGATGTGAATATTCACATCTGTGAAATATAATTGCCTACGGACATTCACATCAGAGGTGCAGATGCCAATGTTCACAGTTGGCTTAGATGAACAACACTGGAGGACATGTCAATGTTGTTATTTGAAAACATGGGTACTTACCATCAATAACATGACACAGCCGGTGACTTTTGCTGGATTTTTGTCATTTTGGGAAATAGACGATGTCAACATTGTCCTAATTTGCTTGGCCCAATCATATTCTTGCATGCTTTCCAGTGGGACCATATGTGCGTAGTAGCCCCATCCTATTGTCTCTCCGCTTGTTGAGAAAAAAAGCTTCTGGCAAGCATACATGCACACTAGTCGGGCAACTTCTTCGTTGTCATCTTTCTTTTTTCCTTTCAATGCCTCGGTCAGAAGGGTGCGTATCCATTTTGAAGTCAACCGGCTGACGTCTTTGCATCTTCTGTTTACAATGCCAGTCTTTGGTTTCGCACCATATGATATGTCCATTGGCTTGCTGCCACAGTCCACACCGAAAATCAGCTTGATGTCGCTGTTGTGTATTTTCATCTTCTTCTGCCCAATGTAGAAGGCATCTTCTGAAGCTTGGTACATTTGTAGTACATGCACAACAACATCATCATACTTCATGCATTTATCCAGGTCGATGTGATTGTTTCTCAATGCATCAAACAAATTCCAAAAAGGTGTTTGTCGAAGGCACCGAAGCTGTGCTTCTGTGAACTTGGTGGTTTTCATTAATTTGACCAGTCCGGTCATATTAGATCTGTAGTTCACATGGCGCATGTCGACATTGGTGCAAGTATTTGTTTTTGGGGTTTCTTCCTTCACATGGGACTCATTTCTTTTTCTCTTTCCTGTTTTCTTTTATGCGACATCTGCAAAATGGAGCATTTAAAAAAAATTAAGTGAAGGCTCATGTGATTAGCATAGTGGAACAGATGTGAACATTCACAGCATTTCCACTGATGTGCATGTTCACAGTTGTGTGCGTGGGTGTGAGTCACCAGAGTTTGTGTGTGGTTGTGAACATTCACATAGGTACATGAATGTGTATTTCGACTGTGTCACGACAAACACAATGAACATATCGTGTCAGTGTGTGGTAAACAATGCATTTTTATACAACCATGAACATCATTGAAGAGCATGTATAAAATTTTCAGGCAACGTGAATGTTCACAGCATATAAGAGCAGCACCAATAATATCTGATTGTCCTAAAATCTTCAGGCAATGTGAATGTTCACAACATAGAACAACAGCACCAATAAAATCTGACTCTCTTAAAATTTTCAAGCAATTTGAATGTTCATAGCCTAGAACTACAGCACCAACAATATCTGACTATCCAAAAATTTTCAAGCAATGTGAATGTTGACAGCATAGAACAACAGCACCAATAATATCTGACTCTTCTAAAATTTTTCAGACAATGTGAATGTTCATAGCCTAGCCCAAAAGCACCAATAATATCTTATTGAACTAAAACTTTCAGGCAATGTGAATGTTCACATTGTAGAACATTAACACCGCCGACATCTGACTCTCCTAAAATTTCCAGGAAATGTGAATGTTGACAGCATAGAACACCAACACCAATAATATCTGAATTCTTAAAATTTTCAGGCAAATTTTTCAGACAATGTGAATGTTCACAGCCTAGAGCAAAAGCACCAATAATATCTGATTGAACTAAAACTTTCAGGCAATGTGAATGTTCACATCGTAGAACATTAACACCGCCGACATCTGACTCTCCTAAAATTTCTAGGAAATGTGAATGTTGACAGCATAGAACACCAACACCAATAATATCTGAATTCTTAAAATTTTCAAGCAAATTTTTCAGACAATGTGAATGTTCACAGCCTAGAGCAAAAGCACCAATAATATCTGATTGAACTAAAACTTTCAGGCAATGTGAATGTTCACATCGTAGATCATTAACACCACCGACATCTGACTCTCCTAAAATTTACAGCAAATGTGAATGTTGACAGCATAGAACAACAACACGAATACTATCTGAATGTCCTAAATTTTTTAGGCAAATTTTCCAGACAATGTGAATGTTCGCAGCCTAGCCCAAAAGCACCAGTAATATCTGATTGAACTAAAACTTTCAGGCAATGTGAATGTTCACATTGTAGAACATTAACACCACCGACATCTGACTCTCCTAAAATTTCCAGCAAATGTAAATGTTGACAGCATAGAACAACAACACCAATAATATCTGAATGTCCTAAATTTTTCAGGCAAATTTTCCAGACAATGTGAATGTTCACAGCCTGGCCCAAAAGCACCAATAATATCTGATTGAACTAAAACTTTCAGGCAATGTGAATGTTCACATCGTAGAACATTAACACCACCAATGCGAATGTTCACAGCCTAGAACAAAATAAACCAATAATATCTGATTGTCCTACAATTTTCAGGCAATGTGAATGTTCACATCTTCCAACAACAAGAACAACAATAGAATTGGCCAAAAAGTGTCAGTGCCTGTGAATTTTCACAGCATACAACAACAACACCATTAATACCTGATTACTCAAACATTTTAATTCAATGTGAATGTTCATATCTGTTACCAACAGCAACAAAAAAAGAACTGGCCAAAACATTTTTGAAACCATGTGAATGGTCACAGCATTGAACAACAACGGAATAACATCTGGAATAATTTGATTATCAAACAATTTCCAATCAATGTGAATGTTCACAGATTTCAATAACAACAACTACAACCAGAACATTTACGAATGTTGACAGTTGTGAACACAATGTAATGGCAACTGTAATGTTTTTGAGTGCAAAAATCAAAAAATTTAGGGATTACGATTGAGGGGTTCAGAATAAATGAATGCTTACGTTTTTTGCCCATTTCGATGACAAAGATGTTGAGACAAAGGGACGATTCGACGAAGGAACGTATACAGTTTTCTGTGCGTACGAACGACGAAGAAGATGATGAGACGATGTGACGTTCGAACGAAGACAGTCTTCTCGGCGTAGGGATGGGGGAGAAGTTGATGAGACGATGCGACGATGCAACGATGGAAGGAATACAGTCTTCGGGGCGTTGAGGCGATGTGGAATATGGTTTTGGATTTCTGGACTGTAGAGGTACTGTGCGTGATTTCCTGCGCAAGAATAGAGAGGGGAAGAGAAACGGTTATTAGATTCAAAGAGAGAGAGAGAGAGAGAGAGAGGGGCGCGTGTTTTTTTAGGACTTTTTTGGTCTTTTTGTATGAAATGGACCTAATGGAATATTATAAAACAGTATGGGTTTCATGGAACAACACTCTTAGATAATGGATTTACTAAAAAAGCTCTCAATTTTAGGATTCATCTTTTAGAAATTTGAAATTTTTTGTTTTTTGTATTTTTTTTTTTGTTTTCATTGATTTTTTTTAATATTCTAAACAATTTTTTTTTAAAAAAAATTTAGATACATCTGACATAAATACACTTAAAAGGTATAATATTTGTGAACAAAAAAAATATTTAGAAAATTAACTATAAATACCAAAAATTAAAAAATAATAAAAGAATTTAGTATATTTTTCGTATTCTTATGTATTTATTAATTTTTTTACAAATATTTTACTTTTTAGACATATCAAAGTAGGGTTCATCTAAAAAAGTTTACAAAAAAAAAAATACTTAAAATTTTAAAAATATTCATTAAAAATAAAAAAAAATACTAAAAACAAAAAATTCAATTTTTAGAAAATTAAAATCAAACCCACCAAATAGTGTAAGAAGTTGAGGGAGGGATATCCTTTTAAGTTCTGTTCTATAATTACCGGTTTTTAAATTTACAAGAAGTGGCACTAAATTCGTCCTATAAATATGCATATATACATACACACACAAAAATACTAAGGATCATGAAATAAAATTATAGTCAAAATGAGTTAGTAGATCATATAGATTTAAAATTATTGGGATGTGGGCAATAATTAAAATGATTTTGATATCATAGAAGTACTTTTCTAATTACCCTTTTTTAAATATGTAGCATGGTTGATATATATATGATGGGAAATTTTATGGTACACATCTCATTTTGGGACGGGTATCATATGTAGCTTTGTTTATGATTTTTGTTTAAGACATTATTATGATAATAATCTAAGAATTATTTAGTTATTGTAATAATTGATTTTGGGAAAAAATGATTTTTTTCTAAAATTTTGGTTGATTTTTTAAGTGGGACCCATACACTAAAGTTGGTGGGTCTATGTGGCAACGTGTTCTTTGTTGCATAACGATTTATGTCGTATATTTAGTTACACAAAACTATTATCGGGTGAATGGAAAATTAATGTCAAAATAAGCTTCATGAAAATGATATTTTGGTGAGGTTTCCATAAAGGATAGAGAAAAGGCTTGTCCCACATAACTTGAGTGGGCAAACTTAGTGTGGGTTTATAAGCCTTGAATTTGCATTTTAGGAAATGCCCCAAGGGATACCCAAGTTTTATGGAGAGGGAGGTTATGGGAAAAGTGGGCCTTGACCCATCAGACCCAAAAACTATCACATGCATACCGCCTATTACCTGTTTGGGTTGGGCTTGTGTAGTCTAATACTTAACTTTTTTAGGCCAAAGACATTTAAATTTTATTTTTCTAACCATTTGGAATTGGAATTTTAGTTTGAAATTCAAAATAAATTCCGAAATGACCCCAACGTTTCTGAACGTTGGTAGTTTCGTTCAATGCACTTTTCCCTTCAACCCAAACAGGTTCTTTACTAGTTCAAATCCAACCCGAACAAGTTCTTTACCTGTTTACCTCTGTCCTGAATAACCACCAAATCTCCTATAAATAGACAAGTCCTCCATTTGGTTTTTCATTCAATTTTCGTTCTTCAATCTGCTTTTGCTTCCTGCATTTTGCTACATAAATTTTATGTAAAAAAGAATACAAATACAAAGTGTATTCGCTAGATATTTAGTTTGTAGTGCTGTAACTAATTGTCGTCAATTATTTTATCCTAAGAGATAGATGTCCATATTCTGAAAGCACCGTAGAGAGGACAAATCTGTCTTAAGAAAATAGTGTTGAACACTGGACTTGATTGAATTTCTGAAAACTTGAATTTCCGAGAAAGTAATACTGTAAGTAAGTTGTTTATTTATTTATTTATTTATTTTCCTCGAGATTCTGTTTTGTTTTTATAACAAAAGTAAGGATTTGTTTTGTTTTTATAACAAAAGTAAGGATCTTTTTGTTTATATTCTATTCCTATTTTAGTAATCAAACAGAATCTCTCATTTCTTAATTTATTCTTCGAATACAGTGAAGATTGACTTACAGTTATATCTTAGACAGTGTTTAGTTATAACTCTTTTTTTTTTTGCTTGGGGGACTTAAGTGTAGGTATTAATAGGTAGACTTACTATTCAATATGTCCTATGAGAATTAATTGCATTTCTCATCAAGTATTATTAAAAAAATGTCAATAATTATTAATTTTTAGTGGCAGTTTAAAAATTTGTTACAAAAAAGTCACTAATTATAAGTTTCAGCGACAGTTTAAAAAATTCATCATAGAAAAAAGTCACTAATTGTAACTTTTAGTGGCATTTATAAAACCTGTGACAAAAAAAAAGTCACTAATTATCAATTTTTAGCGACATGCAAAAAAATTGTCACAAAAAAAAAAATTTTTAGCAACAAATTTACAAGGACTTATGTTCAATAGGACTCGATAGGAATTAAGTCCAACTATTAGTACCTATTGACACTTTACCCCATTTTTAATTTAAATTAGGACTTATGACAATGGTAGTAATCAAATCCATAAATGTCATAACTTACGTATAGTAATACTACTGCAAACTTAACCAACCAGACTAGTATAGTATAGGCCCCTCAATGTTGTCAAGCTTCCTAGGCCATGTTTGATTACCAAGATTAATAGTGAAAGGATTAACAACCCATGAGATTAGTGTAGGATTAGTTATCCAACTAGATTAGTGATATTAATAATTTACTCTTATCCAAGATTATTTTGCTGTGACTATGAAAATATATAATCTCAATTATAAGTTTGCCTTGAATTATTAGTTATAGCATTAAAAAATTTGTCAAGGTTGTTGGATAAAATGTCTATTAAAATCTAATTCAGATAACAAAAATTACAACTAAACAATAGACTTGAGTGCAATGGATTAATAATCTCAATCCTATACTATAATCTGGTCAATCAAACATACCCTAATTACTTAGGAACCTTGCTTCTCATTTGCTTATATGCCAACTGATGGATCTTTTTTCATTGCCAACTTGCTAATATAATACTATATTGTTTTGCAATACAATATGGTAAAAACATAAATAAATAAATAAAATTCATGTGTTGCCAAGAGAATGAAGGCCTGCAGAGTTTTGGATACATAAACAAAAACATAAGACCAAAGCAAAATTGTATACTGGGACAACAAAAAGAGGTCAATGAACCGACCAGAAGCAGTTATTTGGAAAATTATGATGAAGGCCTGCAGAGTTTTGGATACATATACAATAACATAAGAGCAAAGCAAAAATGTATACTGGACAACAAAAGAGGTCAATGAATCGATTGTGGAAATCAAGCAGTTATTTGGAAAATTATAAAATGCTCCTGTTCACTTCCTGCCTCAATTTAGTGTACAAGTGTCTAATAATGAAGGGTGTTAGAGTATTCCCTTCGATCCAGATTATAAATTAGATTGCATTGTTTGAGTCCGTGATGGATCTATTTCAATAGATTAATGATAGTGTGTTTCATCATGTTTCTACCGAGACCTTGACACATGATTTATGAAAAAACATTAGAAAGTCTTTGTGGTATAAAATTATCCACAAACAAAACTTTTCTGTTTAGAAAGTTAATTAATTTAAAATACAAAGAGGGTAGTTACATTCCAGAGCATTTGATTGAAATGAAGAGTATTATTAACTAACTTGATTCTATGAAAATCATTTCTGATGATAACTTGTAAGCTTTGATCCTACTTAGTACGTCGCCCTAAAGTTAGGAAACTTGGATTGTGAGTAAGTAGTACCTCACAACAAATGTCAAGTTAGTAGTACCGTGTTGAATGAAGAGACAACAAAAAAACATCAGAAATGATTAATTTTACTCCACGGAGTTGTGAAAATGAGTCAAGTCAGTAGTACCTTATTGAATGAAGAGACAACAAAAAAAAATCTACGAGTTCTTGTCATTTAGAGACATTTGTTGTGAGAGGCTAGAGTAAAACAAGAGCAAAGAGTAAAACTCTTCATAACCGCGATCAAAGTTGTGGCAAATTAAGATATAGTTAATTTTCAAAGAAAGATATCACGTGTCATTATTGCCGTAAGAAATGACACATGAAACCAGAATTGTGATGTCCCAAGTCTTTCAGGCGTGAAGATGGAACAGGGGAGTGTAGGAATGCATTGGGGAAATTTTTGACTATCCAAACTTTTCCGCACGTGCGGTTTGGTACATGCCCAATTTGGTATTCTTGGGTTAGAGCCGCACGTTTAGGGACTAAAAGAGTAATTTCTTGATTGAATTTCTACATGTATCCCTCATTTGAATGGCATCTATAACGGGAATTAGGTTGCGGAATTAAATTGAAATACTTAGGCGTTGTTTGATAATACTTATATTTTTAATTTTTTATTTATATTTATAAAAAATTTAAAAACTCAAATAAAAACTTGTTTGGTAAAATTTTTGATTTATAAATTAGTGATCTCAGTTTATAAATTTGACCAAAAAATGAAAAGACAAAAAATGTGTTTCCGTTTTGAGTTTTCAGTTTTTTTTTTCTTTTACCATCCAACACTAGTCACCACCCGCCACCATTTTCCACCACCGTCTTCCGCCACCACCACCCACCCCCCACCACCACCTGCCACCACCACTCACCACCCACCCACCGCCACCACCACCCACCACCCACCCACCACCCACCACCCACCTGCCATCCACTCGCCACCACTACCCACCCCTCGCCGTCGCCGCCGCCGCCACCAAATATGGCAGTACTGGGTAAGGAAGCCACAACTGCATTGGCTTCTGTAGAATCACAGCAGCAAAGGTTGACATTCCAGAGGCTTGTTTCATTGGTATGTCTGCACTTCTGGAATTATTATTCTAATTTGTCACATATAATCATATGGTTTTGTATTTACTTTTTAAGTTTATTCTTCTGAAGGTTGAAGGTGAAAAATCATATCATGAAAGAATAGCTACCATTCTTGGTGAGGTTGAAGCTGAGGTGAGTGTCTGTCTACATTCTCTTTTTTCCAGAAAAGAAATATTTGTACATTAAAACAATTAATGTTTGTGGGATGACCTGGAATTTGGTGGTAGATGGTCTCAGAGAAACAACGAAAAGAGTCTGCTCCTCCTGTAATTCCATCCACCTACAGCTTAGATAAAACAAAGTACTTCTTGGCTGAGGTATTTTCTAAATTTCATGAATTTCTGGCCATTAAACGATATGTTTCCAATTCCCAACTAGCTTCAGGGAGGATTTTATTTATGGTAGAATTACTGGAAAGTCCCTTTTCAGGAACTTGTTTACTTGTGATCCGATAAGTCCTATATATTTGAAATTTTATTCTAGGAGATATATATTTATTTTTTTGAATTAGATGTGTTTTCATGATAACTTCACCCTTGTTTTGGTCAACATGCTTATATGGCAACATTTTGTTTTTTCAGGTTTAAAATTCTGTAACTTTCAAAATGCACGTCGATTTTTGAAAACTACTCGACAAGATCTATCAAACAAGATCTCAATTGAATATAAAATTATGTAAAATGTAAAAAGTAAAAATTTCACTTTTTTTTTTTTTTTTTTTTTTGAATTTGAATTTGAAAGTGCCAATTTTTTCTACAATTATAATAGTGTGAATTTTTAAGTGTGAAAAATATAAATGTAAATATTCGTATTTTCAATTAATAAAATATTATGAATTTTTGAAAAGTATAAAAATTAGTTTGAATATGCGTACTTTTTAAAAAAATTTCACTTTCTAAAAATTAATATTATTCTAATTTATTGAAAATGTGAATATTTGTAATTTTAAAAAATGTACATTATTTTTTATTCATATAAAGTATGAACATTTATATTATATAAATATATAATATAAGCAAAAACATTGTTGGTCCATTGAGTCTTAAAGTTCTAACTCTATTTTCATAAATTTTTGAATTAAAAAATTATGAAAATACACATGTCAATAAACTATTGGTCATTTGATCAATATGGTAATATATTTAAACATGTAATGTAACTTAACTCTTATGAAACATTTTACATAGAAATCAAATCAAACTTTTTTATGTTTCAAAATATCAAAATCATATCATTTATTGATCAATAAGGTAATATATTCCTTAAAATTTGCTTTTTAAAAAATAATTTATTAAAAATTTATAATATGAAAATACACATGTTATAAAATGATAAAATTTAATAAATATTATATTATAATATTATGAGCTTTTTTGTTATATTAATAGTTCTTTCTTATTTATTATTATCTTATTTTCATTTAATTTAAATATTTTGTTAATCCATATGGTAAGTTTTTTTAGTTCTCTTTAATTATAATCATCAATCTCTAATGAGCAATAAGCTGGCTGGAATTTCTATAATAGAAAGCATACATGTTTTGAAATTATCACTTTATTATTTATCGATAAATTAAACTATAATTATTATTTGTGAGTGATAATTTTTCCAAAATCTATTATTATCTATATATTAACGCAAAATAACTTTTTGTCCAAAATGTTTTAAGAGCTTCAAAATATTAATTTCAATTTATAAAAATTAATAAATACATGCTATGAAGCACGGACACCTCTCCGAGGGCTTCGTACTAGTGTCGGACACAGACACGCGTCGGACACGCGGTGGACACGTGTCCGACTGTAGACACCCCATTTTTGACCGTCCTCAAGACTTGGGCGTCACCGCTTGAACACTTGGTGATCATCCATGTTTGTGTTCGTCTTGAGTTCCCGGAGGTCTCGGCTACGCGCCTTGCCTCAGGATCTCTCGACTCAACTGTTTTGTATCTGGTTTTGCACCAAACACTTGTGCTTTGCCTTGGAAGGGCAGGGAATGGCTTGTGAGCCATCCCCACACTCCACCGGCCATGGCTTGAGGCCACCGGCCAAATGTTTGGCCGGCCGGCACTATAGATGGCCGGCCGGCTATCTTTTTTTGGTCAATTGCATTTTTGGTCGGCCGACTACTGTGCATCTGCTTTTGCAGATATTTTTGTGCAGCTGGCATACACTCTCACCCCCTCCATACACGTGTATGGAGGGATTGCCCTCTTGTTAGCTTCCTTTGAAAGCTTTACAAGGCCATTGGTCTTTGAAAGAGAGCCTCCTCTCTCTTGTTTAGAGGTTAGATAATTTAGACAACATTTTCAGAGGGTTTTGAGTTTTAGGGTTAGGGTTCATATATCCTCCATCTCTATATCTCTCTCTCTCTTGTGTTTTGCGTGTGTTTTGTCTTAGTTTTGCACACAAACACCCACTATCACACCTTTTCTTGGAGCTGAGGCCCTTGAGGGTTGTTTTTGGAGTTGTGGAGCTGGTTTGAGCTTGAAGAACCAGCTTGTTCACCATTGGTGAAGAGGGTCTACAAGGGTAAGAAACTTGTCCCTTTATTCCCTATTTTTGCATTACATTTTTGCCTACCTTGAACCTGTTTTTGAGCTTTGTGTATAACATATAAAAGTTTTGGTTTTTAGTGCTCTAAATAGTTGGTTAAGGTTACTTTAAGTTTTGGGGTTGTTTGACCCCTCTTAAGGCTTGTTTGGCCTTTGTTTTGTGCCATTTTGGTTGAGCTCCGGGACCATTGTGTTTGGGCCTCCTCACCACTGAAATATTGAGAGATTTCAGTGATGAGGATGGTGCCTTGAGGTCCTAGGAAGGAGAGGGCCACCCCCTCTCCTTGTTGTCCTTGAAAAGGGCCATTTTTGCCTCTTTAGAGAGCATATTGTTTAGGTTCATGTTGGCCATGCCTTAACTGATTTTTATGCTTATTATGTCATAATATAGCTCTGTTTTCAATTGGTTTTGGTACACCATGCTTGCTTAGCATACATGCCTTGTAATGCCATATTGTAGCCTTAACATGCATATAGGTTTTAACCCTTGTTCAAGTATGCTTTTGGCCTAGCTTTATGAAGCTTTCGTACTTGTTTTGCCATGTTTAAGGTATGTTTTTAGTTGTTTTGGTCAACCATAACATGTATTGCATAGCTCCTTTGCATTGTTAGCTTGTAGGCTTTAAGTATGTGAAGTGTTGAGCATGCATTGTTTGATTTATTTCAGTGGTTTGGCACCACTTATAGCATCATTTCAGTCCTCTTAGCTTGCTTGTATGCTTGGATTTCATGGCCCCTTTGATGCTCCAAGAGGTTGTGTCCTATGCTCCATGTTTGGTCATTGTGTATGCTTCCATGTGTAAGTCATTTAGATGCCATCTAAGTGGTCTTTTGGCTTTGTTTTAGCATACTAAAACTCTGGTTTTGGTCATTTAATTCATGCCATGTGTGGTTGCATTAAGTGTAGTTCAATCCCCCTTGGGCTTGCCTTGAATCTTGGACCATTGTTGCATGCCATGCTTACCTTGTTTACTTGGTTTAGCACCATTCTTAACTTGATTTTCAAAGCTTATGATGCATGCCATTAGCCCATGTTGTTCCTTTTTTAAGTGTGCTTAAAATTTGTCTCTATGTGCCTAAGTGTTGGACCTTACATGCATGCCTATTTGTATGTGTTTTGGCTTCCATTCTTGAGCATGTTAGCCATTGTTTTGGGCCTAGTTGAGAGCTGCCTAATTCAGTTTAAATCCACCTTTTGCATGCTATTCAAATGTTGTTGCATTAATCCACGTTTGCATGTTTTGGTTGCATGTGTTGCATGCTTGAAATCACTTGCATTTGGCATGCATTCCCTTAGTCAAGTTGCTAGCATGTTTGCATGTCTTGCACACTTGCATGATTATATCACATCTCGCATGCTTCATTAGCTTGCATAGTTGTGATATGCTTGTTTGCTTAGGTTGTGTACCTAGTGTACATTGCATGTTTGCTTGCTCCCCTCCATACCATATAGCATACTAGTTTGCATGCTTAGGTTGCATTCCATCTAACATGCATGCCTTGTCCCTTGATCTAGTGATAGGGATTGGGCCTTGGTTTGTTTATGTGCATTGCATTTCATTTGAAATCGAAATGCACACTTGATTCTTTGGGCCATCATGCATGGAAATGCGCGATTGGTGGTCTGAGAATCGAGGCCCATCCTCCTTTGAGTCATACATATGATAAGGAGTATGGTTGGTGCATACATTGCTTGAAATGCATTGCCATGCCAAGTTCTGCCCTCTACTGCTGTCAGCTGCAGGTTTTAGCAGGAAGAATTGGTCGGCCGGCAGTGTTGGGTGCCGACCGGCAAAACATGTTTGGCTAAGAGCATAAGTTTGTGGTTGGTGACCATTCTTCATGGCCGGTGGTGTTCCCACTCAGCCAGTGGTGTTCCACAACACTCAGAGAAGCAACCTTGGGAGTTGTGCAATTTTTAGAGAAGCGGAACAGTCAAAGCAGAGGCAACTTGTGCATGGCAGTGACTTTCCGAGCGGAGCCGAGCGCGCATTGCTTTGGGCCCTCTTCCCGAGGTTGTTTACTGCTTTCATTAGATTAGTTAACTTGTTAATTAATTAATTGGTCTGTAATATTTAATTAGCTTGTAGGTTAATTAACTTGTATTATTCTTTCGGTCCCTCCGAGCGAGGGCAAATCTATAATAAGTGTGGGTGTGTGTATGCATGTCTTCCAACCCCCACTTCTTTCTCCCTTTTACTTACCTGCTTTTCATGGTTAGTATTAGGACATGTTTATTTTAGCATACCTTATGCTATGCATGCGTGCATCATTCATTAGTCTTGCATGCACCAGGCTCGGTACATCATACTAACTGCATAAGTATTTCAAATCTAACTTGAATACATGCTACTTGTGCATTTTCACATGTCATTTATAGACTAGCCGAGCCTATTCTAGTGACATTCTGTATGCGTTGCATTAGCCACTTAACATAGACTTGGATCATGCATTGATTGCTAACATGTTTTTGTTTTGGCTCGGAGTACAAGGTATGCATTTATGCTTTAGCATACCGCATGCGTGTAAGTGTTGCCATAATAGCATGATTACCATGAGGCTAGATGCTTATGTGATATAAACTGCTTGAATGCCTGTGGGTGAATGTTGGGTTGTTTGAGTTGGAACAACTCGTTGAAATCCGTGCTTTAGCCTACTTGCGAGTAGCAAATTTCAAACTGTTTTTCAAACAAACGGATGTGCAATGCTTCGTTCCAATTCAGGCGATTTGGTCTATACTTTTTTGCTGTGCGCATAACATAGTAAATCTAGGCTAATAACCGGAATAAGAACACATAACGTTTTCAAAAAACGGATATCACGGTTAATAGAGGCCGATCTTCGGATCGGGCGAGAGGGGGTGCTCATAGCTGACCTTCCCCAATCGTACCCAAGCTCCCGAGCCGAGGCAACTTTGGTAATGACGAACACGTGGCCTTTGGCACCGAGTCAGGGTTTCCTAAATTTTCCAAAATAAAATATTTAGGTGGCGACTCTGTATCTGGCAAAGCAATCCATATTTGACACTTCTTTTCAAAAATCTGTTTCTCAAAACGATTTGCCGAATTTGAACTCTTTGGTTCAGATTAAGAACCGTGACAATTTGAGAGTCCGAACTGTAGTGAACCCAAAACGAACAGGACGTGACTCGTCCTCCCGGGGTGTTCGGGGACGTCTACACCGACACGCAGTAGAGAGTGTCCCTTTTTTTTTTAAATGTTTTTACATCTGGACACGTTCCGGACACGTTATAGACACTTTCAAGACACGTTTGGAGGGTAATTTCACAATTTACAAAACTTTTTTGGGGCAATTTGTAAATAAGTAAAACAGAAATATCTTCCCTAATTCGATTAGCACAGAATCTAAGGGAGAACAGAAGAGAAAGGGAGAGAAAGGGAGGACCTGGTTGCTCGTCGGTTGTCTCTGCTTCTCATCGGTCGTCACTCGTGTCTCGTCGTCGATCGTCACTCGTGTCTCGTCGTCGCTCGTCGTTAATGTGCACACTGCTCTTCTTCATTCTTCTTCGTCGATCTTCTTCTTCGTTCTTCCTGTTCTCCAATCTTCTCAGTTGCTGTCTCTCTCTCTCTCTCTTTCTCTCGCACCCTTTCTCACTCTCTCTGTCTGATTTCTTTTCTTTTATTTTTTTATTTTATATAATGAGTTAATGAGTTATTTTTTTTTTTATATATACTGATCCCTCTCTCTGTCCTTTTTTTTTTTCTATTTTCTTTTTTCTCTCAATTGTGCCTCTATTATTTGAGTATATAATATTTTTTTTTGGATTAGTTTTATTAATTTTAATAATGTATGTTTATTAATTTTATTATAGGAACCAATTTTAATAGTGTTATTTTGTATATTTTATTACCTTTTAATGATTTTTTTTTTTAATTTTATGACATATAATAAATAAAATTAATTATATATATATTGAACGTATCCTAGCGTGTCGTGTCCTCCATTTTTTGAAAATTTGCGTGTCTGTGTCGTGTCCGTGTCGTGTCGTGTGTCCGTGCTTCATAGAATACGTGTCATATAAAATTATTAACCTATCCAAACATATCTAATTTAAAATTTAAAAACAAAATTAGATGAAAAGTTTATATGTAAGTCAAATCTAATTTAAGTAATAATTGATGGATTTGGGAGTTCAAATTTAAAGTTTAAGAAGAACATGAGAAAAAAAAGTTATTTTTCGTATAAATATTCTATGATATAAATAAAATTTTCATAAGAAAAATATTCTAGAAAGAATCTATACATGGTAATATACCTTTTGTTGATTAAATTTTAGTTATTTAAATTTGGAATCTTTAAAAAGAATGTTCAAAATAAAATTTAAATAATTTATTGTTGACTACATTTGATATCATGCCTTAGATGACACTTCATATATATCATGTGGAGCATATCAAATGATGTAATTAGTGCCATGTAAGATGCCACATTATATAATATCCAAATATGATAATTCTAACATTACTCAATTTAAAAATATATAAAAAATGTAGATTATCCAAATTCAATATTTTATATACAAATATAAGTGAGTTTAGGGGTTTAGCAAAATGGTAGTGACAAGGCATGGGCAATTAACAAAGAGAAGTTAAGATGCCTGGTTGGAGAAAGGTTGGATGATTGAGGTCGTGAAAGTTGCGAGGTGGGTGAGGGAGGAGGACAAGAAAATGGTTCAATGTGAGCTGCCAAAGCTAACGAGTGTGAGAAAATCAAGAAGTTGTACTTGGTAATTAATGCTGATTTCAGGAAGAACAAGAGCATAGGGGTCACTAGTAGTTCATTGTTTGCCATTTTCATTTTGTTATTCCATTTTTTGATTTAAACAAATTTTGCTAGATTGAGTTTCAAAAAAAAAAAAAAAAAAAAAAAAAAGGAAAAAAAATAGAGTTATTATTATATATATTCACACATAGTTTATGATATCATCATATGAATTTAATATATGACAAACTAAAATTATGAAACCTTAGAAAATAATAATGTATTTATATTTTATCATAGGTGTAGTTTTTGTTCCTAAAAATAGAAATAAAAAAAGTGCAATTTTATAATTTAAGATAATTTTTATTTAATTTTTACTAATTACATTATGATTCATCTATTTGTTATTTAGAACTTAAAACATGGCATTAATGGTAGAAAAAAAAAAAAGAAGTGAAACTGTAATAAAAATGGTTAAAATTTAATTAATTCTATTTTCTTTACTGTGTAATTTTGAAATTAATTGTTAATTATTTATTTGAAACTGTGAATAGCACAGGTATTACGCTAGTTACATATGTCGATGTTGTTGGATTCCAAAAAATAATGGAAATCAACACTTAGTTCTTCCAGTTAGGTATGATTTTCAAATGGATTATTTTTTCCTATTTTAACGCCCCAATCATGGTGAATCTCTTATTTAATCCCAACTAATATTTTCAATTTTTCATGTTAGGTTTAAGTAAGAATATTCACGTTTACTCATTACCATCTATATAATTGGTGGCAATTGTGTCATTTTCAATCATATTGGACTAGATGGGTTTCAAGAATTTTAATCGGATTATATGGAACATAAGGCTCCTAAATGGGATTTACTATTTATTTATTTATTTTTTAAAATAAAACTTTTCCATTTGATCTTTTAATTAATTTTTTGAAATGAACTTAGATATGTTTTAAGGTCCTTCTGAGGTTCAAAGGGTAGTTTCTGTTGATATTATTAATTCACATACTATGTATTAACTTCTTGATTTGCGAAGGAGGTCAATGTTATTAACTACTGTTGTAATCCATAATTTCTTAAAATGTCTTCCCAGCATGCCTTAAGGCAAATACTTAATAGAGCATGATTGACTGAAGATTTATGTGCACATTATGCAGGCAATGCATGCTTTTGATGCTGCATCCGAGAAGGAACTGAGTTTGACAGTTGGTGATTATGTTGTTGTACGGAAGGTTCTCTCATATCCTAGAGTCCATCTTTGTTTGTTTTGTTTTTGTTTTTAAATTTGCGACTCTTTTCAGCTGCACGGTCTTTTATCACAAAGTAATTTTGTTATGGTTGTGTTTGGATCTTGGATTTGTGAAGATAAATTATCTATTTCATTCACTTTTTTCCCATAGGTCTTTTTCCTTCACAAATCCATTTACAAGTCCAAGATCCAAACACAGGTTATGGGTCAAATTGAAGGAATATAACTTTCCTATTGTTTTACTGTGGAAATTGTTTCCAAACTAAATTTTTAATGAAAATTTGAGGTTTTGGAAAATGAAAATTTATTTATTGAATTCTTTTGTTAGTAGCTTTCATTTCCCGGAGAGTTATTCAAACCAATGCATGACAATCCTATAGACTACGAGAAATAAACTTCTTGGAAACAAAGTTTTTCTAGTTCTCAGTAACATGTTTTCACTTTTCCTTACGATAATTTAATGCATTCAAGAATAATTCATCATTTGGGTTCTCTTGAAATTTCTCAGACTTTCCTTGTATGACATTATTCACCAAAATCTGGACAATTTTATGAGTTGAATTACCCACAGAATACAAGCAACATAACTTTGATTGTTCAGTAATTGTGCTGAAGAACTTTATGTATTGTAAATTAGGTTTGATTATGGTAGTTGCAGAACATGCAATCAGTAGAAATGCTTTCTAAAATCATATCTCAAAATCATCTTTTCCGCAGTTTGAAACATATCCTTTATTTGAAATCTAGTGTTCTTTGCATAAGGATATTGAATTGATTTGAATGACTTCATGTGTCTGCGCAGGTGAGCCTATCGGGATGGTCAGAAGGAGAATGCAGAGGTAAAGCAGGCTGGTTTCCATCAGAACATGTGGAGAAACGCCTGAGGATTCCCACCAGTAGTGCATCTTCTGAAGTTTTTTGAGCTGTGTGGGTACTTGATTTCATCTCCAAGATTGGGCATGTGTAGAGTAGATTCTCTATTGGGTAACTGTGCATATTGTGTATATCTGATGTTTGGTTTATTTGTGAGACTCAAAAACTTCTTTTATATATGATTATGCTTATGTATTCATTCAAATTTGCCTCGGACTTGTATTGTCTCAATTGCTAAAATATTGTTTCTTTGTTGCTTGAGTATTAAATTGATTGAGTGAATAAAACCAAATAATCTGTCCAGTATATGGAAAACGATTGCAAAAAAGTACACATGCTAGCATGAAATAGTTGACCCTTATAGAGGATTCTGGTTGTTTCCAGTGAAGTATTGTTTTGTCTAGTTTGTTTTAAACGCCAAACATGACAAGGCTACCTTCCCTTCAACAAATGAGGTATGCCCCCCCTCCCAGCTCTTTCGCCCAAGGATTCTGTGTCCCCAAAATCTCAGTCCTCAAATTTTAATGCATTGGTAACCAATTACAATTTGGTAAGAATTTCAAAGCGTGAGAATCTTGAGTCATGATTTTGCGGTTGGGAGTGTATTAGTAGGATAGAGGTCAGTGAGTTTGGAACAAAAGATCTTGTGTTCACTTTTTCACACACGAGTAATTTATTATTCAGTGCCATCTGTGACACTGATGTGGCCATGTGTCATAGGCAGACTCTTTTGAGTATGCAGCGGAATCAATTTTGGCCCATGAGGTGCTTCAATTCTACCAAGTTCAAAGTCTCCTCATGACCGTAAGTGTTGAATCTTCACCCATCTTGTCAAATGTAGGCCCAATGCTTTATCAAGCAAGAACAACTCCCATAGAGAAAGGTTTGCCTTCTGAATGCCACAAGTAGACTTTACGTCCACAGTGCACCAAGCACGACTCATGTCGCTTTATGATGCCAAGCTCACCTAAGAGCAAGATGCTTGCTCAACTGAGGCATCCCATGTTAGTGTAGCCCACAACTAAGCCAACTTGATGTTGCCTAACTGTGCACTAACGTAGAACTCTCAACCTAGCTAACAAGCTTCCCCTCTCATGTATATAGGGTCTCTTATTATGCATGTCTCGAATATCCGATGATGATTGGAGGGTCACTGGCGCATCTACAACTTAATCCTCATGCTTACATTCGCATGCTAAACAATCCACTAAGGGTCATTGCGTACCCGAGGCGTTGCACTAGCGTATTGCACGAGCATGGCAATAATAATCTACATCCCACAATTAGCATTTCACCTTTTCGCAAGCTCTATGTGCCTTGCATGATGACAATGCTTTGTGTCATTCAAATGTTTGACCCTCTTTTCAAGAAAAAAAGAAGCGAGAATTCACCCTACCTAGTCAGGTCAGCAGGTAGCAGTGTTGCCACCAAACCACTAGCTAGGCCACAAGTGTTACACAGTTTAGGATAGAACTCACCCCAAAAGCTATAGCTTAAGAGGTGAGGGTGCCCTCACGCTTATATGTTTAATATTATTTTAGTACTTGGGTGACGTGGGACTTCACTTCACACCCTTCCTCACGCCCAACTTGCTCACTTGACAACACCTGTGGCGTATAAGTCAGGGTCACACACCTTACCCATCCCTAAGTACTTCGGCTCTGATACCATGTTACACGGTCTTGGGTAGAACTCAACCTCAAAAACTAGCTCAAGAGGTGAGGGTGCCCTCACGCTTATATGCTTAATATTATTTTAGTACTTTGGCGATGTGGGACTTCGCTTCACAACAAGGCCCCCACATTCACGGCTGAACCGAAGCACATGTTCATGAGTTGGCACAAGAGGCCTTTTGGTGGTGCTTCGATATCCCATTCCATTCGATCTAGGTCGACACAACAATGTGCTGCAATACATGATATAGTAGGTTCATATCCCAAACCTCATGCCGAGATTAGATGTGCAATGTCTACACTAATGTCTCTCGTGACAGTGTATATAGGGCTCCCAAACCTACATGGAGACTGTACGGGGAGCAAATATTCAGGCAAGTCCGTACTCCTTTCTTCCAAGCTCCTGTCTGTCCGATCGACCTGCGAGCACAACGGCGGTGAGCTACCCGGCGGTGTGTGGTCGGAAAATCCCTCCGACGGTCAAGTTAGCACACACTCAGGGATATAGAGAGAGAGGAGAGAGTTGAGCGTTCAAGTGTTTCTTACAAAATTATCCCTCCCCAGCATGGAGGGCGTAGTCAAACTTATATACTCTCTGCACTCCACATCTACTCTCATTAGTCTCTTGACACGTGGTGCTGCTTTCCCATCTGTCAGCACAAATCCAGCGAACACCACCTAACCAACCGCCAGACAACATTAGTGGGAACTCGGCAGCCCGGCGGCATCACTCGGCCTCCTTCGACCGAGCTACTTATCGAGCCTAACAATGTTACTCGCTGAGCTCCATCACAACCGAGCTCCGTAGCACCCCAGTACGGCCGAGCTCCAGATAGGTTAGGCCGGTCCAAGGGAGACCTTCCCGCCGAGCTACATGCGCGACCATAAGACCCAGATCGGCAGACAATCATCTCAGCCTCCTTCGACCGAGCTACTTATCGAGCTCAACAGTGCCACTCACCGAGCTCCATCACAACCGAGCTTTGCAGCACTCCGGTGCGACTGTGCTCTAGACAAGTTAGGCCGGTCTACGGCAGATCACGATCACTGAGCTAAAAAGAGCGAACAAGAGAAGACAAGCTGGTAGAGGATCTTCTCGGCCAACTCTGGTCTGGACTTCGGCCGAGAAGCTTCACCGCGGCTCGGCCCAACCCTGCTTGGCCCAAATACGCTTGGACCACACTCAGCCCGGCCAGAACCGCGGCCCAAGCCGAGATTACGAAAATCTCCCTCTCAATTGCCCTTTAATTCCGTCTGCGCTAGCGTGACTGGGATTACATTACAAGGTCGGGCTATACTTTTTGCTCGGTGATCCACTTTGCTCGGTTTAGGAACTCCAAGGCGAGCAAGGTCCGATCCGTGACTTGTTTCTTGGCGAGCAAGATCAGCTCGGCAAAGAACTCAAAAAAAAGCGAGCATGGTCCGCTCCGCAACTTTCTTCTTGGCGAGCAAGATCAGCTCGGCAAGGAACCCCAAGGTCGGCGAGCAAGGTCCGCTCGACAACTTCCTCCTTGGCGAGCAAGATCAGCTCGGCAAGGAGCTCCAAGGTAGGCGAGCAAGGTCCGCTCCGCGACTTGTCACTTGGCGAGCAAGATCAGCTCGGCAAGGAACTCCAAAGAAGGCGAGCAAGGTCCGCTCCGCAACTTCCTTCTTGGCGAGCAACATCAGCTCGACAAGGAACTCCAAAGAAGGCGAGCAAGGTCCGCTCCGCAACTTCCTTCTTGGCGAGCAAGATCAGCTCGGCAAGGAAATCCAAAGAAGGCGAGCAAGGTCCGCTCTGCCACTTCCTTCTTGGCGAGCAAGGTCAGCTCGGCAAAGAACTCCAAAGAAGGCGAGTAAGGTCCGCTCCGCAACTTCCTTCTTGGCGAGCAAGATCAACTTGGCAAGGAACTCCAAGGTCGGCGAGCAAGGTCTGCTCGGCGACTTGCTTCTTGGCGAGCAAGATCAGCTCGGCAAGGAACTCCAAATAAGGCGAGCAAGGTCTGCTCCGTCACTTCCTTCTTGGTGAGCAATATCAACTCGGCAAGGAACTCCAAAGAAGGCGAGCAAGGTCCGCTCCGCAACTTCCTTCTTGGCGAGCAAGATCAGCTCGACAAAGAAATCCATGGTCGGCGAGCAAGGTCCGCTCGGCGACTTGCTTCTTGGCGAGCAAGACCAGCTCAGCAAGGAACTCCAAGGTCGGCGAGCAAGGTCCGCTCGGCGACTTGCTTCTTGGCGAGCAAGATCAGCTCGGCAAGGAACTCCAAGGTCGGCGAGCAAGGTCCGCTCAGCGACTTGCTTCTTGGCGAGCAAGATCAGCTCGGCAAGGAACTCCAAAGAAGGTGAGCAAGGTCCGCTCCGCCACTTCCTTCTTGGCGAGCAAGATCAGCTCGGCAAGGAACTCTAAAGAATGCAAGCAAGGTCCGCTTCGTAACTTCCTTCTTGGCGAGCAAGATTAGCTCGGTAAGGAACTCCAAGGCCGGCAAGCAAGGTCCGCTCGGCAAGGAACTCCAAAGAAGGCGAGTAAGGTCCACTCCGCAACTTCCTTCTTGGCGAGCAAGATCAGCTCGGCAAGGAAATCCAAGGTCGGCGAGCAAGGTCCGCTCGGCGACTTGCTTCTTGGCGAGCAAGATCAACTCAGCAAGGAACTCCAAGGTCGGCAAGCAAGGTCCGCTCGGCGACTTGCTTCTTTGCGAGCAAGATCAGCTCGGCAAGGAACTCCAAGGTCGGCGAGCAAGGTCCGCTCGGCGACTTGTTTCTAGGCGAGCAAGATCAGCTCAGCAAGGAACTCCAAAGAAGGCGAGCAAGGTCCGCTCCGCAACTTCCTTCTTGGCGAGCAAGATCAGCTCGGTAAGGAATTCTAAAGTTGATTAAAACCATCAACAAACCTCTAGCTGAGTAAAATTCATCCGACAAGAAATTCTAGAGTTGATAAAATCATCAACAAACCTCTTGCCGAGCAAAATCCAACCGGCAAGGAATTCCAAAGTTGATCAAAACCATCAACAAACCTTTTGCCGAGCAAAATCCGACTGGCAAGGAATTCCAAAGTTAATCAAAACCATAAATAAATCTCTTACCGAGCAAAATCCGCCTTGCAAGGAATTTTGATCTTTTCGTCAAAATGATTGTTAGTTGCCCATTGGACCACACTAAATCCGCTTGGCGAGGCAAAATACAACAATTCTCAAGAAAATAGTCTGCTTGTTTCATTGTGCCAATGGCAAAAAAGGGTTACAAAAATAGAACTAAGAACAAAACTTTAGATTGGCAGAGTTCGATGTTCTGAAAATGGATTGGCCATTCACATTCTGCGAGTTTTATGCCCCTTTTCCTCGGCCTTCTTATAGACGCCTTCCAAAAAACGAACTCCCTATATCTCTTCCAGGGTGGTTTGCATGGCCATCATCTTGTCCGACTGCGTGAACCATTCGCACTACTCTCTTATTCTCTACTACCGGACTTGCAGTCACGGTAGCTGCGATTGCATCGTCTTCGACTCGGATGTGCTCATTGATGAGCTGCATTAGTTGGCCCATAGATGTCGGCTGGTTCATGGTAAGCGAGTCCTGCAGCCTAGGTCCGACTAGGAGACTGCGCTTATATTGGGTGATTGCCAGGTTGATCGGACAATCTAAAATCTCGTTGAAGGTTTCCCAGTATCTGGAGTTGTATGCCTTGAGTGTGTAGCTCAACTCCATTTTGACACTAAGAAGGTGGTCCACCTCCTTTAGCGTTTTGGTGTTGGTCTTGAAACGAGTCACAAATGCTTCCGCCAACTGCTGCCACCTTTCGATGCTTCCCTCCGGCAGCCTCTCAAACCATTTCAGGCCCAACTCACCCAAGCTCGACGGGAAGGTAAGGCACATAAGAGCGTCATTCCGCCTATGTCCGGCCATGACCTGTCGGAAGTGACTTACATGCATGTATGGATCGGTCTTTCCGTCGTAGAGCATAAATTTGGGCTGGTGAAAGCCCGCTGGGAGCGGTGCGATCTCTATCTCCAGGGAGAAGGGAGTGGCACTCAGTCTCGCCAGATTTGTGTCTAGAAAGAGGGGCACAGCTGGGCGGGGTGGCAGCATTACGACTTCTTCACTGGCACGTCCCCCGTAAGATAGCCGCTGGAGTGCCGCACCCGCTGAGTCTCTCGCCGGCGTGCCCGCTCCTTCAAGACTGCCCTCAAGTCCTCTGAGCAAGCAGAATAGGAATACCTCGACGTCGTCACCGTATGTGAGGGTTGATAGGTACTGTCTTGCGCGCTAGACCTCTTTTCCGGCGCGTCGGACTCTCCAACCTTATAACTTCTGGTGATTGAGAGGGACGGAGTGTGCTGCTGGCTCTGATTGCTTGAACGGCAGGGTTGGGTGTGCTCATTGTGGTCTCCCACTCTAGTTACACCCTTCCCTTTGACATGCCGCTTAAAATCCTCCATCTCCGCCGCCATTCGCCGGATGACGGCGTCTTGGTCCCTTAGCTTGTGTTCCAGCCGTCTGGCGTGCGATTCTTTCCGCCGCCGGTGACCGTCTGGACTCCGTGAATGACCAAAGCTTCGTCCGCGCTTATCCCGCGCGTTTCTTGAATGTCCTCCTAGAGAAGTCTCCAGGTCCGCCATAGGAAGGATGGCGGGATGTCGTTCTCTCCGTTTGCCTGACTCCAGGGTAACTCCGTCGATGGTAGACAACGGAATCTCGTCGTTGTTCGCCATGGACGGCGATCAAATGAGCTTGGAAGACAAGGTTTTGTCTGTCAAGTTCCCACAGACGGCGCCAATTGTACGGGGAGCAAATATTTAGGCAAGCTCGTCCTCCTTTCTTCCAAGCTCCTGTCTGTCCGATCGTCCTGCGAGCACAACGGCGGTAAGCTACCCGGCAGTGTGTGGCCGGAAAATCCCTCCGACGATCAAGTTAGCACACACTCAGGGATATAGAGAGAGAGAGGAGAAAGTTGAGCGTTCAAGTGTTTCTTACAAAATGATCCCTCCCCAGCATGGGGGGCGCAGTCAAGCTTATATACTCTCTGCATTCCACATCTGCTCCCATTAGTCTCTTGACACGCGGTGCTGCTTTCCCATCTATCAGCACAAATCCAGCGGACACCACCTAACCAACCGCCAGACAACATTAGCGGGAACTCGGCAGCCCGGTGGCATCACCCGGCCTCCTTCGACCGAGCTACTTATCAAGCCTAACAATGTCACTCGCTGAGCTCCATCACAACCGAGCTCCGTAGCACCCCAGTACGGCCGAGCTCCAGACAGGTTAGGCCGGTCCAAGGGAGACCTTCCCGCCGAGCTACATGCGCGACCATAAGACCTAGATTGGCAGACAATCATCTCAGCCTCCTTCAACCGAGCTACTTATCGAGCTCAATAGTGCCACTCGCCGAGCTCCATCACAACCGAGCTCAGCAGCACTCCGGTGCGACTGTGCTCTAGACAAGTTAGGCCGGTCTACGGCAGATCATGATCACTGAGCTAAAAAGAGCGAACAAGAGAAGACAAGCTGGCAGAGGATCTTCTTGGCCAACTTTGGTCTGGACTTCGGCCGAGTAAGCTTCACCTCAGCTCGACCCAACCCAGCTCGGCCCAAATACGCTTGGACCACATTCAGCCCGGCCAGAACCGCGGCCCAAGCCGAGATTACGAAAGTCCCCCCCTCAGAGACCAATGACAACCCTTATGGTATGTCAAAGGTCTGTCCCTAGGTTATCATGAGGATGCGTGCTTGGAACCCATCACACGTTGTGGAGGCATTTAGCTGGGACACTATAAAATAGCACTTTAAGCCCCTTGCTAATTGCCTCAAAGAAACACTTACCTGTTTGAGGAGTCATAATGATTTTCTAATAATTTCTCAATTCTTGAAAAATTCCAATCCTAGGAGGGCGTGTGCTTGTGACACTGGGCATGCTCCCTAACATGCACGCGTTGGATTGCTTGGGGCCAAACTCCAAGGCATGTTGGGGCGCCAAACCACTTGACTTGGAATCTGATGCCACACCCGCATATGGCACTTCCAGAGGCATAAACTGAGCACAACAAAGGCCACCACAAATGCAAGCGTCACGATATTGGACTTGAAAGTGTTAACTCGTGACACCATTCCATCTAAGCCATTCACTTGTGTCGGGCATGCATGAGAACCACACAAATTGTTAAGTGTACATGTCTAAGGGCAGCTATGTCATTTTATTCTCTAGTATTATATTATAAATACATGTGTAAGAGAGGAGAACCCTAATTGATTCCATTGTTAATGCAACATTAGTTTTTCTCTCTCTCATTCTTCTTCTTCTCTCATATGTAAATCTAACATGGTATCAGAGCTACATCTTCTTCCTTGAAGATTGTGTTCTCCTCCTACTCTTCTTTTCTCGTTTTTTCTGTTAAAAAAAAAAAATCTTCCGTGTTCAAAATTTAATGGGCTTTCTCCCCATAATTTATTTTAATCTTTTGTTAATTATTTGGTAGTTTTTCCAATTCTTGTTGATTTTTTGGGAAAACTGGCTATTTTTCGGAAGATGTTGTTGGAGCCCTTTTAGGGCTATTTTTTTTTCTTTTTCTCTTCCTTTGGGAGCCGATTGGGACATCTGAGGGGGCTCGAGTTCTTGTTTTGAAGGATTGGTGAGGTTTCTCTTGGTTTTTGTTCGTTTTTTGGCCTCCCTTGCTGCATTTTGGCTCTAGTACTCTTATAAAGGTACTTTTCTTTGTCTCAGTTAGTTTTTTGGCTTTGTTTTTGGAATCTTGGACTGTTATTTGCTGCGTGGATTGATTTTCAATAGCTAGAGTTGAGGATAAAGACCCTAAGGTTAGTGAAGAGGGTGTAATGCATCGTGTTTTGACCCTTAATGATAGTCTCTCTCTTCAAATCAGTCCTGTGAAATTTGATGGCTCCAACTACCTAATTTGATCTCGTTCTTGTAGCCTTGCTATTGCTGCTTGGTGTTTGACTGGCAACATTACCGGTGATCTTCCCCAACCTGGCAATGATGCCTCTTCGCGTACTTAATTGGTTTTTAAGAATGCTTTGGTTACTCATTAACTCTATGCAGCCTACCATCAGTTAGTCTTTTCTTCTCCTACGAATTGCTCATAAGATATGGATCGCTGCCTCACACATGTATTCTCAACAGGGTAATGATGCACAGGCGTATGAGTTGAGAAAGAAGCTTCGGGGTTTGGATCAGAAGGATAGGTCCCTTGCGGTGTACTATGCTGAGTTAAGTAGCTTGTTGTAGGAACTGGATTATTATCAGAGTTTCCAGGCTGTGTGTTCCAAGGATGCCACTTTATTTCAGCAGACTATGGAGAAAGAGCGTGTGCATGACTTCCTTGCTGGCCTTAACTTAGAGTATGATCAGATTTGCGTTCAAGTGTTGGGTCGTTCTCTTTTTCCCACCTTACGTGAGGCCTATGCTCTTGTTCAGCAAGAGGAAAGTCGACGTAGTGATATAGTTCATTCCTTTGTTCAGGATCGTTATGTTTTGGCTGTTGCTCCATCCACCTGTGATCATAACCCTAGTCTAGTTTCGTTTGTTAGTATGGGCCTCTTGGTTGATCAGGATCATTTAAAGTATGATTATTGTGGGAAAGATTGACATGATCATGAGCATTGTTGGAAATTGAATGGTCGCCCTACTTAGGGTCGTGGTTGTGGTAGTACAGCTCGTCCACAAGCACGTGTCTGAGATTGCTACCAGTACCTCTGGTGAGCCCAGTTCTCTCTCCCAGGATGTGTTACACACTCTTCGGTGCTTGATGGTTCGGCTTGATTCTCCATCTACCACAGTTCCTTCCTCTTCTGTTTCTTTCAATTTTGCCCACACGGGTTTTCCTACTAATGTCCTTAGTATCTCCTCATTAGATGCCTCTAGTCTTTTCTATTCTTATTCTCCTTGTTTTGGGCGGGATAAGGTTAGAGTGGCTGATGGCACTTTATTTTCTGTCTTTGGCAAGGGTTCTATTCATTGCTCATCTTTATTTTCTTTCTTCTGTGCTTCATGTTCCTAATTTTTCTACCAATTTACTTTCTGTGAGTAACCTTACTACCTCTTTAAATTGCTCTGTGACATTTTTTCCTACTTATTGTGTCTTTCAGGAACTGGCTATGAGGAAAACGATTGGAAGTGGTAGATCACATGGTGGATTGTACTTTCCGGATGTTGTTCCTCACACATTACCGTTATCCTCCACTCAAGCTCTTCAGTGCACTACTGGCTCTTCTCTCCATTTCCTTCATCAGTGGTATCGTCGTTTGGGTCATTCGTCCTTTAGTATTTTAGAAAGGTTTTTTCCTTAATTAGTTCGAGATTGTTCTAGGAATAATTTTGTTTGTGATGCGTGTGAACTCACTAAACATAAACGTACTTGTTATCCTTAATTTAATAAAAGAAATACTTTTCCTTTTTTGCTTTTTCATACTAATGTGTGGGGACCTTCCCTTTCCCTTGTGGTGTTTACTTTTGGATATCGTTGCTTTGTTACTTTTATTGATTGTTATTTTCGTATGACTTAGGTTTATTAATTCGAACTAAAAGTGAGGATTTTTTTTTATTTTTTTCTTCTAGTTTTTGCCTTTTCCCTGAAATGGTAAGCAATCTCTTTAATGCTACCATTAAAATTCTGTACATTGATAATGGGACTACAAATGTTGATGGTGATTTCCAAGCATACCTTGAGTAGCATGACATTCTTTACCAAACCAGTTGTGTTGGTACTCCTCAGCAGAATGGAGTTGTCGAGCGTAAGAATGGCCATCTTTTTGAAGTTGCTCGTTCTCTCTTGTTGACCATGAATGTCCCCAAGTCTTTTTGGGGTGATGCTGTTCTTATTGTTGCTTATCTCATTAACTGTATGCCTTCCAGTGTCCTCCAATTTCAAATTCCTCTTGCACTTCTTCCTGTGACTGATGTAGGTCGAAAGGTATCACATTGAGGCCACTTAAGTTACATTTATATTCTTTGAATTATGATTATTTGGCGAATATGATGTGTTTTGTGTATTTGTGCAGATTTGGCAAGTAACACACAAATTCAAGCGAAAAGTGGCACAAAAGCAGATTCTCTACTTAAGTAATGAAATTTCACGGCCTGCCATCTCACCGCTTGTGCGGCCAGACTTCACCGCTCGAGTGGAGAATGTGGGCGCTCGAGCAGTCAACCTAGGGACACGTGTGCGTAATTTTAATTTTGTTTCGCTAAGAATAAAAGAAGGCAAAATAGGTTGGAAGAGGGTTCTAAAATTTTCCAAAAACATAAGAGGGGCTAGGGTTTGAGGAGAAGGGGTTTCAAGCTTCAAGAACATCTTCCTTGGTGGTTTCCTCTTCCTCTACCTTTTCTCACTCCTCCATGAGTGGCTAGTTCTTCTATTTTTAGGGTTTTGATGAAACCCTAGCCAAGTAAATAGGGGTTTCTCTTTGGTTTTTCATTGTTTTAATGGTTTGAACAAGTTGTATGGTGTTCAAGAAGTTTTTAAATATATTTTTCATTATTTTCTTCAAGTATTCTACTTTCTGTGATTGTTGAATGCTTTCCATGCAATGGTTTTCTATTCTTTGATATTCAAGGTATGAGACGAGCCATACTATGAGGGATAAGTCGTGTTGGTACCCTAACTTAAAGCGAACGAATTGTGCTACTTGAGATGGTTCGTGTCTATATATTGAACATGATAATTCTCTTGGTCAATGCTTCGAACTTGTAGTTGTGAAGTATTATTTGGTTCAAACCATAACACAATTGATTTCCAATTTGAGACCTAATTTATGTAACTAATGGTGAAATTTGTAACCCTAGGTTTTTCCCAAAATCACTATCTTCAACTTCAATTTTAATTGCTAGTGTAATCTCTTATTTTCTTTTAATTATTATTAGTCTATGAACCATCATTTTGTTGATGAAAATTAATTTAGGAATTTAACAATTAAATTAGTTTAATTTCACATTTGTCCCTGTAGATCGATACCTGAACTTACCATTATTCTAAGGAATTTGGTACAGTTTAGTGTTTATTTTTTGTGTGTAAAACGATCCATCAGTGACTTATCCCACGTCTTCTCTTCCTTCTCGGGTTTTTGGGTGTGTTTGTTTTGTTCATTTGCAACCTCGAACTCATGAGAAGTTTGATTCTAGAGCTGTGCATTGGCCTTTCTTGGCTATTTTGCTGCTCAAAAGGGTTACAAATGCTATGATCCTTACACTCGCAAATTGTATGTTAGTATGGATGTTACCTTCCGTAAATCTGAACTCTTTTTTACTTCCTCTCCACCATCTCCTTAGGGGGAAAGTGTTATTGATGAGATTGCGGATGAGATGATGTCATATTAGCATGAGTTATCTTTTTTTATTCCTAGTCAACGTATTGTTATTTGTGATGAGGGGGAGCCTGAGAGTGGTTTTGGTGATGAGCCTAACATTGGGGGTCGTTTGGATAGGGTAGATCTTAAAACTTATTCACGGCGTCAGAAAGAGTAGCCATCCCTTGTGCCACCAAGTCAATCATCATCTCTTGTGCCGATTCTAGATCTTGTTTCCACTGATTTTATAGGTAATACACCTCATTCTATTTCTTCACAAGTAGTTAACAATCTGGTTGTTGATGATTTGAGTCTTCCTATTGCTATTAGAAAGGGGGTTTGGGCTTGTAAACACCCTATTTCTAAATTTGTATCCTATGATTCATTGTCTCCTATATATTGTGCTTTTGTTTCGTTTCTGTCTTCTGTGTGTATCCCACAGGGTTGGAAAGAAGTTGTTAATGATCCTAAGTGGAATGAGCTATGGTAGAAGAGATGCAAGCCCTAAGCAAGAATAATACCTGGGAGTTGGTTTCTCTTCCAAGTGGAAAAAAGCCAGTGGGGTGTTAGTGGGTGTTCACCATTAAGCAGAAGGCCGATGAGACAATTGAATGGTACAAAGCAAGATTAGTGGCCAAGGGATTTACCCAGACATGGAATTGATTATCAAGAAACCTTCACTTTTGTAGCAAAGATGAATTCCATTCGAGCCATTCTTTCATGTGCAGCTAACCTGAGGTGGCCTTTACAACAACTAGATGTGAAGAATGCATTTCTTCATGGGGATTTAGAGGAGGTTTATATGGATGTGCCACCAGGATTCTCCTTTCAGTCTACAGTTGGGAAAGTCTACAAGGGGAAGAGAGCTTTATATGGTTTGAAACAATCTCCTTAGGCTTGGTTTGATAGATTTCTAAAAGCAATGTTGAGGTTTGGGTATAAGCAAAGCAATGCAGATTATACCATGTTTGTCAAACACAATGCACATAAGGTAACTGTCCTTATTGTATATATGGATAATATAGTTGTGACAGGCAATGATGAGGAGGATGTGACACATCTGAAGATACAGTTGGCCAAGGAGTTTGAGATCAAAGATCTTGGCCCATTGAGGTACTTTCTTGGGATTTAAATTTCCAGATCTGATAAAGGCATCTTTATTTCTCAAGGGAAGTACATTCTGGATCTTCTTACAGAAACAGGCATGTTAGGCTGTAAACTAGCTGATTCACCTATTGAGGTTAACCATCATCTTTGCAATGTTGTTGGTAACTCGGTGGAGAAGGAAAGGTACCAAAGACTTGTGGGACGACTCATATATATATCCCACACTCAGTCGGATATTGCTTATGCAGCTAGCGTTGTAAGTCAGTTTATGCATGATTCTCGTGCAACACATTTGGAGGCTTTGTAGCGCATCTTGAGATATCTTAAATCTGTCCTGGGAAAAGGACTTCTATTTTTTAATCATGGGCACTTGAAGTTGGACGCATTTACTGATGCTGATTGGGCAGGTTCTGTAGATGATAGGTCTATATAATGATTTTGGTTTAGACCAAACTCATTTCTTGCTTTTGAATTTGGGAATCCATGTCCTTAACTATTATTCATTCCATTTTCATCTTGTTGTTAGTTGAGTATGGTTGTTTAGGAGTTATTGTTGCGTTTGGAACAGGTTGAGAGTTAATTTTTTCAAAGAGTTGCTGTCTAGTTTTCTTCTTATTCACTTAAGCAGTCTTTCTTGCGCTCGAGCGGTCTTTTACAGTCTGTAAAACTTTTGGAAATAGAGAGTATCTTCGCTCGAACGGTATTTCTTGTGCTTGAGTGGTTTTTTACAGGTCTGAGTTTCTGGGAGGGTGTCATTGTGCGCTCGAGCTATGTTTTTGGTCGCTTGAGCGGTGCCACTTATTGTGTCTAATGCTCGAGTGGTGTTTTGGTCACTCGAGCAGTTTGTGCGTATATTAGTTCGAAAAAAGGGCTTTCTGAATCACTTTTCATTTCCTCTCTCTCTCTCTCTCTAAAACATTTCAAAATCCTAGTTCTTCACTTTCTCTCTCTAGTTCTTGCTTAAAACCTCAAATACACCCTTACCTATTGATTTCTCCACCATAACTCTTTGGAGAAAAATGTAGAGTTCATCTAAAGCTTCGTCCTAATCAGTGAGAATCTTGTTTTCGGCTCCTCTAAACTTCAACCCTTGCCCTCTCTTGTCTTCTAATCGTAAGGTAGGGATTTCTTCAACCTTTGGTATGGCTTTTACCTTAGTTATTTGCTTATTGAAAGAATCTAGTGATTTGAAGATTTTGGGTTAAACCTAGGGTTGGATTTTTGAAATGTAAAAGAGGGGTTTTCAAATAGGTTCTTGAGAAAGAGATTGGGGATGTGCTTATGGTTGAGATATGTTAAAATGGTGGATTTCCTTAAATTGATTTTGAAAGTAAAAGGGATTTTGTTGTAAAATTATGGATATTTGGTTTGTGAAAAAAAATGGAAAATCATGTTGGGTTTAAAGGAATGAAACGAATATGTATGTCGAAAAGGATGGTAGAGTTGGATATATAATGTCACTCCCATTTTGAAAATGATATTATCTGTTGAATAGAAATATCTATTTTGGGCTATCAGTGGATGATGGCTTTGATTGTTGTAGAAATTGTATGGGGATTAGGTGAATTGAAACTAATTACTCATACATCTTGCATTGAACATTGTTTTATACTTAAACATTGAAAATGTATTTTTTTTTTTTAGAAAAATGGGTTAATTCTTTGGTAAATCTAGTTAGGGGGTGTGGTTATGGTTATTATGTTGGCTTGTGTGTCCTTGGCGTAAGTTTAGAAACATGTCCGGTTAGTGCTGGTTAAATGGCTTTGGTAGTGCTTGTATAGCCTATTGGCAGACACGTACCTAGAGATTCTCTGTGCTTTCTATCAACTACCATATTTTCTAATATAAAAATATATTTTCATGAATTGATTTATAATCTGGCATTACATTGTTTTGAGATGAAAAATGTAAAATGTTTGACAATTGGCATGCCTATGCATCCACCTTGACTTCGTTGAAATTCATATATTGTGTTAAAGTAACTTTATTGGGCTTTAGCTCACTCTATGTGAAATACAATTTTCAGGTGCTGATGATATGTCTACTAATGGCCTTGAATAGAGTAGAGTGGGGAAGAAAGATTCATATAACTGACCTTAGTTGATGGGACTTAAGGCTTGATTTGGTTTGATGATATGTCCTTGACTTGGAAGGACTAGCTTTCTTTTGTTTATTTGATGTAATTATTTTTGTTCAAGCCTTGGGTTTTAATTGTATTGAGTTGAACTCATTTTGATGTACCAAAGTATCGACTTAGAAAGATGTAGCCATTATGGCATATAATTATTCTGGTTTTCTTTTATTTCAATCTTTGTACACATGTCATATGCTATAGATTCAGGATCTAGAATTATGAATGTATACACGCATATGTCATTTTTTGTATGATCGATGATTATGAATGGAATATAAAGTATGATATTATTGATCAATTGTAAAGAATATTGTGAGATGTGTTATTGTTATTATTTCGGGATATTATAGTCTACATCTGGTTATTGCATTTTTGTAAGGGGTAATTTAGTCACTTGGCATGGTAAGAAACAGACAGTGGTACATCGGTCTGGTGTAGTGGCAGAATACCGAACTATGACACATGGTACTTGTGGACTCATGTGGCTTCAGTCCTTGTTGGGTGAGACAAGAATTGTTTGTGGTGTGATCTAATGATTTCGTATTGTAACAACGAAGCTACCATCAGTATTGCTTACAATCCTATTTAACATGACAGGACCAAGCATATTGAAAATGCCTGATAAATTTTATTAAGGAGAAATTGAATAAGGGTTTGATATGTATGGCTTTTGTGAAATCGGAAGATCAATTGGCTGATGTGTTTACCAAAGGTCTTAGTAGTAAGATTTTTTATCTAATTTGTTGCAAGTTGGGCATGAGAGATATATTTGTACCAACTTGAGGGGGAGTGTTAAGTGTTAGTGTCTAAGAGTAGTTACGACATTTTATTCTCTAGTCTTATATTGTAAATACATGTGTAAGAGAGGAGAACCCTAATTGATTCCATTGTTAATACAACATCAGTTTCTCTCTCTCTCTCTCTCTCTCTCTCTCTCATTCTTCTTCTTCTCTCATATGTAAATCTAACACAAATGAATGGTTCATATACATTTGTGGCAATATAGTAGATGACACTAAATAATTTTTGCACTCACAAAAGAAGCATGTTTGTTGTGTGCGTGTGTGTGTGTGTGTGAGAGAGAGAGAGAGAGAGAGAGATCTCATACTGGGTAGGTTTAGTCTCTTCATCATGGTTTAGTCTCTTCATCTAACTGGCAACAAAACCTATCCAGTATGAGATGTATCTCTACAAGACCATAATCTCCTGACAAAGGCACCCTCAATGTTGTTTTTTGAGTCTTGTTTGCGCCTTCTAACAATCTAATTCACATTAGGCCTTGGATCATCATGGTTCCATATTCTGTAAAAGAATACAAACAGTCAAATTGACAACAATAGATTGAAAACAAAAAAATTACTCAACAATAAATTGACTCAATGGAAAGTCATTGAGTCTACGTGTATTTTTGTGTGTCTCCATGTTGGGAAACTTGAGGGATGATTCATAGTCGAAACACTATCACAGAAAACAGAAACAATGGAAGATTGAGAGCAGAGATTAAAAAAGAGAAAGGAAAAAAGAAAAGAAAAAAGAAGCAGCTTGAGCCAATCAATGGTTTGTGTCTACTTTGAGGATGTCATGTGAAGTGCCACTAGAGATGCATATGCACCATCAGTGATCTTCATGAGCACATCATGTGTTCCTTTCTCTGCTATCACCCCATTCTTCACAACGGCTATTACATCAGCACCTCTAATGGTGGTGAGCCGGTGAGCGACAACAATGGTAGTTCTATTCACCATCACTCTGTCCAATGCATCTTGCACCACACGCTCTGACTCTGCATCTAACGCACTCGTTGCTTCGTCAAGTAAGAGGATCTTAGGGTCTTTCACTATTGCCCTTGCAATGGCTATCCGTTGCTTCTGACCGCCCGATAATTGAACCCCTCTCTCCCCAACATTGGTGTCATAGCCATGTGGCAATGCCGATATGAAGTTGTGTGCATTCGCTGCTTTCGTGGCTGCAATGATCTCTTCTTCTGCAGCCTCTCCTTTCTTCCCATAAGCTATGTTAGTCCGGATCGTTTCATTGAAAAGTACTGGTTCTTGACTTACCAACCCCATTTGTTGCCTTAACCAGCTCAGCTTGAGCTTTTGGATCTCCACTCCATCTAGAAATATATGGCCGGACTCGGGATCATAGAACCTCTCAATTAGGCTTATTACGGTGGACTTTCCGCTACCACTTTCCCCAACAAGAGCAACAGTCTGTGATAAAATTTTTAGCTTAGCAAAATTGAGCAAAAATTATTGAAGAACAAAGAGGCTGTGCTTGTGCCTGGTTATTACCTTTCCAGAAGGAATGGTTAAGCATAAATCTCTGAAAATTTGAACATCGGGTCGTGTTGGGTATTTGAAGCTGACATGTTTGAACTCAATATCTCCATTTATGGTTGCTAGGGTTGTGCCTTCATTGCTGCTTGAATCAATCTTGGGCTTGCTGTCAATAATTTCAAAGATAGAAGCAGCAGAGTCCTTAGCTTTGTTGGTGTCTGTGGCTAAAGCAGTGGTTTGGGAAATACCCATTGCTGAAATTGTCAAAGCAAAGAAAACCTGCAAAACCATTTGTTTGGAAGTGGAAAAAATGTGTAATTAGAAAGTGAAGGTTTAAAAAAAAAAAAAAAAAAAAAACACTACGAATTTATTTATACCTTGAAAACTTCCCCAAAAGTAGCTTTCCCATGTTGCACTAGAACAGCTCCAATGTAGAAACAGAAGGCATATGTGCAGTAGAGTGCAAAAAGACTAGATCCAAAGCCAATACCACTCACAAGTCCAATCCTAACTCCATGTTTCGTGGGGGCCTCACATTTGTTTTTATACATTTCTATGACTTTCTTTTCAGCACAAAATGATGCAACTGTTCTAATGCTGCCCACGGCATCGTTTGCAACTTGGCTCGCATCTTCATACATCACCTACAGACATTTACAAAAATCTAACTTGATTAGTATGTGATAAAGATTAATCCCCTCAAAATCCACCCCTTCTCATTTAAATGTCTGCTATACACTTATGCTTAGGGCTAAAAATGAGTCAAGTCAAGTAGTTAGTTCTTTAAGGTTGACTTGAAAACTTAACAAGTTTCAAATTGTGTTCAAGTTTAGCTTATTTACCTTTCGAGCCAATCTCAAACGAGCCTTACTCGAGTTGAGCTCAAATAGCTTGATTTTCATATAATGTATATAACCTTCTCAAATAGAATTTGAGATAAATGTGCTCAAACTTAGCTTGTTACATAACAAGCCAATTTCAAATGTTGAGTTTGAGTAGTTTGGTTTGTTTTACTGTCCTAACTGTGCTAAAATGGCTCTGGCCATAACTTAGGATAATGGACTGACCTTGGCATCTTCACTGAACCCTTTTAAGAATTTAAATTGAAAGAATCCTTGCAATCCCACCAAGGGCAACACAGATAGAATTATGAGTGCCAACATCCAATTAGCTGTGAATGATATGACAAGCCCTGCTATAATTGTTGTTATGTTCTGTACAATTTGCGCCAATGAATCACCCACAAGACTCCTCACTGTTGAAGCATCAGTAGACAACCTTGCTCCAACTGCACCACTGAAATGAATTCAAAACTTTCAGTTGAAAAGGCCTTTTGAAATAGAGAGCATTTGATCAATCAAAAGTACAAATTACTAAAACACACCTTGAATTTTTAGGGTTATCAAACCAACTGATTTCTTGATGGACAGTCTTCTCAAACGTCAAGGCGCGAATTCGCATTATCAACTTACCACCTGCAATTCCAAAGAAGTAATTCTGCACTGGTGCGACAAACAGAATAACAACACCGAGTCCCACAAACATAAGTGCCCAAAACCTTGAGTCCTTTCTTAGCTCATCGTGTGGTTCATAGAAAATTTTAATAGCTGTTGAAAGTAGGAATCCAAATATAGGGAAGGTCACACCATTAATGCCTGCAGCAATGGATCCAAGCAGCAAAACCGGCAACTCTGGTTTGTTTAGGTACATTAGGCGTTTAATGGACACTTGGCGGCGTTTCTTATCATCTGTCTCACTTCTTTTACTACTCTCCTCTCCTTCTATATCTGTTTGGATTCCAATAGGGCCGTGTAGTCCAAAGCTAATTCTGAAAGAGTGTCGGCTACCTGATGAACCTCTGCTTATGGATCTTCTCATGGATAATATCTGTCTTGCAGACCTGCCCATTGTTATGTCTACATCCTGAATTGTATCGAGATTATCAATGTCACTCCTTCGCGGATCTTCAACTTTGTTAGTCCCTTCTTGTAAGCGAATGAGCTGTGAGTAAGCCCCTTCTGGATCCTTGATCAACTCACCATGAGTTCCTGGCAATTGGCATTGAATTTTGAAGTTGGTTTTGACTTAATAAATTTATAAAAAACTGAACTTTCAAGTTGAAGGAGTGATGATATGGTTTATACCTCGTTCCACGATTTTCCCCTCCTGCACCACTGCTATAAGGTCAGCATTTCTGATTGTTGTCAGACGGTGTGCAACTACCACAGTAGTCCTGTTTGACATAATGTTTGTCAGCGCATCTTGTACAACACGTTCTGACTCGGCGTCTAGAGCGCTTGTTGCTTCATCAAGGAGAAGAATTTTCGGGTTCTTTAGAATTGCTCTTGCAATTGCTATTCTTTGCTTTTGTCCACCAGATAGTTGGGTTCCATGCTCTCCTACCATAGTGTCAAGCCCCTATAAACAAATTTTTACTAGTGCTAATTAGATCAGTCATTACAAGTGAAAGAATTACTACAAAAAAGGGAGAGGGGAGGGGGAAGATTTGCCTTTGGAAGCTTGTCGATGAACTTGGCTGCGTTAGCAAGCTCTATTGCTGTTCTAATCTCTTCATTGGTAGCATTTTCCTTTCCATATGCTATATTCTCTCCTATTGTAGTGCCAAACAAAATAGGCTCTTGACTAACAAGACCCATTTTCTCTCTTATCCATTTGAGTTGAAACTTCTTCAAATTGATACCATCTATGAGCACTTCACCGGCTTCAGGGTCATAGAATCTCTGCAATAGGCTGATAACTGTTGATTTCCCGCTTCCACTTTGCCCAACTAAGGCTGTGGTTGTGCCACTTGGAACCTGTAAAGAGAATCCAGAGAATATCTGAACGTCGGGCCTGGCTGGGTATCTGAAGTGCACGTCTTTCAGTTCAATTTCGCCCTTTATATCTTCCATTACAATCCCACTTGTGTCATACGCATCAATCTGTGGTTTTCGCTTGATTGTCTCAAACATCTTGTATGCTGCTGCTTGCCCTGCAGCAAATGAATTCAAACACGGGGATGTCTGGCCCAATGACCTATATGAAGCGAAACCCAACTCAGATCAATCAGTCAAAACAGAATTAGGGACACAATTGCAGAATTAAGAGGGTATGTATTAGCACATTGTTTTTCTGTGGCTAGAAATTTTTATGCTTACATTCCACCAGTCATGATGGCCATGATGACATTAATGACTACTCCGCCATTGTATCCTTTGTCGATGATCAGTTTTGATCCATACCATATGGCAAGTCCATAACTACTGAAAATGATTACTAACATTGTACCGAGTCCTATCCCAGAAGCCAACCCTTGTTGAGTAGTAGCGGCATAGGCAATCTGCAGTTTGCTGTTGTACTTATTTATCGCTAGCTTCTCTCCGGTGAAGGATGCCACCTGTCATAAAGAGGGTCGCAAAATTCAGGACTTCAGAAAATTCAGGACAACAATTTATTACTACAAGTTTTGTGGTGCCTCACTGTTCTAATGCCTCCGACCGTTTGTTCAACAACATTTCCAGCCTCTGCATAAGCAACTTGTCCACGGCTAGACATTCTTGTCATGATTATGGCCATGCCTCCACCGGCAATGACTAGAGCGGGAATGCACGTAAGCAAGACTAATGAGAGAAGCCATCCTCTAGCAAAGGCAATGGCAAATCCTCCGATAAATGTTGACATCAGTTGTATGAACTTTCCTACCTGTCATAGCATTGCAAGTAATGAAATCATTATAGAAACTGACTTAGGTGCATTAATTGATTGTACTTAGCAGCAAGTTTTGAAGAATGGAGTCTTAAGTAACCTTTTCACCCATAGCATCTTGGATGAGAATTGTATCGCCAGACATTCTACCAATGACCTCTCCAGTGGTAGTTTCAGTGTCGAAGAATGCAATGTCCTGTCTTAATATTGTTTTCAAGTACAATCGCCTTATGTGCTCTGCCTGCCTTTCCCCGGTAACTATCCAACAAGTCACCTCTGTAATGGATTTACATGTAAATTAGTGTAAACGTTCAATTTTCACAAGATTTAAAGCAATAGAGAACTCCAGATATTGTATCTTATTACTTGTCATATGAGGATCCATGCTCAAATCTTCAATGCACTAAAAGCAGTTTTGAGTCATCAGATGTTAGTTTTACAAGACAACTCCACAGAATGCAATGGACAAGACTCAGCTACTATGCAACACATAAATCTATTTTCCAGCAAGACTTCAAGTTAACACGAACTTTAGACTAAATCGATATTATGAATATACGAACAATTAGTTAACTGTTGACTGGTCTGCCATTTTGCTGCTAAGGAATAATGGGAGATTATATCTTATAGAATTCAATTCTTGTTCTAAATCTACCATCAATATGAACTCGAAGATTTCTTTGCAGCTCCCAAATTTTTTTCATAGTGATTCCCTTCCGTATCTCATTTTATAGGGAGTATTTTACTTTATTATATTCTATCCATATTCCAATTTTATTCATTTAATATTAGGGGTGCAACTTAGGTTGGTTCAGTTAGGTTGGGGGTTTGCCCAAGCCCAGCCCGAATTGTATTTGGCAGTGCCCAAGCCCGACCATTAACCCGAGCTTGGCTGCCCAAGCCTGGACCAAGCTTTATAATTTGAACTCAGGTTAGCCCGAATTGCCCGAAATTCACAAGGCAACAAACATCCACTTTACATGATAAGGCATGGTTTTAATCTTGGCTTAGTGCTCTGCTAAACTAGTTTCGCACACCTAGCTCCACTCAAATCACTCAACTCCACTCGCTAGCCTACCTCATTGCCTCGCCTAACCATTGCAAACTATGATTAGAAGGGCGCCATGTTGCCATGCCAATCTAGGTCAAGAGTAGGGTCTATGAACCCCCTCAGCTTGGTGCCTCAATCATGGGATGCTCGAGGAATCTATGACCCTGTGCAGGATCAGTAGGTCCTTGTGGAATGGGGACTAAAGTTGGGGATCACTTTAATATTAAGGACAGCTATTTAATTTAATTTATACATATATTATATAATTTATATAATATATTAAATGCAATTCAAGTTCGGGTTGCTCGGATTAGTCACTGATTCTGTCCAGGCCCGGTCCGAATTACAATTCAGGCATCAAAAATTTGCCTAGGCCCGTCCAGATTACAAGATATTCTTGCCCAAGCGCTAAAAAAACTCGAGCTGGGCACGGGTTGCTCGGGTTGAACCTACCTGAGTTGCACCCCTATTTAATATTCTTTGTATCCCCCATATAAAAAACAAAATATCTTTAGTATTGTTTACGTGCCGTTTTTACTTGTCTTTTTATATTGTTGAACAGTTAACATGTAGCTTATGAATTGTAGAAATAAATTTATTATTTATTATATATATATATATATTAATGAATTGTGGATTCAAATGAGAATAATATATGACTCTTCCATTAACATTTTACTTAGATCTAAAACACCTTTGAGCTTTCACACTGCTAGTGTTAACACAGTTGCTATACTATAAAGTAGTAGGAGAGTGCTTTTTTTATCTGATGTGCTAAAAAAGTAGTAGGAAAGTGCTTTTTTCATTTGATGTGCTAAAACAGTAGTAGGAAAGTGCTTTTTTTATCTGATGTGCTAATGTTGTTAACACAACTGCTAACATTTGTGAATCCATGTGATTAAAATATTGACTTTTCAACAAGAAAATAACCCAAAAACCAATTTAAATTATTTTATTCACTCCCTATATACACATTTATATATTCTTACCTCTACATTAATCTATCACTACTTTAACACATTTTAACATTTTTATTATAATATTTATATATTCACTGAATTAACAAATCTTTAACGTACAAAATTAAGTAATATTTTTTGTCACTCTATAGCACATTGAAAATTATTTTTATCACATCTATTGATAATTCTCAAATAGTCATGTTTCTCTTGGGTTTCGGTGAGACATTATTATTTAGTCTTTTTAAAACATCACATTAATTGTGTGATCACCCAACTTTAAGTTATGTGTTTACATACTCGAAGTATAAGAATTATATTACAGAAGTCAAGCAACAGTATTGGTCAAACCCACATCTACATGGTGTTATGGATTTGGCCAACTCTTTATCCTCCTGATTTTGTGGCAATCTGTGTACTCAAAGTTTAAATTTTTTTTTTTTTTTTTTAATCAAAACATTACAAGAGAAGGGAGAGAGAGAGATAGGTTGGGGGCACCCATCCACAAACTGTCACATTTGCCAAGACTCAAGAATAAACACACATACAAATTTGGTTTTAATTTTTAAGATTTATTTTTTGAAAAATTAATTTTTTTTTATTTTTTATATATCTTTTTATTTTAATTGATTTTTTTTAATATTCTAAATAATTTTTTTTTTAATTTTTAGATACATCTAATATAAATATACTTAAAAAGTATAATATTTGTGAAGGTCTTTAGAAAATTCACTAAATATAAAAATTACAAATATGTATATATATATAAGAATTCAGTACATTTTTTGTAATTTTGTATATTTATTGATTTTTTTAACAAATATTTTACTTTTTAGATATATCTAAGTAAGATGTATCTAAAAAAATATAAAAAAATTACGTAAAATCTTAAAAATATTTATTAAAAACAAAAAAAAAGGAAAAATAAAAAAATTAAATTTAAAAAAAATTAAATTTAAAAAATTAAAACCAAACATACTGAATGTTATCCAAAAGACCATTAAAAGCACAACAAATCCCAACAAAAAAAAATCCCCCCGTGCAGCGCAGACACTTCCAAAACCTATATACATGACTCAAAAATTATCCCATATCGCATAATACTGGATCATAATTGATTCAATACATTTCTTTTTGTACCTACAATGGGTGCTATATTGAATTTGAATGTGATTTCGGATTTATTTATATTGATTTTGATTGACTACTATAGAGTTGCATGGGTTTCACATGAATCAAACATAAACAGACAATTTAGATTTATTTAAGAAATGACCATGTGATTGTCATAGATGAAAGCGAATAATTGTTTTATTAGACTATGTTAAGCAATCAAAATTATATTCTTAATTAATCATAGAATTGTAGTGCTATCAATAAATCGTAAAACTCATTAACTAAACATAATATCAGATACAAAATGTATTGATGAACATGATTTTCTAAAAATAAGCCTTACTGACAAGTCTTGTATAATTATGGCTTTTTTGGGTGTTCAATTTTGTATTTAGTGTTTGTATTTTGAGACCTACTAGAGTGTAATGGCCATTGTACCAACAATGAGAGATAACATAGACAATAAAATATTTTTATGTATGCTTGGTCAAAAGAAAATGTTCAACAAAGATTAAAGCAGTCATAAAGTAAGCTATTAAAACAAAGGAAAATGTTTGAGAGCCACAATTTTTGTGGCCACAATGGCTCAAAACTGCCAAAACGACGTCGTTTTGGCATGTTTTACACCCAAAACGACGTCGTTTTGACAGTTTTGAGCCATTGTGGCCACAAAAATTGTGACCCTCTAGTATTGTTGTAAAACAAAAGAGATGGCAATAAATCTAGGTAGAAATGATGATAGCAGCACTTACGTAGGAATGAAGCAATACCCGAAGCGATGGCCAAGTACAAAAACCTCAGGGATACCTGAATTCACATCCATATAATGCTATTAAAGTTATTGCAACTAAAATTAATGGGAAATGATTTGTCATCAAATTTATTTATAAAAGTCTTACAAAAATGATGTTGTAGTGATATTTTAAAAATTGTAAGTGATTTTAATAGATTTTTTGGTTTGAAATGAATAGATACATATCTATCCCTTTATTTTGTATGAATTTTCTATACGATTTTTCTATTTGTATTATGACTCAAAATTAATTAGGAGGTTTTAAGTTTTAACTCTATTTGAAAAGCTAGATTTACAGATACTGAAAGTAAATTGTTAGAAAATAAACTCAATGAAGGTGTTTCAAGATAGACACAGAACAAAGTATAAAATGACAAAGATAACAGAGATGACAAGATTTGAACTAATGACCTTTGTTACAATATTAAGTTATCAATCATTCTGACAATCTTCAAATTTGCCTTGGTCCATGTAACTTTTCTCAAGAGATATATATATATATATATGTTAAAAATAGAAGAAAAAGTTAAGGTAGAGTAGCTCTCCCCTTAACTCATCAAATGAATGCAGGATTCAAAATTATATTTTTGGAACAAAAATCAAAGTGCCCCGCTATAGATTTTTGTACATTCCTCAACTAGTCAATTTTATGAGAAAATATACACTATTTGTATTAACGAATATTTTGGTGGTATCATTAACAAGATTTTTACTACTAAGCTATAATTTTTTTTTTTTTTTTTTTTTTTTAAGAATTAATTGAACTAACTCAATTAGTCACTATTATACACTTTTAATTGAGAAGTCACGAATTATTCAGAAGTTATTTGTCTCTCATTATGAGACTCTTTGTATTGGTGTAGTGATGGTTGATGTTCAGTTTGCGGATATATATTATTAGATTTTTTAACATAATTAATTATTTTTTTTATCGGCTAAAATCAAAGTGCTTGCCCAAGTAGAGTTAAATTCATGATCTTTCTCCTATGGACTAAGCCCTTAAGAAAGTTATGGTGACTAATTAGATTAGGTCTAGTTGGTTCATAATTAATTGTTCAGTTTGTTGTAATTTGTTTAATATTTATCAAAAAAAAAAAAAAAAAAACTTCTAGAAAAAGAATATGATAAAGTGAATTCATGGCATGTTTCAAGGTCCTCCAGTGGGTTCAAGTTTGAGCTAGGATGATGAACAATGCTATGCTAAAAGTAATGCTTGACCAAATAGTATAGCAAGTGTGGTAGCACGCATGACATTCCAAATGCCCATTGTCGTGTCGGCCACCAAAATATAGGTGGAATAACCTCTTTCCCACATTAAAAAAAAAAAAAAAAATGTTAAAAATCTCAAAAAAATATAGTGTGGATTAATTTTTTTGGGAGATATCTAGCATGTGAGATATTTACTAAAAATTTTAAAATTTTTAGTATCTCTAGTATTTAAAAAAAAAAAAAAATACATTCTTTTCTCACAAAGAAAGAGACTCCTCTACCAAAGCTTACAAACAAAGAGAAACGCCCATTATTAGTAGCCTTGCGCCTTCACACATATTTCCAATTTTTGATTCAACAACTAACACAAAAAACAAATTCTGAGACGCAACTTTCTTTAAAAAAATAAAAATAAATAAATAAACAAAATCAAATCAACTTTAGGTTATGCCTAAAATTAATTTTCAAATTTCAAATTGTTTTCTACTTATTTACTAAACTCAAATTGTTCCATAAAATCACTACAAATTGTGTTTTCAAAATACTCAAAACACGAATTTAAAGAGCTTTATAGTTAAATTAATTGATGTAGGTGTTAGTTTTTACAAAAATAACATGGGTTTAGAAAATAAGTTCAAAATTATTTGAGTTTGAAAAAATATGTTTAAAAAAAGGCTTAGGTTTGGTTAAAAAATAAAAAATAAAAAATCATGTAATATTCAATGATTTAAGCATCTGTGAAACCTAAACAACAGTAGCTGTATGTCACCATTCAATTAAATGATCAAAATTTACTAAAAATTAGTATTTAGTTTCGTTTTGAATTAGGAAAAAGATAAGTCCATTCACTTTACGTAATTCTTCAAATTAACTTGAGATCAAAGATTTTCTTTTTTCTGGGTATCTCTCATCTCATCATTATTTGGTGAATGAAATCTTTAAAGGCAAGTATTGAAATTATTATCATGATTGGAAATAAAACGTACAACAATGATTCATCCCACTAAAAACACCACCACTAATAGTACTAATGCATTAAAAAAGTAAAAAAAAAAAAAAAAATACAACTCCAAGACCAAAATATCACATCATTAATGGCGGGATCCACTGCCACCTAATTAGTGGGAACACTAATTAGTGCTCCCAAGCATTTTTCTAAAACGTAATGACTAGGTCAATCAATGTCTCTCTCTCTCTCTCTCTCTCACACACACAAGAAAATAAATAAATAAATAAATAAAAGAAAGAAAAAGAAAATCAAGAACAAGAAAATTAAAAAAACAAAAAAGAAAAAAAGAGTACCTTTGAAACTTCATGGACAACATGTGAAGGATCTGAGCTACTGAAAGAGTTGATGAGTGTGCCGAAAATCAAGGTCATGACAGGCTGAGCCATCCCATTCGCTATAGCAGAGACCGTGCCGACGATCATCAAAGCAATATCGAACCTGTCTGCAAACGAAAATAGCCTGTAAAATGCAACCCTTTGATCTCCCAGCTTCCCGGTTTCGCCTCCTTCTCCATTCACTGTCCCCCTCTCTTCTTCCTTCATTCTTCTTCTCCAAGATTAAATATATGTATATAAATGTGTGTTTGTGTCAATTCTGAATTATGTGGGAAAAAAAAAAAAAAAACACTGTTAAACTAGGAATGAGGAGGGGGGATATGAATGAGATCTTCAAGAGATGGGTGCGTGTGTATGCATATATGTGTGAGTATGGAGAAGCCACATATATAGGGTGGGATTAGGGTACATGACAGGCTTGCTTTAGAGGTTGTTACGTGAATCTAATTTCAGTTTGTAATTCATCTTCTAGAAGCCTTTTACTTTAATCCAACGCTACAACCTATATATACACACACACACACACACTTTCTCCTCCCCAAATAGTGATATGATTAAAGCCTTCACTCCCGTTGGGCATGCCACTTATGGGATATGAATGAGATCATTAACGCAACCTGGCAGTGACCATGGCAATTTGAGTACATTAGCTTATTTTTAGATAGGGCAAATTAGGACGGTAATCGTTATAGTTTATCTCTTGTGTTATTTTAGTTCCTGTACTTTCAATTAATTTGATTTTGACCATGAATTTACTATTTTGTTTTATTTGGTCCAATTGATTACAATTTTTAATATATTTTTTTTATAGAGAAACGCACATAAGTGTCACGTGCCATAGTTTTAAGGATAATATTATAAACTTACTTAATTCAGTTAGTTAACCTCAACCAATTTAGTGATGATTTTTTTAAAAGACACTAATGATATTATTAATCGGACCAAATTAAAATAAAATCTAAATTTGAGAGTCAAAGTTGAGCCAATTTAAAGTGTAAGAACTAAAATAACACATGGAGTAAAATACAGGAATCACTGGTTCACGAGTATAATTTGCTCTTTTAGATAAAACTATCCCTAGTGTTATTTTATTTCTTAACTACCTATTACCACTATTCTTGCCTTTGACCACCACTAACCGCCGATGCTGGTGATAACATTTTGGCAACTCTTTGGCATACTGAAATTTCTTTGACTCAGTGAAAATTTATTGTGTTAAGTCAGTGAAATTTCACTACAAAATTCACAAGAGAAATTTCTCTTTTAAATGAAATAAAATTTTTAATTAGGAGAAAAAATATATCATAAAAAAAGTACTGAAAAACAAAATTTAATGAAATCAATAGCACAATACCAATTTCTAATATGAAAAATATCTTAGTTTAAAGAAAATTTCAATCCAAATAACAACGTTTAATCTATGTTAACACAGATAATTTTTTCTATATTTCAACATAGAGACAAAGAAAAATATAATGATAGAGAAAATTATATATTTCAACACAGAGAAAAACACATAGACAGAGAAGTTTCGTATTTCAACATAGAGGGATAGAGAAAATCACTGGAAAAGAGAGAGAGAGAGAGAGAGAGAGAGAGAGAGAGAAGATAAGAGAAAAGAGATTTAAAACTCTTACATCAGATTTGTGTACAGATCGGGGATAATGAAATAAATCGACCGAGAGAAAGAAAAACATGTTAGACCTATATATAGATTGAAGAGAAGGTGGTAAACGACAGTAGTTGGGCAACGATGGTAGATGAAAAAACGTTGGTTGATGTGGTTGCGAGAGAGAGAGAGAGAGAGAGAGAGAGAGAGAACGAATCCCGGTAAATGAACATCGGTAGATGTAGTGACAACGTCAGATATATGGTAGAAGTGGTACTAGAGAGAGAGAGAGACAACTCATGAAAAATTAGGGTTTCTAAAATTAAAAGGACATATTGGTCTATGTCTGTCAAAGTTTGTCCTTATCATTTTAAATTTTAGGGACCTTAACTATCAAATTAATTTTTGTTATCCGTAAACTCTTTTACAAACATAGCGGAGGATCTCTCTCTAATTTTTCCAAAAAATTATCATATAGGATGGTCACACTTATAGGATTTTCACTCTCATTTTAGTATTTGTGAAAACTTATTCACCATATTTGGTTAGTTTCAAACTTTGTAAGTTCCAAAAAAAAAAAATAATAATAATAATAAATAAACAAATAAATAAACTGTGTTTTTTTCCCTTTCAAAAAAATTTAAAAAAAATCTTTTGTAGAAAAATTATTTTTTCTGAAATTTTTAAATAATCCTTTTACATTTATTTTTGTCAAAATAATTTATAGTTTTTGAACAAAAAAAACATAAAATGAATTTTGGAAACAAAATCAAACAAATTGGCTATCAGTGTTAACTATATTGAACCAAACAAAATTTATAAATATTAAACTGAGCGATTATAAATGTTAAAACTACAGAGGTTGAAAGGCTAATACTATACAAACAAAATTTTTATGTAAAAAATTTATACAAAATAATATGACTTTATTTGATCCTCTTATTTTATATTTTGAATTTGTAGAGAAAAAAGAAAACAAAAAATCTTTAGAAAAATAAAAATAAAAATATTATAACCACTTCCCTAAGGAAATTGATTAACAATAAACATAAAATAATTGTATATTATTTACAACACAAACTTTTATAAAAACGTACCAAAAAATATTAAAATAAAAACTTTATTACCGACTCATGACAAAATTTTAAAATAATAATAATAAAAAGTAGAAGATTCACACATAAACAATGTTTGAAGTAATAAGATTACAATAAAAGTTAGCACTGGATTTTGTGGACATGCTGAATGCTAATGACAAAAGACATCTTAGAGACAATTTGTAGATTTATGTCTCACATTAACTTTTGCAATTATTAAAAGATGGTCATTCTCATGTCAAAAACAAAACAAAACAAATTTAATCTATAATTCATAACAGAAAGTTCTAAATTAATCATCATTCGATTCACAGTTAATTATTATTTAACACTTTTTTGCTTTGACAATTACAGTAAAGCATCCTCATAACCGTAACGAATATAATTACCAAATTTGATGAAACCACTAACAATTCAAACCACACAGGTTTTGGAAAAACAAAAAGGAAAAAAAAAAAAAAAGTAATTGGAAATTTCTTTTTCAGCAAGGTTAAAGGCCTATATTTTTAGACTTACAATTTCACCCATAATAATGTGACAAAAAAGTTGTACCTTGTATCATTGGGTGTGTAATTAATCAAAAATTGACACATATTATACCACATCATTATGGGTACAATTGTGGAAACTTTTAGGGTTCTCAAATATATATATATATATATATATATTTTGGGCAAACAACATAATAATATTAGTGGGTTAGTAAGTTAGATTACAATAAACCAGACATTTGGCCTAGTGATTGTGTAATACCGTTTGTGGTGTGAAGTTGACCAACTGTCTTGTCCCAACTTTTGGTTATGATGGTGTAGGACATATTTTTAGGGTTGTCCACGGGGTTGAGAATGTTGGCCGAGGTGCCACGTGAATGGATCAGACTGTTGAGATATGAAACGATCATATCGGAATCTGAGATATTTAGATAAAGGACATGAGTCCTAGATGGTTTTAAGCTCTCTATTTGGATAGAGATGGGCTCTAAGAGGATTTCATTCTAATCTGAATAAAAGGAGTACAAGATAGATATTATTCTTGTAAAGGATAGTCTTGTGAAGTGAGACTCCTAAGAGATGAGGGCATTGTTGACTATAAAAGTAAGGCACCCCATTGGTCTAAGGTACGTTTTATTTTGTGAGTACTGTGATTGAGTTGTTATCTTTGAAAAATAAGTTGACTGACTTGATCGTCGGAGTGCTCCTGGATGGATGAGTCATCGGTGTTTGTTGTCTTCTTGTGTGCAGGTGTTGGGCTTCTCTATTCTTCTGTGTGCTCTACGATTAAGTTCCTAGGATCTTGGCGAGGAGATTCGATTTGGTTGTGAGGTCAAAAATCAACACCCATAATTTGACACCGTCCGTGGGAACTTAGTAAGAATAGATGGCCAACATCGAGTAGGGAGTACGAGACAGAGACGATATGCACAGTGAAGAAGATGAACAAGTTAGTCTTGTTGGAGGAGAAGAGAATGATTGCAAGGAACTAAAAGAGGAGAACCTAGAAACGAACAATGCCACCAAGGGCTACAATCCTAGGGCGGAGAATGGCCCGAGGAGGGGCAACGAGGGGAGGCAGGACCAGGCCCCAAAAGAGTATGACAACGAGAGTGATTTCCAAACCTAGAAAGACCGATGTATATGACAAGATAGTGAAGTGAAAGAATTGCCAGCCAAGGTGACGGACTTACAAACCATGATAAATTTCATGACGTAGAGCTAGATAATGCACCCTACATTTGGTGTTGCCGACGACATCGTTGGTTACTGTTAATACAGGCGCCCAACAAGAAGGACAGACTACAGCACAACACAAAGAGAGAAAGACCATGAACTCACCATGACGATCTTAACACATTGGGAGAGTGGAGCCTTAGAGAGAGGAAGTGTCATAGATTAGAGGATCGTGTCAGGTGAATGGGCAGGAGCATTGTGTGGAAAAAAAAAGTTGGATCTCAATAGGTCTAAGAGAACAAATCCTAGCACAAGGAGTAGCACGCTAAAGAGATTGAAGTTGATCAACAATAGAGCAGCAGGGCAATTGACGGAAGACTTGCACAACTACCTCTAAAGAAAGAAAAATAAAAACGCGGTCACGTCTGCCACCCAACCAAAGTCACTGTTTTCTGTGGAGTTAGCCGCTTTCTAAGCATTGAAAAGGTTCACAATGCCGAGGTTTCATACATATGATGGTAAGTCTGATCCCGATATTCATATTGGCTCCTATCTTAATGCTATGTCTTTGTAGAACGAAAACAACCTACTGTTATGTAAAGTGTTCCCATCGACTTTGGGGGACATATCATCGGATTGGTTCCTAAAATTGCCTAAGGATTTAGTCAAAAATTAGGACGGCTTGCTCGAGATGTTTATGGTCCGGTTTGTTACCAATAGCATACAACCATTGAGGGTTGATTCATTATTGGCTTTGAAGATAGACGATGGTAAAAGCTTGAGGGCCTACGCGAATAGATATTATGAGATTTACAACCGGATTCCAGGGAGCTTGCCATTGTTTCATTTAAGAACGACTTGTAAGACGATTGCCTACTTCAGCAATCCTTGGTGAAGACCCTCCCAAAATCAATTTGGGGGGGAGGGTTTGATAGCAAGGATCGAGAAGCATGCAAGGCAACGAGGAAGTACATCTAAACCGGAGAAGAGGAATAACTCACCTAAGCGAAACTGGAATGGAGCTGGTAATGATAATGGGGAGCCGAGATTGAAGGCAATGCAGTCTGTCAGCACCATCTTCAAGACCCCAATCTATAGGATCTTAGAGAGGATCAGGAACCAACTCTATAACAGAGCACCACAAAGGGTCCCAGGGGAGTCTATGGGAAGGTTCCATACCAAGTCATATGCATATCATGAAGATACTGGGCATATGACCCAAAGATATCGGGCTTTGAAGTAGAACTTAGAATATCTTGTTCGATAGGGACATCGAAGAGATCTAATGGATGAAGAGAAAATGAGAGAAGAACAAGCCAAGTTGGCCCAGGCACCACTAAGAACACCACCACCACCACCTGGTGTATCTCGGGTTGATGAACCTCAGGTCATTAACGTGATCCATTCCAACGTGAACGCTAACGAGAACGCCAACGAGATTAGAGGGGAGACCTAGAGAGTAAAGCACTTACAACACGTGTTTCTGGTGCAACAGAAAAGACCTCGGACTGAGGGATACTGATGATCAATGATCTCTCTTACTGATAAGGACTTGAAAATTGTCTAGTACCTGCATAATAATGCATTGGTGGTTACTCTCATGATCAAAGGATATAAGGTAAGGAGGATATTGATTGACCAAGGTAGTTCCTGTGATATTATTTATGTTGGGTGTTATAAGGAACTTGGCCTCAACAAAGATGATTTGGAGCCATCTGATAGCTCGATGGTTGGATTTAATGGAACAACTAGATGGCCACTAGGGTCCGTGAGTTTGAATGTGCAGGCAGGAACAAAGACGATGACGACAAAATTCATCGTCATAGACACCCTATCACCGTATAAGGTAATCCTTGGAAGACCATGATTACATGCGATGAAGGTTATCCCTTCAACCTTACACCAATTGTTATGATTCCTAACTAAGTTTAAGATAGAGGAAATCAGAGGAGATCAAGTTCAGGTACAAAATTGCTCCATGGTAACATTGAAGTACATCTGTAATATTTGAGATGAAAAGACTGGAGGTAGAAGAAGAAGACCAGGAGGTCTTGGAAGATGTTAGCAAAGACTTAACTGACAAGAGTTAAGAACCACTAAAGAAGATTTTTGTGACTGAAGGAGATGAAGAACGATTTTTTTTCTTCTCAGCTCCAGGTTAGCCGAGGAGAAAGAAAGAAAACTGAAAACTTTCCTTAGAGGGAACATAGAGGTGTTCACATGGATACGAGATGCTAGGGATCAACCTCGAGATCACTTGTTATAAACTAAATATGGATAGATCAGCAAAATTAGTGGTTTAGAGAGTAACAAGACCTACCATGATTCATGTGGAAACAATGGAAGAAGAGGTACAGAAGTTGCTGGAAGCGCAAGCTATCCAAGAAGTCTATTACCCAATATGATTGTCTAACATAGTGGTGGAAAAAAAGAAAAATAGAAAGTGGAGGGTCTGCATGGATTTCGTAAGCCTGAACAAGGCTTGTCCAAAAGACTGTTTCCCTCTCCCTAAGATAAACCAACATGCTAACGGCACCTTGAGGCATGGCATAATGAGTTTCCTAGATACATATTGAGGATACCACTAGATCATAATGTACAGACCATATGAAGAGAAGACTGCATTCATCACTTCTACGGGACTCCATTGTTACATAGTCATGCCCTTTGGATTGAAGAACGTAGGGGCAACGTCTCAGTGGTTAGTAACAAAGATGTTTAAGCATCTTATTGGCAAGGCGGTGGAAGTATACATTGACAATATGGTCACGAAGAGCAAGGAGTTGTCAGGCCATCTAGCTTACCTCAAGGAGGTGTTCAACATCTTGAAGGCATTTTGGCTTCGGCTGAATGCCTCTAAGTGTGCGTTCGGGGTAGGATCAGACAAATTCTTGGGGTATCTGGTGACAAGAAGGGGAATTGAGGTGAGTCTTGACCAGATCAAAGCCATTCTTGATTTGAAAAGTCCAAAAAAAGCAAAGGAAGTACAAATTCTGATCGACAAAGCGGTGACTTTGAATAGATACGTAAGCTGAAATTCTGATAAATGTAAGCCATTCTTCCAGCTACTAAACAAATCCATAGATTTTAGGTGGATGGAAGCTTGCGAGGTCGCCCTGGCTGACCTAAATAAGTACCTGACTTCACCACCCTTGTTCGTGACTCCAGTTTCAGGTGAAATGTTGTTCTTGTACTTCGCAGTATCAGACCACGTACTCAGTGCAGTGGTAGTCTAAAAAGATAAAGAAGATCAAAAGGTTGTCTATTATGTGAGCAAGACCTTGGCAAGTGCAAAACAAGTTATCTGCCATTAGAAAAGTTGACATTTTGTGACAACCACCTCCTTAATTAAGCAAATTAATTATATTCATCATATGCTTATTGTTAATTATGTGATTATGTGTTATGAAAAGTTATTGATTTGCCATGTGATTATTGAGATGGTGTTCTTGTTGACAGATAGGTTAGAGTGAAAATTAAACCTGTTTGATTCGTTGATTTTAACAAGTTAGAATTAAGAAATTGGATAGGAATTAGGGCCCAATTCACCTTAGTATAATTTAATCTAGTGCAAATATGTTGAGATTAATTATATTTGAGTCAAGTTGATTTTAATTAATTTATTTAGTCTAATTAATTTGAGTCTAATGCATTTTGCTCATCAAAAGACTATAGAAGATAGAGCTAGTGAATCTTGTTGGGTAGTCTTACACTATACACGTAGAGAGAGTGAGAGAGAGAGAGAGAGAGAGAGAGAGAGGGAGAAAAGACTTGGTGAAAGAGCTCAACAAGAGAAAGAAGATAAAAAGAAGAGAAAGTGAAAGGAAACTTGAAATCTTCAACAATTAACCAATTAAGGTAAGAAATTTCCACCAAATTTCATGAAATTGAAATGCTTTCCTTATAATCCCTTAGACTTTGCATTGTTTTAATTAAAGAGCATGAATAATTATGAGATTAGTGGTGTAAATTGATGTTAGGAATCATATGATCACATAAAGAAGGAATTGTGGAGATTAACTTGATTAGCAACATGCATGGCATATTTTCCATGAAACTCATGATCATTTAATTGTTTCCTTGCTTCTTGTTTGAGTTTCAACATTTGTGAGGAAAACTCCATGCATTTTAAAGACTTGGAGCTCAATTTGTATTAGTTATGAACTTGTGTTTACACTTCAAGAATTTGAATTCCTTGCATGGTTTTGAAGCTTCAATTGAAGTTATGAATTTTGTTCCAAGCTACATATGTTTAATTCAAGGTGTTATGTCAAGTTTTTGGAAGTGAATTGCATGAAAATGGGTTGAGTTTGCAAAGGAATGCATTGTCAAAAGAAGAGCCATTTTAGGATTCCAAACTACCCAGAACCGCACATGCTGTATGGGGCCCTGCACATACGAAAAATAGGGTAGTGGTGAGTGAGCATTTTGCTTAAATTGCACCTGCGAGAGGCACGTGCGGGGGACGTTCCTCATGTGCAGCCAAAACCCTTGCACGTGCGGAAGTTAGGGTGGTCCCGATTTTGCTTGTGCTAATCTTTTTCCACCTTTCGGGCCTCCGTTTGCATGGTTTTAAAGTATTTTCATGACCATTTGCATCTCATAAGTGCCTTAGAATGAATAAATGAAACGTAGAACCAATCAAGTAATAATGCATGGCAATTGAATAAGTAAACAACCGAAGCAAATAGAATTGGCTAAAACTATGAATGTAATTGAATCGTTGTGCTTGAATTTGTTTGTTTAGGTCGGTCGCTGCTTCCTTAGTGCCTCATAACATGTGTTTCAAGGAGCCCACTATGAGTAACAATATTGTAAAACTATGTTCAATTGTAATTATTTTCTGATCGATTAAATGTATTATTTTCTGAAATGATATTGATTATAGAATGAATAATTGTCCTATTTTGTAAATTGTACTCATGGTATCCTTAGTAATTGTTACTGTTACTGTTACTGCTACTGCTACTGTTACAGAGATCTCTGGCAGTTCCAATCTTTGGAACTACTGTTACTGTATTGATGGCCATCAATTGACTGTTCCGTCTCTAAGACCTACTGCACTGTTCTACTATAGGATGTACCATGTATGTCTACTATGATTAGTATATGATAGATATGACATGTAATATGAGACATTTATTGAATAAATGATCTACTGATGTAATTGATTGTTTAATTACTGGAAGGATATTCATTTTTAACCCCTTTACACATTTGTTATTCACTGAGCTTTAACTCACAATTTGTTATATATATGTAGGTGGTCAAGCACCGGAGCAAAGTTAATGGCGTCTACCATAATCCGTTTTGTTAAGCCACCCTATTGTGCCTTACTGCGAGGTTCTGAACCGTTATTGTCAAGGTAATTCCACCCTTTTTGGATGTTATATGAAGTCAAGTGAATGTTTTCTAATTTGTTTTGGCTTGGGTTTAATTCCCTAAAATGTCTTTTATTTTGTACTTAGCTGTGTTTTGGACTTAAGTGTTGATATATATGTTTGGACATAGACTTGAACTTATGTGTGTATCGGTAAATATATCTAGAAGTTGTCTATTCATTTAAGTCCTCACAACTCTTTAAACATTATGTTTTAATATTTACAGGCTTTCACCTGCCTTTTTTTTTGTATAAATGTTATTACTGTTAAGCAGGCCTTTGGTACTCATGGATTACTGGCGCTAAACCCTTAGGGGCAGGTTTGGGTCGTGATAGAGTGGTATCAGAGCACGAGTTATACCGCACCCATGTGTCCAAATGAGCTATAGGATGTCCTAGAAAAATAATTAGGGCATTGCATGAGCATGGATAAGTGTGTGTGGACATGTTATATGTATATCATATGAAAACCATCTTTCCTATGTTTGTTATTATCATGTTGTATATAGTGTAATGGAGAATGCAAGAAATACAGATGAAACTAAATCATCAGAAACAAGAATTGCAAGATTAGAAAGAATGGTTCAACTCTTGACTGAAGCTCTAAGACAACAACAGAATCAACAGCCCACACCTCTTTCATCAGTACAACCTGAACTAAATGCCAATGATGATGTTATTGCGTTAACACAAAAGTTTAACAAAATAAAGCCACCGACATTCTAGGGAGGACTAGAACCACTGAAAGCTGAGGCATGGATCCTAGAAATTGAAAAATTGTTTGAAGTATTTTTGTGTTTAGAGGCACAAAAAGTGTTGTTGGCTACTTTTACTTTACAAGAGGAGGCAAGGCGATGGTGGATGCTTGTGCGTAAAACTAATTATACTATGATTTAGGCTCAATTCAAGGAAGCATTCTATGATAAATACTTTCCTCAATATGTCCGTGATCGAAAATTATCCGAGTTTAGGGAATTAAAGCAGGGTACTATATCTGTGGTCGAATATAAAACAAAATTTACTGAGCTTGCACGTTATGCACCACACATGGTAGATACTGACTATAAAAAGGCTTGAAAATTTGAGGGAGGACTTAATGTGGAGATACTTGACCGGATCAATGTTCTGAAATTACTCAAGTATGTGGATGTCCTTGACCGAGCTATCATAGCCGAGGCAAACATTGCAGCCTTGAAGCAGGCTAAGACGCCGGTGACTGAATGGTGAAGTAAGAGAAAGTTTTAATTTCAAAAAGGGTCGGAATAACTCACAAAGTAAGAAACAGAATACAGGCTCAACTAGTAGTTCTAGTTAGGGGAACAATTCTATACCACCTTGTCCAGAATGTGGCAGAAGACATAAAGGGGTTTGTCACAAAATTTCTGGGGCATGTTACAGGTGTGGCAAGGTGCGCCACATAGTCAAATACTGTCCTCTCGCATCGCAAAGCGCTAGTAGACCGGTAGCGAGTGCTGCAGCATCAACCGCTACACCAAAACCCAATCCTAAAGCTACCGGAAGAGAAACCTTCAGGCAAGGCTGGGTGTTTGCACTTGTACTAGGGGATGTGCAAAATACTGAGATAGTGGTGTCAGGTATACTCCCTATTTGTGCTCAAAATGCTTATATTTTGATTGACTCGGGGTCTATGCATTCATTAATTTTGCATGCTTTTTTGTGAAAATTACCTAGACCACTGGAATCCATGAATTATTTATTAGCTGTGTCTTTACCTACTGGGGGGTCCATGACTTGTGCTTATGTGTATCCTACACGTGAGATTGTTATTGGGGATGTGATTTTATATGTTGGTTTGTTGCCTTTGAATCTTGACCACTTTGATGTCATTTTGGGGATGGACTGGTAACAAAATATCATGCCTCCATTGATTGTGTAACAAAACAAGTTGTTTTTCGTCCACCTGGGTTGCCCAAATTTATATTTAATGAAGTTGGTGTTGTACCTCCCTCATATTTGATTTCATCTATGAAAGCATGCAAATTGATTAAAAAGGGGTGTAAAGGGTATTTATGTTGTGTATTGACTGTGCCTGCTGATAATAAAGCTAATGTGGACAGTATTCCTATAGTCAGAGAATTCCCAGATGTTTTTCCAGATGATTTGCCAAGGGATCTGATTGATAGGGAGATTGAGTTCACTATTGAGGTGATACCGGGTACACAACCAATTTCCAAAGCTCCGTACCGAATGGCACCTACTGAATTGAAGGAATTGAAAATCCAGTTGCAGGAGTTGTTGGATAAAAAGTTTATCAGGCCTAGTACATCATCGTGGGGTGCTCCAGTCTTATTTGTGAAAAAGAAGGATGGCACATTATGGCTCTGCATTGATTACCATGAATTAAACAAAGTAACAGTGAAGAACAAGTATCCGTTGCCTTGTATTGATGACTTATTCGACCAATTGTCAGGTGCCCAAGCATTTTCCAAGATTGATCTTAGATTAGGATACCATCAATTGAAAGTCAAAGCCGAGGACGTAGAAAATATTACTTTCCGAACAAGGTATGGACTTTATGAATTTCTTGTTATGCCTTTCAGAATTACTAATGCGTCTGCTGCATTTATGGATCTCATGAACAGAATTTTCAAGCCATTCATGATGAATTTGTGATTGTTTTTATAGATGACATTTTGATTTATTCCATAGGTAAAGAGGAACATGAACATCACTTAAGAATTGCTTTGCAAACCTTGAGAGAGAAGAAATTATATGCAAAAATGACAAAGTGTGAATTTTGGCTTGATAGTGTTATGTTTTTGGGAAATGTGATTAGTAAAGATGGCATTTCCGTCGACCCATAGAAAATAGAAACAATTGTGAATTGGCCTAGACCGACTAATGTTACTGAAGTTCGAAGTTTCTTGGGTTTGGCCGGATACTACCTAAGATTCGTGAAAGACTTCTCCAAAATTGCTTTGCCTCTGACTTAGTTGACTCAGATAGGGGTACCGTTTGATTGGACCGATCAGAGAGAATCCTCCTTTCAAGAATTGAAGACTCGACTTGTGACTACACCAATTCTCACCTTACCCTCAGGTATGGATAGATTTACTATTTTTAGTGATGCTTCTTATAAGGGTTTGGGGTGTGTATTGATGCAGAATGGTAAAGTAATTTCATATGCTTCTCGACAATTGAGGCCACATGAAAAGAATTATCCGACTTATGATTTGAAGCTCGTTGCAATAGTGTTTGCATTGAAAATTTGGTGCCACTACCTATATGGAGCGACATGTGAAATTTACACGGATCACAAGAGCTTAAAGTACTTCTTCACCTAGAAAGAGTTAAACATGAGACAACGAAGATGGCTGGAATTGATAAAAGATTATGACTTGCAAATCTTGTACCATCCAAGAAAAGCTAATACTGTTGTCGATGCACGTAGTCGGAAATCAATTAGGAATTTGGCTTGCTTACTTACCGAGCAAAGAGAATTGCTACATGACCTTGAGAAATTTGAAGTTGAAATTGTTTTTTGAGAACAAGATGGGACATTGGCGGCTATTGCTTCTCAACCAGCGATTCTTGAAGAAATTAAAGAAAAACAACAACAAGATGAATTTCTGAAGAAGATTATTGATGAACGGGAATCCAAACTAAGGCCAGATTTTGTTTTTGAAAATGGTGTGTTAAAATTTCAAGATAGATTGTGTGTACCAAATGTTGTTGAGCAAATGAGGCTAGTTTTGCACGAAGCCCACAATTCAAAATTTTCTATTCACTCGGAGAATACAAAAATGTACCAAGATTTAAAACTCAATATCTAGTGGCTAGGAATGAAAAAGGAAATTATAGAATTTGTGTCTATGTGTTTACAATGCCAACAAGTCAAAGCCAAGCATTAACGACTTGCCGGATTTCTCCAATCACTGCCAATACCGGAGTGAAAATGGGAGCACATCACTATGGATTTTATTGTTGGACTACCTCGCTCCAATAGAGGTATGGATTCAATTTGGGTTATTGTTGATCGTTTGACTAAATCTGTTCATTTCTTACTTGTTAAAACAATTTATAATTTGGACAAGTTGGCTACCATTCATATCAATGAGACTGTTAGATTGCATGGAGTGTCTGTGTCAATTGTTTCTGATAGGGACTCGAAGTTCACATTAAGATTTTGGCAAAGTCTGCAAATAGCATTGGGAATTGAGCTGATATTGAGCAGTGCTTATTATCCACAAACTGATGGCCAATCAGAAAGAACAATCCAAATTCTGGAGGATATGTTGCGTATGTGTGTGCTTGATTTTCAAGGGAATTGGGAAACTCACTTGCCTTTAGCCGAATTTGCCTACAACAACAGTTTTCATTCAAGCATTGGTATGGCACCTTTCGAGGCTTTATATGGCAGAAAATGTCGATCTCCTATTTGTTGGGCAGAAGTTGGAGATGGGCCTTTTCTTAGGCCTAAGATTGTACATGAAACAACGAAAAAGGTAAAATTAATTCAATAAAGGTTAAAAACTGCACAAAGCTGACAAAAAACTATGCGGATGTCGGAAGATGAGACATGGAATATGAAGTGGGCGATCATGTTTTTATTAAAGTGACACCAATGAAAGAGCATACTCACTTTGGAACCAAGGGCAAGTTAGCACCGAGGTATTGTAGACACCCCATTTTGATCGGCTCTCAGACTTGGGCGCTTTCTTTTGATCATCTGATGATGAAAACAAGAAGGTGTTTCTCACAGAATCCTGAATAAGAAAACTTAGAGTTTGAGCCCTGTTTCCAAACCTAAATAGCCACAAATTACCTTTCCAAGGGAATACTTTGACCTCACGGTTGCGTCTAGAATAGTTCGTTTAGCTAGGATCAACCTTCGCTACATTTCCGAGGGCCTCACTGAAAAATTCTCCCAAAATCTGGGTTACAACACAATTATTTGAAACTTCAGGGTCAAATTGTAATCTTCAAAACTCAAAAAATATTCTGTTATGTGAGGGAATATTCTATTAAGTTAGGGAATATTCCGTCCATATGTAGAATATTCCATCAATGTTGACTATGATGCTGACGTGGGGTCTTGCTAACATGGCATGACTAGATTGGTCCATGCTGATGATGTGGTGATGAAATGTCTTTACTGACACACACACAAAAAAAAAAAGAAAAAAAAGAGAGAAATAACAATGTTGGTGCATGGGTTTGAACCCCTAACCTAAGACTCCACATCCCACTATCCTCACTCACCATCTACTTTCATAATCACACCCCACCATCCCCACTCATCATCCACTTTCATAATTACAACCCACCATCCCCACTCACCATCTACTTTCATAATCACATCCCACCATTTACACACCACCATCACCATTCATCATTCACCTCCATTACACATTGTCCCCCATTAACTCCATTATCTTCCCCAAAAAAATGCTCCACTTTGTCTTCTACTTTATCCTCCACTTGGTTTTATTTAATATTTGTTTTCTTGTTTTAGGTTCATGTTAGTTTTGTTGTAATTTTGCACTTTCTATTTTATATTTATTTCCTTGTTTTATTCTAATCAGTAGTGGTTAGTTGAGCCACCTATGTATTTCTTGTTTGTTCATTTTCTTGGTTTTGCAACAAGACGGGTTTTGGCTAGGCTAATAGGCCGGTCGGTTAGCTTCTTTTGGAAAAAGTGACATCGTCTTCCGATGTTAACCAACTTCGGGTGGTTTCCAAGGCATATGAAGGATTTTATTTTATTTTATTTTGAGTGTTTTGTGAGATTTTTATTTTGTTGTAATATTCTCTCATCCCTCTCTAATTTAGTTTGTAATTATTCTTTCAAGTGTTGTAATAATTCCCTCCCCGCTTCTTGCTATCCCATTCTTTTACTTGTTTTCCTTATTTGTGGATATGCATCGCGTTTATTTATTTATTTTTTGTTATATCCATACTTTGCATCCATGTTTCATGCATCTTGATTCGGCTAAGTTTGCATTTGTGGATTTAATTAATGCTTACGTGATTATGTGTGTTACCTCATGTTCTTGAGATAATTCACATGTCATATCTTAGAAGCAGAATCTGTAGTTGCATCTCATGAGTGAATTGTATTAGGATTTTATATATAAGATCATACATGTTTTACTAACTTTGTTTTGTAGTTATTCGCAGGACGTCAGTAAATATATAAGTTTTTATGCTTTAGCATCCCATTTGTGTGTGTTTTTCTTATTATGTTTAAGCATCCTATCATGTTTCTACTTGCTTACTTGATATAACTATATGAATTCCAGGGGATGGAGGTTGTGTCGCTTAATTTAGAATAATGTTGATTTTTCATGGTTGTAAACTCAATTTATGTAACGAGCCCAAAATTCGTATCCGAAATTACTTTTATATCCTTGTGGGTTAATGCATTTTAATTTAATGATATCTGTTCAAATTGAGGAATTATTTGTTGAGTCACGATTATAAAATTGAAATTACCGACCTTTACGGGTTCAGAAATCAAAATTGAGTACTTGGGTATGTTAATGGGAATTTTTTGAACTATTTGGAAAAATTAATTGGAAATCTAATTTGTTTGATTTGTTAATGCATGTTTGGGTGGTTAACTTGGTACTGCAAATCAAAGGCCTTAGAGGCTTCAGAAATCAGAACAGAGGACATATTTATGATCAGCACAATTTTTAAAGTCGCTTGGGGAGTTTAATTGAAATTTGATTTCGTGCGATTCGTAAGGCCGCGTTTGGCTCTCCCTATTGTGTTAAGCCTATGTGTGTGTAGATTTATATATATAGATGTGCCTTTGAGTTATGGAACTCATCTCTGGGAACCTAAAAATATCTAAAGAAGAGATAGAGGAAACCGTGAAAGGGAGAGAGAGAAGAGAGACAAAGCTTCTCAACATCCATGGTAGCTTTGAAGATGATTGAAGGGAATTGAAGAAAGAGAAAGGAAATCAGCCATGGAAACTTGGGAGAAATTGAAGAGAGCTAAGAGATAGACAAAGATTGAGCTAGGTATGATAATCTATCTGAAACCTTGTGTTTAAAGTATCAATTTGGTGAAATCATAAAGATCTTGGAAGATTTAAACCCATTTGGGATTAAGGTTTTATGTATGTATTTGCTTGAGCTAATTTGAGGAATTAGAGATTGAGTTCTATAATTTTGTATATGAGTGGAGCTTAAGCTCATGGATATCGTGAAATGAACCTTAGATTATGCAAGAATCAAGTGAATTTGTGGGTTTGTGGGGTGTGTTTTAAGAACCTTGAAGATCATGAAAGATTAAGCATTAATCTTGAACTTTGAGGCAAAGATTGAATTGTTTAAGATGAAATTACACTTGGTTAATGTTAGTTTATCATGTTATGGGGCAATTTTACATGTTTTTGAGTGATTTATGTTAGAAACCAAGCTTAAAAATGGAAAGACCAAGTGCTGGAACAAAAACCATTTTCGGACTGTAAAAATTGCCCAGAGCCGCACATGCGGCAGTCCATGCCCAAAACCAAGTTTGATTCTGCTAAAAAGGCACGTAGTCCCGCACGTGCGGCCCCATTCCCGCACGTGCGGCCTTGTTTTCTGCACGTGCGGGGACAACTCTGTTCAACCAACTTTGAATAAGCATATCTTTTGCATCCGGACTCCATTTTGAGTGATTCTGGAGTCTAAAATCAAGCCCCAGAAGTCTAGTTTCCAATGGTAGTGGTCTCACTCCCAAATTCTAAATACAGAATTAGATATGCCCAAATTAGTGAGAGTTGCTCACTTTCTGTCTAGCGATTTTGTACCATTTCTTCGTCTGACCCATTTTTCTATCAATTCCTCCTATCTTCTGAGACATGGATTATGACTTATTGAAGACTAACGAGTTTAGAACCGATATGACTAATTGATTAAAAGTAAAGTAAGGAATCCGGTATATTCTTATAATGCTATGCGCATTGTGTTTGTAGGTCCAAACGAAGACATCGTCCCATTGCTGTCAGAAACTTATCACTGTGAGTAATAGTAGTATAACGATATGTTATACTTACTTATGGTGCTTATGATTTATATATGTGTAGACACCCCATTTTTGACCGTCCTCAAGACTTGGACGTCACCGTTTGAACACTCGGTGATCATCATTGTTTGTGTTCGTCTTGAGTTCCCGGAGGTCTCGGTTACACGCCTTGCCTCAGGATCTCTCAACTCGACTGTTTTGTGTCTGGTTTGCACCAAACACTTGTGTTTTTGCTTTGGAGGGCAGGGAATGGCTTGTTGGCCATCCCCACACCTCGCCAGCCATGGCTTGAGGCTACCGGCCATTGGTTTGTTGCCATCGGCCAAATGTTTGGCCGACCGGCACTCTTTGTGGTCGACCGGCCATCTTTTTTGGTCAAATAGCATTTTTGGTTGGCCGACCACTGTACATTTGCCTTGGCAGATATTTTTATGCCAGCTGTGCTAGCTGGCATACACTTTGCTCCCATCCATACACGTGTATAGAGTGTATGAAGGGATTTCACTCTTGCTTAGCTTGTTTTGGAAGCTTTGCAAGAGTGAATCTCTATAAGAGGGAGCCTCTTCTCCCTCCATTAGGGTTACAACATTTTTTCAGAGGCTCTGATATTAGGGTTAGGGTTTGCATATCCCCCATCTCTATATCTCTCTCTCTTTTGTGTATAAGTGTGTGTTTGGTCTTATTATTGCACACAAACACCCACCATTACACCTTACCTTGGCTACTGAGGCGCTAGGGAGCTGTTCTTGAAGTTCTTGACTGGTTTTGAGCTCAAAGAACCAGCTGGAGCATTGTTTGTCAAGGAGGTCTACCAGGGTAACAATCTTACCCCTTTTCCCCCATTTTTGCATAGCTTTTTAACCTATCTTGCAACTATTTTCAGACTTTGTATATAACTAATAAAAGTCTTGATTTTGAGTTCTTTAAATAGTTTTTTAAGGTCACTTTGTTGTTTGAGGTTGTTTGACCCCTCTTAGGGCTTGTTTGGCCCCATTTTTGTGCTATTTTGGTGAGCTCCGGGACCACCTTGTTTGGGCCTCCTCACCACTGAAATCTTGAGGGATTTTAGTGGTGAGGATGGTGGTTTAAGGTCCTAAGAAGGAGAGGGCCATCCCCTCTCCTTGTTGTCTTTAATATATGCCATTTAAGCCTCATGTGTGAGCACCATTTTTGAACTCATGTTGGCCATGTTTCAGTAGGTATTTAGTAGTATTTTGCCATGTTTTACCTCTGTTTTTGCTTGGTCTAGACACACCATGCATGCCTTGCATACATGTCTTGTAATGCCATGTTTTAGCCTTAACATGCTTTGTGCTTTGAGCCTTGTTCTAGCATGTTTTTTTACCAAGCTTTGTGAAGCTTTTGTGCTTGTTTTGATGTGCTAAAGGTCTGTTTTTGGTCATTCAGATAGTCCATGCTTTGCTTTGTATAGCTACCATGCAACCTCTCTTGTATGCCCTAAGCATTGACCCCTCTAGCATGCCATCCTTGCTTTGTTTCAGTGGTTTGGAACCACTTGCCATGCCATTTCAGTCCTTGTGGTGTGTTTGTATGCTTGCATTTGGTGTTTCTTTAAGGCCTTAAAGGGTTGGTGTTTCCTGCTCCATGTTTGTACCTTCATGTATGCCATCATGTTTAGGCCTCTAAGATGCCATGTCATTGTGTTTTTGGCTTTGTCTTAACATGCTAAAACTCTGATTTTAGTTGTTCAATTCATGCCACGTTTGGTTTTGTTAAGGGTAGTTCAATACCCTTTGGTGAGCCTTAGACCTTGGACTTTGTTTGCATACTTTGATTGCCTTGTTTAGATTGATTTGGCATCATTTTATAACATGATTTCAGAGCTTATAATGTATGCCATATGTCCATGTTATCCTCTTTTAAGTGTGCTTAAAAGTTGTCTCCATATGCTTAAGTGTTTAGGCCTTAACATGTGCATGTTTGTGTGTGTTTTGCCTCTCATTCCTTAGCATGTTGGCCACTGTTTTGGGCCTAGTATAGGGCTGCCCAAATTGGTATAAGTCCATTGTTTGCATGTTGCCGCATGCTCACCTTGTGTGTTGTCATATACTTAGCCTATTGCATGTGTTGCATGCTTCAATCGCTTTGCATTTGGCACGCATTCTCTTGGCTAAGTTGCCTAACATGTTGTCCATCTTGCACCTTGCATGCTTGCATGGTTAAGTTGCACATTGCATGCTTGATTAGCTTGCATAGTTATTCCATGTTTTGCATACTTATTTGTTTAGGTTGTGCGCCTATTGCATGCTTACTTGTTTGCATCTCATGTTGCACCCTTAGCTCACATGTCTAGGTTGCATATCATTGCATGCATCTTTCCCCTCTTGATCAAGCCATGATAGAGGTTGAAAGCCCCTTGGTATGTTTCTATGCATTGTATTTCATTTGAAATCAAAATGCACGACTTGGTTCCTTGGGCCATCACGCATTGAAATGCGCGATTGGTGGTCTGAGAATCAAGGAACATACCCCTTTGAGTCACAAACATGATAAGGGATGTGTTGGTGCATACATTTGCTTGAAATACATTGCCATGCCTTGTTTTGCCCTCTGCTACTGTCAAAACAGGTTTCGCAGGAAGACTTGGCCGGTCGACTACATGGAGTGTCGACCGACTAATTATTGATGGTCGAGATCTCAACAAATGGTCGATGACCATCCGAACATGGTCGGTGGGGTTTCCACTTGGTCGGTGGTGATCTACAGTGTCCATGGAGCATACCTTGGGAGTTGTGCAATTTTTAGAGGAGCAGAGCAGGGGAAACAGAGGCAAACTTGTGCATGGTGGTGGGTTTCCGAGCGGAACCGAGCGCGCATGCATTGGGCCCTCTTCCTGTCACACCCCAAACCGCCCCTAAAAGTTTTGGGCATGACTACATCAGAAACAGACATAAAACCGATATATGTAACGTATGGGGCCCGAACGGAAGCACTTGATAACAAAAATCTATTCCATTGAGCTACCACTATTATGCCAGGATCACAACATCACATTAGGTAAATAATATACAGAAAACTTACCCACATATACTTCGACTCAGCCCCACAATTGGGCGTATAACAAAAAAAATTAATGAAAGACAACCAAGGCATAAGCCAAAAAAACTAACAACACTTTACAAAATGCACGAGCTTCAGCTAAGTGCCTGGACACACCGAGGTTGACAAGAGGGAGACGAGCCTTAAGGGTTAGGACTGGTCTCCCGGTTGATTACCTATAGAAACAGACAAAATACATAATGAGTGAAACTCAGTGAATAATAGTACATAAATAATGTAATGCTTAACTTGAATAATAAAGCATATAATTGTAGAGGCATATGATTAACTACATTCTGTAATTACTTCCAGAACAGCCATGGGTCCAGTTTTCTTAACAGAATGGCTTAAAGCCCACTAATGTACAGAACGACCATAGGCCTAATAGATACAGAATGGCCATGGGCCCAGAAATAACAGAACGGCCTAGCGGCCCAGAAATAACAGTACGACCATCAGCCCAGAAATAACAGAACGACCATCGGCCCAGAAATAACAGAACGGCCTAGCGGCCCAGAAATAACAGAACGGCCATCGGCCCAGAAATAACAGAATGGCCTAGCGGCCCAGAAATAACAGAACGGCCTAGCGGCCCAGAAATATATATGTATGGACTTAAGAGGTGGCTCGTACGGATTCTAGAGGTGGCTCCCACCAAAGTGTAGCACTTAGTTCTGTACAGCACTTTGCTCCATACCAGAAATCATCAGAACAGATTAACTTCAGCATCATACAGAAAGTACATACATTCTTCCCATTATTCACATGAATTACCATCGGTAATATAAGTTTAACAGAACGTTGCTGATAATTGTTAGCAAAAGGTAACACAATCCAGAGATACAGAGATACCATAGTTCCATAATGCACATACGTTCCATTTATTCGTTGTGAATCAATATAGCTATCTTGCAGATAACAGAGTATCAATAACATTTATTAACGGAAGACGCATGTATCAGGACAGTATGGTCAATAGAGACAGAATAATTCATATCAAAACGTGGGTCATATAACGGTGGTAAACCTTTGTGTTCATATTATAGGTCCCGAATAATCTTTGATTCACACAAATACCATCCTTTCTGGATGAACATAAGTTCCATATATTTCTTAAGGATGACGTAGTTTGCTTATCGATAACAGAGTGTTAATATTCGTTAGTGACAGAGCAGAAAGGTTCCAAAGTCATACCGATGTATGCAAATCTTCCAGCATTTATATAAGTTCACACTGATTCCCAACCGAGATAAATGTTAATGTAATCATTTACACAGAACAGAGCGTTAGTAACCACAGTCATTAACGGTAAGTAAAATGTATATTTGTCGTACTATTACTCACAGTGGTAGGTCTCTGATAGCGGTGGAACGATGTCCTTCTCTTGACCTACAAATACAATGCACGTAACAGATTATGAGAATAAAACCAATCTCTTTTTATTCCTTACTCAATAGCTATGGTGGTTCTAGACTCATTAGTCCTCCATAGGTTATAATCCATGCCTCATAAGATAGGAGGAATCGATAGGAGAAAGGTTCAGACGAAGAAACGGTACAAACCCAGTAAACAGAATGTGAATAGTCGTTACTAATTTGAACATAACTATTTTTGTAGTTAACATTTGGGAGTGAGACCACCACCATTGGAAACTAGACTTCCGGGGCTTGATTTTAGGCTCAAGAATCACTCAAAACGGAGTCCGGATGCAAACGATATGCTTATTCAAAGTTACCCAATATATGTTGAAACAGGGATGGCCGCTCGTGCGCCCACCTTGGCCGCTCGTGCGGCCCAATTCCGCTCGAGCGGAAGATCCCGACCGCTCGAGCGCCCAAAAGCAGAATCAAAACCTATTTTTTTCCCTCTTATCCGCACGTGCGGCCATGGCCTCGGCACGTGCAGCCTGGGCCCTGTTTGACAGTCTGAAAATCATACAAAACCCCATGTTTGGTGATCAACAACAAGGTCCTATTTAGATGCTTTAAACACTAAAACAAGGTTCCCAAATCATGTAAATAGGGGTACAAACACATAACCATTTGAACGTGCATTTGATCTTCTTCAATTACACACCACCACTCTTACATACACAATACACATATATAGCCATATTTATGCACAAGTGAGTTCCAAGATGGTAAGTCAAGGAACAAGGTGTAGATTCCTCTCTAGATGGTACAAATTGGTTAGAATAATCAAGGAGTAACATCCTCTTTACCAATAAATCCACACCTACATCCAAACCTCCATTACAACTCTAGGCTACACAATGTAAAGAAATTCTTTCCCCAAATGAAAAAGAAAGGATTGAATTAGGGGAATTAGCCTTACCTTAGGCTTCACTTCCTAAATGCCCCTTCAATTTTACAATTCTCTACTCCTTTGATGATCTTGCCTCTCTATTTCTCTAACCCTTCTCTAAACCTTCTTCCAGGAGATATTTCTCATGGAGGCTTCTAAGTCAAAGCATTGAGATATATATATAGATAGAGTTATATAAGGGGTGAATAAGACAAAATTCAATCGTTTAAGCATCCCAAATCGAAATTTCACAGAAACGCTTATTATTACCTAAAAATTATACTGATCTCAAATGTATAATTAATTTCGGATTATCAAGCCTCTAAGGCTCTCAATTTCTAACTCAAACGTTTTAATTGTAACAAATGTTTTTCTTATTAAACAGATATAGGTCTCAAATCATAAGATCGATGTGCTTAAACTGAATTTCTCGAGGAATTTTCATTAGGCATTTAAATGCACAGAACGAGGGACTAAAAGTATACCGGAAACAGATGTGAAGGTCGGGTTATTACACTCTTCCCCCCTTAAATAAGTTTGGTCCCTCAAACTTGATTTACTATGCGGTAGAGTGGAAGTCTCAGTCTCACACTATTGTCTCATTTTGTTATAGATGATCAGTTAATTCTTTAGTTCGAACCATTCATAGGTTAATCCAATATTTATCATAGTTATTCAAAAGTTCTTAACATAGCAAACATCTCATAGCTTTAACCAACTAGTCATTTCAATGCCTATTTGAGGCACGTAGAAACAAAAATAACAACTCCTTACATTTATGTCATAGGATTATATGTTGCTTAATATAAGACTAGAAGAGTTCATGGCAGGACATTCAAGCATAAAATCCCTAGTACACAGAGTTTATAAACACCATATTTCTCTGTCAACAAGTTCCATAATGCCAATTCCAAATACAGAAACATAATAGGTATCACTTCCTTAAGCACATAATGCATGTATTCCCATAATATACGTTATTTTCAATCACAATAACAAAATGTTCCCTACTATGTTCATAACCAAATTGATCCAGCATTAATAGTTCCTATGTACTTCTTATTAGAAGGTACATGGTCAAACTTGCCCAGTTAAGTAATTCCTTAGGTAAATCTCATAGTGCAATTTACTCGGAGATAAGTTGCCCATTAAGGTTATATACAGTTCCAAAATAATTAAATTAATTACGTGGTCAGATTCAAATCTGGTTATGCACAATTAAATCAGATATCAGAACCTACCACACAAGGTCCTACCTACGAAGCAAGGTATATTTCATTCCAGCAGGCACAAATAAATCGCTTAGGTACGTAGCCACTAGCTTCATTATTAGTTTCCAGTATTTCTTCATTTCCGAAAACTTATCAAAGTCAAATTATTATTGCTTCACAACCATATATACTAATTCTTGACAAGGTCAGAACGATGGGGAGAAGAATCTCAATCATTAACGTTAATTCTTCACAGTTTCGCTTCTAACTACAGTAACACAAGGAGAATCATATTCCAAATCAATAGTTACGGTAACACCAAAGCAAATAACATGCGGTTTTGTAAATTTATGGAAACATACCCTTGTAAACACTTGGTCATGCCGTCATAAGTTTAGATCTGAACAATACATACTACTATACAACTATTATTTTAAGCAAGGGAGCTGTTCAAAGACAAAGCCAGAAATCAAATTCAAAATCATGCTTAACTAACCAGTCATAATCGTAAAAGATAATATCTTCTCTTAATAAGCAATCATTCTTGTTATAGCGCAAATAAATTTGACCTCTCTTTTAATCATTCAGTATTCTACATACGTAGGTCCTACTGGGTCTATTCACAAGGTCACAGTTTTCCTTAAGTATACAGTAATCACTTCCATTTAGATTCTATAATGTCTAGGAATTTAACAGTTTAGTGACAAAATAATTTGATCACCTAATATCAGAGTTAGAACTCTTGACAAGATCAGTTCAACATGATAGTAAATCAATTTGGAACCACATAGTGCGTATTATACAAATCTGTATAAACATGCTAGAGGAGGTAGGTACTCAGGTTCTACCAGGTCCGTTCATAGGGTTATAAATTCCATTACGTATACCGTAACTATAAGAATCACATTCTTCAGACTTCATAATGTCAAAACAAAATAGGCAATGATATAACAAAAGGATAATTTATCTAGCTAATTCCCCAGTTAATATTTTGTGGGTAAATTAGTTCATTATGATAATAAATCAATTCATAACCACGTAATGAATAACATTCAAATTCGTATAAACCCGCAATAAGAGGTAAACGCTTAATGCATACCCTTAATCGGACATTAATATAGCATGTTCCCATTTGTCTCTATCAGAGTTCACAATGTCATACAAAACAATTTATATTATAACCTTCAAATACGAAGTAGGAATTAATTTGACAATTTGCAATATCTAACATTTGCATATCTACATAGAAATATATTTCAGAAATGACTTCTCAATCTTAAGTCATTAATACACATAGGCAGGATTTTCGTTCTGATGGAAATTATCAGATCCCAATCATTTAATTGATCTCAAAGTAGTCAATAACTACCTATCTTCTTTTTACAAGTATCATGTGAGCAGACACATAACATGGGTGAGGTCCTTCATGTCGTTCAACCATTCCTTATAAGACATCTTGATTACAGATTACAGATTACACATAATATGACAGATTTCAGATTTCAGACCGCAAATTACGGATTACAGATGTCAGATTTCAAACTATAGATTCCCACAAAAAAATCCCGATTATACGTATACATAACCCGTTCAACATCATCAATGATTCCTTCGGTTCCCCATCAGGAATCGTCAATAAATTTCTCAGTTCACAGAACCACATTAATTATATACGGTTTCAAGGTCAATAACCAATTTCCCAGCATAGCTTATCTATTGAATCGTCAGTAGGAAACAAAATCACAATCATTTGACTCCTTTTACAATTTTAGGAAAATCACCATATGCATGACTTCTTACAGCCGGTCAAACTTAACACAATTTCAATTATCACACAAAACACATCTTATCAAAATAGTCAAACACAGTAATTTCTCAAAAACATTGATCTAAACATTGTTATGGCAAGGAGGACATAACTATATCATAAAAGTTAGAGTATCACATACATCGTTTTCTTTGGTCTTAGAAATATTCTGTGCTTAGAGTTTAATCAATTCATTTAAATAGATGCTAAAGACTCAATCATATTGTCATTATTTTCCACAGATAACTATCAACCGGTAACACACATTTCATCTAATCATTTGCATGTAAATTATCTTACCAGTCCTTCAAATCCTTACCACGCTTCCGCAGTGCAATTCTGTTGTTTTAATCACATTCTGCATAGCAATCCGTCACAATAGATACAAAGAATATACAATAGTCATGGATTATATTCGTTAGCATTATCAGAGTACACTTAACGTTGCCATCGATCTTTCATATACTTTCAGGATGTCATGCATGATGCTTAAATCTTTTCTAGACACCCTAAAGCTCAATGGATCCGTGTGTGAGATAGTAACTTGTGCTCTGATACCACTTGTCACACCCCAAACCGCCCCTAAAAGTTTTGGGCATGACTACATCAGAAACAGACATAAAATCGATATATGTAACGTATGGGGCCTGAACAGAAGCACTTGATAACAAAAATATATTCCATTGAGCTACCACTATTATGCCAGGATCACAACATCACATTAGGTAAATAATATACAGAAAACTTACACACATATACTTCGACTCAACCCCACAATTGGGCGTATAACAAAAAAAAATTAATGAAAGACAACCAAAGCATAAGCCAAAAAAACTAACAACACTTTACAAAATGCACGGGCTTTAGCTAAGTGCCTGGACACACCGAGGTTGACAAGAGGGAGACGAGCCTTAAGCGTTAGGACTGGTCTCCTGGTTGATTACCTACAGAAACAGACAAAATACATAATGAGTGAAACTTAGTGAATAATAGTACATAAATAATGTAATGCTTAACATGAATAATAAAGCATATAACTGTAGACGCATATGATTAACTACATTCTGTAATTACTTCCAGAACAGCCATGGGTCCAGTTTTCTTAACAGAATGGCTTAAAGCCCACTAATGTACAGAACAGCCATAGGCCAAATAGATACAGAACGGCCATGGGCCCAGAAATAACAGAACGACCTAGCGGCCCAGAAATAACAGAACGGCCATCGGCCCAGAAATAACAGAACGGCCTAGCGGCCCAGAAATAACAGAACGGCCATCGGCCCAGAAATAACAGAATGGCCTAGCGGCCCAGAAATAACAGAACGGCCTAGCGGCCCAGAAATATATATGTATGGACTCAAGAGGTGGCTCGTACAGATTCTAGAGGTGGTTTCCACCAAAGTGTAGCACTTAGTTTCGTACAGCACTTTGCTCCATACCAGAAATCATCAGAACAGATTAACTTCAACATCATACAGAAAGTACGTACATTCTTCCCATTATTCACATGAATCACCATCGGTAATATAAGTTTAACAGAACGTTGCTGATAATTGTTAGCAAAAGGTAACACATTCCAGAGATACGGAGATACCATAGTTCCATAATGCACATACGTTCCATTTATTCGTTGTGAATCAATATAGCTATCTTGCAGATAATAGAGTATCAATAACATTTATTAACGGAAGATGCATGTATCAGGACAGTATGGTCAATAGAGACAGAATAATTCATATCAAAACGTGGGTCATATAACGGTGGTAGACCTTTGTGTTCATATTATAGGTCCCGAATAATCTTTGATTCACACAAATACCATCATTTCTGGATGAACATAAGTTCCATATATTTCTTAAGGATGACGTAGTTTGCTTATCGATAACAGAGCATTAATATTCGTTAGTGACAGAGCAGAAAGGTTCCAAAGTCATACCGATGTATGCAAATCTTACAGCATTTATATAAGTTCACACTGATTCCCAACCGAGATAAATGTTAATGTAATCATTTACACAGAACAGAGCGTTAGTAACCACAGTCATTAACGGTAAGTAAAATGTATTTTTGTCGTACTATTACTCACAGTGGTAGGTCTCTGATAGCGGTGGAACGATGTCCTTCTCTTGACCTACAAATACAATGCACATAACAGATTATGAGAATAAAACCAATCTCTTTTTATTCCTTACTCAATAGCTATGGTGGTTCTAGACTCATTAGTCCTCCATAGGTTATAATCCATGCCTCATAAGATAGGAGGAATCGATAGGAGAAAGGTTCAGACGAAGAAACGGTACAAACCCAGTAAATAGAAAGTGAATAGTCGTTACTAATTTGAACATAACTATTTTTTTAGTTAACATTTGGGAGTGAGACCACTACCATTGGAAACTAGACTTCTGGGGCTTGATTTTAGGCTCAAGAATCACTCAAAACGGAGTCCGGATGCAAAAGATATGCTTATTCAAAGTTACCCAATATATGCTGAAACAGGGATGGCCGCTCGTGCGCCCACCTTGGCCGCTCGTGCGGCCCAATTCCGCTCGAGCGGAAGATCCCGACCGCTCGAGTGCCCAAAAGCAGAATGAAAACCTATTTTTTTCCCTCTTATCTGCACGTGCGGCCATGGCCGCCGCATGTGCAGCCTTGGCCCTGTTTGACAGTCCGAAAATCATACAAAACCCCATGTTTGGTGATCAACAACAAGGTCCTATTTAGATGCTTTAAACACTAAAACATGGTTCCCAAATCACGTAAATAGGGGTACAAACACATAACCATTTGAACATGCATTTGATCTTCTTCAATTACACACCACCACTCTTACATACACAATACACATATATAGCCATATTTATGCACAAGTGAGTTCCAAGATGGAAAGTCAAGGAACAAGGTGTAGAGTCCTCTCTAGATGGTACAAATTGGTTAGAATAATCAAGGAGTAACATCCTCTTTACCAATAAATCCACACCTACATCCAAACCTCCATTACAACTCTAGGTTACACAATGTAAAGAAATTCTTTCCCCAAATGAAAAAGAAAGGATTGAATTAGGGGAATTAGCCTTACCTTAAGCTTCACTTCCTAAATGCCCCTTCAATTTTACAATTCTCTACTCCTTTGATGATCTTGCCTCTCTATTTCTCTAACCCTTCTCTAAACCTTTTTCTAGGAGATATTTCTCATGGAGGCTTCTAAGTCAAAGCATTGAGATATATATATAGATAGAGTTATATAAGGGGTGAATAAGACAAAATTCAATCGTTTAAGCATCCCAAATCGAAATTTCACAGAAACGCTTATTATTACCTAAAAATTATACTGATCTCAAATATAAAATCAATTTCGGTTTATCAAGCCTCTAAGGCTCTCAAATTCTGACTCAAACGTTTTAATTGTAACAGATGTTTTTCTTATTAAACAGATATAGGTCTCAAATCCTAAGATCCATGTGCTTAAACTGAATTTCTCGAGGAATTTTCATTAGGCATTTAAATGCACAGAACGAGGGACTAAAAGTATACCGGAAACAGATGTGAAGGTCGGGTTATTACACTTCCCGAGGCTGCTTTTACTGCTTAATTAGCTTAGTTAATTTGCTTAACTAGTTAATTATCTGTAATATTTAATTGGCTTGATAGTTAGTTAAATTGTATTATTCTTTCGGTCCCTCCGAGCGAGGGCAAATTTGTAATAAGTTTGGGTGCGTATGTGCATGTCTTCCAACCCCCGTTTCTTTCTCCCTTTTACTTACCTGCTTTGATGATTAGTACTAGGGCATATTTAATTTAGCATCCTTATGCTATGCATGCGTGCATTATTCATCAGTATTGCATGCACCGGGCTCGGCGCATCATACTAACTGCATAGTATTTCAAATCAAACTTGAATACATGTTATCTGTCGCATCTCACATGCCATTCATAGATTAGCCAAGCCTATTCTAGTGACATTTTGTATGAGATACATTAGCCACCTTAACATGATTTAGGATCATGCATATGATTACTAACTAGTTCACTGTTTTGGCACGGAGTACGATGTAAGTATTTATGCTTTAGCATCTCGCATGAGTGTGAATGTTAACATGATAGCATGCTTACCATGTGGCTATATGCTTATGTGATATAACTACATGAATGCCTGTGGGTGAAGGTTTGATTGCTTAAATCGGGATAATTCATCGAAATCCGTATTTTAGCCTACTCGCGAGTAGCAATATTCAAACCATTTTCCAAACAAACGGAAATGCGATGCTTTGTTCCGACTTAGGCAATTTAGTCTATACTTGTTTTGCTGTGCGCATCACATAGTAATTCTAGGCTAATAACCGGTATAAAAATGCATAATGTTTTCAAAACAAGATATCATGGTTAGTAGAGGCCGATCTTCGGATCGGGCGAGAGGGAGTGCTCATAGCTGACCTTCCCCAATCGTACTCAAGTTCCCGAGCCGAGGCAACTTTGGTGATGACGGACACGTGGCCTTAGGCAAACGAGTCAGGGTTTCCTAAATTCCCCCATAAAAAATATTTAGGTGGCGACTCTGTATCTGGCAGAGCAGTCCATGTTTGGCACTTCTTTCTAAAAATCTGTTTTCCAAAACAATTTGCCGGATTTGGACTCTTTGGTTCAGATTAAGAACCATGATGATTTGAGTCCGAACTGTAGCGAGTCCACAAACGAACAAAACGGGATTCATCCTCCCGGGACGTTCGGGGACGTCTACAGTTTCAGGCGACTCTACTGGGAATTTAGAGAACTTGACTCGAACTCATGATATCTTATTTTGACTACACTTATGTGTTTCTTTGCATTGCATGTGCATTGGTGCGCCTAGGATACCATGTTGGCCATCTACTATTCCTGAGCGGTTTGTCGGAGGCTCGCTTTGAGAAGCGTGCCATAAGGCTGACCGGTTGCGGGCTCTGCCAGTATGGGAACACAAACCCCGGTTTTATCGAGGCACCCTTTTTGACCATTCGACCTAGTGCATATCAAAATCCGTAGTAACCATTCCAAGCTAGGACATGTTGCATACCCGATTATAGATTGTGTGAAACCGCTGCATGCGTAGTGAAACCCTAGCTCCTGACAAAATAGGACAGGGAAACCCTACCCCAACATAGGGGTGTTTTGGTTCTCATTTACTTGCTTTGTGCTTTTAGAGTGTAACAGGAACGCACATGTCAGTTTGCAAGTTTAGTACCAGGCCTGAGGGCATCAGTATCAGTGTTTTGGGAAATCGGTTATATCTACGCGTATCAGGTTCAGTTTTTTGGGGTAGTGATTTTGGGGAACAGTGATCAATAGTAGAGTATAGTTATTCATCTACGCCTGTGTCTGTTCCGTCTGGGTTGAAATGCTACTTGTTTTCCCTTTCAGTTAAGAGATTTGGGTTCAGAGATTTGGTGTTCTCCTTCGCTGAGGCAAGGCAGATGTCTGATCCGTCAATCGCCGGTTGCATCATCACCGTTCAGTTCAGCGGACTTATGATGACGCAGAGTTTAGAAGTAATCGTGGTTATGGTAGCCGCACTGGACCGAGGAACCATCTTGCGGGATGAGCCCAATGTCGAAATATCACATCCGCCCAGGTCGCCCGCCGCGCGCCCGATCTGGGAGCCCCAGTTGTTTCAAGCTCGTGAGCCGACCACGTTTGAATTGATGGGAATGCTCGGTGACCTCCAGAGATCTGTGGCCGAACTGGCCTATGGAATGTCGGCTTCACCACCAACTGCACCATATGTCGGGAATTTCATACCACAAGAGCCCCCGCTACTGGGACGAATTGTGATCGAGCTCAGCCAGCCTGAGGCTGTCTCAAGCTATGGCAATGACATGTCAACAACAACCGAGTTCCGCTCTGATACAGCAACCCAAACCCTCGATCAAGCTGAGGCTAGAGGTAAGAATAAAGTGGGAACAGATGCTGATCCCGTTGAACAACTGCTGTGGGCAGTCGAGGCTTTGAAAGCTGGGGGAATGAATAAGCAGCAAGTATTCGTAGTCATAAGTAAAGCTGTGGATGATGCTTTCCCCACTCCAGCCGAGAGAAGTTCAAGCTAGGCAAAAAATCGGGATAGGCCCCGTCATGCCAGAACAGTTCCTTCCGCTCCCAACCCTGCACTAGGAAAAGATCAGAAAGCCAAGGTAGTGCCTGCCGACCCTTTCGCTAGTGCGTCTAGAAAGAACCCTCAGATTTCGAAGTACCTGCCTCGAGGGCGCAGAGTCTTTCACGCCCTCTACATGCCTTTTGTCTAGGGCATTTCAAATTTTGGCTAAAAATGGGCATCTTAAACCCCTCGAACCTCGACCTCTCCCAAAGAATCTCCCTCTTACACGTGATGCTGCCTTGTACTGTGCATACCACCAGCAAACCGGTCACAGCATCGACGGTTGTTTCTGCCTTCGCCATGAAGTGCAAGATTTGATCGACAATGAGGTCATCCTCCCACCTACCTCAACAAAGTCTGTTACCACTGAGCTGTTGGACTTCAAGGATACTGCGAGTATGTGATCAAGGGTTGGACCACCTGCGGGTGGCGCTCGGTGTATTTCAGATGTGGCATTTGGCGCGCACTATCGGGAGCATTTGCGAATATAGTTTTGTAATTTCTGGCTTGGGTGTTGAGTCAATTCTTTGTTTTGTTTTGGGTCTGTCTCATTGCCTTGAGTTAGTCTTTTTGCTTAAGGGTCTGTCTTGTTATATCGAGTCAGTCCTATTGTATAGAAGTTAGGTGATTCCGGGGTTATTGCCTCAAACACCGTTTTGTTTTGTAATTATCTTTTTGCTTTCTTTTTGAGTCTGTCTCTGCTGTGGAGCCAGTTACAACCAGGAAATCTGAATGAAACGGTTGAGGCTATCATGTTTCCGTGCTTACTACTATTTCGAGCTAGTTATGCCAGAGGGTTTGAATGAAACGGCGGAGCATCTCACTTACTCTTCTGCACCCCAAACTCATTGTATTGACCTAAGTTTTTCAAAACTTTTTGAACACTGCACTGAAGAAAACGAAGAGGAAAGAATTCCTCGAGATTTGCAAAACTTTGATCAATCTGAGATAAAGAGAGGCGTGATAAGCCTTTAATGAATGAAATCATGTTTGTTAACGTGAGCATTGAGAAGGACCCTACCTTGATCCAGATGGGTTCCACACTATCTTCAGCGCAAGCGATTTGTCGCTTTCTTAAAAACTTTCAAAAACAAAATATTTTGCGCCGTCCTGCGAAGACCTGTGAGGAATCGCTCTTGAGATTGTGCAGCTTAGGATCGCTCTTAGCCTCGAAACTTGAGCCCTTGTTTTCAAATCTTGGACCTTAGTTCAGAAGGTTCAACGGTCAACTACAACATGAAGCCTGCGTGGCCAAATTTGAAGCAACCCTCGAACAAAAGGCCAAGAAAGTCAGATCAAGAAGATCGGGCCTCATTAGAAGAAGCTTGCGAAGCTAGAACAGAAGCACCCCTCGGACTAAGGGCAAAAATGTTCGATGTGCTCGAAGAGCCGAAGATGGATCCTTCTGCAAGTCAATACAACAGCGGCCCTCCTGGATACGGATGGCTTCGAAACCCTAAAACCATTTGGCATGGACTTGTTACACTTTTACCCTTTGAGAGGCTCGCTGGGCTGAAAACCCGGAAGGGCGACCCAGGCAAAAGTTAGAGCAAGAGAAAATACAAAAAAGAAAATGCAAAAAGAAATGAAGAAAAAATGAAGAAAATGAAAAGAAAAGATGAAAAAGAAAAAGAAAATACAAAAGAATGGAAAAAAAAAAAGAAAAACAAAGCTCGCAAGGTTGAAAACCCGCAAAGGGCGGCCTTGGCAAAAGTTAGAGCATAAAAAAGTGAGAGTAAATACACGAGTGTACCTTAACCTAAACTACGTGAGGCTTGATTCCAATGTTTGGGATACGTAGGCAACTTCATTCTGAAGTCCAGCCCCCAACGCTTTCAAAGTAACTGTGTCCATATATTGGTTTTGACTATCTTCGTCTTCTCTGTATCCGAGAGTTCAGTTGTGATCATCACTAAGGAGGACTGTTTACAATATGCTGCGGCGTTATCTAGACAAGGGGCAACTTTCCGTTGCCATGAGTCGCCATTCAAACCAGGGGCAACTTTCCGTTGCCATGCAGTGCCATCCAGACAAGGGGCAATCTTCCATTGCCTCCGATCCGAGGTTGTACATCTCAAGAGCAAGTTTCGTGCTCGTTGAGCAGTGGCCGTTTGTAAAAATAGTTTTTGAAAATTTTTACTGAGGTTGACTATTTTCTCGAAAATTATTTCATTTTCCAAAACTGGACCATTTTCTTGGACCCAAACAAGAAAATTTTCAGTGCTCATAGCCTGACTTGCATGATTTTAAATCAAAAAATTGAACAAGCATGTTAATCTAACTCTCATGTTGGTCAAAATTGTTTTAGTAGAAAACCAAAACAAAAAATGTCAAAATGATGAACTAGGGGCACAGTTGAGTCAAGTGTTCTGTCTTTCCCCTGTCATCAACATACTTGCCAGAAGGGCACTCTACCTACCAACAAAGGTACAACTGAGGTTAACAACAAAGGGCTGAAAGCTCTCAACATCCTCCAAGCAACGAGGTATCAAACCAAGTGCGATGCACGAATTGGGGTGGATTAAGATACTCCACTCCTTCATCCGGAACAACAACTAAACATCACCGGAGGTAATAGCTGCAAGCTAATAGTGTTGGGCATGAACCCATAACCTCTTGTTTATCCACCGACCATATCTGGGGAGGGATGAAAAATGAGAGATTGAAGAATAGAGAGGTGTAAGTTGAGAGAAAAACGAGCAAAGGTGTTTTGAGAGAAAAACCGAGCCTGAGGGCCGAGTGATGTGAGAATCACAAATAAGAAAGGGTGGGAAATAATACCCGAAGAAACTTGCTCCTCGCGATTTCTGAGGTCTCTCGTCCTTATAATGCGTCTGTGTGTCATGTCTTTTGTTTTGTTTACCTCAACTCTTGTTTTGAGTCGGTCACAAGCGTGTCTCGTCGTGTTTAGGTTGTTTACGTTTCTTTTTTTTCTTTTTTTTCTTTCGTTATTGAGTCTTTTTCACTATGTTTAGCCGTAGGCTCAATACTCGGTTGCAAACCCTTTTCTCAAATCGCTTTGTGCTCAGGGTGTTGTGCCACTCTCCACATTTGTGCAAGGCAAGATTGGTTCCTTTAACAAATTGCAGGGTCCACCCCCGATAAGTGTGAGCAGCAAAACCTGAACCTATCCGAAGCTTTTGGGTTCCGGATTGCGAAGCAAGAACTTTTGGAGCATCTGAGTGTGTTTCAACTTCTGCAGAGTTCAGAATGAGCAGAGTTCAGAATGAGCAGTGTTCAAAATCAGTTGTGAACTGTGTGTATGGGCTGTATGCCGAATAAACCAAGCGCTGTGTTATAGGCAGTATGTTCAGAATGAGCAGTGGGTTGTGCAAGTTGTTTTGTCGATAGCTGGTTCATTACCTGGTTATTACAATACAAGTATTTGATTTTTAGACGGGAGATCAATCTCATTTACATTAAGGTGCAATATGATGCAATGCGATGCAATGTATGAAATACACAAATGTAAGACTTTTTCAGACAAAAAGTTTGTTGCATTTTATTATCTTTTCAAGTACAAAGTTTCGAAGAAAAAAGAACCTGCCTGCGGCATTACAAGGTACTCAAGCTACCAGCAAAAAAGAAAAAGGTAAAATAAAAAAAGAAAAGCAGCAAAAATCTGGATCAACATCGACCATCTCAGGCCTATGGGTCTGTCCTCGTCCTCTTCCTGGACGAAGGTCCAAGAGCATCGTCATCAACACCGTCGTCTGAGCCCGAGTCGTCTCCGGTCTCCTCCTCAGATGCCTCCGCCTCCGTCTCTGCCTCGGACTCATCATCATCGGGAACTGGTGTTCGAGAGCTACTCCCGACATGAGTGCGCCCCACTTTGGTGCGGGGGAATACTGTGTCACCTCGCCCTCCTCCTCGAGCGGGAACAGAAGGCCCAGCTGGAGTACCTTCTGCGGCCGACATCTGGAATGGAGACTGAAAAATACAAATGGCAAACGCATCAGTATGCTACGCAAAGCAGGGTATGAATGCCGAATACAGTGTGTGAGTACAGAGTATGAGTGCTGTGAACAGTATGCCGGTACAGAATGCAGTGACTGAGTGTAGTGTATGAATGTCGTGAGTAATGCTGTGAACAGTCTGTGGGCTACTGTGTATCAGATGCTATGAGGGCCGTGTATCGAGTATTGTGTTGACAGTGTGATGCATCATATTATGTGAAACAGTTTATGTATGGTTTGAGACTGTGGTCAAAAGAACATACCGGAATACTGTAAATGGCCAACAGGTCGAAGCTCCGCTGTAGTATTCCCATCATGGAGGCGTTCAACTCCAGGGACTGACGAGTGTACTTGGAAGAAGCCTGCAAAAGTGTGAGAAGTATCAGTATTTTGCGGAATATCAAGAAAAACAAAATGAAATGACAATGCAAGATGCAAAATGCAATAGTAAATACCGGGGGCAAGTCGTAGAACCCGACTAACTCGTGATCAGCCGGAGGGGGAGCGAAGGGGATCTGATAGGTCTTCCCACCCTGCCCTCGGCATGTCATCATCGTGGGCAGTGCTAGCCAACTAGCCCCCCGTCCTCTCCGAGCCCTACTCCTATCACGGACCCGAGCCACTCTCGCCGCTTCTGCTCCCGCTCCTACCGGCGCCGCTGGCCTCTCTCGCTCAGCTCGACGGCCACTGTTCAAAGGCCGCATGATGTAGGTCTGGACATACTCTGTGTAGTCGCCCTCGCCCCTGAAGCCCTCAGCATCCCAGCCGATCGTGTAATCGGCCATCTCCTCCAGGGTATACCTCTCGGTGTCCCTCATATGGACAGGGGGCGGACCCAGAACTATCTGCTCTGGTAAACCCAGGGTCTGGCGTAGGAAGTGCTCACCTAGGTACCAAGCCAGACAGACCGAGCCCTCAAACAAAATCCTGAACCGAGCGGTCTCCTCAGCGCCGGCAAACCGCTCCCGAACCGCAACTGGCAATGGAGCCCAAGGCTGCCAGGTGATCTGAAAATGATATGCAGTCAGTTATCTACTGTTATTGAAAATACAGTGCAAAGCGAAGCTTGAAATAAACTCTAAAGTTGAACATACCTCTGCGGGGGTGATGGTGTCGAAGTAGCGGCGGAAGAATATGAACGTCTCCCGGGGTCTCTGCACACACCCTCTCTGCACACACCTTACGTCGAAGCGTCGGGAGAATAGAACGCCGAGGGGAGTCTCCTCGTCGGGCACTGGCGCAAGCCTTGGGAAGTAGGCGTAGACCCACAACTGTAGAGCAAATATCAGTATGCTCATCAGATAAAGCAGAATGCAGAATGAAGCGAAAATCGCAGAACCATGTATTGTGCGGTGTATTGTGCAGAGTGTACAGTGTGTGCGGTATATAGTCAGTGTAAAGCAGATTGCATGTTTGCAGTATGTGCGGTGTATAGTCAGTTGGCATCAGATTGTGCAGAATGTATAGTGTGTGCAGTGTACAGTTAGCGTAAAACAGATTATATGTGTACCGTGTGTGCAGTGTACGGCCAATGTGAGGCAGACCGCAGTGTGTGCAGTGTACAGAATACAGGTAATGTAGAGCAGAAATGTAAAACAAAGAAAGAGAACGTACCTCCCAAAGCCTCCGAGCAACTGCCCGCTGAGGCGAGAGGATGAACTCATATAGCCATAGAGGATGGCCAAGCCTGCGCCACCCCAGTCATAAAGACGGATCCTCGTCACGTCCACCAGAGTGCTCAACAAACAGAGGGGCACGGTGTTCGCCCGGTCGGCGAAGAGGGTCATCCCTAGCAAGAACATAAGGAAGCCGCGTGCATACTGCTCCACCTCCTCCAGAGCCATCGGCCTCTCCTCAGCTAAGGCTGGCTGAATCCTGAAGTGGTCCTCGAACCACGAGTATCTGACGAAGCCTGGACGAGCAAGAGGCGGTAGGTCGCCAAGCAAGTACATCTGAGCAGCCTCCCACTCATCCATGCCTATGTCGAAGGGGATCGGATCACCCCTACCCCGATGCCGGTGAGCATCAAGAAGTCATAGGGAGTCATCGTCATATCTCCCGTGGCAGAAAAGTGAAAGGAATCGGTGGTGTCCCACCACCTCTCCACCAGAGCGGCAAGCAGAGGTCTGCTCGCGGTAAGTCTGGAAAGTCCCCTGTAGAAGGCGCCGAAGCCGGCCTGGTCTACGATATGGCGGACCGCGTCTGGTAGCTCCATATACCATCCACGGGCCATGACATTCCCATACCCCCGGCAGGTATGGAAATCCCCCTGTATTCAAAAACAACCGTTGCGAAGCAATATTCAATACACAGTTTTGAAGAATATTTAGAATTGATATAGCGTGTGTGCACGTGTTCAGATTCAAATAGACATCGGGTGCCGGTGTGCTCACAGTGAACTACAACATATGATGTGTCAGTGTGTTTGAGTGGTTCAGTACAGACATAGTGTGCGTGCACGTGTTCAGATTCAAACAGACATCGGGTGCCGGTGTGCTCGCAGTGAACTACAACATATGATGTGTCAGTGTGTTTGAGTGGTTCAGAGCAAGTGCAGTGTGTGTGTGCGTGTTCCAATTCAAACAGATATCAGTGCAAGCGTGTTCACAGTCAACTACAGCATATGATATACCGGTGTATCCGGGTCAGACAGTTAAAGGCAAAATCGACTATGGCAGTTGAGTATTCTACTTTGTAGAAAATGAAACCAGGGAAAGAATATACCTCGGAAGCCCCATGTGAAAAGTGTGTCTCGGGCTCACGCAGAAGCAGCTCCGCTAGCACCCTCCTGCCAAAGCTCTTGAACTGGTGAAGACCGTCAGGAGGCAGCTCGTGAATCGCCAGCCTGTAGGTCGTCGGATCGAATGGACGGACGCTAAGAGACAAGAGCTCGGCCTCTGGGTCCATATCTACCTCCGGGGGAGCCCCACCGCTTGGAATATCGTCTACCATCTCGAAGAGAATGTGAAAATGGCCGGGAATGTGGAAACCGGGTGAAAATACGAAAGGTCAACCAAAAAGTCAACCCCGAGAGGGCGTAAAATGGCCGGAAAAGTCGGAATATGGAAAAGGTACAGAGATCGAGATGAACTTGAGGGAAACAAGCCCCGAGTGGCGGAAATCGAAAAAGAGACACCGAAACGAAGATTCGTTCGGTTCAAAACGTTCGAAACGCGAAGGTATTAGCGAATCGGACGACGAAACGGGAGCTAAAACCGAGGAAAACAGGGAAATAAAGGAGGAAAAATAGTCTAGAGGGAAAGAGGAGGAGATTTCGAGCAACAAGGAATGAAGAAAATAGGGTTTAAACACCTATTTTATAAGACCCGTGGCTGAAAGACCAAACTGCCCCGATTCAGGCATGTTTGGCCGGTCGGCCACACTGTTGGCCGGTCGGCCAAATAGATGGCCGATGGAAGTTTTTGATGGCCGATGGACAACCGGTGATCTCCTCTAGTGGCCGGTGAGCCTCCTACACCCTTGTTTGGGTTAGATGTGTGGTTTGGGGCCTTCATTGCTTAACACAGTGCAAGAGAGTGCATTTCTGAAGCTCAACCGGACTCTGTTTTGACCTCGGATCGTGTTTTCTGTGCGCAGCACTCGAATACGTGCGCATCGTATCCTTTTTGTATCCTTTTGTCTCCTGAGAGATTCGAGAGTCACCCCACGTGCATATGTTACAACGCTTTTTCGCAAACACGCGTTGAGTTATACGTTATCCCACTCGCATTGTCATGCGCATGCCATACTTGCATTAGTATGCATCTTCTTTATGTCGCATTGTCATGCGCACTTCACATGCATTGTCATGCATTTCGAACGACTCGTGTCATCACACATTCGAGTTCATATGCACCATCATGCATTTCAAGAGACGCGCGTTGTCGCGCATTCAAGTTCTTGTGCATCGTCATGCATATTCAAAAGACATGCGTTGTCGCACTCGTTTCATTTGCATTATCATGCACTTTTCATACATTTTCAAAAAAAAACAAAACAAAAAAAAAACTTTGCACTTTCATGCATCATTGTAAACTTTGCACTGTCATGCATCCATTGTAAATAATGCATATGTCATGCATTCCCTTGTATATAATGCACATGCCATGCATCTTATTGTAAATATTGCATTTACGTCCATCCATTGCATATTGTATATATTGCATTGTAGCTTGCACGCATCTACTGCATCGCATCCATCTATGGCTTGCGCCTTTCCATGTTGAGCTTGGTCTGGTATGTGCCCATATTTTCACGTCGAAGCACAGTTCTGCATGTATACGCGCCTATTCCACTGCTGGTATTGTGGTTTGAGGGTTGCGGAACCTTTTTTGTGTTAGACGCGGTTTGTTTGTATACATGCCTTTCCTTGGCAAGATACGGTTTAGTCGTAGGCCTTTTCCACTGCATCCATTGCATTCTCCCCAGCAGGTTGCATTGTAAATAGTGCATATTGCATGCATTCACTGTAAATATGACATTTACATATAGTCCATTGCATATTGTAAATATTGCATAGTAGCTTGCATACATTCATTGCATCACCTCCGCCCACGGCTTGCGCCTTTCCATGTTGAGCTTGGTCTGGTATGTGCCCATATTTTTCACGTCGAAGCACAGTTATGATATTATGTATACGCGCCTATTCCACTACTGGTATTGTGGTTTGAGGGTGACGGCACCGTTTCTGTGTTAGACGCGGTTTGTATGTGTCCATGTCTTTCCTAGGCGAGATACGGTTTGGCCGTAGGCCTTATCCATTGTATTTATTGCATTGTAGTGTAATTTGTTGCGTCCAGCATTTAGGATCACGGTCTTTTCTCAGTGGGTCATTTCCCCACTTATGTCATTCCACCCAATTACTTGTTCTTGTGTCCGTCTACATTACTCATAGTTCTGCATGTGTACGCGCCTATTCCACTGCTGATATTGTGGTTTGAGGGTTGTGGCACCTTTTCTATGGTAGACGGACTTTGCAGCTCCATCAATCTATTTGACATTTGTGTGGTTTTGAACCGCTCATGATTGGATCATGATTCAATTGCATTGCATATCGTTTGCATTGTTTATACATAGTTTTGTATGTTTTGCATATTATTTGCATTGTTTTTACATTTGTTTTGTAATTTTGTATATCATTTGCATTACATTAGATTCAATTGCATATCATTGCACTATTTGTGCACCCCTTGGTCTAAGGAGACCTTAAATCCTACATTCGCGTTGTCGCGCAGCTTTCGATTACACTGTTATGCATGTTGCTAACGATATTGTACTTGTTGAGTTTTCTTTCTCTTTCAGGCACGATATTGTATGTACGGTTCATTTGAAGCTGGTGCAACCAGACGAGCCGCACAGGTATTGTATCCTCTGAGTGAGACGTATCGAGAATTACATAATTCTCTTGCACCCTCTCTGCATTGTAGTGTAGTTTGGTTTGTGCTAGCTTAAAACTGTTCCATTGTGTGTGCTTCGTTACAGCTTTTTTTGTATGATCATAAGCTATGCTCGGCTTCTTGCATTTTCAGTTGCATTTCGCCGCTGCCTTTGGGCGCATATCTTTATTGTCTTGCATGTTTGTCTAAGTCTTCGGCCTTGTTAAAAATGGGTCATCTCTGGGCTTTGACACTCAGTCCCGTCATTCTTATGACTTTCGAGTTCTGTCAAAGAGGGGCAACTGTAGACACCTCATTTTTGACCGTCCTCAAGACTTGAACGTCACCGTTTGAACACTCGGTGATCACCATTGTTTGTGTTCGTCTTGAGTTCCCGGAGGTCTCGGTTACGCGCCTTACCTCAGGATCTCTCAACTCGACTGTTTTGTGTCTGGTTTTGCACCAAACACTTGTGTTTTTGCTTTGGAGGGCAGGGAATGACATGTTGGCCATCCCCACACCTCGTCGGCCATGGCTTGAGGCTACCGGCCATTGGTTTGTTGCCATCGGCCAAATGTTTGGCCGACCGGCACTCTTTGTGGTCGACCAGCTATCTTTTTTGGTCAAATAGCATTTTTGGCTGGCCGACCACTGTACATCTGCTTTTGTATATATTTTTATCCCAGCTGTGCTAGCTTGCATACACTTTGCTCCCCTCCATACACGTGTATGGAGGGATTTCACAATTGCTTAGCTTGTTTTGAAAGCTTTGCAAGAGTGAATCGCTATAAGAGGGAGCCTCTTCTCCCTCCATTAGGGTTACAACATTTTTTCAGAGGGCTCTGATATTAGGGTTAGGGTTTGCATATCCCCCATCTCTATATCTCTCTCTCTTTTGTGTATAAGTGTGTGTTTGGTCTTATTATTGCACACAAACACCCACCATTACACCTTACCTTGGCTACTGAGGTGCTAGGGAGCTGTTCTTGAAGTTCTTGACTGGTTTTGAGCTCAAAGAACCAGCTGGAGCATTGTTTGTCAAGGAGGTCTACCAGGGTAACAATCTTACCCCTTTTCTCCCATTTTTGCATAGCTTTTTAACCTATCTTGCAACTGTTTTTAGACTTTGTATATAACTAATAAAAGTCTTTTTTTTGAGTTCTTTAAATAGTTGTTTAAGGTCACTTTGTTGTTTAGGGTTGTTTGACCCCTCTTAGGGCTTGTTTGGCCCAATTTTTGTGCTATTTTGGTGAGCTCCTGGACCACCTTGTTTGGGCCTCCTCACCACTGAAATCTTGAGGGATTTTAGTGGTGAGGATGGTGGTTTAAGGTCCTAAGAAGGAGAGGGCCATCCCCTCTCCTTGTTGTCTTTAATATATGCCATTTAAGCCTCATGTGTGAGCACTATTTTTGAACTCATGTTGGCCATGTTTCAGTAGGTATTTGGTAGTATTTTGCCATGTTTTACCTCTGTTTTTGCTTGGTCTAGACACACCATGCATGCCTTGCATACATGTCTTGTAATGTCATGTTTTAGCCTTAACATGCTTCGTGCTTTGAGCCTTGTTCTAGCATGTTTTTGACCAAGCTTTGTGAAGCTTTTGTGCTTGTTTTGATATGCTAAAGGTCTGTTTTTGGTCATTCAGATAGTCCATGCTTTGCTTTGTATAGCTACTATGCAACCTCTCTTGCATGCCCTAAGCATTGACCCCTCTAGCATGCCATCCTTGCTTTGTTTCAGTGGTTTGGAACCACTTGCCATGCCATTTCAGTCCTTGTGGTGTGTTTGTATGCTTGCATTTGGTGTTCCTTTAAGGCCTTAAAGGGTTGGTGTTTCCTGCTCCATGTTTGTACCTTCATGTATGCCATCATGTTTAGGCCTCTAGGATGCCATGTCATTGTGTTTTTGGCTTTGTCTTAACATGCTAAAACTCTGATTTTAGTTGTTCTATTCATGCCACGTTTGGTTTTGTTAAGGGTAGTTCAATACCCCTTTGGTGAGCCTTAGACCTTGGACTTTGTTTTCATACTTTGATTGCCTTGTTTAGATTGATTTGGCATCATTTTATAACATGATTTCAGAGCTTATAATGTATGCCATATGTCCATGTTATCCTCTTTTAAGTGTGCTTAAAAGTTGTCTCCATATGCTTAAGTGTTTAGGCCTTAACATGTGCATGTTTGTGTGTGTTTTGCCTCTCATTCCTTAGCATGTTGGCCACTGTTTTGGGCCTAGTATAGGGCTACCCAAATTGGTATAAGTCCATTGTTTGCATGTTGCCGCATGCTCACCTTGTGTGTTGTCATATACTTAGCCTATTGCATGTGTTGCATGCTTCAATCGCTTTGCATTTGGCACGCATTCTCTTGGCTAAGTTTCCTAACATGTTGTCCATGTTACACCTTGTATCCTTGCATGGTTAAGTTGTACATTGCATGCTTGATTAGCTTCCATAGTTATTCCATGTCTTGCATACTTGTTTAGGTTGTGTGCCTATTGCATGCTTACTTGTTTGCATCTCATGTTGCACACTTAGCTCACATGTCTAGGTTGCATATCATTGCATGCATCTTTCACCTCTTGATCAAGCCATGATAGAGGTTGAAAGCCCCTTGGTATGTTTCTATGCATTGCATTTCATTTGAAATCAAAATGCACGACTTGGTTCCTTGGGCCATCATGCATTGAAATGCGTGATTGGTAGTCCGAGAATCAAGGAACATACCCTTTTGAGTCACAAACATGATAAGGGATGTGTTGGTGCACACATTTGCTTGAAATACCTTGCCATGCCTTATTTTGCCCTCTGTTGCTGTCAAAATAGGTTCCGCAGGAAGACTTGGTCGGTCGACTACATGGAGTGCCGACTGACCAATTATTGATGGTCGAGATCTCAACAAATGGTCGATGACCATCCAGACATGGTCGGTGGGGTTTCCACTTCGTTGGTGGTGATCCACAGTGTCCATAGAGCATACCTTGGGAGTTGTGCAATTTTCAGAGGAACAGAGCAGGGGAAACAGAGGCAACCTTGTGCATGGTGGTGGGTTTCCGAGCGGAACCGAGCGCGCATGCATTGGACCCTCTTCCCGAGGCTGCTTTTACTGCTTAATTAGCTTAGTTAATTTGCTTAACTAGTTAATTGTCTGTAATATTTAATTGGCTTGATAGTTAGTTAAATTGTATTATTCTTTCGGTCCCTCCGAGCGAGGGCAAATTTGTAATAAGTGTGGGTGCGTATGTGCATGTCTTCCAACCCCCGTTTCTTTCTCCCTTTTACTTACTTGCTTTGATGGTTAGTGCTAGGGCATATTTAATTTAGCATCCTTATGCTATGCATGCATGCATCATTCATCAGTATTGCATGCACCGGGCTCGGCGCATCATACTAATTACATAGTATTTCAAATCAAACTTGAATACATGTTATCTATCACATCTCACATGCCATTCATAGATTAGCCGAGCCTATTCTAGTGACATTTTGTATGAGATACATTAGCCACCTTAACATGAATTAGGATCATGCATATGATTACTAACTAGTTCACTGTTTTGGCACGGAGTACGATGTAAGTATTTATGCTTTAGCATCTCGCATGAGTGTGAATGTTAACATGATAGCATACTTACCATGTGGCTATATGCTTATGTGATATAATTTCATGAATGCCTATGGGTGATGGTTGGATTGTTTGAATTGGGATAATTCATCGAAATCCGTATTTTAGCCTACTCGCGAGTAACAAAATTCAAACCATTTTCCAAACAAACGGAAATACGATGCTTTGTTCCGACTTAGGCAATTTAGTCTATACTTGTTTTGCTGTGCGCATCACATAGTAATTCTAGGCTAATAATCGGTATAAGAACGCATAATGTTTTCAAAACAAGATATCATGGTTAGTGGAGGCCGATCTTCAGATTGGGTGAGAGGGGGTGCTCATAGCTGACCTTCCCTAATCGTACCCAAGTTCCCAAGCCGAGGCAACTTTGGTGATGATGGACACGTGTCCTTAGGCAAACGAGTCAGGGTGTCCTAAATTCCCTCATAAAAAATATTTAGGTGGCGACTCTGTATCTGGCAAAGCAATCCATGTTTGACACTTCTTTCTAAAAATCAGTTTTCGAAAACGATTTGCCAGATTTGGACTCCTTGGTTTAGATTAAGAACCATGACGATTTGAGTCCAAACTGTAGCGAGCCTCCAAAGGAACGAAACGGGATTCATCCTCCCGGGACGTTCAGGGATGTCTACAATATGGTTGTTAAGAATGACATATACTATTGACATTATGCTCTGATTGAATTAACAGACATAATTGAACAATGGCACTGTTATGGACCTAAGGTCATTCCGTCTCTGTTAATAAAAGTGGGTTTGAGGCCGTTATGATGTAAATTGATTACGATTTATGGCCAGAGGCCAAGGGAGGTAGTGTACATGTCGATGTTCTACCTACCCTACAATGTGTGGACAACTGTCGTTATGTGGGCTTGAGGTCGTTCTGTATTATCTGTGGGCCTAAGGCCATTCTGTATCTTATTTGGGCCCGAGGCCGTTCTGTATTATCTATGGGCCCGAGGCCATTTTGTATCTTACATGGACTCGAGGCCGTTCTGTATTATCTGTGGGCCTAAGGCCATTCTGTATCCTATATGGGCCCGAGGCCATTCTGTATCTTATAGGGGCCCGAGGCCGTTCTATGTTATCTGTGGACCTAAGGCCATTCTGTATCCTATATGGGCTCGAGGCCATTCTTTTTCTTATTTGGGCCCGAGGCTGTTCTGTATTATCTGTGGGTCCGAGGCAATTTTGTATCTTATATGGGCCCAAGGCCGTTCTGTATTATCTGTGGGCCTAAGGCCATTCTATATCTTTTATGGGACTGAGGCCGTTCTGTATTATCTGTGGGCCCGAGGCTATTCTGTATCTTATATGGGCTCGAGGCCGTCCTGTATTATCTGTGGGCCTAAGGCCATTCTGTATCCTATATAGGCCCGAGGCCGTTCTGTATCACATGTGGGCTGGAGGCCGTTTTGAGATATAATTATGAACAAGATCACTGTATGACTTAATGAGCTCATTTACACTCTTTAAGACTATGCTCAATTAATTAACCTCCTTACATTGCTATTATTCACTGAGCCTTGCTCACCCCGTTATTATATATATTTATGTAGGTAAGCCATCAGGGATTGACACTAGAGTTGTACTGAGGTTCGCCTGTTTGCCAAGTCACCTGGGTTATGTCTCCGTGTGGAGGCCTCATTTTGTGTTGGGAGTCATATAAATTATTAAGTCTTATGTAAGTGTGTGTGAGATCTATATAAATTCTGTGATTGTATATGCAACTCTGGGAATGCATTTAAATGCTTAAATCTAATTAAGCCATCATGTATGCACAAGCTCAATGGATGTTGTCTTTTATTGATATTGCTTCCGCTTAAGGCCCCGTATGTGGTTAAATATTATTATAAAATTTTATTTTGAGGCCTATGTATAGGCCGGTCATGGACCAAACTTTTAGGGACGGGTTTGGGTCGTGATAGGTGGTATCAGAGCACGAGTTAAGATCTCACACACATGTCCATTGAGCATTAGAGTGTCTAGAATGCATTTAAGTTCCATGTATCTAGTAATGAAGTGATATGATGTGCGTTTTGAAAGAAGTATGTGAGCTCGTACAATAAGTTAAGTATTGAGATTAAGAATAAGAATTCTTATGAACTTTGAGTGATAAAAGGAAATCCATATGTGTTGCTTCATGGACTGAGTTTTGTGACTAAGGAGAATTTGATAATCGTATGAAATGGGAATATGTTTATGTAACAAGTATGATGGTGATACTTGTTAATGATATTGAGGCTAAAGTTATGAAAGATGTGGACTATTGGTGTTTTTAGTTAAAATTGAGAAGTGTAAGCATGATTGTGGAAATGTGATGTGAATAGAGATTAAACTTAGTTTCTATATGGATTACATGTGAAATTAACCATAAGAAATTTTGGGAAAACTGAGGTGGTGGTTGATGAATAGAGTGTATGGAATTGTGGCGATTGAGAAATGCGATGATTAATAACGAGTTTGGGATTTGAGAATTACAGAATGGCTTGATATAAAAAGCAGAGGCGAAGGAACTACCCCATCCATATCTTTGTATACTTGTGTCTGTTATGATTAAAAATGTGAAACTATGTGTTATGGTGTAATTAATGAATGATACTCGATGTGTTAACAGTCTGCACCTTATGATTTTAGAAGTAGGGATGAAATGGAAGTTAAGTTTTGTTGAGGCAACTGAATAAGGTGGTAAGAATGTTTCTCAATATGACGAGAATTATGTAAACATGACCTGAAAAATAAGATCAAAGGAAGGAATTAATTGTGAACTCGATGAAGAATCAAAGAAGGTGGTAGGAAGTCTTATGTATGAATGACTACTGGAAAGTGAAGAACCTTTTCAAGTGGATGAATAGAACTTGAACTAAACATTATGATAAGTAAAGACACTTTGACTGGTGTTTTATGTGTTTAAGCTAATTGTGAGTAAAATGTTAGTTAGAACCCTTTCGTTTATCTGAATCATCTAGCTATAGAACGAGTGGATTAGCGGGCTAATAGCATGTGTTAAGAGTTTCTGTAGTACTTAAAGAATCTATTTTGTTGGAAATGTTATGCAGATTTGATTTGGTAAAGTAAGAAAACATTAATAACAAACCTACATAAGTGATTTGTGACATTCGACTTTCGGGCCCACCTAATTAATTATCAAAGAGGTATATACGTTGTATGGAAATTACTATGTGGACTAATGCAGTTAAGAAATTTGTGGACTAAGGTTTGTATTTGATATTAAGGTTATGTTAAACATTTAATCTTCTCTGACATTATGAAAAACAAAAGAGATTTGAGATTGAACTGTGATTATTGGGAATTTTGTGCATTGAAATTATTGTGATTGAGATATTTGGTGATCAACAATAAGTATGGAACCAATATATGAATCAGATACGATGCTCAGCCTACTTTGAAGTTATTATTAAAACCAAAATATAGTAGCTTCATGGTTAATGTGTTTAATGTTTGATGTCATGAGGTTGACTTTAAGATCCTCCAAGCAAACATGGATTTTAAATGATTATTACCTTACTGTCATTTGGGAATTGTGACCATTAAGGTTTGATCCATATTTGATTTTACTAATAATTTACTCTAAACATGTAATTCCTTGATATGGGATTTGAGTTGCTATTTGGAGTCTGTTAGAAATTTGATTCGAACTGATAAGTCTAATTCTGATTACTTGGGCTTTCATTGAAGCTGAGGACTTGAATCTACATTTGGTTATTCGAAAACTTAGACCTCATTTATCCCATTTTCCATGAAAGTAAATCGCTTGGAGATACTTCAAATTACCAAACCATTATTGTGAATCCTCAACTTATTAGTAAGCAAAGAGCCACAAAGTCATTGATTTAGAACTTGTTTGTTTATTCTGGGTTTAATTGTTGTAGGATGCATGTGCCTTTGAAACACGATTAAGTAGTGAACGTTTCCTTAACCTTTGAGGAATTATGATAGTTGGGGTTGTTTGTGAACCTAAAGAGTTTGAATTATGTTTGATAGCTTATGAGTCGCATGTAATCCAATACTTGAAGTGAATTCATTTCTAAACACCCTTAAGTTGTTATATTATTTGGAAGGTATGACTTTTGGATCAATAAAATAAAATGTACGAGGGTTGTGAATAATAAGATGTTGATTTGATGTTATTGAGTATTATTATCAATTGGGTTACCAATTAGCCAGTAAAGATGAATTACTTGTGATTATGGGAGCAAACTCCATTGAAATTGATTGTATAGCATTGTGAATGGCTAAATAATTGAGAAATGTTGTATATCCAAGACGAAACTTGACTTGTGGCAGGGTGAATCAAGTTTGGAGGACCAACTTTCTTAAGGTGGGGAGAATGTAACGACCCCAAAATCCGTATCCGAAATTTCTTTTATGTCCTTGTGGGTTAATGCATTTTAATTTAATGATATCTGTTCAAATTGAGGAATTATCTATTGAGTCATGGCTTTAAAATTGAAATTACCGACCTTTACAGGTTCAGAAATCAAAATTGAGTACTTGGGTATGTTAATGGGAATTTTTTGAACTATTTGGGAAAATTAATTGGAAATCTAATTTGTCTGATTTGTTAATGCACGTTTGGGTGGTTAACTTGGTACTGCAAATTGATGGCCTAGGCTTCAGAAATTAGAACAGAGGACATATTTATGATTAACACAATTTTTAGAGTCACTGGGAAGTTTAATTGAAATTTGATTTCGTGCGATTCGTAAGGCCGCGTTTGGCTCTCCCTATTGTGTTAAGCCTATGTGTGTGTAGATTTATATATATAGATGTGCTTTTGAGTTGTGGAACTCATCTCTTGGAATCTAAAAATATCTAAAGAAGAGAGAGAGATGAAGCCGTGAAAGGGAAAGAAAATCAGCCATGGAAACTTAGGGGAAATTGAAGAGAGCTAAGAGATAGACAAAGATAGAGCTAGGTCCAGACGAGGACATCGTCCCGTTGCTGTCAGAAACTTATCACTGTGAGTAATAGTAGAGTAACGATATGTTATACTTACTTATGGTGCTTATGATTTATATATGGTTGTTGAGAATGACATATACTATTGACATTGTGCTCTGATTGAATTAACAGACATAATTGAACAATGGCACTGTTATGGACCTAAGGTCATTCTGTCTCTGTTAATAAAAGTGGGCCTGAGGCTGTTATGATGTAAATTGATTATGATTCATGGCCAGAGGCCAAGGGAGGTAGTGTACTGTAACAAGCCCGCGGGGGACCTCGCTACAGCTCGGACTCGACTTTGTAGTCACGGTTCTTAATCTTGAACCAAAGAGTCCAAATCCGGCAAATCGTTTTTTGAGAAAACTGATTTTTGAAAGAAGTGCCAAACATGGACTGCTTTGCCAGATACAGAGTCGCCACCTAAATATTTTATTTTGGGAAATTTAGAAAACCCTGACTCGGTGCCAAAAGGCCACGTGTCCGTCATCACCAAAGTTGCCTCGGCTCGGGAACTTGGGTACGATTGGGGAAGGTCACTTCGTGAGCACCCCCGCTCGCCCGGTCATAGACCGGCCTCTACTAACCATGATATCAATTTTTGAAAACATTGTGAGTTCTTATTCCGGTTTATTAGCCTAGGTTACTATGTGATGCGCACAGCAAATAAGTATAGATTGGATCGTCGGAATTGGAACAAAACATTTCATGAATTATTCCAATTCAGATAACCCAACCTCCATCCACAGGCATTCAGACAGATATATCATATAAGCAATTAGCCTCATGGTAAGCATGCTATTCATGGTAGCACTCACACGCATGCAAGGATGCTAAAGCATAAAGCTTACCGAGTACTCCGAGCCAAAATAGACACTTGTTAGAAATCATGCATGAATCCTAAGTATACAGAAATGTTTAATGCAACACATGCAAAATGCAATTATAGCAGGCTCGGCTATTCTAAGATGGCATATGAAATGTTACAACTATCATGTATTCAACTTGGAATTGAAGTACAAATGCAGTTAGAATGATGCGCCGAGCCCGGTGCATGCAATACATATGAATGATGCAAACATGCTGTCATACTGTATGCTAATTTAAACATGCCCTAATCTAACCATCAAAAGCGGGTAAATAAAAGGGAGAAAGACGTGGGATTGGAAGACATACATCATACTCACCCACACTTATTACAGTTGTGCCCTCACTCGGAGGATCCAAATATACAGTCCAAGTATTACAGTTCCGAATAAAAGAATATTACAGTCCCGAAATATACAAATTCCTAATTAATTAATGAATTAACTAAGAAAGCAAGTAAAACTGGAGTGCAAGCCAAGGACTGTCTTGCTTCTGATGGATGATGCATGTCCGGATTGTCTTGCGCGGAAATCCACCGGAATGCCCCAATTAGCCTCTGTTTACACCTGTTCTTGAAATGCGCGCTAAGTTTCAGAAAGTTGCTGATTCCTTGTTTTGCTGCAACAGAGAGCAGAAAAGGGGCATAGCAATGTATTTGCACAGATATATGCATGTCTCGATCCTCGTGCCACCAATCACGCATATCGGGGCATGATGGCCGAGGAATCGAAATGCACAACTCAATATAGGATGAATGCAGATGAAACTACAGCTAAAACCTAACTCCATCATGGATAATCCGGAGTATCGGTGACTGGGGAATTGAGACACATTCCGTCACTCGGAGTACGAAATGTACCTCGTTTCCCGCGCCCGGACTAACTCCTATTCCGAACACGATGCAATATGCATGATATGCATGAAATGCAACTAATATACAATCCTAACATACAGAATGCTGTAGAATGACATGCCTCGAAATACGTGAACGCGGGCACGCGAACCAAGAAAATGACAGGATGCTGAAAATGTAGTGCCTCAAAATGCGTGCACGCGGGCACGCAAATCCAGGTGGTGATATGTGTCTCGAAATGCGTGCACGCGGGCATGCAAACCGAGGCGATGATATGTGTCTCGAAATACGTGCACGCGGGCACGCAAACCGAGGCGATGATAAAATATGATGAAATGACATGAAAACATGATATGGACTTACACCAACATGAGTGAGCCTCAGCCACACTCACACGGGATGCCGGTAGATGAAAATGAAGTACCTCGAAATGCGTGCACTCGGGCACGCAAATTGATGCAATGGCGTACGCAATGCAAATGACATGGAAATGACAAATGGGCTTATACCAACATGAGTGAGCCTCAGCCACACTCACATAGGATGCTGTCGGATAAAAATGAAGTGCCTCGAAATGCGTGCACACGGGCACGCAAACCGAGGCAGTGACAAATGCAATGCAAATGACATGGAAATGACATGCAAGCATGCTAATGGAATTTCAGCAACAAAATATGGGGGAAAACAGTCCCGAAATGGAACGAAATGACATGAAATGCAAGGAAATGTCCCGAAATGCAACATTAGGCATCCGAAATGGCCTATAGCTATGCTAAACATGCACAATATGGACATGCAACGCAAAGAAAGAAGCTAGACAGTCCCAAAATATGCACTTTCACAGTTATAAACATGGCCAAACAGCAAGCATAGATATGGCAAAAATGGCATGCATGAAAACGGTATTTTCGAGGGTTATTGAAGCAAGTAATATAAGCAAAATCCAAACTAAAAAATTTCCTTCTACAACACTGAAGATGGACCAAAAATATGAACATTTACAGTATATGGCAGCCTCAAAATCAGTATACAAATATGCTAAAAATGTGATGCAAAACATGGCTCAAAAGGTGCTAAAACATGAAGTATACCAAATAATCACCAAACAGAAAAAAAATGTGAATGAAACATGAAGTATAGGCCAAAATAAGACTATCTCTAGGCCTGTAAAATGGCTGAAAACAAAAGCATGGTAGGCTAACTAAACATGCAAGAAAACGAACCAAAAGTGAGATATAACATGAAGTGGCTTATGGGGGCCTCAAACCATGAAAGACCCTAAACAAAACATGAATAATGGACTAAAATAAACACTTTTTCAGAACTGTAAAATGGCCAAAACCGAAAGCATGGTAGGCTGCCATTGCATGCAAGAATGGGGAAGAAAAGAGGAGTATAAAGGTAGGTATATCATGGAAGTCCCAAATGATGTTGAGCCCTTCTTCAATGTTGAAGAGGGGCTCAAAATAAGCCTTATATCAGTTTACAACATGCTCGAAAATAAATTGCTCATGGGTCAAAAATAGCATGCAAAACTATGACATACAAGAGGGTCAATGAAGCAAGTGTGTGATGGAGGGCTCAAACAGGGTTGAGCCCTTAATGAAAAGTGAAGATGAGCTCAAAAGATGGCCCTTTTCAGTTAGGGCCGGAGCTTGAAACCCAAAATAAGTGGGGCTTAGAAATAAATCAAGAAAAAGGGTCAAAAGGGTAAAAGTGTTACTCACCCTTGAAGATTCAAACTTTTGTTGCTTCTTGGATGGATTTGCAGCTTCTTTAGCCTTCAAGAATCCTTCCTTGTTGCTGGAAATGAGATGGTGGTGGTAGAGCTTGGTGGTGTAGAAGGAATGAAGGTTAGGGACTTAGGGTTTTTTGAAGAATTGAGAAGGAAGAAGATGGAGTTGGCTATGGAAGCTTGAAGAGGAGTTCTTCTAACCCCAACAAAAAAGGCCACCAGCTGGTTATAAGGGTTCAAAAGGGGGTGTAAAGGTGGGGGAAAAGGAGAGTAAAACTCCCCCACAAAATATCCCCCGGATACAGAAAATATCTGGGGGATATTGCCCCACAGCTGTAAAGTGCACAGTGAGAAGAACACGGCCGGCCTCTCACTTTTGTTGGAGGTGGCCGGCCGGCCACACCACCTAGCCGGCCAGCTAGGGGTCAAAAGGGTCAATGTGATTTTCTGGCCGGCCAGCTACTGGGGAGGTACTCCTATGTGTGTACAACACAACCATGTGGTTAAAAGTCTGAGAAAGTGGGTCCAAGGGGTTCAACATTGGCTCGGAAAGAGGGGGTCAAAAGGGTCAAGTTGAATTAATGGCCGGCCACCAACTTTTAGGGGCCTCCCAGATGTGTACATCACAGATATGTGGTTCAAAGTTCGAGAAAAAAGGTCCAAGGGGTTCAACATTAGCCCGGAAGAAAGGGGTCAAAAGGGTCAGGTGACCTTAATGGCCGGCCACCAACTTTTAGGGGCCTCTCAGATGTGTAGATCACAGATATGTGGTTGAAAGTTGGCAACACTAGCTCCAAGGTATTCAACATTAGCCCGGAAGTGCGAAAAACGGGCGCCGGGAGGCTCCGGAGGAGAGATAACTGGCTGCTGCAACAATTGCTGGCCTCCCACCCTTCAGTGACCTTCCTCGTGATAAAACAGAGGTACCTGCCAAAAATGAGCAAAAACCGTTGCAAAACGAATGTTCCGGGGCCAAAACACGCAGTTCGGGGTCCCGAAAATGGGCTGTTAAGCACCGAAAATGGTATTCGACCTCGAAGTGGGTTTCTCAGCCCCCAGTGTCCCTCAAAAGGGAGAAAATATGAGGTATACCAAAAACCGGAGCAAACAGAGATGGTTAAGCGGTCCCGAACCGAGGCACACGGCCTGACGGCTCCGAAAACCGGGAACCAGACTCCGAAATGGGCAAAATGGCCTACGGCCACCAAATGTAGCCTACGGACATTGAGATATAGTCTACGGGACTTCTCCCTCCCCTCAGGAAAAGAAACAGAGAAAACCGAGTCTGGTTCGCAAACCGAGACAAGGCACAGAAAAGGGTTCGGAAGTCCGAAGGCAGGGCTCACAGCCGCAACTCCGAAACTTCTGAACAAGCACATTATGCAACATCACCAAACGCTCAATCGGTGACGTCTGAGTCTTAAGGTCGGTCAAAAATGGGGTGTCTACAGTTGCCCCTCTTTGACAGAACTCGGAAGTCACAAGTGACGGGAGTGAATGTCAAAGCCTAGAGACGACCCATTTTTGACAAGGCCGAAGACTTAGACAAACATACAAGATAAACAGAGATGCGCCCGCAGGCATGCCCGCAGGCAGGGGGCAAAATGCAAATGATATGCAAAAAGTCGGAGGTAACCCAAGGATCGTGCAAATGCGGCAAGCTGTAATGAAGCAAGTATTCGCAAATAGGTGCAACAGTTTTAAGCAAGAATGCAAAGCAACAACTACATTTCATGTAGTTAAGAATGCGGAGGATTATTCAATCCCCGCTACGTCTCACACGGAGAAGATACGATACCTGCGCGATTCGTCTGGTCGCACCAGCCTCAATTGAACTGTACATACAATATCGTGCCTGCAAAAGAGAGAAATTGCAACAAGTACAATATGCTAACAACATATATTTGATGTGATTTCGAAAATCCGACACACGCAGTGCCGGTGAGTGAATGCATCGCAATGCAAGAATGGAACATGTGTGGCAACGCATGCTCAAACACAGAGGTGTGCCAATATCAAGAAATGTACATGAAAATGAGAGTATGCTCATGAGAATGCAAGACAATGTGCATGATAGTACAAAACGAGCATAAATCAGGGTGTTCGTTTGTCATGAAACAACGAGTACGAAAACGCGTGTTTCAGCGAAGGTAACTCAATCGCGGCCTCCGATCCACTTCCCTGAAAGGTTGTAACTCATTTAAAAAGGATACACTTTGATTTTGATGAGTGATGATGAGACACATGTCAGAACTTGAAGCCGATGTCCTGACGGAGCAATTTCGCGACCGGAAGTGTACTTTTCTTGAACTTTTTCAGGTCCCGGGAACTCCGATCTTCCTCAAAATTTGCAGAGAGCTAGGTGAGCATGTGGGGATGATGGCCGGCCGTTTATCTTCCCAAGGGGAGGTGGCCAACCGGTTTCTACAAAAGCTAATGGCTGGCCGGCCATTTCTGCAAAAAGCAGATGGCTGGCCAGCTAGAAAAAGAGGCCGGCCGGCCATGGCCTTTTTCCGGGGGCATTTCGGTCTTTTTCCCTCTTTTTTCATGCCTCTTCAACCAAGGCTTGAGGCCTATAAAAGGCAGCCAAGCCTCACTTCATTTCTTGCCTCTTTCAACGCTTTTCTCTCCAGTTTTGAGTTTCACGCGCGTTTTCCAACGCCCTGCGCAAATTGTTTTCGCAAAAACACTTAGTTTCAAGCACTTTGAAGTGATTAAATTCTTGCTTCGGAGCTTCTTTTTGCATTTTCACCACTTGAGGTAAGTTTGTCTCAATATTTGGAATATTTTCTCGGGGGTTGACTTTTGTTGACTTTTCATTTCCCGAGAGTTGACTTTTGTTGACTTTTTCCAATTTTGGCCCATTTTGCTCCTTTTTGCAGATCCTTTGGAAATGGCGGGCAATTCTCCTCACGGCGGAGGTTTTCCAGGTGCCGGCGATGATTTCGATCCTATGACTCTACCCCCGAGGACCCGACCATTTATTCCCGGGAGGTACCGTCCGTCAGCACATGTCCTCCCGCGTGCTGTCTTCCGTCACTTTACCAGCTTTGATGAGCGAGCACCAGCGGATCTGCTTCTCAGAGAGCCGGAGCAGCATCTCTCTCATGAGGCCCGAGAGGTATTTACCTCATCTTCTGTATTTTACATTTCGCACTCTTGCCATGCTTGAACATGCAGTTTAGCTTAGTACTTTTGCTTGCATCCTGAACGTCTAGTTTCAACACTCGAATTTCTGAACACTCGGCTCATTAATTAATTGCGAACACACAGTACACATTAGAACACACGGCTCTAACACTGACTTGCCGAACACACAACCCAGATAAATAGTGAACACGCAGCCCACAATGTAAATTTTCTGAACACGCAGCCCAAATAGATAGTGAACACACAGCCCACAATTTAACTGAAAGTTGAACACGCAGCCCAAATTTCAAATTTTCTGAACACGCAGCCCAGGTAGATAGTGAACACGCAGCCCACAATTTAACTGAAAGTTGAACACGCAGCCCAAATTTCAAATTTTCTGAACACGCAGCTCAGGTAGATAGTGAACACGCAGCCCACAATTTAACTGAAAGTTGAACACGCAGCCCAAATTTCAAATTTTCTGAACACGCAGCCCAGGTAGATAGTGAACACGCAGCCCACGATTTTAACTGAAAGTTGAACACGCAGCCCAAATTTCAAATTTTCTGAACACGCAACCCAGGTAGATAGTGAACACGCAGCCCATAATTTTAACTGAAAGTTGAACACGCAGCCCAATTTTCAAATTTTCTGAACACGCAGCCCACAATTTTAACTGAAAGTTGAACGCGCAGCCCAAGTTTCAAATTTTCTGAACACGCAGCCCAGGTAGATAGTGAACACGCAGCCCATAATTTAACTGAAAGTTGAACACGCAGCCCAAGTTTCAAATTTTCTGAACACGCAGCCCAGGTAGATAGTGAACACGCAGCCCACAATTTTAACTGAAAGTTGAACACGCAGCCCAAGTTTCAAATTTTCTGAACACGCAGCCCAGGTAGATAGTGAACACGCAGCCCACAATTTTAACTGAAAGTTGAACACGCAGCCCAAGTTTCAAATTTTCTGAACACGCAGCCCAGGTAGATAGTGAACACGCAGCCCACAATTTTAACTGAAAGTTGAACACGCAGCCCAAGTTTCAAATTTTCTGAACACGCAGCCCAGGTAGATAGTGAACACGCAGCCCACAATTTAACTGAAAGTTGAACACGCAGCCCAAATTTCAAATTTTCTGAACACACAGCCCAGGTAGATAGTGAACACGCAGCCCACAATTTAACTGAAAGTTGAACACGCAGCCCAGGTAGATAGTGAACACGCAGCCCACAATTTTAACTGAAAGTTGAACACGCAACCCAAGTTTCAAATTTTCTGAACACGCAGCCCAGGTAGATAGTGAACACGCAGCCCACAATTTAACTGAAAGTTGAACACGCAGCCCAAGTTTCACATTCTCTGAACACGCAGACTAGGTAGATAGTGAACACGCAGCCCACAATTTTAACTGAAAGTTGAACACGCAGCCCAAGTTTCAAATTTTCTGAACACGCAGCCCAGGTAGATAGTGAACACGCAGCCCACAATTTAACTGAAAGTTGAACACGCAGCCCAGGTAGATAGTGAACACGTAGCCCACAATTTTAACTGAAAGTTGAACACGCAGCCCAAGTTTCAAATTTTCTGAACACGCAGCCCAGGTAGATAGTGAACACGCAGCCCACAATTTTAACTGAAAGTTGAACATGCAGCCCAAGTTTCAAATTTTCTGAACACGCAGCCCAGGTAGATAGTGAACACGCAGCCCACAATTTTAACTGAAAGTTGAACACGCAGCCCAAGTTTCAAATTTTCTGAACACGCAGCCCAGGTAGATAGTGAACACGCAGCCCACAATTTAACTGAAAGTTGAACACGCAGCCCAAATTTCAAATTTTTTGAACACGCAGCCCAGGTAGATAGTGAACACGCAGCCCACAATTTAACTGAACGTTGAACACGCAGCCCAAATTTCAAATTTTCTGAACACGCAGCCCAGGTAGATAGTGAACACGCAGCCCACAATTTTAACTGAAAGTTGAACACGCAGCTCAAGTTTCAAATTTTCTGAACACGCAGCCCAGGTAGATAGTGAACACGCAGCCCACAATTTAACTGAAAGTTGAACACGCAGCCCAAGTTTCAAATTCTCTGAACACGCAGCCCAGGTAGATAGTGAACACGCAGCCCACAATTTTAACTGAAAGTTGAACACGCAGCCCAAGTTTCAAATTTTCTAAACACGCAGCCCAGGTAGATAGTGAACACGCAGCCCACAATTTTAACTGAAAGTTGAACACGCAGCCCAAGTTTCAAATTTTCTGAACACGCAGCCCAGGTAGATAGTGAACACGCAGCCCACAATTTTAACTGAAAGTTGAACACGCAGCCCAAGTTTCAAATTTTCTGAACACGCAGCCCAGGTAGATAGTGAACACGCAGCCCACAATTTAACTGAAAGTTGAACACGCAGCCCAAATTTCAAATTTTCTGAACACGCAGCCCAGGTAGATAGTGAACACGCAGCCCACAATTTAACTGAAAGTTGAACACGCAGCCCAAATTTCAAATTTTCTAAACACGCAGCCCAGGTAGATAGTGAACACGCAGCCCACAATTTTAACTGAAAGTTGAACACGCAGCCCAAATTTCAAATTTTCTGAACACGCAGCCCAGGTAGATAGTGAACACGCAGCCCACAATTTTAACTGAAAGTTGAACACGCAGCCCAAGTTTCAAATTTTCTGAACACGCAGCCCAGGTAGATAGTGAACACGCAGCCCACAATTTAACTGAAAGTTGAACACGCAGCCCATTTTTATTTTATTGGCATACGGCCCATTTCATCTCATTGGCACACAGCCCATTTCATTTCATTGGCACACAGCCCATTTCATCTCATTATTGACACATGTATCCATTCTGAATGCAGGGTGGTTCCCGCAGTGTGCGGGGATATGGTTCGACCATGGCGCGGGATTGGTATGCCGAGCTGCCGGAGGGTGTCCGGGATTTGGTAGATTTGGCAGGATTTGGGCCCTTCTGCGTCGGGTTGTCACGTTGTCCTGCTAGGAGGACATTGATGGCAGCTTTGGTAGAGAGATGGTGGGACACCACCAATTCCTTTCATTTCTCTGCTACCGGGGATATGACTATGACACCCCTCGACTTCGCTGTATTGACTGGCCTTGACGTCGGAGGTTGGGCCATCCCCTATGATGAGGATATGGGCGAGTGGGAGGCCGCCTGGATGTATCTACTGGGGGCTCGCCCACCCGTTGACAGGGTCTCTGGGAGAGTCCGATACACTTGGTTCTCCTCCCATTTCCGACGGGCGGAGATGGTGCCTGAGAGTCCCGAGGAGAGAGAGCAGTATGCTCGCGGTTTCCTTATGTTCCTCTTCGGGACTACCCTGTTCGCCGACAGAGGGAACACAGTTGGGCTATATTTGCTGAGCGCTTTAGTCGACCTATCACAGGTCCGTCGATATGACTGGGGTGGCGCTGGCTTGGCTACCCTTTACTTTTATATGAGCGCGACCTCCCGCGGGCGGGGCGATTTGCTTGGCGGCTACTGGAGAGCCTGGGAGGTACTTTCTGTCCTCTTGATTTACATTTCTGCTTTTCATTACTTGCACATTGCACACACGGCGCACTTTTACTGTCTGTATTTAGCTCTCAGCATTTTGTACTTACATTCTGCATTGCTTTTCTCAGCTATGGGTGTATGTATACTTCCCATCATTAGCCCCAGAGCTGGAGGTGGTAGGGATTCCCGTGACCCCATATTCATTGATATTCGAGGGCCCGCACCGGCCGAGACCTCGAGAGACCCTCCTTCGCCTGCGACAGTACTTCGACACTGTGCGACATTCAGAGGTACCTCAGAACTTTCAGTTCTTTTCATTTTCGTCTTTGATTTGCTCTGTATATTCTCGATTTCTGATCGGTTCATGCATTTATCATCTGCAGATCACATGGCAGCCTTGGGTGTCCCTGGGCGATGGTCCCCGACTTCAGTATACTGGAGCGTCGGGCATTTCCCAGTACAGGGTCCTGCTTGAAGGGCCGGTTGGCAGGGCCTGGTTCCTGGGGGAGCGCTTTCTGCGCCAGGTATGGGGATATCTTTCTCAGGATCCTCCCGCAGTACCCCCAGCCAGTATGCGGACCGCTGACAGGCTTTCTTACTCGGAGGTAGTCGGCGCCATGCTAGGCAGTGATGCTTTATTATATGTTGCGGAAGGGGACTACGCCACTTACCGTCACATATATTTGATGCCTCCATTGACGGAAGCTCGTATCCCGATGATGAGGCCTGCCGGTATGTCATCCTCGGGCCAGGCTCAGGCTCGGGCTGCAGATGCCCCTTCTACTAGCAGGGCCGGTACATCTAGAGGTGGGAGTAGACCATTTCCTCCGACTCCGTCGATTCATCCTCATCTCGGATGGCCAGATATGCCTACTGAGTTGATGGCGTGGCAATATGGGGCTAGCTCTCCGACTCCGATTCCACTAGAGCCTCCGATGCCCAGTGATCGATACGCCATTGATCCGGACTCACCGCCGGTATGCTCCACTTTTGTCATTCATCATTTCAGATGTTTAGACACTCATTTGTTCACTGATGATTATGAGCTCATTTTTGCAGCCATCGCGCGGGTATATAGAGGAGGTGGTCGGACTGGTGGCCACACTCGAGGGCATGGTCCTACGGAGGGAGGCACAGTTGTCCGTCGCGGGCATTCAGGTACCCTTCAGTTTTCTGGCATTTATCATACTCCTGATGACATGCTGATTTCTACTGCATCGATAGACTACTTGTGTAGAGCACATCTGACACACACCCCACTTGTACACTGTATTTACATGCACCCACTTCATGTAGCCTTTGCTTGTATCTGCATCTGATGTATATATTTGGACTGATGTATTTGAATTGAACTCTTTGTTTTCAGATGCCTTCATGGTCCGGTCAGCCGCAGACCAGGCCACTTGGGCCTTATTGGGGAGCTGGGCCATCTGAGCCTTTTCATGGGGCGGGGTCATCTCGGCCTTCCCGAGGAGCCAGGCCATCTAGGCCTTTTCGAGGAGCTCGAGGGGGGCCTGTCCGCAGACGTAGGGCTCACGTTGTGGAGGTGGAGCCTGATGAGGAGGAGGAGGATGCTGAGGAGGAGGAGGAGGAGGAGGCTACCGATCGTCAGTTCGAGACGTCTGCCGGTGAGGAGGAGGAGGAGGCTGAGGGGGATCCTGAGAATGACGGCTCCGACTCAGATGATGATGATGCTGTGGAGATTGTCCCGCAAAAGAGGATGAGGCGTGCTTCTCGTTCCCGCTCCCGAGGACTTTGATACTGCTATTTCCTGTTTTATTTTTCTTTTTGCTAGTAGTTTGTAGCACTTTGCACATTATTAGGCATTTTTATTTTTTGTAAAACTTGTACCTTTGTTTGTTGTAAAGCATGATGAAATGAAATAGCTTTTGAAAAGAAGTTTGTATTTTAAACTTTTAGCATCGTATCGCATCATTTATTTCGCACAAAAATGAAATTAAATGGGAATGTGCCTTGTGCAATCACCAAGTCAGGTAGTGAACCGACGCAACAAACTAAACAACTCAACTTACTAAGATATAACCGAACCTTTAGTAAGTTTACAACTCGATAAGCAAAATGCAACAATGTTGACAACGCAAATAAACAAAGACTTAAAACAAAGATTGCTTGAACAGAACGCAATGACTCAAAAACACGAAACACGTCCGCTCGACAAACAACTCGATAAGCAAAACAACAACTCGATAAACAAAACTCAACAACAACAAAGTGTACTTCTGACGATCTGGGCATCGGAACGCATCCGAAACAGAGGGAGATAAAGGCCTCTGACTTTCCCGTTGCATGGAAATGCTTGGAACTTTCCCTCAGAGAGTAAAACAGGGCCAAGGAGATACACTGCAGCATTGCCAGCCACCCCTGGGAGCCGGCCGGCCATTTTTTGTAGAGAGAGACAGCTGGCCGGCCATTTCTGCAAAAAGTAAATGGCTGGCCAGCCAGAAAAGGTGGCCGGCCGGCCACTTAGTCCTGCAGCCACCAGATTTTTGACACGTGTCCCCGTGAATAGTGTTTTTCCTTCTATAAAAGCCTCAACTTCGGGAACATTCATTTCATCTTAGTTTTAGACAAAGATGGAGGCGTTTTTCGCAGAAAATGTCACATCTTGGATCTCTTCTCTAGATGGCTCGGAAAAGCTGAATTTTCGGGGTTTCGGCCTGAATGCACTATTCACGCTGAGCCGTACTCCGCTACAGCTTCCTTTTCTCCATGCCGCGGCAAGGTTCTGGAATCCAGTGACGCATGTTTTTAGCTTTGGCGGCCAAGAGATGTGTCCCACTTTCGAAGATTTTCAGGTTTTGATGGAGTCTGAGTACTCTGAAGTGATCTTGCCTCGGCTCCGTTTTGGCCATGCTCAGGCTTTAGGGCGGATGTGTGGGCTCACGGCGCACGACGCTCGATCTCTGATTTGCAGTGGGGAGCTGGACATCCTCGGCTTGATCCATCGTTTTTCAGACGCTGGTGACCGCAGCAACCATTATTGGCAGGGTTTCCGGCAACACGCCCTCTGCTTATGTTTGTTGTCTCACTTTCTGCTTTCCTCGGGCTTTGGCGGGGCTAGCATTCGCCTGATTGAAGTCGCCCAAGGTTTGAGAGAAGGAAAGAGCTGTATTGCCATGACCTTGGCTGAGACATTGATGGGCTTAGATTCCGTCTATCGCCGGGAGGCGACTAGGTTTGCCGGGAGTCCACTGCTGTTGCAGGTAATGTTTCCCACCCGACCTCACATATATATTTGCTCACATCACTCGACCCTCAGGCTTGGTTTTTCTCACAAAGCCCTTGTCTCACTTTTCTCTCATCGTTCATCTCTCTATTCTTTAATCTCTCATTTTCCATCCCTCCCCTAGGTATGGTTAATGGACAAGTTGCAGGTTGTGGACTCTTGCCCGGCCTATTCAGCTCGAGGCTACTTCTTTCGGCAGCGCCTAGTTAATGCTCTTGACGAGAGGTGGTGGTTCGATTGGATGTGCAATTTGTCCGCAAACGGCATTGCTTGGCGTTGCCCTTGGCTCAACCTCCCGGCAATGAGCTATAGTATGTCCCGGCTGATTGGGATACAATTGATTGGTCTAACCCACTACGTATTCTATTTTCCGTTCCGGTTTCTGCGTCAGTTTGGTCACGATCAGACCTGTCCACCGGAGAGGATTGAGTACCCAGCCGCTTTGCCGATCCGGGGGGCACAGCTTGCCCGATATGCCACGGCATGGAGGACTAGAGAGCTTCTGGCCCCTGCTTCTACTTTCAGTTGCACTTTGTCTGATGAGTGCTGGGATTGGCTCAATGAGGAGGCACAGGTTGGGCCCAGCTTGGCATCAGATGCTCCGTCCAGCTCCGGGAGGGGACGCGGAGATACTTGATTCAACTATGCCCCAAATTTATTGCTTATTTAGCATTTTCAAGTTTTCTTCATGAATGTACTAAAAGGCAACCTCGATTATATATGTAAGAGCAGGAGGACTCTATTTTGAAATCAATGAAATTGAAAGTTGTGGTACTGAAAATTTTCCACTTAGGGTCCAAAAATGGTCTTAGTCGTAAAAAGATTGATTTGAACAAAGTCAACTTTTATTAAAACTTTTCAAAACTATTTTCGATGTGGATCAGAATTGGACATGCCGGAAATCTGTCACTGAGACGCACAACCCCAGATCCCCCGCAACTGGAAAGTTGCCCCTAGTCCGAAGAACAATGCGGCACCGCAAAGCAACGGAAAGTTGCCCCTTGTCTGAGTAACTTTGCACCGTCGCGGCAACGGAAAGTTGCCCCTAGTTTGAACAGCACTGTACCGGAGATCATGATAAATGCTGATGGATAAAGATGACTGAGATGATCAAGTTGGACAAAGTTGATCGGGGAAAATTTTTATGGCTGAACTTCAAGGCGAAGTTGCCTACGTATCCCAAAGATGGGAATCAAGCCTTACGTAGTTTAGGTTAAGGTTCGCTCGAGTATTTTCACTCTCCTTTTGCGCTCTAACTTTTGCCAAGGCCGCCCTTTGCGGGTTTTCAACCTTGCGAGCTCAGTTTTTATATTTTCTAATTTTTTGTGCTCTGAATTTTGCCTAGGTCGCCCTTTTGGGTTTTCGGCCTAGCGAGCCTCTCAAGGATAATATTTCTTCAACTTGTCCATATTGATCGGTTGTGAGAACTCGAAGCCATCTAGATCCATCAGAACCACAGCTCCACCTGACCAGATAGCTTTGATGATGTAAGGACCAGTCCAATTAGGTCTGAACTTGCCCCTTGGGTCGTGGATGGGAGCTCGGTTGTCTTTGAGCACCAAATCTCCTTCCTTCAGATTCCTGGACTTAACCTTCTTGTTGAAAGCCCGGGCGATTCTGCGTTGATAGCCTTGGATGTGGTACAGTGCTTTCAGTCTTCTTTCATCAAAAAGCATGAGTTCTTCGAATCTGCTTTGCTGCCAATCTGCTTCGGCTATCTGGCATTCGGCCAATACTCGTAACGACGGAACCTCAATCTCAATAGGTAGAACAGCCTCCATTCCGTAGACCAATGAATATGGAGTTGCTCCAGTAGAAGTTCTGATTGAAGTCCTGTAGCCCCACAGAGCAAATGGCAGCTTGTCTGGCCAATCTCGATAGGTTTCCACCATCTTCTGTAGTATACGCTTGACATTCTTGTTGGCGGCCTCAACCGCTCCGTTGGTCTGCGGCCTGTATGTAGATGACTTATGAAAAGCCACATTGTATTTCTCCAACAAGTCTATCACCTCTTTTTTGAAGTGGGAACCATTATCTGAAATTATCTCGTTTGGCACCCCGTAGCGACAGATGATGTTATTTCTGATGAACTTTGCGACATGCGACGCCTTCAACACCGCGTATGATTGGGCCTCGACCCACTTTGTGAAATAATCTATCGCTACTAGGATAAACTCATGCCCGTTTGACCCCTTCGGGGTAACAGCTCCGATCACATCAATTCCCCAGACTGAAAAAGGCCATGGCGAAGTCATGTTGTACAGTTTTGACGGCGGGATGTTCATGCGGTTTGCATGAATTTGACACTTATGGCATCGCCGAACAAAGCTAATACAATCCTCCTCCATGGTTGACCAGTAGTAGCCCTGTCTGAGGATCTTCCTGGCCAGCATCACTCCATTCATGTGTGCACCGCACTCCCCCCCATGGATGGCTTCCATCAGGCGTTTCGACTCTTCAGCTTCTACACAGAGCTTATGCATTCCCAGATGACCCCTTTTGTACAGCTTTCCTCCGCAGATGACAAACTGAGCAGCCATTCTTCTGACAGCCCTCTTATCCTTGGCATTTGCCCCTAGTGGATATGTCTCCTTTTCCAAGAAGTTCCAGATGTCGTAATACCAGGGGTTACCGTCTTGAACCTCATCTATGGCAGAAATTGACTCGTATGCTGGCGCGAACTTCTGATCGATAATGACTGGACGCATCCGGACTTCGGACGGGATGTCTATCATAGATGATAGAGTTGCTAGTGAATCTGCAAACCTGTTGTTCTCTCTTACGAGGTGGGTGAAATTTAGCTTCTCAAACTGAGGAATTAACAGATCCAAGGTTTGGTGGTAAATTACCATCCTTTCCTCTTTGACTTTCCAATCTCCTTTTGCTTGAGACACAACGAGGTTTGAGTCCCCAATGACATCCAACCGTCTTGCCCCTAGTTCCAGGGCTGCTTCCAGGCCAGCAATACATGCCTCATACTCTGCTTCATTGTTGGAAACTTTGAACCAGAGCTTGAATGCTAAAGGGATACGGGAATCGTCAGGTGCTATCAGCAACACCCCTATCCTATACCCATACTGGTTTGACGCTCCGTCAAAATACATTGTCCAAGTTTCCTCTTCGACGTGCAGAATGGCTTTATCTGGGAATAAATACTCAACCGTTTCATCCCCCTCAACCGGGTGGTCGGCAAGGAACTCCGCTACCGCTCTCCCTTTTACTGACTTGCGCGTTACATACTTCAAATCAAATTCGGAGAGCAACAGCAGCCAACGAGCTAGCCTACCCGTAAGTGCTGGTTTCTCGAAAAGATATTTGATGGGATCCAAACGCGAAACCAACATTACAGAGTGGGCTAACAGGTAGTGCCGCAGCTTCCTGGTTGCCCATACCAAGGCCAAACAAGCCTTCTCCAGTGGTGTATAGCGGGTCTCATAATCCAGCATCTTTTTGCTCAGATAGTATATGGCCCTTTCCACCTTGTCTTCTGACTCCTGCGCGAGTATGCAGCCCATGGTAGTCTCAGTTACCGAAAGGTACAGTATCAACGGTCTCCCCGGCTCTGGCGGTGACAACACGGGTGGGTTCTGTAGATAATCTTTGATCTGCTCAAAAGCGGCTTGACATCGGCCGTCCCATTGGAATTTCTTTCCTTTCTTCAGGAGACCAAAAAGTGGTTCACAAGTCAAGGTTAATTTAGAAATAAACCGTCTTATGAATTGCACTTTACCTAGAAAGCCTCGCACCTCCTTTTCAGTCCTTGGTGGTGGCATTTCTAAGATGGCCTTGATTTTGGAAGGGTCAACCTCGATGCCCCTTTGTGTAATCAAAAACCCTAGCATCTTCCCTGCTGTAACACCAAACGTGCATTTCTGGGGATTCAGTCGCAGCCAAAACTCACTGATCCTTTGAAAGAATTTTTGTAAGGCGGTGTAGTGGCCCTCTCTATCTTTGGACTTCACAATCATGTCGTCCACATACACCTCGACCTCTTTATGGATCATATCATGCAATATTGTAGTCGCTGCCCATTGATACGTAGCTCCAGCATTTTTCAACCCGAATGGCATTACTCTATAACAATATGTACCCCATGGGGTAGTGAACGCAGTCTTCTCCCGATCTTCGGGTGCCATCACTATCTGATTATAGCCTGAGAAACCATCCATAAATGAAAGCAAAGCGTGTCCTGCCGTGAAATCCACCAATTCGTCAATGTGTGGCAAGGGAAAGTCGTCCTTCGGACTGGCCTTGTTCAAATCCCTGAAGTCTACACAGACCCGAATTCTGCCGTCCTTCTTTGGCACCGGAACAATGTTGGCCAACCAAGTTGGATATTCAGATACCAGCAGGAACCCTGCGTTAATTTGCTTGGTGACCTCTTCCTTGATCTTGAGGGCCCAGTCCGGGCGAATCCTTCTGAGTTTCTGTTTGACAGGGCGGGCCTCGGGGTCAAGAGGGATCCGGTGCTGTACAATCTCAGGATCGATTCCAGGCATGTCTTCGTAGGACCACGCGAAAACATTTTTGAAATCTTTTAATAAAGCGACTAAGCGCTCGCGTTCCTCCGAAGACAACGTGGACCCGATCTGGACCAGCCGCGGGTCCTTCTCAGTACCAACATTCACAGTAGTGATTTCATCCATTAAAGGTTTAACAAATCTTTCCTGCTCTTGATCAATTAATCGTTGCAAAACTGGAGGAATTTCTTCCTCGCTATTTTCATCAAAATTTTGAAAATCCTAATTTAAGCAATAAATCAAAGGCACAGAAAAATACTCGGAAACCACATCCACATCATTCTCATTAAATACTTCCAAGCCGTCAGATTCCTCTGTTACAACAGACTCGAAAGAAAATGAAAAAGACGACCTAGACAGGACTGTGGCATCTGGGTTATCACCCCCAAGAATACCGGACTCAGACTCAGTCGAGCTGGAATCTGATTCCGACACAGAAGATTCGGTGGAATCAGATTCCGGCTCACTACCTGACCCGGAACTGCTAGATAAAAAGCCTTCTTCATATTGCCAGATGAGAGAAGGTGCGATAGATGCATCTAAAATCGGCGCTGGAAAGTCCGCAGCTATTTCATCTCCAATCACAGAAACCGAAGAGTTATTCCCCAAGCACTCTTGGTCGATCGAAGGATCTGATAGTAGACACGCCAGTGCTACCCCCATTTCAAACTCTGTGCTCTCAGGCTCCACTGTTTCACATTGTTCAACCTCAGTTGGTGGGTCTGTCTGCGCTTCGGCAACGTCATCCCCAGATAATTGTATGTCGAAGAAGATTTCAAAACCAGGCACGCGCTTCCCCTCCGCGTTTAGCCATGGCTCCGGGAAGCCGCAGAATGGAAAATCTTCCCCCTCCCGGACGAAGCGTCCGTTCAGGGTACCCCAGATGGGCCTGTGTATTAACTCGAATGGCTTCCCGGCCCTCTTTGCTTTGGCCCTTCCGGTCATTTCTTTTCCTTTCCTCAACCAGTCCTCTTTGGTGGGCAGATAACCCAGTCCAAAGGCGTAAGGGTTGTGTGGCACTTCGGCCAATACTGAGACGCCCTTCCGGCCACTTCTCCCTAATCCCATTCCAGGGGTATGTTTTAGCTTGTTCATGAGGTAGATAGATTGAGCACTAACATACATACCCTCATTCACAGCCATGACATTCTGCACTACTTGAGCCTCGGCCAAAGTGAACCCCGACAAAAACACATCCTCCGTGCCGTGCTCGATCTCTAAGACAGGTGTGGACACCTCCGGCGGCGGATGGATTGATGAATTCCCAAAAACGATCGCTACCCCTTTTCCGTGGGGGTATTTCAGCATTTGATGTAGGGTGGAGGAGACTGCTTTGACCTGGTGCAACCACGGTCGCCCCAAAAGTAGGTTAAAGGTTGCGGGAACGTCCAAGATATGAAATTCGATGTTGTGTTGTCCTGGACCAACCTTGGTTTGAACTTTAATAGTCCCCATCACTTCTCTGCTCGTATGCTCTGATCACTTGGGTGGTTAGGACGAAGTCTGCGGGTTTTAACCCAATTGCATATGCCGTTCTGGTCGGACAGACATTAATCGCAGACCCGGTATCAACAAGTACCACCGGTATCCACTTATCTCTACATTCCACAGAGATATAGAGAGGTTTGTTATGATTCGTGCCCTCAGGCGGTAGCTCCTTGTCCGAAAAGGTTAATGCCGGGGAACCTCCTCCCGAAAAAACCAGCCCGACCAGTTGTTCAGGGGTGGTGTCAATGGAGAGTTTGGATTTATCCATGGTAGATAGGACAGCTTCTCTGTGTACTCGTGATGCCATTAGCAGTCCCCAGATGGAGATGTCTGCTTGTATTTTCTTTAACTGTTTCAACACAGCTTCTTCCTCAATCTGTTTCTCCTTCTGCTTCTCTACTTCTCTGTCTTTCCCGGATGCTTCGGGTTGGTCTAGGTGTGGGGGCTTGAAGTACCGCCCACTTCTTGTCATATGATCCACTTCATCAAGATACCAAGTATCATCCGGCTGGCCACTTCCCCAGTCTTCATCGGTGTGGGCAAGACATAAGTCGTCATCTTCCCACCACATTCCACTGGCAGCCAACAGACACCTATCTGGCTCCGGTCCACTCGTACTCTCAGTGCTTTCTGTCCATATGCTCGCAGCATTGTCTGTCTTCGTGCACACAGCACTTTCAGTCCCCTCAGGGCCTTTGGCTTTTCTGGCTCTCTCAGCAGCCTCAAACTTTTCTTGTTCCAACTGCATCAGTACAGCTGGTTGTTCAACAATTCCTGTATCCACAATGCCCATGTCTTGAGCGGAATTCTTAACACCGGCGCTCTCCGGCGATACAACTTGATTTTCGGCCATTCCGGCCACAACTGATATTTCTGCCCCTGCCGGGCTCTGTTCTGGTTGAGCTTCCCCCACTGCATCCGGTTGATCTTCGAGCCATCCAGTGGCCTCCTCTGATCCCTCATAATCATACCAGTTAATCGACGCATCCCCCAGTTCCTGGTCCTCGAGAAATTGCAAGTTAGCAAAGTCCTCCTCTGCGGTTGTCGGCTCATCTGCCCATAGCCCAGATCCATCCCCTCGGATCATGCATAGTTCTCCTATCTCGGGAAATTCTACACTTAGCCCAATTCGGCTCGTTGATAGGATGTACTTGCTTGGATCATAGGCTCCCCCAGCAACACTCTACCCAGTTCCAGATTCAGCAATCTCGTTCTCCTCCAAAATCTGCCCTGTTCTGTCTTCGACGGTCACCACCATCGGTTCCGGTTGGGTTTCGGAGATGTCCACCATGCACAAGAAATCAGTGCAATCGGGGAGGAGCACCTCCGGCTTGGGTAGGTGGGTGGGAGTAATATAGATAGTAGGATCGTAAGATGCGACCCCAGTCTGGATAAAATTAATTCTGTTGGGAGGGGGAGGTTGGTTATGTGGTGGGAGAGGGTTGGTTGTGACATTGGGTTTGTCTGGAGGTGCGATCACCTGTTTGTCAATAAGATCCTGGACCTCATGATGTAATCTGTAACAACGGTCGGTGTCGTGACCGTGTTGTTGGTGATAAGCGCAGTATTTAGATGAGTCATAAGAGGGAGGGAGTGGATTTGGTAATGGCTTTGGCTCCAGGGGTTTTAAATGATTTTTCCTGATCAATATTCCCAGAACCTTGGACAGGGGCATGTATAGTTGGGTGAAGGTTCTTTGGCCCCGAGGTTGGAATCGGCTGTTTTGTGTGTTGCTTCCGGACGCGCCGGAGAAGGGTGTGGCAGTCATGGGCCTTGGAGGGGGAGGGGGAGTGGTGGTGACCATACCAACTTCCGAGGCTCTTGTATTAGCAGCGCCACTCGGGCCCGCATTGTTGCTACGGTTGAACGTCCTCCTCAGTTGTTCCCTGTCCTGGTCAAACAGACCTTGTCTCATAGCATCTTCGATTTGGACCCCCATATCATGCAAATCTGCAAAAGTAGGGAAGGGGACTACAATCATTCTTTGCATCAGCTTCGGGTGGAGATTGCGTACAATCATCCAAATTTGATCTTTGTCAGTGGGCCTTAGAGTCATTGTTGACGCCTTCGCCCTCCATCGGATCACAAAGTCCGAGAAAGATTCCTTAGGCTCTTGCCTTGTCGTTTCAAGATCACGAGTTGTGATCTCGATCTGAGTGTTATATGAATATTGCGTGACAAAGGCTTCAGCCATCTCATCCCAGTTCTTCTTTACTTCATCTTGTAGTCTTGCGTACCAATGGGAGGCCACACCCGACAAGGTTCGGCCGAATAATGAGAGTTTCTGTGGTCGCGTTAGGCCCATTGGCCGCAAGACATCTGCAAACAGTCGGATATGGACCGTAGGGTCGCCAGTCCCGTCAAAACAGTCGATTTGTGGCATTTTGAACCTATCGGGGAGTGTTACGGCCTCCTCGGTATATCCGTCTCCGATATCCGGCATAGCCTTGGCCCCTTGGGATTTTTTGAAGAGTTTCTCCAGTTTGCTCAATTTCAGAGCCGTTTGATCAACCTCGACCTCGGATGGAGAGTCCGGGTGATTGGGTGTATGGACCTTGGACAGTTGTGGTGGAATCGGGGGCGGAGCTGGCCCCGTTGGAAGACTTGTGTCCTCTTGCAGAGTCTGGATGGTTGGTACAGTATTCTGGGTGTTCGGAGGAACGTCTTGAATGGCAGGAGCCTTCTCAGGTAATGGGGCTCCTGTCTGAGGGGGAATTTGTTGTGAAGCAGATGCCTCATTCTGCTGTCGCAGTCTGGTAATCAGTTCAGCCTGCTGGGTCATAATCTCAGATTGTTGCTTAGCAAGTTCGTCCCGGCGAACTGCATCTTGTTGCATAGCCCGCATGGTTTCCTGCATTTGGCGCATCATATCCTCCATTCCTGTTGGTGTCGTCATGCTGTTTCGATTTGTCTGAACTACTGGCAGATCTGTCTCAATGGGGATCTCAATCCAACTGTCCACTGATGGGGGATACCACTGTTCTGGTGCTCTCTGTTCAGATGTACTGCGCTTTCTCTGCTTCCTTCTTGTAACAGGGGGTAGAGAATGGAACACTGGCTGTCCGTCGATTAGATCCTCAGATCGATGGAGTCGATGACCTCGTGTCCAAGGTGCTTAGGGAATGCCTGCTGGGTTGGAAGCAATCGTGCTAAAACTGACCCTAGCAAAAGATAAATAAAGCGAAAAGGAAATAAATAAACAGATAAACGGACAGCATAACAGCTTAAATAAAATGCATGACACACAGTCGGGCATAATCAACACACAGTCAATAAGCTGAATAACACACTGTCCTCAAACACTGATTATTATCCCTGTATCACTGTCCCCTAAAACAGAATCTGATATCCGCAGATAACCAATTCTTCAAATACTGGCTGATGCCCGCAGGCCTGATGCCGAAACTCATGTACTGAACTGATGCCCGCAGGCCTGATGCTGACAATACTGAACTGATGCCCGCAGGCCTGATGCCCAAACTCATATACTGATACATGCATTCCTGTAGAGACGCACTCTAAAGAACATAACAGATAAGTGAGAGCCAAAACACCCCTATGCTGGGGTAGGGTTTCCCTGTCCTATTTTGTCAGGAGCTAAGGTTTCACTACGCACGCAGCGGTTTCAAACAACCTATAAACGGGTAAGCAACCTGTCCTAATTTGGAATGGTCACTATGGATCCGAATATGCACTAGGTCGAATGGTCAAAGAGGGTGCCCCGGTAAAACCGGGGTTTGTGTTCCCATACTGGCAGAGCCCACAACCGGTCAGCCTTATGGTCATGCCTTGACAAGACAAGCCTCCGGCAAACCGTTCAGGAATAGCAGATGGCAAACACGGTGTCCTAGGCGCACCAATGCAAATGCAATGCAAAGAATCACACAAGTGTAGTCAAAAATAGATATCATGAGTTCGAGTCAAGTTCTCTAAATCCCCAGCAGAGTCGCCAGAAACTGTAACAAGCCCGCGGGGGACCTCGCTACAGCTCGGACTCGACTTTGTAGTCACGGTTCTTAATCTTGAACCAAAGAGTCCAAATCCGGCAAATCGTTTTTTGAGAAAACTGATTTTTGAAAGAAGTGCCAAACATGGACTGCTTTGCCAGATACAGAGTCGCCACCTAAATATTTTATTTTGGGAAATTTAGGAAACCCTGACTCGGTGCCAAAAGGCCACGTGTTCGTCATCACCAAAGTTGTCTCGGCTCGGGAACTTGGGTACGATTGGGGAAGGTCACTTCGTGAGCACCCCCGCTCGCCCGGTCATAGACCGACCTCTACTAACCATGATATCAATTTTTGAAAACATTGTGAGTTCTTATTCCGGTTTATTAGCCTAGGTTACTATGTGATGCGCACAGCAAATAAGTATAGATTGGATCGTCGGAATTGGAACAAAACATTTCATGAATTATTCCAATTCAGATAACCCAACCTCCAACCACAGGTATTCAGACAGATATATCATATAAGCAATTAGCCTCATGGTAAGCATGCTATTCATGGTAGCACTCACACGCATGCAAGGATGCTAAAGCATAAAGCTTACCGAGTACTCCGAGCCAAAATAGACACTTGTTAGAAATCATGCATGAATCCTAAGTATACAGAAATGTTTAATGCAACACATGCAAAATGCAATTATAGCAGGCTCGGCTATTCTAAGATGGCATATGAAATGTTACAACTATCATGTATTCAACTTGGAATTGAAGTACAAATGCAGTTAGAATGATGCGCCGAGCCCGGTGCATGCAATACATATGAATGATGCAAACATGCTGTCATACTGTATGCTAATTTAAACATGCCCTAATCTAACCATCAAAAGCGGGTAAATAAAAGGGAGAAAGACGTGGGATTGGAAGACATACATCACACTCACCCACACTTATTACAGTTGTGCCCTCACTCGGAGGATCCAAATATACAGTCCAAGTATTACAGTTCCGAATAAAAGAATATTACAGTCCCGAAATATACAAATTCCTAATTAATTAATGAATTAACTAAGAAAGCAAGTAAAACTGGCGTGCAAGCCAAGGACTGTCTTGCTTCTGATGGATGATGCATGTCCGGATTGTCTTGCGCGGAAATCCACCGGAATGCCCCAATTAGCCTCTGTTTACACCTGTTCTTGAAATGCGCGCTAAGTTCCAGAAAGTTGCTGATTCCTCGTTTTGCTGCAACAGAGAGCAGAAAATGGGCATAGCAATGTATTTGCACAGATATATGCATGTCTCGATCCTCGTGCCACCAATCACGCATATCGGGGCATGATGGCCGAGGAATCGAAATGCACAACTCAATATAGGATGAATGCAGATGAAACTACAGCTAAAACCTAACTCCATCATGGATAATCCGGAGTATCGGTGACTGGGGAATTGAGACACATTCCGTCACTCGGAGTACGAAATGTACCTCGTTTCCCGCGCCCGGACTAACTCCTATTCCGAACACGATGCAATATGCATGATATGCATGAAATGCAACTAATATACAATCCTAACATACAGAATGCTGTAGAATGACATGCCTCGAAATACGTGCACGCGGGCACGCACACCGAGAAAATGACAGGATGCTGAAAATGTAGTGCCTCGAAATGCGTGCACGCGGGCACGCAAACCAAGGCGATGATATGTGTCTCGAAATGCGTGCACGCGGGCACGCAAATCGAAGCGATGATAAATGTGTCTCGAAATGCGTGCACGCGAGCACGCAAACCGAGGCGATGATAAAATATGATGAAATGACATGAAAACATGATATGGACTTACACCAACATGAGTGAGCCTCAGCCACACTCACACGGGATGCCGGTAGATGAAAATGAAGTACCTCGAAATGCGTGCACTCAGGCACGCAAATTGAGGCAATGGCGTACGCAATGCAAATGACATGGAAATGACAAATGGGCTTATACCAACATGAGTGAGCCTCAGCCACACTCACATAGGATGCCGTCGGATAAAAATGAAGTGCCTCGAAATGCGTGCACACGGGCACGCAAACCGAGGCAGTGACAAATGCAATGCAAATGACATGGAAATGACATGCAAGCATGCTAATGGAATTTCAGCAACAAAATATAGGGGAAAACAGTCCCGAAATGGAACGAAATGACATGAAATGCAAGGAAATGTCCCGAAATGCAACATTAGGCATCCGAAATGGCCTATAGCTATGCTAAACATGCACAATATGGACATGCAACGCAAAGAAAGAAGCTAGACAGTCCCAAAATATGCACTTTCACAGTTATAAACATGGCCAAACAGCAAGCATAGATATGGTAAAAATGGCATGCATGAAAACGGTATTTTCGAGGGTTATTGAAGCAAGTAATATAAGAAAAATCCAAACTAAAAAATTTCCTTCTACAACACTGAAGATGGACCAAAAATATGAACATTTACAGTTTATGGCAGCCTCAAAATCAGTATAAAAATATGCTAAAAATGTGATGCAAAACAAGGCTCAAAAGGTGCTAAAACATGAAGTATACCAAATAATCACCAAACAGAAAAAAAATGTGAATGAAACATGAAGTATAGGCCAAAATAAGACTATCTCTAGGCCTGTAAAATGGCTGAAAACAAAAGCATGGTAGGCTAACTAAACATGCAAGAAAACGAACCAAAAGTGAGATATAACATGAAGTGGCTTATGGGGGCCTCAAAACATGAAAGAACCTAAACAAAACATGAATAATGGACTAAAATAAACACTTTTTAAGAACTGTAAAATGGCCAAAACCGAAAGCATGGTAGGCTGCCATTGCATGCAAGAATGGGGAAGAAAAGAGGAGTATAAAGGTAGGTATATCATGGAAGTCTCAAATGATGTTGAGCCCTTCTTCAATGTTGAAGAGGGGCTCAAAATAAGCCTTATATCAGTTTACAACATGCTCGAAAATAAATTGCTCATGGGTCAAAAATAGCATGCAAAACTATGACATACAAGAGGGTCAATGAAGCAAGTGTGTGATGGAGGGCTCAAACAGGGTTGAGCCCTTAATGAAAAGTGAAGATGAGCTCAAAAGATGGCCCTTTTCAGTTAGGGCCGGAGCTTGAAACCCAAAATAAGTGGGGCTTAGAAATAAATCAAGAAAAAGGGTCAAAAGGGTAAAAGTGTTACTCACCCTTGAAGATTCAAACTTTTGTTGCTTCTTGGATGGATTTGCAGCTTCTTTAGCCTTCAAGAATCCTTCCTTGTTGCTGGAAATGAGATGGTGGTGGTAGAGCTTGGTGGTGTAGAAGGAATGAAGGTTAGGGACTTAGGGTTTTTTGAAGAATTGAGAAGGAAGAAGATGGAGTTGGCTATGGAAGCTTGAAGAGGAGTTCTTCTAACCCCAACAAAGAAGGCCACCAGCTGGTTATAAGGGTTCAAAAGGGGGTGTAAAGGTGGGGGAAAAGGAGAGTAAAACTCCCCCACAAAATATCCCCCGGATACAGAAAATATCTGGGGGATATTGCCCCACAGCTGTAAAGTGCACAGTGAGAAGAACACGGCCGACCTCTCACTTTTGTTGGAGGTGGCCGGCCGGCCACACCACCTAGCCGGCCGGCTAGGGGTCAAAAGGGTCAATGTGATTTTCTGGCCGGCCAGCTACTGGGGAGGTACTCCTATGTGTGTACAACACAACCATGTGGTTAAAAGTCTGAGAAAGTGGGTCCAAGGGATTCAACATTGGCTCGGAAAGAGGGGGTCAAAAGGGTCAAGTTGAATTAATGGCCGGCCACCAAATTTTAGGGGCCTCCCAGATGTGTACATCACAGATATGTGGTTCAAAGTTCGAGAAAAAAGGTCCAAGGGGTTCAACATTAGCCCGGAAGAAAGGGGTCAAAAGGGTCAGGTGACCTTAATGGCCGGCCACCAACTTTTAGGGGCCTCTCAGATGTGTAGATCACAGATATGTGGTTGAAAGTTGGCAACACTAGCTCCAAGGTATTCAACATTAGCCCGAAAGTGCGAAAAACGGGCGCCGGGAGGCTCCGGAGGAGAGATAACTGGCTGCTGCAACAATTGCTGGCCTCCCACCCTTCAGTGACCTTCCTCGTGATAAAACAGAGGTACCTGCCAAAAATGAGCAAAAACCGTTGCAAAACGAATGTTCCGGGGCCAAAACACGCAGTTCGGGGTCCTGAAAATGGGCTGTTAAGCACCGAAAATGGTATTCGACCTCGAAGTGGGTTTCTCAGCCCCCAGTGTCCCTCAAAAGGGAGAAAATATGAGGTATACCAAAAACCGGAGCAAACGGAGATGGTTAAGCGGTCCCGAACCGAGGCACACGGCCTGACGGCTCCGAAAACCGGGAACCAGACTCCGAAATGGGCAAAATGGCCTACGGCCACCAAATGTAGCCTACGGACATTGAGATATAGTCTACGGGACTTCTCCCTCCCCTCAGGAAAAGAAACAGAGAAAATCGAGTCTGGTTCGCAAACCGAGACAAGGCACAGAAAAGGGTTCGGAAGTCCGGAGGCAGGGCTCACAGCCGCAACTCCGAAACTTCTGAACAAGCACATTATGTAACATCACCAAGCGCTCAATCGGTGACGTCTGAGTCTTAAGGTCGGTCAAAAATGGGGTGTCTACATGTACATGTCGATGTTCTACCTACCCTACAATGTGTGGACAATTGTCGTTATGTGGGCCTGAGGTCGTTCTGTATTATCTGTGGGCCTAAGGCCATTCTGTACCTTATATGGGCCCGAGGCCGTTCTGTATTATCTTTGAGCCAGAGGCCGTTCTGTGTTATCTATGGGCCCGAGGCCATTCTGTATCTTATATGGGCCCGAGGCCATTCTGTATTATCTATGGGCTCGAGGCCATTCTATATCTTACATGGGCCCGAGGCCGTTCTGTATTATCTGTGGGCCTAAGGCCATTCTGTATCCTATATGGGCCCGAGGCCATTCTGTATCTTATATGGGCCCAAGGTCGTTCTGTATTATCTGTGGGCCCGATGCCATTCTGTATCTTATATGGGCCCGAGGCCGTTCTGTATTATCTGTGGGCCTAAGGCCATTCTGTATCCTAAATGGGCCCGAGGCCATTCTGTATTATCTATGGGCCCGAGGCCATTCTGTATTATCTGTGGGCCTAAGGCCATTCTGTATCCTATATGGGCCCGAGGCCGTTCTGTATCACATGTGCGCCGGAGGCCGTTTTGAGATATAATTATGAACAAGATCTGTGTATGACTTAATGAGCTTATTTACACTCTTTAAGACTATGCTCAATTAATTAACCTCCTTACATTGCTATTATTCACTGAGCCTTGCTCACCCCGTTATTATGTATATTTATGTAGGTGAGCCATCGGGGATTGATGCTAGAGTTGTACTGAGGTTCGCCTGTCTGCCAAGTCACCCGGGGTATGTCTCCGTGTGGAGGCCTTATTTTGTGTTGGGAGTTATATAAATTATTAAGTGTTATGTAAGTATATGTGAGATCTATATAAATTCTGTGATTGTATAGGTAACTCTAGGAATGTATTTAAATGCTTAAATCTAATTAAGCCATCATGTATGCACAAGCTCAATGGATGTTATCTTTTATTGATATTGCTTCCGCTTAAGGCCCCGTATGTGGTTAAATATTATTCTAAAATTCTGTTTTGAGGCCTATGTACAGGCTGGTCATGGACCAAACTTTTAGGGGTGGGTTTGGGTCGTGACAATTTAAATGTTTCCTTGCTTCTTGTTTGAGTTTCAACATTCGGGAGGAAAACTCCATGCATTTTAAAGACATAGAGCTCAATTTGTATTAGTTATGAACTTGTGTTTACACTTCAAGAATTTGAACTCCTTGCATGGTTTTGAAGCTTCAATTGAAGTTATGAATTTTGTTCCAAGTTACATATGTTTAATTCAAGGGGTTATGTCAAGTTTTTGGAAGTGAATTGCGTGAAAATGGGGTTGAGTTTGCAGAGGAATGCATTGCCAAAAGAAGAGCCATTTTCGAATTCCAAACTACCTAGAACCACACGTGCAGCATGGGGCCCCGCACGTGCGGAAAATAAGGCAATGGTGAGTGAGCATTCTGCTTAAATTACACATGTGGGAGGCACGTACGGGGAAGGTTCTGCATGTGCGGCCAGAACCCTCGCATGTGTGAAAGTTAGGGTGGTCCTCGATTTTGTTTCCACTCCTCTTTTTTCACTTTCTGGGCCTCTGTTTGCATGGTTTTAAAGTGTTTTCATGACTATTTGCGTCTCTTAAGTGCCTTAGAATGAATAAATGAAATGTAGAACTGATCGAGTAACAGTGCATGGCAATTGAATAAGTAAACAATTGAAGCAAATAGAATTGGCTAAAACTATGAATGTAATTGAATCGTTATGCTTGAATTTGTTTGTTTAGGTCAGTCGCCGCTTTCTTAGTGCCTCATAACACATGTTTCAAGGAGCCCACTGTGGGTAACAATGTTGTAAAGCTATGTTCAATTGTAGTTACTTTCTGATCGATTAAATGTACTATTTTCTAAAATGATACTGTTTCTAGAATGAATGATTGTCCTATTTTTTAAATTATACTTATGGCATCCTTAGCAACTGTTATTGTTACTGTTGCTGCTATTGCAGCTGCTACTGTTACAGAGATCTCTGTTAGTTCCAATCTTTGCAACTACTATTATTGTATTGATGGCCATCAACTGACTGTTCGGTCTTTAAAACCTACTGCACTGTTCTACTATAGGATGTACCACGTATGATTGCTATGATTACTATATGACAGATACGATATGTAATATGAGACATTGATTGAATAAATGATCTATTGATGCAATGGACTGTTTAATTACTAGAAAGACGTTCATTCTTAACCCCTTTACACATTTTTTATTCACTGGGCTTTAGCTCACAGTTTATTGTATATATATTGGTGATCAGGCACTAAAGCAAAGTTAGTGGCATCGACCAGAATCCGTTTTGTCAAGCCAACCTATTGTGCCTCACTGTGAGGTTCCGAACAGTTATTGTCAAGGTTTTGGGGGTGATCTAATTCCACCCTTTTTGAATGTTATATGAAGTCAAGTGAATGTTTTCTAATTTGTTTTGGCTTGGGATTTAATTCCCTAACATGTGTTTTATTTTGTACTTAGATGTGTTTTGGACTTAAGTGTTGATATATATGTTTGGACATGGACTTGGACTTACGTGTGTATTGGTAAATATATCTAGAAGTTGTTTGTTCATTTAAGTCCTCACAGCTCTTTGGACATTATGTTTTAATATTTATAGGCTTATGCCGACCCCTTTTTTTGTATAATTGTTATTATTATTAAGCAGGCCTTTGGTAATACAGATTACTGGCCAGTCACGATGCTAAACCCTTAGGGGCAGGTTTGGGTCGTGACACATTTGCTTTGGTAATGGCGGCGAAGAAGTTGAATCATTATTTCTAGGCTCATCCGATCATAGGGCTAATTGAGCACCCATTGAAGTCTTTGTTGTAGCATGAATAGCACGATGGGCTGTCATTCTAGGTCAGTATGACATGAAATTTAGACCAATGATAGCAATCAAAGGTCAGGTATTAGCTGACTTTGTTGCTGAGTTTATGCCAAATGTAATGTCAAGGCTTAAGCCTTTGAACCTCAGACTTGGGGGAAAAGGAAAGATAAGACATGAAAATTACAGTCTAAAACTCCAAGTCTGTTGAAAATAAGGAAACCCCAAATAAAAATTTTGAAAAGCCAAAACCAAGTAACATTTATATTGGTGAGTCCTTCCAAGTCTTTGTCGACAACAGTTCAAATCGGTAGGGAATGGGAGCAAGAGTTGTCTTGATTTTGCCAGATGCGTAAATGATGGAGCAATCAATCAAGTTAGGATTCAAGGCCTCAAACAATGAGGCGGAATATGAGGCATTGATCGTCGGTGTTATTTTAGATAAGCAACCCAAGTGGGAGGTGAATTGAGTTATTAAAAATAATTTCATAATATCAAAAATAATAATCAAAATATTTGAATTTTAAATAAAATAACAGAGTAATAATAATCTCTAAATAAATTGTTAAATTAAAATTTAACCCAAATAATAAATAAATAAATATGCTCAACAATATCTAATAGAGTAATGAAATTAAAATGAGTAAAGGAAAGTGAAAGCAAACTCAGCAATTTATAGTAGTTCGGTACGTCGGGCTTATGTCCTCCCTAAGTATCTTCTTTGGGAATTTCTTCACTATTTTTGAAATAGTAATTACACTACTAGCTTTACAAGTGCTAGTAAACCTTTACACCAAGTAATCGAACCCAATCACTTTGACTAGTTTTGAATCTGGTGCTTTGTCTCACCTTACCTAAGTGATTTTATCCATAAAAAAATCACTCATAAAAACTCTATTTTTTAAAAGAATAATAAGAAGGGTGTGAAAACCCTTTTACATTTTTTTGCTCAAATTATCAACAAATTTTTTCACAAAAAATACAACACAATGAGGCACAATACAACATTTGAGAGCAATTCAATATCATAAAATTTTCTTTTCTTCACTTCATATATTTCTCCAACCAAAATACTTCTATATATACACAAAAATCTTTCCGTTGGAAGAGGGATGCTCCTCTGGCGGATCATGTGGATAGGATTTTACGCCAACGCTCCTCTATTATGTGGCTTTTCCTTTTTCAACATTTGCGGCAGAGCGTTTGATATAAGTCAGGTCATATTCGACGAATAGTGAAGCGCACAGTAAGTTACTAATTTTTGAAAACAATTCTCATAATAAACAAATAGTGCACAGTGACTGCATAGTAACTTTTCCAATAGGATATTTATAGGCGCAATTATTTTTCTAATAAAAATGTTTGAATGCACATTAAAATCTATTTAAATAACATTTATATTAGATATGAAAATATAAAAAATATATATATCCTTTTTAAAATTTTTGTAGTTATTGTAAAGATTTTGGATACACTTTAATAAAAATAACCTACCACCCCATGTGGGTATATCAAATTTGTCAAAAGAGGACAACTCACCTAAATCAAATTTGTCAAAAGAAGATAATCCATCAATATCAAATTTGTCAAAAAATAAATGGTGACCAATCGAATTTTTCAAAACGTGAATAGTAAAATTTTCAAAAAATCTATGAAAAATCAGATCTTGCATAGTAATTTCGATTTAAATAATATTTATAACAGATACAACATACAGCATACAACATTTATTTTAAATAGATAATATTTTGTGTCAAAGAATATAAAATATGTGTACTAAAAAATCACAATTTATCCTCTAATATTTTAGACATCATCAAAATTAAATCATATGATTAACATTAGGTTTGAAGCTAACTGCAGTAGTTGAAACCGATGAGGTGGTTGTGTGCTATGACTTCCAACTCATTGTCAACCAAGCGACATATTAGCCCGAGATGAAAGAATGATAGCATATGTCAAAGAAGTCATCCAGTTGTTAAGACAATTCAAGAGCTATTGACTTCAACAAGTTTACCGAAAAGACAACAACCATGTAGATGCACTAGCAAACTTGGCCTCGCCCTTAAAGTTTGATTCTCCCAGAACTATTACGGTGGATTACTTGTTGGCTCCAAGTGTTAAGCCCATGATTACGGAGTACGAAGCGATGTGTCACGACCCAAACCCGCCCCTATAGGTTTAACGTCGTAACCGGCCAGTAATCCTTGGATTACCAAAGGCCTCTGTACAAAATAACATAGAATTATGAGGCTAGCGGAAGAAAATATACAAAATACAACATCCAATGAGTTGTGCAGATATACATGGGACAGAAATTTTCAAACTTTATATGCATACGCATGACGTCATAATTACAGTAGTCTCACGTCACATTCATTACAGGGGGATTCAGCCCAATGTACTGATAAATAAAAAACTTGTTCATATTCCAAAAAGAAAACAAAGTCTCAACGTTCACAAAACATGACCACTCAACTCTTTTCAGAACCTCCTCGAGAGGCACAAAGGGTGGCCGACAGAACAAAAGTCCAGGCGATCAACTCTGAGCTTGGTCACGCGCTTGGTCACCTATATATACAAATAATATAGTAAGCGGAAGCCCAACGAATAAGAACAGAGTAAAAAGTTTTATGAATGATGTCTAGAACAGTTTTCAAATCTCATAGCAAATCGGAATCATATTCATGCGCGTATCAGAAACAGAGTCATTCTTATTCACATTCAAATCATGCGTGGTTCATCCATTAACATTAACATATCTCTTTGGTCAAGCATATCAAGTTCCATAAAGGAACCTCTGGTATCGGGTAACATATCAAGTTTCATGGGCTATCCACCCAAAAAAAAAATTTCATACATGGGCTACGGTATTGTTTCTCCCGGGCGAGGGCCTTTTGACCATAAGCCACAATATTATATCCCCTGGGCGAGGGCCTCTGCTAAGGATATCACAAATAAATTTCAGAAATATGGATCATCATTCATGGAATCACGAAATAGCCTTTTGTATCATTCAAAGACATTCATACCATATCATAATGTTTAGAAAGTAGTTCATATCAAATATAGTTTTACTAAGTTATTACTCATAGATAATTGGCACAAATAGCTTGATAGCAACCAATGGATCAATAGCTATGGCGCGTGACCTACACAAACATAACAGATACACATATTAAAACACACGCCCGGATTGAACTTAACTTATTTCATTTCATGCTTCGTGCATTTCTAAGTCTTATCATCATTATTATGTCTTAATCTTGACCTAGGAATGCCTAGGATGCAATGAGTATGCAAAAATGCATTTGAAAACACTTAGTTAAATATGCTAAAAACTGGGGCCTTGCTCGAGCGCAACTTCCTTTGCTCGAGTCGACATCCAAACATGTGAGTGGTCGCTCGAGCTCAACTTCCTTCGCTTGAGCAGTCTATAAACTCTGCAAAAGTACTGATTGTGTGATTTTTCTACTTGACACACACTTGACGGTCACTCAAGCGTGAGACTGAGGTCTTCGCTCAAGCGCAACTCTTGTCGCTCGAGCGGTCTACAAAACATGGAAACTTCTTGGAGCATGCAATTTATGCTCAAGCCAACTTTTGGTCGCTTGAGTCTCTCGAGTAGAGAGACAAAATATGGAATTTCCAAATTGCTCTTCCATGCTCAAAACTAGAATTTAACACATCAAAACCCATCTTTTTGGGCCAAAAACTTAAGGAAACATGTGTGGACTTGAAAAACATTGGAAATTCAAAATCATTTTGTAAAATCAAGGCCCAAAAGCTTGCCAATTGTGCAAAACACAACTCAATTCTTTGAAAACATAACATGCATGTATTCACTTGGGTTCAAAGCTTCTAAAACATGTACAAATGAAGTGTTAAAGTGAAAAACCATAATGAGCTCCCAGAGTTGAACAATGGAGTATGCATGCATGTATGGTATAAGTTACATTCTCTCAATTCTCATGCTTATACACTTCACTCTTTAGAATTCTTGCACTTACAAAGCTTAAGGACAAAATTCTGACCTGGAATCTTAAATTCACAAGTTTAAGACTCCTAAATTCTCTTCAATTCTCTAACAATTCCTAGCAATTCTCCCTTTCTCTACCTTTTGATCTCAATTTCTCCCTGTTCTCTCTCTCTCCTTCGTTTGAGCTTAAAATGTAGGAAATGAGGGTGTAAAAATGAACTAATGGAGTCAAATTAGCCTTATATAGGCTTAGTTAAGGGGACTTAATTAAGCTTAATTAACCTTGGCTTAATCTACCAAAAATAGCATTAATTAGTCTAATTTAATTTGTTTCGAAACGAATTTCAATTCAACCTACCATAAAATTTTAAAAATTCCAAATAGCACATAAACCAAGTCAATTTCATGTTCAAATGCCAATAAGGCCTTCAATTGGCAGAACAAAATAGAAATACAAACAAATCCTTCTACGATAGACAGATAGAAACAAAAATAATGCAATGCACATGTAATTAATTCAGAATTTCATCTTAATTACTCATCAAGCATTCTTAATCATGGATTATCGGCTAATCGCAGGTCGGGGTTGTTACACGATGTGTGTTGAGCTAGGTCCAATTTGGATGGACCCCCTTGTAAAGTTCATAAGGGATGGCAAACGGCTAGAGGATAAGAAGGAGGTGCACAAGGTTAGGCTAAGGTCGGCAAGGTTCTGCTTGTCGTTCGAAGGTCACCTCTACAGGAGGTCCTTTACTCAACTATTATTGTGATGTGTGCACCTTTTCCAGGTGGAAGACTTCTTGTTTGAGTTCCATGAAGGAGTTTGTGATAATCATGCAGGGTGTAGATCATTGGCCCATAGAGCTATTTCACATGGGTATTGATGGCCCTATATACAGAAAGATGTAGAGGGATATGTCAAAAAATATGAGAAGTGTCAAAGGTTTGTGCCTTTGATACATCAGCTAGCTAAGGACCTTAATCCAGTGTCTAGTCCTGGCCATTTGCCTAGTGGGGCATGGACTTGATTAGACAATTGCTCAAAGTTATTGGCCAGAGAAAGTTCCTCTTGGTGGTTATTGATTACTTCACAAAATGGGTAGAGGCTGAGCCATTAGCTAAATTTTGAGATATGGATGTAAAGAACTTCATCTAGAAGAATATCATCACAAGGTTTGGGATTCCAAAATTCATTATAATAGACAACGACACCTAGTTTGATAATAAGTTGATCAAGAATTTTTCGGCCAAGTACAAAATAAAGAACTATTATTCAACAGGAAGCTTTCCACAAAGCAATGGCCAAGCCGAGGCATCGAACATGACAATCTTGGATGGTATCAAGAAGAGATTGGAAGCAGTTAAGGGCAAATGGGTTGAAGAGTTGCCTAATGTTCTATGGGCATATCGTACGACATCGAGAATATCAACTGGAGAAACCCCTTTTGTTATGGCCTATGGCACAGAGGCGATCATACCTTTGGAGATCAACATTCTAGGAGTTAGAACTCAGGCTGTGGAAAATCGAAAAAATGAAGCCTTTTTAGCCCAAGATCTAGATCTGATTGAAGAAAGAAAGGAGCAAGTAGCACTTTGGCTGTGGGCATATCAATAAAGACTTGCAAGAGCATACAACAATAAGGTTAATCCTAAAGAGTTTGAAGTTGGAGATCTCATCTTAAGGAAAGCCGTCGACAACAAGAAAGATCCTAGAGAGGGCAAACTTGGTTCAGACTGGGAGGGACCGTACAAGATCATCTCGGTTGCCAGTAAAGGAGTATATCGGCTGGAAGATTGTGATGGCAAGTAGTTGCCAAGGCCATAGAACACTAGTAATTTAAATTTTTTCTTTCATTAAGTTTTCTTTCTGATATAATTTAGCCGTTGATTAGCTGAAGTTTTGATCAATAAAATCTTAATTCAAATTTGTTCATTGTAAATTGTTGTTGAAACTTGTATGGATTTTAGATTTTTAGAAAAATAGATAATGTTAGGCTGATGTGATGTTTCAATGAGAAACCAAACGTTTAACTTAGGCTTGTCAAGATGACAAAGTTGCACTAAGTTAAAGGGAAGTTTCAATGAGAAACAGGATGAAACTATCAATGACTTTGCCTTGGGGCCAATAATGTCGGACAACCGACTTGGTTAGTTTGTGATGAAAAGACGAGGTAGTTAGTACTTTGAAATAAGTGCACTATGGTTTAGAACTAAATATTTTGTTTAGATGAGCTAAACACGATGGCATCGGTCATGAATGTTTAAGTTTGCAAGACTTAGGCAAGACTGAGATGTTAGACCATGAATGTGAAGGTAAGTTGAAACTTATATTCACATTAGGGGGTAGAGAGATGAGATGAGTTAAGTTTGAATTTGTGATTTGAAAAAAGTAACACTTCGTGAAATTTTCAAAAGATTTATTAGTTATTTGAGACAACAGTTATACCCGACATGATGTAATCTGAGGTACTTATGTTGTTCGAGATTGTGTCTATGATGTTACACTTAAATTTTTTTATTTTGTTGAGAAACAAGTATTGAAGACATGAAAGTAAAGAAAGTCATGCATCAGTAGAATTGAAGAATACATTCAACACTTAGTCAAAAATATATATGCATTCATGAGAAGATTATTTAACATCATAAGGCACTTCGGTCTTGTACAGACACAGATTGTTCACTGTTCAAAAGCAAAAGTAGAGACAAAAGAAATTACAAAGAAAAAGATAAAAAGAAAAAATCCTAAGTCTATGTTTCTGGTTAGGCATCAGGTTCAACTTCGGTGCTGATCCCTGGCTGGGTTGCAGCGATAGTTTTGGCCTTAATAGTCAATGTGGCATTGAAGTTGGCATCAATTTCACTACCCTTCTCATCCATTTCCTTGAGGGCTTCTTTGATGCTCTTTTCGGCCTCAGTATTCTCAGTTTGCTTTGTGTGGAGGAAGTGCTTTTGTTGACTTCATCTTTATCCTCAGTGAGATCAAGTCTGTTGTTTTTGAATGTGGGGGACTTGACTTTAGTAGTGGTTTCTTTTTCTTCTTCTCAGATTGTGTTGGGGAAGGAAGGAAGGAAGGAAGGGTAGTGTCAGCTTTGAGAGGTCTTGATGTGGCGAGTCCTCGTGGATAGATAGGGTAGTCAAGGCAGCAGTCCATCCAAGGCAAAAACCCTTATTGCAAGCAATGTTAACTTACTCTTTGCAGCCCTCCTTAACTGCAGCCTTGCCCTCTTCGTATGTCTTGGCATCAGCCTCATCGATCTTTTTCATCTTTATTGCTAGTGCTTCGGCAATTGTTTTTCTTAGCCTTGGCAGCCCTTTCCTCAGTGACCTTGGTGGCAAGCTCAATTTTTTATATTTCGATCTTCGTAAAGGCAATGGTTGGGCGCTGCATCTCTTACTCCTTCTTTTTTTTTTTTTTTTTTGAAAGGCTTTGAGCTAATGAAAGTAGTCTACTACCTTAAGCGTCTTCTTCGTCAGATCCTTCATCATCATCTTGGCCTTGAATGTGAAGGAGTGTGCATGTTGAATGGACTTCCAAGAGAAATAATTAGTTAGCAAAACAAATTATAAGTATTAAGTGCTGTACAAAATAGTGAAAAAGATTTTACCAGAATAGAATGTCGCATCATTAGAGCAAAGTGCTCATATTCGTTGCACTCGCTTATTGCATCCATGTCGGCTAGGAGCAACAAGCCTGTAGTAAGGGCAGTAGCGACTTCGGGGTCCCTGGACGCAGTGCCTTTGACTTTCAGTAGCTGGTCGTCTACACAGATCTCGAGGAAGCAAGTGTCATCAGTGGTGGCATCCCTTGTTCCGTCAGGTCCCACTGATTTTGGGTGTTTGCTACTGGGCGCCTCGGCTAATTTTGAGGCTGGTTGTTTCTCGGCCGTTATGTTCGATATAGGGATGCTATCCTTTGGATCTTTGTGTTTAGAGAATGAAGTCATACTTTGTTTGGCCTTTGCCTTGGCCTTCTTGAACGGTGATTAAACGGTAACAATGTCGAGAATATCACCAAGAATGTCACCGCAACTACTTCGCATGCCATTTCGTCAGGAGTGGCGACAATTGTTACTCCAAATTTGATCTTGGGAAGGACTGTTGGAGGATTTACTGGATCGTAGGTTGAAAGGTTAGGACCTCTGCGTTTCTTGTTTTGGGTTCTAGCTTCGGTGCATTAGTAAGTCAGCATCGGTGCTGGCTCTGGCGCTGGAAATGTGGAATTTGTAGTCATGGTGCCGATGTGGACAACTTGTCGATTGGATGTGACGTGGAGCCTTGATCTGGGTGAGATGATGCTATAGAAGTTGTTACTGATGGAAAAGTTTGGCTTTTAGATGGAATGTCGGAAAGCAAAGACTTGTACATTGCTATGTAGTTGAGCAGTAGCGGAGCTTTCTGCTCGCTAATAGGTAGGTCAATGAGCCTAGTGAGGTCAGTTCGCTTGACATATGGCCTACGAAATGATCTGTTGGGTTGAGGAAGTTCTGCAAAACAGAAAAAAGATAAGTTAGAAATTTGACAAAGTGTAAGATGTTAGTTTAAAGTGTGTGATCTAGGGAACTAGTGCTACCCCTCATGATCCCCTAGGATCTCTCTGCACAATGGGTAGAGGTGAAGGTTGTCATTTGGAGCAAATTCTAGTTGCCTAAGACAATGAGATAGTTTCCCCCAGTACTCTTGGTAGAGTCTAGAAGGTTGGCTATTAGCTTGTAGGTGGTGGATTTGGGTTTAGGGTAGTAGGAGATGTTGTTTGTAGATTTGAGGCTACACATAGTGTAGCAATATTGGACATCGGGGAGGGTTAGCCTAGCGTATGTCAATAACATAACTCGACGATGCCATTTATGATTTGAAAGGTGTTAATGGCTAGTTGTAGGGAGTTGAGTTTATAGAAGTTCATCATCTGGTGAAATAGGATATTGAGGGGAAATCTAATTCTACCCTCTATGATCAACACTAGAGGAAAAGACATATAGTCGTCTCCAGGTATCATGGAGTCATTCTTACCAGCTAACCTAATATGGACATCAACCAAAATGTTAAATTATCGACAAAAGTTCTCTATCTTAGTCGAGGTGTCTAACCTCCACTTGTGCATGCCCATTTTTTTGGACAATGTGTTTTGGTGTTGTTTGCCTAGGGTGATTCTGGTGATCTGAGTGTTCTAATTCAAAGATACTGGAAATCTTATGGAGATTTTGTAAATCCTGAGTTTGTTCTTGAAGTTGCTAAGGTTTCTATATTTTTCCTAGTGTGATTCAGTGGCAAATCCCAAATTCCTAACCTAGAGAATGCAAGAATAAAGGCAAATATGCAAGAATTTAAAGAAGTAATCTGGAAAAGTAGATGGAAAACATGAAAAAAAGATTCAGAGCTTGATGATTATGTAATATTGAAATGCAAAACTCAAGAACATGTTTAGAGCTTGAAGAACCGAAAGTAAAAACTCAAGAGTAGATGACTTACAGTTTGAGGATGGAGAAACGGAGCTCAGATTTAGGATTTCCGGAGTGAGACGCTTCGATTGATCGAAGCAAAATGATAGTTCCGTCATCGAAGAGGGTAAACGGAGTAGTTGCAACGACGAGAGCTTGAACATGCAACAATGATGTTTGAGAGTTAGAGAGAGAGTCTGAGTAGAGAGAGATACGAAGAGAGAAGTGAATATATGATGGAGAGAGGGAAGGGTTTTGGTGTTAAACGCAATAATTTCAAATTTCTTAGGAGACATGCTTGGCTGACATCAGTTGACTTCAGGCGGCGTGGGTTAGAGGTGCAACGACACATCTGTTGATAGGATGTTTACGAGCCAATAGAATGGTGACATATCACTATGTTGGTTTTGACGGTTTTAAAGTTTGTTACAAAAATAGACTTGGAATCTTCATGTTCTTGAACTGGAGAGTCACAATCTCGACTAGTAGTGTGATCTCAGTTGAGACGTTATTCTTGGATGAGATAGAACGTTTTGGTTCGAGATGAGTGGACACTTGAGTCCTTATTTCCTGATGTCGACGAGTCATGATCTCCGTCAGAAAAATATCATTCATCATGTTGTTTAGCCGACAAGTTGGGTAGTCAGATGATATAGGTTCTATCACCTCAGTTTGCTGAGGTAACAGAACCTATGGGGTAGTTGTGGGGACATATTTTTAGGGTTGTCCATGTGGCCGAGGATGTTGGCTAAGGTGCCACGTGGATAAATCAGGCTGCCAAGCTATGATGCGATCATATCAAAATTCGAAATATCTGGATAGAGGACAGGAGTCTTAGATGGTTTCAGGCTCTCTATTTGGATAGAGATGGGCTCTAAGGGGAGTTCATTCTAATCCGAATACGATAAATCCAAGATAGATATTATCCTTATAAAGGATAGAGTCTTATGAAGTGAGACTTTTAGAGAACAAGAGCACTGTTGACTATAAAAGTAAGACACCTCCATAGGTCTGTAATGCCCCGAAATAATAGGCAAAGACCATCCATTATAAGCTTTCAATAGCCACACCAACGTAAATAATTATCTTCCATTAATTCCAATTGAGTTTACAAAAGGGTGACATATGCAGTTATGCATTCATAAGCTTATCCTAAATCTATAGCATATGTCATAGCATGAAATAATGTTTGAAAACAAAACGAATAATAAATGCCCTAAAGGCTTACAACTTTCCAAGACAATGTCTGGTTACAACAAAAGTGGAGTTTAAGTCCAATACACATAAATCCCTTAGCTTATACAAAAATACATATAACAAAAATGAAGCTCTTGCTCCAAGTCCTCCTAAGCTATTGCCTTGGTGGAGGCATATCATTAGCACCTAAAATGTTTTTCCCACATAGGGTGAGGCAAAGCCTAGTATAAATAATCCAATGTAGTATATGAATCTTAACAAAACTATAAGGTTGATGTATATGCAATGCTCGTGCCAAAACATTTTTATATATCTCTTTCCAAAACTATGCGGTGCCAAGTTAATGTCTTGATTCATAAAATCATTTCCATTACAATAGAAAATAGGGCAGTGAATCACATTCTGGGAATTTCAAAACAATCCAACCTTTCTCAAAAATTTCATCCAGAGAAAACCGTAAGTCGGGACTCATGTAAACGTAGGCTATAAAAGCACTACTATTGTCATTTCACGGAAATTGCATCCATGGGATCGGCCCCCATGTATACTTGCAGTTTTCAAGACTTTCACTCTGGACACTCAGGATAACTTATTTCAACAACACAATTCATGTTTACCAGATTCACCTTTTTCTGAAAATGATAAACATTTTCAATGTATAAATGTGAGATAATGCTTAATGCAAATGAATGAGAAAAATAGTTTCAATTCTTTTAATTCACATGTAATTTCTGCAACACTTATAGCTATCCTCCACCGATAGCCCAAAACAAATATTTCTAAACAGATAATTTATATTCCATAAAGATATATTTTACAAATCTCAAGAGGTGAGTGCTAATATATATCTAACTCTATCATCCTCATCAATACCAATCCAATTTCATAATTTCAACATCCATTTCATTATTTATACAAAACCAATATTTGAGGCATTTATGGCAAAATTCTTACTCTTTTCAAAATCAACCCCAAGTATCAAAATCAACCATTTCCACCTAACTTAACATTATTTCCAACATCAAAATCATTTCCAAGAATCTATTTGAAAAAAACCCTCTTTTAATTTTTACCCAAAACCCTAGATTGTTCCAAGTCTTTCGAAAATCTCAACATTGCTTAGAAATAACAAATAGCTAAGGTAAAACTCATAAAAAGAGTAGAGATATCCCTACCTCAAGCTAGAACATGAGAGAGAGAGAGATAGAGAGAAACCCAAAGACGCCAAAAACCAACTTTGCTTCGGTCAGAACGAAACCCTCACCGAGCTCTATCTTTTTAACAAAGGCACACGACGACAAAGATTAATGGATCTAGGTATATATGAGGGGAATATGTGAGTTTTAGAGAAAGCGTGAGAGAAAATAGATTTTTGAAATGTTTAGAGAGACAGAGAGAGGTGAAAAAGTGACTCAAAAAAGTGATTTCACGAACTGATAGATACACAGTTCGCTCGAGCACAAGATGTGTCGCTCGAGCGACCAGACACAATAAGTTGTTCTGTTCGAGCGCAGAATACAAACTCCTAGTAGTTTTATAGACAGAGGTCGTCGCTCGAGCTAAGAATACAAACTCTCAGTATTTTTTGCAGACCTGTAAAAGTACTGGAGGTTCACAAAGACCGCTTGAGCAAAGGGACAAAAATCTGGACAACAAAAGTTTGAAAAAAAAGCTACCAACCTATTCGAAACGAAATCAACACATCCCAAAAGCTAAACTCAAAGAGATATAAGGGGAAACAAGACATGGATAACTATATATGACAATGAAGCTCGGATCTAAAACATCAAATGGGTTGTGTCTGAACCAGAAACGCCATAAGGTCTAAGGTACATTTTATTTTGTGAGTATCGTGATTGAGTCGTTATCTTTGAGAGATAGGTTGACTGATTTAATCGTCGGAGTGCCCCTAGGTAGATGAGCCACTGGTGTTTGTTGTGTTTTTCAATTCTTTTGTGTGCTCTACGGCTAAATTCGTAGGATGTTAGCGAGAAGATTTGATTTGGTTGTGAGGTCAAAAATCAACACCCATAGATGATCTCCATTGATGATTTCATTCACCACATCAGAGATGTATGTGTTTGATCAAGACAAAAAGAAGGGTGTTGATTTGATCATCATTCCCTTGTTTTTGCTAGTGTGCTTTTTTTCATCTTTCTTGTTCTTCTTTGTGTTCCTTTTGAGTTGGTTTTTAGTGGGTGCCAAGCTAGTTGGGATGCGCTATCATACCATGTTCTCCTAGAGCCTCTTCTTTATTGATGTATTATCTCATAACCATTATATTTTTGTCAATGAAATTTTCTTTTACGGATCAAAAAGAGAAAAAAATTGTGATTAGTTAATTAATTAATTTATTTGAGTTACCTATCACATCTATTGGCAAAGGGCATAGTTGTTCCACTCCACTAACTACCTTGTGACTGAAATTAAGAATTAAGGAAAGAAAAACCTTGAATTTATCAAATGTGATTTATTTATTTAACTATCACTTTTCCTTTTCTTTGTTGACACACTAACATTTCAACTCATAAGATCCACTTGACAAAGACAGCAAGTTACACAATATTGCTAAGATTGATTGTTCTTACATTTGAATAATAAAAAAATAAAAAAAGAAATGCATAGCACTTAAGTTAGACTAAATTCAGTTGGTCGTAACACTTGTTCCATCTACAAGAAATATATACATTGAAAGCAACCTAATTCTTTTTCATTTTTCTGAGAGATTTGGGTAGGTTCTTCTATCACCTTTATTTCTTTCCTGTTATTATTCTTTTTTATTTTTAACTTTATGGTCCGTTATCTATGAAAACTACACAATACACACTCAAATTTGATAATAAAAAATATTTTTAAAAAAATTCGATAATTTTTTTTTTCAAAAAAAATAAAATAAAATACGTTGGGTTAAAACAACTTTGCTACAGAAATATAGTAATAAATTACTTTTAGGTACCACTATTATGTAACAAGTTAGTAGAATTTTAAGTATGTGTTGCTATCTTTATTTAGTAATTATAATACTCAGAAAAGTAAAAAAAAATGAAGGAAAAATGTTTGGGACTTCTTTTGGGGATGACTCTCACACTCTCAAAATAATCTTGACCTTTCTATGTGTATGTGGAGCCCATTCAAATGTGTGTAAAGTTCATATCATGAATGATTCGTCCAATCATTGCTAAAAAAAAAAAAAGAAGTCAATGGAAAAATTAATGATGATGTGGCACTTGAAGGGTAAAGGGGTGATTACACCATAAATAGGTGAAGACTCTTGTACCTAATCTCTATCCTTTGTGCTGGTGAGAAACCTTATCCCGCAAGGCTTTGATTGGGAAGGAGTTTGATTTAAATTTTTTTTTAAACTCAAACGCACACCTCCATATGGTGAAGGGGGTCCACATATTTCTGATGTGACCACATCCTGGATTTATTTTATTCTTTCTTTTTTAAAATGGCGGACACTTTGTTGTAGTCATGGACTTAAAGGTTCAGGTGCAACAACTATTCAACGGTAAAAACTACAACATTCCAGTAAACAATGTATGGATTTTTAGTATAACTGATGTGTCACTTGCTTCTAGATTGGTTGAGAGGAAAAAATTAGGTAAATTATCAATAAATTTTAATAGTTGGATTTAATTTTTATCAAGTCTTATTGAAAATAAGTTATAGTAAAATTGTCACTAAAAATAATTTTTTGTAACTTTTTTACATGTCGCTAAAAATTAACAATTAATGACATTTTTGTTATAATTTTTATAAATTGCCACTAAACGTACAATTAGTGGCGTTTTTTAGTGGCTTTTTGTGACGATTTTTTTATATTGTCGCTAAAACTTAAATTAGTGACATTTTTTGTGACAACTTTTAAATTATCACTAAAATTAAATAATTAGTGACGTTTTTTTAATAATATTTAATGAAAAATGTTATTAATTATCATAAGACTTATTGAATAATAAGTCCACCTATTAAGATTTATATATAAGTTCCTTAAAAAATTAAAGGAAGATTTAATTTATAAGAACAAGAATGAGAATGAGAATGAATATATAATATGAGTAGAAATTGAGAGAAATTTTTTATTAGTGTTCTGTTTGTATATACTTTTTTGAAAATTTAAAACAATGTTTTGTTGTTTTTTAAAAAACTGGTTTATTTATTTATTTATGTTTTTTGCTAAAATAAATTCGTCAAGCATATTTTGTATTTTTTAAATAATGAAATTAAGAGAAAGAAATGAAAATACAAAAAAAATTTGCCGGAAAGAGGTTTTGATCGGGCTAAATTTCGTGATTTTTCTCAATTTATAAAATTTTTAAAAAATTATTGTGACTCCTCGAAGCTATGAAACAAGTTTGCTAAGAGGAGCATGAGGGACCGCGGCCCAGCAGAACAAAACACTTTTACTTTTCCTTTTCTTGTTCTATCTCTAGATTAGATTCCATCCTAACTTCCTTCTCGTCGTGTTTATTTGGCCCTTTGAAAATGTAGATTGTACTAATAATTCGTTAGATTTATTTAAAGTGTTTGGTTAGAGATAATAGTAAAGGAATTAATTATTTTCTTAGACTAGTAACCCCCCATTAGTAGGATTACAAATCCCATGGATGGATTGGGATTAGCAATTGAGACAGGAGATTAGTGAATTTTTAAATGATTTTTAAGTAAAATTTATATTTTTTAAGACAAAAAAATAATTATAATATTAAAAAAATACTACAAATAAAAATATATTAATTTTATATATTAATACTATCTATAGTATTACTAATTCGATAGAGTGCAAATAAACACTCTTTATTATACATCTCCAATCTAATACCACTATATTAATAATCTTCTTATTCAATACTCTTTGTCCCCTCCATCCTATGGTATGAAAATGCTGCTGTGCTTAATGCATAGCAACAACTGTTGCATACCAAACTGTGCCATTTGGGTACATTTTCAAAACTTTTTGAATTTATGCTAATTACATTGCTTTAGTGAAGGGATGTTTTTGAATTTTTTATGCAATATCATTGAATTAAAAATAGAAAAAATTACAAAAAAAGAAAAAGAAAAAGGGTTTGACTCTAATAAAATAATTTTATTAATTTTATTAATTTAAATTTTAATCTTTTGATTTATTTTTAATCTAAACCATTTGTTTATTTTTGTTAAGTAAAACTAACGAAAAAAATCATATTCTAGTTATTAAACTTAATATAAAAAAAAAACTAAACATTTTATACATACCGACATTAAGTTTAATTATTAAAATATTAGTTTTTGTCTGTTTTACTTAACGAAAATAGGTAAGGTCACGAACAAGCCGAATCGAGTTGAGTTTTATTATGTTTAAGTTTGTTTATTAAAATTTTAAAGAGTTTAAACTCAAGTTAAAGCTCAATAAAAATTTAATAAACCAAACTCAAGCCGAGTTTGCTTAGCCTTGCCTCAAGTTTGAACTTGTTCATGAACCTTAACGAGGTAAAAAAATTATAAATTCATACTTGTTACGAAACTAAAGTTGCAATTAAAACTTTAATAAAAAGAAAAGCCAATATCTTTATATAAATATATTATCTATAGTTAACTATTAATTATATTATTTAAATATATAAATAACATATTTATCTTATTTTTTAATACATATTTATACATTATTTAATATATGAGTAATATATTTATTCTATTATTTAAATAAATGTTAAATGAGTCGAATTTTAGTATGTTTGGACTTTTTTAGTAAGATTTTAACGAGTTTAAGTTCGAACGAGCCCTTACCAAACAGAGTTCGAATCTATCCACAAACGATTCTGTTCATTTGTAGCCTTAGATGTAGGTGAATATGGTCTAGATTGGAAACAAACTAATTAGAATTTAAATTGATAAAATTAAAATATATTTTGTTATAAGGTCAAACTTTGGATTTTTTTTAATTTTTGGGCAAATTACAAACACTTCCCTCGAGGTTTGGTAAAAATACAGATCCCTCCTGAGGTTTGAAAAATTACAAATTGCCCCCTGAGGGTCAAATTTTCATAACAAATTAAGAAAAATTAGGGAGAAATCTGTATGAAAATAAAAACCTCAGGAGGCAATTTGTTATAAAAATATAAACCTTAAGGAGCGGGATGTAATTTCTCAAATCTCAGGGGGAATCTGTATTTTCATAAAATCTCGAAGGGGGTGTTTGTAATTTGCCCTTAATTTTTTTTAATTTGTGTATGTGTGTTGATATTTTTTAGATAAATAATTTATATTGAAAATAATCAAAAAAATATTTAAACAAGTTAAGGGTCAAACTTAAAGTTTATTTATTGTAAGGGTCAAATTTTGTTTTATATATATATATATATATATATATAGTTGAATGAGATTGCATAAAAAAATTGAAAGCATCCATTAATTAAGCTGCTGTTTGGCAAGGGGGTTGGAGGTGGATTGGGACTAAAAAAGTACAAAAAGGTAAAATATGTTAAATAAAAATATTACATTTAAATTATAATTATTTCATTTTTTTTTTACACAAAAAAGTAAAAAGAAAAAAAAAAAAAAAAAAAGAGTCAAAAAAAATTTCTCAAACGAAACTAATTTAGTTAAGCTAAATTAGCCAAAAACCAAAAAATCAAACTAAAATAATTTTTCCCAACGAACCTAAAGTAACTTTAAAAGAATGTGTAGTAGCATAAATTGAAGTTTTGAAATGAAACCAAACGGCACTGTTTGACGTTGCAATAGTTAATGCACAGCAGTATGTCAATTCCCTTCATCTTATAAAGCCAAATAAACCTGGAGGGAAAAATTTGGGTTGGGGGGGGGATGAATTTGGGTTTTGGGGGGGGGGGGGGGGGGGAATTATATTGTTATTCTTTGTATTTTGTTTCTTACTTTATTTTTTTGTCATTTTAATCTCTATAATTTTAATTAGTTCAATTTTGATTATTAATTTTAGATTTTATATCTATTTGGTCTAATTAACAATGCCGATTAAGGTTTTTGAAAAACAAAAAAATCACTGAGTTAGTTAAAATTAACTCTCCGAGTTGAATAAGTTTACAATTTTGCTTATATGTATGATACATGTCACCACTGTGTGCATTTTTAATTAAAAAATTCTAACAGTTTAATCAATCAAACTAAATTGAGACAAAATCATAAATTTAAGGTTAAAATTAAATCAATTAAAATTATGAAGATTAAAAAACACAAGAACCACAATATAGGGATTATGGGTATAATTTGCCCTTCTATTTTTGCAGTGATACCCAAAAAAAACTCTTAAATCCTTTTCTAGTCAATTAGGGAAAAAAACATATCTATACTATGTATTAAAGAAAAGTGAGATTTCTAATGAGAAGAGTTTTGTGAAACTCAAAATCCTTATACTATTTTTTTTTTTAAATTCATATTTTTAAAAAAAATTTTAAATTAAAAAATATTCTATTGGCTAACTTTTCTTGAATCATTATTAAAAAAATTATTATGACTTGATTTACACATTTCATAAGGAAAGTTAATTAATTCATTTATAAATTTAAATTTAGAAATTTGAAAAGGAAAGTTAAATAATTAGTTTAAAATTTTTTTAAAAATCTTCTAATTTTTATTGAATTATTTAAAAAAAATCTTATTATACCTTAATTTACACATTTCAAAAAGGAAGTTAATTAATTAATTTATAAATTTAAAAAGGAAAGTTAACTAATCAGTTTTAATTTTTTTTTTTTTAAAAAAATCTAGCTTTTATTGAATCATTTTAAAAAAATCTTATTATACCTTGATTTACACGTTTCAAAAAGAAAGTTAATTAATTCATTTGGAAATTTGAAAAGGATCAATTTTAAAATTTAGATTTGTGTACCACTAAAATATAAGAATTAATTAACATCTTTCATAGTTTATTTCTTTTGATGTTTAATTTTTTAAATAATTAAAAAAAATCTTTTATTGACTATCTTTTATTCTCTTATAATGTGATTAATGATCCATTTTAAGAATTTGCTTTTCCCACCAAATATTATTTAGGTTTTTTTAGATAGTGTATATCAATATAATAAGAGTGTTGCTATTAACACCTATCTAATTTCTTTGGACCACTCAATTTCTACACTTTTTTTTATTTATAAATTTATTACAATTATACCCTGAAGTGAAATTACATTAAATGACAACTTTTAATGGAACACCCACTCACCAAATGAAGACAATTAAAATGACACTTTACAATATTATACACCCATCTCCATCCCCATCTAAACGTATTCCTCACCAACCTTGTCACGACCCAAACCCGCCCCTATGGGTTTAGCACCGTAATCGGCCAGTAATCCATGATTACCAAAGGCCTGCTTAACAGTAAAGACAGTAATACAGAGTAAGGGGCTGGCGGAAGTCAAAACAGTAAATAAAAGGTGTCCAATGAGCTGTGACATTCTGAATGCAAAAAGACTTTCCTAAACATATTCATATTTAAAACCAAAATAGTATATACATACTTCATATACAGACATTCAGGTTAGGGACCAAATCCCTAACATAATAGTACAGTGCAAGTCTCAACATTTATTACAGAACAGAGGCAAAAGGGGAAATCTAAAGCACCCCAAACCAGCCTTGGCTTTGACGCACTCGGAACCTCGAAGTGAGGCACAATGGTTGGCTGCGACAAAACGGGAGCTTAGCCTGACGCTCCTAGCATCGGTCCGGTGCCTGGACACCTACATATAGATATAAACAGTGAGCTAAAGCCCAGTGAATAACAGTTATGTGAAGAGGTTAAGAATGAATGTCCTTTCAGTAATTAAACAGTCATATCAGTCGTTTAGAAACCATAGCAGTCATATGTGGTACATCCCATAGCAAAACAGTACAGTAGGTCTTAACAGACCGAACAGTCAGTTAATGGCCATCATAACAGTAACAGTAGTGGTTCCAAACTTGGGAACCGACAGAGATCTCTGTGACAGTAGCAGTAACAATACAGTAACAGTAAGTTGCTAAGGATGCCACGAATACAGTTTACAAATAGGACAAACATTCGTTCATTAAACAATAACGTTTCAGTAAACAGAACAATTGATTATTCAGAAAATATTCATAATTGAACATATCTTTACAACATTGTTACTCACAGAGTACTGGGCCATAAGCAGCTAATGAGCGTCCTCGGATGCCAACCCTACACAGTTATAGAACGAACACACACTAAGTTACACACTCGGGAATCAACAACTTAGTCCCTATCTTGACTCGATGTGGTTCTACACTAATATCCTCATTAAGATGCCTTAAACATGGCGTGACAACCCTCACCACTGATTACTGCTAAACTGTGACTGAACATGATAAGTAACTGATTAGGATGAAATCCTAAACTGATTGCATGAATGTGTTATGTTAAATGCATTTCTATCTGTTTGTCATTGATTTATCAGTTCATGTTTTAAGTTTCGAACTGTAAATTGAAGGCCTTATCGGCGGCCGAATCCAGAACTGATTAGTGTTTTGTGTTAATTAGAATTAATGTGATTTTATGGTATGTTTAATTGAAATTTGATTTGGTATGATTAAACAATTTTGAATTACATCAATTTGAGTTATTTACCAAAATGCCATTAAGTGGACTTTGCTAGACCAATTGTATAGTCTTGATTTACATGTGTTGCATCTTTTTGTTCATTTCATCTAGAGCAAAACCGACTAGAGAGAGGGAGAGTTAGGAGAAAACTTAGCTCATCAAGAATTGCTTGGAGAACTAGAAGAAATTGAAGAAATGATTGCATAGTTAGGCTCCTACACCTTAACAATTGAGGACCTAAGGTAGAAGAATCATCTTCTTGAACTTGTATTTAAGTTGTATCTTGCATGTTTCATGGAAGTTTAGTGATCTAAATCTAGAATTGGTTTACATTGTTGAATTGAGTAGTAAATCATGCATGCATGTACATGTTCTAGCATTTTGAGGTTGTTTTCATGGAAATTGCTACATGCATGTGTATATTCTAGCTATGTGTAGACACCCCATTTTTGACTGACCTTAAGACTCAGACGTCACCAGTTGAGCGCTCGGTGATATTGCATATAGTGCTCGTTCAGAAGTTTCAGAGTCTCGGCTGCGAGCCTTGCCTCCGGACTTCCAGACTCTTTCGTGCCTTGCCTCGGTTTGCGAACCAAGCTCTATTTCCTCTGTTTTCTCTTCCCGGAGGGAGGGAGAGGTCTCGTAGACCATCTCTCAGTGGCCGTAGGCTATGTTTCGTGGTCGTAGGCCATTTTTCTCATTTGGAGCCCGATTTTCGATTTTTCGGAGCCGACAGCCGTGTGCCTCGGTTCGGGACCACCTAACCACCTCCGTTTGCTCCGATTTTTGGTATACACCTTATTTCCTCCCTTTTGAGGAACATTGTGGCCCGAGAGACCAACTTCGTGGTCGAACACCACCTCCGGTGCTTAACAGCCCATTTTCGGGGCCCCAAGCCGCGCGTTTCGGTCCCCCGAACCTCCGTTTTGCATCCGTTTTGGTTCATTTTTGGTGGAGACCTTATTTTCATAGTTAGGAAGCTTGTAGGAGAGTGGGAGGCCAGCAATTGATCCAAAAAACCAGTTTTATTTCTTCATCGCTCTCCAACGCCCGTTTTTCTCACTTAAAAGCCAATGTTGACCACCCTGGGGCCACTTTCTTGAACCCTAGACCCCATATTTGTGATGTACACACCTGGGAGGCCACAAATATTTGGTGGCCAACCAGTAATTTTTCCTGACCCTTTTGGCCCCCTCTAAAAAATGGTATTTTCTCTCTCATGGTTCACTTTTTTTTGGGTTTCAATCACATAGTTGTAAGGTGGCCGACCAGTAATTTTGCTTGACCACCAATATAAGGTGGCCGACCAGTAATTTTGCTTGACCCCTTTGACCCTTGGTTGGCCGGCCATGGGAGGTGGTCGGCCGACCACCTAAACCCCCAAAACCTGGCCGGCCATGACCCCCACACCCTGTTCCTTCCAACTGTGACCTCTTTTTCCCCTCAGATTCTGTATCCGGAGGGTGCCCTTTTGGGGGAAAATTTGAATTCATTTTCCCCCTTTTTTCCTCCCCTCCTTTGCCTATATAACTAGCCCCTCAGCTGCATTTTTTGGGGTTACAAAAATTGTTTTGGAGCCTTGGCATTAAACCTCTCTCTCTCTACTCCAAGCCTCAAAACCACCTTGCTCCTACACCATTTCTACACCACCACATAGCACCACACCTCCACCCTCCATTCCAGCAACTTGAGGCTGCTTTCCAGAGGTGAAGAACTCCCAAACTTGGCTCAAAAGTTTTTGGAGCATTGGTCTACAAGGGTGAGTCACTTTCTTCCATTTTCTAGTCTTTTTTTGCTTTGTATATAAGCCTTAGTTGCTTGCATTTTTGGGCTCCGACCCTAACTGTAAATAGTCATATTTTGAGCCCCTTTTCATGTTTGATTAAGGGTCTTTCTCTGTTTGAGGCCTCCTGCTATCACTTGCTTCTTTAACTCTCTTTTAGGCCTTATTTTTGCATAGTATTTTTGGTCTGTTTGTGAGCTTTTTTGGACCTTGCCATAAAATGTGAAATATCTTGTTTTGAGCCCCTCTTCAACATTGTTGAAGGGCTCTTCTCTATTTGAGGCCAGCAGCTGTCACTTGCTTCTTTAACTCTCTTTTAGGCCTTATTTTTGCATAGTATTTTAGGCCTATTTCCGAGTTGTTTTGGACTTTGGCATAAACTGTAAAATAGCTTGTTTTGAGCCCCTCTTCAACATTGTTGAAGGGTTCTCCTCTGTTTGAGGCCTCCTGCTATCACTTGCGTCTCTATCTCTCTTTTAGGTCAATTTTTGCATAGTACTTTAGGCCTATTTGTGAGCTGTTTTGAATCTTTCCATAAACTGTAAAACCTCTTTTTTTGAGCCCCTCTTCAACATTGTTGAAGGGCTCTCCTCTGTTTGAGAACAGAAGCTGTCACTTGTCTCTTTATCCCTATTTTAGGCCTTTTCTTGCATGATAGTTTGGCCTTATTTGTGATTATTTTCGTGGCTTGATGTAAACTGGAAAGTGCCCTGTTTTGAGCCCCTCTTCAACTTTGTTGAAGGGATCTTTGCCATTTGGGGCCAGATGCTGTCCCTTTGTGTTTAATCTCTATTTTAGGGCCTTTTTTTGCATAATAGATTAGCCCTATTTGCATTCATTTTTGGGACTTGTTATAAACTGGAAATATGCATGTTTTGGGACTTTTTTGCCTCTGTCTTCATGCTTCATCATTAAATTATGCATGCTTTGTATAGATATAGGCCAATGCGTATGCCTAGTTTTGTGTTTCGGTTCCATTCCATGCATCGGGTGCCATGTTTCCATGTTTCGGGATCATTTTGCATCACATTTCAGTGCTGAAACTTGCATGTTTGTATGCCATATTCCATGCCTTGCCATGCATTGGGTAGAGTGGCATCCGTGCGTTAGGATCGGTCCTCGGTTTGCGTGCAAGTGTGCACGCATTTCGAGTGTCTCATTTTCATCTCATGGCTACTGATGTGAGTATGGCTGAGGTCCATTCATGTTGGTATAAGTCCATTATGAATTGTGTATGCCATTTCATTTCATAGCATTGTGTATGCTAGGTTGTATGTTAGCGCATTGTGTATGCCATGTTACCTCGTGCATCGTGTATGCCATTTCATAGCATTGTGCATGCTAGGTTGTATATTAGTTGCATTCATGCATGTCATGCATATTGCATTATGTTTGGGATAGGAGTTAGCCCGAGCATGGGAAACGAGGGATGTTTCGTACTCCGAGTGACGGAACGTGTCTGAATTCCTAGTCGCCGACACTCCGGATTATCCATGGTGGAGTCTAGGTCTTGTTGTGTTTATATGTGCATTCATTTCATATTGAGTCGTGCAATTCGACTCCTCGGGCATCATGCATCGATATGCGTGATTGGTGACACGAGGATCGAGGACTACACTCCCCGAAGAGTAGTCATGCATACATATGTGAAAATACTTTGCCATGCCCCTTTGTTGCTCTCTGTTGCAGTAAATCAGAAATCGGCAGCCTTTCGGAGCTTGGTACGCATTCCAAGAACAATTGCAAACAGAGGCAAACCGGGGCATCGCGAGGGATTCTCCGCACAAGGCAACCCGAGCATGCATCATTCCTCATCCGGAGCAGATTTGAGGCAGTCCCTGGCTTGCATGCCAATTTATTGCTTCCTAGTTTAATTTGTTAATTAATTAGAATTTTGTACATATTTGGACTGTAATTATTCATTTGGGACTGTATATTATTTATTCGGACCTTTTGCGCGAGGGCATAACTGTAATAAGTGTGCGTGTGTGTGATGTATGCCTTCCAACCCCATGTCTTTCTCCCTTTTATTTACCCGCTTATGATGGTTAGATTAGGGCATGTTTCAATTAGTATACAGTATGATAGCATGTTTGTATTCATTCACCTGTTTTGCATGCATCGGGCTCGACGCATCATACTAATTGCATTGTATCTTCAATTCCAAGTTGAATGCATGTTAGCTGTAGCATTTCATATGCCATGTCTAGAATAGCCGAGCCTGCTATAGTTGCACTTTTGCATGTGTTGCATTAGGCATTTCTGTATAATTAGGATCATGCATGGATTTCTAATTAGCTTTTGTTTTGGCTTGGAGTACTCGGTAAGTTTTATGCTTTAGCATCCTTGCATGCATGTGAGTGACTGCCATGATAGCATGCTTACCATGAGGCTAATTGCTTATGTGATATATCTGCCTAAATGCCTGTGGGTGAAGGTTGGGTTATTTGGATTGGAACAATTCATCAAATGTGTGTTTTAAGCCCACTAGATAGGGGCAAAATCATGTTTTTTTCTAAGCTCACCCGAGGGTGGCAAATCCACGTCTTAGCCTACTTGCGGGTAGCACCATCAAACCATTTTCAAAATAAACAAACATGAAATGTTTTGTTCCAATTCAGGCGATCCAGTCTATACTTGTGTCACGACCCGAACCCGCCCCCATGGGTTAAGGACGTAACCGGCCAGTAATCCTAAGATTACCTACGGCCTCAACCAAAACAGACTTAAGACATCAGAGTAAAGGGGGCCAAAAGGGAAGCAAAATTTAAAAACTTTGTCCATCGAGCCGTGCTTATATGCACATCAACAAACCATATTCAGTCACATTAATAACCCACGTCAAAAGTACAGTTTCACAAAATCCATTACAGACAGGATCATCCAAAACGAGTCAACCTATGGCAGACTAATTACAGATATACATAAAGTCCTTGCCGGCAAGACAAAATATAATTACATAACAAAAAGGCAAGGGCAGGTCTCAAGAGTGAGACGCAAGGCTGACTTCCTCAAAACTCGGATTTTTCCTAGCAGACTTCATTGGGGCTGGGTTTGGACTTCCCTTGGCTCACCTACAAACACATGAATGAGCGTGAGCGATAGCCCAGTGAATAATATCAAACACAGAAGTCATATAAACAATATGTACATTATACAGAGTCTAGATCAAGTGACTGCAGTTCTAAACATGTTGGCCTTTGGCCCATTCTGATTTGCATCTATGTCAAAACGGCCTTTGGCTCACTCATTCATGTCAAAACGGCCTTTGGCCCATTCATTTATGTCACAACGGCCTTTGGCCCATTCATTTACATCAAAACGGCCTTTGGCCCATTCATTTATGTCAAAACGGCCTTCGGCCCATTCATTTATGTCAAAACGGCCTTTGGCCCATTCATTTATGTCAAAACGGCCTTCGGCCCATTCATTTATGTCAAAACGGCCTTCGGCCCATTCATTTATGTCAAAACAGCCTTTGGCCCATTCATTTATGTCAAAACGACCTTGGGTCCATTTATGCATTCATATCGGACTTACGTCCACAATCCCAATTAGCAGTTCATAAAACTTAAAAATGGGGTAAACAATTGGACATTCACAAGCATTCAAATATCGATATTACTCACAGTGATCGGCTTGTGGATTTGCCCTGGAGCTTGACCCTACACATTTCATGAACACAAGAGAGTCACTAACAGTTCAATCCATTCTTTAATTCACATATTCCTCTTTAGGCTTTATTCTTATCTCATTAACTCATTTACGCCATTTAACACATGCCTAAGAGTGATTACAAGTGAAACAGAACGGAAAACGAAACACAGAATGCATGAACGAAATTTCAGAAAACAGGGTCCCTGCTCGAGCGTGGACTTACCCGCTCGAGCGGACCCTTAAGGCCTGCAAAAGTACTGGTTGCATGAAAAATACGCTCGAGCGTTAAATAGGGCGCTCGAGCGGAAGGCCTGTCAAAATAGCTCCCACGCTCGAGCGTTAATTACCCCGCTCGAGCGGACATCAAGTCTGCAAAAAGTACTGGGAGCACGCATTTCCCGCTCGAGCGTCAGTTTCCCCCGCTTGAGCGGACCTCAGAATTCTGGAAAACCCAGAACTGTGTTCTTGAGCTACGTTTCGACTTTCAACCAACAATTCATGCATGCTATGGCTCAAATTACACATTTACACATGCTAACATGCTACTAATACAAGATTACAACATTAGGAAGTTCAATTTCATGATTTGTCTACATGCATGTCCCAAAATATCTCAAACCCATCACCAACATGCTCAAATTCAAACATTCAAGACTTATACTCCCATGATTTGTACATGCATGTGGGAGATGCTCATCATTCTCAACTTAGATGATACAAATGGTGATTACAACATGAGCTTTAACCAAAACTCTACACGAATCATGTGTTTCAAGCTCAAACATGCAAATTCAAAGTAATTTCTTACATGCATGAGTTCTAAGACTTCAAACTCAACAAAAATCAACTCATTTCATGCTCTTGATCACAAACAACCCTTGAACTTACAAGATCACAATTTCAAACCTATGAATTTAAGACCAAATGCTTACCTAGAGGCTCAATCTTCCAAACTATAGCAATTTCTTGAGTTTAATCCTCCAATTCTTCACAAATTTGAGCCAAACACCCAACTCTCCTCTTTTCCCTCTCCCTAGCCGACTCCCTTCTCTTTTTCTTGCGTTTAATTCAGCCAAGAAGAATAACAAAGAGGGTATTTGAGTGTATAGAGCCTCACTAAGTCATAATATAATAATATAGAGTAATTGGGCACTCATTCATTAATTTAATCGATTTAATCTGACCCAAATCAATTTTTCAATTAAATTTCACCGTAGGTTCTAAAAATTATGCCAATCACAATGGCGTAATCCATTTCGGGTTCTGTGGTCGATAAGGCCCTCAATTTAATTTTCAAAGCAGGTTATTCAAACAGATATTCCTACGGTGAACAGATAAAACTTCAAAATCATACATATATTCGCATAATGGCACACAAAATCATATCAAAACATATAATCACATTGGCATTTAGGACCAATTAGCATAATATAGAACAGGGGTGTCACAACTTGTATGCTGTGCGCATCACATAGTAAATCTAGGCTAATAACCGGAATAAGAACACATAATGTTTTTAAAAATAGATATCATGGTTAGTAGAGGCCAATCTTTGATCGGGCGAGCGGGGGTGCTCACGAAGTGACCTTCCCCAATCGTACCCAAGTTCCCGAGCCGAGGCAACTTTGGTGATGACGGACACGTGGCCTTAGGCAAACGAGTCAGGGTTTCCTAAATTTCCCCAAAATAAAACATTTAGGTGGCGACTCTGTATCTGGCAGAGCAGTCCATGTTTGGCACTTCTTTCTAAAAAAAAATTGTTTTCTCAAAACGATTTTTCGGATTTGGACTCTTTGGTTCAGATTAAGAACCGTGACAATTTGAGAGTCCTGAACTGTAGTGAGCCCAAATGAACAGAACGGGAGCCATCCCTCCTGGGGCGTTCGGGGACGTCTACAGTTTCTGGCGACTCTGCTGGGGAATTAGAGAACTTGACTCGAACTCATGAAATCTTGTTTGACTACACTTGTGTGTTTCTTTGCATTGCATGTGCATTGGTGCGCCTAGGACACCGTGTTTGTCATCTGCTATTCCTGAACGGTTTGTCAGAGGCTTGTCTTGTCAAGGCATGACCATAAGGCTGACCGGTTATGGGCTCTGCCAGTATGGGAACACAAACCCCGGTTTTACCGGGGCACCCTTTTCGACCATTCGATCTAGTGCATATTCAGATCCATAGTGACCATTCCAAACTAGGACAGGTTTCTTACTCATTTATAGGTTGTTTGAAACCGCTGCGTGCGTAGTGAAACCCTAGCTCCTGACAAAATAGGACAGGGAAAACCCTACCCCAACATAGGGGTGTTTTGGCTCTCACTTATCTGTTATGTGCTATCAGAGTGTGTCTCTACAGGGGTTACATGTATCAGTTTGCGAGTTTGGGGCATCAGGCCTGCGGGCATCAGTCAGTGTTTGAGAATCAGTTATCTACGGGTATCAGATTCGGTCTTTGGGGAAGGCGATTCAGGGATAATGATCAGTGATTGAGGACAGTGTGTGTTCAGCTTACCGACTGTGTGTTGTTATGCCCGGCTGTGTGTTGTGCATTTACTTTAAACTGTTATGCTGTTCGTTTATCTGTTTATTTATTTCCTTATTGCTTTATTTATCTTCTTACTAGGGCAGTTTTAGCACAATTGCTTCCGACCCAGTAGATATTCCTCAAGCACTTTGGACAAAAGGTCGTCAGCTCAATCGATCCGAGGATCTGGTCGACGAACAGCCAGTGTTTCATTCTCTACCCCCAGTTGTCAGAAGAAGGCCAAGAAAACGCAATGTGTCTGAGCGGAGGTTACCAGAACAGTGGTCTACCCTAGCAGTGAACAGTCGGGCTGAAGTTTTAGTTTCTGCCATAGAAATACAAATACCAGTCAGTCAGCAAGATCAGCAGAACGTAGCCGGAATGGAGAAAATGATGCGTCAGCTCCAAGAGAGTATGAAGTAGATGCAGGAGGATGCTGTCCGCCAAGCGGAATTCTCTAAACAGCTGGCCACAATCATGGCCCAGCAGGCGGAGCTAATTACCCGGCTCCAGCAGCAAGCCGGAGCGTCAGCCTCATATCCAGTTCCTCTCCCACCAGGGATCCCGTTACCAGAGCAGACACCAACAGTCTAGAATATCCTGCCAAATGCCCGGAACACCTTGCCAAATGTCCAGAACGTCCAGGAGGACACAGACCTTCCAACAGGGCCGGCTCCAGCCCCACTTCTGCCTCAACTGTCCAAGGCGCCTACGCCTATCAACCAACCAGACTCTCCCTTCAAGTTCGAAATAGACCTAACAACGCTGAAACTGAGCAAGCTCGAGAAGCTCTTTAAAAAATCACAAGGGGTAAAGGCTATTTCGGATATCGAAGACGGATATACCGATGTGGCCGTGATGCTACCGAATAGATTTAAAATGCCGCAGATAGACCGCTTCGACGGGTCTGGGGATCTCATGGTCTACCTCCGGCTATTCTCAGATATACTGCGGCCAATGGGCCTAACTAGACCCCAGAAGCTTTCACTATTTGGCCGGACCCTGTCGGGTGTAGCCGCCATCTGGTATATAAAATTGGAGGATGATGTTAAGAGGAGTTGGGATGAAATGGCTGAAGCCTTTGTTGCACAATACTCTTACAACACCCAAATTGAGATTACAACTCGTGATCTCGAAACAACAAGGCAGGAGCCCAAGGAGAGTTTCTCGGATTTCGTAACCCAGTAGAGGGCGAAGGCCTCGATGATGACTTTAAGGCCCACCGATAAAGACCAGATCAGGATGATTGTGCGCAATCTCCAGCCAAAATTGATGCAAAAGATGATTGTACTCCCCTTCCCCACTTTTTCAGATTTGCACGAGATGGAGGTACAGATTGAAGATGCAATGAAACAGGGTCTGATCGACCAAGATAGGGAGCAACCAAGGAGGACTTTCAACCGTAACAACAATGCAGGCCCGAGTGGCGCTTCAACTGCAAGAGCTTCAGAGGTAAGCATGGTCACCACCATTCCCCCTCCCCTTCCAAGACCCATGGCAGCCACGCCCTTCTCTGGTGCATCCGGAAGCAACACACAGACCACCAAATACCAACCCAGAGGCCAAAGAACCTTCACATCCTTATACATGCCCCTGTCCAAAGCTCTGGGGGTATTAATCAGGAAAAAGCATTTGAAGCCCCTGGAGCCGAGGCCACTACCAAATCCACTCCCTTCCTCTCATGACCCAGCAAAATACTGCGCGTATCACTAACAACACGGTCACGACACCGACCGTTGTTTTAGATTGCGTCACGAGATCCAAGATCTTATTGACAAGCAGGTGATTGCGCCTCCCGATAAACCCAATGTCACAAATAATCCTCTCCCACCGCATAACCAAGCTCCCCCTCCCAATAGAATCAATTTCATCCAAACTAGGGTCGCATCTTACGATCCTAGTATTTATATCACCCCATCCCACCTACGCAAGCCGGGGGTGTTCCTTCCTGACTGCACCGACTCTTTGTGCATGTTGGACATCTCCACAACCCAACCAGAGCCGACGGTGGTGACCATCGAAGATGGGGCAGGGCAGACTTCAGAAAAGAATGAAATTGTTGAGTCTGGGATTGAACAGTCTGAGAGTTTTGCTGGGAAGCCTACGATCCAAGTGAGTACATCTTGTCAGCAGGCTAGACTGGGTTGGGTATAGAATTACCAGAGAAGGAAGAGCTGTGTGTGATCTAGGGGGATGGATTTGAGCAAGGGGCAAATGATCTGACGGCTGTGGAGGAGGACTTTGCCAACCTACAGTTTTTTGATGACCAAGAATCAGGAGGTGCGGCAGTCAATTGGTTTGATTATAAGGAATCGGCAGAGGCCACTAGATGGCTGGATGATCAACCAGATGTGGTGGAAGAGGCCCAACCAGAACAGGGCCCGGCAGGGGCGAGAGTATCAAGTGTGGCCGGAAGGGCCGGAAGTCAGAATACATTGTCGGAGAGCGCCGGTACGAAGAATTTCGCTCGGGACTTGAGCATTGTAGATGCACAAAAAGTTGAACAACAAACCACACTGACACAAGCGGAACAAGAAAAGTTTTGGGATTCCGAGAGAATCAGGAAGGCAAAAGCCCATGAAGGGGCCGAGGATGCTGTGTGCACAAAAACAGAAGATGCTGCGGGCATGCGGGCAGAAGGTACTGCGAGTACGATCATACCGGGGTCGGACAGGTGTCTTTCGGCCACTGACGGAATGTAGTGGGAAGACGATGATTTATGTCTTGCCCACACAGATGAAGATTGGGGAAACCATCAGCCAGACGACACCTAGTATGTCGGAGAAGTCGACCATATGACGAGAAGCGGGCGGTATTTCAAGCCCCCGTACCTGGACCAGCCAGAGGCATTTGGGAATGATAAAGAAGCTGAGAAACAGAAGGAGAAACAGCTTGAAGAGGAGGCTGTACTCAAACAGTTAAAGAAGATACAAGCAGACATTTCCATCTGGGAACTGCTTATGGCTTCACGAGTGCACAGACAGGCTGTCCTTTCAGCCATGGACAAAGCCAAGCTTTCTGTAGACACCACGCCAGAGCAGCTGGTTGGATTGGTTTTTCCGGGAGGAGGTTCCCCGACGTTGACCTTTTCTGACAAAGAACTACCGCCTAAGGGCGTAAATCATAACAAACCCCTTTACATCTCCTTGGAATGTAGAGGTAAGTGGGTGCCAGTGGTTCTTATCGACATGGGATCCGCCATTAATGTATGCCCGTCAAGGACAGCATATGCGATCGGGTTGAAGCCCGCGGACTTCGTGCTAACTACTCAAGTAATCAGAGCCTATGATAATACAAGCAGGGAGGTGATGGGGACTGTCAAAATTCAGACTCAGGTTGGTCCAGGACAACACAACATTGAATTCCATGTCTTGGACGTTCCCGCAACCTTTAACCTACTTTTGGGGCGACCGTGGTTGCACCAGGTCAAGGCAATCTCTTCCACCTTGCATCAGATATTGAAGTACCCTCATAGGAAGGGGGTAGCTATTGTTTTTGGGAATTTGTCAATCCATCCGCCGCCAGAAGTGTCCACGCCAGTCTTGGAAATTGAACACGGCACAGAGGATTTGTTCTTATCAGGGTTTACTTTGGCTGAGGCCCGGGTTGTGCAGAATATCATGCCCGTTAATGAGGGAGTATATGTCAGTGCTCAATCTGTATACCTCATGAACAAGCTACAACACATCCCCGGGATGGGATTAGGAAGGAGCGGCCGGAAGGGCCTCGCAGCATTGGCCGAAGTGCCACACAACCCTCATACCTTTGGCTTGGGATATCTGCCCACCAAAGAGGACTGGGTGAGGAAGGGAAAGGAAATGGTTGGGAGAGCCAGAGCAAAGCAGGCCGGGAAGCCTTTTGAGCTGATGCATAGGCCCATTCAGGGTACCCTAAACGGACGCTTCGTCCGGGAGGGGAAGGACTTTCCATTTTGCGGTTTCCCGGAGCCATGGCTAAACGCGGAGAGGAAACGCATACCAGGTTTTGAGATATTCTTCGACCTGTAATTATTCGGGGATGACGTTGCCGAAGAGCAAACAGACCCATCAGCTGAGGTTGAGCAGTATAAGAAAGTGCAGTCTGAGGACGCCGAACTTGAAATGGGGGTAGCACTGGCATGTCTACTTTCAGATCCTCCGATCGATCAGGAATGCTTGGAGAATAACTTCTCGGTATGCGTGATCGGGAATGGAATGACTGCGGGCCCGCCAACAACTATTTTAGATGCATCTATCGCGCCCTCTCTCATTTGGCAGTATGAAGAGGGATTTTTGTCCAGCCGTACCGAGTCAGGTAGTGAGCCGGAATCTGATTCCACCGAGTCTTGCGAGTCGGAATCAGGTTTCAGCTCGACTGAGTCTGAGTCTGGTAATCCTGGGGATGATAACCCGGATGCCACAGTCTTGTCCAGGTCGTCTTTTTCTTTCTCTTTTGAGTCTGTTATAACCGAGGAATCGGACGATTTGGATGTGCTTAATGAGAATCAGGTACCTGTGGTTTCTGAGTACTTTTCTGTGCCCTTGATTTATTGCATTAATTCAGACTTTCAAAATTTTGATGAAAACGACGAGGACGAAGTTCCTCCGGTTTTGCAACGCTTAATTGAACAAGAGCAGGAAAGATTTGTTAAACCCCTGGTTGATGAAATCACTACAATGAATATTGGTACTGAGGAGGACCCGTGGCTGGTCCAGATTGGGTCCACGTTGTCTTCAGAGAAACGGGAGCGCTTAGTCGCTTTATTAAAAGATTTCAAAGATGTTTTCGCGTGGTCCTACGAAGACATGCCTGGAATCGATCCTGAGATTGTACAGCACCGGATCCCTCTTGACCCCGAGGCCCGACCTGTCAAGAAGAAACTCAGGAGGATCCGCCCCGACTGGGCTCTCAAGATTAAGGAAGAGGTCACCAAGCAAATCGACGCAGGCTTCCTGCTGGTAGCTGAATACCTGACTTGGTTGGCCAACATCGTCCCAGTGCCGAAGAAGGATGGCAGGATCCAAGTGTGCGTGGATTTCAGGGATTTAAACAGAGCTAGTCCGAAGGACGACTTTCCCTTGCCGCATATTGACGAGTTGGTGGATTTCACAGCGGGGCATGCTTTGCTTTCGTTCATGGATGGCTTCTCAGGTTACAATCAGATAGTGATGGCACCAGAAGACAGAGAAAAGACTGCTTTCACCACCCCGTGGGGGACTTACTGCTATAGAGTGATGCCGTTTAGGTTAAAGAATGCTGGAGCTACATATCAACGGGCCGCGACTACGATATTGCATGATATGATCCACAAAGAGGTCGAGGTGTACGTGGACGACATGATTGTCAAGTCCAAAGAAAGAGAGGGCCACTACACCGCCTTGCAAAAGTTTTTTCGAAGGATCAGAGAATTTCGGTTGCGGCTAAATCCTCAAAAGTGTACGCTCGGTGTTACAGCGGAAAAAATGCTGGGATTTCTGATTACACAAAGGGGCATTGAGGTCGACCCTTCAAAGATCAAGGCCATCTTAGAAATGCCACCACCAAGGACTGAAAAGGAGGTGGGAGGCTTTCTGGGTAAAGTGCAATTCATAAGACGATTTATCTCAAAATTAACCTTGACCTGTGAACCACTTTTTGGTCTCCTGAAGAAAGGCAAGAAATTCCAATGGGACGGCCAATGCCAAGCTGCTTTTGAATAGATCAAGGAATATTTACAGAACCCACCCGTGTTGTCACCGCCAGAGCTGGGGAAACCGTTGATATTATACCTTTCAGTGACCGAGACCACAATGGGTTGTATGCTCGCGCAAGAATCAGAGGACAAGGTGGAGAGAGCCATCTACTATCTGAGCAAGAAGATGCTAGAGTATGAGACCCGCTATATGCCATTGGAGAAGGCTTGCTTAGCTTTGGTATGGGCTACCAGGAAGCTGCGGCACTACCTGTTAGCTCACTCTGTAATGTTGGTTTCACGACTCGATCCCATCAAATATCTTTTCGAGAAATCGGCACTTACGGGTAGGCTAGCTCGTTGGTTGTTGTTGCTCTCCGAATTCGACCTGAAATACGTGACACGCAAGTCAGTCAAGGGGAGAACAGTGGCAGAGTTCTTAGCCGATCATCCAGTGGAAGGAGGTGAAGCAGTTGAATACTTATTCCAAGATGAAGCCATTTTGCACATCGACGATGAGTATTGGACGATGTACTTTGACGGAGCATCAAATCAGTACGGGTATGGGATAGGAGTGTTGCTGATAGCACCCGACAATTCCCGTATCCCTCTAGCCTTCAAACTCCGGTTCAATGTCTCGAACAACGAAGCTAAATATGAGGCATGCATTGCCGGTCTAGAAGCAGTCCTGGAACTAGGGGCAAGACGGTTGGACGTCATCGGGGACTCGAACCTTATTGTGTCTCAAGCAAAAGGAGACTCGAAAGTCAAAGAAGAAAAGATGATGATGTATCACCAGACCTTGGACTTGTTAATTCCTCGGTTTGAAAAGCTAAACTTTGCTCATCTTCCAAGAGAGAACAACAGGTTCGCAGATTCTTTAACAACTCTATCTTCCATGATAGACATCCCGTTTGGAGTCCGGATGTGTCCAGTCATCATTGACCATAAATTTGCGCCAGCCTATGAGTCGATTGCTGCTATAGATGAGGTTCAGGACGAAAACCCCTGGTATTACGACATTTGGAATTTCTTAGAGAAGGAAGCATACCCACCCCGTTCAGTTCATCATCTGTGGGGGTAAGCTGTATAAGAGAGGTCATCTAGGAATGCATAAGCTGTATGTTAAAGCCGAGGAATTGAAGCGCCTGATGGAAGCCATCCATGGAGGAGAATGCGGTGTGCATATGAACGGAGTAATGCTAGCACGGAACATCCTTAGACAGGGTTACTACTCGTCCACCATGGAGGAAGATTGTATCGGTTTTGTCCGGCGATGCCACAAATGTCAGATTCACGCAAATCGCATGAATATCCCGCCGTCGAAGCTGTACAACATGAATTCACCATGGCCATTTTCAGTTTGGGGAATCGATGTGATCAGGGCTGTCATTCTGAATGGGGCGAATGGGCATGAGTTCATCCTGGTCGCGATAGATTATTTCACAAAGTGGGTCGAGACCCAATCGTATGCCATGTTGAAGGCGTCGCACGTTGCAAAATTTATCAGAAACAACATCATCTGTCGCTATGGGGTCTCAAACGAGGTCATTTCAGATAATGGTTCCCACTTCAAGAAGGAAGTGATTGACTTGTTGGAGAAATATAACGTGGCTTTTCATAAGTCATCCATATACCGGCCGCAAACCAACGGAGCGGTCGAGGCCACCAACAAGAATATCAAACACATTGTAGACACTCCATTTTTGACCGACCTTGAGACTCAGACGTCACCAGTTGAGCGCTTGGTGATGTTGCATAATGTGCACGTTCAGAAGTTTCAGAGTCTTGGCCGTGAGCCCTGCCTCCGGACTTCCGAACCCTCTTCTGTGCCTTGCCTCGGTTTGCGAACCAGACTCGGTTTTCTCTGTTTCTTTTCCTAAGGGGAGGGAGAGGTCCTGTAGACCATCTCTCAGTGGCTGTGGGCTACATTTTGTGGCTGTAGGCCATTTTGCCCATTTCGGGGCCCAGTTTCCGGTTTTCGGAGCCGTCAGGCTGTGTGCCTCGGTTCGGGACCGCCTAACCATCTCCGTTTGCTCTGATTTTTGGCATACTTCTTATTTACCCCCTTTTGAGGGACACTGACGTCTGAGAGACCCACTTCGGGGTCGAATGCCACTTTCGGTGTTTAACAGGCAATTTTCGGGACCCCGAACTGCGCGTTTTGGCCCCCGAGCATTCGTTTTGCATCGGTTTTCGTTCATTTTTGGCAGGTACCTCTGTTTTATCACTAGGAAGGTCACTGGAGGGTGGAAGGCCAGCAATTATCTTGGCAACCAGTTATATTCCATTTTCGCCCTCCGGCACCCGTTTTTCTCACTTCCGAGCCAATGTTGAACACCTTGGGGCCACTTTCTTCCACCCCAAACCACATATTTGTGTTGTACACACATGGGAGGTCCCTAAAAGTTGGTGGCCGGCCAGTAACTACACCTGACCCTTTTGACCCCCTCCTAGAAATGGCCTATTCTCTCTCCTGTTTTATAGTTTCCAAATTCCAACCACAGGCTTGTGATGAGGGGACCTGGGAGGACACCTTTTTGTGGTGGCCGGCCAGAAAATCAACTTGACCTTTTTGACCCCTAGCCGACCGGCTAAAGGGGGTAGCCGGCTGGCCACCTGCAGCTTTGAATAGTAGCCGGCCATGATCCTCACAAAGTGAACTTTACAGCTGTATAGCTGTTGTCCCCCAGAAATATCTAAATCCGGGGGACACGTTCTGGGGGAAAGCCTTGGTCCTTTTCCCCCACCATTTCCCTCCATGCTCCCCCTCTCCTTGGTCCTTATAACCAGCTGCCAACATTTGTTTTAGGGGTTAGAAAAAATTACTTTGAAGCTTTGCATCCAAATCTCCCTCTATCTCTCTCATTTTCTCAAAACATCCAAGTTCTACACCTCATTTCTTCATCACCACCAAGCACCACCACCACCACTCCATTTCCAGCAACTTGGGAAGCTTTCCAGCAGCTAAGAGGCACCACTTCTCAAGCCAAGAAGCAACAAAAGACTTGTCTTCAAGGGTGAGTACCATTTCTCCCTTTTTGAGCTTATTTTTGCAACATCTCTTAGCCATATATGCTTACTGTTTTGAGCTCCGGCCCTAACTGAAAGTGGCCTTCTTTTGAGCTCTTTTTCACTTTTTTTTAAGGGCTCAACCCTGTTTGAGCCCCCCATTATGCTTTGGCAGCCCATTATGCTTCCATTTTTGGGCATTTTACAAAACTAAAAATAGTCTTATTTTGAGCCCCTCTTCAACATTGAAGAAGGGCTCATCAGTGTTTGGGACCTCCATGTGTCACTTCATGTTATATCCCCTCTTTGGTCCCCATTTTTGCATGCTTTGGAAGCCCATTATGCTTCCATTTTTTGGCATTTTACAGAACTGAAAATAGGATTATTTTGAGCCCCTCTTCAACATTGAAGAAGGGATCATCAGTGTTTGGGACCTCCATATGCCACTTCATGTTATATCCCTCTTTGGTCCCCTTTTCTTGCATGTTTTGGCAGCCTATTATGCTTCGGTTTTTGGTCATTTTACAGAACTGAAAATAGTCTTATTTTGGCCCATTCTTCATGTTTCATTAAGGGCCTTTGGCTGTTTGATGGATATTTAGTATACTTTGTGCTTTGGCCACCTTTTGGCCCATTTCTTGCATGAAAGTTTAGCTATACTTGTGCTGGTTTTCGTGGTTTTTCATAAACTGTAAAAGATCATATTTTTGGCCCCTCTTCAATATTGTAGAAGGCCCCTAAACTGTTTGGGGTCATCAGCTGTGAGTTGCTTCATTATCTCATATTTAGGGCCATTTTTGCATGCTATTTTTGCCCTGTTTATGTTTGCTGTTTGGCCATGCTTTGAACTGTAAAAATGCTTATTTTGGGACTTCCTTGCTACTGTCTATTCATTGCATTTCCATATTGTGCATATTTGGTATAGCTATAGGCCATTTCGGGTGCCAAAATTCATGTTTCGGGACTATTCCATGCATCGGGTGTACTTTCGCCTCATTTCGGGGCTGTTTTCCCCCGCATTTCAGTGCTGAATTCCATTAGCATGTTTGCATATCATTTTCCATGCTATTGCATTGCATATGCCATTGCCTCGGTTTGCGTGCCCGTGTGCACGCATTTCGAGGCACTTCATTTTCATCCATCGGCCTCTTATGTGAGTGTGGCTGAGGCTCTCTCATGTTAGTATAAGTCCATGTTGCATTCTATATGCCATTTTAGCCATATTGCATTGCATATGCCATTGCCTCGGTTTGCATGCCCGTGTGCACGCATTTCGAGGCACTTCATTTTCATCCATCGGCCTCTTATGTGAGTGTGGCTGAGGATCTCTCATGTTAGTATAAGTCCATGTTGCATTCTATATGCCATTTTAGCCATATTGCATTGCATATGCCATTGCCTCGGTTTGCGTGCCCGTGTGCACGCATTTCGAGGCACTTCATTTTCATCCATCGGCCTCTTATGTGAGTGTGGCTGAGGCTCTCTCATGTTAGTATAAGTCCATGTTGCATTCTATATGCCATTTTAGCCATATTGCATTGCATATGCCATTGCCTCGATTTGCGTGCCCGTGTGCACGCGTTTCGAGGCACTTCATTTTCATCCATCGGCCTCTTATGTAAGTGTGGCTGAGACTCTCTCATGTTAGTGTAAGCCCATATCATATTTCCATGTCATTTGCATTGCGTATGTCATTTTCTCGGTTTGCGAGCCCGTGTGCACGCATTTCGAGACATCTCTTTTTTACAGCATAGTGCATACTAGGTTGTATCTTAGATCGCATTCTGTCATTTTCTTGATTTGCGTGCCCGCGTGCATGCATTTCGAGACATCTCATTTTCATAACATTGTGCATACTAGGCTGTATCTTAGTTGCATTCATGCATATCATGCATATTGCATCGTGTTCGGGATAGGAGTTAGCCCGGGCACGGGAAACGAGGTGCGTTTCGTACTCCGAGTGACGGAACGTGTCTCAATTCCCAGTCACTGACACTCCGGATTACCCATGATGGAGTTAGGTTCTTGTTGTGTTTACACGTGCATTCATTCTATATTAAGTTGCACATTTCGACTCCTCTGCCATCATGCATCGATATGCGTGATTGGTGGCACGAGGATCGAGGCATGCATATATTTGTGAAAATACATTGCTATGCCCCTTTCCTGCTCTCTGTTGCAGCAAATGAAGAATCAGGAAACTTCCGGAGTTTGGCGCGCATTTCAAGAAAAGGTATAAACAGAGGCTAATTAGGGCATCCCAGTGGATTTCCGCGCAAGACAGCCCAGACATACATCATTCGTCAGAAGCAAGGCAGTCCCTGGCTTGCACGCCAGTTTTACAGCTTTCTTAGTTAATTTGTTAATCAATTAGAAAATTGTACATTATTTGGACTGTATTATTTGGACTGTAATATTCTTTTATTCGGGACTGTATATTTATTTAGACCCTCTGTGCGAGGGCATAATTGTAATAAGTGTGCGTGAGTGTGATGTATGTCTTCCAACCCCACGTCTTTCTCCCTTTTATTTACCCGCTTTTGATGGTTAGATTAGGGCATGTTTCAATTAGCATACAGTATGACAGCATGTTTGCATCATTCATCTGTTTTGCATGCACCCGGGCTCGGCGCATCATACTAATTGCATCGTACTTTCAATTCCAAATTGAATACATGTTAGTTGTAGCATTTCATATGCCATGTTTAGAATAGCCGAGCCTGCTATAGTTGCATTCTGCATGTGTTGCATTAGGCATTTCTGTATAATTAGGATCATGCATGGATTTCTAATTAGCTTCTTTTTTGGCTTGGAGTACCCGGTGAGCTTTATGCTTTAGCATCCTTGCATGCGTGTGAGTGAATGCCATGATAGCATGCTTACCATGAGGCAATATGCTTATGTGATATAACTGCCTGAATGCTTGTGGATGAAGGTTGGGTTACTTAAATTGGAATAAATCATCAAATGTTTTAGGCCCACTAGATAGTGGCAAAAACATCTTTTCCTAAGCCCACCTGAGGGTGGCAAAATCTGCATTTTAAGCCTACTTGCGAGTAGCAAAACCATCTTTCAAATAAACAAACATGAAATGTTTTGTTCCAATCTAGGCGACCCGGTCTATACTTGTATGCCGTGCGCATCACATAGTAAATCTAGGCTAATAATCGGAATAAGAATACACTAAGTTTTCAAAAATAGATATCATGGTTAGTAGAGGCCGATCTTTGATCGGGCGAGCGGGGGTGCTCACGAAGTGACCTTCCCCAATCGTACCCAAGTTCCCGAGCCGAGGCAACTTTGGTGATGACGGACACGTGGCCTTTGGCACCGAGTCAGGGTTTCCTAAATTTCCCAAAATAAAATATTTAGGTGGCGACTCTGTATCTGGCAAAGCAGTCCATGTTTGGCACTTCTTTCAAAATCTGTTTTCTCAAAACGATTTGCCGGATTTGGACTCTTTGGTTCAGATTTAGAACTGTGACAAATTTGAGAGTCCTGAGCTGTAATGATCCCAAAATGAACAGAACGGGAGCTCGTTCCTCCCGGGGCGTTCAGGGACGTCTAGAGTTTCTGGCGACTCTGCTGGGGAGTTAGAGAACTTGACTCGAACTCGTGATATCTGTTTTTGACTACACTTGTGTGATTCTTTGCATTGCATTTGCATTGGTGCGCCTAGGACACCGTGTTTGCCATCTGCTATTCCTGAACAGTTTGTCGGAGGCTTGTCTTGTCAAGGCATGACCATAAGGCTGATCGGTTGTGGGCTCTGCCAGTATGGGAACACAAACCCTGGTTTTACCGGGGCACCCTCTTTGACCATTCGACCTAGTGCATATTCGGATCCATAGTGAGCATTCCAAACTAAGACAGGTTGCTTACCCGTTTATAGGTTGTTTGAAACCGCTGCGTGCGTAGTGAAACCCTAGCTCCTGACAAAATAGGACAGGAAAACCCTACCCCAACATAGGGGTGTTTTGGCTCTCACTTATCTGTTATGTGCTTTAGAGTGCGTCTCTACAGGAATGCATGTATCAGTGTATGAGTTTGGGCATGAAGCCTGCGGGCGTCAGTTCAGTATTGTGGGTATCAGGCTTGCGGGCATCATTCAGTATTTTAGAATCAGTTATCCGCGGGTATCAGGTTCAGATTTGGGGACAGTGATTCAGGGATAATAATCAGTGATTGAGGACAGTGTGTATTCAGCTTGTCAACTGTGTGTTGTTATGCCAGGCTGTGTGTCATGCATTTATTTTAAGCTGTTATGCTGTCCGTTTATCTGTTTATTTATTTCCTTTTCGCTTTATTTATCTTTTGCTAGGTCAGTTCTAGCACAATTGCTTCCAACCCAGCAGACATTCCCCAAGCACTTTGGACACGAGGTCGTCGACTCAATCGATCTGAGGATCTAATCGACGGACAGCCAGTGTTCCATTCTCTACCCCCGGTTATCAGGCAGAAACCGAGGAAGCACAGTGTATCCGAGCAGAGGACTACCCCATCAGTGGACAGTCAGATTGGGATCCCAATTACTGCTATAGAAATAGACTTGCCAACAGTTCAAACGAACCAAGGCAGTATGGCAACACCGACAGGAGTCGACGAGATGATGCGTCAGATGCAGGAAACCATGAGAGCTATGCAACAGGATGCCGTTCGCCGGGATGAGTTTGCCAAACAGCAGGCCGAGATCATGGCCCAGCAGGCCGAACTGATTACCAGACTGCAACAGCAGAATGCGGCATCTGCTTCACAACAAGTCCCTCCTCCGCCAGGGGCTCCATTACCCGAGCAGGCACCCACTGTTCAGAACACTCTGCCTAACCCGCAGAACACTGTGCCGAATCTCCAGAACCTACAAGAGGACACGAATCTTCCAACGGGGCCAGCTCCGCCCCCGCTTCCGCCACAACTGTCCAAGATCCATGCACCCAACCACCCGGACTCTCCCTTCGAGTTCGAGGTTGATCAGACAGCTCTGAAATTGAGCAAACTTGAGAAGCTCTTCAAGAAATCCCAAGGGGTCAAGGCTATCCCGGATATCGGAGATGGATATACCGACATGGCCGTAACATTGCCCGATAGGTTCAAAATGCCTCAAATTGACCGCTTTGACGGATCCGGGGACCCCATGGTCCATCTCCGACTGTTCTCAGACATCTTGCGGCCAATGGGCCTAACGCGACCACAAAAGCTTTCACTATTCGGCCGAACCCTGTCGGGTGTGGCCGCCAACTGGTACGCAAAGTTAGAGGATGAAGTGAAGAAGAATTGGGATGAAATGGCTGAAGCCTTTGTCGCGCAATATTCATATAACACTCAGATCGAGATTACAACTCGTGATCTTGAAACGACAAGGCAAGAGCCCAAGGAAACTTTCTCGGACTTTGTAATCCGATGGAGGGCAAAGGCGTCAATGATGACTCTAAGGCCCACGGATAAGGACCAAATCCGGATGATTGTGCGCAATCTCCACCCAAAGTTGATGCAGAGAATGATTGTAATCCCCTTTCCTACTTTCTCAGATTTACACGAGATGGGGGTGCAAATCGAAGATGCAATGAAACAAGGTCTGTTTGACCACGATAGGGAACAACCGAGGAGGACTTTCAACCGTAACAACAATGCGGGCCCGAGTGGCGCTGCAAATACAAGAGCCTCGGAAGTCAGTATGGTCACCACCACTCCCCCTCCCCCTCCAAGGCCCATGGCTGCCACACCTTTCTCCGGCGCGTCCGGAAGCAACACACAAACCACCAGATTCCAACCTCGAGGCCAAAAAACCTTCACCCCATTATACATGCCCCTGTCCAAAGCTCTAGGGGTATTGATCAGGAAAAAGCATTTGAAACCCCTGGAGCTGAAGCCAATACCGAATCCACTCCCTCCCTCTCATGACCCAGCAAAGTACTGTGCGTATCACCAACAACACGGTCACGACACCGACCGTTGTTTCAGATTGCGTCATGAGATCCAAGATCTTATCGACAAACAAGTGATCGCGCCTCCCGATAAACCCAATGTCACAGCCAACCCTCTCCCACCACATAACCAAGCTCCCCCTCCCAACAGAATCAATTTTATCCAAACTGGGGTCGCATCTTACGATCCCAGTATCTATATCACCCCATCCCACCTACCCAAGCCGGAGGTGTTCCTCCCCGATTGCACTGACTTCTTGTGCATGGTGGACATCTCCAAAACCCAACCAGAATCGACGGTGGTGACCGTCGAAGATGGGGCAGGGAAGATTTCGGGAGAGAATGAGATTGTTGAATCTGGGGCTGAACAGAGTTTTGCTGGGGGAGCCTATAATCCGAGTGAGTATATCCTATCAACAAGCCAGATTGGGTTGGGCATAGAATTGCCAGAGATGGGAGAACTGTGTGTAATCCAGGGAGATGTATTCAGGCAAGGGGCAGATGATCTGACAGCTATAGAGGAGGACTTTGCCAACCTGCAATTTTTCGATGACCAGGAACTGGGGGATGCGTCAATCAACTAGTTCGACTATGAGGAATCGGCGGAAGCCACTGGATGGCTCGAGGATCAACCAGATCAAGTGGGGGAATCCCAACCAGAACAGAGCCCGGCAGGGGCAGGAGTATCAGCTATGGCCGGAAGGGCCGGAAATCAAGTTATATCGCCGGAGAGCGCCGGGGCTAAGAATTTCGCTCGAGACTTGGGCATTATGGATACAGGAATTGTTGAACAACCGGCTGTACTGACGCAGTTGGAACAAGAAAAGTTTGAGGATGCCGAGAGAATTAGGAAAGCTAAGGGCCCTGAGGAGACTGAGAGTGCTGTGTGCACGAAGATAGAGAATGCTGCGAGCACGTGGACGGAGAGCACTGCAAGTACGAGTGGACCGGAGCCAGACAGGTGTCTGTTAGCTGCCGACGGAATGTGGTGGGAAGACGATGACTTATGTCTTGCCCACACGGATGAAGACTGGGGAAATAATCAACCGGATGACACTTGGTACCTCGATGAGGTTGACCATATGACGAGAAGTGGGCGGTACTTTAAACCCCCACACCTAGACCAACCCGAGGCATCCGGGAAGGATAGAGAAGCGGAAAAGCAGAAGGAGAAGCAGATTGAAGAGGAAGCTGTGCTGAAACAGTTAAAGAAGATACAAGCAGACATCTCCATCTGGGGATTGCTAATGGCATCGCGGGTACATAGGCAAGCTGTCCTGTCTGCTATGGACAAATCCAAACTCTCCATAGATACCACGCCTGAACAGCTGGTTGGGCTGGTTTTTCCGGGAGGAGGTTCCCCGGCATTAACCTTTTCGGACAAGGAACTACCACCTGAGAGCACAAATCATAACAAACCTCTCTATATTTCCGTGGAATGTAGAGATAAGTGGATACCGGTGGTACTTGTTGATACCGGGTCTGCTATTAATGTCTGCCCGACCAGAACGGCGTATGCAATCGGGTTGAAGCCCGCGGACTTCGTTCTAACTACTCAAGTGATCAGAGCATACGACAAAACTAGCAGAGAAGTGATGGGGACTGTTAAAATTCAGACCAAGGTTGGTCCAGGACAACAAAGCATTGAATTTCATGTCTTGGACGTTCCCGCAACCTTTAACCTACTTTTAGGGCGACCGTGGTTGCACCAGGTCAAGGCAGTCTCTTCCACTCTACATCAGATGCTAAAGTACCCCCACGGGAAAGGGGTAGCGATTGTTTTTGGGAATTCATCAATCCATCCGCCGCCGGAAGTGTCCACACCTGTCTTGGAGATCGAGCACGGCACGGAGGATGTGTTTTTATCGGGGTTCACTTTGGCTGAGGCTCGAGTGGTACAAAATGTCATGGCTGTGAATGAGGGTATGTACGTCAGTGCTCAATCTGTCTACCTCATGAACAAGCTACAACATATCCCCGGAATGGGATTAGGAAGAAGCGGCCGGAAAGGCGTCGCGGCATTGGCCGAAGTGCCACACAACCCTCACACCTTTGGATTGGGTTATCTGCCCACCAAAGAGGACTGGGTGAGGAAGGAGAAAGAGATGGCCGGAAGAGCCAGAGCAAAGAAGGTTGGGAAGCCATTTGAGTTAATGCATAGGCCCATCTGGGGTACCCTAAACGGACGCTTCGTCCGGGAGGGGGAAGATTTTCCATTCTGCGGCTTCCCGGAACCATGGCTGAACGCGGAGAGGAAGCGCGTGCCTGGTTTTGAAATCTTCTTCGACTTGCAATTACCAGGGGATGACGTTGCTGAAGCGCAGACAGACCCACCAACTGAGGTTGAGCAGAGTAAGGAAGTGTAGTCTGAGGACGCTGAAAATGAAATGGGGGTAGCACTGGCGTGTCTACTTTCAGATCCTTCGATCGACCCAGAGTGCTTGGGGGATAACTCCTCGGTATGCATGATTGGGAATGAAGCGGTTGCGGGCCTACCATCAGCTATTTTGGATGCGTCCATCGCACCTTCTCTCATCTGGCAATATGAAGAAGGCTTTTTATCTAGCAGCACCGGGTCAGGTAGTGAGCCGGAATCTGATTCCACCGAATCTTGTGCGTCGGAATCAGGTTCCAGCTCGACGGAGTCTGAGTCCGGTATTGCTGGGGGTGATAACCCGGAGGCCACAGTCCTGTCTAGGTCGTCATTTTCATTTTCTTTTGAGTCTGTTGTAACAGAGGAATCCGACGGCTTGGAAGTATTTAATGAGAACGACGTGGATGTGGTTTCTGAGTATTTTTCTGTGCCTTTGATTTATTGCTTAAATCAGGATTTTCAAAATTTTGATGAAAACGACGAGGAAGAAATTCCTCCGGTTTTGCAACGATTAATTGATCAAGAGCAGGAAAAATTTGTTAAACCCTTAATGGATGAAATCACTACTATGAATGTTGGTACTGAGAAGGACCCGCGGCTGGTCCAGATCGGGTCCACGTTGTCTTCTGAGGAACGCGAGCGCTTAGTCGCTTTATTAAAAGATTTCAAAGATGTTTTCGCGTGGTCCTACGAAGACATGCCTGGAATCGATCCTGAGATTGTACAGCACCGGATCCCTCTTGATCCTGAGGCCCGCCCTGTCAAACAGAAGCTCAGAAGGATCCGCCCTGATTGGGCCATTAAGATCAAGGAAGAGGTCACCAAGCAAATCGACGCAGGCTTCCTGCTGGTATCAGAATACCCGACTTGGTTGGCCAACATTGTTCCGGTGCCGAAGAAGGACGGAAGAATTCGGGTCTGTGTAGACTTCAGAGATTTGAACAGGGCCAGTCCGAAGGACGACTTTCCCTTGCCGCACATTGATGAATTGGTGGATTTCATGGCAGGACACGCCTTGCTTTCGTTTATGGATGGCTTCTTAGGCTATAATCAGATAGTAATGGCACCCGAAGACCGGGAGAAGACTGCATTCACTACCCCGTGGGGTACATATTGTTATAGAGTCATGCCATTTGGGTTGAAAAACGCTGGAGCTACTTATCAACGGGCAGCAACTACAATATTGCATGATATGATCCATAAAGAGGTCGAGGTGTATGTGGACGACATGATTGTTAAGTCCAAAGAAAGAGAGGGCCACTACACCGCCTTACAAAAATTCTTTCAAAGGATCAGAGAGTTTCGGCTGCGGTTGAATCCCCAGAAGTGCACGTTTGGTGTTACAGCGGGAAAAATGCTAGGGTTTCTGATTACACAAAGGGGCATCGAGGTCAACCCTTCCAAAATCAAGGCCATCTTAGAAATGCCACCACCAAGGACTGAAAAGGAGGTGCGAGGCTTTCTGGGTAAAGTGCAATTCATAAGACGGTTTATCTCAAAATTAACCTTGACTTGTGAACCACTTTTTGGTCTCCTGAAGAAAGGAAAGAAATTCCAATGGGACGGCCGATGTCAAGCAGCTTTTGAACAGATCAAAGAGTATCTAGAGAACCCACCCGTGTTGTCACCACCAGAGCCGGGGAGACCGTTGATATTGTACCTTTCGGTAACTGAGACTACCATGGGCTGCATGCTCGCACAGGAGTCAGAAGACAAAGTGGAAAGGGCCATCTACTATCTGAGCAAAAAGATGCTAGATTACGAGACCTGCTATACACCGCTGGAGAAGGCTTGTTTGGCCTTGGTATGGGCTACCAGGAAGCTGCGGCACTACCTGCTAGCTCACTCTGTAATGTTGGTTTCACGTTTGGATCCCATCAAATATCTTTTTGAGAAACCAGCACTTACGGGTAGGCTAGCTCGTTGGCTGCTGTTGCTCTCCGAATTTGATTTGAAGTATGTAACGCGCAAGTTAGTAAAAGGAAGAGCGGTAGCAGAGTTCCTTGCCGACCACCCGGTTGAGGGGGATGAAGCGGTTGAGTACCTATTCCCAGATGAAGCCATTCTGCACGTTGAAGATGAAACTTTGACGATGTACTTTGACGGAGCGTCAAACCAGTATGGGTATGGGATAGGGGTGTTGCTGATAGCGCCTGACGATTCCCGTATCCCTTTAGCATTCAAGCTCCGGTTCAAAGTCTCGAACAATGAAGCAGAGTATGAGGCATGTATTGCTGGCCTGGAAGCAGCCCTAGAACTAGGGGCAAGACGGTTGGATGTCATTGGGGACTCAAACCTTGTTGTATCTCAAGCAAAAGGAGACTGGAAAGTCAAGGAGGAAAGGATGATAATTTACCACCAAACCTTGGATTTGTTAATTCCTCGGTTTGAGAAGCTAAATTTCACCCACCTCGTAAGAGAGAACAACAGGTTCGCAGATTCACTAGCAACTCTATCTTCCATGATAGACATCCCGTCCGGAGTCCGGATGCGTCCAGTCATTATTGATCAGAAGTTTGCGCCAGCATACGAGTCGATTTCCGCCATAGATGAGGCTCAAGACGACAACCCCTGGTATTACGACATCTGGAACTTCTTGGAAAAGGAGACGTATCCACTAGGGGCAAATGCCAAGGGTAAGAGGGCCATCAGAAGAATGGCTGCTCAGTTCATCATCTGCGGGGGTAAGCTGTACAAAAGGGGTCATCTGGGAATGCATAAGCTCTGTGTAGAAGCTGAAGAGTCGAAGCGCCTGATGGAGGCCATCCATGGAGGGGAGTGCGGTGCACATATGAATGGAGTAATGCTGGCCAGAAAGATCCTCAGACAGGGCTACTACTGGTCAACCATGGAGGAGGATTGTATCGGCTTTGTTCGGCGATGCCACAAATGTCAAATCCATGCAAACCGTATGAACATCCCGCTGTCAAAGCTGTACAACATGACTTCCCCATGGCCATTTTCCGTTTGGGGAATTGATGTGATCGGAGCTGTTACCCCGAAGGGGTCAAATGGGCATGAGTTTATCCTGGTAGCGATAGATTATTTCATAAAGTGGGTCGAGGCCCAATCTTACGCGGTGTTGAAGGCGTCGCACGTCGCAAAGTTCATCAGAAACAACATCATCTGTCGCTACGGGGTGCCAAACGAGATAATTTCAGATGATGGTTCCCACTTCAAGAAGGAAGTGATAGACTTGTTGGAAAAATACAACGTGGCTTTCCATAAGTCATCTACATACCAGCCGCAAACCAACGGAGCGGTCGAGGCCGCCAACAAGAATATCAAGCATATACTGCAGAAGATGGTGGAAACTTATCGGGATTGGCCAGACAAGCTGCCATTTGCTCTGTGGGGCTACAGGACTTCAATCAGAACTTCTACTGGAGCAACTCCGTATTCATTGGTCTATGGAATGGAGGCTGTTCTACCCATCGAGATTGAGGTTCCGTCGTTACGAGTATTGGCTGAGTGCCAAATAGCCGAAGCAGATTGGCAGCAGAGCAGATTTGAGGAACTCATGCTCTTTGATGAAAGAAGACTGAAAGCACTATACCACATTCAAGGCTATCAACGCAGAATTGCCCGGGCTTTCAACAAGAAGGTTAAGTCCAGGAATCTGAAAGAAGGAGATTTGGTGCTCAAAGACAACCGAGCTCCCATCCACGACCCAAGGGGCAAGTTCAAACCCAATTGGACTGGTCCCTACATCATCAAAGCTATCTGGTCAGGTGGAGCTGTGGTTTTGATGGATCTAGATGGCTTAGAGTTTTCACAACCGATCAACATGGACAAGTTGAAGAAATATTATCCTTGAGAGGCTCGCTAGGCCGAAAACCCGAAAGGGCGACCTAGGCAAAAGTTAGAGCACAAAAAATTGGAAAATATAAAAACTGAGCTCGCAAGGTTGAAAACCCGCAAAGGGCGGCCTTGGCAAAAGTTAGAGCGCAAAAGGAGAGTGAAAATACTCGAGTGAACCTAAGCCTGAACTACGTAAGGCTTGATTCCCATCTTTGGGATACGTAGGCAACTTCACCTCGAAGTTCAGCCATAAACTCTTCCCCGATCAACTTTGTCCATTTTGATCATCTCAGTCATCTTTATCCATCAGCATTTATCGCGATCTCTGGTACAGTGCTATTCAGACTAGGGGCAACTTTCCGTTGCCGCGACGGTGCAAAGTTACTCAGACTAGGGGCAACTTTCCAGTTGCAGGGATCTGGGGTTGTGCGTCTCAGTGACAGATCTTCGGCATGTCCATTTCTAATCCATATCGAAAATGGTTTTGAAAAGTTTTAATAAAAGTTGACTTTGTTCAAATTAATCTTTTTTACAACTAAGACCATTTTTGGACCAAAGCAGAAAATTTTCAGTACCACAACCTTCAATTTCATTGATTTCAAAACAGAGTTCTCCTGCTCTTGCATACAATCGAGGTTGCTTTTTATTACATTCATAAAGAAAACTTGAAAGTACTGATAAAGCAATAAATTTGGGGCATAGTCGAGTCAAGTATCTCTGCGCCCTCTCCCAGAGCTGGTCGAAGCATCTGATGCCAAGCTAGGCCCAACCTGTGCCTCCTCGTTGAGCCAATCCAAGCACTCGTCAGACAAAGTGCAACTGAAAGTGGGAGCAGGAGCCAGAAGCTCTCTAGTCCTCCATGCTGTGGCATATCGGGCAAGCTGTGCACCTCAGACATGGAAAGCAGCTGGATATTCAATCCCCTCCGGTGGGCAGGTCTGATCATGACCGAACTGACGCAGGAACCGGAACGGAAAATAGAATACGCAGTGGGTTAGACCGATCAACTGGATCCCAATCAGCCGGGACATACTATAGCTCATTGCCGGGAGGTTGAGCCAAGGACAACGCCAAGCAATGTGATCTGCGGACAAATTGCACATCCAATCAAACCACCACCTTTTGTCAAGAGCATTGACTAGGCGCTACCGAAAGAAATAGCCTCGAGCCGAGTAGGCTGGGCAAGAGTCCACAACCTGCAACTTGTCCATTAACCATACCTGGGGACGGATGGAAAATGAGAGAATAAAGCATAGAGAGGTGTACGATGAAAGAAAAGTAAGACAAGGATTTTGTGAGAAAAACCGAGTCTGAGGGCCGAGTGATGTGAGCAAATATATATGTAAGGTTGGGTGGGAAACATTACCTGCAGTAGCAGTGGACTCCCAGCAAACCTAGTCGTCTCCCGGCGATAGACAGAATCCAAGCCCATCAGCGTCTCAGCCAAGGTCATGGCGATACAGCTCTTTCCTTCTCTCAAGCCTTGGGCAACTTCAATCAGACGGATGCTAGCTCCGCCGAAGCCCGAGGAAAGCAGAAAGTGAGACAACAAACACAAACAGAGGGCGTGTTGCCGGAAACCTTGCCAATAATGGTTGCTGCGGTCACCGGCGTCGGAAAAGCGATGGATCAAGCCGAGGATATCCAGTTCCCCACTGCAGATCAGAGATCAAGCATCATGCGCCGTGAGCCCACACATCCGCCCTAAAGCCTGGGCATGGCCGAAGCAGAGCTGGGGCAAGACCTCTTCATGACTTTCAGACTCCATCAAAATCTGAAAGTCTTCAAACGTTGCACATACCTCTTGGCCGCCGAAGCTAAAGACGTGCGTCACTGGGTTCCAAAACCTCGCTGCGGCATGGAGGAAAGGGAGATGCAGCGATGTGCGGCTCAGCGTGAATAGTGCATTCAAGCTGAAACCCCGGAAGTTCAGCTTTTCCGAGCCGTCTAGAGAAGAGATCCAAGATGTGAGATTTTCTATAAGAAACGCCTCCATTTCTTGTGCAAAGTAGTGATGAAATGAATGTTCCCGAAGTTGAGGCTTTTATAGAGGGAAAAACACTATTCAGCAGGACACGTGTCAAAGACTGGGTGGCTGTAGGAATAAGTGGCCGGCCGGCCACCTTTTCTGGCAGGCCGGCCATTTGCTTTTTACAAAACTGGCCGGCCGGCTCCCAAAGGTGGCCGGCAATGCTCCAGTGTATCTCTCTGGCCCAGTTTTACCCTCTGAGGGAAATTTTCAAGCATTTCCGTGCAACGGATGTGTCAAAAGCCTCCATTTCCCTCTATCTCGGATGCGTTCCGGTGCCCAGATCGTCCGAAGTGCACTTCACCTTGTTAAGTTTTGTTTTTCGAGTTGTTGTTTTTGCTTATCGAGTTGTTGTTTTGTTTATCGAGGTGTTGTTTTGCTTATCGAGTTGTTTGTCGAGCTGTCGTATTTCGTGTTTTTGAGTCATTGCTCTCTGTTTAAGCAATCCTTATTTAAGTCTTGTTTATTTGCATTATTGTATTTTGTCTATCGAGTTGTAAACTTGCTAGGATTCTGTTATATCTTAGTAAAGTTGAGTTGTTTAGTTTGTTACGTCGGTTCACTACCTGACTTGGTGATTACACAATGCACATTCCCATTCAATTCCATTTTTGTGCAAAATAAAATGATGCGATACGATGCTAAAAGTCTAAATACAAACACCTTTTCAAAAGCTGTTTCATTCCATCATGTTTTACAACGAACAAAGGTACAAGTTTTACAAAAAATAAAACTGCCTAACAATGTGCAAAGTGCTACAAACTACTAGCAAAAAGAAAAATAAAGCAGGAAACAGCAGCGTCAATGCCCTCGGGAGCGGGAATGAGAAGCACTCCTCATCCTCTTCTGCGGGACAACCTCTGCACCATCATCATCATCCGGGTCGGAGCTGTCGTCCTCAGGATCCCCCTCAGCCTCGCCTCTGCCAAGACCGGAGCCCCCCTCCTCAGCAGATGTCTCTGACTGGCGGTCGGTAACCTCCTCCTCCTCCTCCTCCTCGGGCTCCGCCGCTACAGCGTGTGCCCTGCGTTTGCGGGAGGACCCTCCTCGAGCTCCCCGGAAAGGCCTGGATGGCCCAGCTCTGTGAAAGGGCCCAGATGGCCCAGCTCCCCAAGTAGGCCCAGGTGGCTCGGTCCGCGGTGGAGCATATACAGGAGGCATCTGAAAATGAAAGGTTCAATACATTAGTTCAAATATGAAAATCAGATACGAGTACAGTATGTGAGTGGGGTGTGTGTCGGATGTGCTCTACAATGCAGAAGAATGTTCAAAACTAGTGTGTCATCAGAAGTGTGATAAATACAAGAAAGATGAACGGTACCTGCACACCCATAACGGATAGGTGTGTCTCTCTCCGAAGGACCATGCCCTCAAGTGCGGCCATCACCCCGAGCATCTCGTCCACATACTCAACCGGAGGCTGCAGATACAAATGCAAAACTATCAGTAAATGAATGAATGTCCAAGTACCCGACTGATAAATCAAAGCTATAAATCATACCGGTGGTGAATCAGGATCCCTGACATATCTATGGTCAGGAAGTGGAGGCTCTAGCGGAATCGGGTAAGGAGTCCCAAAACGCCATCCCGTCAACTCGGACGGCATGTCCGGCTATCCAAGATGAGGATAAGTCGGAGGAGTCGGAGGAACCGATCTACCCCCACCTCTCGATGTACCAGCCCTACTAGTAGAAGGGGCGTCTGCAGCCCGAGCCCGGGCCTGGCTCGAAGATGACGTACCAGCAGACCTCGTCATCGGGGTGCGAACCCCCGTTAGTGCAAATATGTATGACGGTAAGTGGCGTAGTCCCCCTCCTCGAGGTGCAGCAAAGCATCACTACCCAGCATAGCACCGACTACATCCTGGTGGGAGAGCCTATCAACAGTCCGCATACTGACTGGGGGTGCTGCGGGAGGGTCCTGAGAAGTATACCCCCATACCTGACTCAGAAAGCGTTCCCCCAGAAACCATGCTCTACCAACAGGTCCTTCGAGTAGGAGCCTGTACTGGGAGGTGCCCGATCCTCCGGGATACTGAAATCGGAGACCATCACCCAAGAGCGCCCAGGGCTACCATGTAATCTGCGGATAACAAGTCCATAAACCAATCAGCAATCGGGAATATGCGTAGCAAATCAAAGATGAAAATGGAAGGGACTGAGAGTTCTGAAGTACCTCCGATGGCCGCACAGTGTCAAAGTACTGCCGAAGATAAAGGAGAGTCTCTCGGGGTCTCGGTCGGTGCGGGCCCTCGAACACCAGTGAATATGGGGTCATGGGGAGCCCTGTCACCTCCAGCTCTGGGGCTAATACCGGGAAGTATACGTAAACCCATAACTGAGAAAAACAGTGCAGAATGTAAGTACAAAGTGCTGAGGGCAAAATACAAACTGTAAAGTGCGCTGTGTGTGCAATGTACAAGTAATGAAGAGCAGAAATGTAAATCAAGGGGATAGAAAAGTACCTCCCAGGCTCTCCAGTAACCGCCAAGTAAGTCTCCCTGCCCGCGGGAGGTGGCACTCATATAGCAGTAAAGGGTAGCCAGGCCGGCGTCACCCCAGTCGTATCGACTAACCTGTGATAGGTCAACTAGAGCGCTCAACAGATAGAGCCCAACAGTGTTCCCTCTATCGGCAAATAGAGTAGTCCCGAAGAGGAACATAAGGAAACCACGGGCATACTGCTCTGTCTCCTCAGGAGTCTGGGGCTCCATCTCCGCTCGTCGGAAGTGAGAAGAGAACCAAGTATATCGAACTCTCCCAGAGGCTCTGTCGACAGGCGGGCGAGCCCCCAGCAGATGAATCCAAGCGGCCTCTCACTTGCCCATATCCTCATCATAAGGGATGGACCAACCTCCTATGTCCAAGCCGGTCAACACAGCAAAATCTAGTGGGGTCATAGTCATGTCCCCAGTGGCAGAGAAATGGAAAGAGTTGGTGGTGTCCCACCATCTCTCCACCAGGGCGGCCATCAGTGTCCTCCTGGCCGGGCAACGCGATATTCCCACGCAGAAGGCCCCGAACCCGGCCAGATCAACTAAATCCCGGACAACCTCCAGGAGCTCAACGTACCAATCCCTCGCGGCGGTGGAGCCATACCCCCGTACACTGCGAGAACCAACCTGCATTCAGAATGAATACATGTGTCAGTATAAAATGAATGAGCTGTGTGCCAATGAAATGAATGAGCTGTGTGCCAATGAAATGAATAAGCTGTGTGCAAGTAAATAAGCTACGTGTAAATGAAGAGTTTGGGCTGCGTGTTCAACTTTCAATCAATGTGGGCTGTGTGTTCACTTTTAATTTGGGCTGCGTGTTCAGATTTCAGAAAATTAAAGTTTGGGCTGCGTGTTCAACTTTCAATCAATGTGGGCTGTGTGTTCACTTTTAATTTGGGCTGCGTGTTCAGATGTCAGAAAATTAAAGTTTGGGCTGCGTGTTCAACTTTCAATCAGTGTGGGCTGCGTGTTCACCTTAAATCTGGGCTGCGTGTTCAGAAAATCAAAGCTTGGGCTGCGTGTTCAACTTTCAATTAGTGTGGGCTGCGTGTTCACCTTAAATCTGGGCTGCGTGTTCAGAAAATCAAAGCTTGGGCTGCGTGTTCAACTTTCAATTGGTGTGGGCTGTGTGTTCACCTTTAATCTGGGCTGCGTGTTCAGATTTCAGAAAATTAAAGTTTGGGCTGCGTGTTCAACTTTCAATCAGTCTGGGCTGCGTGTTCAGAAAATCAAAGCTTGGGCTGCGTGTTCAACTTTCAATTAGTGTGGGCTGTGTGTTCACCTTTAATCTGGGCTGCGTGTTCAGATTTCAGAAAATTAAAGTTTGGGCTGCGTGTTCAACTTTCAATCAATGTGGGATGTGTGTTCGCTTTTAATCTGGGCTGCGTGTTCAGAAAATCAGAGTTTGGGCTGCGTGTTCTACTCTACATCAGTGTGGGCTGTGTGTTCACCATCAACTTGGGCTGCGTGTTCAGAAAATCAGAGTTTGGGCTGTGTGTTCTACTTTTAATCAGTGTGGGCTGCGTGTTCACCTTTAATCCGAACTGCGTGTTCAGAAAATCGGAGTTTGGGCTGAGTGTTCTACTCCTAGTCAGTGTGTGCTGTGTGTTCACCATCAATTCGGGCTGTGTGTCCGACAAATCAGTGTTTGAGCCGTGTGTTCATTTCCTAACTAAATGCGTGTCGTGCGTTCGCAATCAGTTAATGGGCCGAGTGTTCAGAAATTCAAGTGCTTAAAACTACATATTCAGGATGCAAACAAAGTACTATGTCATAAGCTAAACTGTGTGTTCAAGCATGGCAAAGACACGAAATTCACGAAAAATACAGAAAATGAAGTAAATACCTCTCGTGCCTCGTAGGAGAGGTGATGCTCTGGCTCCCGCAGGAGTAGATCTCCAGGTGCTCGCTCATCAAAATCAGTGAAATGACGAAAAACGGCCCGAGGGAGGACATATGCTAGCGGAGCATACCTCCAGGGAATAACGGGGCGGACCCTCGGGGGCAAAGTCATGGCATCAAAATCACCCCCAGCACCTGGAAAACCTCCACCATGAGGAGAGTTACCCGCCATTTTCAGAGAATCTGCAAAAGGAGCGAAAATGAGCCAAAATTACAAAAAGTCAACAAAAGTCAACTCTCGGGAAATGAAAAAGTCAACAAAAGTCAACTCCCAAGAAAATCTTCCAAATATTGAGACAAACTCACCTCAAGTGGCGAAAATGGGAAAAGAAGCCCCGAAACCAAAATTTAATCAGTTCAAAGTGCTTGAAACTGAATATTTTCGCGAAAACAACTTGCGTGGGGCCTTGAAAAACGCGTATGGAACTCAGATCTGAAGGAGAAAATGGTGTAGGAAGCAAGAGAAGAAGATTTCGTGGCTGCATTTATAGGCTCAAAGTGTTTGGATAAGAGAGCATGAAGAAAGGGAGATGAAAAGACCAAATTAGCCTCGGATTTGGGCAAGTGGCCGGCCGGCCACCTTTTCCGGCCGGCCAGCTATTTCCTTTTTTGGAAACCGGCCGGCCACTTCCTACCCTCCACAAAACTAGCCGGCCATGTCCCCCACAGGCTCATCTAGCTCTCTGCAAATTTTGAGGAAGATTGGAGTTCCCGGGACCTGAAAAAGTTCAAGAAAAGTGCACTTCCGGTCGCGAAATTGCTCCGCCGGAACTTCAGCTTCAAATTCTGACATGTGTCTCATCATCATTCATCGAAATCAAGATGTATCCTTTTTGAATGTGTTGTAGCCTTTCCAGGAAGTGGATTGGAGGCCGTGATCGAGTCGCCTTCGCCGAAACACGCGTTTCCTTGCTCGTTATTTCGTAACAAACGGGCACCCTGATTTATGCTCGTTTTGCACTATCATGCACATAACTTGCATTCTCATGAGCATACTTGCATTGTGATGCACATTTCTCGATATTACCATGCCTCTGTGCTTGAGCATGCGTTGTCACGCACGTTCCTTTCTCGCATCATGATGCATTCACTTGCCGGCACTGCGTGTGTCAAACTTTCGGAATCACGTTGAATATATGTTTCTAGCATATTGTGCTTGTTGAATTTCTCTCTTTTGCAGGAACGATATTGTATGTATGGTTCATTTGAGGCTGGTGCGACCAGAAGAATCGCACAGGTATCGTATCTTCTCCGTGTGAGACGTGGCGAGGATTGAATAATTCTCCGCATTCTTAACTGCATGAAATGTAGTTGTTGCTTTGCATTCTTGCTTAAAACTGTTGCATCTATTTGCGAATACTTGCTTCATTACAGCTTGCTGCATTTGCATGATCATTGAGTTACCTCCAGCTCTGTGCATATCGCTTTACATTTTGCCCCCTTGCCAGCGGGCATGCCTGTGGGCACATCTTTGTCTATCTTGTCTGCTTTGTCTAAGTCTTCGGCCTTGTCAAAAATGGGTCGTCTCTGGGCTTTGACATTCACTCCCGTCATTCTTATGACTTCCGAGTTCTGTCAAAGAGGGGCAACTGTAGACACCCCATTTTTGACCGACCTTGAGACTCAGACGTCACCAGTTGAGCACTTAGTGATGTTGCATAATGTGCTCGTTCAGAAGTTTCAGAGTCTTGGCCGTGAGCCCTGCCTCCGGACTTCCGAACCCTCTTCTGTGCCTTGCCTCGGTTTGCGAACCAGACTCGGTTTTCTCTGTTTCTTTTCCTAAGGGGAGGGAGAGGTCCTGTAGACCATCTCTCAGTGGCCGTGGGCTACATTTTGTGGCTGTAGGCCATTTTGCCCATTTCGGGGCCCGGTTTCCGATTTTCGGAGCCGTCAGGCCGTGTGCCTCGGTTCGGGACCGCCTAACCATCTCCGTTTGCTCTGATTTTTGGCATACTTCTTATTTACCCCCTTTTGAGGGACACTGACGTCTGAGAGACCCACTTCGGGGTCGAATGCCACTTTCGGTGTTTAACAGGCAATTTTCGGGACCCCGAACTGCGCGTTTTGGCCCCCTGAGCATTCGTTTTGCATCGGTTTTCGTTCATTTTTGGCAGGTACCTCTGTTTTATCACCAAGAAGTTCACTGGAGGGTGGAAGGCCAGCAATTATCTTGGCAACCAGTTATATTCCATTTTCGCCCTCCGGCACCCGTTTTTCTCACTTCCGAGCCAATGTTGAACACCTTGGGGCCACTTTCTTCCACCCCAAACCACATATTTGTGTTGTACACACATGGGAGGACCCTAAAAGTTGGTGGCCGGCCAGTAACTACACCTGACCCTTTTGACACCCTCCTAGAAATGGCCTATTCTCTCTCCTGTTTTACAGTTTTCAAATTCCAACCACAGGCTTGTGATGAGGGGACCTGGGAGGACACCTTTTTGTGGTGGCCGGCCAGAAAATCAACTTGACCTTTTTGACCCCTAGTCGGCCGGCTAAAGGGGGTGGCCGGCCGGCCACCTGCAGCTTTGAATAGTAGCCGGCCATGATCCTCACAAAGTGAACTTTACAACTGTATAGCTGTTGTCCCCCAGAAATATCTAAATCCAGGGGACACCTTTTGGGGGAAAGCCTTGGTCCTTTTCCCCCACCCTTTCCCTCCATGCTCCCCCTCTCCTTGGTCCTTATAAGCAGCTGCCAACATTTGTTTTAGGGGTTAGAAAAAATTGCTTTGAAGCTTTGCATCCAAATCTCCCTCTATCTCTCTCATTTTCTCAAAACATCCAAGTTCTACACCTTATTTCTTCATCACCACCAAGCACCACCACCACCACTCCATTTCCAGCAACTTGGGAAGCTTTCCAGCAGCTAGGAGGCACCACTTCTCAAGCCAAGAAGCAACAAAAGACTTGTCTTCAAGGGTGAGTACCATTTCTCCCTTTTTGAGCTTATTTTTGCAACATCTCTTAGCCATATATGCTTACTGTTTTGAGCTCCGGCCCTAACTGAAAGTGGCCTTCTTTTGAGCTCTTTTTCACTTTTTCTTAAGGGTTCAACCCTGTTTGAGCCCCCCATCTTGCACTTGCTTCAATATCTTCCTTGAATGCTATTTTCTTGCATGCTTTGGCAGCCCATTATGCTTCCATTTTTGGGCATTTTACAGAACTAAAAATAGTCTTATTTTGAGCCCCTCTTCAACATTAAAGAAGGGCTCATCAGTGTTTGGGACCTCCATGTGTCACTTCATGTTATATCCCCTCTTTGGTCCCCATTTTTGCATGCTTTGGCAGCCCATTATGCTTCTATTTTTGGGCGTTTTACAGAACTGAAAATAGGTTTATTTTGAGCCCCTCTTCAACATTGAAGAAGGGCTCATCAGTGTTTGGGACCTCCATATGCCACTTCATGTTATATCCCTCTTTGGTCCCCTTTTCTTGCATGTTTTGGCAGCCTATTATACTTCGGTTTTTGGTCATTTTACAGAACTGAAAATAGTCTTATTTTGGCCCATTATTCATGTTTCATTAAGGGCCTTTGGCTGTTTGATGGATATTTAGTATACTTTGTGCTTTGGCCACCTTTTGGCCCATTTCTTGCATGAAAGTTTAGCTATACTTGTGCTGGTTTTCGTGGTTTTCCATAAACTGTAAAAGATCATATTTTTGGCCCCTCTTCAATATTGTAGAAGTCCCCTAAACTGTTTGGGGTCAGCAGCTGTGAGTTGCTTCATTATCTCATATTTAGGGCCATTTTTGCATGCTATTTTTGCCCTGTTTATGTTTGCTGTTTGGCCATGCTTTGAACTGTAAAAATGCTTATTTTGGGACTGCCTTGCTACGGTCTATTCATTGCATGTCCATATTGTGCATATTTGGTATAGCTATAGGCCATTTCGGGTGCCAAAATTCATGTTTCGGGACTATTCCATGCATCGGGTGTACTTTCGCCTCATTTCGGGGCTGTTTTCCCCGCATTTCAGTGCTGCATTCCATTAGCATGTTTCCATATCATTTACCATGCTATTGCATTGCATATGCCATTGCCTCGGTTTGCGTGCCCGTGTGCACGCATTTCGAGGCACTTTATTTTCATCCATCGGCCTCTTATGTGAGTGTGGCTGAGGCTCTCTCATGTTAGTATAAGTCCATGTTGCATTCTATATGCCATTTTAGCCATATTGCATTGCATATGCCATTGCCTCGGTTTGCGTGCCCGTGTGCACGCATTTCGAGGCACTTCATTTTCATCCATCGGCCTCTTATGTGAGTGTGGCTGAGGCTCTCTCATGTTAGTATAAGTCCATGTTGCATTCTATATGCCATTTTAGCCATATTGCATTGCATATGCCATTGCCTCGATTTGCGTGCCTGTGTGCACGCATTTCGAGGCACTTCATTTTCATCCATCGGCCTCTTATGTGAGTGTGGCTGAGACTCTCTCATGTTAGTGTAAGCCCATATCATATTTCCATGTCATTTGCATTGCGTATGTCATTTTCTCAGTTTGCAAGCCCGTGTGCACGCATTTCGAGGCATCTCTTTTTTACAGCATAGTGCATACTAGGTTGTATCTTAGATCGCATTCTGTCATTTTCTCGGTTTGCGTGCCCGCGTGTACGCATTTTGAGACATCTCATTTTCATGACATTGTGCATACTAGGCTGTATCTTAGTTGCATTCATGCATATCATGCATATTGCATCGTGTTTGGGATAGGAGTTAGCCCGGGCACGGGAAACGAGGTGCGTTTCGTAATCCGAGTGACGGAACGTGTCTCAATTTCCAGTCACCGACACTCCGGATTACCCATGATGGAGTTAGGTTCTTGTTGTGTTTACACGTGCATTCATTCTATATTAAGTTGCACATTTTGACTCCTCTGCCATCATGCATCGATATGCGTGATTGGTGGCACGAGGATCGAGGCATGCATATATTTATGAAAATACATTGCTATGCCCCTTTCCTGCTCTCTGTTGCAGCAAATGAAGAATCAGCAAACTTTCGGAGTTTGGCGCGCATTTCAAGAAAAGGTATAAACAGAGACTAATTGGGGCATTCCAGTGGATTTCCGCGCAAGGCAGCCCAGACATACATCATTCGTCAGAAGCAAGGCAGTCCCTGGCTTGCACGCCAGTTTTACAGCTTTCTTAGTTAATTTGTTAATCAATTAGAAATTTGTACATTATTTGGACTGTATTATTTGGACTGTAATATTCTTTTATTCGGGACTGTATATTTATTTAGACCCTCTGTGCGAGGGCATAATTGTAATAAGTGTGCGTGAGTGTGATGTATGTCTTCCAACCCCACGTCTTTCTCCCTTTTATTTACCCGCTTTTGATGGTTAGATTAGGGCATGTTTCAATTAGCATACAGTATGACAGCATGTTTGCATCATTCATTTGTTTTGCATGCACCCGGCCTCGGCGCATCATACTAACTGCATCGTACTTTCAATTCCAAATTGAATACATGTTAGTTGTAGCATTTCATATGCGATGTTTAGAATAGCCGAGCCTGCTATAGTTGCATTTTTGCATGTGTTGCATTAGGCATTTCTGTATAATTAGGATCATGCATGGATTTCTAATTAGCTTCTTTTTTGGCTTGGAGTACCCGGTGAGATTTATGCTTTAGCATCCTTGCATGCGTGTGAGTGAATGCCATGATAGCATGCTTACCATGAGGCAATATGCTTATGTGATATAACTGCCTGAATGCCTGTGGATGAAGGTTGGGTTACTTAAATTGGAATAAATCATCAAATGTTTTAGGCCTACTAGATAGTGGCAAAAACATCTTTTCCTAAGCCCACCTGAGGGTGGCAAAATCTGCATTTTAAGCCTACTTGCGAGTAGCAAAACCATCTTTCAAATAAACAAACATGAAATGTTTTGTTCCAATCTAGGCGACCCGGTCTATACTTGTATGCCGTGCGCATCACATAGTAAATCTAGGCTAATAACCGGAATAAGAATACACAAAGTTTTCAAAAATAGATATCATGGTTAGCAGAGGCCGATCTTTGATCGGGCGAGCGGGGGTGCTCACGAAGTGACCTTCCCCAATCGTACCCAAGTTCCCGAGCCGAGGCAACTTTGGTGATGACGGACACGTGGCCTTTGGCACCGAGTCAGGGTTTCCTAAATTTCCCAAAATAAAATATTTAGGTGGCGACTCTGTATCTGGCAAAGCAGTCCATGTTTGGCACTTCTTTCAAAATCTGTTTTCTCAAAACGATTTGCCGGATTTGGACTCTTTGGTTCAGATTTAGAACTGTGACAAATTTGAGAGTCCTGAGCTGTAGTGATCCCAAAATGAACAAAACGGGAGCTCGTTCCTCCCGGGGCGTTCGGGGACGTCTACACACATACTGCAGAAGATGGTGGAAACCTACCGGGATTGGCCAGATAAGCTGCCATTTGCTCTGTGGGGCTCCAGACGTCAATTAGAACTTCTACCGGAGCGACTCCGTATTCATTGGTTTATGGGATGGAGGTCGTTCTACCTATCGAGATTGAGGTTCCGTCATTGCGAGTATTGGCTGAGTGTCAAATAGCCGAAGCAGATTGGCAGCAGAACAGGTTTGAGGAACTCATGCTCTTTGATGAGAGAAGACTGAAAGCACTGTACCATGTTCAAGGCTATCAGCGCAGAATTGCCCGGGCTTTCAACAAGAAAGTTAAGTCCAGGAATCTAAAGGAAGGAGATTTGGTGCTCAAGGACAACCGAACTCCCATCCACGACCCAAGGGGCAAGTTCAAACCCAATTGGACTAGTCCCTACATCATTAAAGCTATCTGGTCAGGTGGAGCTGTGGTTCTGATGGATCTAGATGGCCTAGAGTTTTCCCAACCGATCAACATGGACAAGTTGAAGAAATATTACCCCTGAGAGGCTCGCTAGGCCGAAAACCTGAAAGGGCGACCTAGGCAAAAGTTAGAGGATTGAAAAATTGGAAAACATAAAAACTGAGCTCGCAAGGTTGAAAACCAGCAAAGGACGACCTTGGCAAAAGTTAGAGCGTAAAAGGAGAGTGAAAATACTCGAGTAAACCTAAGCCTGAACTACGTAAGGCTTGATTCTTATCTTCGGGATACGTAGGCAACTTCATCCTGATGTTCAGCCATAAACTTTTCCCCGATCAACTTTGTCCATTTGATCATCTCAGTCATCTTTATCTATCAGTTTCCATTTGAATCTCCAGTGCAGTGCTATTCAGACTAGGGGCAACTTTCCGTTGCCATGCGGTGCCACGGTACTCTTCAGACTAGGGGCAACTTTCCAGTTGCAGAGATCCGGGGTTATGCATCTCAGTGACAGATCTCAAGCGTGTCCAGTTCTGATCCATATCGAAAATGGTTTTGAAAAGTTTTAATAAAAGTGGACTTTGTTCAAATTAATCTTTCTACAATTAAGACCATTTTTGGACCAAAGCGGAAAATTTTCAGTACCACAACCTTCAATTTCATTGATTTCAAAACAGAGTTCTCCTGCTCTTGCATACAATCGAAGTTGCTTTTTATTACATTCATAAAGAAAACTTGAAAGTACTAATAAAGCAATAAGTCCGGGGCATAGTCAAGTCAGGTATCCCTGCACCCCCTCCCAGAGCTGGTCGAAGCTTCTGATGCCAAGCTAGGTCCGACCTGTGCCTCTTCATTGAGCCAATCCAAGCACTCATCAGACAAAGTGTAACTGAAAGTGGGAGCGGGGGCCAGGAGTTCTCTCATTCTCCATGCTGTGGCATATTGGGAAAGCTGTGCACCTCGAACTGGGAAAGCAGCCGGATACTCTATCCCCTCTGGCGGGCAAGTCTGATCATGACCAAACTGGCGTTGGAACCGGAACGGAAAGTAGAATACACAGTGAGTCAGGCCAACCAACTGGATCCCGGTCTGCCGAAACATACTATAGCTCATTGCCGGAAGATTGAGCCAAGGGCAACGCCAGGCGATGGGATCTGCAAACAAATTACACTTCCAGTTGAACCACCATCCCTCATCAAAGGCATCGACTAGGCGTTGTCGAAAGAAGTAGCCGCGAGCTGAGTAGGCTGGGCAAGAGTCCACAACTTGCAATTTATCCATCAACCATACCTGGGGAGGGATGAAAAATGAGAGAATAAAGAATAGAGAGATGTACGATGAGAGAAAAGTAAGACAAGGGTTTTGTGAGAAAAACCGAGCCTGAGGGCCGAGTGATGTGAGCATTACATATGTGAGATTGGGTGGGAAACATTACCTGCAGCAGTAGTGGACTCCCCGCAAATCTGGTCGTCTCCCGACGATAGAAAGCATCCAAGCCCATCAGCGTCTCAGCCAGTGTCATCGCAATACAACTCTTTCCATCCTTCAAGCCTTGAGCAACTTCAATCAGGCGAACGCTAGGTCCACCAAAGCCCGACACAAGCAGAAAGTGAGATAGCATACACAAGCAAAGGGCATGTTGTCGGAAACCTTGCCAATGATGGTCGCCATGGTCACCGGCGTCAGAAAAGCGATAAATCAATCCAAGGATGTTCAGTTCCCCATTACAGGTCAGAGACCGAGCGTCATGCGTGGTGAGTCCACACATCCGTCCTAAAGCTTGGGCGTGACCAAAGCAAAACTGAGGCAAGATCTCTTCGCAACTTTCGGATTCCATCAAAGCCTGAAAGTCTTCAAAAGTTGGACATACCTCTTGCCCGTCGAAGCTAAAGACGTGTGTTACCGGGTTCCAAAACCTTGTCGCGACATGAAGGAAGGGAAGGTGTAGCGGAGTACGGCTCAGCGTGAATAATGCATTCAAGCCAAAGCCCCGGAAGTTCAACTTTTCCGAGCCGTCTAAAGAAGCAATCCAAGCTGTGAGATTTTCGACGAGAAACGCTTCCATTTTGGTGCAAAACTGAGATAAAATGAATGAGTCACGGCGCTAGGACCTTTTAAAGGGGAAAAGGGCACTGTTCGGGGGGACACGTGTCGAAAATTTGGCTGTGGCTGGGCTAAGTGGCCGGCCGGCCACCTTTTCTGGTAGGCCGGCCACCTCTCCCTCCCTCAAATGCAAAAAGCTGGTCGGCCAGCTCCCAAAGTGGTCGGCCATGCTGCAATCTGTGTATTTGGCCCTATCTTACTCTCCAGAAGAAAGTTCCAAGCATTTCCATGCATTGGGAGCCTTAAAGGTGCGAGTTTTCCTCTGTTTCGGATGCGTTTCGTCACCCAGATCGTCCGAAATGTATTTATTTATCGAGTTGTTGTTAAATCCGGCTTACTGAGTTGTTGTTTTTGCTTAATGAGTTGTTGCTTTGCTTTGCTTATCGAGTTGTTAAGCTTACCAAGCTGTTAAGTTTTGTCGAGTTGACGAGTTTTGTGGATTGAGTTATTACTCTTGGTTTATCAACATTGTTGTGTCTTGCTTATCGAGTTGTAAGTTTAATCAACATTGTTGTGTCTTGTTTATCGATTTGTAAACTTACTAAGGTTCTGTTCTTTCTTAGTAAGTTAAGTTGCTTTGTTTGTTGCGTCGGTTCACTACCTGACTTGGCAATTTTCAATGCATGATTTCCATTCAATCTCATTTTTGTGCAAAACAATGCGATGCGATGCAAGAATATAAAGTACAACGATTTTTCAAAAAAAAAAAAAAAAAAAGAAGCTGTTTCATTCCATCATGCTTCCTTTGTTACAACATTTTACAGCAAAGGTACAAGTTTTACAGAAAATAAAACTACCTAATAATGTACAATGTGCTACAACTACTAGTAAAAAAGATAAATAAAGCAGGAAACAGCTGCACCAATGCTCTCAAGAGCAAGAATAAGAGGCCCTCTTCGTCCTCTTCTGCGGAACAGGCTCTGCACCACCGGCACCATCTGAGTCGGAGCTGTCGTCTTCGGGATCCTCCTCAGCCTCCTCTCCACTGCCGGAACCAAGGTCAGAACCCTCCTCTCTGTCAGCAGAGGTCTCTGACTGACGATCTGTAGCCTCCTCCTCCTCCTCATTCTCGTCAGGCTCCTCCTCTATGATATGTGCCCTGCGTCTACGGGACGACTCCCCTCTCCCGGCCCCGCGAGAAGGCCGAGATGACCCGGCTCCCCGAGAAGGTCGAGATGGCCCGGCCTGTGGCGGATATACTGGAGGCATCTGAAAATAAAAAGTGCAATTTGAATACATCAGCTCAAAATGTGTGTATCAGATACAGATGCAAGCAAACTACATGAAGTGGGGGTGCATGCAGATACAGTATATGAATGTGATGTGTCAGATGTGCTCTACACATACAATCAATCAAAGATGCAAGCAAACTACATGAAGTGAGGGTGCATGCAAATACAGTATATGAATGTGATGTGTCAGATGTGCTCTACACATTCAATCAATCAAAGCAGTAAAATGTTCAAGGTCAACATGTCGTCAGAAGTACGATAAATGTGGGAAAACTAAAGAGTACCTGGAAACCCATGACGGACAGCTGCGCCTCTCTCCGCAAGACCATGCCCTCAAGTGAGGCCACCAATCCGATCACCCTCTCCATGTACTCTCTGGGTGGTTGCAGATACAAGCTCATAATCATTAGTGAATAAAGGAATGTCTAAGTGTTTGAATGATAGATGAAAAACAGTGGGGCATACTGGCGGTGAGTCGGGATCAATGACATATCGATGGTCAGGCATGGGAGGCTCTATCGGAATCGTGTAGGAGGTCCCGTACCGCCATCCTGTCAACTCGGTCGGCATGTCTGGCCATCCGGCATGATGATAAGTCGGAGGAATCGGGGGGACCAGTCCAGCCCCATCTCTCGATCTACTGGCCCTGCTAGTAGAAGGGGCACCTGCAGCCCGGGCTCGACTCAAAGACGGCGTATTGGTGGACCTCCTCGAGGGAGCACGAATACCTATCAACGGAGGCATCAAGTAGGTGTGACGGTAAGTCACGTACTCCCTGTCCTCTAGATACAGCAGTGCATCGGTGCCCAGTCTAGCGTCAATGACACCCTGGGGAGTAAGCCTATCAGCAAGCCGCATACCATCCGGAGGTGCCGAGGGAACATTCGGCTCAAGAAAGCCCATAGTCTAATGAAGGAAGCGTTCCCCTAGGAACCAGGCCCTACCAACTGGCCCCTCGAACAAGATCCTATATCGAGAAGAGCCCCAACCTCCGGCAAACTGAAATCGAAGGTCCCCACCCAAAGGCAACCAGGGCTGCCAGGTAATCTGCGGGTAACCAAGGCATAGGCTGATCAGAAACCATAGATGTACAGAATAAACCAGAGATGAAAACATTGGGAATTGGGAGTTTTGGATTACCTCTGACGGCCGCACCGTGTCGAAGTACTGCCGTAGGAAGAGAAGAGTCTCTCGGGGCTGCGACCGGTACTGGCCCTCGAAAACAAGAGAGTAGGGGGTCACAAGGGGCGCCTCCACCTCCAGCTCTGGCGCTAGTACGGGAAAATATGCAAAAACCCATAACTGCGGAAAACGGGGCAGAAGCCATCAGAATACAGAATGCTGAGTGCAGGATGTCAGGACAGAGTATAAAGTGTGCCGTGTGTACAATATACATACATTGAAAAGCAGAAATGTAAATCAAGAGGGCAGAAGGTACCTCCCAGGCTCTCCAGTAGCCGCCGACTGTGTTCACCCGTCCGCGAGAGGTCCCGCTCATATAGCAATAAAGGGTAGCCAAGCTGGTGCCGCCCAATCTTACCGACTAACTTGTGTGAGGTCCGCCAGGGCACCCAGCAGATATAGCCCAATGGTGTTCCCCCTGTCGGAGAACAGAGTGGTCCCGAAGAGGAACATCAGAAACCCGCGGGCGTACTGTGTAATCTCCTACAGAGTCTCAGGCTCAGTATGCCTAAAATGGGAAGAAAACCAAGTATACCGGGCTCGGCCCGAGGATCGGTCGACCGGTGGATGAGCTCTCAGTAAGAAGATCCAAGCGGTCTCCCACTGGCCCATATCCTCGTCATATGGGATCGCCCAACCTCCCACGTCAAGGCCAGTCAATACGGCAAAGTCAAACGGGGTCATGGTCATATCCTCGGTGGATGAGAAATGAAAAGAGTTGGTTGTGTCCCACCACCTCTCCACCAAGGCGCCCATCAACGTCCTGCTAGCTGGATGACGAGATATCCCGGCACAAAAGGGGCCGAATCCTGCTAGGTCAACCCAATCGTGGACGGCCTCTGGGAGCTCTGCGTACCACTCTCTCGCAATAATGGAGCCGTATCCCCGTGTAACACGGGAGGACACCTGCATTCACGGTGAATACATATATTCAGTTTCAGAATGAAATAAACAAGCTGCGTGCAAATGAAATGTATAAGCTATATGCAAAATCAAGTCAGAATTCAGAGTTTGGGTTGTGTGTTCAGATTTCAACAAATTAGTAGGCCGTGTGTTCACCTTAACTTGGGCTGCATGTTCAAAAATTCAGAGTTTGGGCTGTGTGTTCAGATTTCAACAAATCAGTGGGCCGTGTGTTCACCTTAACTTGGGCTGCGTGTTCAGAAATTCAAAGTTTGGACTGTGTGTTCAGATTTCAACAAATCAGTGGGCCGTGTGTTCACCTCAATAATGGGCTGCGTGTTCAGAAATTCAGAGTTTGGGCTGTGTGTTCTACTCTCAACAAATCAGTGTGTGCTGTGTGCTCACCTTCAAATTGGGCTGCGTGTTTAGAAATTCAGAGTTTGGGCTGTGTGTTCTACTCTCAACAAATCAGTGTGTGCTGTGTGCTCACCTTCAAATTGGGCTGTGTGTTAAGAAATTCAGAGTTTGGGCTGTGTGTTTTACTCTCAACAAGTGTGGACTGTGTGTTCACCTCAACTTGGGCTGCGTGTTAGAAATTCAGAGTTTGGGCTGTGCGTTCTACTCTCAACGAGTGTGGACTATGTGTTCACCTCAACTTGGGCTGCGTGTTCAGAAATTCAGAGTTTGGGTTGTATGTTCTACTCTCAAGGAGTATGGACTGTGTGTTCACCTCAACTTGGGCTGCGTGTTCAGAAATTCAGAGTTTGGGTTGTGCGTTCTACTCTCAACAAGTGTGTGTTGTGTGTTCACCTTAACTTAGGCTGTGTATTCAGAAATTCAGAGTTTGGGCTGTGTGTTCAACTGTCAACATATATGTGTGCTGTGTATTCACCATCAGGTCATAGGCTACGTGATCAGAAATTCAAGCGTACAAAATGCAAACAGAATACTCTATCATGGGCTAAGTGTCAGAACAAGCTACGTGCTGAAGGGAGCAGATATGCATAGCAAAAGGCGTGAAACATACAAAAATGCGGAATACGTTGCAGAAATGTAAAAAAGGGCGAAATAAATACCTCTCGTGCCTCATGAGAGAGGTGAGACTCTGGCTCTCGCAAAAGCAGATCCCCAGGCACTCGATCATCGAAATCAGTGAAGTGATAAAAAATAGCCCGAGAAAGGACATGAGGCGAAGGATTGTACCTCTCGGGGATAAAGGGGCGAACTCTCGGATGCAAAGACATGATGTCAGGCTCGCCTCCGGCGCCTGGAGAACCTCCGCCGTGGGGAAAGTGACCCACCATTTCAAGAAATCTACAAAAAGGAGCAAAAATGAGCAAAATGAGCCAAAATTGGAAAAAGTCAACAAAAGTCAACTCTCGAGAAATGAAAAAGTCAACAAAAGTCAACCCCCGAGGAAATCTTCCAAATGTTGAGACAAACTTACCTCAAGTGGTGAAAATGAGAAAAGAAGCACCGAAATCAAAATTTAATCGGTCCAAAGTGATGAAAACTGAAAGATTTTGCGAAACAACTTGCGTGGAGCGTTGGAAAACGCGTATAGAGCGCAGATTTGAGAGGGAGAATGCTCTAGGAAGGGAGAGGGACTGATTTCGGAGTTGGAGTTGTGAGGAAAAGGTGTTTGGCCGAGTGTATTTAAAGAAATAGGAGCAAAAAGACTAAACTGTCCCGGATTTGGGCTAAGTGGTCGGCCGACCACCTTTTGTGGCAGGCCGACCACCCCCTTTGCAAAAAACTGGTCGGTGGCCTCTCCCAGGGACAAGACCTAGTCGGTGGTGTTCCCCAAGTGCCCACCAAGCTCTCTGCAAATTTTGGGAAGGGTTGGAGTCCCTGGGACTTGAAAAAGTACAAGAGAAGTGCACTTTCTGTCGCGAAATCGCCCTACTGGAACTTCAACTCCAACTTTCAGTGCGTCTGTCATCATTGCTCGTCAAAAGTGAGATGTATCCTCTTTGAACACGTTGCGACCCCTCCGGGAGGTAAACCGGAGGTCGCGATTGAGTTGCCCTCATCAAAAACTTGCATTTCTTCGCTCATCGTTTCATGACAAACATGCATTCTAGTTTGCACTTGCTCTGTATTGTTATGCACGTCACTTGCATTCTCATGCACACTGCTCATACTGTTGTGCACGTTTCATGGGTGTTGTCATACCCTCATGCTTAACCCACGTTGTCATGCGCATTACTTCTCGCATTGCGATGCACTTTTCTATCAACGCCGCGATTGTCTGCATTCAATAGCGTTTTGAAAACATGTTGTTAACAATGTTGTGCTTGTTGAGTCTCTCTCTTTTCAGGGCACGATATTGTATGTACGGTTCATTTGAGGTTGGTGCGACCAGACGAACCGCGCAGGTATTGTATCTTCTCCGTGTGAGGCGTGGTGAGAATTGAATAATTCTCCGCATCCTTAACTGCATGAAATGAAATTGTTGCGTTGCATTCTTGTTTAAAACTGTTGCATCTATTGTGAATATGTGCTTCATTACAGCTTGCTGCATTCACATGATCCCTGAGCTACCTTCGGCTTCTTGCATTGTCGGTTGCATTTTGCCCCTGCCTGCGGGCACATCTCTGTTTGTTTTGCCTGTTTGTCTAAGTCTTCGGCCTTGTCAAAAATGGGTCGTCTCTGGGCTTTGACATTCACTCCCGTCACTTATGACTTCCGAGTTCTGTCAAAGAGGGGCAACTGTAGACACCCCATTTTTGACCGACCTTAAGACTCAGACGTCACCAGTTGAGTGCTCGGTGATATTGCATATAGTGCTCGTTCAGAAGTTTCAGAGTCTCGGCTGCGAGCCTTGCCTCCAGACTTCCGGACTCTTTCGTGCCTTGTCTCGGTTTACGAACCAAGCTCTGTTTTCTCTGTTTTCTCTTCCCGGAGGGAGGGAGAGGTCTCTTAGACCATCTCTCAGTGGTCGTAGGCTACGTTTCGCGGTCGTAGGCCATTTTTCTCATTTAGAGCCCGGTTTCCGGTTTTTCGGAGCCGACGGCCGTGTGCCTCGGTTCGGGACCACCTAACCACCTCCGTTTGCTCTGATTTTTTGTATACACCTTATTTCCTCCCTTTTGAGGAACACTGTGGCCCGAGAGACCAACTTCGTGGTCGAACGCCACCTCCGGTGCTTAACAGCCCATTTTCGGGGCCTCGGGCCGTGCGTTTCGGTCCCCCGAACCTCCGTTTTGCATCCGTTTTGGTTCATTTTTGGTGGAGACATTATTTTCATAGTTAGGAAGCTTGTAGGAGAGTGGGAGGCCAGCAATTGTTCCAAAAAACCAGTTTTATTTTTTCATCGCTCTCCGACGCCCGCTTTCCTCACTTAAAAGCCAATGTTGACCACCCCGGGGCCACTTTCTTGAACTCTAGACCCCATATTTGTGATGTACACACCTGGGAGGCCACCAATATTTGGTGGCCGACCATTAATTGTTCCTGACCCTTTTGACCCCCTCTAAAAAATGGTCTTTTCTCTCTCCTGGTTCACTTTTTTTTGAGTTTCAATCACATAGTTGTGTTGTGCACACATGGGAGACCACCAATATGAGGTGGCCGACCAATAATTTTTCTTGACCCCTTTGACCCTTCGTCGGCCGGCCATGGGAGGTGGTCGGCCGACCACCTGAACCCCCAAAACCTGGCCGGCCATGACCCCCACACCCGGTTCCTTCCAACTGTGACCTCTTTTTCCCCCCAGATCCTATATCCAGGGGGGTGCCCTTTTGGGGGGAAATTTGAATTCATTTTCCCCCATTTTTTCCTCCCCTCCTTTGCCTATATAACCAGCCCCTCAGCTGCATTTTTTGGGGTTACAAAAATTGTTTTGGAGACTTGGCATTAAACCTCTCTCTCTCTCTCTACTCCAAGCCTCAAAACCACCTTGCTCCTACACCATTTCTACACCATCACATAGCACCACACCTCCACTCTCCATTCCAGCAACTTGTGGCTGCTTGCCAGAGGTGAAGAACTCCCAAACTTGGCTCAAAAGTTGTTGGAGCATTGGTCTACAAGGGTGAGTCACTTTCTTCCATTTTCTAGTCTTTTTTTGCTTTGTATATAAGCCTTAGTTGATTGCATTTTTGGGCTCCGACCCTAACTGTAAATAGTCATATTTTGAGCCCGTTTTCATGTTTGATTAAGGGTCTTTCTCTGTTGGAGGCCTCCTGCTATCACTTGCTTCTTTAACTCTCTTTTAGGCCTTATTTTTGCATAGTATTTTTGGCCTGTTTGTGAGCTGTTTTGGACCTTTCCATAAATTGTGAAATATATTTTTTTGAGCCCCTCTTCAACATTGTTGAAGGGCTCTTCTCTTTTTGAGGCCAGAAGCTGTCACTTGCTTCTTTAACTCTCTTTTAGGCCTTATTTTTGCATAGCATTTTAGGCCTATTTTCGAGCTGTTTTGGACTTTGCCATAAACTGTAAAATAGCTTGTTTTGAGCCCATCTTCAACATTGTTGAAGGGCTCTTCTCTGTTTGAGGCCTCCTGCTATCACTTGCTTCTCTATCTCTCTTTTAGGTCAATTTTTGCATAGTACTTTAGGCCTATTTGTGAGTTGTTTTGAATCTTTCCATAAACTGTAAAACCGCTTTTTTTGAGCCTATCTTCAACATTGTTGAAGGGCTCTCCTCTGTTTGAGAACAGTAGCTTCCACTTGTCTCTTTATCCCTATTTTAGGCCTTTTCTTGCATGATAGTTTGGCCTTATTTCTGATTATTTTCGTGGCTTGATGTAAACTGGAAAGTGCCCTATTTTGAGCCCCTCTTCAACTTTGCTGAAGGGCTGTTTGCCATTTGGTGCCAGCTGCTGTCCCTTTGTGTTTAATCTCTATTTTAGGGCCTTTTTTTGCATGATAGATTAGCCCTATTTGCATTCATTTTTGGGACTTGTTATAAACCAGAAATATGCATGTTTTGGGACTGTCTTGCCTCTATCTTCATGCTTCATCATTAAATTATGCATGCTTTGTATAGCTATAGGCCAATGTGTATGCCTAGTTTTGTGTTTCGGTTCCATTCCATGCATCGGGTGCCATGTTTCCATGTTTCGGGATCATTTTGCATCACATTTCAGTGCTGAAACTTGCATGTTTGTATGCCATATTCCATGCCTTGCCATGCATTGGGTAGAGTGGCATCCGTGCCTTAGGATCGATCCTCGGTTTGCATGCAAGTGTGCACGCATTTCGAGTGTCTCATTTTCATCTCATGGTTACTGATGTGAGTATGGCTGAGGTCCATTCATGTTGGTGTAAGTCCATTATGTATTGTGTATGCCATTTCATTTCATAGCATTGTGTATGCTAGGTTGTATGTTAGCGCATTGTGTATGCCATGTTACCTCGTGCATCGTGTATGCCATTTCATAGCATTGTGCATGCTAGGTTGTACATTAGTTGCATTCATGCATGTCATGCATATTGCATTGTGTTTGGGATAGGAGTTAGCCCGAGCACGGGAAACGAGGGACGTTTCGTACTCCGAGTGACGGAACGTGTCTCAATTCCTAGTCGCCGACACTCCGGATTATCCATGATGGAGTCTAGGTCTTGTTGTGTTTATATGTGCATTCATTTCATATTGAGTCGTGCAATTGGACACCTCGGCCATCATGCATCGATATGCGTGATTGGTGGCACGAGGATCGAGGACTACACTCCCCGAAGAGTAATCATGCATACATATGTGAAAATACTTTGCCATGCCCCTTTGTTGCTCTCTGCTGCAGTAAATCAGAAATCGACAGCCTTCCGGAGCTTGGCACGCATTCCAAGAACAATTGCAAACAGAGGCAAACCGGGGCATCGCGAGGGATTCTCTGCACAAGGCAACCCGAGCATGCATCATTCCTCATCCGGAGTAGATTTGAGGCAGTCCTTGGCTTGCATGCCAATTTATTGCTTCCTAGTTTAATTTGTTAATTAATTAGGGTTTTGTACATATTTGGACTGTAATTATTCATTTGGGACTGTATATTATTTATTCGAACCCTCTGCGCGAGGGCATAACTGTAATAAGTGTGCGTGTGTGTGATGTATGCCTTCCAACCCCACGTCTTTCTCCCTTTTATTTACCCGCTTATGATGGTTAGATTAGGGCATGTTTCAATTAGCATACAGTATGATAGCATGTTTGTATTCATTCACCTGTTTTGCATGCACCGGGCTCGGCGCATCATACTAACTTCATTGTATCTTCAATTCCAAGTTGAATACATGTTAGGTGTAGCATTTCATATGCCATGTCTAGAATAGCCGAGCCTGCTATAGTTGCACTTTTGCATGTGTTGCATTAGGCATTTCTGTATAATTAGGATCATGCATGGATTTCTAATTAGCTTTTGTTTTGGCTTGGAGTACTCGGTAAGTTTTATGCTTTAGCATCCTTGCATGCGTGTGAATGACTGCCATGATAGCATGCTTACCATGAGGCTAATTGCTTATGTGATATATCTGCCTGAATGCCTGTGGGTGAAGGTTGGGTTATTTGGATTGGAACAATTCATCAAATGTGTGTTTTAAGCCCACTAGATAGGGGCAAAATCATGTTTTTTTCTAAGCCCACCCGAGGGTGGCAAATCCACGTCTTAGCCTACTTGCGGGTAGCACCATCAAACCATTTTCAAAATAAACAAATATGAAATGTTTTGTTCCAATTCAGGCGATCCAGTCTATACTTGTATGCTGTGCGCATCACATAGTAAATTCAGGCTAATAACCGGAATAAGAACACATAATGTTTTTAAAAATAGATATCATGGTTAGTAGAGGCCGATCTTTGATCGGGCGAGTGGGGGTGCTCACGAAGTGACCTTCCCCAATCGTACCCAAGTTCCCGAGCTAAGGCAACTTTGGTGATGACGAACACGTGGCCTTAGGCAAACGAGTCAGGGTTTCCTAAATTTCCCCAAAATAAAACATTTAGGTGGCGACTCTGTATCTGGCAAAGCAGTCCATGTTTGGCACTTCTTTCTAAAAAAAATCTGTTTTCTTAAAACGATTTGCCAGATTTGGACTCTTTGGTTCAGATTAAGAACCATGACAATTTGAGAGTCCTGAACTGTAGTGAGCCCAAATGAACAGAACGGGAGCCATCCCTCCCGGGGCGTTCGGGGACGTCTACACTATGGTCCACGAATTCATCATGTTTTTGAGTGAATTGACTCATTTGATTTTGTATTGGAAGCTTTGAAGTTGATTAAATTCATGCATGTTGCATGTTCATCATGTTCATCATGTTCTTGAAGTTTTGTTTGGAAATGGGTTCAATTGAACTACCTTTGGGCTTTGATTTTGCAAATTGATCTTTGAAACATATCATATTATGAGTTTTAAAGTGTTTTTTAGAAAATTAGCCCAAAAGAATCGAATTTGATGCTTTAAATGTTGAGTTTCATGCTTGGAGACAAATCTGGAAATTCCAGATTTTGGATCCACGCTCGAGCGAGGAACTTCACGCTCGAGCGTACACTCTGAGTCCATGTAGTCCGCTCAAGCGAGTAAAGTAACGCTCAAGCGTGAAATGCGTGTATCCAGTACTTTGCATGTGTTTGCAGTCTGCTCGAGCTAGGGAATGCACACTCGAGCGAGGACGTGTGTCTTACGCTCGAGCGGGGGTCGAGCGCCCGTCGAGCGTGAATTTCATGCATCCAGTACTTTTACAGTCCGCTCGAGCGAGGAAAGTCACGCTCGAGCAAAGATCCTTTGTCTGCATGTCCACTCAAGCGTAGAAAGCTACGCTCGAGCAAGACCCCTGTTTTCTGAAAATTCTGAAAAGTGTTTTAAAGTGCATCTTTGCATCCTCATTCCATCCTAGGCATTCCCAGGCCTAGTTTAAGGCATCTTAATGAGGATAATGCTATAAAACCACACCGAGTCAAGATAGGGACTAAGTTATTGTTTCCCAAACGTGCAACTTAGTGTGTGTTCATCCTGTAACTGTGTAGGGTTGGCATCCGAGGACGCTCACTAGCCTATCTGTAGCCCAGAACTCTGTGAGTAACAATGTTGTAAAGATATGTTTAATCATGAATATTTTCTGAATGATTAACTGTACTGCTTTCTGAAATGATATTTCTTAGTGAATGAATGCTTGTCCTATTTGCGAACTGTATTCATGGCATCCATAGCAATTTACTGTTACTGTACTGTACTGTTACTGTCACAGAGATCTTTGTCGGTTTCCATGTTTGGAACCACTACTGTTTACTAATATGATGGCCATCAACTGACTATTCGGTCTGTTAAGACCCACTATACTGTTTGCTATTGGATGTACCACTTATGACTGCTATGATCGAATAACTGATCTACTGTTCAAATGACTGCTTTAAATACTGAAATGACATTCATTCTTAACCTCTTTACGCATATGTTATTCACTGGGTTTTAGCTCACTGTTTATATATATATGTAGGTGTCCAGGCACCGGATCGGAGCTAGGAGCGTTGGGTTAAACTCCCTTTTTGTCAAGCCAGCCACTGTGCCTCACTGAGAGGTTCCAAGTCCTTCAAGCTAGGGCTTTTTGGGGTGTTTAGATTCATCCTTTCTGTCTCTGTTTTTGTATAGACTAACTATACCTGTACTGTACTGTTCTAATAGGGATTAGGTCCCTGTCCTGGATGATTATATATGTATGTATATACTGTTTTGATTCTGAATGTGAATATGTATGAAAAGTCTTTTTTTCACATACAGACTGTCACAGCTCATTGGACATCTTTCATTACTGTTTTGGCTTCCACTAGCCCCTGTACTCTGTATTACTGTTAAGCAGGCCTTCGGTAATCACGGATTACTGGCCGGTTACGGTGCTAAACCTATAGGGGCGGGTTTGGGTCGTGACAGAGTGGTATCAGAGCGATATCAAACCACGAGTTATACCGCACACACGTGTCCAAATGAGCTATAGGATGTCCTAGAAAAGTGAATAGGGCATTGCATAAGCATTGAAAAAGTGTGTGTGGCCATGACATGAATATATGTGCTAATGTGTTAATATGCTAAGTATGCAACTGCCTATGTTTATTATCATCGTATTGTATATAGTGAAATGGACAATGCAAGGAATGCCGATGAAACTGAATCATATGACGCCAGAATGGCGAGATTAGAAAGAATAGTTGAAATGTTGAATGAGGCCTTGAGGCTACAAGAGAACCAACAACCTCCACCTCTTCCGGTACAGCCGGAACCGAATATGAATGATGATATAATTGCTCTAATGCAGAAGTTCAGTAAAATGAAACCACCGTCATTCCAAGGAGGCCTTAAACCGCTAAAGGCCGAAGTATGGGTCCTAGAGACCGAGAAATTGTTTGAAGTCTTTCCGTGTTCTGAAGCACACAAAGTGCTATTGGCTACCTTCACCTTACAAGAAGAGGCCAGAAGGTGGTGGATGCTTTTTCGTGACACCAATACTGCTATGACTTGGGCTCAGTTTAAGGGAGCCTTCTTTGAGAAATACTTTCCATAGTGTGTCAAGGACCGAAAGGTGACTGAATTTGAACAACTGAAACAAGACACTATGTCCGTAGCTGAGTACGAATCGAAATTCACTGAACTCACCAGATATACACCACACATGGTGGATACTGATTAAAAAAAGGCCAGGAAGTTTGAAGGCGGCCTTAATGTTGAAATCCATGACAGAATCAATGTTCTAAAACTAATAAAATATGTAGATGTTCTTGACCGAGCAATAATGGCTGAGTCGAACATCGAGGCATTGAAACAGACTGAAACACTAGCGACCGAGTGGCGTGGTAAAAGACGAGGCTTCAAGTTTAAGAAAGGCCGGAACAGTTCATTGAATAAAAAGCAAAATATAGGGTCAACAACCAGTTCCAGTCAGGGAAGTGGTTCCATACCACCCTGTTCTGAATGTGGTAAGAAACATAAAGGGATTTGTTATAAAATTTCAGGTGCTTGTTACAGGTGTGGCAAGGTGGGCCACATGGTCAAAGATTGCCCTTCTGCTCCTCAGGGCAATAGTAAAGCTGCGGCCAGGGCCGCAGCATCAACCGTTGCACCAAAACCCAATCCTAAAGCCACTGGAAAAGAGCCTATGAGGCAAGGCCGGGTGTTCGCACTCGTACCGGGAGATGTACAGAATACCGAGACCGTTGTGTTAGGTATACTCTCAATTTGTGCTCAAAATGCATATATTCTGATTGATTCGGGATTTACACATTCATATGTCTCGCATGCTTTTTCGCGAAAATTAAATAGACCACTAGAACCTATGAATTATCTGCTAGTTGTATCTTCACCTGTTGGAGGATCCATGACTTGTGCTTATATGTACCGTGCATGTGAGATTATTGTTGGAGATGCGCATTTGTATATTGATTTACTGCCATTGAATATTGATCATTTTGATGTGATATTGAGAATGGACTGGTTAACAAAATATCATGCTACCATAGACTGTGTAACAAAACAAGTTGTTTTCCGTCCACCTGGACTGCCTGAATTTGTGTTTAACGGAGTTGAAGTAGTACCTCCCCCATACCTGATTTCATCTATGAAAGCTTTTAAACTGATTAAAAAAGGGTGTAAAGGGTATCTGTGTTGTGTATTGACTGTACCTACTGATGCTAAAACTGATGTGAACAGTATTCCTATAGTCAGAGAATTCTCAGATATTTTTGCAAATGATTTGCCAGGGGATTTGATTGATAGGGAGATTGAATTCACCATTGATGTGATTCCGGGTACACAGCCAGCATCTAAAGCTCCTTACAGAATGGCACCGACTGAATTGAAAGAGTTGAAGTTCAGCTGCAAGAATTGTTAGATAAGAAGTTTATCAGGTCTAGTACTTCACCGTGGGGCGCGCCAGTCTTATTTGTGAAAAAGAAAGACGGCTCATTGAGACGCTGCATTGACTACCGTGAACTGAACAAGGTAACAGTGAAAAATAAATATCTATTGCCTCGTATTGATGATTTGTTTGACCAGTTACAGGGTGCCCAAGTGTTCTCCAAAATTGACCTTAGATCTGGATACCACCAGTTGAAAGTCAAGACAAAAGACATTGAAAAGACTACCTTCCGAATGAGGTACGGACATTATGAATTCTTAGTTATGCCTTTCGGAGTTACCAATGCACCTGCTGCATTTATGGATCTTATGAACAGAATTTTCAAACCATTCCTAGATGAATTTGTAGTTGTGTTCATAGATGACATTCTGATTTATTCCAAAGGTAGAGAAGAAAATGAACATCATTTGAGAATTGCTTTGCAGACCTTAAGAAAACAGAAACTGTATGCTAAACTGACTAAATGTAAATTTTGGCTTGATAACGTGATGTTTTTGGGGCATGTGATTAGTAAAGATGGCATTTCAGTTGATCCGCAGAAAATTAAAGTAGTAGTGAATTGGTCCAGACCGTCTAACGTTATAGAAGTCCGAAGTTTCCTAAGCTTAGCCGGATATTACAGAAGGTTTGTCAAAGACTTCTCCAAAATTGCCCTACCACTAACTCAATTGACTCAAAAGGGGATATCATTTGACTGGACCGATCAGAGAGAATCAGCCTTTCAAGAGTTAAAGACTCGACTTGTGACTGTACCGATTCTTACCCTACCCTCAGGTACGGATGGTTATACTATATTTAGTGATGCTTCTTATAAGGGTTTGGGATGTGTTTTAATGCAGAATGGTAAAGTTATTGCGTATGCTTCCCGACAACTGAGACCGCATGAAAAGAACTACCCGACCCATGACGTGGAACTTGCTGCAGTAGTGTTTGCATTGAAAATCTGGCGTCACTACCTTTATGGGGCGACATGTGAGGTGTATACAGACCACAAGAGTTTGAAGTACTTCTTCACACAGAAAGAACTGAACATGAGGCAGCGGAGATGGTTAGAACTGATAAAAGATTATGATTTGCAAATTTTGTACCATCCAGGAAAAGCTAACACCGTTGCCGATGCATTGAGTCAGAAGTCGATCAGAAATTTAGCCTGTTTACTCACCGGACAGAAAGAGTTGCTATGTGACCTTGAAAGACTTAAAGTTGAGATCATTTTGCGTGAACAAGGTGGAACATTAGCTGCTATTTCTGCTCAACTGGCACTTATCGAAGAGATTAAAGAGAAACAGCAACAGGAAGACTTCTTGAAGAAAATCATCGATGAATGAGAATCTAAACCGAGGCCGGGTTTCAAATTTCAAAACAATGTACTAAAATTTCAGGGAAGGTTATGTGTACCGAGTGATTTTGAACTGAAAAGAAGAATTCTTCAAGAGGGCCACAATTCAAAATTGTCTATCCATCCAGGAAATACGAAAATGTACAAAGACTTGAAACTGAATTTCTGGTGGCCGGGAATGAAGAAAGAAATTGCTGATTTTGTGTCGAAATGTCTTCATTGCCAACAAGTCAAAGCCGAACATCAACGACCCGCAGGCTTGCTGCAACCCTTACCGATACCGGAGTGGAAATGAGAACATATCACTATGGATTTCATTGTTGGTTTACCTCGCTCTAGTAAAGGTATGGATTCAATTTGGGTTATTGTTGATAGACTGACTAAATCTGCTCACTTCTTACCTGTCAAAATGATTTATAATGCGGACAAATTGGCTATACTCTATATCGATGAGATTGTTAGATTGCATGGAGTGCCTGTGTCCATTGTGTCTGATAAGGATTCGAAATTTACATCAAGATTCTAGCAAAGCCTAAAGACAGCATTGGGTACTAAACTGAGACTGAGTAGTGCATACCATCCTCAGACAAATGGCCAGTCAAAAAGAACCATCCAAACTCTAGAGGATTTACTGAGAATGTGTGTCCATGATTTTCAGGGAAATTGGTAAAGCCACTTACCGTTGGCTGAATTCGCCTACAACAACAGTTTTCATTCAAGCATTGGTATGGCGCCTTTCGAGGCTTTGTATGGCAGGAAATGTCAATCTCCAATTTGCTGGGCAGAAGTTGGAGATGGGCCTTTGCTTGGACCCGAGATTGTACATGAAACTACTAAAATAGTGAAACTGATTCAACAGAAATTGAAAACCGCACAGAGCCGGCAGAAAAGTTATGCGGATGTCCGAAGGCGAGACAGAGAATATGAAGTAGGTGATCATGTTTTTGTTAAAGTGACACCGATGAAAGGCCAGACTCGTTTTGGAGTCAAGGGCAAGCTAGCGCCGAGATATGTCGGACTGTATGAGATTATTGAGAAAATCAATCCGGTAGCGTATCAAGTAGCGCTTCCTCTTGAAATGGAGCATATGCATAACGTGTTCCATATTTCAATGTTGAGGGATTACCTCCGGGATCCCTTCCATGTGATTGAGCCTACTTGTGTCGTGCTAAGTGACGACTACACTTATGAGGAACGGCCTATTCAGATTGTAAACAGACGAATCAAGAAGTTGAGGAACAAAGAGATTTCGTTAGTGAAAGTTGATTGGCAAAACCATGGCGGCGTATATGCCACTTGGGAAAGGGAAGACGATATGATCAAGATATATCCTGAACTGTTCCCTCTGGATCCAGTGTTCTTCGGATCCAGTGTTCTTCCAAAATGAAGGTAATTCGAGTTTGGAGGACCAAACTCTTTGTAAGAAGAGGAGACTGTGACAACTCTCACCACTGATTACTGCTAAACTGTGACTGAACATGATAAGTAACTGATTAGGATGAAATCCTAAACTGATTGCATGAATGTGTAATGTTAAATGCATTTCTATCTGTTTGTCATTGATTTATCTGTTCATGTTTTAAGTTTCGAACTGTAAATTGAAGGCCTTATCGGCGGCCGAATCCGGAACTGATTAGTGTTTTGTGTTAATTAGAATTAATTTGATTTTATGGTATGTTTAATTGAAATTTGATTTGGTATGATTAAATAATGTTGAATTACATTAATTTGAGTTATTTACCAAAATGTCATTAAGTGAACTTTGCTAGACCAATTGTATAGTCTTGATTTACATGTGTTGTATCTTTTTGTTCATTTCATCTAGAGCAAAACCGACTAGAGAGAGGGAGAGTTAGGAGAAAACTTAGCTCATCAAGAATTGCTTGGAGAACTAGAAGTAATTGAAGAAAGGATTGCATAGTTAGGCTCCTACACCTTAATAATTGAGGACCTAAGGTAGGAGAATCATCTTCTTGAACTTGTATTTAAGTTCTATCTTGCATGTTTCATGGAAGTTTAGTGATCTAAGTCTAGAATTGGTTCACATTGTTGAATTGAGTAGTAAATCATGCATGCATGTACATGTTTTAGCATTTTGAGGTTATTTTCATGGAAATTGCTATATGCATGTCTATATTCTAGCTATGGTCCATGAATTCATCATGTTTTTGAGTGAATTGACTCATTTGATTATGTATTGGAAGCTTTGAAGTTGATTAAATTCATGCATGTTGCATGTTCATCATGTTCTTGAAGTTTTGTTTGGAAATGGGTTCAATTGAACTACCTTTGGGCTTTGATTTTGCAAATTGATCTTTGAAACATATCATATTATGAGTTTAAAAGTGTTTTCCAGAAAATTAGCCCAAAAGGATCGAATTTGATGCTTTAAACGTTGAGTTTCATGCTTGGAGACAAATCTGGAAATTCCAGATTTTGGATCCACGCTCAAGCGAGGAACTTTACGCTCGAACGTACACTCTGAGTCCATGCAGTCCGCTCAAGCGAGTAAAGTAACGCTCGAGCGTGAAATGCGTGTATCCAGTACTTTGCATGTGTTTGCAGTCTGCTCGAGCGAGGGAATACATGCTCGAGCGAGGACTTGTGACTCACGCTCGAGCGGGGGTCGAGTGCCCGTCGAGTGTGAATTTCATGCATCTAGTACTTTTGCAGTCCGCTCGAGCAAGGAAAGTCACGCTCGAGCAAAGATCCTTTGTCTGCATGTCCGCTCGAGCGTAGAAAGCCACGCTCGAGCGAGACCCCTGTTTTCTGAAAATTCTGAAAAGTGTTTTAAAGTGCATCTTTGCATCCTCATTCCATCCTAAGCATTCCTAGGCCTAGTTTAAGGCATCTTAATGAGGATAATGCTATAAAACCACACCGAGTCAAGATAGGGACTAAGTTATTGTTTCCCAAACGTGCAACTTAGTGTGTGTTCATCCTGTAACTGTGTAGGGTTGGCATCCGAGGACGCTCACTAGCCTATCTGTAGCCCAGAACTCTGTGAGTAACAATGTTGTAAAGATATGTTCAATCATGAATATTTTCTGAATGATTAACTATACTGCTTTCTGAAATGATATTTCTTAGTGAATGAATGCTTGTCCTATTTGCGAACTGTATTCGTGGCATCCATAGCAATTTACTGTTACTGTACTGTACTGTTACTGTCACAGAGATCTTTGTCGGTTCCCATGTTTGGAACCACTACTGTTTACTAATATGATGGCCAACAACTGACTGTTCGGTTTGTTAAGACCCACTATTCTGTTTGCTATTGGATGTACCACTTATGACTGCTATGATCGAATAACTGATATATTGTTCAAATGACTGCTTTAAATACTGAAATGACATTCATTCTTAACCTCTTTACGCATATGTTATTCACTGGGCTTTAGCTCACTGTTTATATATATATATGTAGGTGTCCAGGCACTAGATCGGAGCTAGGAGCGTTGGGTTAAACTCCCTTTTTGTCAAGCTAGCCACTGTGCCTCACTGAGAGGTTCCAAGTCCTTCAAGCTAGGATTTTTTGGGGTGTTTAGATTCATCCTTTCTGTCTCTATTTTTGTATAGACTGACTGTACCTGTACTGTACTGTTCTAATAGGGATTAGGTCCCTGTCCTGGATGATTATATATGTATGTATATACTGTTTTGATTCTGAATGTGAATATGTATGAAAAGTCTTTTTTTCGCATACAGACTGTCACAGCTCATTGGACATCTTTCATTACTGTTTTGGCTTCCGCCAGCCCCTATACTTTGTATTACTGTTATTACTGTTAAGCAGGCCTTCGGTAATCACAAATTACTGGCCGGTTACGGTACTAAACCCATAGGGGCGGGTTTGGGTTGTGACACATGGCCTAGGAATGCCTATGATGGAAAGAGGATGTAAAAATGCACTTTAAAACACTTTTCAAAATTTTCAGAAAACAGGGGTCTCGCTCGAGCGTGGCTTTCTACGCTCGAGCGAACATGCAGGCAAAGGATCTCCACTTGAGCGTGACTTCTTTCGCTCAAGCGGACTGTAAACTTCATGAAAAGTACTGGATGCATGCAATTCACGCTCGATGAACGCTCGACCTCCGCTCAAGCGTGAGACTCAGGTCCTCGCTCGAGCGTACTGTAAAACACAAAAATTTATGGGTACATGCATTTCACACTCGAGCGTAACTTTTTACACTCGAGTGGAAGTGCACGACTCAGAGGGTACGCTCGAGCGTGAAGTCCTACGCTCGAGTGTGGGTCCAAAATCTGGAATTTTCAGATTCATCCCCAAGCACAAAACTCAAGCATTTAAGCCTCACACTCGATCCTTTTGGGCTAATTTTCTGGAAAACACTTAAAACCCCATAATACAACATGTTTCAAAGATCAATTTTGTAAAATCAAGCTCAAAGGTAAACCAATTGAACACCAATTTCAAATAAACTTCAAGAACATGATGTACATTTAACATGCATGTGTTCAATTGAATTCAAAGCTACTAACACATGACCAAATGCAAGTTTTAGCTCAAGAACATGATGAATTCATGGACTATAACAAAAATGTGGACATGCATGTGGGAATTCATGAAGAACAACCTCAAAATGCTATGGTATAGACATGTATGCATGAATTCACTCTCAAATTCAACTCTTAAAACCAATTCTTGAATCTAAACACTAATTTACCATGGACCATGCAAGATACAACTCAAATTCGCAAATGAGAGGTTGAAATCTCTACCTTAGGTCTTCAAATTCAAGTATGGAAGCTGAATTATGCAATTCCTCTTCAAATCTTCTAAGTTTCCAAGCAAAACTCTTGATAAAACCAATTTTCCTCTACTCTCCCTCTCTCTCTCACGGTTTTCTCTAGAAAAGGATGAAGAATGATGTAACTAAGCTCTAAACAATATTTTTGACAAAGTGACCCACTAGTATGGCAAAAATGTAATTAAGTCCAACTAATGTACTTTAATTTAAATAACTCTAATTTAATCATCCCAAATCAAATTTAAATTAAAGCTACCATAAAATCACATAAATTCTAATTAACATAAAACACCAATCAATTTCAGATTCGGCCGCCGATAAGGCCTTCAATTCGCAATTCGAAATTAAAACACGAACAGATCATTTAGTAGTCAAACAGATAGAAATGCATTTACAGACAATACACTCATGCAATCAGTTTAGGATTTCCTCCTAATCAATTACTTATCATATTCTGTAGCAGTTTAGCAGTAATCCGAGGTGAGGGTTGTCACAAACCTAAACCGTAAACATATTCCTCTTTATCACCATCCGACACTTTGAACGTATTAATCTTCATCACCATCATAGTCCGGTCCAAATTAGTTAATGTTTCAAACAATCCTATTATAAACTCTGAATTTCTCTTATCAAATTTCCATCTACATCTGTGCTCGTTTTCACAATTTGTTGATACTTATAGAGCAACGGAGGACAATGACAACAACTCTAATGAGGTTAGCATTGTATTGGTAAGTTTATCTATTTTGCATTAATGATTCGCAGTCGTTTTCGATGGTTGCTATTTTGTTTGAGCTTGTTCGGTACTGGTTTGCAGACTGTTAAGGTTTTGTTTGGCAACGCAGTGCTGAACAAAAACATTTAGTTCAGTATATGGGTTCTGAACAAAACCTTTATTTTTGTCACTGTTCAACCAAACATAATTTCCGACGAAACGAAGAGATTTCCGTCAGTCACTGATTCCAACTGAGAGATTTCTGACGAGTCAAAGAGAAAATGATGAGGGTATTCTAGAGGCAATAAACGCAGTAGTAGCTTCGTTGTTTGCAGTGGTGGCTGGAGGGGGTGAGTACGGTAGGTTGGGCGACTAGCGTTGTAAAGTTGGACCTTGATTGCTCGAAAAGTAAGAAATAGAGAGAGACACACTGGATTTGGAAGAAAAAGAAGAGAGAGAGAGAGAGAGAGAGAGAGAGAGAGAGAGAGCCAGAGACAGAGACAAAGACAGATATAGAAAGTCAGAAAGAGTGTGTGTGTGTGTGTGCGCGCGCACGCGCAAAATTAGGCGGGTATACATTTGGTGTGATGATATTATGAATATGGGTAAAATTGGTATTAAATGAGGTGTTTAATGAAATTTTATTAAAATTTAGGGTTTAGGGTAGGGGATTTAAAGAAATGGAGGGTCTAAAGAATAAAGGTATGTTCTAATAGCAGCATTCTACAATAAAGGATTCAAAATTTCTTTCAAACATTGATTATGTAAAATTAGGTAAAATGTAGTTATATTTTATTCACATTTTATCTATTTTTTTTTCCTTTCTCATTCCAAATTCCTACCTAAATTCATGAATCAAACATAACATAAAGTTGGGTACATATTATTCATATTGAAAATTTTGAATTAATATTACTTTTTAAAATTTAGTACTACAAACTCTTGTCACATATGTCTTTCCATATAATAATGATTGAAATTTATTTTAGTTACTATCTCAAAAATTAGTTATGGAGCCAAAGAAAATGTGTAGGTCTTAAAGTTTTAATGTTAAAATTTTATGTTAAATGTAATTCTTTTAATATTTGTATTTTTTTAATTGATTGATACACACTCTTATCACACGTCTTTTTATATAAGAATGATTGAAATTTGTTTTAGTTGCTATATCAAAAAATTTCATGAAGCCAAAGAAAATGTTTAGGTCTTAAAGTTTTAAAGTAAAAATTTTATATTAAAATTTGTTCAAATGCAATTCTCTTATATTTTTTTTATTGATTAAAAAACACTGTAAACATTAAGATTAATTTTTTTTTTTATGATACTGAGTTATTAAAATATGATGTAGTATAGGCTTAAATCAAGAATTGTTGAAAAACAAAATAGGCTTGAACTAGATTTTTTAGGCTAATTTTTAATATTAATCTAATATTTGAATCCCAAAACTAGCGCATACTGGTCATGAACTGATAAAGAAAATTTTAATGATTAGGTGAAGGACACATTAGCATAAATATTGAGTTGAGTAGCTTCTACGTCACTTCTAATATTTTGTTCAACACCACAAGTCTGTGAAGCCCCTAACTTTGTAAATCTTATTAAGTCCCTGACTTTTGAATTATTATAACAAAACCCTTAATTCCTCATTTTTTCTCAAATTTAACTTTAGAATCGGAGACACATTGTGAATGACCCCGTACTATCGTTTCTACACTCTAATATTAATTATTTAACTATGAGCCTCTTGACTTTTGTAAATTCTTTTTTTACCTTTACTTTTAAATTATTTTAATAAAGACCCTCGATTCCTTAATTAATTTCAATTTTAGCTATAGAGCCGAAAACGCGTGCCAACCAAAAACTTGCAAACCTTGATAAAACCTGGGAACTCAAGGATCATTTTCAAAGCCCTAATAATAATTAAATTAATTCCCTAATAATATTTACTGCTCAAAACCCTAGGTTTTCGGTTATGATTACAATTCGCTGTTTAATTCGAAATAAACGAACTTTAACTAAATTGAATTCCCAAATCCTAATTTAATTAAATACTACAGTTAAATAAATGTTTCAATACATAAATTAAGGCTTTAGTCCTCACATTTTTCTTGAATTACAAATTGACCCCAAGTTAGTACCATTATATATAATACATACTTGTACCAATTTTTCCAAATAAATAAGTTTGTAGATGAAGGATCTTTTGTACACAAAATAATCAACAAAATCCATCCCAAAATCCTCATGACGGCCGGCCACACCCCCCACCCCCACCCCCCCAGCCTATAATTGGAATAAAATCTCTAAAATCATAAGAATCAAATCAAATCATTTGTACCAAAGATTTGTAATAAATGTATTTGTAACTAGAATGGATTAATTAGTCTTAAACCTAACTAGATCATGATTAAGTACAAAATTAAGGTCCTAATCATCCATCATTCCATTACATTTCAACTAAATACAACTCAATTCCATTATATTCCAACCAAAGGACTTTTGGACCTTTCACCATATTTTTCCTATAAAGAGATCACTTCTCTTGCATATTTTCAATACTCATACTCACTCACTCACACACATTTGGCTGAGAGAGAGAGGAGAGGAAGAAAGAGAGATTTGGTGGTTGAGGAGAAGGAAAAAAATTAAGCAAACACTTCACTAGGCATTCATGTAAGCCACAACCGAACCCTCTCTTTTATTTTGCCTCTTTCCAATACATGTTCTTAGAGGTTCTAAATATTATTTTCAGATGTATTTTAATGGAATTCTTGTGTTAAAAATAAAAAGAATTGAGCCTTGTTCTACCTTTACTTGTATTTTCTCCTAATATGTGCAAAACTATCTTTTTCTACACCTATCTCACATAATTTCCAAAGGCACACCTTCACTCCAAATTTCTAAGTTTAATATATATTATTTAGCATGTTTTCATTCCAATAGAAGTGAAAAATTATCCATGGTTACCCACGTTCCTTACTTTTTCTCTTATTTCAAACTTTGTGCTCAAAGAATCGGTATTTACAGTCCAATTGCAAAAAATTATAGAAAAATGTACCAAAATGTTCTTAATCTCATTTTTATTTCAAAACCTTCCTTTAAGTGTCATCTTTCATGGAAAAAAAATTTATCGAAAAAGTGTGAACGGCTTGAGAGAAAACCCAATTTTCATAACAATCAATGAATTTGGATAATGCTGGAATATTTTTTTTTAACTAACTAAAAATCTAGGAAAGCTATGAAACTTTTGAAAAATGTTTTGAAAACTAGATAAAATTCTCTACAAATATAAGAAGGCAAAGTTTAGGAAAAATCTAAAAATGTCTCTTTAATTGCAATCTTTAAAGGGCACCAAATTTGGAAATTTACTTTTTATTAATGAATTTATGTTCCTATCACTTGATCCGTGCTTTAATATGATATTTACATTGTTGTGCCTACATTTCTTTACCATGGTACTTAGATGATGCTGTAGACACCCCATTTTTGACCGACCTTAAGACTCAGACGTCACCAATTGAGCGCTTGGTGATGTTGCATGATGTGCTTGTTCAGAAGTCTCGGAGTCGCGGCCGTGAGCCCTGCCTCCGGACTTCCGAACCCTCTTCTGTGCCCTGTCTCGGTTTGCGAACCAGACTCGGTTTTCTCTGCTTCTTTTCCTGAGGGGAGGGAGAGGTCCAGCAGACCATCTCTCAATGTCCATAGGCTACATTTGGTGGCCGTAGGCCATTTTTCCCATTTCGGAGTCCGGTTTCCGGTTTTCAGAGCCGTCAGGCCGTGTGCCTCGGTTCGGGACCGCCTAACCATCTCCGTTTGCCCCGGTTTTTGGCATACTTCTTATTTTCTCCCTTTTGAGGGACACTGGGGTCTGAGAAACCCACTTCGTGGCCGAACGCCACTTTCGGTGTTTAACGGGCAGTTTCCGGGGCCCCGAACTGCGTGTTTTGGCCCCCGAACATTCGTTTTGCATCGGTTTTCGTTCATTTTTGGCAGGTACCTCTGTTTTATCACCAGGAAGGTCACTGAAGGGTGGGAGGCTAGTAATTGTTGCAGCAACCAGTTATCTCTCCTCCGGAGCCTCCCGGCGCCCGTTTTTCGCACTTCCGGGCTAATGTTGAACACCCTAGGGTTAGTGTTGCCAACTTTCAACCACATATCTGTGATCTACACACCTGAGAGGCCACTAAAAGTTGGTGGCCGGCCATTAAGGTCACCTGACCCTTTTGACCCCTTTCTTCCGGGCTAATGTTGAACCCCTTGGACCTTTTTTCTTAAACTTTGAACCACATATTTGTGATGTACACACATGGGAGGCCACTAAAAAGTGGTGGCCGGCCATTAATTCAACTTGACCCTTTTGACCCCTAGCTGGCCGGCTAGTGGGGGTGGCTGGCCGGCTAGTGGGGGTGGCTGGCCGGCTAGTAGGGGTGGCCGGCCGGCCACCTGCAGAAAAAGTGATAGGCCGGCCGTGTTCCTTGCACTGTGCACTTTACAGCTGTGGGGCAATATCCCCCAGATATTTTCTGTGTCCGGGGGATATTTTGTGGGGGAGTTTTACCCTCCTTTTTGCCCCACCTTTACACCCTCTTTTTGTCCATATAACCAGCTGGTGGCCTCCTTTGTAAGGGTTAGAAAAATTGCTCTTCAAGCTTCCATAGCCAACTCCATCTTCTTCCTCCTCAATTCTTCAAAAAACCCTAAGTCCATAACCTTCATTCCTTCTACACCACCAAGCTTTACCACCACCATCTCATTTCCAGCAACAAGGAAAGATTCTTGAAGGCTAAAGAAGCTGCAAATCAACCCAAGAAGCAACAAAAGCTTGGATCTTCAAGGGTAAGTTACACTTTGATCCTTTTGACCCTTTTCCTTGATCTATTTCTAAGCCCCACTTCTTTTTGGTTTCAATCTCCGACCCTAACTGAAAAGGGCCATATTTTGAGCTCATCTTCACTTCTCATTAAGGGCTCAACCCTGTTTGAGCCCTCCATAATATACTTGCTTCATTGATCATCTTGTATGTCATGATTTTGCATGCTATTTTTGGCCCATGAGCAATCTGTTTTTGAGCATGTTATAAACTGATATAAGGCTTATTTTGAGCCCCTCTTCAACATTGGAGAAGGGCTCAACATTGTTTGGTATCTCCATGTATCACTTGTAGTTATATCCCTTGTTTGGCTCCATTTTTGCATAAATTGGTAGCCCTCTTTGCTTCTGTTTTTGGACCTTGGTCCGAACTTAAAGTGGCCTTATTTTGGCCTATACTTCATGTTTCATTCACACTTTTTTTCTGTTTGGTGATTATTTTGTATACTTCATGTTTTAGCACCTTTTGAGCCTCATTTTGCATCATATTTTTAGCATGTTTTTATACTGATTTTGAGGCTGCCATATACTGTAAATGTTCATATTTTTGGTCCATCTTCAGTGTTGTAGAAGGAAATTTTTCATTTTGGGTTTTTCTTATACCACTTGCTTCATTACCCCTCTTTTGGCCCCTATTCTTGCATGCTATTTTTCCCCTACCTATACTTGCAGTTTGACCATGTTTATAACTGTGAAAGTGCATCTTTTGGGACTGTCTACCTTCTGTCTTTGCATTGCATGTCCATATTGTGCATGTTTAGCATAGCTATAGGCCATTTCGGGTGCCTAATGTTGCATTTCGGGACATCTACTTGTATTTCATGTCATTTCGCTTCATTTCGGGACTGTTTTCCCCCATATTTTGTTGCTGAAATTCCATTGGCATGCTTGCATATCATTTTTGCCATATTTCATTGCATTTTATCATTGCCTCGGTTTGCGTGCCCGTGTGCACGCATTTCGAGGCACTTCATTTTTATCCGCTGGCATCCGATGTGAGTGTGGCTGAGGCTCACTCATGTTGGTATAAGCCCACTTGTCATTTCCATGCCATTTCATTGCATTTTATCACTGCCTCGGTTTGCGTGCCCGTGTGCACGCATTTCGAGGCACTTCATTTTTATCCGACGGCATCCTATGTGAGTGTGGCTGAGGCTCACTCATGTTGGTATAAGCCCATTTGTCATTTCCATGCCATTTCATTGTATTTTATCACTGCCTCGGTTTGCGTGCCCGTGTGCACGCATTTCGAGGCACTTCATTTTTATCCGATCGGCATCCCATGTGAGTGTGGCTGAGGCTCACTCATGTCGGTATAAGCCCATTTGTCATTTCCATATCATTTCATCAAATCCTATCATCGCCTCGGTTTGCGTGCCCGCATGCACGTATTTCGAGACACATATCATCGCCTCGGTTTGCGTGCCCGCATGCACGTATTTCGAGACACATATCATTGCCTCGGTTTGTGTGCCCGCGTGCACGTATTTCGAGACACATATCATTGCCTCGGTTTGCGTGCCCGCGTGCACGTATTTCGAGACACATATTATCGCCTCGGTTTGCGTGCCCGCATGCACGTATTCGAGACACATATCATTGCCTCGGTTTGCGTGCCCGCGTGCACGTATTTCGAGACACATATCATTGCCTCGGTTTGCGTGCCCGCGTGCACGTATTTCGAGACACATATCATCGCCTCGGTTTGCGTGCCTGTGTGCACGTACTTCGAGGCATGTCATTTTTATTTCATCTATCATCGCCTGGGTTTGCGTGCCTGTGTGCACGTACTTCGAGGCATCTCATTTTCATTGCATTTATCATCGCCTCGGTTTGCGTGCCCGTGTGCACGTACTTCGAGGCATCTCATTTTCACCGCATTTATCATCACCTCGGTTTGCGTGCCCGTGTGCACGTACTTTGAGGCATCTCATTTTCATTGTATCTGTCATCGCCTCGGTTTGCGTGCCCGTGTGCACGCACTTCGAGGCATCTCATTTTCAGCATTCCGTCATTTTCTCGATTCGCGTGCCCGTGTACACGCATTTTGAGGCATGTCATTCCATAACATTGTGTATGTTAGGGTTATATCTTAGTTGCATTTCATGCATATCATGCATATTGCATCGTGTCCGGAATAGGAGTTAGCCCGGGCACGGGAAACGAGGTACATTTCGTACTCCGAGTGACGGAATGTGTCTCAATTCCCCCAGTCACCGACACTCCGAATTATCCATGATGGAGTTAGGTTTTAGCCGTAGTTTCATGTGCATTCATCCTATATTGAGTTGTGCATTTCGACTCCTCGGCCATCATGCCTCGGTATGCGTGATTGGTGGCACGAGTTTCGAGACATGCATATATCTGTGCAAATACATTGCTATGCCCCTTTCCTGCTCTCTGTTGCAGCAAAACGCAGAATCAATAACCTTTTGGGGCTCGACACGCATTTCAAGAACAGGTGTAAATAGAGGCTAATTGGGGCATTCCGGTGGATTTCCGCGCAAGACAATCCGGACATGCATCATCCATCAGAAGCAAGGCAGTCCCTGGCTCGCACGCCAGTTTTATTTGCTTTCATAGTTAATTTGTTAACTAATTAGAATTTTGTAATATTTTGGACTGTAATATTCTTTTATTCGGGACTGTAACATTTGGACTGTATATTTATTCGGACCCTCCGAGCGAGGGCAAAACTGTAATAAGTGTGGGTGAGTGTGATGTATGTCTTCCAACCCCACGTCTTTCTCCCTTTTATTTATCCGCTTATGATGGTTAGATTAGGGCATGTTTAAATTAGCATACAGTATGACAGCATGTTTGCATTCATTCATCCGTATTGCATGCACCGGGCTCGGCGCATCATACTAACTGCATTGTATTTTCAATTCCAAAGTTGAATACATGATAGTTGTAACATTCTATATACCATCTTAGAATAGCCGAGCCTGCTATAATTGCATTTTGTATGTGTTGCGTTAGGCATTTCTGTATAATTAGGATCATGCATGATTTCTAATGAAGTTTCTATTTTGGCTTGGAGTACTCGGTAAGCTTTACGCTTTAGCATCCTTGCATGTGTGTGAGTGCTGCCATGAATAGCATGCTTACCATGAGGCTATGTGCTTATCTGATATAACTGCCTGAATGCCTGTGGGTGAAGGTTGGGTTATCTGAATTGGAATAAATCATCAAATGTTTTAAGCCTACCTGCGGGTAGCAAACCATTTTCAAAAACAAGCATGAAATGTCTTGTTCCAATTCGGGCGACCCGATCTATACTTATATGCTGTGAGCATCACATAGTAACCTAGGCAAATAACCGGTTTAAGGACACACAAAGTTTTCAAAAATTGATATCATGGTTAGTAGAGGCCGGTCTATGACCGGGCGAGCGGGGGTGCTCACGAAGTGACCTTCCCCAATCGTACCCAAGTTCCCGAGCCGAGGCAACTTTGGTGATGACGGACACGTGGCCTTTTGGCACCGAGTCAGGGTTTCCTAAATTTCCCAAAATAAAATATTTAGGTGGCGACTCTGTATCTGGCGAAGCAGTCCATGTTTGGCACTTCTTTCAAAATCTGTTTTCTCAAAACGATTTGCCGGATTTGGACTCTTTGGTTCAGACTTAGAACCGTGACTACGAAAGTCGAGTCCGAGCTGTAGCGAGGTCCCCCGCGGGCTTGTTACAGTTTCTGGCGACTCCGCTGGGGATTTAGAGAACTTGACTCGAACTCGTGATATCTGTTTTTGACTACACTTGTGTGTTTCTTTGCATTTGCATTTGCATTGGTGCGCCTAGGACACCGTGTTTGCCATCTGCTATTCCTGAACGGTTTGCCAGAGGCTTGTCTTGTCAAGGCATGACCATAAGGTTGACCGGTTGTGGGCTCTGCCAGTATGGGAACACAAACCCCGGTTTTACCGGGGCACCCTCTTTGACCATTCGACCTAGTGCATATTCGGATCCATAGTGACCATTCCAAATTAGGACAGGTTGCTTACCCGTTTATAGGTTGTTTGAAGCCGCTGTGTGCGTAATGAAACCCTAGCTCCTGACAAAATAGGACAGGGAAACCTTACCCTAACATAGGGGTGTTTTGGCTCTCACTTATCTGTTATGTGCTTTAGAGTGCGTCTCTACAGGAATGCATGTATCAGTGTATGAGTTTGGGCGTCAGGCCTGCGGGCACCAGTTTGCGAATTTTGGCATCATGCCTGCGGGCATTACTATCAGTATTTGGGAGTCAGCTTTACCCGTGGGTATCAGACTCAGATTTTGAGGCCGAAGTTTGGGGCAGAATTCAGTAGAGAGCACACTCATTCAAATAGGCTCATATCTATTCAGGTGGAATCAGGCTGAGATGCTGTCTGTTTTCTCTTTTGCAAGGTAGTCTGGGAACCATAGCTTCAGAAGGCTCCGATATCCCCTGAGGTTCATCAAACTTGTGCTGATAGACTTTGCTAGGTCAGAGATTCAGTTCAAGGGCAATCAGTGTTCTTTCGCTGAGGCAAGGTAAAGAAAAGCCGGTCAGGGCTCATCTGTTCATCTAATCCGTCAGTCGCCAGTCACATCATCTTTGTTCGGACTCAGCAGACCATGATGGCACAAGGTTCGGAAGAATTTGCGACCGTGACAGCAGCGCTAAATCAGGGAACTACCATGCAGGCTGAAACCAGTATTGAAACGCAGCGCCCATCTGGGGCATCTACCTCACATCCAGCTTTGGGACCCCAGCCGAACTTTGATCCAATTCCGCCAGTTGAAGACTTGCAGTGTCTGAATCCTCGAGAAGGCTTGGCTCAAGCTCAGGTGCTCAGACCCCTGGTGCAGCCAAATGAAAAAACTCAACCCTTTCATGTTGATGAGTTCAATCCGACTGCAGTGAAAATTGCAAACCTGGAGAAGCAATTCAAAAGGGCACAGGGCCTTAATTCCATTCCTGGCATTGAGGATGGGCACACCGAGGATGCCATCCGGCTCCCAGACAGATTCAAAATGCCATACATCGATCGTTTCGACGGGTCTGGAGATCCAATGGTACATATCCGACTTTTTTTGGATGTCCTGAAGCCGATGGGTCTGACTAAGCCACAGAAACTCTCTCTGTATGGAAGAACCCTGTCGGGTGTAGCAGCTACTTGGTATACCAAACTGGAGGATACAGTGAAGCAAAACTGGGAAGAACTGGCTGAGGCCTTTGTCGATCAGTATTCCTACAATACCCAAGTTGAAATGACCATCCAAGAGCTTGAAGCAACTCGCCAAAACCCAACAGAGCCTTTTGTGGAATTCATTGCAAGGTGGAGAGCCAAGGCAGCACAAATGACAGATCGTCGCCCTTCTGAGAAGGATCAAGTGCAGATGATGGTCCGAAACCTCGAGCATGATATGTTGCAAAAGTTGATAGTCGTTCCACTATTCACTTTCAAAAATTTGCATGAACTGGGGGTTCAAGTCGAGAATGCGTTCAACAGCGGGATCATTCCCAGGACAAGGGAACTGACAAGGAAGGTAATTTCAAGGAGTACCAACGCTGGTAGTAGCATTCCCAAACCCACTGAAATCAATACGGTCACCACAGCCGACCCTTTTGCCAAACCGAGCCTACAAACAGCTGGCCCAGTCCAAACTCAGGGTAGAACTTTCACCCCCCTCTATATGAGCCTGACTAGCACACTGAAAGCCTTGATGGAAAAACGGCATCTCAAACCCCTCGATCCTCAACCTCTTCCCAACCCACTCCCAGCCAGACATAACCCCGCCAAGTACTGTGTGTACCATCAGCAGCGCGGTCATGGCACCGACCGTTGCTACCGCCTTCGTCATGAGGTCCAAAATCTCATCGACAACCGGACGATAGCTCCACCTTCGGACCCCAATGACCAAACATCTCCTGCCTACCTCAATCACATCCACATACTGCCATCCACCTTTGACCCCAGCATATACATCACCCCGGCCCATCTACCCAAGCCTGAGGTGTTTATCCCAGAAAGCATGGACCTATGCATGATGGATGCACCTGAACCTCAACCATCTCAAACCCGTGAACCCACTATTTCTGAGTTGATGGGAATGATTAAAGATCTTCAAAAAACCGTGACAGATCTGGCCTCCGGGACATTGGCTCCATCATCGACCACACCACATACCGGGAACTTCATGTCAAAAGACTCCCCGATGTTGGGACGGGCTGCATTTGAGGAAAGCCAATCTCTTGACAAAGTGGAAGCAACTGGTAAGAGCAAGGTAGGGGCAGGCATTGGTCCCCATGAACACCTTCGGTGGGATATTGAGGCTTTGAAAGCTGAGGGACTGAACAAAGAGCAAGTCCTCGCAGTTGTTGCAAAAGCTGTGGATGACACTTTCGCCACTCAGAATGAGAGCAGTCTGAATCAAGGGGCAAGCCAAGAGAAGGGCCTTTGTACGAGGAATGTTCCTTTCAGCCCTAATCCTCCACTCGGAAGAGATCAGCAAACCCAGTCAGCGCCTGCCAATCCCTTTGCTGGTGCGCCCAGTAAAAATCCACAAACCTTGAAATACCAACCCCGAGGTCGGAGGGTCTTCCATGCCCTCTATATGCCTTTGTCCAAAGCTCTCCAAATCCTTGTTGGACAAGGCCATCTCAAACCCCTTGAGCCTCGGCCTCTCCCGAACCCTCTTCCGGCTACACATGATACTACCCAGTACTGCGCGTACCATCAACAAACTGGCCATACTACCAACGCCTGCTTCCGTCTTCGCCATGAAGTACAGGATCTATTTGACAATGGGGTTATCCCTGCACCAGGTCCTGCAAAGTCTATCGGCACTTGATCAGTGAACCTGTAGGGGATAATGTGATGTGATTGGAGGGATGAACCACCTGCGGGCAGCGCTCAGTTTACTCCAGATATGGTGGATGGCATGCACTGTTTTGAGCATTTGCGAATGCCGGTTTCCGACTCGGGTATTGGGTCAGTCTTGTTGTTTTGTTTTGAATATGTCTTTTTGTTTTGAGTCAGTCTCTTTTTATTTTGGATCTGTCTTGTCGTATCGAGTCAGTCCTATTGTACAGGAGTCGGGTGATTCCGGGGGGGGTGTTACCTCGGGCGTCACCATTTTGTTTTGTGTTTGTCTTTTCGTTTTGTTTTGAGTCCGTTTCTGCCAGGGAGCCAGTTGTACCAACAGATTTGAATGAAACAGCAGTAATTTTTGCACTTCTATGTTCGCTTCTGCCGTGTGCTAGTTGTGACGGAATCTGAATGAAATGGCAGTACATTCCACCTGCTCTCTTCTGCACCCCAAAATCATTGCATTTAACCTAAGTTTTTCAAAACTTTTTGAACACTGCGGTGAAAACGAAGAGGAAGGAATTCCTCGGGATTTGCAAAACTTTGATCATTTGAGAGAAAGAGAGGCATGCTAAGCCCTTAATGAATGAAATCATGCTTGTTAGCGTGAGTACTGAGAAGGACCCTGGCTTGATCCAGACTGGTTTCACACTACCTTCAGCGCGAGCGATTTGTCGCTTTCTTAAAAATTTTCAAAAATAAAATGTTTTGCGCGGTCCTGCGAAGACCTGTGTGGAATCGCTCTTGAGATTGTGCAGCCTAGGATCGCTCTCTGCCTCGAGACTCAACCCCTTCGCTTCCAAACCTTGAACTTGAAATCAGAAGGTTCGACGGTCAACTACGATGTGAGGCCTGTGTGGCTAGATTTGAAGCAGCCCTCGAACAAGAGGCACCAAAGTCAGGTCAAGAAGATCAGACCTCATCAGAAGAAGCTTACAAAGCAAAGCAGCAGCCATTCTCCTGGATTCAGATGACTCCAGGATCTCAAAACCATTTGGCATGGACTTGTTATACTTTTACCCTTGAGAGACTCGCTGGGCCGAAAACCCGGAAGGGCGACCCAGGCAAAAGTTAGAGCAAGAGAAAAATACAAAAAAAAGAAGAAGCAAAAAAATGCAAAAAGAAAAAAAGAGAACAAAAAAGAAAGATGCAAAGAAAATAACGAAAAAATCAAAAAAGGAAAAAGAAATGAAAAGAATTGAAAAGAAAAGAAGAACAAAGCTCGCAAGGTCGAAAACCCGCAACGGGCGCCTTGGCAAAAGTTAGAGCCTAAAAAGGAGAGGTTAATACCCGAGTGTACCTTAACCCCGAACTACGTGAGGCTTGATTCCCATCTTTGGGATACGTAGGCAACTTCATTCTGAAGTCCAGTCGTAAAACACTTCAAACTCAATCATGTCCATGTAATGGTTCTGATAATCTTTGCCTTCTCTATATCTGAGAGTCTGGTTGCGTTCGTCGCTCTGAGGACTGACTACAATACACTACGGTGCCATTCAGACAAGGGGCAACTTTCCGTTGCCATTCAATGCGCTGCGGTGCTATCCAAACAAGGGGCAACTTTCCGTTGCCATTCAGAACGCCGCAGTGCCATTCAGACAAGGGGCAATTTTCCATTGCCATGGATCCGAGGTTGCGCATCTCAAGAGTAGGTCCCATGCTCGTTGAGCAGTGGTCGTTTGCGAAAATAGTTTTTGAGAATTTTTACTGAGGTTGACTAATCTTCTCGAAAAGTATTCCATTTTCAAAACTGGACCATTTCTTGGACCCAAAAAAGGAAAACTCTCAGTGCTCACTGCCTAACTTGCATGATTTTAAATCAGAAAATTGAACAAGTATGTTAATCTAACTCTCATTTTGGTCAAAATTTTTTTAGGAGAAAACTAAAACTAAAAAATGGTCAAAATGATGAACCAGGGGCACAGTTGAGTCAGGCTTCCTGTCTTTCCCATTGTCAACATACTTGCCAACAAGGCCACTCTACCCGCCAAAAAAAGGGGGGATGACCGAAGTTAACAACAAAGGGCTGAAAGCTCTCTCATCCTCCAAGCAGCGAGGTATCAAGCCGAGTGCGAAGCACGAATTGGAATGGATCAAGATGCTCCATTCCCTCATCTGGCGCATCGACAGATGTCACCGAAGGAAATAGCCGCGAGCTGATTATGTTGGGCGTGAGCCCGCAACTTCCTGTGCATCCATCAACCACCCAGGGGAGGGATGAAAAACGAGAGATTAAAGAATAGAGAGATGTACGATGAGAGAAAAAATGAGAAAGGGGCTTTTTCAGAAAAAACAGAGCTTGAGGGCCGAGTGGTGTGAGAACCACAAATAAGAAAGGGTGGGAAACACTACCCGGTGAAACAGGCTCCCTGTGCACATTTGAGTGTCGTGTCTTTTTGTTTTATCTCGATTCTTGTTTTGAGTCGTTTCGAGTGTTACTCGATGTGTCTAGGTTGTGTGCCTTTTATTTCCATGTTGAGTTGTCTTGCTGTGTTCAGTCGTAGACTCGATACCCGGTCGAGAGCTCATTTATCAATTTCAAAATAAAATCGTTTTGCGCTCCGAATGCCGTGCCGTTCTCCACATCTGTGCAAAACAAGATTCATTCTTTCATAAAACCGCAGGGTTCAGCCCAGGTCATGTCAGAACAGCAAAACCAGGACCTATCTGAAGCTATATAAGTTTCGGACTGCGAAGCAAAAGAAAATAGGGAAAATGTCGAGCATCTGAGTGTGTTTCACCTTCAGAAAATTCTGAGATTGCATTCCATATGTACCTCTTCAGGCCTTGCCAGTGCCCTGAAGAATGAGCGTGCCTCTACTCCAAGCTTAAGCATGCTTCAAGCCAGAACGGCAATTAAAGCAGCAGCAGCAGATGTTACCTCTCGCCAATATGAACAGGGTGTGCCCTTTTTGAGCTGAGTGTGTTGCAAAGTCCTCTAAGAGGTAAATCAGAGGCACCAGAGTACATATTTGATGCTCCTCTACTACATAGAATGTGCATTTTCATATACACTGTTGTCGCATGTGTGCCGCACATCGTTATGATTCATGCATAGAATATGCTTGCTTTCGATCCTGCATAGAATTTGCTTTCAATATTGCATAGAATATGCTCCTGTTTCTTGCATAGAAAATGCTCGTATCTCTTGCATAGAAAATGCACTCTTCCATACTTGCATAGAAAATGCACCTCATTTGCATAGAACATGCATTCACTCGCACTATCTTGTGCACTTACACTTTGTATCTCACTAGCACTGTCTTGTGCATCTTGTGGTTGTATCTCACTCGCACTGTCTTGTGCATTTCAAATCAATCGCGCTGTTTAGCGTATCGCACTGTCTTGTGCATTTCAAATCAATCGCGCTGTTTAGCGTATCGCACTGTTTAGTGCATTTCAAATCAATCGCGCTGTTTAGCGTATCGCACTGTTTAGTGCATTTCAATCGCGCTGTTTAGCGTATCGTACTGTTTAGTGCATTTCAATCGTGCTGTTTAACGTATCGCACTGTTTAGTGCATTTTAATCGCGCTGTTTAGCGCATCGCACTGTTAGTGCATTCAATCGCGCTGTTTAGCGTATCGCACTGTTTAGTGCATTTCAAATCAATCGCGCTGTTTAGCGTATCGCACTGTTTAGTGCATTTCAATCGCGCTGTTTAGCGTATCGTACTGTTTAGTGCATTTCAATCGCGCTGTTTAGCGTATCGCACTGTTTAGTGCATTTTAATCGCGCTGTTTAGCGCATCGCACTGTTAGTGCATTCAATCGCGCTGTTTAGCGTATCGCACTGTTTAGTACATTTCAATCGCGCTGTTTAGCGTATCGCACTGTCCTGTGCATTTCAAATCACTCGCGCTTTCTTGCGCATTGCACTGTTTTGTGCACCTTACTTGCATTTTGCATGCATTCCATCGCGCTATCCTGCGCATCTCACCTGTACTTGTTAGTGCATTGTATCGTGCTATCTTGCGCACCTTATTTGTATCGCACTGTTTTGTGCATTCACCTTGCTCGTACTGTTTTGTACACCTTTAGCATCGCACTATTTTGTGCATCTGTTTAGCACTGTTTTGTGCATTCACTCTGCATCGAACTGTCTTGTGCACTCCCTGGTCTAGGAGACCTTAAATCCTCTGAAGGTGTAATTCCTTTGGTGTTTGTCGTGCCCGAACGACTTTCGATGGTCTGGTATAGCCACCTGCCTGTGTTTGCGGTGAGTTCCTAGGAGACCAACTGAGACGGTGGAAACTAGAGTTTGAATGGCTTATGCCTAGAACGCAAAGGTTCGGGATTTCCGAGACTAAAGTCTGGTTTAAATACCCAGGGGTATATCCTCGGCTTGAAATCTGTATGGCAGCCCCATAGGTTGAGATAGCATCTGTATGCGCCTCAATTCTGGATACTGATCCAACCTAGTCTGTCACCCTGTTGGAGAATAGGGAAAGCTGCGACTATAGCCAGGGAGAAAAGTAATACCTACAGTTCAACCAAGAAGGAGCGAAAGATCCCCAGCAGCATGAGGTAAGTCATTGCCAATGCCCCTGTGAGGTACCTTTACCTCTTAGCTATTACATTGCATTTTAGTTATTACATTATAGTGCATTGCATGCATGAATCCTCAATTTTCAAAACCGGCTTCGCGTAGCGTATAAGTCCAACTTTCAAAATCGGCTTCGCGTAGCGTATAAGTCCAACTTTCAAAAACCGGCTTCGCGTAGCGTATAAGTCCAATCTTCAAAATATTTCTGCGTATCACTTTGCATTTTGCCCCCTGCCTGCGGGCATGCCTGCGGGCGCATTTCTGTTTATCTTGTATGTTTGTCTAAGTCTTCGGCCTTGTCAAAAATGGGTCGTCTCTGCGCTTTGACATTCACTCCCGTCACTTGTGACTTCCGAGTTCTGTCAAAGAGGGGCAACTGTAGACACCCCATTTTTGACCGACCTTAAGACTCAGACGTCACCAATTGAGCGCTTGGTGATGTTGCATGATGTGCTTGTTCAGAAGTCTCGGAGTCGCGGCCGTGAGCCCTGCCTCCGGACTTCCGAACCCTCTTCTGTGCCCTGTCTCGGTTTGCGAACCAGACTCGGTTTTCTCTGCTTCTTTTCCTGAGGGGAGGGAGAGGTCCAGCAGACCATCTCTCAATGTCCATAGGCTACATTTGGTGGCCGTAGGCCATTTTTCCCATTTCGGAGTCCGGTTTCCGGTTTTCAGAGCCGTCAGGCCGTGTGCCTCGGTTCGGGACCGCCTAACCATCTCCGTTTGCCCCGGTTTTTGGCATACTTCTTATTTTCTCCCTTTTGAGGGACACTGGGGTCTGAGAAACCCACTTCGTGGCCGAACGCCACTTTCGGTGTTTAACGGGCAGTTTCCGGGGCCCCGAACTGCGTGTTTTGGCCCCCGAACATTCGTTTTGCATCGGTTTTCGTTCATTTTTGGCAGGTACCTCTGTTTTATCACCAGGAAGGTCACTGAAGGGTGGGAGGCTAGTAATTGTTGCAGCAACCAGTTATCTCTCCTCCGGAGCCTCCCGGCGCCCGTTTTTCGCACTTCCGGGCTAATGTTGAACACCCTAGGGTTAGTGTTGCCAACTTTCAACCACATATCTGTGATCTACACACCTGAGAGGCCACTAAAAGTTGGTGGCCGGCCATTAAGGTCACCTGACCCTTTTGACCCCTTTCTTCCGGGCTAATGTTGAACCCCTTGGACCTTTTTTCTTAAACTTTGAACCACATATTTGTGATGTACACACATGGGAGGCCACTAAAAAGTGGTGGCCGGCCATTAATTCAACTTGACCCTTTTGACCCCTAGCTGGCCGGCTAGTGGGGGTGGCTGGCCGGCTAGTGGGGGTGGCTGGCCGGCTAGTAGGGGTGGCTGGCCGGCCACCTGCAGAAAAAGTGATAGGCCGGCCGTGTTCCTTGCACTGTGCACTTTACAGCTGTGGGGCAATATCCCCCAGATATTTTCTGTGTCCGGGGGATATTTTGTGGGGGAGTTTTACCCTCCTTTTTGCCCCACCTTTACACCCTCTTTTTGTCCATATAACCAGCTGGTGGCCTCCTTTGTAAGGGTTAGAAAAATTGCTCTTCAAGCTTCCATAGCCAACTCCATCTTCTTCCTCCTCAATTCTTCAAAAAACCCTAAGTCCATAACCTTCATTCCTTCTACACCACCAAGCTTTACCACCACCATCTCATTTCCAGCAACAAGGAAAGATTCTTGAAGGCTAAAGAAGCTGCAAATCAACCCAAGAAGCAACAAAAGCTTGGATCTTCAAGGGTAAGTTACACTTTGATCCTTTTGACCCTTTTCCTTGATCTATTTCTAAGCCCCACTTCTTTTTGGTTTCAATCTCCGACCCTAACTGAAAAGGGCCATATTTTGAGCTCATCTTCACTTCTCATTAAGGGCTCAACCCTGTTTGAGCCCTCCATAATATACTTGCTTCATTGATCATCTTGTATGTCATGATTTTGCATGCTATTTTTGGCCCATGAGCAATCTGTTTTTGAGCATGTTATAAACTGATATAAGGCTTATTTTGAGCCCCTCTTCAACATTGGAGAAGGGCTCAACATTGTTTGGTATCTCCATGTATCACTTGTAGTTATATCCCTTGTTTGGCTCCATTTTTGCATAAATTGGTAGCCCTCTTTGCTTCTGTTTTTGGACCTTGGTCCGAACTTAAAGTGGCCTTATTTTGGCCTATACTTCATGTTTCATTCACACTTTTTTTCTGTTTGGTGATTATTTTGTATACTTCATGTTTTAGCACCTTTTGAGCCTCATTTTGCATCATATTTTTAGCATGTTTTTATACTGATTTTGAGGCTGCCATATACTGTAAATGTTCATATTTTTGGTCCATCTTCAGTGTTGTAGAAGGAAATTTTTCATTTTGGGTTTTTCTTATACCACTTGCTTCATTACCCCTCTTTTGGCCCCTATTCTTGCATGCTATTTTTCCCCTACCTATACTTGCAGTTTGACCATGTTTATAACTGTGAAAGTGCATCTTTTGGGACTGTCTACCTTCTGTCTTTGCATTGCATGTCCATATTGTGCATGTTTAGCATAGCTATAGGCCATTTCGGGTGCCTAATGTTGCATTTCGGGACATCTACTTGTATTTCATGTCATTTCGCTTCATTTCGGGACTGTTTTCCCCCATATTTTGTTGCTGAAATTCCATTGGCATGCTTGCATATCATTTTTGCCATATTTCATTGCATTTTATCATTGCCTCGGTTTGCGTGCCCGTGTGCACGCATTTCGAGGCACTTCATTTTTATCCGCTGGCATCCGATGTGAGTGTGGCTGAGGCTCACTCATGTTGGTATAAGCCCACTTGTCATTTCCATGCCATTTCATTGCATTTTATCACTGCCTCGGTTTGCGTGCCCGTGTGCACGCATTTCGAGGCACTTCATTTTTATCCGACGGCATCCTATGTGAGTGTGGCTGAGGCTCACTCATGTTGGTATAAGCCCATTTGTCATTTCCATGCCATTTCATTGTATTTTATCACTGCCTCGGTTTGCGTGCCCGTGTGCACGCATTTCGAGGCACTTCATTTTTATCCGATCGGCATCCCATGTGAGTGTGGCTGAGGCTCACTCATGTCGGTATAAGCCCATTTGTCATTTCCATATCATTTCATCAAATCCTATCATCGCCTCGGTTTGCGTGCCCGCATGCACGTATTTCGAGACACATATCATCGCCTCGGTTTGCGTGCCCGCATGCACGTATTTCGAGACACATATCATTGCCTCGGTTTGTGTGCCCGCGTGCACGTATTTCGAGACACATATCATTGCCTCGGTTTGTGTGCCCGCGTGCACGTATTTCGAGACACATATCATTGCCTCGGTTTGCGTGCCCGCGTGCACGTATTTCGAGACACATATTATCGCCTCGGTTTGCGTGCCCGCATGCACGTATTTCGAGACACATATCATTGCCTCGGTTTGCGTGCCCGCGTGCACGTATTTCGAGACACATATCATTGTCTCGGTTTGCGTGCCCGCGTGCACGTATTTCGAGACACATATCATTGCCTCGGTTGGCGTGCCCGCGTGCACGTATTTTGAGACACATATCATCGCCTCGGTTTGCGTGCCCGTGTGCACGTACTTCGAGGCATGTCATTTTTATTTCATCTATCATCGCCTAGGTTTGCGTGCCTGTGTGCACGTACTTCGAGGCATCTCATTTTCATTGCATTTATCATCGCCTCGGTTTGCGTGCCCATGTGCACGTACTTCGAGGCATCTCATTTTCACCGCATTTATCATCACCTCGGTTTGCGTGCCCGTGTGCACGTACTTCGAGGCATCTCATTTTCATTGTATCTGTCATCGCCTCGGTTTGCGTGCCCGTGTGCACGCACTTCGAGGCATCTCATTTTCAGCATTCCGTCATTTTCTCGATTCGCGTGCCCGTGTACACGCATTTCGAGGCATGTCATTCCATAACATTGTGTATGTTAGGGTTATATCTTAGTTGCATTTCATGCATATCATGCATATTGCATCGTGTCCGGAATAGGAGTTAGCCCGGGCACGGGAAACGAGGTACATTTCGTACTCCGAGTGACGGAATGTGTCTCAATTCCCCCAGTCACCGACACTCCGGATTATCCATGATGGAGTTAGGTTTTAGCCGTAGTTTCATGTGCATTCATCCTATATTGAGTTGTGCATTTCGACTCCTCGGCCATCATGCCTCGGTATGCGTGATTGGTGGCACGAGTTTCGAGACATGCATATATCTGTGCAAATACATTGCTATGCCCCTTTCCTGCTCTCTGTTGCAGCAAAACGCAGAATCAATAACCTTTTGGGGCTCGACACGCATTTCAAGAACAGGTGTAAATAGAGGCTAATTGGGGCATTCCGGTGGATTTCCGCGCAAGACAATCCGGACATGCATCATCCATCAGAAGCAAGGCAGTCCCTGGCTCGCACGCCATTTTTATTTGCTTTCATAGTTAATTTGTTAACTAATTAGAATTTTGTAATATTTTGGACTGTAATATTCTTTTATTCGGGACTGTAACATTTGGACTGTATATTTATTCGGACCCTCCGAGCGAGGGCAAAACTGTAATAAGTGTGGGTGAGTGTGATGTATGTCTTCCAACCCCACGTCTTTCTCCCTTTTATTTATCCGCTTATGATGGTTAGATTAGGGCATGTTTAAATTAGCATACAGTATGACAGCATGTTTGCATTCATTCATCCGTATTGCATGCACCGGGCTCGGCGCATCATACTAACTGCATTGTATTTTCAATTCCAAAGTTGAATACATGATAGTTGTAACATTCTATATACCATCTTAGAATAGCCGAGCCTGCTATAATTGCATTTTGTATGTGTTGCGTTAGGCATTTCTGTATAATTAGGATCATGCATGATTTCTAATGAAGTTTCTATTTTGGCTTGGAGTACTCGGTAAGCTTTACGCTTTAGCATCCTTGCATGTGTGTGAGTGCTGCCATGAATAGCATGCTTACCATGAGGCTATGTGCTTATCTGATATAACTGCCTGAATGCCTGTGGGTGAAGGTTGGGTTATCTGAATTGGAATAAATCATCAAATGTTTTAAGCCTACCTGCGGGTAGCAAACCATTTTCAAAAACAAGCATGAAATGTCTTGTTCCAATTCGGGCGACCCGATCTATACTTATATGCTGTGAGCATCACATAGTAACCTAGGCAAATAACCGGTTTAAGGACACACAAAGTTTTCAAAAATTGATATCATGGTTAGTAGAGGCCGGTCTATGACCGGGCGAGCGGGGGTGCTCACGAAGTGACCTTCCCCAATCGTACCCAAGTTCCCGAGCCGAGGCAACTTTGGTGATGACGGACACGTGGCCTTTTGGTACCGAGTCAGGGTTTCCTAAATTTCCCAAAATAAAATATTTAGGTGGCGACTCTGTATCTGGCGAAGCAGTCCATGTTTGGCACTTCTTTCAAAATCTGTTTTCTCAAAACGATTTGCCGGATTTGGACTCTTTGGTTCAGACTTAGAACCGTGACTACGAAAGTCGAGTCCGAGCTGTAGCGAGGTCCCCCGCGGGCTTGTTACAGATGCTCATGCTTATGTAGAAATTATTGTCTTGATGAGTTGTTCTAACTTTAACTTAAAACATCTAATTCAAGGGGAAAGTAAATGGGGGTGGTATTGGGTTTTCAATCATTTAAATAATAATGAGATGACAATGGATTGATGGGACATGTTCCCTAACTGAAGGTTAAGTCTTGTGCAAATGGTTGTTTCAAAACCCTTGAATGGATCTGTTGTATTCGGACCCTAAGTACTCATGACGACAAGGGTAGAGGAGGCTATATATTTTATCATCTCTTTTGAGGTCCTCGGTTTGTGCTACGTGGTATGCAACTATTAGTAGGCATTCGGGGTAAGTTCTGCAAAGCAACAAAAGAGGAGACATACCGAATAATCTGAGTCCAATTCTTGCGGTTGGGAGGATGAAATCTCTTTAGGGGATTTTCTAGATTGTTAACATCTAACCTTGTAATCCTTTGTTATTGACTTGAATATCATGCTTCATTACTTATTATAATTGTGATGGTCTATTGGATTGGGAAAAATGGATGGGTGTGTGTGTGTGTGCGTTTACTGAGCATTCAAAACTCATGGCATTTTATGTCAAGGTTTGAAGGCTATTAGATCGGTTGAAGGCAAAACTAACGCATTTGAGGATGTATGGCTACCTTATGAGAATTAGAAACTACTTTTATAAACTGTTTTGATATTGTAATTGATAAATCCCTTGCAGTATTAAAGACATGATTTTGTAATTATTATATATTTATACATATCTTCCGTATTACATATTCCTTATTTTCTTGTTGACTCGTATAGACCTTGTGTTAATACCTTGTTAAAATCTATCAAATGGGGTATATTTGCTATCTAAGGTAGTTGGACTTTGAAGGGAGGCTATATTGACCTTCCTGGGATCTTACTTTTTAACGCCCTTGAGAAATACCTCACATTTCCCCTGATACATTAATACAATCAACAATACTACATGCATACAGATAACAAACATTAACAATAATACAATCCATTAACTCCTCTTTCCAATTGAACTATCTCAAAAATACATCATTGTTAAATTACATTCATATATAAAATAAATTTCCAATTCCCTCCATACAAATAGTCCATACAAAATAATACAAAGCCAAATCATAAAACATCAATAGAAGAGCATCCATGCTCTCTTATCCAACTTCATTTCATATATCCACCATTACGAAGATACCTCAACATCATTTCTTGAAATTTGTTAGCTTTGGGGTGAGTGAAAGCTCAGTAGGTGATGCATTTAACCAATTATATAATCATTTGAAAGGCTTATGCCCATGCAATACAGTTGGTGGAAATGTATGAAAGAATGTAAAATAGTGCCTGAGTATGCTAATGATAGACTGCAACGCATTGAACATATCTCATATGGCGGTAACTCATCCATGACATCCCCAAGTAAGAGTCCAAAATCAAAACATACATAGATAATCATAGTCATATATAGAAAATAATCCCACATTTACTGACTCCGGAAATGGCAGGGTGATGGGCACCCAAAACATCACAACCTTCCACATTTGCCGGCTCATAAACAGTGGGATGTGGACATCCAAAACCATCCGTTTTTTCACATTTTCTGGCTCTAAAAACAGCGGGCTCGTGGACACGCCAAAACATTTTCCCACATTCGTCTAGCGATATGCGCAGATAGAACAATTGGGCACCTTGACTCCCCGTGCGGGTAACAATTACTATACGAAACTCAAAACCACTCACTACCCGGACTCATAGGCCATTTACCCTCTTTTTGCGTTCAACCGTTTTCACAAAAGTAGAACCAAAAGAAATGAACAATGCATATGATGCATGAGTGTGTAAATAATGCATTTTTCTTACAATAATTTCAATTCACAGTAGTGCAACTTTTCCTATTTCATAAATCAAGGCATTCCCATCATTCATCATCTCATCTCAAGTTCAACGTCAAAAGTGAACCTCCAAACTTGCATTTCAAACCCAAAACCATGTAATTACACTCAATTTCATATTTTGGAAATTAATTGAATAAAACCCCTTTTTATAAACTAAGTTTGAAAATTAGAGTTTGTGAAAAATGAGAAAAATTGGGGTTTTACTCTCCTTTATGAAATTGAGGCAATCATCCATCATAAACAACGATATTCTATCATAATAAGTGTAAATCATTAAACAATCACAAAATTTCACCCTCATTGTTCCCAATCTTTAGTCAACAAGATCAAATCAATACATACATATATACATATATATATATATATATATATACATGAATAACTAATGAAATTTCCACATAAGCTACTCAAATTGAAGATATAAAGAGTTAAAGACACATCTATCTCAAGATTGGAAGCAAGGAAGCTACATCAAGAGCATTCTTTCGAAAATCCAAAATCTAATCGGTTGAAAATGTTGATCTTCTCTTGTTCTTCATCTTTGATGCAAGTTTCATGGTGGATTGTAGGGAAAAATAGATAAAATCAAAGTTTTGAGGGCTAGGTTTTCGGAAACGAAGGAGAGGGAGAGCAGAGAGGAAGAAGGAATAATGTTTTTGGGCCAAAAAGTCACTTTATAATGTCTATTAGCGACTTGGTCGCTCGAGCGAAGGAAGCTTGGCTCGAGTATAGAAAAGAAGCTCCCAGAATCTCTGAAAATCGCGCAGTTTGCTCGAGCGAAGAAAAGCTAGCTCGAGCGAGCATGCTTCTAGTACAAAAACTCAAAATTCAAACAGGTATAATTCTCTTGTTCAGACTCTATTTTAGGTCGTTTTTATCTCCAAATCGAAGCCCAGAAATAAGATTTCCAATGGTTCTAGCCTCATATCCAAATTCAAAGTATGGAAAGAGAAAATGACAAAAGAGTGAAGGTTGGTCAAAAACGAAAACTCAAATTTGGGGCGTTTGATCTAATCTTGCCTAAATACCTTGTTAAGGCTTCAATTATAATATTTAAAGTGCACTTGCCAACCCATCAATGCCAAGAGTCTGACAACCATGCAAGTTTTAATGTGACGGACACCAATTTACACCAATCCGATACAAATTAAAATTCAAGTCATTACAATCTCTCCACCTTAGGAAATTTCGTCCCCGAAATTAGACAATGCAAGAATCAGAGTTTCGAACAACCAAAATGGAACGGATACTAAAATTAACACTTACTCCAACTAATCATAAACAATCTCTACACAATCGCAAGTCTCTCGAAGAGTTTTCCAACGCAACAAATTTCCCGAGTTGGACAAGAAACAACTCCTATTGGTTTACATTCACCACACCAAAAACCTAACTCGAAAACTAAAGAAACTTCCATATTTCAGTCCCACACTGATTTTTGATAACACCCAAATAACACGAACGACAATTCCAAAGTGGTGAACCTCTTTTTCAGCTCTTTACATGATTGTCTTTAACAAGCCACAAGAATTCATCAATTCTATGAAACAAGAAGTCAAGCAACGGCATCACTAACATACTCTACAGTCGTATCTCAAACAAACTTAGCCTTAAGGAAATAATTTTCAGTTGCCTAACAACGTAGAACCTTAGGAGACTCAGCTTTCACCTTGCATTCACACCCCAAGAAACAACTATCAGCCACTTGGCAACAAATTTCCAAACAATTACCTCCCATTACAACCCAAGTTCTCAATCCCTTTTCGTGAGAAGAAAAGACTTTAATAAATGTTTTATTCGACAATCATAGCCTTCAACAAAACATAACTCAACAAAACCAAGCATTTCAAACCTCGTGTTTGCAACACAACTGGTATTATGCCTTCTCATTTCTCACTTGTGAATTTAAAATATTTAATAACCAAAAAGAAAAAGAACATGCATCAAAATATATTCCCAATTTCGGTAAAACATGATTATGCTCAATGGGAGAACTCCATTCCCAATTCTATTCTCTAGCATATTTCGACTGATGACTCTCAACCGTCACCCAACCAATAATCCCATCACTATAGTGATGCCACAATCTATTTATAGTTATTCAAGCAATAACCACACATAACAACACGAACAAACTAAACATCATGAGTTTGGGAAAATCACATCCCATTTACAACCACTACCAACATCCACCAATTACTTTTTATTTATTTTATATTTCATCACAATTTTCATCATTAACCTCATTTTGGGAAATCACACACAATCAACTAAAAACAATTTCCAAGCAATTTTCACGACTTGTCACTCCCCTGAGTGACACACTCACTTACTAACATCACAATTACTAACACCATGTAAAGAAAAATCATCAGTCTATACTTGTACAGTACACCGCATTCTATGCCATGGTATTTACTTTCAAAGTTAAAACACAGCTCCCCACCATATTAAGATTATGATGTCCTAGGAGGTCAAACCCAAACTTAACACATTTTATAACACAAACTTACTCCATAACAAACACTCTCACCATTAATGATGGTACTATGCCTTTAATTTAAAATTCTAACAAGATTGTACTTTCAGTACTTCAATCCAATCACTACTACAGCTGCTTCACTCTTGAAAATAATTTAATTTAGAAGGTTATTCACCACAACTTACCTAATGAAACTAAAATTTACTTCTCATAATTGCTCAAGTCACGAAACAATAACACCAACCATCATCTCAAACCTTTCATTAAAGGCCTATACAACTCAAGATGAAAGGGTACACCAGCAAATATTCTTTCACTTTAAAGAATTTCCAAGTCAACAATAGTCACTCCAACACAATTTCCATTACTAACCAAATTACGAAGGCACTTCGTGCCATTTTATTTCCTGACAAAGAGTCCACCGAATAACTTCTTATAAGATGATACCTTTACAAATGTCATGGAACAAAGTTGAAATAAAGGATCACCTTTTAGTAGGCATAATCTAATTAAGAAAACCACTTACCACTTAAAGTCAAATGCATCCAAAGTAAACCAAATAATTGTATTCGATCAACCTACCAACAACACAATTTCTCACCACTCTTATAGCAAAATAAAATATCAATATAAGGAGTTCACAGCTCTTACTCCAAGGATACAAAACAATTTTTTTTTTTTTTTTTTATAACAAAAGGGCAAGGGCCTTAAAATAACCCCCATTTCAATTGCATGAAAACACCGTCATCACACACTCCAAACTTAACCCTAAATACTCACGTACACTTCTCATATTCACAAATTCTATTCTTTAGGTAAGAGTGCTTCTAAGAATTAACACCAATCACTAGCAGTGGACCAAACACAAATTTCCATGAAAAATACTCACCCACCAACTCCTTTCCTCGCGGTAGTTAATAAACTTACCACCAATAACTACCGACAACCTCCACAACCTATCAACATCAAGTCAACTAGTTTTACTCCTATGTGGTGTTCACCAAAGACTTGCAATAATATGTTCTAAGTTCATTATGGACTCTTTCACGACTAGGTATAAAACTAAATCATATTTCAACACCGCAAGTCAATAAGCTAACTCATATCAACACCTATTCCTTAAATCCAACACACCCTTGAACCTATCCCAAAATTAGCACACAACACTACACTAGTACTGCGATGATTCACAACACCCAACCTCTACTTAGCGATAACCCACTAACACCATCCACATAGTACTAAGCAATGATACAATCCCTTAGGCCAACTAACACTTCCTATCTCCTATCAAGTAGGCACTTCACATATTTATTTTATTATATTTATTTATTTATTTTTTGTGAAACAACTACAAGGCTAGCATGATTCACATCAAGGTTACATCAACCAACAATCACACTGTCATATTCAACCTCAAAAGTCCGCTTGAAACCAATAGTCAAACCATTCCTATATAAGATTTCCAAAAGTAATGATCACGAGGCACATACCAACCATTCATTCTGAAGACTCCACTAACATTTTCACAAGAGTAAGGCACATCCAAGTCACCCAAGAATAAGTTTCATGACTAAAAACAACAACAAAAACATCCTCCACACTAGCACCTTCCTCCAAGGAAATAGTCTAACCAAGAGAGATAGAAAATACCATCACCAACAAATGCTCTCAATTAAAACCAAAGGTAAGGAATCGTCCTATTTTACCAAGGGAAACCAGGTACCCTTGAATTAGAGCTAATTCCAAACATTCAAGATGGGACAAACATAAAATCAAGCACAATGATAATGCTACACCGACCCACTAGCAACCTGAAATCTTCTCCATGCCCACAATATAACGGAAAACTAAGTCAAAAGCGTAAGCTCCCAAAAGAAAAATTAAGATAACTCTTACTTGAGAAAATCTTGACATTTACATCCCAAAGATGAGATACAGGCACCAAAGTTTATGTTTACCTCAATATTAGAAGCTATGTCATCACAAACACTTTTAAACCCAATCGAAATACTTACATACACCTTTAGCCATTACGAAACTTTTATCTCATAGTCAAAAACAACCACAGAGGAATTAGCATCGATGATTCTCAAACCATCGGGCACAGATTTTCACAAGGACACACTGATCCGACTTCACCAATCAATCCAGCAGACTTTAGTCACACGCTCCATTGATCCATAATAGCCTCCCAAGTTAACTCCAAGAGCTTCTTCTAAGAACATTTATTATGCCATCATGACCTCCGACATAATAACTACACCACTCAATTGAAAATACTCTTTTCTACTCCAGTACTCCAATAATCAAGCATCAGGACCAATTACTTATGCACTACACCCTAATTTCTAGAGAGCAACCAATTCTAGCACTCAATATCTCAACCGTTAATAACAAATAACCAATCCTCAAGTCACCATCTCCACTACCAGAGATTCAACAACATTACTACAACCTCTATCACTTACTATCCATAGTCTAATTAACCTCGAAACTCTACAGCTAACCCACTTTCTAAAATAAATTCTCTACTAGATTCCAAATTAGCCAAATTCTCAATCAATCAGTCTCTATTCACCCATCACAATCCCCACCGTGCTATAACCACTCACTTCCAAGATCTCTCTTCCAACCTCATTTCAAAAATTTCAATGTGAGTCTATGAAATATTTTCAAATTTTCGCAATCACAAACCATTCACCATACAATAAGAAAAACCTTACCATCATAGGGTCACATTTGTTTCTCTTTGAACTTACAAAATTGATAAACTAAGGTTCCACTCCAACCTCATAATTGCGTCCTTACATAATCCCAAGACGACATATCTTACCAATAAATGTGGTGCCAAAGATTTAAGTCCCCAAAGTTTTTCCCTAATTGGGGTCACTCGTATCCTTAGATCCCATAGGAGATAAGGTCTAACCTACACTTAAATATTCTACACGAGATCTCACATGCCACATGCGACAAATGCCTATATATGTATCTACGTCCATATAGACAAACCACATAAGCATATAAGCATATAGAGCACATATGGATCATTCTCCTAAGATATCAACTCGTTCCATGGCGCACTCAAGGACCTCTAAGTGGAAAAAGCATTGATCAAATGTTTTTTCAAAAGGATCCCGATGAATGCAATGGATAAAAGTCATATCTCAGAAGTTCCATACCCATATAACCACATAATTACACAAGGCACACAAAGCATGTAAATGTCCCATCCTAGCCTAAGAATCCCATTGTGACAAAAGTCACTTCCCACGAGCCTAAGGTATTCAAACCTATTGCTCTGATACCAATCTTTAACGCCCTTGAGAAATACCTCTCATTACCCCTGATACCTTAATACAATCAACAATACTACACGCATACAGATAACAAACATTAACAATAATACAATCAACTAACTCCTCTTTCCAATTGAACTATCTCAAAAATACATCATTGTTAAATTACATTCATATACAAAATAAATTTCCAATTCCATCCATACAAATAGTCCATACAAAATAATCCAAAGCTGAATCATAAAACATCAATAGAAGAGAATCCATGCTCTCTTATCCAACTTTATTTCATATATCCACCATTACGAAGATACCTCAACATCATTTCTTGAAATTTGTTAGCTTTGGGGTGAGTGAAAGCTCAGTAGGTGATGCATTTAACCAATTATATAATCATTTGAAAGGCTTATGCTCATGCAATACAGTTGGTGGAAATGTATGAAAGAATGTAAAATAGTGCCTGAGTATGCTAATGATAGACTGCAACGCATTGAACATATCTCATCTAGCGGTAACTCATCCATGACATCCCCAAGCAAGAGTCCAAAATCAAAACATACATAGATAATCATAGTCATATATAGAAAGTAATCCCACATTTGCTAACTCCGGAAACGGCGGGGTGATGGGCACCAAAAACATCACAACCTTCCACATTTGCCGTCTCATAAACGGTGGTGACGTGGACATCCAAAACCATCCGTTTTTTCACATTTTCTGGCTCTAAAAACGGGGGGCTCGTGGACACCCCAAAACATTTTTACACATTCGTCCGGCGATATGCGCAGACAGAACAATTGGGCACCTTGACTCCCCGCGTGGGTAACAACTACAATACGCAACTCAACCAACCCGACTCACTACCCAGACTCATAGACCATTTACCCTCTTTTTGCGTTCAACCGTTTTCACAAAAGTAGAACCAAAAGAAATAAACAATGCATATGATGCATGAGTGTGTAAATAATGCTTTTTTTCTACAATAATTTCAATTCACAGTAGTGCAACTCTTCCCATTTCATAAATCAAGGCATTCCCATCATTCATCATCTCATCTCAAGTTCAACGTCAAAAGGGAACCTCCAAACTTGCATTTCAAACCCAAAACCAAGTAATTACACTCAATTTCATATTTTACAAATTAATTGAGTAAAACCCCTTTTTATAAACTAAGTTTGAAAATTAGAGTTAGAGAAAAATGAGAAAAATTGTGGTTTTTCTCTCCTTTATGAAATTGAGGTAATCATCCATCATAAACAATGATATTCTATCATAATGAGTGCAAATCCTTAAACAATCACAAAATTTCACCCTCATTGTTCTCAATCTTTAGTCAACAAGAACAAATCAATACATACATATATACACACACACACACACACACACACATATATATATATATATATATATACATGAATAACTAATGAAATTTCCACATAAGCTACTCAAATTGAAGATATAAAGAGTTAAAGACACCCCTACCTCAAGATTGGGAGCAAGGAAGCTAGATCAAGAGCATTCTTTTCAAAATCCAAAATCTAATCGGTTGAAAACATTGATCTTCTCTTGTTCTTCATCTTTGATTGAAGATTCATGGTGGATTGTTGGGAAAAATGGATAAAATCAAAGTTTTGAGGGCTAGGTTTTCGGACATGGAGGAGAATGAGAGAAGGGAGGAAGAAAGAATAATGTTTTTGGGTCAAAAAGTCACTTTATTATATTTGTTAACGACTTGGTCGCTTGAGCGAAGGAAGTTTGGATCAAGCGTAGAGAAGAAGCTCCTAGAATCTCTGAAAATCGCACAGTTCACTCGAGTGAAGAAAAGCTAGCTCGAGTGAGCATGCTTTCATCTCAAAAATTTAAAATTCAAATAGGTATAACTCTCTCGTTCAGACTCCGTTTTAGGCCGTTCTTGTGTCCAAATCGAAGCCCCAGAAGTAAGATTTTCAATGATTCTAGCCTCACATCCAAATTCAAAGTATGGAAAGAGAAAAGGGCAAAAGAGTGAAGGTTGGTCAAAAATTAAAACTCAAATTTGGGGCTTTTGATCTAATCTTGCCTAAATACCATGTTAAGGCTTCAATCAAGGTTCTAAACATCACCCAAGGATCCTCAATTATAATATTTAAAGTTCACTTTCCAACCCATCAATGCCAAGAGTCCGACAACCATGCAAGTTTTAAGGTAACAGACACCAATTTACACCAATTCGATACGAATTAGAATCCGAGTCATTACATACTTGGTTATTAACCAAATGACTCATTAGCAACGTTTCCCTACTCTTGTAACCTTAGATAAATCATGTATTTAGTTGTTAACATATTCCTTGATGTTTTCGATTTTTGAGGCGTCGCAACTCACTATAAAATCCTAGGTTCAACCCTTACCCATGCGTTTTGACTTGCGATTAGAGACAACCTTGCCTGACTATATTATATTATTATAAGATTATCTATCCTATCAAATGAAAGACTGAAAAATTGAAATTTTCTTGACTTACCTTAGAATGTTTCTTTAGATTCTGGGCATAGCAACATCAACTCATGAGGACATATTTCAGATTCAAAATCGTTACGTTACGATTTGACGATCACCTACAAAGGGAAGTGGTTTTAACTCTGAACAAGGCATCACGTTACGTAGTAGGTGTATTGTTAGTTCTATGAGTTTTCTATCAATCATCATACCCTTATCTTATGTTCATAACCTTTATGTCACCCTTTTCAAGATTATGTCATTATCATCTAGCTTACTTCATATATTTTTTTTTCAATTCTACTATTTGTTGAATTGACCCCCCTTGAGCCTTAATTATTCTATCTAGTACAAGGCTTTTTGTAAACAATCTCATTTTCTTCTCTCAGTGATGAATCTTTGGATATTTAGTTTAAAACGCATATGACCATTGTAGTTTCAGGTTAGATATCTAGTTTAGTCACTACTTTCATAAACTTGACCACCCTAAAGTCTAGAACTATAATGTCATCCATTCGGCTACATCATTCGTCCATATTTCAGTTGATCTTTATGTTAATTGATGCTATTACTATAAACAATTTGCATTATTCATATCCACTTTGTATTCCTTCCATTAATCCAATTATAAGACTCTTGTAATTATTATTTTACTATATATATATATGAAGTTGTGTTGTGTGTTCTCTATATTGTTATTTACTACTTGATCTTATTGCTTCAGACACCCTAGGATAATTAAATCTTAACCTTAAGACTAGTTGATTACTCTTGAGCAAATTATGCCTCACCTCGTACTAAAAACAACAGGAAATGGTGGACCAGACTTGAGCCAGTGACAATACCGAACTGATGGACCACATTTGATTATATATCTATACACGTGTATAGTAGGGATAATATGTTAGTGATTATACTATGAATTAATGAATATAAATGACATATAGTTATGGTTTCTAATAATTTGTATATCAAAAGCATGCCTTTATTTATGTGTATTCTGCTACGTTAGAGAAATTTTTTTTTTCTTCTCTTTTTTCTCTCATAAATTTAATTATGGGAAATGCTATGGAGCACTCTATGAGTATTGTTTTGGGTTTGTTTAGTAATGTTTATATTATGTTTATAGAATTTGTAGGGGGGAATTGCACTAATGGTCTATGTAGTTTAGGGTTTGTATCATTTTGATTTCTAACTTTTCAATTGTGATGCATTTGACTCTAAATTTGAAATCTCGTTCTAAATAAGGACAATTGAAGACACTTTACTCCATTTTAAGGGAAAATTCATCTATTTGATAAAATATAAACTAGTTTGACAAAAATAAACGTCAAAAAATTATTTTAAAATTTTTAAAATTATTTATACCCACTAAAGATAAAATTATATATAAATGATAAATTTTTTACATATTTATTTTTTTTATTTTTTTACCAAATTAATTTTTAATATGTGTTTGGATGACAATCATGTAATGGAGTGGTAAATTTTGTTGATATTTTTTTATGGTTATTATGTAATAGATGGTTGTATTTATTGTTAACAGATATTTTTGGATGATTATCATGTAATGAATGGTTATTAAGCTTTTAATGTGTAATTGATATGTTTAATATATAAAATGCTTTTACTTTTGAATATTTTGATCTAATAGATTGGTTAAATAATGACATCAAAGTTGTTACGATGTTTGAGTTTTGAAAAAATAAAAACAAATTTAATGTAAAAAAATAAAAATAAAAATTATTTTAAAAAAGATAAAATTACACAAATAGTCCCTATAGTTTGGGGCCTTATGTCACTTTGGTCCCTAACTTTTCAATTGTGACACATTTGGCCATGAATTTTGAATCTTGTTCCAAATAAGAACAATTGAAGATATCATTAGATTTTTCAAGGGTAAAATTGTCAATTTGATAAAATATCAACTAATTTGACAAAAATAAATGTCAAACAAATATTTTTGAATTTTTTTTAAATTATTCCTACCCACTAAAAATAAAATTATGTAAAATTGATAAATCTTTTAGACATTTATTTATTTTTTTTACCAAATTAATTTTTATTATGTGTTTGGATGATGATCATGTAAAATTAATTCTAAAAAATTAATCATGTAATTTTTATTAATTTTACATAATTTTATCATTGGTGAATGAAAATAATTTTTTTAAATTAAAAATATTTTTTTGACATTTATTTTTATCAAATTAGTATATATTTTATTAAATTGACAATTTTACCCTTGAAAAATCTAATGATATTTTCAATTGTCCTTATTTGGAACAAGATTCAAAATTCAGGGTCAAATATGTCACAATTGAAAAGTCAGGGACCAAAGTGACACAAGTCCCAAACTATAGGGACTATTAGTGTAATTAACCCTTAAAAAAATTATAAGAGATAAAATTTTATCTATCCTTACAAGAGATAAAATTATATAAAAATAATAGGTTTTTAATTTTTCCTAACCAATTTAATTTTTAGTTTCTTAGAAAAAAAAATTGAATAATGATTTTGAAACCAAACAAAGCAGAACTTTATAACCAAGAAAGTTACAACATTATTAATTAAAAAAACAAAGGTCATTACATTTTAAGCGACGTACAAGTTAGCAATTATAAAGTAAATTGTATGACGACTTTGTACTTAAAATGGACCGTTTGCAATGAAATATCTTTGATTGCCCTTATTTACAATAAGATTCAAAATTTATGATCAAATATATCACAATTAAAAATTCAGAGACCAAAATAATAAGTTTCAAATTATAAAAACTGTTAGTATAATTTGCCCAATTTTTTAAAATTTTAAATAAAAACCCATTTGATTTCCGTTTTGATTTTTAAAAAGTTGTAAACGGTACCCACTAAAAAGTTGATTTCAACTGTTTTATTTTTCTTTTCTTTTATTTTTTTTTATGATTTACTACCAAAAATAAAATAAAATAAAAAATCACACGGTTTGACCCTTGTAAGGAAATATATCCCAAAATTTTATTTTATCAATGTAAACCCTAATATTTTGATTTATTTTTAATCTAAATTATTTATTATTTTTGTTAAATAAAACCAATGAAAAAAGAATTATATTTTAATCATTAAACTCAATGAAAAATAGTATTATAGATATTTTATGTAACCTACATTGAGTTTAATGACTAAAATATCATTTTTATGTCAATTTTACTTAATGAAATATGGAAATTGTTCAAATTGAAAATAAATTAAAAAATTAGGATTTAAATTGATAAAATAAAAACTTTAAGGTTTATTTTGTTATAAGAGTGAAACTCTAGTTTTTTTTTATTTTTAGTAATTTTATTTTTATTTTTATTGATTTATTTATTTTTTCCGCACCCTTTCCAACCACCACACATTGCTCTTCACTGCGACCAATCACCATCTCTCATGACTTCCTCTGCCAACCATCTTTGGCCACCACCTTTCTCAACTGCCAACCACCTGTTACTGCTGCCAATCACCTTAGGCGGCCGATCAGCCATCATCTCCAACCGTTAGTAACCATTTTGGACTATCACTTCCCACAATTGATTACCACCTTCGACTATTGGCAATTACATCTGTCCTCCGCCAACCACTTTTGGCCACTACCTTTGGCGCCCAACAACCACCTCTGACCTAAAAGGAATAACATTAATACGATCACCATCTCCAATTGTTGACAATTGCTTCCAACTGTCATCCCTTTCACTTGTTTCAAAACAAGTTTTTAAAAATACTTATGTACCAAATATATATATATATACCCAAAACAAATACAAACATATTTAATATTTTTTGTAAAATAAAAATAGTAAACTATAAATGTTACCTAACAACACCTTCATGTTGGGTCTTGTGTAAAAAATATTTTGAAAATTATGAAAACCTAAAAATTGTTAGACAATCTTCACTGTATTTAAAGAAATAAATTTCGTTTGTGTACTAAACAACAAACGGAATACATAAGAAATATAGAAAAGAAGAGAGTTTGCTTGATTATAAAAATCAAACCAAAAAATGAAATAAAATAAATAAAACAGATTTTTATTTTGTTACAAAAACAAAATCAAAATCTGAAACAGAAAAATAATAAAACAGAAAAGTAAATTAATTACTTACCAAATTAATTTGTTGAACAAATTTTCTGATCAAGTCTAATGTTTAACACTGTGTCCTTAAGATAGACTCATCCTCTCCGCGATGCTTTCAGAATGTGGACGTCTATCTCCCAGGATAAAATGATCAACAATGAAAAATTGCAGCACTACAAATTTTTCGTACAACAAACACACTTAGTGTATACATTCTTTCTCACAGAAAATTAATGAATTTAATGCAGCAAAATGCATAGAGTAATTACAGAGGGAAGAACAAATTTTCTGAATTAATGAAAAATCAGTAGAGGGTATGTCTATTTATAGGAGAAAATGTGGTTGTTTGGTTTGAATTAAACAGGTGCAAACCTATTTAGTTTGAATGAATAGATATGACACTATTTGGGTTTGAATTTGAACAGATACTGAAAATGTTTCGATTTAAATTCAAACAGATAAAAATCGGGCAGAATTTTGGTGGAGGAAAAAACCGGGCAAAATTTTTCAAATTAATTTCTGAAATTCAAATTCCAAAAAATTAGAATTTAATTTTAGAAAAATAAAATTCAAAAGTTTTTGGCCCAAAAAAATAATTAGTATTGGGCTAGACAAGTCCAACCCAACCTCACACCATGCCCAAGCCTAGCTTGCTTGACCAAATGGTGGTGTGCGTGTTTATTTTTTGGGTCTACTGGGTCTAGCCCATAACCTTCCTCTCTACAAAACTTGAGTGCCCCTTGGGGCCTCCCCCAAGTTACAAACCTATGCCTTATAAACCCACAAAATTCTTCCTACCAAACTAATGTGGGATAAGCTTTTATTCAAACCTTTAAGGATTTTTCACCAAAACTCTATTTCCATGGAGCTCATTTTGGTTTCAATTTCTCATTCACCCGATAATGGTTCTGAGCAACCAAATATACCACGTGAATCGCAACGCGGCATAGAACGCGTTACCACTTAGACCTGCCAACTTTAGCGTATGAGTCCCACCTAAAACATAGACCAAAATTAAGGAAAAATCTGACTTTTCCAAAACTTCCAAAACCATTTCTAACAAAAATAAATTGGGATATATACCTTTTTTATTTTTTACTTATACCCCTGGATATTTGTTAGCAGGGTATACATTTGATATTTAGTAGGAAGGGCACACATGAAAGCTATGGCATAATATTTTTGTAACGTAAAATTTAATGTAAATTTGACATTAAAGAACTCCCAACAATTATTGCAATATTGCACAAATTATGCCTATTTTGATATCTATCAATAAAAAATTATATAGCAATCTTTCCAAATATCTTATTATTGAAGCAAGGGATTGAAATTATTGTAGCAAAATCTCTCTAAGCAACCTAATTTTTTCCAGGAGCTATTGAAATTAAAATACCAAAATAATAAATTTTTATTTATTTTTTATTTTTTTATTTTTATTTTTATTTTTAATGAGGGGGGAAAGGGATGAGAGAAGGGTATCCCTACGCGTGAGCCTAGGTTGATGAACTGACTGATCTCAAAGAATCTGGTGTTTTTTCGCTACACCATTAGATTTTGCACAAAATAAATTTACGTGGATTCATGTACTAACTTGAATTCAATTTGTTGCTTTCATTAGTGTTCTATACTAGTTGGGATTATGAACATAAATCAGAAATTTTTATTTGTTAAAAAAAAAAAAATTGTATAATTGTTGGGTCCTTGAAGTGTAAAAGAAAATAAACCATTGAATATGTAGAAATTGTAAAAGTCATGATCACTAAAATAAAAGTAAGGAAATGAATATTAAAATAATAATAATAATAATCTATAACCTATATATAAAAGAGCGGAAGCAAGTAGCTCTTTTTGAATCCAACATTGGTGGAATTACCAGACATGCCTAGCAAGTGTTCACATTATTACCTTCGGTCCTAAGAATTCACTTACATGTCATTTGCTACTCTTCTTCCCAATTTTTTGGTTTACGTGCCTTCTTGGCCATATGTCGTTTGAGTGATATAGTTGTACGTGTCTTCCGCTACGTATTGCAATCGAACCGGGTGCAATCATCTGTCCCTCCTAGAATTTTCTTGTGTTTAGTGGATCAAATTTTGCGATCAAACGATTCTCTTTCAGCTGAAGACAAACGCATATATGTATATACTCGTTCTATTTCACTTCCCATCTTGGTTTAGCTTTGTTGTTTCTAGGTACACAGATTATAGCCCAAACTCCACAACCTGGTACGTAATTTAGTGGTTTTCTACTTCTTTTTGTGCTAGCCATGGATATATTGATATCTGATTTGAATGCCTCTGTTCTCGTGGGTGCTTGTTAGTGCATACACAATTTAGGCACACCACCTGTTTGACAATATGCCTAAACATGCAAACCAAAAAATTGGAGGCTTCCTTAATTGAAATATTGCATTGAAAATGAGTGAATGCTCATAAAAGTTAGAGAACTCATACTCAGAAACTAAACCAATGATGCTAAGGACTTCTATCTCCACTAACAAAATTGATGGATTTGTAGCTTTAAAGACATTACATTAAAATTCAAAAACATTGAGTAGTATTTTTAGATGCAAAAGTATTTCATTGTGATTCTTTATTGTCATGGAGTTACTTTTGGGTTTCCTTCAACTTGATTGGTTTATTGATGGGTTGGTTAGGTCAAGTGGTTACTGGATTGGACCGTGCAATCATTACCATGAAGAAGGGGGAGATGGTAGGGTTCATGCTACCCCCTGATTTGGGTTATGGAGCCACAGGCAGAAATGGTGTCCCTCCTAATTGTGTTATTTAGTTTGAAGTGGATCTTATCTCATGGATTACAGTAGTAGATGTTTGCAAGAATGATGAAATTATCAAGAAAGTGATGGAAAAGGAAGAACAAATTGGCCCACTCCCATCTCAGTTCCTACCCAGGGTTTGTTTTCTCATTTCAATATTTTTCCTTAAAATTGTTTTGATGCTAATAGAATATGATTTTTTCATGTGTCTTATGATTGATTGATTTATGATCTTTGTATAGAGCGAGATCAGAAACCTTAACAGTCTTTGGCACCCTTGGGAGAGGGAAAAGTTGTGTATTTTACATTGATTGATCTTTGGAATTCTTTTGATGAATGGAGGGCTTACGATGCTGGAGTTCAAATCAGAGTGGACAATGGAGAAACTCTAATTCATTACTATGCGCCTTACCTCTCTGCAATCAAAATGTTTATGAGCAACTCGTTGAATAGTTTAAGGTATCAATTTCATTCTTGACATTTGTATATAAACATTTATAATTAGCTAGAGCTCGTGCACTAGGTTGCTTTGTTTTTTATTTATAATTTAATAATGTGATACAGTTTGGAACAAAGATTATTTGTTGTGATTACAAAGTTGCTTAAACAATTAATTGTGAACTTTTATTCTACTATTGCCATCATCTCTTATTCTTTATAGTTGGTTTTCAGGTTGGTACAATTTTGTAATGTAATTGATTGGAACCCTCATACGAGTTAGTCAAAGTTTTCCCATTTTGGTGATTTCCTTCTTGCTTTTTGGTATTAATTGTAATTCTATGTTCTTAAATTGGTTTGGCAATTGAAATTCTTCAATCCCATGATTGATTGTTTGGTGTTTATTGACATTGGTACTTAAAAAGGCATGTATAATATAGTTTTCTTTGGGGTATTCACTTCTAAGTCTTGATTTTGAGTGGCTATACTGAAAGAATTCACGGGGAATGTTTTTAGCGAGAATCTATCAAGATAGGATCAATGTTCCTCGAAGGATGGAGGGTTTGAGCAAGAGAGCCTTTGACATCTGAGTGAGAGACTGGGTTACCTTTATTTTCAGTATTTTTAGTTTATTTTGCTATACAAAGCAATTAACATATTTAGGTTCTTCACATTCATAACAGTTGCTCTATTTTTACGAATAGTTCCATTTCAAAATTCTGATTAGTGAAAGAACTGGAAACTCTATGATGAAACAAAGATTGGGCTGGGATTGATAGCATTTGGCATACTGTTCTCATTCTTAGGAACTATTTTATTTTTTGACAAGGGACTACTTGCCATGGGAAATGTAAGTAAAAAGTTTCTCTCATTATAATTTTATTGCTCACTTTCTTCCATTATTGAGCATTTTCCGTTTAGCTTACTGTGTATTTGATGCCTGCTTAACGTAGTGTTACTTTGGTAATACTGAATCAGATCCTCTTCTCATCAAGGGTGACGATGACCATGCGACCGAAGTCCTTGATGCGGTTCTTCACGAAATGTAGCAATTTCAAGGTTGGTTTGTTCTATGTGTCTCCATTCAGTGTGTAAACTCATCTCCCGTTTTTATTTGCCTTGTGATGATTGTACAAGGAACTATTTCTTTTAGTGTGGGCTTTTTCTTGGTTGTTATAGGATGGATTATGTTGGGAATGATTTTGGAGGCATATGGGTTCATCGTTCTTTTTAGGTTCATTGGATTTTCCTCCAATGATTTCATGTCCTCTGCTCATATTACTTAATATTAGTAGCTGATGGGGTATTTTGTGCAGTAGATTTTGGTCAACACTGCCAGTTTTTGTGCAGAAGATACCTATTATTGAGTGGGTGTTCCAACAACCATTTGTTAGATCGGTACGTTTATCTTGCAATTTAATATAATATTTTTTTAGAGAGAATTCTCATGGATTTCTGCTGCTTGTGTTCTTTCACGGAAGCCACTTCTGTTGGTTTGTTGTCCATATAATTTATATTGAGAACTGGAATGCAGTTTGGGAATCATGGGGTGCATTTTGTATGATTGAGACCTTTTCTTTATCTTGGTCATGAACATATAATACTCAAAATAATAAGGCAGCCCCACTTAATCAAGATATTGCATTATGTTGCTGCATTCAGTGAAGGTCCTCTCTCATCATCTGCTTGGATAAAGTAGATTCTTTTGCGAATATAGTGTTTCCCTCACAATAGAATGGAATAATTATAAACAAGTGCAACATTCTCAAATCAATAAGTAGAAAATCTAGACATATTCTAAATTATGAAAATAGGAAATGATATAAAGTATTGACAATAGGAAATGATATAAAGTATTTCTGATTTTTAAAGCTGACTAATTATTATTATAAGAATGATCAGTTCCTCATTTCCATTTTGATTCATGATTTATCATATCTATGCTATTTCATTTTGCTTGCATGGTCATGGATTCTATTTTTGTGAAGCTATTCTATTCCTTCTAAAGCTAACAAACGAAAAATTTAGACATTTTTCTTGAAACCAGCAAATATAAAATTTTGACACATTTTTCAGGTTTAATTTGAAATGCAATAATGGAATTCACTACTTTTAAGGCTAACTTGTTTTAATAATTACCTCATTTTTTATTATTTGATTATTCAATCTATATTTTTTTGGTCCCCTTTTTCATGTTTCTAGGACTCTTCTTCCATCGAAAGCTTTGGAATTTGCTTAGGGTTTAGGGTTTTGCTTGTAGTTTCAATTCATACATTAAAATTTATAGAATTTAATAACAATTTGTCATATCTTTGCCTCCATCTATTATTCCTAATCAATGATAGGGCGATATGACTTTATAAATGATCTTTGTCATATCTTGAAAGGAAGGAAACGTAATAAATAACTGACAACATTTTGTTTTTTTTTGGGTACACCCAACATTAAAGCAAAAGATAAACACAAGGGTATACATGAAACTTGTTTATTTAGACGAATTGGATAAGAAGGATTATAATTTATTGGACTGTTAATTATAGGATCCATAATCTCTAGACTATTTAATTTGTTTAGTCACGAGGTTAGAAGTCAGGACTATCTTATTGAATCTTATATTTGGTTAAGATGTTATGAAAAAGAATAAATGCTCCAAAGGTTATTTTATTCTTTTGAATTGTTTACCAAGTAATAGTAATATTAAATCTTACTTATAAATTTTGTTTTATTTTTTGCCTAGAACTTTTAAAATATTAAATAAATAAAAATCAATAAAAATAAAATTTATATTGAAACTTTATTTTAATTTTTGGTTGAGACTTTTAAATTTTATTTTATTTTAAGTGCAATGCATAACATTAAAAAGAAATAGAAATTAATTTGACAAAAATAACAATACAAATTCAAGTGGATCATATCATAAGGAAATATTTTCTGATTAAAAAAAATAGTTTGACAAAAATAAATATCAAAATTATATTTTTGAATTTTTAGAAATTACTTTTGATTTTTTTTATTTTCTTTATGAAACTAATTTTTAATTTTTTTAAAAAAATTTCTGAAACAAATTTTTAAAACTAAAACCAAACATTACTTAAATGCTTGAAAAGCAAACTTGTCCTTTTACTAGCATCTAGGGGAGAACTAGGGGGGCTCTAAATACATCCCAAATTATAGGTTAATGTTATTTTCATACACCTATTTATCTTAATACACATAATTTCTTAATACACATATTTAATAATTTGGAAATACATCCCAAATTATAGGTTAATGTTATTTTCATACACCTATTTATCTTAATACACATAATTTCTTAATACACACATTTAATAATTTGGTTATAAGTTATTGTTCTCATTTCATACACTAAATATTCCAATCATACCCTTAACTCATATTTTATACATACACCACTTCAACCCTTTTTCCACATAGTTGTTCAAAATTGTATACCAACGGTTCAGACCCTATTTCGATTTAAGGCAACACAGAGTTTTTAATCGGTGGTGTGACTATGAAACAAAGGATCGGTGAGTGGAACTTCAATGAATATGTGCTTGAACTATACCTTATTTTTCCAAGAAGTAATCAAGATAATGACATTGTGAAACAAGTTTGACTTGGCAGTGAAACCATCATTCAAGACAGAGGAGGAGAGTCAAAGAAGTTGGATTTACAAACCCAAATGGGTCGAGGTGAGATTGGTGGTGGTGGAATTCAATGGATAGGGAGGTGATGATGAGGAGTTTGATGTTTCTAAAGAAAAATTTGGAAGTATGATTGATATGATCAGTGGGGAAGAGAATGTGGAAATCAACCGAGAATTACAATTGATGCAAGTGATTGAGAATCTGAAGATGGGATTGGAGGTTGTGAAGAAGATGAGCTGTGAATTGGAGATGGAATTGGGGGTTTTTTAGTTCATAGTAACAATAATCCTTTTGATATTAAGATGGTTCCATGGATTTCAATGGCTTCTCTCTCTATCTAAATTAGGATTTGACTTTTTTTTTTTTTAACTCAAAAAATATACATTGAGATTTTTTTTTCCCCAAAAAAGATGTGAGCAGTCCTCGAACAATAAAAAATACCCATCCCCCTTATTTGAGGGCCATCACCGGTAGCTGGTGTAGTTATGGTTAAAGTTTTTAAAGTGAGAAATGATGGAATGAGAAGATGTGTGCAGAGAAGGTGAGAGTATATTTGGAATGTGAAGTGTGTGGATTGAGATAAAGAAATAAAAATTAAATTACTAAATGTTTTCTTTGGAAAAGATGTAGACAGAAATAATTTGATGTGTGGAAATAAAATTTTCCCAAATTTTAGGTTGAACATCCCCATTTCTTTTTTTTTTTTTGTTTGAAAATACAATTTTACCCTAAACTAAATTACCTTAAATGACCAAATTCAAAAACCTAATTTCACCATCTTTAGCTCCAGGCAGCCAGCCATCATCAGCTCCAATCGCCAGCGCCGATATCATCGTGGTAGCACCATAGCCACCCTTCCCCTTAGGGATGGCAATGGATAACCTATCCTGTGGGTATCTATGGAGACCCAACCCAAATACATAGGTTTTTCCCTCTTTTTCTTATCCATTGGGTAGGGTAAGTGATATTCTTTAAATATCCACAGGGGATGGATTGGGGATGGGTACCCACTAATTTCCTCATATGTTTTTTTTTTATTTTTATTTTTTTATTTTTTTTATTTTAAGATCCACAACCAAAGCTAAATATACCTCCAATCTTTTTTTATTATTATTTTTAAGATTCACAACCATTTTTTTTTTAATTTTTAAGATTCACAACCAAAGCTAAATATACATTCAATCTTTTTTCTTTTGTTTTTTTTAATTTTTTTTTAAGGTTCACAACCAATATTTTTTTTTTTTTTTTAAGATTCACAATCAAAGCTAAATATACATTCAATCTTATTTTATTTTATTTGGCTCAACAATAAAATCAAATACACATTAATTAACATTGTCACATTATTCTTGTCAAATTTTATGCATATCTAGAATTTTTTAAATTTATTTAAAAAAATTAAGGACACTGTTTAGTGTAGGTTTCGGTTTACTTTTTTATGTTATTTTATTTTGTTATGTATTGTAATTTTCAGAATGGTTTGCTTGTTCTGAAATTTCAATTAACGAGTATGAAACTATTTGTTTTATGTTATCACACAATTTATACAACATATATATATATAAATGTATTTGAAAATAAGGAAATTGTAGAGAATCAAAACAAGCATGAGTCGTGATTGGTTAGAAATGATGGGTACAAAGATTTATTTGCTAGAAAAACAAAAAAGGGGATACAAAGTCTTACTAAATAATTTTTTTTAAATTCAAAGAATTTTTCTTAGTTATGAACAGATTAAATCAGCTTATTTTCCAATGTTATGCTTCATTTATTTAGATAGAAAATATTTTTTAATGAAAAATATTTTTTATAAAAAACATTAAAAATATATTTTTTTATATTTGGTGGTGGTGGTGATGGAACGAAGGTGAAAGTAGAGATTGTTACATAGTGGTGGGGTGATGGCGACCGTGATAATAGTAGTGGCTATGGTGATGGTAGTGTGACAGTGAAAGTGAGAATAGTGGTGATGGTGTTGTGAGATTAGTAAAAATTTAATTGAAAAAACATTTTTTGTTTTTTAAAAGTAACAAACAACAAAATTCGTGGGAGACTAAAGGAAGAAGATGGAGGATGGATTGGGTGTGATAATGCATAGATATCTTAAAATGAGTGGTTTAGATTTGTTAAAGGTATAATTAGATTTTGGATAAATTAAAATGAATGGTTCAAATTTGCTAAGAGAAAGATGGTTTAATGTCTAAAATGTCCGTGGCTAAGAGATCAACAAACAATTCCTTATTTATGTCCTGATACAATTTAATATGAGTCTTATAACACTTTCTTCAAACAGGTTCTTTCATATTTTATTTCTTCAAACAGGCTCTTATAACATTGTAATCAGATTCTTATAACATGTAGGGGAGAGAGTGAGAGAGAGAGAGAGAGATGGTTGTAATTTTTTTTTTAATCTTCCACGTTCTTCCACATTTTTTTTTCAATTACTAAAACTTATTTGATTGTCTCAAAATTATATATTTGATTATTATAAAACAAACTTTTTAATTAATTAATTAATGTGTATTTGATTTTGTTGTTGAACCAAATAAAATAAAATAATATTGAATGTATATTTAGATTTTGTTGTGAACCTTAAAAAAATAAAAAATAAAAAAATAAATAAGTTGTTAACATTAAATATATTAAAAAAGAAAGAAAAAAGATTGAAGGTATATTTAGCTAAAACCTTTATTAAAAAAAAAAAGAAAAAAAAAGAAGGTTGCTAACATTAAATATATTAAAAAAGAAAGAAAAAAGATTGAAGGTATATTTAACTTTTGTTGTGAACCTTAAAATTAAAAAAAAAAATGTTAACATTAAATATATTAAAAAAGAAAGAAAAAAAAAATTGAAGGTATATTTAGTTTTTGTTGTGAACTTAAAAAAAAAAATGGTTGTTAACATTAAATATAAAAAATTAAAATGGAGATTAAAGTGGGTTGGGGAAAATCCATACCCATTAAAAAATGGGGAGGGTGGTACCCATGGGGAATGGGGAATGGGAAAAATTTATTATAGGGGAATGGGGATGAGGAATTAATATCCACCCCATTGCCCCCAATTGCCATTCCTACTTTCCCTCCTCACCTCTAGCAGCCCCCAAACCCCTCTTCCTTCCTCCTTTGCAACCTCTTCACCGCCACCGATGTTTCCGCCTCCTCTCTTTTGCCACCGCTGCCTCCTTCTCTCTTCCCCCTCATTCTTCTTCATCTTCTTCTCTCATCATGGCCTCCGCCGTCGCGCCTTTGTTTTCCTTCTTGCCGCCCTTTTTTTCCTTCTTCTACTTCTCCGCCATAGCGACCCCTTCCTCTAGCACGACAGCTCCCCGTTGCCAACCCCTCCATCACTTCTTCTTAGGGTTTTAGGAAGAAGAAGAAAGAGGAGGAGGACGAGCGTGAATGGAAAAGGAAAAAGCGGCGGTGAACGGCGGAGTGGGAGTCAAAAGCGACGGCAAAGACAATCCAACAGTGACAGATGCTGGTTAGGGTGAATAAAGGTAAGATTGTGATTATTTGGGGTGTTCAATGTGAATAAAAATTAATTAATTTTTTACTTGGGGTGTCCTAATTAATGTGGTGTCCAACCAATAATTTCTGGTGCATTTAAGTTACCCGAAGAACTAATTCAACATTTTTGTATCTCACCTTCCCCTACGATAGGAGAATCCCACCTACGGAGACTAATAGTCTGATCAGATTAATAATTTTTTAACCAAATAATAAATTATGAAAAATATTAGATATAATCAATCCCACCAAACAAATACATTAGCAAAATTATTTGGACTCCATATCCAACATTTCACCAAATCCATTTTTTGGTTGAAAAATTGGTGATATGATAAAGATGAATTACTAGAGGACTTAACTTGCTCCCAATTACATTGGCAGAACTATTTGCACATTCATTTGCTTTTCTTAAAAATTTTAGTTTTTTGAATTTAATTTTTTAAAAATTGAGTTTTTTATTTTTCGTATTTTAGTAAATATTTTTTAAATTTTAAGCAATTTTTCTTTTTATTTTTTTAAATGCATATTACTTAAATATATCTAAATAGTAAAGTATTTGTGAAAAAATATTTTAAAAAATTAATAAATACACAAAAATACGAAAAATGTACTAAATTTTTATTTTTGTTTATTTTTGTATTTTTTGGTATTTAGTGTATTTTTTAAAGATTTATTTTCATAAATATTATACTTTTTAAGTGTATTTATGTTAGGTGTGTCTAACAATTAAAAAAATTGCTTAAAATATTAAAAAAATTTATTGAAAACATTAAAATACGAAAAATAAAAAAGTAGAATTTTCTGAAACTATTTTCAGAAAACCAGAACCAAACAAACTAATTACTACTTTTAAATTGTTCAAAACACGATAATTATGGAGTTATGTTATAGATCTTAAATAATTTATTAAATGTTTTTATTAAATCTCTCACATAGGTATGAGACCCACACACATATAGATTTGTGTAAGTCTCATACCATATGAGAGATTTAGGAAAAATTTAATAAATTATTTGGGTACATAACATTTTTCTTATTTCACAGGTCTCTCTCTTTTTTAAATAACTGCTTTAAATTACACAGGTGTATGTGCTCACATCGAGTGTTGAGACCTCTGAATAAGGAACCTAGCATCTTCTACTAGGCTCATGAGAAGAGGCCCGTTTGGTAGAGCTTAACTTTAACTTATTTCGGCTTTTAGCTTAAATTAAATAGTTTTTGTGTGTTTGGTGTAGCTTAAGTGATCAACTTTTAACTTAAATTAAGTAAAAAAAAAAGGTGATTATTCTTGTAGTGGGGGAGGGGGTGCTTTTCTGAATCAGCTTAAGCATGAAGCTAGAATTGAGGGGCAAAATGAATTAAATGCCACTCATCAATCTTAAATATTACCAAATGTCCACTATATAAATAATAATGAAAACACTGTTCACTCATTTCAGAGAGTGATAGGCGATTTTCGGTGTCCGGAGGTGATTTCTGGCGTTGTGCTCTCTCTCTCTCTCTCTCTCTCTCTCTCTCTCTTCGGTGTGTGTGTTTCTCTAGAGCCATCGCAATCTGATCGCGATCTCAAGGCAAAACCCTACACATCGTGATCTACTCTCTCTCTCTCTCTCTCTCTCTCTGTGGGGTGTGTGTTTCTCTAGGGCTATCGCGATCTGATCCAGAGTCGTCGTTGTCGCGATCTACTGCCATCGTCTCTCTCTCTCTCTCTCTCAAACCAGTTCCCATATCCGGCGTTGTTTAGGCGAGTGAACAGTGATGATCGATGACACTCCCTCTCTGTCGTTCCATATCACGGCGGTGGCTAGGTTTGCAGACCACCGGCGGCGCATGGATGAAAGAAGAGAGAAGAGAATGAAAAAAAAAAGAATTATTATTTGGTAAATTTTGTAATGAAATAATAAATTAAAAAATAAAAAAATTTATATTATTAATTGTAATGAAAAAAATATTGATATAAATGAAACAAAATACATGAATATTAATTGATATTGATGAAGCTACTTCTTCTTGATAGACGGGTCGGACTGATCCAAGCCCCCAACACCGTTGTCCTGGTCACTGGGCTTGCCGAGATACCTGCACAAAAGTCCAACGGGGAATAGGAATTCCCCTGCGAACCCTCTGACGAACAAGTTAGAAGAGAGAGATTGGTGGAAAGTAGTGATAGGATTGTGATCAAGAACTTAACCTTTCTTTTTTCTTAGAAACCTCCTTATATCCTTTTCATCAGTTCCTCCTGTCATGTTGGCCAAAAGTCTATGCTCTAGCTTGCATTGTTCATGGTGAGGCTGTTTTTGCCCCACCGTGAAGGGGTTATCGCATTAAATGCTGTAGGGGACCTCATTAATGGTTGATGTGTGATGCAATAACTTTGTAAGATTTTTGTCTGCTTATGTGGTTGGTTCTCTTCTTGACAAGTGTTTAGATGTCATTGGTTCTTGGTGCTATACTAGGTTTCAGTAATGTTGGGCCTTAATGCTTGGATCGTGTATTGGGCTCTAAGTGGAGGGGCCAATAGCCTTTATGGGTCCACCTATGTCAGCAGTCCCCCATTCCCAAGTGCAGCTTCAGTTTAATGAAGGGAATAAGAAAGAAGACGGAGATTGTTGGTGGTCGAGTGAGAGAAGACCGACTAGGAGGAGGGCTGACCGCAAAAGGTGATCGAGTGAGAAGGCCGACTGAGAGGAGGTTCGTCCGCAAAGGGTGATCGAGTGAGAAAGCCGACTGAGAGGAAGGTCGACCGCGAAGGGTGAGAAGGCCGACTGAGAGGAGGGTCGACCGTGAAGGGTGACCTAGTGAGAAGGCCGATTGAGAGGAGGGCCGACCGAGAAGGGTGACCGAGTGAGAAGGCCGACTGAGAGGAAGGCCGACCGCGAAGGGTGACTGAGTGAGAAGGCCGACTGAGAGGAGGGCTGGTGGTGAAGGGTGACTGAGGGAGAAGGCCGACTGAGAGGAGGGTCGACCAAGAAGGGTGACCGAGTGAGAAGACCGACTGTGAGGAGGGCTGGCCACTAAGGGTGGCGTAGTGAGAAGGGGAAGTGGCGGTGCGCGGGCTTGATGAGTGACGAGGCACGTGGTGATGTGAAGTGGAATAGACATGATAGGGGAAGAGGGCAGTGGATCGTGGTTGTACACGTGGCAGAATCCCGTAATGTGAGAGGTAATGCGTTAGCAAGAAACGAAGGGATAGGGTAACATAGGGCGTTGAAAGGGCGGGTTTGGAAATTTTCGAAAATTTTCAAACTGGCGAAATTTAATCTCAACCCTTAGAATACAGGCAAACCGTGGGCATTTGGAGTTATTCGCTTTACTTACCTGATCGCAAAAACCCAAAACATCCAAGAAGTGAATTCATTCGTTTTCTGCGACACGCCTTTGCAACACTTTGTGAACTTTCTTGTGCCAGCGTCTGAAGCGATACGCAGACACATAGGAGGAATGACTCGAGATGAAGTGCCAGCCGCAAGGCTTGACTTGTTGGGAGACGACGACGCGGTGGAGTTGGCGAAACAGTATCGAGTGGAGCGAAGGGAGGAGAGAGGAGCTGGTCAAGCAGCGCGGGCTCGTCCGACGACAATGATCGTAGCTGCTAAGCCAATTAGCCAAGTGGAGCCGGACCACTGGCATACCAAGGTTGACAAGTCCACGTTTACGGTAGAGAAGTTGGAGGAGGTACGAAGGAAGTACCAAATCCCCTCAGAGATAGAGCTGATGCTGCCCACGTGGAAGGAGAGGGCGTCAGATGCACGGCCGACAGGGTTCACGTTGTACAAGGAGGCGCTGCCGGGGGGGCTGAGGCTACCACTCCCCTAAGTAGTGGTGGACGTTCTTAACAAGTTGGAGGTGGCGCCAGGGCAGTTGATACCGAACGCCTGGAAAATACTAATGGCCTGTGCGAGCGCCTGGCCGCAGGCTACCGGAGGGGCGAAAATGATGGTGAAGGAATTCTTCTCCTGTTACAAGGCCTCGGGTCAACAAAAGACGTGGGTGACCTTGCAGGCAGTGGTGGGCCGGGGTCTAGTGACAGACTTGCCGTCTTCAGTGAAGGGGTGGAGACTGAAATGGTTTTTAGTATCAGCGAACGATGGAAGGGGAGTTCGCACAACATGGAAAGTCCCCACAAAATTGGTGAAGCCAAAGTTAGATGTGGCAGCCGAAAATAGGGTGAAGAAGGTAAATGAGTGGGGGGAGGAGAAAGGGGTGAAATGGGATGAGCTGATCTTTCCTTCAACCTTGTTTGCCCTAAAACTGGGACTGCAGCCGATGGAGGAGGATCCGGTGAGGGAGGAATTGGAGGCGCGGAGGAAGGCGGAAGAGGCAGAAAACAGGAGATTGTTTGCCAAAGTGGACAAGTATAAGGAGACACAATTGGGGCCTGCCCCTAAACTGGTGATGAGGGAACGGGTCCGACCGTGTCCCAAACTGCTAGGCGACAAAGACTTAACTAGCTTTGCCTCACTGCGGCCCCCAGTAGACCCACTAAAGGAGAGGGGTAAGTAGGAGGTGGAGGCAGTGTTGAAGAAGTCAAGGAAGAAGAGGACGGGTAGAGAACGGGAAAACGACGCCCCTGTCTTGAAAAAGATGAAGGTTGGGGCGAGGATGCCGCTATGGTGGGGAAGACGAAGGAGGGAAGGGTGAAGGCAGCACCAGAAGAGGTGAAGGAGATCGCCCATGTGGCGAAGGAAGACAAGGGTCCAAGTGCCTATGTACTGAAAGAGCCCTCAGATCCCTATGGTGTTGACGATGGCACCTGCATCAGAAGTAACCTCAAGTCCCAGTGAAGGGAAGACTGGGATCAACAAGCCAGAGACGAGTGTCGCGCTAGTGACCGTGTTGTACCACGCGTGCGCGCTGGCAGGTCGCTTGGCAGAAGGGGGGAAGCTAGGGTCGCAGCTGACCACCTTGTTAGAGTGGTGGAGGATGTGGCCGTGCGGTCGATGGCGCGGTTGACGGAGGCTGACCTCCTAAGAGGATTTTGCTTAGCCCAGATGGAGGCAGCGACGCTGGTGACTACCTTGATGAATAAGGCAGCACGTGCTAAGATGGAAGTAAAGCCGCTGAGGACCTAGTTGGCAGAGGCAAAGTCGTAGCTGCGGAACCTAAGGGTTGAGCCAGCGGGGTGGAGGAAGGCCACTCGGAGTGCATGTGCCAAGGGGTTGGAGTATGCATAAAGGGCAAAGAACGTGGAGGTATTGGCGCTGGTGCAGAGCTACTCAGTGGAGCGAGCTAGTGTCGAGCTCCTCGCAACCATATCAGAGCTGGAAGCGGAGCGCCACAAGGCGATATCGCTAGAGTTCGAATTGGCGGGCGAGAAGAGGAAACTAGAGGAGGTCCAGCAAGCCTGCACCACTGCCAACGAGAGGTGGGAGGAGGCCATGACCAGCAACGAAGATCTGCGGGACCAAACGATCAAGGACAAGGAAGAGGCCCATGGTTGGATCGCGGCATTGGAGAAGGCCCTAGCGGAGGAGAGGGCAAAATTGGCATCTGAGAGGGTGACGTACCCCGACTTGTGTATGGCGACCGTAGAGCAATTCAAGGGGTCTACCGACTTTTAGATGGTCATAGATGTCGCTGTCGCCAGTAGCTTGGCGAAAGAAGGGAATGGGGGGGCTAGGACGTCGGGAGCAGCCGTTGGAGGTAGGAATGAAGAGGAAGTGATCCAGAGCTTCCAGAGGTCTGACTTCTACAAGCATGAAATGAGCGAGTTCTGGGACAACGGCTGGATGACCTTCAAGCATAAGGCACAGGAGCTGTTCCCAGACGTGGACTTCAGTCTCGTGAAGGTAAGCGAAGACGACGTCGCTCAGACCCCCTTGGACGAGGGCATTGAAGAGGAAGCTCTTGCCTCTAGTGAGGAAGAGTGATCTGTGTAACTAAGTGTAAAAATTTTACTTTTGTTGTTTTGTTTGTTGTTTTGTTATTTATTTTTTTTATGTAATTTCTGCAGCGAATTGTATGAAAACGTAAGTTTGTGAATAAAATTACGAGTTTTCTTTTGTATTATTGTTGTCATTATTTCTTTTGAGTTGTAAATTTGGAATAATGAAAATGGCTGAGCAGAATTCAATGAAAAATAGATGTGAAAGTAAGACTTGTGCGTGAATTATGAAACTTGCTAGTAAATTATGATGTAAAAAGTTTAAAAATGGGCAACCAAGCTGACTTGTGAGAAAAGCATGATGTAAAAAATGTTAAAAATGGGCAGACATGAAAATGTTAAAAATGTTAGAAATGAAAGTTTGGCTTGTACGACTGCCGAAAATGTTACAAATGTTAAAAAATGTTGTAATATGGACTTGGATTTTAAGTAAGTATGGCAACCATGCCGTAATATTAAATTATGAAAATGGACCGGCCGAATTCTTCATTCGAGTTCTGACTAAGATTGGGAAGGCTCTACCATGTTGAAGCTTTAATCGACTTAGTCAGGCCGAGTTTTTCGTGCTCAGTCTGGCTGAGGCTTGAGTTAACTTAGTCTGGCTGAGCTCGTCATGCTCAGTCTGGCTGAGGCTTCAATTAACTCAGTCTGGCTGAGCTCTTCATGCTCAGCCTGGTTGAGGCTATAATTAACTCAGTCTGGCTGCGGCTTCAATTAACTCAGTCTGGCTGAGTTCTTCGAGCTCAGTCTGGCTGAGGCTTTAGTTAACAAGTCGTTATTGAAACACAATGCAGATAATGGAGATATAAAGTCATTTGCATTTAAGGCGTAGCCTGTTGATCACAAGTTTACACCACGTATAGAAAGGACAAAAACGAACAAGCGTGTAGATCGTCAAAAAGAACATACAACAATTGATCAAGACAAAAATAGGAGACACCAGTTTACTGGAAATAACGCTTCAAGTGCTCGGCGTTCCACGGATGAGGGAGGTCTTTGCCTTCCATGTCTTGGAGTCGGTAAGTGCCTGGGCGAGGTCTGGCTTTAATGACGTAAGGCCCTTCCCATTTGGCTACTAGCTTGCCCTCAACGGGATTTTTGGTGGCAAGAGTTGCCTCGCGCAAGACTAGGTCCCCCACTGCGAACTCTCTCGGGCAGACTTTGCAGTTGTAGTGTGTTCTCATTTTTTGCTGATATAAGGCCTGTTTGACAGCAGTGGTCTCTCGGAGCTCTTCATCAGATCCAAGTCAGCCCGATGCAATTCTTCGGTTAGTTCTGGATCCGGGTGCAAAACCCTCAGAGTTAATAGGCCGATTTCCATTGGGATGACCACCTCAGCGCCGTATGTCAAGTGAAAAGAGGGTCTCCCTAGTAGGGGTTCGAGCGGTAGTTCGATAAGCCCAGAGTACGTTTGGTAGCTCCTCGGCCCAAAGTCCCTTAACGGCTTCCAACTTAGTTTTAATGATCTTCAAGAGAGAGCGATTGGTGACTTCGACTTGCCCATTGGCTTGGGGATGACTTGGGGAAGAGAAACATGGCTTGATATGGATCTCTGCATAGAATTTCCTCTACTTGGTATTGTCGAATTGTTTGCCGTTTCCTGAGACGATGGCTTGAGGGATTCCAAACTGACATACGATTGACTGCCAGATGAATCTGGTTGTGTTCCGTTCAGTGATTATGGCGAGGGGTTCCGCTTCCATCCATTTAGTGAAGTAGTCAATGGCAACTACAATGAACTTGGTTTGGCCCCTACTGCTGGGCAATGGACCAACTAAGTCGATATCCCACTTGGCGAATGGGTAAGGACTGCAGAGTGTAATCAGTTCTGTAGGTGGAGCATGGGAGATGTCGGTAAAGCGTTGACATTTATCACACTTAAGCACAAATTCAGTGGCATCTTGGTTGAGAGTATGCCATAAGTAGCCGGTGTGAAGGATTTTATGGACCAGTGACCTGGCGCCCGAATGATTACCACATATGCCCTCGTGGATTTCCCTCATCACATAGGTCGCTTGAGCGGGACTGAGGCACCTGAGGTATGGGCATGAAAATCCAAGTTTGTACAGTAGGCTACTGATAAGGATGTAATTGGATGATCGGACTCTGACTTTGGCAGCCAGTTGTTTATCTTCTGGCAACTCCCCATTTGTAAAAAATAGAAGGATGTCTGCAGCTCATGGGATAGGTTCGTTTTGAAGGAAGTGGACCTCCTGCTGGTTTGGCGAAGTAACCGGGTGGGCCAGGTATTCAAGGCGGATGCCATGATTGAGGTATGACTGGTCGGCCGAGGCTATTTGGGCCATTTCATCTACCTTGGAGTTCTTTGACCGAGGAAAGTGTTTGATATGGAAGGTATTGAAAAGGAGAACAAGAGGGAGTGCGATATCCCTGTAGGCTCGCATCTTGTCTTCCTTCACGTTGAATTCCCCCATAATCTGCCCGACGATCAGCTGGGAATCACTGAACACTTGGATATGGCTTACACCAATGTCTCTGGCTAGGCGAAGACCTGTTATCAAGGCCTCATATTTGGCTTCATTATTGCTTGCATCGAACAAGAAACGGAGGGCACACTTGAAATAATTGCCCTCGGGAGTGGTGAGGATGAGACCAGCCCCACTGTCTTCTTTGCGAGATGATCCATAGACATTGAGGGTCCAGGAATGGGGGTCTTCTGCCTCAGTATTGAACTGCCTTGGCAGAGAGAGCGCAGTTGGAGTGGGATTGGTGAATTCCAAGATAAAATCGGCGACAGCCTGTCCTTTGATCGCCGTTCAGGGTCGGTAAGAGATTTCATATTGGCTGAGCTCGACGGACCATTGCATAAGTTTGCCGGACAGCTCTGGCTATTGCATGACCATCTTTAGAGGTTGATCAGTGAGGACCACAATGGAGTGAGCTTGGAAATAAGGTCGGAGTCGCCTTGAGGCTATGACCAAGGCAAGGGCCATTTTCTCCAGCAGAGGATAGTTTTGTTCTGCCCCCCTAAGAGCTCTGCTAATGTAATAGACCGGTCGTTGTACTGAGCTGTCTTCTCTGATAAGGGCCGCATTGACCGCGGTGTTTGATACAACTAAGTTGAGAAAGAATGTTTCGCCTGAGAGCACCTAAGAGAGTATAGGGGATTGGCCATGCACTGCTTTAATTGTTAAAAGGCCTCTTCGGATTCGGGGGTCCACTCAAAAGCCTATTGGAGGACTTTGAAAAAGGGGAGGCACTTGTCTGTTGCGCGGGAAATAAAATGGTTGAGGGCGGTGACTCTGCCAGTAAGCCGTTGAACCTCTTTGACTGTTCTGGGAGACTACATTTCTATTAGGGCTTTGATCTTTTCGGGGTTGGCCTCGATGCCCCGCTGACTGACCATAAAGCCCAAGAATTTCCCAGATCCTACGCCGAAGGCGCACTTCTCCGGATTCAGCTTCATTTGATACTTGCGTAGGGTTTCGAAGGTCTCTCGTAGGTCTATCAGATGATCTGAAGAGAGTTTTCTCTTGACGAGCATGTCATCGACGTAGACTTCCATGTTACGGCCTATTTGGTGGTGAAAGACGATATTGACCAACTGTTGGTAAGTTGCTCCGGTGTTTTTCAATCCGAATGACATAACTCGATAGTAGTGCCTCCATCTGTGATGAAGGAGGTGTGTTCCTGGTCAGTCGGGTGCATCAGAATTTGATTATAGCCAGAGAAAGCGTCCATGAAACTGAGCATCTGATGTCCAGCCGTGGCGTCGACAAGCAGATCTATGCGGGGGAGAGGATAACTATCTTTGGGGCAAGCTCGATTAAGGTCGGAGTAGTCGACGCAGAGTTGCCGTTTACCGTTGCTTTTACAGAGCAGGACCACATTTGATAGCCATCTAGGATAGTCTACGTTCTTGACGAACCATGCCTCTAGTAGTTTGTCTACTTCAGAGGCAATAAGGGTATTGTGTTCCGGGTGAAAGATAAGATGCTTTTGGCAGAAAGGTCAGAAGTGCGGTTCGATACTGAGACGATGCGTGATGAAGGAGGGATCGATGCCCGGCATGTCGGAATGGGTCCAGGCAAATACATCATTGTGCTTAGTTAAGAGGGCTGTAAGGTCGGCCTTGGCCTGGGAAGATAGTTGGCTGCCGATCTTGGCTGTTTTTGTTAAGTTGGTAGGGTCGATGCGGACTTCAACAAGTTTTTCCACTGGTTCCCCTCTGACCAACTCATCTTCGTCTCTGACATCAAGTCCTTCGATGATCATAGCCTCCTTCAGCTTGACCTCTTTGAGTGAAGTGACGCAGCATTCTCTGGCCACCGTCTGCTCTCCCCTCACGGTGCCGACCCCGGGTTCGGTGGGAAATTTCATGGCCAGATGGAATGTGGATGTGACAGCTTGGAAAGCTTTAAGGGCTATGCGGCCGAGGATTATGTTATAAGTAGAAGGACAGTCGACGATAAGGAAGGTGAGTAATTTGGTGGTTTGCCGTGGATACTTGCCGATGGTGATGGGAAGATCGATAGAGCCTATGGATGTCACCCGATTGCTCGTGAAGCTGACCAGCGGGGTTTGAAGAGGGGATAATTTTTCTTCTCCAACCTGGAGTTGGCGATAGGCGTTCAGGAAGATGATGTCTGAAGAGCTGCCATTGTCGACGAGCACCCATCTTACCCTGTAATTGGACAGGAGGGCAGAGGTGACGAGGGGGTTGTCGTGAGGGTAACGGATGCCTGTGCAGTCAGCCTCCGTAAAGGTGATGGGTTCTAGCCACTGTTTGGGGTGTTTGAGGGGGTGATCCAATGTCGCGACTTCTTTGTCGAAGCCCTGTCTGATTTTTCTGAGTTCGGCTCGCTGAGCCGAACGGGATGGTCCTTCGTATGCGAGCCTGCAGTGATGACTCTGATTTCGCCAACCGGGAGAGTAGGGTCGCCTTGTGCTCGGGGTGGTAATGGGGACCGATCATTGTCTCAGTTGAGTTGTGCGGGTTGTCGGGGAGGGGAGTGTTGGCGGTTGCCCCCGGTAGGTTTAGTCCGTAGACGTTGCTGGGGACGGGCTGTCGTGAATCGACTGAGACGCCCCTAGCATATCAAACTCTCTACCTGGTTTTTAAGGTTAACACATTCCTTAGTGTTGTGGCCATGGTCCTGGTGGAAACGGCAGTATTTGGATTGGTCTCTCCGGTTGGAGGGAGACCGTGATGGCTGGGGCCACTACAGGTTATAATCTCGCTAGATTTGGTTTAAGACTTGCTCCATGGGGAATTGAGAGGAGTGTACCGCTCAAACCGACCAGGTGGTCAGGTAGGTGCCAGTCAGTCGGCACGAACTGGTCGGTCGGTATACTGAGGAGTGTGTTGTGTATATTGGGATGGTTTGGTTTTAGATTCCTTTCTCGTCTCGCTGGGGGTTGAGTTTTTGGATGGGGTATCTTGGTGGGCTGCCATAGAATCTTCAGCATTCATATATTTTTTGGGCTTTGGTAAGGAGGATGGCCATGGAGGTCGGAGGGTTTTTGGAGAGGGAGGACTGGAAGTCGGATGATCGTAAACCATCCATGAAAGCGGTGAGAATGACCTTGTCGTCGTTTTCTGCCACCTGTAAGGCTTCGGTATTGAAACGGGTGACAAAGCTACGCAACGACTCCCCCTCCGTCTGACGGATGTTGAGTAGCTGAGTCGCCAGGCAACGCTGGCGCTGAGCATCGATGAAGTGGCTAAAAAAAGAATCACTCAGGTGTTGGAAAGTAGAGATAGAGTTTGTCGGCAGCTGACTAAACCACAGTCGAGCCGACCCTTTAAGCGTTACGGGGAAAGCCCGACACATGATCTCATCGGGGAAAACATGGAGGATCATTAGGGTCCTGTAAGTCTCCAAGTGGTCAACTGGGTTCGTCGTGCCGTCGAAAGAATCGATCGAGGGCATTTTGAACTTGGGAGGTAGGGGTTTGTCCCTGATGGATGCGACAAACGAGGAATTGGCCGTAGTGGAAGGTTTATTATGTATGTTCTGCATGACTCCTTGAAGCTGGAGTTTCATGGCTCGAAGTTCCGCATCCCAGATATGAACATTGTCGCCACCGAAATGTAGTGGGGGTTGGACACTACTGATCTCGCCTTCGGGAGCAGGTGCTTGAACTGATGGATGTAGACCTCGAGGTGACGAGTTCATGTCTTGAGGTGGAGGTCGCAAAACCTCCAGGTTTGAGAGGTGGGCTTGTTGGAAAGGATGGCTCGGGGTTCGCTCTCGATCAGGTGGGATGTTTTGTGGTGGTGGAGGAGGCACATGGAGGTCTCGCTGGAGCAAAGCATTGATCAAGGCTTGGTTTTGCTCGGCTAAACGGTTGATGCTGTTGGTGAGTTTTGTGAAATACTGAGGTGGGTTGTTTAGGTTAGGAGGGTCGGCTTGGGGGTCGACAACGTTGTGGTGGGAAGCCATGGATCTCGTCGTGACCATCTATCTTGATGGCTGGAGGAGAAGGATTATCGAGGATGGGTCCCCGATAACAATGAACACAACTGTTATGCGGAGTAGTAGCTTCCCACAGACGGCACCAACTGATGAAGTTGCTTCTCCCTGATTGACGGGTCGGACTGATCCAAGCCCCCAACACCGTTGTCTTGGTCACTGGGCTTGCCGAGATACCTGTACAAAAGTCTAACGGGGAACGGGAGTCCCCCATCGAACCCTCCGACGAACAAGTTAGAAGAGAGAGATTGGTGGAAAGTAGTGATAGGATTATGATCAAGAACTTAACCTTTTTTTTTCTTAGAAACCTCCTTATATCCCTTTCATCATTTCCTCTTGTCATGTTGGCCAAAAGTCTACGCTCTAGCTTGCATTGTTCATGGCGAGGCCATTGTTGTCCCATCGTGAGGGAGTTATCGCATTAAATGCTGCAGGGGACCTCATTAATGATTGATGTGTGATGCAATAACTTTGCAAAACCTTTGTCTGCTTATGTAGCCGGTTCTCCTCTTGACAAGTGTTTAGATGCCTTTGGTTCTTGGTGCTATACTGGGTTTCAGTAATGTTGGGACTTAATGTTTGGATTGTGTATTGGGCTCTAAGTGGGGGGGCCAATAGCCTTTATGGGCCCACCTATGTCAAATATTAATTGTAATGAATTAATAAATTAAACAAAATTAAATAAATTGCACAATTTATTTCACAATTATTGATGTAAATTGCACAATTACAAAATTTAAATAAATAAATAAATTGCACAATTTTATTTCAATTAAATAACTTCTTTGGTATTGTAATAAAAAAAAAAATTTGTTCTAATTGATATTGTGGAAGCCAGAAAAATATAGGTACTAGCTTATTGGGCCTAACCCAAACAAAGCCTATAATGGGTCCGGCCCAAACAAATATTACACCTCCCATCTATATAAAGGGATGGGGGCATCCTAAATGGGAGGTATGTCTCATCTCTCTCTACAGAACACACACCCCTTCTAATATATATACTATTTACTTCTTGATTCAATGACTAACTTCATCATCGGAGTACTCCCGGCCGGCAACCTCGGTTAGGTGGCACTACCTATGTTCATCATTGCAGATCTACAAAGGTGAAGCTCTTCTCTTCGTTAGATCTCTACAACATCCATGTGAGAGGATATTTCATGGTCTCACAATTACCGCCGTCTGTGGGAACGACTGAATGAGATCAGCGAAAAAAACACAAACATGTTCTTGTAAGTACAAATTTAACAACACTTTTGATTTATTTGCTCTTTGAAAATTATTTTAAGATTGGTTCTTAGATTGGATATACATATGTTTATGCTTACAAAATAGAGCTTTTTGTTCACCGTGAATCTTTTGCATCTCCTTTTTCTCTCTCTACAAATGGGTTCACTTTTCTGGTAGAGAGCAACTTTTCAGCATAATAAAGCCGAGTGATGAAATTTTCTTGTTGAATCTGTTAAAGCTGTTAATCAGCACTTTACCAACTTATGCAAGTGCACTTCACACTGTTCAAGTTGATTGATGAAATTTCATCTTTTGTTGGAATATACATACATATATATCTATACTAACAATTTCTATGGACTCTAAACTTGGGTCTTTACTTTCTCTCTCTAAAAATTGGGAACTAACTTTTGTTACCTACTTTTCCATGGAGCACTCCGGTGTGTACAATCAATTTGGCTATTAAAATGAATTTTATATATATTATGGTATTAGAAGTTTGCCAAAAACATTGTTTCCCTTACCTTTTTGCCAAGACCTTGATTAGGAATTTTATATATATCAGTTTGGATAATGAAATGAAGTCTAAATCTAAAGGCTTATTAGGAATTTTATCAAGTTTGCTTCCGACTAATACCTCGGTACTTGATCAGTTTACTCCAGTGGGTATAAATATCAGTTTGTTTCCGACTAATACCTCGGTACTTGATCAATTTACTCCAGTGGGTATATATATCAGTTTGCTTTCGACTAATACAGTGATCTTGGCAACTTTATCAAGTACCGAGCCTTATTAGGAATTTTATATATATTAGAATTTTATATATAAATTGGTTTTTTTTTACAGTAGTAACATTATTCAGCAACTATATCAAGTTGCTTAGTCAACAACATTATTAAAAAATTCCCATTTCCTACAACACATTACTAGGCCAATAATGAGTTATTCGGCCACCACCTTGTTAAATTCGCGCAGCCGTTCAACCATTTCTAGATGCTCGGCACCACAATTTCGTCACCATGCTCATTGGTTCAAGTATACATAATCATGGTGAGCTCTCGACTAAGTCATCACATAAACGAGATGGATCCAGGTATTTTGGTGCCTCTTACTCGGCACACAACTTAAGTTCCTCAACTTTCCAATCATTTTGGTTTAAACTAGAATCACAAGTTCAACAAAGGTTGTTCGGCAAACCGACAATGGAGATGTTCGGCAACCCTATAAGTCTGTTCGGCAGCTATTACCCTTCTCGGCATCACTACGGCTCACCCAAGCTGCCCATTGTTACTTGGCATCTAAGTAACCCAGTAGTGGCAGCGCAACTTGCGGAAAGCTACTCGGCATGTCCATGCATGAGCGTTCTACTCAACAACCATGCCGCGTTAACCAGCCGTTTAAGAAGACTACCTTTGATTGTCAAAATTTGGTTGCACAATGCTGAGAACAAATTCGACAACTCAACCGCGATGCCGAGAATAGATTTAGTTGTTCTCTTTGAGTAACATCTCGGCAACATGTTCCACAACATTGGGCACTCGGAATAAACATGATCAAACACTATCAATTCACCTACCTCTTCGGCACGAATCTCATGATTTCTCAGTAGCAATATTGATCGGCATTTCTCTCTTGGCATGGAACTAGCATCTCGGCCTGTCGAAATCAACATCTGAATATACCAGAGGATTCGTGTCAACTCAAGGGGTCCAAGAGTCCAGATCCTCTGCAGGGTTTTCCTGCAGCGCATCCTGCAGTGCAAGGCAAACGACGTCGTTTGCCTCGTTTTTGCCCCCTTTTTTTTCGTTCCTTTCCAGCTTCTTTTCCTCTGCTTCTCTTTTCACAGACCTTAATCTTCAAAAGTCCAAAAACGAAAACCAGAGGACTGGAAGAGGAATGGATGATTTTCTAAGTATTGCCTTAATCTTAGAGCTTTTGGTCTAGGGTTCCCTCTCAAAAGAAATCTGGGTTGCATGGAAATAAGACATGGTGAAATTTAATGGAAAGATTTTGATCATAACACCCAAACAGGAAGAAATCTGGGTTGCATGGAAATAGAAGGCATGGTGAAATAATGGAAATACTTTGATCTTAACACCCAAACAGGGCACCACCACCGTATTAGTGGCTTAACAATTTTTTTGGGGCTTGATATACTCATTCATTGAATTCTGTAATATATATATATATATAGAGAGAGAGAGAGAGAACCTGAACATGAAAGAGAAGTCCTATTTTTTACAAAATTGCAATTAAAAAACCATGGCAGTACATATTATATCATTATATGTGTGTATATATAGAAGAAGAAGAGACATATATATAGAACCTATAACATATATATATAACTTGATACATATATGACATATATACATATACATATATATACATAGAATCTGAGACATTTTGGGCCTTTGGTAGGACTCTGCGTTTATCTTCTCGGTTGTCGGTCCACCGCCGTTTGTCGGTCCTCTGTTCGTCTTCCCACATTCATCTTCCCACATTCGTCTTCCTCTGGTTTTTGATTTGGAACTTGAAAAGAGAAGCAGAGAAGAAGCTGAAAAAAAAAAAAAAAAGGGTAAACGACGTCGTTGCCTTGCACTGTAGGATGCGCTGCAGGAAAACCTTGCAGAGGATTCGGACTCAGGGGTCCAAACCCACCAACCCGAGGAGCCAAGAGGTCACCAAAGTTCGCCGGTAGTTGCGAAATGGACCAAATTTACAGAAACTAAAATTTTAAAAGTTGCTGAAAGCTAGTTTTGACTATACCAATGTGAAGCACTTATTGAGACAAGTCCAACACGACAGACCGCGTCAAAATCGGACATAAAACGAAGGAGATACATGGCCTCAAAGTCACGAGTTTGAAACTGGACCATTATGCCTTCCACGACATGCAGCATGAAGATGAAGATGATGAAATAAGGATTTATCCTACGCTTCTCTGTACAAAGTGCTTCGTTGCATCTTACTACATTATGATTAATCGGATGGACCAATAACTTCGAGGATGCCTACCTTATAGTTTTTCGCCGTGTAAAATCCATTTTTGAGGTCCAATTTTGCAAATTCTAAGTTTCAGATTAGGATCAACAAATTGGCAACTCGGGAGCGTTACCTGATAGATCAACAGTCAGGTCATGTCTGATCGGTATGCATTTTTAACAGAAGGCTCACGAAGCTAGGACACAATTATCTATCTTCGCCGATCCTTCATTCATCACTCGGCCGTATACCGCCTACTATGGCAAGACCCATTTGGATTTCTTTTACTTTCGGCTCTGCAACATGCAAATTGCACTATCCGCGGTCCAATCACAACGATCCAATAGTCATTTCCAGTTATTTGGGACATTTCGAACACATCCGTACGGTCCGATTTTGCAAATTTCATGCCCTAAATTTGTAGATGTCAACCACTCACAATTCTCAACCGATCCGAGCCATTAAATTCATTTTGGCTACAATTACGCCATCCGGAGCCCAATTCGAATGATCCAACAGTCATTTCCAACTATTTGGAGCTTGCTGTACACATCCGTACGATCTGATTTTGCAAATTCAATAACTAGAAAATATCCATCACAACTCAAACAATAATTTTGTCGCCAAGCCTGGCATTTGATCAATGCCGCCTTCAACAATTTTGGTGCCTTTCCGCCACTATAACAACCCGCATCATTCGGCAATTTTGGCTCAAGTCCATTCCGGATTCCTTCTGAATAACCACTTATTCAGAAGCAATGGGACAAATATATGTTGGACAAAAAACTCAACCAAAAACTCAACTTCAATAAATTGGCAACCATTGCCAACCAAGTTCTTAGCAAATCCAACTCTGAAGGGATCCCGACACACCGCGAAGCTAAGAAAAATTGCCAACCAAAGAGTGTCACAATCACCGACCCAAGTGTAGCTGACCAACTTTTCGGCAAAATCACATTATATATCAAACAGACACCGATGTTTTGACATTAGTTACTCGGCAGTGCATCAACCTTACTCGACACCATTATTAATTCAACATTATGCATGATCATTATTCGACCGTGCATCAACTTTATTCGGCTAACCAACATTATTTGTGAACTTTATGCATTGTCAACTTTATGCAGCAACATTGGCCACAGTATTCGGCAACTTTATTTGCCTAACAATATTATTCGGCAAAACAATTGCCCACTGGGACATCTTAGTCAATTTTTCACTTTTCAATTGGGGCACATCAACCGATCATCTTCTCGGCACCTCTACTATACATGCATACTCAGCCAACTCGGTCCAAACATTACAACGACATTTACTTGAGTTACAAACTCCCACTTCTTTTCACACAGCTTGAAGCAAGCGCCAGTTTTTGGGACAATACATTACACACTTGGCAGTCGGCAGTTCGCATATTTTTGCACGCCGTCATTTTACCAAAGCCGAATTTTCCCTGCAACATAGGGCAATGGGGCAAGTCCAATCTGCATTCCTTCTGACTAACACCTTTCATTCGAAGGCAATGGGACTAGTCTACCTTAAACTAAACGCAAACTTTGCAACTCGACAATTAAATAGTTGGCCCAATATCTACTTAGCAATTTCTTACAAGTGGAGCAATATTCTTTGTGATTAACACGTCTATCTCATTCGGTACTGGCCATCACTGACACATGATGCGTTATTCAAAGTCCTTGCCATTTTGGCACTTGGTCGCCACTTAAAATCAGTAAAGTCTCTAAGTACAGCGTAATCTTCGCAGTCGACACGGAGCACCATTAGCAAAGGCCTATACCTACGCCTGGAGGTTAGAATACCACAGTCTACACCCATACCCGGGGGTTAGAATATCGTGGCTTACACCCATGCCCGGGGGTTAGAATACCGCGGTCTATACCCATGCCCGGGGGTTGGAATACCGCAGCCTACACCTACGCCCGGAGGTTAGAATACCGCGGCCTACACCTACGCCCGGAGGTTAGAATACCGCATGCGTACACCCTCACCCGAGGATTACAATACCGCAGGTCTACATCCTCACCCGGGGGTAATAATACCATGGTCCATCTGTTGGCTGATATATCTACCTTATTTAATTGTCTTATTTGGTTCAGGCAATCATTTTCGTGCTCGGCATATAGAAATATTTCTAGCTCGGCACGAAAGTCCATATTTGGAAGCGATTTTTGCACTCAGCAATATACTACACCCTTGCCCTGGGTTATAATACCGCGGCCTACACCCTTACCCGAGGGTTATAATATCGTGGCCCATTGTTGTAGAGATGATATTACTCACTAGGCTTTAGCTCACCTCTCTCCTCTATATACATATATTTGTACATACATTCATACATACATGCATTCATCAAACCATTCATTCATTTATGTTATTCATTTATCAAATGTATTCTTTGTCAAAGGACCTAACATCTATTTGAACAGCATAACTCGGCAATAAAAACTCTCATTCCTTCTACCGAAGACAATGAAAGTTTTGGGGAAATTGTGGGAACCAGAAAAATATAGGTACTAGCTTATTGGGCCTAACTCAAACAAAGCCTACAATGGGTCCGGCCCAAACAAATATCACACCCCCCATCTATATAAAGGTGGGGCATCCCAAATGGGAGGTATGTCTCATCTCTCTCTACAGAACACACACCCCTTCTAATATATATACTATTTACTTCTTGATTCAATGACTAACTTCATCATCGGAGTACTCCCGGCCGGCAACCCCAGTTGGGTGGCACCGATTATGTTCATCATTGCAAATCTACAAGGGTGAAGCTCTTCTCTTCGTTGGATCTCTACAACATCCATGTGAGAGGATATTTCATGGTCTCACAGATATTAATGAAAACAAAATGAAATAATAAAAAAATGAAATAACTTCTATTAAATGGAATAAAAAAATAAAATAACAATTGTTGAATGAAATGTATTAATTTTTATATTAATTGATACTAATTATGTTAACTTCTATTAATGAAATATTTTTTTAAAAAAATTAAAACTGAAGAAAATGAAAAATAACAATTTTTATATCTTATAAGGGCAAAAAAGACATTACACAGCAAAAAATTATTTTACAGCTTATTCAACCAAACACTACTCTATTGATTAAATTTATAATCCCACAGCTGCACCAACTGCTTATATTTAAAGCTATAATCTATAATCTATTAAGTCATAATCTATAATCATTTTCCTAAAACTCTACCAAACGGACCCGAGGAAGTTTTAAGGGCCTTTCCTGATTAATTCTTGCCATCATGGAGTATGTCTCAGCAACAACTTCATGGAAGCCCTTCTAAGAAGCTCTATCATAAGGCTTCTGTAGATGTCTTAAATTTATACCTTTAAGTCAGCGAAATCTCCAACTTTGCATAGAAGCCGCATGTATATTCATAAACGTGTTTCATCTTTGAAAAGACCTAAATAAATCGTCCCCTGGGTCAACTCTAGCACAACTATCACACCCCTCCATGCTTGTGTAATATTTTTTTTGTTTGTTCTACCGAATTGTAATTTTCCCAAGTAATTTTTCAAGAAAGACTTTCTTGTTTGGCAGGAATTTAGGAAAGGAAAGAGAAAAAATGTGTGAAAAGTAATTATATTTCATTCACATTTTACCTTTTTTTTTAAAAAAAAATTCCTATCCAAATTTATGAACCAAATACAACTTCAAAGTTAGTCTAAAGTCAGAAAGGCTTTCATCCAATGTTTTGAAAATTGGGCCAGTTCGATCGGTTGACCCGTCGAGATTCTGGTCTGGATCAACGCTTAAATCCGGACTAATTTGAAAACATCCTTTTTAAACTAAACCGGCCAAACCCGCTGTGGTAGTGGTGGTGGTGGCAGGGATGGGATAGAGGTGTGGTGGTGGTGATGGCGGCAATGGTGGTAATGGTGTTCGTGGTTGTGGTAGTGGTGGTGGTGGTGGTGGTGTGATATGGAGGTGATGGTAGTGGTGGTATTAGTAAATTTTTAGTTCTACATTTTGAAAGTAAAAATATTTTCAGTTCAAATAGGTTTGCCTTTTGTTGATTATGAAAATAATTTTTTGTTAACTTTTATTTTCCAGTATATCAAATGCCAAGCAATTTAAAAATAATTAAAAATATATATTTTTCACTAAAAACAAACGGAGTCTTCAATGAAAAGCCAACCATATAAATCCCTTAAAGTTTCTTAGAGATTCTGATTTTTCAAACTCACTGCTAATTGGAATTAGAATAATTTTGGTTAGTGATAATATCATAAGCAGCAATTGAGGAAAATCCACCACTTAAAGAGCCTTCCCAATACCCTAGAGCCTTCCCAATAGGTTGTAATCTGCGAATGACACTAAGGAACATGGATTTTTAAAATGTTAGTCAATGCTTAGCTAGGCTAAGTGATTTAATGATTGGAAATCCCAGTCACCTTCCTAATTGAGGAACTTCTCCATTGTGTCATTATTATTGGAGTGACAGTCAAGGTATGTGTATGCAAAAGTATCCCATTCAGGCAGCGGGTTGTCTCCAGTTCGATTTTTTAATTGGCGGGTATTGTTGATCCTCTATGGGTCTATCATGGAGCTCACATTGATAATCTGAACGTTCAATATATAAAGCTTGTTGAATATTTTATCTCTACTGTAGACACCCCATTTTTGACCGCCCATAAGACTTGGGCACCACTGATGTTTTGCTTGGCGGAGAAAGGTGTGCAGGGCAAATGTTCGTTTTCTTCAGTAAGGAGAGAGGCAAATCCTTCAAAACACTTTGTTTAGGGGTTTGGAGTTGAAGAAGAGAGGAAAGGAGAGGAGAAAACTAGTTTGGGAAAAGTTCGGCATGAATCCGGGTAGAAGCGAGTTGAGCAGCCTTCGCTGAATCGAGCTTATCTATCTGTACACTTGGAGTTTAGCTATGAGGCCACCACCGTTGGAAAGCTTACTTCCGGGGCTTCATTTTGCACTCAAGAATCTCTTAAAGCCAAGTCCGGGTGGGGGAGATATGATCAGCTGAAGTTGGGGATCATCCCGGTTGGATCGAGTCTGCGCGGCTTCACGAAAAAGGGCATAACTTTTTCCACAGGAGGAATTTTAATGCAAGGTTTGCGCCATTGGAAAGCTAACTTCCGGGGCTTCAATTTGGATACCAATCGGAAGTTTTTTGACCTTACCGGCCATCCACCGGCACTATATTTATCCGGCCGGCAATTTATTGTGCCGACCGGCACTTTATTTTGCTGACCGGCAATTTTTGCTAGCCGACGACCTTCCGGAGCATTCTGCAGATTGAGTGGATTCCAGCTGTGCCAGCTGGAATGCACAGAATTGATCCCCCACGTGCATGTGTGTTTGTTTTGCACCTTGTGAGCCTTTGAACCCCTTAACCTTCTAGAAGCTTGTACCTTTTGGCCAAGCTTCCAGCTATTTTAGCTTCCTCTAGAAGCCTTGCACCCCCCTTGAACCCCTTGGCCCCTTTGAAGCTTGTCTTAGAAGCTTAGCATTGCTTATATAAGCACCTCTCCTCCTCCTTTGTTTAGGCTAGAGATTTGAAGCAAAAAAACCAGAGATATACCACATATATCTGATATACATACATACAACCCTCCATCTCTCTCCATATCTCTCTCATTCAACCATCAAATACCCTTGTTCTTGGGCCATTTCTTCATCAACTCATAGCACAAGGCATCCAACGCCTATTCCAGCAGCTTGAGGCTGTCCTCCAGAGGTTAAAAGTTCCCAAACTTGGTCCAAGAGGTGTTGGTTTGCTGGTCTTCAAGGGTGAGTCCTCATCTTCCCTTTTCTAGCCTTTTCTTGCTTCATATTTAAGCCATAGTTTCTTGCATCTTTGGGCCCCGACCTAAACTTCAAATCATCATATTTTGAGGTCCTCTTCATGTTTGATTGAGGACCTCTTGCTGTTTGAGGATAGTAGCTAGCACTTCCTTCTTTATCTCTCCTTTAGGCCCTAATCTTGCATGTTATTTTTGGCCTATGTGTAATCTGTTTTTGGGCATGTAGTAAACTGTAGATAGGCTTATTTTGAGCCCTTCTTCAACATTGAAGAAGGGCTCAACACTGTTTCGGGCCTCCATGTTATACTTGCCTTTATATTCTCTTTTTGGTCCCATTTTTGCATGCCTTGGCAGCCCCTGATGTTGCTGTTTTTGGACTTTGGTCCGAACTAAAAATAGCCATATTTTGACCCCCTTGTAATGTTTTATTTAGGGTCTTTGTCTGTTTGATGAATGTTTTGCATACTTGCTTCTTTGGCCACCTTTTGGCCCATTTCTTGCATAAGAGCTTACCCCTACCCATGTTTGTTTTTGGGGCTTTTACAGTTCTGTAAATGTGTATATTTTGGGTCCCTCTTCAATGTTGTTGAAGGGCCCTAACCTATTTGGAGTTAGCAGCTGTGAGTTTCTTCATAATCGCATGTTTAGGGCCGTTTTTGTATGCCATTTTAGCCCCATCTTTGCTTGCTGTTTGGCCATGCCATAAACTGTAAAAAGGCTTATCTCAGGGCTGCCTTGCTTCTGTCTTCATGCTCCATGTCCATATTATGCATGCTTTGTATAGCTGTAAGCCATTTCATGTGCCTAATTTTGCATTTCGGGATTCATTCCATGCGTTGAGTGTTGTTTCGTTATGTTTCGGGGCTGTTTTGCATCACCTATCGCCTCTGAAATTTGCATGAAAATTGTCCATGTTTGTGCCTTTCAAATGCGTCGAAAAGTTGCTTCATTACGCTTAAGTCTTGGACCATGTATCTATGCATGTTTGCATGTCATTTGCCTCCATGCACTTAGCATTATGGCCACTGTTTTAGGCCTTATTAGAGCTGCCTAATTCATGTATAAGACCACCTTAGCATTAGTTTACATTGCCATATGTATGCTTGTATGCTTGCATAAGCTTGTCACCATGCCATGTTTCATCCTTAGCTTGCATGCTTAGGTTGCATTGCATCTTACATGCATGCCTTGTTCCTTGACTTGATGATAGGAATTGGGCCTTGTTTGGTTTGATTTGGTTTGCATGCATTTGAAATCAAAGTTGCATACTTGGTTCTTTGGGCCATCATGCATAGAAATGCGTGATTGGTGGTCCGAGAACCGAGGCACATGTCCCTTTGAGTCATTACAATGATAAGAGACATGGTTGGTGCATATATGCCTTGAAATGTGCTGCCATGCTTTGCCTTGTCCTCTGTTGCTGTGGGTTACAGGTTCTGCAGGAATACTCTGCCGACCGGCAGTGTAAGGTGCCGGCCGGCAACAACTTCTCTGCCGACAACTTCATTTGGTGCCGATGATCATACAACACTGCCGGTGGAAATTTCATCTAGCCGGTGGTACTCCCCAGTGCCTAGGGATGCGACCCTGAGGTTTTGACAGCCTCCAGAGGAGTGAAAGAAGGAAAACAGAGGCAGCTTGCGCATGGCGGCGCGCTTCCCGAGGCATTTTCCTGTTTTAATTAGTCAATTTAATTTGTTAATTAAATTAGGCAATTTGTAATATTAATTAGCTTGTGTAGTTAATTAAATTGTAATATTTATTCGGTCCCTCCGAGCGAGGGCGAATCTGTAATAAGTGTGCGTGGGTGGTGTGTATATCTTCCAATCCCCATTTCTTTCTTCCCTTTTATTTACCTGCTTACGATGGTAGATTAGGGCACGTTTAATTTAGCGTACCTTATGCTATGCATGCGTGCATTCATGCCTTTGTTGACATGCACCGGGCTCGGTACATCATACAAACTACATTGTACTTTTCAATTCCAAATTGAATACATGTTACTTGTAGCATTTCATATGCCATTTTAGGGTTAGCCGAGCCTACTCTAAATTGCATCCTTGCCTGTGTTGCATTAGCCACTTAACATGAACTAGGGACATGCATGTTTGCTAACTAGTTTATTGTTTTGGCACGGAGTACAATGTAAGTATTTATGCTTTAGCATCTCGCATGCGTGTGAATGTTAACATGACAGTATGCTTACCATGCGGCTAAGTGCTTATATGAGATAAACTGTTTGAATGCCTGTGGGTGGAGGTTGGATTGCTTGAGTTGGAAAAACTCGTTGAAATCCGTGTTTTAGCCTACTTACGAGTAGCAAATCCCGAAACATTTTTAAAACAAACGGATATGCAATGTTTCTTTCCAAATTAGGCAATCTAGTCTATACTTGTTTGCTGCCCGCATAACATAGTAATTCTAGGCTAATAATTGGAATAAGAACACATAACGTTTTCAAAATTGGATATCACGGTTAGTAGAGGCCGGTCTCCAGACCGGGCGAAAGGGGGTGCTCATAGCTGACCTTCCCCGATCGTACCCAAGCTCCCGAGCCGAGACAAACTCCGGTGATGACGGACATGTGGCCTTCGGCACCGAGTCAGGGTTTCCTAAATTTCCCCATTTTAAAAATATTTAGGTGGCGACTCTGTATCTGGCAAAGCAGTCCATGTTTGGCACTACTTTTCAAAAAATCTGTTTTCTCAAACGATTTGCCAAATTTGGACTCTTTGGTTCAGATTTAGAACCGTAGCACAAAATCGAGTCCGAACTGTAGCAGCGAAGGTCCCCCCGCGGGCTTGCTACATCTACAAAAAATCACATCAATTGAATATCGATAGATACTGAATCAAATCATATTTGTGTTAACAATTTATTTTAAAAATTATACTTACCATTGACACAAATGTAATTTGATTGAAGTGACTATCAATATCCGAGTAATGTGATTTTTTTATAGGGATAGAATACTCGACGAATTTTACACATTAAATTATTTAGATTATCGATGTGGGCCTTGTGATGGGCCAACATAGTACAATACCCTCCGATCCGATTTAAACTGGAAACAAGCCTATCCCTTGTATTCATCTCTCATCCATTAATATCTTATTGCTGTACTTCAAATATTAACATGGTTTAAAAGTTAGTTTAGTATCTTAAGAATAGGCAAAATAGATGAAATGTACTTTGTAAAATGATTTAACAATATCATCAAATCTGAGGGTAAAACAAATGTCAGTTGGTTTTAAATAGTGCAAAGTGATCAGTCGACCAAGAGGAATGAATACTACGGTTCCAAAATACTTAGAAGCAGTAGCATCTTCAACCCATATGTTGGCATGATGTAGTACTTCAAATTGTTATTATTTGGCAGTTTTTGCAGATGAAAATTCTTATATTTTCTTCAAACAATGCTAAACTAAGTGGCATTATTGTCAATAAATGAAAAATAATTTATAACTAAGTCCCTTATATATTTTAAATCTTGTGAAGTGCTCAAATGAGAAATTTAATAATAGATCAGTCAAAAACTTGGGCGTATAATACTTTTCCTTTTAGTTACCCATGTTCGCCTCTCCCCACCACTACCCTTACCCCTCTCTTTAGTAATGTTCTCTCTTTAGTGGCCGATGCCGCCAAAATTAACAGAGTAAATGAAAATTTTTCTTATGGGATACATGGATTTCATGGATTCCCATTGAGTTTGAATCCATATGTCCATTTTCGCAATAAGGGATGGTGCAATGGTAGTAGTTGATGAGGGAGGGACATCGGGATAAAGAATTTTTTGGCCCATATTTTGATGGGTACTCGGTTTAGAAGTCTAAATTTAAATTTTCTTCGCTTAAAGTCTATATTCTAAAATATTTTAGGGGTACTTACATGTAGGTCATAATAAGTGGATTTATTGTCTAATAGGTCCTATAGAAAAAAAAATTGTCATAAAAAAAGGTCGCTAATTGTAAGTTTTAGCGATAATTTATAAAAATCTTGACAAAAAAAGTCACTAATTGTCAATTTTTAGCGACATATATAAAAAATTGTCACAAAAAAATTATTTTTAGTTTCAATTTTACCAAGATTTATTTTCAATAATGGGAATTAAGTTTAATTATTATGACCTATTGGTAGTTTATCCAATATTTTATTCATAAAGACAAACTTATACAAAATGACCAAACTACACATGTACATATATATTCTATACATGCACCAAACCAAACCCAACCCAAACCCAGCCCCGTCTTTCTCCTCCTCTCTTCTCTCTCCTCATCCATCTCTAGATTAGGGTTTCCTTCTCTTCCTCCCGTTCCACTGGCACAACCACCATCGGCGGTGTCAACCCTCTCCCTCTACCACACACACTCTCTCTCTCTTCTCGCCCATTTTGCCTCCGACAACCGCTACTCTGATGATGTTTGTTGGGATTTCCGAAAATCTTCAAAACTTTATTTGTATTTATTTATTATATTATTTATATTTATTTATGTATTTCTTTTAAAAGTCATATTTGTTTAAATTCTAAACTTATATTTGATTTCAAAAGAAATGGGTGCGTCTTTTCGTAACTCAATACAGGCCTCTAACTCAAGAAAAAAAAATAAAATAATAACAACAACAACAACAATAACAACGTTTATTGATTTATTTCTCTCTTATTTTCTTTGTTTTTTTTTCTTTTTTTTTCTATACTTCATATTTTTGGGCAACCGATACATATTTGGCAAATCCATTTGGTGCAATTGTGCATTGTGTCAGATCCGTTTTTGGGTTGTATCATCTTGGAGTCGTTTTTAGTCGTTAAAACCTGCACGGAAGGAGTGCATAACGACTTTAGGATAACGTCTTTGACGTGCATCTCGCAATCACACAAACTATTTTCTAAACCTTCTTCTTCATCTTCTTTTTTTTTTTCAGTATTCTATTTTATATATATATATATATAATTTTATCAAACTGTATAAAACTTATATTTTCATAATCTATTTTATTTAATATCATTATTCTACAAAATTGATTCAGATAAATTATTCTTCAATTCCCACAACAAACTAAAGGCGTTATTCTATGACATATTCAATATTTTCTTTATTTGTATTTTATAATTTGGTTTGTTGGTCTTGAACATATACTGTTAAACTATTTTTTGGATTATTTTGTTTTTTCCAATTAAATTTGTTACATAAATCTGTAACACTTAAAACTCTATTTTTGAATTTAATTTTATCGGTCAATTCTGTAAACACCGAATCATATTCTGTATTATAGAAGCCAGGCCATTGTTTGATTACATTATATATATATATATATATATATATATATATGTATGTATTCATTCCGTTATTACTCTCGGAAGTTGTTGTGCACTTGCTTGATCTCGGTGTGTTATTATTATTATTATTATTATTATTTTTAAAAGAAAAGGAAAAGTTGTACATAAGTTTTTATATGATAAATATTACATTATTATTTAAAAGTTTGTAGTCATATGATGTTTTCTGCAGTATAGAGCACTTCACACGACTCATGATATTTAATTAGTATTGTTCATGTAATAAAATGTATTGTTTAAATTTGATATGTATCAAAATATTTTATCTATCATTAAATTGTTGGTAATTAAATTTACACTTTCAATAATATTAGTATTTGTTTTATTATTATTACAGATTAATATACTCTCTTGCTCTCTTATTCTTTAAATATTTAAAATGACCAATTTAAAAGAAACTGTTAGTGGGAAACCTGAAAAATTTAATGGAAATTTTTTTGAAAGATGGCAAAAACAAACAAAATATTGGTTGACCGTATTGGGTCTTATGTCTGCCATAGAAGATCAGGATTTGTTGGATCTTGGTTGTCACCCGAACAAATTGAATTTCATTGTTATAATAGAATCCTTAGTGTGTTGTCTGACTATTTGTATGATGTGTATCAGCTAACCACCTCAACTACAAAAGAACTATGAAAAACCTCAGAGGCCGAATATGGAACTGTATATGGTAGTATTGATAGGTTCACTGTGTCCAATTTCAATGGGTATAAAATGAAAGATAACAATCTTGTAGAAGACCAAATACATGAATTTCTAGAACTACTTAGAAAAGTAGAAAAGAAATGGATAACTTTTAGTGAGGACTTTAAAGTGGCCTGTCTTATCGATAAATTACCCCATCTTTGAATGACTTTGCTAAGTGTCTTAGGCACAAATAAAGAGATTTGTCTTTAACTCAACTAATCAATACACTTACGGTGGAAGAGAAACAGAGATCAAATCTAGAAATTAAAAAAAAGAAAAGTCCTAAAGTAAATTTGGTGGATAATGGAAATAAGAGTGGTTTCAACAATAAGAATAACTTTTGACCTAAAGGTAAAAATATCAAGAACAACCTTAAGTTTAAACTTAACAGGTCAAAATGTCAAACACTATAATAACAACTACTAAACCAATACTAATAATTTTATGGGACAAGAGAGTGGCAAAAGGTTTTTCCATGTGTGTGGGAGAGCCAATCACTATGCTAAGGATTGTTTTTTAAGAAGACTGAAGAGTATAAACCAAGGTTCAACAACAAACAAATTACAAAAAGGTCTTAATGCTCAAGTGAATATGATTTTGGAGAAAGAAGAAATTGGTTGGACCATCTTTTAGGTATAATCCTAAAATTAATTCTACTTTTGAATGGTTTGATTATGGGGCTAATATATAAGTGTGTTTTGATTGTGGTTATTTTAAAATTTTCTAGAAATCAAGTGGAAGAAGTGTAACTTAGAGAAATGGATCAGTCACACCGATACTTGGCATTGAAGATATAAATTTAAAGATGACTTATGGAGAGATCTTACCTTCGAAAGATGTGCGGTGTGTTCTGGAAATTAGAAGAAATCTTATCAATAGATCGTGTTTAGTACAGCTAGGTTACAAAGTTGTAATGGATCACATAAAATTGTAATAAGTAAAAATGATATTTTTATTGGAAAAGGCTTTGTATGTGATGGTTTATTTTAATTAAATGAATCTTTTGAAGGTAAATAATATCTCTCATAATATTTTGAATATTAAAGTTTGTGATTTGTGGCATGGAAGACTTAGACATGTGAATTTAAGAAAAATTAGGAAAATGATGGATTTAGAATTAGTACATAAATCACCAATTGATGTCAAATGCAAATGTGAAATATGTGTGCAAGCAAAACAACCCAAGAAACCTTATAAACTATAAAAAGAAATTCACAACTTCTAGGCCTTATAAATAGTGACATTTATGATTCTAACAGACCACCAACTAGAGCAGGAAATAAGTATTTTGTAACCTTTATAGATGATTGTTACAGGTTTTGTTACTTATATTTAATTAAAACTAAAGATGAAGTGTTTAGTAAATTTAAAATTTATAAAGTTGAAGTAGAAAATCAATTAGACAGGAAGATTAAGAAACTTAGATCTGATAGAGGAGGCTAATATAATGTAAGTACCCTTAGAACCTTTTGTGTAGAACATGGAATTATTCATGAAATAATCCTACCTTATTCTCCACAATCTAATCAAATAGCTAAACGGAAAAATAGAACTCTAATTGATATGATAAATGCAATGCTTATTAGTTCTGGTTTACCAGAGAGCTTGTGAGGGGAAGCGATACTCACTACTTGTGTTATATTAAATAGAGTAATTGTGAATGATAATGATACTACATCTTATGAAATATAGAAGAAAAAAAAAAACGAGTGTCTAATCTTAAAATATTGAAAGTGTGGAGGTATTTAGCAAAAGTTGAAATTCCAGAACCTAAACATAAGAAAATATGACCCAAAATTGTTGATACTGTTTTCTTAGGATATGCACAAAATAGTAGTACTAATAGATTTCTAGTAATAAATTTTGAAATTAGTGAAATTACTAATAATATAATAATTGAATCATGTGAAGCTATATTTTTTAAAGATATTTTTCCATATAAAATTAGGATCTCAAATCAGGTTGTAAATAGAACTTCTAATACTAATGCTAGTGTTATTCCTTTGAGAGATGAATATGAATATCTAGACTTAGAACGTAGAAGGAGTAAGAGAACTAGAATCGAGAAATACTTTGGAGATGATTTTTACGTATTTTTAATTGAAGGAGAACCAAATACTTTTATAAAAGCTATGTCATCCTTAGATGCACTATTTTGGAAGGAAGCCATTAATAGTGAGATTGAATCAATATTTCAAAATAATACTTGGGAGTTGACTAATCTACATCCTGGTAGTAAAGCTATCGGATGCAAATGGATTTTTAAAATGGAATTAACACCTGATGGAAGCATAAATAAATATAAGGCAAGATTAGTATCCAAGGGATTTACACAAAAGAAATTAATAGATTATTTCGATACATCTTCACCTGTTTCTAGGATTACTACCACTAGAATATTATATGTTGATGACATCTTATTATTCGGAATAAATTTAAAAATAATTAAAAATGTAAAATCTTATTTTTCTTTTAAATTTGATATGAAAGATTTACGAGATGCTTATATAATTTTAGGTATGAAATTAGAGAAAACAACTAATGGTATTACATTAAATCAATATGGAATTCTAGAAAAAATATTTAAAAAGTTTGATTATTATAATCTCAAACATGTTTCAACCCTTTTTGATCCTAGCATGAATCTAAAAAAAATAATGGTGCACCTGTATCTCAACTTAGATATTCTCAAATTATTGGATCACTTTTCCATATTGCTAATAAGACTAGACCTGATATTATCTATGTCATTGGGAGATTAAGTACACACACTCATAATCCTAGTAAAGATCATTGGCTTGCTGTGGAAAGAGTTTTTAAATATCTAAGAGAAACTCTAGATTATTCACTTTGCTTTAGTGGTTTTCCTAATGTGGTAGAAGGTTATAAAGATGCTAATTGGATAACAGATAGTCTACATTGTTAAGTCTACAATGGATATATATTGATGTTAGGTGAACCAGCAATATCTTGGGGTTCTCAAAAACAAAATGTTATCTCTAGAAGTACAATAGAATCAAAACTTATAGCTTTAGATACTACATGTATTGCAGCTGAGTGGATTAAAAATTTATTCCTTGATATTCCACTTGTGAAAAACCCTATGCCTGCTTTTTCCATACATTGTGACAATAGAGCCGTAATTGAACTTGTGAGACAAGCACATACTAATAAAAAGTTAAATATGCATATGCAAGTGAGGTATAAATCTATAAGAAGCATGGTGAATAAAAATGTTGTATCTTTGAATTTTGTGAAATCTAAAAAGAATATCGTTGATCAGTTAAGAAAAGGTTTATCCAAGAGTGTAGTCTTAGATTTATTGAGGGGGATAGGTTTAAGCCCATAGGGAGTTAACTAAGGAGGTAACCCAACTTCTGTGATTGGAGATCCCATGAAGGAAGTTCAACAGGTAGGAACAATCCTTATAGCGTGACTTGTATTCCAGCACTTTAAAAAATGAGACTTCTATTAAATTTATTATTATGTTCTCTTGATCATCCTTAAGATATTAGTGTTGATGTAAATATGATGGTTAAGGAAGAGTGCTTACTCTAAATGAATCCAAGGCGGGCATATTATCACAAGATAAACATCTGTCACTTCTATTTTTGGAGGATTCACCTAAGTAAGAGCATAGTGAAGCCGCGACCGTGGGAATATGGTTGTTTCCTAAAACTTTTATGAGAATCAAGATTGAGCATATGGCTATTAATAGTGCTAACCCACACCACAATTATGTATCATACTGTAATAGTTTGTTTTGGGTGACCGCTCGAGCGGTCATTTGGTCGCTTGACCGAAGATGTACATTTTCTAATATCTCGCGTGGTTGTAGGTGAGACTACTCGAGCGATGAGTGGTGGCTCGTGAGCGTAGAATCCAAACTCTCAGTATTTTCACTGTAGCTCTGCAAAACTTCTAGGACTGTGCATTTACCGCTCAAGCGACGGAAAAAGTTTGCTCGAGCGGTCTCTTTGTATTTTGCACTTCACTCGAGCGATGAAATATTCGCTTGAACGGTCTGGTCGGAATAGCTCACTTAAAAGTTGATCAAACACTCATTTTTTCTCACTTTATCTAACTCTTCTCTCTCTCTAACACCTTTCCTCCAAAACCCTAGCCCTAAACACTTGATTTCCCTTGATTTCTAGTAAGATCCATCTTAGATCTTCAAAGAGGGTTAAAGAACAAGCCTACATCAACCGTATTACCAATTGTTTTCTCTTTTCTTGAAGCTTGAAGTTGGGTATTCACCATTGCCTACAATCTTGAGGTAGGGGTACTTTTAACTTATTATATTCTTGATTTGAGATATATGTGTGGTAATTTCTTAGGTATAATATGGTATAAGGTGTCTACATTAAGTTAAAGTGGTTTGTTAGTTAATGGGAGCTTGTATCTAAAATTTTTGAGGAAGATTGTAAGAGTTTCTTGTTAATTCTTTATGTTGGGAATGAATATTGACTTTTTATGTGCTAATAAGAGGAAAGCCCCAAGTTTTACTAAATCCCTAGTTTTCTGACTGAATTGATAAAGGGGATTTTGTTCAATTGACTCTTGAAAGATGAAATTGGATGGATTGAGGGCATTTTTACATGGAGATATGAACTTTTGATAACTTGTGGAAAGAAATCCTTGAGATTGGGAAATTCGAAAATTTGTTATGTGATGAATGCCATTCTTAATGTTGTTGTGGATGGAATCAATCTTAGAGAAAATTTATTTGAAAACTCATGCATCGTGCATCATAAATTCTTATATGATTTAGCCATCTTGTGGATGTTTGGCAAATGTCAAAGGGGGGTAAATGGCATATGAGTTTGGGTAGTTGAGTTGGGTTTCGGGAATTGAGTTGTGTGTTGTATTGGTACCCACGCGGGGAGTCAAGGTGCCCAATTGCCCTGTCTACACATATCGCCGAACGAATGTGGGAAAGATTTTTGGATGTCCACGAGCCTGCCGTTTATAGAGTCTGCAAATGTGAAAAAACTTGATTTTAGGTGTCCATAAGCCTGCTATTTCAGGAGTGGGCTAAAGTAAAGAAGTAAAGGTTTTGGGTGCCCATCGGCCCGTTGTTTTTTTTTTTGGAGTCAACAAATGTAGAAATATTTTATGTATATAAATCTATATATGTATGTATGGTTTTGTGGTTCTTGCTTGGGATGCCATAGTGTATTTTCCACCCCATGTTTATAGATGAGACTTTGAATGAAAATCATGCATTTAACATTTTTGGTTTTGAAAGAGAAATATGGATTTTATTCTAACAAGCGCATAGCATGATCATATGTGTTGGGGTAATTCCATATCGCCTGGGAAAGACAGACTGACTTCACCATATATACGTATTGGCTCCCTTCACCAGTTGAGATGCGTTTTCCCCTGCGGAATAACAAAATTGTGAAGGAAAGCAGATAGTCATCCCTACTCCGAGAGCGGACAATATCCTGTAGGGTGCAAGTGGACAGACACACAAATTTGGTGTTAGAATGAGGGCCTTCTCTCCTCTGCTGTTACGACCCAATACGTTGGAGGGTTATGTTAGGGCAATCCCACATCGCCTGGAAGGGACGGACCGACTTCACCGTATAAGCATACTAGCCTCCTCCACCTGTTGAGACGCGTTTTCTCCCGAGGAGGAACAAAACCGTGAGGGAAAGCAGATGGTCATCCCTGCCCCCAAAGCGGACAATATTCTACAGGGTGCCAGTGGATATTGTCCCTTCCGCCTGTCCACTCGTGCCCTACAGGATATTGTCCGCTCTGGGGACAGGGATGACCATTTTCTTTCTCTTACGGTTTTGTTTCTCCTCGAGCGAAAATGTGTCTCAACAGGTGGAGGGGGCCAGTACGCTTATAAGGTGAAGTTGGTCCACCCTTCCCTGGCGATATGGGATTGCCCCAACATAACCCTCCAGCGTACTAGGCCGCAACAGCGAGGGAGAGACGGGCCCTCATTTTAGCGCCAAATTTGCCTGCCTGTCCACTCGCGCCTTGCAGGATATTGTCCACTCTGGGGTAGGGATGACCATCTGCTTTCCCTCACGCTTTTGTTCCTCTTCGGGAGAAAAATATGTCTCAATAAGTGGAAGGGCCTAGTACACTTATAAGGTGAAGTTGGTTTGTCCCTTCCAAGCGATGTGGGATTGCCCTAACAATAATCATCTCAATTATTTATGTGACTTGTTAAATGTATTTCCTACTGGGAACTGGCTCACCCCAAAACTAATCATCTTTCAGGAAACGAGGTTGATGCGCCACCTAAATGATTGGCTTAGGGAAGAATTTTTTGACAGGGGCACAGAAGCTTTCTTTTTATGTTTTGGGTTAAACCTCAGGCTATTTTTGTTTGGAAATTTAGATTTCCATTTTTGTGTATTCAAGGACACTTCTTGAAAAGATGTTTTCCATTTTTGGTTCTTCCTTTATATTATCGCTTGTCTTTTGAACTATTATTATTTTTGTTGATAGATGTAAACAAACAATGATGTAATCACTAGGATTAGTTCAATGGAAAAGAGGTAATCATGGAATTTTATTAATATTATCAGGGATTGAATCTCTCCCTCTTTCTTTCTCTTCTTTCTTGAATAAACCCCAAGTGAACATATTAGGCAATTTATTTCGGAGCATTATAATTTGGTATCAGAGCAAACCGAGTTGAATACTTGGAGCTCGTGGGATGTGGCTTATGCCATAATGGGTTATCATGTTGGGATAGGACGTTAGTACTTATATGTTTATGTGCTTATGTGACTATATGGGTATGGGGACAAGTTTCTAAGATATTATTTGCATTCATTACATTTATCAAAGTCCCTATAGAAGGCACTTGATCAATGCTTTTTCCATTTGGATGTCCTTGAGTGTCGTGGAAAGAGTTAGTATCTTAGGAGAATGATCCGTATGTGCTCTTTGTGTTAAGCATGTGGATTGCTTTATGCTCAGAGAATATATGGATATGGTTGTGATTGTTCGAGTGTGACACGTTGGTTGGCTTGTAGGTGCATGAATTGTGAGTTAATTCCTTTCTTTCTTACTTTTATATAGGATTTCTGAATGTGGCAGAGGCCGTGGTAGACCTCGTCGGGGTGGTCGAGGTATTTTGGGCCAACAAGATCTTCTACTCCAAAAAGAAAGGGTAAGACAAAACAATGTGGTCAATTCTCTGGCCTAAGATATGATGGGGGCACTAGCTCGACAAATGGCAGGGGCTCTTCGAGAGAACATAGACATGCTCTGGGCCGAACAAGCGGCAAGGACAATAAAGGGAGAAACTCGAACCTCCTTCTTGAAGCATGAATGTTTTCGCTCCAACCCTGCTGAGTTTAGCGGTGGGCCCGATCCCATGAAGGCTGACGAATGGGTAGAGTAGATTGTTAAGTCCTTTGAGATTTTGGACATCTATGATGGAGAGCTCCGAGTAATGTTAGCAGCTTATTAACTCAAAGGGGAGGCCGAGCAATAGTGGAAATCTGTTAAGAAAATGGTCAAGCACACTTGGAAGTCGTTCACTCAGGTTTTCTAGAAGAATTTTTTGCCTCCCACAGCTAGGGAGAGGTTGAGGAAATAATTTGAGGAGCTTAGACAGCTGGATACACTGGTGGCAGATTTGAGGCCACTTTTACCAATTTGGCACGCTTTGCACCTGAGCTTGTAGCAACCAAGGAGCGTTAATGCTTGTAGTTTGAAAAGAGATCGAGGCCCAAAATCTTGATGAAAATAATGGGCAACATGTTCAGAGAGTATGATAGGCTGGTTGAGGCCGCGACTCATGTATAGATCATGTTAGAAACTGAGAAGTCTAGGCTAAAACTTAAGTGGTCGGGTTATGTGGAATCTCAGGGTGACACGAGATCCTTTAAGAAGTCCAAGGGTTCTTCTTCTTCTTTTTCTTTCTTTCAGTCCTTACCTCAATAAACCAAGTCTTTGGGGTCTGTTTCTATGAAGAGTTCGGGAAATACAAGTCCTAGTTGTATTACCTGTTTCAGATGTTGTCAATAAGGTCACAAGGCATAGCATGTATGCAAAATCTTAATCATCAGCAGTCAACTCATTCTCAGAGCCAATCCTAGAGGAGGGGTCAATTGCCCACATGTTACCATTATGGACAATCGGGACATATGAAGAGGTCTTGTCCACAGTTAGTCGGGACGGGAAGTGCTTCAGGATCTCAACAGTCTGGCCATTTCTACATAGTCAGTGCAACCGACCTACCTTCCGAGGGGTGATCAGTGTGAGCAAAGACCACAAGGGCGAGTTTATGCTGTCACTGCTTCTGAGTAGTCTGTTGGACTATCAGTGATGAGAAGTAAATATCTTATTTATAATACTTGGGCCAATGTATTAATAGATACCAGAGCATCGCATTCATTCATAGCACCTGCATTTGCATCCATGTTGGGCTTAAAAATCGAACGACTAGAGTCTTCACTTATGGTTGAGTCACCACTTGGGGGTCACGTCGTCTTAGATCGGGGTGTCGGGGGTGCGTGACTAAAGTCGCTAATCGCCAACTTCCTTTCAATCTTGTATTATAGATATGTCGGGTTTTGATATCATCCTTGGTATGTACTAGTTATTTTCCTATCATGCCACCACAGATTTTTACCGTGGGAGAGTTACTGTGTGTACAATAGGTGGGGATGTGTGTGTATTTGCTGGGCATTCAAAACTCGTGGTGTTTCATGCTAGGTATCGAAGAAACATACGAGGCCGACGAAGAACCAGAGACATTTGAAGACTTATGGCTATCTTAGAAAAAGTTGGAAGCCATTTTGCTTATAAGTTCATTCGTGCTTTTATTTATTTATTTATTTATTTTTGGATTGTAATAGTATTGGGAACTCATCTTGTAATTTAAGATTTAACACTCTCTATTTATTATTTACTTATATATATATATATATATATATTTGTAATTCTATATCTATCTCCATATTATTTATGAGATCTTATGTTAGTACCTTTTAAGATCTGTCAAAAAGATAGCATGTTGTCTAAGGTTATTGGACTTAGAAGGGAGGTTATATTGACTTCTTTGACTTTCTTGGGATCATACTTGGTTATTGGCTAAAGGACACTTTAGTGACATTACCTTGACTCTTAGAGTAGTATTGGTGTCACAAGTCGAACTACATTGTTTTTCTCAAATTTTCAACACTTTAAGATTTCGTAAAAATTCAAAATTGTCTAAAAGTTATGCTCTTTACATCAAAAGTCTTAGAATATGACATAGAGAACACTTTTTGATGTTTGAGCAAAAAGCTCCAATTTTGTTAAATATTGTATTTCATGAAATTAAATGCAACATGACAATATTATATTCTAAATTCATGAAATCAACCAACTAAAACACTTTTCTAGTTTAGAATATGAAAATCTAATTCTTACTCAAAAAGTAATTCAAAATGTCATAAATTGTTGGAACAATCTTCTGTGTAAATAAAATAAATTGAATCTAAATCAAACAAAATAAAATAAATAACTTACAGAATTTATTTTGTCGAACCGAATAAAAAAATAAAAGACCAAGTCGAGTGTGTGACACTCTGTCCTTAAGACAGATTCGCCCCGCAACGGTGCTTACGGATATGTGGCGTCTATCTCCCAGGATACAATGATCTTCACAAATTTACAGTAACACTCTAAACAAATTTGTTGGGCGAACTAGAACCATGTGTTCTATACTCTCTTTGTTTTTTCTCTAAAACTAGAATGAAGAATAAATAATGAAAAGAAGAAACTTGGACAGCAACATATAAATTGCAGATTGATTTTCGGATGGGTAAAATGCTGGAATATGGTATATATTTTATAGGGCCAAACAGGTATGAATTCAAACATTAAAAGGTATGAATTCAAACTGAACAGGTGCACTACTCAAATAAACAGATTCGATTTCAAACTGCAACAGATCTGTTGGCAGTTTTTTGGACAGATAACTGCCCAGCAGTTTGAATCTATCCGGGTTCAAAATCTGTTTGAAAAATAAACGAAATGGACACAATTATTTGGACAATTTGAATTAAAATTTAAATTAAAATTCCCGCAATAATTTTTGAAAAAATTCAAAAGAATTTTGTCCAAAAAATTAATACAAGAACCGACCCACACTTGCGCCCAGCCGGTAGAACGGACGGCGACGGCAGCGCGCGCGTGCGTGTAGTGGTTTGGGTTAAGGTTCACTTTATCCATAACTCTTCCCTTCTACAAACTTGGGGTGCCCCTTGGGGCCCAACCCAAGTGTTGTAGTCTAGAGTTTATATACACAAAAAAAACTTTCTTAAAGTTTAAATGTGGGACAACCCATTAAAAGGAAACCCACATTTAAATCTTTAAATGTCCATTCCTCGAACCCGAAAACGACGCCAACTTCTCATTCACTCATAAATGGTTTTGACGAACCGTCTTCACCATATGACTTGCCACGCGGCGAGGAACACGTCACCTTTTCGGACCCGCCTCAAAAGATGTTCGGGGCCCACTCAATTTTGGGCTAAAAGTTGGCCCAAAATAAGCCTTTAAACCAAATTTTCCAACAATCCCCCACATGAATGGAATTTGACGGAGAGAAAATGCAACAACATGATCTAATTACAGAGAGTACAGAAATTGAAAATATTCTGCAAAGGATAGGTAGCTTTTGGCTTTGACCCTTTCCTTGTGAGACACTATCGGATTTACTAGCTAACTAGTGAACATGATGTCTTGAACTGTTCAGCCATTTGTGTAAACCAAGACAATAGAACTCACACAGTATATCCCCAAACACAGTTTAGTTCTCACTATTGTGTTCATTTTGGCCCTGAACAACCTGGACTTTCATGAGTGCTCTAAACACTTGTAGCCATTCACAAATCTCATAGAACCAGCCTAATTTGCACTCATATAGATGATTCTTATGAAGAGTATCATGCCATACTCCACTAGGTTTACCTAAATATAAGAATCATTAAAATTTTACTTAACCTAAAATGCTGTAGATATCACTTATTTCATCATAGAAATGGGTAGGAGTTGGACTCTCCAATGATCCTTCTGAGTCATTCACAACTCGGTTGTCCCTTTGAACCTAGATCTTGGGATCTCCTATCAACTAGGTTGGGTTGATGTTGTGGTAACTCTTATTTAATAGGCTTTAGTCCCATTCCCCTCGATGAATTCTCAACTAGCTCTCTTGCTAACCCTTTGGTTAGTGGATCCGCTATGTTGTCTTTGGACTTCACATGTTCAATGGAAATAATTCCATTAGAGAGTAGTTGTCTTACGGTATTATGTCGACGACGAATGTGTCAAGACTTACCGTTATACATATGACTCTGTGCTCTACCTATTGCTGATTGACTATCACAATGTATGCATATAGCAGACACCGGTTTTGGCCACATTGGAATATCTTCAAGGAAGTGACGAAGCCATTTTGCCTCTTCCCCTGCTTTGTCTAAAGTTATGAATTCTGATTCCATAGTAGACCTAGCAATGCAAGTCTGTTTGGAAGATTTCCAAGATGCAGCAGCCCACCCAAGAGTAAAAACATACCCACTGGTGGACTTTGAGTCTCTAGTATCCGATATCCAATTTGCATCATAGTATCCTTCAAGTACTGCTGGATATCTAGTATAATTAAGCCCAATATTACAAGTAAATCAGAGATATCTAAGAACCCTTATAATTGTTTCCAGTGTTCTACTCCTGAGTTACTCGTATATCTACTTAATTTACTTACTGTATAAGCTATATCCGGGCAAGTGTAATTCATCAAGTACATTATGCTTCCAATAATTTGGGCATACTCTAATTGAGAAATAATTTCCTGTACATTCTTAGATAGAAACAAATTAACATCTACAATTGTTCTAGCAAGATGATCATCATCTTTGTTGAATTTGTCAAGTATTTTCTCAATGTAATGAGATTATGACAAAGCATATCCTTCTGATGTTTTGGTAATTTTCATACCAAGAATTACATCAGCAATGCCCATGTCCTTCATGTCAAAATGTTTATTCAACATTTTCTTGGTAGTTTTAATCATATCATTATTACTACCTATGATGAGCATATCATCTACATAAAGACATACAATGACATAACCTTTGTCTATGTATTTAATATAAACACATTTGTCACACTCATTAATTTCAAATCCATTTGACATCATTGCTTTGTCAAATTTCTCATGCTATTGCTTTGGCGCTTGTTTTAAACCATATAATGTTTTAACCAATTTACACACTTTCTTTTCTTTTCTTGGAACATAAAACCCTTCTGGTTGTTTCATGTAAATTTCTTCATCTAACTCACCATTTAAGAAAGTGGTTTTCACATATATTTGATGAATTTCTAGATTGTATAGAGATGCAATGGCAATTAGCATTCTAATGGATGTTATTCTAGTAACTGATGAGTATGTGTCAAAGTACTCAAGACCTTCTTTTTGTCTAAAACCTCTTGACCGCAAGTCTTGCCTTGTATTTGTCAATTGATACATCTGCTTTCATTTTCCTTTTGAAAATCCACTTGTACCCAAGTGGTTTACAACCTGGTGGTAAGTCCACTAATTTCCAAGTGTGATTTTGCAAGATGGATTCAACTTCACTATTGACAACTTCCTTCTATAAAGGAGCTTCAAGACTGGACATAACCTCTTTAAAAGTAAAAGGCTAATTTTCTAACAAAAATGTTAGAAAATCTGGCCCAAAAGATTTTGAGGTTCTAGCACGTTTACTACGCCTAGATTCCTCTTCATCCATTTGATCTTGATCTTGCTCTTGCTCTTGATCTTGTTCTTGATCATTACTAGTAATGGCATCAAAAGATCTTTTCTTATTACTAGTCTCTTGTCCAATCTTATTCGGAAACAAATGTTCAAAGTAAGATGCATTCCGAGACTCAATAATAGTATTTACATGCATTTCTGTAGGAACCCACATTTTTTTTTTTTTTGTCCTCATCATGTTCATGAGCATCGGTATGATTATGACTTGTTAAGTTTGCATGTGTATGTTGTGATTTGTTTCGCTTGAGTTAATGTGATCCATGCCTTGTTTTGAAGCCTTGTGATTTGTCTAAGTGTAGTGTGCTTGTCTTGTTCCTTCCTTGATGTGAAACTTAGGTTACGCCTTGCCTGAGTTATGCTAGCCGATGTTATTCCAAGCCGAGGTCATCCTTAGTCTAGTGGTAGTATCTTGGAACCCCTTGCTTGACCTCCGTCCTTGCCTTGACCACATTAGCCGAGATGTCACCTTGCACCCTAGTGATCTCGTCCTGGAGTGGTACGACCTAGGCCGAGGTGTGGCGCATCTAGGCCAAGATGTGGCACAGCTTAGTCAAGTGTTGTCCTTCCTAGCCGAGCTCATTGTCACCTTAGTTGCCAAAGTCCTTTGTTAGCCGATGTCACCCCTTGCCGGAGTGCCATTCTGTATAGCGTGTTAGATACGCCTCGTTATTAGCCGATGTCATTGCCTCGTCAGAAAGCCCATACCGCTTTGCTTGTTGAACACCCTTTCCACCATGCTTTGTCTGGTCTGTCAGCCACCTTTTCAGGAGGAACCCAACCAGTCGCCGCCACGTGTCTCAGCAGAGGGTTAAGCCCAGAACCGGGTATAGAAAACTATCATTTGGTGTCATAACCTTGTCTTGTAGAGAGAGAAGCTCTAGGAGGAAGAAAGAGTTTTAGAGTGAGGAAGTAGATCCTCAAGCTTGATTCCTAGAGATCCGACCGTTAGATCCGCGTTCTAAGGTTAGATTCTTGATCTGCTCATGATGTTCTTTACGTTTATGTTATTGCATTGCATGATTGGAAATGATTTGTAAGCCATGCATCGTTTTGAAGCTCGATTTTAGAAAGAGAAAATGACATTCATGTGTTCTTCAAGAAAAGTCTTGTTTTGATCCGAAAGCTTGCGTAAAGAATCATGTTTTTGTGTTTGTTCTTGCATGATTTCCAAGTACGGGTACCCAGGTCCATGTTTTCAAACTCATAGCACGAAAATCCCAGATTTGTGATAACAGATTTTAATCGAACATTCGTATTTTTCATGTTCTCACACTCATGTTCTTCATATTCATCAGCAGAGGGGAACCCAGAGTTTCCCGACCTCTTTTCCTTGCATGTGGCCCTCGGGAACACACCTCGGCGAGGAGGTGTGGAACCTCGGCCTAGACCTGGTTGGTGCCCAGCATGTTTTCCGAAAACATTTGTGTACATAAGGGACTTGTTTGAAAGTGCATTCAATAGGCTTTGCCCTGTGTTTGTAGGACTTGGGCTTGTCTTGACCCCGACGTGTGAAGAAACTATATGAGTGGTATTTTTAATAAAGCTATGTTACACTTGCTTTCATAAAATCTCGTCTTGCCTTGTTTTGAAAAGTACTTGATCTAGCATGAATGACTGTCCCTACTTGTATATTAAACACTATCTTGTTTTGATGACATTTCTTGAAAGTCCTTAGCTGCAGGGGACTATAATGCAACTGCACTCTTGTCTTGAAAGTCCTTAGCTGCAGGGGACTATAATGCAACTGCACTCTTGTCTTGGAATTGTCATCACCCTCTTGTATTAAGTAGATGTAATAACATCCAAAGAACTTGAAAGGCCGGCAATGAACTTGATTTCCCTCTTGATTGTAAAGTATGCTATGTATTGTTTTGAAAGAAATCTTGGATATCAATCATGCAAAACCTTTATTTCTAATATCATTCACTGAGTATCCAAGCTCACCCTCTCTATATATATGTAGGTGATGAACCAGAAGGCATTGAGGCCTAGACGTGATGCCGATGTATTTTTGGGTGCATTGCCGACATGTTTTGGATTAGCATTTTTGTGCCATCTTGAAGATCATGCTTCTCGGCTTATTTTCATTTGTACTTGTATATGTCGGCTTGAGAAGCCTTTTGGTCAGGATGTGTTTTGTATCTCATTTCCTTATTGTATTTAAGTTGTAAGACTTTAAAAAGATGTGTGTCATTTCATTTGACCTATGCACTGCTCTTATGGACCACGTGTAGCTTGAATTATTGCTTCCGCATTTGTGAGCCCCCTATATAAATACTCTGATTGTGTGTGAATTTTGTAAGTTGGCCTTCGGTAATTACGGATTACCGGCCATCACGGCACCAAACTACTAGGGGCAGTTTGGGGGCGTGACAGAATGGTATCAGAGCACGCGTTCCTTATAATACGTTATTCACACACCTTGAGTCCTAAAGAGCATAGGATTTTCCTTAGAATGATGTTAGGATTGCATCATATTGCTTGCTACTTGACTACGTGTGCATCACTTCAGCATGGACATTTGTTACTTGTATACATATTATCTGTTTAGTTATTTTAAATTCTCATCTTGCATCATCCTAGCATCATGAGGAGAGGTAGACCTCCAGTTGACCGAGATCATTCAGAAGATAGATTGGAGAGATTGGAAAGGTTAGTCGAAGGCTTGGTTCGTGAGCTGAGACAACCGAGGCCACAGGATACTGGTACCACCTTTACCCAGGCCGAGCAGACCAATGGCCGATATGCAGCTCCGCCTCCACCCCCTCCAGTACCACAAGTGCCTCCACAGCAAGCTTTATATGGGAACGACACGATAACCCTGATCAGAGAGTTCAAGAAAATGAAACCGCCAAGATTCCAAGGGGGCATAGAACCAATGAAAGCCGAGGCGTGGGTTTTAGAAATGGAGAAGCTGTTTGAAATTTTCCCCAGTACAGACGCTCAGAAGGTATCTCTGGCAGCGTTCACGTTAGACGACGACGCCCGCAGGTGGTGGATGATGGTTCGAGGAAGTAATCCGGGTTTGACTTGGGTCAGATTCCTGGAGTTATTCTACAACAAACATTTTCCCCTCAGCGTCCGAGACCGAAAGACCACGAAGTTCCAGAATCTGACACAAGGGAACAAGACAGTGGCAGAGTATGATCGCGCCTTTACCGAATTGGCGAGGTATGCGCCTCACATGGTTGATGACGACTATCGGAAGACGAGAAAGTTTGAAAGTGGGTTGCGTGGACCGATACAAGATCGGGTCAATATGCTCAATATGCCGACATACGCTGGAGTACTGGACAAGGCCATCCTAGCTGAAGCTAATTTAAACCGATACCAGAGTTCAAGTGAGGGTCAGAGGAAGAGACAGAATTATGATAATCGCCGAGTTCCGTTCAATGCCAAGAAGAGAATGAGCACAGACAGTTCCAGCAACTCAAATCAGGAAGGTAACGCCAAGCCGATGTGTGCGAGTTGTGGAAAGCTACTGTAGACACCCCATTTTTGACCGACCTTAAGGCTCAGACGTCACCGATTGAGCACTTGGTGATGTTGCATAATGTGCTTGTTCAGAAGTTTCGGAGTTGCGGCCGTGAGTCCTGCCTCCGGACTCCCGAACCCTTTTCTGTGCCTTGTCTCGGTTTGCGAACCAGACTCGGTTTTCTCTGTTTCTTTTCCTGAGGGAAGGAAGAGGTCCTGTAGACCATCTCTCAATGTCTGCAGGCTACATTTGGTGGCCGTAGGCCATTTTGCCCATTTCGGAGTCCGGTTCTCGGTTTTGGGAGCCGTCAGGCCGTGTGCCTCGGTTCGGGACCGCCTAACCATCTCCGTTTGCTCTGATTTTTGGCATACATCTTATTTTCTCCCTTTTGAGGGACACTGGGGTCTGAGAAACCCACTTCGTGGCCGAACGCCACTTTCGGTGTTTAACGGGCAGTTTCCGGGGCCCCGAACTGCGTGTTTTGGCCCCCGAACATTCGTTTTGCATCGGTTTTCGTTCATTTTTGGCAGGTACCTCTGTTTTATCACCAGGAAGGTCACTGAAGGGTGGGAGGCCAGCAATTGTTGCAGCAACCAGTTATCTCTCCTCCGGAGCCTCCCGACGCCCGTTTTTCGCACTTCCGGGCTAATGTTGAATACCCTAGGGTTAGTGTTGTCAACTTTCAACCACATATCTGTGATCTACACACCTGGGAGGCTCCTAAAAACCCATGGCCGACTACTAATTTTTCTTTCCATTTTTGCCCCTCCTCTTTAACTGCAATGTTGAACACCTTGGGCCCATTTTCTCGAACTTTCAACCACATATTTGTGATGTACACACATGGGAGGCCACTAAAAAGTGGTGGCCGGCCATTAATGTTGATTGACCCTTTTGAACCCCTCTTTCCGAGCCAATGTTGAACCCCTTGGACCCATTTTCTTGGACTTTGAACCACATGGTTGTGATGAGGAGACCTAGGGGAACATCACCATGTGGTGGCCGGCCACCAAATTTGATTGAACCTTTTGACCCCTAGCCGGCCGGCTAGGGGGGGGTGGCCGGCCAGCCACCTGCAGCCAAAGCAATGGGCCGGCCTGCTTCCTCACTGTGTGTGCTTTACAGCTGTCCAGCTGTTTCCCCCCAGAAAATATCCCAATTCGGGGATATTTTGTGGGGAAAGATTGCCTCCTTTTGGCCCCACCTTTACACCCATCTTCTTGTCCATATAACCAGCTGAGGTCCTTCTTGACAAGGGTTAGAAACTTTCATCTTCAAGCTTCCATAGCCAACTCCATCTTCTTCCTTCTCAATTCTTGAAAAAACCCTAAGTCCCTAACCATCATTCCTTCTACACCACCAAGCTCTACCACCACCATCTCATTTCCAGCAACAAGGAAGGATTCTTGAAGGCTAAAGAAGCTGCAAATCCATCCAAGAAGCAACAAAAGTGTTGATCTTCAAGGGTAAGTAATACTTTGACCCTTTTGACCCTTTTTCTTGATCAATATGTAAGCCATGCATGCTTTTTGTGTTGAGCTCCGGCCATAACTGAAAGTGGCCCTCTTTTGAGCTCATTTTCACTTTTCATTAAGGGCTCAACCCTGTTTGAGCCCTCCATGATGCACTTGCTTCATTGACCCTCTTGTATGTCAACATTTTGCATGCTATCTTTAGCCTATATGTAATCTGTTTTTGAGCATGTTGTAATCTGTAAATGTGCTTATTTTGGGCCCTTCTTCAACATTGTTGAAGGGCCCCTCACCATTTGGTGCCTCCATGTGTCACTTGTAGTTATATCCCTTGTTTGGCTCCATTTTTGCATAAATTGGTAGCCCTCTTTGCTTCTGTTTTTGGACCTTGGTCCGAACTGAAAGTGGCCTTATTTTGGCCTATACTTCATGTTTCATTCACACTTTTTTTCTGTTTGGTGATTATTTTGTATACTTCATGTTTTAGCACCTTTTGAGCCTCATTTTGCATCATATTTTTAGCATGTTTTTATACTGATTTTGAGGCTGCCATATACTGTAAATGTTCATATTTTTGGTCCATATTCAGTGTTGTAGAAGGAAATTTTTCAGTTTGGGTTTTGCTTATACCACTTGCTTCATTACCCCTCTTTTGGCCCCTATTCTTGCATGCTATTTTTCCCCTACCTATACTTGCAGTTTGACCATGTTTATAACTGTGAAAGTGCATCTTTTGGGACTGTCTAGCTTCTGTCTTTGCATTGCATGTCCATATTGTGCATGTTTAGCATAGCTATAGGCCATTTCGGGTGCCTAATGTTGCATTTCGGGACATTTCCTTGTATTTCATGTCATTTCGCTTCATTTCGGGACTGTTTTCCCCCATATTTTGTTGCTGAAATTCCATTGGCATGCTTGCATATCATTTTTGCCATGTTTCATTGCATTTTATCACTGCCTCGGTTTGCGTGCCCGTGTGCACGCATTTCGAGGCACTTCATTTTTATCCGTTGGCATCCGATGTGAGTGTGGCTGAGGCTCACTCATGTTGGTATAAGCCCACTTGTCATTTCCATGCCATTTCATTGCATTTTATCACTGCCTCGGTTTGCGTGCCCGTGTGCACGCATTTCGAGGCACTTCATTTTTATCCGCTGGCATCCGATGTGAGTGTGGCTGAGGCTCACTCATGTTGGTATAAGCCCACTTGTCATTTCCATGCCATTTCATTGCATTTTATCACTGCCTCGGTTTGCGTGCCCGTGTGCACGCATTTCGAGGCACTTCATTTTTATCCGACGGCATCCTATGTGAGTGTGGCTGAGGCTCACTCATGTTGGTATAAGCCCATTTGTCATTTCCATGCCATTTCATTGTATTTTATCATTACCTCGGTTTGCGTGCCCGTGTGCACGCATTTCGAGGCACTTCATTTTCTGCAATCGGCATCTTATGTGAGTGTGGCTGAGGCTCTCTCATGGTAGTATAAGTCCATGTTGCATTTTCCATGTCATTCGCATCGCTTTTGCATCGCCTCGGTTTGCGTGCCCGCGTGCACGCATTTCGAGACACATATCATTGCCTCGGTTTGCGTGCCCGCGTGCACGTATTTCGAGACACATATCATCGCCTCGGTTTGCGTGGCCGCGTGCACGTATTTCGAGACACATATCATCGCCTCGGTTTGCGTGCCCGCATGCATGTATTTCGAGACACATATCATCGCCTCGGTTTGCGTGCCCGTGTGCACGTACTTCGAGGCATGTCATTTTTATTTCATCTATCATCGCCTGGGTTTGCGTGCCTGTGTGCACGTACTTCGAGGCATCTCATTTTCATTGCATTTATCATCGCCTCGGTTTGCGTGCCCGTGTGCACGTACTTCGAGGCATCTCATTTTCACCGCATTTATCATCGCCTCGGTTTGCGTGCCCGCATGCATGTATTTCGAGACACATATCATCGCCTCGGTTTGCGTGCCCGTGTGCACGTACTTCGAGGCATGTCATTTTTATTTCATCTATCATCGCCTGGGTTTGCGTGCCTGTGTGCACGTACTTCGAGGCATCTCATTTTCATTGCATTTATCATCGCCTCGGTTTGCGTGCCCGTGTGCACGTACTTCGAGGCATCTCATTTTCACCGCATTTATCATCACCTCGGTTTGCGTGCCCGTGTGCACGTACTTCGAGGCATCTCATTTTCATTGTATCTGTCATCGCCTCGGTTTGCGTGCCCGTGTGCACGCACTTCGAGGCATCTCATTTTCAGCATTCCGTCATTTTCTCGATTCGCGTGCCCGTGTACACGCATTTCGAGGCATGTCATTCCATAGCATTGTGTATGTTAGGGTTATATCTTAGTTGCATTTCATGCATATCATGCATATTGCATCGTGTCCGGAATAGGAGTTAGCCCGGGCACGGGAAACGAGGTATATTTCGTACTTCGAGTGACGGAATATGTCTCAATTCCCAGTTACCGACACTCCGGATTATCCATGATGGAGTTAGGTTTTAGCTGTAGTTTCATGTGCATTCATCCTATATTGAGTTGTGCATTTCGACTCCTCTGCCATCATGCTTCGGTATGCGTGATTGGTGGCACGAGGATCGAGACATGCATATATTTGTGCAAATACATTGCTATGCCCCTTTCTTGCTCTCTGCTGCAGCAAAATCAGGAATCAGCAACTTTCCGGGACTTGGCACGCTTTTCAAAAAAGGACAGGTGTAAACAGAGGCTAATTGGGGCATTCCGGTGGATTTCCGCGCAAGACAACCCGGACATGCATCGTCCATCAGAAGCAAGACAGCCCCTGGCTTGCATGCCAGTTTTATCTGCTTTCTTAGTTAATTCATTAATTAATTAGAATTCTGTAATATTTTAGACTGTAATATTCTTTTATTTGGGACTGTAATATTTGGACTGTATATTTATTTGGACCCTCCGAGTGAGGGCATAACTGTAATAAGTGTGCGTGAGTGTGATGTATGTCTTCCAACCCCACGTCTTTCTCCCTTTTATTTATCCGCTTATGATGGTTAGATTAGGGCATATTTAAATTAGCATACAGTATGACAGCATGTTTGCATCATCCATCTGTATTGCATGCACCGGGCTCGGCACATCATACTAACTGCATTGTACTTTCAAATCTAAATTGAATACATGATAGTTGTAGCATTTCATATACCACCTTAGAATAGCCGAGCCTGCTATAGTTGCATTTTGCATGTGTTGCATTAGGCATTTTTGTATACTTAGGATCATGCATGATTTCTAATTAACTTCCTTTTTTTGGCTTGGAGTACTCGGTAAGTTTTATGCTTTAGCATCCTTGCATGCGTGTGAGTGACTGCCATGAATAGCATGCTTACCATGAGGCTAATTGCTAATGTGATATAACTGCCTGAATGCCTGTGGGTGAAGGTTGGGTTATTTGAATTGGAATAATTCATCAAATGTGTGTTTTAAGCCCACTAGATAGTGGCAAAATCATGTTTTCTAAGCCCACCCGAGGGTGGCAAATCCACGTCTTAGCCTACTTGCGGGTAGCACCATCAAACCATTTTCAAATAAACAAGCATGAAATGTTTTGTTCCAATTCGGACGACCCAGTCTATATTTATATGCTGCGAGCATCACATAGTAACCTAGGCTAATAACCGGAATAAGAACATACAATGTTTTCAAAAATTGATATCATGGTTAGTAGAGGCCGGTCTATGACCGGGCGAGCGGGGGTGCTCACGAAGTGACCTTCCCCAATCGTACCCAAGTTCCCGAACCGAGGCAACTTTGGTGATGACGGACACGTGGCCTTTTGGCACCGAGTCAGGGTTTCCTAAATTTCCCAAAATAAAATATTTAGGTGGCGACTCTGTATCTGGCAAAGCAGTCCATGTTTGGCACTTCTTTCAAAAATCTGTTTTCTCAAAAACGATTTGCCGGATTTGGACTCTTTGGTTCAGACTTAGAACCGTGACTACGAAAAGTCGAGTCCGAGCTGTAGCGAGGTCCCCCGCGGGCTTGTTACAGCTACATTTCGGGGTTTGTCGTTGGGCAACAGGAGCTTGCTATGAGTGCGGCGAGATAGGTCATCGTGTGAAGGACTGCTCGAAGGCAGGGACTGACAATGGAAAGAGGAATGGAAGCACCTCGGGCTCTGCACAGAACAACAACGTCGGGAGAATACAGGCAAGGCAAGGCAGAGTTTTTGCATTGGTACTCGGAGACGCCCAGAATGCCGAGGCGGTAGTGTCAGGTACCCTTTCAATTTGTTCTCAAGATGCATACGTATTGATTGATTCGGGTTCTACGCATTCATTTGTGTCCACTATATTCGCCGAGAAGTTGAGTAGAGAATTAGAACCCCTTGATTATGTATTATCTGTGTCTACTACGTCTGGAAGAAATATGATTGTTACATCCATTTATAGGGCGTGTATTGTTATGATTGAGAGTGTAGAGTTGTTAGTTGATTTGATGCCATTAAGCATGACCCATTTCGATGTCATATTGGGAATGGATTGGTTAGTAGCGAACCATGCGTCCATTAATTGTGTTACTAAGAGCGTCACATTGAAGACCCCAAGTCAAGCTGAGGTCATTTTCCAAGGTAAAGGAGTAGTACCCCCACCTTACTTAATCTCATCCATGAAGGCCTGCAAGTTGATCCAAAAAGGATGTCAGGGTTATTTATGCAGTATACTAAGTGATCTGAATGGAAATGTTGAGTTAGCCGACATACCCGTTGTTGAGGAATTCCCCGATGTCTTTCCGAATGAGTTGCCTGGCCACCTTGTCGATAGGGAAATAGAGTTTACTGTGGACATCTTGTCAGGAACACAACCCATCTCCAAAACACCCTACAGAATGGCCCCAGCCGAACTTAGAGAACTGAAATCGCAATTACAAGAATTGTTGGACAAAGGATTTGTTAGGCCGAGCACTTCACCGTGGGGAGCACCCGTTCTATTTGTTAAGAAAAAGGATGGCACACATCGTCTTTGCATTGACTACAGAGAACTTAATAAGGTGACCATCAAGAACAAGTACCCATTGCCTAGAATCGACGATTTGCTTGATCAACTACGAGGAGCACGAGTCTTTTCCAAGATTGGCCTTAGGTCGGGCTACCACCAGTTGAAGGTTAAAGCCGAGGACATTGAGAAAACTGCTTTTCGGACAAGATATGGCCACTACGAATTTTTGGTAATGCCCTTCGGAGTAACCAATGCCCCAGCAGCATTCATGGACTTGATGAACAGAGTCTTTAAGCCGTACCTAGATGAGTTTGTCATTATTTTTATCGACGACATATTGATCTATTCCGGGAGTACGAGCGAGCACGAGAATCATCTGAGACTTGCCCTGCAGACCTTGAGGGATAAGAAGTTGTACGCCAAGTTAAGTAAATGCGAGTTTTGGCTTTCCAGCATTTCATTTCTAGGGCATGTGATTAATGAAGACGGTATATCAGTTGACCCCAGTAAGGTTAAAGCCATTGTGAATTGGCCGACGCCGACCAACGTGTCTGAGGTTCGTAGTTTCCTGGGTTTGGCAGGTTATTACAGAAAGTTTGTGAAGGATTTCTCGAGGGTTGCAGTGCCATTGACACAACTAACGAAGAAGGGAGCAGCTTATGAATGGACCAACGAAAGAGAATCAGCCTTCCAGGAGCTGAAGACGAGGTTAGTTACAGCACCAGTTCTGGTACTACCATCAGCTAATGAAGAATTTCAGATTTACAGTGATGCTTCACATAAGGGTTTGGGTTGCGTGTTAATGCAAGAAGGTAAAGTCATAGCGTACGCGTCTCGACAGTTGAAGCCCAATGAAAAGAATTATCCTACCCATGACCTGGAGCTAGCTGCTGTAGTTTTTGCTTTGAAGATATGGCGTCATTACTTGTATGGAACATCTTGCCAAGTTTTCACCGACCACAAGAGTCTGAAGTACCTGTTCACTCAGAAGGAGTTAAATATGATGCAGAGAAGATGGCTCGAGCTACTGAAGGATTATGACATGCAGATTCAGTACCATCCAGGTAAGGCAAATTCCGTAGCCGACGCTTTGAGTAGGAAGTTAGTTGGAAGTTTGGCGTGCCTGACAGCGGTTTCGGTGGAACCGACGATTATTGAGGAAACGAAGACCAGACAGAAGGAGGATAAGCTCCTCAAGAAGGTAATTGATGAATTCGTCACCAAGCCGAGGCCGGGATACACTATGGAGAATCAAGTGCTTAAGTTTGAAGGAAGATTGTGCGTGGCCGACGTACAAGAGTTAAAAAGGAGGATTTTGCAAGAGGCTCATAGTTCCAAGTTTGCCATCCATCCAGGGAGCACCAAGATGTATCGGGACGTAAAGCGGACCTTTTGGTGGCCGAACATGAAAAGAGAGATAGCCGAGTTCGTATTTCAGTGTCTGTGTTGTCAGCAAGTGAAGGCAGAACACCAGAGACCGGCAGGACTTCTTCAACCCTTGTCGATTCCTGAGTGGAAATGGGAGCACATCTCCATGGATTTCGTAGTGGGTTTGCCGAGGACGCAAAGAGGTATGGATTCCATTTGGGTTATAGTCGACAGGTTTACTAAATCAGCTCACTTTTTGCCTGTCAAGACTACATTCAATGCCGACCGACTTGCCGAATTGTACATGAATGAGATCGTTAGACTTCATGGTGTGCCGATGTCCATTGTGTCAGACCGAGATCCGAAGTTCGTTTCTAGATTTTGGCAGAGTCTACAAAGAGCCTTGGGAACAGAGTTGAGATTTAGCACAGCCTTTCACCCTCAGACCGACGGGCAGACAGAAAGAACGATTCAGACACTCGAAGACATGCTCAGACTGTGCGTGTTGGATTTCCAGGGAAGTTGGGAGTCGCATTTGCCATTAGTAGAGTTCGCGTACAACAGCAGTTATCAAGCCAGCATAGGTATGGCGCCGTATGAAGTTTTGTATGGAAGGAAGTGTAGATCGCCGATATGTTGGACTGAAGTAGGAGACAAAGCTCTAATTGGCCCCGAGTTGGTTCAGATGACAACTGAAAAGATCAAACTCATTCAGCAGAGGATTAAAACTGCACAGAGTCGACAGAAGTGTTATGCCGACCAAAGAAGGAGGGAGTTAGAATTTGAAATTGGGGATCATGTATTTTTGAAGGTCTCGCCGATGACAGGAGTTTCGAGATTTGGGAAGAAGGGTAAACTTGCACCCCGATATATTGGGCCGTTTGAAATTCTGGAGAAAGTTAACACCGTTGCTTACAGACTCGCTTTGCCGCCAGATTTGAGCCAAGTCCACAGCGTATTCCATGTCTCAATGCTGAGAAAATGTATCCGAGACCCACTGCATGTAATAGATTACTCCGGGGTTGTAGTTAATGAAGACTTGGGCTACGAAGAGAAGCCGACGAGAATTATCGACAGACAAGTGAGACAGCTAAGAAACAAGTCGATATCAATGGTGAAAATCGAATGGGAGAAACACTATGGCGAGGAGGCCACATGGGAAAAGGAAGAGGAGATGAAAATCCGTTACCCGGAGTTATTCGTAGGACAAGGTAACCTAAGTTTGGGGACCAAACTTCTTTAAGGAGGGTAGATGTAGGAACCCACATTTTTTTTTTTTTTTTTTTTTTTGTCCTCATCATGTTCATGAGCATCGGTATGATTATGACTTGTTAAGTTTGCATGTGTATGTTGTGATTTGTTTCGCTTGAGTTAATGTGATCCATGCCTTGTTTTGAAGCCTTGTGATTTGTCTAAGTGTAGTGTGCTTGTCTTGTTCCTTCCTTGATGTGAAACTTAGGTTACGCCTTGCCTGAGTTATGCTAGCCGATGTTATTCCAAGCCGAGGTCATCCTTAGTCTAGTGGTAGTATCTTGGAACCCCTTGCTTGACCTCCGTCCTTGCCTTGACCACATTAGCCGAGATGTCACCTTGCACCCTAGTGATCTCGTCCTGGAGTGGTACGACCTAGGCCGAGGTGTGGCGCATCTAGGCCAAGATGTGGCACAGCTTAGTCAAGTGTTGTCCTTCCTAGCCGAGCTCATTGTCACCTTAGTTTCCAAAGTCCTTTGTTAGCCGATGTCACCCCTTGCCGGAGTGCCATTCTGTATAGCGTGTTAGATACGCCTCGTTATTAGCCGATGTCATTGCCTCGTCAGAAAGCCCATACCGCTTTGCTTGTTGAACACCCTTTCCACCATGCTTTGTCTGGTCTGTCAGCCACCTTTTCAGGAGGAACCCAACCAGTCGCCGCCATGTGTCTCAGCAGAGGGTTAAGCCCAGAACCGGGTATAGAAAACTATCATTTGGTGTCATAACCTTGTCTTGTAGAGAGAGAAGCTCTAGGAGGAAGAAAGAGTTTTAGAGTGAGGAAGTAGATCCTCAAGCTTGATTCCTAGAGATCCGACCGTTAGATCCGCGTTCTAAGGTTAGATTCTTGATCTGCTCATGATGTTCTTTACGTTTATGTTATTGCATTGCATGATTGGAAATGATTTGTAAGCCATGCATCGTTTTGAAGCTCGATTTTAGAAAGAGAAAATGACATTCATGTGTTCTTCAAGAAAAGTCTTGTTTTGATCCGAAAGCTTGCGTAAAGAATCATGTTTTTGTGTTTGTTCTTGCATGATTTCCAAGTACGGGTACCCAGGTCCATGTTTTCAAACTCATAGCACGAAAATCCCAGATTTGTGATAACAGATTTTAATCGAACATTCGTATTTTTCATGTTCTCACACTCATGTTCTTCATATTCATCAGCAGAGGGGAACCCAGAGTTTCCCGACCTCTTTTCCTTGCATGTGGCCCTCGGGAACACACCTCGGCGAGGAGGTGTGGAACCTCGGCCTAGACCTGGTTGGTGCCCAGCATGTTTTCCGAAAACATTTGTGTACATAAGGGACTTGTTTGAAAGTGCATTCAATAGGCTTTGCCCTGTGTTTGTAGGACTTGGGCTTGTCTTGACCCCGACGTGTGAAGAAACTATATGAGTGGTATTTTTAATAAAGCTATGTTACACTTGCTTTCATAAAATCTCGTCTTGCCTTGTTTTGAAAAGTACTTGATCTAGCATGAATGACTGTCCCTACTTGTATATTAAACACTATCTTGTTTTGATGACATTTCTTGAAAGTCCTTAGCTGCAGGGGACTATAATGCAACTGCACTCTTGTCTTGAAAGTCCTTAGCTGCAGGGGACTATAATGCAACTGCACTCTTGTCTTGAAAGTCCTTAGCTGCAGGGGACTATAATGCAACTGCACTCTTGTCTTGAAAGTCCTTAGTTGCAGGGGACTATAATGCAACTGCACTCTTGTCTTGGAATTGTCATCACCCTCTTGTATTAAGTAGATGTAATAACATCCAAAGAACTTGAAAGGCCGGCAATGAACTTGATTTCCCTCTTGATTGTAAAGTATGCTATGTATTGTTTTGAAAGAAATCTTGGATATCAATCATGCAAAACCTTTATTTCTAATATCATTCACTGAGTATCCAAGCTCACCCTCTCTATATATATGTAGGTGATGAACCAGAAGGCATTGAGGCCTAGACGTGATGCCGATGTATTTTTGGGTGCATTGCCGACATGTTTTGGATTAGCATTTTTGTGCCATCTTGAAGATCATGCTTCTCGGCTTATTTTCATTTGTACTTGTATATGTCGGCTTGAGAAGCCTTTTGGTCAGGATGTGTTTTGTATCTCATTTCCTTATTGTATTTAAGTTGTAAGACTTTATAAAGATGTGTGTCATTTCATTTGACCTATGCACTGCTCTTATGGACCACTTGTAGCTTGAATTATTGCTTCCGCATTTGTGAGCCCCCTATATAAATACTCTGATTGTGTGTGAATTTTGTAAGTTGGCCTTCGGTAATTACGGATTACCGGCCATCACGGCACCAAACTACTAGGGGCGGTTTGGGGGCGTGACAGAATGGTATCAGAGCACGCGTTCCTTATAATACGTTATTCACACACCTTGAGTCCTAAAGAGCATAGGATTTTCCTTAGAATGATGTTAGGATTGCATCATATTGCTTGCTACTTGACTGCGTGTGCATCACTTCAGCATGGACATTTGTTACTTGTATACATATTATCTGTTTAGTTATTTTAAATTCTCATCTTGCATCATCCTAGCATCATGAGGAGAGGTAGACCTCCAGTTGACCGAGATCATTCAGAAGATAGATTGGAGAGATTGGAAAGGTTAGTCGAAGGCTTGGTTCGTGAGCTGAGACAACCGAGGCCACAGGATACTGGTACCACCTTTACCCAGGCCGAGCAGACCAATGGCCGATATGCAGCTCCGCCTCCACCCCCTCCAGTACCACAAGTGCCTCCACAGCAAGCTTTATATGGGAACGACACGATAACCCTGATCAGAGAGTTCAAGAAAATGAAACCGCCAAGATTCCAAGGGGGCATAGAACCAATGAAAGCCGAGGCGTGGGTTTTAGAAATGGAGAAGCTGTTTGAAATTTTCCCCAGTACAGACGCTCAGAAGGTATCTCTGGCAGCGTTCACGTTAGACGACGACGCCCGCAGGTGGTGGATGATGGTTCGAGGAAGTAATCCGAGTTTGACTTGGGTCAGATTCCTGGAGTTATTCTACAACAAACATTTTCCCCTCAGCGTCCGAGACCGAAAGACCACGGAGTTCCAGAATCTGACACAAGGGAACAAGACAGTGGCAGAGTATGATCGCGCCTTTACCGAATTGGCGAGGTATGCGCCTCACATGGTTGATGACGACTATCGGAAGGCGAGAAAGTTTGAAAGTGGGTTGCGTGGACCGATACAAGATCGGGTCAATATGCTCAATATGCCGACATACGCTGGAGTACTGGACAAGGCCATCCTAGCTGAAGCTAATTTAAACCGATACCAGAGTTCAAGTGAGGGTCAGAGGAAGAGACAGAATTATGATAATCGCCGAGTTCCGTTCAATGCCAAGAAGAGAATGAGCACAGACAGTTCCAGCAACTCAAATCAGGAAGGTAACACCAAGCAGATGTGTGCGAGTTGTGGAAAGCTACATTTCGGGGTTTGTCGTTGGGCAACAGGAGCTTGCTATGAGTGCGGCGAGATAGGTCATCGTGTGAAGGACTGCTCGAAGGCAGGGACTGACAATGGAAAGAGGAATGGAAGCACCTCGGGCTCTGCACAGAACAACAACGTCGGGAGAATACAGGCAAGGCAAGGCAGAGTTTTTGCATTGGTACCCGGAGACGCCCAGAATGCCGAGGCGGTAGTGTCAGGTACCCTTTCAATTTGTTCTCAAGATGCATACGTATTGATTGATTCGGGTTCTACGCATTCATTTGTGTCCACTATATTCGCCGAGAAGTTGAGTAGAGAATTAGAACCCCTTGATTATGTATTATCTGTGTCTACTACGTCTGGAAGAAATATGATTGTTACATCCATTTATAGGGCGTGTATTGTTATGATTGAGAGTGTAGAGTTGTTAGTTGATTTGATGCCATTAAGCATGACCCATTTCGATGTCATATTGGGAATGGATTGGTTAGTAGCGAACCATGCGTCCATTAATTGTGTTACTAAGAGCGTCACATTGAAGACCCCAAGTCAAGCTGAGGTCATTTTCCAAGGTAAAGGAGTAGTACCCCCACCTTACTTAATCTCATCCATGAAGGCCTGCAAGTTGATCCAAAAAGGATGTCAGGGTTATTTATGCAGTATACTAAGTGATCTGAATGGAAATGTTGAGTTAGCCGACATACCCGTTGTTGAGGAATTCCCCGATGTCTTTCCGAATGAGTTGCCTGGCCACCTTGTCGATAGGGAAATAGAGTTTACTGTGGACATCTTGTCAGGAACACAACCCATCTCCAAAACACCCTACAGAATGGCCCCAGCCGAACTTAGAGAACTGAAATCGCAATTACAAGAATTGTTGGACAAAGGATTTGTTAGGCCGAGCACTTCACCGTGGGGAGCACCCGTTCTATTTGTTAAGAAAAAGGATGGCACACATCGTCTTTGCATTGACTACAGAGAACTTAATAAGGTGACCATCAAGAACAAGTACCCATTGCCTAGAATCGACGATTTGCTTGATCAACTACGAGGAGCACGAGTCTTTTCCAAGATTGGCCTTAGGTCGGGCTACCACCAGTTGAAGGTTAAAGCCGAGGACATTGAGAAAACTGCTTTTCGGACAAGATATGGCCACTACGAATTTTTGGTAATGCCCTTCGGAGTAACCAATGCCCCAGCAGCATTCATGGACTTGATGAACAGAGTCTTTAAGCCGTACCTAGATGAGTTTGTCATTATTTTTATCGACGACATATTGATCTATTCCGGGAGTACGAGCGAGCACGAGAATCATCTGAGACTTGCCCTGCAGACCTTGAGGGATAAGAAGTTGTACGCCAAGTTAAGTAAATGCGAGTTTTGGCTTTCCAGCATTTCATTTCTAGGGCATGTGATTAATGAAGACGGTATATCAGTTGACCCCAGTAAGGTTAAAGCCATTGTGAATTGGCCGACGCCGACCAACGTGTCTGAGGTTCGTAGTTTCCTGGGTTTGGCAGGTTATTACAGAAAGTTTGTGAAGGATTTCTCAAGGGTTGCAGTGCCATTGACACAACTAACGAAGAAGGGAGCAGCTTATGAATGGACCAACGAAAGAGAATCAGCCTTCCAGGAGCTGAAGACGAGGTTAGTTACAGCACCAGTTCTGGTACTACCATCAGCTAATGAAGAATTTCAGATTTACAGTGATGCTTCACATAAGGGTTTGGGTTGTGTGTTAATGCAAGAAGGTAAAGTCATAGCGTACGCGTCTCGACAGTTGAAGCCCAATGAAAAGAATTATCCTACCCATGACCTGGAGCTAGCTGCTGTAGTTTTTGCTTTGAAGATATGGCGTCATTACTTGTATGGAACATCTTGCCAAGTTTTCACCGACCACAAGAGTCTGAAGTACCTGTTCACTCAGAAGGAGTTAAATATGAGGCAGAGAAGATGGCTCGAGCTACTGAAGGATTATGACATGCAGATTCAGTACCATCCAGGTAAGGCAAATTCCGTAGCCGACGCTTTGAGTAGGAAGTTAGTTGGAAGTTTGGCGTGCCTGACAGCGGTTTCGGTGGAACCGACGATTATTGAGGAAACGAAGACCAGACAGAAGGAGGATAAGCTCCTCAAGAAGGTAATTGATGAATTCGTCACCAAGCCGAGGCCGGGATACACTATGGAGAATCAAGTGCTTAAGTTTGAAGGAAGATTGTGCGTGGCCGACGTACAAGAGTTAAAAAGGAGGATTTTGCAAGAGGCTCATAGTTCCAAGTTTGCCATCCATCCAGGGAGCACCAAGATGTATCGGGACGTAAAGCGGACCTTTTGGTGGCCGAACATGAAAAGAGAGATAGCCGAGTTCGTATTTCAGTGTCTGTGTTGTCAGCAAGTGAAGGCAGAACACCAGAGACCGGCAGGACTTCTTCAACCCTTGTCGATTCCTGAGTGGAAATGGGAGCACATCTCCATGGATTTCGTAGTGGGTTTGCCGAGGACGCAAAGAGGTATGGATTCCATTTGGGTTATAGTCGACAGGTTTACTAAGTCAGCTCACTTTTTGCCTGTCAAGACTACATTCAATGCCGACTGACTTGCCGAATTGTACATGAATGAGATCGTTAGACTTCATGGTGTGCCGATGTCCATTGTGTCAGACCGAGATCCGAAGTTCGTTTCTAGATTTTGGCAGAGTCTACAAAGAGCCTTGGGAACAGAGTTGAGATTTAGCACAGCCTTTCACCCTCAGACCGACGAGCAGACAGAAAGAACGATTCAGACACTCGAAGACATGCTCAGACTGTGCGTGTTGGATTTCCAGGGAAGTTGGGAGTCGCATTTGCCATTAGTAGAGTTCGCGTACAACAACAGTTATCAAGCCAGCATAGGTATGGCGCCGTATGAAGTTTTGTATGGAAGGGAGTGTAGATCGCCGATATGTTGGACTGAAGTAGGAGACAAAGCTCTAATTGGCCCCGAGTTGGTTCAGATGACAACTGAAAAGATCAAACTCATTCAGCAGAGGATTAAAACTGCACAGAGTCGACAGAAGTGTTATGCCGACCAAAGAAGGAGGGAGTTAGAATTTGAAATTGGGGATCATGTATTTTTGAAGGTCTCGCCGATGACAGGAGTTTCGAGATTTGGGAAGAAGGGTAAACTTGCACCCCGATATATTGGGCCGTTTGAAATTCTGGAGAAAGTTAACACCGTTGCTTACAGACTCGCTTTGCCGCCAGATTTGAGCCAAGTCCACAGCGTATTCCATGTCTCAATGCTGAGAAAATGTATCCGAGACCCACTGCATGTAATAGATTACTCCGGGGTTGTAGTTAATGAAGACTTGGGCTACGAAGAGAAGCCGACGAGAATTATCGACAGACAAGTGAGACAGCTGAGAAACAAGTCGATATCAATGGTGAAAATCGAATGGGAGAAACATTATGGCGAGGAGGCCACATGGGAAAAGGAAGAGGAGATGAAAATCCGTTACCCGGAGTTATTCGTAGGACAAGGCAACCTAAGTTTGGGGACCAAACTTCTTTAAGGAGGGTAGACTGTAGGAACCCACATTTTTTTTTTTTTTTTTTTTTTTTGTCCTCATCATGTTCATGAGCATCGGTATGATTATGACTTGTTAAGTTTGCATGTGTATGTTGTGATTTGTTTCGCTTGAGTTAATGTGATCCATGCCTTGTTTTGAAGCCTTGTGATTTGTCTAAGTGTAGTGTGCTTGTCTTGTTCCTTCCTTGATGTGAAACTTAGGTTACGCCTTGCCTGAGTTATGCTAGCCGATGTTATTCCAAGCCGAGGTCATCCTTAGTCTAGTGGTAGTATCTTGGAACCCCTTGCTTAACCTCCGTCCTTGCCTTGACCACATTAGCCGAGATGTCACCTTGCACCCTAGTGATCTCGTCCTGGAGTGGTACGACCTAGGCCAAGGTGTGGCGCATCTAGGCCAAGATGTGGCACAGCTTAGTCAAGTGTTGTCCTTCCTAGCCGAGCTCATTGTCACCTTAGTTGCCAAAGTCCTTTGTTAGCCGATGTCACCCCTTGCCGGAGTGCCATTCTGTATAGCGTGTTAGATACGCCTCGTTATTAGCCGATGTCATTGCCTCGTCAGAAAGCCCATACCGCTTTGCTTGTTGAACACCCTTTCCACCATGCTTTGTCTGGTCTGTCAGCCACCTTTTCAGGAGGAACCCAACCAGTCGCCGCCACGTGTCTCAGCAGAGGGTTAACCCCAGAACCGGGTATAGAAAACTATCATTTGGTGTCATAACCTTGTCTTGTAGAGAGAGAAGCTCTAGGAGGAAGAAAGAGTTTTAGAGTGAGGAAGTAGATCCTCAAGCTTGATTCCTAGAGATCCGACCGTTAGATCCGCGTTCTAAGGTTAGATTCTTGATCTGCTCATGATGTTCTTTACGTTTATGTTATTGCATTGCATGATTGGAAATGATTTGTAAGCCATGCATCGTTTTGAAGCTCGATTTTAGAAAGAGAAAATGACATTCATGTGTTCTTCAAGAAAAGTCTTGTTTTGATCCGAAAGCTTGCGTAAAGAATCATGTTTTTGTGTTTGTTCTTGCATGATTTCCAAGTACGGGTACCCAGGTCCATGTTTTCAAACTCATAGCACGAAAATCCCAGATTTGTGATAACAGATTTTAATCGAACATTCGTATTTTTCATGTTCTCACACTCATGTTCTTCATATTCATCAGCAGAGGGGAACCCAGAGTTTCCCGACCTCTTTTCCTTGCATGTGGCCCTCGGGAACACACCTCGGCGAGGAGGTGTGGAACCTCGGCCTAGACCTGGTTGGTGCCCAGCATGTTTTCCGAAAACATTTGTGTACATAAGGGACTTGTTTGAAAGTGCATTCAATAGGCTTTGCCCTGTGTTTGTAGGACTTGGGCTTGTCTTGACCCCGACGTGTGAAGAAACTATATGAGTGGTATTTTTAATAAAGCTATGTTACACTTGCTTTCATAAAATCTCGTCTTGCCTTGTTTTGAAAAGTACTTGATCTAGCATGAATGACTGTCCCTACTTGTATATTAAACACTATCTTGTTTTGATGACATTTCTTGAAAGTCCTTAGCTGCAGGGGACTATAATGCAACTGCACTCTTGTCTTGAAAGTCCTTAGCTGCAGGGGACTATAATGCAACTGCACTCTTGTCTTGAAAGTCCTTAGCTGCAGGGGACTATAATGCAACTGCACTCTTGTCTTGAAAGTCCTTAGTTGCAGGGGACTATAATGCAACTGCACTCTTGTCTTGGAATTGTCATCACCCTCTTGTATTAAGTAGATGTAATAACATCCAAAGAACTTGAAAGGCCGGCAATGAACTTGATTTCCCTCTTGATTGTAAAGTATGCTATGTATTGTTTTGAAAGAAATCTTGGATATCAATCATGCAAAACCTTTATTTCTAATATCATTCACTGAGTATCCAAGCTCACCCTCTCTATATATATGTAGGTGATGAACCAGAAGGCATTGAGGCCTAGACGTGATGCCGATGTATTTTTGGGTGCATTGCCGACATGTTTTGGATTAGCATTTTTGTGCCATCTTGAAGATCATGCTTCTCGGCTTATTTTCATTTGTACTTGTATATGTCGGCTTGAGAAGCCTTTTGGTCAGGATGTGTTTTGTATCTCATTTCCTTATTGTATTTAAGTTGTAAGACTTTATAAAGATGTGTGTCATTTCATTTGACCTATGCACTGCTCTTATGGACCACTTGTAGCTTGAATTATTGCTTCCGCATTTGTGAGCCCCCTATATAAATACTCTGATTGTGTGTGAATTTTGTAAGTTGGCCTTCGGTAATTACGGATTACCGGCCATCACGGCACCAAACTACTAGGGGCGGTTTGGGGGCGTGACAATTTCGGTATGTTCTGATTTATAAATCAAAAATCGATATGCACTACTATTCATGGCATAATCAATGAAAATGCAATCAATGGTCTTAGAACCTATCTTAGTCTTTTTAGGACTAGGAATAGCCACTTTAGCCAAACATCCCCACACTTTTTAAGTATTTGTAGGATGGTACTCTCTCATGCCACATTTCATAAGGTGTTTGAATCACTTTCTTTCGGGGTATTTTATTTAAAATATAATTTACAGAAAGTATTGCTTCCCCCTACAAGTTCTGAGGTAATCCAGAACTTATTAACATGTCATTCATCATTTCTTTTAAAGTCGTATTTTTGCTTTCAGTAATTCCATTTTGCCAAGGTGAGCAAGGAGCGGTGGTTTGATAAATTATTCCATGTTCTTTACAAAATTCACCAAAAGGTGATTCATATTCACCACCTCTATCGCTTCTAAGTTTCTTGATTTTCTTACCAATTTGATTTTCAACTTCATTCTTATATTGAATGAAAGTTTCCAAAGTTTCATCCTTGGTTCGAATTAAATAAACATAATTATATCTAGTATAGTCATCTATAAAAGTGATAAAATATTTTTTCCCACCTGTAGTTTGAATTGATTTAAAATCACAAATGTCACTATAAATTAATTCAAGTGGTTCCGTACTTCTTTCAATTGAATGAAAAGGAGTTTTGGATAATTGCCTCAACGCAAATTTCACATTTATGATTTGAATCAATGTCAAATTTAGATAAATATTCCATATTAATTAATCTACGCAAAGATCTATAATTAACATGTCTAAGTCTACCATGCCATAATTTTGAAGACTCAAGCAAGTAAGAAGAAGGTGCATTTTTATTCATAACAGAGGGTACAACGGTCATTACATTCATCTTGAAAAGGCCATCAGACATGTAACCTTTTCCTACATACATCTCGTTCTTAGTAAGTACAAATTTATCACTCTCAAACACTAGCCTAAACCCATTCTTAATCAACAAAGATCCGGAAACAAGATTCTTGCGAATGTCTGGTACATGCAACACATTGTTGAGAGTGAATTTCTTTCCAGATGTCATCTTGAGAACAATCTTCCCTTGTCCATCAACTTTGGAAATTGAGGAGTTGCCCATAAAAAGTTGTTCACCATTGTCCACTATGAAATTAGATGTGAACATCTTTTTGTCGGCACAGATATGGCGAGTAGCACCAGTGTCCACCCACCATTCTTTAGGATTTCTAACAAGATTTGCCTCGGAAACAACTGCAGAAAGATTAATGTCATCTACACCATTAGAAATATTGTCCACTTCGGTCATATGGGCTTGAGCATGCTTCTTGCTTATTCTTCTTTTACTTTTGCCTTTGCTACGACAATCTTTGGCCTGATGTCCCTTTTTGTCACAGATGTAACATTTGCCATTAAACTTGTACTTTTTATTTTCTCTCCCTTTAGAGCCTTGTGATGAACTTTCTCCAGAAGACTTCCGTTTTTTGGTTTTTGAAGCATGTTCCACCACATTTTTCTTAGACTCCATAGGATGCTTACCAGGCCGCTTTTCAGAATTGCGGTTGTCCTCCTCAATCCTCAAACGCATAATTAATTCTTCCAAAGACATTTCTTTACGTTTGTGTTTGAGGTAATTCTTGAATTCCTTCCAGCCTTGTGGTAATTTCTCAATTAAAGCTGCAACTTGGAAGGATTCACTGAGAGACATGCCTTCTGCGTGAATGTCATGCAGAATGAGTTGGAGATCTTGAACTTGGCTGATCACAATCTTAAAATCAACCATTACAAAGTCTAGGAATTTGCCAACCATAAATTTCTTTGAGCCGGCATCTTCCGTTTTATTCTTTTTCTCCAAAGACTCCCAAAGTTCCTTTACTGTCTTGATAGGACTATAGACGTTGTATAACGTGTTGTCAAGTCCGTTCAAGATGTAGTTCCGACAAAGGAAATCAGCATGTTTCCAGGCATCGACCGCAACAATCACTTGCCTGTCGGTTTCATCCTCTTTCAAAATAAGAGCATCTTCACGGAGAAAACGTAAGGAGGGGGGGTTGGCGCATCCTCACGGAGAAAATCAGGTTCAGAGTTGTAAGATAGAACAACATTTTCTATTGTCATCTTTTAAAATCAGTTCCTAAGAACTTCTCTGGCTTTTCACCGTGATTTACTGGTACTGTCACAACAGGATGGGAGTTGGCGCAATTGCAGCCACCACAGTAGTACTCGTTTGAGCATTTGTTTTAGTAGCCATTAATTCTAAATTATAAAATAAAATTATAATTAGAATTTATACTACATAGAAAATTAATCAAATTTCACAGAATTAAATTCTGTAAAAATAAAAGAAACAAGAATGTAATTTTTATTTTTCAATTAATTTGAAAATAAAATAAAATTTTATTTAACCAAATTAATTCCACACAGAAAATTAAATTTCTGTAACACTTCAATAATTAAAAAAAAAAACTAAAACTGAATTTTTTTAATTAAAGAACACTCAGAAATAAATTAAGAAAACCAAAATTATTTTTTGAAAAAATTCCACAAATAAACATTCTGAATTGTTAATGACACCAGTATATTACTACTAGTTGTCAAAGAAAATAGACAGTATATTACTGCTATCTGTCAAATAGTATATAATCACTATTTGTTTTTCCAACCAGAATATTATTTTGTAAATCCACAGAAAATAATTTTTTATAAGAACAAGAAAGACAAAAAGAAACAAACGAAAAATTCTGCAAACAGAATAATTCGAATCTTTCTTAAGATTATTGGAACAATCTTCTGTGTAAATAAAATAAATTGAATCTAAATCAAACAAAATAAAATAAATAACTTATATAATTTATTTTGTCGAACCGAATAAAAAAATAAAAGACCATGTCAAGTGTGTGACACTCTATTCTTAAGACAGATTCGTCTCGCAACGGTGCTTACGGATATGTGACGTCTATCTCCCAGGATACAATGATCTTCACAAATTTGTAGTAACACTTCAAACATATTTGTTCAGCGAACTAGAACCTTGTGTTTTATACTCTCTTTGTTTTTTCTCTAAAACTAAAATGAAGAATAAATAATGCAAAGAAGAAACTTGGACAACAACATATAAATTGCAGACTGATTTTCGGATGGGTAAAATGCTGGAATATGGCATGTATTTATAGGGCCAAATAGGTACGAATTCAAACCTTAAAAGGTATGAATTCAAACTGAACAGGTGCACTACTCAAACAAACAGATTCAGTTTCAAACTGCAACAAATCTGTTGGCAGTTTTTTGGATAGATAACTGCCCAGCAGTTTGAATCTGTCCAGGTTCAAAATATGTTTGAAAAATAAATGGAATGGGCACAATTATTTGGACAATTTGAATTCAAATTTAAATTAAAATTCCTGCAATAATTTTTGAAAAAATTCAAAATAATTTTGTCAAAAAAATTAATATAAGAACCAACCCACACCCGTGCCCGGCCGGTCGGTGGCGGCGCGCGCGTGGTGGTTTGGGTTAAAGTTCACTTTGTCCATAGTTCCTCCCTTCTACAAACTTGGGGTGCCTCTTGGGGCCCAACCCAAGTGTTGTAATCTAGAGCTTATATACATAAAAAAAAACTCTCTTAAAGTTTCAATGTGGGACAACCCATTAAAAGGAAATCCATATTTAAATCTTTAAATGTCCATTCCTCGAACCCGAAAATGACGTCAACTTCACATTCACTCATAAATAGTTTTGATGAACCGTTTTCACCGTGTAACTTGCCATGCGACAAGGAACACGTCACCTCTTCGGATCCGTCCCAAAAGACGTTCGGGATCCACTCAATTTTAGACTCAATTTTGGCCTAAAATAAGCCTTTAAACCAAAATTTCCAACATAAAGTAACATATGTATTTCATGGATTTAAATAAAAACAATTTAAACCATGCTTTTTATACCAAATCATGCCATTAACTCATGAGATCAGATGATTAACTTGAAATAAACCCTAGCATGTTGTTCTAAGAAGAAAATGAGAAAATTCCAACCTCCTAGAGCTTTATGAAAACAAAACTGAAGGAACGAGGTAGAGAGGAGGATGAACTCTGAAGAACACCAAGCTCTCTTCAATGGAAGACTTTAATTCCCACCCAAATCTCACTGCCTCACTAGTTTATCAGTAATGTAAACAATGGCTCTCACTAATTCAAGGGATTCAAACTAGTAATGAATGAGCAAAACATGGTGAATTAAAGTGCATAATAATGGAGACTTGAAGAAAAATAAGAGAGAGAGAGAGAGAGAGAGAGAGAGAGAGAGAGAGAGGTGGGATACCAATAGTTTGGGGTTAAGATCTTCTGTACCAAGATTTTGCATCAATCTTCTTATCCACTCTTATATTACCCCCACGTGTCTATTAATCAAATTAGTGGTGATCCCCTTTTATTCTCTTTCGTCTCTCCCTCTCCCCTCTCTGCTCTGCTAAATACATTCATACATATACATACATACATATATATATATATATATAATATTTTTTAAGATAAATTACAAAAACATCCATAAAATTTGATTAAAATACAAATTATCTTGTAGTTTTGAAAATTACATTTCATTTCTTGAGATTTTTAATTTCATAACAAATCGTCTTTTTTATTAATAAATCATCAAGTCAATTAACAGTTTTTAATGATATTAAAAATATATGGGCGATGCACCAATAAATCCCAAATCTTCATCTTATGATCCATTTAGTCCTATCTTTTATCTTATGATCCAATTAGTCCTAACATAATGTTAATGACAACTAAACCCGTGTTACACTAATTTTTACGCGTTTTAGTAAGGGCAATTAAGTAAACCCCCAGCGACGTAATGACTGGAATGCCCCAAACCTGTCCTCTGTAGAAATTTGTTTCCCTCCAAACAAACCCGTAATCGAAGAGTCGTGTATGGAAGGTTGAACAATTTTCCGATGTTAATGGAGGGATGTTAGGCATTGCAGTTGCAGATTATTGCTTGACGATGTGAAATCCATGTCAATAGAATAGCATTTTGTGTTTTACCGTAATCCCTATCAAATACGCAAACCCCTTGGCTCTTGATACATCAAACCCGGCGGTGTAGGTGCTTGTGACGCAGTTGTGCTTCGAAGTAACGAGCAGAAAGTCTTCGTAGGCCGCCGACAATGGTTCCAGGTAAGGTTAATCGTCTCTGTACGTAAACCCTTGCTTTCATTTACATTACGAAGTTGTGGAGCTATAGGTGAAATACTTTGGGAACTGCTTAATGTTGTGGGCTTTGTGAAATACATGAAATTGTGAAATATGTACACTGAAGTAGTGTTGTTTTTTTGGTGCGATTTTGAGAAATGCATGCGTCTTCTCGGAAAGTAGTTTGTCAATGTTCTTGGCCTGTTAGGTGGTGTGTTTTTTTGACATTTTGTCGAAATGTTACTGCGGTGAATGTGAATGTGATGGTAATGCAATTTTATTATCAAGTGTGTACTGGGTTTTCCTAAATTTTGGGGGGGGGGAGGGGGGTTCAGGGGAAGATGGTTTACCTATTTGTTTGGTGGTGTATACTATCATGTACCTGTGGGGGTGTGCGTACAGTGTTTTTGGGCATTTTACATTGAAGAAAATTGTAATGTTGTTCAAGATTCATGTCAGTGATGTATTCGCAAATTTCAGATGGGTCCCCATTGTTTTTGTTTATGTTTTGTTGTCCAATGCTTAGTCGTAATCATGTTATGTAGCGTGTTTGACAATGTGAAAGTCATATTGCAGTGGTGAGACATTTGTATTGTTCTTTAATGCATTGACATAATCTACGTAGCGTCACTTTAATTGTTGGATGTTATTGTTGAAATGCGTGACTACGGTTCGTTGCATTTGTACATAATGTAGTACAAAACAATGAAATTAGTTAGTTGGGAAGTGATAGTGGTTAGTACTTCATAGTGATGCATGCAATGCATACTCGTTGTCTATTGCGCGATGAGATGAAAACCAGAGTTTGGCTGTGTGATGTTAATGTGTGAGTTCAGATTTTACATTGATGGCATGACATGGGGCATAAAAGTTTGTGTTCTTCTGGTAAATTGCCTGATGCTGGAACATGTGGCGGTGTAAAATATTCAGTTTTTCATGGTTATGCCTCATGACATTTTATGTTTTGTGTTGGCAGTTTTAATTTGTTTCTGCTGCTTTGCATGTAAAACATGTTCAGGTAGCAGTGGCAGTAGGACTGGCAAATGGAAAATTGGCTTGAGGTCACCACAAACATCGACAAGGCAAGCCAGTGAAAGACAAGCAAAGCTCCCATTCAAGAAACAGAAACGGCCGGGTGATCCTGTTCGGAGAGCTGATGTTGATCCGTCGAAATTAATGTACCGGTCAAACATATCCGGGCTGATTAGCATAGTTCTGGAACTGGAATTACGCGATGGGCACATCAGATAGTTGCAGAGAACGCCATTCTGGCTGATGATTGATGCTATTCGGGCTAACGAGCTGGATCCTAAAATGTTCAAAAAATGTGATGCGACGGTATGTCGGATAATACAAACTTACAACCCTGAAGATGAGAAATTCCACATCGGTGGAGCTAAGTTACCATTGCGCAACAACGACATCAGGTTGATCTTCGGCGTACAATGTGGGAGGGAGAAGTTGGATATGACACAGGGTGGGAAAGGGACGTCTGATTTCATGCAAAGACGCTGCGCAAATGTTAGCCGAATTTCTTCAAAAGTAATAAAGGACTTGATGGAAGAAGCAATCTGTGGTCGTACAGAGCATGACGAAGAAGATGTGGCAAAATTGCTGTGTCTTTATGTGTGCGCCAAGTTATTTTTCGCAACGACCGGCGAGCATATAGGTTGGGCATTTGTCCGTGTGATCGACAAACTAGACACATTGCAACACTATGACTGGAGTGCAACAATAAGGAACACATTGATTGGGTCACTAAATGAGATGCACAATAAGCCAGAGAAGGTCACTGGTTGCATAGTAGCATTGCTGGTACGTATGTTTATTGGTTGTTTGGTGGTTCAATTTCAGCTTTAAAACATATAATCCATTTTAGTGTTTATTTAATGGATGTTTCATGGTTTAATTTCAGTTTCTTATTTGTGAGCATTCAAACATCGTCGCTCCGGAACGGCTTGACGTGACACCACGATTTTGTCGATGGAACATTGCAGCCGCTGTGGGGAAACTAAGAGTAATAAATTTGTCGTCAGAAGGTTGCTTTGATGTATGGAATTAGAACCCTTTTAATTGTTTTTCAAAATTTTCCAACACCAAAACATTGAAATTGTGTTATGTTTTGTTGGTAATTTTCCTTAGGTCCAGTGTGGCAAACTTGTTGGGACGATTAATGAATGTCATATTCTCAAGGTGCCTGCTGCTGCGATTGAACCAAAAGAATGTGGTAGAATTAGGATGGATGTGGAACCGCTTGGAGTGTGCGATGAACACAGGGCTGTGATTGAGACAGATGATGTTGGCAGCATGGAGCCGAGCTTCAATTGTTGGCAGCCGGCCAAAAAAACCAAGGGTGACATGAAAATAGAGGGGGGCAATGACTATGATAATAAAAATACTGGAACACCGACCAGCAAGGAAAAAGTAGCTAGGAAGCTGGTGTCACGTGGAGAGGTTTGGCCGGTATTGTTCCCAAATCTTCTAGAACTGGCCAGCACTCCAGATGGTGAAGACGTGGGTGAGGAACAAAGAGGGGTGCACGATGAGCTGATAACTTGTAAAGTCAGAATTACTGAATTAGAGAGTGAGATCAATATGAAAGACGTACATATATGTGAACTGGAACAGCGTGTGGAAACACTGGAGAAACTGTTCGGGCGGCATGCTGGTAATTTGTTTGCAAACTTAAATACTGTGATTGTGGATAAGGATTCTGAAATTGCCCGGCTCAGCAAGCAGGTTGATCGATTGGAGACAAAAATAAGCAATTTGGAAGATAGTCTTGATGACCTTGAGGTGCACGAGGTCACACAATTTGCTGTGAATGATGGATCCAATCAGCGAACACCAAGTAATAGTCTGTCAGGGAAAGTGAGTGGGTCTGCCAATGTGACTAGTTATGAAAGTGCGCAGCAGTCTGCATGTCCTACAGGCCAACCCGAAGACGTGCGGATCAACGAATTACAACTTGTTGACAATGACCCTGGGATTGAAGATTTGACAGATGGCTTTGCAGATGGGATTGTACATACAACTGTAGCAAGGGTTGAGGGTAGGTGCAGCCCCATAAATGCACAGACAGTAGCTGGTGGCAATGTAAAAGATGGCGCAGCTGTCGTTGCTGTAGAAGGTCATTGTGAACACACCGAAGGTGCAACAACTTCTGGGCCGAAAATTACGTCACTTGTGAGAAGGGTGAAGAACAAGGCAAGACGGGAATTTAGGTTATCAGACTACGAATATCCTGGCATATTTGGGCGTCCACAGGTAAACACCAATGTCAGACTTGGTAAATCAGTTGAACCCGGGGTGATTTACAGTGTTGAGGACGTCGAGGTGGAGCGTAAAACCTGGAATGGCTTTGGTCTGAATAGGCGGCACACTGTGTGGAACATGCTGAAGGATGAAGACAGGGAACTACTACAAAAAATGTACACTTTAGAGGGGGACGGGTAGGTTGTTCGGATGGAATGTTGTATTCTTTGACATGTACAACTTGTAAAACTATGCTCTATGGTGGTTTGTAATTTTGGTTTACGGTGTGCAGGTTAATAGTATGGGATAGTGGACACAATGGAATACAAGTTCATTTCACGGACATCAAAGATTTGGTGCAGTAGAACTCCATACACGGCAATGTAAGCTGGTTTCACGCAACAAATCGTAGGGTATTTATTGATTCTTTAATTATTTTAAAAAAACATATGCAAATCTGACCATTGCTTCCTTTGTGAATTGAGTGATGTGGCAGTCGGAAAGGGCAAATGAATTTAAAAACACAGTGAAGAAAATGTAAATGGAAATGTAAATTTACAAAGTTCTTACTGCTATTGTGCTGGAATTTTAATGGGTAACATATGTTGCAGGTAATCGATGCATACGCTGCAATGTTGACTGAAATGCATAAGATGGTATCTGGAAGGGCAGAATATGTTGGGACATCGTACATTTACACTAGTGTTTGTACATTATGTATCTTCAGTTTTATTTGACTGCCTGAAATCTGAAAAAAATATTTGCATAATGAAACCTGATACGACTACGGTGGTTATGGACAATTGTGCAGGATATGATGCGAAACAGTAGTGCTGTTTCCCGAGCGAAGTACTTGAATGTTCACATGAAGGCTGCACGAGGTTGCAGATACACAATTTTCCCAATCTACAATGCCAACCATTGGACAGTCATGCCGTGCGATTCAGAAAGTGGGAATTGGAAACATTACAATTCGATGCGGCCAAGACGTGGAGTGCACGATGAGCATTACAATGAGGCTCTAAAAGTTGTAAGTGCTGTTTACAAATTTCAGTTTTCAATGTGCATGATTGGCAGATTACAATGTAGAAAATGTTAATGTTACTGTGGACAAAACTGCACTGACATGTGGAAAATGGACAGAAACAATGGGTGGCTGATCACCACAACAAATTTGTGAAGCCTCGAGTTACAGCTGCAGGTATTGGGGCAGAGCTGTTTGATGGCAGTTTTGTATCTGTTGTGGATTGTCCACAATAAGTTCCAGAGTCGTAAGTAATGTTCTTTTTTTTTTTGAGCATACTGTTTTGATGATGTATCACGTAAGTGACGTTGACACCGGTGTTTGTGAGTGCAGGTCGGATTGTGGGATTTTCGTGTGCTTCATAATCAGGCAGTACATTCGTGGTGTAGAAGTGAATACTTTGATGGACGGTCTGACCCCAACTGGGCTACGAGCTGCAATGGTGGAAATGTTCTTAAGTGACCCGGGCAGAAGACTCCGTGGGAGGACATTATAAGAGGTTGAGAAGACATTTGCCAGTGCGCAAGGTGCAACAACAGCATTAGGATGTTTTATAATGTTTTTTCGTATCGACGTATATAATATTTTGTTAGTCTGGAAACACATAACAGTAGGAGAGAAAAACTAGTTTCATATACATTACTTTTTGTAATGCAGAAGTGCCCAATGGTTTAATCTTGGGTTAGGATCCAGTACTTTGTGGATATGAATGTTGATATTATTTAGTAAGCTATTCAAATAGTCTCACCTATTGCATAATAACAGGTTCACAGTGCATTACACTTTTGTGCCATGTGAAGTAGATTGTTTTTAAATGGCAGATGGGCCTGGGTATGTAAACATGGTGTGATCTATGCAGGAGTTGGGCATGACGACACTCAGTTTGGTAAACCTGTTTTCCACCACGGGAGTATGCGTGGCTTGATGTATATGGAAGTGGACATGCAAAGACTGAGCACGTCGAGCACATGCTTAATATGACATGAGAAAAGATTAATTTCGCATTGCCATCTTAATTAGAATTGTGATGATACCATGTTGAGCGTAACATAAAATTACCTTCGCATTCAATTTATTTTAACGCAGTTGGTACTGGGTACATATTTTGTGCAATGACAATGGATTGTAAGAAGCCACCCAAACATTAAAAATCCATTGCCGTTCCGGCTACAGGTTGGCCGAGTCCGCTTTGGGCGAATGTTCTGGTATGATTTGAACAAATTTGTAAACTAAAACGGCACCAATTCCTCTTTTCATGTCTTCACAGTGTTAATCAAAGCCAGATTTGAAAATAAAATGGTTGTGTTTCAAAGGAGCAGTGTTAGTGTTCAATAGTGGGGACCAAAAATGTATGTCCTACTAAACAAATTAAACCAAAAACATAAAGTGGATGACTGGTGTCCAAATCTGTTATGATGTCCACAGATTTGAAACAAAAACTGGCACCCATTTGCTCTTTTCATGTGTAGACAATGTGATTCAAAACAGATTTGAAAAAATAAAACCCATTGGCTATTTTCATGTCTTCACAGTGTTAAGCAAAACAGATTTCAAACTAAAATGGTTAGGTGTTAAAGGTGGAGTGTAATTGTTCAACAATGCGAACTGAAATGGTTGCTGGGTTACATAAAAATGTATATCCTACAGAATAAATTAAACCAATAACAGAAAGTAAATGACTGATTGAAAAAAAAGGAGGAAAATATTTCAGAAAACAAAATAACCCAGAATCCCAGTTTGTTAACAACCAAATTAAATCATATGTGAGCCCACCTATAATGGCTCTTTGCATGTCTTCCTATTGTGATTGCCCAATTTTCCGCAACGACCACAACGTATACGTTGCACTACCTCCCCCTTGAACGGAATTCCCTTCCGTTTGGGCCGACCGGGAGGACGCTTGGCCATCGGCGGAGCTATCAAACATTCAGCTGGGTTAAACAGTGGCCTCCCCACTGTTGGGATGGGGTATATGGTTCCGCTATAAGTAGCTCGAAATGTATCAATGCAAAATGCGGAGTCTATGGCATCGTAGATGTTTCTCCCACTATTACGGAATGCAACGACAGCACGGGAACATGGGAACCCGTTGATCTGGCACTGATAACAAGAACATGTCTGCTTGCCGACATCAACCAACACCGATGGGTGGGAGTGGACCTCATAGACATCATCATTAGCCTGGCTCACACACCAAGCCCTGCTATCGTTATACGCTGCCACCAATTTTTTCTCCATTTTCGGGGATATCACACCGTCCCATTTACTGCATTTAACTCTGCGCTCCGACATCTGCTCCATTATTTGACCCCTTATCATATCGACCAATCTCGTGATAGGGAGATGACGGGCCTCACCAACCCAATTGTTGAAAGATTCAGCAGCATTTGAGCACATCTCCCATACGATTGGCCCCTTTTAAAACAAAAAAAAAAACCCCATTTACGGAGCATAAATTAAAAAGGCAAAAACAAAACATACTGCAAAAAAACATGTGGGAATTTTTAAATATGCCATAACCCATTGTGCAGGCCGTGAATTACCTGAAAAACGCATTAGACCAGTGTTTGGGGTGCAGGTCTTTCATAAAATCTTCAATCACAGCTGGGTTGGCCTTCTTCAATTCCTCCAATTTCTCATTGAAACAAGTAACAGTGGGCGCATATGCACATTCCCGTGACTTACGCATCAACCCAATTTTGTGCGATGCATTAACATATTTCATTCGATCCCGCAAGTTTATTTGGAGATGCAACAAACAATATGCATGATGCGCTGAAGGGAAAATAATGGGCATAGAGTGTAATAATCCGACGTGGCGGTCAGATATGAAAGTTAATATTCGCCCACCCCAAACAACTTCTTTCAAATTACGAAGAAACCATTCCCAATTAGCTGAATTCTCGGAATCAACAATAGCAAAGGCTACCGGAAACAATCCTAAGACCAAACATGCAACATAAAAAGTTAGGCATGACAAAACTTATACAACCATCAACGCAAAAAAAAGTGCGGCACATTTTACAAAATTAAAAAAAAATAAGCCTGCCATTGTGTCTTACATTCCTATTCAGTTTTATTTGAGGAGACCCTATTTCAATGTTCTCAATTTTTTTCCTTCGTTAAATGGAAAAAAAACATTTGTAATGTATAAAAAATTGAAGTATCTATTTACTAGTATGTTCAGCAGATAAGCACTAATGGAATAAAATAACACACCATTACCTTGATTGGCGTCTTTAGCAGTAGCTGCGAGCAAATTACCTTTAAATCTACCTTTCAAAAACGTTCCATCCAAAAAAATCATAGGCCGGCAGTGTTTGAACCCATCTATACAAGCGCGAAATGATATGAAATACCTAACGAAGCTCCCGGTTTTTTGGTCAAACTAAAGATTTATGGAACTATTTGGGTTTTTTTGCATAATAGAATTGCTATACCACCTCAGCTGATCAAAGGATGTAGCGTGATCCCCGTACACCTCGCCCCTAGCTTTCTCAACACCCAACCATGCCACCCGGTAGCTAATATCCAAACCATACTCGTTCTTCAAATCAAACACAACATCAGTGGGGCGCGTCAATGGCTTATCGTGCACTCGATCTGCAACAACGGTAGACACCAAATCAGATGCCGTATGAGGGTTCCTAGAAGTACGTGCAGCAGCCCCACAAGTATGCACACTATCAAACCTCTTAACGCATAACACCCCACTTGACGGTAACATCCTCGCATGAACTGACCACGGACAATCTGTTGAAGTCGCAAACTTACACACTACTGTAATTCGCATGGAGTCATTTTTAGCGTACTTAAATTGAAATCCACGTTCAACAGCATACTTACACAGAACTTCACGGAATTCAGTTGCTCCACCATCAAAACATTGTCCCACATGGGTAATACCATGCGCCCATTGCGCCGACAAAAACGTCTTCGATTTGTTCAGACAGTACGTTGGTAACAAATCCATCTGCTCATCCACGAACCCATTCCCGCTAACATGCCGTGATATTCCCCCATCGTCCGCGAAATCCAACACGACACGATTACCCCCCACACCAACACTACTTTCCTGAATGAGGACCTCAATGTGATTTATCCTGAACGACTTAGCAAGGCACAACATGTTTTGAATGTCGTCGTCGCTATCCACCTTAAACTTCTTATACCCGGGAAAATCAAAAAACAAACACACCGCACCTGGTACCAATCCATCAAACTTCCCACAAATTTCATCAACAATCTTCACATACGACGAATCGTGATGCAACCGAATAAGAACATTAACTAAACCATACGAACACACCAGCAAAATTCCCCCTTCCATACCTGCACACATTTTGGAGAACCCATTACGGCTGCAACATACCCATGAAACAACCATAACAGAACAGTATGTGTGCGTTTGTTGGATTAAACACAGCATTGCAGGAAAATAAAAAAAAAAGCCCCAAGGACCCATCCCAGCCATTGATACAACCAGCGCACCCATCCCATAAACAGATCAGAGGAAACTAACAAAATTCTAGAAAAAAAAAACACACCTTTACCCAGGGGCTTGAACACAGCAATGCCACCGCAGGAAGCCACCAACTTGAAATGTCCAATTACAGTGCGAAGAACAGCAGTGGTCGCTGGGGAAGATGACGCCGACCAACGGAAAATGAGCTCTCACCGTATTTTGCCTCCATGAAAACAATGGTGGAATCAATGTAAATGAAGGAAAACAATGGTAATGAAAACGAAATGGTGGACAACAACAATAAAGAATCAAAAAACAATGTCAATCAAATACATAACAATGAAAGAAAATGTTAAGCAATCAGAACGTAAATAACCGTTTATGAGAGATCGCACAAATGGTGGAAAAAATGTTAAGCAATAAAAATCATCCCCACTAAAAACGTTGAATGTAGAAAATCAGTTGTAATGCATCATAAATGCTAGACAAAAAATGGTGCTCACTGATTTGGGTGTCCCAAAAACAGTGCCAAAAGTGTTAATCAACAAACCATCCCCACAATAAGTTGAACATTACGAAACTCAATTGAATTCACCAACAACTGTTCAAGGAAAGATTCATGTAAAGGGTATTGATGTAAAAACGCAATGGATCAAATCAAACCCCCCAAAATAAGGATATTAAATAGGACTAAATGGAGCATAAGAAAACATTTAGGACTACATGGTTCAACATTTCAGCAAATAGGATTTATGGGTAAATTTTTCAAAATATATTTCAATTAATAATTTAGGTAATTTATTATTGTATAGGAGAATAATTATGAATTTTATTTTTTTAATTAATTATATTAAATAAAAAATATTAATAATAAGGTATTTTTAATTTTTCGAATCATAAAAGACGATATATATTTTAAATAAAGAGTGTATTTGTAATTTATCCTATCTTTCCATAGAAAAATGAAACAGAACATGAAGAGGTGGATGGGCATGACTGCAATGACAAAAACTGGAAGGATTGTGTCAACATACAGCTTCCCAGAAATCTTCATCCTCATTATTCAAAAACTAAGACTAACCCCAAACAATCATCCTCTAACAAAATCCTATGAAGACCAATCTGTGATGCAAACACTAATCCTCTATGAAATATTTGTATACATATATCTAAATTATACAACCGCAAAGTGAAAACAGACATGGTAAAATTCCAAAACCCAAAAAATATTAGTTAAACGCACAATCCTAATTATGTTTTCTTGTTGATTTTAATCTTCAAGAAACTCCCAAAATCCAGATCGCCACTAATTTCTCCTCTCCGACCCAATCATTACTAACCAGACTCATGAGTACAAATATAATAATCCAGTCTTTGTCGATGACACTTTTGTTGGCAATGGTGTGGTGGCGGTAATTTATTTGGTTCGATAATAGTTTTTACAGAGAGATAAAGATTGCGTTGGGGGTAGTTGATGAAAGTTCATGTTGTACGTAGATAGATTCTGATGGGAGTTGTGACAATTGCAGAAAGTGAGTTAGGGAACCCAGGATTAATGCTTGGGAGCACTAAAATGGGAGTATTAAGAGAGTACTAATGAGGTGGCTCTCTCTTTGATGTGATAGTTGTCTCTTGTATTTTTTTTTTTTTTTTCAACTCATTAGAACTATTAGTGATGAAATTTTTTAGTGATCTCTATCATTGTTGGGAAACCAGGGGAGAAGAAGACGAAAGAGATCTTGTTAAATCTAGATCACCACTAATTTGATTAACAGACACGTGGCAAAAATATATTAGGACAGAATATTGGTACAAAAACTTGGGACAGAAGATCTCAACTTTGGGTAGAAAAAAGAAGAATAATATTAAGAATGATGGAGAAAATATTGTTGAAGATTTTTTATTATTTAATTAGTATGTTGTGTTTTTTTATATGTGTAATTTAGCGGTAGAGAATTTTTTATGATTATTTTTATAATATTTTTTTCATAATACATAAATAGAGAAGAGAGAGTGTTTTTCTCTCTCTAAATTGAAGGTAATATCTTTAATTAGTTTAGGCATTAATTCTCTTCATTAACTATTAATTCAATTCCTCATCCAAGGGCTCATAATTGATCTTGAGATATGATAATCAATATCCACCATCCAATTCGAAAAGGAAAGATTTTTTTTTTTTTGAACCGAATAAAGGAGGTTCTGAGGTGCCATGAGGTGCCATCACTGCTTCCGTGGGCCTAGGTCTTGGAATAACCAGTTGCCGACCTGATTTGACCCAACCTATAGTAAAAGACAAGATTATTACACTATTATACGTATATAACTTAATTTAGCACTAGTGTAGAGAGGAACTTACCCAATTCATGCAAGTCAAAAAGATGTGCAAGTAAACGTAAGATGTGTAAGTTACTTAAAAAAGAAAGAGATGCCGTGTGAGGAGAGAGAGTGGGCTTATGTTGGGGCCCCTCATGGACTTCAAAATTTTATATATTTTGCATTGTTTAAGGGTTTTGGGCTTCCCCTAAAATTCTAGGTCAAATCTGTATAGTTCGAACACATAGAATATATGCTTTTTGTTCTAGAAATTTATAAAATTCAAAGGTCAACTAATAATGATAAAATACAAACAAATGACATAGGAATAATAAATACGGAGTCCAGAGAATCTATCTCTCAAATCTCAAATCAGGTTAAGCCTATGTGTGCGTACAAAACAAGACAATCAGTGCATTGGAATTTCCAAATCACCATAATATCTCCAAATAAATCAATAATATTGTGTAAGCATAAAAACACCTACTACCAGGTCTGGACAGTCCAGCTCTTGGATCTAGTACCAATTTAAGCCTAAGTGCAAGAGATTATTGTTGCACTATATTTCTCAACAATTAATTCAATTCTAATTTAATATGATTAACCCTATGGTCATATTAACATCATACACTAGGCACATAAGGTTTATTCCTTGGGTCTTCGGATGGCTCGAGAATCAGTGCATACAAATCGAAATGCTTGATTGCTCAAAAAGAAATTACTTGACAAAGTCTAAACTGAAGTACTAGAACTCCGCTACAGACTTTATTATAATTATTCTAAGTTATTCATCTCTCTAATACTATAATTAAAAGTTTAAATTTACCCGGTCATTACACTAAGCTCATATCTCTTTGCCACTTGTGCCTCTTGTTATCTAGCAGGTCGCTCCTTATTGAAGAAGGACAACAAGTCCACCTATCGCTTAGATTTGCAAGTACGGTGTGTGTGTTGCATGTTCCACATGTCCTCCCACTTCTCCACACTCTAAGCAGATAGGAGGGTAGGGACACAACATCAATTGCAAGGGTGTCTTTTTTGTCATGATGGCATCGGACCGTCTGTGAAGAACTTGGCCCACTTTGGAGTGGGCAAAATGGCTCGGGTTATACCCCTAGCTCGGTCACACCTTGGAGTCAGCAAAGGGGCTAGGCCCCAATCTCTAGCTCGATTGCACTTTGGAGTAGGCAAAAGGGCTAAGGTCAAATTCTAAGCCTTTGCCCACTTCGGAGTGGGCAAAAGAGGCTAGGGCCAAACCCCTAGCTCGGCCACTTTGGAGTGGATAAAGGGGCTAGGGCTGTGCTCTTGGCCTTGCCCCATTTCGGAGTGGGCAAAAAGGGATAGGGCCAATCCCCTAATTTGGCCCACTTTGGGGTGGGCCTTTCTATATTTGACTGGATGTAGCATGAATGGGCCTTAAGTAATTGTGCCCCCTTCAAATCTTATATTTATACTTGACATTTAGGCTCACCACAAGTAATTTGTGTGTTTGTACTTGAGAACATAGGATAATTGTGACGTTTAGGCCTCAAAAAGGATGCCTAGCTAGGAAGCACAAGTTTAGAAATGAATGTGGGTAGGGTACAAATATGTTATGAGTATGTTAATACAATAAAACTTAAAAGAAATAAGATCCACATACTATTTGGTATGTCGAGAAAAAAAAATATTTTTATAATTTGTAATAGTGCATGACATATAATAATTCAAAAATCAAATGCAAAAATAATGAAAGTATTTTTGTAATGGTTAGAAAAAATAATCTTTTTTATTTTTAGAATGGAATGGAGTTAGAAATAATAGATATATATGTCAGCATTTATTAATTAAAAGCAAATTGATAGCCTTATTTGTCCTTATTTTTTAAATCTAAAAAGTGCATCTCATTTTCTTAATTTAAAAGTGTATAGATACACCCTATATGTTCTCATTTTTAATTTAAAACTGTATAGATAAATATATGGGAGATTTAGGTATAGATCTTAATAAGTGGATTTATTATTCAATAGGTCCTGTGAGAATTAATGGCCATTTTTTTTTATCAAATATTACTAAAAACCGTCACTAATTGTTAATTTTTAGTGACAGTTTGAAAATTTTGTCACAAATGTCAATAATTATAAGTTTTAGCGATAGTTGAAAAAAATAATTACAAAAAAAGTCACTAATTTTTAACTTTCAGCAACAATTTTAAAAATTTGTCACAGAAAAATGTCACTAATTGTAAGTTTTAGCGATAGTTTATAAAAATCATTACAAAAAACAAAGTCATTAATTGTCAATTTTTAACAACATTTGCAAAAAATTATTTTAGCCACGATTTTAGTAATACTTATTTTCAATAGGATTTGATAGGAATTAAGTCTAACTATTAGGACCTATTGGCAGTTTACCCTAAATATATCTCATTTGTAAAAAGAAAATTTTCATATTTTTTTTCAACATGGATATTGTTTTTACAATCTCAAAAGGATGAATTCAAAAATATACATTTTCTTAAAAATAAAATAACAAAATTTAAATTATGAGATTTTAAAATTTTTTGTACAAAACAAGTTTTTTACAAGGGAGCAAGGTGGGCGGATTCCCGTCGTGAAGCAATGGAAAAGAAGTGACACATGGAACAATGAGGGTAGTAATGGCTTGTTGTTTGTCTTTGTGGATAATCTACCTTCAATATGGATCCTAGAGCTTTATATAAACTATTAACAAAGTTTGGAATAATGAGGGATGTCTTTATACCACAGAAGAGGAGGAAAGCAACAAATTCTTGATTTGGTTTTGTTAGATTCGATTGCTCAGTGGTAGCTAAGGTTGCAGTCCAGAAAGCCAATGGTTTATGGGTGGTGCTTAAAGTTAAAATGGCAGCGTAAATCGACGAAATCAGCTTTGAAGGATTATCGATGGAAATGCAACTAGGGGAAGGAATGCTCTAGATCAATACGGTTTCTAAAGGTCTTTTGCTGATGTTTTGAAAACAAGCGTCAATACTTCGGTGGAGAAAGCAGCCCACACCATTCAGGTAGATGAAAAAGGGCACGGTTGGCTGTATGATAGTGTGCTATTGAAGTTCAAAGCAGAGTATTCTTTGCAATGTATTAAGTCGGTGCTAAAAGAGAAAGGATTGGGGCATGTTTTGATCAGAAATGGAGGGGGTCGGATTGTAGTGATGTCCTTTTTATCAAAAGATGATATGATGTCAAATCTATCATCGATCAAAGCATGGTTCTAGGATTGGTGTGAATTTGTCAAAGTTTGGGAACCAGGATTATGTGCTGAGCAAGAGAGGTGTCTGTGGCTTAGATGTTATGGTGTCGCTCTGAGTATGTGGAATAGAGGTACATTCAACAAGATTGGCAGCATTTGGGGTAGTGTTATTACTTTAGATAGAAACATTGGCCAACCAAAGTCCTTTAGTTATGGAAGAGTTAGAATTGCCACTAGTTGTATGAAGTTTATCAACAACACCATGAATATAGAATGCAAAGGTAGACTCGATCTAGTTCTAGTTTGTGAAGAACAATCGCATGTTTTAGTTGATAGTGGAAGCATATTGCTCAGTGAGGTTGAGGAAGACCTCAGTTCCAATGAGGTAGAGAAGCCTAATCAAGAAGGGGTAGGATATGGTGATACGATTGTCGATAATAAGGCTGTGGAGATTGAAGATGATGAAGTTCGGTTGGCAAATACCAGTGATATGGCACTCAAAAATAGGCTAGAATTGAGTCATCAGATGGATATAGTAGTTAACGAGACCTAAGGTGGCATGGGGAACAACTTGGTAGTTGAGGAGCGTATGGAGACAATAGTGGCAGAGAGTAGCTTAGAAGCTAATGATGATAATCTAAGGGTTGGGGAGCAACTTATTACACCGGGTTTTTTTAGGGGCTTAAGTGGGTCTGCAGGTCATAGGCCTGGTATTAGTCTGGAAGTGAATCTGGGCCCTATTCAAGATCCAGTGGAGCATAGCAAATTGGGCCATGCCCACAAACCAGTGGTGAATAGCAGTTTGGGTCTTATTGTGAGGGGCCCAAATACACAATCACATTCTACTTCTGAGTGGGTATCTACAAGACCACGCATGGACAAAGGGCAATCAGATCCAAATAGGTTAATAGCCAGCATACCTGGTGAGAAGAAGTTAAGTAAGAAAGGTAAAAGCAAGGTTAGATTTTTTGGTGCAACAAAATCCATCATTGGGTCAAAGGATATCCATACCTAGCTCGTTTGTATGATCATAAAGAAGCATCATCCAGCAAGTCCATCCCTAAATATGATATATTTAGGGTTGTTGCAGTAGTTGTGTCACTTTCTGCTTCAACTGAGGGTAGCTCTTGCAATAGAAGTCACCTTCTAAGTGAGGCGCAAACAAACTTATAGTTGGGAAAAATCCTGGGCATCAACTACCAAGGCAAAGAATCTAAAACTTTAGACAAGATGGTGGATTTGGAATTAGTTGACAGAGAAAGGAGGATGGAGACGAGGAAAGAATAGGGGCTGTGGGTCTCTTTATGGAGAGTTGGGTGGTATCGTTGTTTACTTATGAAGCTGTTGTCTTGGAATATTAGAAGATTGGGGAAGTTAGAGAAGAGAGGAAGGATTAGGAAGCTCATTTATGAAAGAAAGGCTAATGTTGTGCTTCTTCAGGAGACAAAGAAAGTTTCTATTTCTGAGAGTGAGGTAAGAGCATTGTGGGACAAGAGAAATATGGATTTTATGGTTGTGGGTTCTGATGGGACTGCTGGGGGTTTACTTTCCATTTGGGACCCAGACTTTTTTCAGTTAGTGGATTGTTACAGTAATAGAAGATTTATTCTCCTATCAGGTAATTTGTTGCACACCTTTAACTGTACTATTTTGAATGTGTATGCACTGAATTAGGTGAGTAGTAGACGTAATTTTTTGGGACTCCTTGATGAAGCTAAAATCTGCATTCCCAAATCCATGGTGTTTGGGAGGTGATGTAAATGAGATTAGAAATATTGGTGAGAGGGTGGGTTGTTTCAGAAGAGATAAGGGGATGATGGATCTAAATTCCTTCATTGAGAGTTGTGAGTTGAACGATTTACCATTGCTAGGTAGGAAGTTCACATGGTGCAATGCTCAAGATGGCAAGAGATGGAGTAGGATTGATAGAATTTTGCTTAATCCAGAGTGACTGCTAAAGTTCAATTTTAAATTATGGGGTCTTCCTAGTCTTTTTTCTGATCATTGTTGTCTTTTACTTATGGATGATGAGAGGGATTGTGGACCTAAACCTTTTAGGTTCATTAATGCTTGGACTATCCATCCAAGTTTTCCCTCATTATTGGAAAAGGTTTGGCAGGAAGCTAGGATTAATGGGAGAGCTGGATATGTCTTGTTCCAAAAGCTAAAACTTCTGAAGGTGGAGCTAAAGAAATGGAATTCTAAAGTTTTTGGAAATCTATCAACAAAACTCAAAAAGGCAGAGGAAGAATTAGTCGCTCTGGACATTCTGGCTGAAGGTAGACCTCTGGTTGAGGCTGAGAAAATTGAAAGAAGAACAGTGAGAGGTGAAGTTTGGAAGCTTAGTAGAATTGTGGAATAGCTATGGCAATAGAAGTCTAGAGTAAACTGGACAATTAATGGGGACAAAAATACTAAGTTTTTTCATGTTATGGCTAGCAGTAGGAGGAGTAGAAATGCTATTAATTCCATCATAGTTGAAGGTAAGGTTTTTGAGGAGCTAGCTAAGGCAAAGTATGAGGTCTTACAACACTTCAAAAGGCAGTTCTCTGAAAGCTGGGTAAGAAGACCAGTGTTAGGAGGGTTATTTAAATCAGTTTAATCAAGCTCTTTATTTTATGATCTTGAAGCTGTGTTCTCTGAAGATGAAGTAAGGGCAGCTGTTAAGGAGTGCAATAGTGATAAGGCTCCTGGCCTTGATGGGTTTAATCTCCTCTTTTTTCAAAAATTCTGGAGGTCAGTTCATCATGAGGTCATGCATTTTTTGAAGGATTTTCATGCCACTAGCAGACTCCCTTATGGGATCAACAACTCATTTATCACTCTTGTCCCTAAGACTGATAATCCTCTTGGTTTGTCTGATTGTAGACCCATTAGTTTGGTGGGTAGTTTGTACAAGATTCTCTTTAAAGTGTTGGCCCATAGACTCAAGAGAGTTCTTCCTGAAGTTATTGGAGAAACACAATCTGCTCTCTTGGGGGGGAGAAGTATATTGGATGGGGTGTTTATCGCTAATGAAATAGTTGATGGCTGGAAAAAAACTAAAAGGAAAGGTGTGATTATCAAACTTGACTTTGAGAAAGCTTATGGTTCAATTAATTGGGAATTCATATTCTCTATGTTATATAATTTTGGTTTTGGATTAAAGTGGATATCCTGGATGAGGGAATGTATCTCCACAACAAGGTTGTCTATTTTAGTGAATGGCTCACCCACAGAGGAGTTTTCACCACAGAAAGGTCTCAGACAAGTTGATTCCTTATCTCCTTTCCTTTTTAACATAGTGGCAGAAGGTCTGAATATCTTAATGAACAGAGCCCATGAGCAAGGCATCATCAAAAGGGTAAAAGTGGAGGTAAATGAGGTAGTAATATCCCATCTCCAATTTGACGATGACTTCATAATATTTTGTGAGGCTGATATGGATCAAATAGTGCACACAAAGAGGATCCTACACTGCTTTGAAATTCTGTTTGGAATGAGAATTAATTTCCACAAGAGTGATGTGTGGAGTTGGTGTAGATGAGGCAACCTTGGTTTCTTTCGTAGATACTCTGAATTGCAAGGTTCATGGCTACCACTCAAATTTTTGGGTCTTCCCTTAGGTGCTAATCCAGGAAGGAAATCCACTTGGAAGCTAGTTTTGGATAAAGTAAGATCTAGGTTGGCTGGGTGGAAGAGAAGGCTCATTTCCTTTGCAGATAGATTAACTTTAATTAAGTCCATGTTACTATCTCTCTATATACTCTGCCTTCTAATTTACTATCTCTCTATGTTCAAAATGCCTTCTAGAGTGGTTAGAGAGATTAAAAGGCTTGAAGCTTCTTTCCTATGGGGTGGGAATGGTTTAAAAAGGAAGGTTCATCTGGTGAAATGGGCTGAAGTAACCAAAAATATGAATCACGGTGGTTTGCGGATTAAGATGATTAAGGATGTCAATGCAAGCTTATTGTCTAAATGGTGGTGGAAATTTGGATGTGAAGTAAATGCTCTATGGAGGAGATTGTTGTGCAACAAGTACATGATTGAAGAGAATAATTGGATCCCACCTGTGAACTCATCATCTAGATACTCTAGAATTTTGAGAGATGTTCTTGCCATTGTAGGTCATAATCAACCTCTTGAGGAGTTCTATTTGGTGCAGTTTCAGATAAAGGTTGGAAATAGGTGTAGAATAAAGTTTTGGCATGATAAGTGGGTTAATGATAGGTGCCTTAAAGATAAATATCCTAGACTCTTTAGTTTGTCTAATGACATGGAGGGCACACTGTCCTTTTTTTTCTGCGAGGAAATCCAGTTTAGAGGAGTGGAACTTCTCTTTCAGAAGGGATTTATATGATTGGGAGAATGAAGAGGTCACTAGTTTGGCTGCTGGGTTGAGGGAGGCCCCTTCACTTAGTATTGATGTAGAAGACTGTGTTGTGTGGAAGGGTTCTATTGACGGCAGCTTTAAGGTATTTGATATTTATAAGTTCACTGATTCTCTTTTGGGCCCTCATCTCAAAATTTGAAAGTTTGTTTGGAATAAGAGTATTCCCCCTAAAGTTCAATTCTTTGGTTGGTTGGCATGGAGGAATAAAGTTAAAATAGGGGATCTCCTACAACATATTGGTGTCCTTCATAACAGTGCTTCTATCTTATGTGTCTTCTGCAAAACTGAAAATGAATCTGCCTCTCATGTCCTCTTACATTGTCCATTTTCATGGAAAGTATGGTCAGATTTGCTGCCTTGGTGGGGGTGTTTTTGGGTGGTGCCAAGGTCTATTGATTGTTTAAATTGATTAGGAGTTTGTGGAGGGCCTTACCTTCTATTGTTCTCTGGTCCATTTGGAAGTTAAGAAATGATTGTCTATTTAATGGAGTGCAGCCTAGTGGGTCTGAGTTATGTGAGCTTAAAAGTTGAGATTTGCTCTATGGATTAAAGCTTCTGCAAAGGGATTCATGTACTCTGTCTTAGATTTAATCAATAATCTAGATCAGATGAAGGACTGATGTTGAGGGATATTTGTTGCTATTTGGTCTATTTTCTATTATGGTGCTATTTGGTCTGTTTTTGGTATGTTTAGCTGCTATCTGCTGTAGAGGTTGTTTATGATATAGTGGGTGGCATTTTGGGCTACTAACTCATACTTGTTTCACTGACTCATACTTGTTTTGCTGGTGAGTTTGGTCTACTGCTATTTGGTGAGTTTTGGCTGCTGCTCTTTGGTCTGCCACTTCTTGGTTTGGTATATGGACTATTGCAGTGGTACTATGGCTGCAAAATGCCAAAATTGGAGAAGAAGATATGGATGGTCAAAATTGGCAAAATTGGCAACTCTTTGGTATACATGGAGGCATAGACATGAATGTGTTTTCAATGGGTCTTAACTAGACTTTGAAGCTCTATGTGACCTTGTGAAAGTAAGAATAGCTTTGTGGGTAAAGGTCTATCTCAGGCCTGGCAGCTTCTGTGAATGATTTGGTTTATAATATGCAGCAAGTTAAGTTCTGTATCAGGCTTGGTGGTTGAAGTGTGTAAGGTCTAGTTCTGCAGCAGCAATGGTGACTGAGCCTGTGTAAGGCCTGGTTTCTGAGGTATGATTTGACCTACTATACAGGTACAGTTTCAGTCTATTTTATCTGTTTTGTTCTGTGCTTATATGGCTTACAAATCGATTGAGGCCTTGTTGATTTTTTTATTATGAATGTGTAATATTGGTCTTGTTTTTGTTGGAGCCTGGTATTGCTGATCTGCACTGTGATGCATTGATGTTCTAGTTTATATTTTGGTGGTTGATGGGCTGTAGTGAATATATGAATTGGGGTGGAGTCTAGTTTGGGAGATGAATCTGATTTTGGCATCTGAATTGATGCAATCAGTGTTGAGTCTGATTTGGGGGTTGAATCTGCACTGCTACACTAATGTTTGCTGTTTCTGTTATTTGTTTTTGGTGTTGAGTTTGTTTTGGTGGATGAGTCTGCATTGAGGCACTGATGAGTCTGTGCTGCTGCTCTGGTTTGGTGCTTTGCAATTTTGTTCTACTGCTCATGCTGGTTGGCTGTAGGTGGTAGTTGGTAGTTGTTCTATTTTTTTTGTTTCCTTGGTTGGTTGCTCACCAACTCTGGAGATGCTAACAAATGATAGGATGAGCTTTTTGGTGCCAATATAGTTGGGATGATTTAGCTCATTGTAATGCTTTAGTACTTGCCTTTCTTTATTGATGTAATTTGTTTTGTTCTTTGTATTGTGCTTTTCATCAATGAAGTTTCTTTGTTTTGCCGATCAAAAAAAAAAAAAAAATATAAAGCAATTGAGGCTAGTTTCATCAAAGTGCGAAGGTGTGTTCTTATGAGCTTAACAAATTAGTGTGACAATCACCTCCTTAATTAAGCAAATTAATTCTATTGATTATATGTTTATTGTTAATTCAGTGCTTTTGTGCTTAACTATTATTGATTGTCTTGATAATTATTGACTTGCTTATAATTTAATTAATTGATTGTATGTTTATTGTTAATTGAGTGCTTATGTGTTATTGACTTGCTTGATTGCTTGATTAGATAGGTTAGAATAGGAATTAAACCTGTCTGATTAGCTAATTTTAACAAGTTAGAATTAAATAATAGGATAGCAATTAGAGCCTCACACTAATATAATTAAATTTAGTGTAACTAAGATTTTATTGTGGTGAGAATTAATTTAATTTGTGTAGCTTTGATTTTTATTTAACATGATTAGAATGATTTAATGGTTTAAAGTTGAATTAATTAATGACAATAACAATGTAGAATACTACTCAGTTTTTAACATATTTAGAGAGAGAGTATTTGGTTGCTTGTTATATTGAGTTTTCCATTTAACACACCAAACAAGACCCACGAAGAGAGAGAGAGAGAGAGAGAGAGAGAGAGAGAGAGAGAGAGAGAGAGAAATGAGAGTTTGAGCTCAAAGAAGAACTGAAGAAAGAAGAAAGAAAGGGCTTAATTCATATTGAATTAAATCATTAAACCAAGGTAATTTCCACCTCCTAATTCATGAAGTTGAAATGATACACTATTAATTCATAGAATCTAGATTCAAATAGGAAGATCATAAGCTTAATTGAATTGAATTTATAATTAATTAGAAGATTTGCTCATGTAATTGAGAACTTAGAGCATGCATGTTAAAAAAAATTAAAGAATTGATCAATTTAACTCATAATCCGTACATGCATGGCATATTCTTAAGAGAACTTGGGTTCTGAACTTGTTTTTAACCATGATTCATGGAGTTTAAGGAGAGATTAAGCATGAATTAGAGCTTGGGTTCAAGAAAATGGATGTTTCATAAAATTGAGTTTCAAAAATGGAAGAATGAGTTTAATTTGATATTTAGAGCCTTATAAGAATTCAACTAAAAATCTGATTTAGGTTTGTAAAATTAGATGTAGTCAAATTAAGCCTTAATTGAGAATTAATTAAATTCAATTGAAATTAAGTTAGGTTTAGGATTATGGAAATAAATGTGAAAATTAATTATTTGGGCCTTGATTTGCTTGAAAATCGAGTTGAAATTGCAAAATGTACATATTTATGAGTTTCTGATTTAGTAATTTAAATATGACTGAATAATTATAATTTAATGTGTATGAGCCTAATTTAAGTTTGATTGTGTAATTAGTGAACTTAATAAGGGTTTGTATATGATTCGATTATTTATATTGAATTAGTTTGAGTAATTCATAGCTAAACATATCTTAATTGGAGGTTAATAATCTAATTAATTCCTAATATTAGTCATCCATATTTAAGAGGAATGGAAGGAAGAAAATATAGAATAACCAAATGAAAAATTAGAATTAAATGAGAGAAACGAAAGACAAACAAGTAACCGAATTAAATAGATTGTAAGAGTGTAATTGTAATCGTGTTGTGCTTAACTTATTTGTTTAGGTAAGATGTCGAACGATTAGCACGCGTTTTTCATGAGCCCACTGTGAGTAATATTGTTGTAAAGATATGTTCAGATTGTATTTATTTTATGATTGATAAATTATATTGGTTTCTAAAATGATACTTTTTATTGACTGAATGATGATCTTATTTTCTGAACTGTATTCGTGGCATCCATAGCATATTGCGATTGTTATTGATATTGATATCACTATTGTTACAGATATCTCTGTCAGCTCCAATTCATAGAACTATTGTTTATTGTTTGATGGCCATCAATTGATTGTTCGGTCTTTAAAACCTATTGTATTGTTGCTATTAGATGTACCATGTATGACCTATACGAATATGATTGATTGAATTGTATGATTGAACGATTGATTGACAAAAATATATTGATTGCAACTATTCTATTGATAATCGACTGTTTCAAATATTGTAAGGACATCATTCTTTATCTCTTTACACAGTTGTTATTTACTGGGTTCTAACTCACTGTTTACTATATATTTGTAGGTGATCGAGCATCGGATCAAAGCTAGTGGCGTTGACCCGAATCCTTGTTTTGTCAAGCCAGCTATTGTGCCTCATCGCGAGATTCCAAACCAACATATGTCAATGCTTTTTGGGTGGTTCAAATTCACCCTTTTGATATTGCTAAGTGAAAAGAGTGTTTTATGATTTTTGTTAATACTGTTTTTGATAATGAGATTTAATTCCCTAACTTGTGTTTTGTCTTGTATATGTGTTTTATGGACATAAGTGTTTATCGATATAACTATGCATATGAAAGTTTATTTCTATTCAGATCCTCACAGCTCATTGAACGATATATGTTATTATTGATTGGCTTCTGCCAGCCCCTTTATATTGTATGATTGTCATTATTGTTAAACAGGCCTTCGGTAATCACAAATTACTAGCCAGTTACGATGTTAAACCTATAGAGACGGGTTTGAATTGTGACAATTAGTGTCTAGATTGATCGACTTGAAGTTTGAAAATTAGATTTATGATCCAAGTATCCAAAATAAAATACACAATTGTAAATTTAAATTTAATATAAGTCACAGGTATTATAAATTTGATCCATATATTTTATTTTTTGAATACTAAACAAAATACTTGTTCGATGTATATAACATTGTTGTTCATCATAGATCTTGGCATGAAAGTTAGAACAAGATATTTGAGAATTTTTTAATTAGTAACGTTGTAAATATTGACTTTAATACAATGAATGGAAAACAAACAATTTGTTTTATTTAATACTCAACAAAGAATGTTCACAAGCATAACCAACCAAACACCACCACAATCAATAATATCTCACAAACTCATTCAAGCAATGCATATACTTACTAGGCAAAAAAAAAAAAAAAAATGATAGAACCAATAAACCAATTGAATCCGGTCCAAACCATCAGTTTGATCCGGTTTTTATTACTTTTAGTTCTCATCCAAGTTTTGAAAATGGTTGAACCGTTCAAATTTGTCCGGTTCACAGTTTTAATGCTTCGCTTAACGTGTGCACTCAGTGTAAGAATTTATGTATTATTGATTGATATTGATGTGTTGTGATATTGATATTACAAGGATTCCTATTATATAGAAGAGGATTTGGGTAGTAGGTGAGGAGTAGGTGAGGGGGGTAAATTGGTGGTAGGTGTAGTAGGTGTAGTAGTAGGTGGTGGTAGGTGTAGGTAAATTTTAACAGCCCCCCGCAAACTCAAGGAGGATAGAAACTAACCAACTTGAGTTTGGAGAGAGGAACAAAACAAGAAAATACATAAAAATAAAAAAAAAAGATAGGAGACACTGTATGGTCGTGTCAGACCGTTGGTGAAGACACTGAAAGGTGGTGCTATAACGTGGTAGAGGACACTGGATGGTGGTGTCATAACGTTGTAGAGGACACTGTATGGGGTGTCATAACGTGGTAAAGGACACTGTATGGGGGTGTCATAACGTGGTAGAGGACACTGTATGCTAATCGGAATCAATGTCGGGACAGTTTATGGGGTCATGCCGGACCGTTGGAGATGCTAACCGGAATCAAATGTCGGGACAGTTTATGGGGTCATGTCAGACCGTTGTAAAAGTTGCACCCTCAAAAGGTGTGCCCAATTTTGTCAAAAGGCGTGCCATCAAAAGGCGTGCCCAATTCATCAAAATGTGTGTCGGACATGATGGCGAGGCACGTGAGTGCCTTGGTTGGCGCGCCCGTTTGTCGTCTGGCGTCAAGTGGCGCGCGATACGCGTGGCTGCCGCGGCTATTTAATCAAGGCGGAGGCGGAGGCCGAGACTGAGACAAGAAACTGAGAAAAACTTCTGAAAAAACTCTTCGTTTTGCTGAGAGAGATAGTCTGTAACACTCTGTTGTTTTGCTGAGAGAGATAGTCTGTAACACTCTGTTGCTCAGAAAATGGCCTCTTCGTTCCGGAGTCTGCTCACTCTCTTTCCCGACCTCAACAAGTCAACAAGAGAGATAACTAGTGCGGAGGCACTGGAACCTCAACCAAGCGCCCCGGAGTTTACTCCGTTGAACTTTCCGATGCGGTCTGTGGAGCAAAGAATGGCAGTGCAGTCGGATGTGGAGGCCAATCAGTATACTTTGAAGGCATGTGTGGAAACCATGACGGCGGTTACAAACTTGTCGAACCGGCTGCAGAGTAGGACAAATGAGGTGCAACATTTAAACTCCCAGCTGGCTCTACTCCAACGCATGTATAAGGATGCGCGAGCAGAGATAAGTGTGCTAAAGGCAAAAAACAAGGAGCTGAAGCGGAAGGCCACCGTGATGTTCCGATTTGGAGGGCCGCCATATGCTGCAGTGGAGGAGCAGGCAGGAGGCAACTTGCTTGGTGGCCTAGGAAGCACGGAGGCAACACCGTCAAGGCCCGCTCAGGACGGAGGCAAGAAGAAAAGACCGGCGGCAGAGTAGGAAGAAGTGAGGTCGGTGGATGACCGTCTGCAGAAAAAGGAAACAAATCTGTTGTGTGTGGGTGTTGGATTTGTTTTTTTTTTTTTTTTTTTTTTTTTTTTTTTTTTTTTGTAAAATGGTGATCGGGGTTGATCCCTGAAATGAATAAAATATGGGTTGTTATGTAAATCCAAATGGCTTGAAGGTACAAGACTGAGCAGAAAAATGAGATGGATTGAATAGAAGGTTTTTTTTTTTTATTTATTTATTTATTTTTGAAATAGAAAAGAGAAGATAAAATAAAATAAATAAAAATGGGTTTTTTTGTCAAAACAAAGATGTGGATGATGGGTTGACAAGTAGACTTGTTTTGGTTCTGTTTTAAGAAAAAGAAAAATAAAATAATAAAAAGAAAGTTTGGTGTAGTGATGGTGGTGTGCATGTGTGTTAAGCTTTAGCTCCAGGCTCTCCTTTTCTCCCTCACGAGAGAGAGAGAGAACTTATGATTATAAAGTACTATTGCTAGTGGTAGGGTCCATGGTGAGTGTGTGCCCATGTGCGTGGTGAGTGTGTGCCATGTGCATAGGCCTGCCGAGAGTGAGAGGTTGAGGTAAAAATATTAAAAAAAAAAAAAAAAGTTGTCCTCATAAGAAAAAGAAGATTTGCCACATTTTTATTAAAGTACTATTTCGACAAGCATATTTTTATGAAAAAGAGTGAGTCTGTTTGTGCCGTGAGTGAGTGTGGATGTATCAGTGTGGGTAGCTCTTGTGCTGGTTGTGTATGTGCTGGGTATAGTGTATGTGTGTGATGGCAGTGGTGGTGGCTTGGTGCAGAGTGCGTGTGGAACTGGGGTGGTGCCGCGAGTGAGAAGATGCGGACGTGGAAACTCTGGCGGCCGAGTAATCAGAGGCGGAGAACCTGAGGGCATCGCTTTGACTGAATAGCATGGATGCCGATCCTCCCAGCAGATCTGCGCCGCCGACGTATCGGGAGGAGCCGCGCAAGGACGAGTCTGCCGACAAGAAACTATCGCCTACGGATCTTGATGAATACACGCTTGACAGGTTCGACGCTCCTCCGTAGCTGACGCAAGATTAAAGGAGAGACAGAAATTTGAGTAAGAGAAAGAGAGAGAGATGAGAGACGGTTAGTGTGTAGAGGTCCGGCGGGCGGCCAAGGCGAGGCTGCCGCCTGCCGGGGAAGCAGAATTACTAGCTTCTTTAAGCTTGCTCTGATACCATGTAAGAATTTATGTATTATTGATTGATATTGATGTGTTGTGATATTGATATTACAAGGATTCCTATTATATAGAAGAGGATTTGGGTAATAGGTGAGGAGTAGGTGAGGGGGGTAAATTGGTGGTAGGTGTAGTAGGTGTGGTAGTAGGTGGTGGTAGGTATAGGTAAATTTTAACACTCAGGTGGGAGGCCCTGTGGAAAACGCTTCAAATCGCTGCAGTAGTTGTAAACCATGTAATACTTTTGGACCCATCGAAGTCTCCTTCGGCCAGCTGCATCGAGCCCCTGAGTCTGCCACTCGGCACCAGACAATACAGAGCTTGTCGTCATGGAAGAGCAAGGAGATGAAGAGGAAGAAGATGGTACACAAGCGTTGGCATTGAAGTTTCTGTAAAAAGCAGTGAATGGAGCTTTGGACCAGTCCGTTTTCACAAGACCTCCTTGTGTTGCCCAATCATCGGCGTTCCAGAGGCTGGAGTATATTCTCATGGGTTGGTTTTTAGGGTTTGGTACTCCAGTGGTGGCCTCTTCGTTTTTGAATACTCTTATGGGTTTGTTGTCCACGAAGAAACTGCAAGAAGGGTTTGAAATCAAACACGTTAGTTGTTGGTAGGAATATAGTCATAACGTGTATTGTGGAGACTATTGGACATAAAAATATCATGGCATAGCTACTCAATATTAATTTTACCGAAATGCTATCACTATAACATATAAGAGTTTTAGAAATCAAATATTTTGATTTTTAAAAGTGAAATTTTGGTTACAAAAGATATTTAAAGACCAATTTCTATCATCGTGTGGATAGTCACTAAAAGATCGTCTCAAAAAGTCAAAAATAAGACTTTTAGCGACAAAATTTTGAAAACGTCACTAATAAATAGACTTTTATAGACAAAATAATGTGATGTCAAAATGGTTTATTTTTTTAGACAAAAAATTTAGTCCTAAATAGATAATAATTCATCACTAATGTCTAATTTTTGTTGCTAAAAATATAATAATGACATTTTTCGCAACAAAAATATTTTATTCTTAAAAATAATTTTGTCCCTAAATTTTGGTCTCCAAAACCTTTATTTTTTTGTAGTGTATCTACGATGACCCAAAATGTATATATTTAAATAAGAAAATGACTTCTCTAATTAATGATCTAATTAGCCTAGCTTAGGCCTCGTTTGGAAACAGGTTAATTTAGTAATTTTTTGGTTATTTGGCTAAAATATGAGCTAAAAAAAACTAGTATGTTTGGGATGACTTTTTGACTTTTTACGAAATGATGTGCAAAAAGTAGAAAAAAAGAGAATCTTTGACTTTTTGATATAAGTTGTTAGTTTTTTTGACTATTTTAATAACTTTTTGACTTTTTGGCTAAACTGATCCTTCCCAAACAGGCAGTGATATGACATGTTCATCTTATACAGAATGCAAATCAGATCACTCATGTAAATATTTAAAATTGATTAATATTTGTAGTCATATTATCCTATTACATTTGTTTTGTAAAAATGAATAATTTTGAGATTAAATATCCATTTTCTTAAGATAGATGTGATATGACCTTGTTCCTATTAATTTTTCGATAAGTGTGATTTTTTATATGAATAATTTGGTCAATAAATATGTAAAATGAACTGTCTAAATCATTGAAATAAGCCAAAGTTAGGCCACTTAGCTCCAACATTATCTCTCCAATTGGGTCACCACATCAACTGAGAAAAGCTTAACTCAAAATAAAAAATAGAAAAGTGACTATATTTTGAATTTGTCTTGTAAATTTAAACTTGGTTATTTAGGAAGATCTAATTAAGTATAATTTTTGACTTTTTACGAAAAGATATGCAGAAAAGTAGAGAGGTGATGTGACCCAAATAAGTATACTTATCTAAATAAGTGCACTTATATCTATCATGCCATCCAATATGAATCTATTTCATGCATTTCAAAATTTCAATATAAATTGTTTATAGAATTTTAATAACAGAATGATATAATCATTTGTGATCTTTATGCATGTTTTATAGTTTCAAAAATATCAATATTATCAAATTTGAAAGTGAACAATTAATTTTAATAACAATGAATTAAGAATTGTTTGAAAGTCATGGTAACAAAAGTAAAAACATGTAACTTACATAATGTTTTGGGGGTTCCACACAATTGAATAGGTGTGAAAGTTTCTTGTAAGGTCAAACCAGAGATAGAATTGTTGTTCTCTATTCCCTTTCCCTTGGGTGAACACATTAGTGTGGACAATATATGGTTGTCCACTAATATTCCCCAAGAACTCAAAATCAATCTCATCATGAGTTGGTCCTTGAGAAGACAACTGCATCAACAAAAAAAAAAAAAAAAACAAAAAATAATTAATCATACAGAACAATTATACAAAATGATAACTAACAAGTTTCGACGTAAAGAGAGATTTTTACATAGTAAGCCGTGACAGTGCCAGCAGAGTTTCCAGAGACAAGCTTAAGTTGCATGTCGATCCTTCCGAAGAGATATTCTCTTTTGGATTGAAAGCCAGAGCCAGAGGCCTTGTCAAGAGAAAGAGTGAGAAGTTGGCCACCATTGCGTATTCTGGCACGTTGATTGCCCCAAGTTAGATCGAAGTCATCATAGAAGTTACTGGCTGAGGCAGCCATGAAAGAACTCACAAATAGGAAGACTAACAGCATCATAGAAATTTTACAAGATATGCAAATTGCCATAGAGAGAGAGAGAGAGAGAGAGAGAGAGAGAGAGAATGTGATGTGTTGGTGGTAGACATTGTTGTTATGAGGCCTATATATGTGAACATTTTGAGAGAGAGAGGGGGAGAGAGAGAGAGAGAGAGAATGGTACGCGTGAAATGATGAGAGAGAGGGATATAACAAATAGTAGAGAAAATAGAGCTGGCATGCATGGTGTTGAAGCTTCTTGTATTCAAAGACGGTGTGAGTGCCAAATGAGGAACTTTTGATACCCCGTTGTGTGGTTTTTTTTTCCTAGTGAACAGCTTGTCAAGATGGAACAGACGGTCCAGTTTAGTCCGTGGAATCCAAGCCCACTATTTTCCTCATCTATTCATGTTTTGTAATTGATTGTGGGTTGATTATTAAAAATAAATAAATAAATAAAAATACACTAGATTAATCAATTAAGGAAGAAGGGCACCGCACTCGCTCAATTGGGCAATTTCGGATCTGATTTTGAAAATTCAAATAGTATAGATTTGAAGATTTATTGAATAAAAAATATGTGAAAAAAATTAAGTTGATCGAATATTAATATTTCTATTATCGAATAACATTTGAATTAATTTTATAGTTAAAATAATACTTACCATTTATTTTATTTTTTTAGATAAAAATCTATTTTGATGAAAGTGTTAAAGATGTCTCATTAGCTTAATTTTTTAAGATATAATTCAATTGAGATACTTTAAAATGTGAATAGTTCAGATTATCAAATTAAAACTTGGATTCAACCTCATTAGATAAATTCTTGTGCCCAAAGCACACCAACTACCTATTGTCCTTTTGTTTAAAAAAAAATAACCATTGTTTCAATTCATACAAAAGTATTTAAAAAATTAACAAATAGACAAATTACGAAAGTAATACCCGTATTTTGGTCTTTATATCATTTTAATCCATGTAATTTTAATTAACTTGATTTTGACTTTAAATTTATAACTTTGTCCCAATTTAATCCAATTGGTTATAACTCTTACCATTTTTTCATGAAAAATATGCACATAAATATCATATGCTATGTTTTTTAGTGCAAAATTATAACTTACCTAACTCAATAAGTTAACCTCAACCAATCTAGTATTAATTTTTCTTTAAAATCACTAATGATATTATCAATTAGATTAAATTGACACAAAATTAAAAATTAAAATCGAGTCAATTGAAATTGTGGGAACCAAAATAACACAAGAAGTAAAATATATAGGGACCACTGATTTAATTTGTCCTAAATAAATTAGATTATCAAAATAGAACTTATGGGAGCTTTAACTAGGCATACAACCCACCAAAATGGACCAGAGACGAATGTGTTTCAATTTCTTACAAAGGAAATTTTAGTTTTCACAAAAAAAAAAAGAAAGATAAATTATGCTAATTTCTTTTGAGATTTGAAAAAATAAATAGAGAAAATTTTACAATTTTAGTATAATTACACTAACTTTTTTTTAATAAGATTAAAGTGACTGAAACTAATACATATGGTGTGATACAAATACAAAAAAGATAAAATATTTATTTTAATATAAAAGTGATGGCAATATAATTTTTTTTCATCGATAACTAACGGATTATTGATAAAAGGAGGCTAAATATTATGTAAATTTAAACTTTAAAGAAGTTCTATATAATTATATCAAATTTAAGAAATTTATTATATTTTTCAAAAATTCAAAGGCACTCATTCAGGAGAATTTGGTGGAGAAATTATATGAATAAATCACTTTTTTTTTTTTTTTTAAATAAAGAGTGTGATTCGAGTATACAGTAACTCAACTTGTTAGACAAAACAAATAGAATATTTTTCCATATACTTTTACCAGAAATTTTGTCGAGCAACCTGAAGCTGTTCTGATGAGCCAAAACTGCTATTTTCTCCACAAAGATCCACATCCCATAATGTCTCCAGTTGGCATACCGATCAGATCTCACTTCTAGGTTTTCGTGGGTCTATCTCAAAATTTATTTTGATAATTTAAATTATTTATTTTATAAGATTTTCAAATAAATATTATTATAGACATATAATTAAATTATATTTATCTTTAAAAAAAGAACGATAAATATAATTTTTATAATAAATTATTTATATATTTTTAAATAAATATAATCTAAATATATAACTAATTTTTAACATGGCTTCACAAAATGAACCGAGATGGCCCAACCGGAGAATCTAGTTGGCTATGCGACAATATCGTCCTTTACGAAAATCACGGGTGGTGTGGCGTATTGTTTCTGGGTAGTTTTTTTTCAATCATTGCACCGCAATTTGTAGGTCCAAATTTAAATAAGGAAAATTAACATGGGAAAAATACAATGTAATTTATTAAATTTAATTATAAATTAATAATAAATTTTATTAATATTTATAATTAATGTTATAAACTTTTGTGAAATATTTTTTCTAGAAATCCCATTTGACCGTAAATTCCCCAAATAGCAAATCATTGGTACTATCATAAAATAATTATAGATTTATGAAAAAAATTTATGACTTTGATCATTAAAATGTATAAATTTTACCTTAAATTTATAATTATTTTTTAAAATTAACACTAATTTGTTATTTTTTTCAAATTTAGTTATAGATGGATGCATTGACAGACCCATTTAGGAACGGAAGTAGGACTCTATCTTTGGGAGGCCAAAATGTAAAATAAAAACCTTTATTTCATATGGATTTATTTTTCTTTTAAATTAAGCTTTCATTTACTAAGCAAATTGCATTTTTTTATTTTGAAAAAGGCATTGAGTTCAGAAGTCTAAATTCAAATTTTTTTTGTTCAAAGATCCATAAGGACATACTTCTGCACAATAACCAAACTACCGTTATATATATATATATATATATATATTGTATTCACAGTTGAAACACAAACAAAACAAACCCTCCTCTCTCTCTTCATCCTCCTCCTCTCTGTCTCTCCTCAATCTCACTCAATATGTCTCTCCTCTCCACGAACACCACCATCCTCGCTATTGTACCACCGTTCTCATCATCATTGATCACCTCCTCGTTGATCTCATCGTCTGTCACGATCTCGTCCTCTACCAACCCCCTTTCCATGGTGGCGTAACCACCACTATCGTCAATCTCACCCGCAGCAGATTTAGCAGTCGGTTCAAAAGTCTTTGCTGCTCACAATGGTCACCACCACTCTTCACTATCACCGCAGATCTCTCTCTCTCTAGGTTTTTTATTTGTGTTGGTAAGGTTTTATTTTCTCTCTTTGCTCTCTCTCCTAATGTAATAACCCGACCCTCGTACATGTTTTGTGATATATTTTCAGTCCATTATTCTGTGCATTTACATGCTTATTGTGAAAGTTCATGAGAAATAAAGTTTAATTAAGTGAACCTTATGATTATAGATCCATATCTGTTTAATAAGAAAACATATCTGTCATAATAAAAATGTTCAGATCAGAAATTGAGGACCTTAGAAGCTTAATAATCTGAAAATGAATGTACATTTATGATCAGCGTAATTTTTAAGTAATAATAAACATGTTTGTAGAAATTAGATTTGGGATGATTAAATTGATAGAGTTTTGTCATATTCTACTTTTAATATAAATGTGAGTCTCTTGGAGCAATTGGGTCATTTTTTTTTTTTTTGACTTAAAGCCATTACTCAAGATATTTTGAGGGAAAAAGAATTAGAGAGGAAAAGGGTTTGAGAAGAAAAGGTCAAGTTCTTCAAGAAGAAAGATTGGGAAATTGGGAAAGATGGTAGGATCTCAAGCTTAAGGTATGTGTATTTTGCTTGAATTAAGTCCTTTCTTGAAAATGAGTGAGATTTTCTTTGATAATCATACAAATTAAGGGTGTGTGTTGGTGAAATTAAAAAGATGTGTTATCATGGAATTGATTTGGGAACTTTAAAGTAGGGGGTCAAAGTGTTTAATTTATAATTGTGAATTGCAAGGAATTGAGGAATTACTTCATAGTGCAATTGTTGTATGCTTGAAATGTCTTTGTATATGATTTTTGAACCTTGTATCATCAATTAAAAAGCCTAGTTAGAGCCTTGTAAAAGCTTGCCAAAAACTGAGTTTTGCTGAAAATTTCGAACTGTAATCTGTCCAGATCGCCGCACGTGCGGGGCTTACTGTCGCACGTGCGGGAAGCACTGCCGCACGTGCGGAGCTCACAGCCGCACGTGCGGCCCAAGCTGGAAAAAATGTCTGGCTCCGTTCCGCGTACTCGACCCTCTGATATTTTTAAAATATTTTTCTGATGATCTTAGGATGGCTGTAAATTCATTCGAAACGTAATGAGTCAGGGAGTAATTTGACAAGGAAAGATGGAAGTTAATTTGTGAATTTTGTATGTCTGTAGGACACGCTTCAGGGGGAAGTAGCGCTCCGCCACAACACTGTGAGTAGTAGTACTGTAATCATACGTTTACTTACCATTAACAAGTCTTATTTTTAACGCTCTGTTTTTACATAAGCAATTACGTTAACATTTATGTTGTTTGACGATCGGTGAGAACATTGAAAGATCATGCGTACCTCGGTATGACTCTGGAACTACTCTGCATTCTGGTCATAGTCAATGGTTATTATTAATGTGCAATAACCTGTAATTACCTAAGACTCCGCACAAGAAGTATTAATACTATGCAATTAGTTAACGGGAAGAAATTATGACTATAAACTCCGCTTAATGGGAATATGATATTTGAACGTCCTATCAGGAGCTTCTATAGTCTTATTTGATTCAACACATGTTTTATGACACAGACATTTGTTTAGAATGGATTAACGAAATGGAAATCGGATAGAACCATGGGTTGCCTTAGATGTCAAGAGTTGAATATTAATGATATTGTTATATGATTCACGTTACGGTGTGAATATGAGAGCATACTATTTTGCTACTTGTAGACGTCCCCGAACGCCCCGGGAGGGATGAGCTCCCGTTCTGTTCATTTGGGGTCACTACAGCTCAGGACTCTCAAATTGTCACGGTTCTAAATCTGAACCAATGAGTCCAAATCCGGCAAATCGTTTTGAGAAAACAGATTTTTGAAAGAAGTGCCAAACATGGATTGCTTTGCCAGATACAGAGTCGCCACCTAAATATTTTATTTTGGGGAAATTTAGGAAACCCTGACTCGTTTGCCTAAGGCCACGTGTCCGTCATCACCAAAGTTGCCTCGGCTCGGGAACTTGGGTACGATTGGGGAAGGTCACTTCGTGAGCACCCCCGCTCGCCCGATCAAAGATCGGCCTCTACTAACCATGATATCAAGTTTTAAAAACATTGTGTGTTTTTATTCCGGTTATTAGCCTAGATTACTATGTGATGCGCACAGCATACAAGTATAGACTGGATCGCCTGAATTGGAACAAAACATTTCATGTTTGTTTATTTGAAAATGGTTTGATGGTGCTACCCGCAAGTAGGCTAAGACGTGGATTTGCCACCCTCGGGTGGGCTTAGAAAAACATGATTTTGCCACTATCTAGTGGGCTTAAAACACACATTTGATGAATTGTTCCAATTCAAATAACCCAACCTTGACCCACAGGCATTCAGGCAGTTATATCACATAAGCATATAGCCTCATGGTAAGCATGCTATTCATGGCAGTCAATCACACGCATGCAAGGATGCTAAAGCATAAAACTTACCGAGTACTCCAAGCCAAAACAAAAGCTAATTAGAAATCCATGCATGATCCTAATTATACAGAGATGCCTAATGCAACACATGCAAAATGCAACTATAGCAGGCTCGGCTATTCTAAACATGACATATGAAATGCTACGGTTAACATGTATTCAATTTGGAATTGAAAATACAATGCAGTTAGTATGATGCGCCGAGCCCGGTGCATGCAAAGCAGATGAATGATGCAGACATGCTGTTATACTGTATGCTAATTGAAATATGCCCTAATCTAACCATCATAAGCAGGTAAATAAAATGGAGAAAGACGTGGGGTTGGAAGACATACAACACACACACGCACACTTATTACAGTTGTGCCCTCGCGCAGAGGGTCCGAATAAATAGTACAGTCCAAATAATACAGTCCAAATAATACAAATTCCTAATTAATTTACAAATTAACTAAGAAAAATAATAAACTGGCATGCAAGCCAGGGACTGCCTTGACTCTTCTTCAGATGATGGATGATGCATGTCTGGGCTGCCTTGCGCGGAAATCCACTAGGATGCCCCGATTAGCCTCTGTTTTGTAATTTTTCTTAGAAAGCGCGCCAAGCTCCGGAAGGTTGCTAATTCTTGATTTGCTGCAACAGAGAGCAGGAAAGGGGCATAGCAATGTATTTTCACAAATGTATGCATGCCTCGATCCTCGTGCCACCAATCACGCATATCGATGCATGATGGCCGAGGAGTCAATTTGCATTACTCAATATAGAATGAATGCACATGAAAACTCAACTAAAACCTAACTCCATCATGGATAATCCGGAGTGTCGGTGATTGGGGAATTGAGACACGTTCTGTCACTCGGAGTACGAAACGTACCTCGTTTCCCGTGCCTGGGCTAACTCCTATCCCAAGCACAATGCAATATGCATGACATGCATGAATGCAACTAATATACAACCTAGCATGCACAATGCTATGAGATGGCATACACGATGCACGAGGTAACATGGCATACACAATGCGCTAACATACAACCTAGCATACGCAATACTATGAAATAAAATGGCATACACAATGCATAAATGGACTTACACTAACACAAGCGGACCTCAACCACACTCGCATAAGAGGCCATAAGATGAAAATGAGACACTCGAAATGCGTGCACACATGCACGCAAACCGAGGACCGACCCTAAGGCACCAAATGCCACTCTAACAAGACATGGCAAGGCATGAAATATGGCATACGAGCATGCAAATTTCAGAGCTAAAATATAACCCAAAACAGTCCCGAATCATGACAATATAGCCCCCGATGCATGAAATGGCCCCGAAATGCAAGATTAAACACATGAAATGGCTTGTAGCTACATCAAGCATGCATTATTTGCTTATGACATGTGAAGACAGATTTAAGGCAGTCCCAAAATAAGCATGTTCACAGTTTTAAGCAAGACCAAACAGCAAACAAAAATAGGGAAAAACTAGCATGCAAAAATGACCCTAAATGTGAGATAAAGAAGCAACTCACAGCTGCTGACCCCAAACAGATTAGGGCCCTTCAACAAAGTTGAAGAGGGGCCCAAAAAATGATCTTTTACAGCTTATGTAAAACCACAAAAACCATCACAGGTATGGCTAAACTCTCATGCAAGAAATGGGCCAAAAGATGGCCAAAGAAGCAAGTGGTGGTTTCTGGTCTTAAACACAAAGGGGCCCTTCAACAATGTTAAAGAGGGGCCAAAAATAATGCATTTTAAAGTTGATGGCCGGACCCAAAACAGTATGCATGCAAGCCTAAAATACTACACAAAATAAAGCCAAAAAGAGAGATATAACACAAAGTGTATAAAGGATGCCTCAAACCATGAAAGACTCTTAATATAACATGAAGAGGGGGTCAAAATAAGACTGTTTTTAGTTCTAAAAAGAGCCCAAAAACGGAAGCACAATAGGCTAACAAATCATGTAAAAATGGAGCCAAAATAGGGATATAAAGGCAAGTGGAAGATAGAAGCCTCAAACATCATTGACCCCTTCAACAATATTGAAGAAGGGCTCAAAATAAGCCCCTTTACAGTTTATGACATGCCTCAAAACAGATTATACCTAGGCCAAAAATACTACACAAGATAATGGCATATAAGAAGGATAATGAAACAAGTGCATCAAGGGGGCCTCAAACATTGAGTGGCCCTTAAACAAAAGTGAAAAGGAGCTCAAAAAAATGCCACTTTCAGTTAGGGCCGGAGCTCAAAACAGCAAGCATGTATGGCTAAGAAATGATACAAGAATAAGCTCAAAAGAGTGGGAATGGTACTCACCCTTGAAGACCAAACTTTGGTAACTTCTTGGACCAAAATGCAGCACTCCTAAGCTTTGGAGAACACTCTCAAACTGCTGGAATGGGGGATGGAAGGGTAGGGCTATGGGTTGGTGAAGAAATGGTGTAGGGCTAAGGGTGTTTTAGCTTGGAAAGTATAGAGAGGGAGAGATATAATGCAAGGGCCTTAGAGGGAAATTTTGTAACCCTAATATCAGAGCTGGAGCCTTTGATATATAGGCAAAAAGAGGAGGAAAATGAGGGGAAAAAATGGAGGGAAAACCAACCAAGTTTCCCTCCAAAAAGCAGCCCCTCGGATACAGAATCTGGGAGGAAAATGAATGCACTTCTGCACTGTAGCTGATGCAAGGAAACTGGCCGGCCAGTTATCCAGGTTGCAGGTGGCCGGCCGGCTACTTCCCATGGCCGGCCGGCTAGGGTCAAAAGGGTCAAGTGTGATTAATGGCCGGCCACCACAAATAGAGAGCCTCTGATGTGTGCACAACACAACCCTGTGGTTGAACACTGGAAAAAGTGAACCAGGAGAGAGAACAACCCACTTTTCAAAGGGATTCAAAAGGGTCAACAGCAATTACTGGCCGGCCACCAAATAGTGGTGGCCTCCCAGATGTGTACATCATAAATATGTGGTTAAAAGTTCAAGAAAATGGTCCAAGGGTGGTCAACAATAGCTTTGAAGTGAGGAAAATCGGGCGACGAAGGGCAATGAAGGGATAAAGTTGGCTGACAGAACAATTACTGGCCTCCCACCCCCCTACGGCCTTCTTACCAATGAAACAGAGGTCCCTGCCAAAAATGAACCAAAACCGATGCAGAACGAAGCTTCGGGGGCCGAAACACGCAGTTCGAGGCCCCAAAAACTGGCTGTCAGGCACCGGGAGTGATGTTCGACCACGAAGTTGGTTTCCCGGGCCACAGTGTCCCTCAAAAGGGAGCACATAAGAAGTATGCCAAAAAACGAAGCAAATGGAGGTGGTTAAGTGGTCCCGAACCGAGGCACACGGCCAATGGCTCCGAAAAAAATCGAAAATCGGACTCCAAACGGGCAAAATGGCCTACGACCACGAAACGTAGCCTACGGCCACTGAGAGATGATCTACGAGACCTCTCCCTCCCTTTGCGAAGAGAAAACAAAAAAAAACCGAGCCTGGTTCGCAAACCGAGGGAAAGCACAAAAGAGTCCGGAAGTCCGGAGGCAAGGCTCGCAGCCGAGACTCTGAAACTTCTGAACGAGCACGATATGCAACATCATCAAGAACTCAATCGGTGACGTCTGAGTCTTAAGGTCGGTCAAAAATGGGGTGTCTATAGTTGCCCCTCTTTGACAGAACTCGAAAGTCATAAGTGACGAGAGTGAATGTCAAAGCCTAGAGACGACCCATTTTTGACAAGGCTGAAGACTTAGACAAACATACAAAATAACACAGATGTGCCCGCAGGCATGCCCACAGGCAGGGGGCAAGATGCAAAATGATATGCAGGAAGATTTTGATAATTGGATTTATACGCTACGCGAAGCCGGTTTGAAAATTGGACTTATACGCTACGCGAAGCCGGTTTGATAATTGGACTTATACACTACGCGAAGCCGGTTCGAAAATTGAGGATTCATGCAATACACTGTAATGTAGTGACTAAAATGCAATGTAATAGCTAAGAGGTAAAGGTACCTTACAGGGGCAATTGACAATGACTTACCTCATGCTGCTGGGGATCTTTCGCTTCTTCTTGGTTGAACTGCAGGTACTACTTTTCTCCCTGACTATGGTCGCAGCTTTCCCTACTCTCCAACAGGATGACAGACTAGGTTGGATCAGTATCCAGAATTGAGGTGCATACAGATGCTATCTCAATCTATGGGGCTGCCATACAGATTTCAAGCCGAGGATACACCCCTGGGTATTTAAACCAGACTTTAGTCTCGGAAATCCTGAACCTTTGCATTCTAGGCATAAGCCATTCGAACTCTAGTTTCCACCGTCTCAGTTGGTCTCCTAGGAACTCACCGCAAACACAGGCAGGTGGCTATACCAGACCACCAGAAGTCGTTCGGGCACGACAAACACTAAAGGAATTGCACCTTTAGAGGATTTAAGGTCTCCTGGACCGGGGAGTGCACAAGACAGTGTGAATAAAGATGCAGGTTTTAAGGTCTCCTTAGACCGGAGGATTTAAGGTCTCCTAGACCAAACAGTAAAATAGATACGATGTAATAGATGTGATGCAATAGATGCAAAGGGTGAACAAACGCCAACCACGCTGGACTCGCGAGTGGAGGAAGAACAAAGAAAATCAATCAGGAGCGCGCTCCATGCAACCTAAGATAAATTCCAAACACGCTGAAATCGTGTGAGGAAGGGAAGGCTCCAATCATGCTGAAATTGTGAGAAGAGGTCCAAAAATAACCCGTCCAGCGCGTTTACAACGCAACCTGGGATAAAATCCAAACACGCTGAAATCGCGTGAGGAAAAGAACACTCTAACCACGCTGAAATCGTGAGAAGAGGTCTAAAAACAACCGCTCAGGTGCGTACGCAACGCAACCTGAGATAAATTCCAAACATGCTGAAATCGTGTGAGGAAACGGGCACTCAAACCACGCTGAAATCGTGAGAGGAGGTCCAAACAATAACCGCCTAGGTGCGCGCACAATGCAACCTGAGATAAATTCCAAACACGCTGAAATCGCGTAAGGAATGGGACGCTCAAACCACGCTGAAATCGTGAGAGGAGGCCCAAAACAACCGCCCAGGTGCGTATACAACGCAACCTGAGATAAATTCCAAACACGCTGAAATCGCGTAAGGAATGGGACACTCAAACCACGTTGAAATCGTGAGAGGAGGCCCAAAAACAACCGCCCAGGTGCGTACACAACGCAACCTGAGATAAATTCCAAACACGCTGAAATCGCGTAAGGAATGGGACGCTCAAACTACGCTGAAATCGTGAGAGGGGGCTCAAAACAACTGCCCAGGTGCGTACACAACGCAACCTGAGATAAATTCCAAACACGCTGAAATCGCGTAAGGAATGGGACGCTCAAACCACGCTGAAATCATGAGAGGAGGACCCTAAAACAACCGCCCAGGTGCGTACACAACGCAACCTAGGATAAATTCCAAACACGCTGAAATCGCATAAGGAATGGGATGCTCAAACCACGCTGAAATCGTGAGAGGAGGCCCAAAACAACCGCCCAAGTGCGCACACAACGCAACCTGAGATAAATTCCAAACACGCTGAAATCGTGTGAGGAAAAGAACACTCTAACCATGGCGAAATCGTGAGAAGATGTCTGAAAACAACCGCTCAAGTGCGTGCACAACGCAACCCGAGAAAATTCCAAACACGCTGAAATCACGTAAGGAACGGGACACTCAAACCACGCTGAAATCGTGAGAAGAGGTCTGAAAACAACCGCTCAAGTGCGCGCACAACGCAACCCGAGAAAGTCCCGGAGGACAACGATCCCAAACGCTGCTCAGCGTGAAACGATAAAAGGTAGAAGATAACAAAAGATGCAAATAAATGGAAGTATGGTGTGTATGACAATACAAGTGGAAAAGTGCATAACAATGCAGGTGGAAGGGTGCATAACTTTGAAGTAGTCTTGATCTTGCGCTTGAGGTAGATGCACACTCATACTTCGGAGCATTGACAAGGCTTGAAGAGGTACACACGGAATGTAGTCCTGGAACTTACTGAAGTTGAAACAAACTCAGATACCTGACATTTTCCTCTTTTGCTTTTGCTTTGCAGTCCGGAACCATATATAGCTTCAGATAGGTCCTGGTTCTACTGTTCTCACATGACCTGGGTTGAATCCTGCGATTTTATGAAAGAACAAATTCTGTTTTGTACAAATGTGGAGAACGGCACGGCACTCGGAGCACAAAATGATTTTATTTTTGAAATTGAGAGATGAGTTTTCGGCCAAGTATTGAGCCTACGACTGAACACAGCAAAACGACTCAACAAGGAAATAAAAGGCACACAACCTAAACACATCGAGTAACACTCGAAACGACTCAAAATAATAATCGAGATAAAACAAAAAGACACGACACTCAGACGTGCATAGGGAGCCTGTTTCACCGGGTAATGTTTCCCACCCTTTCTCATTTGTGGTTCTCACATCACTCGGCTCTCAAGCTCTGTTTTTCTGAAAATGCCCTCTTCTCACTTTTCCTCTCATCGCACATCTCTCTATTCTTGAATCTCTCATTTTTCATCCCTCCCCTGGGTGGTTGATAGATAAACAACAAATTGTGGGCTCGTGCCCCTAGCATTCTGCTAGATTCTCTTTCTTCCGCTCACAGCAAGTGAATTCCTTCCACGGAAAGGTTGCGCTACAACTGGGTGTGTAGCAAATCTGCAGCTAACATCAGTTGATGATGCTTTGCTGGGGAGTTTGGACGTGATAAGATCTGTCCAGATGATGGAGTGGAATATCTTGCCCCATTCTAGTTCGTGCTTCGCACTTTGCTTGATACCTCGTTGCTTGGAGGATGTGAGAGCTTTCTGCCATTTGTTGTGCCCTTTTCTGGCGAATACAGTGCCCTTTCCGACAAGTAAAGTGCCCTTTCTGGCAAGTATTTTGACAAAGGGGAAAAGACAGAACACCTGACTCAACTGTGCCCCTAGTTCATCATTTTGACCATTTTTTGTTTTTGCTTTCTACTAAAACAATTTTGACCAACATGAGAGTTAGATTAACGCGCTTGTTCGAGTTTCTGATTTAAAATCATGCAAGTTAGGCTATGAGCACTAAGAGTTTTCCTTTTTTGGGTCCAAGAAATGGTCCAGTTTTGAAAAATGGAGTACTTTTCGAGAAGATTAGTCAACCTCAGTAAAAATTCTCAAAAACTATTTTTGCAAACGACCACTACTCAACGAGCACGGAACCTACTCTTGAGATGCACAACCTCGGATCCATAGCAATGGAAAATTGCCCCTTGTCTGAAGGACACTGCATGGCAATGGAAAGTTGCCCCTTGTTTGAAATGACACTGCGGCGTTTTGAATGGCAACGGAAAGTTGCCCCTTGTTTGGATAGCACCGCAGTGCATTGTAGTCAGTCCTCAGAGTGACGAACACAACCAAATCCTCAGATACAGAGAAGACAAATATGACTAGAACCATTACACGGACACAATCGAATTGTTTTACGGCTGGACTTCAGAATGAAGTTGCCTACGTATCCCAAAGATGGGAATCAAGCCTTACGTAGTTCGGGGTTAAGGTACACTCGGGTATTAACCTCTCCTTTTTTAGGCTCTAACCTTTGCTAAAGCGCCCGTCGCGGGTTTTCGACCTTGCGAGCTTTGTTCTTCTTTCTTTCTCTTTTCAATTTTTTTTTTTTATATTCTTTTCTTTTCTTTTATTTTCTCTTTTTTTTTCTACATTTTTTCTTTCTTTCTTTTTTTTTTCTTTTCTTTTCTTTTCTTTTTCTTCTTTTTTGTTCTTTTTCTTCTTTTTCTTGCTCTAACTTTTGCCTGGGTCGCCCTTCCGGGTTTTCGGCCCAGCGAGCCTCTCAAGGGTAAAAGTGTAGCTTGGTCCATGCCAAATGGTTATAGGGTTTCGAAGCCATCCGTATCCAGGAGAGTGGCTGTTGATTTGCAAGAGGACTCATCTTCAACTCTTCGAGCATGTCTGATATCTTTGCCCCTAGTTCGAGGGGTACTCATGTTCTAGCTTTGCAAGCTTCTTCTGATCTTCTGACCTTTTTGATCTGACTTTCCTGGCCTCTTGTTCGAGGGCTGCTTCAAATCCGACCACACAGGCCTCACATCGTAGTTGACCGTTGAACCTTCTGAATTCAAGTTCAAGGTTTGGAAGCAAAGGGGTTGAGTTTCGAGGCTGAGAGCGATCCTAGGCTGCACAATCTCAAGAGCGATTCCACACAGGTCTTCGCAGGACCGCGCAAAACATTTTGTTTTTGAAAGTTTTTTTAAAAAAATGACAAATCGCTCGCGTTAAAGATAGTGTGAAACCAGTCTGGATCAAGCCAAGGTCCTTCTCAGTACTCATGCTAACAAGCATGATTTCATTCATTAAGGGCTTAGCACGCCTCTCTTTCTCTCAAATGATCAAAGTTTTGCAAATCCCAAGGAATTCCTTCCTCTTCGTTTTCACCGCAGTGCTCAAAAAAGTTTTGAAAAACTTAGGTCGATACAATGATTTCAAGGCACAAAAAAGACAGAGTTCTTTAGTCAAATACTGTCGTCTCATTCAGAACTTCCGGCATAACTGGCACAAGGCAGAAGCAAATGCGAGAGCGTGAAGATCACCGCTGTTTTATTCAAAAAAACTGTTGGCACAACTGGCTCCCTGGCAGAAATAGACTCAAAACAAAACGAAAAGACAAACATAGAACAAAATGGTGACGCCCGAGGTAACACCCCCCGGAATCACCCGACTCCTATACAACAGGACTGACTCGATACAACAAGACAGACCCAAAACAAAAGAGACTGACTCAAAACAAAAAGACAGACTCAAAACAAAACAACAAAACTGACCCAATACCCAAGTCAGAAAGCACAAAAACTGGTATTTACACATTGCTCAGAACAGTGCATGCCATTCTCACATCTGGAGTTAATCGAGCGCCGCCTGCAGGTGGTTCATCCCCCGATCACATGGTCATATTATCCCCCAAGTTCATCGATCCAGTGCCGATAGACTTTGCAGAGCTTGGCGCGGCAATGACCCCGTTGTCAATCAGATCTTGCACTTCGTGGTGAAGACGAGAGCAATTGTCAGTACCATGACCGGTTTGTTGATGGAAGGCACAGTATTGGGCAGCATCACACGTAGCCGGAAGAGGATTCGGGAGAGGCCGAGGCTCAAGGGGTTTGAGATGGCCTTGTCTTATAAGGATTTGGAAAGCTTTGGACAAAGGCATGTGGAGGGCATGGAAGACCCTTTGACCTCGGGGTTGGTACTTCAAAGTTTGTGGATTTTTGCTGGACGCACCAGCAAAGTGCTTGGCAGGTGCTGGCCTGGTTTGTTGATCTCTTCTGAGTGCAGGATTATAGCTGAAAGGAACGTTTCTGATACAACGACCCTTCTCCCGGCTTGCCCCTTGATTCAAACTGCCCCCAACTTGAGTGGCAAAAATATCATCCATAGTTTTTGCAACCATTGCAAGCACTTGCTGTTTGTTTAGTCCTTCGGCTTTCAAAGCCTCAACAGCCAACAGAAGATGTTCATGGGGACCAATGCCTGTCCCTACCTTGTTCTTACCGTCCGCCTCCACTTTGCCAAGGGATTGGCATTCCTCAAATACAGCCTGTTCCAAGACTGGGGAACCTTTTGACATGAACTCCCTGGTATGTGATGTGGTTGATGACGGAGCCGATGTCCCGGGGGCTAGATCTGTCACAGTCCTTTGAAGATCTTCGATCATTCTCTTCAGCTCAGAAGTAGTGGGCTCACGGGTTTGAGATGATTGAGGTTCAGGTGCACCCTTCATGCATAAGTCCACACTTTCTGGGATAAACACCTCAGGTTTGGGTAAATGGGTCGGGGTGATGTATATGCTGGGTTCGAAGGTGGATGGTAGTGTATGGATGAGGTTGAGATGGGGAGGTGATGAGTACTAACCTGAGGTCCTTTTGGTGGAGCTAGGGTCTCTTCGTCAATAAGATCCTGAATCTTATGACGGAGGCGGATGCAACGATTCGTATCATGACCGTGTTGTTGATGATAGGCACAGTATTTAGCTGGGTCATATCTTGGTGGAAGAGGATTTGGAAGGGGTTGGGGTTCTAGGAGTTCTAGGTGCCCTTCTTCTTGCAGCTTTTTCAAAGCTTGGGAGAGACTCATGTAAAGAGGATGGAATTTTCGGGCTTGGGGCCAAGTTGAAGTGGTTGGTTCTTGGTCATTGAGGGAAGTGATGATAGTGTCTACTTCTGAGCATTTCGCAGTTGTGCTACCATCAGTAGTAGCATTGGAACTGCGAGCAACATTCCTCTTCGAAGGGTCATTATCTTCTGCAAAGATCCCTTGTCTGATGGCATCCTCGATTTGAACCCCCATTTCATGAAGGGCTGGAAAGGTAAACAGAGGTAGAACGACCATCTTTTGCAGCAACTTGCCATGCAGATTCCGAACAATCATCCTGATCTGATCTTTGTCGGAAGGCCTTGTAGCCATCGTTGAGGCCTTTGCTCTCCATCTTGTCACGAACTCTGAGAAACCCTCATTTGGCTCTTGGCGGGTGACTTCGAGATCACGAGTCGTGACCTCGATCTGTGTGTTATAGGAGTATTGAGCAATAAAAGCCTCAGCCAGCCCTTCCCAGTTCTGTTTCACAGAGTTCTCCAATTTTGCATACTAGATTGCGGCTATCCCAGACAGGGTTCGGCCGAATAGTGATAATTTCTGGGCTGTGGTCAAACCCATTGGCCTCAAGATATCAGAAAACAGTTGGAGGTGCACCATTGGGTCATCAGAGCCATCAAATCGATCGATATGCAGCATTTTAAACCGCTCCGGCAAGGTCACCACTGAGTTAGTATAACCATCCTCTATATCAGGAATAGAGCGGGCCCCCTAAGACTTTTTGAACAATTTCTCAAGGTTGCTCACTTTCAATGTTGTGGGGTCCGTCTCAAACTCAAAGGGGGAGTCTGGTAGGTTGGTGGGTGTTTTAGACAGCTGGGGTAGCACCGGGGGCGAAGCTGGCCCGCCTGGAATGTCCGTATCATCCTGGACGTGGGTTGCCTCCCCGAGTATGGGAACTCTTGGTAGGGGAGGAGCCTGGTGTGAAGTAGATACTCCAATTTGCTGCTCTAACCTGGCAATTGTCTCTGCCTGTTGGGCTATGACCACAGCCTGTTGCTTGGTGAATTCCGTTTAACGAACAGCATCTTGCTGCATGGCTTTCATACTATCCTGGAGTTGGCGCACCATCTCTTCCAGACCCGACATATTGGCCTGATCTAACTAAGCAACTGGTATACCTGTGTCTGTAGTAGGCTCAGAAATCTCAACCTGGCTTTTCAAAGACCACTGAGCTGGTAGCTGCTGTACTGGTGGTCTGTGCCTGACCGGCCTTTTCACCCTACCTCTGGTAAAGGAACACCGATTGCCCTTGAACTGAATCTCTGACCCAACAAAGTCTATCAACACAAGTTCGGTGTATCCGGGGAATATTGGGGCCTTCTGAAGCTATGGTTCCAAGACTGCCTAGAAAAAGAGAAAACAGACAGCATCTCAGCCTGATTGCACCTGAACAGATATGAGCATAGTTGAAGGAGTGTGCTCTACAGAATTCTGCCCGCAAAATTCTGCCTCAAATCTGATACCCTCAGGTAAAACTGATTCCCAGATACTGATGCCCGCAGGCTTGATGCCCAAACTACTAAACTGGTGCCCGCAGGCCTGATGCCCAAACTTGCAAACTGATACATGCAACCCCTATAGAGACACACTCTGACAGCACATAACAGATAATTGAGAGCCAAAACACCCCTATGTTGGGGTAGGGTTTCCCTATCCTATTTTGTCAGGAGCTAGGGTTTCACTACGCACGCAGCGGCTTCAAACAACCTATATTGGGTAAGTAACCTGTCCTAGTTTGGAATGGTCACTATGAATCCGAATATGCACTAGGTCGAATGGTCAAAAAGGGTGCCCCGGTAAAACCAGGGTTTGTGTTCCCACACTGGCAGAGCCCCCAACCGGTCAGCCTTATGGTCATGCCTTGACAAGACAAGCCTCCGGCAAACCGTTCAGGAATAGCAGATGGCAAACACGGTGTCCTAGGCGCACCAATGCAAATGCAATGCAAAGAAACACACAAGTGTAGTCAAAACCAAATATCATGAGTTCGAGTCAAGTTCTCTAATTCCCCAGCAGAGTCCCCAGAAACTGTAGACGTCCCTGAACGCCCCGGGAGGGATGAGCTCCCGTTCTGTTCATTTGGGGTCACTACAGCTCAGGACTCTCAAATTGTCACGGTTCTAAATCTGAACCAAAGAGTCCAAATCCGGCAAATCGTTTTGAGAAAACAGATTTTTGAAAGAAGTGCCAAACATGGACTGCTTTGCCAGATACAGAGTCGCCACCTAAATATTTTATTTTGGGGAAATTTAGGAAACCCTGACTCGTTTGCCTAAGGCCACGTGTCCGTCATCACCAAAGTTGCCTCGGCTTGGGAACTTGGGTACGATTGGGGAAGGTCACTTCGTGAGCACCCCCGCTCGCCCGATCAAAGATCGGCCTCTACTAACCATGATATCAAGTTTTGAAAACATTGTGTGTTCTTATTCCGGTTATTAGCCTAGATTACTATGTGATGCACACAGCATACAAGTATAAACTGGATCGCCTGAATTGGAACAAAACATTTCATGTTTGTTTATTTGAAAATGGTTTGATGGTCCTACCAGCAAATAGGCTAAGACGTGGATTTGCCACCCTCGGGTGGGCTTAGAAAAACATGATTTTGCCACTATCTAGTGGGCTTAAAACACACATTTGATGAATTGTTCCAATTCAAATAACCCAACCTTCACCCACAGGCATTCAGGCAGTTATATCACATAAGCATATAGCCTCATGGTAAGCATGCTATTCATGGCAGTCAATCACACGCATGCAAGGATGCTAAAGCATAAAACTTACCGAGTACTCCAAGCCAAAACAAAAGCTAATTAGAAATCCATGCATGATCCTAATTATACAGAGATGCCTAATGCAACACATGCAAAATGCAACTATAGCAGGCTCGGCTATTCTAAACATGACATATGAAATGCTACGGCTAACATGTATTCAATTTGGATTTGAAAATACAATGTAGTTAGTATGATGCGCCGAGCCCGGTGCATGCAAAGCAGATGAATGATGCAGACATGCTATCATACTGTATGCTAATTGAAATATGCCCTAATCTAACCATCATAAGCAGGTAAATAAAAGGGAGAAAGACGTGGGGTTAGAAGACATACAACACACATACGCACACTTATTACAGTTGTGCCCTCGCGCAGAGGGTCCGAATAACTAGTACAGTCCAAATAATACAAATTCCTAATTAATTTACAAATTAACTAAGAAAAATAATAAACTGGCATGCAAGCCAGGGACTGCCTTGACTCTTCTTCAGATGATGGATGATGCATGTCTGGGCTGCCTTGCGCGGAAATCCACTAGGATGCCCCGATTAGCCTCTGTTTTGTAATTTTTTTTGGAAAGCGCGCCAAGCTCCAGAAGGTTGCTAATTCTTGATTTGCTGCAACAGAGAGCAGGAAAGAGGCATAGCAATGTATTTTCACAAATGTATGCATGCCTCGATCCTCGTGCCACCAATCACGCATATCGATGCATGATGGCCGAGGAGTCAATTTGCATTACTCAATATAGAATGAATGCATATGAAAACTCAACTAAAACCTAACTCCATCATGGATAATCCGGAGTGTCGGTGATTGGGGAATTGAGACACGTTCCGTCACTCGGAGTACGAAACGTACCTCGTTTCCCGTGCCTGGGCTAACTCCTATCCCAAGCACAATGCAATATGCACGACATGCATGAATGCAACTAATATACAACCTAGCATGCACAATGCTATGAAATGGCATACACGATGCACGAGGTAACATGGCATACACAATGCGCTAACATACAACCTAGCATACGCAATGCTATGAAATAAAATGGCATACACAATGCATAAATGGACTTACACTAACACAAGCGGACCTCAGCCACACTCGCATAAGAGGCCATAAGATGAAAATGAGACACTCGAAATGCGTGCACACATGCACCCAAACCGAGGACCGACCCTAAGGCACCAAATGCCACTCTAACAAGACATGGCAAGGCATGAAATATGGCATACGAGCATGCAAATTTCAGAGCTAAAATATAACCCAAAACAGTCCCAAATCATGACAATATAGCCCCCGATGCATGAAATGGTCCCGAAATGCAAGATTAAGCACATGAAATGGCTTGTAGCTACATCAAGCATGCATTATTTGCTTATGACATGTGAAGACAGATTCAAGGCAGTCCCAAAATAAACATGTTCACAGTTTTAAGCAAGACCAAACAGCAAACAAAAATAGGGCAAAACTAGCATGCAAAAATGGCCCTAAATGTGAGATAAAGAAGCAACTCACAGCTGCTGACCCCAAACAGATTAGGGCCCTTCAACAAAGTTGAAGAGGGGCCCAAAAAATGATCTTTTACAGCTTATGTAAAACCACAAAAACCATCACAGGTATGGCTAAACTCTCATGCAAGAAATGGGCCAAAAGATGGCCAAAGAAGCAAGTGGTGGTTGCTGGCCTTAAACATAAAGGGGACCTTCAACAATGTTAAATAGGGGCCAAAAATAATGCATTTTACAGTTGATGGCCGGACCCAAAACAGTATGCATGCAAGCCTAAAATACTACACAAAATAAAGCCAAAAAGAGAGATATAACACAAAGTGTATAAAGGATGCCTCAAACCATGAAAGACCCTTAATATAACATGAAGAGGGGGTCAAAATAAGACTGTTTTCAGTTCTGAAAAGAGCCCAAAAACGGAATCACAATAGGCTAACAAATCATGCAAAAATGGAGCCAAAATAGGGATATAAAATCAAGTGGAAGATAGAAGCCTCAAACATCATTGACCCCTTCAACAACATTGAAGAAGGGATCAAAATAAGCCCCTTTACAGTTTATGATATGCCTCAAAACAGATTATACCTAGGCCAAAAATACTACACAAGATAATGGCATATAAGAAGGATAATGAAACAAGTGCATCAAGGGGGCCTTAAACAGTGAGGGGACCTTAAACAAAAGTGAAAAGGAGATCAAAAAAATGCCACTTTCAGTTAGGACCGGAGCTCAAAACAGCAAGCATGTATGGCTAAGAAATGATACAAGAATAAGCTCAAAAGAGTGGGAATGGTACTCACCCTTGAAGACCAAACTTTGGTAGCTTCTTGGACCAAAATGCAACACTCCTAAGCTCTGGAGAACACTCTCAAACTGCTGAAATGGAGGATGGAAGGGTAGGGCTATGGGTTGGTGAAGAAATGGTGTAGGGCTAAGGGTGTTTTAGCTTGGAAAGTATAGAGAGGGAGAGATATAATGCAAGGGCCTTAGAGGGAAATTTTGTAACCCTAATATCAGAGCTGGAGCCTCTGATATATAGGCAAAAAGAGGGGGAAAATGGGGGGAAAAATGGAGGGAAAACCAACCAAGTTTCCCTCCAAAAAGCAGCCTCCCGGATACAGAATCTGGGGGAAAAATGAATGCACTTCTGCACTGTAGCTGATGCAAGGAAACTGGCCGGCCAGTTATCCAGGTTGCAGGTGGCCGGCCGGCCATTTCCCATGGCCGGCCGGCTATGGTCAAAAGGGTCAAGTGTGATTAATGGCCGGCCACCACAAATAGAGAGCCTCTGATGTGTGCACAACACAACCTTGTGGTTGAACACTGGAACAAGTGAACCAGGAGAGAGAACAACCCACTTTTCAAAGGGGTTCAAAAGGGTCAACAAAAATTACTGGCCAGCCACCAAATATTGGTGGCCTCCCAAATGTGTACATCACAAATATGTGGTTAAAAGTTCAAGAAAATGGTCCAAGGGTGGTCAACATTAGCTTTGAAGTGAGGAAAATTGGGCGACGGAGGGCGATGAAGGGATAAAGTTGGCTGACAGAACAATTACTGGCCTCCCACCCCCCTACGGCCTTCTTACCAATGAAACAGAGGTCCCTGCCAAAAATGAACTAAAATCGATGCAGAACGAAGGTTCGGGGGCCGAAACACGCAGTTCGAGGCCCCGAAAACTGGCTGTCAGGCACGGGGAGTGATGTTCGACCACGAAGTTGGTTTCCCGGGCCACAGTGTCCCTCAAAAGGGAGAAAATAAGAAGTATGCCAAAAAACGAAGCAAATGGAGGTGGTTAAGTGGTCCCGAACCGAGGCACACGGCCAACGGCTCCGAAAAAAACCGAAAACCGGACTCCAAACGGGCAAAATGGCCTACGACCACAAAACGTAGCCTACAGCCACTGAGAGATGATCTACGAGACCTCTCCCTCCCTTCGCGAAGAGAAAATAGAAAAAACTGAGCCTGGTTCGCAAACCGAGGGAAAGCACAAAAGAGTCCGGAAGTCCGGAGTCAAGGCTCGCAGCCAAGACTCTGAAACTTCTGAACGAGCACGATATGCAACATCATCAAGCGCTCAATCGGTGACGTCTGAGTCTTAAGGTCGGTCAAAAATGGGGTGTCTACACTACTAAGGGGCCTGAAGTTGTTTAGTATCTACGACATGAATGTAAACCACGTTAGAAAGTGTATTGCTCTGTCTCTGTTAAGCGTACTGTAATGACGATATAACAAGAAATGCTCTATTTTCTAATATGTTATGTTTCGAATCAGTAAATGACTGTCCTTATATATCAAAGTATTCAGGACATCCTTAGCACAAGGCCCTAGCCCGGGGGTAATAATACCGTGGTTCAAGTATGTATAAGTCCCCGGTACGGGAGGTCCCTTTATGGAACTAAAAGGTATGCTCTATGTTGATTTATTAGCGCTATTGAATGTACCATGTATATTCAAACATGAATTCTGATTTCTGTTTATGAATCAAGCATAATTAAGAACATGTATGACTTTGTTTCTGTTTATCCATTCTGTTTATGTTATACTATGACATGATATGGATTGACCGGTCTTTAAGACCTAACGATTTCTGGTATGGAACAAAGTGCGGTACGGAACTAAGTGCTGCAATGCGAGTCACCTCTAGAATCCGTACGAGCCACCTCTTGAGTCTATACATATGTGAACTACGGCTTATGGCCATTCTGTGACGTATGTGAGGCCTATGGCCAATCTGTGACATCTGGGCCTATGGCCATTCTGTATGATCTGTTAGTATGAAGCAAAGTGCTGCACGGAGCTAAGTGCTGCTATGCGAGTCACCTCTAGAATCCGTGCGAGACACCTCTTGAGTTCATACATTCTGATAAGGGCTATATGCCATTCTGATAAGGGCTTAATGCCATTCTGATAAGGGTTATATGCCATTCTGATAAGGGCTTAATGCCATTCTGATAAGGGCTTAACACCACTCTGCTTAAGGGCTTTATGCCACTCTGTTTAAAGTTTAGGCCTAAGGCCATTCTGGAAATAATTACAAGATTAAGTTAACTATGTGTTCTCTGCACTTATGTATGTACATTATAATTCAAGTTACTCATTAAATTGTTTACGTACTACTATTCACTGAGCTTGACTCACTTTGTGTTATGTTTGTTTCTGTAGGCACTCCACTTGGAGGTCAGTCTTAACCCATGGCATCCATTCCTCTTTTGTCAACCTCAGAGGGTCCAGGCACTTTTATGAAGGCAGCTCATTTTATGAAGTTTTACTAAGCTTTTAGTACAGTTAATTCCTTTACCTTTCAATGTTTCGTTATACGCCCAAGCTTGAGGGTTGGGTCTATATATATGTACATAACTGAGTTCTCTGAGGCACGTCACTGTATGTTTATCTGCCTTATGTTCTGTTGTGATCTTGGCATGAAAATGGTCGCTTAATGGATGTAGTTCTTTTATTTATGTTGATTAAATGCTTCCGTTCAAGCCTCATATTTTATATATATATATATATATATATCAGGTTAAGTGTCCGGTTCAGAATAGGTCATGCCCAAACTTTTAGGGGTAAGTTTGGGACGTGACACCTAAGGTTTCACTAATGACAACGACGATGGCAAAGGGAGGTGTCACCGAATCGAACGATTGCATTGCTTTTTGGTGCAAAATTTTCTCTATCCACATTCTCTCTTGTTAGGATTAGGGACACTCAAAACGCAATCACACACACATAAAGAACACATAATTTACGTGGTTCGGCAAAATGCCTACGTCCATGGAGTAGAAATTATTTTTCACTAAAAATAGAGCAAAAATACAAACAATGGAGAAGGAGAAGAATTCTCTCTCAAGTCACAGCTCTCTCTCTCTCTCCTTCTCTTTCTAATTTCTGATACAAATGAGCTTCCACCTCCCTCTCTATTTATACATAAAGCTGAGAGGTGTGAACGCTTGGGTTGGCAGCCGTTTCTTTCTACGGTTGGTCGATTGGCAGCCACCATTCTTGACCTCTCTTGAAGCTTTCATTCCAGCTTCTTCCAGCACTTGGTTAGCCTCCAATCTTGACTTCTTAGAGCTTCTAGAATGGTGTGGATTCACAACAATTCTTCCCCTCCACACCAATGTGTCCAACCGACTTCTCACTTAAAGTCCATTCCGGTCAGATTCTTGCAAACCTCCACTTGGTCATCATGTCAGAAGGATTCTTATCTGTGTGAATCTTCACCAGTTTTATCAGTTGCTTCTCCATCACTTCTCGTATCCAATGATACCGAATATCAATGTGCTTTGTATGGGAATGGTACATGGAATTCTTGCTTAGATCAATTGTACTCTGACTATCACAATGTACTTTGTACTCTTCCTGATGCAAACCCAATTCTTGGAGAAATCTTTTCAACCACAACATTTCGTTTTCGGCATCTGTGGCAAAAATTTATTCTACCTCTGTTGTAGATAAAGCCAAACACTTTTGCAGTATGGACTTCCATGAAACAACTCTCCCTGCAAAGGTGAACAGAAATCCTGATATCATCAAGATCACCCGCCATATCAGCATCTATAAAACCATCCAAAATTGGTTCATCTCACCCAAAACATAGACACATTTTTGAAGTCCTCTTCAAGTACCGAAGAATCCATTTGACCACCTCCCAATGCTCCTTTCTTGGATTGGCGAGGAATCGGCTCAGAACATAATTGCGTGAGATATATCTGGCCAGGTATACACCATTGCATACATTAAGCTTCATACTACGGAAGAATAGGCGATTGCATCCATTTTTTTCCTTTCAGAGCTAGTCGTGGGACACGAACACTTTATCACCTTGAAGTGGTTGGCTAGTGGTGTGCTAATTAACTTGGTATCCTTCATGTTGAACCTTTCAATCACCCATTCAACATATTTCTCTTGTGACAACCATATCTTCTTGGCTTTCCTTTCGTGAACAATCTTCATGCCCAAAATCTACTGTGTTAGGCCTAGATTTTTCATGTCAAAATACTGTGACAAGTCATTTTTTAACTTGTTGATCATAGCAATATCATGTCTGATGATCAGCATATCATCGACATACAACAGTAGGATAATGAAGTTTCCATCAGAAAACTTTTGAAAGTATACACACTAGTCTGCTACCATTCTCTTGTACTCGTGATCTACCATAAATGAATTAAACTTTTTGTACCATTGTCGCAGCGCCTACTTCAGGCTATAGAGACTCTTCTTCAGTTTGTAAACTAGATTTTCTTTCCCTTTAAGTTCAAATCCTTCTGGATGCTCCATGTAGATCTCTTACTCCAAATCACCATGGAGAAAGGCAGTCTTGACATCCATCTTTTTTACCTCCAGATTCAAGTGAGCTGCTAATCCCAAAGCTATTTGAATGGAAATCATTTTCGCAACTGAGGAGAAGATATCATCAAAGTCAATTTCCTTCTTCTACCCAAAACCCTTGACAACCAAGTGAGCTTTATGCTGTAGTAGTTTTTCGCTGCTATCTTTCTTCAACTCGTATGCCCATTTGTTCTTCAAAGCTTTCTTGTCTCTTGGAAGTAGAACAAACTCATAAGTGTGGTTCTTCTGCAAAGAACTCATCTCCTCTTTCATGGCTTGCATCTAGCAGTCTTTCTCGGTATGACTCTTCACTTTTGAAAAAATCTCGGGCTCCCCCTCATCAGTAATCAGAATATACTGAGAAGTGAGATATTTGGCGGATGGCGCGGAAACTCTTCCTAATCTTCGCAACTAAGGTCCTGTTGCTTCCAGTGGAGGGGGTTGCTTCCCTGCTCCACACCCTCTTCATCTCTTTCCTCCTAATCTTCAATTTTTGGCATAGGATCCTGCAACTCTGACACTTCTTGTTGCACCTCATCACTTTTAGCATTTTGTGAGGGTTCTGGAGATAGAAACAATTCTAGAGTGATGACAACTCTAGACTTTGCAGACTTCTCATAATCTGCTACGGTCTGATCTTCCTGGAACACAACATCTCTATTCCTAAACATCTTCTTGTTCACTGGGTCCCACAATTTGTACCCAAATGCTACATCTGAATAGCCCACAAATATGCATGAAATGGACTTGTCATAAAGCTTCTGTCAATTTTCCTTGGAGATGTGTACGAACGCCTTACACTCGAAGACTTTCAAATGAGAATATGATACCTTTCTTCTGGACCAGACTTACTTAGGTATTGCAAAATTTAGTGGGACTGAAGGCGACTTGTTGATGAGATAACAGGCTATACGGGTGGCTTCAGCCCAGAATGACTTTGGAAACTTTACCATTTTGAGCATGCATTTGACTTTCTCCACATTAGTGCAGTTTATCCTCTCTACCACACCATTGTGTTGTGGGGTGTCGGGAACTATTGTCTCGTACCGGATACTTCTGTTAGCACAGTATGCTTCAAAAGCATTAGAAGTGTACTCGCCACCATTGTCTGTGTGAAGACACTTCAATTTCTTCCCGGTCTCTCTTTCCACCATTGTATGGAACTCCTTAAAGTATTGGAATACCTCATCATTTGTCTTTAGGAAATACACTCACAACTTCCTTAATGCATCATCAATGAAAGTAAAAAAATACTTGTGGCCACTAAGTGACTCCACTTCGATGGGACCATAAACATCTGAGTGGACTAACCTGAGCATTTCTAATTTCCTCTTGCTTATTGAATTGAATGATACTCGATGTTTCTTGCCATATAGGTAATGATCACATGGCTTAAGAGCACTACCCTTGGATAAGGTTATCCTGGATTGCTTCGCTAACAGATGTAATCCATTCTCACTCATGTGACTTAGTCTTCTGTGCCATAAGTCTGGTGACTCATTGTCTTCTACTACATTTAGACTCCTAGGACCGATCTTCGTTTGAGTCTTGTACGGCGTGAAAGACATTTCTCATTTGGCAATTGTCAAAGTTCCTCCTGTCAGCTTCCAACAGCCATTACCGAATGTACTTGTATAGCCTTGTTGGTCTAGGGCACTTCCAGAGATAAGATTGAGGTACAAATCTAGAACATGTCTCACATCTTTAAGAACTAGCTTGTATCCGACATTAGTCTGAACGCTAATGTTTCCAATACCCATAACTTCAAATAGCTAGAATTTCTCATTCGAATAGTGCCAAAATCTCTAGCGTGGTACGAGCTGAAGAATTCTCTATGGGAAGTGGCGTGATAGGATGCAACTATGTCTATCACCCATTCTATATAGTTGTGGTTAGCCACATGAAGTCAATTCTCCTCTTCACTAACCGCAAGAAGTATGTTATCAGTTGTTATGGCTGTCGTGTTCTCATCTCCCTTTGATTTACTACTTTGGCCTTTATCTTTCCGGCTTGGGCAGTTCCTCTTTATGTGACCTTCCTGACCACAGTGAAAGCAAGTGAAGCTGGAGTGTCCTTGACCTTTGATGTCTTTGGATTTACCTTTGTTGTTCCATTTGTCTCTACTCTTGCTTCACCTTCTGCCTTTTCATCTTCCTCTGTCTCTACCTCTATCTTCTGTGATAAGAGCATGGGACTGAGTACCTCCCAAGTCTTTCTTTCTTGCCTCTTCATTGAGTATGGCATCGGTGACCATGCTCATGGCTAGCTTTCCTTATGGTGTAGAGTTGTTGAGAGAAACCACCAACGTCTTCCAACTATCGAGTAAGGAAGTGAGCAGCAGTAGGGCTTGCATTACGTCATCCAAGGTCATCTTGATAGTTGCGAGCTGATTCACCAGATTCGGGAATTCACTAGTGTGTTTGGCGACAGACACACCATTCTTCAACTTTAGGTTTACTAGCCTTCTCATCACCAAGGCTTTATTCTGGGCGGTCTTTGACTAGTATATGCCTTCTAACTTTATCCAAAGGGCATAGGCCTGTGTCTCTTGGGCAACATGATAAAAAACATTGTGGTCAATCTATTGTCTGATCTAACCAACAGTCTTTCAGTTCTTCTTCTTCTAGTCATCATCCTTCTTATCTTCTGCTTTCACTCCTCTAAGCTCAATCGGGTTAAACAAATCTCTACAGTATAGGATATATTCCATTCAAGGGTTCCAGATTGCATAATTAGAAGCATACAACTTGATTATAGATCCTAAAGTTAATGTGGATTCCTTTATCGTCTACTTTCTTTTTACAGAAGCTCTGATTCAAAAATCTGACCGTACGGATGTGTCTGAAATACTCCAAATAGTTGGAAAGTACTATTGGATCATCAAAATCAGACTTCAAATGACTGCCATATAGCCAAAACACTTTGAACAGTTTAGATTTGCGATTGTAACTTGGCCGCGTCGCACCAGATCACTCCCTCAAGCTTCTAAAGTCGAGTCAGGTTGAGTTATGGCCGGGTTGGGTCAAACTGACAGACTTTGGGCTACTGATGTGGCAACTACGTGGCATTGACTGGTGTTTACGTGGCTTTGACACGCGGCGCTGGCGTAGTGACACATGGCGATGATATGGTGCTGGCGCATGGTCGGTGGCAGCGCAGTGGCGGTTCGATTTAGCGGCGTGGCTCTGGTTTAGGTAGATGACATCAGCGATCGGTGATAAGGTGACGTCAATGACTAGTTCCTTTAAGAATGACGCATGGCGCGTGTGGTCCAGCAGCTCCACACTTGAGAACGACATCAAGCAGCGTGTGGGGCATGTGAGCCTTCGTCCGGCATCCTTTTCTAACGTGGTTTTTTTTTTTTTTTTGGTCGTCTCGTCGAGTGCTTTAATCTGGTTTGGTCAAAAGTCTATTTCGAGCACTTTGAATTTTAGGAAATTCTAAAACAATGTCCCTATTTCGCTGAAAAATCATCCAACGAGGCTCTGATACCACCACTTGTTAGGATCAGGGACACCCAAAACTCAATCACTCACACACACACACACACATACAGAACATAAAATTTGTGTGGTTCAGCAAAATGCCTACGTCTACGGAGCAGAACTTATTTTTTACTAAAAATAGAGCAAAAATAAAAACAATGGAAGAAGAGAAAAACTCTTTCTTAACTCACAGCTCTCTCTCTCTCTCTCTCTCTCTCTCTCTCTCTCTCTAATTTCTGATACAAATGAGCTTTCCTCTCCCTCTCTATTTATACACAAAGTTGAGAGGTGTGAACGCTCGGGTTGGTAGCCACCATTCTTGACCTCTCTTGAAGTTTTCATTCTAGCTCCTTCCAACACTTGGTTAGCCTTCAATCTTGACTTCCAGGAGCTTCTAGAATGGTGTGGATTGGTGTGGATTCACAACATCTCTCTCTATATATATATATATATATCACTTCTTAGATCTGAGATTTGTGGGGGATTCCAACAAATTTGTTAGTATGTGCTGGTTATCTATTTAGATCCAGTGTGCGTAAGAATGAAATTATGTTAATAATTAGTTTGAGCACATATGATTTTGAAAATTGTAAGTTTCATCGATGTCTTGTAGGGATGTGATAATGGCCCGCCCTGGCCTATTCGGGCCCAGGCTCGGGCTAGCCCAAGCGAGCTTCACGGGCTCCTACCTTTTTAGTGGGCCGGCCCAAGGGCCAAAAAGTGGGGCCCTGGCCAAGCCCAAGCCCACTCATAATAGGGCCTAGGGCCTAGTCGGGCTTTTTTTGTTTTTTTGTTTTGGTTTTTATATTAGGAATAAAAAATTAAAAATAATTATACTAGAGTATTTTAGTTAAGATTAATGAGATATTTTGTTTGGTTATGTAATATTTCATGGTGATATTTAAATTTAATTATGTATGATTTATGTTTTTTTAATTATGAACTTATAACTAAAAAAGTATGCAATTATATAATTTTTTTTTCTTTCGAAATGAATAATTATATATATATATATATATATGAAAATAAAACTTTCAATATTACAATATTAAATTATTTATATAAAATTTATTGAATGAATAATTTTTATTTTAAAATGAAATAAAATATTACAAAAATTGATATTATTAAATAAATTGGGTATAGATTACTGATGATGGTAAAGCAATTGCATCACTATAGGTCAAATATATCCCAACTAGGTTGGCACCTACTAGCCTACCAATCATTTGCATTATACTCCACCTCAATAATCTAATCCAAAATAAATAAATGAAATGAAATAGTAAAAAAACAAATTGTTAATCAATCATCGGAGGAGACAGACAAGTTACGTTGCCCGAGGATATGTCATCCAAATCATTTTGAATTCGCTCATTTTCACTATAATTTTTTCTTCTTGTAAGCGCATGCATATGATCTCTGGATATCATCAATGCCTCAACCATTTTGGGTGAAAGCCTGCTCCGGTAATCGCTCAGCACCCGTCCACCTGCACTAAAAGCTGTTTCCGAAACAATTGTAGAAATAGGAACGGTTAGTATATCACGGGCCATCTGTGAAACCACAAAATAGTTTCGCTTTGTTTCCACCATTCCAAAATGTCAAAATCATCGGAATCGTCCACTAACGGGCTTTCCAAATAACGTTGTAGTTCAGAGCTACTTACACTTGAAAGTTGAGATATTCTTCTACTTTTTATTGCTGAAAAATCACTTAATCTCCTGCTTCGAGATGAGACTGCTAATCTAGTGTGTGTAGGTATATTTACAGATGCAGCTGCCTTGTATTCTTCAAATAATTTGTTGCATGTTTGCATGATATAGGCAAATTGTGATTGATCAGCGACAATACGCTCTAAAAATTCTTATAAACTAATTTCTTTACACCTAGGATCAATTATTATGGCTAAACCTAATAGATGAGGCAAATGATCAAAATATTTATCAAAATTTTCTTTTATTGAAGTAATAATGGTTATATAATATTCATTACCCATATATTTTATGAAAACTTTAATTATTTCTGCTAGCATATGTAAAACAAATGGTGAAGTAGGAATATATATATATATATATATAAGAAAATAATTTTGTTGATGTATCGAAAATTTTTAAAATATCTTTATACAAGGCTACTTGGAGCTAATTAAGTTCAGTGGGAGTCATTACTCCTCCTATTGATGTTGTTGCAAAAAATAAATCTATTGATCTTCTTTGTTTACAAGTTGTTTTTAACATATTATATGTTGAATTCTTCCTACTATCTACATCTAAAATTAATTTTCTAAATGACATATTTTCTCGTTGACAAATTTTTCTATATTCCGAAATTTGATTACCAGAAGACATAATAGTAACAACTGTATTTTTTATTACAAATACGAAAGTTTCATATACATGCATAGCTTCTTTAACAATCAAATTGAAAATATGGGCACAACAACGAACATGAAATAAATCACCATCAACAAGTAATTGTAAAGTTAATGTTAAATGGGCTACAGTTTGATTATAATATGAAGCATTATCTAAACTAATCATAAATATTTTATTTTGTAAAGCCCACTTGTATAATACATTTCTTATTTCTACACCAAGCGAATGGCCAGTGAATGGAAGTTCAACTAATTTAAATGAAATAATTCTTTTATTTAATTTCCAATCATTATCAATAAAATGTGCAATGATACATTGATATTCAAAACCATTATTTGACCACAGATCAGATTTTAAACAAGCTCTTCCATTCAAATTTTTAAAGATCTCAAATAATTCACTTTTAACATCCTCAAATTTCTTTAAAATCCTGTTTCTAGTAGTATTTCTTGAAAAACTTTGCAAAACTTTCGTGCATCATTTCGGTAAAATCAGGACATTCACTAGTAATAAAATGTTGTTCTTTTTTAATAATATAATTAACTATAGAATTTTGTGCACGTATAGGATCATATAAAAATATTTGCAAATTACGAGTTGATGAAGCCTCTAATTGCATTTGACTTCGAATATCAGGTTGTTGATTTTATAAATATTTGTTAGCATGCCTTTTTAGATGACTAGTATCCCTTGCAGATCCAGCACTAAGTAAATGTGCACAATATTTACATTTTGCTTTAAATGTAATTGTACAATCAAGATTATTTATAGATATTTTTTCAAAATATTCCCAAACACTACTACTTTTGCTCCTAGATGATGATCCAACTGTTGGAAAATGGATATTAGAAGGAGAATCAACAGATTCATGTTGTGTAGTATATGTATCAATATCGACATAAACATTAGGCATATTATGATCCATAGTAATGTAAGTAAAACAATATATAAGAATTAACAATTAATTTAAATAATGCATAAATACAATCAGTAAAAAATAATAATTAATATATGTGCACAAATAATTAATGAAAAAAATGAGTAGCTAATAAATTTAATTAAACTAATTAATGTTACCGACTGGCGAATGCGATATAGAAATTTGCTTCTTCTAATAAAAGTTTCTTGTTGCACAATTGCAATTGACACTTGGGGGTGACACTTCAAAATTAATTGAGTGTTGAGAAAGATGAAGAGAGATTGAGAGTTTAAGAGAGTTTAATGTTGTGTTTGGTTGGAGGATTTGAGGATGGATTTGGAAAAGGAAAGGAAAAAAGTGTGTGAAACTAGGTGAAATGTAAATATAAATACATTTCACCTAACTTTTCCCTTTTCCTTTCCAATTCTCTCCTAAAATCCCTCAACCAAACACGGCGTAAGAGAGTTTAAGAGAGAGAGAGAGAGAGAGAGAGAATTATTTATTGTGAGATTTATTTTGGAAAATAAAAGATATTTATAGTAATTTTAATTATGACCGTTTGAATTATGATCGTTTGTATATATGTTACTGTTTGAGTTGAGTGATTGATGAGGAGATGCAACAAACTAATTTCAACTAGGCTAGTAAGGGCGGTCATTCTTTTTGACCAAAAGAATGGAGCTAGAGATGTCAAAATATTGCCATGCCATGCTTTAGTCTTTTTAGGGATTCTCTCTTGTATATACAAAATATTTTATAACTTTGCCTCCACTCTCTTTTTTATGTTCTGTGTCAGTTTAATAGTCTATCCTAATGATAAATAAATATATTTTCAATAAATTAACTTTGCCTCCACTCTCTCTCTCTCTCTCTCTCTCTCTCTCTCGGCCAAAGAAAAAAGCATTATTAGTTTGATTTTAATTTAATAAATTATTATTATTTTTTGTTTTATTTTTAAATTATTAATATTATTTATTTAATTATATAAATTTTTATTTTTACAAGATTAATTTTTATTTAATTATTTATTTTTATAAGATCAATCTTTTTATTTATTTTATTTATTATTATTTTTAATTATTTAACCATTACAAGTTGTTTTTTGAAATTTGACTATTAGTAGGGAGAGGATTGAATGAGTGGGTCGGGCCGGGCCGGGTAGCCCGCAAGGCCCAAAATACTTTGGGGCTAGGCTGGGCCCTAAGTGGAAGGCCCAGGCCCAGGCTCGAAGTCCTGGACTGGGCTCGGGCTTAACCAGGCCGAAACGAGTAGGGCCCACCTCGAACTTCGGGTGGGCTTCGGGCTACCTACGAGCCTCAGGCCATTTTTACACCTCTAATGTCTTGCTAAAAGTAGACTAATTTTTTCATGTTTTTTCTTGTTTTGTGTGGGTATATGGGTGAAGGATGTAGATCAAAGTTGGGGGGCCAACACACATACACATATGCAAGCCAAGGCAGGGGGCATGGCACCCTATTGTCTACCCTGTCCGTTCTTAGACCCATTTAATTTGGGGTAAATTACACTGACACCCGTATTAAATTTTTCTAAAACAACACTGTGAACTCTTTTATTCTTTGAAATACCGCTGCCTTCCCTTTACAAAATTTGTGATGCTTAAGTCCTTCCGTTTGTCAACCATTTGTTAACTTAACAGAAAATGATGATACAACAAAAAAAAAAAAGACATGAAATACCAACTTTGCCCTTTTAAATTTTCTTCGTCTTTCCCCTCATCTCCTTTCCATAACAACCACTACTTGATTTTTTTAATAAATGAAAAGACAATGAACAAAAGAAATAAAAGGGTGAACTCCAACATATGCTTAATCAACGTCATCCATTCCATAACTCTATTACATACATCCTATATTCAGATTCTATGTGAAATGAGTATATTGTATGTAAATCAAGCTATTAGTGTTAAGTGAACCATAAAGTTGCCCTAAGGCTTACAAGACAAAATTGGTTTAACCCTTAACCAAAAATGGCTCATGGCCTAAATAAAAAAAAGGCCCTTGGCCTGAATATCAAAAGCTCCTCAAGCTCAAGCACACATCCCGGCTCATCACCTCAAAGTCAGGGCCCGCCATCAATACCTGAAAAGATTACATCCATATAGGGTGAAAATATAGTCCAATAAGGAACATTTTAGAAATCAATACAAATCTACAAGTATAGATGATCATGATGCTATACATATATCACAGGTTTAAAATGTTTTATCGAACGATCATTTTCCAACATCAACATTAAGACCTGGTGAATCCCCTCAAGCCCATGTATCTGTCAGTGGTCATCGCTAAGTACCACCTACAACTAGCGCACTATATGAAGCTACACTTTGCCAGGACCATCGCCAAGCATCACCTAAACTACGAAACTTACTGGTTACTAATCGGAGGACCTTGGCACCTAACAGCACCGGTTTTTGGTCTTTCACCATGGACTATAGAGCCAAATTAACCAATAATCACATCAACCATACATGACATGGATTCACCCAACCACTTAATTAAAGCCATGTTGTTTTAATAATATCAATGCAATAATAATAATGAACATTTCTTCCAAAACACGCTTTGTGCATCACCGTTCAACAACTGGTTTTCATTCTCAACATCTCAAAAAGTATGAAATGATAATAGTTAGCATCAATTAATTGCATCAACTTGTCCAACATTTCAACAACCACTCCTTAAATCCTATACTCACAAATTTATAAGCTTTTCATATACAACTTATGGCTTTCTCAAAATGAATACCCATATGCAATTTGTGATAATAAAAGTAAGTTTGATAAGAAATAATGGAGAAAACCCATTAAAATCACCAAATCCTAACTTCAAATGCTTCAAATCAACAATAACAACAACAACAACAACAACATGAACATGTAGATTTTATTTTAAAATTACCACAAGTACACCAATAAACTCATATAGAGTGTTAGAAATAGAACCCTATCTCTTGTAGAGAAAAGGAAAATCTAAGAGTAAAGATAGAGGCTCAAATCCACTTTTGGCCAAGATTAAAGTGAAGTCATTGCCAAGCTCTACAATTCCCGGGAAGGAGATGGAGATCAAATCCAAGCTTAGATGCTCCAAAATCAAGATTGGAGCCTCAAGAACTAGGTCTAAATCGCATAGGAGAAAAAGAGTGTAGAAAGTTGAAGAAAAAGTGATATTTTCATGCACTTCTCTGTTGTTTTTTTTTTTTTAGTAGAGAATAGACTGCATACACGATGGTCTTGGCTGTGGGCGCAAAAGACATAGTCACAGGATCGACTTAACTCCTTGTGAGCGCAGAACTACACAGACAAAAGTAATGGAATGTGGTTTTAGTCGTGGACTCGCGAGCGTAACATGCATACTGTGGGCACGACAATGCAAATCGTGGGCCTCCATCGGGGCGTCATCACGGGCCATGCAATTTCTCAAGGCCTAAGGACCTGAATGTGTGTTGTGGTTACGGCCTGGTCATAGATGCGATACATATACTGCGAGCGCGATCATGTCCAAAACAGATTCTCACTCTATTTTCCTGGGGACAATTCTGAGTATAAATAACAACTCTCAACAATATGTAAAGCACCAAAAAGAAGTAAATAAAATAATAACAACATCACTCATTCATCACAAGCCCACAAGTGTGTCGGGGCATCCGTACAAGTGGGTTTCAAGTCGGGTTTTAGAGCGAGGACATTACAACCTCCTTCCCTTCAGGAATTTTGTCATCGAAAATAAAGTGATAGAGTCAAAATAAAGCAGAAAAATACAAGATATCTAGGCAACAAATAAATTCGAGTATTTGGAGAAAAATTTCACCTCTCATTCCCAAGTCACTTCCTCAACCCCATGATGCCTACACAACACCTTTAAGAGCAGAATGGTTTTACCCCGCAACACTTGCTCTCTAGAGTCCAAAATTTGTACTGGACACTCCTCGTAGGATGCATCCTCATCAACCTCTAAGTCAGTCCAATCTAATACGTGTGAAGGGTTCGGCTGATACTTTCTCAACATAGAGATATGGAACACACCATGAACCCTAGACAATTGTGGTGGTAATGCAAGGCAATAAGCTACCTTGCCAATTCTCTCAGTGATATCAAAAGGCCGAATGTATCTAGGTGAAAGCTTGTCACTACGCCTGAATCTTATCAAACCCAGATTTTCAAAAATACATGATCTCTCTCCTCAAAAGATAAGGGTCACCTCCTCTTATCCGTATAACTCTTCTGCTTACTCTGCCTACTATGTGCGGTGACAATACATTGCTGGATGAGGGAGATTTTCTCAGTGGTCTCCTGCACTAATTTCGCTCCCAACAAACGTGCGTCCCCAACATCGGTCGAGAAAATCGGGGATCGACAAGGCCTACCATATAAGGCCTCAAATGGTGCCATTCTAATACTTGTCTGATAACTATTGTTGTAGGCGAATTCTATCAAATTTAAATGTATCTCCCATGAACCTCAAAAATCAAGTATGCATGCTTGAAACAGGTCCTTTAAAGTTTGAATGGTCCGCTCGAACTGCCTATCAGTCTATGGGTGAAAAGTGGTACTAAGGATCAACTGAAACCCAAAAAATGACTGATGTCCTTCTAGAGTCGTGCTGTGTATCGCTGATCCCTATCGGATAAAATGGTGACTGGAACCCCATGAAGTGTAACAATGTGCCGAATATAAAGCTCACTCAACTCATCCACGGTGTCACTAACTTTCATAGGAATAAAATGTGCTGATTCGGTTAAGCGGTCAACTACAACCCAAATGGCATCATTGCCTCGTTGGGTTATAGGAAGTCCCACAATGAGGTTTATAATGTGTTCGCACTTCCGTTCGTCTACAAGCAAAAGTTTCAACAATTTCGCTAGTCTCTGATGTTCGGCCTTCACTTGCTGACAAGTTAAGCATTTAGAGACAAACAACACCATGTCTCTCTTCATACCCCACCACAAAAACTGAAGGCTTAAAGCATGTTACATTTTGTTAAGATGCACTGCTAGATGAGAGTGGTAAAACTCTGTAAAGATCTCTTCACAACATGGTTCCGACATAAATAATCAGTCGAAGTATCTAACACTCAAAAAAAAACAAACCCCGTTCCTCCTTAACATTTGCAATATGTTCTCAAATGGTCTCAATTTCCCCGTTGTATTGTTGGGCTTCTATAACCTTGCTAATAATGGTAGGTTGAACAATGACCATAAACAAGGTCACATTCTCATCAGAATCACCTAAGTGTAAGTCAAATTTGCCTATGCTCCCAAGCGTCTTCCATTCCCGGATTATAATACTAGCTATACTACTTGTTGACTTTCTGCTTATAGGGTCGGCCACCACAATGGCCTTTCTCGGGTGATATTGTAACTTGAAGTCATAATCCTCCATGAACTCTATCCATCTCCTTTGGCGTAAGTTGAGGTCTTTTTGAGAAAATAAATATGTTAGACTTTTGTGGTCAGAAAACACCTCAAATAATTCGCCATAGAGATAGTGCCTCCAAATCTTCGGGGAAAAAATGATAGTTGCATGCTCTAAATCATGGGTATGATAATTCTTTCTGTAAATGTAACGCCCCAAAATAATAGCAACAACCCATCTCATGATAATCCAAGGAAAACATAACATGCGAAATAATAACCTTTCATTTATTTTCTTTTACCGCACAAAAGATGACATATGCGAGTATACATTCATAAATAGATCTTGAATCTATAACAGATGCCACATATGATCGAACTTAAATAACAGGTTATCCAATAAGCTAATGCCCTAATGACTACATCTTTTCAAGACAATGCTTGGGTACAACAAAAGTGAGTTCAACTCAATACAGTTAAAGCCCAAGGCTTGTACAAAAATAATTACATCAAAAGAAACAAAAGAAGCTCTTCCCGCCAAGTCCTTCCAAGCTATGTCTTTGGTAGAGGCATATCATAAGCAACTGAAAGTTATTTTCCACGTAAGGTGAGCTAAAGCTTAGTAGAGACATTTTAACACAATGTATGGAACTTAGTAAAGTTATAAGATGAATACACGTGCATGCCATTTGTTAAACATCATACTTTTCCATCTTAAAAATGCCTTTATCAATATATTTCAATTCATGAAAATACACTTTTTATCAGAAAACAGGATAGTGGTTACAAAACAATGGTAATCTCTAGGTTCGTGTCTGCCAGTAGGCTATACAAGCACTACTAAAGCCATTTTACCAGTACTAACCGAAAGAATCGATATCTAATCGCACGGGTTTCTGGACTTTCACCAAGGACACTGACATGGGTTTTTGGACTTTCAGCAAGGACACACAGACTAAGAATATAAATCACAACCACACCCTATAACCAGATTCACCAAGGTATACACCCGTTTTTCTCAAAAATAATACATTTTTAATGTTCAAGTATGAAGCAATGCTTGATGCAAGATATATGAGAAATTAGTTTTAATTTAACCTAATCTTCATGCAATTTTTACTATCATCAAAGCTATCATCCACCGATAGCCCAAAATAGATATTTCTACTCAACATATAATTTTTCCAATAATAGATAAAATCTCAAAATTTCAAAATGGGAGTGATAATAAATATCCAACGCCACTCTCATCATCAATAGATACCCTTTTTCCATATCCTTTCAAAATTCAACACTATTTTCTTTTCTTTTATAAACCAACATCAATGATTTTTATAACAAAACCTTCTTTATTTCTTTTTTGATTCATAAAATGGATATGCAGATAGGCTACTCCAACATATCCGCCATAGAGTATTACCCCTTAGCACCTATAGCATATCTGCAGGGAACCCCACCGCCCTACATCGGAGCTGAAGCTTAGGCCTTCGCTTGCTCCAGGCGCTAAGGAGTATGTTTAACCCTAACAAGGGGCTATGGAGACTCGAACCCAAACCTTGAGCGAGGAATTTGAAGGTCTTATCCATTGAACTAACCCCCTATCGGTAAAACCTTCTTTATTTTCAAAATCACATTTGAAGGAGGAATTTCCAACACAATCCAACAATCTATACACATCTACAATCTTTCTCAAGAATTTATTTGAAACTCATCTTTTACTTTTCAATATCAAACCGTAAGTTTAACCCCAAGCCCCCAAATCATTAAATACTTTTCAAAGTGCAAATAACTAAGTTGAAAATCATACGAAAGGTGGAAGAAATCCCTACCTCAAGTCTAGAAGATAAAGAAAACATGGGTTGAAGCTTGATGAAGCCAAAAACAAGATCCTCTCCGATTGGAATGAAACTTTTGATGAGCTTTACCTATTTCTCCGAAGAGCTATGGTGAACAAATCAATGGGTGAGGGTGTATTTGGGGTTTTAAGGCAAGAACTAGAAAGAAAGAGTGAAGAAATTAGGGTTTGAAAGGTTTTAGAGAGAGAGAGAGAGAGAGAGACAGAGAGAGGAAGAGGAATCAAAAAGTGATTGAAAAATCCCTTTTCCCTGATATATGCACAGACTGCTTGAGTGACCAAAACACTGCTCGAGCATAAGAAAAAATAAGTGACACCACTTGAGCTATCAAAACACAGCTTGAGCACACAATGATTCCATCCTAGAAGTTTTGCAAATTGAAAAAGACTGTTTGATCCCAAGAAATACTGCTCGAGTGAAGATACCCTACTCTTAGAACTTTTGCAGACCTGTAAAATACTGGGAGATCTCAAAGACCGCTTGAGCAACCAAAACACCGCTCAATTGAACAAGTAGAAAACAGAACAATAACTCTTTTGAAAAACTAACTGCCAACCTGTTTCAAACACGACCAACAACTCAACTCGACTACTAACAAGACGACAAAGGATATGAACAACAATTAAAAGTACTGAATCTGGATCTAAGAGTATTAAATGGGTTGGGTCTAAACCAAAATTGTAATGGTGAATCTTCAACTAACGAGAACCATAAGCCACAACCCATCCCTCTTGCATCAACACACAACCCAAACCATCCCGTGAGCTATCACGGTACACAGTATAGCCCACACCTCATTCTGGAATAATTAAAATTGGAACAATGGTCAACCTCTCATTGAATTCTAAAAACGAGCATTCACAAGCATTGCTCCAAACAAACTTCACTCCTTTCCAAGTCAAATGAGTCAAGAAAGACGCTAAACATTAAAAATCTTTCACAAAGAAACTTTCAGTCGCAACCAGCAAGACCCAAGAAACTTTTAATCTCGAAGGCGTTCTTTAGTTGTTCCTAATTCCTCACAAAATCTATCTTAGAGGAGTCAACAGTCACACCGTTTCCTGAAACCACTTGTCCTAGGAATTTCACCTCAGACAACCAAAACTCGCACTTACTCAACTTAGCATATAAGCAATGCTTAACTGTAGCACAACTCGCAGGTGCTCCTCGTGTTTTTCCTTAGAAGGTGAGTAGATTAGGATATCATCCACAAACATGACTACAAAACAATCTACGTATTCCCGAAAGATCTGGTTCATCTAATCTATGAAAAAATTTGATGCATTAGTTAGCCCAAATGACATAACAAGAAACTCGTAATGGCTATAGCGAGTGTGAAAGACCACCTTGGGAATACCTTCCTCCTTGACTCTCAATTGATGATAACTCGATCTCAAATCGATTTTAGAGAAGATACTAGAACCCTTAAGTTGATCAAACAAGTCATCTATCCTAGGCATTGGGTATTTGTTCTTTACAATTATCCAGTTAAGTTTTCGATAATCAATGCATAAGTACAAAGACCCATCTTTATTCTTGGCAAAGAATGCTGGTGCTCCCCATAGCAAAGTACTAGGGCGAATGAAACCCATATCTAATAATTCTTGTAGTTGAACCTTCAACTCACGCAACTCAGCTAGTGCAAAATGATATGGGGCCATAGAAATAGGTGTCACACTCAGAAGTAAATCAATAGAGAACTCAATCTCTTGATGATGTGGTAAACCAATGAGATCTTCTGGAAAATATGGGTATTCATAAACAAATTTACGTAGTTCTCTACGAACAATACTACCCTCATCTACTATGGTGATAGAAAACAAATAATCGACATCTTCTCTACCCTACAAATTACACAATGGAAAAATCTGGTCATCTTCTTGACTACCCAGAAAATAAATGCAATCCCCCTCGGGTGTATATATAGTAACCCATCTCTTATGACAGTCTATTGTGGCCCGATAAGTACTTAACCAATCCATACCAAGGATAACGTTGAAACTAGTCATATCTAACAATATAAAATCAAACTTAAGTGAACAGTTGACAATGTCTATCTCGCAAGTGCGACATACCCATTTTAACTATATATTACCCTCAACCAGTGATTCTACAGTCAATGGAGACTCTAGTAAGTCAACCTTTAATCCCAAAGTTGATGCAAAAGCTAAAGAAATGAATGAATGCGATGCACCCGTATCTATCAATACACTCGCCCAAGAGTTTAACACCAAAAAGTCACCTCTTATGACGGAAGGTCTTGTTAGAGGCTCCAGAGCTGCTACTGCATAAGCTTGACCTTGTGGTCCTCGGACTGCCTAATTACCCCTCAGTTGGTATAGTTGTACATACTGAGTCGATGTTGACCCCTAATTAGCCCTCGAAGTCTAGCCTGATTGGGTCTACTAATGGTACTACCTCAGTCGCTGCCCAGACTGATAAGACTGTGTCTGCCTAGACCCTGAGGCACCTTGTGCACCCAAACTGTACGAGCAATAACGCCAAATGTGATAAGAGTGGTCACACTAGAAGCAGGTGGGTGGCTATTAACCCTGAGTTTGACTTAGAGTTTGAATCTGCAAAGGCTTCGAAGTTGAACCTTCCGTGGACAATCCACAGCCTTGTGACCAAGTTAGTCACACTAATAACAAGTAAAGGTCCCTTAACCATATCACTTAGAAGTCAGACCTGGTAAAGTAAGGGTGGGTCTCGACTGAAAAGATGAATAAGGCTAGTAGCTAGTACCACTCTGCCTCTTGTTGTTCTTTGAGTCCATTTGACTTAACGTGTTATTTCCCCTCTTTGGGATGCCTTTTCGGGGTTACTGAGCGAGCACAATATTTCAGACTCCCAATCTCCTGATCTAGTTCCACAAGTGCAATGTAAAACGTAAATGAGAGTCCAAATACAACAATTTGTATAGAAAATCCATTTTATTGCAAAACCTTTGCCAAAAAATGGACTACATCACCAAATCTCGAAGTCACCACCTAATTTTTTGGAAAAACTAGGAAACCCGTGACTTATGCCAAAGGCCACTGTCCATCCTAACCAAAGTGTCTCAATTCGAGTACTTAGGTATGGGAGGGGAAGGTCATGAATTGAGCACCCCTCTCAACCGACCAAAAGATTGGCTTTTGCTAAGTCATGGTATGATTTTTATAGTTTCCATATATTTATATTCTGATTTTAATAATGCTAACATTACTATATGAGGCATACAAATATAGATTGTGTCGCTTGTTCTGGTTATGCTTTGATGTCATGCATTTTCGAAAGCATTTTGTACAACTCAGCTTAAAAAAAAAACTTAGTAGCATAACACTCAACAACATTCCAACGTAAGGAACATAACCTCCATCCACTGGCATTCATATAGGTATTTCAATTAAGCATCTAGCCTTATGGTCTAGCAAGGGTTATGACAAATAACATGTACACACAGAATGCTAAAGCAGAAAAATGCTCACCTAGCTAGTACTCCATGATAAGCAAGAAGAATGGGTTAAAAATACATGCATGATCCCATATACCTATAGCTAATGCTGTACACCCACAATATGCAACTAAATATTCGGTTACTACCAAATGGCATGTATATCATTTCAAGACATGAGATAGTGCATAGAACCGCCTTTTGAATTGATAAAATCCATCAATGCGAATGAACCGAATCCATATGCATGGAAAAATGAATGCACAATATGGGTATGATAAAACATGATGCCATATTCACAGAAAGCGTGCATATAAAATGGATAGAAAGATGTGGGGTTGGAAGTTATTATAACAATTCGAATGAATAAGAAAGAGACGAGAATGGAAGAGATTATTACAACAAATGAATGAATAAGACGTAGAGTTAGAGGAATTATTATAACAAATGGATTGATTCAGCCAAATTACTGCTAACTCTAACAAATCATGCTAAATAAATAAGGATCACAAAATAGTAACCTAAAATGCCAGTAGAACACTGTAGACGTCCCCGAACGTCCCGGGAGGGAATCCCGTTTTGTTCATTGGGCTTACTACAGTTCAGGACTCAACGTCACGGTCCTGTATCTAATCTCGCAGAGTGCAATGCAAGACCGATGAATCATCAAAGAGTCCAAATCCGACAAATCATTTTGAAAAACTGATTTTTAGAAAGAAGTGCCAAACATGGACTGCTTTGCTAGATACAGAGTCGCCACCTAAATATTTTATTTTGGGGGAATTTAGGAAACCCTGACTCGTGCCTAAGGCCACGTGTCCGTCATCACCAAAGTTGCCTCGGCTCGGGAACTTGGGTACGATTGGGGAAGGTCACTTCGTGAGCACCCTCGCTCGCCCGATCAAAGATCGGCCTTTACTAACCATGATATCAAGTTTTGAAAACATTATGTGCTCTTATTCCGGTTTATTAGCCTAGAATTACTATGTGGTGCGCACAGCATACAAGTATAGACTGGATTGCCTAAGTTGGAACAAAGCATCGCACATCCGTTTGTTTTGAAAATGGATTGAAGTTTGCTACTCGCAAGTAGGCTAAAACACTGGTTTCGACGAATTATTCCAACTCAAGCAACCCAACCTTCACCCACAGGCATTCAGGCAGGTATATCACATAAGCACATAGCCTCATGGTAAGTATGTTGTCATGTTAACACTCACACACATGCGAGATGCTAAAGCATAAAAACTTACCGAGTACTCCGAGCCAAAGAAAGAAGCTAATTAGAAAACATGCATGAATCCTAATTATGTTGAGATGTCTAATGCAACACATGCAAGAATGCAACTAAGATAGGCTCGGCTATTCTAAGATGGCATATGAGATGCTACAGGTAACATGTATTCAAGTTGGAATTGACATGCGATGCAGTTAGTATGATGCGGCGAGCCTGGTACATGCAAAACAGATGAATGAATGCAAACATGCGAACATATAGATGCTAATTGAACATGCCCTAAAACTAACCATCATAAGCTGGTAAATAAGAGGGAGAAAGACGTGGGGTTGGAAGACATACATCACACACACGCACACTTATTACAACATTACCCTCTCTCGGAGGGTCTGAATAAATAATACACAACCGAATGAATAACGAATTACAGTTAATTATTACACAACCCTAATTAATTAACAAATTTAACTAAACAAGCAATAAAACTATCATGCAAGCTACATGAAATAGACTGCCTCAGCTCTGCCTTGGATGGCAATGAATGCATGCATGCTTGAATCACTTTGTCGGGAAATTCATCGCGATGCTCCGACTTGCCTTTGTTTGCAATTGACCTCAGAACACTGCAAAAGGCTCCAGAAGGCTGAAACTCCACCCTAGGAAGCTGTGGGAAGGCCGCCGACCAGCCCTTGGCCTTAGAGACCACATTCCGACCACCTTTTGTGGTGGAGACCAAAAGAGGTGATCGGCCTGCCAGAAAAGCTGGTCGGCCCACCAGTTTCTGCCTCCTGTTCTTGGTTTTCTGCAACACAAAGCAAGAGAGAGGCATAGCAAGGTATTTTCACATATGTATGCACGACCACTCTCCCTGTCATTGCACAAGCTCTAGGGAGTGTAGAGCTCGATCCTCGTGCCACCAATCACGCATCTCGATGCATGATGGCCGAGGAGTTGAATTGCACGACTCAATATGAAATGAATGCACATATAAACACAACAAGGCCTAAACTCCATCATGGGTAATCCGGAGTGTCGGCGACCAGGAATTGAGACACATTTCATCTCTTTGAGTACGAAACGTCTCTCGTTTCCCATGTTTGGACTAACCCTACTCCAAACACAATGCAATGAGATGGCATACACAATGCGGCTAACATGCAACCCTAAATGCAATGCAACCTAATCATGCTGGCATGCGAGGGATGATATGCACGGATGCAATTAGCATACGCAATGCTATAAACCTAGAATGGCATACTCAATGTACATGACCTATATGGCATACAAATGTACACATATGAAGATGGACATACACAAAGACATAACCAAAGCATACACAATGCGATGGTCAAACGTTCAACAACATCAGCTAAATGGCATACACAATGCAAGATGGACTTAAACCAATATGAGTGGACCTCAACCACACTCAAATCAGTGGCCATATGATGAAAATGAGACAACCGAAATACATGCAAACATGCACGAATGCAAAGAACCGATCCTAAGGCACAACATACAACTCTAACAAAGCATGGCAAAGGATGAAATATGGCATAGAATGGCACATGATCCTGCTCTGAAATATGATGCACAATGGTCCAGAATCATGCAAACACTTCACACGATGCATGCTAGATAGCCCGAATACCGAAACTAGTGAAGTGCGTTACACTAGAGGTACACAAAGCAATGTACAAATGGAAAAACCAACCCCAAATAGACCCTAGGCAGGTTCAAGATAGTGGGAAATTGGTCTAAAATGATGGCTCAGAATGCATTCAAATGAGGCCCATGCAATGGTCAGTAAATGAGGCATACAAGCCCGACTCTCTAATGCACTTAAAGAGTGAAAATCATGGGAATATGGCATGCATATAGACTCTGAAATATGATGTGCAATGGCCAAAAAACATGAAAACACCTCAGTATATGCATGCGATGGACCTCAAAACTCAAAGTTAAGCATGGATATTGAACTACAGGCCTGAAAAACAAGCATCATTCGAACATAAGACCCAAAAACAGAGCTAAGGCAGTCCAAAACATGCACAAAATCAGTTTAAGGTATGGCCAAAAAGTTCTAAAATCAAGGGCCAAAGCAACATGCAATACAAGCTAGTGAAGAGGGTTTACACTATACGTATATTAAGAATTCAAGAGGCTACTAAACCAGAAAAATTCAGAGGTATTATATGCCAAATAAACCCCAAAAACCCACTGAAACATGGTCTATGCATGCAAGAATGATAGGCTCCTTTGATAGGCTATAAAGAGGGTTGTTCTACACATGCAAAAGGGACACCTAATATGGCAAAACCACCTCTGCACAGAGGTCATGCAGGTCCTAAAACCCACCAAAAATGGCCTGAAACATGCTCAAGAAGTGTGAAAATATGGGCTCCTTTGTAAGGCCAAGAATGCTAGTAAACAAGACAAGGGGTGTGAGGGCCATCCCTCTCTGATTTTGGGGCTCAAAACAACATGCTAGCCACTGAAAATCCACTGGATTTCAGTGGCTAAAAGGCCAAACAAAGCACAATACAAAGGCCTTAATGCATGGCTCAAAACAAGATGAAAATAAGCATGCAAGGGGGTAGATGACCCCCAACAGAAAAATGACCTTAAACAAACTTCAAGAGGAGCTCAAAATAAGACTTTTTTCAGTTTATAACAAAGCCCAAATATGCTTTCAAATATAGCTAAGATATGAAGCAAAATAAGGACCAAAAAGGGAATAAGAGTGTTACCCTTGTAGCCAATAACTCCAGCAACTTCTGGAGCAAAACAGCAACTCCTTAGCCTCTGAAAATAAGCTCCAAGGTGCTTAGATGGATGATGGAGAGGTTAGGTTATGAGGTGGTGTGCAAAGAAGGGCAAGAACTTCACTCTTTGAAGCTTAAAGGGAGAGACAAAGAGAGATATATGGTGTATGCTCTCACCAAGTTCTGAACCCTGGCTAATGAGGGAGAGGGCCTTTCTTTTATCCAAAGAGGTCTAAAACTTCTCTTGGAAGCTTGGAAGCAAGATTAAACATCCCCCATACACGTGTATGGAGGATGCAGCAAATGCCTCCCAGTTGGCACAGCTGGAAGCAACTCAGGAAGACAAAATAGGAAAGAGTAGGCCGACCAGTTCAAGTGGTCGGCCGACCAGGCCAGGTGGTCGGCCAGCCAGGTCAAACGGTCCAACTCAAAACTAGGTGGTCGGCAGCCCATATTGGTGGTCTCCCAGGTGAATACAACTCAGTGGTGATATGTGGCCCAAAAGTGAGGGAGACCAGTTTCCCGACAAGAAAACTGGCTAGAGGAGAGAGAAAAGTGGTCTCCAAGGGTAATTGGTGGTCTCCACACTGAAACAAAGCCAGTGGTATGGTGGGAGACCAGTAAATGTGGCTCAAAAGTGAGGGAGACCAGCTCTCTAACAAGAAAATCGGGCAGCGAAGAGAAAGGTGGTCTCCAAGAAGAAAAGGTGGTCTCCAAGAAGAAAATGTGGTCTCCCACCCTTGTACCACCTTCCTAACAATGAAAATAGGGTCCATGCCAAACTCCACCCACCTACTATCCATCCGCCACCACCCATCACCCGCCACTACCATCTACCACCCACTACCTACTTGCCACCACCACTCACCATCCACCTACCACCACCATCCACCACTTGCCACCACCAGCCACCCACCACCATCAACCACCTGCCTGTCACCACCACCCACCACCCACCACCACCCACTCGCTACCACCTACCACCTGCCACTGTCACCCATCCACCTACCACCACCACCCGCCACCACTACCACCACCACCCACTCGCTACCACCCGCCACTGTCACCCACCCACCCACCATCACCACCCACCACCGCTCACCATCCGCCACCCACCTACCATTACCACCCGCCACCGCCACCACACCCACTCGCTACCACCCGCCACCGTCACCCACCTATCCACTACCACCACCCGCCACCTACACGCCACCACCACCCACCCACCTGCCACTACCACCACCACCCAATCGCTACCACCCACCACCCGCCACCATCACCCACCCACCACCACCACCCACCGTCACCACTTTCCACCATCATCTTCCGCCGCCACTTGTCATCACTTACTATTTCTCACCTTTTTTTATATTTTTAATTTTTTTTAAATATTTTGTCAATTATCAAATGTTTTTGTAGTTTATGTTTTTCTAAAAATAAAAAAAAAATAATTTATAAAATTTTTGTAAATATAAACTGAAAACGTAAACGTTACCAAACACACCCTTATATATTCGTAACTAAATTGACACAATTCAAATATTGGAAATCGAAACAACACAAACCCCATACTTTGGGGACTAAAAGGATAATCAATCTAATATATTATGACATAATTATACTTGAGGAAGAAAATGACAAACTTATTATTTTTAAATCTATTAAATAAATTTTTTGATTTCAAGTCCATGTAATTGAAACTTTTTTAGCAATAATAAAAAACATAACTAATGATCGACCATTCCTCTCTCAATCTTCATACCTGCAACCCTTGTCATCTCATTATGTTTTGCTACCACTCCCCTTCCTCTACCATGTTGCAATAGCCACTTCCCCCTCGCTTACTACATCCAAAGTAAGTGAATTTACCTTCAAAAGGTTGTAAATCCATGGACCCTTACATATCCAATCTCTATCTATGATATAATATATGTATATATGTATATGTGTGTGTATGATCTAGATGTTGAGGAATTTTCAAAATTAGAAAATTTAAGTTTTATGAGTATTTTCAAAATCTTTCATATTTTATTTGGAAAGTTCTAAACAAATTTGAGAACTTGTCCCATATTTGAAAAGGATAAAACTTAAAAATTTTAATATGAAATTGTGAAATGAATGGTAATATGCATGCACACCCACCACACGGAGTTGAAAATGAAAAAATAAATGAATAAAAAAATTCTTCAAAATAATAATTTTTATTCTTACCAAAGAATTTTATTAAGGGCAATGATAGAAACCACTAAAAGTGGTGCTCCAAAGCAACCACTAATGATGTGGCATTTACTTTTTTAAAAAACGAAAAAAAAAAAAATAGACACAACAACACTGTAATAATGGGTGGGACCCACTGCCACATCATTAGTGGTGGCACTAATTAGTGCTCCTACTCATTTTTTTTTTTATTAATCATGGCATTATCTCCATAAAAATCATATGTCATATCCCCATAGAAATGAACTTACTGAAAGAGAGAAAACATTAAAATTTTTAATATGAAATTGTGAAATTAATAGTAGTATGCATGCACCCAGCACAAGGATGGTGGCATACAGGCATGGCGTTAGGTAGTAGGGTGAAAATGAATAAATAAATAAATAAATTCTTCAAAACATGAATTTTTATTCTTACTAAATAATTTTATTAATCATGTCATTATCTCATGTTATATCCCCATAGAAATGAACTTATTATTTTTTGGGGGGTAACTTACACTTTGTCCCCTAAAATTTCATCCATTTATCACCTTGGTCCTTTAAGTTTTATTTTTTTCACTTTTGCCCTTCATGTTTGCAATCCTCCACACTTTGGCTCTTTAAGTTTGATTTTTCTAACTTTGACCCTTCATATTTGCAATCCTTCCCACTTTGGCCCTTCATGTTTACAATCCTCCCCACTTTACTCCTACACTAACTTCCATCCAAAAAACTAATAAAATTTGTCACATCACCAGCACATCATCTCTATATGTGATGTAAAAAATTCACTAAAGATTCAAAAAAAAAAAAAATAACAAAAACAAAAAAAAAAATTGAAATTTGAAATTTGAATTTTTTTTTGTCTTTAGTGAATTTTTTTTCAAATTTTTAGTCTAAAATAAAAAGTTTACTACTATCGTTTTTCTTTTTCCGTCTTTAGTGAACTTTTTTATTTTTGTAATTAAATTTATTTTTATTTTTTAGGTGCATCTAAGTTAGATGCATAATGTAATAATGTTTATGAATAAATTTGAAAAAAGTTCACTAAAGACTAAAAAAAAAAATTCTAATTTTTTTCTTTTCTATTTTTCATTTTTTTGCATCTTTAGTGAATTTTTTACATCACACATGAAGCTGATGTGTTGATGATGTGACAAATTCTATTAGTTTTTTGAATGGAAGTTAGTCTACGAATAAAGTGGGAAGGATTACAAGTGTGAAAGGCCAAAGTGGGAAGAATTGCAAATATAAAAGGCCAAAATAAGAAAAATCAATTTTAAAGGGCTAAAGTAGGAATGATTGCAAACAATTTTTTCCTTTTTTTTTTTACCGGGAAAGAAAAATTTCATTAACATGAAATTTAAAGGTACAAGGAAAAAAAACGCATTGAGAGAGATTCGAAGAGTACAGACTCACTCTTCTACCATTGCTACTTGCGTATTTATAACCAATCCCTCAGCCTCACGATTTTAAATAAACTTTATAAAAAAAAATAATAAATAAAACTACAAACCAAATAGTTGACCCCCACACTATAGCGTTTTTGGTTTAGACCCGATCCATTTGATACTTTGGATCCGGGTTTTATTGTCTTATACAGTTGTTCATGTCTTGTTTCCGCTTACTCATCTTGGGTTTGGCTATTGGGTTATGTTGGTAGCTTTTGGAACATATTGGTACCTTGTTTTTCAAATTGTTGTTGTCCAGAATTTTGATTCTTCACTCGAGCGTCACTTCTTTCGCTCGAGTGGTCTTTGTGAACTTCTAGTACTTTTGCAGGTCTACAGAGATACTGGGAGTTAGCATTTTACGCTCAAGCGGTCTTTTTTGAGCTCAAGTGAAGTTGGCTCGAGCAGTCTTCATTGAGCTCGAGCGGTGGGCTGTCTATAAAACTATTGGGAGTTTGTATTTTATGCTCGAGCGACAACTTCTTGTGCTCGAGCGGTCACATCTTTTGTATCTAGACACACGAGCAACACTTCTTGCACTCAAGCGGTCGGCGCATATACTAGTCCATGAAAGTCACTTTTTACATCACTTTTTCATCTCACTTTCTCTCTAAACATTTCAAAACCCTATCTTCTCTCACTCTCTCTCTAAAACTCATCTATTTCACTCAAATACACCTAGATTGTTAATCTTTTCACCATTGTCCCATTGTTAAAAAGATAGAGGTGGACGAGGGCTTCGTTCTGATTGGAGCAAAATTGATTTTTGGCGTCTTTGAGTTTTCAACTCTCTCTCTCTCTCTGTGTCTCTCTCTCTCTCTTCTAAAACTTAAGGTAGGGATATTTTTCACACTTTTTATGAGTTTTAACTTAATTATTTGTTAAAACTAAACAATATTGCAATTTTGAAATTTTTGGAACAAACTTAAGGTTTGGCTAAAGAAAGTCAAAAGAGAGATTTATCAAATGAAACCTTGAAAATGATTTTGATAAAGGAAATAATGTTGAGTTGAGAATAGATGGTTGATTTTGATATTTGAGATTGATTTTGGAAAGAAAATAGATTTTGCCCTAAATGCCTCAAATGTTGATTTTAAATCAATTATGAGGTTGATATTGAAATTGTGAAATTAGATTGATGTTGATGAGGATGGTGGAATTAAATATGTACTATCACTCACCTCTTGAAAATTTGGAGAGTTTATTTTTATTGATAATTGTTTATTTATTTAGAAATATCTGTTTCGAGTTATCGGTGGAAGATAGTCCGAGTGTCCATGAAATTGCATGAGAAATTGTATGAGAACTAGGTGAATTGAAACTATTTTCTCATTCATTTGCATTGAGCATTAATTCACACTTATACATTGAAAATGTTTATCGTTTTGAGAATAAGGGGTGAATCTGGCAAACATGTATTGTTTCTTTGAAACAAGTTGGCTTGAGTGTCCATGATGAAAGTTTTAAAAATCATGCGTATATGTAAATGCCGATTATACGGACGAAATTTCCGTGAAATGACAATAATAGTGCTTGTATAGCCTACGTTTACATGGGTCCCGGTTTATAGTTTTCTCTGGACGAAATTTCCAAGAAAGGTTGTATTGTTTTGAAGTTCCCAGAGCATGATTCACTGCCCTATTTTTCTATTTCAAAGGAAGTGATTTATGATATTTTTATGGCATTGCATAGATTTGGAAAGAGATATAAAAATATTTTGGCACAAGCATTGCATGTGCATTCACCTTATAGCTTTGTTAAGATTCATATACTGAAGCGTGAGCTTCTTTTGTGTATTTGTTGTACTCACTTTTGTACAAGCCAAGGGCTTTAACTGTATTGGACTTAAGTCCACTTTTGTTGTAACCAAGTATCGTCTTGGAAAGATGTAAGCCCTTAGGACATTTCTTATTTGTTTAACTTTCATTATATCTATTTATTATGTCACTTTCTTGTAAAGTTTAATGGTAAATCAATGAGAAATAATCACTTTGTCATTGTAATCACTTATTGATGTTGAGTATGGGTTATAGTAATTATTTCGGGGCATTATACACACCTACAACACCCAAACCACTGAACCAAACCTAAGCTTGTCTCCTATGCTATCCTGAAACACATTACACTCTTAAAACCCATGCCTATTTCCAAGTTGCCTAAGTGAAGAGCCAAAGTGCGAAGGATTGCAAACATGACGGGCCAAAATGGAAAGGATTGCAACACATGAAGGGCCAAAGTGTAGTTTACCCTCTTTTTTTATTTTTAATCTTTTTTCAAAATTATATCAAATTCCTCTTTTCTTTTAGGTCCATTTAATATAAAACGATCTAAAACTTTAAAAAAGATGAAAATAATTCAAAAATAGTTCACTAAAGATTAAAAAAAAATCAAAAAATTGAAACAAAAAAGAAAAAAAAAATGGGGAAAAAATGCTAACTATTTTTGGCTTCTTTTTAAGGGCAAATTACATATACACCCCTCGAGGTTTGGCTAAATTACAAATACCCCCCTGAGGTTTGAGAAATTACGAATTCCCCCCTGAATGCTATATTTACATAAGAAATTAGGGGGTAATTTGTTATGAAATATAAACCTCAGGGGGTAAATTGTTATGAAAATACAAACCTCAGGGGGCGGGATGTAATTTCCGAAACCTCAGGGGGGTATCTGTAATTTTACCAAACCTCGAGGGGTGTATATGTAATTTGCCCTTTTTTTATTATTATCTTTCGTAGATTATTTTTCTAATTTTTTTTTAAAAAAATATTTTTTTGATCAGTCTAAACTAGAAGAACCTCAAAGTAAAAAAAAGTAAAAAGAAGGATAAATTATATTTTGTCCCTTTTATGTTTAGTCACTTTTTCACTTTGGCCCTTTCATTTTTTTTTTTTCTCACTCTAGCCTTTTATGTTTCAAAGTTTTCCCACTTTACTCCTAAAACTAATTTATGTTAAAAATTTGACAAAAAACGAAACTTTAGTAGTCAAGTGGCATAAAAATATTTATTATATATAATTCACATATCTAACATAAATTTAAACTCGAATATAATAATATATTTTTTATGTCATGTGACAGCTATTATGGTTTTTTTTTTTTTTTTTGGTCTAATTTTGAATAGAAATTAGCTTTAGGAGTAAACTGGGAAAAACTTGAAATATAAAGGATCAAAGTATAAAAAAATAAATTTTAAAGACCAAAGTGAAAAATGAAAAGGGCAAAATGCAATTTATCCTCAAAGAAAAAATCGAAAACAAAATGAAGTCAATAAAAAAATTAATAAAAACAACCAATCTCAAACTCCAACCTTATTAGACCTTGGGTTTGATTTTATGGTCTGTACGAGGGCCAAATATCCGACGTTATCCGTACTCCTCGTGTTCAAGCTGCGCCTTCCTCCGATCAACCTGAGAACACAATAAAGGTGAGCTACTTGGTGGTGCGTTACCTAGCGGTGCGCTACCGGAAAACCCCTACAACGATCAGGTCAGCACACACTTTGAGAGAGAGAGAGAAAAGAGAAGGGAGACAATGTGGTAGTTTTTCACTCACCAAAGGATGTTCCATCCCCAGCATGTGGGGCGTAGTCATGTTTATATACCTTCTGCACGTGCCTCTGCATCCAATCGCTTTTTGACGCGTGGACCTGCTCTCCTATCCCACTTTCCCACGTGTCAGCGCAAATAGAGCTAAACACCACCTAACAAAACTACCAAACAGCGTTGGCGTGAATGGACAGCACGGCGCTGCCCCATCTTCCTACGACCGCATTACTTTCGAGACATGCAACGCTCCGAACCGAGCTCTGTTATGACCGAGCTTAGCCGCCCTCTATTATGACTGAGCTCTTGCTCGGTTGGTCTGTGGAGGATCTTACATGCCTAACTCAACAAGCAAATAACGTGAATCGGGCTGGCAGTCTGAAATTATCCCAGCCAAATCGGACCAGGGCTTTAACCGAGCGCACTCCCCTGGATTGGCCCAAACCAGCTCGGCCCAACACATGCTGGGTCCAATTTAGCCCGGTCATTACCATGGCCCAAAGTCAGATTATGAAATCTCCCTCTCAATTACCCCTTAATTCCGTCCGCGCTAGCGTGACCGGGATTACATGCTCAGGCCAGGGTCATTCATCTGTTCGGTTTTACACCGCAAGCCATTCATCGTGCTAAGTCCCACGCTCGGTCTTGTGACTAGCCCAGTCGGCGCCTCGACTTACCAACCTGTTCTTTCAATACTGACGCCGCTGTCATCATCGACGCGTGTTGCCCATTCATTGGCCTCGAGCAGCCAACCCAGCCGCCTCACGCTGTCTCTTAACATTCAAATTTTGGCACCTCTCTTCCCCTCTTACACTCGTCGTTCTTCCTATCATGTCCCTTCCTCTTTTGTTCATCTTCAGCTCTCAAGAAACCCTGAGAACCAGAGCTCTCGCCCCCACTCATTCTATTGAGATTGGAGCATCCCTGCAAGCCCATTATTCACCTTCGCCATCGTTGGGGGCCTCGTCCCACTACTTCGAGCTACCGTTCGTGCCCTAACCTGTAAGTCCTCAACCCTCCACTGTTCTTTATCTGTTACTCATGTTTTTATTGTATAATTGGGCCTGTGACTATCATAGTTGAGTCTAGGGCATGATGACAGTGAATTTTAGAACTTTGAATGAAGTTAGCCTAGGGTATGACCACCAAAAACCATGTCTGCCCATTCTCCCTCAACTGTTCATCATCTTCTATGATGAACACACGAGGATCTGGGATTGACCGGGCTATATATCTTGGTTTCATCCAAAATCATAAGTTGACCGAGCTAGTTCCAAGTTTGTAGGACTTAGGCGAGAACCGAGTTGAGAAAGCTTTGGGATGCTCGACCGAGCTAATAGATGGTCCACTTCGAGCGACCGAGCTGTTGAACTAACCCAATAAGACCGAGGTGCTGCTGCACCCAAAGTGACCGGGCTGAACTCAAGCTCGTTTGCGTGGCGGCGATATCACTTACACTTAACTTTTAACTGCAAAGTCCTAGGGGACCAAACACCAACACAAGGGCTCTCAAAGACCGAGCAGCCGCTGTGCAAAATTTAATCAAACCAACACTGCCGAGCTGAACAAGCCAGTCATTCATGGGGTGCTACCGCTTCCTTATAAACACGTCGAGCACCTTTGTCGTGTTCCGCGAGGAGTATGGCATACCTGCCGATGTACACCTGGAGCTCGGCGAAGAGGGCATAAATCAGTGGGGCAGATTAGAATCTTACCCCTTCACCATACTGAGCATGATCGAAGGCGGGTTGTGCTTCCCGATACAGCCCCTCATGTGCGAATTCTTGAGAAGAATCGGGTTAGCACCTACCCAAGTATCTACCAACACCTACCGGATTATAAACGGCGTGGCAAAGCTAAACAACCGCCTCGGTTTAAACCTAGGCCTAGCCGAGATCTTGCGTCAATACACACTCGGTCGAACAAAAGACGGCTTCAACTATTATCTGAAAATAAGGCTAGGTAGGGAAAGATTAGTAACCGGCACGCCGGGCAAAGACATGAACGACGACGATTTTTTCTGGGTGACCGGTAACTACGAAACGGCTGGTGTGCCCGGTTGGTACATCAGCAAGAACTTCGGTTCATCTTGTAAGCTTATCTTTCCAACTGATCTCTTTTACAAAAATTGTTCGCGCTGAGCTAATTATTTTTCTTTCTTCTTCTTCTTTTATTTGCAGCTATTGAAGAACTGCAAGCAAACTACCAGTATCCCAACGAGGAAGCGATCAGGGCCGTGCTGAGATACCTGCATCGAGACTGTCACGATCTCCTCAGCTACGTCCCCTCTTACCGCTATTCAGCACCGCGCAGGATTAAGGTCACAGACTTCCTCCGGGCTCCATCTCCCCTACCTGAACCCAGTCTGCCAGACGTGCCCCTCATACGGCTGACCGAGGAAGAAGAAATGGTGAAAATGAGCAGGACCAAGAACCCAATTACAGTTACTTCCGTGGAGATACCAAGCATGCCACCTCCTGTCCCCTCTGTCGGCAGCTCGGGGACCGTGATTGCTCTGGCTTCCACGGTTGCCCCCCCTAAGTCCCGCTGAGCTAGCAAATAAGCCCGGCTAGCTGACCCCTCAGGCGAGCTTGTGGTCGAACTAAGCACTGAACAAGCAACGCAGGAAGCCGAGCTAGTTACACCATAGAGATCGGAGCTCAAACATCAGGACAAAGAGATCTCGGCCACTACGTCCGTCAAGGGGGACAAAAAGCACCTCCTTGCCTTCGACTTATCGAAAACACTGCTACTACCCGAGCAACGTAACCGGGAGCGAACATGTTCCTGACACCCGGCTCGTGAAATCTACAGTCAAGTCCATGACCAGGGTACGTTTCGAAATCTTACCAAGTCTTTGCTTGGTCAGTCTTCTTATTTTGGCTAACATCTTTCTTGTTATAGGCAATCCAGAAACAACACATGGTCATGGACCGCATTGTGAACTTGCGCCACAAAGTTACCGAGCTAAACAATACCAGTAAAAACGTAGCCGCTGAGCTTGGCCAGGCTAAGGTTTCACTTGAAATGGCCAACACTGACAACGCTAGACTTCTTGGCCAGCTCGGTAGGGCCGAGCAAGAGAGAGATGAACTGAAGGCCTAACTCGAAGCCGAAAGACAAGCGAAGCAGTCCGCCATGGATAAGCCAACAATCTCGGTTTCAAAGAGGCTGAAGACAACTATACCAAGCAAGTCAAAGCCACCAAGGACATCTATTTCAAGTCCAGTTGGAAGTCTACTTGTGAAAAACTCGGCTAAGGATCTGAGACCGAGGTGTTCGCTTCTCCTCGCCCCGCCGTCCTGCCAGTCTACCTGATTCCTTATGCCAACAAAGTCTTCAACTTTTTGCAAGAAGAGGTGGAAGAAGAGGCTGAGGACGAGGGTGGCCAGAAAGAGCTCGGCGAGAAGGAAAGGCTGCTGTTGTGGACCTAGAAGCCGCGACGGAAGGGGCCGGGGACGAGTTTGCCGACCTCTCCCCATTAGTGTAGTTTAGTCTTGTCCTTTTTTTTTTTTTTTTGGTAATTAGGCTACCAGCCCCACCATACGTACTAAATTTCTCAATCAATGAAAAGTTCACATTTCACTTATATTCTTGTAATGCCTGTTGTTCTTCATCTTGCAACCGCGCTATTCTTGCTCGGTATGTTATAGACTAATTGTACCGAGAAAATTATCTCGGTCTTGAAAGACAAATGAAATCGTCTAGGCACTGTGTAAACAAAGTCATCAATGCATATAGCCGGAATAAACATCTTGGTTAAAATCCCAGAATTGAATAGATTATCAACCCTTTTAGCCAGGTTAAACATCTCGACAAAAATGCTAGAGTTGAACAAATCATCAACTCCATTAGCCGAGACAAAACACCACGGCTAAAATACTCGAGTTGAACAAAACATCCACTCTTCTAGCCGGGCTAAAACATCTCGGCTAAAATACTAGAGTTAAGAAAATCATTAACTCTTCTAGCCGAGATAAAGCACCTCGGCTAAAATCCTAGAGTTGAACAAATCATCAACTCTTCCAGCTGGTATAAAACATTTTGGTTAAAATACTAGAGTTAAGCAAATCATCAACTCTTCTAGCCGGGATAAAAGCACCATGGCTATAAAGGTGGTTGTCCCTGGTGCACTACAGTTCCTTAATTATGACATACTTTCTATGTAAAATAATTCGTTTCTATTACATATTGCAATCATGAATTCACATAATGACTAAGAGGATTACATTGGTAGATGGAGGGGAAAACTTACCACTTCATAAAAAATTACACGCAAAAGACTGACTAAAAATAGTACAACTTGAGATTGGTTGCATTCCATGGCCGGGGTACACTTTTGCCATTCAAGTCCTTTAGGTGGTATGCCCCCTTGCCTGCCAGACCGATTATCCTGTAAGGCCCTTCCCAGTTTGCCCCTAGCTTTCCTTCGCTCGGCACCAGTGTGTTGTCCATCACCTTGCTTAAAACCCAGTCCCCGACTTTAAACTGTCTGGGGTGCACTATTTTGTTGTACTTTCTAGACAATTCTTATTGATATGCGGCCGCGTGGATTAACGCCTTTTCTCAGTGTTCGTCAGCTAGGTCCAATTCCAGGGCGATAGCGTCAGAGTTCAGTTTAAGCTCAAAATTTTCGCTGCGGATGATAGGCATGCCGATCTCCAATGGGATAACTGCCTCCATGCCATATGCCAAGGCAAAAGGAGTCTCCCCAGTCGAGCGTCTCAAGGTTGTTCGATATGCCTAGAGGACACAAGGAAGTTCCTTGGCACGCTTGCCTTTGGCTTTCTCCAACCTTTTCTTCAATCCATCTAAAATGGTCTTGTTCGATGCTTCAGCTTGGCCGTTAGACTGAGGGTAGGCTGGGGTGGAATTATAGAATTCTATCTTCAATTCCTCACAAAATCCTCTGAACAACTGTTCGTCAAATTGGGCGCCATTATCAAAAATCAAAGCCATGGGGACACCAAACCGCGTAATCACGTTCTACCAAACAAATGGCTTTTTCTTTGATAGTCGCTAAGGGCTCGACTTCAACCCACTTGGTGAAGTAATCTGTCGCCACAATGAAGAACATCTGGTTGCCCGGCGCTGTTGGGAGTGGTCCCACTATCTCCAGTCCCCACATTGCGAAAGGCCAAGGACTTGTGAGGGGGAGAAGTTCTCTGGCCGGTTGGTGAATTTGGTGGGCGAACTTTTGGCATTTTTCGTATTTTTTAACATATTTTTACGCATATGCTTGCATGCATAGCCACCAGTATCCTTGCAAAATAGCGCGGTAGGCTAAAGATCTCCCCCTAATGTGACTTCTGCACATGCCTTCGTGGATCTCGTAAACGAAAGCCTCCACGCTGTTTGGATGAACACACTTGAGGTATGGACCGGTGAATGACTTCTTATATAAAGTGTCAGATGGAGAGAGACAAAATCGCTCTGACTTCACCCAGACTTTGTGTGCTTCCTTTTTGTCAGTCAACAGGGTTCGTTCTTTAAGGAAAATGATGATAGGGTCCATCCAAGAGGGACCCAGCTCGGTACAGAATACTTCTGTCTACTTCATGTCCTCAATGCTGGGTCTTGGGAAGAACTCAATCAGGAGAGGGCTGGGAGTTGATTTGTTGAACATAGAAGCTAGGCCGGCCAACTCATCCGCTCGGCCGTTATCTTCACGGCCAATTTGTTGGACCATTATTGCTTGAAATTTCTTGATGTGTTCTCTCACTAGAGCTTGGTATTTGGCCATTCTATCATCTTTGGCTTCGTACTCTCCAGACACTTGGTTTACAATGAGTTAGGAGTCACTGTAGACCATCAGCTCGGATACGTGCAATTGGAGCGCGCTTTTAAGTCCGGCTAATAGTGCTTCGTACTCGACCTCGTTGTTTGACGTTGGGAACCCGAGCGTGATAGAGTGTTCGACGGTTAGTCCGTCTGGCGAGATCAAAACTATGCCCAGCCCGGCGCCATGCCGGTTTGAGCCACCATCTATAAAAAGTTTCCACATTTCGCCAATGAAAAGTTTTCAGCATTCTGAGGGATCCTGGGATGCTTGAAGGTTGAGGTGATCACAGTCGCTCAGCTGCTCGGCTATTTTTACTGCAAGCTTGTCGCTGACGATTACAACAAAGGTGTCTTCATCCCCCCTCAGCAATGCAGTGCCGGATCCAACAGGTTGACCTGTTATTCCTAAATCCAACGTCGCATTACCGGGCTGAAGTACACCTTCGACTGATGGATTTGCGGACAAGCGCGCAAGTTTCGCGTTGCCAATATCACTCTGTTGTGCAATTTTCGTCACGCTCACCTCCTTCACCCCGGCTTCCGTGGTAAGATCCACCGGGCATACCGGGTGAATTCCATGCGAGAATTCAGTAACAAAGTCGGCCAATGCTTGGGCTTTGATGGCGGTTTGGGGTTGAAACTTGACGTCGAATTGCCCCAATTCGACTGCCCACTTTAGAATTCGGCCGGAGAAATCCACCCGCTCAAATGAGGCTTTCAGAGGGAATTCAGTCAACACCACGATTGTGTGAGCATGAAAATAGTGCGCCAATTTCCTGGAGGCCATCATTAGCGCCAAAGCAAGTTTCTTCAACGGCAAGTACCTCGACTCTACCGGTAGCAAGGTTTTGCTCACGTAAAAGATTGGGAGATGTTGGATACCTTCTGCCCGGATGAGCACCGCACTAACTGCATGTTGAGAAACAGCCAGATAGAGGTAGAGTTCTTCACCGTGCTTGAGTGTCACCAAGAGTGGGGCGGAAGACAAATACGTCTTTAGCTCGGCCAAGGCCCCATCATATTCTTCGTCCCATGAAAACCTGGACTTCGAGGCTCGAAAGAAAGGGCGGCAACAATCTGATGACCGGCTTATGAATCGGTTAAGCACGGCTGCCATACCGGTAAGATGTTGTACATCCTTTGCCGAGTTAGACAGCTTCAATTCTTGTATGGCTCTGATTTGTGAGGGGTCCACTTCGATGCCTTGGTTGGTGACTAGGAAGCCCAGGAATTTCCCTGACCCCACTCCGATGGCACACTTTGACGCATTCAGACGAAGCTTGTGTTGTTTAAGAATGGCGAACATCTCGGCTAGGTCAGACAGGTGGTCAGCCTGATGTTTGCTTTTGACCACCATGTCGTCGATGTAGGCCTCCATCGTGCAGCCGAGTAGAGGGGCGAACATCTTGGTCACTATCCTCTAGAAAGTCGCCTCGGTGTTTTTAAAACCAAAAGGCATGACTCTATAGTAGAGCAATCCTCTCAGCTACTGGGGAAATTAAGGAGATTTGGGAGTGAATGGGAGCCGAGCAGCCAAAGGCTTCATGCAAATGATCGAAGGCCCGGAAGATCAAAGTGTCCTGGATGATGTAGGCACTAAGGCTGAGGAAAAGGCTATTGAAGATTTGGTGGAGGTGCGGATAGGCGCAAAGAATCCTAACAAGTTCTTTTTGCTAGGATCTAGCTTGACCGCCCAAGAACGGACGGAGATGGTGGAGTTCTTAGTGGCGAATATCGAAGTATTTGCATGGACGCCATACAACATGCCTAGCATTGATCCAAGCTTTATTTGCCACTAACTCAATGTCTTCCCGGACGCACGTCCTGTCATTTAAAGAACGAGGAGATCAGCCATTCATCACGCCGAGGTAGTTGCGAAGGAAGTCAAGAACCTGCTGGAAGCTAGGGCAATCTAGGAAGTGTACTACCCTCAGTGGGTTTCAAACAAGGTCGTGGTACCCAAGAAGAATGGAAAATGGCGAGTTTACATTGATTACAAGACGGTCAACCGAGCTTGCCCTAAAGATAGTTTTTCTTTGCCCAGAATCGACCAACTGGTGGATTTTACAACCGGACACAACCGGCTCACGGGGCCCAAATATCCGACGTTATCCATACTCCTCGTGTCCAAGCTGCGCCTTCCTCCGATCGACCTGAGAACACAACAAAGGTGAGCTACCCGGCGGTGCGCTGCCGGAAAACCCCTCCGATGGTTAAGTCAGCACACACTTAGAGAGAGAGAAAAAAGAGAGAGGGGAGACAATGTGGTAGTTTTTCTCTCACCAGAGGATGTTCCATCCCCAGCATGGGGGGCGCAGTCACGTTTATATACCTTCTACGCGTGCCTCTGCGTCCATTTGCCTTTTGACGCATGGACCTGCTCTCCTATCCCACTTTCCCACGTGTCGGCGCAAATACAGCTAAACACCGCCTAACAAAATTGCCAAACAGCGTTGGTGCGAACGGACAGCACAGTGCTTCCCTATCTTCCTACGAACGCATTACTTTCGAGACATGCAACGCTCCGAACCGAGCTCCATTATGACCGAGCTTAGCCGTCCTCCGTTGTGACCGAGCTCTTGCTCAGTTGGTCTGCGGAGGATCTTACCCGCCTAACTCAACGAGCAAATAACGTGAAGTGGGCTGGCAGTCCGAAATTATCTCGGCCAAATTAGACCAGGGCTTTAACCGAGCGCACTCCCCTGGATTGGCCCAAACCAGCTCGGGCCAAACATGCTAGGTCCAATTTAGCCCGGTCATTACCACGGCCCAAGGCCAGATTATGAAATCTCCCTCTCATAGTCATATAGTCACACCTTAGAATATTGTGAGAGGGAGGTCAGGAGTTCAAGCTGATAGAATAACGGTGACCCTTTAATTGTAATATAACTTTACTATCAAACTAAAGTTCTACAATCGTGGCCCAAAAAAAAAAAACAAAACTCCCACGTTGTTGCTATAAGTTTTTGAATGATTATAGTTGGAAAGTTTTAAACAAATTTGAAAAAGAAAAAAAAAAGTTAAAACTCTTAATAAAAAGAAGAGTGGTGATTAAGACTCTCATCTCCACAAGACCCTCACAAGACTCTATAAATCTAGATTACTCATGATGTGAACCCCACACATATATGAGTAGGCCCTACACATACATGAAGGGTCAGAATCACTTTGGGGGTGTGGGGGTCATCCCCAAAGGAAGTCCCAAACATTTCCCTAAAAAAGAAACTTTTAAATAGTAAGGCCTGGTTTGGCATTCTAAAAAAAAAATTCAAAAAGTCAAAAAGTTACAAAAAAAAGTTAAAAAATTTTCACTATTCACAAATTAAAAATATAAAAAATTTAATTTACACAATATTTTAATACAAACCAATCAATTGACGTGACTGGTACTGAGTTGATGGAAGTGCACTTATTGGTCTGTCATAGGAACAAAAAAATAAAATTATATATATATATATTCATTAAGTTGGAGGATAATGTTGGGCCAGGGAGGCCCACCACGGGTCCCTTTTTGATAATCTGAACCGTTAAATGTGTAGAATTCGTCGAATACTATATGCTTGTAAAAAATCACATTAATCTGATATGGATAGCTGTGGCATTGTTTGGGAAGGGCTAAAGTGGTTATTTTAGCCATAAAAGACAAAATAAGCTAATTTAGCCACAAAAAACAAAACATCACATCCAATCCATAATCATTATACTCTTTTCTCATAAAAAAAAAGCAAAAAAAGTCAAAAAACCAAAAAACCCTTCTCAAACTAAACTTTTTAGCCCAGGCTAAATAGTCAAAAAAGCCAAAAAGCCAACCCACTTCTCAAACGGAGGCTAAATCAGTTTGGTATAAAAATAGATGGTGTTATAGTTAACGGTTGACAAAAAACTAACACGATCAGATAGCTATCAATATCTGATCAACGTAATTTTTTACAAGCATATAGTAGTCGACGAATTCTACACATTGAACGGTTCCGATTAGAAAAACAGAACCCGTGGTGGGCCCACATGGGCCGAACAACACTGTCCAATTCAAACCCGAAAAGGAGACAATAATTTCCTATCTCCTAATCAGCCCACTGCTCTACCAGACTGTACGGACTACTTCACTAACTTTTCCTATATACTTATTTATACAATTTTTAAAAACACATTTTTTCGTAAAAAATCAAAAAATTAACTCAAAAATCTTTTTTTTCTTAACTTTTTAATCTAAAAAAATAAAATATACACTTATTTAAAACAATCCAAGCAATTTCTAAATTGTAAAACGAACACTAATATGCAAGCGTAATCACAACAAACAATAATGGTGACACACCTGCGCATGGCGGGGACAATGGGATAAAAATAATATATATATATATATATAATTTAAAATAATAATTTAAAATTTTTATCAAATAATTTCAATAATTATATCATTATATCTATAAAAGACAACAACTAGACCAGATGTCATGTCCCCATAAAAATGAACTTATCATTTTTGTTTTCTTTTTTCTTTTTGATTATCTTTTTTCAAAACTATATCAAATTTGATTGGACGGACAGGAAAAGGGAGGATTAGAATCCATCGGACTTGAGTCCTGAGACTGTGAATCTCCCGAACTATTTGGTCGGATTGAATATGTATCCTGTGTTTATTTTTTCATAGGATTAGATGTCTGGATAGGACTATTTTCAGTGAATCCAACGTTTAGTTGGACGGACTGGATAGGATAAATGAACAAAAGACTATTTTACCCTTTTTCAATTGTTTACTAAGTAATAGCAATATTAAACATATCTTTAATATTTTAATTATTTTTAGTAAACATTAAACATACTAATGGTTAAATTTTGTTTAAAGATATTTAAACATACTAATATTGATAAAAAAATCGACTGGTACAGATTATTTTTATTTAAACAAATAAAAATTTATTGTTGAAATTAAACATACTAATGGTTAAATGTTTAAATTTTTATTTAAACAATTAAAATTGAAATTATTTTGATGTACAGATTATGTTTAAACAATTAACAATTAACAATTAAATAAACGTTGATGTACAGATTATGTTTAAACAATTAACAAATGTTGATGTAATTAACAATTAACAAATGTAGATGTAATCAAATGTTGACGTATTAAAACATAATTTAATAGATGTTAAATAAATATACATGTTGATGTACAGATGTTGAAATAATTTAATAAACATGTTGATGTACAAATGTTTAAATGTTTAAATAAAACATAATTTAAATAAATGAAATTATTTATTGTTGAAATTAAACATTTAATTGTTTAAATAAAACATCTATTAAATTTAAATAATGAAATTAAATAAAACATAAACAAAATTTTAAAATAAAACATCAATAAAATATCTATAAAAAATTATTTTAAAAAATTAAATAAATAAAACATTAATAAAAAGTTAAATAAAATTATTTTATTTTTAAATTGAGACATTTAAATTTTATTAAATTTTATTAAATATAATACATAATTAAATAGTAGAGGGTCAAAATTGTCATTTTCGCATCTAATCCAAACAGTGATTAGTCCCCCCAAAACAATCCCACCCCCCCCAGGACAGGATAGTCCCCCATATGGGGGACATGGAGTCCGGCCGGACATGGAGTCCGCCGGACTAAAAAAAAAAATCAAACGACGGATAAGGAGGGAGGCCGGACATGGAGTCCAAATAGTGGATAGTCCCCCCCGCCCCTTATCCCCCCAATCAAACACACCCTTAGTTTTCAGGCTCATCTAATATAGAACAATCTAAAACCTTAAAAAAAAATATCAAAAAATTAAAAACAAAATTTAAAAAAAAAATCAAAAAATTCAAAAGGAAAAGAATAAAGGTGAAAATTAACTATTTTCAACTTCTTCTTCTTCTTCTTTTTTTTTTTTTTTCTAATCTTTGGTAGACCATTTTCTATTTTTGTTTTAATTTTTAATTTTTTTTTGACCCGTCTAATCTAATAGAATTAAAAATCAAAAAATTTTGAAAAAAATCTAAAACAAAATGAAGTCTATAAAAAATTACTAAAAACAGTCAATCTCAAACTCTGACGTTATTGCTGTAAGTTTTTTAAAGATTATAATTGTTGAAAACTGTGTAGGTGATTTTCTGACCACACTGCCCGCCTAGTAATCAGCTGGAGAGCACTGGCAGAATAGATGGCTTCAGCAAACCTGTAACAGAAAGAAAAGGCTCCGGCGGTGGCTCTTCCACCCGGGGGGCACTCCGACGATCAAGTCAGTATATCTCTCAAAGATAATCAAGTGCTAAACTCACAAGCTTGAGTATAAAACTGTGTACCTTAGACCCACGGGGGTGCCTCTCTTTTATAGTTTACTCAATCCAAGTCCTACTAGAAGCCTGACTTCTATGGACTCCAATTTAGTACTTACTTTGGATTCCTCAAGAGATAAAGATAAACTCCCTAAGAGCTTTATCCTTATCTTAGCAAAGTCTTCTCTTTACTCTAGAACTCTTGTCCCTTATCCGCTTATCTTGGATTCCGATATCTTCGGAGATAACCTCGGCCTTACCAAGATAACCTCGACATAACTACCACGACACGTGGCACCTCGGCTGACACGTCGGCGTCACCATGCCACGTGTTGGTATTCAGAAAATACATCCCCACAACTGCCCCCTAGGTTCTATTACCTCGGCATTCTGAGGTGATGGAACCTATATAGGTATTTTCTTCTAGTACCTCGGCGTAAGAACTTTTGGCCGAGGTCATTCATTTTAGGCCGACATGCCTTCATCAAAGAACAAGAACTCAAACGAACTCCTCCACGCGCATGAGCTGTCATGCACCTTCTCTCAACCGTTCCCCTCACATGTTTTATCCTCATTGGCCCGTGTCTGTGACGCGCCTGAAAGCTGTATTTCACCCATCTGCGCCGTCTGACGTGTGCGTTGTTCCAGGCGTAATAAATGCCCTGCTTTTGCCGCCGTTTCAAGTTTTTTTACAAAACTTTTCCCCCTTTCTTTTCGTCTCTTTACTTTTGTTTTCGATCTTCTGACTTTCTCTCTCTCTTAAACCTTCTCAAATCCGCCATTGCTCTAGCTCCAAGCTCTGCAACCGTTTTCATTCTTTCTTTGAAGCTTTCGCCGTTCCGTCGTGTCTGCAGCCGTTGCCTTACCTCGGCGACCTTTCATTCCGGCTTCATTTGCTCTGGTAAGCCTCTGTTCCTCTTATTCCAAATTTCTTCTATGTGCTTTCATTTACTTGCTGCCATTATTGCTTTGTTTCAAACCTTTGATTTTGCTGAACTATTTGTCTGGACGTTCTTATTCCACGATTTCACTCATGTCTTGAACACTTGTACTGTTTCAATACTTTTTTTGCCTTTGTTCTTGAGCCTGTATTTCTTTCGTTTTTGAGAACCATACCTCTGTTCTTGATTCTGAAACGTCATTCTTTGTTTCTTGTTTCCTGTGTTGTTTTCCAGATCTCTGCCTTTAATTCTTGCTATCAATCTTTGCCTTCATAGATTTAGGTTTGGGTTTTGTTTGTAGAACCTTCAATTTTTAAGGAAAACTGAAACAAGCCTTATCAGTCACTACTTAAGAGCACCTTCTTCCTGAAATCTGGCCCTCTCACTTTAGGCCGACGTTATGGGCATGTGGAGACATAGGGTTGATACCCCGACCAAACTTGAGTACTTTAGGCAGGAGTTCTCTATTCCTGCCGATGTCCACCTGAGGCTAGCTGAAGATAATGACTCTATCATGCCCACAAATGATTCAATGCCCTTTCCTATAGTATCTTTTACTGAGTGCGGACTCCGGCTTCCACTTAACCCCTTTTTCGCGAGGTTCTCCACTACTATAAGTTGAACCCTATGAAACTTACCATCAACTCTTATCGAGTGATTAATGGTATCATAGCCCTAGCTAGGCAGGAGAATGTTAGGATCACCCTTGCCGATGTACAATATTGTTATACCATGTGCCCCCTTAACCTGGAGGAAAGAGGTTACGTCTACTACCTAAAGCCAAGGTCTACTGAATTCAAAATTGTAGCCGACCTCCCGGATTCCAACAAGGGAGTCGGGGATGACTTTGTCATTGCTTCGGGAAATTGGGAATTTGATCCAGACGAAGATGTTCAACTCTACCCTCTTCCTCGAACAGTTAAAGAGGGCAAGGGTAAGAGCCCAGCGTCAATACTTAGTTATTTCTTTTCCAAGTTTTCAAAACTCTGTCTGTTTCTTAATGTCTGTTTGTTTGTCCTGCAGATCTTCATCAGCCACCAAAAAACTTCCGCCAATCCTTCTTCCTTGGAAAAGATTTAAAGAAGCTCCTAAATCTTCCAATCCACAAGCGCAAGGCTCCCCTGTTACTGAATTTTATTCCGACATACAAATTCACACTGCCCGACGTCCCAAAAAGAAAAAAGAAGAGCCTATCTCCTCCCTCTGCTACCACTCCACAAACAGCATCAACATCTCGGGCTGACCAAGGGTCAACCTCTGATCCAGCCGACCAACCATCAACTTCTGGCCCATACCTAATCCTAATACCAGAAAGAAAATGTCGGCGAAGACTCGTCAAAACTGCTGAGATGGGTTGCCCGAAGCCTGTTGCCCAAGATCTCCTAGCCGACCTTCCCATGGATGTTGACGTTCAACCGCCGCAAACCATGCCCCCACCAAAGCCGAAGAGAATTAAAAAGGCTCAGCCCAAGGCCAAAGCTACTGAGGTTGAGGCTGAGGACGCTCTGCCCATCACACACTTGGTTGAGAGTAAAAGAACTGCTTCTACTTCTGCAAAAAGGTCAGCTAAGGCCCAGCCATCGGAATCCACCCAATCAAAGAAGCCGAGGTCATCGTCTGCGACGACCTCAGTTTCCAAAGTACCAAAAGTCCCTTGGAGACCAGAAATTACTCTGGAAGATAAGCCAGTCCTAGCCAGCGACAGTGCCGATGACATAAACGTCGGCGTGGCCCTAAGTACTGCGCTACTCCTCCCAGGCGATCTTGAGCGAAACGCCAAGATGAGTGAGTATGAGAATTACGCCTTTATGCTGCAACACTCTGTCCAAGTAAGTGTCTTTGTGTTGAAATTTGTCTTCTCTCTTAATTTGTAAAGGTTTGTAACAATTTGTGCCTTGTGTTCTTTCAGGCCATCCAACATGCCCACTCCTTCTCCATGCAAGCTTTCGAAACAAGGGAGAAGCTGACCGACATGAAGAGGGAGCTTTCTGTCCTCAAAAAGGAGAACAAGGCTGCTCTGATAAAGATGAAGAAGCTGGAAGATCAGGCGGAGGCTGCCACTAAGGCCCAACAGATGGCCGAAGAAAAAGCGAAGTCTGCTGAAGCCATCAAAAAAGTTGCCGAGGCCGAGAAGAGAGATGCCGAGGTAAAAAAGGCTCAAGCCAAAAAAGAGCTCGTGGAGGCCCTGGCCACTAAAAACGCCGAAATTACTGAAGCCGATGAAAAAGCTTACGCCCAAGGAATGGCCAATGTTGCTGAGGACTACAAACTGCATGTTAGGCAGGCATGCAACAGGGGCTTTTCCCTTGGTTGGTTGTCCCTGGCCAAAAAGCTCAATGTTCCTGAAGATTCTCCTCTGCACAAGGTTGAAGCTATTCCTCTCCCATTCCCTCCTCCTGCTCCACCTTCAAGTCAAGCTGAAGATGAGTCAGAATCTGAGGCTGAGGATGAAGATAACAATGAAGATGAGGCCTTGGTGAGGAAATCTAAGGATGCTACTGAGGCCAAGTCCCTTCCTCCAACTGAGCAAGTCATGGACTTAACCTTGGATGAAGAGGGTGATGAGGTTGGGGAGGCGCCTAGGGAAGCTGTTACAGGGCAATTATCATCCGACCTTCTCTTAGCTGAAAGAAGTCTTGACAAAACGCTTGTAGAGATTGATGCCGAGCTGGCTGCAGAGAAGGCTGCCGAAGTAGTTCCCCAGGAATCTGCCGAGGTCCAGACCCAAATCGCTCCTGAAACTAAAGAATCATAACTTGGATGTCTTCCGTACTCTTTTTGTTTCTTTGGATAATATAAGCTTTTCTGTACTTCTGGTTTTTGAAACAATGTAAGCTCTTTTAGTTAGCTGATGTATCTTCTGCTTCTGTTGGATACAACTTTATTTCTGGTAGGCCGTAGTGCCTTCTTTGTATACAACTACAACTGTTTTCGTCTGAACGCTTTAATCTTTAATTTCTCTTGATTGCGTCTGTATGATTCTATATTTGGAATATTTTGCATGCCTTTTCATTTTGCCTCCTTTGTGCAATCTTCTCGGGGTTACGTACCTCGGGTACAATAACATTTTATTTCGGCAAGATACAGACCTGCAAACTCTTCATAAATTCCAACAAGTGTTTAACATATACTATTCAATGTTAACTTTGTAAGCTTCTTCTCAAGTTTCAACAAGTATTTAAACAGTGATCTCGGTCAACCTACTTGTAAATTGCTACAAATTTCAACAAGTGTTATATACTGTAAATTTTTTTCAAGTTATAACAATGATCAACTTGTAAATTGCTACGAATTTCAACAAGTGTTTAAACAATATACTTAGCTTTTACCTCAACCTATAAATTGCTGTAAATTTCAACAAATGATCACATGTCGGCTTAACATTATCTTGTAAATTGCTACAAATTTCAACAAGTGTTAAGCATCTTCTTTGGTTGGATCAACCTGTAGATTGCTATAAGTTGCAAACTATAACCTCGGCTTCACTTCGACTTGTAAATTGCTGCAAATTTCAACAAGTCAAGAGAAACAGTAATCTCGGCTTAACTTCAACTTGTAAATTGCTACAAATTTCAACAAGTGAAGATAAGGAATCAGCTTAACTCCAACTTGTAAATTGCTATAAATTTCAACAAGTGAAGATAAGGAATCAGCTTAATTCCAACTTGTAAATTGCTACAAATTTCAACAAGTGAATTAAGGAATAATCTCGGCTTAACTTCGACTTGTAAATTGCTACAAATTTCAACAAGTGAAGATAAGGAATCAGCTTAATTCCAACTTGTAAATTGCTACAAATTTCAACAAGTGAATTAAGGAATAATCTCAGCTTAACTTCGACTTGTAAATTGCTACAAATTTCAACAAGTGAAGATAAGGAATCATCTTAATTCCAACTTGTAAATTGCTACAAATTTCAACAAGTGAATTAAGGAATCAGCTTAATTCCAACTTGTAAATTGCTACAAATTTCAATAAGTGAATTAAGGAATAATCCCAGCTTAACTTCGACTTGTAAATTGCTACAAATTTCAACAAGTGAAGATAAGGAATCAGCTTAATTCCAACTTGTAAATTGGTACAAATTTCAACAAGTGAATTAAGGAATCAGCTTAACTCCAACTTGTAAATTGTTACAAATTTCAACAAGTGAAGATAAGGAATCAGCTTAATTCCAACTTGTAAATTGCTACAAATTTCAACAAGTGAATTAAGGAATAATCTCGGCTTAACTTCAACTTGTAAATTGCTACAAATTTCAACAAGTGAAGATAAGGAATCAGCTTAATTCCAACTTGTAAATTGCTACAAATTTCAACAAGTGAATTAATGAATAATCTCGGCTTAGCTTCAACTTGTAAATTGCTACAAATTTCAACAAGTGAAGCGAAACAGTAATCTCGACTTAATTTCAACTTGTAAATTGCTACAAATTTCAACAAGTGAATTAAGTGTCTCTGTCTTCTCTCTGCCCCCAATATGAACCTGAGTTCTACTTGGGTTCTCATTATTCATGTCTCAAAAAACACCAATATGTAACTTTATCAGATATATGTGTTTTAAGAAAAGGGAAAAGATTTTGTTGATGACATCGGCCAAAAATACTGCACATCTAATGATAGAAGAATTTCAAATTACAAGTGTTCCAAGGTCTTGGCAGTGCTTTGCCCTCGTTATCTTCAAGCCGATAAGCTCCATTGCCTAATACTGAAGTAATTCTGTAGGGTCCTTCCCAGTTTGGGCCAAGCTTGCCCTCTCTGGGATCCTTTTTGTTGCCGACGACTTTTCTTAGGACTAGGTCGCCGACCTGAAAATCTCTTGGATTGACCTTCTTGTTGTAAGCTCTAGGAAGCTGTTGCTGGTATACTGCTAGCTGAATTGCAGCTTTTTCTCTTCGTTCTTCCAGAAGATCCAGATCTCGGGCTAAGAGTATGTTATTGGTGCCATTCTCTACTCCCTGGGTCCTGATCCCTGGGATGCCGATCTCTAATGGGATGACTGCTTCTGTGCCATAGGCCATGGCAAAGGGGGATTCCCCTGTTGATCTTCTCAGCGTAGTCCGATATGCCCAAAGCACGTTGGGCAATTCGACTACCCACTTTCCTTTTGCTTCCTACAGCCTCTTCTTTATTCCATCCAAAATTACTTTGTTGGATGTTTCTGCTTGCCCATTACTTTGGGAAAAACTTGGTGTTGAAAAGTAATTTTTGATCTTGAATTTCGCACAAAAGTTCTTGATGAGTTTGCTGTCAAACTGTGTTCCGTTGTCGGCAACTATTGCTCTTGGAATCCCAAATCTGGTGATGATGTTTCTCCATATAAAGTTCTTGACGTCCACATCTCGGATTTTGGCAAGAGGTTCTGCCTCTATCCACTTCATAAAGTAATCTGTTGCCACCAGCAGGTATTTTCTCTGCCCAGTTGCCTGGGGAAGTTTCCCGACAAGATCCATGCCCCATTGGGCAAACGGCCAAGGGCTGGATACTGGGTTCAGGTTAGCAGCTGGCTGATGTATTAAAGGTGCAAACCTTTGGCATTGTTCACACTTCTTCACGTAGGTTTCAGCATCTTTTTGCATGTAGGGCCACCAATACCCTTGGGTAATGGCCCTGTGGGCTAATGATCTGCCCCCAGCGTGGCTTCCACAAATTTCTTCATGAATTTCATATAGGAAATCTTCAACCTGCAAAGGGTGTACGCACCTTAAAAGGGGTCCAGTGAAGGATCTTCTGTACAGATGTCCATCTTCTGTCAGACAGAATCTTGCAGATTTCAATCTGACTTTGTGTCTCCTTACGATCTTCTGGCAACTTTCCTTCTTTCAGGAATGCAACAATTGCATCCATCCAGCTTGGCCCCATGTCCACACACATTGCTTGCTGCTCTGTGTTCTCTGGTTCTATGCTCGGGCCCGACATATAGTCGATCATAATTGTCCTTGTTTTTCCAGTCTGCATTGAACTTGCCAGGTTAGCCAACGCGTCGGCGTGGGTGTTGTCATCTCGGCTAACTTGGAGTAGTCGGCAGTTCTGAAATAGGGCTGTCAATCTGATGACCTCTTTTGCATATGTCGACATCCTTTCGTCCCTGGCTGCAAATTCACCTGTTGACTGGTTAACAATAAGTTGTGAATCACAAAAAACTATTACCTCATCTGCTTCTGCTGCTGCTGCCAGTTTTAGTCCTGCAATTAATGCTTCGTATTCTGCTTCATTGTTTGAGGCCTTGAACCCCAAACTGATGGACTGTTCTATTATTTCTCCATCTGGAGATATCAACAGTACTCCTGCCCCTGCTCCTTATCGGTTTGAACTTCCATCGACGAACAATCTGAATGAATCGCCGATGTAGATGCTGCAGGGTTTGAGTTTTTCCTTCCTTTGCTCTTTTGCCTTTGGCTGGGATTCTCCTTGCTTGCTAGGGCAATGCTCATCCTGGCTCAACGGAGCCCGATGTTTGATGGTTTCGGGGGTGAATTCTGCCACGAAGTCGGCCAAAACTTGGCCTTTAACTGCTGTTCTTGGCCTGAACTCCAGGTCATACTGACCTAGGGCTACGGCCCATCTTGCTATCCTTCCTGTTAAGTCTCCTTGCTGCAACAAGGACTTCAGTGGATGCTCTGTTAAGACCACAATCTTGTGCGCCTGAAAGTAATGGTTCAACTTCTTTGAAGCCATTACTAAGGCTAGCATTAGTTTCTCCAGTGGTAGATACCTTGTTTCTACATCGGCCAAGGTTTTACTTACATAATAAACAGCCTTTTTGCTCCCCTTTTTCTTCTCGGATTAGTACTGCACTGACTGCGTGTTCTGAAACTACCAAGTACAAAAACAGTTCTTCCCCTGGTTCTGGATTGGAAAGAACCGGAGTTGTGGTCAAGTACTTTTTTAGGTCGGTCAAAGCGGCTTCGCATTCTTCTGTCCATAGAAAGTCTGTGGCTTTTTTCACCAAGTTGAAGAAGGGTCTGCATTTATCGGAGCTTCTGCTGATGAATCTGTTTAGGGCTGCGGCCCTTCCAGTAAGCATCTGAACTTGTTTTGCCGACGTTGGGCTCTTTAGCTCTAGGATGGCCTTGATTTGGTTTGGGCTGGCCTCAATGCCCTTTCTTGTTACTAGATACCCTAAAAACTTACCTGATCCAACTCCAAACGCACACTTTGATGCGTTGAGTCGGAGCCGGTATGTTTTAAGTATATCAAAGACTTCTTTTAGGTCGGCAAGATGACCCTTAGATTCCCTGGTCTTCACGACCATGTCATCGATGTAGACTTCTACTGTTTTGCCAATGAGGTGCTTGAACATCTTTGTTACCAACCTTTGGTAAGTTGCTCCTGCGTTTTTCAACCCAAAAGGCATTACCTTGTAACAGTACAAGCCTTTAGGGGTGATGAACGCGGTCTTCTCTTCGTGTGGAGGGTACATGGCAATCTGGTGGTACCCTCTGTATGCATCCAAAAAACTCATCCTTCCGTGCCCTAAAGTTGCATCTACTAGCTGGTCAATCTTGGGCAGGGGAAAGCTGTCTTTGGGGCAGGCTTTGTTGAGGCTGGTAAAGTCTACACAGACCCTCCGTTTGCCATTCTTCTTTTTCACTACTACTGTGTTGGACAGCCATGTCAGGTAGTGAACTTCTCGGATGGCCCTGGCCTCCAGAAGTTTGTCTACTTCTTCTTCTACTGCTTCAACGTGCATCAACGTCGGTCTTCTGGCTCGTTGAATCACAGGTTTTGCCGACCTGTCGACATTCAGTCTGTGGCAAGTGACCTCGGGGTCAATGCCAGGCATTTCATAAGGTGTCCAAGCGAACACCTCAATGTTGGCTCTCAAAAAATCTTCCAGTTCTCTTTCCTCTTCTTCGGCTAAGCCTGAACCGAGAAGAAAGAAGTGTTCTTCGTCGCCCTCCTGGACAAGGATTTTCTTTAGTGTCTCTTCACTCTTTTCGGTTGGCTCCTTGCCGACATCGTCTAGGACCTCCATGTCCCCGTCTTCAATCTTTGCCTCTTTTGGCTCTCGAATGCTGCAAGTAGACTTCGTTGTTGCCATGGAGCAACTTTTTGCCTGCAGTTGATCTCCTCTGACTTCTTCAATCCCATGCTCTGTGGGGAACCGTAGCAGTTGATGCAGTGTTGAGGGAACTGCCCCCATTACATGCAACCATGGTCTTCCCAAGATGATGTTATATGGCGAGGGTGTGTCAATCACCATAAATTCTGTCTGGATCTTCTTAGTACCAGCTTGTACTTCTACGCTTGCTGCGCCCAGTGGCCATGTCGGCGTTCCATTGAAGCCGACCATCGGGTTGCTGGATTGTTCCAGGTCATCAGGATGAAGGCCCAGCTCCTTGTAACATCTGACGTACATGATGTCACAAGAGCTGCCTTGATCTATCAGGATGCGTTTTACTTGGTATTCCCCAACCTGGAGGGATACTACCAAGGCATCATTATGCGGATGCTGGACCATCTCTAGGTCGGCTTCAGTAAAGGTTATCATCGGTCCTTGGCATTCTTCAGGCCGAGGTCTTTTGTGTCTGACCTGGTTCACGTGCTGCAGGTGTTTTACTCTTTGGGTTTCTCCCCGAATGTCGTTTTCGTTCACTTTTGAGTAAATGACATTAACCACCCATGGTCCTCCTGCCTGTGGTTGTTGTGCTGGGGGAGGCGGAGCTGCAGGTGCTTGAGGCAATCTTGCATGCTCTTCTCTCGTCCTGGTCTCATCAATAAGGTCCCTCAGATGGCCTTGCCTTACCAAATCTTCTAAGTGTGCTTTTAGGGCTCTGCAACCCTGAGTTGGGTGCCCTTCTTCATTGTGGTAAGCACAACGCCTACCAACGTTTCTTCCCATGAATTCCCCTGGTGCTCTTGCTGGAGTCCTAAAATAGGGTTGGTTTTGTATTTGATCCAAGACTTTATGGATAGGGATTCGGAACACTGTCGTCACCGCCTGTTTACCCTTCAATTCTATTTCTTGTTTGGTCGGTCCATTGTTACCTCGGCCTTGCTTCGGCAAGCCGTTTCCTTTCTCCTGCTTTATCTCTTTGTTTCCCGATGTATCTTCCTCAGCTCTGGCATACTTCTCGATTCTCGCCATGAGTTCCTCCATGCTTTTCGGCAATGTTTTTGCCAAAGACTTCTGTAGTGGGTAGTCATCTTTCAAGCCGTTCTTGAAAGACACGACCGCCACTTCTTGGTTGCATTCGAGTATTCGATTGAACACCTCGTAGTACCTCTTTGCGTAGGCCCTAAGGCCTTCTTCCTTGGTGATTCTTAAAGCCATCAGGGCGTCGACCCTCAGGGGCTGTAGTTTGTTTGTCACAAACCTGGCCACAAACATCTCGGCCTGGCCTTCCCATGTCTTTACGCTTCCTTTCGGTAGTTTATGGAACCAATCAGATGCAATTTCTCCAAATGATGAGGGGAATACTTTGCAGAGCAATGGCTCGTTCCCACTATACAATGCCATTGAGTTCAGGTATAGTCCAACATGGAAGTTGGGATCTGACTTACCATCATAAATTTAGAACCTCGGCATACTGAATCTTTTTGGCGCTTCAAATTTGTCTAGTTCCACCGAGAATGGTGTCCTCGGTTTAACTGGGGAAGTTACCTCGGCTTCAACATTCTGTTGCCTCCTCTTGAGGTAATCTCTCAAGTCTTCTTTACTCCTTCCTAGAGCTCAGCTATCTTTTGATTTTAATTTCTTCGGTGCGCTACTTTCGGCCTCGTGATAGGTTCGCTTTGATCTTTCTCCATGTGTTGTGTCAAAGCAAAGTGCCTGCCCTTGAACATGGCGATGTTCTTTGGGCTCTAGATCCTTCGTGTGATACATCCTTCTGGACTCTTCTTGTCTCGGTTCCTCTCGTCTGCCTTCCCTGGAAGGTCGGTGAGAGTGTCTTCCGCTCCTGGTGTGTTGAAGAACTTCGGGGATTGTTGTCCTTCCTCCCTTCTGGGCATTGGTTGCTGGCATTGGTGTGTCCTGCGGCGGGTATGGCGGCTGCATGACATTATTTTGCATCATGAAGTTGACGACCGACTGTAGGTCCGCCAACTTGTTTGCCAAGTCTTTTACTTCCTCATCCCTCCATAGGCACCTATCCCTCCATATCTGAAGGTTATCTTCGTTATAGTACTGGCCTTGGTCTGTCTTTTTTGAAGTGTTGCCCTCCTGGCCGATGTCTTCCTCGACGTGGCCTTGGTCATGAATTTCTGCATTGTGGTTGTCTCCTTCAACATCAAGGTCAATTGGTCTGCCACTCCCAGCAGGAGTGTTGCCCCCAATGTTTTCCTTATGTCCATTACTGGCCATCTATTCTTCTAAGATTCCCACAGACGGCGCCAAATTGTGTGGGTGATTTTCTGACCACACTGCCCGCCTAGTAATCAGCTGGAGAGCACTAGCAGAATAGATGGCTTCAGCAAACCTGTAACAGAAAGAAAAGGCTCCGACGATGGCTCTTCCACCCGGGGGCACTCCGACGATCAAGTCAGTATATCTCTCAAAGATAATCAAGTGCTAAACTCACAAGCTTGAGTATAAAACTGTGTACCTTAGACCCACGGGGGTGCCTCTCTTTTATAGTTTACTCAATCCAAGTCCTACTAGAAGCCTGACTTCTATGGACTCCAATTTAGTACTTACTTTGAATTCCTCAAGAGATAAAGATAAACTCCCTAAGAGCTTTATCCTTATCTTAGCAAAGTCTTCTCTTTACTCTAGGACTCTTGTCCCTTATCCGCTTATCTCGGATTCCGATATCTTCGGAGATAACCTCGGCCTTGCCAAGATAACCTCGACATAACTACCACGACACGTGGCACCTCGGCTGACACGTCGGCGTCACCATGCCACGTGTTGGTATTCAGAAAATACATCCCCACAAAAACAAATGAGAGAATTACTTGTCAATGGATAAGGAAAAAAAATTACAAAACATGAAGGGTATAAGTTGTTCTGTGATGAGGTGCAACTCAAATCTTGTGAGCAACTCTAAATTGCACGCCTCTATATTTGTGTATATTTTTGTGATATCAATATTAGAGAACTTGAGTAATTTATAAAACCCACTACGGGTTCTATTTTAATAATTCGAACCGTTCATTTTGTAGGGTCTTTAATATAATATTATCCATGAAAAAGAATTAGCTCAATCTAATAATCATAACTTTTTTCATTTTATAACATTCCAAGAGTGCACAACATGTGGCTAGAGGAGCTCAGTTAGCTAAAAATTATTAGCGTGAATTTTCAATAACAAAAAAAATCCAAAATATCATCTTAATACTTGATACAAAATGTAGGATGTTCATTTATAACAAAATAATGTTTTAACTTTCATAAACATGCCATAAATTTGCATTTCCCATTATAAAGTAATTCTCCCAAAAACAAATGACCCCCAATCCAATCAATTACGGTTTGCGTATCAACCAAATATTCCATGTTCCCAAATTATGCGCAATTTTGTTTGAATGTTGGTTTGGCAACACCATAAATAAATTGTTTATTAATTTATTTAAATTATCTTATATTATTTTTTTTATTTTTCTTATGTCTTTTCATAATAAATAAAAAAATCAACTTATAAATCACATCCAAACAACTCCCAAAAGCAATGATGTGACAATCATGATTTTTATCATTTTAAAAATGGCACTAATAAATACATAATTTGATATTTGTTTAAAATATAAATTGTCTTCTGTAATTTAAAAAGTTACAAATATTTTTTAATCAAAATTTTTTAGTTAACATAATTAACTGAAAAAATAAAATTTCTAACTACTCTCCTCTAAAATAAGAAAATTATTCAGTAGATTAATTACATATTGAATTTCATATCTGAATTTTATAGCAGAACACTTTCAACATGTAGCAGCAGAGAGAGAGAGAGAGAGAGAGAGAGAGAGACTTCCAGCAACTTTGTGGCTGAACAACTCTAAGATAACAATCAATTTATTCTTCTTCTATTATAGTTTGTTGTTTACATAGTTATGGTACTTGTGGGTGTTGTGAGTTGTTGGAAGAAAAGGAACGGTTTGGCTGATTGGGTTAGTGTTTTGTGTATATTATTATCATGCAAAATTTTAAAACAAATTAAGGAGCTAAAGTCATTGGATAAGAATTCTGCACGGAATCACAAACTTTAAAAATCAAGAAACCATATCAAACAAATGAATTTTGAACTGAAATTTTTACAGTAGATTAATTACATATTGAATTTCATATCTGAATTTTTTCATAATTTTCGGGAGTCAAAATCCATATAAACTGATGCGTTTAAATCTGTCCAGAAAACTAGTTGTGAACAGTAAGTTCGGGAGTGTTGTTCTCTTTGGGTATAAATCCGAAAATTATCAAATTAGTGTCATTAGAACCGGTTACGAGTCTAGTTTCGTACATTTTTGGCCTTGCATTGATTGCTCATGTATACTAACAGAACCATTAATTTCTTTAAAGTGCTGCATAAAATAACTTGTTTAGATATAATTAATTGTAAATAATTATTTTGCTAAGCAAATCAAGTGAAACCATTTGGATTTGAAACTTAGGATATATTAGTTGATATCTGAAGGGTTTTGAATTTTTTTGAATAGTGTAGAGTGGGTTTTTAATTTTCAGAGTGAGTGAACAGTTCGGGAAAACCTATCAAAAAATTCTATTTTATCTCAAAGTCATATTTAATTAAGTTTTGACCAGAACTCATATCTTGGGTGATTTTAGACTTTGAAGAATATGAATTTAGGTAATATTTTAGAGTAATGGTGGGTTGGGTTGAGCCGTGTTAGTGCGCTTTAGTTGAGGTTACTTAGCTCCTATTCTTTAGTATTTTTAAATTAGTAGTGACGTGTAGTTTTTATACTTGATTCAGGACACTAGTTGGACATTTATACTCTATTCGAGGATTACATTATTTCGTTTCCAGGTGAGTAGTTTCATGCTACATATTTTTATAAATGTTCCCCTACCCTGAACTGTTGGAAAATTAAATTGTTGTTTCATGACTAAACTGTTTTGATAAATTATTATATTATCAATAGAATCAAATTATTTCAGAAACATGCGTGAATTTGGCATACTGTAAACTATTTGTTTTGGTCTCATGTTTATAATGATGAACTACCATGTTTTGCAAAACTGATGTGTATTGATTATTGGGACCATATGTGTATTTAGTCCAGGGAAATTATTCCACTGTGTGTGGTGACTCTGGCCACTAGGGAACAGATCCGGGTTGGGCCGTGATGACTCTAGTGCTCAACGATTGTAAGGAAAAGACCTAAGTTAAGCTAGGTGACCTTCAATCGGATCATCTTAGAGAAAAAGGCCCAGGTTGCCACCTGAGGATGACTCTTAGTTTGGTATTGGATCCAACGGGGCTTATAGCCTTGAGAACTGTGTGGCATATTATTTATTTTTTATTGGTACCCAGAAAATTATTGGTGTTGTTGTAATCTGTTTTAAGTGAAAAATGTCATTTATCATGTTCTCGAGAGACATGAGTATTTTAACTGTTGAACTGTGGAACCTTCTTTTTTAAACAGATTCTCTTTACCAAACTGTATGTCAATCTAGTTTCTGTGACATATATATATATATATATATATCTTATTTTGGAATTGAACCCTGTTTTCAAAACTGTATTTACTATCCATGTTGCTACTCACTGAGCTATCAGCTGACTTAGTTGTTTACCATTTCCAAGCGTTAGAAGGACTTAGAGTGGACTCATGGCATAGTGGGGACTCGATTGTATGGACCTCTAGGACATTCATTTATTTTATTTTAGCTTGTTATGTCGGGTTTTGTACATACATTGTGGTTGGGTTTGATTTAGAATTATTTTATTTTGTGGACAGTTTGTATGCCATTTAGTATATATTTTTTGAAGTTAGTTATGGCTGGTTTTACCATTTATACTTACGACATGTCAGTGGATTGATTTTTTATTTATTTATTTCTGGGCTATCGTCACATTTATTCTTTGTGATTTTTGAGTTCATGTTTAGGCTTACGTGTGCCTTGGGCTTAGTCCCTGTGGGTCACGGCCGGTCATACCCGGGTTTGGGGTGTGACATCTAACGTCTGAAACAAAGCAAATAAAGTGAGTCGAAGCCTAAGGGAAGCTTCAAGCAAGGACACTAAGGCGTTTCTTGCCTTTTCATGCTTATTCTTCGCATTTTCTACAAAATAGTGGGTAAGTATATTATTTTTAATTAATTTCAATGGTTTCTAGGTCTTCTGTTCAATACCTAATCATAGTTAGGGGATAGTTTGTAAAGCATCATGTACAATGGTTATCTTGCATGTTTTTCACTTTATTTTGCATGTTTTGTTTAAGTTATATAAACAACATGTTTAGAATAGTTTAGTTCTCATATTTTGCATTCATATAGCCCGATTTAAGCACCATGTATATTAGTTTAGTATTGTTTATTTGTTATTTGCTTTATTTGCATCAAATCATGTTAGTACTCTGAAACTGGACCTAGGTTGCATATTGTATGTGTTTAATAGCATATTTAGGATCATTGTATATTATTCATGTCATGCATGGTTGGACACTTGGTGGTGGAATCTGGTGAGTTTTCTTCTTTTCATGGCATATTGTTTTGATGCATTGTACTTTAAATAATTCAAGTCTAAGTGCTTTTCATGCAAAATTGCGTGTTTTGAATGCTTTTCTAAATATTACTTAGTTTATATTTATGGACATTTAACTTTTTGATGGAAAATATGTATTTTTAGTGGAATATGGTTGTATTCATTAGATCTAAATTCAGTGGTACTTTATTTATTCAAATTACCTAGTTTTAGGCTTAGTAATGGTTTTAGGGTTAATAATGAATTTTGTGAAGCAATTAACCTTAAAATCACAAAATAGAGAGTTAGTAGAGGTCAATCCTCGAATTGGGCAAAATGAGATGCTTTCATTCAATGTCATTTCCCTTTTGTACCTTAGTTCCTGAACCTTAATTATTTAGTTGTAACGAATCAAGTCATGTACTTAGTTTTCATTGTCAAAGATTTCTTAATTCCCCTTAAAATTTAGTGGCAACTCTCGTATGCAAGTTGGTACAACCTAGGGTGGAAATGTGCTTCATACCCTAAAAGGCACGACGCCTACAATGACCTTCTTGCATCTCTCGCCGACAGTTTGATGATCTCATTGCTTCCGTCGCCAACTCCAACATAACCAATTCATCACCTGTGAGTAACTCTCTCTCTCTCTCTCTCTTTGCAAGCACAAGTAAATCTTTCTTTGGTTTTTCTCTTACTCTTTGATTTTTGCAACCAATGGGTGGGGTTTAAATAGTCGGTGGGTAGAGAGAGAAACAAGGTATTTAGGAGAGAGAGAGAGAGAGAGAGAGAGAGATGCAGGGTTTATGTGACGCCCTAATTTCTACTCTAAGGATTAGGGTAACGTCACTAAAGAGTCCTTTGGTCAATAGGCAAATAAGATCCTAGGAAGGTCGAAGGAGTCAATATAGCCTCCCTTCTAAGTCCAACTACCTTAGATAGCAAGCTATTTTGTTTGACAAATCTTAAAAGGTATTAACGCAAGCTCTCATAAGTAACGCGGAGATAGGCATAGGATAACAAAAGAAAATAATAATTATAGGGTTTCAAGTCTTAAATTACAAAACGAGTTCCATTACTATTACAATCTAAAAAAATAAAATAAAAGCATGAATAGACTTATAACCAAAATGACTCTCTAACTTTCTCTAAAACAGACACAAGTCTTCAAATGTCTCTGGCACTTCGTCAGCCTCATATGTTTCTTCGATATCTGGCATGAAACGCTATGAGTTTTGAATGTCTAATAAACGCACACACACCTTGTTCCATTTTTCCCAATCTAATACACAATAGCAATTACAACAATATCGGAAATAAACATGATATTCAAGTAAATAACAAGGGTTACAAGGTTAGTTGTTAGTATTCTAGAAATCTCCCAAAGAGATTTCATCCTCCCAACCACAAAAATCGGACATGGCACTACAACAAAATTGACTTTTTACGACACCACATCAACGACATACAGTAAATGCATGCCGTACTTTCTCGCTTTTACGACTTGCTTTTTTTGCACGTCGTAATTACTTTTCCAATCACGGCATGTCTATTGCGTAGGCTGTGAATGGTAAAAACGATGATTTTTTTACGGCTTGCAATACATGTCGTAAATAATGAAAATTTCTACGACATGCATATGGCATGCCGTTAATACATCAATTATACACGGCGCACACAACACCCGTCATTAAAAATATTGCACTTTTTATGACGCACACATCGCCTGCCATTAAAAATATTGTCCTTTTACGACGCACAATGCATGTCATGAATTGTATCATTAAAAAAAAAACGCCAAAATGATATTTGGGGTGCTAATCACCAAAATATATATATATATATATATTAGAGGGAATCAATGTGATCAAAAACATTTGGAGGGAATATTTACCGCCTAATTTTATTTTAGGTTTACTTTTATTATATTTCTGTATGTATTGAATGATACATGCACCAAAGTAAATACCAATCAACACTGTTTTCCCCTCTTTTCCACTCTCTCATTGTCTTGAACCCTTACCCGTCAAACAGAGCAGCGAACGTTGAGCGAAATCAGAGGGCAATGGCGAACGAAGGTTGACGACGAACTGGCGGGGGCTACGACGATGAATGGAGGCCGCTGTGAAATATGGGTGCCTGCGATGAGGTTTGATAAATTAGCCTCTAACCTTCTCTTTCCCCCTCTCTCCCTCCCTCTTATATCCTTTGGATCCTACGTTTCTGAACCTGTGCTCCTCTTCGCGAACACCTTCTGCTTCATTCTCTGGCTTTCTGAGGTACTTTCACATCTAGGTTTCTCTTAATTTTGTTTGGTTTACTTTCAATCTCTTAAATTGAAGGTGATGATCACTGGTCCTAGAGCAATCCGCTTATTGGTTATACAAGATGCTAGTTAGTTGGCAAAGGTCTTGATGGTTCTCTCTCTCTCTCTCTCTCTTTCTCTATTTTGGACATACAAAGTATCCATTTTGCAAAAATGAGTTTGACTAATTGTTCTAAAATTTCATTCCATTGATGAACCTAGAAGACCTAGTGTTGAAGTTATAAACAATTAAGTCACTCTTATATTAGAATAAAATTGAAATGGATAATTTTTGTTTGTAACATTGAAATTTTCACCAACCTGCCCCCCTTTTTTAAAGGGGGATGGGCAATTTGTTCAAATTAACGTGTTTGTATACTTGTATTGTATCTATGCCAAATTTGGAATTTTTAGAATGTGTAAGGACAACTGGATGAGCAGCTCTTTGATTATGAAATCAAAATATGAAAATTGAAATTGATTTGTTTGTGGCATGCTGTGAATTTCTATGAAACTAATTGGTGAAAGGTCTGTTTAGATTACAAATAGTTTTGCTAAATTTGTGTTTTAAATTGTAATTTCAGGAGGTAGATCGTAGTTTAGCAAATCCTGGTCTCACTCTTCCAAAAGTAATAGGGTTTTGGCCTTAGCTTACTTTGTCGATCTTTAGATTCTTTCTCAGGACTTTGTCTAATTAGGCCATTTATCGATCTAGAATTGCATAAAAAACTTGTGATTAGCATTTTAATGTGCCATGGTTCAATTTAGGCTGTTTGTTAATTAACTCTCTATGAATACATAATGTCTCCTTTTCGGGAAGAACCTAAATTTTCTAGCATTAAATCCCACCTATAGAGGACTCAATGAAGAATGTAAAATCGCACTTTAGCAGCACATAATATGTCTCATTTTGCACCATAGATGTGAATCACGTGATAATTATTCCTAGTGATAAATGGGAGGTGAAAAAAAGTAATTATTATGAATAATATATAAAGTTATTAGGTTTCACCCATTTCATTGATTTCTCGTGTTTACAAGTAGACGAAACAATATCACGATTTAAAAGCGTTCTGTCTACACAAGTATTATAGCTTTTTTCAATTGCGAGCTTAGTACAACTCAATTCTGGGAGGTGAGCAGGTACGTGACCAGGCACAGAGTTGAGGACCGGGCGTCTTAGTTTTTGTCAGCCACCCTTCTGTGCCTCCTGGGGAGGTTTCCTTTCGAGATGTCTAGTTTTGTAACTTTACTGCAGTCGTTTTTGCTTGTTTGCTTATCTGTACACTAGGCTAAGCCCCCTTTTGGTTTCATCCTTCTGAATGGATGATGCATGGTAAATGTATTTATGACGTGATATATATATACAAGTTCGTATTTGAAGTTTTTCGTCTCATATATGTCAACACAGCTCTATGGACATTGTATATTCTCTATATTTGCTTCCGTAGCCCTTTACTATATGTTGTTCTGTCAAGAGGCCTTTGGTAATCCATGGATTACTGGCCGGTTACGACACTAAACCTATAGGGGCGGGTTTGGGTCGTGACACCAATTCAATTTAAACATAACCTTATCTCATAACAATACTCATGTAATCGAAACTCCATTAGCCACCCCATTACGTTCTCCGTTTAGATTAATGTTTTAAGTTAGTTAGCACAAGCAAATAATAATAATAATAATAATAATAAGTATGAGCATCATTGAAAGACTAAAATAAAAGGTATATAATCGTGACATATGTAATATCATACCAAGACATGATCATAAACTAATAAGTACATTCATGAAGACAAAGCATAGAACACTAGTGCAAAAATACATTTCCAGATTCGGTACCATTTAAGGATTAAAATCAAAAGAACCATTTAGGATTTTTCCTGAGCCTAGCCTTCCTATGGTTCGTAGAAAATTTTTATCTAGTTTTCAGAACATTTTTTGGAAGTGGGATAGCTTTTCTAGATTTTTAGTTATTCAAGAAACACTCAAGCACTATCCAGATTCGTTGATCGTTACAAAAATTGGATTTTCTTTCAAACCACTCACTCTTTTTCAATGAAACCACTTTTACTTGAAATCTAACCCTTTAAGGAAGTTTTTGACATAAAAATAAGGTTAAAGAAATATTTCTACATTTTTCTATAATTTTTGCAAGTTGGTTGAAAAAATGGTTCCTTGAGCACAAAGCTTGAAATAAGAGAGAATGTAAGAAAAGAGGGTAACCAAGGATAATTTTTCACTTTGTTTTATAATAAAAACATGATAAATAGTATATATTAAACTCGAACATTTAGATTGAAGGTTTTCCTTATGAGAGATAGGTGTAGAAAAAGATAGTTTTGCACCGATTTAGAGAAAACTCAAGTAAGGGTGGAATAAGGCTCAATTTTTTTCATTTTTAACACAAGAATATCATTACAACACATCTGAAAATATTATTTTAAACCTCTAATAACATGTATTTGAAAAATAAAAATAAAAGGGAGAGTTGTGTTGTGGCTTACTTGAAGTTAGGTGAAGTGCATGCACAATTTTCTCCTCTTTTCCTCTCCTCCACTACCAAGGTTCACTCCCTTCATCTTCTTTCTTTCTCTCAGCCGAATGTGTAGGTGTGTGAATGTATGAGATGTGTAACATGTGGAGGGTGATTGTGTTTTTATAGAAAAGAAATGATGTGAATTGTCTAAAATGCCATTCGTTCCAATTCAATTGAATAGTTCTTTGATTTAGTTGGAATATAATGAAATGAGTTGTGATTATGACTTTAATTATGTACTTAAACATGATCTAGTTAGGCTTAGGTTTAATTTAATTCATGCTAGTTCAAGTACATTAGATATATATAAACATAAATTCAAATTGTACCTAGGTCAAAGACAAATCTCCATGATTTTAGCTATGTGTTTCAATTGGTACACTCTGTTGGCGACAATACCAGAAAAAATTATACTTTATTGATAAATAATGCAAAGAAAATGAGATACAAATAGATCAGGCTGAGGCACGGATATCTCGTTTTCTTTAAGGAGATCAAGCCCACTGTAGTAGGAAGAACCCAAATACCGATGCAACAGTCACAAAACTATAACTTGTCCCCTCCATGATACAACAGCCCGACCACTTGTCATATGGTTCAGGCCAACTCTACACAAGATGGTGAACCTAAAGCTCCACCAAGAAAAACACCCTTCTTTGCTAGTAATCTCTCTTGTATAGAAAATAGTCGGTGTGCGTTGGTGTGTTTTTTTGGTGTAGAAAAAAGTAGATGAGAGGGACCATTTATAGGCCACTAGGACCTTACAAGTTACACCAAAAATAAAGATGATCATTAAACTAGAGAAAATAGAGTAACTCTAAAAACTAACTCATCACCAAGTTCATGAATTCTAATTACTCTCCATTCATGAACAAGATGAAAGGTTACCAAAGTAATGAAACTTCATTCATGAACAAGATATATCAATAAATAAATAAAGTTATTAAAATAGACCAACAACCCCCCACTCATTTTAATATCTACAAGGACAAGAGAGATTACCAAACAAAGATAGACTAGTATGCATCATGAAGGTATGTTCTGCATTGAACCTTCATTAGTGAAACAGCAACCGCTACTCCAGAGTCAGTAGTGGTCTCAGACTTGAAACTGCTTAGGGGAAATAAAGTATTACTGCTCACACATAATAGTCCAGGTGTTGACATGAGCTTTACTAGCCAGCACATTACGGCCTTGTGCTAATCCCAGTTTTCATGAGCATATTTGAGAATAAGCCTTGTTCTCATAGAAAGCGGCCCCACTTTCATGCTCACATAGGTGAAATCTGTCAAGGATGTTCCTGTAATTGACACACCACACTTAACAAGAGCTACAGAATTTCATTAAGAGTATAAAAACTCAACCCTCCAACATTACAGGGCAAATGCACTTACATCATAGTGATGGATAACAAAATATTAAAGAGTGCATTTTTACAACCACCATATGATTCGTTCTTCCCATTGAATCTAGTTACAAGATCTCTGGTCCCTAGGTTGGGTATCCTCATACATGGTTTATGATTTTATAGGGTTAAACCCATCCCCCGCGATGTATTCCAGACCCTATCTCTTGCCAAGGCCTTGGTTAACGAATCCGCAAGAATATCACAAGATCTTACATAATTTACAGTTATGATGTCATTACTCAAATAGGATCTCACATTATTGTGTTTCCTTCGAATAGGTCTAGATTAACCATTATAAAAATGGTTGTTCACTCTACCAATAGCAGCAGTGCTATCACAACGAATTAACACAAGAGGAATTGGTTTTTCCCAAAAAGGAATTTCATGTAACAAATCTCTCAACCAATTCGCTTCCTCACATACTGAAGCTAACGCTATAGCTCAGCTTCCATTGTAGAATTAGCAATTATAGTCTATTTTTTGGAATTCCAACATATAGCACCACCACCCAAGGTAAAAATAAAACCCAAGGTAGAGAGAGAATCACCTGACAAAGTGTTCCAATCGGCATCACTATATCCCTCAAGTGCCGTAGGATACTTGTTATAAAACAAACCATAATTTTTGGTACCAAATAAATATCTCATAATTCTTCCAATGGCTAGCCAATGATCTTGACTTGGTTTGCTAGTAAACCTGCTAAGTACTCCAGCAGCACATGCAATGTCAGGTCTAGTACAATTAGTAGCATATCTCAAACTACCAATCTTGCTAGCATATTCTTTTTGATTAATCACTTCTTTTCCATTTGTCACAACATATAAATGTATGCTTGCATCAAAAGGAGTAACAACATGTTTACAGTCTAGAAAATTATATTTCTTTAAAATTTTCTCAACATAATATGACTGATCAAGAAAAATACCATCATTAGTCTTGGTAATTTTAATTCCCAAAATAAAATTGGCTTCACCAAGATCTTTCATATCAAATTGGATACTAAGCATATTTTGAGACTCATTTATGATATGCAAATTAGGGCCAAAGATAAGTAGATCATCCACATATAGGCTAATAATCACATGTGCATTCTCACAAGTTTTGTAATATATGCACTTATCACATTCATTTGTCTTATAGCCATTCGCAAGCATGCAGGAATCAAATTTCTCATGCCACTATTTGGGAGCTTATTTCAAACCATAAAGAGATTTAGTTAGCTTACACACCTTGCTTTCTTGGCCAGGCTCCACAAAGCCTTCGGGTTGGACCATGTAAATCTTCACATCTAGATCTCCATTTAAAAATGTTGTTTTTACATCCATTTGATGAATTTTTAAATCATGAATTGCAGTCACTGCAATCAACAGTCTAATGGATGTAACTCTAGTAACCGGAGAAAAAGTATCAAAGAAATCAAGATCAACTTATTGTTTAAAACCTTTAACAACAAGCCTTGCTTTATATTTATCTATAGTTCTATCCGGTTTAAGTTTTTTATGAAGAACCCATTTACACCCAATAATTTTACAACTTGGAGGTAAATCCACTAACTTCCATGTTTTATTTGAAAGTAGTGAATCTATCTCATCATTTACAGCCTCTCTCCAGAAAATAGCATCAGGTGATGATAAAGCTTCTTGCACCGTAAAAGGAATTTCTTCTACATTGTAAAGATAATAGTCAGGGCCAAAATCTTTTTTAACTCTAGCTCGTCTACTCCTCCTTGGTTGGATTTGAGAATTTTCTTGTTCTTGAAAAACTTGAGAAGGAGTAGAAGAGTTAGGCATGGATAAAATATTTTCAAAAATTATTTAACCCCCACTATTTCTAAATTTGAAAGGAAATTTATTTTTATGAAAAAATAGCATCACCTGATTCAAAAATAATATTATTTTCCATATCACAAAATCTATAAGCTATACTATGCAACGCATACCCAAGAAAAGCATAGGTGGTAGCTCGTTCACCCAATTTAGGTCGTTCGGGATCTGCAAGCCTCATAAAAGCTAAACAACTCCAAACCCTCAAATAACCTAGATTTGGTTTATGCCCCCGCCACAACTCATACGACATGTTTGATTGGAAGGATTAAAGTATGGGATTAGGATTATTAATCCGTGGGTCCAACCATCCTATGTTTGTTTTGACATTTGGTTTAGGACTATTAATCCAACGGATAATTAATCCAACAAATTTGTAGGATAATTAGTAATGGGGTAGGGGTGGGATAGTTAATACCACACTAATTTGATAGGATTATTAATACCTCACTATTAGTATTGTGAATCAAACATGGCCATAAGGTATAATTTTAGTCTTTTTGTGTGGCACTCTATTTATCACATGGCAAGCTGTCAAAGTAGCCTCACCCCAAATATTTGAGGGAGCACCTGAATCAATAAGCATAGCATTCGTCACGTCAATTAACGTTTTATTTTTTCTTTCAGTTACGCCATTAGATGAAGGTGAATATTGTGGAATAGTCTCATGAATAATTCCTAATGACTGAACAAAAAAGTTGAATCCTAGCGATTCATACTCCCCAGCCTCTATCACTTCTAATTCTTTTAATCTTTTTACCGAATTGATTTTCCACTTCAAGAAGGAATTCTTTAAATTTCTCAAAAGCATCACTTTTAGTTTTTAATAAAGATACGTTTGTGTATTTTGAAAAATTATCAATAAAAGTGATAAAATATCGGTTACCACCTCGAGTTAAAATTCCTTCAAACTCACACAAATTGGTATGAAATAATTCTAGCAATTCGATATTTTTTTCAACACTTTTATGAGGCTTCTTGGCAATTTTTGCTTTACTGCAAATTTCACATTTCTCAAAAAAATTTGTCACTTTAGGAATTAATCCTAAACTACTCATGATTCCCACATATTTACTGTTAATATGACACAAGCGAATATGGCAAAAATTAATAGAAGACAAAGTGTAAGCAGCGTTGATAAGACTATGCAGCAGCCATTACAATTGTCTCAACAACTGCAGCCATTGCATCAGCCATTGCAGCCACAGTCATTGAAGCTACAACAGCAGTCATTGAAGCCACAGCTTAGTGTATCACATATAGCTGCAAAGAGATATAAATATCAGTGTTGTAGTAGTGGTAGTTAGGTGTTTGTTAGTTTACATTCAGTTAGAGTTTGTTATAACAAACTCCTAACCAACTCTCTTGTATTAAATATAAATAGGTGTATGCCTAAATGTAATTGTGCGGTGAATGAAAAATCATTTTCTCATTGCTTGTTTTCTTGTTACTCTTTCATGCTCTTCCAGATTATGAATTTTTCAAAGTATTTGGTTGCTAATGTTTTCCATGGCTTCGACCTTATATTGATCATAAACTTCAACCAAGATCTTCACCTTGTGTTTTCTTAGGTTACCATCCTTCCACTAAAGGATATAGGTGTTTGGATCCCTTTGCTGGCAAACTATTTTTGTCTAGACATGTCTTGTTCAATGAGTCTTGCTTCCCATTTGCTACTCAGACACCTACTCCTCCTACTCTACCTAATCTTACATCATTTTTCTGGTCTTCTTCTCAGTTTGCCACCTCTTCCTCCTGTCCCTTCCTCATCTTTTTCTGCTCCATCTACCGATTCTGTTCTTACAGTCTCTGTTTCCCCTGCAGTTTCTGTTATTCCTGAAGCACCTGCTACTGTTATTCTTGAAGTACCTACAACTGTTATTCCTGAAGCATCTACTACTGCTCCTGTTTCTTCTTCTATTCCTATTGAATCTATTTCTATTCACCTTCCACCTCTTCCTTCTCACTCTACTTCTTGTAATACTCATCCTATGACTACTAGGTCTAAAGCTACTTCTCTTTCTCAGCATATTGCATCTCCTATTGCAGCTCATTCTTGTCATCTTACTCATACTCCTCCAGTGGATCTTACTAGTACTGAGCCTCAAAATGCTACTCAAGCTTTAACTTCTCCTCTCTGGCTTAATGCTATGAATGAGGAGTTTCAAGCTCTCCATAAACAAGGTACTTGGACCTTTGTTCCTCTTTTTTCTACCAAATCTGCTATAGGCTACAAGTGGATGTTTCGTATTAAAAAGAATTTAGATGGTACCATTGCTCGTTACAAGGCTCACTTTAGTTGCTAAGGGATACTTGCAACAAGAGGGAATCGATTATGATGAAACATTTAGTCCTGTTGCTAAGCAACCTACTATTCGGATTCTCTTGTGTCTTGCACTTCAAAATCAGTGGCCTCTCAAGCAGTTGGACAACTCCAATGCTTTCTTACATGGTAAGTTGGATGAAGAGGTATATATGTTACAACCTCATGGTTTTGTTGATTCCACCTTTCCTCATCATGTGTCCAAATTGCACAAAGCTTTGTATGGCCTCAAGCAAGCTCCTCGAGCTTGGTACTCCACCTTCTCATCTTTCTTACTTACTCAAGGCTTCTGTCATAGTTATTCTGATCCTTCTCTCTTTGTCAAAAAGACACTATTTTGCTCATCTATGTAGATGACATTCTGCTAACTGGAAGTGATCCTAGTTTGATTCAAGCATTACTTGCTCAGATGCATGTGGCATTTTCCATGAAGGAACTAGGAGATGTCTCCTATTTTTTAGGCATCTCTGTTCAAGCTCTTTCTACTGGTTACTTTTTATCTCAGCACAAATATGCTCAAAAGCTGCTCCATAAAGCTGGTATGGTTCATTGTAAACCCTGCTCCACACCTATTGCTCCAAAGTCTTCTGTTGTTCCTTCCTCCACTGATGTGCTTCCTTATGCTCAGCCTTCCTTTTATAGAAGCATAATTTGTGCTTTACAATACTTAACCATTACTCGACCTGACATTGCCTTTGCTGTCAATCAAGCTTGTCAGCATATGCAAGCCCCAACTAATGCTCACTTTGCTCTAGTTAAACGCCTGTTCAGATATATTCAAGGCACTATTTCTCATGGTCTTGCTTTCAGAAAAAGGTCTTATGATCTTCATGCCTTTACTGATTCCAATTGGGCAGGGGATTGCACTGACAGAAGATTTACTTCTGGCTTTTGTATATATCTTGGCTCCAATCTTATCTCTTGGTCCTCTAAAAAGAAACCCACAGTCTCTAGATCCTCCACAGAAGCTAAATATAGGTCTATGGCTCACACTACCGCAGAAATTTGTTGGATTCAACAATTGCTCAAAGATTTATATGTTCCTTCTTCTGCTGTGCCTGTGTTATGGTGTGACAATGTTTCTGCTATGGCCTTAGCCTCCAGTCCAATGTTCCATTCTAAGTCTAAACACATAGAGGTGGACTGTCATTTTATTCGAGAAAGAGTGGTCTCTAAACAAATCTCTTTGGCTTATATTGTTACTGATTATCAGATTGCTAATATCTTTACTAAGCCATTTTCTTCTTCTCGGTTTCTTTATCTTAAATCCAAGCTTCAGGTGCTTCCTAGCCCCATCATCTTGAGGGGGACTGATAAGACTATGCAGCAGCCATTACAATTGTCTCAGCAGTTGCAACCATTGCATAAGCCATTGCAGCCACAGTCATTGAAGCTACAACAGCAGTCATTGAAGCCACGGCTTAGTGTATCACATATAGCTGCAAAGAGATATAAATATCAGTGTTGTAGTAGTGGTGGTTAGGTGTTTGTTAGTTTAGATTCAATTAGAGTTTGTTGTATCAAACTCCTAACCAACTCTCTTGTATTAAATATAAATAGGTGTATGCCTAAATGTAATTGTGTGGTGAATGAAATATCATTTTCTCATTTCTTGTTAAGCGTCATAGTAATAATCATCAAATTAATCAGCAAAGAAATTTAAGAGATAAAATTGACATTTTTACTTATCTGTATTGCAAGAAGCCACTTTTGTTTCATGTGCCTCGTAGTCTTCATCATTCATCTCCTCAGTTAGGATTTTGTTTGGGTTCTTATTTGGTAAGAACATATGCAACTTTCAACAGGCTGAGGTAAAAAAGAACTTTACCTTTCCACCTCTTAAAATGAACTCCCTTGAACTTGAAAGGCTTGTTGAGATCTCCAATTCAATCATTGGTTTTTTCTAGCACTTGTTCCATGTTTGATCTCCTTAAAATTGTTGGAGAAAATACCAGAAAAAATTATGTTTTATTGATAAATAATGCAAAGAAAATGAGATACAAATAGATCAGGCTGAGGCACGGATATCTCGTTTTCTTTAAGGAGATCAAGCCCACTGCAGTAGGAAGAACCCAAATACCGATACAGCAGTCACACAACTATGACTTGTCCCCTCCATGATACAACAGCCCGACCACTTGTCATATGGTTCAGGCCAACTCTGCACAAGATGATGAACACAAAGCTCCACCAAGAAAAACACCCCTCTTTGCTAGTAAAATCTCTCTTGTATAGAAAATAGTTGGTCTGTGTTGGTGTGTTTTTTTGGTGTAGAAAAAAGTAGATGAGATGGACTATTTATAGGCCACTAGGACCTTACAAGTTACACCAAAAATAAAGATGATCATTAAATTAGAGAAAATGGAGTAACTCCAAAAACTAACTCACCACCAAGTTCATGAATTCTAATTACTCTCCATTCATGAACAAGATGAAAGGTTACCAAAGTAATGAAACTTCATTCATGAATAAGATATATCAATAAATAAATAAAAGATATTAAAATGGATCAACACACTCTAATGGTAGCTCTAGGGGTTGGTCGGCCATGGGGAGTGGATTTGAGGAGATTTCTGTTGATTATTTGTGTACAATTTGTATACTATTTGTAGATATTTTTGTGTACAAAAGATTTAAATAAGTTTAAAGGTACATCATGTATATATTTATATATAATAGTACTAACTTGGGGTCAATTTGAAATTTAATCAAAATGTGAGAGCTTTGGCTTTAATTTTTGAATTTGAACATTTAATTAGGTGTAGTGTTTAATTTATCAACAATGATTTAAACCACTAAAAAATACATCACTAATAGCACTAATGCATTGGGAATGGCAAAAAAAAATTAATAAAAAACAAGGCATAGAAAAATGGGCAGGGCCCACTGCCACATCATTAGTGTTTCCCCTAGTGCTCCCTTTTTAGTGCTCTCAATCATTTTTCTTAATTTATTTAGAATCTGAAATTTTAATTCGGTTAGAGTTTCTTTGTTTTGAATTAAATGGTGAATTGTACTGAAAACCGAAAACTTAGGGTTTTTATATGGAAAATATACTTAGAAAATTAATTTAATTATTATTAGGATTTTAAAAATGGTTCCTGAGTTCCCGGGTTCAATTTAGGGTTTGCGAGTTTTCGGTTGATGCATGCTTTTGATTCTAGGGTTAAAATTATAATTAATTAAGAAATTGAGGAGTAAGGGTTAAAGAAAATATTGCAAAGAACAAGGGCCTCACAGTTTAAACAGTCGGTGGGTAGAGAGAGAAACAAGGTATTTAGGAGAGAGTGAGAGAGAGTGTGTGTGTAAGAGAGAGAGGGGGAGCATATAGGAGGAGGAGGATGAGAGAGAGAACAACGCCGGGGGCTAAAGAAGACAGATGAGAGAGAGAGAGAGAGAAAATGAGGAGAGACAGAGAGAGAGATGAACGAGAGAGTGAATTTAACAAATAAAAAGAGCGAATCCAAATAAATTACTACAGGTAGTTTGGTAATTTTAGAAAAACATGTCCTTGTGGACTTAAAAATTTAGAACCTTGACTTTTAGGCAAAAGAAATCCAAATTTGAATTTATGGGTCGGATGCCCAATTTTTTATTTGTGTACTATTTGACTGTTTGAATTGTATGAAATCAGTACATTTTGCCTAACAGTTGTGTAATATTTTCTATAGTGTGAGATTTCGAATTCAACTCTTATAATGAAGAGTTTGATATTTTTTGTGGTGCTAGTTTATTTCTACTATATTATATATGGGGTTGCATATAGCATGGTTGTTGAGTTTGGGTTAACCTTTGCTGGCTTCCTAATTATTGTGGGCTATTGCGTGATTGTTGAGTTTAGGTTGAATTTTGTTCACTTCTTAATTATTGTAAGTCAGTAGTCTATTTGATTAAAAAATTAAAATAAAATAAAATAAAATAAAAAATTCCAAGTCCCTCCTAGGTCAGCACCTTTATCTATTTTGTCATATAATTGATTAGGTATGCTTTGTCATACTTTTGTTATTTTTTAAAAATGTCAACAATAGTGTCGCATATAGTAAGGACTAGAAAGTTTTACCAAGTAAATGTTAAAAAAGGAGTATAATATTATTATTTTATGAACCTAGAAGTAAGTGTTAAAAATAATGTGTTTGATTTGAGTTTTCTGAATTAATTTTTTTGAAAATTGAGTTTTTTAGTTTTCGTATTTTTTTGTTTTTAGTGAATATTTTTAAAATTTTAAATATTTTTTTATTTTTTTAGATACACCTTACTTAGATATATCTAAAAAGTAAAAAAAAAAATTCTGAAAAAATATTTAAAAAAATTAATAAATACCTAAAAACACAAAAAAAATGTACTAAATTCTTATATTTTTTTATATTTTTGGTATTTAGTGAATCTTTAAAAGTTTTTTTTTTTACAATTTTTTACTTTTTATGCGTATTTATGTTAGGTGTGTCTAAAAAGTAAAAAAATTGATTAAAATATTAAAAAAAATTTATTAAAAACAAAAAAACACGAAAAATAAAAAAAGAAAATTTTTTGAAAAGTGTTTTTGAAAAAATGGAACCAAACAAGCTGAATATTGTTTTTCTTCAAAAACGTTTATGAATCTAGAAGTGTTAAAAATTAGGTTTTAATTTTTAAAATTTATATTTTTTAAAATTCTACCTTTTCGTTTTTCATATACTTTTTTTTTGTATTTACTGAATTTTTTTAATATTTTAAGTAATTTATTTTAATTTTTAAATACACATAATATAAATACACTTAAAAAATATAATATTTGTGAAAAAAATCTTTACAAAATTCACTAAATACCAAAAATACAAAACAAAAAAGTACAAAAGTTCAACAAATTTTTCGTATTTTTGTTTATTTATTAATTTTTTAAAATATTTTTTCACAAATATTTTATTATTTAGATACATCTAAGTAAAGTGAATCTAAAACAGTAAAAAAATTGCTTAAATTTTTTAAAATATTCACTAAAAAAAATAAAAATAAAAATAAAAAATTCAATCTCAAAAAAAAGAATTTAGAAAACTAAAACCAAACACACTGATTATTTTTCTTGAAAAACGTTTATGAAGGGTGCGGGTAGGGTTTTGTTTTTTTTTAAAATGATAACACTATATTTTTTAATTTATTATTCTTAAATAATTTTTAATGATGCGGTATTAAAATTAGATCCTACAAGATAAAATATTTAACAAATCAAAATTTAATACTTGTCAAACACATCGTTAGAAGTGATTTTTAAACGTAATAAATTAGATACCATAGGCATTTTTCTTTTTAAAAATCTCAACTTTGAAAATTTGTGTCACATATATAGTAATGATTAAAAAGTTTTCCTTATTCATTAAATGTTAAAAATAATATTATTGAGTGTGTTTGGTCTCAGTTTTCTAAAAAATCAAATTTTTCGCTTTTTGCATTTTTTTTTAGTGAATATTTTTAAAGTTTTAAGAAATTTTTTTACTTTTTAGATACACCTTACTTAGATGTATCTAAATAGTAAAATATTTGTGAAAAACTATTTTAAAAAATTAATAAATACACAAAAATATAAAAATGTACTGCATTTTTGTATTTTTTTTTCTATTTAGTGAATTTTTTAAAGATTTTTTTCACAAATATTATACTTTTTAAGTAAATTTATGTTCAGTGTGTCTAAAAATTTAAAAAAAATTCTCAAAATATTTAAAAAAATTCATTGAAAATGAAAAAAAATAGATAAAATAAAAAAATAGAATTTTATGAAAAGTGTTTTTGGAAAATTAAAACCAAACAAGTTAATTAGTGTTGAAAAGCATTTATGAAGGGTGTGGGTACGAACGCTAATATGAGTATGTTAATACGGTAAAATTTAAAAAAAAATAAAATGCGAGTATTGCATACATCAATAAATTTTTTATACTCTAAAAGATAAATTACAAAACTAAAACAGTCCTTATATTGGAGCTCGGAAGAAATGGTGGTTGGATCCCGGTGGTGCATCAACGGCGAGGAGGTAGATCTAGGGGCTACGAAGCAAGGAGTGGTCTATATACTGTGTTCGTAGACAATATCCCAAGATCCGTGGATGCAAACTCACTGAGTAAACTTTTCAAGAAGTTTGGTGTAGTTAAAGATGTTTTCATTCCTTTCAAGAGAAGGAAAGCGACAAACTCCAGATTCGGTTTCGTGCGATTCGACTGTCCTGTTGCATCAGATATAGCAATCCAGAAAGCAAACGGACTGTTGGTGGATGACAAGGTCCTTGCAGTCAAGTATGCCACTTATGATAGGAGTGTACCCAGCACGAGACGGCCCCAGGCCAGCAGAGAAGCTGGTAATCCGAACAGAGGCACAGGATCAAACCCATCAACTGGCCACAAATCTTTTGCAGAGGTTCTTCAAAGGGGCACGACCATGACTATCAAAGTCAACGAAGATGGCCATGGTTGGCTTTACGAAAGTGTTATTATCAGGCTCAACTCAGATTTCTACATCAACAGTGTCAGATCTGCCTTGAAGGATAATGGGTTAGCTCAAGTTATGGTCCGACAGGGGGGAGGCAGGGATATTATTTTGACTTTCAAATCCAAGGAGGAGCTTCAATCTAATATCCAGAAAATTAGGGACTTGTTTAAAGATTGGAGCCAGTTTGTTTTGGAATGGAAACCAGGAGCTCAAATAAAGCAAGAGAGATACGTTTGGCTTAAATGCTTTGGTATTCCTCTGAACCTCTGGAACAGGAACACCCTAAATAATATTGGAGCTTTGTGGGGGTCTGTCCTTCATTTGGAAGGTGATGTTAGCCAACCAACGTCCTTCTCCTACTCCAGAATGAAGGTAGCTACAACATGCTTGGAGCTTATCAACAAGACAATAAATCTGGAATGTAAGGGTAAGTTACACCCAGTTTTTGTTTGTGAAGATCATTCGGCCAATCCATTGGAGTGTAATGAGTTCAGTAACATAGGGCTGGGTGACAGCAATAACAGCTCCAATGTGGTCTTAAGTAGAGCTGAAGAAAATGTATTCACAGATGGGGCTTGCAAAAGGAATGATGAAGTTGATACACCTGCAAATCGGCCTGGTGCTGCGAACCTTTCCTCCATTAACGTGACGCAAAGGAAGGAACTTTCAAACTGCAACAGTACTGAGATGGTGGGCACAGTGGTTGAGGATTCACTGTGCAGCAGACCTATTGCAGTAGGGGTAAAAGATGCAATGATGGAGGAGCGTCCACCCTGTCAACTGTGTGACGAACATCCACAGAGGTGTGTTGAGCAAGCTCCATCACCAGGTTTGCTCAAAAGTCTGAGTGGGTCCATAGATGAGTTTGGGCCTGGAATTAATTTGGAGGTCAATTTAGGCCATCCAAATTGTGATCATATAGCTCAAAGCCCAAGCCATGGACTTAATAAGTATATAGTGCAAGGCCCAACTCTATTGCCACCTGAATTTCAAGGTAACTGGCCAAGCATTTATCCGTGATTACAGTCTGAGCCTTATCCACCTGCTAATTCTCATGGGTTGGGCACTAACAGTTTATATGCTAAAGTCCCAGTTCGTTGTCCTGACCCCATACTCAACCCCCATCAGTATGCCAAGAAAGCTGGGAAAAGGAAGGTGCACATGGAGGGGTTCTCACGGTTTGCTCGTCATTATGGCCATAAATCTGTAGCTACCTGTAGGCACTCTTCTAAGTCCATTATCTTCAGGCCAGCAGCAGTGCCCTTGCACGCTCTGAGCTAACTGAGAGTGACACAAGCTCGCACAGCTATCTTCTTAAGGAAGCACAGGCCACTGTCAAATTGGGAAAAGATTTGGGAATTACTTTCCGAGGGCAGGAAGATGGTGTGGTGGATAAGCTTATTGAGCTCGAACTTAAGGACAAGGAGAGGCTTATAAGGGATGGAAAGGCCTAACAGTGAAAGTAGTGTACTGGGGCCGAACAGAGAGTCATTTTGTTTAACTATGAAGCTTTTATCCTGGAATGTGAGAGGCATTGGCAAGCCTGAGAAGAGGGGAAGAATCAAAAGGCTACTAAAAGATAGGCACATTGATATTGTATTCCTTCAAGAAACAAAGAAGTTGGTGGTATCTGACAGTTTAGCCAGAGGGCTTTGGGGTCAAAGGAAAATGGAGTTCCTATCTATGGATCCAGAAGGTACTGCAGGAGGGCTTCTATGTTTGTGGGACCCAGATGTTTTCCAATTATCTGGTAGCTGCTGCAACAGGAGGTTTATCTTACTTTCAGGTACATTATATAACTCCTTTCATTGTGTCCTACTTAATATTTATGCTCCTAATGATGTCAGCAGTAGATCCTCTTTTTGGAACACTTTACTCAATCTGAAGGTCTACTTTTCCAACCCTTGGTGCATGGGGGGTGACTTTAATGAAATAAGAAATTTGGGTGAGAGAGTAGGCTGCTCCAGGAGAGACAGAGGCATGCAACAACTCAATGAATTCATAGACTCTGCAGAATTAAATGACCTTCCTCTACTTGGTAGGAAATATACTTGGTGCAATACTCAAGAATCTCAGAATTGGAGCAGAATTGACAGGGTGTTGTTGAGCCCTGAGTGGTTAATTCACTTCAAACTAAAACTCTGGGGGCTGCCTCGCCTCATATCTGATCATTGTCCCCTCTTAATGATGGAAGATGAAAGAGATTGGGGCCCCAAACCTTTCAGGTTTATCAATGCGTGGACTTTGCATCCCAAATTTGCACAACTATTTACTACCTGCTGGGGGAATTCCAGTTTTGTGGGTTGGGCTGGGTTTATACTCCAACAAAAACTAAAACACTTAAAGTTGGAACTAAAGAAATGGAATACCGAAGTGTTTGGAAATGTTTCAACCAAACTTAAGGCTTCAGAGGAGGAATTGCATGACCTGGACATCACTGCGGAAAGAAGAGAATTGCTACATTCTGAAAAGGCTAGAAGAAGAAGAGTCAGAGGTGAAGTGTGGAAGCTCTATAGAAGGGTGGAATGGCTATGGCATCAACAGTCCAGACTGAATTGGGCTCTTAAAGGGGATAAAAATACTAGGTTTTTTCAAATAATTGCAAGTTCCCGTCAAAGTAGAAACATGATCAACTCTATCTCAGCCAATGGTGTTTCTCATGAAGAACCTAGTAGGATCAAACATGAGGTGTTCAGCCATTTCAAGAACCACTTCCAAGAATTTTGGATTAACAGGCCTGTCTTGGGTGGGGAATTCAAAGTAATTGAGGATAGTCTTGTATCTCAGTGTCTGATACCTAATTTCACTGAAGCAGAAGTTTGGGCAGCCATTAAAGAAAGCAATGGCAACAAAGCTCCAGGCCCGGATGGGTTTAATCTATTATGCTATCAGAAATTCTGGAAAGTCATGAAGCATGAGATCATGCTATTCTTTAATGACTTTCACAAACATAGCAAGCTTACCTATGGTATCAACAGCTCTTTCATTACCCTCATTCCCAAGCTAGATAGTCCTATTCATCTGACTGACTATAGGCCCATTAGCTTGGTGGGCTCTCTATACAAAATTTTAGCAAAAGTTTTAGTGCAGAGGCTAAAGCCTGTGATGCCTTCAATCATAGGTGAGACCCAGACAGCTTTTATAGGTGGCAGGAACATCCTAGATGGGGTGTTTATCGCTAATGAGGTTGTTGATGGATGGAAGAAGGCCAAGAGGCAAGGGTTAATCATCAAGCTGGACTTTGAGAAAGCCTTTGATTCAGTCAACTGGGAATTCTTGTTCTCTATGATGTCAAGCTTTGGATTTGGTTCTAAGTGGATCTCCTGGATAAAAACTTGTGTGTCTTCAGCCTGTATCTCCGTTCTTGTCAATGGATCTCCAACTAATGAGTTCTCTCCGCAAAGAGGCCTTAGGCAAGGCGACCCATTATCACCGCTCCTATTCAACATAGTGGCTGAAGGGCTCAATATCCTTCTCACCAGAGCTATTAATCTTGGCTTCCTTAAAGGTGTCCTGGTTGGGGCTAGTGAGGTCCTTGCATCACATCTCCTGGCTCCAATCTTTAAACAAGTCCCTAATTTTCTGGATATTAGATTGAAGCTCCTCCTTGGATTTGAAAGTCAAAATAATATCCCTGCCTCCCCCCTGTCGGACCATAACTTGAGCTAACCCATTATCCTTCAAGGCAGATCTGACACTGTTGATGTAGAAATCTGAGTTGAGCCTGATAATAACACTTTCGTAAAGCCAACCATGGCCATCTTCGTTGACTTTGATAGTCATGGTCGTGCCCCTTTGAAGAACCTCTGCAAAAGATTTGTGGGGGATGGCTGTAGAATTAGATTTTGGTACGATAAGTGGTGTGGATCAACTTGCCTCAAGGATGAATTTCCACCCCTTTTCAACCTATCTGTTGATAAGGAAGGTTCTCTCCAACAATTCCTTGCAAGGAAAACTAATGATACTGATTGGAACTTCAACTTCAGAAGAGCCTTGTATACTTGGGAATTGCCTGATGTTTCTCGACTGCTTAGCTTGTTGGCCTCTGCTCCCTCTTTAACCACTGGATGTGTTGATTGTTTGGTCTGGAACCCTGCTACAGCTGATTCAGGTCCTTTCTCTGCCTCTTCTCTTTATTCATTTAGCACATCTCTCCTGGGTCCTGACCTCACCATAACCAAATTTATTTGGGGCAACCCCTTACCCCCCAAAGTCCTTTTCTTTGGATGGCTAGCCTGGAAAAACAGAGTTAAAATTGCAGTGTTCCTTCACAACCTTGGCATCCTACACTCCAATACATCACCTTATTGCATCTTCTGCAAATCTACCCCTGAATCTGCCAATCATGCTTTACTTCATTGTCCTTTCTCTTGGTCCATTTGGTCTGCTGTGTTATCTGGCTGGGGGATCCAATGGTGCATCCCATACTCTGTAGCAGACTTATTTAACTGGTGGTTGAGTAGGAAGCTTACGGGCTTTATTGCCAAAATTTGGAGAGCCATTCCTTTTGTTGTCGTTTGGTCTCTTTGGAAGCATAGAAATGATTGCGTATTCTCTAATGCCCATCCTAACTCAGAGGATCTGTGGGAACTAATCAAAATCAGGTTAGCCCATTGGCTTAAGGCCTCTATCAAGGACTTCCCCTTCTCAGTTTCAGATCTAGTTTGCAATTGGAGGAATATTAGGAGCTTCATCTGAGTCTTCTGTCCAGTTTATCTGGTCTGTTCTAGTGCTTTTGCGTGAGTTTGGTTGGTGTGATTTAATTGAGGAGTCTGTTAGAAGCTTCAATTGAGGAGTCTTTAATTGAGGAGTTTATCTGCCTTATCTGGTCTGTTAGAAGCCTCATCTGAGTTTGTGGGTTGATTCTGTTAATTGCTGCCTTTTCAGTTAATTGCTGTCTTGCTGAAGCTCTGTAGGTTGATTCTGTTTTTGTTGCTGAAATGTTGGTCTGCACAATTTCTGGTCTGTGCTGTCTTCTGATGTTCTGTTTCTGGGCCCTGGTTTGTGGTGATGTTCTGATTCTGGGTTCAGTTGGTAGGCACTGGTTTATTGTGATTTCAGTTGGGCTGCCTTGTGTTGATGTTTCAGAATTCAGAATCTGTTTTGAGCTGGATTTGGAAGGGTTCAATTGGTAGGCAGAGGAGTTGATTTGTTTTGTTTTGATTGAGATGGCCTTGGAAGGCTTAGTTGGTAGGCAGAAGTTGGCTTTTGTATTTTGAACATCAGCTGAATCTGTTTTCTGCTTCTGCTGTTTTCCTGTTGTGTCTCTCCCCTCTCTTCTCCTCTTGTTCGCTTGTTTGTTGGTCCCTCACCAACTAGTGCTTGGAGCTTTGCTTTAGCTCCAAGCTACTCTTTATTGATGTACTTTTCCATACTTTGTATGATTTCATCAATAAAGATTTTCTTTGTCGATCAAAAAAAAAAAAATTACAAAACTAAAAGAAAAATTATAATTAAGTAATACCAATATCAAAGCAAAGTTTATAAATTATTTTAATGTCATTAAATAGGAGAAATTATAAAATAAAGTTTCACGGCCCATTAAAGTAAGTAAAATTTAGAAATTTGAAATTTTAATTTTCACTTCCACCAACTTAATTATTAAGTAATAAATCTTTCATCTCTGACCCATTAAAGTAAATGAATTACAATTTTAATTAAATCAGAACTCTCAGATAAATTAAATATATCTCTACCAATATCGCATAACTTGCTGCATCCTTGATGAACCCATCTCGTACTCATGAAGTATTTACAGAATACCCAACTGTCAAAGAATGTATAAAACATATCTAGTACATATTTCGAGTACCTAATACACATGTAGCTTTATCGATATGTGTATTAATATCTGGTACGAGTACGACAATATTTGCTCCTGCTTCATAGAAAAATATATACAAAATATATTAAAATTTGTAAAATAATTAATAAAAATATATTAAAGTGTTGTGGAATATATAAAGTGTATATTAAGATTATAAATATTTTAACATTATGTAAATCTTATTGACAATGTTATTAACCGGATCCATTTATCAAACTACTCAGAAATATTAAACACTTTTTATCATTCAAAACAGGTCAAATAATTTTTCTTATTTGTTATCTAATCTAAAAATTTTAATATATAATCGTAAACGTATAGCACCGGTGGCTAACTTATTTGATAATAATGATAAGAATTCTAATTTTAAGACTCTAATTAAAATTCTTATGATGTGACACCAAAAAAAAAAAAAAAAAACAACAGGTAAGACCACCTGTTTAGAGCTCTCCTCGAGCTCAACCATTGGAGCTCCAAATAATTTATCTTATCTTTATTTGAAAGCACCCACCCAAGTAATGAACTATAAACGAAGTTGAAAAGGTTGACTTTGTGTTGCATAAATTGACACCAACCCTCACAGCATAGCATTGCATTCACATAGGCGCGCGCACACACACACAGAGTGACAGATGGGAGGAGATGGTTGTCTTCCTCTTTTCGAGACAAAGACATCAAAGGGACGTATTGCATATCAGTTGTATGCTGTTTCAGTATTTGTGGGTATATGCTTCATATGTGCTTACAGAGTGAGTCATCTACCCCCAACAACAACTACTACTACTACTCAAGATGGTAGTAGATGGGCTTGGATCGGATTGTTTATCGCCGAGCTCTGGTTCATTTTCTACTGGTTTATCACCCAATTCGCTAGATGGAATCCCATCTATCGCCACACCTTCAAAGACAGGCTTTCTCAAAGGTCTCTCTCTCACCCTCTCTGTGTCTATATGTATGTATGCATACACAAGAGTGTTATACTAAGCATACTATTTTAAATATAATTCCACTTTAGCCTATTTATTTTTATTTGTGACAATCCACCGTTGTTGTAAGTCAAGTTGCAATATTACTATTTTATTTATCTATTGTGAGACTTGACTAAAATTAAAACTGAAATGACTAAGGAATTGTTTGGAATGTCCTTAATAAGTGTATTTTTTGACATTTTGAACTAAAAAGTAGAGAAAAAAAGATGATTATTTGGAATAACTTTTTAACTTTTTACGAAAAAATATATATTAAATATTGTATAAAATAGCAAAATTACCATTTTACCCCTACTATAATGAATTGCCTACTGGCTTGGATTGTCCTTGAAGCCAAACGGTGGGCAGGAAAGAAGTATAGGAGCAGATTGCCTACAGTCCGATATTGGTCTGGACTGTGCTGTTCGGCTTGTGGTGGCCACCACGGGTTTCGTTTTGATAATCGAAACCGTCAATATATAGAACTTGTTGAGTATTAAATGCTTATAAAAAAAATCATGTTGGTCAGATATCGATAGCTATCTGATCAGTTTAGTTTTTTGTCAACTGTTAATTTCTTCATCGTCTATTTGTTTTTACAAAACTGATTTGATTATATAGTTATCGAGATCCGATCAACGTGATTTTTTACAAGCATATAGTGATCGACAAGTTCTACACATTAAACTGTTCAGATTATCAAAACGGGACCTGTAATGAGCTCCCACGGGCCGAAAAACACCCTGTGCCAATTTTTTTTTGCACCCGCGTGACCATCACATCAATACTGACAGTGGGTTGTACTTGGCCTATGTAGAAGGGTTTTTTTTAATATTTTTTTTGATAAATAGTAATAACTTTTTATTTTTTTAATAACTTTTTAATTTTTTATATTTTTTTGTGTATGCCAAACTAGGCCTAAAATAATATAATTTTAATGAAAGTGCAAAGGTATTAATGAAACAAGAAAATTTTCGCGCATTACTCATATTAAAAGTTCTATCAATCTCATAAATACCTGATGAATGAAGGAGATATAATATTATAATTTGACTTTAAGTGTAAAAATTTGACAGTCACAATTCAAAGTAACAATACTAAAACTTTGATAAAAGTGAGTGATCCGTGTAATTAACCTTATACTAATGTTTGTTTGGACGAATATGACTTTATAATTAGACTAAGTTGTTGCTTATTGACATTGGTGTTTATGGTTCTGTAACTGTTAAAAAACAAAACAAAAAAAAAAAAACCAGATATGAGAAGGATTTGCCGGGGGTGGATGTGTTCGTGTGTACTGCAGACCCAACAATAGAGCCACCAATACTGGTGGTAAACACTGTGTTATCAGTCATGGCTTATGATTACCCGCCGGAGAAGTTGAGTGTGTATCTCTCCGACGACTGCGGATCAGAGTTAACATTCTATGCATTGTTAGAGGCCTCTCGTTTCGCAAAACATTGGCTTCCATTTTGCAAAAAGTTCAATGTAGAACCCAGGTCTCCAGCTGTTTACTTTTCAACTGACCAATCCTTTGTTGATGATGATGATCCTCTCATGGCCAAACAATGGTCCTCTATCAAGGTTTTCAATCTATTCTGTCCTCTTTCTCTTCTCTTTCTTCAATTATATGGAGTTAGTACATTGTTGATTGTTGTGTTTGTCACCTTCTACTATATTTTTTGCACTTTACTTTGCCTATTATTATTTGAATAAGCCTAGGCACCCAAATTTAGGGTCTTAGATTTTGAACTAGAGTGGATTGTGCGGTGGAAATTAAAATTATGTATTGTGAATTTATATGTAGAATAAATCTCAATCATATGTTGATATTTTTGGATAAATTCTGAATATATTATTCTGGGTTTGTAATATTATTGTTATTATTTTATAGGAAAATAAGTCTCAACTATCCAACTTTAATTTAAGAGTAATACTATATTTATCATCTTTTTATGTCACTTTCAATTTACCACATCATGTGTTAGCACATTATTTGACATAAACATTAGTCGTAAGACCCATTACACCAATGATGAATTAACACATGAAATCATACATTGAAAGTGGTATAAAAATAAAGTAAGCGTACGGGGAGCAAACATTCATCACTGTCCGTACTCCTTTTGTCCAAGCTCCGTGTCTATCCGATCAACCTGAAAGCACAACGGCGGTGAGTTACCCGGCAGTGTGTTGCCGGAAACCCCTCCGACGGTCAAGTTAGCACACACTCAGAGAGAGAGAGAGAGAGAGAGAGAAACTCAATGAATGTAAGTATATCTCACCAAATGATATTCCATCCCTAGCATGGGAGGCGCTGTCATGCTTATATACTTTCAACGCTCAACTCTGCACCCATTAGTCTCTTGACATGTGGAACTGCTCTCCCATCTATCAGCACAAATCCAGCGAACACCACCTAACCAAACCGCCAGACAACATTACCGGGAACTCGGCAGCCCGGCGGCATCACCTCGGCATCACACGACCGGGCTGCACAATGAGTCCCAATGTCCACTCGCCGAGCTCCATAACAACCGAGCTCAGTAGTATTTTGGTAGAACAGAGTTCCAGACAGGTATAACCGGCAAACATAAAGCCTTTTCGCCGAGCTAAACGTGCGAACCGTGGAACCCGGGTTGGTAGGTGACCAACTCGGCCAAGTAAGCTCGGCCCATACACGGGGCTTGACCCTCGGCCGATCAAGACTGATTCTGGACGCAGACAAGCCCAAGTAGCTCGGTCCCAACTCGATCCTGGACCTCGACCGAGCAAAACCACCTCTAAATAGGCCCAAGTTAGCTCGGCCCAAACGTGCTCGGCCATCTTCTGTTCGGCTTCTACCACAGCCCAAAGCCAGATTATAAATCTCCCTCTCAATTGCCCCTTAATTCCGTCCGCGCAAGTGTGACTGGGATTACACGATCTGACCGGAGTAGATCCTCCCTTGGTCATTAGTTCGCAAGGCGTCAACCACGCTAATCCCCACGCTCGGTTTCTAAACTTGCTCAGTCGACGCCTCAACTTGCCATCTTGTCCCTTCAATACTGATGTCGCCGCCATCATGGACACGCATCGATCATTGATTGGCCTCGAGCAGCCAACCCAGCCGTCCCTTCATATTCAAATTTTGGTGGTTCTTCTCCTTCAAATACACCACCTGTCCCTTGACATTTTCTTCTTATTGTCTCTCTCTCGTTCCAGACAACCCAAAGCTACAGGGCTCTCCCCACTATCAAGCACCCTTCTTGCTCTTTGAAGATTCAACCTTTGCCTCCTTCTGGTAAGTTCTACGAGTCTTTATATTATTTTTTTGATTTCGTATTTCACATTCTAGGGCACAAAAACCATTAGTTTTAGGATATAACCCCCCAAAAACCTCTTATGCCCTTGTTCTCTCTGTTGTTCTTCAACTCCAGTGATGAACACACGAAGATCTGGAGAAGACCGGGCTCCAGGTCTTCTTTTGATCCTAGAAAACACCTAAACCGAGCAAATTGCGAGTTTGCAAAAACTCCTGTAGGAACTGAGGTAAGCAGAAAAACTTCTTTTGCTTACCCTCCTTTTCCTGCAGAGTCCAAAGGGACCACGCACCAATACTGAGGCTCTCTATGGCCGAGCAGCCTTCAACCGAGAAATTAACACAGCCGTGCTAAAACCAACCGGCTACACATAGGGCGTTACCGCTTCCTGGTTGACATGCCGGTCGCATTAGCCGCGTTCCGGGAAGAATACGGTATCCCTGCCGACGTACATCTAGAGCTCGGTGCTGAGGACACAACCCCTTGGAGTAGACTAGACGAGTGCCCTTTCACCGTGCTTTCCATTATCGAAGGCGTTCTACGCTTCCCGGTCAATCCTTTAATGTGCGAGTTCCTGCAGCGCACCGGGCTAGCACCAACCCAAGTTTCAACCAACACTTATAGGATAATTAACGGGATAGCTGAGCTGAACAACCGGCTAGGAACCAACCTAGGATTAGCCGAGATACTCCGCCAGTATACCCTCAGGCATACAGGCGACGGCCTTGCCTATTATTTAAAGATCAGATCGGGCAAAGAGAAGATAGTGACCGGCACCCCGAACAAAGACATGCATGACAACGACTTTTTCTGGGTGTCCGATAATTATGAAACAGTCGACGTGTCGGGCTAGTATATCAACAAGAACTTTGGTTCAACATGTAAGCCGTGCTAACTGCTCGGTCAAATTACTTTTCTCCGCTATTCTGTACTTAATATCTTTTCTTCTTTTCCCCTTTACAGCCATCGAAGCTTTGCAAGCCAACTACTATAATCCCAACGAAGCAGCCATCAGAACCGTGCTCTGATACCCAAACCGAGATTGTCACAAACTTCTCGGCTACGTACCGACCTACAGGTACTCCGCTCCTCGCCGAAGTAGAGTAACCGACTTTCTTCGCGCGCCCTCTCCACCACCTGATCCAACACTACCGGACGTGCCCCTAATCCGGTTGATCGAAGAAGAGGAGATGGTAAAACGAAGCCGCTTCAAAAATCTCATCACCGCCACATCCACCGAGCTACCGAGCATCCCACCTCACATTTCACGAGCCGGGCAAACATCTGAGGCCGTCATTGCTTTGGCATCAACCCCCCCCATCACAGGCCAGCAAGGACACCCGTCGAGCTGGGAAAAGGCCTCAAATCGCCGATCCCTCAGCTGAGCTCATCGCGGAGCTGAACACCGAGCAACCCGCGGTCACAACCGAGCTAACACCGCCCTGGAAGCCCCAGTTGAAGCACCGGGGTAAGGAGATCCCGGCAACCGCTTCGGTCAAAGGCGACAAGGAACACCTCCTAGCCTTCAACCTGACAAAAGCCCTCCTACTGCCGAGCAACGTGGTCGGCAGCGACCACGTGCCCGACACCCAGCTGGTGAAGTCCTCGGTCAAGTCTATGACCCGGGTAAGAGTTTTGCATGCTTTATTCAAATTTTTCCAAGTGTTTTCTCAGTTTCCTCTCTCTAATCAAACTCTCTTCTTGCAGGCCATCCAAAAACAACACCTTGTAATAGAGCGGATTCACAAACTCCGGCAAAAGGCGACCGACTCTACCAGCCAGGTTGAGCATTTGCAGACCGAGCTGGGACGGTCAAAGGCCTCTTTGGAGATCGCAAACACCGACAACTCCAAATTGCTCAGCCAACTAGGAGCCGCCGAGAAAGAAATGAACGCTCTCCGAGTCGAGCTGGAAGCGTTGAAGCAATCGAGGAATGAGGAACTGGACAAGGCAAACAACGAAGGTTTTAATGAGGCCGAGGAATCTACACCAAGTAAGTGGAGGCCACCAAGGACATTTTCTTAAAGTCTGGGTGGAAAGCTACTTGCGATCAGCTCGGCCAAGGATCTGGGACCGACGTGTTTGCCTCTCCTCCCGTTGCCTTTCTGCCGACATACATGGTGCCATATGCCAATGACGTCTTCAGCGCATTACACGTTGAGGCCGAGGAAGAAGAAGGTGCGAAGGAGGCCGAGGAAACTGCCGAGGGAGATAACCGCCCAAAGCAGGCCGGTCAAGTTGAGACCGACGTCAAAGAAACCACAATCACGGTCGACCTGGAGGCAATTGCAACCGGAGATGACTTCGCCGACCTATCCTCCTTAGTTTAGTTTTCTTTTCTTTCTTTTTTTTTCTTTAACAATGTAACCAGGCTACCTGCCCTTCCTTATGTAATTCGGTTTTACATCAATGAAAAATTTTGATTTCGTTAACTGTTGCACTGTTTTAGTTTCATCATCTCGGCAGGAACAATTAAGCAAAATGTCAACTACTTTAGCCGGGGTAAAGCACCTCAGTTAAACCTTTTGACCAACCCTTGAGCAAATCATCAACTCATTTAAATGGAGTAAAACATCTCGGTTTAAATCACAGAGTTAAGTAAATCATCAACTCATTCAACCGGAGTAAAACTTCTCGGTTGAAATCTCAGAGTTGAGTAAATCATCAACTCATTCAACCGGAGCAAAATATCTCGGTTTAAATCACAGAGTTGAGTAAATCATCAACTCATTCAACCGGAGTAAATCTTCTTGGTTAAAATCTCAGAGTTGAGTAAATCATCAACTCATTCAACCGGAGTAAAACATCTCGGTTGTGACCATAGAGTTGTGCAAATCATCAACTCATTTAACTGGAGTAAAACATCTCGATTTAAATCACAAAGTTGAGTAAATCATCAACTCATTTAACCGGAATAAAACATCTCGGTTGTAATCACAGAGTTGAGTAAATCATCAACTCATTCAACCGAAGTAAAACTTCTCGGTTGAAATCTCAGAGTTGAGTAAATCATCAACTCATTCAACCGGAGTAAAACATCTCGGTTGAGACCATAGAGTTGAGCAAATCATCAACTCGTTTAACCGGAATAAAACATCTCGGTTTAAATCTCAGAGTTGAATAAATCATCAACTCATTCAACCGAAGTAAAACATCTCGGTTTAAATCACAGAGTTGAGTAAATCATCAACTCATTCAACCGGAGTAAAACTTCTCGGTTGAAATCTCAGAATTGAGTAAATCATCAACTCATTCAACCGGAGTAAAACATCTCGATTGTGACCATAGAGTTGTGCAAATCATCAACTCATTTAACCGAAGTAAAACATCTCGGTTTAAATCACAAAGTTGAGTAAATCATCAACTCATTTAACCGGAATAAAACATCTCGGTTGTAATCACAGAGTTGAGTAAATCATCAACTCATTCAACCGGAGTAAAACTTCTCGGTTGAAATCTTAGAGTTGAGTAAATCATCAACTCATTCAACCGGAGTAAAATATCTCGGTTGAGACCATAGAGTTTAGCAAATCATCAACTCGTTTAACCGGAATAAAATATCTCGGTTTAAATCTCAAAGTAAGCATCGAAAGCAACAGAATGCTTCAGCAAAGATAAGTCACTTCTATTATATTTGACAAAAAGCGTGTTATATTCAGAAGTATAGGGAGAGCAAGTCCTTCTACAAAAAATTACATAAGAACGTAAAATGCTAAAAATAGTACAGTTTGAGGTTGGCCGCATTCCATGGCCGGGGTATGCCTTTTCCTTCCAAATCTTCCAAGTGGTATGCCCCCTTGCCCGCCAGACCGGTTATCTTGTAAGGCCCGTCCCAGTTTGCCCCTAGCTTGCCTTCCCCCAGCACCAGTGTGTTGCCCATCACCTTTCTTAAAACCCAATCCCCAACTTTGAACGGTCTAGGGTGCACTGTTTTGTTGTATTTTCTGGAGAGCTCTTGTTGGTATGCGGCCACATGGATTAGAGCCTTGTCTCGGCGCTTTTCCATTAGGTCCAATTCCAGGGCGATGGCTTCTGAGTTCAGCTCGGGCTCAAAACTTTCACTGCGGAGGGTGGGCATGCGAACTTCCAATGGGATGACCGCCTCCATGCCATATGCCAAGGCAAAAGGAGTTTCCCTGGTAGATCGCCTCGGGGTCGTCCGGTATGCCCAAAGGACACTTGGGAGTTCATCGGCCCATTTTCCTTTAGCTTTCTCAAGTCTTTTCTTCAACCCATCAAGAATGGTCTTGTTTGATACTTCAGCTTGGCTGTTGGACTAGGGGTAAGCCGGGGTTTAGTTGTAGAATTCAATCTTCAATTCTTCACAAAATCCTCTGAATAAGTGTCCATCAAATTGGGTGCCATTGTCAGAAATCAGAATCTTGGGGACGCCAAACCGCGTTACCACATTCTGCCAGATAAACTGTTTGACATCTTTCTCCTTGATAGTTGCTAAGGGCTCAGCTTCAACCCATTTGGTGAAGTAGTCCGTAGCCGCGATGAAGAACTTTCGGTTGCCTGGTGCCGTTGGGAGTGGTCCCACTATGTCCCGCCCCCACATAGTGAAAGGCCAAGGGCTTGTGAGGGAAAGAAGTTCTCTGGCCGGCTGGTGAATTTGGTGGGCGAACTTCTGGCACTTCTCACATTTGCGAACATATTTCTGAGCATCCGCTTGCATGCACGGCCACCAATACCCTTGCGAGATAGCTCGGTAGGCCAAAGATCTGCCCCCGATGTGACTGCCGCATATGCCTTCGTAAATTTCGTACAAGAAAGCTTCCACGCTGTTTGGGTGTACACACTTGAGATAAGGACCGGTGAAAGACTTCTTGTATAAAGTGCCAGATGGAGAGAGCCAAAATCGCTCTAACTTTACCCCGACTTCATGCGCTTCCTTTTTATCGGCCGAAAGGGTCCGCTCTTTTAGGAAGAGGATAATAGGGTCCATCTAAGAAAGGCCAAGCTCGGTGTAGAGTACTTCTGTCTGCTCCGGTTCCTCTATGCTAGGCCTTGGAAGGAACTCAATCAGGAGAGGACTGGGAGATGTTTGGTCGACCATGGAAGCTAGACCGGCTAACTCATCCACGCGGCCGTTTTCTTCCCGTCCAATTTGTTGGACCCGTATCGCCTGGAATCGCTTGATGTGGTCTCTTACCAGAGCTTGGTACTTTGCCATTCTATCATCTTTAGGTTTGTAAACCCCAGACACTTGGTTGACAATAAGCTGGGAATAGCTGTAAACCATAAGCTCGGATGCGCGCACCTAGAGCGCGCTCTTAAGTCCGGCCAGTAGTGCCTCGTATTCAGCCTCAATGTTTGATGCGGAGAATCCGAGTGTGATAGAGTGTTCAATGGTCAGACCATCTGGCGAGACCAAAACTATGTCCAGCCCGGCACCGTGACGGTTTGAGGCTCCATCTACAAAAAGTTTCCATATTTCGCCGACGAAGAGTTTCCAACACTCTGAGGGATCTTGGGAGGCTTGAAAGTTGCTGGGATCATGGTCGCTCGGCCGTTCAGTTTCAGGTTCAATGCTGATCAGTTCCACTTCCTCCCTCCTCGGTGACGCGGTACCGGACCCAACAGGTTGGTCTGCTATGCCTAAGTCCATCGTCGCACCGCCGGGCTGATGTATCATGCTGGATGGAGGTTCTATGGCGGGGCGTGCAAGTTCCGCGTCGCCAACATCACCCTGCTGTGCAATTGCGGTCGAATCTTCATTTGCTTCCTCGGCTACCGTGGTGAGATCCACCGGACATACTTGGTGAATCCCAGGCGAGAACTCAGCAACAAAATCTGCCACTGCTTGAGCTTTTATGGTTGTTCGGGGTTGAAACTTAACGTCGAATTGTCCCAACTCAACTGCCCACTTTAGAATTCGACCGGAGAAATCCGCCCGCTCGAACAAGGCTTTTAGGGGAAATTCGGTCAACACAATAATTGTGTGAGCATGAAAGTAGTGCGCCAATTTCCTAGAGGCCATCATCAATGCCAAAGCGAGTTTTTCCAGTGGCAAGTACCTCGACTCTGTCGGTAGCAAGGTTTTGCTCACATAAAAGATAAGGAAATGCTTTATACCTTCTGATCGGACAAGTACCGCGCTAACGACGTGCTAAGAAACTGCCAGATAAAGGTAGAGTTCTTCGCTGGGCTTTGGTGTCACCAATAATGGAGCAGAAGACAGATACACCTTTAGCTCAGCCAAAGCCCTGTCACATTCCTCGTCCCACAAAAACTTGGATTTCAGGGCTCGAAAGAAAGGGCGGCAGCAATCTGATGACCGACTTATGAATCGATTAAGTGCAGCGGCCATTCCGGCCAGATGCTGCACGTCCTTCGCTAAGTTGGGCTGCTTTAATTCTTGTATGGCTTTTATTTGTGTGGGGTCTTCCTCGATGCCTCGGTTTGTGACTAGAAAGCCCGGGAATTTCCTAGATCCCACGCGGAAGGCATACTTTGACGCATTCAGGCGTAGCTTGTGCTGTTTAAGAATAATGAACATCTCGGCTAGGTCGGATAAGTGGTCAGCCTATTGCTTGCTCTTGACCACCATGTCATCGATGTAGGCCTCCATCGTCCGGCCAAGCAGAGGAGCAAATATCTTGGACACCATCCATTGGAAAGTCGCCCCGGCGTTCTTCAAACCAAAAGGCATGACTCGATAGCAAAATAGTCCCTTTGGGGTAGTGAAAGAGGTTATCTCGCGGTCAGGGCCATGCATGGCAATCTGATGATAACCACGGTAGGCATCCAAGAAACTGAGCCTTTCATGTCCCACCGTTAAATCCACCAGCTGGTCTATTCTGGGCAGAGAAAAGCTGTCTTTAGAGCAAGCTCGGTTGACGATCTTGTAGTCGACGCAAACTCGCCACTTCCCATTCTTCTTGGGTACTACGACCATGTTTGAAATCCACTGAGGGTAATGCACTTCCTGAATAGCCCGTGCTTCAAGCAAGTTCCTTACCTCTTCTGCGACTACCTCGGCGTGATAAAGAGCCAATCTCCTTGTTCTCTAAATGACTGGCCGTGCATCAGGAAAAACATTGAGTTGGTGGCAAATAAAACTTGGATCGATGCCAGGCATGTCGTAGGGAAACCATGCGAAGACTTCGATATTTGCCATCAAGAACTCTACCATCTCGGTCCTTTCTTGAGCGGTCAGTCTTGATCTGAGCCAAAAGAACTTGTTTGGACTTTCCGTGTCAATCCGTACTTCTACCAATTCTTCAACAGCTTTGTCCTCGGCCCTGGTGCCCATGTCATCAAGGACACTCTGGTCTTCCGGGCCTTCAATCATTTGCACGAAGCCTTTGGTAGCTCGGCTCCTGTTCACTGCCACGAAGCATTGCTTCGACATGACTTGATCGCCTCAAATTTCCTCAATTTCCCCCATAGCTGAGGGGAATCTCATACCCTAGTGGTAGGTCGACGCTACAGCCTGCATAGCGTGAAGTCAACCCCTACCGTGGATGAGATTGTATGTAGACGGCACCTGCAATACCCAGAACTCCACCTGCTTGACCACGGATCTGACTTTGACCGGTAAAATTATTTTTCCCAAAGGCCACTCCGGTTGCGAGTTAAAACCTACCAGTGGCGAAGTTGCCGGAGCTAAGTCTATATCTCGGAGTTTGAGTTGTTTGAACGCGTCGTAGTATATAATTTCAACCAAGCTTCCCTAGTCAATCAAGATGCGTTTGACATCGAAGTCTTTGACGCGAAGGGTGACCACTAGGGCATCGTTGTGTGGCGTTTGAATACGCTCTAGGTCCCTTGTGAAGAAACTAATCACGTCTTTTTCCTCGGTCTTCCCCCTTTTGATCGCGGACTGGACTGACAAAACTTCCCTCATGTGTTCCGTCTTTTTTATCATTCCTTGGAGCTCGCATACACGCGCCGACTCCACTATGCCGTGGATCACATTAATCACTCCTTGAGGGGGCGCCTCCAAGTCATCCGGTCCATGCGGATCAGCCGGGGCGGGATGCGCGGCCTTAACGCCCCCATCAATGTAAAGATCTAGGTGTCCGGCTGCGACTAACTCCTCCAAGTGTTGCTTTAGAGGCAAACAGTCCTCTGTTCGGTGTCCTCGCTCCCGGTGATATGTGCAGCGGTACCACGGATTAAAACTCTTTTGCGCGTCGCCTAACTTAGCAGGAAACCGGCCGTAATCCTGGTCACGGATTTCACTAAGTATGCGATAGATCAGAATCTTAAAGACTGTGGTGATGCCCATCCGAGCTTTCAACCTTCTATTAGCATCAGCTACATCATCGCGAGGGTATTCAGCTCGGTCATTCCAACGACCCCTTTCCCGGTTTTGATGATTTGACCCACGGTCAGATTCCTCGGTACGATCATTTGGACGGCTAGTCTACTGCCCGACCGCGTGTACCTTGCCAGTCGACCTCTTGTCTGTTACCACCGGAGTTGTCTTCGCGGTGGACGCCGTTGTATCATCCTCTACTCGGATGTGCTCATTAATGCGCTGCATTAGTTGGCCCATGGATGTCGGCTGGTTCATGGTAAGCGAGTCTCGCAGTCTATGTCCAACCGGGAGACCGCGCTTATATTGGGTGATTGCCAGGTTGATCGGACAATCTAAAATCTCATTGAAGGTTTCCCAATATCTGGAGTTGTATGTCTTAAGTGTGTCGTTCGACTCCATTTTGACACTGAGAAGGTGGTCCACCTCCTTTGAGGTTTTAGTGTTGGTCTTGAAATGAGTCACAAAGGCTTCCGCCAACTGCTACCACCTTTCGATGCTTCCCTCCAGCAACCTCTCAAACCATTTCAAGCCCAGCTCGTCCAAACTCGACGGGAAGATAAGGCACACAAGAGCGCCATTGCACCTATGTCCGGCCATGACCTGTCGGAAGTGGCTTACATGCATGTATGGATCGGTCTTTCCGTCGTAGAGCATAAACTTGGGCTGGTGAAAGCCCGCGGGGAGCGGTGTGGTTTCTATCTCAAGGGAGAAGGGGGTGGCGTTCAGCCTCGCCAAATCTGTGTCTAGAAGGAAAGACACGACTGGGCGGGGTGGTGGCATTATGACCTCTTCACTGGCGTGACCCCCGTAAGATAGCCGCTGGAGCGCCAGCACCCTTTGAGTATCTCGCCGGCGAGCCGCTCCTTCAAGACTACCTGTAAATCCTCTGAGCGAACGGAGTAGGAATATCTCGACATTGTCGCCGGACGTGAGGGTTGATAGGTACTATCTTGCGCACTAGATTTCTCTACAAGCACGTCGAAATCTCCAACCCTGTAACTTCTGGTGATAGAAAGGGAGGGAGTGTGCCGCTGGCTCTGACTGCCTGAACGGCGTAGTTGGGTGCGCTCACTGTGGTCTCCTACTCCAACAACATTCTTCCTTTTAACATGCCGTTTGAGAGCTTCCATCTCCGCCGCCATTCTCCGGATGATGGCGTCTTGGTCCCTTAACTTGTGCTCCAGACGTCTAGCGTGCGATTCTCTTCGCCGTCGGTGTCCGTCTAAGCTCCGCGAGTGACCAAAACTTCTTGTGCGCTTATCACGCGCGTCTCTTGAATGTCCACCAGGGGAAGTCTCTAGGTCCACCATGTTTGGAACGGCGGGGAGTCCGTCTCTCTGTCTGGCTGACTCTGGGATATCACCGTCGATGGCGGACAATAGTATTTCGTCGTTGTTCGCCATGGAAGGCGATCAGATAAGCTTGGAAGACAAGGTTTTGTCTATCCCTTTTCCTACAGACGACGCCAGTTGTACGGGGAGCAAATATTCGTTACTGTCCGTACTCCTTTCGTCCAAGCTCTGTGTTTATCCGATCAACCTGAAAGCACAACGGCGGTGAGCTACCCAGCGGTGTGTTGCCGGAAACCCCTCCGACGGTCAAGTTAGCACACACTCACACAGAGAGAGAGAGAGAGAAACTCAATGAATGTAAGTCTATCTCACCAAATGATGTTCCATCCCCAACATGGAGGGCGCAGTCATGATTATATACTTTCTGCGCTTAACTCTGCACCCATTGGTCTCTTGACACATGGAGCTGCTCTCCCATCTATCAGCACAAATCCAGCGAACACCACCTAACCAAACCGCCAGACAACATTACCGGGAACTCGGCAGCCCGGCAGCATCACCTCGGCTTCACACGACCGGGCTGCACAACGAGTCCCACTGTCCACTCGCCGAGCTCCATAACAACCGATCTTAGTAGTATTCTGGTAGAGCAGAGTTCCAGACAGGTCGAGCCGGCAAACAGAAAGCCTTTCCGCCGAGCTAAACGTGTGAACCGTGGAACCTGGGTTGGCAGGTGACCAACTCAGCCGAGTAAGCTCGGCCCATACACAGGGCTTGACCCTCGACCGATCAAGACCGATTCTGGACGCAAACAAGCCCAAGTAGCTCGGCCCCAACTCAATCCTGGACCTCGACCGAGCAAAACCACCTCTAAATAGGCCCAAGTTAGCTCGGCCCAAACGTGCTCGGCCATCTTCTGTTCGGCTTCTACCACGGCTTTCCAGATTAAACATCTCTCTCTCAGTAAGTGTAACATTGCTCTTAATTTAAATAGTATTGTGAAACTTTTATCCAATAATATTATGATAATTATATTTTTATACTATATTTTATTTAGAGATATGCCATTACGTGAATATACAAATACGGTATGCCCTTTATAGTTACATCACAAAAATTTGTAACTTAAATTATAAAATGATATAATTTTTTTGCTCAAAAAAAAATGTAAGTTTTACCACAAATTGACATAACACATAATGTAAACATTTTGTAACTTTAACCACAAAAAATCATATCTTTATTACGATGTGCAAATTATATATTTTTCCTTCGTTTAGCATCTCATATGTTGTCATTCCATTTGTTTGAGTTAATATCACCACATATTTGTTACATTATAATAGTGACACATCACATGACAAATAAAATTAGATACATAAATATAATTATCATGACATCATTATTTTTTAATTTTTATATCACCAGCTAAAGAAAAAAAAATTATTATAATTGTCTTTTTCTTATTAATTATTTTTTAATTAACCAACCATTTATTATTATGAACAAATAATAGACAATAATACATAGTGGTAATAAAACCAATGGCATATGGTATTTTTCTCAAGAGATACCTGTACTCTATATATTCGTGCACTCTACCATCAATTATTTTCACTTAATTTATCACTTAATTGATGTTCCACGGCATGTGCTCATACAAAGGAATAGTCCATAATCGAGCTTAGTCACATGAAAATAGAAAAAATAAAGATTAATACTCATTGAATGATGCTCATTTTTTTTTAATTAGTTACCCTACTCTAATTATTTTAAGAGTGATGCTATTTTTGGACTATGCTATTTATATTCTCTGTAATTGTTCTGTATTTGATAAAGATTTTTTTTTTAATTTTTTAATTTTTTTTTTTTTTGAGGGTTGTAGAATTTATACGAAGATATGAGGAGCCGGATAGAAAGAATCACAAAGATAGGCCAAATTCCAGTAGATATACGCAAAGAGCATAAAGGATTTTGTGAATGGGACTTGGTTTCATCCCGGCATGATCACCCGGTCATCCTCCAAGTAAGTTTATTTATTTCATTTCTCTCTCTTTCCTAATTTATATTTTATCATTCTAAAAATAATTTAGAAAAAATTCACTTTACATTCTTTGATTTTGACCATTTGTACTTTACTATGTACTTCAATAGTAGACAAAGAGTTTTCTTTTGATTTTAAACTAAAATCCAATGTTAACACCATTAACAAAGGCCCTGTTTGGTAAAGTCATGGAAATGTGATTGTAACTTATAGTCTAACAGCTTATAACTTATAACTGTGAACATAAACTGATTTTTGATTTATAAATTAAGCTTCTCTTTTCCCACTCAAAGAATAAGTTGATTTTTGACTTATAAAAAGCTATAAACTGTATTGTTAAGCTAAACCAAACACATCAAAATAGCTTAAATTAAGCTAAAAGCTAAAATAAACCCTACCAAATAGGGCCATAGACATTAAAATGACCAACCTATCCATTTTTTTCTACTCCTATTTACATTCTCTCTTCAATTAATACTCTTTCTTTGCTAAATTTTCACCTAATTCTGAACTTGATCAAATATTAATTAAATAAAACTTAAATTTAAGTAAAATGCTAAACTAATTTGTAATTTAATTTTTATAATAATGTGTATAATTAACTAAAGTATACTAATTACTAAATATATATTGGTTAGCATTGACGAAAGGATGTTTTATCATTTTGCTTGAAATTTGACTTTTGATTTTGTTGAAAAGCACGCGTTGACCAATTTTCGATAGTTTGAATGAATTCTTTAAAATGAAGCAAAGTGCTAAAATATCAAAATTGCAAGGGAGCTCTCTACTTAATATTGAATCACAAGAGGTGAAGTGCAAATAGTCAAAATTACAAGAGGATAAACTAGACTTAGTCCAATAATTTACAATCCGTTTGTATTGAGTGATTTGAAGAGATTGGATTACTAAAAAGGATAGTAATGAGGAGAAATGAAAAAGAAATTGAGAAAAATTAATTTATCGTATAACCCATTTTTTGAATCTCTTCAAAATTGAAGAAATTGAGAGGGAAAAGCAATGGGATGATTATTAATTTTATATGAAACTAAAATTCTCCACCTAAGTTCTAAGGAAATAAAAACATAATAAGTTATTTTGATAATATAACATATAATAAATTTTTTTCTTTTATGTAGTCTATCCAAACAAAATTGGAGAAAAATCACCATTTTTTTTTTTTTCAACTTAACCAAACAAGAGGGAGATAAATCATAATTTTTATCTTCTTTTCTTTTCTCCTCACTTAACAAATCATTTTTTTTTTTCCTTTTCTCTTCTAAATATCGAAAAGTGGTGTTAATATTTCTTTTCTTTGCTTTTCTTTTCCTATCTTTTCTTTTTTTCTTTGTAATTTTTTTATAAATTTTATCTTCTACTTACAACTTTGATACAGATACTAATAGATGGGAGAGAGACCAAGGGTGTGGAAATTGAAGGTCAATTGCCAACATTGGTGTACCTATCACGAGAGAAGAGACCCCAATATCACCACCATTTTAAAGCTGGGGCCATGAATGCACTGGTAAGCTCTGTTGTATCCCCTCAAACACTTGAACATTACACCACACGTAAGCAAGTTCATCACTCATTCAAGATACCAATTAATGTTTATACTAAGCTCCAATCACATTCATTAATCTAAAAAATAATTTTTTTTTTTTTTTCTTCTTATAAAGAAGAAGAAGAAGAAGAAGAAACGAAACATAGATGATTACAACACGAGCATAAGCTTATACACTAGTTAAAATATTTCAAATCCACACCATTAAGGCCTTTTATTGATGTTCTTGTAATGTACCATTTTTTTTTCTAAAAAATTCTCCATGATATGTCTGATCCATACATAATATATCATGAAAAATTGATACAATTTTTTTTTAATTACTCAGTATCGATAATAGGTCTAAAAAGTATCTAAAAATACCAAATATAGATATTTGTAGACTACATAGCATATATGTTTGGAAAAGATTCTATTTTGAGAGAATTGAAAAGTCACTGTCTCGTTGAAATGTTATATACTTCTTCCCTTTCTCAATGCATTTGTTTAGATAAAGACTCTGTTTGTTCTCTTTCTGAAAGGTAAACGTATCTCAAAACATAAAGTGTTAATCAAATTCATTTTTTAACTGAAATTGAGATTTTGTTGCAAGTTATTTATCTTGTACTCATTTACTTTACATCAATAAAAAAAAAATTCCTTTTGCGATCAAAAAAAAAAAAAAACACAGATAAGGGTCTCATCAAAGATAAGCAATGGTTGGATAATTCTTACTGTGGATTGCGACATGTACTCAAACAATTCAGAATCAGTGAGAGATGCTGTATGTTTTTTCATGGATGAAAAGAAAGGCAATGAGATTGCTTATGTACAGTATCCGCAATGGTTCAATAACATGACAAGGAACGATCTCTATGGCAACTCCTTCGAGGTAATTCAAAAGGTATGCATTAATGAGGGAATGGGATACTGAGAATTTTCACTAGATCACATGGAAGACATTGTAGTAATGATTTTTATATATTTGTGAAATTGTTACAAATTAAGGTGGAATTAGCAACCATGGATGCCAATGGAGGGCCTTTGTATATTGGTAGTGGGTGCTTTCATAGAAGGGACACTTTATGCGGGTTAAAGTATAGCAAAGAATGTAGAGTTGAATGGAAGAAAGAAGACCATATTAAAAAGGAGAAACAAAATGCAACTGAATTACAAGAAATATGCAAGATTTTTGCAAGTAGTACCTTTGAAGAAAACACTCAATGGGGTAACGAGGTACCCTCTCTCTCTCTCTCTCTCTCTCTCTCTCAAAAAGAAGCTTTTTAGTTGATCCCCTAATTTGGAATCAACTAAAAAGGCTAATTTTCAGTTTAAAAAAAAAAAAATTAACTTCAGGAATTTCCAAACACATCAGTTTTTTTAGATTCTAAAGTCAAAAGGTTACCAAAAAAAACTAATGCCAACACCTCCCTCCCCCCCAAAATCCCTCCTGATACATTTGGTGTGGTATGGTTGCAGATGGGTGTGAAGTATGGATTTCCGGGAGAAGATATTGTGACGGGGTTGTCAATACAATGTAGAGGTTGGAAATCCATATATTTCAATCCAGAAAAGAAAGGGTTCCTAGGAGTTGCTCCCACAACACTGTTGCAGGCACTCATACAGCAGAAGAGATGGTCTGAAGCTAATTTTCAGCTACTTCTCTCAAAGTACTGCCCCTTAATTTATGGGCATGGAAGGATTCCCCTTAAGCTTCAAATGTCATTCACTCCCTACATGCTTTGGGCTCCAAATTGTTTGCCTACACTCTACTATGTTATTGTCCCAACCCTTTTTTTCCTTAGAGGCATCCCCTTGTTTCCAAAGGTATCGTCAACTCATCCACAATTTTTTTCTATAAACCAAATAGAGAGTTTTTGTGTCTGATCAACAAATTTCAATTTCAAATTACTAGCATAGTTTTTCTGTTAAGCTAAATCAAAACTAAACTTTTATAAATTCTATGGTATGTTGCCATCAAGTTATCGATATATTGTCAGAAATTTAAGTTTATTGCTAATTAAGAATAAAACAATATTCTTTTCTCATCAGATATCAAGCTTGTGGTTCATTCCTTTCGCATATGTCATCATTGCCACAAATGCATATAGCTTAGTTGAGTTTCTTTATTGTGGCGGTACACTAAAAGGTTGGTGGAATGACCAAAGGATGTGGATGTTTAAAAGGACAACCTCTTATTTCTTTGCCTTCTTTGAAACCATATTGAGGCAATTAGGTTTTTCCAAGTTGGGATTTGTAGTAACCGCAAAGGTGGCTGATGAGGAGGTTCATGAACGATATCTGAGAGAGGTCATGGAGTTTGGTACACCATCATCACCAATGTTTACCATTTTCACCACGCTTGCAATGCTCAACCTATTCAGTTTTGTTTGGGGCTTGATTAGGATGGTTATAGATGTGCAAATTAATGTTTTGGAAGCACTGGCGTTGCAGCTTGTTTTATGTGGTCTCATTGTTGTGATCAACCTGCCGGTATATCAAGGACTCTTCTTTCGAGAGGACAGCGGAAAAATGGCCACCTCTGTTGCATACAAGTCAATCATGTTAGCTCTATTGGCTTGTTCGATAGTATTGTATTAGTTAACCATGCCTTCGTGTAATAAGCAAAAATTTCATCTACTAAGATTCAGCACAATAAGTGATTTACCAGCTTAGAGGAAGACATGATTTTGTACTTTGTTGTATACTTCCGATATCGTGTTGTTAAATTTTCTTATATAATTGAATATCTAGTTTGTTGCCTATGTATGTGATGTGTTTGTGTTTGTATTATTAGATAAGGAATGTGTTGGAAAAAATTTGAAAGTAAATGGAAATGGACTCCATTTGAATAAAATTATACAATTATTTATGTTGTCTTTTCATTTTAAAGGGTGTGACTCAACTCAAGGGTCATGTCTCTTCTTTATGCCTTTCCTGTTCAAAAGGTGCCAACAAGTCTAAAGGTAATTCCCATTTCAATTTTCTTCATTCCAAATTTATCAAGTTCAAGCATTATTTTCTTGTATACTTCATCTGTATGAATCTGAATTTTATGAATGCAAAACATAGTTTTGGTTTGCTATACAATCAAAGAGTGGGCTCTCTTCGTTTGTGATAATTGTCGTATTTTGGAGATAGGACATCCATTGTTCTCAAGCACCATTAGAGATGACGAAATTCTATCTTAAAGACGCAATATTCAAGCACTAATCTCAATCATTAACTTGCTCATAAACAATCCGCAGAAGTACTGTAAGGTTTAATTTTGTTGTTTATTTTATATTATATATTATTTGCTTAAATTAAGGGGGTATTTGGGTGATCTAAGTAAATATATTTTTTTATTTTTTACGAAAAAACATGAAATATGAGTTGGGTTTAAAGTAATGCGGTAGAGAGGTGATGTGACCCAAATAAGATAATTGTGACCAAATAGGATAATGTGCTAAACACTCCCTAATTTTTTACTAAAATTATCTCTAACAATTGTAAGATAGAATTTCCTATACTGTTTCACAGTTTCTGTATAACCTGTAATGCAGTGTTTATTTTTCGGTTAAAAATTAATTTTAGCAAAATCATTTTTCTGTATAAAAACATAGTAGAACTATGGTTCTTTTATATACGGTACTGTTAATTTTCTTACACATTCATTTACAAAATTTTACCCGAATCTATATTTGACTATAACTCTTTTTGGGTAAAAATTTTTGTACTAGTTCTGGGATTTTCTACAATATCTGTTTTCTAGGTTTACTAAGGGGGAAAAAAAAAATTTGGTTTACCCAAATTCTTATTGCAGTAGAACTTTGTTTATTGTTGTCCTAATAATCTCTATTATACTAGATTATTTGGACACTTATTTTATTATTTTGGTACTATTGAGGTTACTGTATGTATAAATTTATTTTTATATTTATATATATATATTGTGGAATTTTTTGCTCAACATAAAAAAAAAAAGGTTAATCAGAAATGGCTCCAGAAAGTACTGTTACACTGGGAAGTACTGCCCCTACACCCGTTGTGGCTACACCAGTTGCTTCCATCCCTACGGTTGTTAGACATGGTCATGTTCAGTGGTACAGACTTTAAATGTTGGCAACAAAAAAATGTTATTTTATCTGACCACCTTGAATTTTGGCAAGGTTTTTGCGAGAAAATACTCCATCTCTTAGTGAGAATGAAAGTAATTGACAAGTTGTTGCAAAGGTGGATGCATGGAAATATGCAGACTTCCTCTGCCGAAACTATATCCTCAACGAATTGGATAACACATTATACAATGTGTATAGTCCAATCAAGACCACAAAAGCGTTGTGGGATTCGCTTGATCGCAAGTATAAAACAAAAGATGCAGGAATAAAGAAATTTGTTGTTGATCATTTCCTATAACAACCTCGACCTATGATTAGCCTATAATCCTTGATTAAGAATTCCTAACAAGTAATTAAGATGAAATCCTAAGTTAATTGCATGTGTTATGTGCTATTTGTATTTATATCTGTCTATGGTAGGAATATCTATCTAAAATTCTATTTCAGTATGCAAATTAAAGTCCTTATCGGCATCTAAACATGAAATTGACTATGTATATGTGTTATTTAGATTTTTTAGAATTTTATGGTAAGTCTAATTGAAATTTAATTCGGAATCAAATAATTAGAACTAATTATACATAATTAGCCTAATGCTAATCAAGCCTATATAAGGCTAATGTGAGTGCTAGGACACATACACACACACTTTTTTCATCTATTTGAACTCAAAAACGTGGAGGGAGAGAGAGAGAGATCAAACAAGAGGGAATTGAGGAAGACTTGGTGAGATTAGAAGGAATTTGGAAGAATTGGCTTGGAAACTCAAGGGATTTGCTACATAGAGCCCAATTAAAGACTTAAGGTAGGTAATTCAACTCTTAAATTATGAATAAGTCACTTAGTGCAAGAACTCAAGAGAATTAGAAGAATGACCTAAAGAATGGGGCTTAGGAAGTAGAAATGAGGATCATTCCATGCATGCATGCACAATTCATGGATTATGAGTTTCATTTTCACTTAATTCTTACATGCAAGTGCATATATTTGCTATCTCTTGGGAGCTCACCATGTTTTTACCCAAAAACACTTCATTTATGCATGTTTTGGAAGCTTTGAATTTAAATCATTACATGCATGTTATATATATATATGCATTTCAAGTTTGGTTTTGGACAATTCACATGCTTTTGGGCTTTCATTTTGCTAAATAGCTTTCAATTCATGAAGTTTTATGAGTTTACAAGTGCTTTCCCAAGTTTTGGCCCAAAAGAATATGATTTTGTGCATTGGAAATGGATTTTGAACTTGGAACTGAAATTTGAAAATTCCAGATTCTGCATCTTCACTCGAGTTCGCTCAAGTGACCACCCATTGTTTTGAACCTTGGCTCGAGCGACCAAAAGTTGGCTCAAGCGTAAAATTCAAGCTCTTAGTAGTTTTGTAGACAATTGCACCGAGAGACCGAATGTGCGCTCAAGTCACCATCATTTCTCTCAATACTTGGCTTGAGCGACTGTCGAGCGACCGTCAAGCTTGAAAATCGAGCATCCAGTACTTTTATAAACTTTGCAAACCGCTTGAGCGACCAAAGCTTCGCTCAAGCAAACTGCCTTGTTTTTTAAAATTTAGCTAAGTGTTCCAAAGTGTAATTTTGCATCCTCATTGCATATAAGGCATTCCTAGGCCATGTTTAGGCTACAATAATGAAGATAAGAGATAGAAACACATCGAAAAAGAAAAATGATAAGTTAAGCACCTTTGGGACGTGTGTTTAAGTGTATCTGTCATGTGTTTGTGTAGGTCTTGCGTTATCGTTCACTTGATCAGTCTATTCTGTCCAAGTGCGTTGTTCAGCTTCTAGAGCTATCTGTGAGTAACAACTCCATAAAGTTATTTTTGATTATAAGTAGTTTCTGACTGAAATGATATCATCTATTTTCTGAAATACTATTTTATGAAACATGAATGAATATCCATTTTGCTGAAATATATTTGTGGCATCCTTAGTTCACGTGGCCCTTGCCTGGGGGAAATAATACCGAGGCTAATGTTTATGTCGCCCTTGCCCAGGGGTAACAATATCGTGGTCTATGTTCATGTAGCCTTTTCCCAGGGGTAACAATACTGAGGCCTGTGTTCGCGTGGCCCTTGCTTGGGGTTAATAACACCATGGCTATATATACACAAAGATGTTGACCTTTATGTTGTCAGTACCGACTATGCACGTGGGTCTTTATGACCATTCTGATCTATTAGCTAATGGATGTACCACATATAACTGTTTATGAAATTTGTATAAGTATGTCAATCTGAATCTGTTTCTAATATGAACTCTGATTTCTGAACATGTTTTGGACATCATTCATAAACCTTTTACCCTATTGTTATTCACTGAGCTCTAACTCACTGTATTATGTATGTAGGTAAGTGATCAGGCACGTGACTAGGCCTAAGCTGCTGCTTGGAGTTCTATTTTGGTCAACCAACCACCGTGCCTCCTGAGGAAGTTCCCAAATTCAGAAGTGGTCAAGTTTGGTGAACCATGTTTAAGACTTTTGTTTTCTTTTGTTTTCTTTTGTTTTGTCTAAACAAATTTATGTACTGTCCGTGTATTTGGCTAAGGCCCATTTTGATTTATCTGTATATAAGTTAACATCATATACGTAAATATAAGTTTGAAATTTTTTGTCCCATGTACGTCTATACAGCTCTATGGACATTGAATTTAAACAATTGCTTCCGCTAGACCCTTAATTTTACTAATCTGTTCAGAGGCCTTCAGTAATCCCAAGATTACTGGCCGATTATGATGCTAAACCTATAGGGGTGGGTTTGGGTCATGACACTTCATTGATTTTAAGATGACGGATTCCAAAATGGTGATCAATCAAGTTTAAGAACTTTAACTTATCCTGCATGAAATTCATGCAAAAGGAATGTTTCTACGCAAATCTTTTTAAGTGGCGGTTATTATTAAAAAATTACCATTGACTTTGAGGGATTTCAAAAACTATTTAAAATACAAATGCAAAAAGATGTCAGGGGATTTGATTGTTCACTTGCATATTGAAGAGGATAACAGTGGTTCTGAAAAGAAAATTGGACATTGTCTTATGGAATCAAAGGCAAACATTGTGGAACAGAAGCCAAAGTTCAACAATAAGAAAAGGAAGCATCCCGGAGAGAGCTCTAAGCAAGGTGCTAAAAGTGGACATAGTTAGAACTTTAATGGCAAATACTTTGTGCGTCACAAACTAGGATAATCATGCCAAGGACTATCGCAAGAGGTGGACTCAAGAGAACTACAAAAAGAAACTCACTCAAGCCAACCTAACTAAAGAAAAGAGTCTTTGTGCATTGGTTTCACGCCTGAATGTATCTGGCGTGGTGTCTAAAGTTAATTTAGCGGACAACCCCAAGGCATGGTGGGTAGACATAGGCACTACATTTCTCCCAAGAAAAAGATGTTCTCATCATATCATGCAGCAGAAGATGGAGAACAACTCTACATGAGGAATTCTTCGACTTCCAAAGTTGAGCAACAAGGTGACGTCGTGCTCAAGATGACGTCAGGCAAAGAACTCACTCTCAAAGTTGTGCTGCATGTACCAGATGTTCGAATAAACCTAGTTTCTAAATCGTTGCTGAGCAAAAATGGGTTTAAATTAGTGTTTGAGTCTAATAAGTTTGTACTCACAAAAAATGAAATGTACGTAGAAAATGGGTACATGAGTGATGGGCTTTTTAAACTTAATGTAATGATTGTTGTTCCAAAGTTTAATGAAATCAACATATCTTCTGCTGGCTTGCTTGAGTCTTCTTATGTATGGCATGGTAGATTAGGTCATGTAAATTATAATACTTTGCGAAGACTAATTTATCTAGATTATTTGCCTAAATTTCAAATTAATTCAAATTATAAATGTGAAATGTGTGTTGAAGCAAAATTAACTAAAGCACCATTTCAATCAATCGAAAGAAAAACTTAGTCACTGGACTTAGTCCATAGTAACATTTGTGATTTGAAATTTGTTTAAACACGAGGTGGCAAAAATTATTTCATTACTTTTATTGATGATAGCACTAGATGTTGTGTACTTGCTACGAAGCAATTGTTTCATTGTTATTGTCCAATGTCGTTTCAACCTCACCGCCATTTGGCGAATCTGGTTGCCAACAATCGAAACTCGGCTCCATATTTTCCCTGCCCATAACACCACGTCGCCCATTCCATACATTCACTGGATTAACATCTAACACCTTCTCATCACGCTTGATAGGCACATGGCCGTCCGCTCCGACTTCCACAAAACACCGTTCGATTATAGTCCCACAAATTTTCCCAGAGTTAACCTGCGAACGACACCTCAAATAAATCAAACATATACAACAGAGCACCACCAATTCATAACTCATACCTCCACGGAACCATCCACCGACAAATCCACCAACAAGTTTGTTGATATTCCACTAACAAAACCTTGGGGACACATTATGCCGATCAGGTTCCACAATGTTGGTGTGCTCACAAATGAGGAACTACAAGCAAAAAAAAAACATTTGAAAGGTTACAAAAACAATACATTATCCCACTGTACACAGTTTATGTTTATTGGTTATTCAATTGATCGTCAATGTACCAACAAAGCAATGACACACCTGGTAACATTTTCTAGCCTGTTGTGTAACTCATTCATAGAACTAGTCAGTGCGCTCTTGATCATTCTAGTCTAATCGTACAAACATAACATATCCAATTTGTCAATTACACGCACATACGCCCAACCGATCGACTCACCCATATTAGCAAAAAATAATTTTGCACATACATACAAACAGACCAGATTCACAACATCCTCTTCGTCACGTTCAGAGTTTCCACGCATCGCCACCACAAGCAAGTCTTTGATAACTTTTGATGAAATGCGACTTATGTTGGGGCAAAGCTGTTGAATGAAATCAGATAGAGCTTTACCAATTTGTGCCACGTCCAAATTCTCCTTCCCACATTGTATTCCAAACAACAAGCGGATGTCACTGTTTCGCAGTGGTAGCCCTTTTTCCCCAATGTGGAATTTCTCATCCATTAGGTTGTATGTTTGGATGATTCGGCAAACCATTGCATCACATTTTAATGTATGCTTTCGGATCCAAATTATGAACTCGGATTGCCTCAACCATCAACCAGAATGGTGTCTTCTGCAATTATTTTCTATGGCATGCACCGAAATTGAACTCCAATACCATTTTGATCACCCCAGCAATATTGGAGCGGTACATTACCTTTGAGGGGTCAACAACAGGTTTTCTGATAGATCTGGTCGTTGTCTTTGTCTTTTTGAAAGGCGGCTTCCTTTGCCTTCTCGTGGCCAACCAAGTCGAACTCTGTGGTGTGGAACGTGAACATGGTGTACTCTCATTCCGTTTATGCTCTCCGAACTGACAGCTAGACCTACCTATACATGAAAAAACATAGCAATATTAATGTTTGTTATTACACCACGCAATTCAGCAGCCAACTTACTCAGCAAATACCAAAACCCTATTACGTGACAACATACTCACTAACATAACCCATCACACTACAGCACATACGTGCCACAAAAGCAAACCACAAAAAATACACACCTACAACCATCATCCACGCAACCCATGCGTACACGATGTTAATCATAACCAATTGCCCATTTTTTTTATTTTCGCTCTCATTTTATTATCCCTAACTGACACATTCCCACACGTTATACATGCACGTTCACTCAATATCATATCGTGCATTTTGCAAATAATCATCCTAACAATTTTGTCATAACTGTACATGACATTATAGCAACGAAAGCAAGAATACCACAACGTAGTTAGTTACAATTACATAACATACCATTTTCTAATTTAGGCATAAACATTAACATACAATAGTAAAACAGATAGTCGCCAATCATTCTCCGTTCAAGCTTGTTGCGATGTGGCAATATGCAACATTCTTTTTCCATACATTTTTTTGATTTCTTACTGTATTAGGAAGTGCCATTTGCATATCAAATTCACAATTTACATTCAGGATTGTAGTAATTAAATTAACCAATGTTGTGAGTTTCTAGTGTGTGTTGTGTGTTATAGTGTGACGTACACTGTGCACTTCAATAGTCAACGTATTCAAACAAAGTCACCATCTTCACACAGCACACAACGGCACATGCGTGCCACGAACTCATATAACACTACCAATCAACACCAACCATATCATCCACACATTAACCGCAAACACACCATGTCCACATTCCAACATTAAACCAACCAAACATTAGCCACTAACAACTACTAAGAACCAACTCCAACATCACATTCACACTACCCATACACAACACAAAAACCACAGAGACCAACCCAACAATATAAATACATTACCAAAACACCTACATTGACAATTAACATCAACCCAAACCCCACAATCCCCTAACACAGATTATCGTAAAGACCAATTACATTCACATTATAATCCATTGACTCCATGAACACAACATCTCACCTAATGTCCCCAAAAAATTATTAACTTTTCCTATTCGAATTGATTATAAATTAACATCATCAAAAACCAGCAAACAACTCCACCATTTTACACATAACAAAACCATGACGTTGGATTAACTCACACACAGACAAATCTACTTCGAACATTACCATACCTGTTGTCATCGCACAACGGCCACACAAACGCTGCCCAACGAATGTTCTTAGCTCGCTGATGTTATGGCAATACGGACGACCAAAAGCCCTAAATCCTCAGTACAAACGCCAATTCGTCTCCTCAAATGTGCTACTAGGGGTTTTTGGGTCTAGGATTTCTGTAGGTAATGTACAACATTATTTCCCGAATGAATATTCAACTAATCACCCAATATGAGAATCCAATCACTAACATTGCAATATTAACCTAGAACCTTCTATTCTATGTCGTTCACTTTTTTTTTTGGAATGAAGGGAAACCAAAAAAACGCTATAATACACTTTTGGGCAATTTCATAACTCCAACATCACGAAAACCCCACATCCACCCCTGAATAAAAACAAGTCATGTTAAAAAATTATGGGCTCTAACATAATTAACATTTAAATGGGACTACTTGATCTACAAATTAAAAGATAGGACTAAATAATTCAACATATCTATATTTGGAATTTATTAGTGTTTTGCCCTTTAAATTACCGTACTTGTTGCTATCATTTTTAATTTTCTTTTTGGTCCAAGAATGCGCATGAGCTATTGAAGATGCCAATTTTGCAATATCACCTTGTCAATCAGACTATTTTAAGTCGTGCATTCATGCATGACTAGACTTACACCAGGAATGAAAGGTCCTTAATTTATATAAGTTCACATGCCACTTTCTAAAAAATAAAACAAAATATATATTCACCATGATAAAACAAAAAAAGAATGAAAAAAAAGACCATTGAAGCAGAGGCCAATTATATCACTTTGATAGGTTAGGGATTTACAATCTATGAAAAAGCTAACCTGACAAATAAAATACAAAAAATTAAAAAGAAAACAAGAGTAGAGCTACACTGTTTGTTAATTATAGCTGTACATGATGAGATTAAACAATTATCCCTATATACCCAGCACAACTGCACCTTGTATCTTATTAGTGTAGCACAGTCCCAAATGGCCCTCATCATCTCCTCCCAGTGTCAGTTGAACCCGACTACAACTTGACATAAGAGTAAATCAAATTAGCCAATTGCACTGCAGCTTTGTATATTTTGTGCGAGTTGTATGATGGCCACACCGAGTTAACCTATTTTCCTTGGACTGGCTTCCCCACACGGCTCTTCCACATGCTCTGCATTTCATGAAAAGCTAAATTAGATTATTTCTAGATAATGAAAATTATAATGCTAAATGCAAACTAAGAAGCTAGGTAGGTAGGTGGGTACAAGAGGCTCATCATCGGAGAGCTCCTCTTCCGCAGAATCAGAAGCTGATGTCTTTTCTCGGGATTTGTTCGGATCCACTGGATTACTCTCGTGGTCATCTGTTTCAGTCGCTTCAGAATCTGACTGCTCTGATTTATCTGCTTCCTCTATAGATCCTACTTCCCCTGATTCATCTTGCTGCTTCTCTTCTAATTGCTTAATCCTTTTTTCTTCAGAATTAGGCATCTCCCCCTCGGATTCTTCTGCATCACTTTGCCCAATCTCAAAATCTCCAGCTAGTTTCCTTTCAGAAGTGGACTTCTCCTCGTCAGATTCCTCCCCACCCGTTAAACTCTTCTCTATTGCGTCTATCCGTTCCCCTTCTGAATAACCTGCTAAAAAAATATATAGATGTCTTGATATATATATATATAATCTGAAAACAGTACATATTTCCAGATCCATTTTTTTCACTTCAACTGAGCAATAATATTTTTTCTTTTTTAGTAGCAGAAAAAATAGTATGTAGTATGTACCAAGCAACCTTTTCCCCAGCCAATGAGTTGTTCTATGACAGTCACTGCCTATTTTGAGTTGGGAAACCACATCATATAAGTGTGTTTGGGAACCTATATTTGGGGCTAAAATAGCCACAAAAACAATGTTAGCCTAAAAGCTCCTAAACCAAAAGTTTTTTTTTTTAAAAAAAATATATATATATATATATATAGTAGGGGCTGTCACTGTGACAGTCCTACCACTGTCACAGTAACAGGTAGCTAAATTACAATTTTATCCCTTCAAATTAATTTTGGAAAATGTGAAGTTAGGGACAAATTTGTCAATTTAACTTCAAACATCATTTCAACACATTTTTCAATACACTAACTCAAATAAAAATCCATACTATCTTCCCAAACACAAAAACTAAAATAGCCTACTAAAATAGTCAAAAAGCCAAAAAACCTCTAAAATAGGCACTTCCCAAACACCCACATTATAAACAAAATGTTTTAGTTGATTTTCATAGACTCCTTACCCTTTCAATACACAACTAACATTTCCACGGTCCTAAACAAATTAATGAAGCTTCAATGGTTAGTATATGAAACAGGTTATATATCTAGACAGAATTACATAATCAAAATGTATTAACACTATTATATGGCAAATGTTTAGAATAAATCATAATGAAAATGAAACCTCGTAGACGTTCTTGATCCAATCTCACGTCGACACAAATATTTCAACAGGCATTTTTGTATTCAGAGTATATGAGTGCATTGCATAGATTGATATTTTGCCTAATATCGAGAGACTACATGATTAGATACAAGTGTGTTGATAGAAGAAGCCCTTGAAAATAAACTTCTGCATGCATTAGACAAATAAAGTTTCAATTTAAAATAAATAAATGGTGCAACACCCTCTCACCTGAGTTCATATCGTCAACTTTGGATGATGCAGCAGGTTCAGCGTCTGACATCTCAGCTTCAAGCAATCTGGGAGAAGTTTCACTCCTTGACACCCATTTTTGTCCATGCTTCATATTCTTCCTTGGAGATCTTTTCCCTCTTACTTTAGATGGTGAAGATCTGCAACTCAGCGCAATTTATACGAGTAAATAAAATGAAAACTTTCAATTAACTGCTGTTGGAATGAAATCTCCAACTCACGTTGTAATTGATTGTTTGTTTTGATGTGAACCGCTCAAAGACTTCTTTTTCTTCTCAGACGATCTGCAAAATAAAATAAAATAAAATTAGATCCATGCACCAATACTGCCACAAGCCTCTGCACGTTTAAACATCTAATTCCCACAAAACAATTTGTAGATTACAGATATGAATTAGAAGGCATTACTCACAATCCTTTTTTAGATGGACCTTTCGATGATTTTAACCGCTGTGAATGGTGGTGTAAAAAAAACACATTGTTAGAGTTGAAGGCCAATTTATTGCTTCAATAGAATTTATAATTCTGTAGATTCAAATATAGAAAACACTAGAAAGTTAACCTTTGTAGGCTTGCGACCATTGTCAACAAGCTCCCAGCGCTCTTTATCTAAACGGAGCACTTCCACATCTCCATCATCATACAATACCTTTAACACAAAATTGATCAGAGAAAATTATGTCAAAGAACTATACGAGATAACAATTATTACATTAGTGATAAAAAAGTTATCTCCAAAACATGACTAATACAAGTGTTAGAATAAAAAATAGAACATGGAACGGTACACTTACCACATATTTCTTATGTTCAGAGTCGTAAGACTTCACTACTCCTCCATAAAACCTGTTGATTTTAACAAGACACCATCAAGACACAATTCTTGTAGCAGCGTATACACACAAGGATTTTGGAGTGCAAACCACATGTACAAAAAGTACACACTACTAAGGCAATCAAGATTGTCATTCCCTAGATCAAGATTATGTGGGTATGCTTTTGAATAATTTATTAGCACACGGATATATATACGCTAACAAGGCAATTTTCAAAAAGCATAAAACCAGTAGAGACATGACAATATACATATATATATATGATTTTTACATTTGGAAATTATAAATATATGTTTTGATTTTGATTTCCCATTTTTTCTTTGTATGTCATGTTCGACAAATAAAAAATAAAAAATTTATATATATATATAAATATAAAAAAAAATGATGAATGGGTTTGAGGCTTGCATCCAGATGTGATCCATCTCCAGACAGCCCACAAACTGATTTGGCCGGAAAATTGGCAGGCATCAAAGCAATCAAAAGAGGGTAGCTAAAAAGCAAACATGAGATCAGTACCAATATATATAATTTTTTAATCATCATGACAACCCAAGCAACATCAGCCAAAGGCCACAAGACTGGGAGGTCAATGCAAGCAAGGGCCAAGGAGAATATGCCAGAAACCCTTCTCCTCTGGCCAGAGGTCATTGGCCCTGGGGTACACACTGCTGGGCAGAAGTCATGTTCAGCAGTCACCCACGTTGGGATGTGCTAGTGTAGAGTCATTTTTTTTTTCATTCTGAATGTATCAAGTTTTTTTTTTTTTTTTTTTTGGCCGCTCCATTTTTGGCCAGTGTGAGTCTGATTCTCATAAAGGCATGTCCTCGCCAAGTCAGCAACATGTCAGGTAAAACTAAATTAACAGAAGTTGGGGCATGTCTCCAGTGTTTGACACCTGCCCGTGTCCGAAAAGGTGTATATGTCACATATAGGGGAGTGTCCTTGCTTCTTTGCAGGAAAGACACAATTAGGAATGGAACAGAACTTATGAGCAGCTTGATTGAGTCATAAACAAGGTCAACAATTTGAGATGGCTCAATCACAGCATTAGGAGAAGTTTTAATGTATGCCAAAGAATCCAATATGGATGGCATAGAAAACAGTGACAAACTGATCAAAAGTTGCAGACTCCCAGTAGTAGCAGACCACCCATGGCCCTAAACAGAGGAGTAGAACGGGAAACTTTCATGAAACTGAACCAAAAAAGAATTTGGTAAGGGGTCTCTGTGTTCATGGGTACAAGAAAATAAAAATCATTTTCACAATCCAAGTGAAGAACAAAACTAAGCCATGGCCAGCCCTGTGGACACTGGTGTTATTGAAAATATTTTTTTCAAGTGTTGAACCTATGACTGAAAGGATATGACTCCTCTCAATCTAACTAATTTTACCAGGAGAGGACATTATCCAGAGTCTAATTTTAAACAGAAGATGGATACATAATAAATCAGAAATTTAAATATAATAGAGATTCCCGATTTCATAGACCAACATATCTCATGCTCCAACTTTATCTTTCTCACCTATTCTTTCTTATTTTGTTGAAAAATGGCTCAATCTTGTTCTCTAAACCAACAAAATACTTACCGCTTGTCCACTGGCCACCAAACTTTTATTCTGCAATCAATCAGGTCCATTGTCTCACTTCCACCTTTCTTTGATGTGCACTGAGGAAACAAAGTAGCAGGTCAAGTGATTGCTTATGATGCTGTTTCTGATTCTAAATTCTTAGCAAGTAAGAAAACCTTGAAATATTTTGAAAACCAGAAAGTTCTCACATCCATAATTTAAAAACAAAAACACATGCCACTTCCCGCAATTGAAAATAAACTGAAATTATAATGTTGTACGTGCAAATCATTAGAAACAGAGTTTACATCATGAAATAATAGACATCCATGTTATCACTACTAACTCTATGCACTTGTGATAGAGCATGTCATGTGGCTCAAGTGAAAAAATGCGCATATAGAATCATTGAGTATTCTTTGAAAGCCTGAAGCCTCATTCTTAACAATTCAGCCCCATGGTTCAATCAAACGCTCACAAGGAGGGGTGTTCAATGTGATGAAGTACACATCTGACATCACAGGACAGTTGATATGAAAGAGATGTATAAGACAGTGCAAAAGGATAAACAATAGCCTTCAGAAGATCAATGTCAGGGTGCTTTCTTGGAGAGTCTATGACAATCCTCAGGACTCCCTCATGGTAGGTTTGATTTGGGAAGCTCCCATGCAAATCTCTTCCATGATGAAAATATTATTTTAGTGGCTAGCCTATAAAAGTGGGAAAAGAAGCAAAATTATAGGATTTCTGCCTCTTTAGGAATAATTTTGATTACAACAGCAAGGGTACAATATGACCACTTTATAGGACTCTGCCACCAGCAAGTTTGGAATGTTCCATCCTCATTCTGGCTGCCTAGGGTTTCAGTTTGTTTCTATCGTAAAGATTCTAGAATGGCATTGTATTCAAGTGACAAGTCAAATGTGAAGGACGAAGCTGATCATGCTGGCTGTTCTGTTGGTGATTTAGTTAGGCTACATTAATGTTTGTTTTGTCTTCTGAAATCAATTAGAGAAACACCATTATCCATAATGATACAAATGCCAACATTATTGCGATGTCGGAAAGATATATTAGTATTCAACGTAGAGAAGAAGAAATTAAAGCTATTCCACCACCATCAACAGATGGGTAAGAAAAGCTTCCAATCCCTGAGGATAAACATATTATGTACAATATTAAAGCTCTTTTTGTACCCACTTGGTTGAGCACTGTTAGATCTTCTATATGCAAAGTACAAACAAGAATACCAAATTCCTAATTACAAAATGAACTAAAAAATTAAAAATTATAAAAAAAAAAAAACTCTGGAGGTCAACAACCCTGCAGCTTTTGTCACAGCTTTGGTTCCATTCTTTTGTTTATCTTTGGTTCTATTCAAATATTTTTTTCCTTCATAGAGTTTAACTTTCTCATTAGCAAAGGCTAAAGGCACACAACAACCTTTTGGAAGAGAAACTGAACAGTTTCCCTTGAGGGAAAAGGAACCATGAATTGTCAACTAGCCTGAACGAAAAAACCAAAATTATAATTATAAAAGATGTTATTTGCACTGCTTGTGCATATCCAGTTTGCCGCATAATTTTGTGCAATTCTTAGCACATCATAACGAGTAAATATAACTAAAGCTGAAATAGATGTGACACAACCTCATGCTGCTAACATACCACAAGGTTGGTGGCATCATTATACATTAACTATGAGCCAAAAATAAAAGCAGTGTGATAGCACAAGAATCTGCATTGACAGGAAAGCACTCTATGTTGGATTAAAATAACATGGAAGGACTGGAGAGACTGACCTTTGCCAATCCCGCAATGCTTCTTCTTTTTCGTTTCTTTGAAGATCCCGAGGAAAACTTGGAATTAGTAATTGCTGTTGTACTATCAGTCTCCACAAGCTGATTAGACTTCTGCAGGAATTGAAGAAGAAAAATACAATCCTGTACTATCAACAACTAGTAAAAACATAGATGCATGTAGCTTTCAAAGCAACTTCATCAGTGAAAAAGAGCACCTTCACATCATAGTCGTCGATTTCACCAATGTTGTGTGCCTCATCATTATGATCTTTATTAGAATCTTTGCTTTTATGTTTTGACGAGGAGTTTGAATTCTTCTTAAAACATGACACCAACAAATCTGATTCCGCAGGTTCAACAACATTTTCTTGCAAAGACATTTTATCCTCGGAACCAACATGAAGTTCCTCATCTATTTCAGGGGATTCAGATGATGACCCTTCTTCCTGAGGCAAATCATCAGTTGAGGTCCTCTTTAAACCCTTTGAAGCACCCTGAGCAGATGATGATCTTCGGCGTTTGGGTACAGGAGAATTTGTTGTTTCACCAGCCACTAGTTTTTTCCTCTTCTGGTGCTTCTGATCAATTTTCAAATTTTTTGGAGTGCATTCATGGCCATTGCTTGATTCAAACTTGCTAGATGTCCCCAGATTATCCAAATTTATTTCCCTGACCATTTCTAGAATATCAACGTTTTCTTCATGTTCCGTTCCAGCTGGCAAAGATTCATTCTTCACCATTTTTTTTGCCTTGGTTCCCTTAGCTCTTAGGCGTTTTATAATTTTTCCCAAAGGAACATCATTTCCATCTGTCTCACTGTCTTTCAGAACCCCATCATCAACAACTTCTGGATGAATCTGATGTTATCAAAGCAAATATAATAGGAAAAAAATTAAATAAAATAACCAACATGTAAAACGCATAAATAATACTACAATTCCCAATGCAGTTGAAATAATACATGAGTCTTCTAACATACCATTCCGTTAACTTCTAACTTGAGTGATTCAAAATGAGTCAAGACATTCTCTTCAGCCAACCAGGTCTGTCCCTCACTGACCTGTCCAAAAGAAAATGCAACAGTATTAATTTCTATAACACCAATAACTGACAATAGAAGTTCAAAAGATCCAGATCCAAATCCAAATCAAAGAAAACCCACAAGATATTTGAAAACTGACAAGATACAATAAAATTAACAATGCCTCAACATATTATACTGATTTGAGTCTTGAGATCAAGACAGAATCATTACCACTTGGATTGAAACAAATATCTAGAGGAGAAGATTGAACGTTTTACAGAATATACTTAGTATAGACAATCTATCAACTATTAATGTTAAATGTCTAATCTTAATAGGCATGAAGAGCCATGTGGTTATATATATTCAGGAACATATCAATAATGAGCCATCAATTCCTCCATTCATGTTATTTCAATATATTCAATCAACTCAACGAAACTCATCCTAACTGTATGGTGTTGGCCACATGATTTTTGTTTCATTATTCTGCTTTATCGAGGGCTATAACCTTAGGGTTGGTTTGGGAAGTAGCTTTTTCAGTGGCTTTTTGGCCGAAATATAAGGTGAAAAAAATTAAAGTGTTTAGGAATGGCTTTTTGGCTTATTACGAAAAACTATGAAAAAAGTGGAGAGAAAAGAAGGAATCTTACTTTTTATATGGCTTTTTAGTTTTTTGGCTTTTTTAGTGGCTTTTTGGCTATTTTCTCATCTTCCCAGTCGTCTTTCATACTACAACCCACATCAACTTTTGGTCTACCATTTTAGGTAGCACTCCCCTTAGGTAGTGTTTGGTGCTGGAATGATTTTGGTCAGGAATGGAATTTTTATTCCTTGGCCTCTCAATAGAATGATCATTCTCCAAAATTGATGAATGGTGATCCCATTTGCAATGTACATTCCTTTTTTTTTACCAAATCAAACATGGGAAAGAGTATTATGATGAAATTATCATTCCATTCCAGCCTTCATTCCAATGAACCCAACACAGGCTTATTGTTTACCGTGTCACATTGCCCACTTGGACATGATTTGTCCTCGTTTCTCGTAGGCTTATGTAATCATTTTCACTCACTTTATATATAACTTTTGTTTATATATATGGTCTATGTTTTTATATATTAACAGTTTGGAACCTGTTGAATCAGATTATTAAGACATCTGATGCTCAGAGCAATTGATACAGCGGCCAAAATACTCTTGAACTATAGACCCACTACAACATAAAAACAAACTTGTCTCGGGATTTTTTAAAACAAGAAATTCTTCATAAAAACATGGAAAGACTTTGAAAAACCCTCAATGTGGTTGATTCACAATTATGGATCCACTACACAATTCACCCAAAACTTGATGATCAACTCAACCAATCAATAAATTAAAAAATCAAATGATCAAGCCAATCTATCAATTGCACAAACCATAGCTAGATCTAACAAAATTGCATAAAATTTAATCAAATCCCATCACATAAGAGGAATATCCAATTCTAATGAGAAAAAACCTCAATTAAAGAGCCTCCAATTGAGATAAAAAATCACGGGCGCAATTCCAGAAAACAATCCACTAACTAACATGAGCAATTACAAGAGTTTCTTACAATCCATGGTGAAACTACACTCTACAAACTCAAGTGGCTCTTTCAAATCAACATTCATTGCTCTCTTGGGATCAATCTCTAATGTGCTGAATCTACAACCCAATCAGCACCTCTAAAATCCACCAAAGGTCTTCACAATTATATTTAAAATCCAACAAAGGACATCACCATAGATGTAGAGATAAAGAAATGAAGACTTGCAGTTGATCAATTCATTCTCTAAGACCCATAGATCTCCAATTGAACTCCAAGCAATGACTAGTTCACTCTCTAGATAAGTTCTGTAACTGTTTTGCATCTCTGGAGAGAGAAATGAAGCAATCAGACCTGGAAATTATGCAGTTTCACACTTTCGTCACTTACTCTACCAAGATAGACCACCAGGGCCATCACTTCACTGCTTGAGCAATGAATGAACAGTCTCTGCACTTCAACAGCAGGTTCTGAAATCCACAACACATGACTTCACTGTTGGACAACCACACCACTCAAAGTGTTGGTTCCTTACCCTCTGTATTTTTGGCTGTCGAACCTCGTCGGCTTATCAATGACTAATTGCATGCTCTGAGTTGCTTGCATCTAATGTCCATGAATGGGATTCACACAAATAGACTCAAGACTATGCTACATACAACCCAAAGTAAGACTGGATTACAAGTAAAAGAGTGTTTGTTGAACGTCAATTGCCAAACTACATTAAATGAACTCAAACTTCATGCAAAGAATCAACTTGAGCCCTATGCTATGACCCCTATCTCAATTTATTGTTATTACACCAAGATCCCTTCAACTATTACACACACACCCAAAAAAAAATCTATGGACCCATATAATGACCCCTCAACTATAAAATAAAATTTAATAAAAAATAAAAAATAAAAAAACATACAAATGCCCCCTTCTAGAGAGATGGAAAGGGTTGCATTTTGATAGCGAAGCGGGGATTAAACTGTAGATATTCGTACATGAGGAGGAAAAATGATATTCACTAATAGTTGAGGGGATGTAGTGTAATTAACCAAAATGTTTGTTACTTAGTTGCACGAAGCGGGAGCGGGAGCGGAAAAGCGTGAGCTGATAGAAGTTTCTTAGGTTGGGAGCGCCTCGGGAAGCGATAATATATATATATATTTTTAATAGTTATTTCTAAAATATATTTATTATATAAAGGTGAGTTAAATAATTATTTTTAAATATATTTATTATTTTTATCTTAGATATTATTTTTATAGACAATATTTTTAATTTATTTATATATATTTTTAATTTTTAATTGATATATATTATAAATAAAAAACAGTAAAATAATAAAATATGTTAAAAAATAGTAAAATAACAAAAAATAGTAAAATAATGATTTATTTTATAAATCTTATTAGATTTTTTTTTATTATATTTGATTTAATTAGATTTATTATATTATTATATAACAAATTATATTATTTATATAACAAATTATATTATTTATTATATTATTATATTATTATCATTATATAACAAATTATATTATTTATTATATTTATTATATGTTAGAAACGGGAGGGGGAAGACGACGCAGATCGACAAGAAAGAAAGAGAGAGAGAGAGAGAGAGAGAGAGAGAAGAAGAAGAAGAAGAAGAAGAAGAAGAAGCAGGAGGTGAGCACGATCGCGATGGCCATGGCGATGACGATCGAAGGCGATCGCGAGCAGATTGCGAGGGCAAAGACGACTGGAGGTTCGACGAAGGTTTGTCTTCTCACTCTCTTCCTTCACACACACTCTCCTCTATCTCTCTCTTCACCAACGATCCCATCTTGGCTAGGATCGCGTTTCTCTCTCTACGGAAATGCGATTCCTACACGTCTCTTTCTAAGAGGAAGATTCGTCACCTGTTAGGACGATTCCTGCAACTAAGGTTTGTTACAACATCTCCAACAGCTTAAGCCTTAAGAGTGATTGGTTGCTACGATTGTATCAACACAGGAAGATCCTGATCTCAAATCTCACCACCTATTTAATCATTACAATATATGCATGTATTTGGCCCACTCATGAGCCAAGGTGGAGGCCACACACAACCTAAATTCTCAAGTTGCAACCACTTTAACAACTTATAACTTCAGAACAATTGCATAAAGCCTGATATCCATTGTTTGGCCATTTCCCTAATCGCTTAAGTTTGCTTAAGTTTTCAAGCCAATCATTCGGGGGTAAAAAACGTATACTTCTCCAGTAAGTTGTATTTCAGTCACGGTGTAGAAATACAGAGGAGACATACCTTGACTTGCAAGATGCAGGGAGAGAAAGTATTTTCATATATACTTGAAAAGATAAAATACACATTTTATGTTGCACCAGAAGTTTAATACATTGTCTAATAGTTAATGGAAACAGAGAACTTCCTTTCTTCCCAATGAGCAATCCATGGAAAACTTAGACAATACTAAATGGTATCATGGTATAGTATCGAACAATTCCAAAATTAAAAAAGATATACCAAGACATTGTATCTGCAAGATAATATTACGACTTTATGATTTATCATATTGAACCAAATCAATGTAGTAAGCCAGAGGTTTTTCTTTTCTCTCAAGTCATTAAATGCATTTTATACAGTCAACAAATGTGAATGAGCTTTGACAAACATACCAGAGGGTCATCCCCTTCTTTCTTCTCACGTGGTTTGTACAGCATTGGAGGGAGGGGCACTGATACAATTAATCCTTGAAGATCATCTTCTTTTTGAGCTAAGCGTTTGGTTATTGACATGCCAAGGTCACAGATTGCATACGAGTTCTGCGAACATAATTAATCACATCTTAAAACCATTGAGAGCAACTCTGCTTTTCCCTCTTATTGTCTAAAAAACCTGAGTCACAACAAAGAGTATGGACTTAACAAATTATAACCCCTACCTTCGACTTTGCTGGATCTGCAGCATCTTCTGAGCACTTAATGCAGTGAAAAATAGAAACTATTATAGATATACTCTCTTGTCCCTTGTTAATGCTTACTTCTGACTTGACATCATCATCTCCATGCATAAGCATAGAAAGAAATAAGTGCAATGGCCTGAAAATATTGAATGAAACATATTACAATGAAAGCAACAGTTACTGAGATCATTAACTCTATCCACAACTAAGTATCATGGCAAGCTATGGATAAAGTCCTCAGCTTTAGGATTATTCATCCAGATCTGCATCTTAACTTCTGTGATAGTCCAACCTCTATGCTATACCAGAAGGGGCAAACCTCAAGCACACAATCAACATGTTAAAAGATAACTTAAAAACTCCCAAGAAACTTACCCTACCATTCATACTCCACACAACTGTCCTCCAGCATAAAAGTCAAATCTAAAAATTAATTTTAATTTGAATACTGAAAATTCCACATCATCACAAGCTCTACCCATCATTTTATCTTTGAACAACAATTTTACACACAGGGAGACAAGTACTCACAAAACAATCCAATCAAAGTCTTGTAACAGGAATAGATCAACTTTGATCAACAGGCATTTGGTGATGTTGAATGCTGAGTTGTAACTGTTCAAGGAGCAAAGACGAAACAGTAGCGGAAAGGAAAGTATTATTTCAGCATCATCTAACTCTATAACACAATAATAAAATGTAAAAATATGGATCACTTTTACCCGCTCGCACCAAGAGTGATTTACCCTTGAAATATCTTAGAATGTTTTCAGTAATTGTGAATAAACCAAACCAAACCAAGCCTTGTGTCCCAAACAAGTGAGATAGGCTACATGAATCCTTTCTCATTATTCTGCTAGCTCAAGGTTTATCAGCAAAAAAAAAAGGGGGGGTTATATGCTTGGTTAAATCAAATAAATACATATCCTTTTTTACTACTACATATCAGTTTAAATACGTATCAGTTTAAATCTCCCCTCTCCCTAACATTTCCATTTATGGTAAGCATGTAAGTCTTCCTTACCTATACATGTATAGATCTTTGTTGTACATGAACAAACCATCTTAGTTAATTCTTCCTCAACTTATCTCCAATTTGTCCTACTCCTACCATTTTATGAATATATTCATTTCTAATTCTGGCTTTTATAGGCATACCACACATCCATCTCAACTACACCAATTTTGTTAGTATTCGTCAATCACATAATATGCTAGACTCACTCCTCCACTTGAGCCAACCTACATTGATTTTATGAATCACGTCATCTCCAACCTCACCATCCTTCTTAATAATCGAACCTAGGTACCACAAATGTTCACTATTTGTTATCTCATGTTTTCAATCCTCACTTCTCTATTATTTTTACTTTTATTACATTTCATGTATTCAGTTTTAAAGTGCTAAGAGGCTATCTTCTTTTTTTTCCTTTTTTACCTTATTGTCGTTTGAGATGAGAGCTTTCAAATGGACAATATATAACAATATCTTGTACAAAAATAATACATAAAACAAACCATTCGTAATGTTGAAGAATGATGGTATAGAAAACAAATACAACCCTAAAATATATACCCACATGACAATATTACGCTAGATGATTCACAACATCATGACTACATTTTTTTTTTTTTTAATCGGCGAAAGTCAGTTGTTAGATTAGCACGCTATGGGAGTTAGCCTCCCCACCCTTGCAAAACACTAAGTGCTTGCCTCCTAATTCAACTCCCCCTTAGGAAGAGTTGAACCCATGACCTCCCCCTTGGGACTAAACCCTTATGAGAGTCATGGTGGCCCTAGTTGGTTACAACACCATGTGTACATGTTCTCAAGTTCACTACTCCACAATAAGAAAATACATAAATCAATGCGAATTTTTTTTTTTTTTTTTTTTTTTGGTAGGTAATATATAGAAATAAAAACAATACAACAATTTTCTTTTCCAGTAAGAGCATTGCAAAAGCAAAATAAGAAGAAGAAGAAGAAGAAGAAGAAGAAGAAGAAGAAGAAACAAATTCGGCACTCGGGCAACATTTAGAAGCTTGGAAGCTTGGGAAAGAAATGGGAGGAAACCTATATATGCAGTAGTCTTAAAAGATTCTGACACAATAATGGATTGAAGACACCAATACAAAGTTCTAATTGATGATGATAATGATTTAAACCTTCCACACTAACATTTTATTACTTCAAAAAATAAGAAAGAACAGTCACATTACTGTTTTTTCCCATTTTATATTTCTCTTACATTTGTGTGCCTACATGCTTTTGTACATTTTTTTTTTTAAAGAAGTGAAACCAGATATATGTATACCTGTATACCGGTTCAAATGCCTTGACATCTCTGCATTCATCAACATTTGGACATGAAGAATGATGAGAAAGAGCATAGACCAAGTATGGGAGTATGTACTCCGGATAAACCACTGAGGAATTCGCATCACTCTGCAAAGCAAGTTGACGTGCCTTCCCTTGCTGACACATCTGAATAATATCACTTAGATTGTGTTTATCCTGTCAAATAAATTGGATAGATGCATAAATACAAAACTGAACTAATGCAGCAAGAAAAAAAGTAGCTTGAATGTAACAAGGAGATTGAAGATGGCATCATATACCTCCTCAAAATCTGGCTTCTGGGATCCAGTTATATCAAATAAGAAGGCACAAGCGTATTTTGGATCTAAAAGCCGTTCCTTTATATATTGATGAACTTTGTTCAAAAATTGCTTCTTAGCTTGTGGGAAACTGATCTGTATGCCACGAGAGAAGGAAGAAAAAGCTTCAGTAAACTGTTTTCCAGTAAGGGTAAGAATAAAAGAATCATTTACAAGTGGATAACAGCACAACAAATTCAAGATACTTTTCTGAAACAAGCTTTAGTCAACAAAGAACTCCACCTCCAATGTTCTCAAGGTTAGATAAAAGAGATCAACATGTATCTTATGATCCCAGTGCTTTGATAGGCGAAGAACCGCCTTCGCTGCCGCAAGCCTCAAATGAGCCTTATCAACAAGACTGCAAAATGGAAAGAGCCCATATAGAAATCATAACCCTCTTATGGAACAAGAAAGACTTCAACTCATCAAGCAAAATTGATGCATGTTGTCAATCCCTGTGCCATAAAAAATTCAAACTCCTTACCTCGATTCAATCTTTTCTGTGATCTCTCCAAAAGAAAGTATGTTTTTAAGGATTTCAAATAAGCCATCAATCCCAAGACGAAGGTGAGCATCTTTGACAGGCAAGTAACTCTTGACCAATGTTTTAATGCCAAAGATCTGCAGAACAAAATGAAGGGGGGCATCATAATGCATAATGGGTTTCTTAATGTGTTAAATTATTAAAGAAAACACAGAAAAATCATCACTTATTTATTTATTTTGGCAAGGACACAAACATGGGAAAAGAATAGCATCAAGCAAAATACTGGATGAGTTGCTAAACAGCATTTTGTCCGATTTCATATTTAATTGCTTAAACAAATCTTAGAATTCAAAAGCTATAAATGTATACAACACTGCAAAATGACCTTCAATGAACAAAGTTTGCTTCTGTCATCCCAACATTCTTTTGCATTATCTTCCACTATCTGAAACAGAAAAGCACAGTTTAAAATCATGAACACATGATAAACTACAGAAGTCTAACATATTTTCGAAGGCATACATTACTGCACTCCAGAATATTTGTTTTTATGAATCGTTCAAGTTCACTCTCTCTTGTTTCAAAAACTGACATTGCAGTCTGTGCTATGCATCCCAGAGATTGTAGTACAGCAGGTAAATGTGTCTTTTCCTCCAGCATATTGACAAGCCTCTGCACATAGTGCAAGAAACGTATCTCAATTATAGTCACCTTCAAAGGAGAGAAAGACATGATTAGAATAGTCCACAGGGGATGAACTATAAATGAAACCAAACCTTGTACAAGACAGAGAGCGACATCAGCCCATCATCCTTCGTTATTGCTGCTAGGGCATGTACTGCATACTTTGCCTGCCTTCGACTACCCTCTAAACATATCTTTTCCAGTATAAGGTCTAATGAACTGCAAGTAAAAGAAAAACTAAGAAACTCATACACAAGGAATTTGAATAATTGAAATCAACAGTTACCATAGTTGCACCTGGATGAAACTCCCAGTTGTTCTCGAATGGTTCCACCAGCCTTCGCTAGAACATGCAAAACACCTTCTTTAATCACTTCATTATCATCTTTAAGAAAATGTACCAAATCTTTTTCAATCCCACTAAGCAGCAAAGGGCTGAAGCATGCAAGAATCTGTAATTCATCATAAGCAAATATTAAAAAACAAATTGTAACATGTTTCTTTCTTCTTTCTTCTTTCTTTTTTTTCGGTTCTGCAGTTTTCTGACTGGAGAATGGAAAATGTTCAAGATACAAAAAGCCGATGGACAACTATGATACCAACCAAAGAGAATACCTAAAATTGAGATAAAAAATGGAATTATAAGGTGACCACGGCTTTTAGAGTGAGCATTATAATCGAATGAAGAGATGATAACTGACAAAGTACCAGTACCACTGTAGAAGCATGACTCACAATTATACTGCAAACACTTGCATCAGTTAGTTTTAATTTGCAAATGGACATAGTCAGCCATCTAATCAGTTTTCTTACAGTCAGATTCTGCCAAGAAAATAACCCTTATCCACACATCATTACATGTACCCCATTCATGCATGTATCTGTAGGCATGAGCGCATGTGCATTGATTCATAAAATTTCTTGTGTATCACCATGATAGGCTCAACAAAATTGATCAAATCCTACAAACCAGCAAAAGATAATGTCTATATAACACAATCAACCACTTCAAAATAGCATCTAGAGGAAAAGAATGTTTTACCACTAGAATATTCATGCAAGCCAGAGTAAGTTGTGTATTTCCAGCCGATTTCCGCAAGTCAGCCTCCAAAAGGATTTCTTTCACATGCTCCTTGTTGAAAAGTACATATGAACATTTCAGAGAGAGTGAGCTAAGAAAATCATAAAGTCGATGTTTCTCGCCAAGAATCTTAAGCAAATCATCCTGCAAAAGGATATCAATGTCTATAAAATCATCTCATAGACAAAAGATGGAATTTAGTTGTATTCAGATTTATTTGCTTACCTGAGAACTACAAGCTTGGTGAGAGCTAGTATTTGGATCAAGTAGAATTATCAAGATCTTCCATATGTTAGCATCTTTTAACTGATCGAGAATCTGAAAATAGTCCTCGGCCTTTGCAGGATCAGTAAAACAGCGAGACATAATCCGGAAGCAAAACAGTATCTTTTTTTGGAACTCCGGAGCATCATTTTCCTGCATTTGGATGAGAATGGTTAGGATTAGCATTTCCTTCTTCTTCCTTCCAGGAATAAGCAATTGAACATACAGATATTGCAAACCTGATGCATCTGCCTAAGAGAAAGATATCTCTGCATCTCTTGTTGTAACCTGCAATCCACAACAAAAATCTGCCGAAAGTCAGCAGAAATAATCATTGAATACATAAAATTAAATACGTAGGGTGGTCTACAAAACCATATCTGAAAACTGGATGTCAAAACCAAGCCTCCATACGAACCTTTGCTTCTGCTCCAGGATCTTCTCAAGAGCCTTAACCTCAACTTTGTCAAATCCTGAGAAGAGTCTTACCCAATTTCCAACCTTTTGCTTGACTGAGAATTCAATTGGGAACAGGGACCCGCACAAGATGGGCTCAATTGTGTCTGATCTGCACAACAGATCAAAGTATCTCAATCATATTGTTCAATAAGTTAATTCTAACAGATGCCCTGGCTTCTTATTCAATTCAAGAAGCTTTGCTTCTGACAACAAAAAGATCTTCCTAGAGCCACTCTAGCAGTTTTGCAGCTTGACTTGCAAACAACCCTAAGTTGGGAGAATCCCTTTAGTTGTAGTTTGTTATATGATGTAGATTTTTGGCTTACCTTATTCACAAGCCTCTTTTGCCTCCTTAGTAAAACTATATCTTTTTCTTTGAACAAAAACCACAGAGCCCACCTACCCACCTACCCGCAAAAAAGGAAGAAAAGAAAATCTCTCTCCAGCGATACATATAGTAGGAGGATGTGATCCATATTTATTTTGTACATAAAAAGAACAAATTCATACACATTTGTCTATGAAAAGCTATAAAAAAATAATTGTTTGCAACCAGCAAAGCAAAATAATATACCTGAAATCTTTGTCATAGAAGCATCTCAATATCTTTCCAGGAATCCAATCAAAATCATCAGTTTTAGTTGAGCCATTGGATTGGCTCAAGCAAAAGACCCTGTATATCTCAGCCAGCCTCTCCATGGTATATTTTTTAACAAGTAGCTGGATACATGTCAAGTTAATAAATACAATATTAGGCAAAACAAATAACCCACACAAAAAAATTAGGCAAAACAATCACTGAATAGTCTAAAATAAAAAGAAACACAAACAGAAAGAAGGGAAGGTATAAATGTACAGATTTGTCTCGGAGGCGTTCTGCAACAAGCTTTACAGATTCAACAGGAATGGAAGTTAGGGCATTGCAAGCCACATCGCAAATTACAGCAACGACTTGTTTACGAACATTTTCATCATAGTCCAACAGCCGGTCACAGAGGGCAGCTAGAAAATGTTCATCCAGATTAAAATCAAAAGATTACATATGTAAATGAATTGACAAAAAATCAAGAACTCTTACAGATAACTTGAGAAGCTTCTGCTCTGAAAGGATTTGACAGAAGACAAATCTTCGCACGTTCAAGGACAGACATTCTAACCTCAACTACTCTATCAGTCAACCTCTTCAAAAACTCCGAAAAAATTGGCTGAAATGTTTGAGACATAGCAGAGTCCGGCAGAGCAAAAAGGTCACCAACTAACCTCACCGCTTTTAAACGAATGTCTAATTGATCTGTCTGTAGATGTTCAAACTTGAAAACTAAGAAATTGTTCATCAAAATTCAACAAGTTCTAAACTTATGGTATGAAAATAACATTAACTTCTTCATGAAATTATTGAAGAACACGTAAGTAAACTTCAGGTGATGTTAGGACGTAAGTATTCAAAAACAAAAAAATAAAAAAAATAGCAAAGGTGGAAACATTTCATCATGCCACAAAATGAACAGAATAAAGATTGAAAATTATGTTTAATTTATGTGCGTTGGTCCTGAACTTTTAACCAAGTGTTGAATGAGAAGGAATAGGTCACAATTTTTTATGATATGCTCATTCATGACATAATTTCAATATTATATCAGGATGAACAGATTTACAAGAAATATTCTAAGTAGTAGAACAACATTTACTTACAGAGGACAAAAAAAAAAGTAAGCAACAAATTGTGTGATTACCAGTAGCTCTCCTGTCAGGAATGGGACAACGCCCGATAAGATCTGAGGAGCACAACGATAGACATCATAGATTATTTCATGGTAATCAATTTGACCATTTAAAGACTTGCTATCCCCTGACATTGATGATATAAGAAACTGCCTTACGCCAGGCTCAAGTTTCACAGAACAATGCTCAATAACATTCATAGCAAGCTTCCTTGCAGCCATTGCAACATCCTAGTATGACAAATCCCAGAAAAACAATTAGTTGCAGAAGTTGTGATTAAATAAACTTAATATCATGCAAGCAAGCAAGGTAATTGTTAGCCAACGACGGCCTCCTAACAAACAAGAATATGAAGAGCTGCAAATACACATGCAGAAGAAGGGCTTACACTCTTATTCCGGCCTAAAACAGACAGTAAAGAAAGTAGAAGTTCGTCCCGGACATCTTCACTCTCTTCTAAGAGAACAACCATGATTGTTTGCATTGAGTTTAGAACACTTTCTGGATGATCGTCACTGCATTGTGGAAGTTACAAAGTGTAAGTTACTAAATTCAGAAGAAAGCTCACAGCAAAAGCACATTTACCAACAAGAGTCTTGATGCAAAACACCCTACCCATCCTCGCAGTTATAACATGACATAAAGTTAAAAGTAGAATCGTTGTCCAAGATATCCGCTGAAAAACCCCAATAGTAAAACTATTCAATGTGGATACTGATTATTGGCAGTTATTATGAAGAAACAAAGTGATTATTCGAATACCATTGGATTAAGTGAGGACCCACTCTGGATTTCCATCTCTCACTTTGTGTCATTGAATAAAATATTTATTTTTCCAACATGTGTCCCACATAATGCCCCAGGTTCAATACTAAGGAGTTTGACCCTAATGAATTGATATGTCTCCTAGTTTTTAATTACATCAGAAAATTTTCTATTAATCCTAATTGTCAAAATTCTTCCACCATGTTACTGACAATCAAAAGAGACCAACCGATAAGTTTGGTGTAGGTCAGGTAATATCCAAGTTTTATCCAATTAGACATACCAGGATCCAAAATCAATCCACTCTCTGGATCCAAAGAACTATGACTTCAATTCTAATCAAAAAAACTCAAAGATGGGAATTTGGTTCAAGAGAAATCAGGAAATTACGAGCTATGTTCATCAACATTGGCAATATATTTAATATTTCTAATACAAATATAAATGACATATCAAAATGTATTACATCTTAAGTGTGATTCCAATCTCAAAAACAAAATAAATCTGCCAAAGATGGACTTTTATCAGATTATCATCAGATCCCATCAAGCAGATTCAAGTTATGAACCAATAGACTTGAGCCAAACTCATGAATTAAGGCAATAAACGCACCCACCCTAATCACCATTCACATATGCTTGAAAAGTAGCAAAAATATGAACACATTAATTACATTATTAAATAAATATAACAACAAATAAATTGATAAAAAGAAACGAGCAACATCTGACCAAAAAAAGAAGGAAAAAAAGAAAAGAAAGGATAAGGTAGTATTGTTGGCTCAAAAAGTGCATTCCTCATAACTAATTATGAAAACTGTGATGGAACAAAAACAAACCTGGTAACAGACAAAAATGTACTGAACATTTGGTTGACTAGATCATCGCATTCAAGATCCAACATCACCACACACGACCTATATCTTGCAAGAGTCTCCAATATGAATACTCTCCTTCCAAAAGATGGACCACTGGTATCACTTAACCCAGTAAAGGTACTGACAATCAAATGAAAAATGTCCTGTAGATGATCCAGATATTACGGGGATGAAGTAGAGAACAAGCTAAGGATTATATACAAACCACATGCACCAATTCTATTTACTATTTGATCTTCAAAATATAAATGTACCTTTAAAACATCATCACTATAAGGAGCTTCAGGTGCAGTAATCCGAGTTATCTCACAAACATTGGTTGCAACAAGAAGCTTGACTTCCCTATCTTGATGCTTTAGCAGTTCTGTTTTGACAATTGCATTTAAAAAAGGCTTCATGGACTCCAATATTGACTTTGTTGGTGATTGATCCAATTCAGAAAGGCATGTTGCAGCTTGCTGCATGACATATAAGGTGTTTTTAAATTATAATATACCGACCAGATGAAATTTCATATCAGTTGACCTTACGAAACTAAAGAAATATCAAAGTATAGTGGTCCATAATTGTAGTGTAAGCACAAAAAGAATCAGCATCTTACCAATTCAATCGATAAAATAAGGTAATTTTCTTTTTCCAGGGGGTCCAATATTATGTTTCTATCAATTTTTCCAGTGTCTCCACTAACGCTCCGTTTGTGTGGGCAGAAAACATTTTCTAATGGAAAACATTTTCTACAGAAAACTTTTTCCAGAAAAAAATTTTCGAATAAAATATTTTTTCTATGATTGGTGGTGGTGGTGCAGGTGGAGGTGGTGGCATGGTGGTGGGGCGACGGCGGCGGTGATGGTGGCAGTAGCCATGGTGGTAGAGGTGAGAGTGGTGGTGGTGGTGGGGTGGTGAGAGGTAAAATTTTGGTCCAGAAAACGTTTTCTGCCCAAATAAGTTTGCTTTCCATTGACCATGAAAAATGTCTTCCGTTGACTTTTGCTTTCCGTTGACTTTCATTTTTCATTGTACCAAACACCAGATAACACAGAAAACATTTTCTGTTTTCCACCCAAACAAAAGAAGCATAATATTAAATTACATTACCTAGAAGTGAACAGTCCATATGTGGATGCAAGTGAACAGTCCAGTGCCTCCACTACAGATGGGAAAATAAACACTTGCAAGTGCAGACCACTTCGTAGGAAGAGATTAAACTGGTTACCTGCTCATCCATCACCCTCCATAGGTGGATGCAAGAAGGGATGACTGAGGCATTTGCCCCCACTGAACTTCCATAAAATTCACTGTTTTGTGGCTGTGTATTTATTTATCTTGGGGGTGTTTGGGAAGAGGATTGGGCTAAAATAACCCATTAAAAGACAAAATAGGCTAAAATAGTCAATAAAATAAAATGTCACATTCAACCATAATCATTTCACTTTTTCTCTTACAACCATCAAATCAACTACAAGAAAAAGCCAACCAACTTACCAAACACAACTATTTTAGCTAGGCTAAAATAGCCAGCTAAAATAGCCAACCAAAATAGCCAACTTCCCAAACAAAGCCCTTATTTAGGTTGTAAAACTCACAGTATGCCCCACTGATTTAGTGATCCACCCCATTCTTTATTAACGCTATACTAAAAGTTGCATGCCAAATGATATGTCATTAGTACATTGGTAAACAACACATTTCGCTTTTTGCCTACAAATCTAACCTCCTTTTCAATATTAAAATAATAGAGTGAATAAAAATAACATAATTTAAACATTTGTATCTTATCAACAAATATTTAAGTTTTTATTATTAACTTCTTTTGGTAGTTATTAGGAAACAATTTCACCCATGATTCTATATAAATTTCACCCATGATTCTATATAAATTTCACCCCACTTGATAAAAATTCGCAATCCACCCATATGAGGATCTTTCCCTTAAAGACCAGAAAACTTGCTTCCTCTATAATTTGAAATTCACTTATGCATCATCATCAAGGACTTCAAACATGCATAGTTCAAGTAGTTTGTTTTAGCTGTGGTGTTTATTTATCTTAAGCAGACCTGTTGATTGACTCCTCAATCCACACAGACAATGTGATTTGGAACCCAGTTGATTTCTGATGCCAGTACTGTTACTACCACAATGTCAGTGTTCTATGTACATGTTATTAAATTACTAAACCTAGTTTATGAGCAATTCCACCACACATTATATTACTGCTTAATCGAACAGAATTCCCAACAAAAAGGCCACTACTCTTGTTTATTATTCCTCTTTGGAAATTCCCAAATGACTACAGGCTTCAGCTGCCAATTTCAGAATAAAACAATAAACAAACCTCTTCCACTCAAAAATCCTCAGCATCTCATTTATTCATATGCCTCAACCTCAACCTACTCTTTTTCCAAAAAAGTGTTATTAAAACAGAAAAGAGAAAGAGGACAGGAAATCCTCATACAAAGAAAGAAAAAGAGAAGAAGAAAAAGCAAAACAAAATCGCAAAACTCGTAACCCTAAGGATGGCAAACAGTAGCCCAATCCCTAGACATCAAAAACAAAGGGACTCTTTTAAAAGGAGGAGATACAAATGCCCAAAATGAGACCAAATATTCCGCCCTATCCCACAAAGCCTCTACACTTACTTCCTTGCCTTCAAAGATTCAAGCATTTCTCTCCAACCATATAACTCAGAAAATGGCAAAAACAATGCTTCTCCACATTGTTTTGGCTTTCTTGGTACTCCCAAACCCGTCAAACCTAATAATAAGCATATGCATACACTCCCGTGGAGCAACCCATTGCACATCACATAAACTGAAAAGGTGCTGCCATAATACAGAAGCCACCGGGCAATGAAGAAAAAGGTGATCCGCTACCTCCAAATTTCTCTTGCACATCACACATCATTGAGGGCCTAGAGAGTGATTAGGCCTTCTTCGCTGAAAAACATCATTAGTTGTAACACCCTTTTGAGCCAAAGACTACAAGAAAAACTTCACTTTATGAGGGACACCCGCTTTCCAAATTTACTTATGAAAAGGGAACAAGAGAACCGAGAGATTATCAATAATCTCATCAAAAAATGATTTACATGAAAAAATTCCTGAAGAAACAAGATTCCACACCCTACTATCACAAGACGAAGAAAGAGAAACCCCCTCGAGCACTACCAACAAAGATGTCAACTCCCCCGCCTCCCTATCATTCAAGTTTCTAAAGAAATCAAAATTCCAAGAGATGGGTGCCATAGAAGAGCAAGCCACCGACACTATTGACACATTTGGAGAACGAGCCAACCTGTAAAGAAAGGGAAAAGATCTAGCAAACGAAATATCCCCTAGCCAAACATCCGCCCAAAACCGAACATTCTCCCCATTCCCCACTCTGAATGGAAAAAAAAAATTAAACAAAAGAAGATACAAACGAGAAATGGATTTCCACAGTGAACGACAATTGCCTCTATTAACCACATTAGAACCCCTACCATTGGATTGAACTCCATACTTGCTTTTAATAACTGAACACCATAACGATTCACTTTCAAGAGGAAATCTCCACAACCACTTGCCCAAGAAAGCAATATTCCTAGCAACGATGTTTTCTATAGCCAAGCCACCTTTTGCCCTAGAAAGAGAAACAATCTCCCACCTAACCAAATGAACACCTTTACCCTCATCACACCCTTCCCAGAGAAAATCCCTCATCAGTTTCTCAATCTTTCTTCTCTTACCAAACCGGAGGAAACAAATTCAACTTCAGACCTTGAAAACGAAATTCTCAACCACAGGCTTCCATCTAACTCAAATTATTTGTACAGAAATTTGCTCAATCTTCAAGTTTTCCCCAAGAAAAAAAAAAATTGAATTCTCAAATTCAAAGAGAAAAATTGATTTTCCACAAAGGGAGTAGAAGACAATTATCCCTACATTAGAATGTCAGAATTGAGTAAAAACAACCCCCAATTAGTACACATTAATTAATGTGTGTTTGGAAAGAAAAAGATTGGGCCCACACCTAACTTTTGGTACAGGACACAACGCAGTTGCCCATGACTTGAACCCATAACCTCTAGCTCATTAATGTGTGCTTGGGAAGTGAAAGATTATGGCCACGCCTAACTTTCGGTACAGTGCACAACGCAGTTGCCCGTGACTTGAACCCATAACCTCAAGCTTATTAATGTGGGTTTGAGAAGAGAAAGATTGCGCCCACACCTAACTTTTGATACAGTGCACAACGCAGTTCCCGTGGCTTGAACCTATAATCTCAAGCTTATTAGGTCAAAGTTTTACAATTAAACCAATGGTCACCCCAAATGTCAGAATTGAGTAAAGTCAAAAATTCCCGGAAAATATTCCGGTACTATTTTCTGTCGAAAATAAACAGGCCAAAAAAAAAAAAAATTATATTTTTTCATTGTCTCGTTCTAGAAAATAATGAAATACAAAAAGGAAACGCTACCAATTCCAAAACTTTCCTCTCTTGTTGTTTGAGGAAAAAAAAATTCAAAGCAGCAGTCTAGCATGTCAATGAACCCTAATTCACCTCAAATTCCACAAGCTTTCCAGCAAAACCAAGAATTTGGCCCCCCAAAATCAGATTTACGAGCATGAAAACAATTCGAACCAAAAAAAGGGTCTAAACAAAACGAAACAATGGGTATATAGCAAAACGTAACGAAAAATTGCTGATGAAGAAAACTGAAAAAGAGAAATGCTTACCTTTAAGAGCTTGACGAGCGCGTCTTTAGTGGAGGGAGGGTTCTCTAGCTTCGATCCGAGGTCTTTGAGAAGCTGTGGGAGCTTTTGTTGCGCCATGGTTGTGTTGGTTTAGGAGCTACACGTGCTCTGTCTCAGAGCACCATCTGGTTGAAGAGACAGAGAGAGAGAGAGAGAGAGAGAGACAGAGAAAGAGAGATTTTGGGGGGTTTCGAACAAGTGAAGCGAAATTAAGCGGAATACTCTCGACTTCAGCGCTATATATATATATATCCCTAGATTTCTTTTTAACTTTCGCTGATGATGGGATTTTGCTTTCTCGCTCCTGTACTTTTTCTTTTTTTTTTCTATTTTTTTTTCTCTTTTTTTTTTTAAATAAGTTAATTTTTGACTAATAAAAAAAATTATAAGTTGTATTATTAAATTGAACTAAACACATCAAAATAATTTAAATTAAGTTAAAAATTAAAATAAATTGAAAATAAGTTCTACTAAAAAGGGTCATTTTCCTACGTTAAAAGAGAAAAAATCAATTATTAGACATATTTATTTATTTATTTATTTATAGGATATACAAAACATTATATATAGAATTTGAAAATTGTTATTCTTAGCCTATGTTTGTTTGTACAGACTGGATAAGAGGAGGTCATAATCCATCGAACTGTTAATCTCGACATACATAGTCTCTAGATTATTTAGTTGAAAATGATTTACACTCCATGTTTATTTAGTTATGGGATTAGATGTTAAAAAATAACTATTCTATTGAATCATATTTTTGTTTGGAATATTATGAAGAAGCCAAAATGCTCAAAAGACTATTTTATCATTATGAATTGTTTACTAAATAATAGGATGGGATTAACTTATTAACGATGGAGTCATGAAACATCTCTTTTACGGATAGTGAATGGTATGATGACATCTAATGAATTTTTAGAAAATAAAGAAAACATATCAACCATTTCCTGTACACCTCCCATGCAACACAAACCCACCCTATCAGTTTGCTCCCCCTTTTCTCTCCTAGCTAGCCCCCATTATCGACGGCCCAACAACACCATCCTCTTCTAGTTCCACCACAAATTTCAACAATAGCATACTCATTCCAGTATTAAATAAGAAATTTGGATTCGGTAATAGTGCTTTCTCTTCCATGTGATCCATAGCCACTTGAAAAAAAAAGGGCAACTAACTATGGATATTTAATCCAACCAACTTATACATATTCCCTTAATAAATTGTACACGGTGTCTTGACTATAAGACTTAGCGATCAATCGTGTTGGGTATTGAGAGGATCCATTATTGATATATATAGGATTTTGGCATGATGTTTATCAGATCTCTTCAAAAGGGTCTGTGTCCTTAAGTTTTCCTCTTCACCATTGAAAATTCCTCACTATAAAACATCACACACATACCAAACCCACCCAACTTCCTTACCCAAAAAATATATATATATACCCAACCCAACTTTGGCTCAACACCACCATCATAGCACCAAAGTCGACTCTACAACAATCTATTATTTGATTCCAACAAAAATTCATCATCAATAAAAGCTGAAAATAAAAGACCCATGACAAAACAAACACCAAATCTCTTCCTCTACTGTTGGCCAATGAGATTTTTGTGCAAAAACTCCTAATTTGCATGTCATAAATGTCCAAATTTCTTATTTCAACCATGAACTAGTTATTTGTAATGGTGTAGACACCCCATTTTTTACTAACCTTAAGACTTGGGTGCTCTCTTTTGAGTTCCCATTGATGAAGACGGTATGTGTTAATCTTACAAGTGTTATAGCAAGAAGTCTAAGGACCAAGCTTTAAACCACCCGAATGTCTGCTTTGGATAAAATGTTTTTCAAACTAAAATGGGAACTTCTTTCAAGATGAGTTTAGTGGTGCAATTCTAGACGTTACCGCAATGTTCTAGCTCATATTTTCAAAATCAAAGCGTTGTATTCTTTCAAACAAAGTGAGCAAAGGATATAGTGGGAAAGAATGGAAAGGATAAAATCCTCTAAAATATATGTTTCTCTTCTCAATTCAGGCTGAAATTCTCTAGTTGATCTAAGGGTGTATTCTTTGACTGGTGTATTCTAACTCAATTATCCTATCCATGTTTAATCAGTTCATGGTTATTCAAATCCAGATTGGGTTGTCTGAACTCTCGTTTCTATGATGAGTTCAATTACATAGCAAATCCAATTGGCAATACAACAGTGAGAGGAAATGCATAAAGTCTTGTCCAGGGTGTTGGTTGTTCACTTTGAGGTTAATTTCGGGTGTGTTAAGTAATAACCATTTACGAAAATTTGTTTTGATGTGTTTAACAAATTGCCTAATTTTCTCAAACATCTTTTTGCAAAATGAACCATTCTTTGGACCCAAGAAGAAGCTTTCCAATACCCACAATCTTGGATTACACGATTTCAAAACAAAAGTGGAAAAAACATGTTCATCCCGCTCTTATGTTAATCACAGTTTTTTTTTTTTTATTAGAAAACTAAAAGGTTAAAGCAATAAATTAGGGGCACAGTTGAGTCAAGTCCTCTGCCTTCTCCCTGCTGCATCAGATGACTCATGCAATGCCACGAAATAATAATAATAACCCACATCATAATATCTTGTAGAATTGATCAATAACGTCATATGTAATATATCCATTTATACTCCTTGTTCATACAAAAGATGACATATGCGTGTTTGCATTCATAAATCCTAAATCTTGAATCCATAGCATATGACATGTGTACATATATTGAAATAAAAGAAAGTTCAAGTAAGATTTATGCCCTAATGGCTACACCTTTCCAAGTCCATGCTTGGGTACAACAAAATGAGTTCAACTTAATATAGTTAAAACCTAAGGCTTGTACAAAAACAATTACATCAAATCAACAAAAGGAAGTTTTTGGCTCCAAATCCTCCCAAGCTATGTCCTTGGTAGAGGCATATAATCAGCACCTGAAAGTTGTTTTCCACATAGAGTAAGCCAAAACCAGTAGAAATACTTTAACACAATATATGAATCTTTACAAAGTCACGAGGTGAATACATAATGTCATTTGCCAAGTGTTTCATATTTCCTTCTCAAAACAATGCAATGCCAGATTATATATCAGTTCATGAAAATAACCTTTTATATATCAGAAAACATGGCAGTGGATGCAAAACATTAAGAATCTCTAGGTACGTATCTACTAGTAGGCTATACAAGTATTATCAAAGCCATTTTACTGGTATTAACCGGAAGGATCGATACCTAACTATGTGAGTTTCTGGACTTTCACCAAAAACACACAAACCAACATCATAACCACAACGACACCCTCTAACCAGATTTACCAAGGTATTCACTTCTTTTTTCTCAAAACAATACATTTTCAATGTTTAAGTACGAAACAATACTCAATGCAAGATGTATGAGTAATTAGTTTTAATTCACCTAATCCTCAAACAATTTCTACAACAATCAAAGCTATCCTCTATCGATAACCCAAAATAAATATTTATATTCAATAGATAATTTCCAACAAAAGCTATAATCTCATTATTTTCAAAATGGGAGTGATATACATATCTTACTCCACCATCATTATCAACATGCACATTCGTTTCATTCTTTCAAAACCCAACATCTTTTTTCTTTTTTTTTCAAAAACCAGATATCCATGATTTTAGAACAAAAACCCCCATTTACTTTCAAAATCAATTTTAAGTAAAGAAATCCACCATTTTAACATATCTTTACCATAAACACATCCCCATAACTTTTTCTCAAGAACCCCTTTGAAAATCCCTCTTTTTACATTTCAAAATCAAACCCTAGGTTTAACCCAAAATTCTCAAATCACTAGATTCTTTCAATGAGCAATAACTAAGGTAAAAATCATACCAAAGATTGAAGAAATCCCTACCTCAAGATTAGAATAAAAGCGAGAGCAAGGGTTGAAGTTTGGCGGAGCAGAAAACGACATCTCCTTTGATTAAAATGAAGCTTTAGACGAGCTCGAACTTTTTCTCCAAAGAGCTATGGTGGAGAAATCAATGGGTGAGGGTATATTTGAGATTTTAAGCAAGAACTAGAGAGAGAGTGAAGAAATTAGGGTCTGGGAGGTTTTAGAGAGAGAGAAGATAAAAAAGTTATTCAAAAACCCTTTTTTCCGAATTGATATACGTATAGACCGCTCGAGCGACCAAAACACCACTCGAGCGTCTGACACAATAAGTGATACCGCTCGAATGACCAAGAACACTGCTCGAGCGCACAATGACCCCTTCTCAGAAGTTCAGACCTGTAAAAGACGGCTCAAGCACAAGAAACACCGCTCGAGCGAAGATACTCCACTTCTAGAAGTTTTGCAGACCTATAAAAACACTAAGAGATCTCAAAGACCACTCGAGTGATCAAAACATCGCTCGAGTGAACAAGTAAAAAATAGGACAACAACTCTTTTGAAAAACTAACTCCTAACCTGTTTCAAACACAGCCAACACTCAACCCAACCAGCAATAATATGAAAATAGTATGAATTAACAATTAAAGACACGAAACCTTGGATCTAAAAGCATGAAATGGGTCGGGTCTAAATGGAACCGTTATAACTCAACTACCAAGGAAGCATCTACCCGTGCCTCATCTTCAAGCCAAAGTAAGCACTCGTCGGAAATGGCATAACTGAAACCATCGACAAGAGCCACGAGCTCTCTCACTCTCCAGGTACCGTGAAAGATGCCTAACCCGAAACAAAAATAAAGTTGGATACTCGATCCCATCGATAGAGTGAGTCTGGTCATGTCCAAACTATCACTTGAATCGGAAAAGGAAATAAAAGATGCAGTGTGTCAAGCAACTAATTGCAAGCCTGGCCGATGGAACATGTTATATGTCATTAGAGGCAAGTCTATCCAGAGGCAGTGCCAAGCAATGTTCGTTGTAGATTTGTTGTACATCTAGTCACACCACAGACCTTTCGAGGGAAAACTCACTATTTGGGCTCGAAAAAAGTAGTTCCTGGTCGAATACTAAACACAAAAAGTCACTATTTTTAGCTTATCTATCAACCATACCTGGAGAGGGATGAAAACAAGAGAGATTAAAGAATAAAAAGGTGTGCATTGAGTGGAAAAAGTAAGAAAGGGTTTTGAGAGGAAAAAAAATTAAGTGATGAGGGCTAGAGTGATATAAGAAACATAAATTGAGGAAATGATGGGAAATAGTACCTGAAAAAGTAGTGGACTCCCTAAAAACTGGGAGGTTTCTCATGTGCAAAATGCTTCCAAGCCCATCAAAGTCTCAGCTAACACTAAGCTCATGCAACTTTGACCCTTCCAAAGTCGTTGGGCCACATCGATGAGCCGGATCCTCGCTCTATCACCGCTAGGGGCAAGCAAGTAATGTGAAAGTAGACATATGCAAAGTGCATGTTGACGACGCCCTCGCCAAATAGAGTCACTCTTATCTCCAATAATAGAAAATCAGCGAATCAATCTGAACACATCCAAATCCTCCCTATGAGCCAGGGATCGAGCCTCGTTCAGAGTTAGACCACACATCTGAGCTAAGGCTTGAGCGTGGCCGAAATTGGGCTGATGTTTGATTTTTTCATCCTGGAAAAGTTCCATCAATACCTAAAAATCCTCGATGGTTGGGCATAGCTCTTGCACACTGAAGTGAAATACATGTGTAATTGGATCCAATAATTGAAGCCTCTATTTTTAAAAGAATTTCCTCAATTTTCCCACTTTTGGTCAAAGAAGTAGAAAAGGGCCACCTTTTAAAGAGATAAGGTTGCTTGGATGCTTGACAGTTGTATCTAGCAGTCTTGTCAAAACCTTTGACCGGCAAGGCACTTTTGGCTCTATCGGACAAGTTGGCCAGTCGGCTTCTAGAGTGGCAGAAGTAGTTTGGCTTAGTAGGTTGACTTGTAGATTTTGTTTTAGGTCTTGTTTTGAGTCTTACTCATTCCAATAGGTGTAGATAGGTGTGTTTAGGTTATTTTTGTTGTGTTATGCATTTATCGAGTTGTATCTTATATTTTAGTCCGTTATAGGCTTAATGCCAAATTCATAACTCATTATAAGACAACCATTCTCAATTTCAAAATCAAATAAAAGGTGTTATGTGCTCAGGTGTGATGCCATACGTGCTAAGATATCCAAGATGGACCAAAAACAAAAGTATTTCTTTCATTACTTCCCGGTCAAAAAATGTTACAAAGTTTTTACAAAAACCTATTTAAAGCTATACATGATTTCTTACAAAACAAAAGGAAAAAAAAAATACAAAAAGAGATACAAAAAGAAGAGAATGAGGGTCGACTCGCCCTCTTCATCCTCTTCGCCAGTGGAATTCCAATATAATCTCCCTCAGCGCCACTGTCATCACCTCCAGCTTTAGCATCCTCCTCACCTTCAACCTTAACATCTGCATCACCCCCAGCCTCATCGCTACCATCTTTACCATCATTATTGAAGCCATAGCACTCCCGCTACCACTAGTATCATCTCTAGAGCCATCATTATCAAAACCACTACCATCATCCCCAAAGCCACTACCACTACCGCTGCCCTCCTCATCCTCATCATCATCACCACTATCAACATCGCTGTCCTCCGAGTGCTCAATGTCAATGCTCACATCCCTAACACCTTCGCTATCCTTCAACGTTTCATCGGTAGCAATGTCCTCTTTCTTAGAAGTAGTGGGAGTCCTCTCTGAAGAAGAAGAGCTCTCCACCACCTGAGCACCTCAATCGCTGCCTCTACTAGAGGCCCCTCTACCTCGACCTCTATTAGTATCTCACCCTTAGATTAGGGGCTATCCCTCTTCTCTCCTGGCTATAGGAGGAGACATCGCTGACACCGCATCAAGTTAAAATAAGGGGTTAACAAGAAACAAAATATCAAATCAGAGAAATATAAAGATAAAGATAGTCTATCAAAGCATATCAAAGTAGAAGCATAGGATAAACAATACATGATGAGTTAGAATGAGATACCTAGACTCCAGCAGTAGCAAGGGCATGCTCCCTTCTCCACACCATGTAGACCAGAGACTCAATTACCTCGAGGCATCGCTCAGTGTAAGCTGCAGGGGGCTGCAAATAGAAAAAAAAAATGAGTAAAGTAGAGTAAAGCGATATATAACATTTCAGGAAGCTATGAAAGAAGTAGTCATACATGTTTTATGGCTAGAACAAGGGTGTGTACTCGATCCTCCGGAAGCTCCAAAGGGATCTCCCTAAGGACACCACTCGGCCGCATGTATGTGATCATGATTAGAAGTGTAGGGAAACCTGTGGCAAGGTCCACCAAGGGAATGACAACTGTAGGCATCATCAAGTATAGGGGTAGCACTCGCGGCATCAGCCCCAAGTACTCGGGCAGTGTTTGGGGTAATAGGGGACATGATATGGGACTGCAAGAAGACGGTATAATCTCGAGGTATATGGAATAGATCCGTATCCTGATCGTCCATCATGTCCTCGAGCTCAACCATGTCAATAATCAAGTTTACAATCCTCATATGAACAGGTAGTGGAGATGGGATATCTAGAACCGCCTGATGAATCGCTCTTCAAAGTACCAAGCCCCGCTGAAAGGGCCCTCAAAAAGTATCCTCGCTCTGGAGGCCACTCAAGATTCAACATACCACTCCCTCTTGATCTGGAGCGTAACTGCCCAAGGATGCCAGTTAATTTGCAATACACAAGAGAATGAGTTGTGATCAGAAATTGAGGTAAGTATGTGAATAAGGACAAAATGAAAGAAATCAATTCGGGTTCCAAATGCTTACCTGAGCGGGAGTTATGGTGTCAAAGTAATAGCAGAAGTGCCTGGCGATTCCTTGGCTGGAGAGCATGTCAACAGATCGGGGCACTGCCCAACCGATTCAAGTATTGGAATTAGGGCTAACTCAAGGAAATATAAGTGTAACCATATCTACACAAAAAAGGAAAATAGTATTGGATAGTAATAAAAAATGAGGTCATGAATGAAACGGAGTTTGCAAGACAAAAAATACATCAAAATGAACTAAAATGGATAGAGTGTGCCTCCCATGCTCGCCAGTATCCTCTAAGTAGCCACTTATTTCGATAGGAGGATGAGCTTACGTAATTAAATAAAGTGGCCAGGCCGGCGCCTCCCCAATTGTAGTCCCTTATATAGAGAATGTCTACCATAGTGCTAAAGAAATACAGTCCAACAGTATTCTCCCAGTTCGCGAATAGGGTAGTACCGATAATGTATAGGAGAAATCCATACGCGTAGTGGGTTGTGGCCTCGAGAGTATTGGGATACGTGCCATGAACCCTCCAATATAGCTAGCTGTAACGGATAATCCCTGGACTGTCTTGTGGGGGAAATGGCCTCGAGTAAATAAAGCTGAGCATCGTCCTAGGACTCCATATCTAAATCGAAAAAGATCGGATCACCCCCTACCCGAAGTCCTATGATCGTGAATAAGTCATAAGGGGTTATCGTCATCTCTCCACTAGAAGAAAAATGAAACGAGTTTGTGGTTTCCCACTACCTCTCTATAAGAGCTACAATAATGGGTAGCTTGAAGCTGGGCAATCCTTAAACAAAATGTGCTAGAGCCGACCTACTCCACTAACTCTCGATCCCCAGCTGGAAGAACACCATACCAATCACGAGGGAATAAGACCGTCTCATATCCTTTCATCTGTTAATCATCATCCTATTGTAAGAGACTTGGTCAATATAGTACATATATAAATAAATGCAAAAGAATGCGCAAATTTGAGATCAATTCTTACCAGTCGTACACCATGGGATAGGTGCACATGTTGCTCCTAGAGTAACGTGTTAGAAGTAGCTCCCGACCTAAACTCGATGAATGTGAGCATACTACCAAGAATCAAACGATGAACGTCAGGCTGGTAGGTGGTCAGGTCAAATGGCCTAAGGTGTAGTGGTGGTAGCTCTAGGCCAAACATGTGAGGGATAATATCCTCTGCTGCCAAGTTTGGATCATCTATTTGAATGTCTACATCCTCAGCAAATATGTAAACATCGGTCTCAGGGGCCGGAAGAGGCATGTCAACCTCTAAGACAGTATGAGGAGTGTCCTCATGGGGGATATCAGCATCTATAGAGAGAAATGAGTGTGGGAAAACTGAAAATAAAGGGAAAAAAGAAAGAAATACCAAATATCCAACCTAGGGCACTCGAAATTCAAAAAACAAAGAGAAAGGTAAGAAACCAAAGGGAGTGGGCGGGAAGCTTAGTTGAGACGTGCAAGGCACGCAATGAGGAGTAGAAAACTCAAACTTAACCAAACCACAAACTAATTGGTTCAAAATATGAAGGAAGATGGTGGTTTCAAAGAAAAATGGGCGTGGGTCGTTAGAAAAAGCGAGGGAAAGAGAAAATCTAGAGAGAGAATGAGTGAGAAAGAAGCGGAGTGTGTTTTGGAAGGTATAGGAGTGAAATAAACCATTGGTTTATATTTATAAACTCTTTGGGAGGTGAAAGGTTGAAATTGCCCTTGGCAAATCCTGAAATGACCAGCCAGTCTGCTCTTTGTTCGACCGGTCACTTTTTTGACCGGTAGCCAAAAGAAAGGACCGTCATTGATCTTTTGTACGAGCATAATCTTGTTATTGTTCAAATGAGCTGTGTTTTTTTATTGAAAGAGAGACTTAGTGTTAATCAGTATCAGTACAAGGTTAGAAGATCGGTATATGCTTAGAAAATCAACCAAACAGTAGAGGAATTTAGTTTGTACATAAGAAAATTTGTATTAAACAAGGAGGGTTTACAAAGGAGCTCTGACTAGAGGGGTCCTAATCCATTACAATCAAGCTGTATTTCACAAAGGATGGTTTCATGGCACACAAGTCCTAAGCATCATTATCTTGTATGCCAATGCTTTATGTATAAGAGGATAAAGCAAAATGAAGAAAAGGCATGCCCAAGGTTGGCCTAAGTTGTGGTGGAAAGGCCACAATGTTTTTAAGAGGTATGAAAGGCCTCTCGGTGCATCTTTATCACTGCCGGAAATGCCGTGGTTGGTGAAATTGCCCTCAGCACCAGAAGTGGCTTATGTGTCATCCCTGTCATTGCTACTTACTACCAAGGAATCCGAGGTGGACGGTCGAAGTAGCTCCAAATCTTCATCCTGAAACCAAATGGAATGGGAGATAGTTGAAAAGTTCAGAGTTAACCTCTAAAGAGCTTGGAGAATGAGGAGAGGAGAAACCTATGCGTGAGGGACCTTGATTATGCCTATGCGCTGGCATTGGGCCGAGTTTGTAGAAACAACCATGAGCCTGAGTATAACTTAGGGATTGTTCATAAGTTTCCCTGTGGCCCCGAACTCTCCTTTCATTGTTGCCATCGGTGGGTTCCTCTAGGACAACCCATGGTTCTGCCATTCTTCTACAGATGAACCTTCTCCCGCCACTACGTCCTCTAAAGCGAGTTCTTGTATGTGCCAACCCTAAATTAGGGGCCACATCATCGCCGAAACTTTCATAAAAATACCAGAGAAGTCTGGATAATGAGGGAAGTCCATGTTTGGAGGAGAACCAAGAGAGAGAGAATGAGAAATGTTTTGAGCAATGTGAAATAAGGAAATGCAAATAAGGCCACATGACAACAAATTCGGGTGGTTATAAGCGATTTGTAGGCGATATACCACCTTTTCATAAACTGTCAAGAGTGAAAAAGTCAAAACAACTTCGAAAGTTGCCCGAATAGGCTAATTGTGCTCATGTTTGATCGGTCGGTCACAGTAGTGATCGACAGGATTTGGAAAATTTTCTTTGAGTGATTTTATGAGTTTTAGTGTGCAACAATGGTCATTTTTAGTCAAAACAGAAGCAATGATATATTTTCATAATTCAGAAGGGAAAAAGGTGTTCAGATGTACGCATAAATGTGTATTCAGATGTAGAACAAGTCAAAGAACTGGAGATCATCCACTGACAAAAGATAGTTATTTATACAGGCCATAAACAGCAAAGTTAATTACAATTGGGCGGTTACAAAAGTTTCAGATGATTACATTAAGGTCCTATAAGCTATACAAAAGAAAAAACAGAAGAAATGAACAAAAAGTGAAATTAGTCAGGGCAAACTAAGTGGCGAACGCAACCGTCCCTAGAGGCAACGAGTCACCAACTTTGCCAGGTCCATCATTGTCATCACTAGTGCTGCCAAAAAGATCACTGTCACTAGAGGCAGATCATTAGAGTACTCTTTGGGCTCGTCATTCTCTTCATTGTCATCACTACTAATGATTAACAACTCGGGAGAAGCGACTTCATCCTGATCAACTTCTGGGGGGTGGTCTCCCGGGTGGTTTTGGAGTTGCTGATCAAGTTTTTTTTATTTATTTAATATTATTTGTTAAATTCAGCAGTAATTTGGCTGAATCTATTCATTATTGTAATAGCTCCTCCAACTCCACTTTTTTTTTTTTTTTAATTATTCATTCAATTGTTGTAATAATTTCTTCCTCATTTTTTTTTTCATTCGAATTGTTATAATAACTTGTAACCCGACGTCTTTTCATCCCTTTTATTCATGCGCTTTCTGTCTATATAGCACCATGTCTTATTTATCATATTCATGACTTGCATCCATTTTTCATGCATTAGGATTCAACTAATTTGCATATGTGGATTTTATCAATTCTTATGTGCCTTTGTGCACTAATTTATGCCTTGAGATGATTCATGTATCAAATGTTAGTAGCCAAATCTACAGTTGAATTTTGTGTATGTATTGCATTCACTGTTTTCATATAGGATCATGCATATGTACATAGCATATTATTTTGGTTTGCCATAGATGAATGCTCGGTGAGCATTTACCGTTTTAGCATCTCGATTGTGTATGTTATTTTACCATGTTTAGCATCTTACCATGCGGCTAAGTGCTTAAATGATATACCTCCTTGAATGCCAGTGGATCAAGGTTGTGTTGCTTAGGTTGGAATGATGTCGATTGATATACATGTGAGCTCAGTTTTCATTTTGAGTTATATATTTATTGAAAAGGTCTTTCAAAAATGTATGAAATCAAAGCATAACCAAAATGAGCAACATGATATATAATTTCATGCTTCACATAGTAATGTTAGCATTAAAAATAGTCGGAACATGAGCATATATTGTTTATAAAACTCATATCATGGTTTAGTAAAGGCCGATCTTTGATCGAGTGAGCGGGGGTGCTCAATTTATGACCTTGCCCTCTCATACCTAAGGTTTTGAATTAAGGCATCTTTGATTGTGATGAATAGTGGCCTTTGGCACAAGTCACAAGTTTCCTAATATCCCTAAAAGATTAGGTGGCAACTCTAAGATCTGTTGATGTAGTCCGTTTCTGGCATGTTTTGCAATAAATGGATTTTCTATAAAAGTTGCAAGATTTGAACTCTCATTTTTTGTTTCTCGTTGCACTAGTGATATCAGATCAGAAATCGGGAGTTTGAACTATTGGACGCACTTGGGTAACCCCGAGACACCTACACACGGGTTTCCTAGTTTTCTCAAAAGATTAGGTGGCGATTCTGGAATCTAGTGATGCAGTCTATTTCTTGGCATATTTTGGTAATAAAATAGATTTTCTATTAAAGTTTCCAGATTTGGACTCTCTTTTTTCTATTTCACATTGCACTAGTGAGACTAGATTAAGAGATTAGGAGTCTGAACTGTTGGGCGTGCTTGGTAACCCTAAAGGCATCCCACAAATGGGTTGGGTGGGTTTGTGTGTAAGGTTATGTATGGATGGGTTTGGTTTAGGTGTGAATTTTTGCGATAAGGAATTTCTAATTGTGAAGATAGAGATACAACATCGAAGAGGAGGGATAGGTCACCGAATCAGAACGGAAGTGCCGAGTGGAGCAAACTGGTAGGGTGGGCTTGTGTTTTATGTGGGGGGTAGTATGGAGAAAGGCTGATATGTTTTCTTTATTTTTAGGTGTCATCATACCATTCAATATCTGTAAAAGAGGTGTTTCACGGTTCCATCGTAAATAAGTTAATCCCTAATAGGAATACTAAATCTAAGTTATAAATTATATTTTATTTTTTGGCTAGAACTTTTAAAAAATCAAATAAATAAAACATTAATAAAAATTAAATACATTTATTTTAATTTTTAGTCGAAACTTTTAAATTTTATTTTATTTTACCAAGTACAATAATTCGAAGGGCCAAAATTATCATTTTATCCTCTAATCCGCTGAAAATAAAAGACTCATGACAAAACAATCACCAAATTTCTTCCTCTGTTATTAGCTAGTGAGAGTTGTGTAAAAACTCATAATTTGCATCTCATAAATGTCCAAATTTCCTGTTTCAACCATGAACTAGTTATGTGTAATGGGTTAGGTGGGTTTGTGTGTGAGGTTATGTATGGATGGGTTTGGTGTAGGTGTGACTTTTTTGTAGTGAGGAATTTTTGCTTGTGAGGTCAGAGATACAATATCGAAGTGGAGTGATGAATAGTCGAATCAGAACGGAAGTGCGAGGAGCAAATTGGTAGGGTGGGTTTGTGTTGTATATGGGGGGGTGTGTGTGGGAAATGACTAATATGTTTTCTTTGTTTTATAAAAATTTAATAGGTGTCATCATACCATTCGCTATCCGTAAAAGATGTGTTTCACGGCCCTGCCATTAATAAGTTAATCCCTATTAAGAATAATAAATCTAAGTTATAAATTATATTTTATTTTTGGGGACTTACGTGTAGGTCCTAATAGGTGGACTTATTATTGTCCAATAGGTCCTATAATAATTAATGGCATTTTTCATCAACACTATTAAAAAAAGTCGCAAATTGTTAATTTTTAAACGACAAGTCAAAAATTATGTTACAAAAAATGTCACTAATTATAAGTTGTAGCGACAGTTTAAAAAAATCATCACAAAAAAAGTTACTAATTTTCAATTTTTAGCCAACGTTTAAAAAATTCGTCACAAAAAAATATTATTAATTGTAAATTTTAGAGACAATTTATAAAAATCGCAATAAAAAAAGTCGCTAATTGTTGATTTTTAGCGACATATACAATTTTTTTATTTAGCGACGGTTTTATTAGAACTTATTTTCAATAAGATTTTATGGAAATTAAGTCCAACTATTGAGACCTATTGGTAGTTTGCCTTTTATTTTTTGACTAGAACTTTAAAAAAAAAATTAAATAAATGAAGCATCAATAAAAATTAAATAAATTTATTTTAATTTTTAGTTGAAACTTTTAAATTTTATTTTATTTTACTAAGTACAATAATATGCAGGGCTAAAAATTTCATTTTACCCTCTAATCCACTAAAAACAAGCACCAAATATCTTCCTCTATTATTAGCCAGTGATAGTTTTGTGTAAAAACTCCTAATTTGCATGTCGTAAATGTTCAAATTTCCTATTTCAATCATGAACAAGTTATGTGTAATGGGTTGGGTGGGTTTGTGTGTGAGGTTATGTATGGGTGGGTTTGGTATGGGTGTAACTTTTTGCGGTGAGAAATTTCTGATTTTGAGGACAAAGATACAATATCGAAAAGAAGGGATAAATCGCCGAATCGGAACGGAAGTGCCAGGAGGAGCAAACTAGTAGGGTGGGTGGTTTGTGTTGTATTGGGGGGGGGGGAAGGGGTGTACGAGAAAGGGCTGATATGTTTTCTTTGTTTTCTAAAAATTTAATAGGTGTCATCATACCATTCGCTATCTGTAAAAGAGGTGTTTAACGGTTCCGCCATTAATAAGTTAATCCTTATTAGGAATAATAAATCTGAATTATAAATTATATTTTGTTTTTGGCTAGAACTTTTAAAAATTAAATAAATAAAACATCAATAAAAATTAAATAAATTTATTTTAATTTTTGGTTGACACTTTTAAATTTTATTTTTATTTTACTATGTACAATAATCCCGAGGGTCAAAAATGTCATTTTACTATCTAATCCGGAGGAGGAGTTATCCCCTCCATTTTGTTTCCCACACCCTATGGGACACAATAATCTTACAAATAGGTGTTTGTTTGGAAGGATTTGAAGGGGGGATTGGACTCCATGTCCAATCCACCATGGGGTCCATTGTTTATGTCACGCCCCAAACCCGCCCATAAAAGTTTTGGGCATGACTTATTTAGAAACGGATACTTAACCTAATATACGTAATATATGGGGCTTGGACGGAAGCATTAATAAAATAAAATAACATAAAACATCATCCATTGAGCTACCACTACTATGCCAGGACCGCAAACATTACATTAGATAGATAATACACAGGAAGCATATACCCGAGCTTTAGTTACAGTCATTCACATTCATACCAAAGTACTAAAGAAGAAAGGGGTTATTTACATTCAACCATAGGCAGACAATCAAAGCATAAACCGAAAACCTAGTTAAAGCTTTACAAAATGCACGGGTTCCATCTTAAGTGCCTGGACACACTGAGGTTGACAAGAGATAGACAAGTCTCGAGGGTTAGGACTGGCTTTCCAGTTGATTACCTACAGAAACAGACAAAATACAGAGTGAGTAAAACTCAGTGAATAATAGCACATAAATAATGCAGTGGTTAACTTAAATAATAAAGCATATAATTGTGGAGGCATATGATTAATTACATTCTGTAGTCATTTCTAGAACGGCCATGGCCTAATTTCCTTAATATAGTGACTTCAAGCCCAGTAATACACAGAACGGCCATCGGCCCAGAAATAGCAGAACGGCCTATCGGCCTAGAAATAACAGAACGGCCTAACGGCCCAGAAATAACAGAACGGCCTAGTAGCCCAGAAGTAACAGAATGGCCTAACGGCCCAGAAATAACAGAACGGCCTAGCGGCCCAGAAATAACAGAACGGCCATCGGCCCAGATCACATATGTATGGATTCAAGAGGTGGCTCGCATTGCAACACTTAGTTCCGTACAACACTTTGTTCCATACCAGAAATAATAGGTCTTATCATGTCATGGCATAGACGGAACAAACAACAAAACAGAATAACCTCAAATATCATCAGAACAGACTAGTTTTAGAGTTATACAGAGGCACACAGATTCTTCCAATCATTCACATGAGTTAACGTAGTTAGTTTACATTTAACAGAATACTGATGATAATTATTAGCAATAAGGATAGCGTATCCCACAGATTATACACGTGCCATCACAATACTATTTGTAGAGACAAAACAATTTACCTCAGAACAGTCTTGACTTATCATTGACAAAACAGAATGATTCGAGATACACAAGCATCATTGTTCCACTTGATCATTATGAATCATTAAGGGTAATTTACGGATAACAGAACATTAATAAAATGTCTTTTAACGGTAAGCAAAATGCACTACTATAGTATTATCCAATTATGCTAATCCTCTTTAGCAGATATCTAGGTCACAAGACATATATTGAACCAAACAGATGATAGGAGTTCCTGACAGAACATTCGGGGTATTACGTTCCCATTCAAAATATCAAGTACCCGGTAAGCGGGGTTACTTTCACGAGCTTTTTCTGTTAACCAATTCCAAATCAACATACACGTTAACATAGTTGCCCACGGAGAACAAAATGTTAATAACAATAATTATTAACAGTACTAGATGTACATTGATAGTACTATTACTCACAGTGATAGATTCTGGTAGCAGTGGGACGATATCCTCGTCTTGACCTACAAACACAATGCACGTAGTTCATAAGATTATACCCGATTCCTTACTTTACTCTTAATCAATTAGTCATATCGGTTCTAAACTCCTTAATCCTTAGTAGGTTATAATCCATGCCTCAGAAAAATACGAGGAATCAATAGGAGAAAGGTTCAGACGAAGAAACAGTACAAACTCAGTATACAGAAAGTGAACAGTCGCCACTAATTTCAGTATAAATATTTCTGTATTTAGAATTTGAGAGTGAGACCACTTCCATTGGAAACTAGACTTCCGGGGCTTGATTTTAGGCTCAAGAATCACTCAAAACGGAGTTCGGAGGCAAAAGATATGCTTGTTCAAAGTTACAAGGTAAAAGCTGAAACAGAGTCGGCCGCTCGTGCGCCCACTTTGGCCGCTCGTGCGGCCCAATTCTGCTCGAGCGGAAGAACCAGGCCGCTCGAGCTCCCAAAAGCAGAATCAAAACCTCTTTTTTTCCCTCATGCTCCGCTCATGCGGTCTAGGCAAAAACAAACAATCCGAAAATGGGTTTTTCTTGCTCCAACACTTGATTCTTTCATTTTCCAAACCTTGTTTTCAACTTAAATCATTCAAAAACATGCATAATTAATGAAATACATGGGATTATGATTGTTTCCTAAATTAAAACATCAAAGATACAATGAGTCTTCTAGTAGGGATATCAATCTCTTCATTTCTTTCTTTCCCAAGACTTCCTCCATATTCACATATATCTTCAATTATATATATAATTAACCACAAGATGAACAAATATAACAAATTTACTCCTCAATCAAGCAACTCTAATTTATTTACATATAAAATCTTCCATTTAATCCTTGATTCTTTGTGGTAGATGAGTTATCCACAAGGATGAAATTAAAGTCACATACCTTAACCCAAATCCATGTTTTTTCCCAAATTTCCATGGTCAATCTCCTTCCTCTTCTTCAAGCTTCCATGAGTGGTGAGCTCTCTCCCTCCTTTGCCCTCTCTTCTCCCGGTTCTCTCTCTCCCCCAGATATTTTGTTGAGTCCAAAAATGATAAGCTCCCACTCATTTAACATACACACACACACACATATATATATAACAAACACATAGCTTTTCATAATAGAGAGGCCAAACACGCCCTTACGAATCGTGTAAAATTAAATTTTAATTAAACTTTCTAGATGACTCTAAAAATTATGCTGATCTTAAATATGTCCTCTGTTCCGGGTTCTGAAACTTCTAAAGCCCTCAATTTACAGTAAAAAGTTCATCATCCAAACGCACATTAACGAATCAGACAAATTAAATTTCCAATTAATTTTCCCAAGTAGTTCTAAAAATTCCCATTAACATACCCAAATGCTCAATTTTGATTTCTGGATCCGTAAAGGTTGGTAATTCAATTTTAAAGCCATGACTCAACAGATAATCTCCTCAATTGAACAGATATCATTAAATTAAAATGCATTAACCCACAAGGACATAGAAGTAATTTCGGATACAGAGTTTGGGGTCGTTACATTGGGGCGTGACAGTTTAATTGAGAATTTGTGGATCCAATGAGGAGTTTGACCGGACTATGAATCTCATATATGTTGAACTATTGTGTCCTAGGGGGATGTGAGATAGAAGTAGTGGGATTTGATTCTCATAGGGATTAAGTTGTAAAATGACACATTTGCTCTTTGATTTCATTATGTATTGTATTTAGTAAAATAAAATATAATATAAAAATCTCAATTAAAAGTAAAATAAAATAATTTAATTTTTTTTATGTTTATTTATTTAATATTTTAATAATTTATATAGATGTTTTATTTTAAATTTTTGTTGATATTTTATTTAATTTTTATTGATTTTTTTATATAATTTCATTAGTTAATATTTATTATTTTTTTAAATAAATTTATTTAAAATTTTATTTTAAAAATAACATAAATTTGTATTGATGTTTTATTTATTTAATTTAAAAAATAAATTTATTTAATTTTAAAAAAATAAAATAAAATAAATTTTTATTTAATCTAGCTAAAAATAAATAAAAATATTAGAGGCATATTTAGTATTGCTATTACTTAGTAAACAATTGAAAATGGTAAAATAGTCTATTAAGCATTTATCATTGTTCACAATATTTCAATCGAACATTGGATTCAATAGGATAGTCTTTTTTAGACATCTAATTCCATGAGAAAACAACACATGGGATACACATTATTTCCAACCAAATTGTTCAGGGACTATATATTCCATGATTAATAGTCCGACAAATTACAATCCCTCTTATCCAGTCCGTCCAAACAAACATAAGGGATTGATAGTCCGCTTATTTTTTTGAACCAAACATCGGACTATTACATGGAATGAATATAGAGTCCTATCATATCCTCCAATCTCCCCAAACAAACACCCGCTTAGCGTTTTCTTTATTTCAATGTGAGGGATTCACTTGATCAAGGAGCTTCCTTCACCATTATTTTTCAATAAGGTCCCTCTATAGAAGAGTATTTGAAATAGAAGGTTAGTTGTAGGCTGACGATAAAGATGATGTTGGACTCGCAACAGAGATGATGGTAAATCGGTGATGAATAATTATTTTTTTGCCACTATTACACACAAATCATAGTCTCTTCGTTGGTTTGTATAGTCACTGGTATTGTGTAGTTTATTGACCAGTATTATGCCAGGTGGTTTCAATCCCACACCATACTCACCAACCTACTTCAACATCTTTTTAAACAAGGTTTTCACTAAATTAAATGCCAATGCATTTCCATAAATGACTCTACAAATATCTCTAATCACGGGCTCCCTTTGCTTTAACATTTGATTCAAAGTTTGTTGCTTTGTCCTCCCTTTTGTGACATATGCATCCATTGTCCCCCCCTTACTTTTCTCCTCAACATTTTTTTCTTCAAAACAATCAACATCTATAACATTGTCTTTGCTTTTTCCACTTAATGGTTGTGAAAACATATTCATAATATCTTTAGAAACTTGACTACATGCACCAAAATTATCATGAGTTCTGGCTAAATGATTTTTCATTCAAATCACCCCACTCCAGTAATCTTTTCCACAATAATTACATTTCAAATGCATTATATTGTCATCTTTGACACAGGTACAATGGTCCCATGTCGGATCTTGTGTCTCATGTTTCTTTTTTCCTTTAATATTTTTCTTATCCACCAAAGAAAGCAAAATATTGATTTTATATGACCAAAAACCCAACAAACAACAGCTCCGATACCATAGCACACAACAATAAAGTAATAGAAAAGTTTAAATTCAATATAGCAATTTATAATACCATTATAAAGGTTGTTTGTTAGTAACTGTAGCTCAAAGTTGAAAACCCAAGAAGACCACACATTAATAAAGTTTTGCAAGGTGAAGACCCAAGAAAGACCACCGAACGAAGCATAAAGTTGAAGAGGGGCCACCGAACAATGACAAAGCACAGCATCAGAAGCAAAGAGAATATTTTTCTAAGGTTTTTATCTTTTGGAAGTAAATACAAACAATGGGTCTTGGATGGTCGTTTGGTCTTAGAAGACTAGTCAACCCATCATCTAGTAAAAAAAAAAAGGGCAAAAAATCGATTTTTACCAATTGGGTCCAAGAAAAATCTAGGTCGACCCATGAGAATATGAATCGCATGATTCAGTGATTCATATCATGATTCATTGATTCGTGTGTGATTATGTGCCATTTGAGATTCTACCAACCTGTTTGAATCGATTTGCATGTGTTTCAAATCGAATCGTACGATTCGAATCGCGAATCGTACAATTCTAACAACAAAGCTTGAAATTGATAATAAAAATTACTAATTAAACCCATTTTGAAAATGTGGATATGAATGAATCGAATTTGAAATTGTTTACATTTTGAGAATTTGAATTATAAAGATATTTTTTTATTGTTGGCAATCGATGAAGGATTGTGTAATTATGTATTCAACCATTGATAATCATATTTTATTTTTTGGTTGAGTAATAAATCCAGGTAATCTAGTTTTGGTGAATTAAGCTAGTGAGAGTGTCCTCAGTGAAGGACTGAAAATCCACGCGAAAACAGGTACCACTTTCTTTTCGGTTAATAACTGGTAAAGTAGGGATGCTATTGGTGGTCCATGTATTTTAGGACTATTGACAAATACTAGCCTGGGGATTCATTATTGTGGTGTATTATGTTCAAAAATTAAATTGTGAAATGTATTTCATTAACTTTATCATATTATATACATACATGTATATAGAGAATGGTAAAGTTTTGAAAAAATAAGTATTATATATCATGCGCATCATGATCATATTCTATTGGTGGGCATATTTTTTAAATATAGAATTCTCTACTAAATTTTGGTTCACTCCTCGTGGTTAACAATTTTTCAAGTTTGGATGGTATGTCGCCATCACAAGGTAGATGTTGTGGTTTGACTGGTTTACATACATCTTTTGTTGTTTTGTGTAAAGGCCAAAGGCCTTTAATGTAATTGCTTTGTAATTAGGGCATTTTATTTGATAGAGAGAATGTCCTCTTTAATTTGTGTAAGTCTATGAGTGAATTATTCTTATTTTGTAACTTGATGAATTGTGAACTTGCCATATATTCAGATCATATGTTGAATTATGAATATAAGTTACATGTGTATTTTTGTAGAATCATGGTCTATGTAAAATGAACATGTTCGAAGAGTAGATTATTTATCTCGTTGATCTTGTTAATATCGTATTTGATCTCATTCGTCTTATTTGTTTAATTCCCTCATTCTTTACTTCATATAGATCTAGGTACATATATTTTAGGGGTGTTATAATGTGTGTGCGGCATTGTTTAGGTTTAGGTTTAGGGGTGTGGTGTGAATTTATGTTTCATGTGGTGTGTGTACAAATATGTATTGGGTTTTTGTGAGTTGATGTGTTCATACATTATGTGTTATGGGCATATTTAGAATATATGGTTTATGCTTAATCTGAATTTGTAAATAGAATTAAAAGATAAATTGTGTTTCATATATACTATATAGTGATATTAGTTGGTTGTGATTAAATTTATGAAATTAAGTAAAAGTCTTTGTTAAATAGAAGATGATTCTGTTGTTTATTTTTATAAAATGAGGGACAAAACAGTTTTTCCACCTCCAATTCTATAAGATTAAATTTCAATACATCTTCCCTATGGGATTGCTAAGAGGATCTCCTATGTTAGTTGCCAAAATAACATTGGTATTCTATCATAACAAATTGCCAAATTATAACAATGGTGCTACAATGGTGCAAAGCCATTTTTACACAATCCCAACCAACTTTCCCTCATATTTTTTAGGTGGCGTTTGAATATAGGTTTTCGAGTAATTTTTTTGTTTTCATTTTTTGTCTTTTATGTCCTTTTTAAAACTTTTTCTGGAAAAAAAAAATCAATATTATGATTTTACCCAACTAGATAAATATTAAAAAAATGGAATATATATAATTCACCCCACCATTCACATAGCACCAAAATATATATATATATATATATATATTTAAAAAATATTATCTACATTAAAAAAAAAAAAAAAACCTCACCAACCACCTACCCATCAGTCTTGAAAAGATACCTACAATTTTGACCCACCATTCACCTATACACCATTCTTGAAGATTACGTAATCTCAACTACCATTTTTCAAGACATGCTTACAATTCTCACCCACCAACAACCACTCATTATTCATCCACCATTCACTCACCAACAACCACTAATTATTCACCCACCAACAATCACCCATTATGATCTCACCAATAACCATCTACTATTGAAAAAAATTCGCTATAAATTACAACACAATTTTCTCTAGAAATTTCAATACAGTTTTCATATCTTCTATACTTTCTCTTTCTCTAAACTACTACACTAAACAGTTTGAGTAAAACGCTCTTTAATGGAGATTTTAATGAATCTTCATCATCTGATGATGATATAATGATGATGCAATTGTTAATAGTGCAATATCAAAGAATACAAGCGCAATGAGAAAACCAACAAACCATACATGTTGGTTCCATAAGTGTTCACCGATACATTAATCGTGACATGGTCAGAGGCAACGAACAAATACACAGAGATTACTTTTCAAATAATCCTGTCTACCCAAAAGAATACTTCCAAAGATGTTTTCGAATGAGGAAGTCATTATTTGTTAGTATCTTACGTGATATTCAACAAATTAATGACTACTTCATCTAAAAGAATGATGCCGCCAGTGTTTCTGAATTATTCAGTGTACAGAAGATGATTGTTGCACTTCAAATCCTTTAATAAGACGTACTTACTGATACTATGGACGAGTACATCAAAATCGTTGAAAGTACTACAATTGAGTCTTTGAATTATTTTTGCAGAACGATTGTTGCTTTCTATCAAGGCACATACTTAAGATCCCTAAATGAGGTAGATGTCACTAGATTATTGCAATAGGGACAATAACGTGGGTTTTTTTGGAATGTTAGGGAGTTTGGATTGTATGCACTAGTGTTGGGACAATTGTCCAATCGCTCGTGCCAGTGCCCACACTGGACATGTGCACAAACAATCAGTTGTACTCAAGATAGTTGCCTCATATGACTTGTGGATTTGGCATGCCAAGCTCTCTTAATGATATTACTGTTGTTGATAGGTCGCCTTTATTTTCTAAACTAACTAGAGGGCGTATGTAGACACCCCATTTTTGACCGACCTTAAGACTCAGACGTCATCGATTGAGCACTTGGTGATAGTGCATGTTCTGTTCGTTTCGAGCTTCGGAGTTTTGGCTGAGAGCCCTGTCTCCGGGTCTCCGAACTCTTTGTGTTTCAGCCGTGCGCCTTGTCTCGGGACCGCTTAACATTCTCCGTTTGGTTTGGTTTTCGAACCACAACTTGCTTCCTCTCCCTAGAGGGACACTGGGGTCTGAGGGACCACTGTTGTGGTCGTGTACCACTTTTGGTGCTCGACAGCTTGTTTTCGAGGCTCCCGGCTGCACGCTTTGCCTCCCGAACTCTCGTCTTGCATCCGTTTTGGCTTGTTTTTGGTACAAATCTTGTATTCCTTGTTTGGAAGGTAGTACGAGGGTGGGAGACCATTTTTTCCCTTGGAGACCACTTCCCTTCCAGCCAGCCGATTTTCTGGTCAGGAACCTGGTTTTTTTGGTCTTTAGGCCACATTTTCTGGTCTCCCCCCCACCATTGGCTTTCTTTCAGTGTGGAGACCACCAATTCCTCTTGCTAACCACTTTTTTTCTGGGAGACCACTTTAAGTGGTCGGCCGACCACTGCAAGTAGCAGGTCGACCACTTTAAGTGGTCGGCACCTCTCCCCCTATTTTGGCAGACTGTGTGGATGCCAGCTGTGCCAGCTGGAGGGCACAGACTGTATCCTCTATACACGTGTATGGAGGGATTGCATCCAAGTTTTAGCTTCTCTAAGAAGCTTTAACTTTGGTTTTTCTATAAGAGAGGGGCTCCCTCTCCACTCCACAGGTTCTGGTTTTTGGGCTGAGGAGATAGACTTACACTCTCTCTATATCCCTCTCTTTATATTGGGGCTTTGCTTCACACTTGTGCACACAACCTCTCTTGCCTTGTTGCTGAGTTGCTGGAGGGTCTTGAGGGAGCTCAAGAGGTGGTTTTTGGCTTAAGAAATCTGCTGGTTTTGCAGTGTTTTAAGGGTAACCTCTTTTCTCCCTTTTAAGCTCTATTTTTGGTTGCTCTCTTGGTCTCATTTGCATGTTTATTTAGGCCTTGCTTTCAACTGGAAAAAGTTTTGTATTTAAGTGTTTTTGATATTTGTTTAAGGCCTCTTGGGTGTTGAGGGTCTTCTACCCTCTTGCATGTCTTGTTTGGCCTTGTTTTGAGCCATGGTTTAAGGCCTTTGAGCTAGTCCTTGCTTGGCCTTCTAGCCACTGAAATCCAGTGGATTTTTAGTGGTAGGCATGTGATTTTGAGGCCTCAAATCAAAGGGGGGTGATCCCCTATCTTCTTGTTTTGTTTGCTTGCATTTTTGGCCTATCAAATGAGCATGCATCTTCATACTTTCAAGGCTTGGTTTAGGCACTTTTTCATGAATTTTAGGGCTTGCCTTAGCTCTGTCTATGGCTGGTTTGGCCACCTTGTGTTTGCTTCTTGTATGTGTGGTGTATTCCCATTTGTGGCTCATCAAAGTAGCATGTCTTTCTAGCATGTATTGGCTCCATTTCAGTAGATTTTTTACCATCATTTGACATGCCATGACTCAATTTTTGGCTGGCTTGATAGCCTCTTGTATACTTCATATACTTGTAGTGCAAATCTTATTTACTAGTTTTGTTTGCATGATGTTTTGGCTCATTATGCTAGCATATTTTGGCTATGTTCTAGCATGATTTTGTTCTTATTTTGGGCTGCCTTAGCTCTGTTTTGAGGCTCCTTGGTCGATTGAGGCTTGTCATGCATGCTTGTAGTGTAATAGCCTTGACTAGCTTTGAGTTTTAAGGTCTCTTGCATGCTTAACTTGAGGTATTTGCATGTTTTGGCATCATTGAGAATGATATTTCAGAGCATGTAGGGCTGTTACACTTCCATATTTTCCGCTCTTTAAGTGCTCTTAAAGGTTGTGCTTTTTGTGCCCTATTTGTGAGCCATTGCATGAGCCTCATTTTCATGCCTTTCAAGCCATCATCCTAACTCATTTTTTCTACTGTTTTGGCCTGCATAGGATCTGTTTGGGGTTGGTTTGGCCACTTGAGCATTGTCTTGCATGCCTCTAGTGTAATACACTTCACTAGCTTCGACGCTTGAGCTTTCCAACATGCATTACACGGGTTGTTGGCATGATTCTAAGTCATTTTGCATGCCATTTTAGTGCTGGAACATATGCCATTATACCCCATGTTTCATCCTTTCAATTCTTTTGGGGAGTTGTGTTATGAGCCATAAGCTTGGACCGTTATGCATGCACGTTTGTATTGCATTTTGAGTTTCCATCTTAGCATGTATGGCCACTGATTTGGACATGGCTGAGGCCTATCCATTTCAGTTTAAGTCCATCGAGCATTGTGTATGCCATGTGATTCATTGCGTTGTGTATGCCACGTCCATTTGCATTGTGTTACGACCCAAACTCGTCCCTATGGGTTTAGCACCGTAACCGGTTAGTAATTCGAGATTACCGAAGGCCTGCTTAACAGTAGAGACAGTAATACAGAGTACAGGGGCTGACGGAAGCCAAAACAGTAATAAAAGATGTCCAATGAGGCGTGACAGTCTGTATACAAAAAGACTTTCATAACGTATTCACATTCAAACCAAACAGTATATACATATATCATATACAGGCATTCAGGTTAAGGACCAAATCCCTACCATAACAGTACAGTAACAGTCTCATACAGTCTATACAAAATAGAAATAGAAAGGGGGAAATTTAAAACACCCCCAAGCAGCCTTAGCTTGGCGGCACTTGGAACCTCGCAGTGAGACACGTTGGTTAACTTGACAAAAAGAGAGTTTAAACCCCACGCTCCTAGCTCCGATTCGGTGCCTGGACACCTACATATATATATAAACAGTAAGCTAAAGCCCAGTGAATAACATATGCGTAAAGAGGTTAAGAATGAATGTCCTTTCAGTATTTAAAACAGTCATTTGAACAGTATATCAGTTATTCGATCTTAGCAGTCATAAGTGATACATCCAATAGCAAACAGTACAGTAGGTCTTAACAGACTGAACAGTCAATTGATGGCCATCATATCAGTAAACAGCAGTGGTTCCAAGCATGGGAACCGATTGAGATCTCTGTGACAGTAGCAGTACAGTACAGTAACAGTAAATTGTTATGGATGCCACGAATACAGTTCGCAAATAGGATAAGTATTCATTCAGTAAGAAATATCATTTCAGAAAGCAGTACAGTTGATCATTCAGGAAATATTCACGATTGAATATATTTTTACAACATTGTTACTCACAGAGTTCTGGGCTACAGATAGGCTAGTGAGCGTCCTCGGATGCCAACCCTACACAGTTAACAGGATGAACACACACTAAGTTGCACGTTTGGGAAACAATGACTTAGTCCCGAACATGACTTGGTGTGGTTCTATAGCATTAACCTCATTAAGATGCCTTAAACTAGGCCTAGGAATGCCTAGGATGGAATGAGGATACAAAAGTGCACTTTAAAACACTTTTCAGAATTTTCAGAAAACAAGGGTCTCGCTCGAGCGTGGCTTTCTACGCTGGAGCGGACATGCAGACAAAAGACCTCCGCTTGAGCGTGACTTTCCTCGCTCGAGCGGACTGCAAAAGTACTGGATGCATGAAATTCACGCTCGACGGGCGCTCGACCCTCACTCGAGCATGAGACACAAGTCCTCGCTCAAGCAGACTGTAAACACATGCAATGTACTGGATACTGTAGACGTCCCAGAACGCCCCGGGAGGATGAGTCCCGTTCTGTTCATTTGGGCTCACTACAAGTTCGGACTCTCAAATTGTCACGGTTCTTAATCTGAACCAAAGAGTCCAAATCTGGCAAATCGTTTTGAGAAAACAGATTTTTTTGAAAGAAGTGCCAAACATGGACTGCTTTGCCAGATACAGAGTCGCCACCTAAATATTTTATTTTTGGGAAATTTAGGAAATCCTGACTCGTTGCCTAAGGCCATGTGTCCGTCATCACCAAAGTTGCCTCGGCTCGGGAACTTTGGTACGATTAGGGAAGGTCACTTCGTGAGCACCCCCGCCCGCCCGATCAAAGATCGGCCTCTACTAACCAAGATATCTAGTTTTGAAAACTTTATGCGTTCTTATTCCGGTTATTAGCCTAGACTTACTATGTGATACGCACAGCATACAAGTATAGACTGGATCGCCTGAATTGGAACAAAACATTTCATGTTTATTTTTGAAAGTGGTTTGATGGTGCTACCCACAAGTAGGCTAAGACGTGGATTTGCCAACCTTAGGTGGACTTAGAAAAACATGATTTTGCCACTATCTAGTGGGCTTAAAACTCACAGTCAATGCATTTATTCCAATTCAAATAGTCCAACCTTCACCCACAGGCATTTAAGCAGTTATATCACATAAGCACTTAGCCTCATAGTAAACATGCTATCATGGCAGTCACTCACATACATGCAAGGATGCTAAAGCATAAACACTTACCGAGTACTCCAAGCCAAAACAAAAGCTATGTTAGAAATCCATGCATGATCTTAACTATACAGAAATGCCTAATGCAACACATGCAAAATGCAACTAAGATAGGCTTGGCTATTCTAAAGATGGCATGTGAAATGCTACAACTAACATGTATTCAACTTGGAATTGAGATACAAATGCAGTTAGTATGATGCGCCGAGCCCGGTGCATGCAAGACAGATGAATGAATGCAAACATGCTATCATACTGTATGCTAATTGAAACATGCCCTAATCTAACCATCATAAGCTGATAAATAAAAGGGAGAAAGACGTGGGGTTGGAAAACATACATCACACACACGCACACTTATTACAACATTGCCCTCGCGCAGAGGGTCCGAATAAATAATACAGTCCCAAATGAATAAATAATACAGTCCCGAATAAATACAGAATCCTAATTAATTAACAAATTAATCTACGAAAGCAGTAAATTGGCACGCAAATCCATGGACCGCCTCAGCTCTGTTCCAAATGATGAATGATGCATGCTTGGGTTGCCTTGTGCGGAGAATCCCGTGTGATGCCCCGGTTTGCCTCTGTTTGCAATTATTCTTGGGATGGATGCCAGGCTCTAGAAGGTTGTTGATTTCTGATTTGCTGCAACAGAGAGCAACAAAGGGGCATGGCAGAGTATTTTCACATATGTATGCATGACTACTCTTCAGAGAGTGTAGTCCTCGATCCACGTGCCACCAATCATGCATCTCGATGCATAATGGCTGAGAAGTCGAATTGCATGACTCAATATGAAATGAATGCACATATGGACACAACATGGCCTAGACTCCATCATGGATAATCCGGAGTGTCGGCGACCGGGAATTGAGACACGTTCCATCACTCGGAGTACGAAACGTCTCTCGTTTCCCGTGCTTGGGCTAACTCCTATCCCAAGCACAATGCAATATGCATGACATGCATGAATTCAATCCTAACACGCAACCTAGCATATGCAATGTTATGAAATGGCATACACAATGCACGATGTAACGAGGCATACACAACGCTCTAACATACAACCTTGCATACGCAATGCTATGAAATGAAATGGCATACACAATGCATAATGGACTTACACTAACATGAGTGGACCTCAGCCACACTCACATCAATAGCCATTAGGTGAAAATGGGACTATCGAAATGCGTGCACACATGAACGCAAACCGATGACCGATCCTAAGGCACAACATGCAACTCTAACAAGGCATGGCAAGGGATGCAAGATGGCATACAAGCATGTGAATTTCAGCACTGAAACATGATGCTAAATAGCCCCGCAACATGGAAAAATGGCACCCGATGCATGGAATGAGCCCCGAAACTCAAGACTAGGCACATGCAATGACTTATAGCTATACAAAGCATGCATTATTTGATCATGAAGTATAAAGACAGAGCCAAGGCAGTCCCAAAACATAAAGATTTCTAGTTCAAAGAATGGCCAAAAAGTGCTAGCAAGATGGACTAAAGTAGCATGCAACTTTGACTAGCAAACATGGTCTACATGGAAAGTGTGTGAAGCATATGGAATCTCACCAAACCAGCAAAAATCAGTGAACAAAACATGTGAAAATAGGCCCAAATAACCACTGAAATGAAGCCAACACATGCAAAAATGATGAGTTACTTTAGAGGGCCATGCGAGGAGTTATTAAGCACATGCAAGATAGACATTTAGCATGGCATAAAAAACCATGAAAATCAAATATGATAGTCCTAAAACTTACCAAATTTACCCTAGAAAGTGGCTTCAAAGCATGCAAGATAGGGTCTCTTTGGAAGGCCAAAAAGGCCACCAAACAAGAGAAGAGGAGAGGGGGTCACCCCCCCTCTAATCTTGGCTCTCAAAACAATGTTCCAGCCACTGAAAATCCATTGGATTTCAGTGGCTAGAAGGCCAAACAAAGCATGCAATTGGGGGCTTAGGTGTAAGGCTCAAAACAAGGGACAATCAAGCAAACAAGGGACAATCAAGCATACAAGGAAGCATGTGACCTCAAATAGAATAATGGCCTTAATAAAACATGAAGATGATGTAAAAAAAAACCTTTTTCCAGTTTATAACAAGTCTCAAAAATGAACATAAATAGGGCTAATCTATCATGCAACAATGGCCCTAAAAGAGAGAATAGAGACAAGGGACAGCAGCTGGCCCCAAACAGTGAAGAGCCCTTCAACAAAGTTGAAGAGAGGCTCAAAATGAAGCACTTTACAGTTTACATCAAGTCTCGAAAATGAACAAAAGTGAGGATAAATCAGCATGCAAGAAAAAGGCCTAAAAGAGGGATAAAGAGACAAGTGGTAGCAGCTGGCCTCAAACAGAGGAGAGCCCTTCAACAAAGTTGAAGAGAGGCTCAAAAAAGACATTTCACAGTTTATGACTAAGTCCAAAACAGCTCACAAATAAGCCTAAAATATCATGCAAAAATATGCCTAAAAGAGAGTTTAAACACAAAGGGGGAGGAGGAGACCTCAAACAGTAAAAAGTCCTTGATTAAACATGAAGAGGAGCTCAAAATATGACTATTTATAGTTCGGGTCGAAGCCCAAAAATTCTTGCAAGTATGGCTTATAAATGAAGCAAAAGAATGCAAGTTTAAGGGAAATGTGTGTTTACCCTTGAAGAGCAGTGAACTAGCAGCTTTTGGACCAAATTTCTGAGCTTCCAACCTCTGCAAATGGCCTCCAAGTTGCTGGAATAGAGTGTGGAGGTGTGGTGCTATGGGTTGTAGTGCAAATGGTGCAAGACTCTTAGGGTTTTGAGGGTTGAATGAGAGAGATAGAGAGTGTATGTATCAATGGTGCCTTAGCTGATTTTCTAACCCTTAGAAATGGAGGAGAGGTGCTGGTTTTATAGAGGGAGAGAGTGGAGGAATAGGGGAGAAAATCAAATTCAAATTTCCCCCCCAAAGGCAGCCCCCCGGATACAAAATCTGGGGGAAAACAGAGGGTACAGCTGGAATACACTTGGAGAGAGGATCATGGCCGGCCAGGTTCAAAAGGTTCAGGTGGCCGGCCGGCTACCCCCCATTTCCGGCCGGCCAAGGGTCAAAAGGGTCAATGCAAATTGCTGGCCGGCCACCCCAAAAAGGTGGCCTCCAATGTGTGCACAACACAAATATGTGGTCAAAACCCAAAAAATGTGAATCAGGAGAGAGAAAAGCCAACTTTTTAGAGGGGTTCAAAAGGGTCAGAGACAATTACTGGCCGGCCCATCAATATTGGTGGCCTCCCAGGTGTGTACAACACAAATATGTGGTTTAGGGCTAGAAAAAGTGGCCTAAGGGTGGTCAACATTAGCTTTCTAGTGAGGAAAACGGGCGACGGAGAGTGATGAAGAAATAAAACTGGCTTTTCAGAAAAATTGCTGGCCTCCCACCCTCCTACAAGCTTTCTAACAATGAAAATAAGGTCTCCACCAAAAATGAACCAAAACGGATGCAAAACGGAGGTTCGGGGACCGAAACGCGCGGCCCGGGGCCCCGAAAATGGGCTGTTAAGCACCGGAGGTGGCATTCGACCACGAAGTTGGTCTCTCGGGCCATAGTGTTCCTCAAAAGGAAGGAAATAAGGTGTGTGCCAAAAACCGGAGCAAACGGAGGTGGTTAGGCGGTCCCGAACCGAGGCACACGGCCTTTAGTTCTGAAAAACCGGAAACCGGGCTCCAAACGGGAAAAATGGCCTACGACCACGAAACGTAGCCTACGGCCACTGAGAGATGATCTACGAGACCTCTCCCTCCCTTCGGGAAGAGAAAACAGAGAAAACAAAGCCTGGTTCGCAAACCGAGGCAAGACACGAAAGAGTCCGGAAGTCCGGAGGCAAGGCTTGCAGCCGGGACTCTGAAACTTCTGAACGAGCAAAATATGCAATATCACCGAGCGCTCAATCAGTGACGTCTGAGTCTTAAGGTCGGTCAAAAATGGGGTGTCTACAGTTGCCCCTCTTTGACAGAACTCGAAAGTCATAAGTGACTGGAGTGAATGTCAAAGCCCAGAGACGACCCATTTTTGAAAAGGCTAAAGACTTAGACAAATATACAAGATAACAAACATGCGCCCGTAGGCGTGCCCACAGGCAGGGGCAAAATGCAACTGACAATGCAAGAAGCCGAAGGTATCTCAATGATCCTGCAAATGCAGCAAGCATATACAAATCTAACTACATTTCATGCAGTAAGGATCATGTAAATAAAGCTGTAACGAAGCAAATATTCACAATAAATGCGACAGTTTTAAGCGGGAAGGCAAATCAAACTACATTTCATGCAGTTATGATGCAATCTTAGCGAGCATGTATGATAGATGCACGAAAGTGAAGAGAGTGTAATTGATACACCATATGAATAAAGTGTGATTGATACACTAAGTAAAGCAAAGTGTGATAGATACACAAAGTGAAACAAGTGTGATGGATACACTATGTGAAGCGAAGCATGATGGATATACAAAAAGTAAACGCAAAGTGTGATAGATGCACTAAGTGAACAGAGTGTGATTGATACACTGAAGGTGAACACAAAGTGTGATAGATGCACTATGTGAGCAAAGTATGATAGATACACTAAAAACGAACACAAAGTGTGATAGATGCACTATGTGAACAGGTGTGATAGATACACTAAAAGCGAACACAAAGTGTGATAGATGCACTAAGTGGACAGAGTGTGATTGATACACTAAAAGCGAACACAAAGTGTGATAGATGCACTAAGTGAACGAGTGTGATGGATACACAAAAGGTGAACACGAGTGTGATAGATGCACTTAATGAACAAGTGTGATGGATACACAAAAGGTGAACACAAAGTGTGATAGATGCACTTAGTGAACAAAGTGTGATGGATACACCAAAGGTTAGCACAAAGTGTGATAGATGCACTATGCAAACGAGTGTGATGGATACACTAAAGGTGAACACAAAGTGTGATAGATGCACTATGTGAACAGAGTATGATTGATATACTAAATGAATGAAGTGTGATTGACACACTAAATGTGAACACGAAGTGTGATAGATGCACTTAGTGAACAGAGTATGATAGATATACTGAAAATGAACACAAAGTGTGATAGATACACTATGTGAACAGAGTATGATTGATATACTAAATGTGAACACGAAGTGTGATAGATGCACTTAGTGAACAGAGTATGATAGATATACTAAAAATGAACACAAAGTGTGATAGATGCACTATGTGAACAGAGTATGATTGATATACTAAATGTGAACACAAAGTGTGATAGATGCACTATGTGAATAGAGTATGATTGATATACTAAATGTGAACACAAAGTGTGATAGATGCACTTAGTGAACAGAGTATGATTGATATACTAAATGTGAACATGAAGTGTGATAGATGCACTTAGTGAACGAGTGTGATGGATACACTAAATGAATACAAAGTGTGATAGATGCACTTTAGTGAACAGAGTATGATTGATATACTAAATGAATGAAGTGTGATTGATACACTAAATGTGAACACGAAGTGTGATAGATGCACTTAGTGAACAGAGTATGATAGATATACTGAAAATGAACACAAAGGGTGATAGATACACTATGTGAACAGAGTATGATTGATATACTAAATGTGAACACGAACTGCGATAGATGCACTTAGTGAACAGAGTATGATAGATATACTGAAAATGAACACAAAGTCTGATAGATGCACTTTAGTGAACAGAGTATGATTGATATACTAAATGTGAACACAAAGTGTGATAGATGCACTTAGTGAACAAGTGTGATGGATACACTAAAAGTGGGTGTGTGTGATAGATGCAGAAAATGAGAATGTGTGTGATAGATACAGAAAATGAGAATGTGTGTGATAGATATAGAAAATGAGAATGTGTGTGATAGATACAGAAAATGAGAATGTGTGTGATAGATACACAAAATGAGAAGAGAGTGCGATTGATACACTAAATGAATGAAGTGTGATTGATACACTAACTGAATGAAGTGAAGTGTGATTGATACACAAAATGAGTGAAGTGTGATTGGTACACTAAATGAATGATCTTAAACGGAACTTCTTTGAATGAACCGTACATACAACATCGTGCGTGAATGAGAAAGAAACCTGATAGGTACAATGCATTACAATGCATGATGCTTAAGGAAAGCAATAAATGGACAAAGCAGCGCTTTAGAAAGCACCTCATGAAGTGAGTGGCGGTGAACCGCTCTTCTCCGATGGGGTCTCCCCTTGTGCTCTTTGAACACTTTACCTTCAAATCACAATACAAAGGTTCTGAAATGCTGACAAGGGTTCTTCACGTAGAACACTTTGGATGCCGGCTTTCTTCCTGATCATATTCACAACTTTCCCTATTCTCCAACGGGGTGACAGACTAGGTTGGTTCGGTATCCAGAATTGAGGTGCATACACGCTATCTCAACCTATGGGGCTTCCATACAGATTTCAAGCCGAGCACACGCCTCTGGGTATTTAAACCAGACTTTAGTCTCGGAAATTCCGAACCTTTGCATTCTAGGCAACAGCCATTCGAACTCTAGTTTCCACCGTCGCAGTTGGTCTCCTAGGAACTCATTGCAAACATGGCCACGATGCCTCTGGCAGGGAATGGTACTCAGGAAGAGCACTTTTGATCGCCATTCTGGCTTGAAGCAGACTTGATCTTGAGCTTGAGGTAGAGGCACACTCGTTCTTTAGAGCATTGGCAAGACCTGAAGAGGTACACACGGAATGTTGTCTCGGAACTTACCGAAGTTGAAACAAACTCAGATACTTGACATTTCCTCTTTTCTTTTGCTTTGCAGTCTGGAACCCATATAACTTCAGATAGGTCCTGGTTTCCACATGACCTAGGTCGAACCCTGTGGTTTTTATGAAAGAACAAATCTTGTTTTGCACAGATGTGGAGAACGGCACGGCACCCTGAGCACAAAACGATTCATTTTTGAAATTGAGAATGAGTTCTCGACCGGGTATTGAGCCTACAACTGACCACAGCCAAAACGACTCAAAAAAAGGAAAACAAATGTAAAATGACCTAAACACAATGAGACACGCTCGGAACGACTCAAAACAAGATTTGAGACAAACAAAACAAAAGACACGACATACGAACGTACACAGGGAGCCTGTTTCTCTGGGTATTATTTCCCGCCCTTTCTTATTTGTGATTCTCACATCACTTGGCCTTCAAGTTCGATTTTTCTCACAAAACCCTTTTCTCACTTTTCTCTCATCGTACATCTCTCTATTCTTCATTCTCTCATTTTTATCCCTCCCCAGGGTGGTTGATGGATAAACAAAAAGTTGTGGGCTCTTACCCCTAGCACTCAGCCAGATTCTTCTTTTTTGCGCGTAGCTAGTGAGTTCCTCCCACAGAGGGGCTGCGCTGCAAGTAAGCGTGTAGCGAATCTGCAGCTGACATCGGCTGTCGATACTCTATCGGGGAGTTTGGACGTGGTTAGATCTGTCCGGATGAGGGAGTGGAATGCCTTGATCCATTCTAGTTCATGCTTCGCACTTGGCTTGATACCTCGTTGCTTGGAGGACAAGAGAGCTTTCAGCTCCTTTGTTAACAGTTTCAGCTGTGCCCTTTTCTGGCAAGGAGAGTGCCCTTTTTGGCAAGTATGGTGCCCTTCTTGGCAAGTATAGTGCCCTTTCTGGCAAATGCATTGGCAACGGGGAAACAATAGGAAGCTCGACTCAACTGTGCCCCTAGTTCATCATTTTGACCAATTTTTTTGTTTTGGTTTTCGACTGAAACAAATTTGACGGACATGAAAGTTAGATTAACATGCTTGTTCGATTTCTTGATTTGAAATCATGCAAGTTAGGTTATGAGCACTGGAAATTTTCCTTTTTGGGTCCAAGAAACGGTCCAGTTTTAAAAGAATGGAATAATTTTCGAGAGAACTAGTCAACCTCATTAAAAAATTCTCAAAAACTATTTTTGCAGATGGCCACTGCTCAACAAGCACAGAACCTACTCTTGAGATGCACAACTTCAGATCCGAAGGAAAATTGTTCTTCGCTTGAAGAGAGCTACATGGCAACGGAAAGTTGCCCCTTGTTTGAACGGCACTGCGGTGCATTGAATGGCAACGGAAAGTTACCCCTTGTTTGAATGGCACCGCAGCGCATTGTAGTCAGTCCTCAGAGTGACGAACACAACCAAATTCTCGGATACAGAGAAGGCGAAGATGGTCAAAACCATTATATGGGCACAATCAATTTGGAAGTGTTTATGGCTGGACTTCAGAATAAAGTTGCCTACGTATCCCGAAGATGGGAATCAAGCCTTACGTAGTTCGGGGTTAAGGTACACTCGGATATTTAACCTCTCCTTTTGCGCTCTAACTTTTGCCAAGGCCGCTCTTCCGGGTTTTCAACCTTGCGAGCTCTGTTTTTCCTTCTTTTCTTTTTATTTTCTTCATTTTTCTTCTTTTCTTTTCTTCATTCTTTGCATTTTTCTTTTTTTTTCTTTTTCTTCTTTTTCTTGCTCTAACTTTTGCCTGGGTCGCCCTTCCGGATTTTCGACCCAGCGAGCCTCTCAAGGGTAAAGGTGCGGCTTTGTCCATGTCAAATGGTTTTGAGATCCTGAAGTCATCTGAATCCAGGAGAATGGTTGTTGTTCGCTGACGATGTAGAAGTCCATCCAATGGAGGGTGAATTTGCCCCTAGTGTTGTGGATAGGAACTCGGTTGTCCTTTAGCAATATCTTCTTCTTTCCTCCCTTCTGGGATTTGGCATTCTTGCCGATCTTCGTCTTTGACTTCTTCGAGCACATCTAACATTTTTGCCCTTAGTTTGAGGGGTGCTCCTGATCTAGCTTCACAAGCTTCTTGATCTGACTCTTCTTGCCCCTAGTTCGCGGGCTGCTTCAAATCTGGCCACACATCATGATTGGCCTTGGAACATTCTGAATCCAAGTTCAAGGTTTTGAAATTAAGAGGGATCGAGTCTCGAGGCTGAGAGCGATCCTAAGCTACACAATCTCAAGAGTGATTCCACACAAGTCTTCGTAGGACCGCGCAAAATATTTTTTGAAATCTTTTAAGAAAGCGACTAGTCGCTGGCGCTGAAGACAATGTTGAACCAATCTGGATCAAGCCAGGTTCTTTCTCAGTACTCACATTAACAAGCATGATTTCATTCATTAAAGGCTTAGCATGCTTCTCTTTCTCTCAATTGATCAAACTTCGCAAAACCCGAGGAATTCCTTCCTCTTCGTTTTTACCGCAGTGTATGAAAAAGTTTTGAGAAACTTAGGTCAATGCAACAATTTCAAGGCACAGAAGAGCAAGTGAAAAGTACTGCCACTTTATTCAAACTTTCTGGCACAAGTGGCGTAAGGCAGAAGCAAACACAAGAGTATGAAAATCACTGTTGTTTCATTCAAATCTTTTGGTATTACTGGCTCCCCGGCAGAAACAGACTCAAAAGAAAACAAAAGGACAAACACAAAACAAGCAAGTGATGTCCGAGGTAACACCCCCGAAATCACCCGACTCTAACAAAACAGGACTGACTCGATACAACAAGACAGACCCAACTGACTCAGTACAAAAAGATTGACTATATACAAAACAACAGGACTGACCCAATACCCAAGTCAGAAAGTGCAAAAACTAGCATTCACAAATGCTCGAAACAGTGCATGCCATACGCCACATCAGGAGTAAACTGAGCGCCGCCCGCAGGTGGTTCATCCCTTGATCACATCACATTATCCCCCAGAAGTTCACTGATCAAGTGCCGATAGACTTTGCAGGACCTGGTGCGGTAATGACCCCGTTGTCAAACAGATCTTGTACATCAAGGCGCAGACGAAAGCAACTGTCGGTGTCATGACCGTTTTGTTGATGGTAGGTATAGTATTTAGTCTGATCATGCTTTGGAGGGAGAGGATCAGGTAAAGGCCGTTGTTCCAATGGTTTCAGATGTCCTTTCCGGATTAAGACCTCTAGAGCCTTTGACAAAGGCATATGAAGTGGGGTGAAAACCCTCTTGACTCGAGGTGGGTATTTGGTTTCTTGTGAGCTACTTCTGGACGCACCGGTGAATGGGGTAGTTGTTTTTGATACGGTGGTGGTAACCATGCCCACATCAGAAGATCTTACAGCTGCATCACCACTGGTGGTCGCATTCGAACTGCGGGAAAACGCCCTCCTGGGCTGCTCCTTCTCCTGGTCAAGAAGGCCTTGCTTCATAGCGTCCTCGATCTGTACTCCCATCTCATGTAAATCTGAAAAGGTGGAGAAGGGGAGAACGATCATTTTATGCATAAGCTTGGGCTGGAGATTGCGCACAATCATCCGAATTTGATCTTTGTCAGTGGGCCTAGGGGTCATCATCGAGGCCTTGGCCCTCTAGCGGGCTACGAAATCAGAAAAACTCTCCTTAGGCTCTTGCCTTGTTGTCTCAAGATCACGGGGTGTGACCTCGATTTGCGTGTTATAGGAGTACTACGCAACGAAGGCCTCAGCCATCTCATCCCAGTTCCGTTTGACATCGTCTTCTAATTTTGCATACTAGATGGCGGCCACACCCGACAGGGTTCGACCGAATAATAAAAGTTTCTGCAGCCTGATGAGGCCCATCGGCCTTAGTATGTCCGAAAACAACCGGAGGTACACTATGGGATCGCTAAATCCATCAAATCGGTCGATGTATGGCATCTTAAATCTGTCCGGCAGCGTCACAGCTGCGTCGGTATACCCGTCCTCAATGTCCGGAATGGATTTTACTTCTTGAGATTTCTTGAACATCTTTTCTAGCTTGCTCACCTTCAGCGCTGTAGGGTCTAACTCGAACTCAAAGGGTGAATCCGACAGGTTGATCGGTGCTTTAGACAGCTGGGGTAAGATCGGGGGCGGAGCCGGTCCTGTCGGAATGTTCGTATCTCCCTGGACATTTGGTGCCTCCTCGGGTGCTGGAACTCCTGGTGGGGAGGGGCTTGGTGCGAAGCAGATGCTGCATTTTGCTGTTGCAGCCTGGTAGCTAAGCCTACTGGGCCATGATCGCAGCCTGCTGTTTGGCAAATTTCGTCTGGTGGGCAGCGTCTTGCTGCATGAGTTTCATACTTTTTTGGAGTTGACGCATCATTTCCTCCATCCTTGCCATGTTCTGCTGTTCCGGCTGACTGACTGGTATATCTATCTCTGTGATAAAAAACTGAGGCCTCAGCCTGACTATTCACTGGTGGGGTGGATAAGGGCCACAGATCTGGTAACTGCTGAATTGGTGATCTGTGCCTAACTGGCCCCTTTTACCCTGCCTCTGGCGGAGGAACACTGATTTGTCCTTGAAGTGAATCTCTGACCTGACAAAGTCTATCAGCACAAGTCCGATGAACCTCGAGGGATATCGGAGCCTTATGAAGCTATGGTTCCAAGACTACCCCTAGCAAAAAAGAAAACATGCAGTATCTCAGCCTGATTTCACCTAAACAGATATGAGCATAGTTAAATGAGTGTGCTCTCTACTGAATTCTGCCCAAAATTCTGCCCGTGAACTGATACCCTTAGGTAAAACTGATTCCCAGATACTGATGCCCGCAGGCCTGATACCCAGACTTGCAAACTGTTACATGCATTCCTGTAGGAACACACCCTAAAAGCACATAGCAAGCAAGGAGAGCCAAAACACCCATATGTTGGGGGTAGGGTTTCCCTGTCCTATTTTGTCAGGAGCTAGGGTTTCACTACGCACGCAGCGGTTTCAAACAACCTATAAACGGGTAAGCAACCTGTCCTAGTTTGGAATGGTCACTATGGATTCCGAATATGCACTAGGTCGAATGGTCAAAAAGGGTGCCCTGGTAAAACCGGGGTTTGTGTTCCCATACTGGCAGAGCCCATAACCGGTCAGCCTTATGGTCATGCCTTGACAAGACAAGCCTCCGGCAAACCATTCAGGAATAGCAGATGGCAAACACAGTGTCCAAGGTGCACCAATGCAAATGCAATGCAAAGAAACACATAAGTGTAGTCAAAACAAGATATCATGAGTTCGAGTCAAGTTCTCTAGGTTCCCCAGCAGAGTTGCTAGAAACTGCAGACGTTCCCGAACGCCCCGGGAGGATGAGTCCCGTTCTGTTCATTTGGGCTCACTACAAGTTCGGACTCTCAAATTGTCACGATTCTTAATCTGAACCAAAGAGTCCAAATCCGGCAAATCGTTTTGAGAAAATAGATTTTTTTGAAAGAAGTGTCAAACATGGACTGCTTTGCCAGATACAGAGTCGCCACCTAAATATTTTATTTTTGAGAAATTTAGGAAACCCTGACTCGTTGCCTAAGGCCACGTGTCCGCCATCACCAAAGTTGCCTTGGCTCGGGAACTTGGGTACGATTAGGGAAGGTCACTTCGTGAGCACCCCCGCCCGCCCGATCAAAGATCGGCCTCTACTAACCATGATATCTAGTTTTGAAAACTTTATGCGTTCTTATTCCGGTTATTAGCCTAGATTTACTATGTGATATGCACAACATACAAGTATAGACTGGATCGCCTGAATTGGAACAAAACATTTCATGTTTATTTTTGAAAGTGGTTTGATGGTGCTACCCGCAAGTAGGCTAAGACGTGGATTTGCCACCCTCGGGTGGGCTTAGAAAAATATGATTTTGCCACTATCTAGTGGGCTTAAAACTCACAGTCAATGCATTCATTCCAATTCAAATAATCCAACCTTCACCCACAGGCATTCAGGCAGTTATATCACATAAGCACTTAGCCTCATGATAAACATGCTATCATGGCAGTCACTCACACACATGCAAGGATGCTAAAGCATAAACACTTACCGAGTACTCCAAGCCAAAACAAAAGCTATGTTAGAAATCCATACATGATCCTAACTATACAGAAATGCCTAATGCAACACATACAAAATGCAACTAAGATAAGCTCGGCTATTCTAAAGATGGCATGTGAAATGCTACAACTAACATGCTAACATGTATTCAACTTGGAATTGAGATACAAATGCAGTTAGTATGATGCGCCGAGCCCGGTGCATGCAAGACAGATGAATGAATGCAAACATGCTATCATACTGTATGCTAATTGAAACATGCCCTAACTAACCATCATAAGCTGATAAATAAAAGGGAGAAAGACGTGGGGTTGGAAAACATACATCACACACACGCACACTTATTATAAAATTGCCCTCGCGCAGAGGGTCCGAATAAATAATACAGTCCCAAATGAATAAATAATACAGTCCCGAATAAATACAGAATCCTAATTAATTAACAAATTAATCTACGAAAGCAGTAAATTGGCACGCAAATCCATGGACCGCCTCAGCTCTGTTCCAAATGATGAATGATGCATGCTCGGGTTGCCTTGTGCGGAGAATCCCTTGCGATACCCCAGTTTGCCTCTGTTTGCAATTATTCTTGGAATGCATGCTAGGCTCCGGAAGGTTGCTGATTTCTGATTTGCTGCAACAGAGAGCAACAAAGGGGCATGGCAAAATATTTTCACATATGTATGCATGACTACTCTTCAGGGAGTGTAGTCCTCGATCCACGTGCCATCAATCACGTATCTCGATGCATGATGGTCGAGAAGTCGAATTGCATGACTCAATATGAAATGAATGCACATATGGACACAACAAGGCCTAGACTCCATCATGGATAATCTAGAGTGTCGGCGACCGGGAATTGAGACACGTTCCGTCACTCGGAGTACGAAACGTCCCTCGTTTCCCGTGCTTGGGCTAACTCCTATCCCAAGCACAATGCAATATGCATGACATGCATGAATGCAATCCTAACACGCAACCTAGCATACGCAATGTTATGAAGTGGCATACACAATGCACGATGTAACGAGGCATACACAATGCTCTAACATACAACCTTGCATACGCAATGCTATGAAATGAAATGGCATACACAATGCATAATGGACTTACACTAACATGAGTGGACCTCAGCCACACTCACATCAATAGCCATTAGGTGAAAATGGGACTATCGAAATGCGTGCACACATGCACGCAAATCGAGGACCGATCCTAAGGCACAACATGCAACTCTAACAAGGCATGGCAAAGGATGCAAGATGGCATACAAGCATGTGAATTTTAGCACTGAAACATGATGTTAAATAGCCCCGCAACATGGAAAAATGGCACCCGATGCATGGAATGAGCCCCGAAACTCAAGACTAGGCACATGCAATGACTTATAGCTATACAAAGCATGCATTATTTGATCATGAAGTATAAAGACAGAGCCAAGACAGTCCCAAAACATAAAGATTTCTAGTTCAAAGCATGGCCAAAAAGTGCTAGCAAGATGGACTAAAGTAGCATGCAACTTTGACTAGCAAACATGGTTTACGTGGCAAGTGTGTGAAGCATATGGAATCTCACCAAACCAGCAAAAATCAGTGAACAAAACATGTGAAAATAGGCCCAAATAACCACTGAAATGAAGCCAACACATGCAAAAATGATGAGTTACTTTAGAGGGCCATGCGAGGAGTTATTAAGCACATGCAAGATAGACATTTAGCATGGCATAAAAAACCATGAAAATCAAATATGATAGTCCTAAAACTTACCAAATTTACCCTAGAAAGTGGCTTCAAAGCATGCAAGATAGGGTCTCTTTGGAAGGCCAAAAAGGCCACCAAACAAGAGAATGAGAGAGGGGGTCACCCCCCTCTAATCTTGGCTCTCAAAATAGTGTTCTAGCCATTGAAAATCCACTGGATTTCAGTGGCTAGAAGGCCAAACAAAGCATGCAATTGGGGGCTTAGGTGTAAGGCTCAAAACAAGGGACAATCAAGCATACAAGGAAGCATGTGACCTCAAATAGAATAATGGCCTTAATAAAACATGAAGATGATGTTAAAACAAGCCTTTTTCCAGTTTATAACAAGTCTCAAAAATGAACATAAATAGGGCTAATCTATCATGCAAAAATGGCCCTAAAAGAGAGAATAGAGACAAGGGACAAAAGATGGTCCCAAATAGTGAAGAGCCCTTCAACAAAGTTGAAGAGGGGCTCAAAATGAAGCACTTTACAGTTTACATAAAGTCTCGAAAATGAACAAAAGTGAGGCTAAATCAGCATGCAAGAAAAAGGCCTAAAAGAGGGATAAAGAGACAAGTGGTAGCAGCTGGCCTCAAACAGAGGAGAGCCCTTCAACAAAGTTGAATAGAAGCTCAAAACAAGATATTTCACAGTTTATGACTAAGTCCAAAACAGCTCACAAATAAGCCTAAAATATCATGCAAAAATAGGCCTAAAAGAGAGTTTAAACACAAAGGGGGAGGAGGAGACCTTAAACAGCAAAAAGTCCTGGATTAAACATGAAAAGGAGCTCAAAATATGACTATTTACAGTTTGGGTCGGAGCCCAAAATTTTTTGAAAGTATGGCTTATAAATGAAGCAAAAGAATGCAAGTTTAAGGGAAATGTGTGTTTACCCTTGAAGAGCAGTGAACCAGCAGCTTTTGGACCAAATTTTTGAGCTTCCAACCTCTGCAAATGGCCTCTGTGTTTCTGGAATGGAGTGTGGAGGTGTGGTGCTATGGGTTGTAGTGCAAATGGTGCAAGACTCTTAGGGTTTTGAGGGTTGAATGAGAGAGATAGAGAGTGTATGTATCAATGGTGCCTTAGCTGATTTTCTAACCCTTAGAAATGGAGGAGATGTGCTGGTTTTATAGAGGGAGAGAGTGGAGGAATGGAGGGGAAAATCAAATTCAAATTTCTCCCCCCAAAGGCAGCCCCCCGGATACAAAATCTGGACGAAAATGGAGGGTACAGCTAGAATACACTTGGAGAGAGGATCATGGCCGGCCAGGTTCAAAAGGTTCAGGTGGTCGGCTGGCCACCTCCCATGGCCGGCTAGCCAGGGGTCAAAAGGGTCAATGCAAATTGCTGGCCGGCCACCCAAAAAATGTGGCCTCACATGTGTACACAACACAAATATGTGGTCAAAACCCAGAAAATGTGAATCAAGAGAGAGAAAAGCCAACTTTTTTGAGGGGTTCAAAAGGGTTAGAGACAATTACTGGCCGAACTATCAATATTGGTGGCCTCCCAGGTGTGTACAACACAAATATGTGGTTTAGGGCTAGAAAAAGTGGCCTAAGGGTGGTCAACATTAGCTTTCTAGTGAGGAAAACGGGCGACGGAGAGTGATGAAGAAATAAAACTGGCTTTTTAGAAAAATTGCTGGCCTCCCACCCTCCTACAAGCTTTCTAACAATGAAAATAAGGTCTCCACCAAAAATGAACCAAAACGGATGCAAAATGGAGGTTCGGGGACCGAAACGCGCGGCCCGGGGCCCCGAAAATGAGCTGTTAAGCACCGGAGGTGGCATTCGAACATGAAGTTGGTCTCTCGGGCCATAGTGTTCCTCAAAAGGGAGGAAACAAGGTGTGTGCCAAAAACCGGAGCAAACGGAGGTGGTTAGGCGGTTAGGCGGTCTCGAACCGAGGCACACGGCCGTCGGTTCCGAAAAATCGAAAACCGGGCTCGAAACGGGAAAAATGGCCTACGACCACGAAATGTAGCCTACGGCCACTGAGAGATGATCTACGAGACCTCTCCCTCCCTTCGGGAAGAGAAAACAGAGAAAACAGAGCCTGGTTCGTAAACCGAGGCAAGACACGAAAGAGTCCGGAAGTCCGGAAGCAAGGCTTGCAGCTGGGACTCTGAAACTTCTGAACGAGCAAAATATGCAATATCACCGAGCGCTCAATCAGTGACGTCTGAGTCTTAAGGTCGGTCAAAAATGGGGTGTCTACAGATACATGCATTTCACGCTCGAGCGTCACTTTCCTCGCTCGAGCGGACTGCATGCACACAAAGCATACGCTCGAGCGTGGAGTTCCTCGCTCGAGTATGGGTCCAAATTCTGGAATTTCTAGATTGAACCTCCAAGCTCAAAATCAACATTTAAAGCCTCAAATTCGATCTTTTTGGGCTAATTTTCTGGAAAACACTTGTAAACTCATAACATGACATGTTTCAAAGATCAATTTAAGAAATCAAAGCCCAAAGGTAGTTCAATTAAACACAATTTCAAAGAAGTTTTTGTGAACATGAAGAACATCTGACAAGTATGAATTCTAGTGAATTCTAATGCCTCAAAACATGATCCAAAGCAAGATTCAAAACCATGGTGAACTCATGGACTAGAACAAGAATGTAAACTTGCATGCAAGATTTCATGAAAATCAACTTCAAAATGCAAGGATATGTACATGCATGCATGATTCAAGCTTCAATTCAACAATTTAAGCCATAACTTGGCTCTAAACTCCAACAATCATCTAAACCATGCAAGAACCAACCCAAAATATGAACACGAAAGTAAATTCTCTACCTTAAGTCTCCAATTTCAAATGTAGAAGCTCAATATGCAAGGAATCCTTCAATCTCCTATGCCTCCAAGCCAATTTGGTTGAAATCAATCTATCTCCTATCTCTCTCTCTCTCTAGTCGGTTTGGTATAAGGAAAGGGCTGAGAATAAGTGTCAAAAGCTCCTAATCAAGTCTCAAATATTGATGTAGATAAAGGCCACTCAATGGCAACTAGGTAAATAAAGCCAACTTATATAATTTAACATTATTAAATCTAATTTAATCATATCAATCACATTTCAATTAAGTATACCATAAAATCACATAAATTGTAACTAGCATAAAACATTACTTGATTTCAGATTCGGCCGCCGATAAGGCCTTCAATTTACAGTTTAAAGCGTAAAACATGAACAGATCATTCAACAGTCAACGGATAGAAATGCACTTAAGCTATACACTCAATCAATCAATTCAGGATTTCAGTCAATCAGTCATTGCTTAATCATAGATTAGCACCAATCAGTGGTGAGGGTTGTCACACATTGCGTATGCTAGTTGTTGTTCACATTGATTGCATGCCTGTGTCGCCTTCCATTGTGTATGTATGTATGTGCATTGAGCATGCCATTAGCCTTGTTAGCTTGTTCATGTTGCATTGCATGTTTTCATGCTTGTCCCTTGCACATTGTTCACATGCTTGTTTCATTGCATTGTATGTTCGCATGCTTGAGCTGCATTGTGTATGCCATGCCATGTTGTTTGTTGCATTGTGTTTGGAATAGGAATTAGTCCAAACACCGGAAACGAGGGACGTTTCATACTCGAAGTGATGAAACGTGCCTCAATTCTCGGTCGCCGACACTCTTGACTATACATGATGGAGTTTTAGGCTTTATGTGTTCGTGTGTGCATTCATTTCATATTGAGTTGTGCAATTTGGCTCCTCGACCACCATGCATCGAGATGCGTGATTGGTGGTCCGAGGGTCAAGAACCACACCTCCATGAGCTTATGTAATGAGAGGGAGGGTGGTTGTGCATACACGTGTTGCAAATACTTTGCCATGCCCCTTTCTTGCTCTCTGTTGCAGCAAACCAGAAACCAGCAGCAAAAACTGGTCGGCCGACCAGATAAAGTGGCTGACCGACCACTTTTTCTGGTTTTCATCACAGAAAGTGGTCGGCAGGTGGTTTCTAATGCCAACAACTGGTCGACAGCATCCCTACAGATTCCCATGATGGATTTTTAGCCTTCTGGAGCTTTTTGTAGTGTTCTGAGACCAGTTGCAAACAGAGGCAAATCGGGGCATCGCAATGGATTTTCGCACGAGGTTATCGGGCATTCATCCTTCGTCATCCAAGGCAGATTGGAGGCGGCCTATTCCATATAGTTTACATGTTTATTCAATTGCTAACTTAGTTAATTTGTTAATTAGTTAGAGTTGTGTAATAATTAGCTGTGGCTTGTTATTCATTATGTTGTGTAATAACTAGTTTAATTAGATTAGCTTAGATTAGCTAGTTGGTTCTGTATTATTCATTCGGACCCTCCGTCGAGAGGGCACAACTGTTGTAAATAAGTGTGCGTGTGTGTGATGCATGTCTTCCAACCCCCATTTTTTTCTCCCTTTTATTTACCAGCTTACGATGGTTAGTTTTAGGGCATGTTTCAATTAGCATCCTTATGCTCGCATGTTTGCATCCATTCATTTGTCTTGCATGCAGCGGGCTCGGCGCATCATACTAACTACATTGTATTTCAATTCTTGTTTGAATACATGTATCAAATTACATTCCACATGACATTTTAGAATAGTTGAGCCTATCTTAGTTACATTTTGTATGTGTTGCATTAGGCATTCTTGACATAGCTAAGATCATGCATTGATTTCTAACATAGCTTTTGTTTTGGCTCGGAGTACTCGGTAAGTGTTTATGCTTTAGCATCCTTGCATGTGTGTGAATGACTGCCATGATAGCATTCTTGCCATGAGGCTAACTGCTTATGTGATATAACTGCCTGAATGCCTGTGGGTGAATGTTGGGTTACTTGAATTAGAACAATTCATTGATTGCGAGTTTTAAGCCCACTTGAGAGTGGCAAATCACCATGTTTTCTAAAGCCAACTTGAGGGTGGCAAAATTCGCATTTTAGGCTACTTGCGAGTAGCAAACCGCTTTCAAAAACAAACATAAGATGTTGTGTTCTAATTTAGGCGATCCAGTCTATACTTGTATGCTGTGTGCATCACATAGTAATTCTAGGCTAATAAACTAGAATAAGAACGTATGTGTTTTCAAAAACAAGATATCATGTTAGTAAAGGCTGATCTTTGATCGGGCGAGCAGGGGTGCTCATTGCATGACCTTCCCCTCTCGTATCCAAGTTCCCGAGCTGAGGCAACTTTGGTGATGACGGATACGTGGCCTTAGGCGCGAGTCAGGGTTTCCTAAATTTTCCAAAATAAAACATTTAGGTGGCGACTCTGTATCTGGCAAAGCAGTCCATGTTTGGCACTTCTTTACAAAAATCAGTTTTCAAAAACGATTTGCCAGATTTGGACTCTTTGGTGATTTATCAATCTCGCATTACACTTTGTAAGATCAGATTAAGAACCGTGTCATTTGAGTCCGAACTGTAGTGAGCCCAATGAACAAAATGGGATTTTCTCGGGACGTTCGGGCTCTTCTACAGCGTGCCCCTACTGCTAATTATACCATCAACAATCACCACTACACCATGGGATATTGTCATACTGATGGTATCTATCCTCGTTATGCAACGATTGTCAAAACAATATCTCCGCCTCAAGGTTTAAAAAGACAACAATTTGTGAGGATGCAAGAGGCATGTCGGTAGGATGTCAAAAGGGCATTTTGGAGTACTTTAAGCACATTTTAATATTGTTAGAGTTTCAACAAGAGGTTGGAGTATTAAGGATCTTTACTACATCATATGATCATTGAAGATGAGTGTGATATGCCTGAAAATCAATATAGTACAGCACTATTGCAAATAGATATCACTAATACCCTATATGAAGTGTTACGTGATCCAAACAATGAGTTTGTTCAATTTGTTGCAACTTACCAGAGGATTAGATCTACTGAAACCCATAACACAATCCGTAATGATCTGATTGAACACTTGTGGTCCCATCATGGAGAGGTAGATTAAGTTTGTATTTTATTATTTTAATGACACTTAATGTTATTTAATGTCTTTTTTCAATAAAATTATCTTCATTTCAACAAGTTTGTATTTTCTCATAATAACATTGAAAAATAAAAATTACATTAATAAATAAACGATAATGCAACACTTGGAGATTAGATTATTACATTCTCCCCCAATTATTCATCAGGAGGCAGGAGAAAATAGTAATTTGGGTTGCTCGTATGTGTGGACTGCTTTACGAAAATCTCATATTTGCGTATTGTGTAATAATAAGCTTTCGCCTGAGGGTCCATATCAGAAATGTCTGTACTCATTATCATATGTTCTTCCTTTTTTATCTCAAATTTTTTCATCTCTTGCATTATTCTAACCCTTTTTTCTTCTTTTTCATTTTTTTTTTTTCATTTGCTTCTCAGCAAGGTGCTGGTTAAATGTCTCAAACAAATTATTAAATTTTTAGGATTCAGCTTCAACAACTTGACTTTTATGACGTAATTCTTTTGAAGCTTTCCTACCTCTAGGTCTTTTACCCTTTACAGAGTCACTACCATCACCTCTTGGATTGTTACCAATACTTGGGTTGTTATCACCACTTAGATTGTTATCGTCTTCAAGAGAAATGAAGTTATCAATAGGGGACTCGGGGGTTGAATTGTTTAATGGTGTATGTGTCATTTGACTTCACCATGTTCATAGGAGTTATATCTTACCACTTGATATTGTTTTGTAAGACTGGCCAACAATGTTCAAAAGCAAAATGTTTTTTTTCATCTTGATTGTATAAAAGTTTTGCTTAAAGCATCTGTATGGATAAAATATTAAAAGAATTAATTCGTTAATTTTTATATGCAAAAAATAAATAGTAACATAATAATCAAGAGCAACTCTTAGTATATTATTTGGAGACATCTCACTTAGGTGTAGGTATTCGACTTGCACTAAACACCAACGAAATTTGTTGCAACACTTCATGATTGTACCTCATCGAGATTGGGTAGACATTTGTGCTCTTGATTGATAGTTCAGAATGGAGCAATAATTTAAAAAATTCTCCCCAAAAAAATTAGCATGTAATTGCGAGTTGCCAATAATTGGGTCTTGAGTAATGTGACTCCAAACTCTACAAATTGCCACATTTTTATCGATACTGAATGATTTCTCTCTCTTTGTTTTTGCTAAACCTTCCATTTGTGTGAAAAAACAAATAAGAAAAATGTAGAGATAGTGGAAAGTAGTGAAAACAATTTGAGATTAAGTGTTTGTATTTATAGAGAGCAAAATATGTCTCCCCCCCTTTTTTTTATAGCCAATTGAATAAAAAATTTGTTGTCTGTTCAAAAATAAAAATAAATAAAATAAAATATGTAGCAGTTTGAGAGATCCAGAACCTTCCATTGAGATTTTCTATCCGTTGGATAATATCATCCAATAACACCATTCCATTTACTATTCTCTCTCTCTCTCTCTCCCTCTTACCTAAACCCTTCTGATCTGGTTCGACACATTAGAAATCAAGTTCGATACTTTCAAAACCTTTAGATCCCACTCACCCCCTCAAACAGTAGATGATTATCACTTTGAGAAATCTTATCTGTCTCTTCCTTTATTCTCTTACTCTCCTCTTCTCATTATCAAACCTCAGATCTTTCTGGATCTTCATCTATTAATCTCATTCTAAATCGAGAAAGGTCAAAACCCTAATTGAAGATGACAAAACCCTAAATCGATCCAAACAGATGAACCCGAAACCCCAACCTCAAACACTAAAGAAGATGAAAACAAAGAAGATGATGATGAAGAAGAAGATGATGATGAAAACAAAGCACGAAGATGAAGCCAAAGCTTTAGTGCTGAAATTGTCTAAGAAATCCATCGAGGATCTTGAAATCCATGTATTTTTTGGTATAAATTTGTTTAAGATTTATTAAGATTCGCTTGAGATTGCTTCAAATTTGTTTTAAATTACTTGATTGTTGTTGCTGATTTTTGTTAAGCCTGATTCTATTTTTTAGCATGTGCCAAATCACTTGAGAAATTTTTTTTTAGGCTGATTTTGTTTAAAAAATAATTTTGTGAATTTTGTTTTAAAAAAACTTGTGATTTCAATTAAAAAATTTCTTGGTGAATTTTGTTTTAATTAAAAAATTGATCTATCTTGGGAGTTTTTCTTAGGAAATGATGGGAAAGAGAGGGAGGGAATGAAGGAAAGCAATTGGTTTTGGGTGAGTTGGCAGATTTGGCATTTGCCAAATTTAACAGCAGCTATTTTCAACCATTGGAGAACCACTTTGATACCAAAATTGCTATAATAGTTTTGGTAGCTCCAATGGCAAACCATTGGAGATGCTGTAGTGGGTTTGGCTTCTTTCAAGTTGGTTATTTCAACTTGAGAGAGTGTTTGGGCTTGGTAGGCCTATTTTATGACCAATTTCGGTGATCCAAACTATTCATTTTTTAGGACTCGTTGAATAGAATATTCATACAAAAAATCAAAGATTATCGGACATCGGTAACTATATATTTAAATCAGAGTTGTCTTATAATAATTCAAACATATAGTTATCGATGTCCAATCATTTTGATTTTTTTTATGAGTATTTTACTTAAAAAGTGAACAATTTTTTTCAAAGTTGTCTTATAATATATTTAAATCAGAGTTGTCTTAAAAAGTGAACAATTTTTTTTGCGGTAACTATATATTTAAATCAGAGTTGTCTTATAATAATTTTTTTCTTGTCCAATTAAAAAGTGAACAATTCAGATCACCGCAGTCGATCTTAATATGGGCTTACCAAGTCTAAATGCCCTCTCAAGTTAATATGCAAACCTGAGAGAAGCTAAACCCATTGCTAATTCCTTCCCTGAGGGGTTTCATAATACTACGACACTCTTAATCCCATAACAATTTTTCAAAACAAATATAATTTTTACAGACCTATCCTACTAGCAATCTAATCTCCTCATTTATTTTTCAAAACAAACATGGTCTACTATTATACTACTACACAAATAAACACAATAGCCTTATTTGGAAAGTTGGTTATTTTAGTTAGCTATTTGACTTTTTGGCTATTTTAACCTAACTAAAAAAGTTATGTTTGGGAAGTTAGTTGACTTTTTTGTGTAGTTGATTTGATGGTTGTGAGAGAAAAAAGTGAAATGATTATGAGTTAAATGTAACATTTTTGTCTTATTGGTTATTTTAACTTATTTTATTTTTTAATGAATTATTTTAACCCAACCATCTTTTCAAAGAATATGTGTGAGATCTTTAACTTATTCATCACCATAATAATAATTCATTAATTCAAATTTATGGTAAAAAAAAAAAAAAAAAAGTCCAATTAGTACAAATTATGATAATAAATTTATCATCACCATACTAATAATTCATAAATTCAAATTTATGGTAATAATAATTTTATTAAGAGTGCTGTTATTAGCACCTACTTTTCTTCTTTGGACCCCCATCTATTTTATTTTTTTTTAATTCCAACTTTATCCAAACATGAAGTTATATTTTTACTCTTATCCTTAATATTCTAACCCTAATTTTCCAAACCCTAACTCTAATTTCCCAAACCCTAATCCACTAACATTTTCACTACCATCTCCACCGGCGATCAACATTACCACTACTGCTGGCGGCCTCTGTCTCTCTCACATTACTCCTTCCTTTGTCACGAATCACTTCCTCATATCTAGGGTTAAGGTTTTGCAGGTCTCATAATCTCTCCAACCATGATAGCTCCTCCAGTTGAGTTCTTCCAGTGGTTCGGCTAAAAGAAGACCACAATCTCCATCGACAATGAGAATCCATAGATTTGATCATACGAACTAAAAACAATCAAAAAATACACTGCATGATTAGTTTTTATGATCATCTAATCATTGATTCGGGTCGGTGATCTCAAATTGTGGGAAGATTTGTATCAAAAATCAAGTTCAGACAAAGAAAAAGAGTTTGGAATCAAACCTCGATTGTAGGAGTGCTGCAACTGTTGAAGATCTGTCGTTCATAGACGGACTGGATCGTCGCCATGGATCGTAGTTTAGATCTACTGTGAGAGAGAGAGAGAGATAGAGAGACCAATTCTGGAAAAAAGGAATCGCGGTGGTCGAAGGTTGTGGAAGAGTGGTCGTCGATGGAAGAGGTGCTGGGAGGTCGCCAGAGGGGTTGGGTTGTCGGTGGTAAGAAAATTACATAAAAAAGTTAGAGGTCAAAAAATATGAGGGATATAGTTGGTATTAAGGTGGGGGGTTCAAAGAGAAAATAGGGGATTCATTTTGCTGGATGAGGGTTCAAAGAAATGGAGGGGGCCAAGGTAGGTGCTAATAGCAACCCTCTTTTATTAAACCTATCTTGGTAAAATAACGGAGCCAAATTGGACAAAACTACCCTTATGGTTAACCAATAGAACTTTTTAACCCACCCTAGACAAAACAAACCTAGGGCTTATTTGGAAGGTAAATTTGGGGATAAATTAGTTAATAAAGATAAAATAGACTATTTTAACCAATAATATAAAATATAACATCCAATTCATAATCATTTTCTTTTCTCTAAAATAATCATTAAATCAATTTAAAAAAATATCCATCAACATTCCAAACACAATGCTTTTAACTAAGCTAAAAAAGTCAAGGATTTAATTTATATTCAGTTGAAAGTTGAACTGGATTAGGCAATTGAGATCTCTGACCAGAAAGAATCATTAATAATTCTTACCAATCAAAATGTTTCATTTATGACTCTTTTCGATTAAAAAATTTAACTGTCTGTTACGGTTGAAATTTCAATCATTCTCAATGGTCAAAACCTAAACTTAGGCCTCGTTTGGGAACAGACTAATTTAGTAACTTTTTGGCTATTTGGCTAAAAAAGTAAGTAAAAAAAACTTATATGTTTGGGATGACTTTTTGGCTAATTACGAAAAGATGTGCAAAAAGTAGAGAGAAAAGAGAATATTTGACTTTTTGATATGAATTGCTAATTTTTTAACTAAAAAAATAACTTTTTGACTTTTTAACTAAAAAAATAGTCTCCAAACGGGGCCTTAACTCGAATTGAGCTTCTCCGAATGATCTGATAATCGATTGAATGACCGGCACAACCCTTGTCGATTATAATTATCACATTTTGGACCGCAAGTGTCAACCTACATTTCAGACGATCACTGAGCCAAAATTTAAACCATCACTGAGCCAAAATTAAAACCATTCAGGATAAGATGAAATTCGAGCAATCAAAGCATGATTCAACTACAAAATTGATCCCCAACAAGGCCGAGACCCGCCACAGAAGTATTTAACTCAACTCGCAGAGCACGAAGACAGACAGAGAGGCGGCTCGGTGGAATGGAGGAGACTAAAGAAAATGAAGAAATAACCGTTGAAAATGAAGCCAATGACTCAGGCAGTCCTCCGGCAGCTCTATCGAAGAATGCGCAGAAGAAGCTGGTAAAGCAACAGAGACGGGAAGCAAAGAAAGCAGAGAAGAAGGCGGCCATGAAAGAGCAGAGGAAGAGAGAAGCAGAGAGGAAGCGGAAGGAGTGGGACGAAATGCTGGGAAGCTTGACGGAGGAAGAAAGGTCGAAGGTGATCGAGTCGAGAAAGGGGATGAGGAAGGAGAGAATGGAGAAGAGGTCGGAGGAGAGAGACAAGAAGATCGAGAGGCTCTCCGCAGCCAAACAACATGGCCAGAACATCGTCCTCGATCTCCAATTTTCCCATCTCATGACTCCTTCCGAGATCAACAGCCTCGTTCAACAGGTCTTCTTTGCCTCTCTCTTCTAGCCCTAGTTTTTTTTTACTAAAACAATCATATGATGCTTTGTGGAAAAACTGCTAGCAAGTGATCTGTGAAGGGTACAACAAAAAACTGGACAAAAAACATTATTCACAACTATTTACAACATCACTTACCATGCTTTGTGGTTTGCAAGTTGCTCTGTTCTCCATTTCAATTGAATGGGGCACGAAACAATATAAAAATTTTATTTTTTGTTGTTGATGATGAGTACCTCACAAATACACCAATAAAAGGTCCAAAAGAAATACAGCATTTCGTCAAGGCATTTCGTCAAGGAATGTTCTCATAGGAATTTTATCGAATACCTGGCATGCTTCCAACAATTGGGGCAACGAACTAAAAAAAATACTCTCTCCAAAACCTTACTAAAGAATGTTATTGTTGCGTCTCGGCTGGAGAGGAAACAAAAATTTTTAAACACAAAAATAATCCATTTATTGATGCAAAAATGGATAAAGAAATTAAGAGAATGAAACTAAATTAAGAAGAATGAGCAAATGAGATACATACTAGAAGGGGGAAAGAGAAAGCAAAAGGCTTTTCCCTGAATTCAAGCTCTGTAACGATTGATAGAAGAGGGTTCCGCATACGAACGATTGAAAAAGAATTCAAGAGTCACCACCAGGAGTACGTGCAAAACAATTTCCATACAACGTATATGAGTTCACCACCAAAACGAAAGCTTTCTAGAGATCCCTAAATTCCTCTTCTTTTTTTTTTTCTTCCCAGTTTTTGTGTTTCATTTTTTGTGGATTTGTGGTAGAGTAAGTTTCCTTATGTTTCACATAATCTCTAAAAGTAAGAATTTTAGCTGCTCTTTGTTTAGAATCCCTGTGGGAGTTGTCCACTAAAAAACTTTGGGATAAAAGATTATCTGATGCTCCATGCGGCAAAAGAGATTGGCTTGCGCCGGCGAATCCTCTTCTTCAGCAGTCGCATGTTCAAGTTAGAGGAGTTGTCGGTGGATTCCGTAGGTCATTGTAGTCTGTCGATTGTGGAGAGAGGACAGGGGCTCTGCCGGGCTGTTGTTTTGGTTGGTTTTGAAATATGTTGGATTGTGACAAAATTAAGGATGGCATCGCAAGAACTTGATCATCTGAGGTATCTGGGTTGCCTTAGTGGAGGCAGATGGAGTTTAGCAGTGTGGGTTCGTGGGGAAGCTGGCGGAGGGTCTTTTGTCCAAATAGTGGTGATTGTGGGGGTCCGAAGGGAGCAAGTCTTCATTCCTATGTCGGTTTATGGGGATGGTTGGGAGGGATTGGCCTTGGTTTTGGAGGGATTCAAAATGGGGGATGGATGGGTGAAACGGTTTGCTAGTTTGAAGGGCAAGATAGCGATGGTGAAGGAGGCACCGTTGGAAGCTTCACCTGGTAAGGTCATTTCTGACGAGGACTTCGTAAAACCTTGTACTGAAGTGGGGTGGTTCAGGTTGCTGGACAGATCTTGGTGGGTACGGTAGGGGGAGTGGGTTTGGGGGCTATGTGTGCATGGGTCAATCGATGGTGGCAGTCTTCAGGCAAGGTGGAGGTACGTTTGTTAGGGAACTAGGCTTTCTTGTTTGTGCTCTCAGCGAGGCGTGAGGGGAACGATCTGAACTTGGATTGGTGGTTGCCTTTGGCTTTTTGTGCTTCCAGTCAGACGCCAGCTCCGAAGAAGAGTGTCTGGCTTCGTGTAATGGGCCTACCTATACATCTTCGCAGCGAAATGGTGTACCGTGACATTGGCGACCGGTGTGGTGGCTTTATGGTGGCAGACAAGTCAACGACTGATCTGGGTTGTATTCTGCTGAGAGTACGGTGCTCTGAATCTACTCTGCCATGCATTTTGGTTTGATGGAGATCGTGGCAATTCACTCTTCCAGTGTGGGTGGAGGTCAGGCCGTCGGTGAAGTGTGGCGCCGCCGGTAGGGTTGCATGTGGGCGATGGTTCTTGTTTGGGATCCCCGTGATTTGAGGCGTAATTAGGGGGATATAGTGTGCCATTTGAGGGTGAGTGATTATCTTCACAGATTTGGGCGAGAATTTAGGGGTAAGGGTAAGCGGGCCAACCCAACTCGAGAGAGGCCCAATCGGGGGAGTTCTGGTTTCTTGGGCCAACCATCGGCCCAAACTGTTGGGGGCCAAAATGTGATTATTGGGCTATAATAGAAGGTAGTATAGTGGTGACCAATGGGTTTGATGTTTTGGGTAATCCTTCGGCCCAAACTGTTGTGGGCCAAATTGTGGGTCAACATTGTTGGGCTATAAAAGAAGGAAATATGGTGAACATGGGCTTAATGTTTTGGGCCAGCTAGGCTAGGTTGGTGGATCAATGGGTCTAGTCATACCGATTTGAACCAGATTAGCTCAACGAATCCTTTTGTGTCGGTGGTGTAGCATGACGGGTCTGGGCTTCGACAGTCGATTGATTGAGGGGTACGATCCATGTCGGTGACGCGAGAACTGGTGGGGTGTGTGGGGTGGTCTTCGCCTGATCTCTGATAGGCTGATGGTACTGCTGTTTTGGGGAGTTTGCGGCAATATGGGTCGCCAACAGAGGGCGAGCACCTTCGGGAGGCGTTGGATTGTCGACAGAAGGGGACCACGGTAGAAGTGGAAGACAAAAGTCGTTCGGCCTATTCGACAGAGGAGTTGGCTTTGGTGGTTCGGCCAGAGGTAGTGATTACTGAGACAGAGGCAGTGTACCAGGGGAGGAATTTGCTGACTTTGTGACAGAGGTGGATTTTTAGGGAGATGTTTCTTCGCAGGTTGAGGAGGTCTCGGCCTGGGTGTTACCTCACATCAATGAGATTAGTTAGCTCTTGGGTGTTTCTTTTGAGGGTCATGAAGTTGAGGCTCTAAAATTATTTTTGGCTATAGAAGAATCTTGGAGAGGAGGAACTCCATTGAAGGAGGAGATGCCATCAGGAGGACAAAATACGAAGAATTCTAGGGAGCTGTGTAAATTGGAGTGTTCGATAAATTATGATTGGCATAATGAAATGGGTAGTCGTGGTGTTAGAAAGGGTCACAGAGAACAATTGTTGTTGTCATGCAGTTAAAAATCTTATCCTGGAATGTGCGTGGTTTGAATGATAGGAAGAAGAGGGTTTCGGTTCAAGCTCTATTGAGAAGTGTTAAGGCGGATGTGGTGTGTATTCAGGAAACAAAGTTGAAGTGCATTGGGGGAGAGACTGTCAGGGAGCTATTGGGGGGCGTTTCGTGGATTGGACTTTTTTGCCAGCAGTGGAGGTGGCAGGGGGTGTTTTTCTTTGCTAGGATCGGCGGGTGGTGGAAAAGGAGGATGAGGAGATGGGGGCTTATTCAATATCTTGTTTGTTTCGTAATATTTCGGATGATCACCGTTGGGCCTTCACTGGGGTTTATGGGCCTGTGAGGGGGGTGGATCAAGCCAGCTTTTGGGAGGAGTTACATTGTGTAGCTTTTTGATGGGAGGTTTCTTTGTGTGTGGGGGGTGATTTTATTACAGTGCATTGTATGACGGAGAAGAAGGCGGCGACATCAGTTTCAGGCTCCATGCGGGCTTTCTCTTCGTTTGTTGATGAGTTGGGTTTGGTGGATTTACCGTTATAGGGGGTGGTTTTACTTGGTCTAGGGGAAGTGCGATGTCTTGTATAGATAGATTCCTGGTTACTAGAGATTAGGAGGAGCATTTCTCACAGGTGACACAATCGAGGATGCATCGGCCTGTTTCTGATCACTGGCCAGTTTTATTGGATAGTGGGGGGATTAGGAGTGGACTGACGCCATTTCGATTTGAGAATATGTGGCTTCAAGCAGAAGGGTTTGGCGAGACAGTTCGAGGGTGGTGGGGCAGTTATATGGTGCTTGGAGATCCCAGTTCCCGCCTCTCTCAGAAGTTGAAGCTTCTAAAGTCTGATTTAAAGCGGTGGAACAGAGAGGTGTTTGGACGGCTCGAGACTCAGAAAGCTAATGCCTTGGCAGTTATACAGGGGCCGGATGAGAAAGAGGAAGTGGGTCTCTTGTCAGGAGAGGATATGGCTTGTCAGGATGTGGCTCGTAGGGACTTCGAGTAAGTGGTTCGTATGGAGGAAATCAGCTATCGCCAAAAATCTAGATGCTCATGGCTGAAGGACGGAGATCGAAACACAAGGTTCTTTTATTGTATGGCTAATGCGCATCGACGGGTGAATCAGGTGAGGAAGATACAGGTCAATGGGGTGGAGTTTTCCTTGTCAAAGGAGATTAGGGGGGCTATAGTGGGCTTCTATGAGCATCTTTTTCGACTGAATGGGGATGTTTGGAGGCTGTGGTTGGGTGGGATTGTGTTTAATGCTAACTTTGAGGAGGATTGTTCTGTGTTGGAGAGGACATTCACGGAAGAAAAGGTGTTTGCAGCGTTGTGGAGTATGCCTGGAGATAAGGCTCCTGGGTCAGATGGTTTCTCCATATCTTTTTTCCATCATTGTTGGGGTGTGGTCAAAGAGGATGTTATGACTATGTTTGAGCAGTTCCATTGGACGGGACAGTTTGAGAAGAGTTTGAATGCCACTTTTATTGTGCTGATCCTAAAGAAGGGTGGGGCAGAGGATATTCGGGACTTTCGACCTATCAGTCTTTTGGGGAGTGTGTATAAGTTGCTGGCAAAGGTGCTGGAAAATTAGCTTCTAGGGGTGCTGGAGGGGGTGGTTTCTGAGTCTCAGAATGTTTTTGTAGGTGGCAGGCAAATCTTGAATGCGGTCTTGGTAGCCAATGAGTGTGTGGATTCGAGGTTGAGGCAAGGGAAGGAGGGGGTCATTTGCAAATTAGCTATTGAGAAGGCCTATGACAATGTTAACTAGGGTTTCTTGTTGTATGTGTTAGATATGATGGGTTTTGGGGCTACTTGGAGATGATGGATTCATTATTGTATTTCAACTATGCGGATGACTGTTTTGGTCAATGGTTCTCCACCAGGATTCTTTCCTACTTATTGAGATTTGCAGCAAGGAGATCCTTTATCCCCGCTGATGTTTATTCTAGTTATGGAGGCTTTGGGACGTTTGCTGTCCAGGGCTGCTCATGGAGGTCTGTTGTAGGGATTTGAGGTGGGTTCGGGCCCTACGTCAGTGTTGGTTTCACATCTTTTTTATGCAGATGATGCTCTTATATTTTGTGATGCGGATGCAGATCAGATTGGACATCTTCGATGTGTGTTGTTGTGTTTTGAGGCTGTGTTAGGTTTGCGGGTTAATCTTTCTAAGTTTGAATTGATCCCGGTTGGGGAGGTGGCATGGTTGCAAGTTTTGGCAGCCATTTTGGGGTGCAAAGTGGTTTCGACGCCGGTGTCATATCTTGGTCTTCCGTTGGGAGCTTCCTTCAAGGCACGAAGCGACAATACCTGTTAAAATGAGGGAGGCTTACCTTGATCAAGAGTGTCTTGTCGGGTATTTCGACTTATTTTATGTTTGTTCATGTGATTCCAATGGCAATGGCCAAGAAGATTGAGAAGCTGCAGTGAGACTTTTTATGGGCTGCTGAGGGGGTGGTTTTTTATTCCCATTTGGTGGCTTGGGATCGGGTGTGTTCCAAAGGAGATAAGGGGTTTGGGGATTAGACGGTTGGTCTTGTTTAACTTGGCTTTGTTGGGTAAGTGGTTGTGGCGTTTTGTGGAAGAGAAGGAGCATTTATGGAGGAAGGTGGTTGTGGCGAAGAACGGTTTGGGTAGAGGGGGGTGGTGTTCCGAAAGGGTGGGGCTAACTCATGGTTGGGGTGTTTGGAAAGGTATTTGGTTGGGTTGGGAGGAGTTTTGGCGGTGGGTGCGGTTGAAGGTTGGAGTGGGGGATGGAGTGCGCTTCTGGCGTGACAGGTGGTGTGGTGATATTTCTTTAGACCAGATGTTCCTGTTGATTTTTGGGATTGCAGAAGATTGTGAGGTCATAATGGGGGATGTTCAGAGTGGCCAGGGACAGGAGATTGTTTGGAATGTCCGGTTGCGCCGTTCTGTTCAAGATTGGGAGGTGGATCAGTTAGTGGACCTGTTGGGTTTCTTATATGGGTTGCGAAGCGGGGGCGTAGGGGAGGATTCAATGTTTTGAACTTGCCTAGGTTCCAAAGGGCTGTGTTCTGTGTCTTCATTCTATGGTGGGCTTGTTCCTGTTGTTACAGATCTCTTCCCTTGGAAATGTGTGTGGGTCTCAGGCACGCTTTCCAAGGTTTTGTCTGGATGGCGACTTTAGGCCGTATTTTGACCATTGATAATTTAAGGCGGCGTGGGCATATTACAGTAAATTGGTGTTGTCTGTGTTATGGAGATGCCGAGTCGGTAAATCATTTGCTTATTTACTGCCCAGTTGCTTCTAGGTTGTGGATACTTCTTGTTGCAACTTTTGGCTTGGTTGGGTACAGCCAGGCATGGTGTTGGCAGTTTTACAAAGTTGGGCTGGGGGTAGGGTTGGGTGGAGGTGTTGGAAAGCTTGGATGATAGTTTCTTGCTGTTTAATGTGGCCTATTTGGTTGCAGCGCAATAGGCAGGTTTTCCAAGGGGTGTCGCACTCAGTTCCTTAGTTGGAGAGACGGTTGCTTATAGTGTTATATAATTGGATTACAGGGTTGGTTGATCCAAATGTTTTGGCTTTTGTAGATTTTGTGAAGGATTTATTATCTTAGTTTTTCGTTAGGGGCCTGATTTTTGTATTCTTTGCATCTTCTTGATGTTTTTCTAATAAAGTTCGCATATTTATCAACAAAAAAAAAAGAGTAAGAATTTTAGCTAGCTATGCAGACGCAAACAGAATTGCTTTAAGAGTGACATGGAAACTCAAAGGTGTAATATTTGGAATGATGTCAAGTCTCTGAAACGTTTGATATGTCATAATCTCAAACAAAGGTAAGAACATTTATACAAATATTCAAATGCTTTCAAAGGACAAAATGGATTCATCTCATCTAAAGAGGAAATAGGACAACTGGGAAGACTGACAAAACCACATCATGTTAACACCTAAAAGTTACAGACAACTAACCAACCAGAAGGGAAAGAGTGAGAAAAAGCAAGAATTAAATGCAGAGAGAGAGAGAAAAAGCAAGATTAAATGCAGAGAGAGAGAAAGCAAGAATAAATGCAGAATGAAAGCTGCTTCTTATTCTTCTTAGAGAGAGGGAGATTGGGAGAGAGAGAGAAAGGGACAGAGTTGGGGATGGCGAGCAGCTTTTGATTGATTCAACTATTTCATCAAAGACTGTATGTTAAGCATAATCTACCACCCAAATAAAAAAGAAAATTTTTCGTCAACTATTTCATACAGTGCTTGTTTGGTATTTTCTTGTTTTATTCTTTTCTTTTTCTTGTGATTGTGTTTGTGATTATGTTACATAATCATCGTCTTAGGTCTCATTTTGTGTGTGTGATCTTTATGCTTGTTAATTTGTAATACATGTCTCTGTTTTTCTCTTTCTTTTTTTTATTGTTTGTTTTCTCTGATTAGTGAGTGGAAACCACTGCCTTATTATCTATACCATCAAAAAGAGATGACTTTGAAATGGAGCAATAATTTTGTTGTAAAACAACAACAATAAATACGCTGACTTGGTTAGGGGAATTCAAAGAAGCTGATTAAATCTGCCCAAATAATCTAATAAACCAAATGAGCCATTACCAATAATGAAACCTTTCATGGATACTTCTCAAAACTGCTTAATTCGGTAAACATCTTTTCAACTACAGGATATAGTCATGCCTTGTTTCAAGTGAAAAGGCTTTGTTGAATTGATTTCTTCATATGGTTTCCTCAAGTGGCCTAACTACAAATAGAAATGCCCTGATTTACACTTCAATAGGTTTGTTTCGTTGCATTGGATAGAAAGTTATGATTTTTTTTTGTTTTTTTTTTTGTTTACAGATTTTTTTGGGATGGACAGCAAACTTTAGTTTGTGTTTTAGTGCATATGTCATTGTTCATGGATTTGTTGTGTAACTGATTTCAGCAGTTCCTTAAGTAATCAATTTTTTTTTTTTTTTTAAAGGATTCTTCGTCTCAGCTCCTTAATTTTTTTTTTTGATTTATAGAAGCTAACAAAATTCTATTGTTGTTGTAATTTATTTAATTTTTGGATATTGGTTTTTTTATTCAATCCCTATCATCATCATTATGTTAGATTATTTTGTTTAATTTCACAAAGTAGCGCACCAAGACTGTCCAGCACTTGGGTAAGAAGGTTGTTTTGTATCATTTGAAGGAAAATCATAGATAATGCACCAAAAACAATTTCTTTGGGAAAGAGCATCTGGATAATCAATAGACAAGGAAATTCCTTATTGGCTCGGATAACATACTAAAACTCTAAGCAAGACCACATTATAGCTTTGACAATTAGGAAAAGGCATTCTCAAGATTGTATGCAAACAAAATTATTTGAAAGCTGGAAATAGGATAACTCAGGGAGGGAATGCAAGACACTGTTCATACTGCAACCCATAATGTCAACTACAACAATTCATACTCTGAAATACATTTGTAATACTTGGAAAGAAAGCAAATATCATCACACAAATAAGGAAATAGCAACTATTAGTCACAAAGTTCCCAATGGGAACAAATTTTTCTGATGAATTTCTCATTTGAACATATGATCAAACACTTGGTGGGCACAGATTTTAACTAGTGTCAAAAAGAAGAACATCATCTAAAATCGCAAAGTCATGAACAGTTAATTTAAATAAGAACAACAAAAGCATAGACCAAACAATAGCAACAAATATACTACCAACAACAAAAAGAGCAACATCATCACACACAAACTAATTGATTAAAAGAAAATTTGAATTGAATGGAAGTAAGATTAAGAATGATTACGTAGGGCAATGGAAGAATGAATTGGATTTAACGGCAACTGGATAATGGAAATGAAAGAAGAGCATACCTCTTCTGTTTCTTTGACAAAGCTCAAGACAATTTGCAGCAACGCAGTAAACAACAATTCACACCTCTTAATATATTAGAACTTGTGGAACAAGCCTCGGTGAAAAGCCACCGCCTAATCTGCAGCGCCACAGGTGGTATGATTTGATGAAGAGGTTGTTGGAGAAGCACGATTGATGAAGAGCTTGCCCAGCAATCTTCAAAGAGGATGAATTGGCCATTTCAACTATTAGTTGCACTGCTGTTAGAGTCAATTTTTGTTGCTAAGAGTATAGAAATCATCAATTATTGTATAGGAGATTAATTAAAAATTTCTTTTAATTTGTTAAATAATTTTTTTTTGTTGTATAAAAAATTCTGACAAGGTTATTTGTAATTTTTTCAAAAACACACAGTAATTTGTATTTTAAGCAAGGAGTTGTATTCGTAATTTACTTTCTTTTTTTTTTGGGCTTAATACGGCATCGTTTTTGGTAAAATGTAGTAAATACTCACACATCACTTTTTGGTTGGATATTGCAATTTGGGTTAGTGGTTTTGATCAAATATTTGAATTGATGGCTTGTTTGGATTTAATTGGCATCGTTTTGTGAGTTGGGTTTAGCGAAAACCAGGTCCTTTATATACATTTAGGCCGTGTTTGTTTGGATGGCCATAGCCTTAAATTGGATTGATAATCCGACAAAATGTATAATATGATGTTTGGCAAAGAAAATTGTGATCCGTACATGCTCTATTTGTTTGGGCAAAAAATATTTTCTGAAAAATGTTATTCATATTTTCTGGTGTTTGGTACAATAGAAAATGAAAGTCAACGAAAACATTTTTCATGGTGGAAAACAAGCCTATTTGGGCACCTTTGAAAGATGAAAAACGTTTTTCGAATTAAAATTTTACTAATGTCACCACCACCGCCACCACTCTCACCTCCATGACCTTAACACCATCATCACGGCCACTGTCACCATCGCCACCATCGCCATCACCGCCACCGTCACCCCACCACCTACACTTCCACCTTTGTCCCACCACCACCACCGCCAAAAATATTTTCTAGAAAAAGTTTTCACCCAAACAAACAGAGCAGTAATCGAGTATCCCCATGTGAGAGACGGGGAGTAGATACAAAATGAAGGATTAGGGAGAAAAAGTTCAGGCTTAATTAATTAAGGCCAAGTTTGGCATGATTGAAAAAAGACAAAAAGACAAAAAGTCAAAAAGTTACTATCCTATTTAAGTCACATCATCTTATTTAAGTCACATCACCTCTCTAACACATCACTTCAAACCCAACCCAAACCCAACCTATATTTCATAAAAAGTCAAAAAGTGCACTTATTTAGTCTTCCCAAACTAGGCCTAAATTGCAAAATTGATAGATAGGAGTATATCATGCCTTATGGTAATCCTAAGCCAATTTAAACATGAGATATGATACACAATTCAAAGTGATTGATAGGCTAAGGCTAACAGTCCTAGGCATGCTAATCCCGCCTAATCTTATCGGTCCAATAAAATGTGGTTTAGGGGATGGCTCCAAACAAATGGAGCTGTATATCGAGTATCCCTATATGAGAGACGGGGAGTAGATACAGAATGGAGGTTTAAGGAGAAAAAGTTCAGGCTAATTAATTAAATTGCAAAATTGATAGGAGTGTATCAATGCCTTATGGTAATCCTAAGCCAATCCAAACATGAGATATGATACACAATTCAAAGCAATTGATAGGCTAAGGCTAACAGTCCTAGGCATGCTAATCCATCTAATCTAATCTGTCCAATCAAACGTGGTCTTAGGGGATGGCTCCAGCGATGGTGGTGCCATTTTCTGAGATTGATTTGGGTTATGGATGGTAAATATGAGAAATATGCAGATTACATATATATACGGAAAATGCTGTTGAAAAGACAATATATGGCAAACAATGAAAAGGCAATAAAATAATTTTAGAATTGCTTCTAATTCGTTAAATATCATATCATCCATTGTTTTAAAAGATTTGGTACTTTGCTTCTATTTTAGAATTATTTGCTATATTTTTCGAGATCTGTGAAGCACTCACAAATACTGGGTAATCTGATGAGCTTTTATTATATATACCTAATGGAAAAGTTAAGGAATCTTTGATGAATATGAAAAAATGAAGAATTTGGCCTACTTGCTTCTGTGTAATTCATTTTTAAGTTCTAAATTTTCTCTGGAGGAGCCATGAATTTCCATTTTGAATTAATTTCTTTACGAACTACTACATACATGTCCTTGAAAAAATTTGTTTGGTTGTGAAATATCTCATAATTGTAAGCTTGTATTGTATGACGTTGCTGCTGTGTTCTCCACGCCAGTTTTTTTGGTTCTTCCACTCCTCAGCCTATTCTTCTTGTTCTTCTTCTTTTCACATGTAGATATTGATATCACGGAACTTTTATATTCGTTTTTCTTTGCACTGGGTTTTCTATTCACTGTGGCCCATCAAGTGCTGTGTCGTGGTTCCCTGCCATGGCCCACCTTTCATAGTGTCTAAAATAAGTTCCATTTGATTCATCACATCCGTGCTAATTCATGATATCCATTAATTAACACACAGAAATTTTTATTATATTGCTTGTTAATTTATTACTTGACATTTTCTTGGATCTTATGATTTTTCTGCTTGGATTTTAGAGATTCAGTTTGAAGCGCTCACCCTAAAATTAGCATGACCCTGTTTGCTGAATTCCAAAAATGCTAATTATTGTGAATGTTACATCCAGATTATGTATTGCTATGCAGTAAATGGAAGATGCACTGCCCCTGGCCATCTCTGGTTAACTGGCTGCCAAGGAGAAATGGAGATCCAATTGAAAAGGCTCCCAGGGTTTGATAAGTGGATAATAGAGAAGGAGAACCGATCCTATATTGAAGCTTTTCAAGATCGTAAGGAACATCTAGTATATCTCACAGCAGACTCAGAAAATATTCTGGATGAACTTGATCTAACAAAAATATACATTGTTGGTGGGTTGGTGGATCGGAACCGTTGGAAGGGGATAACTATGGAGAAAGCAAAAGAGCAGGGAATTCGAACTGCCAAACTCCCCATAGGAGACTACCTGAAGATGTCTAGCTCCCAGGTATGGCTGGTTTTGGTAGTTGCGTTGTTATTTTTCTATTGGAAGTTCGATTTTCAAAATTTTGCACGTTAGGAAATGAATATATTTCTTGGGAAAAAATAATGCAATCCAAATGCAAATTAAGAATCAAATTGAGAGAGAGAACATAAATGCCCCCAATTAGGGGTAAAACCCCTAAGGGTTAGAGAGAGAAACCAAGCTCTACTCCAATCACAATGTATATTCTTTAATCAACAGCTAGGTACAATGGAATATTACATCACCTATTTATAAACTACAGCAAATAGTCTGTTTAACATACACTTATCCTATTTATTCTACTACATTGTACTCTCCCTCTTGAAGAAACTTGTCTTCAAGTTTAAGCAGCCAATAAGTAAATTCAATGTAACACTACTCGACCAAGAACAAATATGATTCTCACAACTTGGTGTTTGCAAATACATCGAACTGGATCCTTGCATCCTTTGGAGCTGCTGGATTGGATAACGAAGGTAGGCAGCAGCTGCAAAGAGTTCTTTGGAGATTAGGAATTAGGGCTAATTTTTCTTCTATTGTTGATTTGGGACTAAATGCCCAATGTATTGCCATGTATACTTAAGAGTAGGGATCTGTTGTAACTGCACCATATTAAATCAATGGTCAAATTTCGAACAAAACCAATCAAAGCAACAAAACAAAACAAAAAAAGCCCTCAAGGCCTGAGCCTTGGGCCAGTAGCACGTCTTAAGCGTGATTTATGAAGTTACTTGGCCTGGAACACTGCAAGGTACAATCCTTACGCCTGGATGGGGCTTGGGCCTAGGTGCACACCTGGGCACACTTTTAATAACAATGAATCATAGATAAGATATATAATAATTATTTATACTTATATGACATATAAGAAATATATAAAATTATATATTTTGCACATGTCTCCCATATGTCGTGTCCTACATTTTTAAAAATTTACGTGTTCACGAATCCGTGTTGTGTCGTATGTGTCGTGTGTCCGTGCTTCTTAGGGTAATGGTGTGAGGGACCTCAAGCAAACAAGTCTATGGTAGAATGTAGCAAAACCAAGAGAAGAGGGGGAGAGGAGTGGCTTCGGATCATCAGAGGATTGTTAATTGGAGGTTAGGATCACAGGTTCAACAAGTTGCTCAGCTGGCTCCCCAAGGATGACAACTCTTCCTTGACTAATCATAGAGAGAGGACGTTGATCTTACACTCTTATCTTTTCCATGCCATGATAGACCCCCTAAGGTAGCATGACTAAATTTGTAGCTTGTATGATATAATATAGCCTTCAATCATAGGATGCAGCGATAGGCTTTGACACCACCACTTCGTTGAGTCAAAGAGAACTTGGCACCTATCTGTAGGTGAGTTGGGCTCTAATACACCTTGAGCTTATAGAAGGGTATCCATGCATGCAGTTAACACACAGTAATCATATATCTCTATAAGTCAGGTGTCCACGGTCTTTCACTGCCACTCTCTCTACATCTAAGGTTGCCTTGGTCTTCTCTTCCGCTGCTTGCGGCAATCCCTGGCCATTGAAGTGCTCATCATTCCAGAGGTTTGCAACCGACCACCTCACATACATAATATCTATACAGATGGATATGTCACCTAAAGAGAGGTGATGGATACGTTGTGATTGGGCATCTTGACGTTGAACTTTGCACAAATCTTAGCATTGATTTGCCTTGAAGAATGGATTAATTTTAGGAGAGCTCTCTGTGAACTTCAGCCAAAACCCAATCCACTGAGATGGAAATGAAAGGGATTTATGAGAAATGTTTTCCATAAAATCACAAAACTGCTGTTTTAGTTGTAATTACAAGTTCGTGTGTTCTTACGTAGTCAATTTGAGCCATGGTTTTAGAGGGACCACCCAGGCTTACCAAAGAAAAGAAATGAAATGAAAAAGATAGAAATGAAATTGGGGGTCCTTTTGTAGTGTAGCTGGAATCTGGACACACTGTTCTTGAGAATATTTAGAAACATAATGACTAACACTCAATAAATTATGATACTATTTAATCTGTTTAAATCAACATATAATGAAAACATTGCCAATATTTTTTTTTGATAAATAAATAAACTTTATTAGAAAAGCATCAAGATGATGCAAAAACATTATCAATATTTTTATGTATGTTTCACCAAATGGATTTGCTCTCGAATGGGATGAGTGTCTTTCTCTTTCTACCTTTCAGAGCATCTTGCCATTGTGATTATATTTATTTCTCTTTTGTTTGTCTTTAAATTGATAACCAATTGACCGATATGAATTATAGATGTGGACAGTTGCCTTTTGCATACTTAGATACAAATTGTTTGTAATGAATTTAGATTTTTGGGTGTTATTATTTTTTTGGAGTGAATCCATTTTCAGTTATGAATATGATATGTTTTAGATAGTGCCATGATGTCCTTTGAGTATACAAGAGTAGCTTTAGTGCCTCCAACATTTTATGTTCCTTTATTAGTAAGACTTGTGAATTTGTTCAAAAACATAGTAAAATAAAAAAAATGCAAGATCGCTTATTTTCATGACAAATTTAACATTCGGAGCTTAATAGGTTTATGTTCTTGGAGATTTATCTAAAATCATCTGTAAATGAAAAATCTGTGCTTCCAATCACAATATTTGCATTTTTTCCCATTTGAGTGCAGGTCCTCACCGTGAATCAAGTGATAGAAATACTACTCAAGTTCTTGGAAACAAGGGATTGGAAGACTTCATTCTTTCAGGTGATTCCTCAAAGGAAAAGATGTGAAGCTGATTCAGAAGAATGTAAAGGAGATTCAGACCCAGAAGAAAATGAAGATCAACTTGAGAGGAAAAGGAAGTTTGTTGAATCCCCTCCCCATTGCTAGAGGATTGCATGGACTTGAAAAAAGTTATAGTCATGAATCAGATTTTTGCTAGCCAGCCGGTTTTCTTTTCCATGAACAATGTGTGTTCACAAAACTGTAGATCAATAGCTTTAAAGGGGAAAGAAAACGATATTTACACTATGCCATGAGATTTCTTTCTTCGTTAGTGTCCTTGTTTTTCCTTTTTTCTCCCCAACCCTTTTAGCACTGTGTCAACTTAGGCAATGGGGGAGTGTGCGTTTTGCGATGGATACTTTACTTGGCTGAAAATCAGGCTAGAGGGAAGGTTATGTGTTAGAAGGAGATTTTAGGTTGCATATTTGCCTCTTTGGTGTAGCTGTTTTTGAAGATGAAAGTTGATAATTAAATCAGAAGTAGAACCTAAAAGAAACCCTTTCGCAAGAGAATTAGTTTTTTTTTTAAAGATTAGTTAAGTTGTTTATGTTTTATAAGTTGTAAGCAGTTGTATCGTCATGTTTGGGGTTGTAGTGTTTATTACAAATTTTGTTTTGATGATTTGAATCGTTTATTTTGTAGGCTTTCTATGCATATCATTCATGAAAAAATTAAGTCAATTGATTAATTGTAGTATTTTTTATTTTATTGCATTTGTTTTTAAAAATAAAAAAATAAAAAAATAAAAAATAGGGGGGATACTATATTCCACTAATTTGGCTACTCTTAAGGCATGATGTGGTGATAATGTGGAATAACATAATATTTTTTTATATATGATGTGGATTTATTTTTCACAATAATAATATTTTCAATTAAAATAAAAATATTGAGTATTTATAAAATTATTTTAATATTTTGCTTTTCCATGTTTGTCTTACTTCGTTTGTTGTGAATGTTCAAGCCTTTCGACGAGTAGACAAATAAGCATAATTTCTCACTCTCGGTGAGTATTACTTTGCTTTGCTTATATCACTACTCTCAAACCTTCAAAAAATTAAAGGACAGTAGACAGTGTATAGAAATGGAAAATTTTTATTGAATATTGGAAAATTATAGAGATTACAAGAAAAATAGAGAAAACACTATTACTCACTTATAAGACTCTGTTTCTTGACTCTACTTCTATAAGACGCAGCCACACCCTTTTATAGGCAAAGAGTGGAATTCAATTTCAAAATTGAAATGCATAAAATTAAAAGATAAGGTATCTCATAACAATGTTCAAAAAAAAAAAAAAAAAAAACAAAAAAAAAAAGGTTATCCATTTTGATTTTATTCAGCATGTGACTCCTTTAGCTTTATTCACAATGTTATCCACTTTGTTGTGTCTCCTTAGATGTATCTATCATGTGAGCTCTCTTTTGACTTCTTCTGTCTTGGCTTCTTCTGTCATGTGAGTCTTTCTTCACTTTGTCTTTCATGTGACTTGCTGAGAGATTCCTGCATTTTTTGGCTTAATTTGTCATATAAACTTCTGCCTTATTTTTAGAAATGCAAAGATCCACATCTTGCATTGATTCATAATGAATTTGGGCTCTTCTTTGGATTTTGTAGGGTTTCCAAATAGCTGCAAGATGTCTTGTACTTCAATTATCTCTTCTTGGAGCATCTTGAGTATTTCCTTTGCTTTGTCTTCTCCTAGCTTGGAGGGTGCAATGAAGACTTTGTCGCTTCTTAGCGCCACAAATCTCTTCCCATCACACTAGATTACTGATTATTCCAATGTGTTATGGAAAAACAAGAGCCTATCAATTTTGTCGATGATAGGATCATATCACTTCCATGATCTTTCTTTTTTATCATGGTAGAAAGGATTTTGACAAGTTACTGCGTACAAAAACCTAGATTTGATATGGTTGATAAAACTGAGTTTCAGTTCTTTTAGCCAAAGTAGACACGTTTATGCCGTAATAAGCACCAGGTTTGCTCCCATAATTATAATAGCATATTTAACTATTGATAGAAGTTCATTTAAAGCTGAAAATCTTCTCTATCAATTTTCACAAAATCAACAATTCCAAGTTCAATTTAGTGCATGTAATTTTATCCACGGATAACTTAAGACTTGGCCAACCATAATTCCAGTTTAAGGATTTTGCTAAGGATGGCATACGAAGTCTTTCTTTGTGTTCATCATGTTTTTTTGGCAATTTATTTAATTTTTTCAGCCAACTCTTTTGGGAAAAAAAAAGTTTCTATTTCTTTTAAAACAGAAATTCTTTTTTCTATTTCTTCCATCATTTTTTCATCATTGCAGATGATGTTAAGCTCCTTTTCTAGAAACTCAACATAATCAGGAAGAGCACTGATAAATCTACACACATATTTTCATTTATTGTTGTGTAAAGTAGACCACAATTTTTTGAAAAGTTTGCTACTTTCTGGTGCAAGTCTAAGATTATAAAACAGTTTTTCGATTATAGCAGAGAGTTCTACTATATCTATGCCTTCGAGTTCGGAGGTTAACTCACTCTTATGCTCCTTTGATGAATCTCTTTTTAAGAATCCCTTTGAATATTTTAGTTTTTCTTTCTCTCTCTCTCTCTCTCTCTCTCTCTCTCTGCTATCACAGTTTCAGCCATGCGCCTTTTGTTAGCTGAAGAATTTTTTGAATCATTCTACTAACAATTTTTAGCTTTATGACCTAGTTTGTTGCGGTTTCAGCAAATAACATGGTTTTCTTCCTTTTGTTAGCTGAAGTACTGATTTTCTGCACCATAAAACTCATAAAACTTAATTCCCGAGTTAGAAAATATGCAATGAAATTTTTCTCCAAAGAAATATATTCAACATCAAAACTAAAATAATGAAACCACTACTGCTATCTGTGTAGTCTACTTTGACTTACATCTCTTAATCTTTTTTTCAAAAAAAGCTTTAAAACACTTATTATCTGTTCTGACAATGAAATGTTTAGAAACTAAGAAAATATAAAAAGATTTTATACTATTTTTTATAGCAAGAAATTATTTTTCATTTATGTGGTATCTTGTTTCAGCTTCTTTGAAACTATCACTCTAATATCTACATATCTGTTCCTCAGATTTATTAGGAGATATTGATTTTAATATTGTTTCCCAATTATTCTCAAAGGCATCTACTTCTAAGATTAATTTATCTCCTTGATTAGGTAGACTTAGTTTAGGAAGATTTTTTTACTATGTTCTTGATATTAGAAATGTTTTTGGTAGCTTCTTGATTCTAACTCCAATTTCACTTTCTAAGCTTTTTGCTTAATGGGTTTACTAATTCAGATAAGTTTCGAATAAACTTTTTGGCATAGTTAATTATTTCCAAAAATCGTTGAAGTTGTTTGACATCTCCTATCGCTTCAAGAAACTCTGTGACTTTTTTTAGAGATATGATCTTGAAGCACAACATTTTTGTTGTCATCAATTACAAGTCCCAAAAATTTATGTAATTCTTTTCCCATTCAATTTTCTTTTTAGATAGACCTAATCCATGATCCATGAATTCTTGAGCTATTATTTTTAGATGATTTCGATATTCCTCTCTAGTTTTAGAGAAAACTAAAATATCATCTACATATACCATACAATATTCTCCATGTTTTTGAAAAATATTATCCATTCTTCTTTGGAATAGAGGTAGAGCTTGTTTTAAGCCAAATGATAAAACCAATCACTCATAATGTCCTTGCGGAGCACTAAAAGCAATTAGAGGAATGTAATTTTATTCCATTCAAATTTGCCCATAACCACTTTTTAAATCAAATTAAAAAAAGAAATTGGCTAATTGAATTTTGTTGCTTAAAATGTCTTTGTTAGGAAATTTATAACCATCTTTTATGGTATTTTTTTTTGTTTTGAACTCTATAATTGATTACCATACGGATTTTTCCTCTTAATTTTTCTGCATGATTCATTACCATAAATGTAGGACAAGAATGAGGGCTTTTGCTCGGTTATATTAACCCTTATTCTAATAAGTTAGGAATTTATCTTTTGAATTTGTTAATCATTTCAAGACTATGTCTAATGGGTTTTACATTGACTATATAGTTTGGATCCTCAAGCAAAATTTTTACCCAAGGCTTGTCTTTTTCCCATAATTTTAGTGGGTTATTACTAAAAAAATTTCTACCATTTTTGTAATACTATCTAAACTCGTAATATCTTTTTCTGATTTTTCTTATTTGCCTTGATAGTGATTTGTGATATTAGTGATCCATTGTTCATCTTCTTTATAACGCCCTAAAATAATAACAACCCACCTCATGATATTCAAAGGAAAAACATAAACTTACGTAATATTAACCTTCCATTGATATCCTTTACCGTACAAAAGATCACATATGCATGTATACATTCATAAATCCTAAATCCTAAATCCTAAATCTATAGCATATGATATGTGTGAGTGAATTGGAACAAAACAAAGTACAATGAAGTCAATATCTTAATGGCTATATCTTTCCAAGTTGATGCTTGAAAACAACAAAGTGAGTTGAACCCTATACATATAAAGCCCAAGGCTTGTACAACAAATATTTACATAGAAAAAACAAAAGAAGCCCTCGGCTCCAAGGTTCTCCTAGGCTACGTCCTTGGTGAAGGCATATCATCAGCACCTGAAAGTTGTTTTCCACATAGGGTGAATGTAGACACCCCATTTTTGACTGCCCTTAAGACTTGAGTGCTTCACTTTGAACAAATGATGATGAATTGATACGCTGTACAAATCGTTCAATTTCTTCAGCAAAAGGCTTCAGTTTTCAAGCTTGAAAACCTAAACCTTCTACCCATTTTGAACCAGAACCTATTTTTTCTAGCTTGACCACTTAGAGACCTGCTAGCCAACAAGTGGCTGGCAGGCCATTTTTGGTTGGCCGGCTGGCTATGTTTCCTGACAAATAGATATTTTTGGCTACCAGTTGTCCCCATGTGCATGTTTTGCACCAGCTGTCTCATTATAGATATTTCCGATGTGAGGACTTGTTTTTCTATAAATACATGACCTCTTCTCATGGTTTGGGGTTAGAAAAAATCTCCAAGTGCCTATAGCTTGCTCAACACACTACCTCTCTCTCTTGCAATATACATACACTATACATACACACACTTCCTAAGCCTAAACTTGAGGCCTCTTGCTGAGATTCTTGAACTCAAATTTTAGCTCTTGAGAGTGTTCAACTTGTGGTTTGTGAACTAGAAGAGCATCCTCTCTTGAAAGGGCAATCTTTGAGCTTTTGTACCATCTTTTTCTATCTATTTTCTTTGTTTTTTCACACTGTTTTTCAGAGCGTTTTTAAGCTTAAAAATGTGATTTTAAGTCACAAAAGAGGAAGGGCTAGCCACCCTTCTTTGGCTTGCTTACTAGGCTTCTTTCCTTTAATTTTTGATGAAGTTTTCTACCATTTTCAAAATGATTTTCAGCACTGTTTTGTGTTATTTAGTGTGTTTTTTTAGTTTATGCTTTGAATACTATGCTTGTGTTGCTATAAGTCCTCATGGATTTGGGTGTTTAGGCCATAGCCACCAATCTATTTGAGTTGATAGCTTTCTTTACATAGTTTTCATGTAAATATTCACACTTGCAATAATCACCTTTGCATAAGCAACTCTGCAATCTCCCTTCTTTCTTTATTTCTTTGATTAAGAGTTCTATCAAATAAATGATTGTTGCTCAAGGCATAAGAAAAAGACCTTCCATGCTTAATGGTGTAATCTCTTCGGAGGTTCATTACCAAGGCATTACATCTCTCCTATGCTAAGCACAACCTCTTGTTTGATATTTCTCCTTATCACCGGTGCATTTACTTCTAAGGGACTAACTTTCTAGTTTAGACCCTTGAAAATCATAAAGGAAGGTTTCATTATAGCTTGTCATCGGGTTTGGCTTTAGGGTCATTATCTCCCATTTCGGGTTTGATTCCGAATTCATTATCGCTCGTAAATGAGTTTGATTCCTCCTTTATAATTTCCTCCATAGAAAAGGGCTTGAAAAGCTTATTTCTCGGGTTAAGTCAATGCTTGATACTCTTTATCGCTTTTTGGACTTAGTGGACATAATTATCACTTTTGGACAAAAAAAAGGAAGAAAAGATAAGAATTGGAAAGGTATTGTAAAAAGAGGCTAATAAAATTGGAGTAAAAAAAGGTAAAAAGGTAATAAAATTGAGTTGGGTTCAATCGGACTTTATATTGAACTTATTGCATCATGACTCATTGCATACCCTTTAATGATGTTCAATGATTCAAGAAGCAATGTCCACCCTTTCCCTTGACGTAACTCCATGATAGAAAGGAGGTGTTGTTGATCTTTCATTTCCTTTTATTGAGCTTTTGTCTTATCGGTTCTAAGATCATCACACAACAACTTGCGAAAATTGATGATTTGTGAACCGAATCTACTCCTCCCTTGATCATTTTCATCATCGGGAAGGGTAGTGAGTATACACATCTCCTGGAAACACTCTGTTTCAGTAGGGTAATTCCCAGAAAATAGTGGCTGGTCGGCAACCATTCTGTACGGCCAACCACTTCTCAAGGCCAGTTGGCCACCTATTTTTGTATAGGCAGTGGCATTTTTGTGGCACAACAGAGCAGAACCTGAGGCCAGAACAAAATAAATTTTTGACTGCAAATAGAGCAAATTTTGGCAGCAAATAGAAAGGTTTTCGGGAAGATATTCTCGGTTGTGTACATACGGCTCCTCACCTCCCGTTCTCGTCCTTTAAATTAATGCTTTAAATATTAGTATGTGTAATTAATTAGTTGGCTTCATTCAAATTTTTAATAGCTAGTTAATTTAGTTAATTTAGTTTATTCATTTGGTGTTTGTAATAATTAGTTAATTAGGACATTCATTCAGACTCTCTTGTGCGAGGGCAAATTTGTAACACTTGTAATATTTTGTATGTCTTCCAACCCCTATTTCTTTCTCCCTTTTATTTATATGCTTATCGTGGTAGCATCATATTTTTCATTTCATATCATTGCCATGCCTCGTATCCATTTGTGCATGCAGAGGGCTCGGTTCATCATTCTCAGATTGTTGTCATTTCCTACTTACTTGAATATGTGCATTGCCGCATGCTTTGAGTTGACCTATGTGAGATGTTAAAATAAACCGAACCTTGTAGTTTCATTTTGTATGTGTTGCATTAGTCACTTTGCATATTAGAGCATGCATCTTTCTAATTATTTCCTTTCCTTTGGCTTGCCTCGGTTGAGTACTAGGTGATCATTTTTTGCTTTAGCATGTTGCATTAGTGTTTGTGTTGCCATATCAAGCATATTACCATGAGGCTAAGTGCTTATTTGAAATATTTCTTTGAATGCCGGTGGATAAAGGCTAATTCGCTTAAGTTGGGATGATTTTGATTAATGTATATATGAGCTTGCCTTTTTAAGTAGCACATATTCAAAACTCTTTGTAAACAAACATGAAATCAAAACATTCCAAAGTGGGTGACGTAGTCTATATTTGTGTGCCTCACATAGTAAAGTTAGCATTAATAATCAAAACAAGAGCATATAATGTACATAAAAATCACATCATGATTAGTAAAGGCTGATCTTTGATCGAGTGAGTGGGGTGCTCAATTCATGACCTTCCCTCTAAGTTCTCGTGCCGAGACACTTTGTTTATGACAGACAAATGGCCTTTGGCACTAGTTACGAGTTTCCTAATTTTTCCATAAATATTTAGGTGGCGATTCTGAAATCTGGTAATGCAGTCCATTTTTGACATTTCTGATTGTAAATGGATTTTCTAAAATTTGCCGGATTTGGACTCTCATTTGTGTCTTTTGTTTCACATTGCACTTGTGAAACCAGATTCAGAACCACGGGAGTCTGAACTGTAGGGTTATTGTATCCGAGGAGACTAAACCCCACTGAGGAGCACGAAAAAACAGCTACAATTTCTGACGACTCTACTAGGGAATTAGAGAACTTGACTTGGACTTCATGATATGAAATTTTATCTACACATATATGTTCTTTGCATTGTATTGCATTGGTGCTCTTAAGTCACTGTGTTTTTCATCTGCTATTCCTGGACAGCTTGCCGGAGGCTTGTCTAAAAAGCTTGCCAAAAGGTTGGCTGGTCGTAGGCTTTGCCATATTGGAAACACTACCCTCGGATCTGGATTATCGCCGTACCGCTTGATCCTCCTTTCACTAATCGGTTTGGCTGCATATAGTAAAGCCATTGCTCACCCGTATGCAGGATTTTGTGAAACTACTTGTTTGAAGTAGTAAAACCCTAGATCATGTCAAATCTAAGTTAGGGTAATCATACCTCCCTTATAGGGGTGTTTTGGCTCTTTTTACCCAATATGTGCTTTATAGTGAAACTGTATAGGAATGTTTCATATCAGTGGCACAATTGGTATCAATTTGTGGGGTATAATTCAGTGGGGAGTACAGTTCTACAGCTTTGATCATATCTGTTCTGATGGAATCTTAGCTGAGGTGTTGTCCGATTTTTGATTGTTGCTTTTTCTTTATTTCTTTTACTAGGTAGTCTAAAACCATAGCTTCAGAAAGTTCTGATATCCCCCAAGTACTCTAGACCCGTATCGAAAGACTTTGTAAGGTTGGAGATCTTGTTTGGGGACAATTAGTGTTTGCCTCACTGTCACCAGTTGTAAGATGAAGAAAGGTCAGACAAAGTTCACTAGTTCAGTTATTTTAACAATCACCCTGTAGCTCACCTACACTCAGTTCACCTCAAGCACAGCCACTTATTTCTAGAATGGCTCAAAATCCCTCATCAGATTTGGAAGACTTACTAATCTGTATGCAGCAGTTGGTCGACTCACTCTAGTACGACATGGCCCACCAAGCCAAGGTCACAACTAGGTTGCAACAACAACAATAGCAGCCAGCTGCGGCTTCTACTTCGCACACACCTAATATGACTATCCCCATACCTGGTACCACCGCCAATGTTGCTACTGCTCAGGATCCACAAGCCGAGGGTGTTTTGGTTTTTCCTGTCCAGGCAGATCCAATTCTAGTACAGACATCTAGATCCCCAGTTTACCAAACTGAGGCCCTTTTGAATTTGAGGTTGACCCGACCATGCTCAAAGTCAACAAATTGGAAAAATTGTTCAAAAAGGCACAGGGGGTTAACTCTATTCCAGATATAGAGGATGTCTATACTGAATCTACAGTTATTTTGCCAAAGCGGTTCAAAATGCCGCATATTGACCGCTTTGATGGCGCTGGGGACCCAATGGTACATCTACGTTTGTTTTCTGATATCTTGCGACCAATGGGTTTGACTAGACTACAAAAGTTGTTGCTCTTCGGCCGAACCATGTCGGGTATAGCTGCCATCTGGTATGCTAAGTTGGAAGACTCTGTGAAATAGAGTTAGGAGGAACTGGCCGATTCTTTCATTGCTTAATACTCCTACAATACGCAGATCGAGGTCACAACTCGTGTCGTGATCTTGAAGCAATGCGTCAGGAGCCGAAAGAGGACTTCTCTAAGTTGGTTATTCAGTGGATGGCCAAGGCATCGATGATGACCACCAGACCCTCAGAAAAAGACCAAATCTAGATGGTTGTCTGAAATCTTCATAGCAAGCTATTCCAGAAAATGATTATTCTCCCCTTATTTCCTTTTAAGGAACTTATGAAATGGGATTTCAAATTGAAGACATCATGAAGTAGGGGATCATCATAAATAGCAAAGAGCCGGCTAAGAGGCCTTTTTTCGCAGTTCCAATACTGTCGGGGGTAGCATAGCTGCGAGGTCATCAGAGATGAGTGTTGTCACTACAACCAAAACCGCTAGCCCCTTTGCCAATATGAGCCCACAAACTTCCAACCCTACCCGACCTCCGGGTAGTACTTCCAACTAGCTCTACATGACTTTATTTTGAGCCATGCAGGTGTTAATAAAAAAGGGGCATCTGAAACCCCTAGAACCTCGACCACTTCCAAACCCTCTTCCACCCAAGCATGATCTCACCAAATACTGTTTTTTCCATCAACAGCACGGCCACGAAACGGACCAGTGCTTCCGCTTATGTCATGAGATTCAAGATCTCATTGACAACAAAGTCATAACTCCATCCCAAAAGCCAAATGTATTCACCAACCCACTCTTTGTCCACAACCAAGTCCCCCCACCCAGAAACATCCACCTCATCCATATACTACCACCCACCTTCGACCCGAGCATTTATATCACCCCCTCCCACCTACCAAAGTCGGTGTTGTTCATCGCTGAAGGCACATACATGTGCATGATGAACATATCTAACCCATAACCTGAGCCTCACAAGTCTGTGGTGACAATGCCCGAAGAAGATGAGGTTTTGACCTCAAAAGGAGGTGCTAGTCTGTCATTGGGAATTCCCGAGGAATCATCTGAGGGGGATTGTGACCCAAGCCACTACATTGTTCCCATTACTCACACTAGGCCTGAGGTAGTACTTCCGACCTCAATTAACATTAATGTGGTTAGCAAAGACGGCCCAAGCCAAGGGTTGAATGATCTTGTGGATCTTAAGAAAGATTTGGACAACGTCCAATTCTTCGAAGAATAGGACCAAGGCAATGTGTAGATCAATTGGTTTGATCTAAGCCTGTCGATTGACAATAAGGGATGGCTAAGTAATGAATCTGACAAAAAAGAGGAAATCAGAGTCAAATCGGAGTCAAATCAGAGGAATAGAAAGTCGTAGTAGCGGTGGTTGCTGGAGAAGCCAAAGCAGAAGAAGCCAAAGAAAAAGGAAAAGTGCTAGAGAGCAGTGGTACGGAAAAACAAATACGAGATTTGAGTGCTATTGAAATTGCAGACGCTGAACGGGAAGCTGTATTGGGGTAGTTTGAACGGGAGAGGATCGAAGATAGCCAGAAGGCCGCAACATCTTGTCGGCCTGAGAGGGATACCTATCGCGTGGAAGTGATTCAAGTTGAGCCAGAAAACTGTTTGTCGACAGCTGAAGGTGAGTGATGGGAAGATAGTGATTTGCATCTTGCCCATATAGATGAAGACTGGGGAGATCATATCCCAGACAGTACTTGGTATTTCAAGGAAATAGACCACCTCACCAGGAGTGGACGGTATTTCAAACCTGTACATTTGGATCAAGTCGAACCCTCAGGAAAAGACCGAGAGGTTGAGAAAGAAAAGTAGAAGAAGCTGGAAGAGGAGCTGGTTTTGAAACAACTCAAAAAGATCCAGGTTGACATTTCCATTTAGGGCCTCCTCATGGCTTCATGAGTACACTGACAAGCGATTTTGTCAGCAATGGATAAGGCCAAGCTATCCATCGATGCTACGCTAGAACAACTCGTCGGCCTAATCTTTCCAAGTTGTACCAAGCCTATGTTGACCTTCTCCGATAAAGAACTGTCGCCAAAAAGATCGACTCACAACAAGCCACTGTACATATCTGTTGAGTGCAGAAGAAAGTGGGTTCCAGTTGTTTTAGTAGACACCAGCTTTGCTGTCAACATCTATCATTCTTGTACTGCCTATGTAATAAGCATAAAACTGACAGATTTTGTCCCCATAACCCAAGTGATCTAGGCATACGGCAATACGAGCAGAGAAGTTATGGGGACGGTGAAGTGTAGGTCTAAGTAGGTTCTTCCGAGCATGAGATTGAGTTCCATGTACTTGATGTGCCAGCTACCTTCAACCTACTTCTAAGGAGGCCCTGGTTGCATTACATGAAGGTTGTGTCCTCCACCCTATATCAAATGCTGAAGTACCCTCATGAAGGAGGAGTGGCAACTATTTTTGGGAATTCATCTATTCATCCACTGTCAGAGATAACTACACCTTTGTTGGAAATCAATCACGGTAATGAGGATGTATTTCTTTTGGAATTCACCCTGGTGGAAGCCCAGGTGGTACCGACAATCTTAGCCGAGGACGAAGGCATGTATGTCAGTGCTCAGTCCATTTATTTCATGAACAAATTGTGGCATATTCCAGGAGTGGGGCTTGGAAGGAGCACGAGAAAAGGGGTTACGGTGCCAGTTGAGGTGCCACATAATCCCCACGCCTTTGGGTTAGGCTATGTACCCACCAAAGAGGACTAGAGAAGGAAGGGAAAGGAAATGAGAGAAAGGACCAAAGCCAAAAGAGCCGGGAAACATTACGAACTGGTCAACAGGCCAATCTAGGGAACATTAAATGGGCGCTTTGTCAGAGAAGGAGAGGATTTCCCTTTCTATAGCTTTGCTGAGCCTTTGGTGGATTTCTTAACAAAAAAGAATTTCCCGAGTTTTGAAATATTCTTTAACCACCAGCTCCAAGACAGTGATGAAGAGAGGGATGATTCAAGTATCGAAGCTGGCCAGAGCAAAGAGGACGATTCAGACAACAGTGATGCTGGAGTAAGGGCTACATTGGCTGATCTTTTGACAGGTCCTAAGACCAATACGGAGGACTTGGAGGATACCTTTACTGTTTCTATGATAGGAGATGAACCGCTTGTGAACTCTACCAGCAGCGTTCTGGGTGTGTCGAGGGCACCACACCTTACTTGGTAGTTGGAGAAGGGCTTTATTGTTAGTTCTGATTCAGATGATGAGCTTGAGTCTGATTCCACCGAGTCTATTGAGTCAGAATCAGATTCGAGTCCGTCTGAGGAGTCTGAGTCTGGCACTTTCGGGGGTGGTAACCTGGGTGCCAAGGTCCTGTTTGGGTCCTCTTTTGCATTTCCTTTTAAGTCTGTTGTAACCGAGGTGCCAGAACTTCTAAATGAAAATGCTACAAATTTCGTTTACTTCTCTGTGCCATTAATTTATTACATTGAGCAAGATTTTTAGAATTTTAATGAAGACAAAGAGGAAGAAATTCCTCAGGCTTTAAAAAACTTGATTGACCAAGAGGAGGAAATACGTGATAAGCCCTGCATAGATGATATCATTGCAATTAACGTGGGTACTAAGAAGGATCCCTACTTAGTCCAGATCAGGTCCACGTCATCTTCGAAGGAACGTGAGCATTTAATCTCTTTATTAAAAGATTTCAAAGATGTTTTCGCATGGTCCTACGAAGACATGCCTGGAATCGATTATGAGATTATATAGCACCAGATCCCTCTTGACCCCATGGCCCGACCAGTCAAGTTGAAACTCCGCAGGATTCGTCCAGATTGGGCATTGAAAATTAAAGAGGAAGTCACCAAGCAAATCGATGTGGGATTCTTAATGGTATCTAAATATCCGACTTGGTTGGCCAACATTGTTTCGGTTTCGAAAAAGGATGGTAGAATCAGGGTTTGCGTTAACTTTAGGGATCTGAATAAGGCTAGTTCGAAGGACAACTTTCCACTGCAGCACATCGACGAATTGATAGACTTTACTGCCGTCCATGCCTTGTTATTATTCATGGATGGATTTTCGGGATATAACCAGATTTTGATAGTGCCTAAGAATAGAGAGAAGATTGCATTCACTACACCTTGGGGTACTTACTGCTACAGAGTTATACCATTCGGGTTGAAGAACGCCAGGGCTACATATCAGAGAGTTGCAACCATAATCCTACATGACATGATCCATAAGGAAGTCGAGGTGTATGTGGATGACATGATTCTAAAATCCAAAGAGCAAGAAGCCCACTACATTGCGCTGGAAAAATTCTTTGAACGGATCAAGGAGTATAGATTGAGGTTGAACCCACAAAAATGCACTTTTAGGGTGACTACAGGGAAAATGTTGGGTTTTTTTGATACATAGATGGGAATTGAACTAGATCCATCCAAGATCAAGGCCATCTTAGAAATGCTACCACCAATGACTGAAAAGGAGGTGTGCGACTTTCTGGGCAAAGTATAATTTATAAGACGGTTTATCTCCAAATAAACCTTAACTTGTGAACCACTATTTGGTTTCCTGAAAAAGGGAAAGAAGTTCTGATGGGATGACTGATGTCAGTTCACCTTCGAACAGGTCTAGTAGTATCTTCAAAATCCGCTTGTATTGTCACCACCAGAATCGGGGAAGCCATTTATCATGTATCTATCGGTGACACAGTCAACCATGGGGTGTGTGCTAGCGTAAGAATTAGAGGCTAAGGTGGAGAAAACCATTTACTACCTGAGCAAAAAGATGTTGGATTATGAGACCCGCTACACTCCTCTGGAGAAAGCTTGCTTAGCTTTGGTTTGGGCCACTAGGAAGTTAAGACACTACCTATTAGCTCACTCCGTAATTCTAGTTTTGAGATTAGATCCTATCAAATATCTCTTTGAGAAACCAGTGCTTAAGGGTAGGCTAGCTCTTGGGTTACTTTTTCTCTCTGAGTTTGACCTCAAGTACATCACTCGCAAGTCAGTCAAAGGGAGAGCAGTAGTGGAATTTCTGGCAAACCACCTAATGAAAGAAGATGAAGCAGTAGAGTATCTGTTCCCAGTTGAGGAGATTCTGCAGGTAGAGGAAGATACGTGGACAATGTACTTTGACGGAGCAACTAACCAATATGGTTATGGGATAGGCGTGTTGCTCATAGCACCCAATGATTCCTATATACCCCTAGCTTTCAAACTCCGATTCAAAGTATCCAATAATGAAACAGAATACGAAGTGTGTATTACTGGATTGGAAGCTTCCCTAGAACTAGGGGCAATAAGGTTGGACATCGTCGGAGACTCGAACCTAGTTATTTCTCAAGTTAATGGAGATTGGAAGGTCAAAGAAGAAAAAATGAAGGTTTATCATCAGACCCTAGACATTCTGATTTCAAGATTTGAAAAACTGACATTTACATATCTGCTAAGAGAGAACAATCGGTTTGCTGATACGATGGCAACTCTATCTTCCATAGTAGACATACCGCTCATGGTTAAGATGCGTCCAACCATCATTGAATAGAAATATGTGCCTGTTTGACGAGACAATAGCTGCAATAAATGAATTTCACGACAAGAACCCCTGGTATCACAACATTTAGAACTCCTTGGAAAAGGACATGTATCCACAAAGGGCAAATGCCAAGGATAAATAGGAAATACGGTGCCTGGATGTCCAGTTCATCACATGCAGGAATAAGTTGTATAAAAGAGGCCATCTGGGAATGCACAAGCTCTGCGTCAGAGAAGAAGAGTAGAAATGTCTCATGGAGGCCATCCACGGAGGAGAGTGTGGAACACACATGAATGGTGTGATGCTGGCTAGGAAGATCCTCAGGCAAGGCTATTATTGGTCAACCATGGAGGAGGATTGTATTAACTTTGTTCGGCGATGCCACAAATGTCAAATTCATGCTAATCGCATGAATATCCCACAGTCAAAGCTCTACAACATGACTTCACCATGGCCTTTCTCAATCTGGGGAATTGACGTCATCGGAGCAGTATAGCCAAAGGGCTCAAATAGACATGAATTCACCTTGGTGGCAATCGACTATTTTACCAAGTGGGTGGAAGCTCAGTCTTATTCTGTGTTAAAGGCGTCACATGTGGCCAAGTTCATCAGGAACAATATCATTTGCAGGTATGAAGTGCCAAATGAGATCATATCGGACAATGGCTCACATTTCAAAAAAGAGGTGGTAGATTTGCTTGCAAAATACAATGTGGCTTTTCATAAGTCATCAACATACATACCACAAACCAATAGAGCCATTAAAGTTGCAAACAAGAATGTTAAGAACATCCTGTGACAGATGGTTGAAACCTATAAAGTTTGGCTAGATAAACTGCCTTTTGCCCTCTAGGGATATAGAACGTCAATTTGGACATCTACAGGGGCGACCCCCTATTATTTGGTGTATGAGATGGAAGCTGTTTTGTCGATTGAGATCGAAGTACGGTCGCTGAGAATTATGGCTGAGTGTCAGATAATAGAGGCAGATTGGCAACATAATAGATTCAGAGAATTGATGTTGTTTGACAAGAGGACGTTGAAGGCGTTATATCACATCCAAGGATATCAGCGTATAATTGCTAAGGCCTTCAACAAGAAAGTCAAATCCAGAAACCTCAAAAAAGAGATATGGTGCTCAACCGAGCTCCCATTCATGACCTTAGGGGTAAGTTCAGACCCAATTGGACTAGTTTTTATATCATTAAATCTATCTGGCCGGGAGGAGCGATCATCCTTATGGATTTAGATGGCTTGGAGTTCTCGCAACCGATCAATATGGACAAGTTGAAGAAATACTATCCCCGAGAGGCTCGCTAGGCCGAAAACCCGAAAAGGTGACATAGGCAAAAGTTAGAGCATGAAAAATTGGAAATAAAGAAAAATAAAGCTCGCAAGGTTGAAAACCCGAAAGAGCGACTTTTGCAAAAGTTAGAGCGCAAAAGGAGAGAGTTAATACTCGAGTGAAACCAAACCGAACTACGTAAGGCCTGATTCCCATCTTTGGGATACATAGGCAACTTTATCCCGAAGTTCGGCCATAACCATTTTCCACTCAACTATCCTGTCTATTTGTTTGATCGGGCAATCTTTTTCCGTCATCTATTAGCTTGGCTGTGTTACCTCCATTTGGTAGAAAGGACAGTTGCAAAACAGAGCAGTGATGGTGAATGCAGTTATGGGTAGTTATGATTCTTTTGATTTGGGATTGTATGTTTTAAGGATTGATTCCATGTGTGCCAGGTAATGACCGTTTCCGAAAATTGTTTTGGAAAGTTTTAACGATGTTGATTTTCTTAAAATTTCACTTTTTTACAACACAGACCATTCTTTGGACCAAAAAGGAAAATTTTCAGTACTCACAACCTTAATTATATGATTTAAACACATGTACATCCTCTAACTCTCGAGTTAAATCAAAATTGCTTTTACATCATAGAAAACGAGAAAAGAAAAGTCAAAGTAATAAACTAGGGGCACGGATAAGTCAGGTGATCGTCCTCTGCCTTTTGCTTGCACCATCGGAGGTCTCTATAGCCAAGGATGGCCTAACCTGTGCCTCGTCCTTAAGCCAAGCCAAGCACACACCAGAAAGGGTGTAACTAAAGCTAGCAGCAGGGGCCAGAAGCTCTCTTGTTCTCCAAGAAGTGAGGCATCGAGCCAGTAGCGAAGCACGGACTGGACATGGAGCAGGGTATTTAACCCTCTCATCTGGAAGGTACTGCTCACGTCCAAATTGGAGTCTGAACCGGAATGGAAAATAGAATACGTAGTGTGTAAGGCCGATCAACTGTATACCCGGCTGGCGAGACATGCTATAACTCATCTTAGTCAAATTAAGCTAGGAGCAACGCCAAACAATGCCATCTGTAAATTTGTTGCACATCCAGTCGCACCATAATCCCTCTGTGGGAAAGTCCATTAGCCGTGGTGAAAGAAGTAGGATCTGGCCAAATACTTGGGGCAAGGGTCTACGACCTTCAGTTTATCCATCAACCACACCTGGGAAGAGATAAAAAATAAGAGAGATTAAATAATAGAGAGATGTATGTTGAGAGAAAGAATAAGGAAAGGGGTTTGAGAGAAAATAGAGAGTGGGTGCCAAAGTGACGTAAGAAATCATAAATAAGAGAGGGTGGGAAATAATACCTAGAGAAACAGTAGACTCCCCACAAATCGAGAAGTCTCACACTAATAGAAGGTATCTAAACCCATCAAAGTTTCGACCAACGCCAAACCTATGCAACTCTAAGCCTCCCTGAGACTTTGGGCCACTTCGATCAACCTAATGCTAGCTCCGCTGCAACTAGGGGTAAGTAAGAAGTGTGCAAGCAAACATAAGCAGAGGGCATGTTGACGATAACCTCGTTAGAGAAGGTCACCTCTGTCTCCAATATCGAAAAACTGATGAATCAAGCCAGGTATATCCAACTCCCCATTATGAGCCAAGGACCCAGCCTCATGCAAAGTAAGCCTACACATTTGTTCAAGAGCCTTTGCATGGCCAAAATGAGGTTGAGGCATAATCTCCTCATTGTGCCGGAACTCCATTAATGCTTGAAACTCTTCGAGAGTAGGACACATCTCTTGTGCTTCGAAGCGAAGCACATGAGTAATCGGGTTCCAACATCGAACAGCGGCATGAAGGAACGGAAAACAAAGCGACGTGCGACTTAATGAAAAAAGAGCGTTTATGCCAAAACCGTTGAAATTTACCTTTTTCGTGCCATCCAAAGTGGCCGTCCAATCCTTGAGCCTCTCAATAAGAAAAATCTTCATTTTTAGAGAAAATTATAGAAAATATGATGTTCTGTTAAAGGAAAGAACAAGAGAAGACCTTTATAAAAGATAAGGTTGTGTGGGTGGGTGACAGCTATCTAGCCACAGGTCTTGGCCGGCTAGCTACCTTTCCCAGCTGGCCGTCCATTATGTTGGTCGGTGTAGCTTGCTTTTCGTGCTCCTCAGAGGGGTTTAGTCTCCTTGGATAGCCCTACAGTACGGACTCCTATGGTTCTGAATCTGGTTTTCACAAGTGCAATGTAAAATAGATTAAACAAATGAGAGCCCAAATCTGACAAATCTTAGAAAAATCCATTTAATCATCAGAGATGCCAAAAATAAACTGCATTGCCAGATTTCAAACTCACCACCTAAATATTTTTGGGAAATTTAGGAAACCTATGACTCGTGCCAAAGGCCACTTGTCTGTCATTACCAAAGTGTCTCAGCTCGAGAACTTAGGTATGAGAGGGGAATGTCATGAATTGAGCATCCCACTCACCCGATCAAAGATCTACCTCTATTAATCATGATGTGATGTTTATGTACATTATATGCTCTTGTTTTGATTTTTAATGCTAACTTACTATGTGAGGCACATAAGTACAGATTAAGTCACTCACTTTGGAATGCTTTGATTTCATGTTTGTTTGAAAAGTGTTTTGACTATGTGCCACTTTGAAAAAGCAAGCTCATACATACATCAATCAAATGCATCCCAACTTAAGCAAATTAGCCTTCATCCACAAGTATTCAAGAGGTATATCAAATAAGCATTTAGCCTCATGGTAATATGCTTGATATGGAAACACTAATATACATGCAATATGCTAAAGCGAGAAATCCTCATCTAATACTCAACCGAGGCAAGTCAAAATAGGAGAAAATTGTCAGAAAAATGCATGTTCTAATATGCAAGGGACTAATGCAACACATACAAAATGCAACTACTAGGTTTGGTTTCTGAAAATGACACATGGCTTAACTCAAAGCATGCATTTAGCATACGTATTCAAGTAAGTAAGAAATGGTAACAATAAAGTTAGAGTGATGAACCGAACCCAATGCATGCAAAAATGGATACTGTATACATGGTAATGATATATGAAACTAAAACATGAATGCAACCATCATAAGTAAGTAAACAAAAGGGAGAAAGAAATGGGGGTTAGAAGACATACACAATATTACAAGTGTGCCCTTATACAAGAGGGTTCGAATGAATGTCTTAATTAACTAGTTATTACAACACAATTGAATAAGCTAAATTAACTAGCTATTACGTAAACATTAAAGCACTAATTTAATGGAATGGGAGACGAGGAGCCACATGTGCGCAATCGAGAACATCCTTCTAGAAACCTCTCTGTTTTGCTCCCAGAAATTGTTCTGCTTGCAGTCAGAAAATTAGTTTGTTTTGCCTCAACTTTTGCTCTATTTTTCCGTGAGAATGACAAAGCTTGCACAAAATAGGGTGGCCAGTCGACCTTGGAAAGTGGTCGGCCGTACTGGGAGATGACCGGCCGGCCACTGTTTTGGGTACTACCTTGCTGCCATAGAAATGAAACAGAGCAAAAATAGAGTGTTTCTAGGGGATGTTTGTCCTTTCTGCATCTCCCTATCATGAAACTGATCAAGAGAGGAGTAGACTCGATTCACAAACCATCAATTGTCGTTAAGTTGTTGCGCGGTGATCTATGAATCGATAGGATAAAAGATCAATAAATGGAAATTAAAGACCAACAAAACCATCTCCCTATCATGGAGTTACCTCAAGGGTAGTGGTAGACATTGCTTGTCGAATCCTTAACATCACTAAAAAGTATGTAATGACTCGAGACGCAATATGTTCAATATAACGACCGATGAACCCAAACCAATTTTATTACTCTTGTTTACCATTTTTATTCCAATTTTAACCTCTTTTGCATTACCTTGCTATTCTTTATTCATTTTGTCCAAAAGTGATAATTACGTCCACTAATGAAGAGAAGTGTCAAATAAGAAGTTGTGCTTAGCATGAGAGAGATGTAATGTCCTGGTAATGAACCTCCGAAGAGGTTAAACCATACGTAGTTCTAGCTAAGGTTCACTTGGGTATTAACACTCTCATTTTGTGCTCTAACTTTTTCCAAAGCCACCCTTTCAGGTTTTCGACCTTGCAAGTTTTTATTTTTTTATTTTTTATGCTCTAACTTTTGCCTGGGCCGCCCTTTCGGGTTTTTGACCCAACAAGCCTCTCAAGGATAATACTTCTTTAGTTTGTCCATGTTGATTGGTACAAAAACTCTAAACCATCCAAATGCATGTAGGGACCTGTCCAATTGGGCCTAAACTTGCCCCTAGGGTTATGGATAGGAGCTCGATTATTCTTCAACACTAAGTTCCTTTCTTTCTTTTTGTTGAATGCTTTGGCAATCCTAAGTTGAAACCCTTAAATGTGGTATAACACTTTCAATCTTCGCTCATCAAATATCACCAGCTCCTTAAATCGGTTATGTTGCTAATCAGCTTTTACTATATGATATTTAGCCATAATCATCAATGAAGGCACTTTTAATTCGATCGGCAAAATAGCTTCCATTCCATATACCAAAGAATTAGGGGTTGCCCTTGTAGACGTTCAAATTGATGTCATGTATGCCCAAAGCGCAAAAGGTAGTTTATCTAGCCAATCTCTACAGGTTTCCACCATTTTACGTAGAATAGTCTTGATGTTCTTATTTGCAGCTTTAACGGCTCCATTGGTTTGTGGCCTATAAGTTGATGACTTGTGAAAATCCACATTATATTTCTCAAGTAGAACTGCCACTTCCCCTCTGAAGTTTGAGCCATTGTCTGAAATTAATTCATTTGGCACTCCATTTCTACAAATGATATTAGTCCTGATGAATTTGGCCACATGTGACGCTTTTAACACTGAAAATGACTGTGGTTCAACCCACTTGGTAAAATAATCAATGGCAACCAAAATAAACTGATGCCCATTTGAACCCTTTGGTGTGACTGCCCTGATAATGTCTATGTCATAGATTGAGAAAGGCCAAAGCGAAGTCATGTTATAGAGTTTTATTGGCGGGATATTCATGCTATTATCGTGGATTTAACATTTGTGCATCTCCTAACAAAGTCGATACAATCACCCTCCATGGTTAACCAGTAGTATCCCTGTCTAAGGATCTTTATAGCCATCATTATTCCATTCATATGGGCTCCACACTCTCCTCCATGGATGGCTTCCATGATACGCTTTGCCTCTTCTTCCTCTACACACAACTTATGCATTCCCAGATGCCCCCTTCTATACAGCTTATCTCTTCAGATGATGAATTGAGCAGCCAGACGTCATATCCCCCTTTTGTCCTTGGCATTTTCCCCTTGCAGGTATGTACCGCTTTCCAAAAAGTTTCACATATCAAAGTACCCAGGGGTTTTATCTTGAATTTCTTATGTTGCAGCTACCATTTCATATGTAGGTGTATATCTTTGTTTTATCAGGATTGGACACATCTTAACCCCAACTGGTATATCTATTATGGAGGCCAGGGTTGCCAACGCATCATCAAATCGGTTGTTCTCTCTCACCAGGTGTGTAAATGTCAGTCTTTCGAACCTCGGAATCAACATGTCTAAAGTCTGATGATAAACTTTCATTTTCTCATCTTTAACCTTCCAATCTCCATTGGATTGAGAGATCACCAAGTTCAAATCCCCAATCATATCTAACCTTATTGCCCCTAGTGCTAGAGTGACTTCCAGTTCGGTAATGCATGCCTCATACTCTACTTGGTTGTTATATACCTTGAATCGAAGTTTGAAAGTTAAAGGGATATGGGAATCATTTGGCACTATGAGCAACACACCTATCCCATAGCCAAATTGATTGGATGCCCCATCAAAGTACAACTTCCCAGTGTCTTCTTCCATCTGCATGACCTCCTCATCTGGGAATGAATAATTCGTATCTTATTCTCCTTCAATCGGGTGATCAGCTAAAAATTCTACCATGGCCCTTCCTTTAATAGATTTGCGAGCGACATACTTAAGGTCGAATTCAGAAAGCAAAAGCAACGAATGAGCTAGCCTACCGGTAAGCGTTGGTTTCTCAAAGAGATATTCGATAAGGTCTAATCTTGAAACTAGAATTACCGAGTGAGCTAACAAGTAGTGTCTTAACTTCTTGGTGGCCCAAACGAAAGCCAAGCAAGCCTTTTACAAGGGAGTGTAGCGGATCTCGTATTCAAACATCTTCTTGCTCAAGTAGTAGATGGCTTTCTTCACTTTCTCGTCTGACTCTTGCTCAAGCATGCAACCCTTGGTTTATTTAGTCACTGATAAATTCAAAAACAATAGTTTTCTTGGCTCAGGTGGCGATAACACAGACGGATTCTGCAAATACTGCTTAACTTTCTCAAAGGGGAATTGACACTGATCATCCCATTGGAACTTCTTTCTTTTCTTTAACAAACCAAAAAGTGGGTCACAAGTCCAGGTTAATTTAGAAATAAACCTCCTTATGAATTACACTTCGCCCAAAAAGCTCCTCATCTCCTTTTCAGTCATTGGTGGCGACATTTCTAAGATGGCCTTAATTTTGGATGGATTAACTTCAATTTCTTGTTGTGTGATCAGAAATCCCAACATCTTGCCCGCAGTTACCCCAAATGAGCAGTTCTGTGGATTTAACCTTTGCTTGTGTTCCCTGATTCTCTCAAAGAATTCTTCAATGTGGTATAATGGCCTTCTCAATCTTTGGACTTGACAATCATGTCATCCACATACACCTCAACTTCCTTGTGGATCATATCATGCAACAGTGTGGTAGTAGCTCTCTGATAAGTAGCCCTGACATTTTTCAAACCACATGGCATGACCTTATAGCAATATGTCCCCTATGGTGTAGTAAATGCAGTCTTTTCTCTATCCTCTAAAGCCATAAGGATTTGATTATACCCCAAAAAACCATCCATAAATGACAGCATGGCATGCCCTGCAGTGAAGTCTACCAATTCATCAATATATGGCAATGGAAAGTCATCTTTCGGACTAGCTTTGTTCAAATCTCAGAAGTCAATGCAAACCCTAGTTTTACCATCTTTCTTCGGAACTAGCACAATGTTAGCCAACCAAGTTGGATATTCTAATACAAGCAAGAACCCGACATTGATTTGTTTAGTAACCTCTTCTTTGATTTTCAATGCTCAATCTGGATGAATTCTGCGAAGCTTCTGTTTGACAGGTCGGGCCTCGGGATTAAAAGAGATCTTATGTTGTACAATCTCAGGATCAATTCCAGATATATCTTTATAGGAGCACACAAAAACATTTTTGAATTATTTTAATAAAACAACAAATTGCTCATGTTCCTCTGAAGATAAAGTGGAACCAATTTGGACCAAGTAAGGATCTATCTTAGTACCCACATTTATGGAAACAATTTCGTCGGTTAATGGCTTAGTACGCCTTTCTTCCTCCCAGTTGATTAAAATTTTCAAATCCCAAGGAATTTCTTCCGCTTCATTTTATCAAAATTCTAAAAATTTTGATCAATGTTATGAACTATAGGCACAGAGAAGTAAACAAAAATCACAACATCTTCATTTAGAATCTCGAACTCAACAGTTGCAACAGACTCAAAAGAAAAAGAAAAAGCAAAAGAAGACTTAACATCTCAGACAAACTCAAATCTGACTCGAACCCATATTCACAAAAAATAGATAAAAAGTATGGGTTAGAATGAGAACCTCCTCATTCTCTCTAGAAACTTTTCATTTCTAGGGTTTCTGTATTCAATTCTTCGTTGAACTGCAAACAAGATCTCGGATGGCAATCATTCCTTCTAACTCCGAACTTAATGTTTCTGGTGTAGGGTCGGATGTGAATATTGGATCATCAAGTTTTAAAGATGTGGGTAAATGTACTGATGAACTTTATGGGGAAAATAGCCCGAAGAATTTGAGTATTACTACGCAAGAGTTGGAAACCCTAGTTAATATCGCGCAGCAGAGTGAGATCAAGATGAAGGGTGTGATTGTCGAATCCATCAAGGAGCTCTCCGATCGACTTAAGATGTTTAAGGCAAAGACAGTGTTGGACTCTGAGGTCCGTGAAGCCTTGACGACACTGCTGTCTCTGAACCCTAAATGGTTTGAAATCGCTGACGAGGAAACGCGATCTGAAATCGCAACGATGTTTCCAGATTTGGGGGAAAATCAATCGGTTAGGGTTCAAGATGAGATACAGACAACTATCATGGCTGAATCAGAGGGTGTAGGGATCAATGATGAAGGGAATCGAGCAGTTCTAGATTGTAATGCTGATTACGAGCAGGTTGATCTAGTTAGCAATCAAGAAGGGGATGTTATGTCACAGAAGGAGATAGAGTCAGGACCTTTTGGGAAAATTTTCGTGGTGGCCTTCAAGGTCATGGCAGAGGGGTCCGTGGAGACAGAGGTACATACAGACAGGAATCTAGATCTTGGGCAAATATAGCATCGACATCTATTAGATCTGAGGTAAAACTACAGTACTTTCCTCCTAAAATGTCCCAGGATAAGATTGTGGTGGAAATGCCACCTTCATCTCCTCTTGCCAAATTAGAGGCATGTTTGGTTGGTTATTTTATTGATAAGCGATTACCTTACACCTTAGTTAGTAACAGTGCTTTCAATATGTGGAGAAACAAAGGTTTATTAAGAATGATGATGGATTTGCTTTTTTTATGTTTGAAAATAAAGATTGTTGTAGGAATATCCTTGATGGTGGCCCTTGGTATGTTGGGAGTTTTTTGTTGATCCTAAAACAATGGCATCGTATGATGAGGTTGTCTAAGGAGGATAAAAATACAATTCCTGTGTTGGCTAAGTTCTACAATATTCCATTGGAATTTTGGAATGGGGATGGTCTAAGCAGGATGGCTAGCGCTGTTGGCACTCCTTTGTTTATGGACCAACTTACAGCTTCTGGAAATCGTATTTCCTTTGCCCGTGTCTGTGTGAATATACAAGCAGATTCTCTATTTCCAAATAGTTTTTCCATGACAAACGAGGGTGATTCTGTTGAAATCCGAGTTGAATATTAGGGGGTTCCATCTAGATGTGCCCATTGTAATGTTTTTGGCCACAAAACCAAACAATGTTTTTCTGCCCAAGTGTCCAAATTGATTGAGTTGCAAAAAGAGACGGAGAACTTAAGTAGGGAAGAAGTTGGCTGGACCACTGTGAAGAATAAGGGGAAACGAAAGGTAGGTGAGCCTTCCCAGGAGATGGAGTCTGTGGCACCGATTGAGGTATCGAGTTCATCAAATGTAGGCAGGGTGGATTCGGGCAAGGAGGACTGTGTTAATACCTACTTGGAGGATGTGGTCACAACTACAGACTCAACTACAGATATTGTTACCAAAGAAGTAGCATCGCTGGAGGATGAAATTACAACCAAGGCAACAAAACAAGTTGAGGCCTTCCATTCTGATATCATGGATATTGCTAAATTGATCCATCCAGCTACAGAAATCATACTCAAAGAAGTGGAATCAAAGGTAGAGAGCAAGAAATCTACTCCAAGTAACAAAGGGGAGAGGGTGGAGAACATACATTCGTCTGGGAATTCCTCAAAGAGCAAATCTTCTGACAAATCTGGAAGCCAGAAGAAGAAGAAAGGCAAATAGTCTATTTTGGGTTCTGGTTGTGTTTTTTTGTTATATCTCATGTCTATAAAAATTGCGTCTTGGAATGTTAGAGGATTGAATGACCCATCTAAGGATAAAGAAGTTTTTGATCTTGTGCACAAAGAGAATATCAAAATCATGAGTCTTTTGGAGACAAAAGTGAAATCTGAAAATGAAGCTAAATTTTTTGAAAAAAGCATGAAAAACTGAAATCTTTTGTTTAATTCACAACCAGATAGAGCTGCTAGAATTTGGATATGTTGGGATCCTAAGTTTTTTAATATTGTTAGCATCAGGATGGCAGCTCAGTTTGTTTTTTTTTAGGGTTACTATTTTAGAAGGGGATACTAGTTTTTTTGCTATTTTTGTATACGCTGAAAATGAACATGTGCTAAGATTGCCCTGTTTTGCTGAAATTTGCTCTTTAGTTAAGAATCATGTGAGTTCTCCTTTAATATGCCTTGGCGACTTCAATGCTGTTAGATTCTCTTATGAAAAATTGGGTGGTAATGCCAGCTGGAATAGTTCTAAGGAGTTGTTTAATAATATGATTCTTGATGCTGACCTTGAGGATTTGTCTTATACTGGGTGCCAATTTACTTGGTCTAACAAAAGAAGTGAGGGAGCATATATCACATCCAAGATTGATAGAGCTCTTGTGAATGAGAAGTGGCTTACGAGTTACCCTAACTCTTCTGCCCTCTTCCTGCCTTGGGGGGTCTCTGACCATTCTCCGGCTGTAATCACTTTGGATCCTAAAGTATCTAACTTTAGGAAACCATTTAAATTCTTTGATTTCTCGGCCGATCATCCTGATTTCATTCAGAAAGTTGATGAGGTGTGGAGCAAATACATCAAGGGGTCCCCTATGTTTAGGGTTTGCCAAAAGCTGAGAACCCTCAAGCCTATCTTGAAAAATCTAAATAAAAAAGAGTTTAGTGATATATCTACTAGAGTGTCCTATGCTAAGGACCAACTTGTTAGTGCTCAAATCAAACTTGACAAAGACCCTCTCAATGGTGATCTTCAAACCTATGAGAGGGTGACCTATGCAAAGTATGTGGATCTCAGTAGTGTGGAGGAAAGACTTGCACATCAAAAGTCTAGAGTCCAGTGGTTGGGTTATGGGGATAAGAATTCTAAATTCTTCTCTTGGACTATTAAGGGAAATATTAACAAGGGTAGGATCCAGAGTGTTGTGTTGAATGATGGTGTTAGGGTGACAAAAAGTGAAGAGATTTGTGCCACATTTGTGAATTCCTTCACTGATCTTTTTGGGAAACCGTTCTCTGATAATTATGATGGCTATGATAGAATTACCCAACTTGTCAATAAGAGGGTGTCTGTGGATCAGTTCAATGATCTTGCTAGGGAGGTCTCTGATAAGGAGATTATTGATGCTTTCAATTCTCTTAAACCTAACAAAGCCCCTGGCCCTGATGGTTATTCTGCTGGTTTTTTCAAGAAGTCTTGGGAGGTTGTGGTAGCTGTCAAATCATTCTTTCGGTCTGGTGAGCTTATCCAAGCTCTCAACAACACAACAATAGCCCTTATTCCCAAAACTCCTAATGCTGAGAAAGTTGGTGACTTCAGGCTTATATCTTGCTGTAACACTTTGTACAAATGCATCTCTAAGATCATAGCTGATAGGATTAAAGTTGTCTTACCTGACCTCATTGACCCTGTGCAATAAGCTTTTGTCCATGGTAGGAGAATCTCGGACAATATTTTCTTGTCCCAAGAGCTTATGAGAGGCTATCACAAAAATTCTCCTACCCCAAGATGTGCAATGAAAGTTGACATAATGAAAGCTTATGATAATGTTAGGTGGGATTTTGTTCTTGATGTCCTTAGAGCTATGGGTTTCCCTCCAAATATCATTTGTTGGGTTAAGGCTTGTATTACAATTCCTTCTTTCTCCATATGTATCAATGGGAGCCTTCATGGGTACTTTAAAGGGGCTTGGGGTCTGAGACAAGGTGACCCCATGTCCCCTTATCTTTTTGTTATGGCGATGGAGATTCTTTCCAAAATTCTAGTTGAAAAATCTACCTATCCTGATTTTAAGTTCCATTGGAGGTGTGATAAAACTAAAATTGTGAATCTGTGTTTTGCAGATGACCTTATGATTTTCTACAAAGGGGATGTGTTTACTGTTTTGGTAATTAAGGAAGGATTAGATGAATTCCAAAGCCTATCTGGGTTGTCTCCAAGTCCCCATAAGAGTCATATTTTTTTCTCGGGGTGTGAGAAGAATTTGCGTGTTGAGCTTCTTAATGTCGTCAAGTTTAATGAGGGTGTATTACCAGTGAGATATCTAGGTGTTCCTTTAATCTTAACTAAGTTGAAATCTAGTGATTGCGACAAACTTGTTGAGAGAATTACAAATAGAATCAAGAGTTGGACTAACAAATGTCTTACATATGCTGGTAGAGCTCAACTGATTCAATCCATTCTCTTCTTGATGCAAGTGTATTGGTCCTCGTTGTTTATCCTTCCAAAGAAGGTTGTCAAATCTATTGAGAGTCTCTTTAGATCTTTCTTTTGGTCTGGTTGTGAGCTTAGGAAATATGGGGCTAAAGTGTCTTGGGAGCATGTCTGCTCCCCCAAATCTGAAGGGGGTCTTGGTTTTAAATCCATAGAGGTGTGGAACAAAGCTGCAGTGGCCAAGCATATCTGGTTTCTTTTCTCCGGAGGAGAGCAGTCTATGTGGTGCCAGTGGGTGAAATCCTATTTACTTAAAGGTCAAAGTCTATGGAGGGTTAAAATGCCTAGTGACCCTTCTTGGGTCTGGAGGAAAATTCTATCCCTTCGTCCTGTCATTTACCCTTTGATTTTGCACAAAATTGGGAATGGGGGTGATGTTTTCTTATGGTTTGACAATTGGCAACCTCTTGGATCTTTGTGGGCGAGGTTTGGTGCTAGAGTTGTCTATGATACTACCTTTGGGATGGATGCTAAGGTTAGTAGGATTGTTAATAATCGTTCTTGGAGTTGGCCCAGGAGAAGGAGGAGCTTCTTACAGGAGTTGATTGAGCACACCCCGCTTACGTTTACTCCCAACTCTGGTAATGATACTGTTATTTGGGTGCCGTCTTCTGATAGTAAGTTTTCTATAAATTCAACTTGGAATTGGTTCAGGAATTCTTTTACTAAAGTTTCTTGGGAGAAGCTACTGTAGGGTCCTCATAATATCTCTAAGGCAAGTATGGTTACTTGGATTGCTATTTTGGGGAGGTTAAACATAGGGGATAGGCTTAAACTGTTTTGTATATCTCAAACCTCTATGTGTGTTTGTGTAATGACCCTTATGAGGATCATAACCATTTATTCTTTGATTGTCCCTTCTCTAGTTGAGTTTGGGAGAGTATTAAAGGGAAACTTAATGTGAATTGGCCCCATCTCCTTTGGCCTGACATTGTTCAGTTGGTTTCTAAAACGGTCAAAGGTAAATCTCTTAGTGCTGTGGTCACAAGACTTGCATTTACTTGTACTGTGTATTAGCTTTGGATTGTTAGGAACAATTGCATATTTAGAAAGGAAAAGATTCCTGAAGAGATTGTGATTAAAGGCATTGTGGATATGATTAGATTTCGAGTAATGTCTATTACTAACCTCAAATTGCATCCTAGTGACAGTTGGTTTTTGAGTTCCTGGAGGCTGCCTAACACTGTGCTGAAAGCAACAACAAATGGGATGGGAGTTGAGAGTTCAGTAAATTGTGGGTTGAGTGATGGTAGCACAAATTGAGTGTTTTCTTATGGTTTGCTCATTTTGTAGGTACATGGATAAGATGGAACTGCTAGCTGTGAGTGATAATAACCAATCTCAGTGGCTTGAGTGTTATGGGAGATACACAAATATCCATACCCCATTTCTACTAGCCATATTGAGTGTTTGTTATATATTCATGTCTACTTATCTTCCTCTGTTTTGCAGGTACATGGATCTGAAGTTTTTTGAGTGGAGTGAGAATCTAAATTGTGTGTTGAGTCATGTGAGCCCAGAAAATGTGTGTTTATATTTTATTAATGTGTGGTTTTTCTATTTCCACTTATTTTGGTCAGGCTACTTTAACTTAAGGAAGGGTGATGCATTACTCAAAGGTTGCTGGAAAGAGTGGCAGTTTTGTATAAGGAAGAGCTCTCTCTTTGCTGCTAGCAGTTCTTATTGGAACAATAGGGACACGGTTTGTGGATGTAGGATTGTGCGAGGCTCCCCTAATCAATGGAAGCACGGTTTAATACATTATGCGGCTGTAAAATGGGGAATCACTAAAATTCGAAAGCATGGAAGCGAGTTGTTGGCTGCTGGGAGCGCCGATGGTGTCAAGAAATGTGTTTTATTTCCTATATATTTAATTGTCTATAGGTTGTGTTTATTAGTGTATTTAGGTGTCTACCCTTGTGGGATGTGCAAGGGATGTTTTGTTCTCCGAGGTGACCATTTATGCTGTGATAGTGTTCTCGGTTCTTATGCTAGGTTCCAAGAATACGTCTCTTTATGGTGCTGGTTGCTGCCGTTGGTTTATTGTAAAATTGTTTGTGAGATGTTTAGTTTGTTAGTTGTTTGGTATTTGTGTATAGCCATTAGTGTCTTTGGTTAGGTCTGTTGTTGCTCATTTTATTTTATTTTATTTTATTTATTTACTTTTTTTCTTCTTCTGAAGTATAGTTATGGGTAGGGCCTGGGGCATGCCCCTTGTATGTTGTGTTAGCTCTTTGTTTTTATTTATGACTTACTTACCCCCCCAAAAAAAAAAAAACTGACTCAAACCCCACAAACCCAACGGACTCATACTCAATAACCAATTCAGAATTCTCAATAAAACATTTTTTAACATGCCAATTTGCTCGCGTGCCATTTACTGCATCCATGATAAAGCTTGAGCAGTTGACAGGTAGTCCTTTTCTAATCATAGAAATATTCATATCCCCTAAGTTCATTGGTTCAACACTAGTATCAGACTCTTTCAACAAATCAACCAATGTTAGACCCAGGACGTCCTTTGTATCGCTTTTAGAATTGACATCACTGTATTGACCAATGACGATACTTTGATTTGCTTATTCCTCATCGCTATCAGAAAGCTAATGATCGAAAAAGATTTCAAACTCGGGATATCTCTTCTTTTCCTCCTGGTCAATCCATGGCTCCTAAAACCCACAAAAAGGGAAATCCTCTCCTTCCCGAACAAAGAGCCCGTTTAAAGTTCCACGAATTGGCTTATAGACCAACTCAAACTATCGCTTGGTTATCTTTGCCTTGATCCTCTCCTTGATCTCTTCACTTTGCCTTTTCCAGTCATCTGCTGTAGGTGCATACCCTAGTCCAAATGCATGTGGGTTATGAGGTATTTCACCAGCTGTAGCAATACCCTTCTTGCCACTTTGTCCTAATCCCATCTCAAGAATGTTAACCAGTTTACTTATGAAGCAGATTGATTGGGCACTAATGTATACACCTTCGTCTTCTGTCATGAGTGTTTGAACTAGCTGGGCCTCTACCAATGTAAAGCTTGAGAGGAACACATCCTCCTCCCTATGTTGTATTTCTAGCAGCGACGTTGTGACTTCTGGGGGAGGATGAGTGGATGAATTTCCAAAGACAGTGACAATTATTCCGTCTATGGGTATTTTACCAATTGATGCATTGTGGATGATACAACTTTCATCTAATGGAGCTAGGGCCTTCCCAATAGCAAGTTAAATGTTGTAGGGATATCTATAACATGAAATTTTGCTTTGTGCTCAGATAGACCCACTGTTATTTGCATTTTGACTATCACCATAACTTCCCGACTAGTATTATCATAAGCCTGGATCAACTGAGTAGTGGGTGTGAAATATGACGGCTTTAGCTCTATCGCATAAGCAGTGTGCAAAAGGCAAACATTGATAGCCGATCCAGTATCAATCAAAACAATTGGGATCCATTTCTTTCTACACTTCAGTGACACATACAGAGGCTTATTGTGTTCTGATCCCTTTGGTGGTAATTCTTTGTCGACAAAGGTTATTGTAGGGACTATTTCTCTTAGGGTGATTAGTGACACCAGTTGTTCTGGAGTTGAGTTAATTTGTAGCTTCGCCTTGTTTAAAGCTGACAACATCGCTTATCGGTGCTCTTGGGAAGCCATGAGAAGCCCCTAGATGGAGACATTTGCTTGGATTATTTTTAACTATTTTAGAACCAGGACTTCTTCCACTTCTTTCTTTTTCTCAATTTTTTTGTCTTTGCCCGAGGACTCTCCTTGGTCTAGGTACGGGGGCTCGAAGTAGTGCCCATTCCTAGTCAAATGATCAATTTCTTCTGAGTACCAAGTCTCGCCAGGCACATTGCTTATCCATTCATTGTCAATATGGGCGAGCTGCAGGTTGTTATCATCCCACCATTTGCCTTCGTGGACTAAAAGGCAATTATCAGGCTCTACTCGAATCATCCCCACGGTGTACTCTGGTTGGCTTTCTGATTCTTCTTCTTTCTCTCTGGAACCCTTTCTTTTACTGTAGTCTTTAGATTTTCGGGTGTTGATTTTTAGTTCATCCCATTTTCTCTCGATTTCGTCATTTGAAAATTCACCACTACTTGACCAACCATGATTGACATTGGAATTTCTCGGATCCCACCATCCTATCTGCACATTCCTAAGGTCTAATTCTTCAAAGGACTAGAAATTGGCCAAGTTCTACTCTGGGTCGGCCAAGTCATCAAACCCCTATTTAGGTACATTTTCTCTAACAAAATCGATAGAAAATAAGTTAGGAAGAACAACCTCAGGCTTCAGTTGATCAATGGGTACAATACACTTGCTAGAATCATATCCTTCCTCTGGTAGTTTCCTAGCCTCAATCACAAACACTTCAGTTGTTTCCTCTTTGGCTTTTACTACTACTACCATAGGGTTCTCGAGTTTTAGATGGGTTGGAGGTCATCATGCATAGATTAGTGCTCTTAGAAATGTGTACCTCGGGTTTAGGTAGATGAGATGGTGTGATATAGATGCTGGGGTCAAAAGTGGGCGCTAATGTATGGATAAAGTTAAGACGAAGAGGTGGTGGGACTTTGTCATAGAGTGGCAATAGGTTAGTAGTGAGATTGGGTTTTGGTGGCTGTGGGGGAGTTATGACTTTATTGTCAATGAGATCTTGAATCTCATGATAAAGATAGAAACAATGGTCGATATCGTGTCCAGGCTATTGATAGAAGGCACATTATTTGGTAGGGTCATGTTTGGTTGGAAGAGGTCGTGGGCCAAGAGGTTTGAAATACCCTTTTTTCTACCAAGATCTTCATGGCTTTGGTAAGGGACATATGGAGTGGGTTGAAGGTTCTAGTTAAGGCTCGGGCTGAGTTTGTTGTTTGTGGACCGCGTTGGCAAAGGGGTTGGCTATTCTGGTGGTGGTGGTGGTAGTGACTGAGTTAACCTTAGAAGATTTCTATGCCTTGTTACTGCTGGTGGCAGTGTTTGGATTACGGCCAAAGGTCTTTCATACCAGCTTTTTATCATCCACTATAATTCCCTACTTAATGACATCCTATATCTGAACTCTCATTTCATGCACCTCTTTGAAAGTGAAAAGTGGAAGAACTATCATTTTCCACAACATTTTTCTGTGTAGATTTCTTACTACCATGCAAATTTGATCTTTCTCCGGTGGTCTGTTAGTCATCATCGCCGCCTTGGCCCTCTATCTGGTAATGAAGTCTACAAAACCTTCATTTGGTTCCTGTCGAGTTGCTTCTAACTCCCGAGTGGTTACTTCAATCTGAGTGTTATAAGCATATTGGGTGATGACAGCCTCAGCCAATTCTTCCCAACTATGTTTCGCTGAACCTTCTAGCTTGGCATACCAGATGGCAGCCACTCTTAACAAAGTTCGTCCAAATAGAGATAACTTTTGTGGACGAGTCAAATCCATAAGCTTTAGAACATCAAAAAATAAGCGAATACGTACCATAAGGTCACTAAAACCATCTAATCTATCAATCTGTGGCATCTTAAATTGTTCAGGCAACTTGACAACTATTTTAGTATACCCATCTTTGATGTCTAGGATAGAGTTAATTCCTTGTGACCTTTTAAACATTTTCTCCAACTTGACTAGTTTTAGCATAGTCGGATCAAATTCATTCGTTTCTAGGGGAAAGAGCCCTCTTGTTGGTTGTGGAAAGGGAAAAAGTCCGCCTGATGATTGGGCAGGAACCCTTAAGTCTTTTGGTAAGTTGGGTTCAAGAAATTTCTTAGCTAGTGGAGGTGGGATTTGATGAATCACCGGAGGTGGTTGAGTAGCAGATGCCTTAGATGGGCGTCGCAATTCAACAAGAGCATCACTATGGTGGCAACTGTATTGGAAAGAGCATCCATAATTCATTGAAGAGCCAACAACATGTCCGTTATATTTTTTGGAACCTGAGCCATCACTGAGGAAGGGGTACTCTGGATAGTTGATAAGGTTTTCGCTCTTTTTCTTCGTGTAGCTGGTAATAAAGAAACTAACACTGGTTGTCCTTGAACCAAATCTGCAATCTTACAGAGCCTACCAATGCGAGGCCATAGAACTTGAGGGATATCAGACCATTTTGAAGCTATGGTGCCACACTACCTTGCAAAAATAAAACGGAACCCCCAATCAAAATTTCAGCAACATGCCAACCCAACTAATTATTGCTAAATCATGCTGAAAAACTGAACTTAACCCCACAAACTAAAATGCCTGAACCATTCATCTAAATCTAAGAATCCCTATATTGATCCCATACATTGCACATAGCACATAGCAGGAAAGAGAACAAACACCCTTATGAGGGTTAGGGTTACCCTATCCTAGCTTTTAAATGATTTAGGGCTTCACTATTCAAACAAGCGGTATCATACCTTCTAGAAATGGGAGAGCATTCTGTTATAATTTTGGAAGGTACTATAGCTCACTATATGTACAAGGTTGGCTCTACTCTAAGGGTTGAAGTTAAGATGACGTTATCAAAGAGTCCTTTGGGTAATAATCAATGAAGATCTCAGGAAGTCAAAAGAGTCAATATAGCCTCTCTTCGAAATTTAAGAACCTTAGATAGTAGAACTATCTGTTTGACAGATCTCAAAAGGTTATAACACAAGGCCTTAAAAGTAACGTAGAGATAGGTATAGTGTCACAAAAAGTTTGTCTGTACTCCCACCAGTATTTGGGCAACATAGGTACTTTAAGTGCACCCATGCATGCAATGCAATAAACATATACTTGAAAATAAAAGTCATATCATGGAGTTTGAGTCAAGATTTCATAAAATTTCCAGTGGAGTTGCCAAAAACTGTAACATGCCCGAAGGGTACCCTTGCGCGTTAAACAATTTGGACTCTCGACTTTTTTGTTCTAGTCTCATGAGTGCAAGGTGAAATATAGATGAGAGTCCAGATTTATCAACTTTTATGGAAAATTCGTTTTAATACAAAATCTTTGCCAAAAATAGACTACATCACCAGATCTTAGAGTCGCCTCATAATATTTTTGAGAAAATTAGGAACTCATGAATCATACCAAGGCCACTGTTCATCATAAGCAAGGATGCTTGGCTAGAAACCTTAGGTATAAGAGGGAAAGGTCATTAATTGAGCACCCCTGCTCACTCGACCAAAAAAATTGGCCTCTACTGAACCATGATATGAGTTTTATTAACTTTATATATCCATATTCCGGTTATTAAATAAATCCTACAATTTATTATGTGAAGCATACAAGTATAGGCTATGCCACCCACTTTGGAATAACTTGATTTCATATAGTTTGAAAGAGTTTTGAAGATGTACAACTCAAAGAAATTGAGTTTACAAACATAAAAATCAGCATCATTTCAAATTAAGAAACACAACCTCCATCCACTGGCATTCATAGAGTTATATCAAGTAAGTGAGCAGCCTCATGGTAGAATGATAAACATAGTAAGAAAAACGCACACAAGCAGGATGCTAAAACATAAAAACTTACATGTTTACCAACGTCCTGTGAATAGCTACAAAACAAAGTTAGCGAAATATGCATGATCTTATATATAAAATCCTAATGCAATTCACTCATGAAATGCAACTAATGATTCGGCTTCTAATATATGACATGTGAATCATCTCAAGAACATGAGGCAGCACACATAATCACAAAGGAATTGATTAAATCCACAAATGCAAACTCAGCCAAATCAAGATGCATGAAACATGGATGCAAAGCATGGATTTGATGAAAAACAAAATATGATGCTTATGCACAAATAAGGAATGCAAGTAAAAGAATGAGATAGAAAGAAGTGGGATGGGGAATTATTACAACACTTGAAAGTATAATTACAAACCAAATGAGAGAGAGAGAGAGAGAGAGAGAGAGAGAATATTATAACAAAATGAAAACCTCATAAAACTCTCAAATGAAAATAGAAACCATAGCTTCAAGCACCTTGGAGACCATCGGAAGTTGGTATGCTCAACACCAGAAGACTACTCCGTTCCATCCAAAAGAAGTTAGCTGGCTAGCCGACCAAATAGGTCGGCCGGCCAACTTGGCCTAGCAAAACTTGTCTTGTTGCAACACCGAGAAAAGAACAAACTACGAATATGTAGGTGGCTCAACTTAACCACTCCCGGTTAGATTACAATAAAACTAATATGAAACTAAAACAAGAAAACAAACACAGAATAGAAGTGAAAGAAAAGGAAGAATTGAAAACTAATTACTTCCGGTTAAATTACAACAAAACAATATGAAATAAAAGTAAGAAAACGAATACAAGATAGAACTTCCAAATAAAGATTGAACTTCTTTATTTCCAAACTTTCTCTTGATCACCCTCAAGGTTATGAATTGCGTTCTTAATCCTCAATTCAAAAATTTGGAATGTGAGCTAGAATGGTGGTTTCAGACAAGTGTAGGAAATGAGTTTCTGGTTCTTTAACTTGGCAAAGACTACCCTCTCTTTAATCAAATCTCTAGAATTTAACTATAATAACATGAATTGGATGACTCTTGTAATAGAAGATGAGATATGGTGTATAGCTTGAGAAAACAGAAGTTCACAACTAACACTTAATTTTGGCTAACTCTTGAATTCAAAGCTTAAACTCTCTTCTTTTCTATCTCTAGCCTTCTCTACTTAATATATCCTCCGTCTCCTCTCAATGCAAGTGGAGAAATGATGGAAGACAAGAATGGAGCATTAATGAAGATAATGGAGCAAATAAAGTACTAATGAAGCACTAATGGAGCTAATGGAAGACAAAAGTGGAGCATTACCTTCAATAGATTAAGCATTAGGCAATGGAGGATGAGTATACATGCATTCAATGCATAATGGGTCAGAAAAATGGGTTGTGACGTGCCACTCCTGAACCAACACAAAAACTGGGAGAATTTGTCTCTGGGTGGTCGACCAGCCGATTGACCGGCCAAAAGACCGGGCAGTTGACTCGCCAGAGAAGAAAATGCCCATTTTGCTCTAGTTCAACTCCGTTTCAGTCCAGTTCATTCCAACTTCACTCCGAGTATCCGACGGGGCTTAAACACTTGACCAAAATAGGCTTAGGGTTAGGAATAAAGCTCAAATTTCATCTCTCTTCTTGAGGATTATGTGAGAAATACATTCTGATTGTCATCATTGGGTAATCAAAAGGAAGTGCCCAAGTGTTAGGGCCGGTCAAAATAGGGTGTCTACACTAGGTTCAAAAGGACAACCTAACTACGTAAAACGGGTGAGTCACTGAAGAGGTAAATCCTCTTACCCATTCCTTTATATAGTGATACCCTGTGGAAGTGGAAGGTTAGGCTAATGCTTTTAATGACCTAAGTGATGTGAATAGTCAGCCGTGATATAATGAGATATCGTATGTAGGTCACCAATGTGAGTGAAAAGTGGGGCCACTTCTTTAAGAATTGACAAGGCCGAATTCTTTAAAAACACTCATTGAACCAGGGGCAAACCGGACACAACAACAAGAACAAGAACAATGGTTGAAGTAACTCCTATGTGAGGTCTATTGTCTCGATTTACATAGATGGCAGAACAGTTCAAGACATCATGTTCACTGGCCAGCCAGTAAATTTGATAGGCTTTCACTACAAAAGGTTCAAGGCCAACAACTATCTTTTCTAATAAAGAGTTAGTTTGTGTGCTCTCTCTCCGAGTCTTTGTTGTTAAACATTGTTCATTTTTCTTTATTCGGTCAATTTTTATTCATGTGGGGGATTGTTGGGAAAAAAAATGGTCTTATGGTGACTTCAATGTGAAATTAAAATGGATCCCAACCATCGGTTGAGGTGGGATCAAATGAGTCTAGATTCTTTGTAATAAGATCTTTACACCACAAAAAGAATGACAAAAAACATTGAGAATTGAATGAAAAATTATCTTATAAAGTTGGCCACATGAATGAGTGTAGCTTGACTTTTTCGCACCCTCTTTCGGAAGATGAATAAGCCCTACAGTATCAGACTCTGCGGTTCTGAATCTAATCTCACAAGTGCAATGTGAAATAAATAATCACCAAAGAGTCCCAATTTGACAAATCTTTAGGAAAATCGATTTTGAATCAAATTGCCAAAAATGAACTGCTTTGCTAGATACAGAGTCACCACCTAAATATTTTTGGGAAATCTAGAAAACCCATGACTCGTGCCAAAGGCCACGTGTCCATCATCACCAAGATTGTCTCGACTCGGGAACTTAGGTACGAGAGGGGAAAGTCATGAATTGAGCACCCCCACTCGCTCGATCAAAGATCGGCCTCTATTAACCATGATATAAATCTTATGTATAGTATATGCTCTTGTTCCGGTTTATTAGGCTAGCATTACTATGTGATACGCATACACACAAGTATAGACTAACTTGCAGGAATTGGAACACTTGATTCATGTTTGGTCTGAAAATTGTTTCGAATATGTACCACTTTGAAAAAGTGATCGCATATGAACATTTACTTAAATTATTCCAATTCAAGCAACTAGCCTTCATCCACAAGCATTCAAACAGTTTATCATTTAAGCAATTAGCTTCATGGTAAGCATGCTAGACATGACAATAATCACAGACAATGCAATATGCTAAAGCGAGTAAAGGCTCACCTAGTACTCCAAGCCGAAAGAGAAACGAGCTAGAAAAATGCATGATTCCTAACTATGCGAAATGACTAATGCGACACATGCGAAAATGCAACTAATAGGCTCGGCTACTAATATGACATATGAATCAATTTGATAATATGCGATCTAAGCACATATTCAAAGAAGCTTTTAAACTAACAATGTAAGTTAGAATGATGAACCGAGCCTTGGTGCAATACAAATGGATGCAAACATGAAGTATGCTAAACAAAACGTGTTGTCCCTAAACTAACCATCATAAGCTAGTAAATAAAAGTGAGAAAGACGTGGGGTTGGAAGACATACACATTATTACAAGTTTGCGCCCTCACGAAGGAGGGTCCGAATGAACTAAGCTATTTAACTAGCTAACCAATTAAAGCTATTATTACAACACAAATTAAATTAGCTAAACTACTTAACTAATTATTACAACAAATGAATTAACTATTCTAGTTAACTAAAATAATTACAAGACGAAATCGAACAACTAGTTAACTAACTAATTAATTACAACACTTTACAAAATTAACTAGGTACAACTAATTAATTACAACAAACATCTACGCTAAATATTTAAACTAAACAGGCTCGATATGCGAGGAATGCTAATGTACGTGCTCGGTTTCCACCCAAAAAGCCATTGTTTTGCTTCCAGAAGGCCTCTGTTGCACCATAGAACACTTACACCTTTGTCCACTTCCAGAATGGCTATGCCGTGCTTAAAAAACACATTGCTGAATTTTGCATCAGTGGCCAGCTAGCTAGGAGTGAGGGCCTGCCGGCCACCAGTGATAGCCGATCGGCCATAGAAAGTGGCCTGCCGGCCACTGCTGCATAGTTTATCTTGCTGTAATAGAGAGAAAACAAAGCATGCATAAGGTATTCTCAAGGGTTTGTTTGCACAACTCACCCCTCATTTTCATGAACAAATCAAAGGAGTAGTAAACTTGGTCCACAAACTATCAACTCAAGCAATTTCATTGCATGATGGCTCATGAATCAAAATGTGCAAGTTCAATAAATGCAACAAAATAAGACTCTAACCTCCTCACTTTCATGAATTGATCAAAGGAAGTGGAGACCTTGGAAACTTGAACCACTTCATCACTAATGAGTATGAAATGCCTCAAGCTTCCACGTGTTCAATTAACGTCCGATTGAATACAAAACCAATTATTATCTTTCACCATTTTAGTCCCATTTTAATTACTTCATTTTAATTACCATCCATTCTTTAATTCATTGAGTCCAAAAGTGAATATTAAGTCCTCTAATGGAAAGAAGGCTCAAACCAAGAGTTGCTTTGGGCATGAAAAAAACATCATACCGTTGGTAATGAACCCCCAAAGGGATTCAACCATTAAGCATGACATCTCAATTTCATGCTTCAACAAACAAGTAAGTTGAAACCACTTTCAAAGAAAAACAAAACCCAAGAAAGGAGAGAGGTTACGGAGGTGATTAAGACTGATCACAAGTATGGAAAGCCATAAATAAATGCAATCAACTCAAAGAAGATGGTGTCTAAGGCCTAAAACCCCAAACTCATGAGGACAATTACACTACAAGCATGCAAAACAAAATTCAAATGCAATTATCAACCAAAAAAGTGCTAAAACAGTCTAAAAATAGTCCTAAAATATGCTGGAATTGAGCTAACAATAGCTAGAAAAATAAGCTAAAACATAGCACAAGTTAGGCTAGTAAGCAAGACACAAGGAGGGGAGGCTAACCCCTCCAAATTTGGACTTCAAAACTTGATTTTGGCTACTGAAATAACTCTAAAAAACAGTGTGAATCACCCCTCAACTAGTAAAAGGATGAGAAACACAAGAGAAAAGGCCTTCAAAACAAGGTGCTAAGAAGGGTGAATCACCCCTCAACCTTTGATAGCCTTAAAACCCAAGCTTTAGCCAAAAAATAAAAAGTTTTTATAGCCCAAAAACAGTTGGAAAACTGCAAGAGTAATAACAAATAAAACAAAGCAACAAACAAAGCCTTATACCTCCTGAAAAGAAGACCAATTCTAGGCAACAAATCAAGACAACACATCCTTCAAGAGCTCAAACCGAGCTCAAAAGTATCCCATCTCAAAGATGAGAAGGTTTGGTTAAGGGTGTATAGGCAAAGGTTAAGGATATGTAGGCAAAAGTGTAGAAATTTTGAAGAGAGAGTGGAAAAATTTTGGAGCAAATATCAAAAAAGGGAGAGCTGGAGCTTTGTGGAAACAATTGGCAAAAATATCTGGGTTTTATTCTAGTGGCCAGTAGGCCAGCAGTGGTGGTCGTCCGGCCAGAAGTGGTGGCCGTCTGGTTAGAAATGGTGGCTTGTTGTCCACAAATGGTGGTTGCTGGCCACCTACCGGCCACAAAAAAAATTTGCTTCCAAGCTGGCTTCAAATGGGCATATCTCCCTCATTTGGGCTCGGTTTTAGGTCATTCTTGAGTCTAAGATGAAGTTCCGGAAGTCTAATTTCCAATGGTGGTAATCTGACATCTAAATTCTAAGTGTGCAAAGAGATATGCCTATTTTAGTAAAGTTACTCATTTCTATCTTAACCGGATTGATGCCTAACTTCAAACAGTCATATCTCCCTTATTCGGACTCGGCTTTGGGAGATTCTTAAGTCTAAATTGAAGCCCCGGAAGTCCACTTTCCAATGGTGGTGGCCTCACAACTAAAGTCTAAGTGTACAAAGAGATATACCTGATTTAGTGAAGGCTACTTAGTTCCTTCTTAACGGTTTGATACCCAACTAGTTTTCTTCCCCCTCTTCCAATTTTCAAAGAGTTCACCTCCCTTCCATTTATTTCCATTTTTCCCTTACCCAGTTTACTGAAAAGTGCAATATTTTATGAAATGTGAGCCTCGGAACATTGTAGAAACATTTTCAAAAACATCTTGAAAAATAGGGCTTTAAGGTCTAAAATAGTTTTGGGCAAAATAGTTTTAGTCCAAAAATGAGGTGTAAGGTTGGGATTTAGAAGCTCTTTTTGCTGAAGAAATCAAACATTTTCACAACATAACTTTCATCATCGAGTGATCAATCAGTGACACCCAAGTCATAAGGGTGGTCAAAAATGGAGTGTCTACAATGAAGTATTGGGAATAGTGTAAGTTACCTATCCCATATTGATTGTAGAGGAAAGAATTGATGGGTATTTAAATCCCAAGTTTTTTATAAGAGCATGAGTCTTTTGGGGCATCCAACTTTTCCGAATGAAGGAAGTTATGGATGTTTCAAGGATGGGTTTAGGCCAAGACTATGGTCCAAATTGGTTATGCAAAAAATGACACACGGGCGCATGCCGCCCCCTCATCCGGACCTGGCCGGGTCCGAGTCTATGGTCTGTGGGTCGTGGATCTTAGGGCTTGGGCTTGGGCTTGGGCTTGGGCTTGGGCTTGGGCTTGGGCTTGGGCTTAAGGCTTGAGGCTTGTTGGAATGGGTTAGGTTTGGACTGGGCTGGATTGGTGGTCCACCAACCTAGTCTTTTTGGGCTAGGTCAGTTGTGTGGTTGCTAATATATACACGTGTATATAGTGTGTGTAACTTACACACTTATTCTCTATCAGTTTTGTATGATTAATTATGCATTAGTTGGATAGTTTGGTTTGCATTTGTTGCTAGTCTTCATGGTTGGGAGGCTCCTCCTCTCTCCCTCATTGTGTATAAAAGGAGACCATCATCTTTGGTTTTGAACACATAATTTTTTTTCTCTTAAATTATATAGTCAGTTTACTCTTATAATATTCTTTCTGTGTGAGAGAGTACTGCCATTGTCAATTTGTCGAAACTAAACAAAAGGTGCTTCTGACTTAGCGGGTTCTAACCATCGTATGTTGGGGGACAGATGTCGGCATACCTCCAGCACCTCCGGTGAGGCGACGAATCTGTTTTAAAGAGACTGTGATATCACAAAAGCTTTGATTTGCTTCCTTTTACTATTTTTTTTTCAGTATTTTATTTTGTTATATATTTATGTTCATCAAGTTGTAATCTCTAGTATGATTAAGTTTCATGATTTCTTGTTCTGTAATTTAAATTTAATTAAATATGAATCTGTTTATTTTTATTTAAATACACATTCTGTACAATAGTTCTTCCTTCAAAGATTTCTAAATTCAGTTTGAATTGAAATTTGAAGATTGAGTTTTTATAAATTTCCTTATTTAAAATTTTTCACATTTTCTAATCATTTACAGAAAATTCTTATTCTTAAATTTCAAATGATTCACTTTCTCCTGACTTAGGAAAATGGATCATTTCATTCTCATCATCTGAATCAATTTTTATCATAAAAATAGTTCTAGGTAAAGCTTTTTCTAAGTTTTCTTCATTGTTTTCATCAGAATTATATTCAGATTCTGATTCATATCCTAACTTGTGTTTTTCTACTTCATCGTCATATTCTATTTCATATCCCTATACTGGTTCATATTTTTCTTCAGAAAATAATATTTGTTTAACAGGTTTTCTTTGTTTGTTAGGTCATTTGCTTGCGAAATGTCCTTTTTCTCCACAAAGCCAACATTTGCATTCTTCAATAGATTTTTTATTATTATTATTTTTTTTTTGGACATGGAGGTTTTTTTTATTTTTTGTGAATTTTTTAGATTTTGTTTTTCTCTAATATATCTACCCCTAAGGTTTTGGTTTTTCTTATAATAATAGCTTCCTCCCATATCTTCAGTCTTTGAACAATAGCTATAATCCATATATGCATATTTCATATCTTTTATAACTTGTCATTCTACACAATATTTCTTTATAACTTCTTGCACAAAAGCCATTCTCCCTCCTAAACAATCACATATTTGATTCTTTTCTAATAATATTTCAAATTCTTTTTAAGATAGTTCATCACATGGTTTGGAAAGTTTGGCTATAAATTGTTTTTTTCAATGAATAGTATTTTTTAGATCTAATTTATAGAATCATTTTTTATATTCACAAGCATAATTTTCAAAATAGCACATATCACATATTTGTGTCTTAGATTTGTAAATGCTATTTTTTACTGACTTCCCAATTGGTTAGGGGTTGTTCCACAAAATTCTCATTTAAGGCTATCTATCATAAGCACGATACTCTCTTCAGCAATAGTTAATGCTAACCATTAAGCTCTTATATTATCATTACCTAATAGAATATTCCAAAATTTTGCAACTTGACCTCTTAGAGTAGTTTTTACAAAAACATTGAGACCACTGGCGTCTATAGTTTGTCCCACTACAACAGTTCTTATTACTTGAGCCCAATCATCTATAACTTCTTCTATGTTAGTTATGCAGTCTAGATCAAGATATATTTCATATTTAGTAACATACTCATTTTTTGCAACTTAGGAATAAAGTCATACTTTATATGAGTTTTTAATGGTCCTCTTTTTCCTAACTTTATTTCATTTTTAGAAGAATTTCCTTCATTATCTCCAAAGATATAAATAAAATCAGGATTTCCCCAAAAACCAAAATTTCCAAATGTTTTATTTAATTCGGATATTTCAGCTTTTCTTTTTGATTGATAGTATTGTTCTCTTGACTCAGCTGGATCAATAGAATCGCTTATTGATTTTTTAAGTACTTTTTCTTTTTTATAATTATCCACATATAGATTCAAATATTTTTGAAAATCTTTTGAAAATATTCCTCCTACAGGAGTTTTTGGTGTGGATGTATTATTACCATTATGACCTTTTTCATCTTTTGCAATTTTTTAGTTTGTTCAATTATCGTAAAAGAAGTTTCAATTTTTTTAATAAAACTTTATTTTTAATTTTTAATAGAAATTTATTTTATTTCTCTTAACTTTTTAAATATTTCAGTAATCATGATATTTTGATTTTTTTTAAATGTTTAAATTTTCTTTACTCATATCCATTAGACTATTTAATAGTCATGTTGTTTCATTTTTACTATTTTTATGATCAAGATGTATAAAGTTTTTTACATCTATTATATCATGTATTAACCATTGAATTTTCATGTTTAAAATTATTCCTAGATTTGATTTCTAGGCTCTAGTGCTAAGATTGAGGGTCTCACAATGTCTCATAAGTGAAAACTAAATTTAAAAGTCTAATTATAAAATTATACAAAAGTTTTAGGGTCACTTTATAATTTATGAAACTTCAAGTTAGTGAAAAGATGAGTGGATTTATTTTTGATGAGTTGAATGTTGAAGTGGAGTGGCACCTAATTGGTGGCCCTTTTAGGGATGAAGAAATGGTGGTCTCAAGCTTTATCCAAATAAATAATGGCATATATGCCAAAAAAAAATTGGTACTTGTGATTTTAAACAGAGATAGATGAAAAGTTAAAATTGTATAATTTTAACATAGATGGTTACTATATTTACTGAAAACAAAGATAGGGTAGACTGTTGTTTATTGGGCAGGAATGAGATACATTTAGAATTAAGTCGGGTTTGCATTATTTAATAAGAAATTTTATGTTTGTTTAAATTTGATCCAGTTCGAATATTAGGCCTATATAATCAATCTATGTTCAAACCCCCCCCCCCACCCCAAAAAAATAAATAAATAAATAAATAAATAAAACTTTAATACCTTGAGGACAATCATAAAAAAGTTTCCTTAAAAAATTTAACACATACTACTATTACCAAAATATCCATAATGACTAATTTAATATTTTAAACTTTAAAATGATACAACTTTTCATCTAGATGTGACTTTTTAATAAAAATTTGTATTTTTAGAATCTTCTTATCAAAATCTATCAAACAAGATCCAGGTTGACTATAAATTTTTTTTTATAAAATGTCATCAAAATTGACATAAACAGTAACATTTTACTCTATTTAACATTAAAATGTTACTATGATTAACAGTAACATGTTATTGACTACCAGAGTAACACTTTACTGTCTTGATCAACAGGGCATCAATAACAAAAAAAAAAACAGAGTATGAACTGAAAGAAACTTTACGAGTTATTTCATTATAAGTTCACAAACAAATCAATAATAATTCAAACCAACAACAATTCAATAACAAAACAACAATGCAACACACCTAAAGGAAGTTTTACAAAAATAAATTAGAAATTTGCCAACAGATATAGGTCCCTTTCTCTCTCTCTGGAATTCATCAAACAGGGCAATGGACTCATTGGATTGATTGTCTTTAATACATGGTAATGACAAAAAAATGTTATTGCCGGCGGTGCTCGTCAAAGAAACAGTAGGTGAAATTCTTCATGCAAGTCAATTCTTTAGAAAAATAATAGCAACAGTCAGTTCCAAGACCAAGAAACCCCTCTCAAATGACCCGAAAACTCCAATGACTCTGAGGCAAAAATAGAAGCCAAAACCAGAAAACTCGGAGCTTCGAGCTTGAAGAAATATAGAGAAGAAAAACTTATGCCAATCAATTCAATCAAAATCAAGCTCACCAACCCTCCGAAAGGCTCGATCTCAAATCAATTTCAATGCCACATCTCTCTAACAAATTTGATTAAAATCTGTGAGATATATATTTAGGACAAGATTATCCAAAAAAAAAAAAAATATTAGTCTGCCCTTTATGAAGAACACACCTCCTGCTCAGGGGCTTAGGAAGTAAAACATTTTGAGTTGTCCTTTACCCACTAACATTTTGGACCTATGGGGTTTTGGCTAAATTTCCTAATAAGGGGATAATTAAATGCCAATTTTATTTTATTTATTTATTTTTATGACAACGGACAAGAATTAATAAAAAAATCAAAATTTTCACCCTAGAAACCAAATCTCTCAATCTCATCGTGATAGAAAATTTGCTAGAAATACTTTATAAATACTGATGGAAAATAATGATTTTTTTGGTAATTTTAATGCAATATTAAAGTGGGTGCCAATCCTCAATTGAGGTGGATTAAAGTGAGTTTAGATTCTTTGTAGTGAAATCTTTACACCACAAAAAGAATGACAAAAAACCATTAAGATTTGAATGAGAAATTGACTAATTAAGTTGGCCTCATGAAAGAAGTGTTGGGAAAGGTGTGAAACCTTCTATCCCACGTTGATTGTAGAGGAGAGCATTGATGGGTATTTAAATCCCATTTTTTGCCTAAGGATGTAAGCCCTTTGGGGCATCTGAATATTCCGAAGGAAGGGAGGTATGGATGCTTCAAGGATTGACTTGGGCCAAGACTATGCTCCAAGTTGGTTATGCAAAAATTGCCACACGCGCGTGTATTGCCCGCCCAGATCGAACCAGGCCAGGTTGGGGTTCGTGATTCGTGGGTCGTGGATCGTAGATCTTGGGCTTGGGCTTGGGCTTGAGGCTTGAGTGTGGGGAGGGTGGTAACTCCTCGCTTGGGCCTGAGGCTTGAGTGTGGGGAGGGTGGTAACTCCTCTATTCATGATGGACTTTAAGCCATCAATTTTGCAGGTTAATACATGATTGATTTATGCATTTGTGATGGGCCTAGATGGCAGGAGCTTTTTCCTCTCTCCCTCCATGTGTATAAAAGGAGACCCTTCTCCTTCATTCTTACACACTAGAAAATTTGCTTTCTTTGCATACTAGAAAATTTTCCTCCAGTTTTTTATTCTTCATAGTAAGAGAGTGTTGCTTGTGTTCTGTTCGCCGAAGCTACGCAGTTGGTGCTTTGCTGTAGTTGATTCAACCGTCATATCCTGAGAGATAGACGTCGAATAAACCCCAAGCACCCAACCGGTGAGGTGGCAAATCTGTTTTAAGGAAATTGTCTAGTGCAGGCTTCGATTTGCTTTATTTTTTTCATTTTAGTTTATTATGTAATTTTGTTCAACTGGTATGTTCAACATGTTTCATGTTCTGCAATCTAAATTACTTATGAATCTATTTGTTTTGTTTAATTACACCATTGGTACAACAAACTTAAAACAAATTATATATATTGTGCATGAATTAGGACATATAGATTCAGTTAATTCTGTAGGAGTTTTCTCTGCTTCTGTTAATTGTTACATGTTACCGTTTTTGGGAGTTGGTTTCTGCAAGTAATATATAAGAAATCAGGTTCATTAGGGGTCTTTGTGCACTGCTTATATTCTTTCTAAGACTTTCAATTTAATTTATAAGGCCACTGTTTTGTTCTTTAAAGTGTATGATTAGAATAATAAAAGATTGAAAAATGCTTGGGAGCACTAATTAGTGCTCCCACTAATTAGGTGGCAGTGAGTCCCGCCATTAATGATGTGATGTTTTGGTCTTGGAGTTGTATTTTTTTATTTTTTTAATATATTAGTGCTATTAGTGGTGATATTTTTAGTGGGATGAATCATTGTTGTAAAAGATTCTATCTAACTGCCACTGTTTCGGAGGAAAATAGGCCACTGTTTCATATAGTACATCATGATTAGAAGTCCAATATGTTTATATATATTTTATCCTGTTACCATGTAATTTTTCAGAATTCTTATATGTAAATTATATATGCAATGTTATGTTTTACTCTTCCAATTTAATTAGAATACTTGTATTTCTAAATCTAGAGTAAATTTTGCATACTTGTTTATTTTAGCATATTTTTATTCTATGAGCATGATTCATGAGTTCCTACCATGATTTGTATACTTCTTTATTTTATAGTTTCATAATATAATTTGTATACTCATGAGTCTCAAATTGTTTAGTTAAAATTGAGACACTAAATATGTTTTATTTTTCTAGTTTAATTCACATGTGTTTTAGATTCTAGAATTGTAAGATAATTTGCATGTTCAAAATTTTCTAGATTCTAATTTTTTGCTGCATGCTTATTATTTCTAGAATTATTTACATGATTTAGATTGCAATCCTAGTTGCATGTTTATTCTAGATTTTAATTTGTTACATGCTTATTATTTTCTAGACTATTTGTATGATTTTAATTGCTAGAGTTATTTGCATGTTTAATGTGAACTAAACTCATATTAATTATTTAGGAGTTATAAGGCTTTGTAACTTGTGTAATAATTTTATATATATAACTCTTGGCTATTAAATTTTTATTTAGTTTAATTGTGGAGTTATAAGTTTTATGTTTGTAACTCATCTAGCATTCTAATTCATTAGTTAATTTTATTCTTAAATAGTTTGCTAGATGGTTTCAAGTTTCTTTAGATTGTTTGGTTTGTATTTTCTTAGGATTTTCTACTAATTTTCTTCGCAGGAATACCTATGCGAAAGGGATTGGAAAAATAACTACAAAATAGTATTTGGGAATGTAGAACCAAAAACATGGACTACTAGCCTTTGTGTTGAACAATAATACCTAAGCGTGGAAAGAATTTTTGGACTAAATAAAATCCTTATGGATTGGTTACTTTCTTTATCATTAAAGCAAGTTTTGTTCGAGTTTTAATTGTGGTTATTTTACCAATGTGTTAAAGCAAGTTTTATTTGCTTGTAATAGTTGTAACAATTGGTTTTAAATTGCTTGTAATTGGGTTAGCAATTTTTTAAATTGCATGCGGGTTTGGAACTTGATTTGGTTTTAACGTAGTTCATCTCCTGAAAAACTTAATTCGAAAAATTGTTTCCCATGAACTAGGAGTCAAAATGCTCTTGAAAGTTTTGTCAAAAGGTTAACTGGATTTTAAGTAGGAATGATGTGACACCTCCAGTCTTCCTGGAAACATTCCTGACCATGTTCGATTCTAGGTTAAGTGGTGAGACAAGTTTTGAATTAAATTTTAGACTACGGGATTTTTTAGTGTTAAGTTTGATTTCTGGAACAACAAAATGATGAAATTCTGTTATATTTTTCAGAAATGGCAACTGTTACCGATGTTGTTGCTACTGCTGCTAATCTTGGTGGGGATCAGAACCTCGGGGCAACTGGCTTTCCAACCGCTGCTACTGTGACCTCTGTGGTCAACCCGGTTGCTGTGACCTCTGTGGTCAACCATATTGCTGCTCTTGCTGTTCCAAGAGGCTAGCTCAACCATCATGAGCGCCTGGAGAAGTTCACAGGAGTGAATTTCAAGAGGTGGCAGCAGAAGATGTTGTTCTACCTGACTACTCTAAGCTTTGTGAGGTTTTTGAGTGAAGATCCATCAGTTGTAGAAGAGAATGAGCAAGACAAGTAGAAGCTCGTGGCTCTAGATGCATGGAAGCAGTCAGACTTCCTTTGCGGAACTATGTTCCGAACATCTTGGCAGATCCACTTTTCAATGTGTTTTATGCCAAGAAGTCAGCAAAGGAGTTGTGAGATGCTTTGGACAAGAAGTACAAGACCGAGGATGCTGGAATAAAGAAATTTGTCATTGGCCGGTGTAACAACCCCGACCAATGATTAACTGTTAAACCATTTAATAAGTAATTAAAAGGAAATTTTGCGTTAATTGCATATGTTATATGTTATTTGCATTTATATTCTGTTCATGGTAGGAATATCTGTTTGTATTTCCAATTTGGTATGCGAATTGAAGGCCTCATCGGCATCTAATCGTGAAATTGACTTGGTTTATGTGTTATTTAGAGTTTTTAGATTTTTATGGTAGGTTTAATTGAAATTCACTTTGGAACCAAATAATTAGAATAACATGGGTATGGTTGATTAACTTAAGCATACATTGATTAAGCTCTCTAATGAGCCTACATAAGGCTACTTCTAACACCTTTGATACACTTTACACTCTCAACCCCTCATCTTTGAGACTAAACCGAGAGAGAGAGAGAGAGAGAGAGAGAGAGAGAGAGAGAGAGAGATCAAACAAGGGAAATTGAAGAGAATTTGGAAGAATTAGCTTGGAAACTCAAACAATTGGTCATCTAGAGCACAATTGAGAAGCTAAGGTAAGAGTTAAACCCTTTAGTTATGTAATTGAGTTAGCTAATGTTAGAATTCAAGTGAATTGAGAGATAAATCACAAGAATTAAGCTAAAATTTAAGAATTAAAACTCAAGCCATGCACGCATGCATATTTCATGGCATTTTGAAGTTGTTTTTCAAGAATTTCCTCTTGCATGTTCTCATTTTGGCTTTGTTCTACGAATTCAACATGTACTTGAGTTAAACACCTTATTTGATCATGTTTTGAAAGCTTTGGAGCCAAGACAATTCATGCATGTTATCTTCATGTTATGTTTTTCAAGTTCCAAGTTTGATTTTGCACAATTGGCATGCTTTTGGACTTTGATTTTGCGAAATGATTTTGAATTCACCAAGTTTTACAAATTTACATATGTTTCCTCAAGTTTTGCGCCCAAAAGAATGCGTTTTGTTGGTTTGAATTTGAGCTTTGAACTTGAATTTGTAATATGAAAATTCCAGAATTTGCACCCTCCGCTCGAGCGGTGGAGTCTACGCTCGAGGGAAGAATGTGAGCTCCCAGTACTTTTGTAGAGTTTGGAGGTTGGCTCGAGTGGCAAAATCTACGCTCGAGCAGCCATCTTTGTTTTTGACCTTCGGCTCGAGCAACTAAAGTTAGGCTTGAGCGTAAAATGAGAGCTCCCAGAAGTTTTACAAACTTTTACAAACCGCTCGAGCAATTGAAGTTGCGCTCGAGCGGATACCCTTTTACTCAGCTTTACACTCGAATGACCGTCAAGCGTCTGTCCAGCAGAAAATTCAAGCAACCAGTACTTTTGCAGACTTTATAGACCGCTCGAGTGACAGAAGTTGCACTCGAGCGGACTGCCTTGTTTTTGAAATTTTTGTTAAGTGTTCTGAAGTATATTTTGGCATCATCATTGCATCTTAGGCATTTCTAAGCCCTCATTAAGACATAATAATGAGGATAAAGGCTAGAAACACACTACGAACGAAACGAAATAACCTAAGTATTTTTCGAGCGTGTGTTTCAATGTGTATCCGTTATGTGTTTGTGTAGGTCACGTGTCGTGAGCTGTTTCCATTTGTTCTGCTATCGAAGTTACCTGTGAGTAATAATTCTATAAAGCTATGTTCAATATGGAATACTTTTTGAACATTATGATACGATATGATCTGTTTCTAAAACGAATGGTACAAAATGCTATTTTGAGATTACATGAATGATGGCCCAATTCTTTGAAATATATTTGTGGTATGCTTAGCAAAGGCCCTCGCCCAGGGGAGATGCTACTGTGGCTTATGGTCATAAGGCCCTCACCCGGGGAAAATAATACCGTGACCTATGTATGTGATGTGACACCTGGTATTGGAGGTTCCATTATGGGACTTGATATAAATAACCAATGTGATTTGTTAACGCTAATGGATGTACCACACATGATTTGAGTCTGAATATGTATATGACTCTGTTTCTGATACGAATACGAAGATGATTACGTTTCTGATTGTTAAGGGATGTGAAATATGATTTTTGAATCTATTATGGACATCATTCATTAAAATCTTTACTTTGTTATTATTCACTAGGCTCCAACTCACCTTATTATGTATGTATGTATGTAGGTGACCAGGCGCGTGACCAGGTTTAGAGTTGATGACCTAGAGTTCTTTTTTGTCAGCCAGCCACAGTGTCTGTCGAGGAGGTTCCCTTTTTGCAGTGGTCAAGCTTTTGTGAATCATGATAAAGATCTTTTGTATTTCTTTTGTTAAGTTGAACAAGTCTTTTGTTGGTCTATATGTATGAATGGTGACGCAGGCATGACATCTTAATTATGAAAATTAAGTTTTAAATTTTCTGTCCCATGTATGTCAGCATAGCTTAATGGACTATGCATATTTTATATATCTGCTTCTGCATCCCCTTATTATGAGTTAATATGTTCAGAGGTCTTTGGTAATCCAATGATTATTGGCCGATTACGACGCTAAACCTATATAGGTAGGTTTGGGTCGTGACAGAGTGGTATCAAAACATGAATTATACTACATACACGAGTCCATATGAGCTATAAGATGTCCTAGTAAGAATTAGGGACATCACATCTACATGTGTGAGTGTGTGTGTTAATTTCTGTAAATGTGAAAACTAAATCTGAACATGAACCTATGAAATTGAAAAGAATGCACTGAAATTGAACAGTGTGAAGAGAATTATTTGCCTATGTTTATTAGTGCTCTGTTTACTTATATCAAATGGAAAATACAAGAAGTGATGGTACAACTGAATCTTCCGAGACTTAGATGAACTGAATGGAAAGAATGTTTGAAGCTTTGATAGAAGTAATAATGCAACAACAAAGACAACAACCTTTGCCTCCTCCCTCTCCTCCGGTCCAAGTAGAACCGGTAAACAAAGACATCATCAGCTTGACTCAGAAATTCAATAAGATAAAGCCACCGACTTTTTTTGACTCAAAAAGTTTTGTTGGCCACATACACCTTAAAGGACGAAGCCCGACGTTGGTGGATGCTTGTCCATGAAAGTAGTGTGACTTTGACTTGGGATCAATTCAAAGAGATTTTCTATGAAAAGTACTTTCCCCAGTGCTTTCAAGACCGCAAGGTGTCTGAATTCCAAGAACTCAATCAAGACAACATGTCTATAGCCGAGTATGAGGCTAAATTCACTGAGTTAACCCGATTTGTTCCTCTCATGGTGGATATGGACTATAAGAAAGTTCAAAAATTTAAAGGAGGGTTAGATATAGATGTGTTTGATCGGGCCGGTGTATTGAAACTGCCCAAGTACGTTGATGTGCTTGATAGAGCTCTATGGTTGAAGCCAACTTGGCCACAATGAGACAAACTAAAGTCCCAACAACTGAATAGAGAGGTAAGAGATCCGGATTCAATTTCAAAAAGGGTCGGTCATTTTCAAAGAAGCAAAACACAAGATCCTCCAATAGCTCTAGTTAGAGTAGTGGATCTACACATGTTTGTTCTAAATGTGGAAGGAAGCATAAGGGTGTATGTTACCGTGCATCTGGTGCCTATTACCAGTTTGGCAAGGTTGGCCACATGATGAAATATTGTCTGTTTGGGACAGAGAATACCAATCGCCCCGCAACAAGTTCAGCCAGATTTGTTTCTGTATTGAGGTTAAATGCAAGAACTAGTGCTAGAGGTAACATCGGGAATGAAACGTTAAGGCAAGGGAGAGTGTTTGTACTAGTGCTTGGGGATGTACAGAACACCGAGTCTGTGGTGTCAGGTATAATTTCTATTTGCGCCCAAAATGCATGTCTTGATAGATTCTGGTTCTACACACTATTTTGTGTCGCATGCCTTTTCTAGAAAATTAACTAGACTTTTAGAACCCATGAATTATTTATGGTCTGTATCTACGCCATCTGGGGGTTCTATGATATGTGCTTATATTTATCTGGCATGTGATATTGTGATTGGTGATGTGACGTTGTATATTGATTTATTGCCATTGGATATTGATCATTTTGACTACATACTGGGTATGGGCTAGTTGACAAAGTACTATGCAACTATTGATTATGTGAATAAATCTGTTGTGTTTTGTCTATCTGGTTTACCTGAGTTTGTGTTTGTTGTGAATGGGGTAGTTCCTCCCCCATATTTGATTTCTGCCATAAAAGCTGTTAAACTGCTTAAGAAGGGATGTAGGGGTTATCTGCGTTGTGTTTTGACTGAGACTTCTGATAGTCCTAATGTGGAAGCTATTCCTGTTGTTTGTGAATTTCTCGATGTGTTTCCCAGTGAATTGCCTTGGGACTTAATTGATAGGGAGATCACTATTGATATAATACTTGGAACACAACCAATTTCCAAAACCCCATATAGAATGTCAACCTCTGAATTGAAAGAATTGAAAACTCAACGGCAGGAATTGTTAGATAAGAAGTTTATTCACCTGAGCATTTCACCTTGGGGTGCTCCAGTTCTATTTGTTAAAAAGAAAGATGGATCTTTGAGGCTATGTATAGACTATCGGGAATTGAACAAAGTAACTATCAAGAACAAATACCCATTGTCCCGATTAGATGACCTATTTGACCAACTCTAGGGAGCGCAAGTGTTCTCTAAGATAGGCCTTAGATCCAGGTATCACCAGCTAAAAGTTAAAGTAGAAGACATAGAGAAAACTGCATTCAGAACTAGATATGGGCACTATGAGTTTTTGGTAATGCCATTTGAGGTGACTAATGCACCTGCTGCCTTCATGGACCTTATGAACAGGGTGTTTAAATCATATCTAGATGAATTTGTTGTTATATTCATTGATGATATTTTAATCTACTCTAAATGTAGGAAAAAACATGAGAACCATATGAAAATTGTGTTATAGACTTTGAGAGAAGGAAAATTTTATGCAAAATTTTCAAAATGTGAATTTTGGCTAGACAGTGTGACATTTCTGGGGCATGTAATTAATAGGGATGGCATATCAGTTGATCCACAAAAAATCCACAAAAAATTAAAGCCATTGTAGACTAGTCTAGACCAATAAATGTGTCAGAAGTTAGAAGCTTTCTGGGGCTTGCAAGTTATTATCGCAGATTTGTGAAGGATTTCTCTAAATTTGCCATGTTGTTGACGCAGTTGACACAAAAAAATGTATCATTTGATTGGAATGTTCAATGGGAGTCAGCCTTTTAAGAATTGAAGACTAGATTGGTAACTGCACCTATTCTGACATTACCCAATGGAACCGATGGGTTTCAATTTTACAGTGATGCTTCATACAAGGGTCTGGGGTGTGTGCTAATGCAGAATGGTAAGGTAATTGGTTATGCTTCTCGTTAAATCCGACCTCATGAAAAGAACTACTCAACTCATGATCTTGAAATAGCAGCTGTGGTGTTTGCTTTGAAAATCTGGTGCCACTATCTATATGGAGTGACTTGTGAAGTATACACTGACCATAAAAGCCTGAAATATTTCTTTACTAAAAAAAAACTAACCATGAGACAGAGAAGATGGCTCGAGTTAATCCTTTACCACCCAAGGAAAGCCAATACAGTTGCAGATGCTTTAAGCCGGAAGTCTATTGGGAATTTGTCATGTTTGCTCACTGGCCAGAAAGAATTGTTGTGTGATTTGGAAAGAAATTAAATTGAAGTAGTTTTGCGTGAACATGGTGGAATCCTAGCTATCATTTTTGCTCAGCCAGCTATAGTTAAAGAAGTTAAAGAAAAGCAATTACAAGATGAATTTATGAAGAAGATTGTTGATGAAAATGAATCAAAACCGAGGTTGGGATTTGTGTATGAAAACAATATGTTAAAATTTCAGGGTAGACTTTGTGTATCGCACCATTCTGAACTGAGAAAACGTATTACGACCGAAGCTCATAACTCGAAATTTGTTATGCATCCGGGAAATACAAAGATGTACCATGACTGAAATAGAATTTCTGGTGGCTTGGAATGAAGAAAAGTATTGTTGATTTTGTGGCTAGGTTTTTGCATTGCCAACAGGTAAAAGCTAAACATCAACGACCCGCTGGATTACTTCAATTGCTTCCAATATCGGAATGGAAATAGGAGCACATTACGATGGACTTCATTGTTAGATTGCCTCGCTCTTCTCGAGGTATGGACTCTATCTGGGTCATTGTTGGCCATTTAACTAAGTCTGTCCATTTTTTGCCTGTTAAAACTTTTTATAATGTGGATAAGTTAGTTAACATTTATGTGAATGAGATTGTGAGATTGCACGGTGTACCAGTATCCATTATATCTGACAGAGATTCTAAGTTCACATCAAAATTCTGGCAGAGTTTATAACAAGCTTTGGGAACTGAACTGCGACTGAATAATGCCTACCACCCACAGACAGACGGCTAATCTGAACAAATCAATCAAGCTTTGGAAGATATGTTACGGATGTGTGTGTTAGATTCCCAAGGGAATTGGGAGACTTACCTCCCTCTAGCTGAATTCATATACAACAACAGCTATCATTCAAGCATTGGAATGGCTCCTTATGAAGCATTGTATGGTAGGAAATGCCAATCTCCAATTTGTTGGGCTGAAGTAGGTGATAGACTGTTATTGGGACCATAACTTGTGTAAAAGACGACAGAGAAAATGAGACTGATTCAACAGAGACTAAAAATTACTCAAAGTTGTTAAAAGAGCTATGCCGATGTCTGAAGACGAGACAGGGAATATGAAATTAGGGATCATGTGTTTATTAAAGTAACTCCTATGAAAGGGTAAACACGATTTGGAGTGAAAGGAAAGTTGGCTCCGAGATACATTGGCCCGTATGAGATTCTAGAGAAAATCAATTCAGTAACATACTGAGTGGCCTTACCTCCACTTTATAGAGAATATGCACAATGTTTTTCATGTCACGATGCTTCGGGATTATTTGAAAGATCCGTTACATGTGATTGAGCTGACTCATGTGCTTCTGAAAGATGATTTTACGTACAAGGAACAACTAATCTAGATTGTGAACCACTGAATCAAAAGACTAAGAAACAAAGAAATTTTGTTGGTGAATGTTGATTGGCAAAATCATGGGGTACTTATGCAACGTGGGAAACCGAAGAGGATATGATGAAGAGATACCCTGACTTGTTCCCTTTGGTTCCGATATTCTTTCCAAACGAAGGTAACTCAAATTTGGAGGACCAAACTCTTTAAGGGGGGAAGACTATAATAACCCCGACCTGTGATTAATTGTTAAACCATGATTCAGAATGCTTAACAAGTAATTAAGAGGAGATTTTGCATTAATTGCATGTGTTGTATGTTATTTACATTTATATTTATTTATGGAAGGAATATCTATTTGTATTTCCAATTTGGTATGCGAATTGAAGGCCTCATCGGCATCTGATCACGAAATTAACTTGGTTAATGTGTTAGTTAGAATTTTTAGATTTTTATGGTAGGTTTAATTGAAATTCTCTTTGGAACCAAATAATTGGAATAACATGGGTATAGTGGATTAACTTAAGCATACATTGATTAAGCTCCCTAATGAGCCTATATAAGGCCACTTCCAACACCTTTGATACACTTTACATTCTCAACCGCTCATCTTTGAGACTAAATCGAGAGAGAGAGAGAGAGAGAGAGAGAGAGAGAGAGAGAGAGAGAGAGAGAGAGAAGGGGAAATTGAAATCAACCAAGGAAAATTGAAGAGAATTTGGAAGAATTAGCTTGGAAACTCAAACAATTGGCCATCTAGAGCACAATTGAGAAGCTACAGTAAGAGTTAAACCCTTTAGTTATGTAATTGAGTTAGCTAATGTTAGAATTCAAGGGAATTGAGAGATAAATCACAAGAATTAAGCTAAAACTTAAGAATTAAAACTCAAGCCATGCATGCATGCATATTTCATGGCATTTTGAAGTTGTTTTCAAAGAATTTCCTCTTGCATGTTCTCATTTTGGCTTTGTTCTAAGAATTCAACACGTATTTGAGTTAAACACCTTATTTGATTATGTTTTGAAAGCTTTGGAGCCAAGACAATTCATGCATGTTATTTTCATGTTATGTTCTTTAAGTTCCAAGTTTGATTTTGCACAATTGGCATGTTTTTGGGCTTTGATTTTGCAAAATGATTTTGAATTCACCATGTTTTATAAGTTTACAATTGTTTCCTCAAGTTTTGGGCCGAAAAGGATATGTTTTGTTGGTTTGAATTTGAGCATTGAACTTGAATCTATAATCTGGAAATTCCAGAATTTGCACCCTTTGTTCGAGCGGTGGAGTCTACACTCGAGCGTAGAATGCGAGCTCCCAGTAATTTTGCAGAGTTTGGGGGTTCGCTTGAGTAGTAGAATCTGTGCTCGAGCAGCCACCTTTGTTTTTTACCTTCCGCTTGAGCATAAAATGGGAGCTTCCAGAAGTTTTACAAACTTTTGCTGACCGCTCGAGCGACCGAAGTTGCACTCGAGTGACCGTCGAATGTCTGTTGAAAGGAAAATTCAAGAAACTAGTACTTTTGCAGACTTTATAAACCGCTCGAGCGACGAAAGTTGCGCTCAAGCAGACTGCCCTATTTATGAAAATTTTGTTAAGTGTTCTGAAGTATATTTTGGCATCCTCATTGCATCTTAGGCATTTCTAAGTCCTAATTAAGACATAATAATGAGAATAAAGGCTAGAAACACACTAAGAACGAAACAAAATTAGTTAAGTATTTTCTGAGCGTGTGTTTCAATGTGTATCCGTTATGTGTTTGTGTAGGTCACACGCTGTGAGTTATTTGATCCATTTGTTCTGCTATTGAAGTTACCTGTGAGTAATAACTTTGTAAAGCTATGTTCAACAAGGAATACTTTTTTGAACATTATGATACAATATGATCTGTTTCTAAAACGAATGGTATAAAATGCTATTTTGAGATTACATGAATGATGGCCCAATTCTTTGAAATGTATTTGTGGTATCCTTAGCAAAGGTCCTCGCCCAGGGGAGATAATACTGTGGCTTATGGTCATAAGGCCCTTATTCGGGGGAAACAATATCATGGCCTATGTATGTCAAGTTCCGTTATTAAGACTTGATATGAATGACCAATGTGATTTGTTAATGCTAATGGATGTACCACACATGATTTGAGTATACGAACATGATTATGTTTCTGATTGTTAAGGGATTTGAAATATGATTTTTGAATCTATTATGGACATCATTCATTAAAATCTTTACTTTGTTATTATTCACTGGGCTCCAACTTACCTTATGTATGTATGTATGTAGGCGACCAGGCACGTGACCAGGTTTAGAGTTGATGACTTGGAGTTCCTTTTTGTCAGCCAGCCACAGTGCCTGCCGAGGAGGTTCCCTTTTTGCGATGTTCAAGCTTTTGTGAATCATGATAAAGATCTTTTGTATTTCTTTTGTTAAGTTGAACAAGTCTTTTGTTGGTCTATATGTATGAATGATGACGTGGGCATGACATTTTAATTATGGAAATTAAGTTTTAAATTTTTGTCTCATGTATGTCAGCACAGCTCAATGGACTATGTGTGTTTTATAAATTTGCTTCCGCAACCCCTTATTTTGAGTTAATATGTTCAAAGGCCTTTGGTAATCTAAGAATTACTGGCCGGTTACGATGCTAAACCTATAGGGGCGGGTTTGGGTCATGACAGCTGGTTTTTGGACTTCAAAATGGTGGACTCAAAAACCGTCATTAGTCAGGTCCAAGATTTTCAAGTAATTCTGCACGAGATTCACATAGAGGGAATGTTCCTGAGTGAATTATTCCAGGTAGCTGAGCTAATTGAGAAGCTACCTAAGGACTGGAAAGACTTCAAGACTACTTGAGGAAGAAAGAAGGGAGTACCTCCACTATGAAAGCAAATGTGGTTGAGCATGGCAAGTCCTCGAGGGTGAAGAAAAAATCATCCACAGACAAAAGCTCAAAGTTGGGGGCTAGAGGCGGTGTCTCCAAAAGGCCGGTCTACAAGCCAAAGAAACCATTTTATAGGTTTAATAGAAAGTGCTTCAACTGTGGAAGCGATGGGCATTGGGCAGTTGATTGCCGCAAGAAGAAGAAACCTTACAAGAAGAACCCTCCATAAAACAAAAGCAGGGCTCACATGGTTGAAATGGAGGATTTGTCACAAGATATGGACGACATGCATCTGTCAGCTGTCATCTCTAAGGTGAACATGGTGGGGTCAAACTCAAAGGAATGGTGGGTGGACACTGGGGTCACTCGCCACATTTGTGCGAAGAAGAAGATGTTTCACAACTTTCGAACTAGTTTCAAACAGTGAGAAGTTGTTCATAGGGAATTCTACGACCTCAACCGTTGAGGGTAAACGCCAGGTGGTCCTGAAGATGACTTCAGGAAAAGATCTGACTCTGAACAATGTCCTATATGTGCCGAACATTCGTAAAAACCTTGTCTTGGGGTTGCTCTTAAGTAAGCATGGCTTCCACATGGTGTTTGAGGTTGATAAGGTCGTGTTGACCAAGAGTGGATCTATATGGGGAAGGGATATATATCGGGTGGTATGTTTAAGCTAAATGTAATGACTATTATCCCAAAATTGAATAAGAAATCCTCTTCTTCTGCTTATGTGCTTGAGTTTCCTAATTTATGGCATGGTAAACTAGGTCATGCAAATTTTGACTCTTTGCGTAGATTAATCAAATTAGATCATATACCATCTTTCAAGATTAATCCAAATTACAAGTGTGAAACTTGTGTAGAAGCAAAATTGGCATTGACTTCTTTTCATTCTATTGAAAGAAGTACCGAGCCTTTAGATAGTGCATAGTGATGTGTGTGACTTGAAAGTCGTACAATCACATGGTGGCAACAAGTACTTTATCACTTTTGTTGATGTTTGCACTAAATATTGTTATGTATATTTGTTTAAAAGCAAAGATGAGGCAATTGATAAATTTATTTTTTTCAAGAATGAAGTTGAGAATCAACTGAGTCGTAAGATCAAAGCTTTAAGAAGTGATCGTAGTGGTGAGTATAAATCCACGTTTGCTGAGATTTGTGCTCAATTTGGGATTATCCACCAAACTACAACGCCTTATTTCCCTCAGTCAAATGGTGTTGATGAGCAGAAAAATAGGATGTTAAAAAAAATAATGAATGCGATGTTAATAAGTTTTGGGTTGCCACAGAACTTGTGGAGGGAAGCAATTCTCTCCGCGAATTACATTCTTAATAGAATACCTTAGAAGAATGTAGACAAGACTCCATATGAGTTGTGGAAAGACCATAAGCCTTCATATAAATATCTACGAATGTGGGGGTGTCTTGCGAAAGTGGCAGTGTCTACACCCAAGCAGGTTCGGATAGGCCCAAAGTTAGTGGATTTTATATTCATTGGTTATGCACATAATAGCAGTGCATATCGATTTCTTGTGTATAGGTCTGCTATTCCAGATATACACTAGAATACTATCATGGAATCAAGAAATGCATCTTTCTTTGAAGATGTATTTCCTTGTCGTCTCCAAGAAGGGGTTTCGAGTTCCATGAAAGAAGTGAAAGATGCTGAAAATAATAATGATCACGTAGATGATCAAATAGCTGATCAAGCTGAGGAAGTAGATGAGCCAAGAAGAAGTAAAAGGGCTAGGACCGCAAAGTCCTTTGGTCTAGACTTCTTGACTTATATGTTAGAGTGAGAACCTTAAACTTTCTATGAAACTGTGACTTCACCTGAAAGTCCTTTGTGGAAAGAAATAATAAGAGTGAGATTGACTCCATCTTATAGAACCATAGTTGGGAGTCGGTTGATCTACCCCTAGGTAGTAAGGCCTTGGAAATTAAGTGGATCTTTAGAAGAAAGATGAAAACGGATGGATCAATGGATAAGTATAAAGCTAGGCTAGTTATCAAAGGATACAAGTAGCGAGAAGGCTTGGATTACTTTGATATGTATTCATCTGTGACAAGGATTACATTCATTCGCATGGTGATTGCGATAGCAGCTTTACGTGGTCTGGAGATACATCAGATGGATATAAATATAACTTTCTTAAATGGAGATTTAGATGAAAAAATCTACATGGAGCAACCCGAGGGGTTTCAGCTCCAGTACAAAATAAGAAAGTCTATAAGCTTGTCAAATCATTGTATGGTTTGAAGCAAGCTCCTAAGCAATGGCATGAGAAGTTTGACAACGCTATGTTGTCAAATGGGTTCAAAATCAATAAGTGTGACAAATGCATATATATCAAAGACACTAACAGAGGTTTTGTCATTTTATGTCTATACGTTGATGATATACTCATTGTTGGTAGTAATGATGCGATAATTAGAACTACCAAGAGATTGTTGAACACTAAGTTTGACATGAAAGATATGGGTCTTGCAGATGTAATTATGGGTGTTAAGATTACCAGAACATCTGATGATATTGTACTTTCTCAATCTCACTATGTTGAGAAAATACTTGAGAAATTTGATAAATCAGACACAAGTGTGTCTAGGACACTGGTAGACTTGAGTCTATACTTGACCAAGAATAATGGTGAAAGTGTCTCTCAGCTAGAATATTCTCTGGTCATTGGGAGTTTGACATATTTGATGAGTTGTACAAAGTCGGACAGAGCCTACTCTATAAGCAGGCATAGTTGATACATAAGCAATCCTGATGCCATTCACTAGAAGCGTATCATTCAGGTGTTAAGGTATCTCCATTTTCCCGGGGATTATGGATTGCATTACACCAGATATCCATGAGTAATAGAAGGCTATAGCAATGCAAATTGGATATCTGATGTTAAGGATTCGAAATCCATTAGTGGTTATGTGTTCACCCTTGGAGGGGCAACCGTGTCTTGGAAATTTTCCAAGCAGACATGTACCTCACGATCAATGATGGAATCGGAGTTTATAGCGTTGGATAAAGAAACAAGAGAGGCGGAATGGCTTCGCCAATTCATTGAAGATATTTTACGTTGGTCGAAACCTGTGCTAGCCATCTATATTCATTGTAACAGCCAATTGGCTATTGGACGAGCACATAGTAATATGTATAATGGAAAGTCTAGACATATTTGTGGTAGACATAATTCCATACGACAACTACTCTCAAATGGAGTTTTCATTGCAGATCTGCTAACCAAAGGGTTAAATCGAGTGTTAGTAGAGAAGTCGTTAGAATGAATGGGTTTAAGACCTTTAGTGTAAGGTGTTATCGAAATGGAAACCCAACCTAGTTGATTAGAGATCCCAAGATCTAGGTTCAATGGGACAACCTAATTATGTGTAACAGTGGTATGTCACTAAGGAGGTTAAACCTCCAGCCATTCCTTTTATCAGTGATACCTGCAAGTGTAGAGGTTATGTTGAGCTTTTACTGACTCTAGTGTGTTGAGCTGTTGAGCTGAGTATAGCAGGATACTCAAGTAGAGTCACCTATGTGAGTGTGAAGTTGGACCGCTTCTATAAGAATTGCCAAGGCCGAATTCTTTAAATCACTCACTGAACCAGGCTAGTGTTCCAGGGCCAAACCGAACACAACATTGAGAACAGAACGATGGCTGGAGAAATTCTTATGTGAGGTCTGTTGTCTTGGTTTACATAAACGGCATAACAATTCAAGACTTCGTGTTCACTGGGCAGCCAGTAAATCTGATAGACTTCACTAGAAAGAGTTCAAAGCCAAAAGCTACTTTTTTCGATTCAGGATTCTGTTGCACTCTCTCTCTCTGAGTCTTTGTTGTTAAGCGTTATTCATTTATTGTTATTCAGTTAATTTTTATTCATGTGAGGGATTGTTGAAAAATAATGGTTTTTTGGTGACTTTAATGCAATATTAAAGTGGGTGTCAATCCTTAATTGAGGTAGATAAAAGTGGGTTTAGATTCTTTGTAGTAAATCTTTACACCACAAAAAGAATGACTTACACCATAAAAAAATGACCAAAAACCATTAAGATTTGAATAAGAAATTGATTCATTAAATTAGCCTCATGAAAGAGATGTTGGGAAATGTGTGAAACCTTGTATCCCACATTGATTGTAGATGAGAGCATTGATAGATATTTAAATCTGATTTTTTGCCTAAGGGTGTGAGCCCTTTGGGGGCATTCAAATTGTTCGAAGGAAGGGATGTATAGATGCTTCAAGGAAGGACTTAGGCCAAGACTATGGTCCAAGTTGGTTATGCAAAAATTGCCCCACGCGCACGTGCCACCAACCTAGACTAGACTGGGTCGGGTCCTGGTCTGGGTCCGTGATTCGTAGATCTTAGATCTTGGGCTTGGGCTTGGGCTTGAGGCTTGAGGCTTGAGTCTTTAGGGATTGAGTGTAGGGGTTGGGCTCGGCCCACCCATTTTAATCTTTTTGGGCCAAGCCAGATCTGTGGGCTGCAGGAATATATACACAAAAACACGTGTATTATAAAGTTGGTAACTCCTCTATTCATGATGGACTTTAAGCCATCAATTTTGCAAGTTAATACAAAATTGATTTCTGCATTTGTGATGTACCTTGATGGCAGGAGTCTTTTTCTCTCTCCCTCCATGTATATAAAAGGAGACCCTTCTCCTTCATTCTTACACACTACAAAATTTGCTTTCTTTGCATACCAGAAAATTTTCCTCCAGCTTTTTATTCTTTCTAGTGAGAGTGTGCTGCTTGTGTTTTGTTCACCGAAGCTACGCAGTTGGTGCTTTGTTGTAGCTGGTTCAATGATCGTATCTTAGGAGACAGACGTCGAACAAACCTCAAGCACCCAACCGGTAAGGCGACGAATCTGTTTTAAGGAAACTGTATAGTGCAAACTTCTATTTACTTTCTTTTTCTCATTTTAGTTTATTATGTAATTCTATTCAACTGGTATGTTCAACATGTTTCATGTTCTGCATTTAAATTGTTTGTGAATCTGTTTGTTTGGTTTAATTACACCATTGGTACAACACATACAAGTAGCGATTTTAGCATTGAAACAGTGCAATGTAAATGATGACCTATGATCTGGTAGCAACTCTTGGGAATGTCGTTAACACTTACGTTTTCAATTTTCTGTTTATATTTACAAAAATTTATAAAACTCAAATAAAAACTTGTTTGGTAAAATTTTTGATTTATAAATCAGTAGTCTCAGTTTATAAATTTGGCCAAAAAATGAAAACACAAAAAATGTGTTTCCATTTTGAGTTTTCAGTTTTTTTTTTTTTACCACCCAACACTAGTCACCACCTGTCACCATTTTCCACCACCGTCTTCCGCCACCACCACCCACCCCCCCCCACCACCACCACCACCACCACCTGCCACCACCACTCACCACCCACCACCCACCCACTCGCCACCACCACCCACCCCTCGCCACCACCACCACCACCCACCACCCATCTGCCATCCACCTACCACCACCCACCACCTGTCACTACCATCCACCGCCTGCCACCACTACTCGCCACGTACTCGCCACCACCACTCACCACCCACCTGCCACCACTAGCCACCCACCACCACCAACCACCTGCCACCCACCCGCCACCACCACCCACCACCCACCACCACCACCCACTCGTTACCACCTACCACCCGCCACCGTCACCCACCCACCCACTCACCCACCCGCTACCTACCCGCCATCCGCCACACACCTGCCATCACCACCTGCTACCACTACCACCGCCACCACCACCCACTTGCTACTACCCACCACCCGCCACCATCACCCACCTACCTACCGTCACCACCTACCACCACCTGTCATCCGCCACCCACTTGCCACCACCACCTACTACCCGCCACTGCCGCCACCACCGCCACCACCTACTACACGCCACCGCCGCTACCACTACCACTACTCACTCGCTACCACCCGCCACCGTCACCCACCCACCCACCAACTCACCAACTACCACCACCCGCCACCAGCACCCACCCGCCACCACCTACCACCATCAGCCATCCGCCATCCACCTGCCACCACCACCCGCCGCCGCCACCACCACCACCACCACCACCTATTCGCTACCACCCACCACCGTCACCCACCCACCCACCCGCCACCACCGCCCACCTGCCACCAGCTACCCACCACCCACCATCACCACTTTCCACCACCGTCTTCCGCCGCCATTTGCCACCACTTGCCATTTCTCACTCTTTTTTATATTTTTAATTTTTTTAAAATATTTTGTCAATTACCAAACGCGTTTATAGTTTATGTTTTTCTAAAAATAAACAAAAAATAAACAAAAATTATTTTATAAATTTTTTATAAATATAAATTGAAAACGTAAATATTACCAAAAACATACAAGTAGCGATTTTAGCATTGAAACATTGCAATGTAAATGATGACTTATGATCTGGTAGCAACTCTTGGGAATGTCGTCGAATTTTAAGTAATATAGAATCTGTAGTAAATATTTTTTTCGCATTTTTGGTACTACAGTTTGATACAAGAAACTAAGGTCATGGTTTTATTTTCAGAAATTTATTTTAGAATTTTTTTTCAAAATAAGTAAAAATTACTTTGGTGAAAGAAATAAAAAAAAATACTTATCATTTTTATATAATTTGATCTTTGAGAGGTCATAAATAATTTTTAAAAATCTAAAATAATATTCTTGATAATTATTTTTATCAAATTAGTTTCCATTTAAAAAAAAAATCTAGAAAACTTTTCTAAAACACAAACCAAACAAGGCCTTATTCTTGAGAGGTATAAATATTTCAGCGGGTTGGTTGTTTGTCAATAGGCTAAAATATTCAAAAAATTAAAAAGTTATAAGAATTGTCATATCATTCTCTTTTTTTTTTTTACATATCTTTTTATAAAAAGTCAAAAAAAAACTAAAATAATAAATTCCGAAACAAGTCGTAGGTCCAACTCATTATTTTAAAGGGTTTAAAATATTAACCTAATCAGTCTCAAAAGTTAAAATATATTTCCTAAATCTTGTAAAAATAAGATTGAATTGAGTCGATTGACAGGCCGATATCCACCCATAGGATGTGCGAAAAAATCATCCAAATCGATTGAATAAAGCCGAATCAATTATGTTTAATTTGTTTTTTAACAAGAAAGAATTGGTCTGTACAATTTTTTAATTTGATTTTTTTTTATTTTTAGTTCGGTACCAATTCAAGTATCTTATAGGCCGAATTAAACCAAAACCAACCACTTCAACATATATTTAATTTATAATATATATAATCTAATAATATAATGCTATTAATAAGTATAATAAATTATTAACCTCAATTAATTAATTTTAGGAACAATTACACTAGTAATCCCTATATTTTACTCATTGTGTCATTTTAGTCTATACTTTCAATTAGCTCAATTTTAACCCTTAATTGTAGATTTTGTATCAAATTGTTCCAATTGATAATATCGTTATTTTTTTTAAAAAAATTTATCACTAAATTGGTTGACGTAAACTCACTGAGTTGAGTAAGTTTATAATTTTACTCTTAAAAATATAACACATGACATTTTTTCCGTATTTTAAATAAAAAAATTGCTAAAAATTGTAATTAATTAGAGCAAATTGAAATAAAGTCATAAATTCATGGTGAAAATTGAGCTAAATAAAATTAAAGGAACTAAAATAACACAATAACCAAAGTATATGAACTAATGTCGTAATTTTTCCTTAATTTTATTATCTCTATAACCTAAGTTAGTAAAACCCTATTATATATCAATTTTATTCTAAGTCATTATTATTGAAATCATAGCATTTATTAATTTAGAAATTGAAAAGTATATACTAAATGGATGGATTAGATATATTTGAAGTGGTAGACAAATGACTAACTTAATAGTTTTACATAAATTAACGATTATACTATAGTTTTAAAAAGTGTCTCAAAGTTAAACAGTCCTAAATTAATTAAATTGCATTGAATCAAATCGTTTTAATTGATACGATTTTATGGAAAAAAAAACAATCTATATCAATGATCAAAATAATAAAGACCCTGTTTGGGATATTAGTTTGGGCTAAATCAGTCATATAAAACAAAATAAGTTATTTTAGTCAAATATGACAAAATGTCACATCTAATCTATAATCATTTGTTTTTTTTCTTACAAAAGTCAAAAAAATCAAAACATATCCCAAATAAAATTTTTTAACTCCAAATTAATAGTCAAAAAATCAATTCATATTCCAAACGAATCCAAAATCATCATTATCAATTCAATAAAAAAAATTATTTAAATATCACTGTACCAAGTCAATTACGTTTTTATCCATCCATCTTCAAATCCATTCACTTCGCTCTATCAGCACAACCTTAAGTGATAAAATATTTTTTTTCAAATTTTAAAAACATAGTAAAACTAAGGGGTGGTTTGAAATGTTTTAAATAAGTATATTTTTTTATTTTTTATAATAAAAAAATATATAAAAAAGTAAGAAAAAGTAATTAAAAAAATAGAAAAAAAATATTGATAGATATTAATTAATATGATCCAGATAAATATATATAAATAACAAAATACCATTTTTTAATTTATCCCAAACATCTACTAGCAGAGTTTAACCGACTGAGAGCATTCACAGTGGAGCTGCTAGTAAGTGTTTTAGTATCAGTTGTTATTTTTTAGCAAGTTATTTTCTGTTTTTTCTCTCACAATGGAGCTGTTAGTAGGTGTGTTAGTGGTGTGTGTTAGTTGGTGTGTGTTAATATGTTTGTTATCTGCAGCTAGCGTTTTAGCTAGTGAAGGGGAACGTTTTTTTGTTTTACCGGTTGACTGGCCGAATGTCCGGCCAATTGACCGGTCAACGGCAAATTTATTTATTTTTAACTTGTTGGGATTTTTTTTTGGACTTGAAATTTTTAATTAAACTAAATTATTTATTTATTTTATTTATAATATACATATATATATATATATATACATATATATATATATATATTTAACACACACCTTAACACACCCTTTAACACATCCATTGTACCACCATTCATTCACTATTCACTTACTAAATTAACAAACTCTTAACACATATTTTTCGATCTCACTTTTAATATTTTTTGCCATATAACACACTTTAATACACAATTTTAATACATCCATTGTGATGACCTGATGTACATCCTCAATCAAATTAACCCCCTTTCACTCTATCAGACGTCTTGTCAGTAAAGATGATTTCATATTTGTTGAACGAGTCCGAATCCTCTAAAATCAAAGGATCCCTCCGGTCCTCCGGTTAAGGGCCATGATTTGGCTACGTGGCCCATTGAAGATCTACGGCTCAGATAAAAAAAATAATAAATTTCGTTTTTCAGCAAAAACTTCTTCTTCTTCTCACTGATAACTCTCTCTCTCTCAAAACACTTAATTGATTATTCCCCTCAACATTTCAGTTCCGTTTTCTTTTAAATTGATATTTTCAATACTGATCTGTGAGTAAATCTGTAAAAAAAAAAAATCAAATTTCAAATCTGCATAAAAAAAATTTCTTGATGATCATCAACATCTGCAGAAAAATTTGCAGAATTTTTTTTTAGTTTTGATGCAGATTCTGTGTTCAAAAATCTTTGAAGATCATCAATATATATTCTTGAAGATCATCAATATATATTTTTTAGTCATCAATATATATCTTCAAAACGCATCAGATCTTTGAAGATCATCAATATATATCTCTGAAGATCATCAATATATATTTGAAGATCATCAAAACGCAAAATTTTAAAATCTGCAGAAAAATATATTTGATGCGTTTTTTTTATTGAAAATCATCAATATCTGATGATTTTTTGATGCTGTGTTTTTTGTTTTGTTTTTTTTTTTTTTGGTTCAAATTTGAAATTGGTTGAGAGTTCAGATTTGAAATTGGTTCAGATTTGAAATCTGATTTTTTTTTTTTTACAGATTTACTCACAGATCTGTATTGAAAATATCAATTTAAAAAAAAAACAGAACTGAAATGTGAAGGGGAATAATCAATTAAGTGTTTTGAGGGAGAGAGAGAGAGAGAGTTATCAGTGAGAAGAAGAAGAATTTTTTGGTTCAGTTTAGCTTTATCACAATGAGAAGAAGAATAAAAAAAAAAAATTACCCAGTTGAAATCAATGCCCAAACTAACAAAAACATCAACAACAACAACCCACAAGCCAAAAACACTTTATATCAATACCTAGTTGAAATCTATGTCCAAAACAACTATAGGAACAATATTTTTTCCCCAGAAATTCAAATCTGAAACTGTACAACTTATGAACAAAAAAGTCAAAAATACATCTTCATTTGTATGTATGTATATAGCTCTGTTTGAGATCCATATAGCTTGTTCTTGAAGCCCAAAACAAGAAAAAAGAAGAAGAAAAGAATGAAATCATCTTCAACATCATAATCTTCAACATCATCATCATCTTCATCAACAAAAAAAAAAAAAAATCCTCTGCAGATCCAGATCTACAAATCTTCATCATCTTGATTTTTCTTCTTTTTCTTCTTCCAAAATATCTGCATCAGAAAAATGCAGAAAAAAAGAAAAAAAAAATGCATTCTCTGTTCTTCTTCCTTTCATTTCTGTTGCTTTGCAGAGAAACGAAATTCATTTTTTTTTTATCTAAGCCGTAGATCTTCAAAGGGCCACGTGGCCAAATCGTGGCCCTTGATCGGAGGACAGGAGGAACTTTTGGCTGGAGAGGATTCGGACTCTTGTTGAACGATGTCCATCGTTAACTTCACTTCACTCTATCACACGTCTTGTTAGTAAAGATGATTTCATATTAGAAAATGAGTAAGAGTACTAATTAGTGCTATCATTAATAATGTAGCAGTATCTATTGTCACAATTTTGTTGTGTCTTTTTTTTTTTTTTTTTTTGAAAAAGTAAATGCCACATCATTAATAATTATTTTAGAACACCACTTTTAATGGTATCTAGTATTACCCTTTCATATTTTATATTCCATCTCTATTCAAGTCCACTTATTTCATATTTTATATTCCATCTCTATTCAAGTTCACTTCACTCTATCACATGTCATGTAAGTAAAGATTGTTTCATATTTTATATTAAATGAGCCGGCAATACATGTACATTGGTCAAATTTAAATTTTATTTGACATAATTTTAAAAAATTAAAAAGTTATTATCTTATTTAAGTCACATCAATACTTTACTACATTACTTTAAATTCAACCCATACTCAATTCATATTTCATAAAAAGTTAAAAAGTACACTTAGGGGTGGTTTGGGATGTTTTAAATAAATGCACTTTTTGACTTTTTATAAAATATGGGTTGGGTTTGAAATGATGAAATAGAGAGGTGATGTGACTTAAATAAGATGATGGACTTAAATAGGATAGTGACTTTTTGACTTTTTTAGTACATGACAAACAATCTTTTATTTAGAATATCCCAAACCACCTTATTTTATTTTATTTTTTTAATTTAACTTCATTTTATCACACGTCTTATTTTATTTAATATCTTATTTCTAAAATGATTTTATGATGTACTATGGACTAATTTAATTTGTATCTCAAGATATAATTTTTGAAAAAAAAATTAAAAATTTTATTTGGTTCAATTTTTTTGAAAAAAAAAAATCAAAATCACTTTCTCTCTCTTACACATTAATTAATCACTTTTTCTCTCTCCTCTCTCATTCTCAATCATTTTTTCTCACACGCATCAACTCAACTACAACAAAGTATCAAATCATCTCAAACTCTCAAATTCCAAAACTACTCTGAAAATATAAAACCAAATAAATCAAAAAAAAATCCTAAACTCTCTCCCCAAAATTTTTTTTTTTTTTAAATTTATCTCAAAATACAAATCAAACACACCTTATGATTTTTTAAAATCACTTTCTTTCTCTTACACATTAATTAATCACTTTTTCTCTCTCTCTCTCTCCTCTCTCATTCTCAATTATTTTTTCTCACACACATCTACTCAACTACAACAAAATATCAAATCACCTCAAACTCCCAAATTCCAAAACTACTATCAAAATATACAACCAAATAAATCAAAAAAAATTCTAAACTCTCTCTCCAAATTATTTTTTAAAAAAAATTTATCTCAAAACACAAACCGAACACACTCTATGATATTTTAATTACCTTTTTTTGTTTTTTGTTTTTTTGGTGTACATAGAATTACTACCAAAATAAATAAATAAATAAAGTGCAAAATCAGCATCGAAGGTTGCAAGGCCTTTGTAACTTGAAATAAGGAGCACTTGATTAAAAGCAGCAATATTTTGCATGCATGACAAAGGCACCTTAGTTGTGCTTACACAATAACCAACCTTAAATAAAATAAAAAATAAAAAAAGACCCCAAACATCACCTGAATTAACCACTTAACAGAACCAAAGTTTTCTTCATTTGATCCCTTCAGATCTAGGATTCTCATACCAATTTCTTATTCACTTGTGAGCCTGGACATAGTGTTCAACGCTAGCCATTGCAGCTTGTGACGAACCTGCATTCGATGCATCCTTAAAAAACCCACCCATTGCTGCTGCTGATCCAAAGAAACCATGGTGATGACTCAAGTGAAACGGCGCAGGTGCAAAAGCCAACCCACCCAATTCACCGGGCCTCTTAACCATGGTCAAGGGCTCGCCCCTTAAGGACCCGCGATCACCCTCAAACTCACGATAGCCGTTAAGGTACAGAGTGAGGGGTTCGATGTAGTCATCGAAGCCCAATTTGCTCATTGCCCAGAGGACATCCTCGGCAGTGATGGTCTTTCGCTGCTCTTTCTGGCAACGCTCGTTCGCCTCGCCTGTGATGAAGCTGATGAACTCTGACACGCACTCTTGGATTGTTTCCTTGGCATCGTCCGATATTTTGGCATGTGAAGGTAGGATTTTGCGCATGATTCGGATGACATTGGCGATTGGCATGAACCGGTCTTGCTCGCGCACGGTGCATTCGTTGTCATCGGTGGTGGCTGAGTGGTGGTAGTTGAAGTAGTTGTTGTTGTTGTTGTTGTTGTTGTTGTTGATCTCAGGCAGCTTCATATCCAGTTTCATTCCTGATAAAAAGTAGACAAAGATAATTACTATTGTTAGTGTGTTGAATAACTGCATAGTGGAAGTGGATGGTAGAATTCAACAAGCCCTGAAACTCAATTCATTCACAACACTACGACACATAAAAGTTTTAGGACTAAACATTTTCACTTTCAAAAGTAAACATTTTATTATAAAAAATATTAGGAGACCACCTTTGGTTAACATGTGAGTCATTACGAAACGTTTGTCTTGAAAAGTTAAAAAAGGATCTTTAGTAACAATTTTAAAATATTGCTAATAAATGTACTTTTAGGTACAAAAATGATTGCGGGCAAAAAAAATTAAATTTTTGAGATGAAAATTTTCATTTCAAAAGAATAGTAATTCATTACCAAATTTTAATTTCTCGTTAAAAATATAATAATGACACTTTTGATAATTAAAATATCTTCTTCCTAAAAAATAATTTTGTTTATAAATTTTTATTTCTAAAATTTTAAATTGTTGTAATAATCAACCGTCCCAGTATATCTCTCTAATTGTTGCTTCCTCAATTCTACTCCCAATGACGTGTCTAAGACTCATATGAAGCAATCCCACATTCATTTTCTCTCATCTTTAACCTCCTCTAATTCTACATCATTTGGGTGAAATTGGAGGGAGGGGGCAAAATTAAAGGGATGAATTATTTTTCAATAATTAATATCGGGAGACAATATATTACTAGCATTTATTTTTATAAAAATAAATAAAGGTCCAATTTCTCTCCAAAGAAATTTTGATACATATCCGGCTAAATTACAAATTTTTGTACCAATTACATGGTTTGAATGTCACACCCATGTGAAACCACACACGTTTTTTTATTTATTTATAGACAAGTCATAAGTTTTATACTAAAAATAAATATTACAGTAAGATTCATTACATGCCTAAAGGCAACACATCTTTCGAGGAGGGGAAACACATGCTTAGTTTCTACACAAAAATCTAACAAGTAAATTAACATACAAGGATAATCCAAAAGCTAGGCCAAGCAACAATCAACGAACACGCCTACAATTTCATAAGAGTCTTATAATTTGATTTCTTAAACTTGATAGAGAGGCTAACCTCTTGAACAAGTTTAAGATTAGCGATCCTTTCACAAAACTTTTTCTCATTTTCCATTTTTGAAGATGAGTTTGTTTATGGAACAACAAATGTTCAATCTGTAAAGGATTGAGGAGTTTTTTTGGAATGTGAAGATCATCTAAGAGCTAACCGAGACCACACCCGTATAGTTGGTAAAGAAAAAATTCCTAATCTAAGTAGGAATATCTATCATTTTCCATCTGGGAGAGGATTAAACTCATAGTTTTGTTAAGTAAACTTACCATTAGGCCTACTTCAATGATTTGAATTATTCACCTTGTTTGGTTCCAATTTCTTGAATTCAATTTTCTAAAAATAGAATTTTTTATTTTTCAATTATTTTTTTTAGTATTTTTTTAATATTTTGAATAATTTTTTTTACTTGTTAGATACACTTAATATAAATACAATTAAAAAAATATAATACTTGAGATTTTTTTAATTATTTTAAAAATGGACAAATTACATTAATAGTTCCTATAATTTAAGACTCGTGTCACTTTAATCCCCGACTTTTCAATTGTAACACATTTGACCTTGAATTTTGAATCTTGTTCCAAATAAGAACAATTGAAAATATTATTGCCTAATTTCAAAGGCAAAATCGTTAATTTAATAAAATATAAACTAATTTGACAAAAATAAATATCAAAAAAAAATTCTTAAATTTTCAAAAATTATTTCTACCCACAAAAGATAAAATTATGTAAAATTAATAAATCTTTTAAACATTTATTTATTTTTATTTTTTTACCAAATTAATTTTTATTATGTATTTGGATGATGATTGTGTAATGGGTGGTTGTTAGAATTTTAATGCGTAATCTATATGTTTAATATATTAAATATTTTTAATTTTGAATTTTTTGATTTAATAGATTCGTTTAATAATGATATCAAAGTTGTCGCCATATTTGATGTTTGGCAAAACATAAACTAATTAAATAAAAATAAATACAACCACCCATTACGTAATATCATCCAAACACATGATAAAAATTAATTGGTAAAATAAATAAATGTCTAAAAGATATATAAATTTTACATAATTTTATCTTTAGTATGTAGAAATAATTTTTAAAAATTCAAAAATATTTTTTGGCATTTATTTTTGTCAAATTAATTTACATTTTATCAAATTGACACTTTTACCGTTAAAATTAAGCAATGGTATCTTCAATTATCCTTATTTGGAATAATATTTAAAATTCAGGGTCAAACATATCACAATTGAAAAATTAGGGGTCAAAATAATACAAACTTCAAACTATAGGGATCGTTAGTGTAATTTGTTCTTAGAAAATTTACTAAATAACAAAAATGCAAAAACAAAAAATTCAGTACATTTTCGTAATATTGTGAATTTATTGAATTTTTACAAATATTTTATTTTTTAAGTACATCTAAATTAGGTGCATGTAAAAAATAAAAAAGAAATTGACTAAAATATTAAAAAATCACTAAAAACAAAAAAGTAAGAAAAACAAAAAATTCAATTTTTAAAAAATTAAATTCAAAAATTCGAATCAAAGCTTCTAGAATTATGTGAATATATAAATCATTCAAAAACATTGTTTTATATGACCTACCTACAAGGACATCATTTAAAAACATTGTTTTATATTCAAACACATTTAGATCATCAATGAGTGTGATAGTTAGCATAGGGGTAGTTTATATTTTTTGAATTTTTCTCATTGCATTCTATTTTTTGTACCTTTAATTTCAAATTTTTAATAAAATTTAGATTTTTTTATTCAAAAAAAAAAAAAATTGTGAGTGATAGTGGATCTACTGAACTAATCTGCACTAATCCAACTTTTGACCAGTTGGCAAGAAGGTTAGCTCAAGAATAGAATGCACTAGAGAAGACAAAGATTAAGAGTAGTGTTATTCAATCCAAAATTAGACTTATTTTTCAAACTTAATGATCAATCAACTAATCACTCTTATTTGTTATCTCTCTTATATCTTCTATAATTATCAACCAGTCATCTCACTTATACATCATTGAGTCTAAAAAATAAATCTAAAAAATAGAATTACATATCATTTTTCCAATATTAATGACGACTTTTTTTTAAACATAATATGTATTTAACGATACAAAACATATAATGACAAAAATTAGTGTGTTAAGATTGATTATTTTTTAATGCAAACCAAATTATGACATGATACAATAATTTCATTAAAAATATGAAATTAAAGGTAAATTATATAGATAACTTTTATATTTTGGCCATTATGTCATTTTGAACCTCGTAACTTTAATTGACTCGATTTTAATTTTGAATTTGTAATGTTGTCTCAATTTAATCTAATTGATTACAACGGTAAGTTAGTGTTTTTTGATTAAAAAAAATGTGCACATAAACAACATGCATAATAATTTTATAGGCAAAATTATAAACGTGTTTAACTCAGTGAGTCAATCTCTTTCCTTCAAAAAGTACAATCGACATTATCAATTAAATTAAATTAATACAAAGTTTAAAATTAAATGTCAAAATCGAATTAATTAAAATTACATGAACTAAAATAATACAAGAGATAAATGCAAAAACTATCAACATAATTTATCAATTAAAAAATTAACCAAAATAACCAATTTCCAAATCAACCTTAGGGCTATTTTGGCAACATGTCAAAAAAGTCAAAAATCAATTTTTAATCTATTTTGAGTCATATCATTTCTCATAAAAAAAAATTAATTTTTAACCATCTTTTCAAAACACCCCTTAATGTTGATGGAACTCTGACACGTGCAGTGCATGTGAGAGCACACACACTACGTGAGTGTATGAGTTGGAGGTGGGCAATAGAGAACAAAAGTAAATCAAGTACAAGAAGACAAATCTAAGTACCGACAAATGAACATTGACACAAACACAACCAGACAACCTTGCACAGAGCGGTTCAAATTCATTGTTTTCGCCTTATCTGCTGTCTTCTAGTTACGTGTTAAATTTTTTAAAAAAAATTTAGAGAGAGAGTGTTTAGAAATTTTTTTAATTTATTTGCTTATATATTTTGAAAATAGTTTTGGAGTATGGAAGTTTGGAATGATTTGATATTTTATTGTAGTTCAGTAGATGTGTGTGACAGAAAAAGTGATTGACAATGAGAGAAGAGAGAGAAAAAGTGATTGATTGATGTGTAAAAGAGAGAAAGTAATTTTGAAATTTTTTTCTAAAATCATTAAATCAAACAAAATTTTAAAAAATTTTCTCCAAAATTACTCTCTCAAAATCAAACCAAACAAGGCCTACATATTTTAATTAAAAAAATTAAAAGGTCATAATAAATTATTACATTATTATTTTTATTTTTTATATATTTTTTTTATAAAAAATTAAAATAATATATTTTTAAACGAGACCGCAGGCAAACATTAATCGAGAATCAAATTTTGCAACCTGGCTGCGGTTTCATTTTTAAACATTTTTTCGTTTCTTTTATTAAGGACTCATTTCACATCCCGTTTCCAACACAGTATTCTTTTCTTTTCTTTTTTTTACATTACATTTGGATCACGAATTTAAATAATATATATATATATATAAATAAAATGTAAGGTCATTTTTTTTTCTCAATTTCTAAATTTCTATATAAATTTATAATCTAAATATAACATTAAATTCTAGTGTGTTTTTAGCCAATAAAATTGTTTAGATATCTTGTAGCATGTAAGGGTTCTACTATATATATATCACGTTTTAAATAGCATCATATTCGTATCGGTTTGTAACACCCCATTGTTAGTTGGACCTATCAAGCACGGTACGGGCACAATTGGTCCAATATGAGTAAATCGATTAAAAAAAAAAAAAAAAAAAAAAAGAGATACAGGTACAGTTTGGTACATTTGTATTTAGAGTAATACAAAAATTGATTAAATGGCTTAATTTATTAAGATTCAATCTACAATTAACATTTAATATCAAAAGTAAAGGTATAATCCAAAATTAAATGTCATTATATTAAAAATCATAGCTTAATTTTACAATCATACTAAGTATAAAATTAAAAATTAAAAAGAAATCTAGTGAAGAGAATTTTATCTCTGCAGTAAAAGAAAATATTATTTTGACTAAGGTACGGTATAACTTGAGTATATACTAGGTACGTTTAGATATGCCTAAAATTAAGAAGAAAAATTTTGAATATGTGTTTCGTGTATTTAGTACATATGCAGAAATATAATACGAAATACTATACGCCAATAAATATCCGGTACATGTATGATATGTTTGTCTTAGTACCCATGCTTTATAAGTTAGACCTAATAACTTGTAAGTCTATCAATAAGATCCAAAATCCTAAGTTTAAGTTATTTAATAACAAATTAGAGATTATTTATATGTCTAAGATCATCCATACAAATTTCCAATGTGAGACGACCATTATACAATTACGTCCTCGTCCGGGTACTAACAATTAATCCGAATATTATGACAAACTCATGATTAGTTCAAAATAATAACCACACGCTCCACCGTTTATTGGCCTAAATAACTTGTGAATCTAGTAATATGATCCAAATACTTAAAACTAAGTTATTTAGTAGGTAATAGTAGTCCTTGTATGCCCAACATCACTGATGCTATCTTTCAATGTGAGGCGGGGAGGTGAGTGTTATAGTATAGGCGATACATTTGTATATAGCTAATATCGAATCATATTAGCTGATACATTGATAAATATCGATATTGAAATTTCAAAATCTCCATATGTAACGGTTGGCATTAAAAACTGATATATATATATATATATATAGAAATCAATGGGTAATGCGGGAAACCTGCCCGGAAGATGGAAACAGCTAGTGCAGTTTCCGGGTCATGAGAAAAAGGGAAGAGAGAGAGAGAGAGATGAGGGTGGGAATTGCATGAAAGACAAGTGTTGAGGCAGTGTTCAAGTGAGATGCTATGCTACACACTGCATGCATGCCACTTGTTTCACGTTTTTCTCACTCAAATTTCGTCAGTTTTATGAGCTTAAATGAGGTTAGTTACTTTGTGGTCCATGTCCAAACAAAACGCCCAAAACAAAAGAATCAAACATCAAAAGATAAAGTAGGTCGTGAAAGACAAATGATGATCATCAAATTCATTGTATAACATTAAATGCATATCAAACTCTATACATACATATATATATATATATATATAAATCTTAAATCACATATGAGAATATTTATATGCAGAACAATGCCTACATGTTTATGAACTGAGCTCAATGGCAAATCCTAGAATACACATAGAATACACAAAATACATAAGGTGGGTGACAAAGCCTTGAATGAATGAAGCTTGTTTTCATGGAGAGAGAGAGAGAGAGAGAGCTAAAACTAACTGTAGACACTTGCATGTGGGTGAAATAGACTATAGAAGAAGATTGCCCCATTAATTAAAAGATTATAAAAAAGCATGCATATATACATATAGATGATATATATAATTTTTATTTTATTTTTTTGATGGTGTAACAGGACATACATATAAATATTTAGGATTAGGAATTCTTTATGAGAGAGAGAGAGATTTTAGAGAAATATGTATTTTGTATGCATATACGTACCAGAGGATGTTTGAGGGGGTCTGCGGTAGCCATGGAAGCCTCCATTACCTCCAAGTTCCATCTCCATCTCTCTCTTTCTCTCTCTCTCTCTCTCTAAAATGATGGTTATGAAAAAGAAATTTGATGAAGATGCTTGGGAAGTCTGCTATATATATATATATATTTATGATTAATAGTGCCAAAAAATGCTCTCCACGTGGCAGCAGGCGTTGTGAACGAGGAAGGGAGCATTTGTCAGTGCCAATAAGGCATTCACCCCATCACCCTTCACACTCCAGTTGGGTAGCACTGGGGGGTATCTTCCTTTCGATGCTTTGCAAATTGCATTAATATCAATTTCCCATAAAAAAAATAAAAAAAAAAAGATAGTGAAATTCGAATTCAAATCGAAATAAGGGTAATTTTTGATTGAGTTGGACTCTTCTTAGGTCATTTGTCATTATGAGAAAATTTTTGAGGTTCACAGGACTTATCATACGTTGGGTGATTATTTAGTATTTTCGGAATATGAACACGTGGTGCTTCATAAAGTTTTGATTGGTGGAGAGACACAAGGGCCCACGATTTAGGTTGAAAATAAGGAAATAACATGGGACTAATTAATTGGTGATTAGTTTGGAGTATGAACACGTGGTGCTCTGGAAGTATTGAATAATTTCCCTCATAAGTCTCATTTCATAACTTGAATCAGTTATTTTATATGACTATTATCAATATATATTATTTATGAAAAAAATAAGTCGATTGGATAATGGTAATATTTTTTATTATTTTGTCATTTATTTTTTCAATGACAAATACTATAAAATCAAACATTTGTGATTATTAGGTCAACTAATTTTTTTTTAAAAATATATAAATGATGATATACATTGAAAATTATGTATATGATAGCATTGATAACAATTTTTGTTTTTTTAAAATATAAAATATCATCAAGAGTTGGGTATTTGTTAAGAATACATTAAATGTTACTAATCAACTCTACTATCATAGAAACTTGAAAAGACTATAAATATATCTTATTAGAAATCAAACTATTATTTTCATCAATTCTCCTTATTTTGATATGTTTATATACTTTTCCTGAGCCTTTTTATCTTGGATGATCTTACCCGTGCTCTGAGTTACACCACCAGTGTGTTTGGTTTGAGTTTTTTAGTTTTCGTATTTTTTTTTTATTTTTAGTGAATATTTTTTAAATTTTAAATATTTTTTTTTATTTTTTAGATGCACCTTACTTATATATATCTAAAAAGTAAAAAAATTGTGAAAAAATATTTTAAAAAATTAATAAATACATAAAAATACAAAAAAATGTACTAAATTCTCGTTTTTTTTTTGCATTTTGGGTATTTAGTGAATTTTTAAAAGGTTTTCTTCACAAATTTTTTACTTTTTAGATACATTTAAGTTAGGTATGCCTAAAAATTAAAAAAATTGCTTAAAATATTAAAAAAAATCAGTAAAAACAAAAAAACATGAAAAATAAGAAAGTAAAATTTTCTGAAAAGTGTTTTTTGAAAAGTGAAACCAAACATATTTTTCTTTTTTTTCCCCACGATTTTTTTTTTTTTTTTACTTTTTAGATCTGTTTCAATTATATGATTTTAAAAATTAAAAATTGAGTAAAAAAATTCACTAAAGATGAAAATAAATCAAATTATATATATATATAACATCATCAATGTATACCATGGGAAAATGACTAAATGCATTAAATATTTCATTCATTATATTTTGAAATTTACTAGGTACATTTTTTAATCCAAAGGATATCACATTGATGTAGGCCGAAAGGTATCACATTGAGGCCATTTAAGTTACATTTTTAGTCTTTCAATATTGTTTATTTGGTGGAGATGATGTGTTTTGTACACTTGTACAGATTTGACAGGTAACACACATATTCAATCAAAAAGGGCGCGAAAGCAGATTCTCCGTGTGAAGAACGAAAAAGTCCGGCCTGCCATCTCACCGCACGTGCGGCCCATCATCGTTTGAGCCGCCTATATGGGCACTCGAACGCCCACCTAAGGTTGCATGCGTGAAATTTTCAGTCTATTCTGCTGGAAATAAAAGGAAGAAAAATGGGTTGTAAAAGGGTTGGAAAATTATTTGAAGAAAAAAGGAGACTAGGGTTTGAAAAGAGTGATTCTCTTCAAGCTTGAAGGACAACTTCGATGGGGGCTTCTTTCTCATCCTCTTCCTCTTCCTCTTCCCACTTCTCCATGAGTGGCTAGTCTTCCAATTTTAGGATTTTGATGAAATCCTAACCACATAAAGGGATTTTTCTTAAAGCTTTGATTGTGAAACAATTTGAATAAATGTATGGATACTTTAAAAGTTTATAATATTTTTCTTTTCCATCTCTTCAAGTATTTTACTCTCTGTGATTGTTTAATACTTTTCATACATTAGTTTTCTTTGTTGTTGTATTCAAAGTATAAGATGAGTCATGCTACGAGAGATGGGTCGTATTGCTACCATAGTTTAAAGCAAACACGTCGTGCTACTTGAGATGACTCATGCCTATACATTGAACACAACCATCCCCTTGATCAATGTTTTAAACTTGTAGTTGTGAAACATTGGGTAGTTCAAACTAGATTGCAATTGATGGTTATTGTTAAGTCTTATTTATATAGTTAGTGGTGAATTCTTTGCCCTAAGATTTTCTCAAAAATCAGTATCTTAAACCCTAATTTCAATTGTCAATTTAATTTCTCAATTTCATTTAATTCTTGTTTAGTCATAATATCCCTCAATCCTTTTAATCAAAATTAATTTAGGAATTTAGCAATTAAATTAGTTTAATTTCACAATTATCCCTGTGGATCGATACCTGGACTTGTCATTATTCTAAAAGAATTTGATATAGTTTAGTATTTATATTTGGTGTGTGAAACGACCCATCAAATTTTGGCGTCGTTGCTAGGGACTTCTAGCGAAATTAGTTAATTTAAAGTTACATTCTTATTTTAACTTTTAGTTTAGGATTTTATGCTTTTGTGTTGCTAAGTGTGCGAAGTATTTGTAAGTCGAGCTATCACCGAAGTGCGAACGGAACGCGACTGAGCTTTAAAAACAAACCGCAGCACCAAAGTGCTAAAAAAAAGAAAACAAAAGCAAATACTCACAAGCAAAATACCAAAGTGCTATAACTAGAGAGCTTAAGTTGAAATTGGGGATAACGTCTATACGTCAGGCACCCGCAAGACGAGTAAAGGGTGTTTGTTAAATCGCTATGAGTATTTCTCCCTTTGGTATTTTGCTTTCATAACTTAATGCACAGAGTTGGAACTTAATGCGTGTGTGTATGTGTGTGTGTGTGTGTGTGTGTGTGAGAGTAATGTATGCACGAGCACCATTTTTGAATTATGGAATTTGGACCTTGAACTGGAAAGGACTCTTAGAACACTTAAAGCCTCTTCTCGTGTTCCTAGGCTTGAATATCCATATCCATACCTCAAACCAATAGAGATAGCAAATCTAAATGGCCTAAATGGGCCCAACTGGACCTTTGAGGATTACTTCACACCCACTGCATATACATTACCATCATGTATCCAGTTACCCGACACCACTGCTGCTCATTATGAGATTAAATCTGGCACCATACAAATGCTCCCATCATTCCATGGACTTGCTCATGATGACCCTTATAAACATCTGCATGAATTTCTGGAAATTTGCTCTACAGTGAGAATCCAGAATTTCACCAATGAGGCCCTAATGTTGCATTTGTTTCCATTTTTATTAAAGAACAAAGTCAAATATTGGTTGAACTCCTTACCCGCTAATTCTGTCACAACATGGGACCAATTACAGCAGAAATTTTTGGAGAAGTACTTTCCCATTGGTAAGACCAACCAACTTAGACAAGCTATCACCAATTTTGCTCAAATTGATGGTGAACAATTTCATGAGACATGGGAAAGACTTCGTGACCTTCTCCAACAGTGTCCCACCACCAAGTGTCTGATTGGCAACTTGTTCAAACCTTTTACTATGACTTAACTAAGCCTCGCTGCCAAATGGTGGATTCTTCTTGTGGTGGGACATTCATGTATACAAATGATGCCGAGGCATTGCAATTATTTGAGAATTTAAGTAATAATTCCCTTCACTATGCCTCTGCAGCCCGGCAAGTCCGGCAACAAGTAGTTTGAGCCCCGAAAAGAGGGGGCATTTATGAGGTAAGGCAAAACCTAGAGTTAACCCAACCAGTAGAGGCATTATCCCAAAAAATGAACCAATTATTAGCTACGGGACATGCCTCTATATAACAAGATCAGCTTCAATTTCACGAGGCATGTACTATATGTGCGAGCCCTGCTCATGACTTGAGTGAGTGCCCTTCGGTATCACAATTCCCGGAATTAGTCTAAGAGCATGTGAATGTGGCTCAAGGTTTCTCTAACCTGAGTATAACCCATATTCCAATACATACAATCCGGGATGGAGGAACCACCATAACGTTTCATGCAGACCTCCTTCACAAGGCACATCTTATGACCATCTACCACCAAGGCAGAATTTTAATAATTTTGCCAACCAATCTTCTTACTGACCACTGTAACCTTACCGACAACCACAACCTCCACCTGTTCCTCAAGTCAACTCTGCCTTTGAGGCTCAGGTGTTGGAAGTTCTCTCAGAACTTAAGGGGTTGGCACCAGTAGTTCACTCACATACTCACTCCATTGCCAAGCTAGAGCCCCAATTAGGTCAAATGGCTAATAACATGAATAGGAGAGAGGAGGGAAAATTATCTAGTCAGACTGTGGCCAACCCTAAGGGTCAATATGTGGTAGAGGGGTCAGGTGGGAATGGAAAACACCATGAGCAGGTGCAAGTGGTGATTACCTTGAGAAGTGTGAGGGAGTTAGAGCCTCGGCCAGTTACGTTTGATGCAACTAGGGCTAAGAAGAGTGACCACGGTGGTACACCCAATGAGAGCAAGGGTAAGGAAAAAACACCTAAGTGGGATGACTTAGTCCCTAGCACTTCACATGAGCCTAAGGCACCATATGTGCCTAAGGCACCTTTTCCTTAATGCCTTGATATACCGTCCCCTTTTAATTAGAAGGCGGCATTTATGTAAGCGATGATGGAGGTTTTTAAATAAGTTAAAATCAACCTCCCCCTGTTGGAGGTGATTAAGCAAGTACCCTCCTATGCTAAATTTTGAAGGACCTTTGTACGTAAAAATGTAAATCTAGGACACATGTGTCCCAAAAGGTCATACTCATGAAGCAAGTAAGCTCCATCTTGTTAAATGACGCACCCCTTAAGCTTAAAGACCCGGGTGCCCTAACCATTGCATGCATTATAGGGGACCATTTCATTGATAGGGCCATATTAGATTTAGGGGCTAGTGTTAATTTGTTACCGTACTCTGTGTACGAAGAATTCGGGCTTGGTGAGTTGAAGCCCACTACTATTACTCTCCAATTGGCTGACCGATCCCTCAAAGTGCCACGTGGCATGATTGAGGATGTGGTAGTAAAGATCGATAGGCTTTATTTTCCTGTTGACTTTTTGGTTTTAGATATGGAACCAGTAGCCAGCTCTAGGAAACAAATCCCTGTGATCTTAGGCCGACAGGCTACGGCCAATGCCCGCATAAATTGTCATACCGGGATTATGGATGTTTCATTTGGGAATATGCAAGTGAAACTCAATATTTTCCAAGCATCCGGCAATCCCATAAGAGAGAGGAGTGCTTATTTGTGGATGTTGTGGATGGGATTATGGAGGAGGCTTTACTTTCCATTCTTGTAAAGGACCCTCTAGAGGCTTGTCTAGCTTATTTAGGGTTTGAAAATTTTGATATTGACGGGTCAGTGGAGGAGGTGTATACCTTACTTAATTCTTCTTCTACACTGGATTTTCCTCCGTGGAAAGTCCAGTTTGAGTCCTTTCCTCCTCTGTCTCGAGAGCTCGCTATACCATCCTTAGTCACACCACTTACACTTGAGTTGAAGCCACTCCCAGCCACACTCAAGTATACATTTTTAGGTCCAAAGGATACTTTACCTGTCATCATTACATCTGACTTGACTACAGAGTAGGAGAGTCAATTAATGAGTGTTCTCATGGCACATCGGAGTGCTATAGGGTGGTCAGTGGCTGATTTACGAGGGATGGATCCCTCCGTGTGCATGCATTATATACATTTAGAGGAGAACACCAAACCTTCTCGTGAAATGCAATGAAGGCTTAATCCCAATATGAAAGTGGTGGTGAAAAAGGCGGTGTTAAAATTGTTGGATGCGGGTATTATATACCCCATCTCGGATAGCAAGTGGGTGAGTCCTACATAAGTAGTGCCGAAGAAATTGGGCATCACTGTTGTTGAGAATGAGCGGGGAGAGTTAGTCCCCATACGAACCATTACTAGATGGCAAGTGTGCATTGATTATAGGAGATTGAATTCCATGACTAGGAATGACCATTTTTCTTTGCCATTTATTGATCAAATTCTTGAAAGGTTAGCGAGGTAGGGTTTTTATTATTTTCTTCATGTTACTCGGGGTATAATCAAGTCCCGGTATACCCCATCGACTAGAAAAAGACCACCTTCACATGTCCTTTGGCACTTTTGCTTATAGGCGCATGCTCTTTGGGCTATGCAATGGACTGGCGACTTTTCAACGGTGTATGATGGCCATTTTCTCCGACATGGTGCAGAAATTTTTAGAGATTTTCATGGATGACTTCTCCCTGTTTGGGTCATTTTTTAAAGAATGTCTCCAAAACTTAACTAAAGTACTTACTCGGTATGTGGAGACAAACCTTGTTTTGAGTTGGAAAAAGAGCCATTTTATGGTTCGCGAGGGTATAGTGTTGGGACATATTGTGTCCCTTTGAGGTATAGAGGTTGACAAAGCTAAGGTTGACCTCATTGCAGGCATTCCTCCACCCACTTATGTGCGTCAAGTTAAGTCTTTCCTAGAGCATGCAGGTTTTTACCGTCGATTCATCAAAGACTTTTGAAAAATATCCCATCCTCTGTATAGTTTACTTGCTAAGGACGCACCCTTTATCTTTGATGATGCATGTTTGAAAGCATTTGAAACACTTCAAGCGGCCCTTTCTACTGCCCCTATCATGCAATCTTCTAAGTGGTCCCTTCCTTTTGAAATCATGTGCGATGCATCTGATTATGCCCTCGGCGCCGTCTTGGGCCAAAGGGTGAATAAAGTGCCCCATGTTATATCCTATGCTAGTCGTACTCTTTCTGATGCTCAATTAAACTACACTATCACTGAGAAAGTGTCACTAGCTGTTGTCTTTGCACTTGATAAGTTCCGGTCCTACCTCCTAGGGTCTAAAGTCATTGTGTTCACTGACCATGCCGCTTTGCGGTACTTATTGTCCAAAAAAGAGACTAAACCTAGGTTAATTAGGTGGATTCTACTCCTTCTGGAGTTTGACCTAGAAATTTGGGACAAAAAGGGATCCAAGAATGTTGTTGCGGATCATCTATCCCGCATCTTTATTGATCACACAAGTGATTCCTTAGCCTTGCATGACTCGTTTCTGGACGAGCAACTTTTTGCAGTTTCACACATGACCCTCCCGTGGTTTGCTCACATAGTGAATTACTTGACGGTTGGTCAAATTTCTCAAACTTGGTCTAAGCAAGACAAAGACCGATTTTTCTCACAAGTCAAACATTATTTCTAGAAAGACCCAGAATTGTTCAAGTATTGTCCAGATCAAGTGATTCGGCGTTGTGTACCTGAGAGTGAAACCAATAGCATTCTTACTTTTTGTCACTGTCATGCATGTGGCGGCCATTTCAGTGGGCAGAAAACGGCCGCTAAGGTTTTACAATGTGTGTTCTACTGGCCCTCTATCTTTAAAGATGCCCATAACTTTGTAGAGCTTGTGAGCGTTGTCAACGCATGGGCTCTATGTCACAGCGAGATATGATGCCGATGACCCTTATTTTGATTGTTGAGATTTTTGATGTTTAGGGCATCGATTTCATGGGTCCCTTACCATTATCTTTTGGATTTGAATACATTTTGGTGGCTATTAACTATGTCTCCAAGTGGGTTGCGAGAGTGGCCACTAGAACAAATGACCACAAAGTTGTGGTTAAATTCCTCCATGAGACCATTTTCTGTCATTTTGGGTTCGCACGTGCCATAATTAGTGACGGTGGCCAACATTTTTGCAACCGATTCTTCGAGGCATTGGTGTACAAATACATGATCACTCACAAAGTTGGCACTCCCTACCATCCCCAAATTAGTGGTCACGTAGAGGTTTCTAATGGGGAGGTTAAACACATCCTCGAGAAAACTGTGAGGCTCGATAGGAAAGATTGGTCCACTAGGTTGGTCGATGCACTTTGGGCCTACCGCATTGCATATAAGACACCCATTGGGATGTCTCCATATAGGATTGTGTTTGAAAAACTGTGCCATCTCCCTGTTAAGTTAGAACACCGGGCTTTGTGGGCTATTAGGATGTTCAATTTTGATATGGCTAAAGCTGGTGACCACCAGAAACTCCAACTTAATGAGTTAGAAGAGCTCCACAATGGTGCATATGAGAGCTCCAAAATTTACAAGGCTAGGGCTAAGGCATTTCATGATAATCATATTTCTCGTAAGTCCTTCGAGCCTTACCAAAAAGTGTGGTTGTTCAATGCTAATTTGCATTTGTTCCCGAGTAAACTCCGATCTCGGTGGGATGGCCCATATGAGGTTATTGAAGTCTTTCCGCATGGGGTCATTGAGATTAAAAATCCACAAAATGATATGACCTTCAAGGTCAATGGCCAACGATTAAAACATTATGTGGATTGTATTGAGAAAGGGGAGATGATTGAGGTTCTCTACTTGACAAAGTCTAGGAGACTTGGAGTTTAGGAGACTTTAATTCCTCTAAAGGTGTAATTTCTTTGATGTTAGTTGTGCCCGAACGACGTCTGACGGTCTGGTATAGTTACCTAACTATATTTGTAATGAGTTCTTAGGAGACCAACTGAGACAGTGAAAACTATAGTTCGAATGGCAAAGCCTATAATGCAAAGGTTTGGAATTTCCGAGACTAAAGTCTGGTTTGAATACCAAGGGGTGCAGAGATTGCTTCAAAACCACCCTGACTTGAACTCTGTACGGCAGGCTCATAGGTCAAGTTAGCATTCTGCACCTCGATTCTGGATACCGAATCAACCTAGTCTGTCACCTTGTTGGAAAATAGGGAAAGTTACAAACATTGTTAAGGAGAAAAGTAGTACCCGTGATTTTTGCGTGAATATTATCTCTTTGTTAAGCATTTAGTTATTTTTGAAATGCTATATTTATTTCGGATGTAAAACGAAGGTAGAAATTGTTTAAATTTTTTTTGGGGAGATGTAATTGGGTTTATTTATTACAAAAACAAAAAACAAAAACTCTTTGGGTTGCAATTGGGTTCGTTTAAAAAAATTAATTTAAAAAAAAAATTCAGTAGACTACACGTGCGGCCTAAATGGGCGCACAAGCGGAAAGACCATGCTTGGGCGCTCGAGCGAAGAGTCAGGCCACAAAAGCGACCCAAGCCCAAGAGCACACTGCAAAACCGCTGCTGGAGCGGCCCAATTCCACCGTACAAGTAGCCCATAATTCAATGCTCGTGCGGCCCAAATGAGCGCACGAGCGCCCCATCCCAAAAAAATAAAATAAAATAAAATTTGAAGCGCACGAGCGGAAGGGCCAGCCGCACGAGCGAGCCAGGCCCAAAAGTATTCTGCACAAGTGCCACTGGAGCAGCCCAATTCCGCCGCTAGAGCAGCCCAAAAATAAGCACTCGTGCGGCCCAAATGTGCACAGGAGCAGCCTGCTACCAATAAGAAATAAATAAAAATAAAAATAAACAAAAAAAACCCTACAAATTTTATTTTATTTTATTATTTACTTATTTTTTATTTCTTCAAAAAAGTGTATTTTCCTTATTTACTTTTTATTTATTTAATTAATTTTTACTTATTTGATGTCTCTTTAAAAATAATAAATAATAAATAAATAAAAACCTGCAGATTTTATGTTTTTTATTTTTATTTACTTTTTTTTTATTTCTTCAAAAAAAATGAAAATTTTGTTGAGAAAAACCCTAAACCCACTTGTTGACCCTTACTTTCCCTACAACACACACTCTCTCTCTCTCTCTCAACCCCACAAACCCACAAACTCCACCAAACCCCACCATCACCAACTTCTTCTTCCTTCTTCCTTCAACTTTCACTCACCACTACCTTCCCACCGGAGCATCACCATATTTTCTGATCGGCGACCTTCCGGCGGCCATTTTTTCCGGCGGATATACATCTTATCTTCTTCCTTTCTTTTCTCCCTATTTTTTTAAGGTAATCACCCTATTTTTGTGTAGATTTCTTAATTTTCACTTGTAATATTAGTCCATTAGTAAATGGTGATTTTTGAGCATGTTCATCATCATTGTCCATGATCTTCATCCTCATAACAAAAAAAACAAAAAACAAAAAACTAAATTGGGCGTGCAACCAATAGACCCACTGCACGTGCAGCCATCTCCGGCGCACGTACAGCCCAAACATTAAAAAATAATAAAATAATAATAATAATAATAATAATAATAATAATAATAATAATAATAATAATAATAATAATTTAGCTTGTTGTAGCCTATTTTTCTATACTATAGTTGTTTAGTTAGTGGTTCTTGTTAGTCTAATTGGTTAGTGAATTGTTTTTACTTTTGTTTTAATTGTTTAGTTAGTGATTTAGTTTTATTTTTATTTTTGGATTTAATTGTTAGTTTAATTGTTTAGTGGTTTAGTTTTTTATTTTTATTTTCTGAATTTTTATTTTATTTTATTTTATTTTATTCTCTTCTACTAACTTAGATTATTTTATTTTATTTTATTTTCTTATTTATTTATTCCTTGTATTTCATATTTGTGTTTGTCAATTTGTCTCATGCCAACTTGGTGTAAGCTAATTTTTTGTAGTTAAAAAGAAAAAAAAAAAAAAAAAAAACACCGATGATATGATGGCAATGAGTGTTTAAGTGATTTGTGTATGCATGCGCTATTTGATGAGTTCTGATATAATAGTTCCACATTTTTGGTTGTGTTGGTGGTGCTATTTTGTGTAGATATGTCTACATCATCCCACCGAGCACCTAAACGGCCTCGCAATGCCAACATTGCCGCTAGGGATGTACCAGCCAACAAACCAATTGTGTAATAACCCGACCCTCTTATGTGTTTTACATCTTTAATTATATGAGTAATTACATGCTTAATATGAAATTCCATGTGAAGTTGTGCTTAAATATGTGAATTATTTTATTATGATATTATGTCTATCGGTTATTAGAAAAATCTGTTGAATTGAGACATTTGGTTTGGAAATTGAAGGCCTTAGAAGCGCGATAATCCAAAATCGACTTTACTGTTTTGATTACCATGATTTTTAGGATATTATATGCAATTTTGCAAAAATTCGACTCGTAATGAATTAAATTGAGTTTATGGGATTAACCAAAGTTAAACTTGCTTTGTGGGCTCAAATAAATGTAAGTCTTAGTTATATATGAGACCATGAGTTAGAAACAACACTAAGATCAAAGAACCCAAAACAAAAATGTCTCCTGGTAGAGATTTTAGAGAGAGAGAAAGAGAGAGAGAGAAGGAGATCAATCAAGGTTGCGGAATTGAAGAACTTGCCAAGGAAGATTTGAAGAATGCAACTTAAAGTGAGTGTAAATCACTAGTAAACTCTCAATCCTTTTTCAATTGTTTTGAATCAAGCTTTGAAATGAAATTTGTCTAGGGTTATGAGTTACGAATGATCAACTCTCATAAGTGATTATGTATCTGTAGACGTCCCCCGAACGCCCCGGGAGGGTTTAGGTCCCGTTCTGTTCATTTAGGGTTACTACAGCTCGGACTCTTAAAATGTCACGGTTCTAGGTCTGAACCCAAGAGTCCAAATCCGGCAAATCGTTTTGAAAAAAACAGATTTTTGAAAGAAGTGCCAAACATGGACTGCTTTGCCAGATACAGAGTCGCCACCTAAATATTTTATTTTGGGAAATTTAGGAAACCCTGACTCGGTTCCAAAAGGCCACGTGTCCGTCATCACCAAAGTTGCCTCGGCTCGGGAACTTGGGTACGATTGCGGAAGGTCACTTCGTGAGCACCCCCGCTCGCCCGGTCATAGACCGGCCTCTACTAACCATGATATCAATTTTTGAAAACATTGCGAGTTCTTAATCCGGTTTATTAGCCTAGGTTACTACGTGATGCTCACAGCATATAAGTATAGACCGGGTCGCCCAAATTGGAACAAAACATTTCATGCTTGCCTTTTGAAGGAAGTTTTGCTACCCGCAGGTAGGCTTTAAACATTTTGATGATTTATTCCAATCCAGATAACCCAACCTTCACCCACAGGCATTCAGGCAGATATATCAGATAAGCACATAGCCTCATGGTAAGCATGCTATTCATGGCAACACTCACACGCATGTAAGGATGCTAAAGCATAAAGCTTACCGAGTACTCCAAGCCAAAACAGAGAATTACATTAGAAATCATGCATGAATCCTAAGTATACAGAAATGCCTAATGCAACACATGCAAAAATGCAACTATGGCAGGCTCGGCTATTCTAAGATGGTATATGAAATGCTACAACTACCATGTATTCAATTTGGAATTGAAAGTACGATGCAGTTAGTATGGTGCGCCGAGCCCGGTGCATGCAATACAGATGAATGATGCAAACGTGCTGTCATACTGTATGCTAATTTAAATATGCCCTAATCTAACCATCATAAGCGGATAAATAAAAGGGAGAAAGACGTGGGGTTGGAAGACATACATCACACTCACGCACACTTATTACAGTTGTGTCCTCACTCGGAGGATCCGAATAAATAATACAGTCCGAATATTACAGTCCCCAAAATAAAAGAATATTACAGAATTCTAATTAATTAAAGAATTAACTAGAAAGCAAATAAACTGGCGTGCAAGCCAGGGACTGTCTTGCTTCTGGTGGATGATGCATGTCCGGACTGTCTTGCGCGGAAATCCACCGGAATGCCCCGATTAGCCTCTGTTTACACCTATCCTTGAAATGCGCGCCAAGCCCCAAAAGGTTGCTGATTCCTGGTTTTGCTGCAACAGAGAGCAGGAAAGGGGCATAGCAATGTATTTGCACAGATATATGCATGTCTCGATCCTCGTGCCACCAATCACGCATACCGAGGCATAATGACCGAGGAGTCGAAATGCACAACTCAATATAGGATGAATGCACATGAAATTACAGCTAAAACCTAACTCCATCATGGATAATCCGGAGTGTCGGTGACTGGGGGAATTGAGACACATTCCGTCACTCGAAGTACGAAATGTACCTCGTTTCCCGTGCCCGGGCTAACTCCTATTCCGGACACGATGCAATATACATGATATGCATGAAATGCAACTAAGATATAATCCTAACATACAGAATGCTATGGAAATGAGGTGCCTCGAAATGCGTGCACACGGGCACGCAAACCGAGGTGATGACAAATGCTGAAAATGAGATGCCTCAAAGTACGTGCATACGGACACGCAAACCGAGGCGATGACAGATGCGGTGAAGATGAGATGCCTCGAAGTACGTGCATACGGACACGCAAATCGAGGCGATGACAGATGCGGTGAAAATGAGATGCCTCGAAGTGCGTGCACATGGGCACGCAAACCGAGGCGATGATAAATGCAATGAAAATGAGATGCCTCGAAGTGCGTGCACGCGGGCACGCAAACCGAGGCGATGATAAATGCGGTGAAGATGAGATGCCTCGAAGTGCGTGCACGAGGGCACGCAAACCGAGGCAATGCATACGCAATGCAAATGACATGGAAAATGACAAATGGGCTTACACCAACATGAGTGAGCCTCAGCCACACTCACATCGGATGCCGTCGGATGAAAATGAAGTGCCTCGAAATGCGTGCACACGGGCACGCAAACCGAGGCGATGCTAAAATGACATGGAAATGACAAATGGGCTTACACCAACATGAGTGAGCCTCAGCCACACTCACATCGGATGCCGTCGGATGAAAATGAAGTGCCTCGAAATGCGTGCACACGGGCACGCAAACCGAGGCGATGCTAAAATGACATGGAAATGACAAATGGGCTTACACCAACATGAGTGAGCCTCAGCCACACTCACATCGGATGCCGTCGGATGAAAATGAAGTGCCTCGAAATGCGTGCACACGAGCACGCAAACCGAGGCGATGCTAAAATGACATGGAAATGACAAATGGGCTTACACCAACATGAGTGAGCCTCAGCCACACTCACATCGGATGCCGTCGGCAGAAAATGAAGTGCCTCGAAATGCGTGCACACGGGCACGCAAACCGAGGCAATGATGAAATGTGATGAAATATGGCCAAAACGATATGCAAGCATGCCAATGGAATTTCAGCAACGAAATATGGGGGAAAACAGTCCCGAAATGAAGCGAAATGACATGGAATGCAAGGAAAAGTCCCGAAATGCAACATTAAGCACCCGAAATGGCCTATAGCCATGCCATACATGCACAATATGGACATGCAATGCAAAGACAGAAGCTAGACAGTCCCAAGAGATGCACTTTCACAGTTATGAACATGGCCAAACAGCAAGCATAGATAAGGGAAACATAGCATGCAAGAATAGGGGCCAAAAGAGGGGTAAAGAAGCAAGTGGTATAAGCAAAACCCAAACTGAAATATTTCCTTCTACAACACTGAAGATGGACCAAAAATATGAACATTTACAGTATATGGAAGTCTCAAAATCAGTATACAAATATGCTAAAAATGTGATGTAAAATGAAGCTCAAAAGGTGCTAAAACATGAAGTATACAAAATAATCACCAAACAGAAAAAAAGTGTGAATGAAACATGAAGTATAGGCCAAAACAAGGCCACTTTCAGTTCGGACCAAGGTCCAAGAACAGAAGTAAAGAAGGCTACTAATTTATGCAAAAATTGGGCCAAATAGGGGATATAACTACAAGTGACATATGGAAACACCAAACAATGTTGAGCCCTTCTCCAATGTTGACGAGGGGCTCAAAATATGCCTCATATCAGTTTACAACATGCTCGAAAATAAATTTCTCATAGGTCAAAAATAGCATGCAAAATTGTGACATACAAGATGGTCAATGAAGCAAGTGTATTATGGAGGGCTCAAACAGGGTTGAGCCCTTGATGAGAAGTGGAGATGAGCTCAAAATATGGCCCTTTTCAGTTAGGGCCGAAGCTCAACACAAAAAGCATGCATGGCTTACATATTGATTAAGAAAAAGGGTCAAAAGGGTAAAAGTGTAACTTACCCTTGAAGATCTAGACTTTGGTTGCTTCTTGGATGGATTTGCTGCTCCTTTGGCCTTCAAGAACCCTTCTTTGTTGCTGGAAATGAGATAGTGGTGGTAGGGCTTGGTGGTGTAGAAGAAATGAAGGTTAAGGAGTTAGGGTTTTTTGAAGTTTTGAGAGTTATAACAATGGAGTTTAGGGTTGAGCCTTGGAGATGAATTTTTCTAACCTAGAAGAAGAAGACCCTCAGCTGGTTATAAGGTCAAGAAAGAGGGTGTAAAAGGGGGGTGAAATGGAGAGGAATTCTCTCTCCCAAAATATCCCCCGGATACAGAAAATATCTGGGGAATATTGCCCCACAGCTGGAAGGTGCACAGTGAGGAGAGCACGGCCGGCCGCTCACTTTTGCTAGAGGTGGCCGGCCGGCCACACCCCCTAGCCGGCCGGCTAGGGGTCAAAAGGGTCAACCATATTTTCTGGCCGGCCAGGTATTGGGGAGGTAGCCCTATGTGTGTACAACACAACCATGTAATTGAAATTCCAAGAAAGTGGGCCCAAGGGGTTCAACAATGGCTCGGAAAGAGGGGGTCAAAAGGGTCAAGTTGACTTACTGGCCGGCCATGAACTTTTAGGGGCCTCTCAGGTGTGTACATCACAGATATGTGGTTCAAAGTTCGAGAAAAAAGGTCCAAGGGGTTCAACATTAGCCCGGAAGAAAGGGGTCAAAAGGGTCAGGTGACCTTAATGGCCGGCCACCAACTTTTAGTGGCCTCCCAGATGTGTAGATCACAGATATGTGGTCGAAATTTGGCAACGCTAGCTCTAAGGTATTCAACATTAGCCCGGAAGTGCGAAAAACGGGCGCCGGGAGGCTCCGGAAGAGAAATAACTGGTTGCTGCAACAATTGCTGGCCTCCCACCCTTCAGTGACCTTCCCTGTGATAAAACAGAGGTACCTGCCAAAAATGAGCGAAAACCGTTGCAAAACGAATGTTCCGGAGCAAAAACACGCAGTTCGGGGTCCCGGAAATGGGCTGTTAAGCACCGAAAATGGTATTCGACCTCGAAGTGGGTTTCTCAGCCCCCAGTGTCCCTCAAAATGGATGAAATAAGATGTATGCCAAAAATCAGAGCAATAGGAGATGGTTAAGCGGTCCCGAACCGAGGCACACGGCCTGACGGCTCCGAAAACCGGGAACCGGACTCCGAAATGGGCAAAATGGCCTACGGCCACCAAATGTAGCCTACGGACATTGAGAGATGGTCTACGAGACCTCTCCCTCCCTTCAGGAAAAGAAACAGAGAAAACCGAGTCTGGTTCGCAAACCGAGACAAGGCACAGGGAAGGGTTCGGGAGTCCGGAGGCAGGGCTCACGGCCGCGACTCTGAAACTTCTGAACGAGCACATTATGCAACATCACCAAGCGCTCCATCAGTGACGTCTGAGTCTTAAGGTCGGTCAAAAATGGGGTGTCTACAGTTGCCCCTCTTTGACAGAACTCGGAAGTCACAAGTGACGGGAGTGAATGTCAAAGCCAAAAGACGACCCATTTTTGACAAGGCCGAAGACTTAGACAAACATACAGGATAGACAGAGATGTGCCCGCAGGCATGCCCGCAGGCAGGGGGCAAAATGCAAATGATATGCAAGAAGCCGAAGGTAACCCAATGATCATGCAAATGCAGCAGGCTGTAACGAAGCAAGTATTCGCAAATAGATGCAACAGTTTTAAGCAAGAATGCAAAGCGACAACCACATTTCATGCAGTTAAGAATGCGGAGGATTTGTTCAATCTCCGCCACGTCTCACACGGAGAAGATACGATACCTGCGCGATTCGTCTGGTCGCACCAGCCTCAATTGAACCGTACATACAATATCGTGCCTGCAAAAGAGAGAAATTGCAACAAGTATAATATGCTAACAACACATATTTGATGTGATTCCAAAAATTTGACACACGCAGTGTTGGTGAGTGAATGCATCGCAATGCAAGAATGGAACATGTGTGACAACGCATGCTCAAACACGGAGGTATGCCAATATCAAGAAATGTACATGACAATGTGAGTATGCCCATGAGAATGCAAGATGTGTGCATGAAAGTACAAAACGAGCATGAATCAGAGTGTCATTCGTCGTAAAACAACGAGTATGGAAACGCGTGTTTCGGCGAGGGTAACTCGATCACGGCCTCCGATCTGCTTCTTTGAAAGGTTACAGCTCATTCAAAAAGGATACACTTTGATTTCGATGAATGATGATGAGACACATGTCAGCACTTGAAACCGAAGTCCCGACGGAGCAATTTTGCGACCGGAAGTGTACGTTTCTTGCACTTTTTCAGGTCCCGGGAACCCCGATCTTCCTCAAAATTTGCAGAGAGCTAGGTGAGCATGTGGAGATGATGGCCGGCCGTTTATCTTCCCAAGGGGGGGTGTCCAACCGTTTTCCACAAAAGCTAATGGCTGGCCGGCCATTTCTGCAAAAAGCAGATGGCTGGCCAGCTAGAAACAGGGGCCGGCCGGCCATGCCCTTTTTCCGAGGGCATTTCGGTCTTTTTGCCTCCTTTTTGCATGCCTTTTCACCCAAGGCTTGAGGCCTATAAATGGCAGCCGAACCTCACTTCATTCCTTGCCTCTTTCAACACTTTTCTCCCCAGTTTTGAGTTTTACGCGCGTTTTCCAACGCCCCGCGCAAATTGTTTTCGTAAAAACACTTAGTTTTAAACACTTTGGAGCGATTAAATTCCGGCTTCGGAGCTTCTTTTTGCATTTTCACCACTTGAGGTAAGTTCATCTTAATATTTAGAATATTTTCTCGGGAGTTGACTTTCGCCAATTTTTGCTCATTTTGCTCATTTTTGCTCCCCTTTTGCAGATTCTCGAAAATGGCAGGCAATTCTCCTCACGGTGGAGGTTTTCTGGGCGCTGGGGACGATTTCGATCCTATGACTCTTCCTCCGAGGACTCGACCTTTCATGCCCGAGAGGTACCGTCCAGCAGTGCACGCCCTCCCTCGTGCCGTTTTCCGTCATTTTACCAGTTTTGACGAGAGAGCACCCGCGGATCTGCTTCTCAGAGAGCCGGAGCAGCATCTCTCTCACGAGGCCCGAGAGGTATTTACCTCATCTTCTGTATTTTACATTTCGCACCCTTGCCATGCTTAAACATTTAGCTTGTGACATAGTACTTTCCTTACATCTTTGAACATGTAGTTTCAACATTCAAACTCCCGAACACTCGGTTCATTAATTAATTGCGAATACACAGCGCACATTAAAACACATGGCTCAAACACTGATTTGTTGAACACACAGCCCAAATTCGAAGGTGAACACACAGCCCACACTTTAAATGGAAGTTTGAACACGCAGCCCAAAATTCAAATTTTCTGAACACACAGCCCAGATAGATAGTGAACACGCAGCCCACAATTCAAATTTTCTGAACACGCAGCCCAGGTAGATAGTGAACACGCAGCCCACAATTAAACTGAAAGTTGAACACGCAGCCCAAAATTCAAAATCTATGAACACGCAGCCCAGGTAGATAGTGAACACGCAGCCCACAAATTAACTGAAAGTTGAACACGCAGCCCAAAATTCAAATTCTCTGAACACGCAGCCCAGGTAGATAGTGAACACGCAGCCCACAAATTAACTGAAAGTTGAACACGCAGCCCAAAATTCAAATTCTCTGAACACGCAGCCCAGGTAGATAGTGAACACGCAGCCCACAAATTAACTGAAAGTTGAACACGCAGCCCAAAATTCAAATTCTCTGAACACGCAGCCCAGGTAGATAGTGAACACGCAGCCCACAAATTAACTGAAAGTTGAACACGCAGCCCAAAATTCAAATTCTCTGAACACGCAGCCCAGGTAGATAGTGAACACGCAGCCCACAAATTAACTGAAAGTTGAACACGCAGCCCAAAAATTAACTGAAAGTTGAGAGTTGATTATATTGAACACACAGTCCGTACACTTCACTTCTGAACACACGACTACTTCATTTTATTTGTATGCAACTTATTTCACTTCATCGGCACTCAGCCCATTTCATCTTATTATTGACACATATATTCATTCTGAATGCAAGGTGGTTCCCGCAGTGTGCGAGGATATGGTTCCACCGCGGCGCGGGATTGGTATGCTGAGCTCCCGGAGGGCGTCAGGGGTTTGGTAGACTTGGCAGGGTTTGGGCCCTTCTGCGCCGGGTTGTCACGATGTCCTGCCAGGAGGACCTTGATGGCAGCCCTAGTAGAGAGATGGTGGGACACCACCAATTCCTTCCATTTCTCTGCTACCGGGGACATGACCATGACCCCTTTTGACTTTGCTGTATTGACCGGCCTTGATGTCGGAGGTTGGGCCATCCCATACGATGAGGATATGGGCGAGTGGGAGGCCGCCTGGATGTATTTGTTGGGGGCTCGCCCACCTGTTGATAGGGTTTCAGGGAGAGTCAGATACACTTGGTTCTCCTCCCATTTCCGGCGGGCGGAGATGGTGCCCGAGACTCCTGAGGAGACAGAGCAGTATGCTCGTGGTTTCCTGATGTTCCTCTTCGGGACTACCCTGTTTGCCGACAGAGGGAACACCATTGGGCTATATCTGCTGAGCGCTCTAGTCGACCTATCACAGGTCAGTAGATATGATTGGGGTGGCGCTGGCCTGGCTACCCTCTACTTTTACATGAGCGCGACCTCCCGCGGGCGGGGCGATTTGCTTGGCGGCTACTGGAGAGCTTGGGAGGTACTTTCTGTCTCCTTGATTTACATTTCTGCTCTTCATTACTTATACATTGCACATACAGCACACTTTTACAGTCTGCATTTTGCTCTCATCATTTCGTACTTACATTCTGCACTGCTTTTCTCAGCTATGGGCTTATGTATACTTCCCATCGTTAGCCCCAGTGCTAGAGGTGGTGGGGATTCCCGTGACCCCATATTCATTGATATTTGAGGGCCCGCACCGGGCGAGACCTCGAGAGACCCTGGTTCGCCTGCGAGAGTACTTCGACACTGTGCGACACTCAGAGGTACTTCAGAACTTTCAGTTCTTTTCATTTTCATCTTTGATTTGCTCTGTATATTCTCGTTCTCTGATTGGTTTATACATTTATCATCCGCAGATTACTTGGCAGCCTTGGGCACCTCTGGGTGACGATCTCCTACTTCAGTATACCGGAGCATCAGGCATCTCCCGGTATAGGGTCCTGCTCGAAGGGCCAGTTGGCAGAGTCTGGTTCCTGGGGGAGCGCTTTCTGTGCCAGGTACGGGGATATCTTTCTCAGGATGTTCCCGCGGTACCTCCAGCTAGTATGCGGACCGCTGACAGGCTCTCTTACTCAGAGGTAGTCGGCGCCATGCTGGGCAGTGATGCTTTGTTATATGTTGCGGAGGGGGACTACGCCACCTATCGTCACATATATTTGATGCCCCCATTGACAGAAGCTCGTATTCCGATGATGAGACCTGCCGGTATGTCATCCTCGGATCAGGCTCGGGCTCGAGCTACAGACATCCCTTCTTCTAGCCGGGCTGGCACATCTAGAGGTGGGAGTAGACCAGCTCCCCCGGCTCCGTCGATTCATCCTCATGTCGGATGGCCAGATATGCCCACTGAGTTGATGGCGTGGCAGTACGGGGCTAGCTCTCCGATTCCGATTCCACTAGAGCCTCTGACGCCCAGTGATCGATATGCCATTGATCCGGACTCACCGCCGGTATGCTCCACTTTTCATTCATCATTCAGATGTTTAGACATTCTTCTGTTCACTGATGATTATGAGCTCATTTTTGCAGCCATCGCGAGGGTACATGGAGGAAGTGGTTGGGCTGGTGGCCACGCTCGAGGGCATGGTCCTACGCAGGGAGGCACAGTTGTCTATTGCAGGCATTCGGGTATCTTTCAGTTTTCCTGGCATTTATCATACTTCTGATGACATGCTGATTTCTACTGCATTGATAGACTATTTGTGTAGAGCACATCTGACACACACCTCACTTGTACACTGTATTTACATGCACCTACTTCATGTAGCCTTTGCTTATATCTGTATCCGATGTACATGTTTGGACTGATGTATTTGATTTGAACTCCTTATTTCCAGATGCCTACATGGTCTGGTCAGCCGCAGGCCAGGCCACCTGGGCCTCATTGGGGAGCTGGGCCATCTGGGCCTTATCAGGGAGCTGGGCCATCCGGGCCCTATCAGGGGGAGGGGTCATCTCGGCCTTCCCGAGGAGCCGGGCCATCTAGGCCTTATCGAGGAGCTCGAGGAGGGCCTGTCCGCAGACGCAGAGCTCATGTTGTGGAGGAGGAGCCTGATGAGGAGGAGGAGGAGGAGGCTACCGACCGTCAGTTCGAGACATCTGTTGAGGAGGGAGGCTCCGGTTTTGGCTCGGGGAACAGAGGCGAGGCTGAGGAGGATCCTGAGGATGACAGCTCCGACTCTGATGATGGTGTGGAGGTTGTCCCGCAAAAGAGGACTAGGCGTGCTTCTCGTTCCCGCTCCCGAGGATTTTGATGCTGCTATTTCCATGCTTTATTTTTCTTTTTACTAGTAGTTTGTAGCACTTTGCACATTGTTAGGCAGTTTTATTTTTGTAAAACCTGTACCTTTATTTGTCGTAAAGCATGATGAAATGAAATAGTCTTTTGGAAAGGTGTTTGTACTTTGAACTTTTAGCATCATATCGCATCAATTTGTTTCGCATAAGAATGAAATTGAATGGTAATGCGCATTGTAATCACCAAATCAGGTAGTGAACCGACGCAACAAACTAAACAACCCAACTTACTAAGATATAACAGAATCTTTAGCAAGTTTACAACTCGATAAGCAAAAAGCAACAATGCAAACAAACAAGACTTTAACAAAATTTGTTTAAACAGAGAGCAATGACTCAAAAACACAAAACACGTCCGCTCGACAAACAACTCGATAAGCAAAGTACAACAACTCGATAAGCAAAACTCAACAACAAAAGGTGTACTTTTGACGATCTGGGCATCGGAACGCGTCTGAAATGAAGGCCTTCGACTCTCCTGTTGTATGGCAATGCTTGGAGTTCTCCTTCGAAGAGCAAAACAGGGCCGAGGAGACACACTGCAACATTGCCAGCCATCCCTGGGAGCTGGCCGGCCAGAGATATGCCACGGCATGGAGGACTAGAGAGCTTCTGGCCCCTGCTTCAACCTTCAGTTGCACTTTGTCAGATGAATGTGTGGATTGGCTCAAAGAGGAGGTACAAGTTGGGCCCAGCTTGGCATCAGATGCTCCGTCCAGCTCTGGAAGGGGACACAGAGATACTTGATTCAACTATGCCCCTAATTTATTGCTTATTAGTATTTTCAAGTTTTCTTTATGATTGTACTAAAATAAGCAACCTCGATTGTAATGCAAGAGCAGGAGAACTCTATTTTGAAATCAATGAAATTGAAAGTTATGGTACTGAAAATTTTCCACTTTTGGTTCAAAAATGGTCTAAGTCGTAAAAAGATTGATTTGAACAAAGTCAACTTTTATTAAAACTTTTCAAAACTATTTTCGATGTGGATCAGAACTGGACACGCCGAAAATCTGTCACTGAAATGCACAACCCCAGATCCCTGCAACTGGAAAGTTGCCCCTAGTCTGAAGAACAATGCGGCACTCTAAAGCAACGGAAAGTTGCCCCTAGTCTGAGTAACTCTGCACCGTCGCGACAACAGAAAGTTGCCCCTAGTTTGAACAGCACTGTACCGGAGATCACGGTAAATGCTGATAGATAAAGATGACTGAGATGATTGAAATGGACAAAGTTGATCGGGGAAATATTTATGACTGAACTTCAAGACGAAGCTGCCTACGTATCCCAAAGATGGGAATCAAGTCTTACGTAGTTCAGGCTTAGGTTCGCTCGAGTATTTTCACTCTCCTTTTGCGCTCTAACTTTTGCCAAGGCCGCCCTTTGCGGGTTTTCAACCTTGCGAGCTCAGTTTTTATATTTTCTAATTTTTTTGTGCTCTGAATTTTGCCTAGGTCGCCCTTTCGGGTTTTCGGCCTAGCGAGCCTCTCAAGGATAGTATTTCTTCAACTTGTCCATATTGATCGGTTGTGAGAACTCCAAGCCATCTAGATCCATCAGAACCACAGCTCCACCTGACCAGATAGCTTTGATGATATAAGGACCAGTCCAATTGGGTTTGAACTTGCCCCTTGGGTCGTGGATGGGAGCTCGGTTGTCTTTGAGCACCAAATCTCCCTCTTTCAGATTCCTGGACTTAACCTTCTTGTTGAAAGCCCGGGCGATTCTGCGTTGATAGCCTTGGATGTGGTACAGTGCTTTCAGTCTTCTTTCATCAAAGAGCATGAGTTCTTCGAATCTGCTTTGCTGCCAATCTGCTTCGGCTATCTGGCATTCAGCCAATACTCGTAACGATGGAACCTCAATCTCAATGGGTAGAACAACCTCCATTCCATAGACCAATGAATATGGAGTTGCTCCAGTAGAAGTTCTGATTGAAGTCCTGTAACCCCACAAAGCAAATGGCAGCTTGCCTGGCCAATCTCGATAGGTTTCCACCATCTTCTGTAGTATATGCTTGATATTCTTGTTGGCGGCCTCAACCGCTCCGTTGGTCTGCGGCCTGTATGTAGATGACTTATGGAAAGCCACATTGTATTTCTCCAACAAGTCTATCACTTCTTTCTTGAAGTGGGAACCATTGTCTGAAATTATTTCGTTTGGCACCCCGTAGCGACAGATGATGTTGTTCCTGATGAACTTTGCGACATGCGACGCCTTCAACACTGCGTATGATTGGGCCTCGACCCACTTTGTAAAGTAATCTATCGCTACCAGGATAAACTCATGCCCGTTTGACCCCTTCGGGGTAACAGCTCCGATCACATCAATTCCCCAGACTGAAAAAGGCCACGGCGAAGTCATGTTGTATAGTTTCGACGGTGGGATGTTCATGCGATTTGCATGAATTTGACATTTGTGGCATCGCCGAACAAAACCAATGCAATATTCCTCCATGGTTGACCAGTAGTAGCCCTGTCTGAGGATCTTTCTGGCCATCATTACTCCATTCATGTGTGCACCGCACTCCCCCCCATGGATGGCTTCCATCAGGCGTTTTGACTCTTCAGCTTCTACACAGAGCTTATGCATTCCCAGATGGCCCCTTTTGTACAAATTTCCCCCGCAGATAATGAACTGAGCAGCCATTCTTCGGACAGCCCTCTTATCCTTGGCATTTGCCCCCGGTGGATATGCCTCCTTTTCCAAGAAGTTCCAGATGTCGTAATACCAGGGGTTGCCGTCTTGAACCTCATCTATGGCGGAAATCGACTCATATGCCGGCGCAAACTTCTGATCGATAATAACTGGACGCATCCGGACTCCGGACGGGATGTCTATCATAGAAGATAGAGTTGCTAATGAATCTGCAAACCTGTTGTTCTCTCTTACGAGGTGGGTGAAATTTAGCTTCTCAAACCGAGGAATTAACAAATCCAAGGTTTGGTGGTAGATTATCATCCTTTCCTCTTTGACCTTCCAATCTCCTTTTGCTTGAGACACAACAAGGTTCGAGTCCCCAATGACGTCCACTCGTCTTGCCCCTAGTTCCAGGGCTGCTTCCAGGCCAGCAATACATGCCTCATACTCTGCTTCATTGTTGGAAACTTTGAATCGGAGCTTGAATGCTAAAGGAATACGGGAATCATCAGGCGCTATCAGCAACACCCCTATCCCATACCCATACTGGTTTGACGCTCCGTCAAAGTACATTGTCCAGGTTTCATCTTCAACGTGCAGAATGGCTTCATCTGGGAATAGATACTCAACCGCTTCATCCCCCTCAACCGGGTGGTCGGCAAGGAACTCCGCTACCGCTCTGCCTTTTACTGACTTGCGCGTTACATACTTCAAATCAAATTCGGAGAGCAACAGCAGCCATCGAGCTAGCCTACCCGTAAGTGCTGGTTTCTCGAAAAGATATTTGATGGGATCCAATCGCGAAACCAACATTACAGAGTGAGCTAACAGGTAGTGCCGCAGCTTCCTGGTTGCCCATACCAAGGCCAAACAAGCCTTTTCCAGCGGTGTATAGCGGGTCTCGTAATCTAGCATCTTTTTGCTCAGATAGTATATGGCCCTTTCCACTTTGTCTTCTGACTCCTGTGCGAGCATGCAGCCCATGGTGGTCTCAGTTACCAAAAGGTACAGTATCAACGGTCTCCCTGACTCTGGCGGTGACAACACGGGTGGGTTCTGTAGATACTCTTTGATCTGCTCAAAAGCTGCTTGACATCGGCCGTCCCATTGGAATTTCTTTCCTTTCTTCAGGAGACCAAAAAGTGGTTCACAAGTTAAGGTTAGTTTAGAAATAAACCGCCTTATGAATTGCACTTTACCCAGAAAGCCTCGCACCTCCTTTTCAGTCCTTGGTGGTGGCATTTCTAAGATGGCCTTGATTTTGGAAGGGTCGACCTCGATGCCCCTTTGTGTGATCAGAAACCCTAGCATCTTCCCTGCTGTAACACCAAACGTGCATTTCTGGGGGTTCAGTCGCAGCCGAAACTCTTTGATCCTCTGAAAGAATTTTTGTAAGGCGGTGTAGTGGCCCTCTCTATCTTTGGACTTGACAATCATGTCGTCCACGTACACTTCGACCTCCTTATGGATCATATCATGTAATATTGTAGTTGCTGCCCGTTGATACGTAGCTCCAGCATTTTTCAACCCGAATGGCATCACTCGATAACAATATGTACCCCACGGGGTAGTGAACGCAGTCTTCTCCCGGTCTTCGGGTGCCATCACTATCTGATTATAGCCTGAGAAACCATCCATAAACGAAAGCAAGGCGTGTCCTGCCGTGAAATCCACCAATTCATCGATGTGCGGCAAGGGGAAGTCGTCCTTCGGACTGGCCTTGTTCAAATCTCTGAAGTCTACACAGACCCGAATTCTGCCGTCCTTCTTTGGCACCGGGACTATGTTGGCCAATCAAGTTGGATATTCAGACACCAACAGGAACCCTGCGTCAATTTGTTTGGTGACCTCTTCCTTAATCTTGAGGGCCCAGTCCGGGCAAATCCTTCTGAGTTTCTGTTTGACAGGGCGGGCCTCTGGATCAAGAGGGATCCGGTGCTGTACAATCTCAGGATCGATTCCAGGCATGTCTTCATAGGACCACGCGAAAACATCTTTGAAATCTTTTAATAAAGCGACTAAGCGCTCGCGCTCCTCTGAAGACAACGTGGACCCGATCTGGACCAGCCGCGGGTCCTTCTCAGTACCAATATTCACAGAAGTGATTTCATCGATTAAAGGTTTAACAAATCTTTCCTGCTCTTGATCAATTAATCGTTGCAAAACTGGAGGAATTTCTTCCTCACTATTTTCATCAAAATTTTGAAAATCCTGATTTAAGCAATAAATCAAAGGCACAGAAAAATACTCGGAAACCACATCCACATCATTCTCATTAAATACTTCCAAGCCGTCAGATTCCTCTGTTACAACAGACTCAAAAGAAAATGAAAAAGACGACCTAGACAGGACTGTGGTATCCGGGTTATCACTCCCAGGAATACCGGACTCAGACTCAGTCGAGCTGGAATCTGATTCCGACGCAGAAGATTCGGCAGAATCAGATTCCGGCTCACTACCTGACCCGGAACTGCTAGATAAAAAGCCTTCTTCATACTGCCAGATGAGAGAAGGTGCGATAGATGCATCCAAGATCGGCGCTGGAAAGCCTGCAGCTATTTCATCTCCAATCACAGAAACCGAAGAGTTATCCCCCAAGCACTCTTGGCTGATCGGAGGATTTGATAGTAGACTCGCCAGTGCTACCCCCATTTGCAGCTCTGTACTCTCGGGATCCACTGCTTCACATTGCTCAATCTCGGTTGGTGGGTCTGTCTGCGCCTCGGCAACGTCATCCCCAGATAATTGTATGTCGAAGAAGATTTCAAAACCAGGCACGCGCTTCCCCTTTGCGTTTAGCCATGGCTCCGGGAAGCCGCAGAATGGAAAATCTTCCCCCTCCCGGACGAAACGTCCGTTTAGGGTACCCCAGATGGGCCTGTGCATTAAATCAAATGGCTTCCCGGCCTTCTTTGCTCTGGCCCTTCCGGCCATTTCTTTCCCTTTCCTCACCCAATCTTCCTTGGTGGGCAGATAACCCAGTCCAAAGGCGTGGGGGTTGTGTGGCACTTCGGCCAACACTGAGACGCCCTTCCGGCCGCTTCTCCCTAATCCCATCCCAGGGGTATGCTTCAGCTTGTTCATGAGGTATATGGATTGTGCACTAACATACATGCCCTCATTCGCAGCCATGACATTCTGCACTACTTGAGCCTCGGCCAAAGTGAACCCCGACAAAAACACATCCTCCGTGCCGTGCTCGATCTCCAAGACGGGTGTAGACACCTCCGGCGGGGGATGGATCGATGAATTTCCAAAAACGATTGCTACCCCTTTCCCGTGAGGGTATTTCAGCATTTGATGAAGGGTGGAAGAGACTGCTTTGACCTGGTGCAACCACGGTCGCCCCAAAAGTAAGTTAAAGGTTGCGGGAACGTCCAAGATATGAAATTCGATACTGTGTTGTCCTGGACCAACCTTAGTTTGAATTTTAACAGTCCCCATCACCTCTCTGCTGGTATTGTCATATGCCCTGATCACTTGGGTGGTTGGGACGAAATCTACGGGCTTCAACCCGATTGCATATGCCGTTCTGGTCGGGCAGACGTTAATCGCAGACCCGGTATCAACAAGTACCACCGGTATCCACTTATCTCTACATTCCACAGAGATGTAGAGAGGCTTATTATGATTTGCGCCCTCAGGCGGTAGCTTCTTGTCTGAAAAAGTTAATGCCGGGGAACCTCCTCCCGGAAAAACCAGCCCAACCAGCTGTTCAGGCGTGGTGTCTATAGAAAGTTTCGACTTGTCCATGGCAGATAGGACAGCTTCCCTGTGCACTCGTGATGCCATTAGCAGTCCCCAGATGGAGATGTCTGCTTGTATTTTCTTTAATTGTTTCAACACAGCCTCATCTTCAATCTGCTTCTCCTTCTGTCTCTCTACTTCTCTGTCTTTCCCGGATGCTTCGGGTTGGTCTAGGTGTGGGGGCTTGAAGTACCGCCCACTTCTTGTCATATGGTCCACTTCATCCAGATACCAAGTATCATCCAGTTGGTTATTCCCCCAGTCCTCATCGGTGTGGGCAAGACACAAATCGTCATCTTCCCACCACATTCCACTGGCAGCCAACAGGCACCTGTCTGGCTCCGGTCCACTCGCACTTTCAGTGCTCTCTGTCCATATGCTCGCAGCATTGCTTGTCTTTGTGCGCACAGAACTTTCGGTCCCCTCAGGGCCCTTCGCCTTTCTGGCTCTCTCAGCTTCCTCAAACTTTCCTTGTTCCAACTGCGTCAGTACAGTTGCTTGTTCAACAGTTCCCACATCCGTAATGCCCATGTCCTGAGCGGAATTCTTAACACCGGCGCTCTCCGGCGGTACAACTTGATTTTCGACCGTTCCGGCCACAACTGATATTTCTGCCCCTGCCGGGCTCTGTTTTGGTTGCGCTTCCCCCACTGCATCCGGTTGATCTTCGAGCCATCCCGTGGCCTCCTCTGATCCCTCATAATCATTCCAGTTAATGGACGCATCCTCCAGCTCCTGATCATCGAGAAATTGCAAGTTAGCAAAGTCCTCTTCTACGGTTGTCAGCTCATCTGCCCATAACTCAGATCCCTCCCCTCGGATCATGCATAGTTCTCCTGTCTCGGGAAATTTTACACTTAGCCCAGTTCGGCTCGTTGATAGGATGTACTCGCTTGGATCATAAGCCCTCTCAGCAAAATTCTGCTCAGTTCCAGATTCAACAGACTCGGTCTCTCCCAAAATCTGCCCTGCCCTGCCTTCGACGGTCACCACCATCGGTTCTGGTTGGGTTTTGGAGGTGTCCACCATGCACAAGAAGTTAGTGCAATCAGGGAGGAGCACTTCCGGCTTGGGTAGGTGGGTGGGGGTAATGTAGATGCTAGGATCGTAAGATGCGACCCCAGTCTGGATAAAGTTAATTCTTTTGGGAGGAGGAGCTTGGTTATGTGATGGGAGAGGGTTGGTCGTAACATTGGGTTGGTCGGGAGGTGCGATCACCTGTTTGTCAATAAGATCTTGGATCTCATGACGCAGTCTGTAACAACGGTCGGTGTCATGACCGTGTTGTTGGTGGTATGCACAGTATTTTGACGGGTCATATGAGGGGGGAAGTGGATTTGGTAATGGCTTTGGTTCTAGGGGTTTTAAATGATTCTTTCTGATCAGTATTCCTAGAACTTTGGTCAGAGGCATATATAGTGGAGTAAAGGTTCTTTGGCCTCGGGGTTGGAATCGGCTGTTTTGTGAGTTACTTCCGGACGCGCCGGAGAATGGTGTGGCAGTCATGGGCCTTGGAGAGGGAGGGGGAGTGGTGGTGACCATACCAACTTCCGAGGCTCTTGTATTAGCAGCGCCAATCGGGCCTGCATTGTTATTGCGATTGAAGGTCCTCCTCGGTTGTTCTCTGTCCTGGTCAAGCAGTCCTTGCCTCATAGCATCTTCTATTTGCACCCCCATATCATGTAAATCTGCGAAAGTAGGGAAGGGGACCACAATCATTCTTTGCATTAACTTGGGGTGGAGATTGCGCACAATCATCCGAATTTGATCTCTGTCTGTGGGCCTTAAAGTCATCGTCGACGCTTTTGCCCTCCATCGGATCACAAAGTCCGAGAAAGATTCCTTGGGCTCTTGCCTCGTCGTTTCAAGATCACGGGTTGTGATCTCGATCTGTGTGTTGTATGAATATTGTGTGACAAAGGCCTCAGCCATCTCGTCCCAATTCTTCTTCACCTCATCCGATAATCTTGCGTACCAATGGGAGGCCACACCCGACAGGGTTCGGCCGAATAGTGAGAGCTTTTGCTGTCGCGTTAGGCCCATTGGCCGTAAGACATCCGCAAACAGTCGGATATGGACCATGGGGTCACCAGTCCCGTCAAAACGGTCTATTTGTGGCATTTTGAACCTATCGGGGAGTGTCACGGCCTCCTCGGTATATCCATCTCCGATATCCGGCATAGCCTTAGCCCCTTGGGATTTCTTAAAGAGTTTCTCCAATTTGTTCAATTTCAGAGCCGTATGATCAACCTCGTCCTCGGATGGAGAGTCCGGGTGATTGGATGTATGAGCCTTGGACAGTTGTAATGGAATCGGGGGCGGTGTTGGCCCCGTTGGAAGACTCGTGTCCTCTTGTAAATTTTGGACAGTCGGTACAGTATTTTGGGTGTTCAGAGGAACGTCCTGAATAGCAGGAGCCTTCTCGGGTAATGGGACCCCCGCTGGAGGAGGGATTTGTTGTGAAGCAGACGCTGTGTTCTGTTGTTGCAACCTGGTAATCAACTCAGCCTGTTGGGCCATGACTGTGGCCTGCTGTTTGGAGAATTCCGCTTGACGGACGGCATCATCGTGCATCTGTTTCATGCTTTCCTGCATCTGGCGCATTAGAGCCTCCATCCCCGATGTATTCTGTTGCTCCATCTGTCTAACTGGTATGTCTATTTCTGCAGTAGTAATTGAGACCTCAGTCCTATAGTCCTCTGATGGAGTAACCCACTGCCCTGACAACCTCTGTTCTGACACACTGCGCCTTTTCGGCTTCCTTCTGATAACAGGGGGTAGAGAATAGAACACTGGCTGTCCGTCTATCAAATCCTCAGATCGGTGGAGTCGACGACCTCGTGTCCAAGGTGCTTGGGGAATGCCTGTTGGGTCGGAAGCAATCGTGCTAAAACTGACCTAGCAAAAGATAAATAAAGCGAAAAGGAAATAAATAAACAGATAAACGGGCGGCATAACAGCTTAACGTAATATGCAAGACACACAGTCGAGCATAACAACACATAGTCAATAAGCTGAAATATACACTGTCCTCAAACACTGATTATCATCCCTGTATCACTGTTCCCCGAAACAGAATCTGATATCCGCAGATAAATGATCCTCAAATACTGGCTGATGCCCGCAGGCTTGATATCCGTAATACAAAACTAATGCCCGCAGGCCTGATGTCGACAATACTGAACTGATGCCCGTAGGCCTGATACTGATAATTCTGAACCGTAGCCCGCAGGCTTGATACTCAAATTCATATACTGATCTGATGCCCGCAGGCCTGATACTGCCAATACTGAACTGAAACCCGCAGGCCTGATGCCCACACTCATATACTGATACATGCATTCCTGTAGAGACGCACTCTAAAGCACATAACAGATAAGTGAGAGCCAAAACACCCCTATGTTGGGGTAAGGTTTCCCTGTCCTATTTTGTCAGGAGCTAGGGTTTCACTACACACGCAGCGGTTTCACACAACCTATAAACGGGTAAGCAACCTGTCCTAATTTGGAATGGTCACTATGGATCCGAATATGCACTAGGTCGAATGGTCAAAGAGGGTGCCCCGGTAAAACCGGGGTTTGTGTTCCCATACTGGCAGAGCCCACAACCGGTCAGCCTTATGGTCATGCCTTGACAAGACAAGCCTCCGGCAAACCGTTCAGGAATAGCAGATGGCAAACACGGTGTCCTAGGCGCACCAATGCAAATGCAATGCAAAGAAACACACAAGTGTAGTCAAAAACAGATATCATGAGTTCGAGTCAAGTTCTCTAAATCCCCAGCGGAGTCGCCAGAAACTGTAGACGTCCCCCGAACGCCCCGGGAGGGTTTAGGTCCCGTTCTGTTCATTTAGGGTTACTACAGCTCGGACTCTTAAAATGTCACGGTTCTAGGTCTGAACCCAAGAGTCCAAATCCGGCAAATCGTTTTGAAAAAAACAGATTTTTGAAAGAAGTGCCAAACATGGACTGCTTTGCCAGATACAGAGTCGCCACCTAAATATTTTATTTTGGGAAATTTAGGAAACCCTGACTCGGTGCCAAAAGGCCACGTGTCCGTCATCACCAAAGTTGCCTCGGCTCGGGAACTTGGGTACGATTGGGGAAGGTCACTTCGTGAGCACCCCCGCTCGCCCGGTCATAGACCGGCCTCTACTAACCATGATATCAATTTTTGAAAACATTGCGAGTTCTTAATCCGGTTTATTAGCCTAGGTTACTACGTGATGCTCACAGCATATAAGTATAGACCGGGTCGCCCAAATTGGAACAAAACATTTCATGCTTGCCTTTTGAAGGAAGTTTTGCTACCCGCAGGTAGGCTTTAAACATTTTGATGATTTATTCCAATCCAGATAACCCAACCTTCACCCACAGGCATTCAGGCAGATATATCAGATAAGCACATAGCCTCATGGTAAGCATGCTATTCATGGCAACACTCACACGCATGTAAGGATGCTAAAGCATAAAGCTTACCGAGTACTCCAAGCCAAAACAGAGAATTACATTAGAAATCATGCATGAATCCTAAGTATACAGAAATGCCTAATGCAACACATGCAAAAATGCAACTATGGCAGGCTCGGCTATTCTAAGATGGTATATGAAATGCTACAACTACCATGTATTCAATTTGGAATTGAAAGTACGATGCAGTTAGTATGGTGCGCCGAGCCCGGTGCATGCAATACAGATGAATGATGCAAACGTGCTGTCATACTGTATGCTAATTTAAATATGCCCTAATCTAACCATCATAAGCGGATAAATAAAAGGGAGAAAGACGTGGGGTTGGAAGACATACATCACACTCACGCACACTTATTACAGTTGTGTCCTCACTCGGAGGATCCGAATAAATAATACAGTCCGAATATTACAGTCCCTAAAATAAAAGAATATTACAGAATTCTAATTAATTAAAGAATTAACTAGAAAGCAAATAAACTGGCGTGCAAGCCAGGGACTGTCTTGCTTCTGGTGGATGATGCATGTCCGGACTGTCTTGCGCGGAAATCCACCGGAATGCCCCGATTAGCCTCTGTTTACACCTATCCTTGAAATGCGTGCCAAGCCCCAAAAGGTTGCTGATTCCTGGTTTTGCTGCAACAGAGAGCAGGAAAGGGGCATAGCAATGTATTTGCACAGATATATGCATGTCTCGATCCTCGTGCCACCAATCACGCATACCGAGGCATAATGGCCGAGGAGTCGAAATGCACAACTCAATATAGGATGAATGCACATGAAATTACAGCTAAAACCTAACTCCATCATGGATAATCCGGAGTGTCGGTGACTGGGGGAATTGAGACACATTCCGTCACTCGGAGTACGAAATGTACCACGTTTCCCGTGCCCGGGCTAACTCCTATTCCGGACACGATGCAATATGCATGATATGCATGAAATGCAACTAAGATATAATCCTAACATACAGAATGCTATGGAAATGAGGTGCCTCGAAATGCGTGCACATGGGCACGCAAACCGAGGTGATGACAAATGCTGAAAATGAGATGCCTCGAAGTGCGTGCACATGGGCACGCAAACCGAGGCGATGACAGATACAATGAAAATGAGATGCCTCGAAGTACGTGCATACGGACACGCAAACCGAGGCGATGACAGATGCGGTGAAAATGAGATGCCTCGAAGTGCGTGCACACGGGCACGCAAACCGAGGCGATGATAGATGCGGTGAAGATGAGATGCCTCGAAGTGCGTGCACGCGGGCACGCAAACCGAGGCAATGCATACGCAATGAAAATGACATGGAAAATGACAAATGGGCTTACACCAACATGAGTGAGCCTCAGCCACACTCACATCGGATGCCGTCGGATGAAAATGAAGTGCCTCGAAATGCGTGCACACGGGCACGCAAACCGAGGCGATGCTAAAATGACATGGAAATGACAAATGGGCTTACACCAACATGAGTGAGCCTCAGCCACACTCACATCGGATGCCGTCGGATGAAAATGAAGTGCCTCGAAATGCATGCACACGGGCACGCAAACCGAGGCGATGCTAAAATGACATGGAAATGACAAATGGGCTTACACCAACATGAGTGAGCCTCAGCCACACTCACATCGGATGCCGTCGGCAGAAAATGAAGTGCCTCGAAATGCGTGCACACGGGCACGCAAACCGAGGCAATGATGAAATGTGATGAAATATGGCCAAAACGATATGCAAGCATGCCAATGGAATTTCAGCAACGAAATATGGGGGAAAACAGTCCCGAAATGAAGCGAAATGACATGGAATGCAAGGAAAAGTCCCGAAATGCAACATTAAGCACCCGAAATGGCCTATAGCCATGCCATACATGCACAATATGGACATGCAATGCAAAGACAGAAGCTAGACAATCCCAAAAGATGCACTTTCACAGTTATAAACATGGCCAAACAGCAAGCATAGATAGGGGAAAAATAGCATGCAAGAATAGGGGCCAAAAGAGGGGTAAAGAAGCAAGTGGTATAAGCAAAACCCAAACTGAAAAATTTCCTTCTACAACACTGAAGATGGACCAAAAATATGAACATTTACAGTATATGGCAGTCTCAAAATCAGTATACAAATATGCTAAAAATGTGATGTAAAATGAAGCTCAAAAGGTGCTAAAACATGAAGTATACAAAATAATCACCAAACAGAAAAAAAGTGTGAATGAAACATGAAGTATAGGCCAAAACAAGGCCACTTTCAGTTCGGACCAAGGTCCAAGAACAGAAGTAAAGAAGGCTACTAATTTATGCAAAAATTGGGCCAAATAGGGGATATAACTACAAGTGACATATGGAAACACCAAACAATGTTGAGCCCTTCTCCAATGTTGAAGAGGAGCTCAAAATATGCCTCATATCAGTTTACAACATGCTCGAAAATAAATTGCTCATAGGTAAAAAATAGCATGCAAAATTGTGACATACAAGATGGTCAATGAAGCAAGTGTATTATGGAGGGCTCAAACAGGGTTGAGCCCTTGATGAGAAGTGAAGATGAGCTCAAAATATGGCCCTTTTCAGTTAGGGCCGAAGCTCAACACAAAAAGCATGCATGGCTTACATATTGATTAAGAAAAAGGGTCAAAAGGGTAAAAGTGTAACTTACCCTTGAAGATCTAGACTTTGGTTGCTTCTTGGATGGATTTGCTGCTCCTTTGGCCTTCAAGAACCCTTCTTTGTTGCTGGAAATGAGATAGTGGTGGTAGGGCTTGGTGGTGTAGAAGAAATGAAGGTTAAGGAGTTAGGGTTTTTTGAAGTTTTGAGAGTTATAACAATGGAGTTTAGGGTTGAGCCTTGGAGATGAATTTTTCTAACCTAGAAGAAGAAGACCCTCAGCTGGTTATAAGGTCAAGAAAGGGGGTGTAAAAGGGGGGTGAAATGGAGAGGAATTCTCTCTCCCAAAATATCCCCCGGATACAGAAAATATCTGGGGGATATTGCCCCACAGCTGGAAGGGGCACAGTGAGGAGAGCACGGCCGGCCGCTCACTTTTGCTAGAGGTGGCCGGCCGGCCACACCCCCTAGCCGGCCGGCTAGGGGTCAAAAGGGTCAACCATATTTTCTGGCCGGCCAGGTATTGGGGAGGTAGCCCTATGTGTGTACAACACAACCATGTAATTGAAATTCCAAGAAAGTGGGCCCAAGGGGTTCAACAATGGCTCGGAAAGAGGGGGTCAAAAGGGTCAAGTTGACTTACTGGCCGGCCATGAACTTTTAGGGGCCTCTCAGGTGTGTACATCACAGATATGTGGTTCAAAGTTCGAGAAAAAAGGTCCAAGGGGTTCAACATTAGCCCGGAAGAAAGGGGTCAAAAGGGTCAGGTGACCTTAATGGCCGGCCACCAACTTTTAGTGGCCTCCCAGATGTGTAGATCACAGATATGTGGTCGAAAGTTGGCAACGCTAGCTCTAAGGTATTCAACATTAGCCCGGAAGTGCGAAAAACGGGCGCCGGGAGGCTCCGGAAGAGAAATAACTGGTTGCTGCAACAATTGCTGGCCTCCCACCCTTCAGTGACCTTCCCTGTGATAAAACAGAGGTACCTGCCAAAAATGAGCGAAAACCGTTGCAAAACGAATGTTCCGGAGCAAAAACACGCAGTTCGGGGTCCCGGAAATGGGCTGTTAAACACCGAAAATGGTATTCGACCTCGAAGTGGGTTTCTCAGCCCCCAGTGTCCCTCAAAATGGATGAAATAAGATGTATGCCAAAAATCAGAGCAATAGGAGATGGTTAAGCGGTCCCGAACCGAGGCACACGGCCTGACGGCTCCGAAAACCGGGAACCGGACTCCGAAATGGGCAAAATGGCCTACGGCCACCAAATGTAGCCTACGGACATTGAGAGATGGTCTACGAGACCTCTCCCTCCCTTCAGGAAAAGAAACAGAGAAAACCGAGTCTGGTTCGCAAACCAAGACAAGGCACAGGGAAGGGTTCGGGAGTCCGGAGGCAGGGCTCACGGCCGCGACTCTGAAACTTCTGAACGAGCACATTATGCAACATCACCAAGCGCTCCATCGGTGACGTCTGAGTCTTAAGGTCGGTCAAAAATGGGGTGTCTACAGTATCCCTTAGATGTGTGTAATGGAGAAGTTGATTCTTCTATATTATGTTTAATTTGCATTGGTTTCAGAGCAATTATGTAAAAAAAATAACCGTTGAAACTAAAACTAGTAACCACGCAACTCCGTCGGAAGAGAAAGACCACCTTGATTTGAGCAAGAAAAAAGTGAAATCTAGTGATGCAAATGGTGTGGAATTACTAGAGATTCAAGCTAATACTTTGGAAAAGCCAGATGAGCAGATGGTAGAGGAAACTGATGTCTGCAATGGCAACGTCGATAAGATACAGGAAGATAACCTGAGATCCCATAGATCCTTCAAGCAAGCCCTCTTACGATCTCGATTCAATGAGACTGAGAGAGAACGCAACTTTGACTGTGAGGCGGCTTACTTCTCCTCTGATGAGGAGATGGACAACGAAGACGAAACAAAGGATGCTTCAGAGAATCAAGGGAACGCCTCGATTCTGATCATTAAGCTACCTGCTGGTCTCCTAAAAAAGGTCAGAGAACCATGGAAGAAATGCCTCATTATACGACTCTTGGGGAAGAATATTGGATATAATTTGTTTGTAAATCGGATGCGCAAGCTGTGGAATCTTCAAGTAGGTTTTGAAACTCTAGATATTGGAAATGGTTTCTTCATTGTGAAATTTGAATTGATGGAAGATTAGTCTAAGGTCTTCACTTGGGGCCCATGGGTAGTGATGGATCGGTATGTGACAATTCGAAAATGGCAACTTGATTTTAAATCAGATGAGGCGAAAGAGGATATAACCGCCATCTGGGTGAGGTTCCCTAATCTTCCTATTGAATACTATGATGAAAAGGTCCTCTATCACATTGCAAAGGTGTTTGGCAAGCCCTTAAAGGTAGGCATTAATACTGCCATGGCAGCACGTGGAAAGTATGCAAGGGTATGTGTTGAGATAGATCTACGTAAACCACTCATATCCCATATTACCATTGGACGTTACCATTACATTGTGGAGTATGAACACTTACACCTTCTGTGTTTTTCTTGCGGCCGTGTTGGTCATCGAAAGGAGAAGTGCCCTGAATTTCCGGTGATACAACCGGAGAAAGTGGTACAAAATATGTCCGTTAACCAAACTGACATAGCGACTGGGCCGAGAGCAGCACAGCCTACTGGGCAAAAGCATAAGGAGTTATCTAATGAAACAGAAACCCATGGCTATGGGTCGTGGACCATAGCAACCACTAGAAGAAAATACCATCATGGAAAGCAAAAACATAAGGCCCATGTCCACAAGAGCAATTGATTTGAAAGTTTACAGGTGGACCAAGACCATGGAGAAACTAGTGCTACCCATGAAATTAAAGAAACTCACAGAAATTATGTTGACCTTGACATGGGCCCTCAGTCTTTTCAAGGAGACATTTCGTATGTACAAAAAGAAAGTCCAATAGGCCCAGCTAAGCTCATGAAAGATGGAGGGCCAGACCTAGGGTTGGATGTTGCATCTGGGCCCAAATAAAAAGAGGTGATATGTTGTGACAACCCACACTATTCCAAGCAAAAAGGCCCACAACCTAGCTCAAGTGAGCCAAATGCTCAAGGAAACCCTAACTCTTTTCCCGTTACTACAGCACCCACCCTAGAAAATAATACCAATGTATTGACTACGGCCACCGCCCCTGATATCCGAGTGCATACCAGAAAAGACAAACCACCAAACTCACCGGTCAGAAAGGAGGGACGCTCTAATGGAGGAAACGGCAGAGAACATCCTAACGTCAGAACATCGAGTGGATCAATTCAGAACTCTGATGTTCTTAGAACTAGGGAAAGAAGTGTATCACCACGTAGGAATCGATTGGTGGCTAGAAGAGGTGAAGCTTCTGATTTAACCATGGTGGGAGATAGATTCGCACAACGTGAGGCACATGGTGCTTGTGAAACCAGCGAAGCCATAGGAGGAAGACCAGAAGAATGTGCGCAATATATTGGGACTGTCTGAGACAGAGGATTGGCCAACCCACAAACTGTCGTCTATGGATATACTAATATGGAACTGTAGGGGTGCTGGTAATGCTGGATTCCAGAGAAATCTGCTTGAATTAGCAAGGCTTCATAAACCAGACATGATCATACTCATGGAGACAAAAGTGGAACTAAACACGATGGGTATGTTTTTTAACAATCTGGGGTTTACGGCCTCAACCCATGTAGATTCGATTGGCAGAAGTTGAGGCATTTGGCTACTTTGGAATCCTAGTCAAGCCAATGTGAGAGTTTATGATGCTACTTCCCAAATGATCACAGCTACTATTTCAAGACAAGATTATCCTGATTGGGTGTTATCTGCAGTTTATGCTAGCCCAAATATTCGAATGAGAGATGAACTCTGGAATGATTTGGCAACATTGGCTCAACATACTCAAGAACCATGGCTGGTAGCAGGGGACTTTAATGACTACTCAAGCTCCGATGATAAAAGGAGCTTCTTAACTTCTCAATCTCCAAGCTTAAGCCAGAGTCAAAGAGGGAGCCAAAAATTCTTTGATAGAATTAGTAGCTGCAAGCTCATGGATTTAGGTTGTGTTGGCCCTAGACTCACTTGGACTAATAATAGGAAAGGGTGGGCCAATACAATGGTAAGATTGGACCGTGCACTCTGTAATACAGAATGGCAAACATTATTTGCTGAGGGCTATGTTCGCAACTTGCCTCGGACCTATTCAGATCATTCTCCTCTTCTTCTTCACACTCAAGGTACAAATCCTTCTATTCCTCCCAGTAATTTATTTAAATTTCAAGCTGCTTGGCTATCACATGAGGATTTTAGTGCAATTGTTGCTAATAATTGGCCCATGCAGAATAATAATCCCTTGGGAAATTTGGATTACATGACATCTGCTTTGCAGGATTGAAACAAAAAATTTTTGGTAACATTTTTCGTCGTAAGCGCTGGTTGCTTGGCAGAATTAATGGGATCCAAATTTCCCAAGCTAAGAACTATTCCCACAACTTACATCAACTTGAAAATGATCTTACTATTGATTATAATAGAGTTTTATATCAAGAAGAGTTATTTTGGTTTAAAAAATTCCGTGTAAACTGGATCACTCAGGGTGAGCGGAATACAAAATTTTTTCACATGTCTACCATTATCAAGAGAAGGAAAACAAAAATTGAAGTTTTGAAAAATGAGGAAGGGGTTTGGGTGGATAACCACACTTAGTTAAAAAATTTAGTGAATGATTACTTTCAAGACCTTTTTGCTTATACTCAAACTATTAGCCTTGATCATTGGAGTAATCTGACTAAGCACATCAGCCCTGATGATCAAATTAAAATGAGTAGGAATGTTTCTGCTGCTGACATTTGGAGGGTTGTTAAGAATATTAAAGCTTTTAAGGCCCCTGGTAGGGATGGGTTTCAAGCAATATTTTACCACACCTTTTAGAAGACTGTGGGCCAATCTATGATCGAATTTGTCCAAAATTGTTTTTCTTATTGTAGTATTCCCCTTGAGATTAATAGAACTCTTGTAGCCCTTATCCCTAAAGTTTCTAACCCTAAGAGTGTGAAACAATTCCGGCCTATCAGCTTGTGTAATGTTACCTTCAAAATCATTTCTAAAATCCTTGTCAATAGAATTAGGCTTGTCTAGAATGATTTAATTAGCCCTAATCAGAGTAGCTTCATTCCGGATCGCTCCACTCATGATAATATCATAATCACTCAGGAAGCTATTCATACTTTGAGAAAGAAAAAAATAGAAGGTGGGATTCATGGTTTTTAAAATTTATCTTGAAAAGACTTACGATAACATTTCTTAGAATTTCCTCCACCAAACTCTAAAAGATTTCCACTTTGATGAGAAATTAGTGAAGTTGATTATGAGTTGTGTCACTAGTGTGAACACAGCTATTTTGTGGAATGGTGAACCCCTTGAAGAGTTCAAACCAGCAAAGGGTTTAAGACAAGGGGATCCTCTATCCCCTTATCTTTTTGTGTTATGCATGGAACGACTTTCTGCTATGATTAGCCAGCAAGTGCAAGCTAAACAATGGATTGGGCTTAGCTTGGCTAAGAATGGTCCTAACATATCACACTTGTTTTTTGCGGATGATTTGATTTTGTTTGCTAAAGCAAATTAGCATAACTGTAACATTATTTTGCAAGTCCTGAATGAGTTTAGTGAAGTCTCTGGATTGAAGGTTAACCTTCATAAATCCCATATGTTTGTGTCTCCTAATATTGCCAGAAGAAGAGCATCTCAGCTTAGTAATATGTGTGGTATTCCTTTAACCAGTAATTTGGGGAAATTCCTTGGGACCCCATTGCTTCATGATAGTGTGTCCAAAAATCATTTTTTGTTTATTTTGGAAAAACTGAAGAACAAACTTGCTGGGTGGAAATCTGGGATGTTGTCCTTGGCAGGGAGAGCAACCCTGATACAATCTGTCACTAGTGCCCTCCCAGCCTATACCATGCAAACTATGGAGCTCTCGAGGAAAGTATGTGATGAGATTGATAAAATTAATAGAAACTTTCTTTGGGGTGATAGCCTTGAGAAAAAGAAAGTGCATCTTGTTAATTGAGATTAAGTCTGTAAGCTGAAAAAAGATGAGGGTCTTGAGATCCGCAAGGCTAGAGATCAAAATCTAGCTCTTCTATCCAAATTGGGGTGGAAAATGTTAATTGGGGAGAATACTCCCTGGGTTGATGTGCTCAAAAATAAATACTTGGGTCAACAGCCTTTCTTATTTAAGAAGAAAGGCAAGAATATATCTCACATATGGAAAGGCATCCTAAATACCAGGGAGCTCCTAGTTCAGGGAGTTCGATGGAAGCTTGGAAAAGGTACCAAAATGAGAGTTTGGAAAGATTAGTGGTGTGGTGATGGGGTTTTTGAAATGGATTTGAACACACCTACCAATCAACTTCCAAATTTTGAGCATATTACTGTGGAGACTCTTCTTGATGCACATGGTGATTGGGACTTAAATCATTTGCACAACTCTCTTCCTTTACCTATGGTTGTAGTAATTTTAAAACTATAACCACCCAGATTTAATGTTGCAGAAGACACTCCCAGATGAATTAACTCCTCTGATGGAGAGTTCTCCACATCCAGTGTATATGATTTAATTGTTGATCATCATAACCAGGAAGGGGATTGGGGATGGATTTGGAAGCTTAAGTTTCCTCAGAAACTTAAAAGCTTCTTGTGGCTTGTTTTTCATAAAAAAATTCTCACTAACAAATTGAGAAACCTGAGGGGTCTTACTTCTGACCCCAACTGCCCTTACTGTGCAACCTTGGAGGATATTGAACATTTGCTTTGGTTCTGTCCTTAAGCTAACCAGATATGGTGCCATGTTTATAGTAAGGAATGGTACTGCAGCAGGCTCTCTTTACCTTGGAAAGATTGGATCATCCAAAATCTGAAAGGGAAGAACAAAACCCCATACTTGTTCCTCATCTCACTCTAGACTATTTGGAAAAATTGAAATAAAATGGTTTTTGAGCATAAAACTATAAATATTCATGAGAGTGTTAAACTTATATCAAATTATGCCCAAGCTTTTAGTTTAGATGTCACAAAACCACTTCAAACTAAAAGTCTTACTGTGTGGTCTTGTCCAAATGCAGGAAAAATCAAACTTAACATGGATGGCAGCACTCCCAAACATGGAGGAGGTGGCGGTTTTGGCGAATTATTCCGGGATGAAACAGGAGCATTGATTGGTGGGTACTATGGTAGGCTTGAAATATGCATTTGTCTTGAAGCGGAACTTTGGGCAATCTACAAGGGGTTGACCATCAAACTCCAATGAGGTTTCAATCAAGTGATGATAGAAACGGATGCGGAGCAAGTGGTGAAACAGTTGAGTGATGATCTGTGAGAAAGATGTCCTTATTGGGGAATTGTGGAAGATGCACGTATTATCATGAGAGGGTGTGACTGCTCAATCCAGCACATTCGAAGGGAAGCTAACATTTGTGCTGATGTAATGGCCAAGTTAAGCGAATATCAACCTGCAGATCTTCTTATTGTAAATGAACCACCTGAAGAAATCCGCACCTTACTTGTAGCGGACATTGTGCATCTCTCTGAGAAGAGTGATAGGATGTAGTCCTTGTTTGATTTTATTTTCCGATGTACCCAACAAAAAAAAAAAAAAGAGCAATTATGTATAATCCTACCCTTTTTGTATGCTTGAGTTATGTACATATATATATATATATATGTATATGTTTTTATGATAAAAATCAAGGAATCTTGGATTGGAGGTGTAAAGATCCAACTAAACCAAGTCTTGATCTTAATAGGTTGGAATCTCATGTTTATTGTGTTTATATGTTATGTTTTGGAAGCGAATCTACTTGAGTTTGGCTCTTTGATTATCTCTTGAAAGCTTAAAATTGTGACTTTTTGGACTGCCCAGAACAAAGCCAGAACCACACGTGCGGGGTCCATGGCCGCACATGCGGGATGCATAGCCGCACGTGCGAGGCTCATAGCAACACATGTGGAAAACAGGGGAGACAGACTGAGGTATATAGCAATAAAAGCACGTGCGGGCCACACGTGCGGCACACCTTCCCGCACGTGCGGTAGGGACTTCCACACGTACGGCTAAAGATGGAAAATTCTGTTAGTTTCTTTTGCTCTTTTCGACCCTCTTAATGTGTTAATATGTCCATTTGATGCTTCTGCAATGCATTTAATTGAATAGGACTTAGCGAATCGAACATTTGATAAATAAAGAAGACTAAAGAAAAGTGATGTACTTACGAGTTGTGTGCTATGTGTAGGGCACGTGCAGGAGGGGACCATTGTTCATTCACATCACAGTGAATAGTAGTAATGTATCGATATGTTTTATTCACAAATTGTGCTCATACCTTATCTACTTTGTTAATGAACAACATGTGATACATAAGTTATGTTAGATAGACTACTTGACACGATTGAACAATGGTATACAAGATGGACCCAAGGTCGTTTTGGAAGGAATTCATGACTAAGACAATCACATGACTTGTGACATCATAATCTTCATGTATTATGCTCAATCACGTGAACCTTATTACCTTACTATTATTCACTGAGCCTTGCTCATTCTATATTTATGTGTGTTATGTAGGTAATCAATCCGGAGGGCAACCCTAGGTCAACCCCAAGAGCCTTTTGCTGGATCAATTTTGTCGAGTCACCCGAAGTGGCTCTCCTGCTTTATTTTGAGGAGATCTATATGGTGGCATATTTTGTTAAATCTTTGGAATGTCTTGTCTTATGTTTAACTTTCGAGTTGCTACCCCATTGTATAGACTTACATGTGTAATTTCAATGGGTATAAATGATATATGAACATGTTATGTATTTATGTATGGTATGATATATCAAGATCCTGGCATTTAGACACAGCTCAATGGATGTTTTATTTTAATATTTTATTTGCTTCCGTTCAGGCCCCAATGTTGAGTAAAACTTAAGGAAACTGGGTTTGAGGCCTAAGTTCAGGCCAGTCATGTCCAAACTTTTAGGGGCATGTTTGGTCGTGACAAATTGCCTGTGACACATCCTTTGATGTGGACTTCTTCCGACACCATCAACTCATTGTGTGGAGTGTTTGAAACCTTAAAGATCAGGGCCTCCTGGGCATATACACCATCACTGAATCGGCGTGTCCTCACATTGTACGAGTCTTTTATCAGAATATGTACATCAGTGACAAGGCCCCGGGAGCTCTTTTGTCCATTGTTGACGGGGTCGAGTTAGTGGTCACACCAGCTTCTATTGCCGAGGTTCTCCACTGTTCCATGGACACTATAAATGAAAAGCAGTTCCTGGTGTTCACTTAAGAACTCACTGTCCCAGCATTGGTGATCGAATTTTATGAGGGGTAGTAAGATGATGACAACCACACTAGCATCCGTTAGGCTAACTTATCGCGCCACATCTTCTTCCTTGATGTGGTTCTTAAAAAGAATGTCATCCCTCTAGGCCACAAGGAAGCGTGGCGAGGGGACTTCCTCCGTGCCTTTCACTGATTTGACTTCAGATTTTGGGTCGACATCCCTATTTTGATCTTCAACCAGATGAACCGTATCCTTAATGAAGTCAAGTTGCACAACATTCGAGGCAGTTCTACTTGGGCCCTCCCTTTCGCTAACCTCATCACTGCACTCATAAAAGGCCAAGGGACATACCCACTCGAACCCAATGAGGTTTCGTTCCGCCGCCAACGCTTTATGGTAAAACTTACTAGCGCCAAACCACTGCTCGCATGCTACCTCCACTACTCCTTGCCGATGCCCTGGCCAATCCTAATGATGTTCCAGTAAAGCCCGCCGTCATGCCAGCACCCGCGCCATCGCCATTCCGTATGACACGGGCGCAATATCAGGCTTTTTTGGATAATCAAGCCGCTATTCAGCAATCTGTGGTTGATCTCCGGGCAGACTATCAAGCATATCGGGATTACTCGAAGATGGCATTTGATGGGTATCAGGGTTTTTATAAAAATAATTCATGTTTGTACTTGTTGCACTTGATTGCACCATTTCACTTGATGTTCACTTTGTACCAGTGTGGTAGTGATATGAGCATTATGTTAATTGGGGAACATAGTGGGCTTGTATGAAAAGGGTATATTAGGTAGATATTCGCATGTGATATTTGCACTAGGAGAGTTATTTGTGTTTGTGGTATTTGTACACTTGTCATGAGTATGCCTTGATTCACATGAACACACTTTCATAGCGGTGACCTCTTTATTCTAATCCCTGGTGGACAACATTGATAATTGCTAGTGTTGCAGAAAAGAATAAATGACTAACCTTGATTCTCAAAATTAAAAAATTAAAAAATAAAATAAAAACACTTGACTTGTTTGGGTTCGTAGCCTCTTTAACTCGAGTTATTGAGCCGGTAGGGGTGTCTCTACACCTAGTGCCCTAAAACCGTCTGGTTTGGGAGTCATTGGCCTAATACTTGCTACATAGGTTAATAAGAAAACTTAAGGGACCTAGACGTTGCACAGTTAAGGAAAAATAAGAAAAATGACTTATTCGGATGCATAGCCTTTTCAGCTTGAGTTATTAAGCTCGTAGGGGTATCTTCACACCTAGTGTCCTAAAGCCATCTAGTTTGGGAGTCATTGGCCCAATGCTTGTTACATGAGTTGATTAGAAAGCTTAATGGATCAAGACATTACATAGTTTTTTCATAAAATTTAAAAATAAATAAATAAAGCACTTTGAGAATCCTGGTTACAAAAGTTTAATCATGTCTGTATATGTTGGGGGTTGTTATGAGTTACACCGAGCTATTATAGTGGACAATTAAGTAGTATGGAGATTGCACTTTACACCAAGGGTACTGATGATGTGTTTACTAGTATTCACAAGTACAGGGGACTTAACTTTTGTATTAATTGAATTGTGATTTTTGCTCAATAGATTCTTTCATGCTTGTCCACTGTCCCTTCAATAACTCATCATGTCTTAATATCACCTGGTAGTGGCATATAAGTTGATTGTTAGGTGGAATAATGTGATTAATTGTTGTTGAGCAGATATGAATATGTTGATGTTTGTGGGTATTATTTTTGGAAACCCTCACGAAACTATACTCGTCCACTTGGGGTAACCTTGTGGTTTAAAGGCTTGTTACATATGCTAAATGCAATCGTAATCTCTACGAAAGTGGCTTAGAGTTATTTTACTTTTTTTATTTCTTTTGTTTTGCTTGAGGACTAGCAAAATGTAAGTTAGGAAATGTGATGTAGGCTGAAAGGTACCATATTGAGGCCACTTAAGTTACATTTTTAGTCTTTCAATATTGTTTATTTGGTGGAGATGATGTGCTTAGTACACTTATACAGATTTGGCAAGTAACACGCAAATTCAATCAAAAAGGGAGCGAAATTAGATTCTCCGTGCGAGGAACGAAAATGCTCAGCCTGCCACCTCACCGCACGTACGGCCCAGCCCCACCGCACATGCGGCCCATCACCGCTCGAGCGGCCCACATAGGCGCTCGATCGGCTTACCTAGGGTTGTGTGTCTGAAATTTTCAGTCTATTCTACTGGGAATAAAAGGAAGAAAAAGGGGCTGTAAAAGGGTTCAAAAATTATTTGAAGAAAAAGAGAGGCTAGGGTTTGAAAAGAGTGATTCTCCTCAAGCTTGAAGGACAACTTCCATGGGGGCTTCTTCCTTATCCTCTTCCTCTTCCCACTCTTCCATGAGTGGCTAGTCTTCCAATTTTAGGATTTTGATGAAACCCTAGCCATGTAAAGGGATTTTTCTTAAAGCTTTGATTGCGAAACGATTTGAATAAATGTATGGATACTTTAGAAGTTTATAATATTTTTCTTTTTCATCTCTTCAAGCGTTTTACTCTCTGTGATTGTTTAATGCTTTCCATACATTAGTTTTCTTTGTCTTTGTGTTCAAAGTATGATACGAGTCATGCTATGAGAGACGGGTCATGTTGCTACCATAGTTTAGAGCAAACGCCTCATGCTACTTGAGATGATTCGTGCCTGTACATTGAACACAACCATCCTCTTAATCAATATTTCAAACTTGTAGTTGTGAAATATTGGATAGTTCAAATCGAATTGCAATTGATGGCCGTCATTAAGTCTTATTTATGTGGTTAGTGGTGAATTTGCCCTAAGATTTTCTCAAAAATCAGTATCTCAAACCCTAATTTTAATTGTCAATTTAATTTCTCGATTTCATTTAATTCTTGTTTAGTCATAATATCCCTCAATGTTTTTAATCAAAATTAATTTAGAAATTTAGCAATTAAATTAGTTTAATTTCACAATTGTCCATGTGGATTGATACCTGGACTTGCCATTATTCTAAAAGAATTTGGTATAGTTTAGTGTTTATATTTGGTGTGTGAAACGACCCATCACACATTCCATTAGGGGTGGTCGCAGTTCGGTTTTGAACGGTTTGTGGATCAATTTGGACTAGCCCGCATGTATGCAGTTTGGAAAAAAATTCAACTCGTAACCGCCCGCAACGCAGGTTGTGGTTTGTGCGGACAAGGTTCGCGGATGTGCGAGCGGTTTACAGATTGGACTTTTTTCTTAAAAAATTTATTTTGAAGCCTTTTTTTTCCCATTTTGTAAATATTTATTTTGGGCCATTTTCCCTCCATTTTCTAAAATGTTTCAACATTAATAATTAATGAATTAAAATTTATAAAATTAAAAACACAACAAAATCAATTCCTAACACAAACAAATTATTCAAAATCCTAAACTTTTAACTCAAATCATAAATTAACACAAGTACATCTTTTAAAATCCTAAACTTGATCATCAATCTCATTTACCATCTACTACCTGTAGACACCCCATTTTTGACCGCCCGTAGAGACTTGGGCACTATTGATGGCCTACTCAGTGGTGCAGGCTATGCTATGCAAAGGTTCAATTTCTGCGGCAAAGGGAGAGTCAAGTCCCAACCTTGTACCCTATTTTGGACCAAAACAATCTTGATCAGAAGATTTCAGACCTTAAAACCCTCTCTTTCAAAACGTTTTTGAAATAAAGTTCCTATAATGTTCCGAGGCTCACATTTTGTTAAATGTCGCGCTTTTCGGTAAACCGAGCAAGGACAAAGTGGAAATGAATGAAAGAGAGATGAAATATTTGAAAAATCTTTCAAAACACCTTACTTAGGGGTTTGGAGTTGAAGAAAAGAAGAGAAGAGGGAAGAAACTAGATTGGGAGAAATTCGACATGAATCCGGGTAGGAGAGAGTCGAGCAGCCCTCGCTGAATCGGGCTTATTCATTTGCATACTTGGATTCTATCTATGAGGCCACCAACGTTAGAAATCTTACTTCCGGGGCTTCATTTTTCACTCAAGAATCTCCTAAAGCCAATTCCGGACGGGGGAGATATGATTGGTTGAAGTAGGGCATCACTCCGATTGGACCGAATCTGCGCGGCTTCACCAAAATAGGCATAACATTTTGCACAGGAGGAATTTTGATGCAAGGCTGGTGCCATTGGAAAGATAACTTCTGGGGCTTCAATTTGGACACCTGGACGACCACTTTTGGACTTCCGAATCACTGGCCGACCACCTTTCTTTCCGGCAGACCAATTTTTGTCCTGAAAAACCAGAAAAAGTAGCAGGCCGACCAAAAAAGGTGGTCGGCCGACCACCTGAACCCTTTGAACTGGTCGGCCAACTAGGAAAAGTGGTCGGCTGACCACCTAAACTGGTCGGCCAGTTTTCTCCTTTTTTGTCTCATTTAGTTGAAGCCAGCTGTGCCAGTTGGAAGCCTCATAATGCATCCTCCATACACGTGTATGGAGGATGTTTAAGTTTGGTTTTTAGCTTCCTTAAGAAGCTTTAGAGCCTCTCCTCTATAAAGGAGGGGCTGAGCTTCCATTGCAAGGGTTGAATTCTTTGGTTAAGGCATACATACACCCTCCTCCATAACTCTCCATTCCAAGCATCAAAACCCCATTATTCTTGGCCATTTTACACTACACCTCATAACCTACCACCTCCACCATCCATTCAAGCATCTTGGAGATCATTTGCAGAGCTTGAGGAGTCACATTCTTGGTCCAGAAGTTGCTGAGTGTCGGCTCTACAAGGGTAAGCCCCTATTTTCCCCATTTTTGTATTATTTTCCTCCATATCTTAGCATTACTTGCAAGCATTTTTGAACTTCGACATAAACTAGAAAAAGTCTTGTTTTGATCTTCTAAACATGTTTGTTTAAGGACTCTTCTCTGTTTGGGGTCATCTTTCCCCTTCCATGCTTCATTTCCTCATGTTTTGAGCCTTGCATTTGAGCATTTGCATTGGCCTTGGTTTGGCCTTTTAGCCATTAAAATCCAGTGGATTTTTAGTGACTTAGATGTGTTTTTGTGCTTCAAAATCAAAGAGGGGTGACCCTCTCACCCCTTGTTCTCTTTACTAGCATTGTTGGCCTTCCAGAGGGGCCTCATCTTGCATGTTGTGAAGTCACATTTCAGGCCCTATTTTGCGAGTTTTAAGGTCTGCCTTGACTCTTCCCAGAGCCCCTTTGGCCATATTTTATGTCTATGATGCATGTGTAGAACAATCTCATTCAAGGCCTTTCAAAGGGACCTTTCATTGCATGCTTCCTAGACCAATTTCAGGCCCTTTTTGGTGGGTTTTAGGGCTGTCATAACTCATTTCCAGATGTGATTTTTCCCTTTTGTTTGTCTATCATGTATGTGTAGAACAACCCCTTGCATGGCTTTCCAAAGGGGCTCATCATTCTTGCATGTGTTGACTGAGATTCAGTGGTTATTTGGGTATATTTTGGCATGAAATACTTCTGTTTTTGACTGGTTGGGTGAGCCCTCATATGCTTCATATAGTTGTAGAACAACTTATGGTTCACTAGCTTTCTTTGCATGCTTTATAGGCCATTGATTCTAGCGTATTTTGGCCATGCCTTAAACTGATAATGTGCTTATTTTGGAATGCCCTAGCTCTGTTTTTGGGTCTTGTGGTTGAATGATGTTAGTTTTTCATGCTTGTAGTTCAAGGTCCATACTTAGCTTTGAGTTTTGAGATCCATTCCATGCATATACTGAGGTGTGTTCATGTTTTGAGCCTATTATTTATCACATTTCAGAGCTTGTTTGAATGTCATGTTGCCATGTTTTCATCTCTTTAAATGCGTTTGAGAGTCGGGCTTGTATGCCCCATTTACCGACCATTGAATGAGCTCCATTTCGTTGCATTCCGAGTCATCATTTTAGGCCAATTTCCCACTGTTTCAGACCTGCCTAGGGTCTGTTTGGGGTTGGTTTTGCCTTTGGTGCATTGCTTTGGGTACCTCTAGAGTAACGCACTTCACTAGTTTCGGTACCCGAGCCCCCTAGCTTGCATTGTGCGCCATGTTTGCATGTTTCGGGACCATTTTGTATCATGTTTCAGAGCTGTATCATGTGCCATTCTATGCCATACTTCATCCTCTGCCATGCTTAGTTAGAGTTGCATGTCATGTCTTAGGATCGGTCCTTTGCATCCGTGCATGTTTGCATGTGTTTCGGTCGTCTCATTTCCATCATATGGCCACTGATGTGAGTGTGGCTGAGGTCCACTCATGTTGGTGTAAGTCCATCGTGCATTGTGTATGCCATTTCATAGCATTGTGTATGCTAGGTTGCATTTTAGAGCATTGCGTATGCCATGTTACATCACGTGCATTGTGTATGCCATTTTAGTCTATAGCATTGCGTATGCTAGGTTACATGTTAGTCGCATTATGTATGCCATTTCATTTGCATTGCGTTTGGGATAGGAGTTAGCCCAAACATGGGAAACGAGGCGCGTTTCGTACTCAAAGTGACGAGACGTGTGTCAATTCCCAGTTGCCAACACTCCGGATTATACATGATGGAGTCTAGGCCTTGTCATGTTCATTTGTGCATTCATTCCATATCAAGTCGTGCAATTTGGTCCCTTGGCCATCATGCATCGAGATACGTGATTGATGGCCCGAGGATCGAGGGCTACGCTCCTTAGAGCTTACGCAAGGACGGGGAGTGTGGTCGTGCACACATTTGTTGAAAATACCTTGCCATGTCTCTCTCTTGCTTTGTGTTGCAGAAAACCAGGATCCAGGGGCAGAAAGTGGTCGGCCGACCAGGTTTTCTGGCAGGCCAACCACCTTTTTTTAGTATCCACCACAAAGGGTGGTCGGCAGGTGTTTCCCAAGCCAATAGCTGGTCGGCAGTCCTCCCAGGGTGGAGTTTCAGCCTTCTGGAGCGTTGTGCAACTTTCAGAAATCAATTGCAAACAGAGGCGAGATGAGGTATCGCGATGGAATTTCCCGACGAGGCGACTCAAGCATGCATGCATTCATCGTCACCCAAAACAGAGCCGAGGCAGTCACATTCATGTAGTTTACATTGCTTACTTAGTTAGTTTGTTAATTAGTTAATGTTGTGTAATAATTAGCTGTAGCTGTTATTTATTCGGACTATATTATTTATTCGGACCCTCCGAGCGAGGGCACAGCTGTAATAAGTGTGTGTGCGTGTGATGTATATCTTCCAACCCCATGTCTTTCTCCCTTTTATTTACCAGCTTATGATGGTTAGATTAGGGCATGTTTCAATTAGCATACTTATGCTTGCATGTTTGCATCATTCATCTGTTTTGCATGCATCGGGCTCGGCGCATCATACTAACTACATTTGTATCTCAATTTCAAGTTGAATACTTGTTAGCTATAGCATTTCACATGTCATTTTAGCATAGCCGAGCCTATTGTAGTTGCATTTTTGCATGTGTTGCATTAGGCATTTCTGTATAGTTAGGATCATGCATGGATTTCTAACATAGCTTCTGTTTTGGCTTGGAGTACTCGGTAAGTACTTATGCTTTAGCATCCTTGCATGCGTGTGAGTGACTGCCATGATAGCATGCTTGCCATGAAGCTAACTGCTTATGTGATATAACTGCCTGAATGCCTGTGGGTGAAGGTTAGATTATCTGAATTGGAATAATGCATTGACTGTGAGTTTTAAGCCTACTAGATAGTGGCAAAATCATATTTTCTGAGCCCACCTGAGGGTGGCAAATCCACATTTTAGCCTACTTGCGAGTAGCAAACCGTTTTCAAAACAAACATGAGATGTTTCGTTCCAATTCAGGCGATCCAGTCTATACTTGTATGCTGTGCGCATCACATAGTAAATCTAGGCTAATAACCGGAATAAGAATGCATAATGTTTTCAAAACTAGATATCATGGTTAGTAGAGGCCAATCTTTGATCGGGCAAGCGGGGGTGCTCACGAAGTGACCTTCCCCAATCGTACCCAAGTTCTCGAGCCGAGGCAACTTTGGTGATGACGGACACGTGGCCTTAGGCAACGAGTCAGGGTTTCCTAAATTTCCCAAAATAAAATATTTAGGTGGCAACTCTGTATCTGGCAAAGCAGTCCATGTTTGGCACTTCTTTCAAAAAAATCTGTTTTCAAAAACGATTTGCCAGATTTGGACTCTTTGATGATTCATCGGTCTTGCATTGCACTCCGCGAGATTAGATACAGGACCGTGACTTTTGAGTCCGAACTGTAGTGAGGCCCAAGGGCGCGTCTACAGTTTCTGGCGACTCCGCTGGGGATTTAGAGAACTTGACTCGAATCCAGAATCTCTGGTTTTGACTACACTTATGTGTTTCTTTGCATTGCATTTGCATTGGTGCGCCTAGGACACCGTGTTTGCCGTATGCTATTCCTGAACGGTTTGCTGGAGGCTCGCTTCGAGAAGCATGCCATAAGGCTGACTGGTTGTGGGCTCTGCCACAATGGGAACACAAACCCCGATTTTATCGGGGCACCCTTTTTGACCATTCGACCTAGTGCATATTCGGAATCCATAGTGACCATTCCAAGCTAGGACAGGTTGCTTACCCGATCATAGGTTGTTTGAAACCGTTGCTTGCGTAGTAAAACCTTAGCTCCTGACAAAATAGGACAGGGAAACCCTACCCCTCCATAGAGGTGTTTTGGCTCTCATTTGCTTACTATGTGCTTTTAGAGTGTGCCTCTACAGGAATGCATGCATCAGTTTGCAAATTGGGTATCAGGCCTGCGGGCACCAGTTCAGTATTTTGGGAATCAGTTTTACCTGAGGGTATCAGTTCACAGGCAGAATTTTGGGGTAGGATTCAGCAAAGAGTGCAGTCATTCAGTTGTGCTCGTATCTGTTCTAGTGAAGTCAGGCTAAGATGCTCTCTATTTTCTCTTTTACTAGGTAGTCCTGGAACCATAGCTTCAGAAGGCTCCGATATCCCCCGGGTACATTGGACTAGTGCTGATAGACTTTGCTAGGTCAGAAATTCAGTTCAAGGGCAACCAGTTTTCCTTCGCCAGTGGCAAGGCAAAGGAGGGCCAGACAGGGTTCATTTGATCATCTGATCTGACAGTCACCAGTCACATCATCAGCAGACCCGTGATGGCATAGGGTTCGGAAGAATTTGTGGCTATGATAGCAACGTTAAATCAGGGAACTGCAATACAGGACGAGATCAGTGCTGAAACGCAACGCCCATCTAGGGCATCTGCCTCGTATCCAGCTTCGAGACCCCAGCCGAACTTTGACCCACTTCTGCCAGCTGAAGATTTGTAGGGTCCAGATCCCCGAGAAAGGTTGACTCAAGCTCGAGTTTCCACACCCCTGGTGCAGCCTATTGAGAGGCTTCATCCCTCTGATGTCAATGAATTCAATCCGACTGCAGTGAAAATTGCGAACCTTGAGAAGCAATTCAAAAGGGAACAGGACCTTAACTCCATTCACGACATTGAGGATGGGTCCACCGAGGTTGCCGTAAGGCTCCCAGTCGGGAGTACCAATGCTGGCGGTAGCACTGTTTCCAAACCCGCTAAAGTCAACACAGTTGCCATAGCCGACCCTTTTGCCAAGGCCAGCCTACAAATAGCCTGCCCAACCCGAGCTCAGGGTAGATGTTTCACCCCCCTCCATATGAGCCTAACCAGCGCATTAAAAGTCCTGATGGAAAGAGGGCATCTCAAACCCCTTAATCCTCAACCTTTGCCAAACCCACTCCCTGCCAGACATAACCCCAGCAAATACTGTGTATATCATCAGCAGCGCGGCCATGGCACCGATGGTTGCTACCGCCTTCGTCATGAGATCCATAATCTCATTGACAACCGGACAATAGTTCCACCTCAAAACCCCAAGGACCAAGTACCTCATCCACATCTCAACCTCAGCCACACACTGCCACCCACCTACAACTCCAATATATACACCCCGACCCATATACTCAAGCCCGAGATGTTTATTCCGGAAAGCATGGGCTTAAGCACGATGGATGCACTTGAATCCCAATCATCTCAAACCCGTGAACCCACTACTTCTGAGCTAGGGAGCATGATTGAAGATCTTCAGGGAACAATGGCAGATTTAACCTTTGGAGTTTTGGCTCCATCATCAACCACATCGCCCACCAGGGAGTTCATATCAAAACGCTCCCAAATCTTGGGACGGGCTGCATTGGAAGAAGGCAAATCTCTTAGCAAAGTGGGGGCAAGTGGTAAGAACAGGGTAGGGGCAGGAATTGGTCCCCATGAACACCTTCAGTGGGCTGTTGAGGCTTTGAAAGCTGAGGGACTGAACAAACAGCAAGTGCTCGCAGTGATCGCAAAAACTGTGGATGATACTTTTGCCACTCGAGTTGAAGGCAGTCTGAATCAAGGGGCAAGCCGAGACAAGGGATGTTGTACCAGAAACGATCCTGTCAGCTCCAATCCTACACTCGAAAGAGATCATCAAAAGTCAGCACCTACCGACCCTTTCGCCGGTACATCCAACACAACCAGCTCACAACCTGCCAAATACCCACCTCGGGACCAGAGGATATTCACCCCACTGGACATGTCTCTGTCAACGACCCTGAGGGTGCTGATCGAAAAGAGGCATCTGAAGTCCTTAGAGCCGTGGCCATTACTGAATAAACTTCCTCTCTCCCACAACCTGGCAAAGCACTGTGTCTTTCATCAACAAGCTGGCCATGACACTGACATGTGTCTTCGCCTTCACCATGAAATACAAGATCTGATTGATAAGAAGGTCATTGTCGCGTCAGGTCCTGCAAAGTCTATCGACACTGGATCGATGAACTTGGGGGATAATATGACCATGTGATCGGGGGATGAACCAGCTGCGGGTGGCGCTCAATTTACTCCAGACGTGGGAATGACACGCACTGTTTTGAGCATTTGCGAATGCTAGTTTTGTAGTTTCTGACTTGGGTGTTGAGTCAGTTATGTGGTTTTGTTTTAAGTCTGTCTCTTTGTTTTGAGTCAGTTTTTTTGTTAAGGTCTGTCTTGTTGTATCGAGTCAAGTCCTGTTGTGCAGAGGTTGGGTGATTCCGGAGTTGTTGTCTCGAATATCACTATTTTGTTTTGTGTTTGTCTTTTTGCTTTCTTTTTGAGTCTGTTTCTGCCGTGGAGCCAATTACACCATCAGATTTGAATGGAACAACAGTTGTCTTTTCACACTCTTGTACTCGCTTCTGCCTTGCACTAGTTATGCCAAAAGTTTGAATGACACGGCAATGCTTTTCGCCTACTTTTCTGTGCCTCGAACTCATTGCATTGACCTAAGTTTTTCAAAAACTTTTTGAACATTGTGATGAAAACAAAGAAGAAGGAATTCCTCGGGATTTGCAAAAAATTTTGATCAACTGAGAGAAAGAGAGGTGTGCTAAGCCCTTAATGATTGAGATCATGCTTGTTAATGTGAGTACTAAGAAGGACCCTGGCTTTGATCCAGATTGGTTCTACACTGTCTTCGGCGCGAGCGATTTGTCGCTTTCTTAAAAACTTTCAAAAAAATGTTTTGCGTCGTCCTGCGAAGACCTGTGTGGAATTGCTCTTGAGATTGTGCAGCCTAGGATCGCTCTCAGCCTCGAGACTCGACCCCTTGCTTTCGAACCTCGAACTTAGATTCAAAATGTTCATTGGTCAACCACGATGTGAGGCTGTGTGGCCAGATTTGAAGCAGCCTGCGAACTAGGGGCAAGAAAAGTCAGACCAATAAGCTTGTGAAGCTAGATCAGGAGCACCCTCGAACTAGGGCCAAAAATGTCAGATGTGCTCGAAGAGTCAAAGACGAAGACTGGCAAGAATGCCAAATCCTAGAAGGGAGGAAAGAAGAAAATATTGCTGAAGGAAAATATTGCTGAAGGACAATTGAGCTCCTATCCACAACACTGGGGAGAATTCAGCCACCCCATTAGAAGGACTCTTACATCATCAGCGAACAACAGCCACTCTCCTGGATTCAGATGACTTCAGGGTCTCAAAACCATTTGACATGGACAAAGTTACACTTTTACCCTTGAGGGGCTCGCTGGGCCGAAAACCCGGAAGGGAGACCCAGGCAAAAGTTAGAGCAAGAAAAAGAACAAAAAGAACAAAAAAAAAAGAACAAAAAGAACAAAAAAAAATGAAATGAAGAAAATGAAAAGAAAAAAAAAGAAAAAAGAAATGAAAAAAATTGAAAAGAAAAGAAGAATAAAGCTCGCAAGGTTGAAAACCCAGAAATGGCAGCCTTGGCAAAAGTTAGAGCGCAAAAGGTGAAGGTTAATACACGAGTGTCCCTTAACCCCGAACTACGTAAGGCTTGATTCCCATCTTTGGGATACGTAGGCAACTTCATTCTAGAGTCCAGCCATAAACATTTCCAAATCGATTGTGTCCATGTAATGGTTTTAATCATCTTTGCCTTCTCTGTATACGAGAGTCTGGTTGTGTTCGTCGCTCTGAAGACTGACTACAATGCGCTGCGGTGCTGTTCAAACAAGGGGCAACTTTCCATTGCCATTCAATGCGCTGCAGTGCCGTTCAAACAAGGGGCAACTTTCCGTTGCCATGCAGCTCCCCTCAAGCAAGGGGCAATTTTCCTTCGAATCTGAGGTTGTGCATCTCGAGAGTGGGTTCTATGCTCGTTGAGCAGTAGCTGTTTGCAAAAATAGTTTTTGAGAATTTTTACTAAGGTTGATTGATTTTCTCTCAAAAACTATTCCATTTTTCCAAAACTGGACCTTTTTCTTGGACCCAAAAAAGGAAAATTTTCAGTGCTCATAACCTAACTTGCATGATTTTGAATCAGAAAATCGAACAAGCGTGTTAATCTAACTCTCATTTTGGTTAAAATTGTTTTAGTAGAAAACCAAAACAAAAAAAAAATGGTCAAAACAATGAATAGCACAGTTGAGTCAGGTGTTCTGTCTTTTCCCCTTTATCACCGCATTTGCCAGAAAAGGGGCACAACAGAAGCTAACCGCAAAAAAAGGCAGAAAGCTCTCACATTCTCCAAGCAACGAGGTATCAAGCCAAGTGCAAAGCACAAACGGGAATGGATCGAGATATTCCACTCCTTTGTTTGGACACATCTGATTACATCCAAACTCCCTCGCGGAGCATCGTCAACTGATGTCAACTGCAAATGTGCTACACACCCAGTTGTAGCGCAACCCCTCTGTAGGAAAGTTCACTGTTGTAAGCAGAAGGAAGAATCTAACAGAATGCTAGGGGCATGAGCCCGCAATTTCTTGTTTATCCATCAACCACCCAGGGAAGGGATAAAAAATTAGAGATTAAAGAATAGAGCGCTGAGAGAAAAAGTGAGGAAAAAGGGTTTTGTTAGAAAAACAGAGCCTGAGGGCCGAGTGATGTGAGAATCACAAATGAGAAAGGGTGGGAAACAATACCCGGAGAAATTGGCTCCTTATGCACCGAGAGGTCTCTTACCTTTGTAACACAGCTGAGTGTTGTATTTGTGTGTTTTCGTTTGTCCCAATTCTTGTTTTGGGTCATTTGAGTGTCAATAGATGTGTTTAGGTTGTTTTATCTTATTTTTCCTTTGATGAGTTGAGTTTAGGCTATTCTACCTTTGTTTTCCATTTTTGAGTCGTTTTGTCTGTGGTTAGTTGTAGGCTCAATACCCGATCAAAAACTCATCTCTCAATTTTAAAAACGAATCATTTTGTGCTCAGAGTGCCATGCCATTCTCCAGATTTGTGCAAAACAGGATTTGTTCTTTCATAAAACTACAGGGTTCAACCCAGGTCATGTGAGAACAGTAAAACCAGGACCTATCTGAAGCTATGTGGGTTCCAGACTGCAAAGCCAAAGAAAAGAGGAAAAATTTGGAGCATCCGGGTTTGTTTCAACTTCTACAGGTTCCGTTTTGCATCCTGTCTTTTCAGATCATACTGTCTGTTCAAAATGAGTTGTGTGCCGAATAAACCGAATACTGTGTTCTGAGCTGCGTGTTCAGAATGAGCAGTGTGCTGATATGAGCTGTGTGTTTAAAGTGAACAGAATACTGTGTTGACTGTTTCACTGTCTCAAGCCAGAATGGCGATCAGAAGTGCTCTCCCTGAGTACCATTCCCCGTCAGAGTTATCTTGGCTTTTGTTTGCAATGAGGGAAAATTTGTGAATATGATCAGAAAAAAAAGCGACATCCGTGGCTTTTACATGTAGAGATTACCCCTTGTCAGCAAAAAATCATTCTACCATTCTTCCACTCGCGTGGGACGCATTTGGATTTCGAATCCACATTTCCTCCTTTCACGTGAAACGTGTTAGGATGTGACGTTTACCTGGTTAAAACCTTCCATCTCTCCATATGAAATACGTTGAGATACGCCTGTTGGTTACACCATTGTTTTTCTCTCTAGTTAAAACCTTCCCTCTCTCCGTATGAAATACGTTGAGATACGCCTGTTGGTTATACCATTTTTATTCTCCCCATTTAAAACCTTCTCCCTCTTCGTATGAGATACGGTTAGGTATGCCTGTTGGTTACGCCACCTTCGCACCTTTCACGTGAAACGTGTTAGGATTTGTGTTCATTTTCCTGCACTCGCATGAAACGCGTTTGGATCTCATAGTTCACCCTTTCCTTCTTTCGCGTGAGACGTGTTAGGTTGTTGATTCACTCGATTAAAGACATCAGGTGCGCCTAATGTTCACACCATCTTTCTTCATTCATTTTGTGTATCTATCGCACTCATTCACTTTGTACATCTAGCGCACACTTTCATTACAATTGTGGTACAGTCTCATACATTTCTCTTGTATCTCAGGACGCGTGAAGCGCGGCCCTGGGTGTGTTTTATCTCAGGACGCGTGAAGCGCGGCCCTAGGCGTGTTTTATCTCGGGACACGTGAAGGGCGAGCCCAAGCGGTTTCGGACCTCTTCTCACGATTTCAACGTGGTTTGAGTGTTCCTTTCCTCACACGATTTCAGCGTGTTTGGAATTTATCTTAGGTTGTGTGGAACACGCTCCTGATTGATTTTCTTTGTTCTTCCTCCACTCACGAGTCCAGCGTGGTTGGAGTATGCCACCCTTTACATCTACTGTATTATCTATTGCATCGCATCTATTATCTATTACATCACATCTGTTACATCCATTACATCATATCTGTTTTATCGTCTGGTTTAAGAGACCATAAATCCTCTAAAGGTGCAATTCCTTTGGTGTTTGTCGTGCTCGAACAACTTCCAGTGGTCTGGTATAGCCACCTGCCTGTGCTTGCGATGAGTTCCTAAGAGACCAACTGAGACTGTGGAAACTAGAGTTCGAAAGGCTTATGCCTAGAATGCAAAGGTTCAGGATTTTCGAAACTAAAGTCTGGTTTAAATACCCAGGGGTATATCCTCGACTTGAAATCTGTATGGCAGCCCCATAGGTTAAGATAGCATGTGTATGCGCCTCAATTCTGGATACTGAGCCAACCTAGTCTGTCACCCTGTTGGAGAATAGGGAAAGCTGCGACCATAGTCAGGGAGAAAAGTAGTACCTGTGGTTCAACCAAGAAGAAGCGAAAGATTCCCACATCAGCATGAGGTAGGACATTGCCGAGGTAAGTCATTGCCAATTGCCCCTGTAAGGTACCTTCCCTTCCTAGCTATTACATTGTATTTTAGCTACTACATTGCATTGCATATAGTATCTATCACATGTATCTACTGCATATCCGTTGTATCGCCTGTATCCTTCCCATGTTGAGCTTGATCTAGTATGTGCTCATACTTTTCATGTCAAAGCATGGTTATGAGATTTTGTGTACGCACCTATTCCACTAATGGGATTGTGGTTTGAGGGTGACGGCACCATTTCCGTGCTAGACATGATTTGTTTGTGTCCATGCCTTTCCTAGGCAAAATTTGGTTTGGCCGCGCACCTTATCGGTTGTATCCATTGCATTGTAGTGTAGTGTGTTGCATCTAGCATTTAGGATCACGATTTTTCCTGAACAGATCATGCCTCACTTATATCATGCCACCCAATTACTTGTATTTGTGTTCCGTCTACGCACACATAGTTCTGCATGTGTACGCGCCTATTCCACTATTGGGATTGTGGTTTGAGGGTGTCGGCACCTTTTCTATGGTAGACGGAGTTTGATTTTGCATCTCCATCCCTTCATGATATTTGTGTGGTTTTGCATTACTTGTGGTTTGATTATTTCGATACATTGCATATCATTTGCACTGTTTCATTCCATTGCATTACATAAATCCTGAATTTTCAAACCGGCTTCGCTTAGCGTATAAGTCTAATTTTCAAAACCGGCTTCGCTTAGCGTATAAGTCCAATCTTCAAACCAGCTTCGCTTAGCATATAAGTCCAATCTTCAAACCGGCTTCGCTTAGCGTATAAGTCCAATCTTCAAACCGGCTTCGCGTAGCGTATAAGTCCAATTTTCAAACCGGCTTCGCGTAGCGTACAAGTCCAATTATCAAAATCTTCCCGCATATCATTTTGCATCCTGCCCCTGAACTACGCTGGTTTGATTCCTTGCAAAAGGATACGTAGGCAGCCTGCAGGCGCAACCACTTATTTATCTATATTTTGTTTGTTTGTCCAAGTCTTCGGCCTTGTCAAAAATGGGTCGTCTCTGGGCTTTGACACTCACTCCCGTCACTTCTTGACTTTCGAGTTCTGTCAAAGAGGGGCAACTGTAGACACCCCATTTTTGACCGCCCGTAGAGACTTGGGCATTATTGATGGCCTACTCAATGATGCAGGCTATGCTATGCAAAGGTTCAATTTCTGCGGCAAAGGGAGAGTCAAGTCCCAACCTTATACCCTATTTTGGACCAAAACAATCTTGATCAGAAGATTTTAGACCTTAAAACCCTCTCTTTCAAAACGTTTTTGAAATAAAGTTCCTATAATGTTCCGAGGCTCACATTTTGTTAAATGTCGCGCTTTTCGGTAAACCGAGCAAGGACAAAGTGGAAATGAATGAAAGAGAGATGAAATATTTGAAAAATCTTTCAAAACACCTTACTTAGGGGTTTGGAGTTGAAGAAAAGAAGAGAAGAGGGAAGAAACTAGTTTGGAAGAAGTTCGGCATGAATCCGGGTAGGAAAGAGTCGAGCAGCCCTCGCTGAATTGGGCTTATTCATTTGCATACTTGGATTCTATCTATGAGGCCACCACCGTTAGAAAGCTTACTTCCAGGGCTTCATGTTTCACTCAAGAATCTCCTAAAGCCAATTCCGGATGGGGGAGATATGATTGGTTGAAGTAGGGCATCACTCCGGTTGGACCGAATCTGCGCGGCTTCACCAAAATAGGCATAACATTTTGTACAGGAGGAATTTTGATGCAAGGCTGGTGCCATTGGAAAGATAACTTCTGGGGCTTCAATTTGGACACCTGGCCGACCACTTTTGGACTTCCCAATCACTGGCCGACCACCTTTCTTTCCGGTAGACCAATTTTTGTCCTGAAAAATCAGAAAAAGTAGCAGGCCGACCAAAAAAGGTGGTCGGCCGACCACCTGAACCCTTTGAACTGGTCGGCCAACTAGGAAAAGTGGTCGGCTGACCACCTGAACTGGTCGGCCAGTTTTCTCCTTTTTTGTCTCATTGAGTTGAAGCCAGCTGTGCCAGTTGGAAGCCTCAGAATGCATCCTCCATACACGTTTATGGAGGATGTTTAAGCTTGGTTTTTAGCTTCCTTAAGAAGCTTTAGAGCCTCTCCTCTATAAAGGAGGGGCTGAGCTTCCATTGCAAGGGTTGAATTCTTTGGTTAAGGCATACATACACCCTCCTCCATAACTCTCCATTCCAAGCATCAAAACCCCATTATTCTTGGCCATTTTACACTACACCTCATAACCTACCACCTCCACCATCCATTCAAGCATCTTGGAGATCATTTGCAGAGCTTGAGGAGTCACATTCTTGGTCCAGAAGTTGCTGAGGGTCGGCTCTACAAGGGTAAGCCCCTATTTCCCTCATTTTTACATTATTTTGCAAGCATTTTTGGACTTCTACATAACGTAGAAAAAGGCTTGTTTTGATCTTCTAAACATGCTTGTTTAAGGACTCTTTTCTGTTTGAGGTCATCTTCCCCCTTCCAAGCTTCATTTCCTCATGTTTTGAGCCTTGCATTTGAGCATTTGCATTGGCCTTGGTTTGGCCTTTTAGATGTATTTTTGAGCTTCAAAATCAGAGAGGGGTGACCCTCTCACCCCTTGTTCTCTTTACTAGCATTGTTGGCCTTCCAAAGGGGCTCCATCTTGCATGTTGTGAAGTCACATTTCAGGCCCTATTTTGTGAGTTTTAAGGCCTGCCTTGACTCTTTCCAGGGCCCCTTTGTCCATATTTTATGTCTATGATGCATGTGTAGAACAATCCCATTCAAAACCTTTCAAAGGGACCTTTCATTGCATGCTTCCTAGACCAATTTCAGGCCCTTTTTGGTGGGTTTTAGGGCTGTCATAACTCATTTCCAGATGTGATTTTTCCCTTTTGTTTGTCTATCATGTATGTGTAGAACAACCCCTTGCATGGCTTTCCAAAGGGGCTCATCATTCTTGCATGTGTTGACTGAGTTTTAGTGGTTATTTAGGCATATTTTTGCATGAAATACTTTTGTTTTTGACTGGTTGGGTGAGCCCTCATATGCTTCATATAGTTGTAGAACAACTCATGGTTCACTAGCTTTCTTTGCATGCTTTATAGGCCATTGATTCTAGCGTATTTTGGCCATGCCTTAAACTGATAATGTGCTTATTTTGGACTTCCCTAGCTCTATTTTTGGGTCTTGTGGTTGAATGATGTTAGTTTTGTATGCTTGTAGTTCAAGGTCCATACTTAGCTTTGAGTTTTGAGATCCATTCCATGCATATACTGAGGTGTGTTCATGTTTTGAGCCTATTATTCATCACATTTCAGAGCTTTTTTGAATGTCATGTTGCCATGTTTTCATCTCTTTAAATGCGTTTGAGAGTCGGGCTTGTATGCCCCATTTACTGACCATTGAATGAGCTCCATTTCGTTGCATTCTGAGTCATCATTTTAGGCCAATTTCCCACTGTTTCAGACCTGCCTAGGGTCTGTTTGGGGTTGGTTTTGCCTTTGGTGCATTGCTTTGGGTACCTCTAGAGTAACGCACTTCACTAGTTTCGGTACCCGGGCCCCCTAGCTTGCATTGTGCGCCATGTTTGCATGTTTCGGGACCATTTTGTATCATGTTTCAAAGCTGTATCATGTGTCATTCTATGCCATACTTCATCCTCTACCATGCTTAGTTAGAGTTGCATGTCATGCCTTAGGATCGGTCCTTTGCATCCGTGCATGTTTGCATGTGTTTCGGTCGTCTCATTTCCATCATATGGCCACTGATGTGAGTGTGGCTGAGGTCCACTCATGTTGGTGTAAGTCCATCGTGCATTGTGTATGCCATTTTAATGCATTGTGTATGCTAGGTTGCATTTTAGAGCATTGCGTATGCCATGTTACATCACGTGCATTGTGTATGCCATTTTAGTCCATAGTATTGCATATGCTAGGTTACATGTTAGTCGCATTGTGTATGCCATTTCATTTGCATTGCGTTTGGGATAGGAGTTAGCCCAAACACGGGAAACGAGGCGCGTTTCGTACTCAAAGTGACGAGACGTGTGTCAATTCCCAGTTGCCGACACTCTGGATTATACATGATGGAGTCTAGGCCTTGTTGTGTTCATTTGTGCATTCATTCCATATCAAGTCGTGCAATTCGGTCCCTTGGTCATCATGCATCGAGATGCGTGATTGGTGACCCGAGGATCGAGGGCTATGCTCCCTAGAGCTTACGCAAGGACGGGGAGTGTGGTCGTGCACACATTTGTTGAAAATACCTTGCCATGTCTCTCTCTTGCTTTGTGTTGCAGAAAACTAGGATCCAGGGGCAGAAAGTGGTCGGCCGACCAAGTTTTCTAGCAGGCCGACCACCTTTTTTTGGTATCCACCACAAAGGGTGGTCGGCAGATGTTTCCCAAGCCAATAGCTGGTCGGCAGTCCTCCCAGGGTGGAGTTTCAGCCTTCTGGAGCCTTGTGCAACTTTCGGAAATCAATTGCAAACAGAGGCGAGATGAGGCATCACGATGGAATTTCCCGACGAGGTGACTCAAGCATGCATACATTCATCGTCACCCAAAACAGAGCCGAGGCAGTCACATTCATGTAGTTTACATTGCTTACTTAGTTAGTTTGTTAATTAGTTAATATTGTGTAATAATTAGCTGTAGCTGTTATTTATTCAGACTGTATTATTTATTCGGACCCTCCGAGCGAGGGCACAACTGTAATAAGTGTGTGTGCATGTGATGTATGTCTTCCAACCCCACGTCTTTCTCCTTTTTATTTACCAGCTTATGATGGTTAGATTAGGGCATGTTTCAATTAGCATACTTATGCTTGCATGTTTGCATCATTCATTTGTTTTGCATGCACCGGGCTCGGCGCATCATACTAACTGCATTTGTATCTCAATTCCAAGTTGAATACTTGTTAGCTGTAGCATTTCACACGTCATTTTAGAATAGCCGAGCCTATTGTAGTTGCATTTTTGCATGTGTTGCATTAGGCATTTCTGTATAGTTTAGATCATGCATGGATTTCTAACATAGCTTCTGTTTTGGCTTGAAGTACTCAGTAAGTACTTATGCTTTAGCATCCTTGCATGCATGTGAGTGACTGCCATGATAGTATGCTTGCCATGAGGCTAACTGCTTATGTGATATAACTGCCTGAATGCCTGTGGGTGAAGGTTAGATTATCTGAATTGGAATAATGCATTGACTGTGAGTTTTAAGCCCACTAGATAGTGGCAAAATCATATTTTCTAAGCCCACCTGAGGGTGGCAAATCCACATTTTAGCCTACTTGCGAGTAGCAAACTGTTTTCAAAACAAACATGAGATGTTTCGTTCCAATTCAGGCGATCCAGTCTATACTTGTATGCTGTGCGCATCACATAGTAAATCTAGGCTAATAACCGGAATAAGAACGCATAATGTTTTCAAAACTAAATATCATGGTTAGTAGAGGCCGATCTTTGATCGGGCGAGCGAGGGTGCTCACGAAGTGACCTTCCCCAATCGTACCCAAGTTCCCGAGCCGAGGCAACTTTGGTGATGACGGTCACGTGGCCTTAGGCAACGAGTCAGGGTTTCCTAAATTTTTCAAAAGAAAATATTTAGGTGGCGACTCTGTATATGGCAAAGCAGTCCATGTTTGGCACTTCTTTCAAAAAAATCTGTTTTCAAAAACGATTTTCCGAATTTGGACTCTTTGATGATGCATCAGTCTTGCATTGCACTCCGCGAGATTAGATACAGGACTATGACTTTTGAGTCCGAACTGTAGTGAGGCCCAAGGGCGCGTCTACACTACCCAACAATACAATTAAAGTAAAATTATTCAAAATCCTAAGCTTATCTAAAAGTAATTCTTCATTAACTTTTACATTCATCCAAAATGCAATAATAAAATAACAACAGTCCAGGTTTAAAAAAAAAAAAGTCTAAGTGCAGGCGGGTTCTTGCATGTGCAGGTTAAACTCGCAACCCGCAATCATACCATATTCCAAACCGCATCCACCCGCATTGTATCTACGAAACAGCCCATTTGTATGCCGATCGGTTCGAGTTAGGCAGGTTGTGCGGTTCGAATAACCCTATGTCAACCCCTAATTCCATTCGTAATGACCAAATGGTGTAGTAAAAGTAGTTTTGTAACGATCACCAGGGTTAAGTTGGATTCACCATAATCCACTTTTGAGATCAAATTTACTAACGATGTGTATTAACCCCGACCTCCGATTAATGCTAATCCATGATTAGTTATGCCTAACAATAATTTAGAAGGAATCCGGAATTAATTTGCATGTGTATTGCATTATCTTTGCGTTTCTATCTGTTTGCCATAAAATGATCTGTTCATGTTTAGACTTTGAACTACGAATTGAAAGCCTTATCGACACCCGATTTCAAAATTGATTAGTGTTTCATACTAGTTAGAATATATGTGATTTTATGGTAGATTTAATTAAAATTCGATTTGGTATGATTAAATTAGATTAAATAATGTTAATTTACATTTGTTGAGTTATTACAAGTTTGCCATTTAGTGGCTTGATTTAAGATCAACTATATCACACCTTATTACACTTAGAAGCATCTCTCCTCAGCCATTTTCTTGACCAAACCGTAGGAGTGAGAGAGAGAAGGAGAACAAGTTTGAGTTCATCTAGAATTTTGCTTGAACTTAGAAGAATTGAAGGCAACTTGGAAGATTAGGCTACTAAGCTTGAAATTGAAGACCTAAGGTAGGGAGTTCATCCTTTTAATTATGAATTTGAGTTGTCCTTGCTAGATTCATGGTGAAATTGGTATTTAAAGTCTAGACTTAGCTCAAGGTGTTGTTTTGAGAGTCAATCCATGCATGCATGCATAAATTTCCATGCTTTGAGTTTGAATTCTAAGATTTCTTCCACGCATGTGTTAATTTCACTCATATTATGGTCATTCATCTTGTTGTTCATCAAATTATCAAATTTGATTATGTCTAGGAGGGTTTGAATTCAAAGAGGTTCTTGCATGTTGAATTAATAGCATACTCATAAAGTTCATGTTGATTTTGCACAAATTGGGTTGCTCTTGGGCCATGATTTCTTGAAATGATTTTTAATACATGTTGTTTTATGAGTTATTATATGTTTCCTCAAATATTGGCCCAGAAAAATGAGTTTTGAAGGCTTAAAGGTTGAGTTTCATGCTTAGAGGTCAATTTGGATTTTCCAGAAATTTGACCCACGCTCGAGCGGGGACTTTCACGCTCGAGTGTGAAGCCTGAGTACATGCACTTCCGCTCGAGCGGCGAGAGTCACGCTCGAGCGTGAAATGCGTATACCCAGAAATTTGTGTGTTTTGCAGTCTGCTCGAGCGGGGGAAGCCACGCTCAAGCGAGGGTCTGTGTCACACGCTCGAGTGGGGGTCGAGTGCCCGTCGATCATGAATTTCATGCATCCAGCACTTTTTCATAAGTTTCAGTCCGCTCGAGCGGGGAAGTCCATGCTCGAGTAAAGCTTCATTGTCTGCATGTCCGCTCGAGCGGGGAAAGCCACGCTCGAGCGTGGACTTTATCTTCAGCAAAATTTGAGAAATGGTTTTCAATGCATTCTTGCATCATTATTCCATCCTAGGCATTCCTAGGCCATGTTTAAGACCCCATAATGAGGATAAGAGATTAGAAACACACTAAGAGCCAACGAAATAAGTTTTGTACAATTAGAACGTGTGTTTCAAATGTGCATCTGTTATGTGTTATGTAGGTCACATGCCACATATCGTTTGACCAAGTCTACTCCGTCTGTCTATCTCAAGGCCCACTATGAGTAATAACTCTGTAAAGTTATGTTTAACTTAAGTATTTTCTGACTGGTATTGTATGATCTGTTTTCTGAAATGCTATCTTACGAATTATGAATGAATGTCCAATTTTCTGAAAAGTATTTGTGGCACCCTTAGTTCACGTGGCCTTCGCCCGGGGGTAACAACACCGCGGCCAATCTGCACGTGGCCCTTGCTTGGGGGTAACAATACCATGGCTACTTGCGTGCAAGATATGGACCTTTATGGTCGTTGGTACCAACTATGCATGTGGGTCTCTGGACCAAATTGATCTGATAGCTAATGGGTGTACCACGTATGATCTTATACAAAATTTGATTATGAACATGAGTGTGTATCTAAATCTATATTTGTTTTGAAGTCTGAATGTGTTCTGATTTAAGTACTGGATCCTAACTTGTGCTGGACATCATTCATAAAACCCCTTTACTCTATTATTATTCACTGGGCATTCGCTCACAGCTTATATTATGTATGTAGGTGAGCCGACACATGACCAGGGCCAGAGTTGACGGCCTTCTGTTTTGTTTTTGCCAGCCAACTGTTGTGCCTCCCGAGGAGGTCCCGAACGAAGCCTAAAGCTATGGCTGTTTTTGTATTCATGCTAGTTTTTGTGTATGCTCTGTAAAATCAGGTCTTGGGAAGTACATTCTGTAAATACCTTGTAAATATTGTGTATCTGGACTGGCATGTTTATGTATATATAAATAAGTTTTGAAATGTTCTGTCTCATGTACGTTATCACAGCTCATTGGACCTTGTCTATTTTGTATTATGGCTTCCGCAGCCCTTTATTATATGCTTATCTGTTCAGAGGCCTTTGGTAATCCACGGATTACTGGCCGGTTACTGTGCTAAACCTACAGGGGCGGGTTTGGGTCGTGACAAGATGACTGCTTGATTAAGTTTTTTTAATCAATTTTTTTTATTAGGGATTGGATACCTATATATATGTGTGTGTGTGTGCGCTTACAAAAATTAACTTATTTTCGTATTTTCTAAACCTTTTTTGAAAAATTCCAAAATTTTAAATCGAGAGATTTATTTATAAATCCTTTTTAGTAGATTGATATCCCAATGAACCCACAATGTTTTCTTGTGTTCCATCAAGTCCCATATATTTAGATTTATATCCCAAGAGGTCCTTTTTTGCTTAATTTATAACTTTTTTAAGACTATTATACCCTTTGTTCTATTTTGATAGTAAGTATTAGACATAATAAGATATAATGTTTTTCATATATAGTTATTTCTATTTCTGAAGTTTTGGTGATTAAAGATATTGGAAGAATCAATAGATACCTTTCCATTATATGTTTTTGTAGGAGTTTCGTTTACACATTGGTAGTGAAAGAAAATTTGAATATTTTCTTCTTCCATTGTTGTGGTTCGAAGCTCTTTTCTTTTTTTTTTCCATTGTTGCGGTTTTGAAGTTTTATTTTCTTCTATTGTTCCGGTTTTCAAGTTCAAAATTATTGGACGAATGTTAGAGAACATTCAAATACTACCTTCTTCCATTGTTGCAGTTTGAAGCTCTGTTTTCTTTTACTGTTACGGTTTTGAAACTCTGTTTTCTTCCATTGTTGCAGCTTCAAAGTTCTGAATTGTTGGATGAAGGTTAGCACCATTTTTGGTTAGCGACTGTGTGTTCAATAAAGTTGGATTCAACTTTTTGTTTCGAGATGAATTGATATGATATTATGTATCAATGTGTATATGCTTATTGGGTGGGTATTTCAATGAATGTGAACATTCATATCCATTGAAGTTATTATTGTTGTGGATTATCAGATTTTAATATTCTGCATTTGATGATGTGAACTTCAACATTAGAAGCATGTAATGGTTGCATGACGTGCAATGTAGACTGATGATTGAATGATTATTGCATAATGTGAATATTTACGTATCATTGATTATTGTATGAGTTTTGCATGATTATTACATGGTGTGAATATTCACACTGTAATGAGTCATTACTTGAAGTGAATTATCACATTGTAATGTGTTACAATTGGTATTGTGATCATGACATTATTGATCAATGTTAATATTCACATTCAGGAATAGTCATACAAGTGCAAACAACAATGTGTTATTTTACCAACATGCATTTGTAATGTGAAAGTTCACATTAACATTTATTACCACAACTCGCATTAAGCCAATGGTTGTGTGTATACAAATATAAGCAACCACCAGTAATGTGGATGTTTACAGTGTCTACACTTTGATCAATGTGAATGTTCACAGCATTGCTTCTTTACGTCGGACTAAGGTAGACAATTTAGGGTTTTGAAAATGTGAGATATTTTTTCCAAAAAATAAATAAGACATTTTTTCCATATAGAATAAGTGAGAAATTTTCTCCATAAAATAAGGGAGAGATTTTCTTATTAGAATGAGGGAGAAATTTTCTCCATAAAATGAGGGACTATTATTATTTTTAATTGTGTATTGATTTCAAAATGGAAACACGCCCAAAAAGTTTGGAAGAGTGATTTGGTCATATTACATTAAACCGGACCGAATGGAATATTAAAAAAAACATGAGTTAAATGGAACGTAACATTTAAAAATAGGACTTTCTAAAAAATGACCCTTTTAAATTATAGGATTGTTACAATTAATTAACTCCATTATGGCTTTGTTTGGGAAATTGGCTATTTTAGTTGGTTATTTGACTTTTTATCTATTTTAACTTTGCTAAAAAAGTTGTGTTTGGAAAGTTGGTTGGCTTTTTTTGTAGTTGATTTGATGGTTGTGAGAGAAAAAATAAAATAATTATGAGTTAGATGTGTTATTTTTTATTGACTATTTTAACTTGTTTTGTCTTTTAGTGGGCTATTTTAGCCTAACCATCTTCCCAAACAAGCTGATGTCATAATAATGACATTTCGTGATTTTTTTTTTCTTATAAATTTTCAAATGTCCTTTATTTTCAATCATAATTAAACTATGAAATCATAAACCAAAGGGCATATATTCCTAAAATGGCACAAATATAAAAAATTTCATAAGATTACTCAACAAAGGGATATGAATTTGAAAACAAATGTTGAAATAAAAAAGCTATGTAAGTTGAAAAGTTTTAGAATGCTGAGAAATGAAATGAGGGAAGGAGGGAGGGGGGAAGGGGGGATATAAAAAAAAAGTAAAAATCAATTTTAAAATAATTATAAATTCATAAAAGTACAAGTGATTTATGAATTAGATTGTGAAAAATAAGTGTTGTATTTTAATAAATTTGTACTTATTTTAGGGTTATACTTTCATAAATTTATAATTATTTTTTCTACTTATCATTTTTTGATATTTTCCTTAGAAAAAATAAAGATAGGATATTATGGTCTCATTAATTTTCTACAACAACACATACATTTTTTTTTTTATCAGAAAAAACTTTATTGATGAAACTACACATATATTACTTTTTGTTTTCTATGATAATGGAGTTGGTTAGTAGTATTTATGCATCCTTAGTACTTGTTAACAAAAGCCATTGTAATTTACATGTACTTTGTTGGAACTATGATATCAATATATTAGAACTCTTTGTGTAAATTACATCGGTGGTCTCGACATTTTGTCTCTTGTGTTATTTTGGTCCCTCCACTTTCAATTAACTAAATTTTGACCATTAATTTTAAATTTTGTATCAATTTGGTCCAATTGATAATGTTGTTAGTGTTCTTGACGGGAAAAATCACTGAATTGGTTGAGATTAGCTCACTAAGTTTAGTAAATTTCTAGTTTTATTTTAAAAAATATAACACATGTCACTTATATGTATATTTTTCATAAAAAAAAATGCTAAGAATTGTAATTATTGGATCAAATTAAAACAAAATCATAAATTCAAGGTCAAAATAAAACCAATTGAAATTATATGGACAAAAATGACACAAGAAACAAAGTACAGAAACTACTAGCGCAATTTGCCCTAACTCTTTTTATATGTTTTAAGAAATTTAAATTTGTGAATTTCCAAACTACAACATCTAAGACTTTTCGTGACCAATTATTTTGGTCCCCAAAACTATTATTTGGTCTCTAAATGGTTTTTGTGACAAAATTAAATTTGTCACTAAAAGTGCGCCCAAAAAAGTCTTTAGCAACCGATTTTTGAAAGTGTCGCTGAAAATGAAAATTAGCGACCAATTTTATATTGTCACAAAATGTTTAATTTTACAAAACTAAACATTTAGTCGCTAATACTTCATCACAAAATGTCCCAATTTGGTTGCGAAAAACAAAATAATGACATTTTTAACGACAATGATATTTGGTCTCTAAAAGACAAATAACTTTCTCTACAACACATTTTCGTCACTAAAAATCAAAGTTCGGATAGCTAAAAATGCACAAAAATTAAATGTCATCCAATCATAAAAACATAAAAAAAAATAAATAATTTGCATCCACACATCAAAGACACTCTATTCCCAAATCATAATGAGTATATAGCTATGAGTATACTCAATGTTTCCAAAAAGTTTCCAAAATCTTTTAAAAAGTTCCCAAATTCAAAGTTTCCAAAAATTGACATATCAAAGTTGCAATCTCAAAGATAGTATCCTTGTCAATTGGTATGTCATCACTTATCCTGGAATGGTGCAGCAATTGATATCCAATTCTTCACATATTTTTCAAGGACCTATAGAACAAGATAATCATTAGAAGATTACACCAGTTCACATTGTCACATTCTAAACTTTTTAAATATACAAGGATCATTCACCTAATTAAGAAACTCATTTTTTATTTACTCTGTTGAAGAACAGGGAACCTTGCCTAAATACATTATACATTATTTTTGCCTCAGCCCTAGATTTAGTATTTTAGTGTGTACTGTTTGTTGTCATATTGTAGGTTCTCTTCATGTAGGTTGTTGATTGGATATCTATGTTCACTTCCTTGTCAGTTCTTTTTTCTTTTCTTTTCTTTTTTTTTTAAAAAAAAATTGATAGATTAACAGACTGAATTTTTGGACAGCAAAAGTGATGCAAATATACAAGCACATTAATTAAGTTGATACAATCAAATTATAATTAAGCTTCAAAAACTCTCACAGGTAAAACTTCCACAGCGTATTTCGTAATATTTCGATCGGTAACCCTTTCTTCAAAAAAAAAATGCAAATTCAATGATTGGTGGTTAAAAGTTGCAATAAAACAGAATTGACATGGATCTGAACAAAAATAATTCACAGTTGCATAAATACTTTGGCTGTAAAAGTCCGAAAGAAGAAGAGAACACAATATTCAGATTAAGCCAAGGAATACATTTTAATACCTTAAACTAGAAAGGCTCTCATTTAGCCAAAAATAAGATTCATATAGAAACAAGATTAATTACTAGAAACAAGTTTTTAGTACGTACTAGGTGGCTAATTCCCTATGAGAGGGCACAATGAATGAATGCGTTATAGGTTTCAGTTTACGTCTCTTGGAGGGCACTTATTGCCTGCTGCAAGAAAGAGAACAAACAACAATTTTTTGCTTAAATAGATTAATAAAAAGGAGAAACAAAGTCAAATGATGATCAAATTGAACTCTATCAACACAGAAGACATGAAACTAATTGCATACTAAATCAGCTAATATCAAGGCAATAATGACGTTTATGGTCCTCCAAAACCTAGCAAAGGAATACATTTTAAGAACCTACCCAACCATATGGCAAGGATATCAATTGTTGCTCATCTCTTTTTGTATCGAAGTATTGTGGGTGCTCTTCAATACCTTACTATCACTTGACCTGAGCTGTTCTATGCAGTCAATCAAGCTCATTGGTTCATGCATTCTCTAACAGTTGGCCATTTTTCTGTTGTCAAAAGAATTCTGCGATATATTAAAGGTTCTTTATCTCATGGTCTTCTCTTCATTCGTAGCTCCTTTCAGCTTCATGCTTATACTGATTCCAACTGGGCTGGAGATCATATTGATCGACGATCCACCTTTAGCCATTGTATCTTTTTGAGTGCCAATCTCATATCTTGGTCTTTTAAGAAATAGCCAACCATTTCTCGATCCTCCACTGAAGCTGAATATCGATCACTTGCTAATACCACTACAGAACTCACTTGGCTTCAAACGCTGCTTCATGATTTTTCCATCCCTCAATCTTCTCTTCCAGTTGTCTGGTGTGATAATCAATCTGCCCTTGCTTTGGTTGCGAATCTTGTGTTTCATACCAGGTCTAAGCATATAGAAGTGGACTGTCACTTTGTTCGCGACAAGGTTCAAGCTCATCAATTGCTTCTGCATCATGTTCCTACTGCCTCACAGCTTGCAGACATTTTTACTAAACCATTGTCTACTACTTGATTCTCTTTTCTCATTTCCAAATTCAATGTTGCCTCTGCTCCCTTGAGATTGAGGGGGCCTGACAAGGATATACCATTTGATGTATCATCCTAGGCATAAACTGGTGCAAGTGTATCATAAGTGGTGGACTTCAGATGCATTGTATACTTGTATGGTTGTTGTAACAGAGTTTGTTAGATTAGTGGTTAGTCTGTTTAGCATATGGTTAGTTAGTTAGAGAAGTTGGTTATCTCTATAAATACTGATGTAATGAGTTGTTATTTGATTAAGATGGATAGTTAATAAGCTTCATCAATACTATGACATTTCATCCAACAACATAGGTTTAGGTGCCAATATTGTGCTTTCCTAAAAGGAGTCATGATCAAGCAAGTTATGAAGCCTCAAGACCTCAAATAATGAACATGAGTATATATAACGTGCTGATCATTAGGGCTCAAGAATATTGAGCTGCTTGGAGTGAAAAAGATGTTGGTTTACTATGACTCTCAGTTAGTGGTTAACTTATTGAAATGGGAGTACGCCACTTGGGATGATAGGATGATAACTTATAATTGAAGTCACAAAAGCATTGCTGTAGAAATTTGATGATTTCGAACTCAATTAGATTACTCGAGAGCAAAATACCGTACTGATACACTAGCCTACCTAGCTTTCATCGTTTATTCAAACATCAAGCAGACCAATGAAGTTGGCTTTGTACTCAACCTAAACATTGATTTAACTAGAGAATAGCCACCAATAATAATAATAAAGCTAGCACTTGGGCCAAGCTAAATGGACTCCATCGCCACTTAACTAAGAAAAGAGAAGGTCCTAAAGATAAGAAACTGAGAAGCAAGGTTGTACAATTTTGGTTAAGCCCAAAAGGCAATCTATACAAAAGGTCCTTCATTGACCTAGTACTCGGAGTGTGTTCATCTAACAAAAGTGAAGGACTTCCTTGCAAAAATCTGTTGATGTAATGTACTTGGTTAATTTTCTATCCAAACAATCACTAAGTTTAGTTAACTCTAGTTATGTTTTGGGTTAGGTTTTGTTAATTATAGTTAATTTATGTGGAGAAAATTGTCCATGTGTTTTTGTACTTGGGTCAATATAATTACATATACAAAGCTTGTAAAAGAAGATAGATGTGAATGACAAATCTGCACAAGAGCTGTTCTATTTTGGCACCCTTTTTCCTCTCTCTTTTTTGCTCGTCTTCTCTATTTTTTGCAGAAAAATCAGATCTTTATTTTGTGTGTTTTAGCTTGGTTTCTTTTTAGTTTAAACATACACTAGCTTCCAAAACACCCAACATAAAGTGGCATTAGAGCTTGGTTTGAAGTGGAAGCTTGGATAAAAAAAAATAAAAAAAAAGAAAGAAAAAGAAAGAAAAAAAGAAAAAGGGCTGAAAATAGAAGGTTTGTGAAGAGACAAAGTAGGTTTTGCAGAAAATCTCCATGGCCAGCTCAAGCAACCAAAGTATGAGTATACAACAACCATATATGCCCATTTTTACTAGAGAAAACTATGATTATTGGTGTGTGAGAAAGAAGACCTTATTTTAGTCCCAAGGTTTACAGAACTTTGGTAAAAGATTCAATAACTATACTAACTTCGGCACAAGAGCAACAGCTAGAGGAAACCAGCAAAAAGGATACTAAAGCACTCTTCTTCATCCAACAAGCACTCTCTGATGAATTGTTTCCAAGAAATCAAAGGAAGCATGAGACATTTTACAACAAGAATTTCAAGGAAACAAAAACGTAAGAATTGACATGGACAGGCCCACGAGGCATACGGCCCACAGCAAACCACCCCGAACCCATCGCTTAGGACCAATAACATAACCCGGTTGGCAAAGCCCAGGACAGCTGGAGGCCATCTAGACATGGGAGGCCAATGGCATTCGGGCACATGGCAGGTGGAACACGGGCCACATCAGCAGACAAAGATCTGCAGAGTTATTACCACAACACATCACCATTAATGCACCCCATCACAGCATTTATTACGACAACACCTCCCCGTCGGAACAGAGCCCCCTCACCCTGAACAAGGTAAGCTACGGCACAGACTTTCAGCGGAAGGGGGCACGTCACAAGGGACAGTGAAATGATTACCAAAGGATATAAGCAAGAATAGAAAGACAAGAGAAAGGTTAAGTCTTTTATCTCTCCATCTCCCTCTCTACATTTCCTGCTTCCTCTACTAATTCTCACGCCGGAGGGTTCACTGGGGGACTGCCCCGTTCCCCTTTGGACTTGCATGCAGGTCATTTGACGGAATCATCACCCTAAACCGGAACCTGAAGAGCCTGGACCAGCCCGACCCATCCACCCGGGACGGACAGTATCATCAGTTTGCGCCGTCTGTGGGAACCCTGTGGTTTATTCGTGCGCTAGTTGTGTTCGCTATCGCCGGAGCCCTCCTTTCTCACTATTACCTTTTTCCTCTCACCCATCCAGGTGTATGGTCACGACTAGGTCCATGGCCTCCCACCATAATACCACCGATTATCAAACAGACCCTTCCCATCCAAACAACCCACCACAGTACATCATCGAACTTACCAACAGTATCAACCGCATGGCCGAGCAAAACCAGGCCCTGATCAATGCTTTGCTCCAAAGAAACCTCCTTGCTCCACCCCCAGACATTCCACCCAACCAAGAAAGAACCCCAGACCACAATGCTCCACCACCCCTTCCCCCTAACCCAGAAGGTTTACAACCCCCTCCTCCTCCACATATGAGCCTCCCACGTCTGCCTCCACGCCCGCCAGTCGTGCCACTAGCCCCTGAGGGGGAAGCCAGCAGTGTCCAGCCCCCATTGACCGACCATGGCGACAACATTCCCCTCTGGGACGCAGAACTCCGAGCTATGAAACTCCAACTACAAGGGGTCATGCAGAACATCCAGCACAAGCCCTCAGCCACCGCCAACTCGCCTTTTGTTGCCTCCATCCACGACAAACCGTTGCCCGCCAAGTTCAAAATGCCTACCATTGACTCCTTCGATGGCACAACAGACCCAGTCGACCATCTGGAAACCTACCGCACCCTCATGATCCTCCATACTTTCCCTGACAAGATCATGTGTCGAGCTTTTCCAGTGACACTAAAGGGATCAGCTCGATTATGGTTTAGCCAGTTACCGGCGGACTCCGTCTCCACCTTCCAACACCTCAATGACTCTTTCCTGAGCCACTTCATCAGGGCCCAGCGTCAGAGACGCCCAGCCACCCAACTCCTAAACATTCGTCAGACCGAGGGGGAGTCGCTCCGCAGCTTCGTCACCCGCTTCAACACCGAGGCCCTTCAAGTAGCGGAGAATGACGACAAGGTCATCCTCACCGCCTTTATGGCCGGCCTGCGGTCGTCGGATTTCCTTTTCTCCCTCTCCAAAAACCCTCCAACCACTATGGCAGCCCTACTATCCAAAGCCCAGAAATACATGAATGCTGAAGATTCCCTGGCCGTTCGGCAAGAGCCCACCCCTAAAAATCCGATCCCTAGAGACAAGAGGAAAGACTCCGAACCCAGAGCCACCCAGTATAATAGCCAAGCACCCCACTATAATGACCGACCCCCCCGTACCGACCGGTCGACTCTGACCCGACCGCCCGGTCGATTTGAGCGATACACACCTCTCAACTCCCCTATGGAGCACGTCCTCAATCAGATCCAGCGGGACTACCCCCTCAAGTGGCCCCTACCTTCACGAAACCCTTCCACTCAAAAAGATCAGTCCAAATACTGCCGTTTCCACCAAGACCATGGTCATACCACCGACGAGTGTATTAACCTCAAAGATCAGATCGAGACCTTCATACGTTAGGGCCGCCTCAGCTGATTCACAGACACCCGCCCTCCACAGAGGCAAAGAACTGACCTCACCAGGAACAATCACCGACAAACACCACCCCGCAATCAAGCCCCACCTAACCAAGGCCACGATCGCCCCCACAGCCTCGGCCTCCTGGTAATCCCCCTCCACCAGTCGGAGAAATCCGAGTTATTTCAGGCGGCCTCGCTTGCGGGGACCATACCACTCGGCTCAGAAGGCAGAACTTAGAAAAATCAGGCAGGGCTCAGACAAAGCAGTGGCGACGGTGGACCGACCTCCCAAACAGTCAAAACAATGGATCGAACCCATCACCTTCACCGACACTGACTGTGCAGGAGTCCGTTACCCACATGATGACCCCCTTGTCATTTCTGCCATCCTCTCCAACTACAAAGTCAGACGAGTCCTCATAGACAACGGCAGTTCTTCAAACATTATCTTCCTCAATTGCTTCCACCAGCTCAAGATTGGGGAAGAAAGCTTGTCTCCTCTCCAAACCCCTCTGGTCGGCTTCACCGGCGACCGTGTGACCTCCATCGGCTCCATCGATCTACCTATCACCATTGGCGAGCACCCGCGGCAGACCACTAAGTTGCTCACCTTTCTTGTGGTCGACTGCCCCTCTGCTTACAACATCATCCTTGGCCGCACAGCCCTCAACGCCTTCCAAGCCATCACATCTACATATCATCTTGCCATCAAATTTCCTACCGATCTCGGTGTCGGAACTGTCAAAGGAGAACAGACCGTGGCCAGGGAGTGTTATGTTGCCTCACTCAAAGAAGTCAAGCTAAAAGAGGCCATGATCATCGAAGGGCTTCACGTCCGAGACGAGGACGAGCTGGTCAGAGGTGAACCTGTAGAGGAACTTGTTGAAGTTAACATTGATCCCACCAACCCAATCAAAACCGCCAAGATTGGCAGCCAATTACCTCCCCAAGCCAAGGCCGACCTTACTGCTCTCCTGACCGAGCACAGAGATGTATTCGCCTGGACCCATTCTGACATGCCAAGCATCGACCCCTCCTTCATAACCCATCGCCTCAGCATCAAACCCCACTTTCGACCCCACCGCCAGAAGCAACGCATTTTCCATCTGGAGCGCAACACTCTTATAGCCGCCGAAGTTGACAAACTCCTCGAGGCCCAATTCATCAAAAATGTGGACTATCCTAGGTGGTTGTCCAACGTGGTCCTCGTCCGCAAACACAATGGAAAATGGCGGCCCTGTGTCGACTACTCTGACCTGAACCGAGCTTGTCCCAAAGACAGCTACCCCCTTCCCCACATAGATCTGCTGGTCGACGCCACGGCCGGTCATCAAATGCTCAGCTTCATGGATGCCTTCTCTGGGTACAACCAAATCCTGATGCACACATCTGACCGGGAGCACACATCATTTATTACCGACCGAGGTACCTACCACTACTGTGTAATGTCGTTCGGATTGAAGAATGCTGGGGCCACTTATCAGCGGCTGGTTAACGCCGTTTTCCATCACCAAATAGGTCGGAATATGGAAGTCTACGTCGACGACATGCTAGTCAAAAGCAAATACTCCTCCGATCACCTTACTGATTTACGTGAGACCTTCGCCACCTTGCGCAAGTACCAGATGAAGCTCAACCCAGAGAAGTGCGCCTTCGGTGTAGGGTCTGGCAAATTTTTGGGCTTTATGGTCAGTCAGCGTGGCATCGAAGCTAACCCTGAGAAGATCAAGGCCTTGGTTGAGATGCAGTCACCTAGGACGGTCAAAGAGGTTCAGAGACTCACCGGCCGAGTGGCGGCCCTCAACCGCTTCATCTCCCGTGCGACAGATAAGTGCTTGCCCTTCTTCAAAGTTCTTCGGCAGACTTTTGAATGGACAGCTGAATCCGAAGAGGCCTTCCAACAGTTAAAGCAATGCATGGCCAACCCCCCATTCTCTTCCAAGCAATCACGGGTGAACCCCTCTTCCTCTACCTAGCAGTTTCGAGAACCGCAGTCAGTGCAGCTCTCCTCAGAGAAGATGGCTCAATCCAACGGCCGGTCTATTACATCAGTCGGGCTCTCAGGGGCGCGAAGCAGAACTACCCCTTGCTGGAAAAACTGTCCCTGGCCTTGGTCATTGCCTCCAGACGACTCCGCCCATACTTCCAAGCCCACTCCATAGTGGTCCTCACCGACCAGCCCCTGAAAAAGGTCATGCAGCAACCAGAACTCTCAGGTAGACTGATGCAGTGGTCTGTAGAACTCAGCCAGTTCGACATCTCTTACCGCCCTCGGACAGCAATTAAGGGGCAGACTGTAGCTGACTTCATCATGGAGTTCACCAAGCCGACCCCGACCACTACACCTCCGCCCCCACCAACTCCAACAGAGCCAGAAGATCCTCATTCTTGGACTCTTAATGTCGACGGTTCGTCCCGAAGAGAAGGAAGTGGTGCCGGCCTCATCCTCACCTCCCCTGAGGACGGCTACTTCAAATGTGCCCTCTGTTTCTTGTTTGAAGCAAGCAACAATGAAGCCGAGTACGAGGCATTAATAGCAGGACTTCACCTTGCCAAGGACATAGGGGTCAGCCACCTCTGAGTATTCAGCGACTCCCAACTCGTCGTCGGTCAGATGACGGGGGACTTTGATGCCAAGGAAGACACGATGCGAGCTTACAGGGACCTGGCACTCCCCCTTGCTCGCCTCTTCAATACCTTCCACATCAGGCACATTCCTCGGGCGGAAAACTCCAAAGCAGATGAGATGGCTCAGTTGGCCTCTGCTGACCATCCTACTCTCAGCCATGATGTCCGCGTCGAATATCTACACCACCCAGCCATTTCACCCGATCTGCAAGTTGTACAATACATCCAAAACGAACCCATCCCTTGGGCATCCGACATTCTTCTATTCTTGACCACAGCAGCACTCCCAGACGACCAGCAGCAGGCTGCCAAAGTCCGATCCCGAGCGTCCAATTACGTCATTGTCGACGGTATATTGTACAAGCGCAGTTTCTCTCGGCCATATCTACGGTGCCTCAATCCAGCTCAAGCAACTTATGTAATGCAGGAGATCCATGAGGGAATTTGTGGTAATCACTCAGGTGGCAGGTCCCTTGCCCAGAAGATACTCCGTACTGGGTATTTTTGGCCAACTCTTAATCAGGATGCGACCGACTTCGTGCTCAAATGCGATAAATGTCAACGCTTTGCCAACATCCCTCATGCTCCTCCTACAGAGTTAATCACACTCTGCAGCCCTTATCCGTTTGCCAAGTGGGGGATCGACCTAGTTGGTCCACTTCCCACCGGTCGAGGCCAGACCAAGTTCGCAATTGTCGCCATTGATTACTTTACCAAGTGGGTCGAGGCTGAACCCCTTGCCACAATCACCGAGCGGAACACCACCAGGTTTATCTGGCAATCGATCATTTGCCGATTTGGCATCCCTCAAGCCATCATCTCTGACACTGGCAAACAATTCGATAACGCGAAGTATAGAAAATTTTGTGCAGATCTCCAGATTCAACCATGCTTCTCCTCCCCCGGTCACCCCCAAGCAAACGGCCAAGTTGAGGTCACCAACCGTTCCCTTCTGAAAATCATCAAAACCAAGCTCGAAGCTGCTAAAGGCCTTTGGGCTGAGGAACTACCAAACGTACTCTCAGCTTACCGAACCACTGCTCGCACTCCCACTGGTGAAACCCCTTTTCGCTTAACATATGGCGCTGAGGCGGTTATTCTGGTGGAAGTCGGTTTGCCCACTCCTAGGGTTTTACATCCGGATGTGGCCGCAGCCGAAGAACTCCATCGAACAGACTTGGACCTCGTCGAAGAGCTCAGAGAGACCGCTGCTGTCAGATTGGCTTCGTACCAGCAGAAAATGAGAACACACTACAACCGCCGAGTTCGACCACGAGAGTTCTCCGTAGGGGACCTTGTCTTACGAGAAGCGACTCTTGCCACAAGGAATCCAACCGAGGGCAAACTGGCAGCCAAATGGGAGGGGCCCTACGTTGTGAAAGCCCGACCACGACCAAGCACTTACCGACTTCAAGACATGGAAGGCCGAGACCTGCCCCATCCCTGGAACGCGGAACATTTTAAGTGTTACTATTAATAAGTTCATACTTTTGTATTGACAATATTGTTGTATTTCCCTTTTTATACATAATGCAAACTCCGACTGGTGACCTTGGCTTTCATAATTCAACTGTCTCTATGTCGCTCCCATAACTTTTTCACTTGCAGCATTTCAAAAGCCTCAGCCAGACTGAGCACTTCAAAGCCTCGGCCAGACCGAGCACTTCAAAAGCCTCAGCCAGACTGAGCACTTCAAAGCCTCGGCCAGACCGAGCACTTCAAACGCCCCAGCCAGACCGAGCACTTCAAAAGCCTCAGCCAGACTGAGCACTTCAAAGCCTCGGCCAGACCGAGCACTTCAAAAGCCTCAGCCAAACTGAGCACTTCAAAGCCTCGGCTAGACCGAGCACTTCAAACGCCTCAGCCAGACTGAGCACTTCAAAGCCTCGGCCAAACCGAGCACTCAAAAGCCTCAGCCAGACTGAGCACTTCAAAGCCTCGGCCAGACTGAGCACTTCAAACGCCTCGGCCAAACCGAGCACTCAAAGCCTCGGCCAGACCAAGCACTCCAAAAACCTCGGCCAGACCAAGCACTTCAACAGCCTCAGCCAGGCTGAGCACTTCAAAGCCTCAGCCAGACCGAGCACTTCAAAAGCCTCAGCCAGACTGAGCACTTCAAAGCCTCGGCCAGACCGAGCACTCAAAGTCTCAGCCAGTCGGAGCACTCAAAGCCTCAGCCAGGCTGAGCACTTCAAAGCCAAGCAGAACCACATTTTTAACACTTAGTCACATTTTGAAGCTTCTTCACAATTCCAGGACCACGTTTTTACCTAGTTAAATTCCAAACATGCTCTCACGTATTTCATTTACTAATCAGATTATTTGCCACCTCACCCAGTTTACAATTAACTGTTTAGTTACAATTTGCAACCCGCCTCTTGCCCTCATCCATGGATTCTTCATCCGTGCTTAATATTATGTTCTACAATTTCCTACTCCAATTTTTCAATCAAACACTATTATCCTTTCAATTTTTCAATCAAACACTATCATCCTTTCAATTTTCATACAACTCCAATCACACTCCGTAGGGAAGAACTTTTAACTTTCACTTTACACGATATTTTTATTGACCCAATCTTTATGACCAGTTTTCATAACAACACTTCATTCATTTTGGCAACATAAGCAAAATAAACAAAATAAACAAAATTCAACTGGCAACATAAACAAAATAACCTTTGTACACAAATTCATTACAATTAAATTCTTCATACATTCATTCATTCACTCATTCCTTTCCAATGTGTTCACAAGTTCATTACACCAAAAAAAAAAAAAAAAAAAAAAAAAAAAAAAAAAAACACACACACAAACACAGAGCACGCCCAGCTCTTCTTCTCCTTTGCTACTCCTCCTCGCTAGACGCCAGATCTTCTTCGTCAATGCCTTCGTCCAGGGGGGTCTGGGCCACATCATCTTCACCTATCGTTACACTACTAAGGTCCAAGTGTGGGAACAGCTCTTCAGCTCTGCGCTTGAACTTCTTCCAACCGCTGTCCCAGAACTCGGCCATTTCGTGCTTGTAGAAGTCTGACTGCTGGAAGCTTTCAATCACCTCTGCCTTTGTCCTACCTCCAGCAGTCTTCCTTGATGGGCCCACCCCCCCAGACTCTTGCCCAGCCAGACTCCTAGCGACAGCGGCGTCTACCGCCATCTGAAATTCGAGGGACCCTTTATATTGCTCCACTGCTGCGACGCACAAATCAGGGTAGGCCGCCCTTTCAGACGCCGCCTTCGCCCTCTCCTCGTCCAGCTCTCTTTGCAGGGCCCCCCTTTTAGCAGCCGTCGCCGCCCTCTCCTCTTCCATCCCCTTCTTCAGACTCTCCAACTCCGCCACCGCCTTCGCCTTCTCTATTTCCCACTCCCTCAGAAGCCTCCCCTTCTCCTCCTCTGCTCTGGCCCGCTTCTCCCCCAACTCCTTCAACAGATCTCCAATTCTGGAATCTGCTTCATCCTTTTGACTGACCAGCTCTTCATTGCTGATCATGGCCTCTTCATGCCGCTCGACTGCCACGGCGCAAGCCCTTTCAGACTCTTCCAACTTTTTCTGTTCACCAGCTAGTTGGAACTCGAGCGACACGACCTTACGGCGTGTGTCCTCCAGCTCCAACTTGACTGCTGGCAGATTCGGCATGGGCAGTCTTCCAGTCGGCACTGTCCTTCTTCAATTTGGCCAACTGGGCCTTGGCCTCCTCAGCCTTTAACTTGGCAGCCCCTGTCTTCCTAAGGAGGGCCCCTGCCAAGGTAGTTACCTCCATTTGGGCGGAGCATAACCCCCTCAGCAGGTCAGCCTCATTATATCCTGATGCCACGCGCAGAGCTATCTCCTCCACAATCTTCACCAGGCGGTCTGCCCCCGCCCTGGCTGGGCCTTCTTCTCCCTCCAACCTTCCAGCTACCGCGCGCGCATGATAGATCGCCGTAGCCAGACGAACCCCTCTTTCCTGGGGGTCAGGCCTCTTCTGGACCTGTTCCCTTCCGCTCGGCACCGCCTCAGTCAGCCCAGCCTCCACTTGCACTGTTGGAGCAATCTCCACAACCTCCACCAGTGGGATGATCTCCACCACCTCTGGGGCGTCCTTGGCCACAGGGACCTACACCTCAGTTGGGGCCACCTTAGCCCTCTTGGCCCCAGACTCATCTGCGACTTCCTCTGGGGCACTCCTCTTCTTCTTCTTCTTCTTTTTCAGAGCCTCCCCCTCTTTTCTGGCCTGTTCTTTTACAGGGTCTACAGGAGGCAGCCGCGGCTCAAAACTGCTTAAGTCTTTTTCCCCCAACGGCCTTGGGCGCGGTCGGATCCTCTCTCGCGCGATCGGTTGAGGCGGTCGGTCCCTTTGCGCTTCCTTCAACTTCGTGGCCTTGGCCAGAACGGCCCAATCCTCTACCTCCTGAGCTTTTCTCCTCGCCTCTAACTCTGCCCGGCCGAGGTCCCCGCCCTTCGGCTGCGGTCCCAGCCCCGCCTCAAACAATGCAGACGGTTGGACAAGCTCGTCCCATTTGGCCTTCTCTCTCTCTTTCCACTCCTTCACTCTCTTTACCCTCTCTTCCGCCATCGCCCCCAGTCTCGACTCCATCGACCTGGTTGGCACCTTCCAGATGGTGCGCACCCCCATTCCCCCATTAACTGGCACGTAGAACCACCGTGGCCGCCACCCCTTGATCGATGTAGGCAGCCCCGCCACCAATCCCCTCCCCATCACCGCCTGTAGGGTGACCCAAGTTTCTTGCTGCCCAACGCCTTGTAACACGAAAAGAACTCGTCTATCATCATGGCCTCCCCCCCATTCGCCTTAGGCCACGCACTCGCGCAGGCCAGCAGAATCTTCCATGCATTGGGCATCAATTGCCTCGGCGCTACCTCCAGGCGATTCAGCACGTCAACCACCACTTGAGGTAGTGGCAACCTCAGCCCACCTTTTAGCGCCTCCTCGTACAGGGAAAACTCCCCTGGCCTCGCAGTAGACGGCCTTTCCCTTGATGTTGGCAGCAGTAACTCTACCTCCGCCGGAATCTGGTACCGTTCCCTGATAACCTCCAAATCCATCACCGTGAGTGTGGATTTGTCCGCCTTAGTGTGCCACTGATCTGGCTCTACCTGGCTTAGTGGCTTTGGAGCCAATATCAGGGCCGACACCTGCGATTCTCCCACCGCTTCCCCCACCCCCGCCCCCACCATCCGTGTCTCCGTCCTGTATCGCGCTGCTAACTCCTCCGCATCATCATCCCCCAGTGGGTCCACCCTCATATTGACTACTTCTTCTTGCGCCATTTCTAGGGTTTGCTTACAAATCACTTCTGACGCAGGAGCAAGGAAGTTGAGAGAATGCTACACAGGTGTGTCGTACGCAGTGAAGGAATTAACACTTGGATATTTTGAGTTTTTGTAAAACAGTAGGTGAAACGCATTATACCCAACACCCACGGTTTACCCGTATTCCATGGATCCACATTAATTTTCGCCCGTTTCAAAACCTTTCAAATCAACCGCCAAAACCGCCTTTTCAAAACCCCCCTCGTGACCTATCGTTTCATTTCTGCTCCAACGCTTCACTTCCCCCACGATATTACCACGTGTATGGCCACGATGCACTGTCCCCTCCCCTTCCCCTATCCTTTCCATTTCAAATCATCACATGGCCCCACCCTACCCCCTCTCTTTTTGAGCCCCGCGCCGTCCTGGTCGGCACGCCTCTCAGTCGACCCCTCCCGCTTGGCCACCCTCGCGGTCGGCACGCCTCTCGGTCGACCACTCCCGCTCGGCCACCGTCCTGGTCGGCACGTCTCTCGGTCGACCCCTCCCACTCGGCCACCCTCGCGGTTGGCACGCCTCTCGGTCGTCCTTGTCGGCACGCCTCTCGGTCGACCCCTCCCACTCGGCCACCCTCGCGGTCGGCGCGCCTTTCGGCCGTCTTGGTCGGTACGCCTCTCGGTCGACCCCTCCCGCTCGGCCACCCTCGTGGTCGGCACGCCTCTCGGTCGATCACTCCCGCTCGGCCACCCTCGCGATCGGCACGCCTCTCGGTCGATAACTCCCGCTCGGCCACCCTCGCGGTCGGCACGCCTCTCGGTCGACCCCTCCCACTCAGCCACTCTCACGGTCAGCTTCTCCCGATTCAGTCACCCTGGCGATCGGCACGGCTTCCCGTAGACCTCTCCACTCGGTTCGAACTTCCCTTCCTTATCACTATTCCCTTCGTTGGACTAAAGCTGCACTCGGAAATGGGGGACTACTGACATGGACAGGCCCACGAGGCATACGGCCCACAGCAAACCACCCCGAACCCATCGCTTAGGACCAATAACATAACCCGATTGGCAAAGCCCAGGACAGCTGGAGGCCATGTAGATATGGGGGGCCAATGGCATTCGGGCACATGGCAGGTGGAACACGGGCCACATCAACAGACAAAGATCTGCAGAGTTATTACCACAACACATCACCATTAATGCACCCCATCACAGCATTTATTACGACAACACCTCCCCGTCGGAACAGAGCCCCCTCACCCTGAACAAGGTAAGCTACAGCACAGGCTTTCGGCGGAAGGGGGCACGTCACAAGGGACAGTGAAATGATTACCAAAGGATATAAGCAAGAATAGAAAGACAAGAGAAAGGTTAAGTTTTTTATCTCTCCATCTCCCTCTCTACATTTCCTGCTTCCTCTACTAATTCTCATGCCGGAGGGTTCACTGAGGGACTGCCCCGTTCCCCTTTGGACTTGCATGCAGGTCATTTGACGGAATCATCACCCTAAACCGGAACCTGAAGAGCCTGGACCAGCCCTGACCCATCCACCCGGGACGGACAGTATCATCAAGAATCATTAAACTCCAAACTCTTGGAAGGGAGTTAGAATATATAAAGATGAAAGAATCTAAAACTTTAATTGATTACTTCTCTAAATTGATGGAGATTGTCAATCAAATGAAATCATATGGTGAAAGTGTTGAACAAAAGAGAATTGTTGATTCTGGTTAGTTTACTAGAAAAATATAACACTATGGTGGAAATAATTGAAAAACAAATGATATATATGAAATAAGTGTCCAAGAATTGATGGGTTCTTTCAAACTCGTAAACAAAGGTTGTTAAAACAATCAGAGAAGCCTTTTGAGAGTGCATTCCAATCAAAAGATAATTTAAATTCTAAAGTCATGGAGAATCATCAAATAATGAACAAAAAAGAAGGGAATCATCAAGAGGTGGTAAACAAGGAAGGTGAAAAAGCAAGAGGTAAAGGAAGAAATTCATCAAGGGAAGAGGTAGCAATATGTTACGAGTGTACGAACGTACCAATTATGGGAGAAATTGAAATCCATAAGAATACAACAAAAGATTTACCTGTGAAACGCATCAACACATTGGTTGTTTGTGGGTATGTGAACTTTGAACTGTAAAATGTGTGTTCAGTTCAAACGCATTTCAAACATGTTTCATCAGCATACACCACAACCCAATATCCGAACAAAAACACACACACACACCCCACACACATTACTGTGGATGAAATCTAACCACTGCTCCATAGACTACACAATTTCTCAAGCCGACAACCGAACACACTACCAACCAAATGTGCCCCCCAATATTCAAATACCCATGAATCCCAAGACCTACAAAATCTTCTCATATTTGACCTTTTTCCAAAAAGTGCACAACAAACCAATGAAATAATGGAATTCAGAAATCTTGGCTAAAGCGTTTCACCCACAAAGAAAGGATAAAATAGTCGCCAAATCCATTCCACAAATATCAAATGGGATCTTGCGGATCACATTATCAACAACTAAGGACTTACCAATGTATTAAAAAAAACAGAGGACCCCTTGGACTAAAACTCTCCCAATTGGGATTTTCCAATAATTTCTCATATGTTTTATTTTAACAAAATCAGTGTATAAATTTTAAAATATAATTCTAATTTTTATAAAATTAATATTATTGAGTAGATAACCACAATATCTCTAAAACAATATTAATATTAAATATATTTAATTAAAATTTTAAAATAATATTTGAAGAATTTTTTAATTAAAATGAGATGTATTGTTAACTAAAAATTATAAAATTACTCATAAAATTAACTAAAATTCAACCAAATATTTTATATTTCAACTTTAAAAATAGTTACAAAAATTAGTTTAAAAAATTAATCGCATAGAATAAAAATTTAAATTAGTGATTCAAACTTTAAAATGATTTGTATGATTTAAGCTAATATAAATAATATATTTTCTTGAAGTACTTTTTAAATACAAAAATTATTTTTATTTGTTAAGAGAAAACGTAGATACTAATAAGAATAATAATCATGTTAGGAATACCAAAACAACTATTTGAAAATTTATCAAAACACTCACATAGGTGCGAAACCCACACCTATATGAGTGTTTAGTAATTTTTTTGTTAAACATTTCGTGTCTCTAGTATTTTTGTAAAATTATACAATTAAAAATAAAAAATAACCAGTGTGTTTGGTTTTATTTTTTGAAAACTGAGTTTTTTATTTTTCGTATTTTTTTATTTTTAGTGAATATTTTTTAAATTTTAAGCATTTTTTTTTTACTTTTTTAAATGCACCTTACTTAAATGTATCTAAATAGCAAAATATTTATGAAAAAATATTTTAAAAAATTAATAAATATACAAAAATGTGAAAAATGTCTGAATTTTAGTATTTTTTTGTATTTTTTTGTATTTAGTGTATTTTTTGAAGATTTTTTCACAAATATTATACTTTTTACGTATATTTATTTTAGGTGTGTCTAAAAATTAAAAACAACCGCTTAAAATATTAAAAAAATTCACTGAAAACATTAAAATACGAAAAATAAAAAGTAAAATTTTTTGAAAACCAAAATCAAACAAGCTGATATTCAAACATACAAAAAAATTAATATTTAATCCATGCAAATATTAATTCAAATCAATCCAATCACATATAATAAAAAAATTAAATCGAATCCAATATAATAAAAATAATACTTAACCGGTACAAATATTAATTCAAATCATACAAATAAAATATATATATATATATATATATATATATATATATATATATATATATATATATATTTAAACCATACAACTATTAACTCACAGATTGGACTTACACACATCACAGATTAGACTTCCATCATGCACGGATTAGATTTGCATTTGACACAGAGTGAACTTGCACCCTATACAAACTAGATTTGTACCACACACAAACTAGATTTGCACCAGATATAGATGAGAATTGCACTCTACATACATTCAATTTGCACCTCATACAGACTAGACTTGCACCTTACATATAGTCAACTTGCACCCCACACTCCACATAGACTAGACTTGCACCTCCATATGGATTGGACTTGCATCCCACACAGATTCGACTTGCACCATACACAAACTAAACTTGCACCCCCACACATATTGGACTTACACTCGAGCACAAATCGAATTTGAACTCCCTCATATATTTGACGTGCATCGCGCATAGAGTAGACTTGCACCCCATACAGACTAGAATTGCACCCTACATTCATTCAACTTGCACCTCACACATACTGGACTTGCACTATCACACAGATTAAACTTGCACTTTACACAAATTAGACTTGCAGCCTTACAATCTATGCTAGAGTGCAAGTCCAGTTGGGTGCAAGTCTAATTTGTGTGGGTTGTAAGTCTAATCTGTGTAGGGTGCAAGTTGAATGTATATAGGGTACAATTCTAGTCTGTATGAAGTGTATTTCTAGTTTATGTGTGGTTTAAGTTAAATATATGAGGGGGACAAGTCTAGAGAGAGTGCATATAGGTATGTATGCATGATGTAAGCAAGTAAAAAAGAGAGAGAGAGTATGTGTTAGAGAGGAGAGAGAGTATTAGACCAAAGGAGTGATGAGAAAAAAAATGGGGATTTTTTTTTAAGGTCCCTGGTATTAAAATTTTATAGCATAAAGGACACCAAATATTTTCATAATGTCTAAGGTCCCTTAATTTGATTCAGAGAATTTCTCTCCAGAGAAATTTCTCTCCAAAATTTCTCTAGACCTCTGAGAGAATTTCTCTGGGAGGTTTCTCTATTTCTCTGACCTTTCAGAAAATTTCTCAGAGAAAATTTACACAATGGCCAAAATCCCAGAGAATTTCTCTAGATAGAAATTTTTTCCAAAGAAAATAAATGAAGAATTTCTTTGGATCGCTTTAAGCCAGAGAAATTCTCTCAAAATCAATGAAATTCCCAAAGAAACATTTCCAGAGAAATTCTCTTTAACCCAGAGAAAATTCAGTTCAAATAAAAAAAAATTCAGTCCATACAAAGAATTTCTCTGGACTAACCCAGAGAAAATTTAGTTCAAATCAAAATTTCTCTAGTCCAAACACACACCATATATATACAACACATTTATATATATTCATACATATTTGAGTGGGTTAGCCAGGAAGCGGTCCGGACCAGGCCAAGAGTAGGACCCGTGTGGAACAGTAATGAAAGTGTCGAGATTAAGCTTGTTGTTGAGGACTGAGTCAATGTCAAGAGAACCATCTCGCCTTCGAAGAACCCAGAGACCGATACGTGTACGATTTCAGAGACGTCCAATTCGTCCCACCCGCCTTCTCTCAACACCGACTTGATTTGGTCAATGTACTCATCGACCCGTTTTGGCATTTTGGATCTAGGCATGTCGAAGTACCGTTCTGGGGACGAGGAGGAAGAAGACGACGAATTAGAGTTCCTTTGCCGCCGATCCACAGCGATGTCGCACCAAAACTCAACCTATCTGGGGGTTCTACCGACGGTCATGGCGTCGAGGCTTCTCCGAGAAAAATTGGATGACGACCCGACAGATTTCTCGTTGAATGATCGTTGTTTTGATAGGACCTGAGGGTCTGAGTTGTTGAACAAAGAAGACTCGCGATCAAAGAAATCAGAGAGATCGAAACCACAGCAAAAGATTCGATTCTCGTCAATAAAGAAGATGGGGTTTCCAACTAAGCAGGGATTACAGGGAATGTAGCAATGGTTGAAGATGGGTATCAAAAGGGGCGCTCGTTTGACTGTGTTTCTGGCGATTTTGAGGGCTTTTTCTGGGTCGGAGGGTTTGAGTCCCCAACGCTTTGACCAGAGAGCGTTGCGTGATCGAATTAGAGAGAGAGAGAGAGAGAGAGAGCAAGAGAGAGAGAGAGAGATTACATCTAATGGTAGAAGTGAAAAGCTTAGAAATGTGTTCATGTGTGTAGAAAGAGAAAGTGAGAGACTGGAATTTCTTTGGATATATGGGTGTAGGATTAAGGGACCTTAGACATGACAAAATAATATTGTGGATCTCTTCCATCACCAAAAGTGGAAGAGGGACCTTAGACTAATTTTCCCAAAAAAAAGAGAGTAAATTATCAATGTATTATAATTATTGGACTTGATTCTTATAAAGTCCTATTGAAAATAAATCATAGTAAAATCATCGCAAAAAATATTTTTTTTTGTAACTATTTTTTACAAATGTCACTAAAAATTAATAATTAGTGACTTTTTTATCACAATTTTTATAAATTGTTATTAAAACTTACGATTAGTAACGTTTTCTGTGATGAATTTTTTAAATTGTCGCTGAAAATTGAAAATTAGTGACCTTTTTTTTTGGTCATATTTTTTAAGGGGGACTTTTGTATAGGTTTTACTAAGTGAACTTATTGTCCAATAGGTCCTATGATAATTAATAACATTTTTCATTATACACTATTAAAAAATGTCACTAATTGTTAATTTTCAATGATAGTTTGAAAATTTTATCACAAAAAATGTCACCAATTACGAGTTTTAGAGACAGTTTAAAAAAATTGTCATAAAAAAAATATCACTAATTTTCAACTTTTCGTCACAAAAAAATGTCAATAATTGTAAGTTTTAACTACAATTTATAAAAATTGTAATAAAATAGTCATTAATTGTCAATTTTTAGCGACATATGTAAAAAATCATTAAAAAAATTATTTTTAGCAATGATTATGCTAAAACATATTTTTATTAGGATTTGATGAGAATTAAATCCAACTATTAAAACTTATTGGTGATTTACCTTTTTTTAAACTATTAATAAAACTTATAATTGTGACAAAAATTTTAAATTGTCATTAAAAATTAACAATTAGTGATATTTTTTAATAATATTTAATAAAAAAATATCATTAATTAATATATTAAACAATATGTTTACCTATGACCTACATGTAAATAAAGACTATTAAAAAGGGAAAAAAAAGCAAAAAAAAAAAAAAACCATTTATTTGTATATAGATGATTGGAGTCTTTTGGACTGTTGAGGAAGGGGTTGCAGTGTATAGATGATGGCCACTGCCGGTGATTGTGCCATGGGAGTAGTAGAGAGAGAAACAGATTCGGTGGGAAAGTGAGAGAGGTAACCGTAAGTCTAGATTTTCTGATTCCTCAGCGTCTCTTCTTTTCTAGCGCATGAAGCCCACACATTTTTTGGAGCAACTGGCAAACACAGCAGCAACGCATTCGGGCATCCGACGACCCACAAAGACCGACTCAACAACCACCAACATCAGGGGCTTTTTCCAAATTAAGGTAAAGTAGCAACTTTTTTTCCAAATTAAGTTTAGTTTGGACGGAATTTTCAAACTAAACTAAAACGTTATTACAAACCACGCTTTCACCATTTTTGTGGCCTTCCCGCGAAAAATTTGTAAAATCGTAAAAGCGTGGTTACAAACCACGCTTTTAATTAAGAAAGCGTGATTACAAACCACGCGTTTAAGAAAATTTGATTTATACATAAAGCGAATCACGCTTTTAAGTAATTTTTTTTCTCCAGAAAACGTGGTTGGGAACCACGCTTTTACTGTTGCTATTAGCGTTGTTAGGTCACAATGTAAAAATATGTTTTCAAAACACGTTTTTAATAAAAAATCAAAACCAGCACTCACACTCTTCTTTCTCACTCTCTCTCTCTCTCACACCCACAACACTTACACACTCACATCAAACATATATAATTTTTAATATATATAAATTTTATTTTATAAAATTGAGACCAATATTAAATATATATATATATATATAATAATTTATAATACCAAATAATAATAACTATATAAAATGATTACTTTTTTACTTTAATTCTGAAAATTTATTTATTTTTATTTAGGTAAATTACACTGACACCCCTTGAGGTTTATGTTTATTACAATTCCCTCCTCACCTTTCAGAAATTACATCTCTCCCCTGAGGTTTAAAGTTTCATTACAGATTCCCCCAGCAATTTAATTTTTTTAAATACCAATTTTGCCCTCACTGGATAAATTACATTGACACCCTCACATTTTAGAAATTATAATCCCCTCCCTAAGGTTTAAAGTAGCATTACCAATTTCCCCCTCGGTTAGTACTAGTTAGAAAAAAAAATTCATTGAAAAAAAAATAAAATTAATTGGAAAAAAAAAGTTATTTGAAAAAAAATTAATTGAAAAAAAAAATTGTTAGTAAAATTTTTGTTTAAAAACTAACGTAAACTCATTTTTTGAATTTACATTTTTTCCTCAAATTTACAAATTGAGACAACCATTTATAAACCAAAAAAATTATCAAACCAGTTTTTATTATAGTTTTTAAAATTTTTGTAAATATAAATTGAAAACTGAAAACGAAATGGTTACCAAACATGTCTCAGATGGTAAAAATGTCGTAAAATTAACAAATAATTAAATAAGTTACCAACGTAAGAAATGACTTATCAAAAGATTTTTAGGCTATGTATGGTTTGATTTTTAGAATTTTTTTTTAAATTAAAAATTAATTTGGTTAAGAAATAAAAAATAAAAAATAATTATCATTTAAGGGCAAAAAATAATTATCATTTTAACTTTTGGGCAAATTATATACATACGTATAGTTGTTTCAATTTAATTTATAAAAAATTATTTCTAACCACTCGAATGATAAAAATTATATAAAAATGATTTATATTTACAAAAATTATAAAAATTATATAAAAATTATTATTTGCTGTTATAAATTATTATTATTATATATTTAATATTGGTCTCAATTTTATAAAATAATATTTATATATATTAAAAATTATATATGTTTAATGTGAGTGTGTTAGTGTTGTGGGTGTGTATATCAGAGAGAGAGAGAGAGAGAAAGAAGAGTGTAAGTGCTGGTTTTGATTTTTTAATGAAAACGTGTTTTGAAAACACGTTTTTACATTGTAGCCTAACAACGCTAATAACAACAGTAAAAGCGTGGTTCGCAACCACGTTTTCTGAAAAAAAAACAAATTTTACTTAAAAGCGTGATTCCTAACAACGCTTTATGTATAAATCAAATTTCCTTAAACGCGTGGTTTATAACCACGCTTTCTTAATTAAATACGTGGTTTGTGACTACGCTTTTACGATTTTACAAATTTTCCGCGGGAGGGCCACAAAAAACAGTGAAAGCGTGGTTTGTAATAGCATTTTAGCTTAGTTTGAGAATTTCGTCCAAACTAGCCCTAGTTTAGAAAATAAGTTGCTATTTTGCCTTAATTTGGGAAAAGTCCCCAATATCAGCCCCACTGGTGTTTCCTCTCTCTCTTTCTCTCTCGCACCATTGTTGGATAATTGTTTTTGAGGTTTGCTTTATCATTATTTTTTTGTTTGATTTCTAATATACACTAATGATAGAATAGAATAGATTTGGGGTTTCTTTTAGATATTGGGTCTCTAGATGGCAATGGGGATCTTACCCTATGATACCATGGAGACCCTATCCAAATATATGGATTTTACCTTTTTTTTTTTTTTTTTAACCCATCGGGTCAATTAAGTGGCTTTTTAAAATATCCATAAGATATAGGTCGAAGATGGGTGCCGCCCATTTCCCCATATGTTGTGTTTCCCCACAGTAGCATCACAGATTTCATTCAGGGTGTGTTTGTTTGGACGGATTGGATAAGGGGGATTGTAATCCATCAGACTGTTAGTCCCGGGATACATTGTCCCCGGACTATTTGGTTGGATTCGATTGGATTTGTATTCTATGTTTGTTTAGTCATGGAATTAGACGTTTGGATTTGACTATTTTTAGTGAATCTAATATTTGGTTAGACAGACTGAATAAGGATAAATGTTTAAAAGACTATTTTACCCTTGTAATTTATAATTTTTATTTAATATATAATTTTAAATTTGTAATTTATAATTTATAATTTATAATTTAACAAGACTAAAAAAATTTAATTTATAAGACCATAATTTTTAATTTATTATTTTCAATTAAATTAAAATTAAAATTTATATTTTTTATTTAATATATAATTTTAAATTAACGACAATAAAAAATAATTTTATTTAATATATAAATTAAATTTTCAACAACACTAAAAAAAGGGAGCTTTTTTGATAAATCCATTTTCTAAGAGCTTTATTCCATCAAACCCATATTCTTTTTTACTATTCCATTAGGTCCAATTTGAGATAAGAAAACCAAAATACCCTTTTCATCTACTTATGTTCCATTTAGTTCACATTATTTTCTTATGTTTCAATAAGTCCTATGGGTGACATAATTACCAAAATACCCTTAATGTGAATGTTTACATTGTCAATGTAAATGTTCATATTGTCAATGTGTAGGGGCCCGGCCCATGTCGATCCTCGTAGGTGCCCAGAAAAATTCGAGTCGGGCCGGGCCGGCTCACATGCCAAAAAAATAGGTCCGGCCCGGCCCGGCCCGTTGATAATAGGAATATTCACATTGACAAGTTAATATTCACATTGATAGGAGTGTAAAATTGGCCTGCAGCCCGTGGGCGGCCCGAAACCAACCCGCCGCCTGGGCGCGGGCCCGGGCCGGCTCGTTCACAATGTGAATATTCACATTGACATATTAACATTAACATTAACATTGACAAGAGTGTAAAATTGGCCCATGACCCATGGGCAGCCCGAAGCCCGGGCCCGGGTCGGGCGCGGGCCCGGATCGTTGACAATGTGAATATTCACATTGATATGTTAACATTCACATTGATAGGAGTGTAAAATTAGCCCGCGGCCTGTGGCCGGCCCGAAACTCGCCCGCGATTCGTGGGCTGCCCTGGGCGGGCCCGGCCCGACCCGTTGATAATATAAATATTCACATTGACATGTTAACATTCACATTGATAAGAGTATAAAATTAGCCCGTGCCCTGTGACTGCTCGAAACTAACTCGCGGCCCGGGGCGGGCCCGGCCCGGCCTGCTGACAATGTGGACATTCACATTGACATGTTAACATTCACATTGATAAGAGTGTAAAATTGACTCGCGTTCCATGGGCGGCCCGAAGCCCGTGGCGCGACCCGGGGCGAGCCTGGTATGGCCCGTTGACAATGTGAATATTCACATTGATATATTAACATTCACATTGATAGGAGTGTAAAATTGGCCCGTGGCCCGTAGGCGGCCCAAAGCTCGCCCGCTGCCTAGGGCAGGCCCGGCCCCACTCGTTGACAATGTGAATATTCACATTGACATATTAACATTAACATTGATAATAGTGTAAAATTGGCCCGTGACCCGTGGGCAACCTGAAGCTCGGCCCCGGGCCGGGGCGGGCCTGGCGCGTTGACAACGTGAATATTCACATTGACATGTTAACATTCACATTGATAAGAGTGTAACATTAGCCTGTGCCCCATGGCTGCCCGAAACACGTCCACGGCCCGTGGGCGGCCCGAGGCGGGCCCGACCCGGTCTGTTGACAATGTGAATATTCACATTGACATGTTAATATTCACATTGATAAGAGTGTAAATTGACTGGCGTCCCGTGGGCGGCCCGGGGCGGCCCGGGTTTAGGTCCGGGCCTACCTCAGGCAACGGATAAATTTTACACTCCTATCAATGTTAATGTTAACATGTCAATGTGAATATTCACATTGTCACGGGTCGGGCCAAGCCCGACTCGGGCTGCGGTCGGGCTTCGGGCCGCCCACAAGCTGCGAGCCAATTTTACACTCCTATCAATGTGAATGTTAACATGTCAATGTGAATATTCACATTGCCAATGGGCCGGGCCCGCCCCGGCCCGAGGTCGGGCTTCGGGTTGCCCACTGGTCACGGGCCAATTATACACTCTTATCAATGTTAATGTTAACATGTCAATGTGAATATTCACATTGTTAACAGGCCGGGCCGGGCCCGCCCCGGGTGGCCTACGGGCCGTGGGCGGGTTTCGGGCAGCCACGGGGCGCAGGCTAATTTTACACTCCTATCAATGTGCATGTTAACATGTCAATGTGAATATTCACATTGTCACGGGTCGGGCCAAGCCCGCCTCGGGCTGCAGTCGAGCTTTGGGCCGCCCACGGGCTGCGGGCCAATTTTACACTCTTATCAATGTGAATGTTAACATGTCAATGTGAATATTCACATTGTCAACGGGGTGGGCCGGGCCGCGGGTGGGCTTTTGGCCGTCCATGGGCCGCGGGTCAATTTTATACTCTTATCAATGTGAATGTTAACATGTCAATGTGAATATTCACATTGTCAACGGGCCGGACCGAGCCCGCCCCGGGCCACCCATGGGCCACAGGCGGGTTTCGCGCCGCCATGGGACGGGGGCCAATTTTACACTTCTATTAATGTGAATGTTAACATGTCAATGTGAACATTTACATTAATAAGAGTATAAAACAGGACATGTGAACATTCACATTGTCAACAGGCCGGGCCGGGTCGGGCAGCCACGAGGCGCGGGCTAATTTTACACTCCTATCAATGTGAATGTTAACATGTCAATGTGAATATTCACATTGTCAACGGGCCGGGCCGGGCCCGCCCCGGGCCGCGGGCGGGCTTTTGGCCGCCCATAGGCCATGGCCCAATTTTATACTCTTATCAATGTGAATGTTAACATGTCAATGTGAATATTCACATTGTCAATGGGCTGGACCGGGCCCGCCCCGGGCCGCGGGCGGGTTTCGCGCCGCCATGGGACAGGGGCCAATTTTACACTCCTATTAATGTGAATGTTAACATGTCAATTCACTTTGTCAACGGGCCGGGCCCGCCTTGGCTCGCGGGCGGGTTTCGGGCAGCCCACGGGCCAATTTTACATTCCTACCAATGTGAATTTAAAAATATGAATGTTCACATCATTAAATTGCTAATCGTTCAAAAAATATTTATAAGGGTATCAAAATTAAATATAAGGGCATAAGTGTCCAAGAAAATAGTGTAAATCAAGAAAATGGACTTTATGGAATAAAACTATACATACATGAGACTAAATGGGTTAAAAAATTCCTTCATGGACTTCTTGGGTTAAAACACTTATAAATTGGACTTATCAATAAAAATCTCCTAAAAGAATTTAATTTATAAGGTCATAATTTATAATTTATTATTTTTAAATTAACAACACTAAAAAAATAATTTAATTTAATATGTAAATTTATTTTTTTAACAATACTAAAAAAATTTATTTTATAAGGTCATAATTTTTAATTAAATTAAATTTAAAATTTAAATTTAAAATTTTTTATTTAATATATAATTTTAAATTAATAATACTAAAAAAATAATTTATAAATGTTCAAAATACTATTTCACATTTTTCTAATTATTTACTAAATAATAGCATAGAAGGTAAAATGGATATTTCATAAAATAATTCCATAAAATATCAAAGAAACACCAATTCCATGATTTCTATCCTACCTTAATAGAATAGTACCATATTTATAGGAGTATTATTAGTGGAGAGCAAAATTTTTCAAATAAATAATGCATTATTAGTATTCGAAACAAACACACCCTCATAGGATATGGGTCGGCGATTTTCGAAGGCAAAGATATAGCGGCGGCGTTCTCCGTCGGCGTTACTACGGTGGTCTCTCAAACCTCGTTTTTCTTCTTCTTCAGTCTTTGCCTTTAACACAGGGGGACTCTTGTTCATCAATTTCGTCGGTCTCTGCTGCAACTCCTCCAGACAAACTCGATGTAAGAGACTCGGAGATTCTTCGACTACTCAGAGATTACACGGTTTATCAGCTAAGAATTGGTCTTCAATCAGAGCTGTTCTTGATCTTCAACGCCTTAAGTATGTTGCATTTTGAAATAATTTGTTTGATTTTGGAAATTTATTGTGGTATTTCGCATTTGTGAACTATCGAATGCTTTGTGAAATTGTGATGCTGTTTGGCAGGAGTATAGTTTCAATTTTTTTATTTTTCTCTCTCATAATGTAAATGAACCAAGATTCGAGTTCATTGCAGGCTGGATTTTTGGATATTGATTTTGAAGGGAGTTGATTGTTCCCATATTTTTTTTTTTTTTTTTTTAAATTTAAAGAAGAGCAATTTGAGTTTGCAATTTATGAAACTTGGGTTTTTTTATTTGGGGTGGGGAAAATCCAAATCCATTAGGAGATGGGGAGGGTAGTATCCATGGAGAATGGGGAATGGGGAATGGGGATGGAGAATTAATATCCATCCCATTAACCCCCATTGCCATCCCTAGTCTCTTGTCAAGGGTTTTTTATTTTTATTTTTATTTCTACAATAATTTTCCCAAATATTTGATTGTCTTGGTGGTCGGGACTGGAGAAGCCTTAGTCATTGTTGGAAAAACCCTTGCCAGGTCTGGCATTGGGTGTTCCCTTTGTCATATGCCTAACGTTTGTGGTCGTTGGTAGTTATATTAGTTATGACGTAGTGTGATATTAATTATGCCATTATTTTGGTTTTTATGACTCAATTTCCTTTTTTAGTTATGACCTCTTTGGTTCATGATTTGAGAAGCGATTTGAAAAGGGAAAGGGAAAGGGAAAGGGAAAAGGAAAATGCGTGTGAAATGTGGTTATATTTGATGGACATTATACCTACCTTTTTCCTTTTCCCTTTTCCCTTTTCCCTTTTCCTTCCTAAATCCCCTTCCGAATCTATGAACCAAACACAACGTAAAAGGATTCAGTTATGCCATTTGTGGTAATCAATCCCACAAATGTCCTAACTTGCATATGGTACAAACTCTTTAGCATAACCCCAATACTATTTACTTTGAAGTTGATATAAAAATATATATTTGTATATTTTTGTGTGTATGTGTAAAACACATATTGATTTGTATTTATGAAGTATGTACTATGTATGCATGTGTATCTTTTGTAATGCATGTATATTTTATCCAGCACAAGGGTGAGTATGATTCAGAGAATTGAGGAGATTACTGTATTTTGACTTGCTTGGCAGGAACATGGAAGGAGTGGTGGACGTGGACGTGGACGCTACGATTGCTGAAATGGTGACTAAAAAACGGGGGAGGAAGAAAGTGAATATTGCGGAAAGGAAGAAAACAGGCCAAGGCCGAAAGAAGAAGGTGCAATCGGTTGCAATGGATGGGGAGAGTTTGCCCGGTTCTGCGGAGGGGCACAATGATAATAATCCTCTGGGAATCACAGTTTCAATGTTTGATTATTCAGTCAAGAATCACTTTAGAGCCATGAATAGAATTCGTAAGTTATGTGGAGAGGAAGAGTGTGATGATTTGGACAAACGGGAGTTTGAACGGTTGTCCTCCTCAATCACTTTCATAAGGTACTACAATGGATTTCTAAAGAGCTATAGTATGTTCTTGTTATCTTTTATTTGTTTTTGTTTTTGTTTTTGTTTTGTTTTGTTTTGTTTTATCCGTTGTGTGATTATCTTTTTGTTAGTGTTCATTTTTAGTTGTTTAGGTTTTAAGTGAAGATATTCTTGGCTAACAACGATAGTTAAGTATGTAAATGAGTTGAGTAGAGTTGTGCATTGGTCTGTTCTACTTAGCATAGTTGAACTTAGCAATTGGTGGAGCTTACATCAATTTTGATTGTAGCTGTGACAAGTGACAAGCCCATTCAAGTTTATATTTAGGCTGTAGCCAACCCCATTTGATAGGACTTAAGGCTTAGTTTGGGTTGGTTTGGTTATGGTTGACTTGTTTTAGATTGATTTCTTAACAGATCTGACTTAGGCCAAGTTTGGCATGTCTAGAAAAAGCTAAAAAGTCAAAAAGTTACTCAAAAAGTTAAAAAGTTAACACTATTTACCAAAAGTCAACAATTACGGCTGCACAACTCCCAATCCTAATTTTCTCCTACAAACCAATTTTTACAATTTTTTATTACACATTTTTCCATAAAAAGTCAAAAAGTTAACCCAAACATCTATATTGTCTTCCTCAATTTTTTAGTCCAAAAAAACAAAAAGTACACTTATTTAGGACACCCCAAACAACCCCTTAGTTTATTTGTTGAGTTAATACAGCAATCAATTCAATGGCCGGTTCCAAACTCATACGTACACCAAACAAACGAGTAATTATAATGTATTGGCAGCAAGAGCTTGTTCAATGCTTCATTTTATGGCCAAATATCATCTATCAACTATCTTCTAAATTATTTTTTCTCTAATTGTGTTTCTTAAACAAGTCTATATTTCTTGTTCCACCTGTTGACATGTTTAATGGTCTTATGTTGCAAAATCTTGTTATGTTGAGCAATTGAGCTTGAAGTCGAAGGGTCGGGTTTGGCTGATTTGATCAATAAAATGTCTCTTAACTTGGTGAGCTAGGTTGTTGACTAAAACTTGCCTGCTTATGCTTGTAGGAAGTATCTTTCGAGTTGTAGCTTTTAAACAGATGAAAAATGTTTTCTTTTTTGTGCTTTTTTGAATTCCAGCATTTCACGAGGAATTTATGTATGAAATATTTGAAGAAAAAAAACGAAGTGAAAAAATTGCTTATCATTTACTTTCCACTTGTCTTCGATACCATGGTTGTGCTCTTCATTGCTTGTTTTTAGAGTTAAAACTTTTAATTTATTTAAATATAAATTTGTTACTTAGTGTTGTTATGCCTGTACATAAACTAGATCCTTGCATGTGTACAGAGAATGGACGCATTTTAATTACCAACCAAGAGTAGTTCGGTTTGCTTGTCAAAATGAAAGTAGTCCTCAGGGAAAAGATGTTATTGGTGGGATAACTTTATCTCAATTCTCGGCTGCTACTGTTCCTAAGGTACATGATAAGGAATTATTTGTTGAGACTTGTAAATTTTGGTTGCTTCAATTTTGACTCTCTTTGCCATAGGGTTTCTTGAAAGAGTTGTACAAAGCCTATATAATTTTTCTTTCCCTCTGATAGTTTGGTTTTCATATTGATGCAGAAGGATGGCCAAGATGGGAATATATTATCTCCGGTATCCAGGTATGTTGATTAGTTTGAAGCGATCCTTGTCTTTGGGATTCATTGTACTTTCCTTTTATTAGCTTTTACTGAGAAGGATTCCTCATCCATTTCCTTTATTTTCATCTTTCTTTTTGTTTTATTTATATATTTTTTTGATACATATTATTTTCTGTAGATTTTTAATGAGAAACTTCTTATTTTTTTAAAATTTTTATGGTGTGTCCTATTGATGTTATCAGGATAAATTTTAACTGTTAGTAATGGTGTCAGTGAGGAATAACAGGTAATCAAGAATCTTAATCAACTGATGTTGGGGGAACAAATTGCAGGCACATCCAACGATTAACAGTAGACTCTGTGATGTGGCATGAGTGCAGGTAACACTGTTCTATAAGCAGTGAGCCCAACATTAATGTAGAGCAGTGGAAAAGTAGGTTGTTGGAGCTGATTTTTGTTATTTTGTGAAGGATGGATGGGTTAAATTTTGGGGATTCCAGGATTTCAAAAGGTGCAACAAAAGGGTGGGGTTTGATAATGAAAATACAAGATTTTGGGGACTTTTCGGGGGAGATATTCTTGCGCTGTAAACAAACAGCACCCTTGTCAACAGTAGCATAGGGTTGTTGTCGGTTATTTTAGGAATTACGACTATGATTGACAACAAGTTAGGGTTGTGAAACAGTTTTTTATGGTTGGAAATGTTTAAAATAGATATGGTTCTAGAGTATTATAGGCTGAAAGCACAAAAAATTAAGATGAAACAAGAAGAAAGTCTAGGCATCACAGCTAGAATCCCATTGGCATCAAACCTAATGTTTGATTGCATTGCACAATTCACAGAACAAAGATATTAAGCTTTGAAAATTCTCTAAACATTGATATACATTGAACTAGAGGCATTGCCTTACTTTATACAAAAATTTCCTAAACAAGAAACTATGGTAGCGTTTGGTTAAAATTTAGAATCATGATTTGGATAAAAAATTTTGAAAACTATTTTCAAAACTCATAACCAAACAAAGATTTCAAAACTCAATTTCATAACTCTTTTCAAAACTCATAACCAAACTTTTTTCAAAACTCTTTTTAAAACTCTATTTAAAAAAAAAAAATTCAAAAAAATTATTTTTTATTTTGTTCTTTAAAATTATTATAATTTTTTTTGAAAAATTATTTTTTTCAAAAACTATATATATTTTTTATACTTTTATTTTTGAGGAAAAATAGTTAATATTTTTTTTATTATTTCGAAAAAAATATTTTGTTATTTTTTAAGTATTGGCCAAATAATTTATTATGATTTAGATATATATGGGTGATCTAAAATTTTTTAAAATTTAAAAAAAAAACTTAAAAAAATTAAATAGTTGAAAAAATAAAAAATATTTAAATATTTTAAAAAATAAAACATTAAAAATAAAAATTATATATTTAACATAAAAAAGTAAATTTTTTTAAAATTTTGAATATTCAAAAACATAGTGCACAAATGTGGTAAATACAACGCACATTAAAAAGAATAAATATTTGCAATAAAAAATATTTACCCTAAAAAAGTAAAAATAAGAAAATTTTTAAATATTTAAAAAAAACCCAAGATAATTTAAAAATATAACTCAAAATTCTTTTCAAAACTCATAATGAAACAAATTTTCTCTTTTCAAAACTCAAAATACAACTCAAAACTTAAATCATAATTCAAAAACTAAACCAAATGGAGCCTATAATTTTTGATTTATATAATCTATCTAAAACTAAATAAGACAAATAAAACCATAGTTACCAAGCCATAGCTACCCATGGCCAACCCCTACAATTTATGTCTTGAAAATTCTAAAATTACCAAGTTACTCATCTACAAAACACTAGAAAACATATAAACATATAAAGAAAAAATGATAGTTAATTCTAACCTAAATAATCTTAAAATATGATTTTACTAAGCCTAAAAACTTAATTATACATGACTTTAGAAAATGTATCCATCTTTGTTCTTCTTGTGGGTACCGGTATCATGCCCGATATGTGGCAAGCCCTATGGGTGGCACATCATCAATGTGATGCCTGCGTGGCAGACCGATAAGGCACCACACAGGCATATCACATGCCCAATGCAAGGTGAGCCCTACGGGTAACCATGTTTCCAATACCCTGCCTGCATGACATAGCGACAAGGCACTATGCAAAACCAAGACTACATGTTTAGCTTAAGTGGGTGCATGCACACAGGTCTAAGTATGAAGAGCCCTACAACAGGCAACCCAATGGCCCCTCGCAGGCCCATGGTCTTTTATACCTCACTCAATCCAAGTTTGCGTACATTGGACCTTTAAGAATGAGCCCTCGGTTCTCCCAAACATTGAGATAGGCCCTTGGCCACTTATCTACTCAAGTGCTTGGGTTGGGAGCAGGACCCAGGCATCACCGCTTGCAATCATCAAAAGATTTTGGATTGGAGGCTGAGGCCAGGGGATCATCAAGATGGTTGTCTTCTTACTAAGTCAACTCCATTTTGATCAGGCTTGGAGAAGAGGTGATGGGGACCTTACCCTCTTCACCTAATGTATGTATGATATGTTGCTCTCCCTCTGCCATCAAACCACAAACGACAGTAGGGCTTATATCAACTTTCGACAGAGTTGGAAAGAACGAGCCATCTGTTCAACAAATTGCTTGGGCTCCAATGCTCTGGAGGCCTAAATAACATATTATATATGCAGTAGGCAAAGACACACGGACTCACATTCACACTCAGATTCACATTCACATTCGCACTCATACTTACACTTGCTTGTCCAGTGTTGTGAAGGGCGTGCTTAGGCGCAAGGCGCAGGGCGCAGTGAGGCCCTGGTGTAGCAAGGTTGTTAAAATCGGGATCCTACGTTGGATCGTTGGAGGTCTTTATAGAATCGGATCGTAAAATCGGATCGAGGATTGTAAGATCCTACCGAAAAAGACAAATTACATAATAATTTAATTTAAATAAACATTTCTTAAAAAGTATACACAAAATGAGCCTATATTCTATTAAAAAGAAGTGAAAATATTGTAAAAAATATAATATTCCATGTAAAATGTACATATAATGTTGTACATATAACATTATACAATAGAAAACTCGATGGTAAAAGTTTTGTATTTCATCAAAAAAGAAGGTGAAGAAGAATAATTCTATAACAAAATACTTTATAATCTACAATAATGCATAAAAAGTGAAGAAAAAATATTTAACAAAGTAGGATATGAAAATAGATTAAGAACTCAAAAAGAGCAGCGTAACCGAATGATAAGGTTTGTTGTTAGCATGCCTAGTGGAGCGGATTCGAGTCACAAAAACAATCTCTCCAAAAATTGGGATGAAGTTACAATCATCTTACCCTCCTTAGACTCCACTAAAGCTAAGTTTGTTTTTCCGACTAGTTAATTTTCTTAAATTATCGCAATATTTGAATGTTTGTTTCCTAATTTGTTTTTCTTAGTCTATTTAATTTAATACTACTTAATTTTTATTATTTATTTTGATCACATAAATTGGTATTTAGACAGCAAACATAAAATTTATAATAAAATATGTCATACAATACAAAACAAGGCTTGTAAATTAGATCGGATAGGATCGGATTAGAATCGGGATTCCACGATCTTATAAGATCCCATTAGCAGGATCAAAAGATCCTACCTATAAGGAATTTTTTACACGATTTGGATCGATTATATTCAAAGGGATTGTAAGATCGTAGGATTGTAAGATCTGGATCGGGATTCTGATAACCATGTGGTGTAGTGCTTGAAGCCACCCAAGGTGAGGCGAGTTGAAGAAGGAGCGCGACTTGGCTTGGCAAACAAAGGCGCAAGTTGCGAGGCTTTTGTAATTTTTTATTTTATTTTTGTTCTTGATTGAATCTAACAGTTCATATTGTGTTTTTAGAGGCCCCAATTACAGAGGATTAGAACTCTGAGCTATACTACTCAATACCTAGCCCCAAATCGACTCGAAATGCCCTAATTGATTCGAAAGAAAGAAGAAATCTTGTAGTGTCTCTTCTCTTCCCTTCGGCTCATCTAGTCTCGTCTCTGGACCAGATGAAGTCTTGCCTTGGTTGACTCAAGCAAGACCAGGTTGGTTCTTTTTCTTCTACTTTTCTTCATCTTTTTTTTTTTCTTCTCCTTTTCCTTCTTCATTGATGTCTTTGTTTTTCTTTTGTAGCCTTTTTTTTTTCTTCCTTTATCTGTCTGTCTTCTGCATCGTCTTCTTTTTATTTTTCCCTTCTCAACCTCTTCGTCTCCTTCTTCTTTTGTTTGTTCTCCTTCTTTTGGACACACAGCTGTCTATCTGTCTAAGATATTTTTTTTTTTTTGGGAACAAGTTTGTCTATGATTCTTGTAACTTGGACAAAATATAATGTTTTAGTACTCATCAAGCATGTGACACTGTCTCTTTAGTGGAAATTAGCACGGTGGCTTCCCAAAAATATTATACATTCATAAAAAAATTTAAGAATTTAATTATTAATATTTATAAACTTTATCATTGATTTGTAATTAATTTTCAAAATATCTACTGAATTGTTATTTTCTCTAAAAGGAAGAAATTAGCAAACAGTGGTGACTTCACAAAAATAGTATAAATTCATGAAAAAATTAAGAATTTAATTATAATATTTACAAACTTTATATTATATAAAATCCTTTATTTTGAAGGGTTGGTTCTTTTGTTTATTTATTTATTTAGTCTGTTACTTTATTAATTTTTTTATTGAGACTGTGCGCCTTACTTCAATAAACCTCGGGTCTCGCCTTGCGCCTTGTGCTGAAGCCTCAAGAGACCTTTGGCACCTTGAGCCTTTAAAAACACTGTGCACGTCTACTTCTACACTCACACACTTGTATTCATATACGAGTGTTCAAGGTCCATCACTGCTAACCTCTCCCTCTTCAAGATTTGCTTGGCCTTCTTCTCTCCACCTCCTGTGATCTCAAGCCCCACGATCTTCTCAGAGGTCAACGACCGACTACCTCTACCCACAAAACCCACACTTCTCTATAAGTGCAATCCACGATATTGATACTCAATTCTTTAAGCTCTGTGAAGATCAACTGATTCCACATGCTAGACATAATAGAATAGAAGTCTTGAATACTCCAATTTCCTTGAGAATTATCTTGGATCAAATTCTTCGATTGATATTTATAGGCAAAAGTTGGTTGAGCATAAACCAAACCAAACCAAACTAAGCCTTAAGTCCCATCGAATGGAGTCGGCTGCATGAATTCTTCTTCTCCACTCGACTCTATCCATAGTCATTTGGTTGGTCAAATTAAGTAGATTCATATCTCTATTTACTACACTAACCCACGTCAATCTAGGTCTGTCCCTTCTCCTAACACTTCCCCTTATTGTCACTGTATCGTATCTCTTCACTACTGCTTCTGTTGGTCTTCATTGAATATGACCAAACCATCACAATCTATTCTCTCTCAGCTTATCTTCTATCGGTGCTACTCTTATCCATTTGCGAATATACTCATTCCTAACTTTGTCTTTGCTAGTGTTGCTACACATCCACCTTAACATCCTCATCTAAGCAACATTCATCTTATCTACATGCTCTTAGTTGCCTAACATTCCGTCCCATACAATATCGCTGGTCTAATAGCCGTTCTATTGAACTTTCTTTTTAGTCTAGTCGGTATTCGTTTATCGCATAGTACTTCAGACGCACTCCTCCACTTAAGCCACCCCGTGATGCAGGATCTTTAAACTTCAGCACCAAAATAGGGTTAAATAAAGAGAGAAAATAGGCTAAATAAGAGAGAGAGAGAGAGAGAGAGAGAGAGAGGGGGGGGGGACATATTGTGGTTTGGGTCTGGTATTCTAAAGCAAGGTTTAAGAAGTTCAAAATTGAGTTTTGAGACACAATCAACAGGCTGGATTTGATGTAAAAAATAAAAAAAATGCAGCCAAGGTAATGAAATAAAGCATGTAAAGAAAGCAAAGATAACTAGGCAATCACACCCAAGAAGAGATGTATCACACATCCAGATATATAACAAATATTTCTTATTCTTCAAGTTGTGCTCAATACATTGTGAGCTTACATATTTATAGGTATCTCAATACAATAGAAGACCAATACAAAATTCAAAGTAAAAGATACACATTAATGAGACTTTCAAAGTAAAGATATGCTTGGACTTTGTTGGTGGCTGGTGGCTAAACTTTCAACATTAACATGCTAAAAATTAGACTTTATTGGTGGTTGGTGGCTAAATTTCCAACACTAACATGCTGAAAATTGGCTGTTTTCAGACATCATTATTAGGCTAATTCTAGGGTAGAATTTTGCCAAATAGTAATGCTAGCTTTTGAATTTGGTTTCCCTCTCCTTTTGTAATATTTTTCAAAAGGAGTTGCCATATCATTTGCGTCATTTCTCCCCGGCTTGGGAAAACTTGACTCCGGCGAGTTGAAAGATTGGTACTTCTCATACAAATCTCGATCGATGTTTTGAAATTCATCATTAGAAATTCAAGTGCAATCTGACAATTTTTCCACTTCATCAAGTTCTTTTGGTATCCACCACTTCGAGTTGCAACAACACTAGTAGCCACAACATTTTCTATTTCATCACGAATGTTAGTAGCTGGAGGAAGGCGAGTAGTAGCAACATTAGTAGACGAGATATCAACATGACCATGATAGAGGGTTAGGTCTACAATATTAAAAATGTTGCTAATTCCCATGTCATCTGGTATTTCCAAAACGTAGGCATTTGAATTAATCTTGCGAAGAATTTTATACGGACTAACGCTTCGGTATTAAGGCTTTTTATACTTATTAGTTGGAAAATGCTCAGGTCGGACACGCACCATAACTTTATCTCCAACTTCACATTCAGCATGGTGATGACGTAAATTTGCTTGACTTTTGTAGCTATCATTACTAGTAGTGATTTTACGATGTACATCAGCATGAATGGCTCTGACGTGCTTAGCAAATTCATTTGCTTCCATGCTACGCCGACCAAAATGAGGCGAAGGAACCAAGTCAATTGGCTTTCTTGGTTGCATGCCTAACACGATTTCAAAAGGGCTACGACCGGTGCTCACTCTTGATGCACTTAACCTGATTAAAATCTCTAGTTTTTCTCTCTCTTATCTTAACAAGTTTGTATGTTCTCTTCTCCCTCCTTACTATTTAGTCTAGTGTATAGGTTATCATAGGCTTTCAACCTAGCCTCTCTCACTACTTTTTTGACCTCTTTATTAGCCAATTTATAGCTCTTAGGTTTTGTCTCAGTTCTATCATTTTGCCACTTTTTGAAGCACTCTGTTTTTGTCTTTACTACTGCTTGAACCTCCTCCCTCCACCACAAAGTTTTGTTAGAGTTGGGTCCCCTTCCTTTCAACTCTCTACGTACTTCTCTTGAGATGCTCTTCATACAATTAGCCATCGAGTTCACATAGTGTTAGCATCATCTTCCAAATCTCAAGTACTTTCTTTATTCATTCTATTCTTAAATATTTCTAGTTTATACCCTTTTAGGTCCTACTATCTCGTCCTACGACGCCCAATATACTTCCTAGCTTGGTATTGCCCTTTAAAGCATAAATCTAGTACCAAAATCCAATGTTGAGATGTCAGGCTCTTTCTAGGAAACACTTTACAGTTGCTGCATTTTAGACAGTCCACTTTTCTTACTAGAAAGTAATCTCTTTGACTCTTAATTGACCCACTCTTAAAGGTTATCAAATACTCTTCTCTCTTCTTATACATAGTATTGGCCACTACTAGGTCAGAAGCCAACGCAAAATCTAAAATACTCTCTCTAGCCTCATTTCTATCACTAAAACCATACCCACCATGCACTCTCTCATAACCTAGTTTATCTATTCCTACATGGCCGTTGAAATCTCCATCTATAACTAGGTTCTCTCCTTTAGGTATCTCTTGTAATACCTCATCCATTTGGTCTAAAAAATCTCTCTTAATCTGATCATCTAATCCTACTTGGGGGGCGTATGCACTAATAACGTTTACTATATTCTCTCCAATAACTAGTTTAACTAACATAATCTTATCATATTTCTTAATGACCACAACTACATTTTCTACAAGACCCTTGACAACCATAATTCCTCCCCCATTCCTGTATCTATCCTTGTCACTATAATATAGTTTAAAACCGGTATCCTCTATTTGTCTAGCTTTCTCATCCGTCCGTTTAGTTTCTTGTAAGTAAGCTATACTAACTCTCTTCCTAATCATGACATCTACGAATTCCATGGTCTTATTAGTTAAAGTTCCTACATTCCATGTGTCCACCCTAAACCTGTAGTCTTGGACTAGCTTATTTATTCGCGCTCTTCTAGAAAAACACGAAAACCTTTGCCCATTTTCACCGCATCCAGGCATTGATGCGGCGCCTCTTACTCACTTTTTGATAAACCCGGAGGCATATTATCAACCCAAAAACATAATTTTACATGTTTTTACCTATAATTTTTTTTTTCTATTACATATACCCAATAAGTGTAGTTGTGACCTACTAATTTCACGCAAATAGCGTGAAGAGAATATGTATTTCCATCAGTCATAGTCTCCAAAAGTAGATGTAACAATCAAAGCTAGGGGTCAATTCGAGTTGTTGTGTTGGGTTAGGTTGCTTATTGTTGCAAAGAACATAGAGGCCAATGAGACTAGAGTAGTGTAACTAGAAAATGACAATACCCTTGCGATTTACGTTTTGAAACACATGTTTCGAGAAATGGTACATTTTTGTTCCAAAACAACAATTTAGTAAACAGAAGTAATTATGATTATTTTTTTTCTAGTTATTTACTCGAAGGTTTTCCTCAGGAGAGGAAAAATATATATATATATATATATATATATAATGTACTAAAATCTAGGAAGAGTGGAGTTTTCGCAAGACAATTTTTAAAATGAACCATAATGCTCATAGAAATGTGTTTTTACATGATTAATTTGAAGAAAAAAATTTATATTTTCTTAAAAGAAAATTGTCGCATCACATTTTAGAGCATGTAGCGTATTGTGTTCCTGTTCTTGTTCCATGTATCAGAACAACAAGATGGACTGATATTATTTGAAGAGGGGTTTGGTTGTGGATGATGGCGATTGTGTCTTGTGTTCATGTCAGCAACAAATAATGGTGACTGTTGACCGGTTGAAAAGGAAAAAAAGGTCCAAGAACTGGTTCAAATAGGTCAGAAGAGGAGATTGGTTGGTTGGGCTTCAGATAGTTCAACAGAGGGTCTTGCTGAGAAAAAAGAGGCTCTAATTGTTTGAAGAGCTTCTACGAGGCTTTCGAGGGAGATAGAGAGAGAGGTCGACAATGAAGCGGGGGCCATGACTAGTCATAGTCATAGTCATAGTTCTTGCTGTTCAATTTCCTGAGGTCGGCCTGCCAATGAAATCAGAGAGAGGTGATGAGATCAACGACACTATGTGATTGATTAGGATTTCTCATGGGTTGGGTCGATTGGAGTTTTCGGCTAAGATGCTGAGGTCGTGATGGTCTGTTACAAAGAGGGAGTTTGCAAGGTACTGTGCCCTACCAGAAACAGAGATGCGACATAAAAGAGAGGGAACAATCAACAATGAAGATTTCAATTACTCCGACGCAGGCTGTGAACCTCCAACTTTTATACCATGTTAACAATGATTAACTACACAACGAAAGGAATAGAAAAGCTCTTAGACAACTCTAATTTTGCTTAATAAAAAAATACATGTTACAAAAGGAACACTTACTAAACAATAATACCCTAATTACAGAAAAAAAGACTACTATACTCTCAAGCACTAATATAATACAAAAATACGTATTAACAACAAGAATATAATTGTTCTGCTGATGTAGCAGAGCAAACATGATTGTAGCTATTTGACTTGACTATAACAAAGCATTGAGGTTTTATATATTCTTTTTTGAAGTACTTTTGTGGTTTTATGCATATTGTGATGACTAGGAGGGTTTCACACACATCAAACGTGTATTGTATCACACCTTCATAATATATATTTAATTTTTAATTTTTTTAAAATATTATACATTTCCTTTAAACATCTTCTACTCTCTTCAATAACGTGTCTCCTTTTACTTATCATACATCTTTCCATCTCAAGAAAAATTGGAGAGTTTAAATAAGTACCTTTTGTTTTAAATTCTTATTTTTAATTTTGCCCAATTGAGAAAAAATGTAGGCTCCGTTTGGTTTGCCTTTGGAATCATAATTCCAAAGGCAAAATTTTCAAAACATTTTTCAAAATTCATAATCAAACACACAATTCAAAATCACACAAAACTCTATTCAAAAATTAATTTCAAAACTCATAACCAAACATACGACACAAAATTGAATTCAAAACTCTTTTGATGATATAGGCCCCGTTTGGTAGAGCTGTGGGAAAGTGATTATACCTTATAGTTTAACAGCTTATAGCTTATAACTGTGAACATCAGCTGATTTCTGACTCATAAATTAAGCTTCTCCTCCCCCACTCAAAGAATAAGTTGATTTTTGACTTACAAAAAGCTATAAGCTGTATTGTTAAGCTAAACCAAACACATCAAAATAGCTTAAATTAAGCTAAAAGCTGAAATAAGCTGGAAATAAGCCCTACCAAACAGGGTCATAGTGTTGAAGATGGTTAGTGATAGAATTGTTAAATTATGTTTATAAAAAATCTAAAAAAAATAATATCTATATTTAAAAAATATCTAAAACAAATATATATATATATATATTTTTCAAATAACAGGTTGCGATTGAAAAAAAAAAAAAAAAAAAATTTCACTGTTTCGGTCAACCAGCTGAACGACCATATATATATATATATTTTTTTTTTTCAAATAACAGGTTGCGATCGAAAAAAAAAAAAAAAAAAAAAAAATTCACTGTTTCGGTCAACCAGCCGAACGACCAGCTGGCCGGATGTCCGGGAGGATGACCGGGTAGACCCAATCTGTTCTTTTCAAAATTCAAAATTCAAAATTCAAAAACACCTTTCAAAACACTTTTCAAAACTCATAACCAAACAAATTTTCTCTTTTCAAAACTCAACTCACAATTCCACACTCAAATCATAACTCCAAAAAGAGAATCATAATTCTAAAACTAAACCAAATGCAGTCGTAAAATATTATTGTTTGAGTAGTTGGCCTTTAAGAGAAGTTATTGGTTTCTTGAGATAAACTAGTGATAATCTAGTAGAGCTTCATTAAAGTAAAAAAGAAAAAAGCATCACCAAATCTGGTGTTGCCTCTATATAAGCATGGATATGATGTTTGTGAAGTAAACTCAAACTATAGACCTGCCTGGATGTTCTAATTTTTTGTTGCCTGTATTATGCTTTTTATATATAATATTAGACTATCTCATTATATCTTGTTGCAGCAAAGACTTTGTAATGTACGTCGGAGGCTCCGTTTGGGCGTTGGATTGGTGCCCTAGAGTTCATCAACATTCTGATCATCATACTAAATGTGAGGTACTTATTTTTTATTTTTTGTGTTTGTAAAGTTGATGTTGTGTTTGATATTACATCATAGTTTGAATTTGACCACTGCATCACGAAGCATGAAAGGAAGTCCTATATTTCAACCCTTCTCTGGTTCTTTTTAAAATGGTTGTAGTACCGTGGCTTGCTTTTTTCAACATCAACAATACTAAAAAAAATAACAAAATGAATAAAATTTTTATAAGTTGCTTAACTTTTAATACTCTACCGAAGTATTTCTATTGGTATTCTGATGTATGCTTTTATGTATATGATTCAAAGTATAATTTTTGTGCCAAACTTGCTGACTCTTTTGTTTTAGTGTGTATCTAACTGTTTTTAGTGCTAATTGGCCTTTCAGTTTATTGCTATTGCTGCTCATCCTCCTGAATCTTATCATCACAAGCTTGGTGCCCCACTTATTGGCAGAGGCATCATTCAGATATGGTGCATTTTAAATGTTGGTGCCAAAGAGGAAGAAGTACCTCAGATGGAAAAGAAGGCAAAGCAGAATTCTAGGAAAAGCACAACAGAAATGGTCATATCACCTCAACCAAAGAAGCCAAGAGGGAGACATAGGAAGAAGCCAATAAATGAGTCTGTAGATAATCTCGATGGCAATAATGAATATGTGCAACCTCTTGCTGTTCAATTTTCTGAAAATTCATCTCAACCAAAGAAGCCAAGAGGGATACCTAGGAAGAAGCCAATAAATGAGTCTGTAGATAATCTCGATGGCAATAATGAATATGTGCAACCTCTTGCTGTTCAATTTTCTGAAAATTCATCTCAACCAAAGAAGCCAAGAGGGATACCTAGGAAGAAGCCAATAAATGAGCCTGTTGATAATCTCGATGGCAATAATGAATATGTGCAGGCTCTTGCTGTTCAATTTTCTGAAAATTCATCTCAACCAAAGAAGCCAAGAGGGATACCTAGGAAGAAGCTAATAAATGAGTCTGTAGATAATCTCGATGGCAATAATGAATATGTGCAACCTCTTGCTGTTCAATTTTCTGAAAATTCATCTCAACCAAAGAAGTCAAGAGGGAGACCTAGGAAGAAGCCAATGAATGAGTCAGTAGATAATCTCGATGGCAATAATGAATATGTGCAACCTCTTGCTGTTCAATTTTCTGAAAGTTCATCTCAACCAAAGAAGCCAAGAGGGAGATCTTGGAATAAGCCAATAAATGAGTCTGTAGATAATCTCGATGGCGATAATGAATATGTGCAAGCTCTTGCTGTTCAAATTTCTGAAAAATCATCTCAACCAAAGAAGCCAAGAGGGAGACCTTGGAAGAAGCCAATAAATGAGTCTGTCGGCATGGTTGCCATAGATACCCATGAGCATGTTACCAAAAAGGGTTCTGGTAGAACATGGGAGGGTTGCCGCCAAGGAGTGTCTGCAGATAATTCAGTGTTGGCATCATCAGTCAAGAGCACAAAGTTGCACGCTAAGTCAAGGGCAGATAATTTTATGCATCATGATGGTCTGCCTTTATTGACACAGAATGAGAACAGGGAATCTTCCTTAGTGAATCCCATTGCATGCTTAAACTCTGGACAGGATCATAAAAATGGTTCCCTGGAAAGTAGTGTTGCTAGTTGTCTTATTCCCAAGGATGCTGCTTTGCCTAGAGTTGTGTTATGCTTGGCTCACAATGGAAAAGTGGCATGGGATGTGAAATGGCGGCCTTCTAATGCTTGTGATATGGATTTCAAACATAGAATGGGCTATCTTGCTGTCTTGCTCGGAAGTGGAGCTCTAGAAGTGTGAGATTCCTCTTTCACTTCTTTAGTTTGATGTTTCTCTATTTTTCAAATTTGCCTGTACGCATTGTTGTCTATTTGCATATCCTTTTTTGTGGCACCAGGTAGGATGTTAGTAGGTTAGGAAGTTAGGTTAGTAAATTAGGTGTTCAACTTTTCACCTTAAGCACTAGGTATGATGTTTTAGCAGGTTAGAAAGTTAGGTTAGCACAACCGGGTGTTCAACGCTTCTCCATAAGCTCAAACCCCAAATCCTTTTCTGGAAATCTAAGATGTCCAACCACTTGTGCTATATTCAAGTTCTATCTGCATTAAGCCCAAGGGGTTGGCCTGGTGGCAAGGCCTTTGTAACGCCCCAAATTTCTAGTCCAAATGATAATGCAACAATCATGGCTCTCTTAAAGGAAAACCAAATGTAACTTCTCATACTTGCATTACATAATAATAATAGTTCCTCATGCGATATTACATTGATTCAATAAGAAGTAAATAACCAAATAAGCACCCCCAAGGGTTTACAATCTTCCAAGGCTTAAGCCCAGTACACAAAATGGTTATTCAAACCCATACATACATAGCCCTTGGCTTACAAATAGGATCACAACAAATGAGAACTTTAGTGCTTTCAACACACACATTTCCACGCCCTCAATTAGGCGGATTCACCACGTCTTTTCTTGCACAAAAATCGGGTAGGGTGAGCATAAAGCCCAATATGAAATCCTTAACAAAGTATATACATTTTATACAAGTCTCAAGAGATGAATGCACGTGCCATGCCATGCTTTTTTGAAAATAAAATACATCTTCATCTTTTGAAAACCATCATGCTCAATGATATTATGCAACTTCAATTGTTCAAAATTTATCAATTTAATTAAAGGGGGCGGTAAATACAACTCTGGTAATCCCTAGGTCGGTGTCTGCAAGTAGACTATACGAGTACTACCAATTGTCATTTTTACCAGTATTAACCGGAAGGCTCGACACCTATCCGCGCGACTTTCTGGTCTTTCACCGAGGACACTCAGGCCAACTTAAACAATTTCATCTACACCACCTATCAAGACTTCCCACCATATTTACCCCAAAACCATTTCATGAAAACCCATTTCCCAACATTCTTTTCTCAATGCAAATTTCTAAAACTTAACATAGCCCAATGAATTGAAATGTCAATGTATGCTTAATAATGCAATGCGACATTGCTTCCATATTCAATTGTTCCACATAATATACCATTGTGATCAAAATTTCCAATCCTCTTTTCAACACAATTCTACAAGATGAATATATATATATATATACTTTTATATCCAATTCATTCAAGAGGATAACGTAATTCCGACATTTCGAGCAATCTCAACAATTTAGTCAATTCAAGATTAAATCAACATTTTAACAACAATTTTCAAAATAAACAACATTTCTCATTTTTTTTATTTTATTTTTTATTTTTCACAAAATTCGTCATTTATATATAAATAAACAATTTTCAAAACATCCATTTACTTTGGTACACAAAATAAATATGACATCTTTCAAGGATTTTCAACATCTTTCAAAGAAAAGACCCAATTTCTAGGTTTTCTCACCAAAACCATTCATCTCCAAAATATTTAGAAGAATCTCTCCGAAATCATGTTTCTTCAATCAATATGGTTTAAAACTTTCAATTTCTATTTTAAAAGGAAAACAAATTAAATCCTCTTTCAAAATCACTTATCTTCTTGAAATCAACAATCAATATTTCAAAGCTAATCAAAGGATGATTTCAAAAATCATCTAGATCTTGCAAAAACATATATATAACTCTAAGAAAATCCCTACCTCAAGTTTTGAAAAAGAAATGAGATGAAACTCCCAAAATCAACGGTGTCGAAACTCGATTTTCACCGCACACAACGAAGCCCTCGAGATGATAACCAACTTTGGTGAAGAACTTAGGTGTAAATCCCAATGGATTTGGAGAAATCAAAGAGAGAAGATGACTTCTAGAGAGAGAAGCTCCCGATTTGAAATTCTGGAGAGTTTTAGAGAGAGAGAGAGGACTGAAAAAGTGATATGAAATATTAGATTCACGAACTGATATAACATGGTTTGCTCGAGCGTCAAATACACTAACCCAGTACTTTTGCAGACAGGTCAAATTTTTGAAACCAAACATTCTCCGCTCAAGCGCATAAATGGCCGCTTGAGCGGATAAGCAACGTCGAATGCATTTTGCATTTTTGTTTTGGGGGCACTGCCCCTCAATCCCGCCAGGGCGCTGCCCTAGGACCCGCCAAGGGGCGCTGCCCCCTGAACCCCCGCGAGCTGATTGGGCAGCTTGACCCCCGACCGGCCCAATCGAAGTGGCAAAACATGAAAGAAGGATCGAAACCGGGATTGTTACAGCCTTGGGTCTTGGGTGTGTGCTTCCTCCAAAGTTCAGGGATCGAAACCTCTTAGGTGCTAACAATTTCTTACGACCTTCGGACGGGGGAAAACCCTTGAATTAACCGTAGTGTACTTGCGGGGAAACTCCTTACCGAGGGCCTGTGCGCCCCCGGAAATTAGTCGGATTTTGATCCGGACACTCCAGTGCCAATAAAAAAAAAGTTCTATTTGCATGCCGTTAACCTAGTCCATTTAGTAAACGATGAATGATCTAACATTGGAAAATTGCTTGTGAACTTAAAATGAAATGGAGAGAGAGCATCTCCCTACTTTATCATTGTAGACTATTGATGGTGGAAAACTGGGGTTATCGAATAGCAAAGACACTTTTATTTCTTCTACCTTCCATAAAAGTTGGGGTTATCGAATAGCAAAGACACTTATTTCTTCTACCTTCCATAAAAGCCAATCTTACAAAGCAGGCAACCACATGTTATTTTATATGATCACTTGCATACTATATTGATCAACTTATTTGGCTTCAGCAACCACTTGCTTATTACAAGAACCACCACATTAAGTATATGCTTGAGTACTTCTTACGTAGTTCAGCTGTCATGAGATTTTCTTTGAACATGTTATCTTTTCGCTTTAGTTATGGATGAGTTGACGTGCAATATTTAGGATGATGTGCCATGGTGTATGGTTTTTTACCGATGATATCGTGATAGTAGATGAGACTAGTGAACGGGTTAACACTAAATTGGAGATTTAGAGAAAAGCATTTGAATCTAAAGGATTTAGAATAAGTAGAACTAAGACAGAGTATATGGAGTGTAATTTTAGTAACATTAACAATGGAAGCAGAAGAGAAGTGAAGATTGAGAACCAAGAACTGCCTAAGAGTGAACATTTTCATTATTTATGATCTATTATCACAATGATTGGGGAGATTGGAGCGGATGTAGGCCACAAAATTAAGGCAGGGTGGCTTAAGTGGAGGAGTGCGTCTGAAGTACTGTGCGATAAACGAGTATCCATTAGACTAAAATGGGAAGTTCTATAGAATGACTAATAGAATAGCGATATTGTATGGGACGGAATGTTGGGCAACTAAGAAATAACATGTAGATAAGATGAGTGTTGGTGAGATGAGAATGCTAAGGTGGATATGTTACAAGAATAGAAAAGACAGTTAGAAATGAGTATATTCAAGAATGGGTAGGAGTAGTACCGATAGGAGATAAGTTGAGAGAGAATAGATTGAGATGGTTTGGTCATATACAACGGAGACCAACGAAGACAGTAGTGAAGATATGCGATATAGTGATGGTAGATGGTAGTGTTAGGGGAAGGGATAAACCTAGATTGACGTAGACTAGTGTAGTAAATAGAGATATAAATCTTCTTAATTTGTCTAACGAAATGGCCTTGGATAGAGTCGAGTGGAGAAAAATAATTTATGCAGCCGACCCCAATTGATGGAACTTAAGGATTGGTTTGGTTTGGTTTAGGCAAGCAATGCTGTACCCCTCTTCCAAAAGAATCCAAGTGATGAGCCCCTTTTTGTTTACTTAAAATAACTGGCATGAGAGAAATATTCAATTTTGTTGAGGCCATTTTATTAGCCTTACAACCTAACATTACCATATGAACTACCCCTTGTAATATGTTAATAACTTAAGCTCCTAAAGTGAATTCTAGTTTGAATTCTATGTTTCTCCACCTCCAGGGATGAAGGCGAGTACTGGTATGGGTATGTCGATATGATAAAATTTAAAAAAATTACGGTACAAGTACGGCTTGATACATTTGCAAAAAAATATTTATTTTTAATTCAGAGCAATGCAAAAATTGATTAAGTAATTTAATTTGTTAAGATCTAATCTACACTTAACATATAATGCCAAAAGTAAAGGTATAAACTAAAATTAAATGTCATTATATTAAATAACTTACAAATTATAACTTAATTTAAAATCATGCTAAGCATAAAATTAGAAATAAAAAAGAAATCTAGTGAAAAGAATTTTATCTCTGTAGTATAAGAAAATATTATTTCGACTGAGGTATGGTACGACTTGGGTATATATTAGGTACGTCTGGATACGCTAAAAATTAAGATGAAAAAATTTGGGTATGCAAAAGTACCATATGAACTACTATATGCTGGTAAGTACCCGGTACTGGTATGGAATTTTTGTCGAAGTACCCATGCTTCATATATATTGACAAATTGCAAAAAGAAAAAAATGTTATAGTACTATTTTTTTTTTTAAATTAAGAAATTTATTGAAAATAATTCTCTAAATTCAGTAACTCTGTATAAAACAATGTATTCTTTCAAAAGAGCTAAGCAAATATAATTAAACATAGTAACTTACAACACATTATAATCAGAATAGCTAGTTCACTGTCACAGTTTCAAGAAGACTTGGTTTAAATGTATAACATGAATAAAATAACAAAGAAGGCAAATAGATATAAATTTGTATCTGCAGATGATGTGTAAATCAATTGGCCACTATTATTTTTTTCCCTATAGCAGCTTACGGTTAATTTTGTTACCTGAAACTTAACAATAGTCCAAGAATGCTAGATCATTGATTCTTGTGCCTTTTACTTACTAGGGCCTCCTTAATAGAATTTTAATAAATCTACTTGGCATTATGAGAAGATGTAAGAAACTGTAGGGGTTTATTGCAAAATATTGGTATGAAGAGAGACGTATGATGCAAAATATTGGTCCTTGTCCACTTTTGAATCTGGACTGATATGATGGTGTTTTTGTTTTCTTACTTGGTTGATAGATACCCTCTTACTGAGGCTCTCTGACATTGTTGTTTCATCCTTAATATCACATATTGATATTGAAATATGGCTTGCTTGTCTAGCTTTTATTTGTAACATAATTGAACATTGTTCTTGCATAAGTCTCATGGTCCTACTTAACCATTGCAGGTGGGAGATTCCTCATCCTCAAACAATGAAATTTATTTATTCTACTTGTGAAGTAGAGGGAACTGATCCTCGCTTCGTAAAATTGGAGCCCATATTCAGATGTTCAAAGTTGAAGTGTGGTGACAGACAGAGGTATTTGGAGTTGTCAAACGAATGTTTTCTATAGATGCTTCGAAAGTTTGTTGACGGGAAATGAAATGCATCCTTTCCTCTGAAGTATTAAGTATTGAAAATTGACATAATCTGCTAGTTCTATGTTGGAGTCTTGTCCTAAGTTATGGAAATTGGTATGCCAAAGAGGACTTCTGGTGATGAACTTGTAACTTTTATACTATTTTCCCCCGTCGCCTGCTGCACAAACTATCCTAGACTTGAAGTCATGATGAGGTTTCTCTTCCCCCAGGCTTAGGCAAAGTAACAATAATCCCTTTATGAGTCTTCCATTTGAAGATGACATGGTCTTGTACTTGTTTAGATATAAACTATTGAACGGAATGTATATCTAAACAATTCATTTTTGTTCGAAAATTTATGTCCGAACATTTGACTTTGTTCATAAATTTATATCCAAACGACACAAATTTTGTATACTGAGATTTTCTGTGGTGTGTGAATAGAATTACCCCAGGACAAATTCTGTTATGTTCTGTATCTTGTAGATTTGTCATGACTTGAGTTGTTTGACAACTTTTTATTTTGTGATTTGCTTCATTTGACGTGTTGCCTGTTTACTTGCTTTGTTTTGTTACCCAGCATTCCCCTGACGGTGGAGTGGTCAACATCATGTCATGATTTTATTCTGGCTGGATGTCACGATGGAGTGGTAATGTTTGCATTACAACTTCTTCTCTATAAGTTGCAGTCTTAGCTGTAAGGAGAATTATTAGTTCTTTTGTTTTGTTTTTGTTTTTAAGGATTTTGGGATGACTACAATTAAAACATTCATAATTGAGACCATTAAGTACATAAATTTTTTCTTGATTCTTGATTCTTGATATTTGGAATTTATTTATAGATTGGTAAAAGACATGGGTAAAAATGACATTTTGTTCATTATCTCCATGGGCAAAAATGTCATTTTATTTGTGGTCTCCCTCACCCACCATTGCCACTGCCCATTGCCTCCAACAACCTAAGCTGCAACAATTGTTCCCTCCCATAGCTGCGGCCATAACCCCTTCTCCCTCCGCTCCCTCTGCTGCTGCTGCTGCCCCTTCTGCCTCCCCAATTATTCCCATTGCCCCATACACTGGATTTCGAAACCATTGATTATTTTATATTGATCTGTTATTGTGGATGGATTTCTAAATTTATAATTTTTCTTGTCGTGTTGTAAACTGCTATACATCCTATCAATTTAATACTTTATTTTTAATGCTTTTGAATCTTGCCTATCAGACACACACACACACACACACACACACACATCTATGGCAGTGGAACATGTATGTATCTATGGAGGTGGAAGTGCAGGGAGGGGTGGGGGAGGGAGGTGATTGTCTTGGTCACTGAACCAGGGCAGAAGACGGAAGGGGCCTGCTTTGGGAGGTGGCAGCTGTGGCAGTTGCTGCAGAGGGAAGAGGACGGTGGTTGTGGTGGAGAGGGAGGCCATTAATAAAACTTACTGTTGTCAATCTTTTGACCAAACTGTAAAGAAGTTCATAATTTTTTACCACTCTGAATAATTTTCCATTTATTGTCTTAACTATAATAATTCTTTTTTTATTTTTAGGATATCTTTGCAGCAGCTATTAGATTGAGACTGCTACTTTTCCACTGCATCGTTGTATACACCATTTTCTTTGAATCATAACTTGAACTTTGAATTCCTTGATCATTTTTTGAATAAAAAATGAGATTCAGCTTGCAGTTATGCAATAACATAGCTGTAGTGCTTCCAACACATTGCCACAAAATACTTCTAGAAATAAAGCTGCCAACCATGTAGTGTGATCCTTGGCTGCAGTTGAGGAAGCAACAGCATATATAATGAGGTTAAGCTTCTTTTGGTATAACTTTTAGCTACTATTGGCTAAGTCAGATGGGTGAATTGGTTTTGTGCATTGTCCTCGAGAAGCAGTCCAGAAATGCTGGGAGGATTGTTTTGGACTCCTGTTTTCCTGTTATTTATTTGATTGACACTAGTCATCAATTCCTTCTGCAATAAAGCTTTAAATTCATTCTCAGTATCATTAATGAAAAATTTTCTGTGCATTCAGGTTGCCTTGTGGAAGTTCTCTGTGAATGGTATATCTGAAGGTAGTGACATTGTGTTTATCACTTATTATTTTGTGGTTTGTTCTTTATGTTGATGTGGTTTGCATGTAAAAGCTGGATTTGGTTTGTGTTTACTATTCTGCAACTCTAAATGATAGAAAATAAAGTTTTAACTATTTGGGAAGAGAGGTCTTTCAGCTGAATGCTTCTCTGTTACTTATAGCATGAAATTAAAAAGTTGAACAATGTAATGCACCTTTTGAAATGCAGATACGAGACCTTTGCTTTGCTTCAGTGCGGATACAGTTCCTATAAGAGCACTTGCTTGGGCCCCAGTTGAAAGGTTGGTGATGCTACAAGACCAACTACAGTATTATTATTATTATTATTTTTTTGTTTGCAAGTTGGATCCCTTTTTGGATCAATTACACACATGTTTCTTTTGGAGATCTCTTATTTAATTTCTCATCATTTCTTTCTTTCTTCTTTTGTGAAGTTTGTTTCTTATCAATATTTAATGGTGTACACTCAAATACTCAAATATGAGAAACTTTAATCTAGTTGGCCATGTGGCACTATAACCGAAAGAGTGTAAGATACGTTTTTTTCTCGGAATATTATGTTAGAATAGGAAATAATATATGTTAAAATAGGAAATAATATGGTTTGATTTTATTTTCCCTTAATGGATGTAATGGGCTAGCCCATAATTTATGCCTTGTGGCCCTCCTGTAATTACTCATTATTATCTATATAAAAGGGGATGAGGTCTAACTCATTCCCTATCCTTTTCTCTTCTATAAACCTACATGGTATTAGAGCCAACTCACCTCATTCTCTATTAGCCACCACAGCCTCAGTCGACAACCTTCTTTACAGTCATTAGCTCTCTTGTCCCCCTAGCACCAGTCGGTGCCTCTTCTCCCTATTCCGACTTCCCTTGGCTGATTTCGGGCCATACCCATGTTGTTCTAGGGGTCGCGGCTCATCAACAGTACTTAGGTCAACTTCACGCCTCACCTTCTGTCTTTCTCTAGGCCTGTCGGCAGCCCTAGAGTACTCTTCTAGGACTGTCAACCCTCCTGGCAGTCCCCGTAGACTACTTCTGATCTGATCACCTCTTTGCCCAGTTCGATGGCTTTTGTATCGATTGGTATGCTCTTGCTGACCTAAAGTCTCGTTGTTTGGTCGGTGCTGTACCCTTATTCTCGGTTTTATTCTCTATTTTCAATAACATTTAAAAAAAAAAAAAACCAATACAGTAAAAAAAATAAAATAAAAATAATAATAATGCTGCTGAGTTTTTAATTCTTTATTTTTCTTCGAGGTCCTTGTGCCTGTATGCCTTCACCATCTTCCGGATTTGTGATTAGCACTAGTTTTGTTGAGGGTTCGGTAGTCGAGTATCCATGACAGATTCTACCAGTGTGTCTACTACTTCTCAAAAACCTAACAGTGAGAATTCCATTATACATATTACTATGACTGATAACCCCAACCCTAGCCTTAAAATCACCACCTCTTTATTCAATGGTCAGAACTATCTAGCGTGGTCGCAGAGTTTGACTATTTTTTTGAAGAACAGAGGGAAGATGGGGTATGTTGATAGCCGGATTCAGGCACCTAACACGACGGACCCGAGTTATGATCAGTGGGAGATCACCAACTCTCTCATTATGGGTTGGTTGATACATCCTATGGTCCCAGAGATTGGAGCTACCTATCTATGGACACTGCACAGGATATTTGGAAGGCTGTGGCTACCACTTACTCCTGGAAGGGGAACTTTTTCCAAGTTTTCGAGTTACGTCGCTCCATTGAAAGGTCGGTATAAGGTGAGATGACTATATTTTACCTTCTTTAGCAATTGGTGGAAGCGGCTTGATCACCTTCAGGATTACAAGCCTGTCTGTCCCATTGATTCTACTGGTTACCGGAAGTTTGTGGCCCAAGAGTGGGTCTTCAAGTTCTTGGAAGGCCTAAATGTGGAGTATGATCTTGTTCAGAGCATAATACTTGGCATGGATGTGCTTCTTTCTCTCCAGGAAGCCTTTACTTTTGTGCAGAATGAGGAGAGTCGCCGCTCTGCTATGCTTCCTTCTGCTACTCTTGGTCGCTCGGCCTTGGTTTCTGCACCCTCTCGTGATACTCGTGGTTCTCGTCCTTCCTCAGACACGGATAATCTGTTCTGTGAGTTCTGTCGTCGACCTCGACACACACGAGAGACTTGTTGGAAGTTACATGAGACTTCCTCTGGTGGCCGAGGAGACCGTCCTGGTACTCGAAGGGGTAGGTCTGGTCAGTCTAGAGGCCGAGGGGCCAATGCTTGGGCACATCTTTTAGATACTGTTGAGCCACCATCTTCATCTCCAATTGTCTTCCCTACTGCTGATATTTCGGGATTCTTTGCCTCGGATTTTGAGATTGCTCTTCACCACTTGCTAGACCGTCGAGCCTCCACTTTTGCTACAGGTGCACCCTCTTCTTCCTTTGCCAATTCAGATAACTTGGCTTCCTCCCCATATGCATTGCTATCTTATACGACTGTACCGTGGATTATTGATTCTAGTGCTTCTGATCATATGTCTGGCTCTTCTAATTTATTTTCCGAGTATAACCCCTTCTCAAGTTAGAAAAAACTGCGTATTGCTGATGGTACTATTTCGTTTATGTCAGGGAAAGGTTTAATTCATGCCACCTCTTCCCTTTCTTCGTCCTCTGTCCTCCATGTTCTCAATTTTACTGTTAATCTTTTATCTTTGAGTCGTATTACCCGTGACTTAAATTGTAGCGTGACGCTTTTTTCATGATCATTGTCTTTTTCAGGACTTATCACAAGGAAAAGGATTGACAGTGGTAGAAAGGAACATGGTCTCTACGGATCAGACAGACAAGCTGGCTCATTTATCTATTCAGTTACCATCCATCAAGGACGACATTTGGCTGTGGCATCGTCGCTTAGGACATCCCTCCTTTTTATTACTTAAACATTTATTTCCGTCTGTTTTTGAGAAAAATAATGTGTCAGATTTTCAATGCAAGTCTTGTCAACTTGGAAAACAACACAGAGTTTCTTTTGCTCTTTTTATTAATAAAAGTTCAGTTCCATTTTCTTTGATTTATTCTGATGTATGGGGTCCATCCTGTTTTGTGTCTTTAAATGGTCAAAAATGGTTTGTTACCTTCATAGATGATTGTTCCACGGCCACTTGGATCTATTTGATGAAAGATAAAAGTGAGGTGTTTTCTGTGTTTCAAAACTTCCATAAAATGGTTCGTACGCAGTTTGGGGCGGTTGTTCAAATTCTACGTTTTGATAATGGGGCGGAATATATTGACTCTGGTCTTGCCACTTACTTAGCCACTCATGGCATTATTCACCAGACTTCATGCACTAATACCCCGCAACAAAATGGTGGTGCAGAACGCAAAAATCCCCATCTCCTTAATGTTGCCCGCTGTCTATCCTTCGAGATGCGGGTTTCTCGATTCTATTGGGGGGACGTGGTTCTCACTGCCGCTTATTTGATTAATCGTCTTCCTACCCAAGTCCTTAAAAAACAAACACCTCTTCAAGTTTTGTTTGGGTCTACCTTTTCTGGGTTCTCTATTTCTCCTAAGACTTTTGGCTGTGTTTGCTTTGTCTATAATCATTCACCCACTCGTGGTAAATTGGATCCTAAGTCTCTTAAATGTGTTTTTCTAGGTTATTCTGCCACCAAAAAGGGTTACAAGTGTTATCATCCTCCCATTCGCAAATGGCTTGTCTCCATGGATGTCACTTTCTTTGAGTCTTAGCCTTAATTTCCGGCCTCCCCGGTATCACAGTCATCCCTTCAGGAGGAGTCTTGGTATGAAGAGATTCCTATTCCACTTCCGCCAGTGATTGAACAGATAGAGGATGATGAGTCAGCAGTTGTTGAAGAAAAGGAAGCAGGCAAAGTTTATGTTACACACAAGGACAGACATCATGTCACCTGGATACGAGAGACTACTTTCCCTCAATTACTGCCAACTTCTTCTCCGGATGAGTGTCCAGAGTCACCCCCTCCTCTGAGAGTCCAGGTAATTTTGATTCTAGTGCTCCTATTCTTGATTTTTCAGATCTTGATGTTTCCATTGCTAATAGGAAGGGGGTTAGGTCATGTACTCATCATCCTATTACTAATCACGTCTCTTATTCTATCTGTCTTCTTCATATAAAGCTATTCTGTCTAAAGTGTCTTCTGTGAGTCTACCTACCAATTTTCAGGATGCTATTTCTATTCCGAAATGGAAACATGCCATGATGAAAGAGATGAGAGCTTTTAGCAAGAGTGGCACTTAGGAGTTAGTGGAGTTACCAAGAGGCAAAAATCCAGTTGGGTGTAAGTAGGTGTACACTGTAAAACACAAAGCAGATGATTCCATAGAACAGTACAAAGCAAGACTGGTTCCTAAGGGCTTTACTCAGACTTATAGGGTAGATTACCAAAAGACATTTGCACCGGTTGCTAAGATGAACTCCGTGAGAATCTTACTCACTCTTGCTGCAAATTTGGATTGGCCACTTCATCAGTTTGATGTGAAGAATGCCTTCCTTCACATGGTTTTGTGGATGCTATGTCCAAAGGTAAAGTATGCAGGCTCCGAAAGCCGCTTTATGGGCTAAAGCAGTCTCCTAGGGCTTGGTTTGAAAGGTTTGCTCAAGCTATGCTTAAATATGGGTTCAAGCAAAGTCAAGCTGATCACCCCTTGTTTGTGAAACACTCATCACATGATAAGACCACAGCTCTTATTGTTTACGTTGATGATATTGTTTTGACAGGAGATGATATTGAGGAAATTCCTTGTTTGAAAGAATACTTAGCCAAGGAATTTGAAATCAAAGACTTAGGCAATTTGAAGTATTTTTTGGACATTGAAGTAGCTCGGTCCCAGGAGGGCATCTTCATATGCTAGAGAAAGTATGTACTTGACTTGCTAAAGGAAACTGGAATGCTTGGAGGTAGACCGTGTAATACACCTCTAGAATCGGGCCAGAAACTAGGTGAGGATCCAGAGGGAGAGCCAGTAGACAGGGGGAGATACCAAAGGCTTGTGGATAAGCTCATATACTTATCTCACTCACGTCCAGACATTGCCATTGCAGTGAGCATAGTTAGCCAGTTTATGCATGTTCTTAGAAATTCCCACTTAGAGGCAGTTATGAAAATCCTGAGATACCTGAAAGCCTCTCCTGGAAAGGGTCTTTATTTCTTAAAACATGGACATCTCATTATGGAGGCATTCATTGATGCGAATTGGGCTGGATCAGTCATTGCCAAACGATTAACTTCAGGATATTACACATTTGTTGGGGGCAACTTAGTCACGTGACGCAGTAAGAAACAGAATGTGGTTGCTAGATCTAGTGCTGAGGCAGAATTCATGACTATGGTTCAGGGTGTCTGTGAGTTACTGTGGATTAGACTATTGTTGGGAGACTTGGGGATACATCAGACCGATTCCATGAGATTATACTGTGACAACAAGGCCGCAATCAACATAGCTCATAATCTAGCTCAACATGACAGAACTAAGCATGTGGAGATTGATAGGCACTTTATCAAGGAAAAACTCACTAATGGCACCATATATATTCCATTTATGAAGACTGGGGACCAACTAGCAGATGTTCTCACTAAGGGACTAGGGAGCAAACCATTTAATGACATTCTCAACAAGCTGGGCATGATAGATATCTTCGCACCAACTTGAAGGGGAGTATTAGAATAGGAAATAATATATGTTAAAATAAGAAATAATATGGTTTGATTTTATTTTACCTTAATGGGTGTAATGAGCTGACCCATAATTTATGCCTTGTGCCCCTCCTGTAATCACTCATTATTATCTATATAAAAGGAGGATGAGGTCTAACTCATTCCCTATCCTTTTCTCTTCTCTAAACCTACATATTACGTCCAAGGTGGAGTGCCTATTTTTCTAATATTTCAAACATCTAAATATGTCCAGCGGGTTACTTTCTAACTGTACTAAAACAACAATACTGAATGCATGGTTTAGAATACCTGCATGTAAGTCTGCTACTAGCTTCGATATTTTGGCAAGGTATGTGCTGCTAAATATATCTTTTCCAAGAGTCAAGCGTCCATAATGTCAAAATTTTGGACTAACATATAGAGTATATTTTTTGGGTGAATAACATATAGGGTATATTACACTGAGCTCTTGAGGTTTAGAAAAATATAGTCAGTCAACTCCACAGTTTTGACATAATTACACATACCTCCTTTTTATTCTAACACTGCTAGTAGAGTATGTAATTTTACAAAATTACCCTTAAATATTTAGTTTTTTAAAAACATTAATGTCTACCACCTAGATCTGACTTCTTATTCCTTTACCGTAATCTGCTTCAACCACCAGGACTACAAGCCTTCCCCTGGTTGCTTTTTGGTGTAGATCTCTTCCACGCTATCACCATGACACCGTCCTTTCAATTCTCCCTGAACCACAAACCACCCTAAGCTGCCAACCACCCACCATTGATTGATTCCAGCAAAATCACTGCCACCATGCACCCAAAACCCAAGATACCCACCACCATGGAATCCTTCCATTGATTTCGGCAAGCGCCATTGATACCTCCTCTGGCAACACTGAATCTGTTAGAATTTACCTACACCTACCACCACCTACTACCACATCTACTACACCTACCACCAATTTACCCTCACCTACTCCTCACCTACTACCCAAACCCTCTCCTATATAATGAGCCACTCTGATTTGTAATACAATATATGAACAATATCAATCAATAATACATCATTTTTTAACATGGTATCAGAGCAAGTTTAGAATCTAATAATTCTGCTTCACCGGCGGGCGGCAGCCTCGCCTTGGCCGCCCGCCGGACCTCTACACATACCTTCACTATCGCTGTCATATTCATCACCCACCTTAGGACCTCCGCTATCTTCAAAATCTGCGCCTGCTCCGCCTCCCTCTGCCGCTGGAGCTCCGACTCGGTGACTTTAGGCACTGGAATCAACACTCTGTTCGCTTTCTTATTGGGCTTGCGTCTAGCTTTCTCGAGCTCCTTCTCCTCCTGTTCGGCGATCCGGCGCGCCTCTGCTTTGCGAGCGGCTGCCTCGGCGCGTTTCTCCTTCTCCTCCTCCCGCTTCTTGGCGGCGCGCGACATCGAGCCCTCGGCTTCGCGCCAGTACTGGTCTTCTTTATCTCCAGCAACGGAGCATCGCGATCTTTGCGTTCGACTTCGCTGGCTGTCTTCCGTGCCCTCGCCTCCTCGGCTTTGCTGTTCACGCACATCTTCTTCGGCATCTTCTTCGGCATCGTCTCTTCAGCGTTCTCCGTCCACATCCGCGAGGTCCGTTGCTGGCTCTTATGCTAAGAGCATCACCCTCTGAAACCTCATTGGTGTTTCCAACATCCTCGAGCTCTCTCTCTTCAAGGCCATGATAAATAAATAAATAAATAATAAGGGCAGCAGCGGCTGTCTCTCTTCTTCTTTTTATTTTTTTATTTTATTTAAACCAATCTCCAAGGAATTTATTCATCTGAAGGATGGTTTATGAAGTTAATGGAGGAAAACAAGCAATTCGTCACCAGGGACCCTGAAAAGGCTCACTTATTCTATCTGCCATACAGTGCACGCCAGCTGCAGATGGCTCTTTATGTGCCTGGCTCACATAATATAAGACGACTCTCAATCTTCCCGAGGGATCATGTGAACATGCTTGCTGCAAAGTACCCTTTTTGGAACAGGCCTCGTGGATCAGATCATTTCCTAGTTATTAAGGTTTTTTTTTTCTTTTTTTTTTTAGATAAGTATTATTATTCCTTCTGTTAAGTTGCTACTCGGCCCAGCTTTGGTTCCACCACCCACACCACACAACCCCTTTCTTTTCTTTTCTTTATTCTCCACTCACAAAACATTATCATCACCTTTTGCACCTCACCTGTTGCTCCACTTTCTTTCTTTTATTTTATTTTATTTATTTATTTATTTTATTTAAAAAAAAAACAAAAAAAAAAACAAAAAAAAAAAAAAACAAAGAGGAAGAAGGCAACTGCAACCTCATTTTATTCATATCGGGTCTCACCCCGATCACCATTTTACACCAAAAAAAAAAAAAAAAAAAAAAAAAACAACCACACCCACAGTGGGATTTTTCTTTTCCCTTCTCTATTCTACTGCAGGTCTCTTCTTCTTACTTTTATCTTGGGTGTCCCGTGCCAGTCCGGTCTCCGTGTTTTCTTGTCCACCGAGCACGTTCACTCCCCCATACTCCTCCACTGCAGCATATGGCGGACCTCCAAATCGGAACATCACGGTGGCCTTCCGCTTCAGCTCCTTATTTTCTGCCCTTAGCACGCTTATCTCTGCTCGCGCATCCTTATACATGCGTTGGAGCAGAGCCAGCTGGGAATTTAAATGCTGCACCTCATTTGTCCTACTCTGCAGCCGGTTCGACAAGTTTGTAACCGCCGTCATGGTTTCCACACATGACTTCAAAGTATACTGATTGGCCTCCACATCTGACTGCACTGCCATTCTTTGCTCCACCGACCGCATCGGAAAGTTCAACGGAGCAAACTCCGGGGCGCTTGGTTGAGGTTCCAGTGCCACCGCACCAGTTCTCTCTCTTGTTGACTCGTTGAGGTCGGGAAAGAGGGTGAGCAGTCCACGGGAAGACGAGGACGAGGCCATTTTCTGGGCAACAGAGTGTTACAGACTCTCTCTCTCAGCACAACGAAGAGTTTTTCAGACTCTCTTTCTCAGCAACACGAAGGATTTTTCAGAGGTTTCTCTCAGTTTTTCTCTGCTTCAGCCTCTGCCTTCGTCTTGATTATATAGCCAAGGCAGCCACGCGTATCATGCGCCGCTCGGCGCTAGACGACAACCTGGGCGCGCAAGCCAAGTCACGCGCCTCGCCATCATGTCCGGTACACCTTTTGATAAAATGGGCACGCCTTTTGATGGCACGCCTTTTGACAAAATTGGGCACACCTTTTGAGGGTGCAACTTTTACAACGGTCCGACATGACCCCATAAACTGTCCCGACATTTGATACCGGTTAGCTTTTTCAAGGGTCCGACAAGACTCTGTAAACTGTCCCGACATTGATTCCGGTTAGCTCTTTCATAGGTCCGACAAGACTCTGTAAACTGTCCCGACATTGATTCCGGTTAGCTCTTTCATAGGTCCGACAAGACTCTGTAAACTGTCCCGACATTGATTCCGGTTAGTTTCTACTAGGGTCCCGCAAGACCCCGTAAACTGTCTGCTACAACGGTCCGACATGACCCCATAAACTGTCTTCTACATCGGTCTGACACCGCCATCCAGTGTCCTCTACACCGTTATGACACCACCATACAGTGTCCTCTACATGGTTATGACACCCCCATACAGTGTCCTCTACAACGTTATGACACCACCTTTCAGTGTCTTCCCCAACGGTCTGACACGACCATACAGTGTCTCCTATCTTTTTTTATTTTTTATTTTTATGTATTTTCTTGTTTTGTTCCTCTCTCCAAACTCAAGTTGGTTAGTTTCTATCCTCCTTGAGTTTGCGGGGGCTGTTAGAATTTACCTACACCTACCACCACCTACTACCACACCTACTACACCTACCACCAATTTACCCTCACCTACTCCTCACCTACTACCCAAACCCTCTCCTATATAATGAGCCACTCTGATTTGTAATACAATATATGAACAATATCAATCAATAATACATCTTTTTTTAACAGAATCCCTCCACCTCTCTTCTTCCCCCTAGCCTAAAGTGAGGATGAAGATGGTGCGATGATGAATCCAAAGCGGTTGGAGACCAGACAGAGTTGGGAATGACTTGAACTTGATTGTCTAGGGATTTGGTGCTGAAAAGGGCAACTTATTTATGGCTATAAATGATAACTTGAGTATGTGCGTGAAGAAGAAGAAGTGGAAAAGGAAAGAGGCGCTTCACCCCCACAAGGGTTAGACAAATTCACACAAACATAATCTCAGTTTCTCACAAATTCTACTTCTCTTGAAACGATAGATTACATGCATATTTATAAATTGGAGGATGCTACACTTTTCCTTTTTCTATTGGGAGTTCGATTCCATTATTAGAAAGTTAAGAAATTTTGACCAACTGCAATATTCTTTACCTAATAAAGACTTCATAGAAGATCCAGTAATATATTTTGACCTATGACAAGACTCATAGGCGACCCTTGCAACCCATGTCCAACAATTTATAAAATTACCAAAATTCGATGTGCCACATTTTCTTTCCATGCTCATCATCACGACACCACTTAGAAGCAAAGAACTTTTTATAGCATTAGCATTGCAACTACTCATCTATCCCAAAAATCACCCCTAATTGTGTTGATCTCAAAACCTCCAAACGCACGATTCACCGATACTCTTGATAGAATCCTACTAAAAGCGTTCATCATTGAAATGAATAGCAAGCGAGTTAGGAGATTGCGTTACTTGAAACCTCTTGAATTATTATGGAGACTAGATAGTGTTATTATAAATCAAAGTTTTATGTATTAACATTGGTGTTGTCCATGTCTCTGCCGCTTCCTTTATTGAAATCTATGGATAAGAGAGGTTAGAGGTGGTCGGTTATGGACCTCTGGGTAGATGGTAGGTACGTCAATGGCTCAAGACCACAGGAGGCAATGGAATAGAAGACCTATGCAACCTTAGAGATAGAGAGGGTCATAGTGAGAGACCTTGAACATAGCTATGGAATTGCAATTTGCAGTGTAGAAGCTATGCAAGTGTTGTGTGTTTTGGCCGTTGTGTTCATGATACAGAGCATTGGAGCCTAAGCAACCTATAGTGATGCAGAGTATAAGAAGCTCAAGGAAGGCTAAATTTAAAGAAGCGATGATATTTGGACATTGGCATGATTTCATAGAGAAGCTGATAGAAATTTTCTATAGTTCTGTTTCTAGTATTATTAGTCTTATTTAATAATTATATTTATGTTTTCTAGGATTTTAAGCTTAGGGGTATTTTGGTAATTTGTAGAATTTCTGATTACAGGTTGTGGGTCACCCATGATTGTCTTGTGAGTCAAGTTATTTAATTAGTTTTTGTTTTTATTTCTTATTTATGCCTCAAAAGGCCAAAAAGTCGCTATAAGTTGTCACATCACTCTTTCTACTTTTCTACACTTCTTTTCGTAAAAAGTCAAAAATGTACTAAAATAGTCTATTCCCAAACGAGGCCTCAGTCTTAGATTAGTTTTGAAAGTCAAAAATATTATAATAATTTCTGTTTTTCGTTATAGTTGGTTTAGGAAGTTTTCTAGTTCTATATAAAGTAATGTAATGCTTATAATTTAATACAATTGATATTTTAAAGAATTTTCAGTGCTTTTGAGCCTTCTTATGGATTGTGTAATGCAATCAAACCCTAGGTGTGATACCTATGGAATTCTAGGAGTGATACCTAGACCTATTTTCTTCTTCTTCTTTCTCTCTTCTTTCCTTTTTTTATTTTTTTTATTTTATTTTTCCTTTTTCAGTTTACTATTCACAAGTTGCTGTTCACAGCCCCTTACAGTGCCAAAATCCCATCTTTTCATGTTTAAACTCAGGCATTTATTACCCTAAACAAACCCTATTTGTCCCCTATATCTTTATTGCAATTTCAGCCATAAAATCCAATTAAAATCAGCCACAAAAGCCTAGATTTGCTGCTGCCCTAATCGTCCTACATCATAGACACAAGTGGCGAGCTCTCATCAACTCAACACTCGTCAACTCAAGAGGAAGCTAATATAAGCCCTACTATTGTGCCTGTGATTCAGGCCGGCAGGTATGACATCTTGGGGAGTTTATCATGAATACAAAAGCGTGAATGTAAGTTCAACATCTGCTCTCTCTAAGCTTTGTCAAGGTGGAGCTGTCAAGGACAGCCAAGCAACCTTGACGAGCCCTTGGTCTTAGCCACCAATCCATTATTCTCCAATGATCCCTAGTGGGAGTCTCTGCTCTTAGCCTAGGCAGCCAAGTGGTTAAGTAGCATAGTTGTCAAATCGGGATTCGTATCGTGAATCGAAATGGTCTCGTACCGAATCGCGAATCGAATCGAATCGTGAATCGTAAAGATTCGGTCACTTTTTCTAAATCACTTAAAAACATATATCTACACATTTAGATGTTAAATGTATCTTATGAATATAAAATATTTAGACTTAAATCAACAAAAATGTTATTTTGAATGATAATCACGTAATTTAATAGGTAAGAAGTTAACAAAGGTTCCTATGTAAAATCACCATCTTACCTTTTTTTTTTTTTTTTTTTTTTTTTAAAGATTTTTTTATCAACCATTCTTAATAAAGGTAATAACCAAATAGAAACTATTAATTTCTAAAGTAACAATAGTTAACAACGATATTGATATTTGGACAATAAGCATATATACTTTTCTAAGTAAGAGTGAGCAAATAATAAGAAAGAATTATTTAGGATATTTTATTTTAAAGCCTAAAACATTTTAACATGTATAACTGACCTCACACATGTAGTATTCAATTTAATAAAATAGTAATAGATAATTCATAGTGTAACTCTAATCTTAAACATCTTTAGAAGATATATTACAATTTTTTGAATGGGACAAAAATGAGAAGAAAGGTTAAAAATATGTTAGGTCTGACCGGATCTGATTGGATCCTATAAAAAACTCCATGATCACTAAAATAATAACAAATCATATATATATGTTGGTTATTTTGGTATTAAATACTATTAGAAGTTATATTATGTCATTTTCACTAAAAAGATGAAAAAAATGAGTCGAAAATATGTCGAACACAATAATTTCAAAAATTGCATGAATCGTAAAAAGTGAATCGAATCGTGAATCGATTGTGAATCGTGCGATTCACTACAGATTCACTTCCAAAATAGATTCACTCATAGATTCATATCGATTTTGCAAAAATTGCGTATCGAATCGCGAATCGAATCGCGAATCGTAAGATTCTGATAACAAAGTTAAGTAGAATGAATGAGCCTCTATGAAGCATGGATACTTCAAAAAGGGAGACGTGTCCGTATCGGATACTTATCGGATACTGATACTCCTCGGATACTCGCGGATATATATCGGATACTTCTTAATTAATTTTTTGTTAATTTTGGAGTATCGGATTCTTAATTTTGAAGTATCGGATACTCAAAGTCACATATTACTTCTGATACTTTATTTAGTTCTTTGATAAGAGGAATATATTGAGAGTTAAAGTAATAGAATTTGTCAAATTGATATATCTTTATTGTCTCTCTCACTCTCTCATATTTCTTCTCTCTGCACTTGTTCTTTTTTTGGTGTTGGCATGTAAGGATTATGTTTAATTTGCATTTGCATTTGATTTTTCTTTTAATTTTAGATGTTTTATGAATGTTTGAAGACTCTTAGTTTAATAGGAATCCCTCTATTTATTTATTAATTTGCTTTAGGTTTTATTTTCATACATATTACATTATTAAAATTATAAAAAAAAATATATATTTTTTTTACGAATATATCCTTGCCATACCTATATTATACTTTTTAGATTTTGGTGTATCGCCGTATCTGGTATCCATATCCATTCTTCCAATTGAAAAGCTCAGCCTACATTTCTCCTTAAAACTCAATTATTAAGGAGAGGGAAACTATAGCTTTATAACCAGCACAGATGGGACAACTCCAAGCAATGTGAGACACATTCCAACACACTCTCCTGGACCACAATATACAGTAGCCAAACAAACAACACACCAATCACAAGCCCAACCAAGCTATGATACCAATTTGAAAAGCCTAGCCCGCACTTCTCCTTAAAACCCATTTATTAAGGAGAGGGAAACTGGAGCCTTATAACCCGCACAGATGGGGCAACTCCAACTGTTCTGGGACAAATTCCAACACACCCTCTTAGACTACAACCCATAGTAGCCAAACAAACAGCACACCAATCACAGGCCTAACCAAGCTCTGATACCAAATTGAAAAGTTTAGCTCACACTTCTTAAAATCTAAGTATTAAGTAGGGGGAAACTGGAGCCTTATAATCAACATAGGTGGGGCAACTCCAAGTGACGTAAGACACATTTCAACACTTCCTAGACGAGCTTGAATCATGGGTTTCTTCAACAACTCCTAGAATCTTGCCTACCTATACAATCATGGGTTTCTTCAGCAACTCCTAGAATCTAGCCTACCTAGACAATGAAGGTTTCTTCAATAACTCTCATGCGGACAGTCCTCTTATAGTGGAAGATACATTTGACTATTGGAGTTGATGAAATCTGAGAACTTGTTCACACGAAAGCTAGTTTAACACATCCTGACTTCTCGCTTCCATTTTCAAACTAATATATCTTGGGGGTTAAGTTAACAGTTACCAGATCTATTTTTGTCTGTCGACAAAATCTTATATCTTGGGTTGGGGACATGTTGTGTAAAAGAAAATATTAAACATGAAATAAGCTGAGTTATTGAACACTTTTTGTGTTTATGTATATATATGTATATATTTTCTTCATTTTTGTTTTGCTTGTTGATTTGGTTAATTTATTTATTTATTTTTTTTGTTGAAATTTGCAGTGATCCTGAGAGTGCAAATGTTATTGTCACAGCTGGACATAGAGGCCTAAAGTTTTGGGACATACGGTATGTATGTTAGTTGTTTCTCTTTTGTATATATTTATAGTTACAAGCCCATCTGCTATACCATCTTTTCCTTCTTTTTCCTCTGCAATGGTTGGTTGTCTCATAGTTATATGGGCGACGACACATGTTCAGCTTTGATTATGCTTTAGGTTGCTGAACTAATACAATAATAGTGTATGGTTAAGTATATATAACGTCCTTCATTGTTCACAGTGATCCATTCCGCCCTTTGTGGGACCTTAATCCAGTTCAGCGGATCATATATAGTTTGGATTGGCTGGCAGATCCAAGGTATTCTGAAGTAAAACAGAATTCTAAATCTTGTGTTTATTATGTTCTTCTTCGTTTATCTTGTCTTTTATCTTTATTTTTTGTTCCTTTCTCTCAATTAGTATTTGTTGATTCTTCTAGTTGCGTTATTGTGTCCTTTGATGATGGAACACTAAGGATCCTTAGCTTATCAAAGGCTGCATATGATGTTCCTGTCACTGGAAAACCTTTTGTTGGGACACAACAGCAAGGATTCCATAGTTATTATTGTTCATCCTTTGCAATTTGGAGTGTTCAAGTTTCACGGCTAACAGGTAGCTTTGTCATACTTAATGATATGTTGTTGTGTCTAACATTTTTACTGTTCACCATCACACATAAAAGAACTTATGTTCACTTTGAAGCCATTTTACTCTCTTTGCCTTTCATTTTCTTTTTACTTGATTGGCATATAGTGTCATGACCCAAGTCACCTAATTCGTGCATGGACCCCTCTGCTCCCTTAAGTTTTGCGAATTTACAAATTTTGCTTCAAATTTGCGAATTACCCCCAACCAATTCGTGAATTGATTAATTACTGGGGCAAATTCATTATTTATAATAAAATTTAGGCCAATGTTACCAGAAAACGCTAACACATTTGTGATTTACCTTTTGGAATGTACTTTTAGAAACATGGTACATTTTCGTTCGAAAATGGTAAATTTAGCTATCCAAACCGATCTCCTAATTTTTCTATGCTTGTCATTAAAATTCTCCGTAATAAGGAAATATAAAATATTATGAACTAAAATCTGGATAGAGTGGAATTCTGGATTGACAAAATGTAAAACATAGGTCACAATGCTCATAGAATTGTGTTATTGAATGATTATTTTGAAGAAAAATACATTATCAATTTTTAATATATTGGATGTCAATTAAGAAGTCTACTCTTATCGTACCATATTTTAAAGTATGTGGCATACGACGTTCCCGTTCCTTGTACTAGAACTATCTGTATTCTAGGTAACATAGTTTTAGGCTTTTGTGTATAAAAGCATGCCTAATTTTGTTTTTAAATAATTGGTGGGGGGCAAATTGAACATTTACTGTGTTCAAGGGTTTCATGAAAATGAATACGTAATTTGCAAAGTTACTAAAAAAAAATAGTGCTCCAAAAGTGTTGAAACAAAGACCTATTTAGGCCGTGCTTGGATTGTTATTTTTTGGCTAAAAATAATAAAATCTCAACAAACCAAAAAAGTCAAAATGTCACATCATACAATCAATCAATCACTTTTTCCTCACAACTATATATTCAACTAAAAAAGCCATTCCAAGCACTTACCTTTTTTCACCTCATAAAAAAGTCATAATGCCACTAAAAAAACCAAGTTGCCAAATGGGCACTATTCTGAAGTACTTAACCAGCCCAACTACAACTATTTTTGCTTTTTACGAAGTTTACTTTTGTTCTTTTAAGTTAACTAATCAAAATATTATTTGTAATACATAATCTGATGTTGTTATTTAACAAATTAAGAATAAATAAAATTAAGTTTTTTAATGGACAAAATAAAAAATAAATATATTCCCTGTTTGGTAGAGCTGTGGGAAAGTGCTTATAGCTTATGCCTTAACAGCTTATAGCTTATAACTATGAACATAAACTGATTTCTGACTTATAAATTAAGCATCTCCTGTCCCACTCAAAGAATAAGCTGATTTCTGACTTACAAAAAGCTATAAGCTGCATTGTTAAGCTAAACCAAACACATCAAAATAGCTTAAATTAAGCTGAAAGCTGAAATAAGCAGCTTTTAAGCTGCACCAAACAGGCACATAGTATACATCATTATATGTATAGACACTCTGGAGGAGCTCTTGTTCTCAAGATATTTTTAAAATTGAAGCTCTTGCTCTGGCGCCCGCTTCGTGAATTGGTTTGTCAACCAAAGTGGGTGTGGCAGTGTCTGTTGGGTGGATGTGTGATGTTCAGTGAATTGTTAATTTTATGTTTTGATCTATCTTGGTGAAGAGTAGAATAAATTTTTTATTTTTATATGTTTTTGTTTTTGTTTTTAGGGTCAAGCATGAAAAGACTGTACATTCTTTATTGCACTCACTTTCATGCAAGATGTACAATTCTTTTAAACTTCTTAACATGTGTTCCCAATGCCCTTAGGGCACATGTTAGCAAAATCCATGTTTTTAATCTGTTGGATAAGTAGTTCTCAGTAGAATCTTCAATTCTGAAAATACTGAGTTTTTGTGACAATATTGTCTTACTGAAACTCTTACACACTGCTGTGTTCTATGATCATAATACTGTCTCTCTGAAATTCTTATACAGTGCTCATTCTCTGATCGTTGACATATTTCATTTTAAACTATAGGCATGGTTGCATATTGTAGTGCAGATGGTACTGTTCTTCGTTTCCAGGTGAGTTTTAAACTTGTGGTTATATGTTTTGCTGGCAAGTTCTCTTTATCATTGTTATTAATTTAATGCTTACTATTTTATCAAATATGTACTAAAACATTATACTGTATCCAAGTGTTTGAATGTACATGATCCTTTATCTTCAATAAACTTCTTTTTCCTAGTACACGTATTAATATGATAAACAATGTCGGGTCCATTTCCTAGTAGCTCAAGCTTTTGAGATAATTTGTGACTCAATATGGTATTAGAGCTCTAGTTTTAGGCTATGAGGCACGAATATTTAGAAAGGAGTCAGTCATGCATATCATATTTGTATTGGATACCAATACTCCTTTTATGTACTTACTAAATGTATCTGATAATTGATATTAATTTTCTTTAATTTTGCGAAGTATTGGATATTGTCGGTCTTATATCTGAACTATAATGAAATTGAGATTGTAATAATTCTTGCATAGTATAGAGCATACCAGTAATGACAAATACAAAAATAGTTTTCCAATATTTTTATTATGGGGGTAGGTTTGTCCAATAAAACTAAAGAGTTAACATGTTTAAAAAATAAATAAATAAATGTACACTTCCCTACTTTATCAAAATTTATCAAATTAATGTTTGCTTAATGTGTGGTCCTACATTTGTGTCCATACTTTGTATAAATAAAAAACTACAATCATCATTGAAAACACATTTAAATAAGCAAGTAAACTTGCATAGAATATTTTTGCATATAATACTTTGAAAGTGTGAAAGGAAAAAACACTAGGACAATATAAATAGTTTAGGCATGATATTGAAATTAAATTTGTATAGGATCCAGTGAAAAAATGAAGTACACATTGACTCTTAAACTAATACCTAATTCTTAAATTGTGATTTCTTGCTATTCTTTAAGCTTATTATGTGTACGACAATGCTAGAAATTATATTTTATTTCCAATTTGTCAATCAGTAGGAGATTATTAAAATGAGAAGAGAATTACATCGGACAAATATAGAAATCCAACAACTAGCGCCATAATGGGGAAAGAAACAGCCAACACAACAAACCTCCCACCTAAGAAAGTACCCCATAATAGGGGAGAAATGAACAATACAACAAAGAGCCCCATAAAGAGGAAGAAATTATCAATCCTTGCATATAACAAGGATGATCCCCTTAAAAACCTGCATAACAATGTAACAATTAATTACTCTTGGACTAAGGAGATAATAGAGATGGTTCTTCTTACAAAGACATGATAGCCTATTGTTTAACTGAACATGTGGCCCTTGATAGAGTTGGATAGTGAAATAGGATTTATGTAGCTAACCTTAAATGGTTGGGACAGAGTTTTCTTGAGCTGAATTTATGGATTGTATAATATTCTTGATCAACTTCCTGTGTGGATTGGAGGATCTTCTTCAGTCAGATCATTCAAAGTTTTCCAGACAGGCCCAGTCATTGGTAGTCCCACAGCAGTATACATACGCGTAAATGTTTTCTCAGGGTGCTTATGAACTCATGAAGTCATGAAATGTAGAAAGGCTTGGTCTACTGGATAAAGTCACCTAATTTTATTCACTTGTTGATCCCTCATGTGTTAGGGTAATCTGAAATTAATAGCAACTTTTATTTCTTTATTTAGCATTAAGAGGAATTCAAATGATCCAAGTCATCCAGTGAGTGGAGCTGGTGACTTGTTTTGGTGTTCCCTGTAAGCACTGCATGTATTATGTGCCCAGATGGGGCCATTTTTTGTCCTACATCTTTCTTCACTGTTAAGGAGTTCGGAAAGAGAATGTGAATATGTTTGGCTAAACGACTAGATATTTATTTTTGTCACTTTTCCCTTCCCTTTTGTTTTCCCTTCTACAAATCTTACTCAAAACCATGATCCAACTACATCTAAAGGTATTGTGTTTGATTTTACTTAAAACTAAGTTATCCTACTTAACCAAACAACTTGTATTCACTGTTGCATCATCATACTGCTTTAGGCTGGCTGCTTCAATGTTTTTTCAAAAATCTGATCACGTTTTGACCATAAGCAGCTCACAACCAAAGCAGTGGAGAAAGACCCTTTGCGCAATCGGGCCCCACATTTTCTATGCGGATATTTGTCCGAGGAAGAATCAACTCTTACAGTAATCACTCCATTGCCAGATACTCCGTTCCCCATGAAGTCGTCGTTGAATGAATGGAGTAATGCCCCAAGAACCATACGTGGGTTCTTATCTGTATCAAATCAGGCAAAAAGAGCAAAGGAGCAAATGACAAAAGGCCATACATTTGATGGTCAAACTTTAGGTAAACTCTTACAGTTCCTGCACTACATACATATAAAAAATGTTAGGAACACAGAATGGATCACAGACACACAATTGTGGGGCTTACACAGTGTGCGGTCCATAAATATTAGTGTCTATGATCTATTATGTATTTGGTTTGTGTGTTAGTAGCACTGCTCCATTTTGCTCCATAATTTTTCCATGCCATATCCTGTCTTGAGCATGTGTATCTGACTTGCTATTTTGTTTAAGCTCTGTGTCATGGTGATGATACGGGAATTGAGATTGGATCTGAGGACACATTGGTGTCACCGAAGAGCAAACAAACACCAAAATCCAAGACAAGCGGTAAGAAAAAGCTGACAGCTGATGATCAAGCATTAGTGTGCAGAGATGAAGAGACGGAGAATGTTGAGAGGGGAGACAGTGAAAAAGGGGAGACTGGGAATGAAATTGAGGTGTTTCCTCCGAAGATCGTTGCTATGCATAGAGTAAGATGGAATATGAACAAGGGCAGTGAGAGGTGGTTATGCTCTGGAGGAGCTGGTGGAATTGTCCGTTGCCAAGAGATTTGACAAACCTCTTTTTGATAAATAATTTTATACTTAATCATGAAGTGTAGCCAGATTAAAAGATCCATATGTTCATACCATAAAAAGAGTTTTTTTTTTTTGGGGGGTATATTATTTACTGCTTGTGAAATTCATTAATGTTGTTTAACTTATTTTGCTAAAATGAATTTGAAAGGTTTCTGTAAATATCTGTTGTTATGCTTCTGGGTGATGCAAGTTACTGTAATATGAGAAATCTGTATTTACAAAGGCAAAAAGAAGCTAATTCTTGGCTTAGTTTTGAACTAGCTTTTTATATCTTCTTTAATTGACCTTTTTCTTTTTATGTTTTGATAATTAGGTCTTAGTTTGGGGATTTGGTGATAGATCCTCACTATCTAATTTGTCTTTCAAAATGACAAGAATTATAGAGGTACTTTCAAAATTTCCTAATATTTTAAAACTTGTTTTTTTTACTATATTATCTTCAAATCTATCAGCTCTCATATGAAGTCATCCTCACAGTGTATTTTAGAGTAAAATTTTACTCTGAATGATAGTAAATTTTACTTTGATTTAGAGTAAAATTTTATTCTGAATCAAAGTAAAGTTTACTATGATTCAAAATAAATTTTTATATCGTTAAGCAAATTAACATGTTTTTAACCAGAGTAAAATTTCAGAGTAAAATTTTACTTTAAATCATAGTAAATTTTACTTTGATTCAGAGTAAAATTTTACTCTGAATCGGAGTAAAGTTTATTATGATTTAAAGTAAAATTTTATATTATTAAGCAAATCAACATGTTTTTAACATAGTAAAATTTTACTTTTACTATGAATCAAAGTAAAATTTATTATTATTCAAAGTAAACTTTTATATTGTTAAGCAAATTAATATATTTTTAATCAGAATAAAATTTCACTGTTACAAAAAATAAAATATATACTAAATGAATCAACCAAGTCAAATTTTATCTCGTGCGTATTATAATACAATACACCCCATTTCTCTGTCTTGGCATTTATATTCTATTCTCCATTGCTTTGCTCAACGCCGTTCAAAAGCACTCAAAGCATATAATTAGAAAAGAAAAAGCACTCAAAGCATATAATTAATAATAATTAAAAAAAAAAAAGAGTTGAACATCAAAATGGCATCTAGATCAGCTGTTGAACTCGATTTCTTCACAATGGAGAGACTGCTCCTCCAAACCTCTTCCCAATAAGCTCTTCGATTGTCGTCGAAGCTTTCGAGGTTCGTCCTCATCAATTTGAATTTGTTTTTAAAATTCATTATCTCTCTTATTATGTGAAAATCATTTCGTTGTATCTAATCTTCATATATATATATATATATATATATATGTAGATATTCAAAGTTACGTTTCAAAGATGAACCCCGAGCTTTTGAAGACTGTGATTGCTTCTGGCTCTGTGGACCAGAGCACCAATTTGTCAAAATCGTCTTCATTTTCAGCTCCGGTGACTCCGAAACACGAAGAGAACGTCTCTCTCGCTTCTCCCTCTACACTCCGACCAGATCTCCTTTGAAACCCTAACCATGGCGTCATCATCTATGTATAAGCAATAGTTGTATCAGACAAAACTTGGGAGATTGAGAGGGTGATTAGGGAATATTTAATTGAGGGTATAATAGTCTGATAAAATATTTAAATAATAAATTTTGTCATTTATACAAGATTTTATAATTATGAGAGAGTTTTAAAAGTATAATTTTTTTCTTAATTCTTTTAACAATAAAAGAAAGATAAGAGGGATTTATACCCAAATTTCCCTTTTTGTTTCAGCATTCAGTAAAACAGAACGACAAAAAAAAAAGAGGTCAAAAGCTCACTCTAAAAGACTAGGGTGAGTGGTTTAGATTTGTTCGGTTTAGCCACAAACTAAGACCATTTCATTACTTATGGTTCTATCAAATTTAGAATCAAACTAATACATGAAAATCTTGGAATCAACCTGAATTGAACCACTAAATCACTGTTTCGTTTGGTTTGGAATCGTGGATTTTAAAAATATTATCATTATTCACAATATTATTACAAAATATTATTTACAATTACTTACATGATTGTTTAAAATTAGTTTTATAACTATACAAAAATGTACTTAGAATAATAGAGAGTTATAATTTATATATATTTGATACTAACAAAATATTTTAGTATTTATATTTGGTAACAAATTTCTTTAAGCATAAATAATGTTTTAATTCATATTCTATTGTTAGAACAATATAAATATATTTGTGATAAAGAGTTTGCACCTGTTCCGCGTGGTGATTTAACTCTTATCATCAAAATTATTGATGAATCACAATGGTTTTTTGGCAGATAATTTTAGTGAAAATCTATTAAAACTGTGGTAACGTAATCCGCATTATTGTAGTTTGAAACTGAATGTGATCATTAGAGTAAGACCAATGATCTATACTAGACAAGATATAGATGAATTTGATATTCAATTTCAGAAACTTTACACAAAAAGTTAATTGAAGAAACTAGAAGCCCTCACTCTAGTCCAACTTTTATGGTAAAAAACCATGTTAAAATTAAAAGAGGAAAAGCCCGAATGATAGTCAACTATAAATGGCTAAATGAAAATTTAAAATTTGATAGATATTTCATTCTAAGAAACAATGTTTTGATTTATTTAACCAAAGGATATATGTAACTATAAAATCACAAATCGAATTGTGAAGCATGATTCGCCTATTTGAAAAATTAGAACCGAACCGTGCATTGAAAAGATAAACCAAACTGTATGGTTTGGTCTGAATCGGAGCAGTTTATGATTTTTTTGATTTTCACTCAGTCCTATAAAAGACCCTAAAATGTAAAATATATAAATATGCAATTGAAAATAATAATAATAAGTCCCCCAAAAAAATGAAAAAAAAAAAAAACAAATAAATAAAAGTGGGTTTTTACATTTGCCAAAAAGAAGAAAACCAAAGCAAAAGCCAGGTGCTTCTTACTCACCCCTACTGCAACTTTATGGAGGATTGGAGAAGATATGGCACATTCTTTGCCTTCCAAAATTGCATCAATTTATTTGATAGAGAGTTCCAACTGTAGTGGCAAGTAGCAACTAAAGAAAATAACATCGGAAATGTCCAAAATAACCCCACCGTGGTATTTGTAAAGAAGTAAAATTCATATAACATAATTTGTTCAGAGACCAAGAATGTTTGGTTTGGTGGTAAGGTGTCATATAAAGTTAACAATTCTGTGCCAAAGGGTTTCAGATATGAATACACAAGACAAAGATGCACAAGAATAACAAAACAAATTCTAATTCACTCAAACGAATTCAAAATAAATACAAAAATCTCACAAACAAATACAAAGGAGAGATAACCTCTCCTAACTCATAATCTCTCTCAAATTCAGTTATTTTTTATATCTAATATAACACATTAGCTTCCTATTTATAGGCTTCTGAAGAGGATGAGAGACGGAAGCGGTGACTCCAAAATCATCTTGTTTCGGACACATTCAAGAAGTTTCATTGTGGCTCCCATTGTTGACCAACTAAGAACTTCAATTCAAAACCATCTTCTTCAGTAGCTTCTAGATCATCTAGGAGCTCCAGGGATAATCTAGGAGCTTCTTTCTTCATGGTGAAATAGAGAGAGGAGAAGTTTAAGCCAACTTCCTCACAATTCTCCACCTTGGCGAAAATTCTTCAGTACATAAATTTGAACAAAACTCCACCTTAGCAAAATACCATAAACAAATAAACAACCAACCATGCGAGTGCTTTAAAGCAAACACACTCCAATGCCCAAAACAAATTCTGCTGCACCAAACAAAACAAACGAGCGCTCTTCAAACAAATCAAAACAAAACATCAGACTCAAAAGCTCGAGACATATCAAGCCAATATAAACAAACTATAGAACAAAACAAACTAGTTCTTCTAATTTTCTACAACAAATCCAAATTCCAAACTCCATCATGATGTCAAATTCCAAAATACCAAAAAACCAAAGTTTTACTAAAATTTGAAGTAGATTGCCACAAGATCTTTTTCAAATCGACAAAAGCGAATTGTTTTCTAAGACCGACAAGTGGCCGAAGACCATAACAACGACCTAAAATTCAGATTCAGTATCATTCTGTGCTACATTGACTTTGGAAACAACATTTCTTTTTCCCTTCAAACTTGGACAATCTTTCTTCCATTGCCTTTTCTCATGACAATAAGCACATTTATCTTTTGCGGGATTAACTCTAACGCCTGCTAACTTCGAATGGGATCTACCTTTAACTGTCAAAGTGTTACTAAATGTGTCATTGAAGTTCTCTTTGGCTTTCTCGCTGTACGCATTGTTAATCAAACTGCTAGACACATTTTTAAAACATATTTCATCCTTACCATACAACAGAGTAGTGATAAGATGATTATATTTGTCAGGAAGAGAATTTAGGAATAAAAGAGCTTTATCTTCATCTTCAATAGCAACATCCAAATTTTGAAGATCAGCAAGTATCTTATTGTAAGCATTCAAGTGTACAGATATCGAAATACCTTCTCGATATTGGAAGCGAAAGAGTTTTTTCTTCAACTAGAGACGATTCTCTATACTCATGGTCATGTATTTATCTTCCAATTTCTTCCATAATTCTTTTGCCGAAGTTTCTTTCATGATAAAGTATTTCAGCTCTTTCACTAAACATAATCGGATCATGCCACAAGCTTGGTGATTGATTTGTGTCCATTCTTTCTCATTCATACTAGACGGTTTGTTTCCCAGAGTGACGTCAAGTTCTTGTTGGTAGAGAACATCCATAACTTCGCATTGCCACATGCCAAAGTTATTGTTTCCATCAAATTTCTCCACAGCGAACTTAGCTTTAGAGATTGAACTCCTCTTTTTTGGATTACTTGTTGAAGCTCTTTCTTCAGCCATTTTTTCTTTAAAAAAAAAAAAAAAAAAACTGAAACTACCAAAAGAGTCTACTTTGGAGATGATAGGGCAGTTTGGTATGCTAACACCCTTCTCAAGGGTCAAATTAAAAATTTTCAAATTTTCAGGGGCTAAACTAAAAATCCAGAATGTTCTGGGGCCAAAACATAAATTCAGAAATAACTGGGGTTAAATTATAATTTCACTAAAATTCAGGGGCCAAAATGCAGTTTCAAAAATTACTCATGACGTGACACCTTGCTAACGTGGTAGGGCTGACGTGGCAGTCGGTCAACGCTGACGTGGTGGATGGTCAACACTGATGTGTTGTTTGACTTGCTAACGTGGCACGAAATATTCTACAGAATCTTCCACAGTGATCTTGCGATGATGTCACAGTGATGTCACAAAATATTCTACAAAATATTCTTCGACTTGACTCGACTCGGCTGGCTCGGCTCAGTCCGTCTTCTTAGCTCGATGGTTGATTTTTCAAGCCAACTTTGACCGTCGATTGGAAGAGTTTCCGGTGTTCGTTTAAGGTGATTTTTTTTTTTTTTTTTTTTTTGTTGCTCTACTCGACGAGAGTTACGCAATAGTGTATTCATAAGTTGGTTTTCGGCAACTTTGAAATATGGTAGAATTTTGAAACAGAGATGCATAAGCTCTATTTTGCACAACGATACTCTGATGCCAATTATTATGCCAGAGGGCCTCAGATATGAATACACAAGACAAAGATGCACAAGAATAACAAAACAAATTCTAATTCACTCAAACAAATTCAAATTAAATACAATAATCTCACAAACTCATATAAAGGAGAAGTAACCTCTCCTAACTCACAATCTCTCTCAAATTCAAATATTTTCTATATCTAATACAACACATTAGCTTCCTATTTATAGGCTTCTGAGGAGGGTGGGAGACGGAAGCGGTGACGCCAAAACCACCGTGTTTCGGAGGTGTTCGGGAAGCTTTATGGTGGCTTCCATTGTTGACCAACTAAGAACTTCAATTCAAAGCCATCTACTTCAGTAGCTTCTGGATCATCTAGGACCTTCAGGGATGATATAGGAGCTTCTTTCCTCATGGTGAAGTAGAGGGAGGAGAAGTTTGAGCCAACTTCCTCACAAACACTAACTTTGTTACATCATTAGCAAAGTCACCATTGTTGACCAAGTTTGTACGGAATTTTTTGTATCTAAAAATTCTATTCTTAATTCACTCTCAATTGTACAATCTTGTTTTATGATTTTTGTATTTTGATATTTTGACCACATTGTGTAGTTGAAAGTGCGTTGAAGATCTAAATTTTGAGGACAAAGACCTAATGTGACCAATACAATTTCCTTAATGCAATCTAGTCAAATGGTCGCATTTTGTTGTCATTGTTTGCAAGGTCCAAGGAAGGAGTGGTTCATTTCCACAAATTTGGTAACATTTCAGTGTCTTTTTCAATTGTTGTAGTAATAAATAAATAAATAACCTTACAAAATAATTAACAAGAGAGCAGTATTGGGCATTAGAGTTGTTTGCAGAATGAAAAAAAATCAAGTTGTGTTTAAATAAAGCAAGGTTGCAAAGGGAACGAGACTAGAAGAGCATTCCTACACGAGATGAAGTAATAAATGCTCCAAAAGATGATGGGACCATTCCTCTTAAAACAATTAAGGTAGTCCTTAGATAATATATTTTGGTGGTTATTTGGAAGGAGAAAATAGAAAAGATGGGTGAAATGCAACATATTTCTTCATTTTTCATTTTTATTTCTAAATTTTTATTCAAATTTATGATTCAAATACAACTTAAATCTTGTTATGAGTACCCAAATGGTCCACTCTACTAGTATTGGCAATGGACCAATACTCTAGTCTAGTATTAGTTCATAGGAGAAAGGGAGGAATTTAACTTAACAAAGCAATCCAGCAAAAGGGATAATTCTGTACTTGGACCACTTCACAACCGAGACTCTGGCTCGTGAGACTTACTTCGAACTCCATTTTAATAATATGAACTGTTTATTTTTTTTTTTTTAAATATCTAGTAGAACATACTTGTAAAAAATTAAATTAATCAGATATTAATAGCTCTCCTCATCAACTACTAATATCCGATTAATTTTGATTTTTTTACAAATATATTCTATTCGATATTTTTTAAAATTTAAATGATTTAAATTATCAAAATAAAAGCCAAAGTGAATTCCACAAACCGCACACAGTCATTGTTGTACACAATGCATAATAGTGAGGCAAAATCCAATAAAATCTCCTGGTTAAGGCTGTGTTTGGTTGGAGGATGAGAAATGAAAAGGACAAAAGGAAATAGAAATAGAAAAAAATGAGAAAGAATTGACAGGCTTTGAATTCTAAACTATATTTGGTTAAGTTAGGAATTAGAAAAAGAAAAGAGCCTAAGTAAACCAAAAGACAAAAAGTGAAATTGCATTTCCCTCTCTTTCATTTCCTCAGTATTTTCTATTATAACCAAGCAAAAGATTATATTGCATTTCTTTTTCCTTTTCTATTTTCATTATCAAATCATTCAACCAAACACAAACTAAACCTCCGTTTTGGAAGTGGGTTAGCTTTTTGACTTTTTTAGACTGGGCTAAAAAGCTTGGTTTGTGAAGGATTTTTTGACTTTTTGACTTTTTTTTTGTGAGAGAATAGTGTAATGATTATGGGTTGGATGTGATATTTTGTTTGTTGTGACTAAAATAGTCTATTTTGTCTTTTGTGATTAAAATAACCAAAAAAACTCTTGCCAAACGGAACCTTAGCCAAGAGTGAAATAAGTACATCTTTGTTGGCCCACCACTACTATAGTGGGGATATATATTTCTCAACTTCTAAACATTATGATATCCCAAGTCTAAACCAATTCAGTTTCCTACCCTCTTTGATGAACACTAAGGCAGTTCCACTACTCCACTTCTTCTACTAAGTTTTGATATCTCCAAGCTACAAGTCTCCTTAGTGGTTTGAATTCCGTTCTGCTCTCTATGTTCTGTAAGTTCAAGATACCTAATATTTTATGCTATTTTGATTTTTCATTATAAATTTTCTTCATATATATGTTAGATGTGGATTTTACCATCTAAACATTGAATCTAAACCATACATTATTATTGTTTGTTGTTCAGAGGAGAAGTCCTTGATTTCTATTTACACATTGATTAACAGAAAAATTAGGAAGAAAAAAAAAAAAGAAGGGAATAAACTTTTTTCGTGGTTGATTGTGTTTTCAAATTTTTTCCTTTCTTTGAAACATAAGCAAATTGTTTTCAAAACTTTTTTCTGAAAAAAAACCCCCACTTTTTTTTTCCATTTTGTTTCGAAACAGTAGTTTTCCGAACTTTTCAAACTTATCTTCCCTTTTTTTTTTTTTTTTTTCAAACACACAAAAACAAAAATGATAATAAAAATAAATAACACAATACAACAACAAAAAATACCCTCAATTCTTGGATGGGTGAGAATATATGCACACTCATATACTTTTGCATTAGATTTGAGTTTTTGTTTGGGGGTTTTAATTCTCTCTTTATTTTTAAATGTTAATCATGTTGTTTAATTTTGATAATGTCTAAAATATTATTTGATTTTAATATACGTATTTTATAATAATTTGACACAAAATATAAAAATGTATAAAATGTATTATATATATTTTTTATACATATTGCACCAAATTCAAATTTATTTTGTATCTTTAATAGTTCAATTGTATGTAAGACACACCTACATGATGAGTATGATGAGTCATTATTTTGCATCATGTGAATATATTATATATATTTATATATAATATAATATATAATATAATACTCAAGTGGTTTCTCAGGCCAAATCTTTTATTTAATTATGTTTAAATGTGTACATTGCATATATGATGTTACACGTATATATGATGTTAATTGCAAAAAAATATTTATGGTATGTATCTTTTAGAATATCATTTATATTATAATTATATTATATATACATATATATAATATTATATTCAAAAGTTTTGACTACCAGGGAATGTAAGTTTTTGTACTATATTTATATAAACTATTCAAACCCTTGGTGAGTTTGCTTGAATCAAATTTGTCCTCAGTAAAAGTTTAAAAAAGAATAAGTGTGGTGTGCTCATTTTCACAAGCTGTCTGTTGGAGCACTGTATGGTGATGGAGTGTATGTTCTGGCAAAGGAGCGTCACCTCTCCTAAGGAATATATTTTTAGGTATGAATAGAAGTGTTTTGTTTAGATAAAAATCAAGAATTTTAAGATAAAAAAATTTATGTGTTCTGAAATTATGATTATATTTTTCACTCTATCGTTTCACTTTTCAAATCTAAGTGTTGTCTTATATTTTTATATCTACTCTTTGTGAGAAAATTATTGTAAAAGATGATTGAAGTATCTCTTATCTTTATTCATTATTTTGTGAGAGAATTTTGTAAGGGCGAAACATTTATTGTTTAGTGAGGCTCAATTGATAAGAGTAAGACTTGTATAAAATCCACAAGTTTGGTGAATGTTTGGTACTGTATTGATTCATTTTGATAGTGAAGAAATTCTTAAAGAGGATCCTTGAAGAGTAGACGTAGGCTCGGCGTGTCGAACTACTATAAATTCTTGTGTTTGATTTTCTTTCCCTATCACTTTTACTTTTATATTGATAATTATTACTCTGTTTTTTATTTGTTAAAATTTGAATATTTTGATTATTATATTTAAAATTGCGAAATTATTTTTAATAAAGCAATTCACCATTCCTCTTGGGTTGTCTACCTGAGATAACATTAAACTTTTTTTTATCATTGTCTAATTTGTGCATATATTCTTAAAATTGAGTGGATTAAATTGAATTATACAATTCTTGATTATATTCCTTGATGTAATCCTAACTTTTCTTGACTTCATTTTACATAATGTTTTATTTATCATATTTTTTTCATGGGTAATTTTTTAGAAAGTCTTATTTCTAATTGTTATGTTCCATTTAACTCATCTTCTTTTTTTAACAAGGCACCCGAGCAATAAATTAAATTTTGGATTTTCTTTATCCAAAGGTCTAAACGCTAAAAATAATATGTTCATAAGGACATAATTTTGGGAAATGACCAAACTACGCTCATCATGGGTTATTTCTTTGAAACAACTCTCATCTTATCTATTCGAATTATATTCCTCACAATCCATTCTCTCTCTCTCTCTAAGAAATCTCCTCTCTCTCTCGACCATCGCCGCTGCCTGCGGTGGTAAATACCAAATACGACCACTGGCATCATCTCAATTCCTGTCTGTTTCCTCTCCAACACTACCATTGGCTTCATCTTCGACTTCTCTAAGCCACGACATGCAACAGAAGCGTCTTCGACTTAGTGTAGACATTCCATTTTGACTAGTCCTAAGACTTTAAGCACTTGCAAGTCTCTCGATGATGAAATAGTAAATTACTTCATGTTTTGAATGATTAAGGATGTTTGGAGTTGCTACATAAACCTGTTTTGGCCAAGCATAGACTTTTTGCGAAAATTACTATTTACCTCTAAGCCCATTATAGCTTCGTTGTCCAATCATTTTGATTTTTTGCATGAATATTATACTCAATGAATCCAAAAAAGTGAACAGTTTGGATCACCGAAATCAGTTCCAAAATAAGTCTACCAAGTCCAAATATTATCTCAAGTTGAGATGATAACTTGAGAGAAGACAAACTTTTTTGATTTAATTTAGATATTATATCATGTATTAACAACACATCAGTAACTCCCAATTAAGCCACCTCATTTGTCAAATTTTTATTTTTATTTTAGTGACTTTTTAAAAAAAAATTATGTCAACATTTATTTATTTATTTTGTCGATCTTGTGTAGAAGAATCTACAAGATAAATTTTTGTTTTGAAAATTTTAAAAACAAATTGAAAAAGTTAAAATAAGTTTTTTTTTTTTTTTAAAGTTCATTATTTTTTGCTTATTTTTGTCTTTTGTGAAATTATTTAATTTTGTAATTCGTCACCTCAAGTAGAATTTAAAAGCATAAATTTTTTTAAAAAAATTTATAAAAAAGACAAAAATAAACAACCAAAAAATCACAAAATGAAAATAAAAAAATTCCAAACACGCACTTTGTGACTTTAATGTTATCAATTCTCCTATTAACATAGGAATCAATCATAGAATTACAAATGAAATACATTTGAATATACAAGATTTTAGGAAATTTATTTGTGGGTCTATTTTTTTCTTAAAAAAAAAAAAAAAAAAAAACCCAGTTCATGCATATTATGTGTCTAATTCTATAATTCGTTTAGGGTTGAGTTATTTGAAGTTTAAATTTGAACTTGAGAGAATTTGAGGGGCTCGTAGGGTCCCCCGGTCCAGTTTCAATTATTCAAATTATTCAATTTGTAAGGTTCTTCGTATATATTGTCCATGGAAAATGAAATCGATCCAATAATCATAACATTTTCATTTTATTGTATTTGTTTCTAAAAAATTAAATGTTTTATTTAAAAAAAATATACTTAGTTGTCTATTTTTTTGGCTATAAATATCATAAAATAAAAAAAATTATAATTATCAAATTGACCCAACTTTTTCCATAAATGATATACACTGAAAGTTCCATAAAATAAATAATTCAAATCATCGAAATAACATCCGATGAGCCTCATTAGCCCTCAAATTTTTCTCAAATTCGTATTTAAATTTGAAAGAAATCCAACCCATTGGTTTATGTGTTGGGTGACTTATTAGTATATTATTAGAAACCTCTAAAAAAAAATTTTTTTTTTCAAAAAAAAAAAAAGTGGGACTACCCTGCATGCAATACAAATTTGCCATGCACAAAAAGAAGGAACAAGTCTCCTCCGACTACGCTCAAAGCATAGCTTATATACATACATACATACATTTTTAAAATGAATTGGTTTCAGTTGTGAAACAAATCATGAAGATCCAAAATGGAAGCCACAAAACTCTCCACAGCTTACAGAAAGATCGGAGGAAAGCCGTTGCAGTATTATGACATGGTGCTCCTACCTCTCCAAAATGTATTAATACCTTGTAAATTACCACTCCCATCACATGAGAGAGAGACAGAGACAGAGACAGAAAAACAAGCCATGAAGACTTCAGGATCCTTTCTAGTGTTAGTTGTCTTCCTCAATCTCTGTTATGCTGCTACATTGATCAATGCATCTGTACACGATGATAGAAAGGTATGTTGTCTGGTTCAGATTCATTAACGCTGTGTTTGGTTCAATGATTTGGGAAAAAAATTGAAAATGAAAGGAAAAATATGTGTAAAATTAGATGAAATGTAAATATATTTTATTGATATTTCACCGTTCTTTTATTTTTTCCTTTCCAAATTCCTCTCCAAATCCTTGAACCAAACATAGTCTAAGAGCAATATTAGAGATACCAAATGCCTTCCCAAAAATTTTACACAATACTCATATTGGGTGTGAGATTCACACTCACTTGGAATCTATACTCATGTGATTGTTTGATACAAATTTTAGTAAAATATTTGGAATCTCTAACATTTTTTATTTATTAATGTCCATGGGTCAAATGTCTACGTGTATTTATGTAAAGTGTGATGTTTGATATATGGGAAAGACTATGGTATACACCTTTTAAGGAGTGTGTATTACATGCACCTTATAATTAAAGAAGAAAATAGTATAATTTCATACTTTCTGAGTCACAACTAAAAATAAAAATAAATAATAAAAAAATGTTGTAACCAAATATTACATGAGGTGTAACTAAATATATCAAAATAATGTCACAACTAAAGAAGAAAATTAATCGTAATTAAAAAAGAAAATAAAGTAACTCAAGCTGCACATGGTATGTGATGTGTATTGTAGAATTTTCCATGATATACATGTATATCTTTCAAAACTTGTTTTTGAAAATAAATGAGAGAATTAATCAGAGGTGATGGCCAAAGGCGATTATCAGAGGCTCACGAGAAGCATTACTATTTGTTGGTCAGCTACTATGGTGGTTGGTGGTCAAAGGTGAGGGATTCGTTAGGTAGTAGTCACCGACAGCGGTAGTAAGAAAGGGTTGTCTCGTCGGTGACAATGGCAAATGATGGTAATGGGTGGTGTCTAAAAGGGGTAAGGATGGACGGAATGAATGAAAAATTGTTTTTAAATAAATGAAAATAGCTTCTTCTTTTTTTTTTTATATATATTTTATAAATTGTTACATTTTATTTATTTATTTTAAATGAAAAAATGAATTTTACTTATAAACATAAAAGTTATCAATTGGCCCTACATATTTTTTGTTTGTAAGGTCTTATTCATTTCTAGTCAAGAACAGTGGCAATTTCATAAATTTTTGTAAGTAGCGATATTTTTATTTTGGTATTCTGAAAAATAAAAAATTTGAAAACACATATGCTTTTAATATCTTTTTCATCAAATTTTTTTTGCTAACGTAGTTTTTAAAATTTTGAAAAATAATTCCTAAAATTATTTTCAAATGAAAAAGAAATCTCAAAATACTTAGTCAAATAAGTTTTCTATACAATTAAATTTTCTTCTTAGCAATTTGTCAATAATAGTAGATGGGACTAGTTCATCCATAGAGAAAATAATTAGAAGAATTTTTTTAAAAATCTCTGATATTAAGATTTTATAAGATAAATGACATACAATATTTTCATAATAATTAAGGCCCCTCAACATTTTTATAGAGAAAATTTGATTTAGAAAAATTTCGCCTGGCTCAGAGAAATTTCGATCCCGATACAAAGAAATTTTAATTTTCATGGAGAAATTTCAAAATTTCTCTGTTATGATCATAGAGAAATTTCATCGAAGAACCTTAACTAATAAAAATAAACATCTTGGACCTCTCCTAGTACACAAAGTTAGAGAGAGATGTTTCATTAATTTTTCTAAATAATTATGGGTCTTATTAATGAGTGTTCTTAATTCACAGATTAAGATAATTAAAAAAAATTATACATTTTTTATTACATACATTTTATATAGAATGTACAATCTTTTTAAATTTTTTAACATATGTCTTAAAAATATATGTTAGCAAAATTTAATAATTATACCAGTAAGAAAAGAAAACTTATTAAATGTCATTGGGACACTGCTCCATATCAATCACTGATTTTTTTTCTTTTTTAAATTATTAAACCTTTTACATCCCATGTAATTTTCAAATTGGCATAATAAATCTCACTATTTTTTTAAAAATATCCCTAAACATGTCATTTATTAAATAAATAGACATAAAAAACAAAATAAAATGACAAAATAAATTCATTGATAATTAATATTTCTCAAAAGATAAATGTAACATTATTTTTGCTAAGGAAGTATGCATGTGGACCCACACTTATGTGGAACCCACCCCATATAAAATATTTGGTAAAACATTTGATAGAAATTTTAGTATTCCTAACATTACTCTTTGGAGAATAATAATAATAATTAAAACTTTATGTAGAAAAACTTTACGTATTAGGTTACTTAAGACAGAGGTCCACTTTCGGACTAATAGATTAAAATTTAAAATTTTTATATCATCTATTTGTTTAACTATTTATTCAAATATCTAATTATTTATTTAAATGTTATATATTTGGATACGTGTCACTTAATTGTTCACCTCATCACCACTAGCCGTTACTGCTGACGAGTTTCCGATGAATTTTTTCGATCAATTTTCTGGCGACTTTTCAATGTGTTTTCTTATCACTAAAAATATTAAGCATTGAACCAAATAGCATGACTCCATAAAAATGAATTTTTCACCAATTAACCCTCATATACATTAATTTTTAGGGATTCTAGTGAACCCTCTCAATTCAACATGGTGTTGCCACCAGTCGAGATTATTGTTAACATCTTTTTTCTTCTTTTTTTTTTTATTATAAATATTCTTTTTTTTTCCTTTTTAAAATCCAAAATTCTAAAAATTTGATGATGTGATTCTTCTCATAGACATTGATCACTTAATTTCACAATGTGTAAAGAACTGGAGATCTCCACCATATGCAAGAAAGGGGCAAAGATAGAATACAGAACACTGTTGATCCATTCTTGTTTTATGGACAGTCAAATACTTGAATCGAAGGGTAGTTAAATTAGTCGAAAATCTCTCTCCCATGGTCTCATGGGCTGTCATTTGTATAGTATCTAATTTTAAATTTTACTTGATCAATGCGTTTTTTCCTTCTCTTGATTAATTTATTTGAGTCAAAATTTTGAAGTTATGCTAATTGTTCCTACTGATTGTTTTTTTTTTTTTTTGGTTTTTTCAAATTTTGTTTTGATGAACAAACAGACATATATAGTATACATGGGAGATCTGCCTAGTACTACTACTCATACCAGCCTCTCTGCTGTGGACGAACACGACAGCCTTCTTTTAGAAGCAATTGGAGAGTAATTCAATTTCCTATCCTTTAAACTTCACATTATACATTAGCTTAGCATACTATTCTATGGGTCAGGCCAATAAGGTTGTGCAAAAGTAGAAAATTGGGTTTTATAGATTCCTATTTCACATTTCAAAGTTTTATTACTGTTGTTACTGAATAAAAAAAGGTTTGTAAATTTCATCAATAATATTGTATTTGACATTTTTTTAAAGAAAATTGTATTTGAGTTGGACAGTTAAAAAATAATTATATTTTCATGGATGCAAGTCCCTCTTATAGCTAGCTCCGTTTGGGAAGAGCTAAACTAAGCTTTTTTTGGTTATTTTAACCACAAAAGACAAAATAGATTATTTTAGCCACAAAAAACAAAACATCACATCTAATCCATAATCATTACACTTTTCTTTCACAAAAAAAGGCAAAAAAGTCAAAAAGCCCTTCCCAAACCAAGCTTTTTAGGCCAGGCTAAAATAGCTAAAAAAGCCAAAAAGTCAACCCACTTTCCAAACGACACTTAGTGTAAGTCTTTTCTTGCATTTGGTTGTCAAACTCGTAACGAAAAAGATTTTGTGTGCTATTTCTCATTTCTCATGTTACATTTTATTTACCATATATTGTGACATATCCACCACCATTGATCCAGTAGATCTTGCATGAGTTTCGTTAATATCTAACACTTGTGAATGTAACATATCAACTAGTAAACAAAATGTGGTATAAAAAGACAGTAGCTGCAGCATTTGGTTGAAATTTTTAAAATCAAATTTAAATAACCTCTTACTTAATTTAATTCAACTTGTTTACCATCCTAATTATTATTGTTAGGAAAAGGCCTTTTCTTTGACAGAATTGTGTGGCAAGAACTAATGCTAAACTTACATTTTGCAAACAGTGAGAAGATAGCCAAAGGATCGAAGATACACAGCTATGGAAGGAGCTTTAATGGGTTTGTGGCAAAGCTATTGCCACATGAAGCAACTAGATTAGCTGGTACTTAAAAATTACTAGAACAATGATATCTATATTATTTTTTCGAAAAAATTTCTATGATATTAATTAACATATGTCTCTTGATGTTAATTATTATGCAGAAAAAGAGAATGTTGTATCAGTGTTTCCAAACACTGTGCGGGAATTGCACACCACAAGATCATGGGATTTTTTAGGAATGCATGAGAAAGTGAGAAGGAATGATAAAGTTGAGAGCAATCTTATAATTGGTATCTTAGATACAGGTAACCAAGATATGTTTTATTCATCATTAGGGCTATTTTACATAACTCTCAAAAAGATAAAATCAAATTTAAAGAGAAATTATTATTAAAAATTTTAAAAAGATAGAAACTAATGTTGTTAGCATTTGCCTAATAATAATAAACAAATATCTAAAATTTTAATACTAAAAAAATTTGAATTAACTGAGCACAATATCACTTAAATATAATACAATCTTTTTATATTTTTAGTTACAAAATTGAACAAAAAAACTCTTAGCTTGATATTGAATTAATTGTTATACTTTTTCTTGTTTTTTTATTTTATTTTTATGCCTACATAAATACTTTATAGGTAAACAATTCAATCCACAATCTAAAAAGCAAAAAACAATCCAAATTCTTGACATTTCAATTTTGAAGTAGAGTTAACAAACAAGTGAAGTAAAACTTGGAATGATACCCAAATTGAAATTTGAAAGCATCAATAGAGAATACTAAAACCTAAGAAATTTTCATCTCAAAATGAGAAATTGGGCTAGAAAAATTTGGTGAAGTTAAAATCAATTACTTTGGGCTTTGCTTAATAAAATAGTGTTGTTTTTGAGTTTGGTATCAAGGACTAAATTTAGTTGGGTTTTAAAAAAATTAAAATAATAGGGTCCATCAATAATAAAAATAATTTGTTTTTGAATTTGGTGTTGAGGGTGATACTTATGTGAACTTGAATGGCTGCAATGCACCCTACATATATAGTAGCCACTGTTGTTCTGCCGTTTGGGCCTATTTTGGATTTTATTTTGATAATTTGAGTCATTCACTTTTTAAAATATATCGAGTATAATATATTTGTAAAAAATTAAATTCATCAAATATCAATTACATTTTCATCAAATCACTTTTGCATTTAGTTTTATTTCTTAAAACCATATTTACCATTCATTTTTTCAGATATAAATGTGATTTAATGAAAGTGCTACCGATATCCGATCAATTTAATTTAATTTAATTTTTTCAAATATGTTATACTCAATATATCTTAAAAACTGAATACTTTAAATTATTAAAATAAAATCCAAAACGGACTCAAACGTGTGGGGTTCACAATAGCCACCAAATCCCTACGTAGGTAGGTTTTGACAAAACAAGATCAAAATAAAAGGAAGTTTCTTTAATTGAGACTCAACAAATATAATTGTCTTCCGTGTTTTATAAAGTTTATCTGCGAGAATAATGATATTCAAGCTTAAAAATAAAATTAATTTTTTAAGTCAAATGATAGAATAATTTATTAGAATATTTAAGATAATTTTATCTCATATCTGTGATCATATTTTGTAGAAAGTCATTTAAAAATTGAATTTATCATATTTCTTAGCCCACATTTGCAGCCAAGCTTTTTGGGTTTTGATCAAAGTCACTCCTCAGAACATAAACCAATCATAAGCTTGGGCACATGCTATAAAAGCCAACTTCTCTCTCTGTCCCCTCCTTCGCCGCAAGCAATCCCTCGACTCGACTAGGCTCGACCTTACAGTCCGTACAACAATGGAAGGTCTGGCTCTGCTCTCTGCGCACTACGCGAAACTTGACCCAACTTCACATTTCAGCTCAAACCCCAAGTGGGATTCAGTCCCATCTCCAGACTGATCTCGTCACATACCCCAAACACAGCTCCACCCAAGCCCTTCCCTATGGGTACACCAAATTCTCGACCTTTTCGACAATTCATCCAACATGGAGGCACAACTTAACTTAGATTGATGCTTATGGCTGCTAAAATTCCTATCAAGTTGGCGCCCAGCGATCGGCAGGCAATTTCGATGTGGTTTGCGGTTCTTCTACTGGATATTGAATGCTATGTTCCTTTTATTGATTGATATACGACTATTGATATCTATTGAGGAGTGTATTTGGTGTGTTTTATTGATTAAATGTTTCTGTGAAGCCTAGACTGTATTGAAAATCAAATAGACTCTATTGAATTTAAATTATAATGCTGTAACAACACTAGAATTATGAGATAGAGAGTTGAAATAGAGAATGAGAACAAATGATCTGAAGCTGATGTATGTGTTCATATAGTAACACTAACATAGAATAGATATCATATATTTAACAAATGAGAATGTCATTTTTTTTTTTTTTTTTAATGTATTTCTGAGTTGGATGTCTTTCTCTGATCTTTTTGTTGTAGGAATTTGGATAAAGTCACCCAGTTTTAGTGATGTGGGCTACGGACCTCCTCCATCCAAATGGAAGGGCAAATGTACAAATGGAACTAACTTCATTGGATGCAACAAGTATGTTCTCTCTCTCTCTCTCTCTTACCAAATTTGTGTCATAGTCAGCGGTTATGACTCCAAGAATATTAGGTCTTCTAAGTGAAGGGGGCTGTCAAGGGGAGGGGATGGAGGAGGAGAGAGGGCTGGAGAGGGGGCGAGGGGAGGAGAGGTTTCAAGGGGGAGGAGAAGAGGTGGTAGGTAGCCAATGGGTTAGGGTCAGAGTTACAGTTGAAGAAAAGGGAATTCTGTAATTTAGGTGGTGTGAATTCAAACAAAAAAAAATCAAAATTGCGTATGTATGTATGTATTGAATATTTTGTATGTACTGAGAGAATGTACATATATACACAAGCACTTCCTTTTAGTCTGAAATTCAACAAACATAACCTTACTTTATCACAATTTAATAAAATTGGTCATTTTTGACCTACTGGGTACCCATTAATGAATTTCCCAAGCAAAAATTCTTGATTTTTATGGGCTTTTAAACCGTGTGAATTGTTGAGTAGTTTCAACTACAAATATGTCATAATAGTTAGATTTAATTCTCATCTAGTCCTATTGAAAATAAGTCATAGTAAAATTGTCGTTGAAAATAATTTTTTGTGACAATTTTTTACTTGTCTTGCTAAAAATTGACAATTGTTGACTTTTTTGTCACAGTTTTTATAAATTATCGCTGAAACTTACAATTAGTGACTTTTTTCTGTGATGAATTTTTCAAACTGTCGTTGAAAGTTGAAAATTAGTGACGATTTTTTTAAACTGTTGCTAAAACTTATAATTACTAACATTTCTAATGACAATTTTTAAACTGTCACTGAAAATTAACAATTAGGGATGTTTTTTAATAGTGTTTGATGAAAAACGCTATTCATTATCATAAGATCTATTGGACAATAAGTCCACCTATTAGGATCTATACGTAAGTCCCCCATTCTGCATGGGATTATAACTTAAGCAATGATATGTACCACAAATTTTTGTGGGGAAAATTAGTAAAACACCCCTCTCCAACTTTGTGTGGTATGAGAGGTCCAAGATGTTTTTTTTTTAATTAACTAAAGTCCCTCAACATTTTCACAGAAAAAATTCGACTAAGAGGAATTTTTCCCGATTCAGAAAAATTTCACCCAACTTAGAGATCACAAAGAAATTTCAAAAATTTCTCTGTGAAAATTGAAATTTCTCTGTGAAAATTAAAATTTCTCTGAGTCAAGTAAAATTTATCTGAGAGGAATTTTCTCTGTAGAAATGTTGAGAGACCTCAACTACTATGAAAATATGGTATGTCTTTTATGTTATAAAATCATAATATCAGGTACCTTAAAATAAATTCCATTTTTTTGTACAAAATCGTCTCAAAAACAGTGCTAGCCAACTGGTTGGTCTATCCTAACCTTTGCCAATCAGCCTGCCACGACATTGAGACAATTTTCACGAAACATCTTTTCGTGACTTTGACCTACTTAGTACCCATTAATGATTTTCCCTAACAAAAATGCTTGATTTTTATGGGCTTTTAAACCTTGCGAATTATTGAGTAGTTTCCAAGTAAATATATCATTTTGCATGTGATTATAACTACAACAATACTATGTATCATGAATTTTTTTATACACAATCGTCCCAAAAACCGTAGCCAGTCGACTGGCTGTTCTATCCTAAGCTTTGCTAATCAGCCAGCCATGACTTCGAGACAATTTTCACGAAACATCTTTTCATGACGCCTAAACTTATTTGTATAACTTTGAACCTCATTTCAATGTGGGCAGTAAGGTCATCGGAGCAACATACTACAACCTGGACAGCGGCCCGGTAGATGATCTGAGTCCAGTAGACAACGACGGCCATGGCACACACACTTCTTCCACTGCTGCCGGCATACCTGTCAAGGGTGCAAGCTTGTATGGCATAGCAGAAGGGACTGCACGTGGAGGAGTCCCTTCTGCTCGTATTGCAATGTACAAAGTATGTTGGGGTGTCGGTTGCACCGACATGGATCTCTTAGCTGGCTTTGATGCTGCTATTGCCGATGGGGTCGATATTATATCGATCTCTATAGGTGGAACACCTAGACAATTCTTTGAAGATCCTATCGCCATTGGAAGCTTCCATGCCATGAAGAATGGAATCCTCACTTCTTGCTCGGCAGGGAATTCAGGGCCTGACTTTGCATCCATCCAAAATGTTGCACCATGGATCATGACAGTGGCTGCAAGTAGCATCAATCGACAGTTCAAGACCACTGTTAAATTGGGTAATGGACAGAATGTGTCTGTAAGTTTCTGTTTTTCTCTTTGTAAACCTCTCTCTCTCTCTCTCTCTCTCTCTCTCTCTCTCTCTCTCTTATATGATTTCTTTTTTGGTTGGTAGGGAATTTCCATCAACACATTCTCACCCAAAAGACAAATGTATTCTCTAACAAATGGAGCCCATGCAGCAAATTACAGTGACGGAATATATGGAAATGTCAGGTACAAATTGCAAATTGTTTGAAACTGTTTGTGCCCAAGGAAAGGGGGCAAAAAATCCTTTTATTATAGTATTAATTAATAATTTTTTTAAAAATTATACAGACTCACCTCTTTTCTTTCATTTTTGTATTTTTTTAAATAAAAGTTTAAGTAACTGGCCCTTTAGATTTAAAAATAAAATAAAATAAATTAAGAGAAGAAAGCAGAGGAGAAATCAGCAAATTACTATATTTATTAAGGAAGACATTGTCGATTCTATCAAAGATACGATTAATGATATCAAAGAGCATTGACAAAAAATCAAGGTGCCTCATTCTAGTACATAGATTGTCGAGTGGTTGCTATTGCTTGAAGACATTGTTGACTCTATCAAAGATACATTTAATGATATGAAAGAGCATTAAGAAACACTTAAGGTGCCTCATTCTAGTAGATAGATTGTCTAATTGTTGCTATTGCTTATTTGTATATATTTTTATCTTATTCTTTATTTTTTTTGTGGTAAAAATTGATATTGTAATTGATATTTTCTTTATAATTTTTTTTTTGGTTATTATATTTATTTACCCTATACTAAAAGCATGAATCCATTCTCTTATGCTTGTAGGATTTGAAAAAAAGTAATAGATAGGCAACCATATTTAATTTAACCAGAAAAAATAAATGGCATATCTTGATCACTTTCCTAGTGAAATAAATTATTCAAGTGGTTAATGATATATATTAACACATTTTTTACAAAATTTTTATATTGAATGATGTGGTTGTGGTTGTTTTAAACCTAACCAAAAAAACTTTCCATAATGACTCATAATTTTGAAAATAACATTGTCACAATAAATTTTATGTACCAAAATTCCATTTGTAAATTATTATTTTTTAATTTATAACAGTGACAGTACTTAGCCTTACTAATTTATATCAGGTTAATTATTTTTTTAGTCTTTAAAGTATATTGTTTGTGTCATTTTAGTTTTTAATGTTTAAATTATATCAATTTGATATCCGTTGTATAAAAGTATTTCAATTTGGTTTTCCTACTTAATTCCGTCAGTAGAAGCCATTAAAGTTGGGGATAAATGTGAAAACTCATTTAAAAAAAAATTATACTTTGTCTCTTGAATATACGATGTGTCATTTGCGTTTCCAAAATTACACATTCACCACTGATTTTATCGGTGTCTATTGACAGCGTTAGGTTGAGGGACCAAATTGAATCACCTTTTATACATTAGGAATTAAATTGATATAATTTAAACATTAAATGCCAAAATAACACAGAAGTCGAGGACTAGAAATATAATTAACTCATTTATAGCACTGCTTGATGTACATATATGTATATAAGTTCTTTATGTAACGGGGACGTCATGTGGTTGAGATGACATGGTATATCTTTTCACTTGTTAATTGACATATGATAGAAAGTGAAACCGAAATTTGATGTGATTGAACATTTCTGCACCTGAAGGCCAAGCATAAAGTGACTCTTCAAGCTCCACTTTTGTTACATGATGACAATCTATGAATGAAATGGATACATCACGTTATCTTAATCACGAGATATACTTGTTACATACAATATTTTTCGGCTTGGAAGAGCTGTAATAATGACACTTGTATGTAAAATGATTTGGCAGTGCATGTGATTGGGGAACTCTGAGCAAGAGTATGGTAAAGGGGAGGATCATCTACTGTCTTGGAACTAGTGGCCAGGATTCCACCATCAGAGATTTGGGTGGGGAAGGAATCATCATGGCAGATGACAACTCAGACTTAGCCTTCCCCTTTCTTATTCCAGCAACTACAATGACTGTTACTGAAGGAACCAGGATCGACCAATATATTAACACCACTAAGTAAGTTCTTTTACTTCCATTTATTGGAGTAATATTAATATTATTATATTATATACCAGAATTGAACTATACAAAAAGAAGTGTCCTTTTTCTAAGTTTGAAATTTGTTCACATACTATGAACAAAGTATACTCTTCCATTGGTTAATTTTACATTTTTTTGTAGGACCACTCTATTGATTCAGACAATAAAAAAATGTGTTTTGCTCACTCTCTTTTCTTTGGCCAAATTAATAGAGTAGTCCTAAAAAAAGTTGCAGAATTGGGCTGGGTTTGAATAATTGAAGTTTCTTCCAAAAATATGTTGTGGAGAGAGCTTGAACATGGAACCAAGTGCATAAACAGCAAACACTCAAAACTCGTAAGCCATCAACACAATTGTTGACAATGTAATAAGTATATATATTATATATTCAATATTATCTTAATTATTTTTACTAATGTATAAAAAACGAAAAATAAATTTTAAGAAATATTTTTTTTTTTGTAATTTTAATATCCATATTTTTCATACTTATAAATTTTAATATATTTATGACATAATTATGACATTGCGGTTCAATTCCGGTTCACCCGCGGTTGAACCAATGACCCATCCGCCCGGTCACTTTTCCGGTTCGCTCACCGGTCCGGTTTTCAAAACATTGCTTGCAGATATATTTTCTATTATTGTTGAATTTTTTGTTACATTAAGCTCTGTGATTTCACTCTTAATCTCTCATGGTGGCTATCATTCTCACCCTCTCACTTATCATTGTATCTTCACAAGCATTTTCTTTAAGCTTTCTCACTATTTTATTTATTTATTTTTAGTTTATTTATTTATTTATTTTAACTTTCCCACTCTTGGAAGCTTTGTGCTTGTACAACTCAAGTCATGACACCTAATTACACACAAATTAGGATAAGAGAAACTATAATATCATGCACCAAATTGTCTTACATGAGTATAAAAACACCAAAATATTTTTGTGAGAGAAAAATATGTGACACCAACATTTGAATACCTGACATTAACAGCATTCTTAGGATAAATTCTAAAAATTCTAAAAGACCTTGACTCCTCTAGCTAATCACCAACTCTGTGACGTATCTTCCACATCATTCTAGTTATTAGATTTTATGTTTTTTGAGAAATCTGATTTCTTCTCCAACATTTGCCACTACTAGAAGGTATAAGGAACCATGAAGGAAACTAATCAGGAATTAAGGAATTTTGCATTAATTTTATGGAGAGAATTGGAATACAGGCCTGTTTGGTTGAGTTTTTGAATCACTTTTTCACAACACAAAACTCAAAACCAAAAACCTCACGAAATATAGTTCAAAACTCTTTTTAAACCGAAGTTTTGAAACCCAAAACTTGTTTGGTTGAGGTTTTCACAAACAACTTTTCAAAACCCAATCGATTTTGTTTGGTTTTCAAGGATTGGCGAAATAATTTTTTATGTTTTACATGTATATGATCTAGATATACTTAAACAGTAAATAAAATATGAAGAAATCAAAACAAATTTAATAAATACATAAAACATTAAAATTGTATTAGTTTTTAAACTAGATGAATTTTTTATTTTTGTATGTTTGTCATTATTCAGTAATTTTATAGAAGTTTTTCATAAATGTGAAACGCTTTAAATATATGTAAATTGAGTGGATATAAAATTAGAAAAGTAGTGTTAAAAATTTTAAAACATTTATAAAAATTAAAAAGTACAGAGTGAAACTATGCCGTATAGATTAGATTAGATGCATTTAAAATGTACGTTTAGATTATGTATACGAAAGAAGTAAACAAATTTCACTATAATAGTGCAAGAAAGTTTTGACTACAAGACAAAAAAACACAAGATCCAAAAAAACTTAAAAACTAGTTTTGAAAACTCATAATCAAACAAGTTTTGAATTCAAATTTCTAAAAACTAGTTTCAAAATATACAACCAAACAAGTTTTTAATTTTTAAAACTCTTTTCAAAAATCCAAAACCCAAAACTGATTTCAAAACTAAAGCAAACGCGGCAGCATTTTGAAATGATAATGTGATGATTAACATTGACACTATGAATCTCCTGAGTTCTACTGCTAATACAAGCATTTGGTGAGCTATCAATTTGACATACTCATCATCAGTTGCTATATTGGTAGAAGTATTCTTTTACTTGCAAATGTTTTAAACTTTGCACATGATGATTGATTACTAATATATTCTTCTCTGTTGCAATTTCAGAACAGCCAGAGCTGTTATATACAAGTCAACAACTGTTAACATGACTGCCCCTTTTGTGGCTTCTTTCTCCTCCAGAGGACCCCAGTTAATCACTCCCAACATCCTCAAGGTAACACCCCCCCCCTCCCTCCCTCTCTCTCTCTCTCTCTCTCTCTCTCTCTCTCTCTCATATACATATGTATATAAGGTAGTAATTAAGTTTTGGTGGGCAGCCTGATATAACTGCACCAGGGCTGAGCATATTAGCTGCATATTCAGAGTTGGCATCTATAACAGGAAACCAGGATGACAATCGGTTTGTGAAATTTAACATAATATCTGGAACATCAATGGCTTGCCCTCATGCCGCAGGCGCTGCTGCCTATGTCAAGTCCTTCCATCCAGACTGGTCGCCTGCTGCAATCAAGTCTTCTCTTATGACCACTGGTAATACTTAAAAAATCCTAGAATTTGTGCATAACCATACTTGATTTGATGCTAACTTTTGCGGCTGATGGTAAAATTGTGATCATCATGAGCACCCAATCACTGTTTTGGCGGATATAGGCTTGACGCCAGGTCTACTAATCCCCTGTTTGTTGCAGCTTAATTATTCTAAGCTGAAAGCCGATAATCTATATGCAAAAAAATCCAAAAGTTTCTCCAGTTTCAAGATCATCATTTTTTTCTAAAGAGTTATGCTAGGGACTCCAAATATTCTACTAAATCTCTCACATGGGTGTGGGATCAACACACATGTGGATTTATGTAAGTCCTACACCATGTAAGAGGTTTGGTAGAATATTTTGGATGCATAGCATTTCTCTTTTCTAAACTTATTTAAGTTATTTTTACCTTATGAAGCATGGTATTCCAAAAATATTGCCGTACCCAGTACAACTACTCGTATCGGTACAGTTGCATTAGTATTGGGTACACAAAATACATATCTGATATGTGAAATACGGCATAGTTATGTTTCAGATACTTTTGTGGGTACTTTAGAACATAAATAAATATATGGGTACTAGAAAAATTATGTTGTACCTATTTTTAAAAACTTTAAAAGAAATAGAATATTTTGGCAATTATAAAAAAAAAAATAGGGTTCTTTTTCTGATCATTACTAGTACTTTCATTATTTTTAAAATTAAATTTTTAATTGTAATGTCATGTACTACTACAAATGATATAAATATACTTATTTATGGATGTACTAGACTGTTTTCGTATCTTACTCTTATTTTTATAAATTTTGACATATCAGTGTACACATGATGTACGCGTACACACACCCTGCTTCGTATTTTTTACTATATAAGTGGTAAGTAGAAGCTTATGATCGCAAAATCACCACCAAAAAACAAATAAAACATTTAAACTGCATCAAACAGTACCACCCCCATGTGTTTGCTTTCAAGTTTGGTAATCTCATAATATGTACAAAAATGCACTCATCCTATAATCATTTTTTTGCCATTTTACTCCAGCAAAAAGAATGAAGATCAAGCAGCGGGGTGGTGCACTAGGCTCCGGCTCAGGCCAAATAAATCCAACAAGAGCAATAGATCCAGGCCTCGTGTATGACATTCAGATGAGTTCCTACCTTAGTTTCCTCTGCAGGGAAGGTTACAACAGCAGCACCATCCGCCTCCTCACTGGCGGCAAGAAGCTATACAACTGCTCCAGCTTCAAGCCTGCCCAAGGAACTGATGGCCTCAACTATCCCTCCATGCATACCCAAGTTGCAAGCGGTAATTCCAGCATTTCAGCAGTATTTTATCGGACAGTGACTAATGTAGGATATGGCAATTCAGTCTACGTAGCGAGAGTGAAGTTGCCTAAAGGTCTTGATGTTACAGTTGTCCCCAAAACTTTGTCATTTAAGCGGCGGCATCAGAAGAAATCGTTCAAGGTTGTGTTGAGAGGAAAATTTATGAATGATAGGGCTTGGATCTTGTCAGCATTGTTAGAGTGGAGTGACTCTAAGCACACGGTTAGGAGTCCTATCCTTGTGTGTCGGTCAACAACATTTTAGCATAGTTTAGGTTTTAGGGCCATGCTTGCTAGATACACACATTGCCCAAACATGGCCTTGTGTTTGTTTTCACTTATTTCCCATTCTTTGTTTCTTGTAATTATAGGATTAATAATAGTTGAGAAATTTGAATTCTTTTCAGACTAGTGAATGTTAGCAGTACAATTCAAAAAAAAAAAAAAAAAAACCTAGACATTGATTAACAGACGGCTAGAAAAAGTGTGGTGAAAATTCAAAAAATGTGATGAGAATTTTTTTGCACTTGATAGACAATCCACTGATCCCAACATCTGTTAATATTAAAACAAGCAAATAGGCATCAAAATAATGGAAGGGGGAAAAAATAAAAATAAAAATAAAAAGGGAAAAATATTTGTGTATAGAAATGATGCACAAAACAGACAGACGTAGCACAACTTGAGTAAAAATAAATAAATTGTCTTTTATGTTTCACAAAGTGGTTGTCATCAATTTTGTACAAGCAATCTCACACTTTTTAACAGCCAAGTATTTTCAATCCACAAAATATAGCCCCTTCTATGCAACAAAATGGATATTTTAGTGCAAATATGGATCATCAAACTTTGTTGTCTATGAATCAACAGAATCGTTGAGCAATGTACACAGACCCATAAGCTATTTTCGTTTTCGACTCCCTACCACACAACAAAGACATGATTGAGACTACATTTGTCAAAGTTGAAAAATCTACAAATCTCCTAGATATTGATTTGTGATTATGTATCAATTTTAATCAGTAAATAGCAATCCCAATCAAACAATTAAAGGTAAATCAACACAATGATTTTACGTGGAAAAATTACAATTGGAGCGCCTCCAATTGTGATTAAAAAAATTATGGGCAAAAGCCACAAAATAATCCACTAAAAAGAAATAAAGGAATTACACAGGTATACTCTCAATTATTTAGCGAATCCACGCCCAAATTGAACCAATCCCTATGTGCCTCTTCCAGCCCGTCTTCACCTCGGAATTGTCTTGCCCAACGTTGAATCCACAATGCCGATGTCGAATCACGACGATGAGCCACTTCAAAATTCACCAAAATTTTAGGTTCAAATTCTCCAGAATCCACCGAAGAACAACTCTCTCTTTTGTATAGAATAAACAAACAATCCTTTGGCGTATACTTCTTAAACCATGAGTTAAATACCCAATCAAACATCAAAGAAAACTAACAAAATAGCTCCAGATATAAACCCTAATTTTCAAGAAGAAGATCTGGAAGCGTAACCTTAAAATCTGACTGAAACACATATTTATAGCAATCTGTTCCGTGATCTCCGCTTGAGCGCCGGAATGGCCGCTCAAGCGGACCGACGCTCGAGCACAGGAAATTCCGCTCGAGCGGGAAAAAACATCTTCCAGTATTTTTGCAGGCGATCAAACTTTTGGAGCCAAGATTTCTCCACTCAAGCGAGGGAATGTTCGCTCGAACGGACAAGCAACTTCGAATGCATTTTTGCATTTTGCTTTCCCGTCATAGTCAGCGAAGTGGCAATTATGAAAGAATTAGCACCACAAACTTCTCTGCAAGGCACAATTCAAGTTGGATTCGCATCTAAAAACTCATAGCCTCAGTGAAATAAAAGTGCGAAAACAAGTACAACTGAAAAGAGTTTTGTCAAACAGGATTGCCAAGAATAAAAACCTAACAAAGGTGACATCCTTCGGATCTAATCATAGTGGTGACTCATTTAGATTTTTGGTAAGAAAAACAAGATCCAACTTCAATTATCATTTTAACTACGAATAAGATCTTCTCCAAGTGCTTGAATTACACAACACACAATCTATCTGTGCTTCAAGAAAATGGAATCAATATCAGTAAAAATTTGAAACAAGATTAAGGGAAATTAAGATGGAGATGGATTTAAAAAGCTCAAGTGACATACAGGCGAATGTGACGCAAGCCCAAAGAAGTCGACGAGAAAGAATAGGATTTCCAGAAAACAAAGCATGAAAAGCTCTGTAAATGAATTTTATTTCTGAACAACCAGAGAATTCCTATCTTATTTATAGCCTGTGCAGTTCAAGAACCGTTTCCTGCTCAAGAATAACTAACAATTTGACTCACTTTTAACTGAAACTTTGAACTTGCTACCTACTTATTATTTCAATTCATCATAGGTTCTCCTCAGCTATACTTCTAGTTCATTTACATCAACTAAAAGCCTGTAATCAAGAAGTATTAGAAGTTGGAGGGGAAGAAATACAGATTTAGACACTGGAGATCGAATGCCCATTATAGAGATCTGATGCAGGGCAAGCTGTAGGTGATGCAAGACCAGCCATCTGCCTATACCATGATGGCGGTGGAGTTCTTGAGGAGAGGTTGACAAACTCAAGCGCCTGTACTCTCAATTCTACAGGGTGGTCAGCAACACAACCAATTCTCGGACCAGTGCCAGTTGACCACTTCCGCGAGAGTTGATGACCTAGTTGATATGAACTGGCTACCTTCTTGGAATTAATTCTTTCCAATATAGCTTTCTAGGGCACCTCAGCTCTTGGGCTACGAAGACCGCCTGATAGAGTCCTGCTGTAATTGCTTTTGGTTTCTGTTTCTGGAGCTTCAGTCAGTTCTAAGGTTATATATTTTTCCTCTTCCTTCAGAATATGAAGTTGATGGAATTCTGAATTTGTTGAAAGTTCAGCTGCAATTTCTTCTTTATTGAATTTGCTCTCTTCAAAAATTTCATAATCCTCATTTGCCTTGCGTATCTGAAAACAAGAGATCAAAAGAAAATTTACCATCAGACAAATTGTGGCGAACAGGAAAATATATGGATATCCGAGTTAGAAAAGTACCCAGAATGTGCGTGTCAGCATGGTAGGCATACTAAAATTATCCTCATTCAATCATCTTCAGAGATGGTCACTGACATGTACTTTCTTGGTACTTTGTAGTTTAAGTATGTGTATGTAGACTTAAAAGATATCAAGAAGCTCTACAAACTAAAAATATGCCAATTGCCATGAAAGGCAGGAGGAAGCTATATGACAGCTGAAAGTACACCAACAGTCAAGGGTATTTCCAGGTGTCATATAACCAACTCAGGGCTCATATGAAATCTGGTGTTTAACCAGCTTATCTCTTGATGTTAACCTCAAAACCCTTTTTTGAGGATTCAAAACAAGTTTGTGCTGCACAGGCAAGAAGTTGCACCTTACAGCCACCTCCCTTGCAGGAGGTTTAACACACTAATCAACAGATCTATGAGAGTCTAATGACACAGTAGAAAAGAATATCACATACTTCGATTTCATCAAGGTTCACACCATTTTCATTAAGAAGTGATAAAAAGTTGTCAAGGCTGTCATCAGTTGGCCGGTAATGTCCACTGTATGGTGATATAGACTGAAAAAATAAATTTAAAAAGTCACAGATCATATGCTAGGGAATATCTATCAGTCAACTGTGATACTTCATTTAGATGTATGCACATGTGCCTGTATACATATGTTTTGCTGAATAGAAAATAATGTCTGTTCACCAGAGAAAGGGTATCAAAACCTCTACAGAAAGTTGAATTATCTAATTGTGTTTTAATATCAGTTTAAACAAGTCTTAAAATTATTTTACTTCTTAAAATAAGAGACTTCAAAGATTTTAGAGAGAAACCTAAGTTCCGTGAGCATAACATCCTAATATTTTACACAAACCAGCTCTTCCTGACATGATTTGCAGATCACAATGAGATACTTTTCGTTTCTATAGACATTAAAAATAAAAAATAAAAGTGAAAAGAAAACTCCACCTAGTCTACTCTTTTTCGAGGTTGTTTCAAGCTACTCTTGACCCTACTATTTACAAGAAAAACAAATCAATTAGATACTTGAGCAGCTGCCAGCAGGAATTGACATGCACATATATGCATGGGTAGTAGACTAGTAGTTCATTCATTTGCCAGACTATGCACATTTGACGTGAATTAGAGCTTTACTGATTACAGTAACTAACAAAGGCAATAGATTCCTGTTATGCTAAAATTGGAAGTTCTAAAATGTACTTGTTGTGACTCATCATTTAGGATGAAATAATTTGTTCAACAAGGCAATGCCCAAATCCAAAAGACTGAAATACAATAATTGATCTTCGTTTTCATCTGCTAGAGAAAATCGTTAAAAGCAGTTACAATCAGTCAACAGACAGGTGTGAAGATTTTCCATGAAATTGACAATAGTTGAATTATTTTTAAAAAAAATTAGCAAGGATTTTCAAAATCATGTCATAATTGTACAACCATGAAAGGATCCATGAAAAAACTGATGTTGAACTTGGGTCTTTTTCAGAAAAGCATCAACTACCGTGACTCAAATTTTGAGAATCATGGATGGGAAAATTGAGTTAGAAATCAATTAGAATCAAATAACAAAGAGACGGAAAACACACACAAATAAGTTTCAACATGCACAATGAAAAATACTATTACCTTAAGTGTTCCATCCTCTACCTCAAGCCTTCCAGCAGCTAGAGTAGCCCCTCCAGAAAGGAAGCTGGAATGATGAAAGAGTCCTTTCTTTTTCTGAAAGTAATAAAAAAAAAAAATTAAGCTTCAAACCACAATGAAAGCATAGAAAATAGAAGAAAACTGGCAAACCAATTATTATGTTGTTTATTTTAGGTCTCACCTGACCAGCATAAAGTCTCTTGGAGGTGCTCACCACAAATATCCATTTTACCCGTGGCATTCCCTTGATTGTATCAAGAAAATTTCCACTATGTTTGTTCACTATTTTCCCCTCCACAACAATATATTCATATTGTTCTCTCTCTAGCTGATTTTTCAGCAAAAATCAACCACGTTAAAAGAAAAGCAGTAGTACATTAGTATCGAATGAGTTAGAACTAACAGCCAGCCATGCAGTTTCAAATAATGCAATCAGAAATACAATTTTCATAGGGAGCTCCAGCAATAACTGAAAAATGAGAGCACATACAGGTCCAAGATATTTGATGCATAGTTGCCGAAACATTGATCTTGGGCAATCTTTAAGTTCAACTTCTTTGCCATCTCCAATATCTAGTCTGCAACAAGTAGAAATAAGAAGGTTTTCAGCATCTGATTTATTTGACAGTAAATTTTGCTTTACAATCCATGCAGCGTCAGAGCTTTAAAGGAGAGAAAAACATAACTAATACAACTTAACAATATAATTTTATTTTATTTTATTTTATTTTTCAATTTTGTCACTGCATTTGAGATTCCATTTTTTCTTATTAACCCCGAGTTATCTATTTTGTTATTATCACTTCATGTTTCCTGAACGTGGCATAAGGATCATATACAAGCAATGTTGTTTTGTATTGTCCTACCTTATTTCAATGAGCTTGTTATGGCATCAACTGGAAAAAATAGATAAATTATTTGATTTAGTTAAATTCATCATTTCTTATAGGGAATTACTTGCAAAATAAAATGATGCAAGAGTTTATTACTTAAGAAAGAAAATATGTTTTGTGACATCAACAAATTATAGACAGCATAGAGACAATGACATTTGTGCTGCATATTCACTACTGCACTTAAGCAAAATGCCTGTTATACCAAATTTGTTTGCCTTATTTTTTTTCATAGTAGGGTCAATCTTTCCATTGGAAAGTTGGGTTTTTGTTTTTTAAATTAAAAGCATACAATTATCAACATCACCTCACAAATTAATAGGTGACTTTGTTTAGGCATCCCTGCTATTACTACAGTACATCAACTAGGTTTGTTGATGATTACAAATTAAGCAGTCAATTATAATCATGAAGAAAGTGCAATGATAGAATCTCAAATTCTGCCCAAGATTAGGACACTTGGGCCATCTTAGTTTTCTTACACCTCAGCTTTTACCATCTTACACTTACAAAACATCAATTTTTGTTTGGGTATAGATGTATCTCTTTACTCTGAAATATTTGTTGGGGTCAAAGCCTAGAGACTTAGGCCAAAATGGAAAAGACAGTGGGGAAGCAGTAACTGACTAGTGCCAACTGCAGCTCGCACTCCCGCAAAAGCAATTAGTTATTGCATATGCCCCTCATTCACCATTATCATTATTAAAAATGCTTAAGACCCCTAACTTGACCCCAATGACGTGGACTGTTGCATGTGAGTTGTTGATTTGTTTAGGAATCAGCCAACCAAGACTCAAACCCCTGACACATTAGTGTGGGTAAATATAGGGATTATATTTTTGGAGTTTCTAACATTACTCTATGATTATAAGATAAGGTAAAAGCACCAATTAGTCCTTGATCAGGCCTCATAGGAGGGTCAGAATCAGACCATGAATGATTTTCTTTTCAAAATAAAATAAAATAAAAAACATTATATCTTGAAGAAATTAGGAATTTATAAAAAAGACAAAAAACAAAAACATTTAAAATGCAAAATTAGAAAAAAAACTGATCACTAAAAGAAAATTTCTCCTACCAGTAAAAGAATGGCTTACCAGCATCTGTTTTACACCACTCTTCATAATACATATGCAAGCAATGCCCATAACGGTGCCTTGGATCAATCTACAATTCGCAGAGTAAAACAAACATTTTAAACGCCTACTTTGTAAGAAGGTATGCTATTCTCTAGGAAAATATATGAATTAGAAAAAACCAATACTGTAAATTAGTATAAGGTAATGGAAAAGGGCAATAACATAAAAGGAGGGCACAAGGTGAAGGAGTAGGAAAACTTACAGCTTCAATCCAATGTTGGAAAGCCAATTTTTGTGCTTTGGTATCCAAACCTTTTGTTAGGATTGAGGCACACCAGAAATCAATTACACACAGAAAAGAGACAAGATATTTACATGGTTCGGCAATAGCCTACATCCATGGGAGAGATATCCACTATAGAATTTTTCCCGGAGGGAGTTGTACAAAACTCACACCTCACTCTCTCTCTATAGTACTCTCACTCACAAATTACACTCTTTGTGTTTCCTTCTCTTTCTGAGGATCTAACTCAACTCACCTCTTCCCATTTTATACACAAACGGGAGTGCCAAAGTTCAACCTTTGCTTGCCAACCATCAACCATAAACATAAATGGCAAGCTTAATACACAACCACCCTAAGTTGAAAAAAAAAACTTTTGTAGCCTCCATTCTTGACTTCTAGAGAACCACCTTCACATGGTGTGGAATGCTCATCAATTCTCCCCCTCCACACCTATGAGACGTAGAATGCTTACTGAAAGTCTGTCCCAGCAATGTCCCTGCATACTTCGAGTTTTTCTCTCGAGATCACCTTTGTAAACATGTCGGCTGGATTCTTATCTGTGTGGATCTTGACCAATTCCAATAACTCCTTCTCTATCACTTCACATATCCAATGATACCGAACATCAATGTGCTTTGTACGTAAATGGTATGTGGAATTCTTGCTCAGATCAACTGCACTTTGACTGTCACAATGTACCTTGTACTCTTCCTACTATAGACTCAATTCTTGGAGAAACCGCTTTAACCACAGCATTTCCTTTCCAGCATTTGTGGCATGTACTCTGCCTCTGTTGTAGATAAAGCAACACGCTTTTGTAGTTTGGACTGCCATGAAATAGCTCCCCCTACAAAGGTGAACAGAAATCCTGATGTAGACTTTTTACCATCAAGATCACCCGCCATATCAGCATCTATAAAACCCTTTAAAATTAGTTTAGCTCCCCCAAAACATAGACACATCTTTGAAGTTCCCTTCAAGTACAGAAAAATCCATTTGACTGCCTCATAATGCTCCTTTCCTAGATTGGCGAGGAATTTGCTCACAACGCCAACTGCGTGAGCTATATCTAGCCGGGTACACACCATTGCATACATCAAACTTCCTACTGCGGAAGAATAAAGGATTGCCTCCATTTCTTTCCTTTTAGAGTTGGTCGTGGGACACGAACGCTTTGTCACCTTGAAATGGTTGGCCAGTGGTGTGCTAACTGGCTTGGCATCTTTCATGTTAAACTTTTCAATCACCCGTTCAATATATTTCTCCTGTAACAGCCATATCTTCTTGGCTTTCTTGTCACGAACAGTCTTCATGCCCAAAATCTGCTATGTTGGGCCTAAATTCTTCATGTCAAAATACTGCGACAAGTCTTTTTTCAACTTGTTGATCATAGCAATATCATGTTCGATGATCAGCATACCATCGACATACAACAGTAGAATGATGAAGTTTCCATCCGAAAACCTTTGAAAATATACACATGGTCTGCTACTGTTCTTGTGTACTCGTGATCCACCATGAATAAATCAAACTTCTTGTACCATTGTCTTAGCGCCTGCTTCAGGCCATAGAGACTCTTCTTTAGTTTGCAGAATAAGTTCTGTTTCCCTTTAACTTCAAATCCTTTTGGTTACTCCATGTAGATCTCTTCCTTCAAATCACCATGGAGAAAGGCAGTCTTGACGTCCATCTGTTCTATCTCCAGATTCAAGCGAGCTGCTAATCCTAGAGCTACTTGAATGGAAGTCATCTTCATAATTGGGGAGAAGATCTCATCAAAATCAATTCCTTTCTTCTGTCCAAATGTAACGACCCTAATTTTCTTAAGTCATTTATTTATTATTATGATTATTATATCTTATTTTATTTTTGACTTTATTAATTGTGTAGGTTACATGAGAATTTAATGTGGTATTTAATGAATTTAATGTGGTAATTAATTAATTTAATGTGTTATTTAATTATATATAATTAATCTAAATATTTATATTTGTTTTATATATATAAAAAAAGAAAGGTGTATTTATATTTGTTATTTACATATATATATATATAATATCGTATATTTATATTTATATATATTATAAATTGTTGTATAATATTATATAATAGTTTATTAGGTTGTTATGGATGAGATTTAAGTTATATATATATATATAATATGTAGTCAATTAGGTTATAAACAAAAAGAAAGAAAAAGAGAGTGTTGTGTGTGTGGCGTGAGAGAGAGAGAGATATATCAAGAAAAGAAAACCAAGATCAAGAAAAGAAAAAAAAAAACCAAGAAAGCCGAGACAAAGAGGAACACCGGGAAAAAGGAAGAGGGAAAAAAATAAAAGGATTAGGGTTTTGTTTTGGTGGCTCCTTTAGCTCTCTAAATATTTTATTGATCTTCAAAATAATATTGTGAGTACAAAACTCACTTCTCTTGATTTATGTTTAATTCTTTGTTTTTATTTGTTTATTTTTATTTATTTGATATTAGTTTGATTTTGTATTCACATAAAGATGATAGATTGATTTTAATTATTTTGACTAGTGGTGTATGTAAAGTTTAGGGTTCTTAGATGATTGATGGATTTTAATTATTTTGATTAGTTGTTTATGTAAGGTTTAGGATTTTTAGATGATTGATTTATTAATTTTAATTATTTTGATTAGTTGTATATGCAAGGTTTAGGGGTTTCATATGGATTGATTTTATGATTGTAGTCACACTCATGATTATATAAAATTAAAATTAATTAAGAACCTATAGATAAATTCCTTATACTCCACCATGACTCCATGAATTGTTGTTGTATTTAAGTGTTGTGAGAAAGAGTGTATAACAAAAAGTGAGGATTATGAGATTTATTTGAATGCCTTATGCTCGGTATTGTTATGTTTATTCTCATGTGTGAGATGTTGTGTATATATATATTGTTGCCTCGTTCTCATGAGTAGACGAGTGTTTTGATTTGCGCGCGTACGTATATGCTAACCATCCGGGGAGTGTGAGTCAAACTCGGGACGATATCCTCGTGCAAGTTTGGCTTCGGAGCGGTGTTAGGTATACGGGAGGCACATGGGATATATGTGTAGGCCGGAAGGGGAGGGCCGAAGTGGTGGAGTTAAGGTACAAAAATTTAATTATGAGTTTATTGATTTGTACATCTTGAAAAATAGTAATCGACCTCAATAAATTATGAAATTTGAGGAGAGGCATGTATACGTGGTTTTGGAAAACTTTTGTGTTGTAACTTTTTATTAAAAAGATCGATTAGAACTTATAATCGGATGACCTTGGTTATTGTCGGTTTGATTCATTTTGGTAATGCAGATTTTATAGGCTGTTTTAACCCATGAAACGGGCTCATTTTTATTGGTTTCGCATAAACTGAAGTAAAACATTATTCTGCACACTTTTCATGTTTTGAAATTTTTCGAAAAAAATCATCTTAGGGCAGTTTTGGTTCGTTTTCAGCTTCAGATTTTTCGATTGAATTCTGTTTAGATTTTTATATCAAGTTTTTCTCTTAACCTGTTCAGTTTCTGTTAAATTCGTTCGCGCTATCTTATAGGAAATTTGATTCTGTACAAATTTTGTTCTTTGAGTTTTAATCAATTCGAATTATTTAAGTATGAAACGGTGTAATTTTATTTTTTTTTATAAGTTACTTATGATTAAATTATACTAACTTTATTTGTTTTGCAGGATGGTGGGTCTTACTAACTTTTTATGCAGGGTTGACCCACCATATTTTTTATTTCTATTTTGTCTATTTTATAATCAATTTATATATCATTGTGTACGGACAAGAAACTAAATGCCACCATATCTCGGGAAACTACCCATTCGTCTCGGTACGGTTGGAACTACTTGTCTTGTCCCGTGATAAAAATTAAATGTATCTTTGTCTGTGTCTAGTGGACACGTGGGTGTTAAATCTTATACTCATACCGGTATACCCGTATACTGACCCGTTTTGTCTCTTGGCAACTCGGGTACGTTCTGTTTTAGCGCAACTGAGCTTTCTTTGCAGGATTAGTTGAGGCTACGGTGGTGACGAGAAGTAACTAAAGTTTTTGGGCATATCTCTTTGATTTCTTTTGTTTTTTTTTTGAATTTAGGGTTGTTAGTAGTTTATGTATTTATTATTATTATTATTATTATTATTATTATTATGACTTTAGTATTGGAATAATTTGGCATGGTTTGTAACCGTACTTTATTTTAGTTGTTTTGACTAGTTGTTGCTACCTTGATGTTGAGGTATTTGTTATTTATGAGATTATGGTTGATGGTTTGGTTGGCGTTTTAGTTTTTTTGTTTCACCCCTAGGGTTTGGATGATGGAATATTAATTAGGGTTTAGTCTTAGTTTAATATTTAATTATCCAAATTTTGGGGCGTGACAGTTTGGTATCAGAGCTCTAGGTTACCCTAGACTTGTGAGAGTTTAGGTGATCCTCGGATTGTGGAAACACGGGTTAGCTGGTTTAGGTTGGTGGTTGAATTTATTCTAAGTGTTCATGAACGAATTCTTTTTGTGTGTTAACTTGAAGGTGATGGCTGGAAGGTATAATTTGAGAAGCGCTGAGTCCAATGGCATAGGGGAAGGAACAGCTGCTAACGCAGCGACAGCGGCAACGGCGACTGCTACCGAGGCAACCAATACGGTGCAAGTTAATGTGGGAGAGATGATGGCTCAATTACTTCAGGTTGTGCAGAACAATAATCAAGGCCAGCAGGGAGATCCCTTTGCGAAGAGAAACAAAGACTTTGGTTCTTTGGGAGGCCAAAAATTCTCTAGAGATGGAGGACCTATTGCAGCTGACGCTTGGGTTCAGAGATGTGAGATGGTGTTTGGTCGTATGCAGCTCACCGAGGTCCAAAAATAGGAGCTGGCGACACATCAGCTTGAGGGAGCAGCCCTATTTTGGTGGAACTCGTGGAAGGAGGGTGTAGACTTGACGACTTTGACTTGGGCAGATTTCAATATTCGTTTTGACCGAAAGTTTGTTCCTGCCGCTATTCGGTCTCAACTGAGTGATGAATTTTCGAAATTGACTCAAGGGGGTCGAACAGTGATCGAGTATGTTACCAAGTTTAATGAGTTGTCCCGTTATGCCCCTTACTTGAACGATACGCAGGAGAAGAAGAATGAGAAGTTTATTAAGGGATTGAATCATTACCTGTCTAAGTCCCTTATTCCCTTTGATGCTGAACCGTTTGACAGGGTTCTTGACTTGGCACTAAAGTATGAGGAAAAAAAGAAGCAGTTTAAAGAAGGGAAGGCCAAGGTCGGAGAAACTTCTGGAGGGAGTCACTTCCAGCAGCAGGATGGGAACAGATACAGACCCTATGATCAAAGACATAGGGGTCAGCAGTTTCAGAGGCCACAACAGCAAGGTAGTCAGTTAAATTTCAGACATCAGGATAATTTCTGGCCCCAGGGAAATTTCCAGCCACAGGGGCACTATTATCAGAGACAGGGTGGTCCGCGCCTCCAGGGTTATCAAGGACAGCGGCAGCTAGTGTCACAGTTGGGTTATCGTCCTCCCGTACCTCAGTTGGAGGGACCCCCACCTATCAGACCAGTAGCACCTCAACCGATCAATAGGAAGTGTTTTGGGTGTCAGCAGTTGGGACATGTAATCAAGAATTGCCCTCAGAAACAGCAGGCGCGACAGGGTCAGGCAGCTCCAGCCAGGGCATTTGCTGTTATGCCAGGAACTGACAAAGTGCAAGGTACTTTTAATCTCTTTCAAGAACCCATTAGAGTTCTTTTTGATACGGGTGCCTCTTATTCTTTTATATCTAGACAGTTTGTAGAAAGAGAACATATTGTAACTACCTCATTGTCTAGACCTATTCGTGTTGAGACCCCTTTAGGAGGGGCAGTTACTCTTTATGAGTTGTGTAAAGATTTTGAGATTGATTTTACGGGTAAAGTCTTGCATGCAGACCTAATTGTGTTAGGGTTTGAAAGGTTCACAATTATTTTGGGTATGGATTGGCTGCGAAAATACTTTGTAACTCTAGATTGTGCTGGAAGGACTGTAAATATAGATATTCCCGGAATGCCACGGCTTACCCACACTTCTAGCGATGGAGAAGAGTCGGTGATGACGAGTTTTCTGTGCTCGGTAGAAATTCCTAAGCAGGATATTAGTGAGGTAGATGTGGTGCATGAGTTTGAAGATGTATTTCAGGAGATACCTGGACCTCCTCCTCGACGGGTAGTAGAATTTCGCATTGACCTAGTGCCAAGAACTGCATCAATTTCTAAGGCGGCATACAGAATGGCGCCTAAAGAGCTTGTGGAGATGAAGAAGCAACTGGAAGAGATGCTTCAGAAAGGGTTCATTCGTTCAAGTAACTCCCCGTAGGGAGCACCCGCGATCTTTGTCTCCAAGAAAGATGGCACTCTCCGTATGTGCATAGATTACAGAGAGCTAAACAAGGTGACTATCAAGAACAAGTATCCACTACCTAGAATTGATGACTTGTTTGATCAGTTGAAGGGGGCAGCCATTTTCTCTCAGTTTGACCTTAGAACGGGTTACCATCAGATGGGTGTGTCAGAGGAAAGTATACCGCTTACTGCTTTTCGGACCCGGTATGGGTTATACGAATTTCCTGTAATGCCTTTTGGTTTGACTAATGCTCCTGTCTATTTCATGGACTTGATGAACAGAATTTTTCAACCGTATCTAGATAAGTTTGTGATTATCTTTATAGATGATATCCTGGTATATTCTAAGAATGAGGAGGAACACAGAGAACACTTGAAGGTTGTGTTGCAAACTTTGAGGGAGCAACAGTTATACGCTAAGTTCAGTAAGTGTCACTTTTGGGAGAAAGAAGTTCGATTTTTAGGACATGTTGTGTCCAATCAGGGGATAGCGGTAGATCCTGAAAAAGTTGTTACGGTCAAAGAATGGAAGCAGCCCACGAACCCTACAGAGGTGAGAAGTTTTTTAGGACTAGCCGGTTATTACAGAAGATTTATAGAGAAGTTTTCCACTATTGCAGCACCCATGACCAAGTTGACCCGCAAGAATGTGAAATTCATATGGACAGATGATTGTGAGAAAGCTTTCCAGGAGTTAAAACAGCGGTTGACTACAGCACCGGTGTTAACTATACTGGTACAAGGGGAAAAGTTAGTAGTGTTTACTGATGCAAGTGGAACTGGGTTGGGATGTGTATTGATGCAGCATCAGAAGGTTGTATCTTATGCTTCTCGACAGCTAAAACCTCATGAGAGGCGATACCCTACTCATGACTTAGGGTTGGCAGCGGTTGTTTTTGCGTTGAAAGTGTGGCGACACTACTTGTTTGGGGAGCACTTTGAGTTGTACACAGATCACAAGAGCCTCAAATATCTCTTTTCTCAAAAAGAGGTAAACATGAGGCAACAGAGATGGGTTGAATTTATCAGTAGTTATGATTTCGAGATCCTTTACCACCCAGGGAAAGGAAATGTAGTCGCTGATGCACTTAGTACAACATGAGATTATGGCTTCTTTGATGATTCAAGAATGGAAGTCCTTGGAGTTAATTTCGATGCATGATATTCAACCAATAGAGAGTGCTGAGAGGGCATACATTGGTAGTTTGACCGTACAGCCGACGTTACTGGGTCAAGCTCGTCAGTTGGAAAATTTAAATGGGTTTCTCGTTAGCAAGCTCGATGACCTTGTAGTGGATTTGATCGATGATTGTCCTACTGATTGGTCTGTGGACTCAGATGGGGGATTGCGATTCAAGGGCAGGTTGTGAGTACCTAATATTGTTGAATTGAGGAAAGAGATTATGGATGATGCCCATAGGTCCCGATATACCATTCACCCTGGTGGGACTAAGATGTATCATGACCTGAAGAGAACGTTTTGGTGGGAAGGTATGAAGAAGGACGTAGGAGAGTATGTTTCTCGATATTATGTGTGCCAACAGGTTAAGGCAGAACATCAACGACCATTTGGACTGTTGCAGCCTCTTGAGATCCCTACTTGGAAGTGGGAGTGCATCTTTATGGATTTCGTGGATGGATTGCCGCGGTCTAAGTGAGGCAATGAATCTATTTGGGTGATAGTGGATCGACTCACAAAGTCTGCCCATTTTATTCCTATTAGTGTTCACCGAACTGCGGCTAAACTAGTTAGGCTATATATTCGGGAGGTGGTGCGACTTCATGGCGCACCCGTTTCTATAGTTTCGGATCGTGATCCGTTGTTTGTGGCAGAGTTTTGGGAGAGTTTTCAGCATGCTTTGGGTGCTAGGTTAGACTTGAGCACAACTTATCATCCCCAGACAGATGGGCAAACTGAGCAGGTAAATCAGATCTTAGAGGATATGTTGAGAGCTTGTGTCCTCGATCTTGGTGGTATTTGGGAAGAACACTTGCCATTGGTGGAGTTTGCTTATAATAATAGTTATCACTCTAGTATCGGGATGACACCTTTTGAGGCTTTGTATGGGAGGCCATGTCGATCACCTGCTTGTTGGATGGAGGTAGGAGATGCGCCGTTGTTAGGGCCAGAGTTGGTGAGGGAGACTACAGAGAAGGTAAATATTATTCGGGAACGTATTAAAACTGCACAGAGTCGTTAGAAGAGTTACGCTGATAGAAAACGTAAGGGGATTGAGTTGAATGTCGGAGATTTTGTGTTTTTGAAGGTTTCGCCGATGAAAGGTATCATGCGGTTCGGAAAGAAGGGAAAGTTGGCACCTAGATTTGTGGGACCATATGAGATCACTGAGAGGATTGGTAATATGGCTTACAAATTGGCTCTACCACCTGCTTTATCTATGATTCACAATGTGTTCCATGTATCTTTATTGCGAAAGTGTGTACAAGACCCTTCCCAAGTAGTGTCACCAGAAGTGTTGGAGATTAGTGATGATCTAACGTATGTGGTGCGACCGGTTACTATTCTAAATCGGGATGTAAAGCAGTTGCGGCGCAAGAAAGTGAACTTGGTGAAAGTGCAATGGAGTGAAGATGAGAACGACATTACCTGGGAGTTAGAAGAGAAAGTTCGGCGTATGCATCCTGAACTTTTTGCTTAATACCCTCTCCTATCAAATCTCGAGACGAGATTCTTTTGAGGTGTGTATATTGTAACGACCCTAATTTTCTTAAGTCATTTATTTATTATTATGATTATTATATCTTATTTTATTTTTGACTTTATTAATTGTGTAGGTTACATGAGAATTTAATGTGGTATTTAATGAATTTAATGTGGTAATTAATTAATTTAATGTGTTATTTAATTATATATAATTAATCTAAATATTTATATTTGTTTTATATATATAAAAAAAGAAAGGTGTATTTATATTTGTTATTTACATATATATATATATATATATAATATCGTATATTTATATTTATATATATTATAAATTGTATATATATATATAATATCGTATATTTATATTTATATATATTATAAATTGTTGTATAATATTATATAATAGTTTATTAGGTTGTTATGGATGAGATTTAGGTTATATATATATATATATATAATATGTAGTCAATTAGGTTATAAACAAAAAGAGAGAAAAAGAGAGAGAGAGAGAGAGAGAGAGAGAGAGAGAGAGAGAGAGAGAGAGAGAGAGAGAGATATCAAGAAAAGAAAACCAAGATCAAGAAAAGAAAAAAAAACCAAGAAAGCCGAGATAAAGAGGAACACCGGGAAAAAGGAAGAGGGAAAAAAATAAAAGGAATAGGGTTTTGTTTTGGTGGCTCCTTTAGCTCTCTAAATATTTTATTGATCTTCAAAATAATATTGTGAGTACAAAACTCACTTTCCTTGATTTATGTTTAATTCTTTGTTTTTATTTATTTATTTTTATTTATTTGATATTCGTTTGATTTTGTATTCACATAAAGATGATAGATTGATTTTAATTATTTTGACTAGTGGTGTATGTAAAGTTTAGGGTTCTTAGATGATTGATTGATTTTAATTATTTTGATTAGTTGTTTATGTAAGGTTTAGGATTTTTAGATGATTGATTTATTAATTTTAATTATTTTGATTAGTTGTATATGCAAGGTTTAGAGTTTTCATAAGGATTGATTTTATGATTGTAGTCACACTCATGATTATATAAAATTAAAATTAATTAAGAACCTATAGATAAATTCCTTATACTCCACCATGACTCCATGGATTGTTGTTGTATTTAAGTGTTGTGAGAAAGAGTGTATAACAAAAAGTGAGGATTATGAGATTTATTTGAATGCCTTATGCTCGGCATTGTTATGTTTATTCTCATGTGTGAGATGTTGTGTATATATATATTGTTGCCTCGTTCTCATGAGTAGACGAGTGCTTTGATTTGCGCGCGTACGTATATGCTAACCATCCGGGGAGTGTGAGTCAAACTCGGGACGATATCCCCGTGCAAGTTTGGCTTCGGAGCGGTGTTAGGTATACGAGAGGCACATGGGGTATATGTGTAGGCCGGAAGGGGAGGGCCGAAGTGGTGGAGTTAAGGTACAAAAATTTAATTATGAGTTTATTGATTTGTACATCTTGAAAAATAGTAATCGACCTCAATAAATTATGAAATTTGAGGAGAGGCATGTATACGTGGTTTTGGACAACTTTTGTGTTGTAACTTTTTATTAAAAAGATCGATTAGAACTTATAATCGGATGACCTTGGTTATTGTCGGTTTGATTCATTTTGGTAATGCAGATTTTATAGGTTGTTTTAACCCATGAAACGAGCTCATTTTTATTGGTTTCGCATAAACTGAAGTAAAACATTATTCTGCACACTTTTCGTGTTTTGAAATTTTTCGAAAAAAATCATCTTAGGGCAGTTTTGGTTCGTTTTCAGCTTCAGATTTTTCGATTGAATTCTGTCTAGATTTTTATATCAAGTTTTTCTCTTAACCTGTTCAGTTTCTGTTAAATTCGTTTGCGCTATCTTATAGGAAATTTGATTTTTTACAACTTTCGTTCTTTGAGTTTTAATCAATTCGAATTATTTAAGTATGAAACGGTGTAATTTTTTATTTTTTTTATAAGTTACTTATGATTAAATTATACTAACTTTATTTGTTTTGCAGGATGGTGGGTCTTACTAACTTTTTATGCAGGGTTGACCCACCATATTTTTTATTTCTATTTTGTCTATTTTATAATCAATTTATATATCATTGTGTACGGACAAGAAACTAAATGCCACCGTATCTCGGGAAACTACCCCTTCGTCTCGGTACGGTTGGAACTACTTGTCTTGTCCCGTGATAAAAATTAAATGTATCTTTGTCTGTGTCAAGTGGACACGTGGGTGTTAAATCTTGTACTCATACCAGTATACTCGTATACTGACCCGTTTTGTCTCTTGGCAACTCGGGTACGTTCTGTTTGAGCGTAACTGAGCTTCCTTTGCAGGTTTAGTTGAGGCTACGGTGGTGACGAGAAGTAACTAAAGTTTTTGGGCATATCTCTTTGATTTCTTTTGTTTTTTTTTTGAGTTTAGGGTTGTTAGTAGTTTATGTATTTGTTATTATTATTATTATTTTTATGACTTTAGTATTGGAATAATTTGGTATGGTTTGTAACCGTACTTCATTTTAGTTGTTTTGACTAGTTGTTGCTACCTTGATGTTGAGGTATTTGTTATTTATGAGATTATGGTGGATGGTTTGGTTGGTGTTTTAGTTTTTTTGTTTCACCCCTAGGGTTTGGATGATGGAATATTAATTAGGGTTTAGTCTTAGTTTAATATTTAATTATCCAAATTTTGGGGCGTGACACCAAAACCTTTGACCACCAAGCGGCCTTTATGCTGCAGTATTTTACCGTTGCCATCCTTTTTTAATTTGTACACTCATTTGTTTTTTCCTGCCCTTTAGAAGTGAAACAAGCTCATAAGTGTGTTTCTTTTGCAAAGAACTCATCTCCTCCTTCATGGCTTGTGTCCAGCAATCTTTCTCTGTATGACTCTTCGCTTCCGAAAAACTTTTGGGCTCCCCGTCATTAGTAATCAGAATATACTGAGAAGCGGGATATTTAGTTGATGGCACGACAGCTCTTCCAGATCTCCGCAACTGAGGCCCAGTTGCCTCTAGTTGAGGAGGTTGCTCCCCCTGCTTAACACCCTCTTCATCTCGGTCTTCATCTCTTTCCTCCTGATCCTCAATTTCTGGCATAAGATCCTGCAACTCTGACACCTCTTATTGCACATCATAACATCTAGCATTTTGTGATGGCTCAAGAGATGGGAACAAGTCTGGAGTGATGACATCTCTAGACTTTGCAGACTTCTCAAAATCTGCTACTGCCTGGTCTTCCTGGAACATAACATCTCTGCTCCTAAACATCTTCTTGTTCATTGGGTCCCACAACTTGTACCCAAATGCTGTATCTGAATAGCCCACAAATATATATGGAGTGGACTTGTCATCAAGCTTCTGTCTGTTTTCCTTGGAGATGTGTGTGAACGTCGTAGACTCGAAGACTCTCAAGTGAGAATATGACACCTTTTTTCTGGACTAGACTTCCTCAGGTATTGCAAAATTCAACGGGACTGAAGGCGACCTGTTGATGGGATAACAGGCTGTATGGGAGGTATTAACCCAGAATGACTTTGGCAATTTTGCCATTTTGAGCATGCATTTGACTCTTTCAATAATAGTGCGATTCATCCTCTCTGCCACACCATTGTGTTGTGAGGTACTGAGAACTGTTGTCTCATGCCAAATACCTCTGCTAGCACAATATGTTTCAAAAGCATTGGAAATGTGCTCGCCACCATTGTCTGTGCGAAGACACTTTAACTTCTTCTCGGTCTCTCTTTCCACCATTGCATGGAACTCCTGAAAGTGCTGGAATACCATATCCTTCGTTTTTAGGAAATACACCCATAACTTGCTTGATGTATCATCAATGAAGGTCAGAAAATACTTGCGGCCGCCAAGTGACTCCACTTCGATTGAGCCACAAACATTCGAGCATACCATACTAAGCACTTTTGTTTTCCTCTTGCTCGTTGAACTGAATGATACTCGATGCTGCTTGCCATAAAGGCAATAATCACACGGCTTCAGAGCACTCCTTTTGGATAAGGGTATCTTGGATTGCTTTGCCAACAGATTCGATCCCTTCTCACTCATGTGACCTAGTCTTCTATGCCATAAGTCTAGTGACTCCTTGTCTTCTGCTACATTAAGACTTCCCAGACAGATCTTTGTTTGAGTCTTGTACAATATTGAAAACATCTCTCCTTTGGCGATTGTCAAAGCTCCTCCTGTCAGCTTCCAACGGCCATTTCCAAATGTACTTGTATAGCCTTGTCAGTCCAGGGCACTTCCGGAGATAAGATTTAGGCGCAAATCTGGAACATGCCTTACATCTTTGAGAACCAACTTGTGTCCGACATTAGTCTGAATACGAATGTCTCCAATGCCCACAATCTTGGAATATCTAGAATTTTCCATTCAAACAATGCCAAAATCTCCAACGTTGTACGAACTAAAGAGTTCTCTATGGGAAGTGGTGTGATAGGATACGGCTGTGTCTATCACCCACTTTGTACAACTGTGGTCAGCCACGTGAAGGCAATCCTTCTCTTCACCAACTGCAAGAAGTATTTCATCAGTTGTTGTGGCTGTCATGTTCTCATCTCTCTTTGACTTACTGCTTTGGCCTTTATCTTTCCGGCTTGGGCAGTTTCTCTTTATGTGACCCTCCCGGCCACAGTGAAAGCAAGTGAAGCTAGAGTTACCTTGATTTTTATTGTCTCTGGATTTACTCTTGTTATTCCATTTGCCTCTACTCTTGCTTCTTCCTCTACCTCTGTCTTTGCTTCTATCTTTTATGACAAGAGCATGGGACTAATTACCTTCTATGTCTTTCTTCCTTGTCTCTTTATTGTACATGGCGTCTGTGACCATGCTTATGGTCAGCTTCCCCTCTTGTGCAGAGTTGCTGAGAGAAACCACCAACGTCTCCCAGCTGTCTAGTAAAGAACTGAGTAGTTGAACGGCTTGCATTTCATCGTCCAAGGGCATCTTGACAGTTGCAAGTTGATTCACCAGATTCTTGAATTCACTGGTGTGCTCAACGACAAACACACCATTCTTCAATTTCAGATTTACAAGCTTTCTCATCACTAAGGCTTTGTTCTGGGCAGTCTTTGACTAGTACATTCCTTCTAACATTGTCCAGAGGACATATGCATCTATCTCCTGGGTGACATGGTGGAACACACAGTGGTCTATCCATTGTCTGACACAACCGACAGTCTTCTGGTTCATCTTTATCCAGTCTTCATCCTTTACTTCTTCTAGTTTAATCCCTTTTAAAGCAATAGGGTAAAACAAATCTTTATAATATAGGATGTTTTCCATTCGTGACTTTCAGATTGCATAATTGGAACGATTCAACTGGATCATGGATCTTGAAGTTGATGTGGATTCCTCCATCGTCTTCTTACTTTTCACAGAAATTCTGATTCAAAAATCTAACCGTACGAATCTTTCTGAATACTCCAAATAGTTGGAAACCACTGTTGGATCATCAAAATCGGACTTCAAATGCCTCAAATCTAGCCAAAATAAGTTCAACAGTTTAGATCTATGGATGTACTGTAGCCGCGTAGCACCGGATAACTCCACCGTCTCTGGGTCGGGTCGGGTCAAACTGACTGGTTGACTGGACAAAAACGGCTGACGTGGCAAACACGTGGCAAACGTGTGGCACTGACATGGAAAACGCGTGTTGGATACATGGCGGACGCATGGCGATGAAGTGGTAGACACGTGTTGATGATGTGGCGGTGACGCGTGGCAGTAACGCTGGTGTCACGCGTAGTTCACTCGCCTTTCTCCTTCAGTCGCGCGTCAGGCGCATGCCTGAGATTGGTGAGACGTGCCGGCACTATCAACGGCATGTGTAGCACGTGTGTGAGACTAGGACTCACGCACCTTCTTTAGGTGACACGTAAGAGCGCGTGGAGTTTCGTCTGGGGCTCTGCTTTGCAATTCTGGACTCCTCTCGGCGAGAGCTTCCTCTTAGTATGCTCAAAAGTGAATTTCGAGCAACTTGATTTTTAGGCAATTTTGAAAAACACACCCTGTTTTTTCAAAAATCGACCAACGCGGCTCTGATACCACTTGTTAGGATTAAGGCACACTAGAAATCAATCACACACAGAAAAGAGACAAGATATTTACGTGATTCGACAATAGGCTACGTCCACGGGAGAGATATCCACTATAGAATTTTTCCCCGGAGAGAGTTGTACAACACTCACACCTCACTCGCTCTCTATAGCACTCTCACTCACAGATTACACTCTCTGTGTTTCCTTCTCTTTCGGATGATCTAACTCAGCTCACCTCTTCCCATTTTATACACAAACGGGAGTGCCAAAGTTCAACCTTTGCTTGCCAACCATTAACCATAAACATAAATGGCAAGCTTAATACACAACCACCCTAAGTTGGAAAAAAAACTTATGTAGCCTCCATTCTTGACTTCCAGAAAACCACTTTCACATGGTGTGGAATGCTCGTCACCTTTACCCACCTACCCAGGAGCCCAATTAACAAGTCATATTACTCACTTCTATGAAAAAATTAAAACATTAAAAAAATTAAAAAATTTTAAAAAAAAGTGTGAAATCTATAACAGGTACTGAGCAAAAAAACGTACACCACTATTATGGCATCTCCAATCCATATCCTTTACCCATATCAAATTTAAATTCGAGTAAAAATGCTCAAAATCTCTCTCCCCTCCTTTACTCAAACTCATATCAAAATGAATTTTGCTCAAATTTTAATTGAAATCAAGGGAGACACTTTTTTTTTTTTACTCAAATTTCTAAACACAATTTGGGGTGATATAATAATAATAGCTTCTAAATTTACAATTGAGACACTTACCAAATTTTTACTCAAATTTGAGTTTGGCCATTGGATTACTACTGCATAATGAAATGACATTTTTACTCAAATTAGACTGGAGATGGCTTTATAATTTCTGTTGTTTTAATTTTTTTAGCACAAGACAAGAAGATGAAACCTTAGAAGCATTCAATCTGATTCGATTCCACCGCGATGCTGTTGTCTTTGGTTTCAAAAAATTGAAGAAGGAAATTGTACTCTGATTCAATCTAGCATAGTCGATTGGCTACCACCTTCAAAATAATTATCACTAAATTAAAAGTATAAATTAAAGCATTCGTATTAATTTATGTATGTTGTAGTAATAAATGTGTAATTAGTATATCTAATGAGAGTATCTCTAACCTTTACTTTTCTTTTTTATGAAAATTAAGTAAAAATTTAAGTAAAAACTTCATTTGATGTTGAACGTTCAACGGAGTTTCATCGAATCACCGGTTGACTGGAGGACAACCAAGAGGATGTCTAGCTGTCGACTAGCGCCAAACAACCAGCCGGTCGTCTAGTGCTCTACACTAACCACTATCTACAGTAATTTGATAAAAGGCACTGGACATCTTTAATTTGAGGAAAAATTTAAGACATTTACAATTTGATACCAAACTAATGAAACGATTGGATTATCGTTTTCATATTTTTTATCAAATTTAAATTTAATGAAACATGATGAGGGGTTGGACATGCTCTGAGGGAGGGGTGGAGTGTACCAACCAGAGGTCCTCGGCTACAACTGCTGAATCGGCTAACATATGCCAGGTGCGGTAGCTCCGATAAACCTTCTGCACCCACATGATAGCAGCACTCGACTCACTATTATTTGGTACTTCACCATCGCCACTCACATCACCACTGTTTGTCATTCTGGTCATCGCCGCCGGAGAGTTGAAACCTCTGCTTAGGACAGTCGACTGAGATAGTTGTTGGGAAGCAGCGTCGGTGCAAATGTTGATGGAGTTATAAGAGAATGGTGGTTTGGAATTAAGATCCAAGTTCGAAAGGCTTTGAGTATCGATGATCTCCATTACTTAAACAAACACTACAAATCCACTAACATATATATACATAAACCCTACAAATGCACCAACATATATATACATATATATATATAGAGAGAGAGAGAGAGAGAAGTGTTGGTCGTGGGGTGTTTTTCCCTGACTATGGAATTCTCAAAAGTTTAGTCCCGTTATAGGGTGTGTTTTTCACTTTATTCTCATTATAGGGTAAACCGGCTTTACCAAAGCCATTTTCCAAAAACCGACTTTACCAATGCCCTTTTTTGTGAATAAAAAAATAATAAAATTTCTCTCCACAAAAATGGCATTTGAAAAGCCTTTTTTACTTAATGTGTAATTAATTTTGACTTAATTAAAAATGGTTTTTTAAATCCATTTTTTAGTATTTTTTTTCCCAATTTATATTTTCAACATAAATATTGTTTGCCAAAAATAATTTAATTCAAAAAATGGTTTTAGCAAAGCCGTTTTAGAATACGGCTTTATGAAAGCCGTTTTGTAATAACATTTTCTATTTCACGTTTGAGTTGTCTTTACAAAATCCGTTTTACACACTCCAACATTTTCACTCACCACAACTCAAGAGGAGAGGAAGACCGACGATGAAGAGCAACCAAACGAAGAACGGGCAATGCGACACCACCGGCGAAACGAGGAAGACCTTCAGCAAACATCCACATTCAGGTTTGTAATGCATAAATGAGGGTTTTCATTTGCGAGTTGGGATTTTTAATTTCGAAATTAGGGATTACTGAAACTAGGGTTTTGAAAAGGATAAAATTTTGTTATTCGTAAGATATGTTTTGCAAGAAAGATCTAGGTTCATCAATGTTGAACAAAATCTTTTGTCAAAAAAATTTTGCAAATTAATTTATCATATTTTGTAATTTATTTGAAATGGTTGTCATTATATTAATTTCTGTCGAAATGAATTTATATTCGTTTTTCATGAAATGGTTGTCATTATAATCGTTTGTCAATGATGTACAAAATTTTTGTTTCCAAAAAAATTATCGAAATTATTTCTTTCATATTTTGTATGTTATTTAAAATGTGGGCATTAATTTATTTTCTTTGCAAATGATTTTATTTCCATTAATGAAGGTAAAAAGTGACATAAAATTTGTTATTTTTATGTTTTGAGAGGGCAAAATAATTTTTATTCTTCATGGGAAAACTGATTGCATTGGAATTTAAATATTTTATACTATTGTTTGAGATTGAACAATTGTGGCCATGGTAGGTTTTTTTTTTTTTTTTTTTTTTTTGAACTTGTCAACAATTTAGGATTTTGATGTCGGAAGTTCTTAGGTTGTTATAGTATGAAAAATTAGGGCTTGTAAAATTAGGTTCTTATAGGATGACAAATTAGATTATTAGATTTTGCTGTATCAAAGCCCTATTGCTTATAATGTCATATACATTAGTAATTAGGTTGTATGAACAAGCTTTAGGGCCTAATGCTAGTTATATAAAGTTTCATAATGTTGGCTTTCAATTAGGAATTATAATAAATTAATTTCAAAACACTTTGCAAAACTCTTTTCAAAACTGTTAAGCAAAGAAATTTTCCCTTATTGATACCTGAAGTCACAATTTGACATTGAAATCATAACTCCACACTGAAAACATAATTCCACCACTAAACCAAACACAAGCTATGTATTTCAATGTAATAATTTTCTTTATTCATGGCTACCAATTTATTGATAAAAATAGGGTAAGCGTTGTAATCAAAAGAACGTACGTTACTTACGAAATAATTGATAATTGAGTGCATATTATTTGTAAATCTGAAAGTATTTCAGTGTCATTTACACTTTTAACAAGAGTTCATAATTGCATGGTTTTAGAGCAATACTAAAAACTAAAAATCACATTAATCCAAACCAACAACAATCAGCCTATCGTTCAAAACCTAAGTGCTTGTCATTGCCAAGAAAAAAATAAAAGGTTCAAATAAGAAGAAATAATTATTTTTCATGGTTTTAGAGCAACACTAGAAACTATGGAGTAACATTTCACTCCTTGTTGGCCAAAATGTAGCAAAAAATATTAACGGATACAAGTTTTAACCAACACGAACACAATTCAACCAATAGCTACGTCATGCATTTAATATTGAAGTTCCTCAATAGTAGGCAACAAGAATTAAATGTAGAAATACAAACACCTTACTTATAATCATATAGCGTAGAGAATAGAAGCAAACCAACCACAAGAAATTCGACAATCCAATCTACTCGTCTACACCATTACAATTGTCAGACATTGTTCACTATTTAAAAAGCACCAAATTGAGACTGCCATAATTGCTTAAACAAATCAAAAGACGTTGACAATTACATTAACACATAAACTTTGTTAAAACTCATGCAACTTCAATAAGATATTACTCCTTCACAACCATGACTTCCGTGTATAGTGTCAGATGAACCTGTTCTACAAGCTCGTAACCTAGTTGACATGTGGCTAGAACAAGTAATTGGGGGTCAGGGCCTACGGTGTTCAAACCAGGTTGTTAGGGGCTCATATAGTCCAATCAGAATATGTAGAATAAGTAACAATTACAAACTTATGTTTCTTGGGGTTCTTCCAATACTGAGAGGAGTAAAGTTGAAATACAATCTCAAACCGAGCATGACAATGAGTCACCTACTAATAGCTGGAGTTCTAATAAAAACACTGAGTCCAATGGTAGCAAAGAGTGGGCTGTTGACAAAAAATAGAATTTGGGAGACGACATGACGTCAAAGGCAAATGGTTGGGGGTCCAGTAGAGGGGGTTGGGGTTCTTCAAGTGAAGAGGGCTAGAGTAAAGTTGAATTACAATCGTTGACAGGATGGCAAAAAGATTCACCAGGTGATTCCTAGAAGAAGTCGAGTAAGAATGATGACCACACTGATGGAAAGGAATTAGGGGGGGTTGGCAAAAAACAGAATTTGGGAGTTAGAAAAACAATCTCAAAGCCAATTGGTTGGTCCAGTTAGGGGGGTAATGCAATTCAAACAGATGACGTGCCCTCTTCAATGGCACAGAAAACAGAGCAGATTGCTCAGTCAAAAGGTTCCCTTAACTAGGCTTCTTCAACTAGTGATGGTCGGGGTTCAGAATTTCAATCTCTAAAACTCAAGAAGATAGAGTCACCATTCAATCCTGGGATGTCCAATGAGGATGACGACTCTGGTAAGGAATGAGAGGTTGACAGAAAACTGAACTTGGGGGCTGGTGAAACAAGCTCAAAGCCAAGTGCTTAGTCTAGTTGGGGGACTAATAAAGTTTAAACAGACGAAGTGCCCACAATAAAGGCACAGCAAATATGAATGGGCAGCTCCATCAAAAACTTCCCTTCGCTGCCCCTCTCCATCAGGACAGTAATAAGAGTCACCATTCAATTCTTGGAAGTCCAATCAGAATGAGGACCACAGTGATGGGAAGCCAAGCAATGAAGGGCTCACAAAAAACATCATTTGGGAGCTGAAAAAACAATCTTAAAGGCAAGTAGATGGTTAGCTGACACAGTAGTTCTGGAAAGGATTAGGTGCTTTCAGATTAGAATTTTAGGGCTGAAATGAAAGGTAAAGTCGGTCGTCCAGTAGAGGGGCCAAAACAGCACAGTCACAGGATAAACTTTCTACTAGACTAGAAGAACCATAACACCTATCTCAGTCCAAAACAACCGTTGCTTGGGGTTCAGGGGATGAGGGCCAGGGTACAATACAACTACAATCTCAGACATTACAGCATAAACACAATCTGCTGTCAATGTCTACAGTCCCAAACAAATCTAATTTTGAACTTGAAATTTCCCAATCAAAAATTAAAACCCTAATTTATCCCAAACAAAGCTCAATGTCGATGATGGAAGGGAGAGGTGCGAGGATGTTTTGAGGTCTTTCTCTTCTTCGTTCTTGCAACAACTCTTGCGGTGGACTTCGTCTTCTTGGCATCCTCTACTCGCATCTCTCTCTTCGTCGTTCTTCGTTGAACTGCAGAGTGTATGGGTGTGTTTGGGTGCGTGTGGATGTGTTTCGAACTGTGTATCACTTTTTAACCCAACACACACACAAAACAAAACAAAACAAAACCGAAAAAAAAAAATTATGAAAACGATTTTTGTAAAACTGTATTATGAAACGGCATTGCCAAAGCTGTTTTATAAACCGGCTTTGGTAAAATCGTTTTATGAATTAAATTATTTTGGCATCAAAAATTCTTGCGGGAAAATTTTTTTCCTTACAGAAATAATTCAAAATTTGTGCCTAAATTTCAAATTCGATTTTTTGAATTTCGAATTCGAAGTTGCCTCCTTTCCGAACCAGTGTTGTTTTGGTTGCACCTTTCCGGCCATGTTTGAACAACCACTAAGTCCAACCCAAACAGGTGCATGGTAGGCTATAAATAGCCTACCATTCCAGCAATTTATTTCATCGATTTTTTCAAACATTTTTTCCTTTTCTTCTTCTGTTCGTCCTTCTGTGCTCTTGCATCAGTCTACCATTTAGTTTCTAGGAAAAGAAAAAGAGAGTTATAGCATAGTTTTGTTCGCCAGACTTGATTTTGTAGTGCTGCAAATCAAGTAGTAGTCGCTGCATATTGGGAAATAGACGCCGTTAAATCTCGAAGTACTGAAGCGAGGGCGAAATCTACGTTGAGGAGATTGTGTCCAACACAAACCTCGACTTATAATTTCTATAAGTAATTGATTCGGAATTTAATTTATATAATTATTTTTTGGATTATTCATTTTTATTTTATTGTTTATTTTATTTATATATTTATTTATACATACACACAACCACTGGATTCCTAACAGCATGTAGTAAGGAAATATCAGTATGGATGATATTATGAGTAAAACCATGAAAAATAATGCACAATCTCTATTTTCTTCGCTCTCTCGAACTCTATTACTCCTGTTCATCCTAATCCTATCCTACACAGAGAGAGAGAGAGAGAGTTAGTAGAAACACAGATTCACTATTGTTTGACAACTCAATCTTTTAATAACATATAAAAAAAAAGTTTAAGATTTATTTTTCTCTTTACTTTTTACATATCATTTCTTAAAAAGTTAAAAACCATCTCACATCTATTAATTTTTTTTACCTCATATTTTAATTAAAAAATTAAAAAAATTACTAAAATAACATAATTCCAAACAAGATCAGTAGGGTTATGTATCCAGTATTCTTGTGATGGGGTACGGTATGGGTAAGTTGATGAAGACAAGAGAATCAGAAACGTTAACAATGGCTTTATTTTTGGAGAACTAATGGTGCCATATCCTTTTGCCTTTAAACTAGGAAGTAAGGAGGCAAACAACACTTTCTTTCAGTACTGAATGTTTCAGAAAGGCAGTGGCTTGCTTTCAGTTCACCATCTGAACTGGATGATCTAGTCAAATTTATTGGGTTTATTTTTGGGTTTTTTTTAATAATTCAAACTATTTATATTTTAAGATTTGTTGAGTATATTATTCTTATAAAAAATTATGTTAATCGGATAACAGATACTACCTATTTAAATCATTTTTTTAAAACCGTTAACTTTTTGATCTTTTTTTTTTCTTCAGATAAAGGTGATCCGAATATATATTATCCGTTATCCGATCAACGTGATTATTTACAAGAATAATGTACCTAAAAAATCTTAAAATGTGAACGGTTCTGATTATCGAAAAGGATTCAAAAGTAAATCCAATGAGCCGAACTGAACTGTCCTAGATCTGGACCGGAGACCGTCCAGACCCAGAAATTAGTTGTTACTGTCACAACAGATCAGAGTTTGTAGGGACTGAAAGTCAAGATTAAAGTAGGAAAACTTTCTTGCTGTTGTGCTTGTACAAAGGCACCATTACAATGCCATTTCTAGTTTCAACAATGCTTCATACACCCAGTGGGGGTGGCGCCCCCGTGACGTGGCGCGCCTCCACTGGTCGGAAATTAAAAAAAAAAAAAAAAAAAAAAAACTGTTTTTTCTGGACCAACCCCCAGCTGACACCTCACTGGGTGTCACCCCCAGCTGGGGGTAGGAAGCATTTTTCTTCTAGTTTTTGGTTCTAGAAAATTGAATTTTTTATTTTTTATATTTTTTTATTTTTAATGAAATTTTTTAATATTTTATATAATTTTTTAAGATACACTTAATATAAATACGTTTAAAAAGTATAATATTTGTGAAAGAAAATTTAAAAAATTACCAAATATAAAAAATACAAAAAAAAAATTAATTTAATACATTTTTGTATTTTGTTATATTTAATAAATTTTTTAAGGATTCTTGTAAAAAATTTTACTTTTTATGTATATTAAGATTAAAGTGAATCTAAAAATTAAAAAAAATGATATTAAAAACAATCATTAAAAATATAAAAATACGAATTGAAAATTTAAAAACTGTTTTTAAAAATTCAGAACAAAACAGGGTGATTATTATTTCATTATAAAGGATAGACCCAAAGGAGCTATCACCCTCCTTTTATGATTTCAAAAACCCTCTTTATACAATAATATTAACTATTAGTTATTTTAAAATTATATTGATTCGCCTCGTAAAAATTATTAAGTTGTTGCATAGCTCACACATCTATATTTATATCTATGAAACTATAAAATTTAATAATTTGGACAAATTATAACCCCCCCCCAAAAAAAATCTCATAACTTGGGTTCATAGGTTGTCTTGCATTTTTTTTTTTTTGTAATTTAACATAAATATAAGAAAATATTTTATTTATATTTATTCTTATGATATTTTTCACATTTTATATCAATAAAAATCGATGTTATAAGTTATAATTTCTTTTTTAAATTTTTATCAATATATATGTTGGCCCCTTATATTAGAATTCTAGGTTCGGTCCCGTTCATTAATATGGGCGCTTTTTTTGCTAGGTGTGGCAAGGGGTGTGTGACTTCATGCCCTAGGTTAGGTGGGCTTTTATTTTCGGAATGGAGGTTGATCACATTTCTGAATGAGGACCACGCCACTGAAATCCATCATAACATTTTATTTGGGAGATTCTATTTGAATTTAAAATATGTCTACGTCTAATTTAAATTCATAAATTTTAATTCTATTATATCTTAATATGAATTTATTAATAAGGATAACACATATTAAATTTTAAAATATTTTTTTTCCCTCATAGTAGACCTGTTGGCTTTTTGGCTTTTCGAATGATATTTTTGTGAATGTGAGCGTGCCAGTAAGGATCAATCAGTCCTTACAGAAATTGTGATTGCCAACCAATTATCAGACGATTGTGTTTTAGTTCTTTTCAGCCTCAATGAAGAGGACTTTTACTGGTGGCTTGACTTAGGAGAAGTTAATAGAAATAATAATAATATGAAGAACAATTGAAGTATTTCATAAAAATGAACACTTACAATGGTTCGAACTCAGCCTCAGAGAGGTTTACAACAGCAATCTACTTGAAGCTACTCCTATGAATTGAAGTGCAGTGCGGGTATTTAAAGTGCAGGTATTTAAAGAACAGGTATTTAAAGACTGGAAATGTAAAAGACTGGAAAAGAAAATATATGAAGTAAATGACTGGTTTGTATGATCTGAGTCCGTCCTTTTTTCTGGGGGCTGCTCTGCTATTTATACTTGTCAGTGATGACCTTCGAACTGCACTTCGAACTGTCGAACCGCTCCTCCATGATCGCTAATCATGCTTCCTTACAAATAGCTCCATTACGCCATTACTGGCAGTTGAGTTTCCCTCTTGTACTTGAATTTGAATATGAGTAACCGTTGAAGATATGTCATCTTGCATCCCGTCATTGATCTAGTGTTACTCAGATCATGTGAGGACCAATATTTGTTGCCACGTGTACGATCAGGATTAAAGGCTTGAATAACCTCCCTTTATTACCCTTACTCTGCCACGTGTCGAACTGTAACTGGCTTTTACAAAATATGTAGCCAACATTACCCCCCGCACTAATATACCCAATACTTGGTGATATTAGTGGATTACAGTTTTCCCGCGCCTCTAGATCGTGTATGTCCAAATTCTGGAAATACAACCGTCATCCATTTGGTGATTATTTGCATTAACTCGTTGAACATCCCAATACCTTAGTATTCGAACAGGCTATGCTGCATCAACTTTCCTTACTACTGATCAAGCATATGAAGAGCCTTTGAGTGATGTTATTCCTCCTCGAAAGAATCTCCACGCATTCATTAGCCACCTTTACCCGCCCTTCTCTATTCAGGTAATGGAGGCTTTTGCAGATTATAAACCTTTGGACTATGAACACATTTCCTTCAATCCCTTGGTTTACAAACTTACAGACACAAAGAGTTCTTCCCCTAAGCTCCCTTTGTATTTTGACCGAACTACTCTCAAGCCTTTGCTTCGACAAGTTGAAAATATGGACTTAGGAAACTCTTCTTCACAGACCTCTGCATGGGATGAAACTGTAACCTCTCCACTCTCTGGGGCTTCTGGCTGGACAAGCTGGTCAACTCCTGAGACTTATGATTTAAGGGAGCGAATCAATCACCATTTTGTTGAGTTTACTAACCCCTTGGAGTTTCCCTCCTACGCTCGAAGCTCAGTGGTCTACCCTTACGTGCCCATTGACCTTCGACGTAGCTTGGAAGAGACTCTGCTTGTGGCTTGGTATACTTCTTCCATGCCTACAAAGATAATGCACCCTGCCCGGCGACCAGAAGAAGCACAAGGGTATACCCCTTCATTCTTAGCCAAGAAGGCGAAGATTTGTTCTTCTGATTGGCTTGATTACATTAATGCCTTTGTTCCTTCTGCTCCCGTGCCATCTCCCATAATAGAGGCATCCACACCCTCTTCTACACCTTCTGAGATAGAAACATCTACTCCCTCCCCTTTGTCTTCTGAAGCAGAGCCATCTACTCTCTTCCCATCTTCCGAAGCAGGATCATCTTCTCCTTCTCCTTCTCCCATTCTTTCTTGGACAGAGAAACTAAGACTTGCCCTTCCAATGGACAAAGTTTTTCCACCTTACCAACCTCCGTCACCCCCTTCTCCAGCCGAGCGAAAGCAAGCTCAACTTTTGCTCGCGGCTTTCTCCCACCTGCCCTTCAATGTTCTTGAGGATGACATTCCTCTTAAGAACTTTCAATGGGCTTGTGATATCCTGACTAGGGGCCATGTCCTCAACCCTCTTGCCTAGGCAGAGCTTTATTTGTTTTTGGACCAACTCCCAGTGCTCCTCTACTGGCATCAGAATTCTAAGATCACCATCCAAAATCTGGATCAACTTTCATCTCTCCGAATTCATGCCCAGTATGAAGCAGAGAATTTTATCGAAGAGTTCGATGACTTCAGGAATAAAGATTCTGCGTACTGGGATGATTTGGTTATAGATGAATTGGAACAAAAATCGAGGGAAGAGGCTTTCGAAACAAAGGCTGAAGAACTCTATTATGAAGTGAGAGCTCATCAGCTTATGCAGCCAACTTTGGAAGAGATAGAAGAAATAATAAAGAAAGAACAGAAATTTATTGACCATTGCTGGACAAAATTTCATGACCTCGTTATTTATTCTATTCCTTATTTTTATGAACTTGAATTTGTACCCAAATAGGGTCACTTAATGTAGTCGTCTTGGCTTTAATGTAAACAAAGTCTTTCTGTACTTAACACTGTTTGACTCTGTTTCCTTTTATCTTTAACAGCTAACTCGTAACTTCGAATTTGAACAATCTCATCCTTCGAATCAAATGAAGTACTAAAAGAACCAATCATGTCTTTTTCCAATTCATGGTGTAAAATTGACAATTCTGGCAGATATTATTTTAGTAATTCGAATGACTTTACTCTTCAACACTAATTGTAACCAATATATGGTCATGGTTGATAAAGCCAATTAATTTTAAACTGATCTCTTTTGGTCGAAGGGCAACATATGGCAATTCCTTCTTGCTCATATAGAAACCAATGATTGGTCTTGGATGTTTCGAACAGTGCCCCTCTTCCTTAAAGAGTCCTAGGGTTTGCTTCGAATGTTGTCATTTTGACTGATAACCTTCAAACAGGTCTTTAGATTTTTTGAAGTAGACCAGTACTTTGAGCATTCAAGCATTTTTAAGCATGTAGTATGCTCCGAACAGCGTTTCTCATACTCAGAGAATACTAGGTTTTGCTCCGAAGGTCGTTACTTTAATTTATAACCCCTAAACAGACCCATAACCAAGCAATTTAGCACCTTTAAGCATATACTAGGCTTCGAAGCCGACTTATGTATTTCGAAGCCGTTGTTATTTGATTTTTTGACGTCGAGATCTTGTTTTCGAAGCCAAATATTTCATTTCGAAGCTGGCCCCAATCCCCAGAATAAGCTTTTCCCTCCAAAACTATCAATATTGGAAGAAATTCCTCGCATTCGTACTTTTAGTACTTAACGACTTACGGGGTATAATTTCGGACACAAAGGTTTTAAAACCCTCTCGTTTCATGTTCCGAAATCTCTTGCCTTTTACAAACCCTTCTCTCTACTGGTTCTTCTGATCTTCTTTGCTCTTCTTTTGCTTACTACCAATGGATCCTTTCTCTCTAAAAGTACTTGCTGGCGACCATATCAGTCCTACCATGGCTTTGAAACATTGTATCGATGAAGAAATCAGCAAGCTGACATCTGGTGAGTCAAGTAACATCGATGGTCGTCTTTTCGTTCGTCGCCACAGCAACAAACAGGAGTACGTCCTAGGTCCTATCTTCCGGGAGGTTCCTGCTCAACTCCCAGCTCTGTACCCTCGTTTGGAGGACAATTTCCTTCTTTACGAAGGAAGGCTTGATTGGGGAACTTGGAGGGTAAACCGTCCTCATCGCTGCTGGCCGACATTGAGGACTGACTGGGAGGAATGGTATGACAGAGTGGTGCCTGCGAGAGAAGATGACCTGCAAGAGCTTTATATCCTCGATGTCCTTCGACTTTCCAGGTTCATTATTCCTGAAGACCCCTTTTTGATTCCTGCTGCCTTATGTTTTTGGAATATGGCTTTCAATTTCTTCCAGTTTCGGTGCGGTATGATGGCCCCCACCGTTCTTGATATTTGCCATCTCCTAGGGCTTTCACCCCATGGTTCTCCTTTTACTCCCAACTATCCAGACCTTCCTGTCAAATTTTCTCTCCCAGCCCTAAACTCTTCTTATAGTGACTTCGTAAAGGCTGAAAATAAGAGAGAAGGTCCTGTGCGGGACAGAGAATTCTTCTCCTTCATATTATACTGGTTATGCAAATTCCTCTTTTGCACCTCATCTCAGAGGATTATGCCTGAGTTTGCTCCACTTGCGAAGGCACTCGTCTTGAAGAAACATATCGCTCTTGCTCCTTATCTTCTAGGTCATGTCTACAGAACCTGCTCCCAATTTTGCGAAAAACCCCTCGATGCTAACCAAGGAGGTCCCCTCTGGGTGCTCCAACTCTGGCTCTTTACTTATTTCACTGACCTACATCCCAAGTGTTTAGGATTCCTTGTTCAGGATCCTAGTACTTACGGGGAAAAATATGCTAGGATTGCCCTTTACCCTGCTTCCTTTGCTTATTACTTCACCTTCTTTTATCAACTTCCTATCTCTCCATCTGCTTCCTTCTTTTGTCCTTTCGAAGCCAATAGAGGGCCAACCTGGCTACAATCTTTTCTGGCTGATAAGGAATGTTCCACTTCTCCCCACAAAGATATGTGGGCCTCTATATTATTACCAAGGGAGCTGTTCATTGGCACTCTGAACCCTCGAGCCTATAAATGCATATCTGAGGTATACTGCCCTTCTCAATTTGCAAGGCAATTTGGGCTCTCTCAAGGGATACCTGTTCCTCTTTGCAGTCTTTCAAATGTCCATCTTACTGCCAGAGATTTGAGAATACCCAAATCCAAGCCAGAGGCAGCAGTACTCAGACTGCTGAAGGAATTGAGTGAATTCCAATTTATCCCCTTTCGCCCCTTTGGCTCAGTCTTAAAAAGATTTAAGAACTGGTGGACAGCCAATATGGAAGTGCGCCTCTCTGCACACCCTCATAACTTGTTGGTGGGGTTGGGACTGCCTTCGAAGGATAAGTCAACAACAGCCCAGAACACTTCTCCCCCTCCTGAAGTTGTTACCACTACTCCTGCCACTTTACCCCTTCCAGCCAGGGTTACTAGAGCTGCTTCGAAGAAGAGTGAGTATCTTCAAGTTCTTCTCCTCCTTTTTATTTCTGAATCTTTTGTTGGTTTCCTTATACTCATGCTTTTGGTGTAGGATCTCCACAAGAAGAGTCTCCCAAGAGAGCCGAAACTTTAGCTATTCTCAAGAAGAAACAACAACAAAAAACAAAAAGGAGACTAGTCCTTCCTCCTGAAGTACCTGAATCTCTTGAAGAAGAAAGAGAGGTTGAGTCATAGAAGGAAGTGCCCTTACAAAGAACAAAGAGACAAAAGGTAGCTGTATCTTCATCTGATGTCATTGAAAATCCTGTTAGCGAGGCAACCACCATAATAGCGGAGAAAGAACTTATCTTCGGAGAGTCTGAACCCCGATCTGAAGAAGGGGAGGTTGGAAAAGAATTGGTTGTATCTCTGCCAAGGGAGAAGAGAAAGAAAATGACTGTTCCTGTCACTGACTATGTTGAGGACTCTACTCATAAAGCAGCCGCCAAGGCAGTCGAACAAGAACATTCCAAGGCAATCGTTGTATTTGAGAGGGCCAAGAAAAGATGGCAAGAGCAAAGAGAGGAAGCTGCTGCTGCCGATGCAACACAAGGGGAAATGGTAAGAAGGCAGCAGACTGCTGGACATTACTCTCTCCGCAGTTCTCCCATCAGTACTAGCGCCTCTGGAACAAGTAATTTCTTTCATACCTCTGCTGTTTTTTACTTTGTCAGCTTGTGGTATTGAAGTTTAACATTGTTCTGCATTTCTTCCTTTTGCAGTGACAACTACTGTACTCACCTTTCCAATGAGACCTTCCTCAATTTCGGTTGAGGTTGACCAAATACAGAATGTTAGGGTTGTTCGAGTTGTACTTCCACTTCCAAAGCCTATATTTGTCATACCTTCTTTAGACTCCAGTATTCCTGCATCTCCTTTTCTTGGATTAAAGCCATACCTCCCTTTTTTGGCTCGTAACCTACCTCAGTCTACTTTTCCTTCAAGCCTTGCTCTTTCTCCATCCTTTATAGAAACTCCAACTGCTACTCCATTCCCAATGGCAGTTGATTCTTCCACAGAAGACACTGGTAGCCCTTCAATTCATGGTTCATCACCAATGCCTACTTCCAGTCCCTCTTCTCTTGATTTGCTGGTGGCCAAGACCATAGAGGCTGCCAAAGATGCTCCATCCGTTTCTCCCATCCCTATGCAGCCCTTTGCGTCTTCCACCACAACACTCTCTATGTCCTTCATGTCAAGGGATGAGGTAGACATTTTTGAAGGAAGACTAGCTAGTCTCTTTGACATACCTTCTACCTCTCCCACCTCCACTGCTGAAGCTAAGCCATTAGCCTTGGCTGACTCCCTATTGGAAATCTTCAAGAGTTCTCCTTCCTCCAACAACAAGCCTTTTGCACCTTTAGTAGATTTGGACACATGCTTGCAACTGTTGACTTCTTTTTCAAGGATCCCCTTCGAGGCTCTACAAAGGCCCATCATCAGGAATGGGTTCCTTCAATGCTGTAACATTGCTGAGCAGTCTGCCATGAGTGTCTCAAGTCATCTATCTCAGGCTGCAGCTACTATTGATTTTTATCTCAATATTTGTCATGCTGCTAAAACTGCGGATGAGAAGCTGGCTAAGGACCAGAGTTTTGTTTCTCAAGTGCATACTGAAGTATCGACTCTGAAAGAACAACACTCTTCTGCCTCCCACTTTTGAGTCCAACTTCTGGAGAAAAAAGCTCAGCTTGAAGAAGAGTTAGCCGCAGTAAACCAAGCCTTGGTTCGAACTGATAAGAAACTGCACATCACCAATCAAGGGCTGGCTAATCGAAAAGAAGACATGGCTGTGGCTATCCAATTATTTCCTTCCCTTAGCAATAGGAAAGCTATTGTAGAAAAACAACTAAAGCATTGTAATGATTTTTGGGCCAATTTGTGGCACAATGTACTTGATTCTTTATGAAAGCACAATATTTTGTATACCATTTGAGCAAGCTTGTATATGATGCTTGCATATGATGTTTACTCTATCCCTCGTGTTTCCCAAATGGTTGGAAAATAAGGTTTTAAATATCTGCCATTAATCTTTTTGGGATGTACATAACCATTCAAATTTCTTAAATGGTATGCTCCAAAAGGCAGAACCCTATGAATTTGATATGGTCCTTCCCAGTTAGGTGACCATTTGCCAAACTTATGGCTTTTAATCCCAATTGGGAGTATTGTCTTCCATACCAAATCACCTTCATCAAAGCCAATGTGTTTGACTTTCTTATTATAATTCTTGGCTGCTTTTTTCTTTTGGAAAAGAATGCTATTTAATGCCAAAATTCTGGCTTCATCTATGCCTTCTATTTCTAAGCACATACTTTGATGGTATTGTTCAGGATTCAATTGATCTTGACATCTTACTCTCAAAGATTTAACATTAATCTCTACTGGTAAGACTGCATCATGTCCATACACCAAGGCGTAGGGAGTGACTCCTGTGCTTGACCTCGGTGAGGTTCTATATGCCCACAAAACATCCAATAATAAGTTATGCCAATCCCTGGGATTGTCATCCACAACCTTCTGTATTCCTTTTTTCAATGACTTATTGGATGACTTATTGGATGACTCAGCTTGACCATTAGCTTGTGCATAATAGGGTGTGGAATTAACAAGGCTAATTCCAAATTCTGCCACAAAAGCCTTCACCATCTTCCCATCAAACACAGTTCCATTATCAACTGTTATGGTTTGCGGGATGCCAAATCTATGGATCAAATCTTTAATAAAACCAATAACCTCTGTTTGGTCTATAGCCTTGTATGGCTTAGCTTCGACCCATTTAGTGAAGTAGTCAGTGGCCACTAAAATGAAACAATAATGCTTCGAAGAAGGTGGGTGTATTTTTCCCATCATATCCATGGCCCACCCTCTGAATGGCCAAGGCTTCACTACTGCATGTAGGTCAGTTATGGGCACGTGCCTTATTGTGCCATGCTTTTGACATGCCTGACATCCCTTTGCATATTCTATGCAGTCTTTAAGGATGGTTGGCCAATAATAGGAATGCCTTCGAAGCAACCATCTCATTTTTACACCAGATTGATGAGCACCACAAATGCCTTCATGAACCTCAGCCATGGCTGTTAATGCTTCTTTCGGGCCTAGACATTCTAACAATAAGCCATCTCCCCCCCCCCCCTTTTGTAGAGAGCATTACCATATATCATATATTGCATAGACTGCAACTTAACTTTTCTACTGACCTTCGAAGATGGACCAGCCAAGTACTGCATTATTGGATGCCTCCAATCTTGTTCTTGTAAGTCATTATGATTGACTTCCAAGATCACATTCCTTTTATTCAAAGGTTGTATTAATCTCTGATATGTTGTTTGGCTTATGTCCCTTTGGGTATTATCCCTTCTCTTGAAGTTCGAAGCCTTTTGAGCCACATCATTGGCTCTATTGTTCAAGAATCTTGGAACATGGGTTACATTTGCTATTTGAAACTGAGAAAGCAAATGTAATGCAACAACATAATATGGCAGGATACTTATGCTTTGACACTTGAAAATTCCTTTTACTTGGTTAACCACCAATTGAGAATCTCCAAATATGTCAACTGCATGTACTTGTAATCCAATAAGAATCTCTAGTCCCACAATTAAGGCTTCATATTCAGCCTGGTTATTGGAACAGGTAGCTTCATCCACTCTAAAACCATGGGTAGTTTCTGTCCCCTGTGGAGACTTGATTACAATACCAATTCCAATTAACCCATTTGCTTTCGACCCATCGAACCACATTTTCCATGGCTCAACACTGGCCATACCAAGTTCCATTATCTCCTGGCTCTCTGTTTGAGATGGATGATCTGCCAAAAAATTGGCTAAAACCTGCCCTTTTACTGCCCTTTGAGGGACATATTCTAGATGAAATTCTGATAAGGCAAGCATCCATTTGCCAATTCTTCCCCTCAACATTGGTCTAGATAACATATATTTAACCAAATCCGTGGTTGCAATTACCAAGACAGTTGTAGGTAAAAGATAGTATCTCAATTTTATTGCAGCAAAATACAAAGCAAGGCACAGCTTTTCAACAGCTGAGTATTTACATTCACAAGAATTTAAAAACCTACTAAGGTAATAAACAGCTTGCTCTTTGCCTTCTTCATTGTCTTGGGCCAAGAAAGCTCCCAATGAATCTTCTGCTGCAGCTATGTACAACTTCAAGGGGTTGTTACCCTTTGGTGGCATCAGCACTGGAGGGTTGGCCAAGTAGGCCTTGATACCTTCGAAAGCAATTTGATGCTCTGCTGTCCACATAAATTCCTCTTCATCTTTCAGCCTTAACAAGGAAGAAAATACTTTAGTTTTCCCTGCAGTGTTAGAAATGAACCTTCGAAGAAAGTTAACCTGCCCAAGGAACCTTTGTAATTCTTTCTTACTTGATGGGGGTTTGGCCTCAATGATTGCTTTGACTTTATTCTGATCAATCTGTATTCCTTTCTTGTGAACAACATAGCCCAAGAAATTTCCAGATGATACACCAAAAGCACATTTAAGAGGATTGAGCTTTAACTTGAACTTCCTCATCCTTTCAAAAGCTGCTTCTAAGTGAAACAGGTGCTCCTCCATGGATTGGGACTTAACCACAATGTCATCAATATAACATTCCAAATATCCTCCAATAAGATCATGAAAGATAGTGTTCATGGCTCTTTGATATGTAGCTCCAGCATTCTTTAGACCAAATGGCATCTTAACCCATTCAAAGGTGCCAATATTCCCAGGACATCTGAATGCTGTCTTGTGGATATCTTCCTCTGCAATGCAGATTTGGTTATAGCCGGAATGCCCATCCATCATTGACAAGACATGGTGACCTGCTAAACTGTCCACCAGCAAGTCCACTATGGGCATAGGGTACTCATCTTTGGGAGTTGCTAGATTTAAATTTCTGAAATCAATACATACCCTCATTTTGCCATTCTTCTTGACTACAGGCACAATATTAGATAGCCACTCGACATACCTGGCTGTTCTAATAAAACCTGCCTTGAGGAGTCTAAGGATCTCTTCCTTGACCTTCTGAATTACTTCTGGACTCATCCTCCTTGATTTCTGCTTGTAAGGCTTGAAATTAGGCTTCATGGGGAGCCTATGTTCCACTAATGACCTATCCAATCCTGGTAGTTCATTATAAGACCATGCAAAGCAATCTTTATATTTCTTCAGAACAACCAATAGTTGGTTTCTGTCCAGAGCATTCAAACAAGCACTTATATAGGTGGGCTGTTGTACAGAACCTTCCCCTAGATTTACTTCTTCTAAAGGATCTTGTGCATGAGAACTCCCTCTGGTTTCTTCTACCTTTGAAGTGATCTTCAAGCTTGGTTCTGCCCCCAGATTCTTCAATTCAATATCTCTGTCCTCCTCCTCATAGACAAAATCTGTCCACAAGGCTTCCTCTTCCTGTATCTCCTGGACTTTTGTCTCAATGTCCAAGGCACAGTACTTACCAAGAGTCAAGACTCCAGCCTGTTGCTGCTGCTGTTTGCAGCCAATTATCATGGCCTCTCTCTCTTGCTCCTAAACTTTCTGGACTATTGCTTTTATGTCCAATGCTGAAAATTTAATCAAAGCCAAGTACTTGGCTTCTTGTGGTTCCTTTCTTTGCCTATAACCAGGCATCATTGTCATCTCTAAGGACAACCTCTTCATCAGCACTTTTTTGGACTAAGTGCTTCAGGTGCGTCACCTCCTCATCAGCCGTCACTTTGGCTGAGCTGTCATCTTTCATCAGTATACTGAGAGGTGTCACTCCCTCAATATACAATTTAGCCTCTGCAAAGTCTGCACAGGCTATGAAGGGTTGAGGATCTGCATCGATTTCCTCTGTCTCTCCATTGCCTAAAGCCATCATGATTTTCTGATGTAAAGAAGAAGGCACACATTTGTTAGTGTGGATCCAATCCCTTCCAAGCAAAGCATTGTATTTAGCATTACTGTCGATTACGAAGAATGCTGTCATACAATCCCTGGTTCCCACACTTAAATTAATGGATAGAATCCCCTGAGCCATTTGCTTATCTCCAGCAAAACCAGCAATGGTTGTGCTGGTTGGTATCAACTTGGGATTCCTTTTCCCTAGTTTCTTCAAAGAAGATTTCGGGAGTAGGTTTACTGCTGCCCCATTGTCTATCAGGACTCGGTTCAGCTGTATCCCATCAAAGAAAGCCTTGATGTACAATGGCCTGACGTGCTGCGTCATCGAATCTGAGGGGTACTCGAATGGATACGATAGATTGATGTTTACTACTTCCTCACTTTCATATTCATCTTCCATCGGGGTAACCATTTCGAAGTTATCTTGCACCATGCTTGCTTGCGAGTCTTTACTAGAGATCTGAACTAGATCAGCTTCCTGCCCCTCTTGATTTTCATCTCCAGCTTGGAATTCCTGTGGTAGTATGTGTACCATGTTCACTGATACTGGGGGAAACGAGCCAAACTGGATGGCTGGCTGTACTTGTTCACCCTCTTGGTTACTATGGTTGACTCCCTCAGAAACATCCTGCATGATGCATTCTGGTATTTCATTGCTAACTGATCCCTTCGAAGGATCTTTCTCAACTGGCTCTTCAGTCAGAAACGTTTGCTCAGCCATGAAGGCTTCGAACATCTCTTCTTCCACGACCTTTTTCTTCTGGCTTATGCTAATCTCTTCTTCGGTCTCGCTATCTGTCTCCATCAAAGCTTTCTCCAACCCTACCAAACTAGCCTTCTCTCTGGTTTTCAGTTCAGAATGAACTTTGGCCAACTGTTCTCGGCTGCAGACCACTTTGCTCTGTGGAACTGGCTTTGGAGCATGGTCTGACTTTGGGTTCTTCTTTCCTTCCGTTTTGACTGGTGAAGAATTTTCTCCACTTTCCTTCAGATCTTTCTGATACTGGGTGTACCTGCGCTGAATTTTTCTTCTCTGTGATCTTGAGATGACTGGGACCATATCTGGTTCCCTTGTCTTTGGGTGTTTAAGCAGCACCCAATTATTTGGAGCCACCATAGGAGGCCTGATCATCCTGCCTTGGTTTACAACATCTCCTCGAACAGGCAATTCTCTAGGTTTGTTTTGCATTACAAACCAGTCTGGGACTCCAGGTACCCATGAACTTGCTGATTCAGATGCTGAACTGCCCTTTTCCACCTTCGAAGCCATCTTCGAAACTGGCCGTAAAGGTAAGTGCTTGGTTTTGTCCTCATGTTTTGAATCTGATTCAGACCTTCGATAAGGGTGACCATTTTCTGTCCTGCGTAAAACTGGTCTAGGGGGCCAATCTCTGGCTTTGATTCCATGAACCGAACCTCTCTCCAGTTTTCTTTCAGAATGGCTACTCTTCATTCTATAATAGTTATGTGGCCTGGATTCATGCAAGAGCTTCTTGCCTTTGTCATGCATTCTGTTCACCACAGGCTCAACCACTGGTGGTCTCTGCCTATCACTAGCCGGATACGGCCTTTTGTTGTAAGCATTGGTTGACTTAGGACGTCTCTGAACGTCCCTGTAGTATTGCTTCCCATCAGTTGGGAGCCCCTTCAACCACTTGTAACTGAGTCTGCACCTGGGGCACATTCTCTGCATTACCGCTGCTTCTAAAGAATCATCATCCAGTGATTCTTCATCAGAATGTTCCTTCTGGTGCGAGAAACCTTGTTCAATAACTGGTAGGCTTCTAGCATTCTTCTTGATGTTGGTTTGATTAGCAACATGCATCTGCACATTGACTTCCTCCAATTCTGTCAAGGACAAGTTCTGAAAGTCTGATGTAATGACATTGGCTGCTGCCTCTCCAACTTCTGGAAAGGGATCACTGTCAATTCCCATGGCTTTTTCTGTTTTAGCTGAGAACTTCAAACTTCCTTTTCGAATCTGTTCTTGGATCCTGTCTCGAAAAACAATGCAGTTTTTAGTCGAGTGAGTCCAAGAATTATGCCATTTACAGTATACTTTTCCTTTTAGTTCATCTGGAGATGGTAGTTTTACTCCTTTAGGTAACTTAAGGAAATTAGCCGCGAGCAAATGATCAAAGATGTCATCTGCTTTTGTTAAATCGAAAGAATATTTTCTATGAAAGTCTTTCTTTTTAAACTGCTGGTCTATAGTTGTATCCTTATGAATTAATGCTTCACAAATTACAGGTTCTTTGCCTACAATCTCTGCTGCATCTATTTCATAATTAGGATCTCTATAATATGTCTTATATGATGCATTATTTCGATCTTGTTCCTCTTCTAATAATGCTTCATATCGAGACACCTTATAGGTTAATTCGACCAAATCCTTGAATTCAGTTGAATCAAACTTCTTTCGAAGCCTGAATTCTAAACCATTTTGAGCCAATCTGACGAATTCTGGTTCTGGCAGGATGACTCTACATTTATTTCGAGCCCTTTTAAATCTGGCAATAAACTAAGTAGCCTTTTCTTCAGGCCTTTGACTCAATCTAGCCAAATCTGCCATAGATACTTCTGGCTCTGATTGGAAGAATTGGGCATGAAATGCCTCTTCCATTTGTTGCCAATTTTGAATGGAGCCAGGTGTAAGGTTGATGTACCATACGAATGCTCCCCCCGTTAGGGAATTTGGAAATAATCTCAGTTTCATATAGTCATGGTTAGTAAATTCACCGCATTGAGCGGCAAACCTAGCAATATGTTCTATCGTTGATTGATTTCCAGTCCCATAAAAAAGGGTAAAATCTGGTATCCTGAATCCCCTTGGGTATTCATGTACCCTATCTACCCATTCTGGGTATGGTTTTCTGTATATAGGAGTCTGGACCCCCCGAGCCATTGGTCCACATATCTCCCTAACAATATCAGCAATCTGGTCTCTAGGAACCATATTTTGTGCCTGCTGAACCACTACTGGAGGGGCAAACACAGGATTTGGTGGACAAACTTGTGCTTGTGGTCCTCTTGGTCCATAAGGTGGTAAATTTGGGGCTGGTTGTCCTTGCGGTGCAGGTTGCTGTTAAGGGTATGGGTAACCCCTTTGAGCCTGACCTGTGAAAGGACCTGCAAAAGGTGCTGGAACAGGTGTCGTGTCTCTGCCATTTGTAGGAAAACCCTCCAACCCCCCGGGTGTAAATTCGAATAAGGGATTAGTGTACCCCCTTGTGCCAGGCATGGCTTCGAACATGGGATTTGTAACCATTCTTATGCCAGTTTCTTGTACTTGGCCAGATCCACCAACCTGTGTGGTTTCATTATTAAGTACTGAGGCATTTTGGCCTACTATAGGCCTTGAAATGGGTTCATACCAAGACTGAGGTGATGGTCTTTCAAAGTTTTGGGTACTAGTTTGACCATTAGAATGTCCATTAACTTGCATAGGCTGTTTTTCTCTAGCCAATCTTTGTTGGGGGACATTTACAACTTCCTCCGTGTGTCTTGTGTTTGTTGGTTGGTGGGTATTCATTCGATCCAAAAAGGATGTTGCCCACCTTTCCATTGTGTTCATTAATTGTTGTCCCATGGCATTTACTAAACCATCCCATGGATTTGTTGGTTGAATAAATGGCACAGTGGACGGTCCAATTCCTTGGTTTTGTCCAATAATATGAACATATGGTTCTTGTCCAGAAGTACTGGGATGTTCGACCATAGGTTCTGACAATATAGGAGTTTCCACAGGATGTGTTACCACATTATCCTCTGGATTTGGTATTTCTACCTCTCCTTCCACGTCTTCTTCCAAGCGTTCATTTTCTCCTTGTCGTCTTCTTCTAGCCATTTTTAATTAAGTCCCACTGGGCGTGCCAAAAATATATGTTGGCTTTTTGGCTTTTCGAAGGGTATTTTTGTGAATGTGAGCGTGCCAGTAAGGATCAATCAGTCCTTACAGAAATTGTGATTGCCAACCAATTATCAGACGATTGTGTTTTAGTTCTTTTCAGCCTCAACGAAGAGGACTTTTACTGGTGGCTTGACTTAGGAGAAGTTAATAGAAATAATAGTAATATGAAGAACAATTGAAGTATTTCATAAAAATGAACACTTACAATGGTTCGAACTCAGCCTCAGAGAGGTTTACAACAGCAATCTACTTGAATCTACTTGAAGCTACTCCTATGAATTGAAGTACAGTGCGGGTATTTAAAGTGCAGGTATTTAAAGACTGGAAATGTAAAAGACTGGAAAAGAAAATATATGAAGTAAATGACTGGTTTGTATGATCTGAGTCCGTCCTTTTTTCTAGGGGCTGCTCTGCTATTTATACTTGTCAGTGATGACCTTCGAACTGCACTTCGAACTGTCGAACCGCTCCTCCATGATCGCTGATCATGCTTCCTTACAAATAGCTCCATTACGCCATTACTGGCAGTTGAGTTTCCCTCTTGTACTTGAATTTGAATATGAGTAACCGTTGAAGATATGTCATCTTGCATCCCGTCATTGATCTAGTGTTACTCAGATCATGTGAGGACCAATATTTGTTGCCACGTGTACGATCAGGATTAAAGGCTTGAATAACCTCCCTTTATTACCCTTACTCTGCCACGTGTCGAACTGTAACTGGCTTTTACAAAATATGTAGCCAACAAGACTTCATTTAGTTATTTCTATTTAAATCTCTATATCTTTCTCCCCAAGTTCTTGTTCTTCTTCTAAAACTCCAATCCACCCTACCAAAACTCACCATCATCAACAAAATTATTATTTTTTATTATTTTGAAATCCTAAATCCTAGAAGAAAGTTTACACAAGTTAAATAATAGATAAGAGTAATAATCAAGATAGTTTTTTGAAACAACCCATCAAAAATGAGATAAGTATTTATATAAAGGGATTTCACAATTTTTGTAGATTACAACCAATTATTTTTTATATCTTTTTTTGACTAAAAATTAAAATTTCTACAGAAATTGTGTAAATAAAAAATAATAATGGTTCTTTACAAAAATTATTTTGGGAGTACTTAAAAATTTTCATGGTGCGTAAGAAATTGGGTCCGTAAAATTTCATGGTACTTAGAAATTTTCATGGTGCACAAAAATTGGGTGTAAATAAAAAATAATGATGGTGTTTTACAAAAATTATTTTGGGAGTTCTTAGAAATTTTAATTTTAGTCAAAAAAACGATATAGGAAATAATTGATAGTGCTCTATAAAAATTGTGAAATCTCTTTATATGAATACTTATTTCCTTTTTGATGGGTTATTTCAAAAAACTATTTTGATTATGGAAAATGTTTGAGGGCCACAATTTTTGTGGCCACAATGGCTCAAAACTGGGTGCAAAACATGCCAAAACGACGTCGTTTTGACAGTTTTGAGTCATTGTGGCCACAATGGCCCTCTAGCATTGTTGTTTGATTATTACTCTCATCCATTATTTGATTTCAACAATGATTCATCCCCCCTTTTCTCCCCACCCCCTTTGACCCCCTCTCTCTCTCATTGGTTACTTTTTCTTTTTCTTTTTCTTTTTTTTCCTGCTCCTCCAATCACCACCCGCCACGTGGCAAAGGGGGGGTGAGGGGGTGATCCCCCAAAGGGGGTCCCAAGCATTATTTATTTGATTTTGTTCAAACTTTCTTCTAGAGTTTAGGATTCCAAAATAATAAAAAATAATGATGTTGATGATAATTGTGAGTTTTGGTAGGGTCAATAGGAGTTTTAGAAGGAGGATGAAGAAGAAGAGGAAAAAGAAGAAGAAGAAGAAGAAGAAATAACTTTGATTTTTGAGAAAGAAGATACAGAGATTTGAATAGAAATAACTAATTAGAGTGTACCATGAGAAAAAAAAAATTATTTTAGAATTTAATATGTGTTGTCTTTATTAGTAAATTTATATTAAGATATAATAAGAATTAAAATTTATAAATTAAAATTGGGCATATTAAAATATATTTTAGATTCAAATAGAATTCCCCATTTTATTTCTTATGTGCTAAAATCTTACTACTTTTTTTGTTTGGCGTATCAACATTTTAGTTAAAAATTTAAAACTTATTTTCATTTTATTTTTACACGTGCTTTTTTTTAAAAAAAAAATTAAAAATTAAAATTTAAAATTTATTCCCAAACGCTTTTTATACTTTCACTTTGTAGTTTAGCACAAAAAAATTAAAAAACCACTAAATAAATCATTTAAATAAATAAGTCACTTTTCAAATGAACACTAAATGGTCTTATATCATATATCATATCATATATAACATAAGTAGTGCCTTTCATTGCCATGTTCTATAATTATGCCAAGGGTGTATTTGTAATTTATCCTTAAATTTATGGGTAATTCTATTTGCACACCACTCATTTTCAGGAAATTCTATTTCTTCACACTACTTCCTCTCTTTCTACACATTTAATGATTTTTTTAATTATATTTTTGTCCTAAAATGAAATTACCAAAATATCCCTTTCCCAAAACCCTAACTCTAACTCTCTCAAACCATCAGTTTCCATCATCATCATCCATGGCCGCTGCCTCTCCCCTCCTCCACTCTTCCCGTCACCTCTTCCCTACCACTGCGACCCCCCTTTGCCTAAGAAGAAGATCGGCGCACCACTACAATCTCCCTCCACCTTTATTGCCCACCACCGTGATCTTCTTTTGCCTTCGTCTCTCCCTGCCGCCAAATGAATCGCCGACGCCTCTATTTTTTGCCCCATTCGTGACTATGAGAGAGAGAAAGAGAGAGGGATCGATATCAAGGGGAGAGGGTTGAGGTCACGATGGTAGCGCCGGTAACAGTGGTGGCGCTGCCGATGCTGGATCAGATGATATGATACTTTATAATTTAAGTGTAGGCCCATGGTTCTTTGAGGCTGAGGTTATAGACTATCTGTTGTGTCAGACTGTCTTTGATCAACCTGGAATGATCATGAAGGTGTATGCGTATGATTTGGCTGTAGGAAATGATGATGAAGAACAAGAGACTGGAGAAGAAGCTGAAACATTTGATGATGATACTCTTCCAGATGAAGATAGTTTGGTTACAGTCCCACTATTTGGGTTGAATAATGTAACTGATACAGTCACTGCTTCAAAGTCGATTGTGGGGTTTGTGGTTCATCTTAGGAACAATGTGTTTTGCCTAGTTTGCATCTACATGTCTCACAATGCCGAAGGGGAAGAGGTGCCGCCAGTGGCAGCAACAGCGGTGGTGGCTTGTTAGGGTTAGGGTTTTGAGGATGAAGATGGTAAGAGTATTTTTGGTATAGTAGGATGTGTATTAAGTGAAAATTGATAATTTAAATTTATTTAGTGTGTGTATTGAGAAAAGATGTGGAAAGAAAGGAAGTACTATGTGGAAATAGAATATTCCCTTATTTTCTCACTACCTACCATCTTTCAATTTTTTTTTATTATAATTTTGTCTCTCAATCAAATTACAATTTTGGACAACCCTAATTTCTCATTACACACATACACCCTACCACCATTCATCTCTCAATCGCAGCCATTGTTGCACCTCAAACTCAGGTGTCGTTCCCATTGCCTCTTCGCATTCTTTCCGATGCCACCCATGTCGCTTCTTCGCATCCTCTCCGACACCACCTTCTTACACATTCCCACTCCCTCATTCTTCTCCGTTCTTGAAACTCTAGATCGATATCTCTCTCGTGCATGCCCACGCAACTATGGATCTCGATTTCTCTCTCTTGTTGCAAGTTGGGGGTAGCAATCGGTGGGGTTATGGAGGTGGTGCGTTGCAGGATTAAGACCTGTAATTCTGAGTGATAATGAAGATCATGGTGGTTAGGGTTGGTGAGGGTAGCCGGAGGTAGAGAACAATTAAGGAGTTTAGGGTGGAGAAAAAAAAAATGAAGCAGAGGAGAGGGCTAGCGATGGAAGGAGATGAGAGGTGGCGACTGGAGGAAAAGAGAGGCATGAGAGGGGGCAGTGACATGAGTGGTGGTTAGGGTTAGGGTTTGGCAGAGAAGGTAATACAAGCTTCAAAACTGTGTATGAAAAACAGAGAAAGAGAAGGCATAACTATAGCCTTGATAAAAATCTATAATTATATAGAGAAAATATTCTACTAGTTGTCTTGTGAATCTTCTAGAATATAATCCCTTGAATCTTGCTTTTTAGTCCCTGTTTCTTCTTACCAATTGGAGTGACTGGTATTTTTCCTGCAATACTCCCCCTCAAACTTGGATAGGAAGGAGGCCAGAGACCCAATTTGACACATAACTTCTGAAATGGCTGATGTGAGAGGGCCTTAGTAAAGATGTCAACAACTTGATTCTCTAAAGAAACAAACTGAGTGATGAGATCAGCAGCTACAGCCTTTTCACATACGAATGAGAATCAATTTCGATGTGTTTTGTACGTGCATGGAACACTGGGTTTATAGTCATATGTAAAGCAGATATGATGTCACAAAAAAGTATAGGTGGTGGTATATGCAAAAGATCGATATCATGAAGTAGATAAGATAACTAACCAAATGATCTCTACAGTTGTAGAGGCAAGAGCATGATATTCCGATTCAATACGTGACCTTGCTACTGTGGGTTGCTTCTTTGAACTCCAAGAGATGCAATTTCCACTGAAAAATGTGCAAAAACCAGTTGTTGATCGCCTTGTTAGAGGAAAACTAGCCCAATCCGCATTAGAGTAACCATATAAGACCATAGTGATGTTAGAGAGAAGGTGAATCCCATGAGTAATGCTACCTTGAACATACCATAAAATGCGTTTAACCAATTGAAAATGAAAATTGGTGGGATTATGCATGAATTGGCATACATAATTGACACTTAAGGGATGCCGGGTTATATAAAGGTAAAATATTGAAGACCACCAACGATACTCTAAAAAAATTGTGGGATTTCAAAAAGTGAATCACTAGTGAAAGTAGACCAAAATTTGCTAATCATTGGAGTCGTTACCGGGCGAAAATCTTTCATTTGGGCTTGCTCGAAAAGCTCATAAGCATATTTAGCTTGATGTAAAAAGATGTAACAACCCTCACCACTGTTTACCGATAAACTACTGATTACTGCTAAACTGAGACTGATTATGAAAAGTAATTGAACTGATTGAAATACTGAACTGACTGACTGAAATCTAAAACTGATTGATTGACTGTATCTGTTTAAATGCATTATCTATCTGTTGACTGTTTGATTATCTGTTCATGTTTTATGTTTAAATTGCGAATTGAAGGCCTTATCGGCGGCCAAACCGGAGATCGATTAGTGTTTCATGATCATCATAATTTATGTGATTTTATGGTGTAATTATCTGAAAACTGATTTGGTATGATTAAATTAGATTAAAATGAGCTAAATTACATAAGTTACTGTATTTACCAACTTGCCCTATTAGTGGACCACTATCTAGCATCTATTGAAGCCTTATTACATTACAACAAAACATTTCATCGGCCTATTTTCTTGAGAGCAACCGACTAGAGAGAGAGAGAGTCTTGAGAGAAGATTGTTCATCTAGAGAATTGGCTTGAAAGACTTGAAGAAATTGTAGGAGATTTGCCTAATTGAACTTCTACACTTGTAATTGAAGACCTAGGTAAGGAATTCAACCTCTTAATTGTGTCTTTAAGTTGATTCTTGCATGATTAATGGGTCTTTAGTGATCTAAGGTTTGAATTGGTTCAATAGTGTTGAATTAGAGCTCAATTGTTGCATGCATGCCTATATTATTTAATTTTGAGTTGATTTCATGGAAAATTGTCACATGCATGCTCGTATTTATGTTAAGTCCATGAATTCATCTTGTCTTTGAAGATATTAGCTCAATAGAGCATGCATTTGAGGCTTGTACGTTGTTTAACTTCATGCATGTTGCATGTTCATCTTGTTCATGAAAATTGGTTTGAAACTGGGTTTAATTCCCTCACATTTGGGCCTTGATTTTACAAATTGAGCTTTGAATCATGCTAAACTATGAGTTTTGAAGTGTTTTCCAGGAAATGGGCCCGAAGGAATCGAATTTGATACATTTGAAGTTGAATTTGAGCTTGAGGTTCAAATCTGGGAATTTCAGATTTTGGACTCACGCTCGAGCGAGGTGACTGGCGCTCGAGCGTGAAATTCATGCTCCCAGTATTTTTGCAATGTTTTGATGTCCGCTCGAGCAGGGTAATTGACGCTCGAGCGGGAACTTGTGTCTTACGCTTGAGCGGATGTCGAGTGCCCAATCGAGCGTGATTTTCACCTATCCAGCACTTTTAACTGTTTTGCAGTACACTCGAGCGTCTAAGTCTGTGCTCGAGTGGAAACCTTTGTCTGTATTTCCGCTTGAGCGGAGTAATCGACGCTCGAGCTGGAACCCTGTTTTCTGAAAATTCTGAAAATGCTTTTAAAGTGCATCTTTGCATCCTTATTTCATCCTAGGCATTCTTAGGCCTAGTTTAAGGCATCTTAATGAGGATATAAATATAGAATCACACCGAGTCAAGATAGGGATTAAATTATTATATTTCCCAACTGTGTAGCTTAGTGTGTGTTCAATTTGTAAACTGTGTAGGGTTGGCGACTGGGGACGCGCTGTAGCCTAACTGTAGCCCAGAACTCTGTAAGTAACAACTGTGTAAAGATATGTTCAAAAATGATTATCTTCTGAACAATTGTAGTGTATTGTTTCTGAATTGATATTGTTAATAGAATGAATGTATGTCCTCTATTCTGAACTGTATTGTGGCATCCTTAGCAACTACCGTTACTGACTGTTACTGTTGCTGTTACAAAGATCTCTGTCGGTTCCCTTGTTGGAACCACTACGGTTTACTGATTGATGACCATCATTGACTGTTCGGTCTTTCAAGACCTACTGTTTACTGTACTGTTATGCTAATGGATGTACCACATATGACTGCACTGACTGAACGACTGAAATATTGATTTAATGAACTATTTTCATTACTGTAAGGACATTCATTCTAAACCTCTTTACGCATTATGTTATTCACTGGGCTTTAGCTCACTGCTCATATATATATATATATATATATATATGTAGGTATACAGGCACCAGACCGCGGCTAGAAACGTCGGGATAAGCTCCAGTTTTGTCAAGCCAACCACTGTGCTTCACTGCGAGGTTCCGAGCCTGTCAAGCAATGGCTTAGGGGTGTTTTAATTTCCCTCATCTGTCTCTGTAACTGTTTTGTTAACTGTATAGACTGTTAATGTACTGTTTATCAGGGATTAGGTCCCTGATCTGAATGATTATAAATGTCGTACATACTGTTCTGCACTATGTATATATATATATATATGAAAAGTTTTTTTGGCATTCAGACTATCACAGCTCATTGGATATTGTTCATTTATTGTATTGGCTTCCGTCAGGCCCCTGTACTCTGTTTTACCGTATTACTGTTAAGCAGGCCTTTGGTAATCTCGGATTACTGACCGGTTACGGTGCTAAACTCATAGGGACGGGTTTGGGTCGTGACAAAAGAGCCCACTAGAGAATTGTGTCACTTCTACTCCAATGAAGTAGTAAAGATACCTAAGCTCCTTCATTGCAAATTCTTAACTAAGTCGGTGAACAACTGATTGAGAAGGGTGAGATTACTGCTTGTCAAAATTATGTCATCAACATATAACAACAATAATATTGTGCCAAGGAAATGATGACAGATAAAGAGCAGGGAATTAAAAATACTGCAAAAGAAACCAATGGAAAGAAGAAAGGCACTGAAACGATCAAGCCAGGCACAAGGGGATTGGCGCAAATCGTATAGGGCACATTTTAATTTACACACATGGTGTAACTTTTGTGGGTCTTGAAAGCCAAGTGGTTGTTCCATGTAAACTGGTTCATTAAGATATCCGTGCAAAAAGACGTTTTTCACATTTAGTTGCCTTATATCCCAATGGTGGACAAGAACCACACTCAAAATTGTTTGAATAGTTGCTGGCTTAATAATAGGTGAGAAGGTCTCCATGAAGTCTGTTCCCAGAATTTGATTAAATCCTTTGGCCACCAAACGTGCTTTCAGTCTTTCTAGAGATCCATCTACATGTAATTTTGTCTTGTTGACCTACTTACACCTTATTATATTCATGGTAAATGATCGGGGAATTAACTCCCATGTGTCATTGGCATGTAGTGCAGAGATTTCTTCTATCATTGCAGCAAACCAACCTAACCAACCAGGGTGCTTCATTGCCGAGTTTACTGATTTTGGGTCGGTAGGAATTCTTTCAGTAACAACTGTGTAATCCAAAGAAAAATACTTGGGATTGGGTTTATGAATTCCAGCTTTGTTTCTAGTAATCATTATATGAACTAAGGGGATGATGTTGATCTATCATCAATGAACAAAAGGGTCACTAGTTTGTTCATTAAATTGTTCTTGAGTATGTTGAGGAGGCATGTTGGGCGAATCTTCCAACATGCTTGAATTGGGATAAATGATGCACTCGTGTGTGGTAGAAGCATTAATCATAAAGGTGGATCAGTTTGCTTAGTACAATTTTGTACTAGAGTAACGTTGTCACGACCCAAACCTGCCCTTATAGGTTTAGCATCGTAACCAGCCAGTAATTCTGGGATTACCGAAGGCCTCTGAGATAGATTACCATAATATTAGGGGCTAGCAGAAGAAAATAACAAATATACAACGTCCATTGAGCTGTGCAGATTTATATGAGACATAAAATTTTAAACTTTATATACATACATTTACATATCATCATATATATAGGCTAGACAAAAAGAGACTTATCCCTAAATACAAGATAAACAAGAACACTCGTTCAACCAAAACAAGTAAACAAAACTTGAACTTTATGCACATAGCCATAACCACTTGACATATCCAGAACCTTCATGGGAGGCACATAGGTTGGCTGACAAAACAGAGTCCAGGTAGAAGCTCTAGACCTGGTCACACGCTTGATCACCTACATACAAAATATAAACAATGAGCTGGAGCCCAGTGAATAATAACAAAGTAAAGATTTTAATGAATGATGTCCATAACAAATTCAGAAATTAGATTTCAAATCCCTTATCAAATTAGAAACATAGTCATATTCGTATTCGTATAAAAAACAGAGTCATATTCATATTCATATTCAAATCATGTGTGGTACCTCCATTCGTGTTAACAAATCATATTAGTCATTCATGACAAGTTCCATAATGGAACCTCTGGTACCGGATTTCATATAACTTACGTAGGCCACAGTATTGTTTCCCCCGGGCGAGGGCCTTATTCCACGATATTGTTTCTCTCGGGTGAGGGCCTTATGCCATGGTATTGTTTCCCCCGGGCGAAGTTCTCATGACCACAAGCCACAGTATTATTTTCCCTAGGCGAGGGCCTTTGCTAAGGGTACCACAAATACATTTCAAAAATTTGGACTATCATTCATTCATATAGAAAATAACATTTCAGGGAACAAATCATGTTAAGTCATTCAGAAAATACTTAAAGTTGAATATAGCTTTACAGAGTTATTACTCAGAGACAACTCCAGGAGTAGAACAGACGATAACGCGTGACCTACACAAACACATAACATATACACATTGAAACACAAATCATTTCCTTTATCAAACTTGACTTCTTTTGTCTTCTATCTAAATAATCTAAAGGTCTATTACGCATATTCTTTCTTTATTCAAATGAATTGGGTTCTCATTTTACATATTCTTTCATTACTAAATCATTCTTTTCTGAATAAACCAATTTCTTACTTGGCTTCTTAATCAATTACTACTAAGTCAATGACTTATTTTTTAATGAACAAATTAATGTTTATTATTAGCTTATTAATCTTTATTGAGCCATAAATCAAGTCTAGAATGCTTGGGGAGAGATGAGAATGCAAATATGAACAAAGTGTGATTTTTCAAAACATGCTTAAAATAGTTGTTCACTCAAGCGAACCTTTAGTCGCCCGAGCGATTTGTAAAAGACTACAAAAGTACTGGAAGTCGTCAATGTGCACTCGAGCAGTAGTTATCCTGCTCGAGTGGTTTGTTAAATTCCAGAATTCTAAATTTCTCAAAAATAGCTTCCCAATGCATTTTCAATCTTTAAACCCATACTAATCTTGATCAAAACTTTGAAGATACTTTAGAAAACATAAACATTTATTTATTTATAAATTATTTGCTCAAAATCTTGAAACACAATATTTAAATCAAAATTCATGAACTCATGATTCTAAAATTCCTTTTCAAAATCAAATGCACAATAAAATTGCATATAATTTATGGAGCTTAATTTAATTACAACTTTCAAAATCAAATCCAAAATAATTAATTTCTAATTAAACTTCATAAACTTGATCTTAGCTCCAATTCTTCATTTTCTTCTCAATTTTTCTAGCAAACATTGCATATATGTAATTCAAACAAAACTAACTAATTTAATATGTTCCATAGCATGCTTAAATTAAATAAAACTCTTAAATTACATTACATGCATGGGTTAGAGATTAAAATCAAACCAATTTTTAGGTTTCAAAATAAAATCAAAACCTCATTTACTCCATGATTAAACCATTTTCATGAACTCAATGTTTTCAAAACTTTTTCTTCAAAATCAAATGCATAATAAACTTGCATGGCTTAAATCCTTTCAAAACTCATAGTGCATGCAAATGTACATCTCATACATATCAAGGTTTCCAAACCCAAGCTCAATTTGAAGAATTCTTACAATCATTGCCATAACCATAAACATGCATCTAACCCATTTCATGTTTAGAACCCAATTTCTTTCTAATTCCATGAATAAAATCTCAAATCCTTCTCAATCTCAAGTTTTATAAGAAAATACTACAAAATCAAACCAAAAATAATTAATTTTCCAAATTAATTTCCATAACTATATTTCTTACTTTAAACCTTATTTTTTACAAAATCCATGAAATTAAGTCCATAACTTTCTTAATTCATGATGCATGGAGGTTTATCTTCGAAATTTAGACTTAGAATTCTTACCTAAGACTCCAAATTCAGAAATTAGAAGTGATTTCCCCTTAGTTTTCTTGTTCTTCTTCCATACTTGTGTTCTTTAGTTGCATTTTTCCAGCACCTCTCTCTCTCTCTCTCTCTCTCTCTCCTTTTTCTTCTTTCTTCCCGCAAAGGAATTGAAGGCCATCCCTCAACATAATACATATATACACACCTTTATCTCTTGACCCACATAGGCACGCGTGCACACACACAGATTTCTCTGCACACACACATACTTCTCAGCACACACACCCATATATGTCCTCAAACTCTAAATCATTCTACAATTTAATTTATGGTTAAGATTAATTTAATTAAATAACACTTATTCTTAGTAAATCTTGATTAACACATAATTAAATTAATCATAACATTATAAATCCCACGTAATTTAATTCGTCTAATTTGACTTTTTTTAGAGCCTAATTAATTATATTAAAATTTATCATTCTGAATCTAATTTTTAATCAAATTCCCAAAAGGCTCCAAATATTAAATTAAACTTATTTTCATCCTCAATTTTGGTTTCTTAAATTATAAAGGTCTTCAATTTCATATTAAACTTCAAAATCTTTGCCAATAAATTACATACTCAATTGAATACCCCATAAATAGATTTAATTCATAATAACCTCAATTCCCAATTCTCATAACTTAATTATCTTCAATTTGGACCCAATTAATCAAATCTCAATTTTACAAATCAGAATCGAATATTTAATTAAACTCTCATACGGTCCGATACTCGGAATTAAAATAATTCAATTCACTAATTATACTCTCTTGAGCCATGTAGGCTTTCAATTTCTAATTCCAAAATAAATTCTCATTAGAATCATATACGAATCAAACTGAATAATTCTTATAAATTCCAAATTAAATTAGAATAATGGACAATTAAAATTCAAATCTCCTTAATTAATTAAGTACTAATTACTATATGCGGTGGGGTCGTCACAAACATCTTCTTGGTGAGAAGTAGAAAATGGTATTTGTGCATGATGATATGTCACTGGTGATGATGCGGACGTTGTTAGATTATGCTCCAATTGATCATTTGAAGTGACTCCATTATGATCCATTAATGTATCTCTTCCAATTGCAAAAGCATTTGAGTCCCTAAGATCATTCTGAAGAAGGCAAGACAATGTAGATGAAGATAGAGATTCCTCCCCCTCTGGTGGTGCATCTATAATGGGTTGAGCTGGTGGTAATGGTTCCAATGGTCCTGCAAACCACTCATCAAATGAAGTAATTTCCTCATTAAAATTAGCAAGAGAAAATAGACTATCAGAATCACGGAATCGAAATTTGATTTCATCAAAAATCACATGTCTAGAAATGTACACACGACCTATAAGCGAGTGATAAACATAATAACCTTTGTGATTATGACTATAACCATGGAAGACACAAGGTAACGATTGTGGATCAAACTTATTTTTGGCATAGTCACGAAGGTATGGAAATCATCTACATCCAAAGGTATGGAGGCAACTATAATCTGGTTGTTTTACCAACAATAATTCAAATGGACATTTTCAACCAAGTATACAAGAGGGCAATTGATTTATGAGCCAAACCACTGTTCCAAAAGCGCTTTGGTACACCGCCATGAAACAATATTGTTAAACCTAGTTCAGTTACATCCCTGTGCTTTCTTTTAACTAAACCATTCTGCTCGGGCATCTTAGGACAAGATAATGGATGAATAACACCCTTACTAAGTACAAATGATTCAAACCTGTTATCCCCAAATTCACCCATACTATCAGATTGGGAAACTTTCACCGTTTCCCAAAACTGTGTTTCAATGTAACTATAAAAATAAACCGTAAATTACACTTACCTCCCTTGAGATTTCTGACAAATACAAAAATCTCTCTTGTGATTTTAATAATTATAGAAACCTTTCCTACTTTAACTGACAATATTAAGATTTCCCCATTTTTTTTAATGTCATTCACCCAACTAACCGAAACTGCTGATGTCATCAAAAATAAATACTGAAATGCCCATAATACCCTCAAGTGTCTTGAAACACTCCATGAGCTGAGTTACATGAGATAAAACCCAATTTATCTTCTCTCTCACACAGCACTGTGAAACACACCCACAGCCAAAAAAATAGATAAATAAAACACAATGTATTCTCTCTCTCTCTCTTAGACTTTTCTCTCCGTCATCTTTCCTATTTCACAAAGCTAACAACTTCAACCAAACAACAAAATTAACAATAAACTCAATCAAAAGTAAACAAAGCTAACAACTTCATACCAAACAACAACAATCAAACTCACCAACAAAAACTACAATCTTGACAGTCTCCTTTTCTTAAAACCCTCAAAAATTAAAGAAAAAAAAATGCAGAAAAAATAGATATATATATATATATATATAGCCACCATCCTAAAACCCAGAAAAATTAGAGAAAAGAAAAAGAAAAAAAATTCTCACACGGAGAAAATTTCTTGAAACCTAAAATCACTCAAAGCCATCTTCAGTTCAATTCCACAACTAGGTAGCTCCAAAAACAATCCACTGTGAATACTTTTTGACCCTTCACAGATTAAACTTACTTTACTGTACATATACATCCAAATCCCTAGTGTTCTAATAGATAATAACAACTGTATTACTTACATTCAAAGATATTGCATATAACTTGCAAAAATTACAGAGCATTACTAAAATTACTAAAATTTTCAAATTACAGATAACATTTGTTGTTTTTAGAGCATTACTAAAATTTTCAATAGCATTTGTTATAATACATGTAAACTAACTCAGATTACAAATACCTATTTTACTCAAACATATACATATGCTTATATATATATCTATAGAGAGAGAACCTAAAAGCTTGGAATCACAAGAAAGCTACTTTAATGTGGGTTGAATACACCAGCGCTACAACTCCAACTCTTTTTCTACCTCTATTGCCCATTGATGGGTCTTCTATGAAATCATTGATGGGTCACTGCAGCTCCGACTCTTCTTCGACTCATCAAATATACATTTCCCTCTTCTCTCTTTGTCCTTCGTCTCCCTATGTTACTGTAAGAACACTCATATAGACATGAGGAAGGCAAAGAGAGAAAAAGCACCATCATGAGGGGGGGAGGGAAAGAGAGAAGAGATAGAGATGAGGGTTTGATTTTACCGTTAAGAGAGAGAGTGTGTGAAAGATGCCAGCAGTGGATGAGAGAAGGCCAAAGGACACCTTTCAGATCAACATCGTTGTAGGTCTGGTAAATCTGCCTTCAGTGATTGAGGGTGGTGAAGTTGGAGGTTGGTGGCAATGAAGAGTCTAAGGAAGAAGAGTAGGGGTGTAAATTTGGCCCCGGCTGGCTCATGTCGGGCCTCACGGGCTCCAGCTGAAATTCGGGCTAGGCCGGTTCACGGACTAGAAAATTAGGCCCAGGCTTAGGCGGTATTCAGGCCTTGGCCGGGCCTCGGGCTGCTAGGCCTGGGTTCGGGCTTGGAGCGGGCCTGAACAAGTTTTTTTTTTTTTTTTTCTACCAAAATTTTATTATTTTTTACTAAAAAAAACATTGAGCCTTAGGCCGGGCCTTAAATAGGCCTTAAGCGAGCCGATGGGCTGAGCCCACAGGCCGGGTCAGACTAGACTTCAAAATGATAGCCCAGGCCCTGGCCTAGGGTCTCGGGCTAGGCTCGGGCCCGGGCCTAAATGGGTCGGACCCACCCAGGATCACGATCGGGCTTCGGGCCACCCATGGGCCGCGAGCCATTTTTACACTCTTTAAGGAAGAGGGAGAAAGTAGAAATCGGGTATAGAAACAGAGAGGCAGAGGAGATAAAAGTGGGTAATTATCAAATAGAATGAGGTGGATGATAAGGTTGTATAAGAAAGGGTAATATTGTCATTTTGTATAGACAATTAATGTCGTTTCTGCAAATTTGACGGTTGTGAGAATATTGATATTGTCAATTAAGGTAAGGGAGGTTCCTATAATTATTAAAACCACAAAGAAGGTCTTTGTATTGGTTATAAACCTCAAGGGAGGTACGTGTAATTTACCCAAAAATCAATGAAACATTGAAGAAAATCATATTTCCTTTTTAAAGGATAGAACCAAGTGTAGCAAGTGCACTCATCCACAAAGATTACATAGTAATGAAACTGTTGGAAAGATAAAATCAAGTAGCCAAAGATTCATTAGAATATTCATTAGATGATAAAAAAAGATAGTTGACAAGATTTGGACATTTGACAACTATTACAAATAGTTGTTGCTTGATTGTGATTATTCATACTAGTAATAAGCTTATGCTTCTTCAAATGCTCCACCACACTCATTTGTGGATAACCAAGGCGTTGATGCCACATTTCACCATTTGTTGCTCAAAAGCTTGTTAAAAAAAGTGCTTCTGTCTTCTTTGGCACCAAGGCATATAGGCCACCACATCTATGGCCTAATGTTATCACTTCTCTGCTCTCCCTATTCTTTATCACAAAACCATCAAATGAGAACTCAAAAATATACAAATACTTGAATGTTAATTGACTAACAGAAAGCAAATCCTTTTTATCTCAGGAACAACCAAAACTTGATTCAATTTGAGACTCTCATTTCCGACATTATTAGTTCCACTTCCAATATGGGTAATATCTAGAGCATTACCATCACTAACAGTTATTTTATCAAGACCATAATATGGAGTAAGAAATTGTAGCTTATCAACATCCACTGTCATGTGAGCTGATGCACTAGTGTCGGGAAACCAAGCTTTGTCTTGATTATCATTAATTGACATGGCTGCTAAAGCTTTCACTGCCTCCTCAAATTGATATGTCTAATTGAAGCAGTGCCAACAATTTATTGTTATATGTTTTGGCTTGTCGCATATCTGGCAATGAACCTCGTTGTTTTTTGTCTTGAACTTTATTTTTTAGGAAAATAAATTAAGGATGTATCCTAAGTAAGCCCTTTACACAATTATGATGAGATCCAGTAGAAGTGAAACCACACCCTTTAGATGTGTACCTTTGTTGTGGTTTGCCTTCCTTATTAAAATTCTCTCCATTGCCTTGTCCGTGAAAACTGTGACCCATAAAGGCCATATTTTGATTAATCATTTTAATTCCTCCTACATTGTGCATATTTTTCATAGTTTCATGTCCTTACAGGAGTGGGACAACTTCTCTATAAGCTGGAATGGGTGGCTTAAGCATAGAAGTCACAAATGATTCATAACCAGGTCTAAGGCCCCTAAGGAGCCCAAATACCTTTTGTTGATCACTGACTAGTTTGCCAATGGCAGCCAAGTCATCACAAATACTTTTAAATATGCGAATGTATTCAGCCATAATTAGGCCATCCTTACTGTGAAGTTGGAGACGTTGGAGAAGATAAAATCCTCTCTCATAAGAATCTTGTGCAAAAACATCTTCAAGAGTTTGCCAAACATCAGCTGATGTTTCCAGTCTAATAACGAAAGTAAGAACTTCTTCGGATAAGGTGCCTGTAATCCAGCCACGCAGTAAGCGATCAAATCGCTTTCACATAGTAAAGTCTAGATTTTCAGTCTTCTTTCTGTTGTCTGCACCTTTAGTTTCTGAAACATCTTGTTCATGGATGGGCATAGGGATTTCACCATTGATGAAGCCAACCATTTCTTGGCTTTCCATAAGCCCCATAAATTTGGTCTTCCAAAGGAGAAAATTAGATTGGGTTAATCTAATTGATACAAATTTTCCAATGTCCATAGGAGAGGGATATGTGTATTTAGATGAAGTCGCAACAAAGACAGAAACCATTGGAGAATAGTTAAGGGTTGGAAAAAGAAACAGGAAGAGTAAAGGATTGGAATTGGATGTTTAGGAATCACGGATTCACCTTTAACGGTGGCTCTAATACCATAAGAACAAAAGATGAACTTGGAACGAGTAAATTATATTTCTTATTCAAAGATGATTGTGATGTACAATATTTATATGCAAGTTTCACAACTATGTATGAAACAGAGAAAGAGAAGACATAACTATAGCCTTGTGTTGGCTTTTTTGGCTTTCGAAGGTTACTTTCGTAATTATGAGCGTGCCAGCAAGGATCAATCAGTCCTTACAGAATTGTAATTGCCAAACAATTATTCAGACGATTGTGTTATGGTTCTTTCGGCCTCAATAAAGAGGACTTTTACTGGTGGCTTACTGGTAATTTGACTTCAGAAAACTTGAGCATAAGAACAGTTAAATAAACTGAAGTATTTCATTAGTATGAAAAACTTACAATGATCTTAGTTCCGTAGAGAATTACAGCAGCAATATACTCGACAACTACTCCTACAAATGAAGTGCAGCGCAGAAACTTAAAGTACAGGAATATAAAGGACAGGAAGTAACACTGGAATATGTAAAGTGATTCTTTAGATTTTTCTTCTTTCCTTCTCTGAAATCCTTCCTGCTATTTATAGTTTCGGAAGATAACCATCGAATTGTACTTCAAACCGTCGAACTGCCCCTCCGTAATCGTTGATCATGCTACCTTATAAGTAGCTCCACTATGCCTTCACTTGCAGTTAGGCTTCCCCCTTATATTCGAATTTGAATGTGAGCAACCGTTGAAGCCACGTCACTGTACGTCTCTTTGTTGATCCGCTACTACTCAGATCTTATAACGACCAATATTAATTGCCACGTGTATGATCAGGATCGAAGACCTATCTGGTCTCCCCATATTACCCTCACTTTGCCACGCGTCGAATTGTCACTGGCTTAGTACAAAATGTGTAGCCAACATTACCCCCCGCACTAATATACCCAAGACTTGGTGATATTAGTGGATCAGAGTCCCTTTTCCCACGTTTTAGAACGTGCATGGGTTTTGCATTTTCCCAGAAATGCAACTGTCTCATACCATCTGTATTAATACTCTCGTCTTGATCCTTTAAGTACTTCCACTGTCTTATTATTCGAACAGACTGATACATTTCATGGCCAAGTTAATCCTTACCTCCAATGATGAAGCATACGAAGAGTCATATGTTGATGCTATTCCTCGTCGAAAGCATGCATTTATTAGCCACCTTTACCCACCTTTCTATATTCAGGTCATGGACGCCTTTGCAAATTACCGACCTTTGGATTACGAACACATTGCTCTTAATCCTTCGATTCAGAAGGCTACAAACAAAGACATAAGAATTTTCCCCTCTGACCTACCTTTACAGTTCGAACAATCTGCTCTCAAACCTCTAATTCGTAAAATTGCAAACATGGATTTGAGCAACTCTTCTTTGCAAATTTCTGTATGGGATAAAGCTGCAACTTCTTCCTCTTCTGGAGGTTCTGACTGGACAAGCTGGTCAGTACCTGAGACTTATGATTTAAAGGAGCGAATCAACCACCATTTTGTTGAGTTCACTGACCCTTTAGAGTTTCCCTCCTATGCTTGAAGTTCAGTTGTTTACCCTTATGTGCCCATTGAGCATCGGCGTAGTCTGGAGGAGAATCTTCTTGTAGCATGGTATACATCATCCATGCCTACAAAGATAGTGCACTCTGCTCCTCGCCCAGAAGAAGCACAAGGGTATAACCCATCATTCTTAGCCCAGAAGGCGAAGATCTGTTCTTCTGACTGGCTTGATTATATTAATGCCTTTGTTCCTTCTGCTCCCGTATCATCCTTGAAGACAGAAGCGTCCACACCTTCTTCTTCGTCTCCCGAAATTGATTCTCCCCTACCAATTCTTTCCTGGGCAGAAAAATTGAAGATTGCCCTATCCACGGAGAATGTCTTTCCACCCTATAAACCTCTGCCTTCTCCTACCCCAGCTGAGCGGAAACAGGCTCAACTTCTACTTGCAGCCTTCTCTCACTTGCCCTTTAATGTTCTCGAGGACGAAGTCCCTCTCAAGAACCTTCGATGGGCTTGTGACATCATGACTAGGGGTCATGTCCTTGATCCCCTTGCTCGGGCAGAACTTCATATGTTTCTGGACCAACTTCCATTGCTTCTTCACTGGCATCGTAATTCTATGGCTACTACACAATCTTTAGACCAACTCTCGTCCCTTCGAATTCATGCTCAGTACGAAGCAGAGAACTTTATTGAAGAATTCAATGATTTCAAGAATAAAGATTCTGCATATTGGGATGACTTAGACATTGATGAATTGGAACAAGGGTTAAGAGAGGTGACCTTCGAAATAAAGGCTGAAGAGCTCTACTATGAAGTGAGAGCACATCAACTTATGCAGCCAATGCTAGAAAATTTAGAAGATAGAATAAGGAAAGAACAAAAGTTCATTGATCATTGTTGGACTAAATTTCATGATCTTGTCATTTATTCCATTCCTTATTTTTATGAGCTCGAGTTTATACCGAGATAGGGTCAGCTGATGTAATCGCTCTGATCTTAATATAAAAAAAATTTGTCTTTGTTTGACCCTGTCTTCACTTGTATTTTTACTTGTGTTTTAAAAGTCAACTCAGAGTTTCGAACTTCGAACAATTTCATCCTTTAAATCTGGACTTAATTGTTTTAAATAAAACACCAAATGAGCCAATTGTAACCTTTCCAATTTATGGAATAGAGTTTTGGATTATTTTCAATTGGAAACAGTGCTTCGAATCTAGCAATCTTACATTCAAAACCTGTTTTGACCATAGTCAACATCTAGTCATTGTCATTATTGCTTTTGATGTTTCGAACACCAAATCCCATCCTTAAAAAAACTCAAACCTTTGTTAAAGAAACTCAAGTTTTGCTTCGAAGGACATTATCTTTGTTAAAAACTCTAAAAACAGGTCTTTAAGCCCTTTTAAAATAAATACTCGAGTATTTTTATTTTTTGGGTAGGGCAACCCACTTCGAAGCTGGCTTCTCTGTTTTCGAAGCCGTTTGACTCGGCTTCGAAGCAAAATATCTTACTTCAAAGCTAGCCTTAACAACCGGGCTTTGTTTTTCCCTCCAAAAGCATCAATGTTGAAGGAAGCTTTTGTACTCGTACTTTTAATACTTAACAGCTCATGTAATATATTTTCAAATACGAGGGCTTTAAAAACCCTTTTGTTTTGTGTTCTGAAATCACCTGCTCTTCTAATCGCACAAACCCCTCTTATTACCAATCGTCGGCTTCTCTCTACTTCCTTTCCCGAAGAAAAGCATACCGTCAATGGCTTCTCCTTCAGTATCAGTCGTAGAGCGTATGAGCCCATCTGTGGCCCTAAAGAGGATTATTGATGCGGAATGCGAAAAGTACAAAGCTGGGGAGAAGAGCGCTATTGATGGACGCATCTTTGTCCCTCGTCGCCATGTGCAATCAGACTATGTGCTCGGGCCCATATTCAAAGAAGTCCTCACTGAACTCCCAGCCATGTATCCCCGACTGGAAAACCAATGTCTTCTCTATGAAGGTGGTCTTGACTGGAGGAACTGGAGGATGAATCGCCCCCACCGATGCTGGCCCACGGTGAGACCAGAGTGGCAAGAATGGTATGATCGGGTTATTCCTGCTAGGACCCTGGACCTCCAAGAACTCTGCCTCCTCGATGCTCTCAGACTATCTAGGGTAACTATTTCAGAGGACCCTTTCCTTGTTCCTGCTGCTCTATGTTTTTGGAATCCTGTCTTTAACTTTTTCCAATTTAGATGTGGGATGATGGCCCCTACTATTCTTGATATTTGCCATTTACTGGGACTATCTCCCATTGGCACCCCTTTTGGACCAGATTATCCTGATTTAGCAGTCCCTTTCTCTCTCCCCTCCCTTAACTCATCTTATAGTGATTTCGCTAGGGTTGAAAATAAAAGAGAGGGCCCTGTGACTGACAGGGAATTCTTTTCTTTCTTATTGTATTGGCTTTGCAAATTCCTTTTTTGCACTTCCTCTCAGAGAATTATGCCTGAATTTGCCCCTCTTGCCAAAGCCTTTGTCTTACAGAAAAAGGTGGCCTTAGCCCCACATGTTCTAGGGCACGTATATAGAGTCTGCTCCCTTTTTTTATGAGAAACCCTTAAATGCTAATCAAGGGGGCCATTCTGGATCTTTCAGTTTTGGCTTTTCGCCTATTTTACTGAATTACAATCCAAATGCCTTAAATTTTCGGAGACAGACCATCTTACTCATGGCATAAGGATGGCCAATGCTTCACTTTACCCTTCTACCTTTGCCTTTTACTTCTCTTTCTTTCACCAGCTTCCAGTCTCCCTTCCTATTTATCGCTTTCGTCCTTTCGAACCTTCCATTGGTCCATCTTGGTTGAGGAATTTTCTAAGTGACCAGTCTTGTACTTCTCTTGCTCACAAGGATATATGGGCTTCCATTCTGATTCCCAGAGAGTTATTTATCGGGACTTTGAACCCGAAGGCATACAAATGCATTGCTGAACCTTACTGTCCAGCTCAGTTTGCTAGACAATTTGGCCTTTCACAAGGGGTCCCAATACCCCTCTGTAGCAACACAAACCTCAGCCTCACCAGAAGGGATTTGAAAGTCTGGAAATCCAGGATAGAAGAGGCAACTTTGAAATTTGTAGATGACTTGGCCAACTTTGAATACACCCCTTTCATTCCTCAAGGTACCGTGTTGAAGAGGCTGCTAACAGTGTACTGGTGGGTGACTAACATGGAGATTTATTTGGCCATTCCACCTTTAAGCCTACTAACAGTGTTAGATGTGACCAAGCCCAAAGAAACTGGGGAGGTCCCTTCTTCCACTGTTTCAAAATTGGCACATGCTGCTCCTGCTGCTTCAATTCCTCCCAGAGTCACTCGGGCTGCCTCGAAGAAAGGTATACCCTTGTCTCTTCTCCTTTTGTCTTTCATAATGCATTTTGCCTTATCTTTAATTCTTATTTTGTGGAGGTGGTCAATCACAAAAGAAAAGGAGCCTCTTTGAACTCGAGAAGGGAACATCCAATATTCAAGGGGAAGAAAAGGAAGAATCAGATGAAGAGGAAGAGTTATTTTTGAAAAGAAAGAAAAAGGCGATCGTCTTTTCATCCGACCCGGTAACTGCCAGAGAGTCAGAAGATGAATTCATTTCTTTGGAATCTTGATCGCAGCCTGAAGAACTTGAGGGAAAAGTTGAGAAAGAAATTGAGAAAAAACAGACCCTGCCAATACAGAGGAAAAGAAAAAGAAAGATGACTGTTTCTCCTTCCGATATGGTCGAAGACTCTGATTCTGAGACAATCGCCAAAGCCATAGAGAAGAGAAAAAAGGTGTCTGCTTCCGCTCCTATCTCAGTCGAAGATACCATCCATAAAGCAGCCGTCAAGACAATAGAGCAAGAACATCCTAAAGCCATGATTGTCTTTGAAAGAGCTGAGAAGAGACGGCAGCAACAGTTTCTGAGAGATGAACCTGTTGCTGCTGACATATTACAAAGGGAAACTGTAAGAAGACAACAGACTGCCAGAGATTACACCCTTCGCAGTTCCCCCATTATCGCCGATACTTCTGGAGCAGGTAATTTTATGCTTTTGCGATTTTTCCTCTGTTAGCCTTTGGTATCGAGGTTTAATATTGCCTTACATTTCTTCCTCATGCAGCAGCAACTTCTGAGCTCATCTTTCCGATGGAACCTCTCTCAGTTTCATTCGAGGTAGATCAGATGCAGAATGTAGGGACTACTCAGACCATACTTTCATTTTTAGGGTCTGCACTTTCTACACTTTTCCTGAGGCCAAGCATTCCTGCACCTTTTCCTCTTGGTTTGACTCCCTATCTTTCTTACTTGACTCTTGACTTTCCTCAATTTACTTCTTTACCGAGTCTTGCTCCTCTCTCTCCTTCCAAGGAGATTCCAAGTGCTACCTTGTCTTTGATGGGTGCTGACAGTTCCCCAATTCGTGATTTACCACCTTTACCTAGCTCCAGCCCTCCTTCTCTTGATTCATTAGTGACTAGGACCATGGAGACCATCAAAGATGCTCCACCCATTTCTCCTATTGCTATGCAATCTTCTGTGTCTCCCATAACGACTCTCTCTGCTCCCCTCATGTCTACTGATGAGATTGATATTTTTGAAGCGAGATTAGCTAGTCTTTTTGACATCACTTCTACTTCTCTGACATTCGATGAGGAGGCTGAGCCATTAGTTTTAGCTGATTCTTTGCTGGAAATTTTTTAGAGTTCTCCTTCCTCCAGCAGCCAGCCTTCTGTGCCTTCGATAGATTTGGACACTTGTCTAGACTTGCTAATTTCTTTTTCGAGGATTCCCTTCGAAGCTCTACAAAGGCCCATAATTAAAAACGGGTTTCTTCAATGCTGCAAACTTGCTGAGCAGTCTGGTATGGATGTCTCTAACCACCTATCCCAAGCAGCAGCTACCATCGATTTTTACATCAGCATCTGTCATGCTGCCAAGGCCGCAGATGAGAAATTGGTCAGAGATCAAAGTTTTGTTTCTCAAGTGCATACTGAAGTATCGACGCTTAAAGAACAACACTCCTCTGCCTCTCACTTCCGAACTCAACTGCTGGAGAGGAAAGCTCAACTCGAAGAGGAGCTTTCTGCAGTGAATCAAGCCTTACTCCGAACTGACCTCAAACTGCAAATCACCAATCAAGGACTGGCTGATCAAAAGAAAGATATGGCTGCAGCTATTCAACTATTTTCGTCGTTTACCAATAGGAAATCTGTTGTACAAAAACAGCTAAAACATTGTAATGATTTTTGGGCCAACTTGTGGTACAATGTACTTGACTCTTTATAAAACACTTCCTTGTTTACTATTTTATGTTCTTGTACTCAGTATTTATTTTATTCCCTATGTTTCCCAAATAGTTGGAAAATAAGGTTTTAAATATCTGCCATTAATTTTTTTGGGGTGCACATAACCACTCAAATCTTTCAAATGGTATGCCCCGAAAGGCAAAACTCTATGAATTTGATATGGTCCTTCCCAGTTAGGTGACCATTTGCCAAATCTATGGCTTTTAATTCCTATTGGGAGTATTGTCTTCCACACCAAATCACCTTCATCGAAACCAATGTGTTTGACTTTCTTGTTATAATTTTTGGCTGCTTTCTTCTTCAGAAAGAGAATGCTATTTAATGCTAAAATTCTAGCTTCATCTATATCTTCTAATTCCAAGCACATACTTTGATAGTACTGCTCAGGATCCAACTGGTCTTGGCATCTTACCCTTAAGGATTTAACATTGATCTCCACTGGTAACACTGCATCATGCCCATAAACTAAGGCATAAGGAGTGACTCCTGTGCTTGACCTTGGGGAAGTTCTATTAGCCCACAATACATCTAACAATAAGTTGTGCCAATCTCTCGGATTATCTTCCACAACCTTTTGTATTCCATTTTTTAAGGACTTGTTAGATGACTCAGCTTGTCCATTGGCTTGTGCGTAATATGGAGTGGAATTCACAAGGCTAATCCCGAACTCAGCCACAAAAGACTTTACCATTTTCCCATCAAAAACAGTCCCATTATCGACCGTTATCGTTTGTGGGATGCCAAATCTATGGATCAAATCTTTAATGAACCCAATAACCTTCGTCTGATCTACAGCTTTATATGGTTTGGCTTCGACCCATTTGGTGAAATAATCAGTAGCCACCAAAATAAAACAATGATGCTTCGAAGAGGGAGGGTGTATTTTCCCCATCATATCCATGGCCCATCCTCTAAATGGCCAAGGCTTTACTACTGCATGTAGATCAGTTATGGGCACATGCCTTATCGTACCATGCTTTTGACATGCCTGGCAGCCCTTTGCATATTCTATGCAGTCTTTAAGGATAGTTGGCCAATAATAGGAATGTCTTCGAAGCAGCCATCTCATTTTTACACCAGGCTGATGTGCACCACAGATACCTTCGTGAACTTCAACCATAGCTACTAATGCTTCTTTTGGCCCTAAACATTCCAACAATAGACCATCTCCCCCTCTTTTGTAGAGATCATTGCTATATATGATATATTGCACGGATTGCAATTTAACTCTTCTGCTGGCTTTCGAGGATGGGCCAGCCAAGTATTGTATTATTGGATGTCTCCAATCCTGTTCCTGCAGATCATTATAATTGATTTCCAGGACCATGTTCCTCTTGCTTAAAGGTGGTATAAGTTTTTGGTATGTCGTTTAGCTTACATCCCAATGAGTACCATCTTTTCTCTTGAAATTTGAAGCTTTCTGCGCCACATCGTTAGCTTTATTATTCAAGAATCTCGGGACATAAGTTACATTTACTATTTAAAATTGAGAGAGCAAATGTAATGCGACGACATAATATGGCAGCATACTTATACTTTGACATTTAAAAATCCCTTTTACTTGGTTAACGACCAATTGGGAGTCTCCAAATATGTCAACTGCATGTACTTGTAATCCAATAAGAATTTCCAATCCTACTATCAAAGCTTTATATTCAGCTTGATTATTAGAACAAGCAGTTTCATCTATTCTGAAACCATGTGTAGTTTCGATTCCCCGTGGTGACTTGATTACTATACCAATTCCAATTAGGCTATTGGCTTTCGATCCATCGAACCACATTTGCCATGGCTCGACACTAGCCATACTGAGTTCCATTATTTCTGGACTCTCTGTTTGAGATGGATGGTCTGCCAAAAAATTGGCTAAAACTTGTCCTTTCACTGCCCTTTGGGGCACATATTCTAAGTGAAATTCTGACAGGGCTAATACCCATTTGCCAATTCTTCCCCTCAACATAGGTCTAGATAACATGTATTTAACCAAATCTGTGGTTGCAATTACCAAGACAGTTGTAGGCAAAAGGTAATATCTTAATTTCATTACAGCAAAATACAATGCAAGGCAAAGCTTTTCTACAGCTGAATATTTACATTCGCAAGAATTTAAAAATCTACTAAGGTAATACACAGCTTGCTCCTTGCCTTCCTCATTGTCTTGGGCCAAAAAAGCTCCCAATGAATCTTCTGCTGCGGCTATGTACAACTTCAAAGGCTTAATGCCATTTGGTGGCATCAGTACCGGAGGGTTGGCCAAGTAGGCTTTGATTCTATCGAAAGCACTTTGATGCTCCGTTGTCCACACAAATTCCTCTTCATCTTTCAGCCTTAATAAAGAAGAAAAAATTTTAGTTTTCCCTGCAGTGTTAGAAATGAATCTTCGAAGAAAATTAACCTGACCAAGGAACTTTTGTAATTCTTTCTTACTTGATGGAGGTCTGGCTTCAATGATGGCTTTGGCTTTATTCTGGTCGATCTGTATTCCTTTCTTGTGTACTACATAGCCCAAGAAGTTTCCAGATGATATGCCAAAAGCACACTTAAGAGGATTAAGCTTCAATTTGAACCTTCTCATTCTTTCAAAGGCTGCCTCTAAGTGAAACAAATGTTCCTCCATGGATTGGGATTTAACCACAATGTCATCAATATAACATTCCAAATACCCACCAATAAGGTCATGAAAGATAGTGTTCATAGCCCTCTGATATGTGGCCCCAGCATTCTTCAGGCCAAACGGCATTTTAACCCATTCGAAGGTCCCAATATTCCCAGGGCACCTAAATGCTGTCTTGTGAACATCTTCCTCCGCAATGCAGATTTGGTTATAGCCTGAGTGTCCATCCATCATTGATAAAATGTGATGTCCTGCTGAGCTATCTACCAACAAATCTACTATAGGCATAGGATATTCATCTTTTGGAGTTGCCAGATTTAAGTTTCTAAAATCAATGCATACTCTCATTTTGTCATTTTTCTTGACTACAGGTACAATATTAGATAGCCACTCAACATACCTGGCTGTTCTGATAAAGCCTGCCTTGAGTAGTCTAAGAATTTCTTCCTTGACTTTCTGGATCACCTTTGAACGCATTCTTCTTGGTTTTTGTTTGTATGGCTTGAAGTTAGGCTTCATGGGAAGTCTATGTTCCACTAATGACCTATCCAATCCTGGTAGTTCATTGTATGACCATGCAAAACAATCTTTATATCTTCTCAGAATAACCAACAACTGGTCCTTATCAGGAGAACTCAACCAAGCACTTATATAAATAGGTTGTTGTACAGAATCTTCCCCTAAATTTATTTCTTCTAAGGGGTCTTGTATCTGAGTACCTACTGGAACCCCTTCTTTGATCTTCTCTGACTTCGCAGGAATCTCCTTGCTGTGTTCTGCTTCCAGGCTCTTTGATTCCTCCTCTTTATTCTCCTCCTCATGGACAAAATCTGTCCAAAAGGATTCTTCTTCCTGTATTTCTTGGACTTTTGTTTCTATGTCCAATGCACAGTATTTATCAAGAGTTGAAATTCTGGCTTGTTGCTGCTCCCGCTTGCAGCCAATCATCATGACTTCTTCCTCCTGCTCTCGAACTTTCTGGACTATTGACTTTATATCGAATATTGAAAATTTGATTAAAGCCAAAGACCTGGCTTCTGGTGCTTCATCTTGCTGCCTATAACCAGGCATCATTGTCATCTTTAACCTCTAGCTCTTCACCAGCACTCTCCTGGACTAAATGCTTCAGGTGTGCTACTTCCTTATCAGCCGTTTCTTCGGCTGAACCATCGAATTCCATCAGTATACTGAGCGGTGCCACGCCGTCAATATACAACTTGGCTTCTGCGAAATCAGCACAGGCTATGAAAGGTTGAGGATCTGCATTAATTTCCTCCGTCTTCCCATTGCCTAGAGCTATTATCATTTTTTGATGCAAAGAGGAAGGCACACATTTATTAGTGTGGATCCAATCTCTACCAAGTAAAGCATTGTACTTCGCATTGCTATCGATGACGAAAAACGCCGTCATGCAGTCCTTGGTTCCCACACTCAGGTTGATGGGTAGAATTCCCTGGGCCATCTGCTTGTCTCCGGCAAAACCAGCGATGGTTGTACTGGTTGGGATCAACCTGGGATTCCTCTTTCCTAATTTCTTCAAGGAGGATTTCGGTAATAAGTTCACCGCCGCTCCATTATCCACCAAGACTCGGTTTAACTGAACCCCATCGAAGAAGGCCTTAATGTACAAAGGCTTAACATGCTGCGTCATGGAATTCGAGGGATATTCGAATGGATACGAGAGGTTAATGCTTACCACTTCCTCGCTCTCATATTCAGCTTCCATTGGGGTAACCATTTCGAAATTATCTTGCACCATACTCGCTTGTGAATCTTCACTAGAGATCGGAATTGGATCAGCTTCCTGCCCCTCTTGATTCTCATCTCTAGCTTGGAATTCCTGTGGTAGTATGTGTACCATGTTCACTGATACAGGGGGAAACGAGCCAAACTGGATGGCTGGCTGTACCTGTTTCCCCTCTTGGTCAATTTCTTCAGAAACATCCTGCATGATGCATTCTGGTATTTCATTGCTAACAGGTCCCTTCGAATGATTTTCCTCAGCTGGCTTTCCAACCAGAAATGTTTGCTCAGCCATGAAGGCTTCGAACATTTCTTTTTCCACCATTTCTTTCTTCTGGCTTACGCCACTATCTTCTTCCGTTTCGCTACCACTCTCCATCAGAGCTTTCTCCATCCCTGCTAGACTTTCCTTCTCTCTGGCCTTTAGTTCAGAATGAACCTTGGCCAACTGTTCTCTGCTGCGGTCCACCTCGTTTTGTATAACTGGCTTTGAATTATGGTCTGACTTTCAATTCTTCTTTTCTCCTATCTGGATCATCGAAGAACTTTCTCCACTTTCTTTCAGGTCTCTCTGGTATTGGGTGTACCTACGCTGAATTTTTCTCCTTTGTGATCTGGAAATAACGGGGACCATATCTGGTTCCCTCGTTCGTGGGTGTTTCAGCAATACCTAGTTATTGGGGGCCACCAAAGGAGGCTTAACCATCCTACTTTGATTTCCAAAATTCCTTTGGAAAGGCATTTCCCTAGGTTTGTTTTGCATCACAAACCAATCTGGGACTCCAGGCACCCACGAACTTACTGACCCAGACGTTGAACCGCCTTTTTCTTCTTTCGAGGTCACCTTCGAGGCTGGCTGTGAAGACAATTGTTTGGCCCTGTCTCCAAGCTTTGAGCCTGATTCAGGTTCTTGGTGATGGTGATCATTTTCTGTCCTTCGTGAAGCTGGCCCAAGGGTCCAATTCCTGGCTTTGATACCAAAACCTGAACTCTTCTCCAGCCTTCTTTCAGAATGACTACTCTCCAACCTGTAATAGTTAGGCGATCTGGACTCATAGAAGGGCCTCTTGCCTTTAGCATACATTCTATCAACTGCAGGTTCAACAACTAATGGCTGCTGCCTAACATTAGCCGGATACGACCTTTTGTTAGAAGCATTGGTTGGTTTGGGACGCCTCTGCACATCCCTGTAATACTGTTTCCCATCGACTGGAAGGCCTTTCAACCACTTATAACTCAGTCTGCACCTGGGACACATTCGTTGCATTACGGCTGCCTCTAGGGAGTCATCATCCAGTGCTTCTTCATCAGAGTCTTCCCTCTGATGTGGGAAATCTCGTCCCATGGCTGGTGGACTTCTAAGGTCTTTTTTGGTTGCTGTCTGGTTGGCCACATGCATCTGTACATTGACTTCCTCCAATTCTTTCAGAGACAAGTTCTGAAAGTCTGACATAATGACATTGGCTGCCACCTCTCCAATTTCTGGAAATGGATTGCTATCGATCCCCATGGCTTTTTCAGCTTTGGCTGGGAACTTCAAACTCCCCTTCCGAATTTGTTCTTGGATCCTGTCTCGAAAAACAACACAGTTTTTAGTCGAATGAGACCAAGAATTATGCCATTTGCAATATATTTTTCCTTTAAGTTCATCAAGAGATGGAATTTTAACACCCTTTGATAACTTAAGGAAGTTGGCCGCAAGCAAATGATCAAAAATGTCATCTGCCTTAGTTAAATCGAAAGAATATTTCCTGTGGAGATCTTTCTTTTTAAACTGCTGGTCAATTGTTGTATCTTTATGGGTTAATGCTTCACAGATCATAGGCTCTTTTCCCACAATCTCTGCTGCATCAATCTCATAATTAGGATCTTTGTAGTATGTCCTATATGATGCATTATTTCGATCCTGTTCCTCTTCTAGTAATGCTTCATATCTAGATACTTTATAAGTCAGTTCCACTAAATCTCTAAACTCTGTTAAATCAAACTTCTTTCGAAGCCTGAACTCTAGGCCATTTTGGGCCAATCTTACAAATTCAGTTTCTGGCAAGATTACTCTACATTTATTTCGAGCCCTCTTAAATCTGGAAATAAACTGAGTAGCCTTCTCTTCAGGCCTTTGACTCAATCTGGCCAAGTCTGCCATGGAAACTTCTGGCTCTGATTGGAAGAACTGGGCATGAAATGCCTCTTCCATTTGCTGCCAAGTCTGGATGGAGCCAGGTGGAAGGTTAATATACCATACAAATGCTCCTCCGGTTAGAGAATTTGGGAATAGTCTCAACTTTATATAGCCATGATTGGTAAATTCACCACATTGAGCGGCAAACCTAGCAATATGTTCTACTGTGGATTGGTTTCCGTTCCCATGAAAGAGGACAAAATCTGGTATCCTGAAACCTCTTGGATATTCATGTACCCTATCGACCCATAATGGGTATGGTTTTCTATACACAGGGGTCTGGACCCCCCGAGCCATTGGTCCACACAACTCCTTGGTAGTAGCCAACACCTTGATAGTAATCTATATTTATATAGAGAAAATATTCTACTGGTTGTATTTTGAATCTTCTAGAATATATATACATACATATATATATATATATATATATACATTGTTACAAAGAAGTCCTCACATTCTCCTGCAAGTCTAAGGCAGCACTCGTGTCGAGATCACCAAGATATTTTATTGTTCGTTCTGAACAAGAGAGTATAACATGGGAGTTTGCATCGACCCCTCAACACAAATTTCAATTAAGTCAAGACCTACACAATAGAGAGAGTCGAACACAGGCCAAGTGCCATGTATAGTAATAACTTGAGGTCCTCCCCAAGCCAACTCTACTGTGCCCAGGGGTAATTTTCTAAAATATAATGCCTTAAATCTTACCTTTTATTCCCTATTTGTTACTTACCAATTTGGATGATTGGTATTTTTTCTTCAATAAGAATTACCTGTCAGTTGTAGCAAGAAAAAACACATTACAAATCAGTGACTGATTTTTCCAGAATTTCAACCGCAATGGAGTGTACGAAAATTATTACAAATCTGCACCCTCTTTTGTCTCTTTCCCTGACACTCTCAATCCCTCACGTTTCTCTCTCTCTCTCTCTCTCTCTCTCTCTCTCTCTTCTTTCTTTGCTTTTTATTTTTATTTTATTTTAATAAATATTGTATAATTTTTAAATTTTAAATAATTTTTTTATAAAATTAATAGGGCAAATTACCAACACTTCTCTCGAGATTTGATTAAAATACAGATTTTTCCCAGAGGTTTGAGAAATTAAATCATGCCTCTAAGATTTATATTTGCATAACAAATTGCCCCCTAAGATTTATATTTGCATAACAAATTGCCCCTCATTTGTTATGCAAATATAAATCTCAGAGGGCAATTTGTAATTTTTCAAACCTCAAGAAAAAATTTATATTTTAGTCAAATCTCGAGGGAGGTGTTGGTAATTTGCCCAAATTAATACCATTAAAAATATATTAATGATACGTTTAAAACGAGACTAATATTAAATATATTTAGTAAATTTAACATAATAATTTAAAATAATTTAAAAATTACATTGTTTTAAAATATGTAAATGATTAAAATGAAATGCCTAATTAAAATTGATATGAACAAATATAATTCAAAATTAATATAATTCAAAAGGTATTGATAAAATCTATTTTTTATAAAGTTAATATAATTCAAAAGGTGTTGATAAAATCTTTAAAATAAGACTAATATTTAACAAATTTAATAAAAAAATAAATTAGTAAATCAAAATGTATAGAAATTTACATAATTAAAATGACTTGTATGGTTTAAATTAATATAAATAATATATTTTTATAAATTTAATTTTTAAATAAAATATACTTTTATTTTTAAGAGAAAACATAGAGACTAATAAAAATAAAAATATTAACTTAAATCATATAATTAAAATTTAACAAATAAGATTGAAACATTAAAATATTAACTTAAATCATATACTAAAAATAGTTACAAAAATTAGTTTAAAAAAATTAATTGCATAGTATATTTCAACTTTATAAATAGTTACAAAAATAGCAAAAATTAGTCCCAAAAAAAATCACATAATATATTTCAGCTTTAAAATATTTGAGCATGATGCATGTTCAATCTATGCCAGAGTACAATTCCAATTTGTGTGGGGTGCAAATCCAGTATGTGTAGACTGCAAGTTTAGTCTATGTGGGGTGCAAGTTCAATCTGTGAATTAATATTTGTATGGTTTAAATATATATCATTTTTATTTGTATAATTTGAATTAATATTTATACAAGTGGAATATTATTTATTATTATTTTTATTACAAGGGGTTTGATTTAATATTATACAAATATTAATAAATAAAATAAAATATTTGTAACTATTTTTAAAGTTGAAATATAATATAAAAATTAATTTTTGTAAAGTTGAAATAATTAGTTTAAAAATAATTACAAAAAATTAATATTTATAAACATTTTATATTTCAACTATTTTTATTATATGGGGTTTGATTCAATATTATATAAATAATAATAAATAATATTCCATCCAATACAAATATTAATTCAAATCATACAAATAAAAAATACATATTTGAACCATACAAACATTAATTTAAAAAATTAGACTCGCATCCCACATAGACTTAGACTTGCACCCACACACAAATTCGACCTGCACTACTAGACTTGCACTCAACACAGACTACACTTGCACTCCCACGTACATTCAACTTGCACCCGACAAATTAGACTTGCACTCCCATACAGACTGAACTTGTACCCTACATAGATTAGACTTGAACCCTATACAAATTAAACTTGCACTCCACTCACATATTTTTAAAGCTGAAATATATTATGCGAATTATTATTTTTTTTGACTATTTTTTGTTATTCTTATAATTATTTATAATGAAATATACTATGCGATTAATTTTTTAAAACTAATATTTGTAACTATTTTTAGCATATGATTTGAGTTAATATTTTTATGTTTCAATCTTATTTTCTGTTGATAACTACTCTTTTTTTTTGATAATTTTAGTGACTTTTTATTTTTATTTTTAAAAACTATGTATAAATTTTAAAATGTAAATGTAATCTTTTTAAAATTAATACCATTGAGATAATATGGACGATACTTTTAAAACAACAGTAATATTAATAATATTTAATGAAAAAAATATAAAATACCAATTTAAAACTAATAAAAGTTGCATTATTTTGTAATATTTGAATAATTAAAATGTGATATATGGCCAAAGTTAGTACAAAAAATTACTTTTGATAATTTAAATTTAAAAAATATATTTTTAAATTTCTAAATAAAGAAAATTTTAAAATTTTAAAAATATCTTCTTTTTTGTTTGTTTTCATCAAACTTATTTATAGTTTAAAGAATAATAAATTTGAAAACGTAACCAAATAGTGATAATTAGTGTTTAAAGTCTTAAAAACTGAAAAATAATATTTTTGTTGAAGTAATTTAAATAGTTTATATTCATATGTTCGCGGAGTTAGTTTTTTAGTTAAAATGATTAAAAAAATCAAAATATCTAATCATATCACTCATTTTATTTTTTTGAATGCTTTTCGTAAAAATTTAAAAAGTTAACTAAAATTGTCAATTCCCAAATGAACTTAATTTTTGTTCATGTTATTTTTAATCAGATATTTTATTTTAATCATTTAAATATTTTAAAACAATGTAATTTTTAAATTATTATGTTAAATTTATTAAATATATTTAATATTAATCTCATTTTAAATGTATCGTGAATATATTTTTAACGGTATTAATGTTATAAAAAAAATTATTTATAGTTTAAAAATTATACAATATTTATCAAAACAAAATAAAAATGAAAAGCAGAGAGAGAGAGAGAGAGAGAGAGAGAGAGAGAGAGAGAGAGAGAGAGAGACTAAAGTGTCGGGGAAAGAGACAAAAAGAGAGTATAGATTTGTAATAATTTTCCCACACTCCGCTGTATTGAAATTCTAGAAAATCAGCCGCTGTTTTGTAATGTTTTTTTCCTGCAGTAATTCCCCCTATTTTTTTGAGAGCAATGTATCTCGAATTTGATCAGGCCTCAAGTGGTTTAAATTTTGTTTTGCCAGTCGTTTGGCTGGTAGTCCGGTTGGTCGTTTGGTAAAAACACTGACAGTTACAGTCGACAAGATAACAACCGTGGTAGACAAGTGCTTCATCCAATCGTTAGAGTGGTCGTCCGGCCGGTCGTCCGATAAACACAAATTTGTGTCATTTGAGGTAACTCAATTCGAGGCATCAAGGATTTCTCTTTTTATGATGAGTAAAAAATTATATATTTTTGTGTTAAAAAAATTATGTCATTTTATAATTTATGTAAAAAAATATATATTTTTTGTGATCAAAATTTTTTTGTCGTTTTATAATTTATTTTATGAAATTTTGTGATATTATTATAAAGGGAGCACATAGTAACATCTCTCAATATAAGAACTTGCACAACTTTATTTTATGAAATTTTGTGATATTATTATAAAGGGAGCACATAGTAACATCTCTCAATATAAGAACTTGCACAACTAAAAGGTGCATATAGTAAAAAAATTATAATTTTTTGTGATAAAAATTATGAATATTTGTAATGTGTCTTACGATATTTTGTGGTAAACTTAAGAATAATAAATTTATTGTATGTTGTTAAAGTTATGAATTGTGAAGGGATGATACTGTGTGATTTTTGTTATGACACTTTTTTATTTTTATTATAACATTTTTTAATGAGAAAAGTTATTATATTTTGTGGTTTATGTTACGAAATTTTATAAAAAAATTATAAAATGAATAGTATATTTTAGGGTGCACATTGTAATCTCTCTTTTCATATTTATTATAATTTTTATTTATCTATTTTCCATTTCACCATCCTGCCCAACACTATATTTTATTACTTCAACAATGGCATTAGTTGAGGCTAAAGTTTTATCTGACTTAGCCTATTTGGTTTTAGTGGGATCTTTTTTAAAAATATATTTTAATTTTTTTTGACTTTTTTAGAATATAAAAAAATTTACAAAATAAAAAATTGATGCATTTGAGAAATTACTATAAAGGTTACTTTCTATTAGTAAAAAAGTTGAACGACTTTTTAGTATTTTTAGTTAATGACAAATAAAATTTAAACTTCTTAACTTATTTTAAAAAAAAAAAAACTTGACTATTTAGTTGATGACAAACATGCTCTTAATGTGTATAGATATCCCATTCATTTGACCATTTGTCTATACATATGAGAAGTTATTTGATAGGTCTGTCCTACACTGTGTGTCGACCTTATAATAAAAGAATACCAAATCACTTTATGTAAAACATAATAAGGGTGAGCATTATCCGGATTGAGGTAAAATCAGGACCAATTCGTTATCTACGGTTCCTGAAAAATTAGAACTAATCCAATCCGTTTAAATCGTGAAACCAATCCGAACCAACCCATTTAAATACGGATTAGATCGGTTTAGGAACACGGATTTACATAATTAAATAACAAAAAATATATATAACACTTTCATTTCATAAAAATATAAACATAGCACCATATTACTTTCACAATAGCAACATGTTTTTTTATAATAGCGACATACTGTTCTAAAATTTAAATAACCATTAGAAAAGTAGTTCCACTATAAGTATTTAGACCATAACAAATTAACACTAAAAACTAGCAAACAAAAATAATAAAAAAAGATATTATGCGAGTTTAGGTTTGGATCTAAGTTTTATATAAAATAAGAGAAGATACTATTCCGGAGGGTGTATAATAAAAATATAGACTATTTGGTATACGGTCCGAATCGGTTCCAATCCGGAATCATGGGGTTCAATCCGGAACCAATCCGTAAACTACGGATTTTTAATTTTTCAATCCAGAACCGAACCACGGATTTAAAAAACCAATCAAAACCTACTGGATTGGACTAGACTGAATCGAATTACGAATTTCACGGATTCCTTGCTCAGCCCTAAAACATAGGGGAAAAAAGTAAAAAAACGCTAATTACATGACCCTACACCATTGCAAGGGCACATCACCAAAAATGTAAGGCAGACTTGTTAAAAAATTTCTCCTATACATAGGCATGTAATACTAGTTAGTTCTAATGAAGTTACAAGCACCATATAGAAGTAACCAATTTGGAGGATTTTCTTATCAGACCTTGAAGCAAGTTCTAATTCTCAAATCACAGCTTATCAAGGATGCAAGTTATAGATGTGTGTGTGTATGGTTGACTTTTGCCATTGTGATTTTTATCAAGAGGTTGAAGCTGCCTCCATATCTACTCAAGTCTTGAATATCTTAAAACATATTTTTTTTTTTTAAAACTCGGCCTCAAAACTCACTTTGGAACTCTGTATGTACGAGTCGAAAATACCTTTGATAATGTTTCTACAGAAACCAGCCATGAAGAACCACCGCCTACATCACCAGAACAAGAATTTAATACAAGCATATCATCCAAGCAATAAAATGAGAAAAACAAACCAAAAACAAATACCAACCAACTAGATAGCACTACTCCGATTGACAAAAACTGCATTTTTTTCTTTTTCTGTTTATTCAATTGCAATTGCAATTGCAATCGCAAACAAACCTCATTCACAGCCAATCAGGCGCAAAATTGTAACGTACAACCAAAGAACATTAAAGGTGGTGCAAGAATACTGCAAAAAGACATCAAGGCACAATAAAATATATAGTTACGAGGTGCCTATCATACTTCACTCCAACAGCTCTTTCTTCAAGGTCATCGTGGACACCAAAGGTAAATATAGTTCGCCAATATTTACTCATCCACACTCTTGTCCTCGATCTCATTCTTTATACAAAGACAAGCATTTCCCGGATTAATAAGTCCACTTTTATATAAAGTGTCAAGTTCATGAAAATATGGGCAAGTTTTACCATTATCGGGACGCTTCTTTCCATTCTCCATCGTTCTTTTATAGTACTTGTTGATGTTTTCCCATTTCTCTTTGCACTTCTTCGCACTTCGGCTATAACCCATGTTAGACAATCCAACAGATACCTCTTCCCATATGGAGCCTTTCGGTCCCTTTTGGAACTTATGATCCAAAGCAGTTCGAGCTGTAATGAGGGCTTGTACTTCAGATTTTGGCCATCTCTTATTACACGGATCAAACCTGAGATCTTTCTGATCATGTATTTCGCATTCATCTTTTTCTGGGCATGAAGTTTCCAACGATTTGGGGATTTCAATTTCATGGCCTAGCAAATTCTGAATGAAGGAAATGAGAGCTAGGCTACGAGACCTCTCTTCGGCTCTTAATTCCTCATCCTTCTTTGCCCTTTCAATCTCTTGCTGCTTCCAAGCTTCTTCTCTCTGGATTCTTTCCTTTTCCTTCTTCTCTATCATCTCTATCAGCTGTTTATGCATCTGCTCTTGCCTTTGGATCACCTTCCTCATCATATTTTCCAGATACAATTCGAGCTTTTTCCTTGTTCTTCTCTTCCTCTTACGATTTGAAGGTTCTGTCATGGCTTCTGATGAATCACCATCATCATCTGAAGATGAACTGAAACAGAGAACAACAACATTAGTTCAACAATGATGGTCTGGTGTGTGGATTTTTAAGTGAGTCCTGAAACTGCTTCACCATATAGAATTTCCATCACTTTATATATTCTCCCACTTTTTTTTTGCCCACACAAGCTTCATAAATTTATCACATCGCATTTTTCCACAACAAGATCCCTGAGGCAAAAGCTTTCTTGATCTTCTTAATCAACAACTGATGAGCATAAACATATCAAGTAATCGTTTCTTAGCATTTTAGGACTGTTTTGTTTGCTTTGGGGAAGCCAAAATTTCAATGACCTTTGACTCTCTCAGAAGCAAGAAAAAACATTCTTCCAAAATCCTATTAAAGGGCATTGAAGTTTCAAATTTGAAAACCACCTCCAACAGATAAAACATTACTGCAAAAACTATTAGAAGCCTCAACAGCACGGTGACACATGTTGCCACCAATACCATCCCACCAATCCCAAACACCTCTCTGCATCTATTATTACGAACCACTATCCCATGAATGTCACACAAGTGATACCGCCACTACTCACACCAGCTGCAACCCCAGTGCCAACATTTCTACACCTCCACTAGCAAATACAAACTAAACATCAATAAAAATGTAATGCATCACAAGGATTCATCTTTGGACTGGCTCAGCCTAGTTAATAGACCATTCTTATAGAAATATTATACAAAATTTGCAACCACAACGATGTCACAGTGGCATTTTCGTAATTAATAGTCATCGGTCGATTCTTTATTTTGAAGTGATAAGCCTACAATAACAATTCAGCCACATCTTTCCGTACAAGTTTTTTTTGTATGTTTTTTCTGTTTGTATAGCATTATTCAAAAAACAAATCAACCTAAATAATTTCAACAATCTCAATGCAAGTCATACAAAGTGTAAATATGGCTATATTTATCATCATCTCGATTCACTCCGCCATGATTAATCACAATTATTATAAACTCAGGCTGTGAAGTCATTATTCTTTAAAATTTTAAGTGGTGGCATGAAATTATGCCAACACAATTATCTTTTCCCTTGGTCAAAGCTTTTGAGAACCAAATAAACAGTGCTTATACACTAATTAAATAAAGAGACCCACTATATATTAGAAAAGGGAAAGAAAAAAAAAAAAAACTTTAATAAATAAAAATATAAGACACAAGTTCAACACCACTTAACAATAAAACTAGTTATATAATTTTCAAAAAGACTTTGTAAATGATAAATAAATTTAAGTCAAAAGCACAGCACATGACTTGGTAGAGCATTTTTTAAGTTAAAAACCGATAATCAGATCATCAGTTTTTTCAATTTATTTAAGTTATTTCAGTCTAATAAACTATAAACAGAAGCAGATACTCCCAAATTAAAATAAGCAATAATCACCACTTAGAAGCTCTAACAGCCCTGTTTGGTGAAGCTTTTTTTAAGCTAAAAAGCTGATAATCAGAAAATACACCGCTTCCCCAGCTTTTAAATAATCAATTTATTTAAATTATTTCTGCATAATAAACTATAACCAAACAATCTGTAACCAAACAGCCCTTATCTTACTCCTAAACAAATATGCAAAACACGTAAAAATTACAGGCAAATGAGCATACGAAAAGTTAAGATAAAAATAAATAATAAAAAAAATCAAAACAACAATCATACCAAAAACTATATAAAATAGACACAAACAAACAGAGACTAGAGATGAAGAATTAAAACCTTAATTCGGCTTCAAAAAGAGGCCCCGCAGAGATTAAATTCAAACACTCAGCATTAATCTCCGACTTCATTTTCTGCTGTATCGCCGGAACTTCAGATGTACTCCCTCCATTGAGTAGCTGAGTCAGAAACCCTAACTCGGCATCACAACTCAGTAGACCCCCACTTCTTTCAGCCACCGTAGGATATGAATACTCCGGCAAGGTCCGACCGTGGCATCTGATCGGACGGAGCTTCTGCGGCGGCGGCGGCTGGGAGTGGTGTTCCGTCTCCGGCGGCGGCGGAATCTCCGCCGTCCGATCGGCGTAGAGTATGTGGGAAGCTTCGGGAAAAGGCGTCAAGTGTACTGGGAACTCGACGTCGTCGTTTGGTAGTTGTCGGTCGCCTGTGAAGACCTCCATAGCAAAAGGTTAAAAAAAATAAAGCCGCTGATGAGGATGAGAGATGGATAGGTGAAATGGGGCTGGTAAAAAATAGAGTTAAATGGGTGAATCATATTGTAGAGGAGTGTTTTTTATCAAACAATTGCCCTATATTTTTGAATAAATTACACTCGCTTCATGTTGTATTTTCACTCATGTTATTTAAAAATGATCGCATAACTGTTTATTAAGGGTGGGCGTGGGTCGGTTGCGGCAACGGAATCTCTAATCTGCCATTCGTTTATCAGATTGGTAGATTGAAGAAAATCAATCCGTATCCATCCGCCAATCCAGCGGATGCAGATTGACGGTTTGGCGGATAGATACGAATCAGTTTGGCGGTTTGAAATTTTATAAATTTTCAACATAATTCAACTTGTGCACTTCCTAAAAAAAATATTACAGTCAATGACTTAAAAAAGTATTACAATTACTGCATGCCTCATCCAAAGAAAGAAAGTTTGAAACTTTAAATTATCACAATCACTGCATGCCTCATCTACATGTTACAATCACAGCATGCCTCGTCCACATAAAGTATTACAATCTATGGTTCTTAAAATATAAAAACAATTCAAACCACCAAAACCATAAACAGAGCAATAGTAAAGATTGTATGTTTCTGTATTGTTACATTTATATATGTTTTTGAAAACAAAAATCAACCAGCATATATCATATTTTCTATTTATTACTTTTAGAGTTAGATTTAAAAATAAAAAAATATAGATAAATAATAGGTTTATTTTTTTCAATTCAAAAAATATATTCAAGTTGAAAACTTTTTTTCAACAAAATATTTGAACTCTTTTTCAATTGAAAATACAAACAAAATATTTAAACAAATTGAAAACACAAAGTCTTATAAATTATTAAGGGTGCTCGCGGTTTGGCGGTTCGGTTGCGGCCAAAGGAACCTCAAATCCGTCATCCATCCGCCAAATTGGCGGATTGGAGAAAATCAATCTGCAACCGTCCGCTCGCCATCATGCATCCGTCCAAAATGCGACGGATTGGTTCGGTTCGGTTCGGTCAGTTTTAGCGAATCGGTATATCCGCTGCTCACCCCTACTGTTTATGATTTATGAACAGAAATGTATTATTAAATATTCTATTTAATTTAAATAGTAATAATTAGTGAGATGTACAGGAAAATAGGTTATATATTTTGTGTGATAAATAAATTATTTTAATTTTAAATTATATTTTAATAGCGGCAAGTTATGATATTAGATCATACTCGTAGATATTAACAATAATTAATCCACAAAATTTTACAATAAAATTTTATATACATAAGAAAATTGTTAATTATAAAAATTATTGGGATTAATAGTACCACAATCACTTAATATCATAAATAACTCGCATCAAACTATAATAGGAGTATAAAAATGGCCCATGGCCTGTGGGCAACCTAAAGCACACCCTCGGCCCAATGTGGGCCTGGCCTAGGTAGGTCCAAGCCCAAGCCTGAGCCCAGTCCGAGACTTTGGGTCTAGGCCTAAGCCGTCATTTTGAAGCCCGACCCGGCTGAGTCGACTCGTGGCCTGGCTTATCGATCCGCTTCTAGCCCACTCAAAACCTGGTTCGAGGCCAAGTGTCATTTTTAGTGGAAAATAATAAAATTTTAGAAAAAAAATAAGAAAAAAAAATAAATGTTCAGGCCCGCCCAAGCCTGAGCCCAAGCCTAGGTCCGTCCCGCCGGCTCAAATACCTCCTAGGCCTAGTTTTACCATGGTAAGATTTCGGAAAATGGAGGAAATCTTTTTCATAGAGGATATCCTGGGGAGTAGGTCGAGAATAATAATACCGAGTTGGTCTTGTTAAAGCCATTATGGAAGTTTGTTGAGGAAAATAAGTTTTATTTATAGATTGAATATCTTGGAAATTATTCTGGATTTCAAGAATCTGTGATAAGGACAGGTCGTCGTTATCACTAAGAATAGCTGATGGCTGTTGAGAAAGCACATTAATTTGAAAACCGGACTACCCTATTTGAATGTTTTTCATTTTATTAATAAGAGCATGCATAAATTCATTATCCTGTTTGGTTGATCTAAGTTTGAAATTAGACACTTCTAAAGGGGGTTTAATGTTTACTGGTTGAATAGTGGAATCTGGTTTGGATTTGGCTGTCTAATTTTGTACCAATTCTGCGATTGATTCTTCAATCCTGGTTAATTGTTTTCCTACAGTTTGGAAATGAAGATTTGCATAGTTATTTTGTTTAATTATAGGAACGAGGTCACCAAAACGTGTCAGCTGGTTTGACAAAAGCTGTAATAACAAGGGAACTACTGGAACAAAAATCTAGGCTTGGTGCTAGTTCTAATGACTGCGAAGGCAGATGTATAGACTTAATACTTTGTCCATTTGTTGTTAATCATGTCTTATATATATCATCCAAGACATTGAGTTGAGGTTCTAGAAGTAAGTCCATGATATTGGCAAATTCAAAATACCATTCTGGAAAAGATTTTAGTTTCTGATGTTTTTCAAGATGAAGATAATACTAGTTCTTAAGTTTCTCTAACTGTTGAAAGTTATGGTAATTGAAACACCATTTTCTAAACTCCGGCTATTTTGGTTGCATAAAATCCTGGTTAAGATATTGTCGAATTTCACTTCCTGGAGTAAAATTTATTAAACTTCAAAATTCGTATCGCTGGCTATTAGATTATACGGCCTTTTGTTTTCATATACCCCATGAGGGATTTGATTTTCTAATATACGGATTCCTTGAATCACAGTGTCTGCAGGTGGATCACTAAGTGGTCTAGAAGGTATTCCTTGTAATATAGATTCAATCGGTTCAAAGGTAGATTGTCGAAATAACTCAGGTAAATCTACTCTATAGGAGGGAGCAGTTCTAAAACTGGCACTCGACATACTTCTGGTTAATGGTCTACAGAAATTAAGGTATACATTACCACCTTGAGTTTTAACGATTTGATCAATAGTGTGTCGTATAATAGGTCTGATTGGTACAGCATTCGGAATTTGCCATGTTTCTAGAAAAGTAATATTCTGCCAGGGGATCATTCTAGAGGCGGCTACCTGACTGCTAAAGACGTTAATGTCTATGAGGACAGTATGTCCTAATTCACTATGTTTTCTACTATAGGGATTTAAGGTTGTTAAAACCTTTAAATGAATTCTAAAGATTGCTGATAATAGGGGTGTTCCTGGTAGATACTGTCAGCTATGAGTAAGGACTCTTAGTTCTAAGACTTCTAAAAGGTTTGGATCTACGAGTGCTACGCTCAGGTTAGGATAAACGTTAAAATATACAGGTCCGTGAGATAAGCTGGTTTCAATGGCTACCATAAGAGAGGCTTTCTAATCAAGGCACCTACCACTGCGTAGAGTGCATTGAATACTGGTATTTTGGCCTGGCAGGGTTAAGGGTTTAAAGGCTATCTAGACTAATCTTATATGAATATATTATATTTTCTGAAAAATGGTGCTAAATCCTGGACATGAAGTAACTTAATAATTTCACCATTATTCTGTAATGGTACAGCATGTTCAAATGTCTTTATTATCTTTATACTGGAATAGTCAAAAGTTCCAATTTTATAGATTGTATCAGGTTTAACATTTGGGATAGTCCACTTATCTAAGGCTTCCTTAACATCCTAATAGGCTACAAGTTTTGCTGCTTCTAATGTAGAAGCTATTGTATTGACTACTATTGTTATGGTTGAAGGTTCAGTAATCATGATTTGTTGTATAGTGACCATATATGTATAATTTAAATGTAATAGAATAATAATACAAACATAATAAACTTGGTTCTAATACCAACTAGGTGCTAACCGGGGTTCTATCGAAGCACGTATGTCAACGCTTTACAAGGGAACAGACCTCAACACAATCACTGCAACTTGGTCTTCTAACCTATACACGACTTGGGTGACGTCCCACTTAACCTTAATCCTGATCAATCCCTACTAAGCACAAACCTAGGAATATCACTATTCATATTACTATTATATTAGATCTAAACTACCACATGTATGGTCTCATAACTGCTTTACTATTGGGATGGAGGCCGGATATAGGCCGCCAACCGGCAGATCTCTTCCTGGATCCACTGTTCTGTAAGTAATATTTGCTAGTTAATTTCTTCTAACACAAAGAGGATAGATGGCTGCAAATACTCATCGTGTAAAAAATTTAAACAATAATTACGACGTTGTTGATAGAAATCTAAAATTTCATGCAATTCAACAAGTAAATTAATTGGCATACATAAATATACAAGAAATAAGAAATACTTACAATAGCACTGATAATTTTATTTCTTCACAATAAGTGGAGTACATTGTAGAGAGAGAGAAAGAGAGAGCACCCTGACAAACTGATACTTACACACTTACACACACTCTGCTTCAACAAGGCTGAAGCTATCCCTTTCATAGGAAAAAAAAATGAAGAAGAAGAAGAAGAAAAGATAAGATAAAGGACAGGTGGCATGTCCTAAGTAGATGGAGTCGAATATCCTTATCCTCTTGGCTAAGTGGGAATCAACTTTTTGATTCAGTATCCTTATCTTTATTAGCAATTTGTTGACAGTGGAGACAAAAGGAATCTCCTTTTTAGAAAAGCAAAATTATTTGCTATCCTGGTTTGTCATTTTGTACTGACGTTACTGGAAAGCATTGCTGGTAGGGATCTTCAGGCATTGTCTTTTCCTTTTTTGTCATTTTCTTTGTAAAGTTTGTCGGCAATAAGTGTGGTTTACGAATCCTAAAAATCAGCAAGATTGGGTTTGTCTTCAGCTGGTTCTTGAGCCTCTTCTACAAGTATAGAAAACTCATTTTCATCTTGATCTGGATCATCATGGTCTGGGCCCTAGCTACTAGTTACAGATTTCATGGAAGTGTCATCTCTGGTTAAAGATTAGAAGAATTGTTCCTTCATAAGTAGTTCTGTTTCTGATAAACCAGTGTACTGATGACGGAGTTCTATTTGAATCTATAAAAACGGATTCTTGGATTTTGATGATGCTGGGATGGCTGAGCAGGCTTTACTATGAGCCTGGATACTCTGAAATAATTCTATTTGATTGGCATCCATGTCTTTGTGCCACCATCTCACAAAAAATACTTTTTTGAGACGTTGTATTTTGTTCTGGTAATCACATTGGAAATCTCATTTCCAAATCCATGGTATACCAAATCGAATAATAAAATGAACCAAGGATTTGGTCATGGAAATATCCTTGTTTGCTGGTAAATGAGAGTAGGCAATTTGTCACTCATTAAAAGCTTGCCGTATAGGTTCTGGTAATACATCTAACTAAATTTTGAATTTATCCCACCAAACGAGAAACCAATTAGAGAGATCATTTTTGAGGACATCGGGGACAATACGAATGAACCAATAATGATTTTGGATGGGATTCTAGTAATCGAATACATAAGTAAAATCATTTATGTAATCCCAATAGTTGTATTTGGATTCGTGATTTCGAATGTCCAAAGTTCCGGTAGTATGCGGATGAATGCCCCAAGTAAAAATGGGCATAATACTACGAATCATAGTTTTACTATATTGGATTAGGCTAGCCACTTTATTTGTGTCATGTAAAGTATGACGAAATTCAATGGCAGCTGTTTATGTTCATAGATATAACGATACTGGTCAAAATGAGGAGGAAATTGTTGAGTGGTTAGATAACGCCGATTGATTTCCCATGGATCTAACATCCATTTTTCATCTGCGGGTTCAATGTAGAGGACTGTTTCCTCAGTAATAATGTTTGACGTATGCTGTTCAGGAGAAGGAAAAAGGATATCGTTAGTCGATTTGCTGGATTCCCTTGTTATACTATTTGGTGAGGTCCGAAGCATCAAAAATTCTGTTGAATATATATTCTAGTGAGCATAAGGATTTGATCCTCTACCTCGGCCCCATGACCTCAGCCTCTACTAGTCATGAGCCCTGTAAATATTCACGGGTTAGAAAATCGGGTAAAGAATTCTATTCACCTTTGATATATTCAATATCAAAGTCAAATGCTGATAATAAATTTTGACAGTTTGTAAATATCTGTTTATGAGCATGATTTTGAACATCTTTCTTAAATATTTGTTTAGCTGCAAAACAATCAACTCTGAGTAAAAATGTTGATTTAACAAATCATCCTGAAATTTTAAAATACATATAACAATGGCTAAACATTCCTGTTTAATAGTTGGATAATTTAGTGCTGCGTATTTCCAACTGCCGGATGTAAAGCGCAAAAGTTCTTCATACTGTTTATAAGGATTAAACTATTGAAGGATACCTCTATAGCCTTGATTAGAGACATCAGTTTCAACTATCTTATTCCATTCTAGATGAGGTAAAGCAAGACATAGAAGTTGTTTTGCCTTTAATTTAATTTTTTGTACTGCTGATGTTTGTGCTGGTGTCCAAGTAGAAGGGTTTTTCTAAAGTCGGGTATAAAGAATAGAAGCATCTTGGGACAACTGGTGATAATAGTCTCTTATATAATTCTGACTACAAAAGAAATCTATATAATTGTGTTTTGTCTTTTATTTCATCAGGAAATTTAGATACAAACTCAATACTTCTGTTAATCGGGATAATGGTGCCATTATGAATGTTGTGGCCAAGAAATCATACTATTGTTTGAAAAAGTTTCATTTTTGGTGCAAAAATCACTAAATCATTTCGGATGATAACATGCTTAAATATATTAAGATGTTTGATATGTTGATCAATGGATGATGAAAAGATAAGAACATCACCAATATACGAGATTGCAAATTCTGTATATGGAGTGAATATATCATTCATTATATGCTGGAATTCAGATAGAGCATTTTTCAATCCAAATGGCATAACATTCCATTCAAAATACCCAAAAGGTATTGTAAAAGCAGTTTTATATCGACCCTATTCTACTATCTAAACTTGCCAATATCCTGATTTTAAATCAAACTTAGAAAAAATAACAGCGTCCTATAAGCGATCTAAAAGATCTTTCTTATTTGAAATTGGATACCTAATCCATTTCAAGGCATCATCAAGAGGTTTATAATTAATAATCAATATTGGCACACCTCTTTCTATTTCTGCATTTTTATTAACATAAAATGTTATACAACTCCAAGGTGAGTGACTAGGTCTGATTAACTTTTTCTGTAAAAGAGTATTTATTTTTGTTTTGCATAAATCTAAATACTCTTTTTTCATTTGGCTAGGACGAGCTCTGGTTGGAATGTACCTCTCATCAAAGTCTGGTTCATAAGGAAAATATGTTTTTTTTCTTTCCCAGAAGGCATTGGAAATATTGTTGCAGATTTCTGTTTGAATTTTTTTTTTCAATGATTTTAATTTTATTATGTAAAGATGAATGTTGTAACCTTTGTTCTATTGTAAGAAAATTAACTTCTGTTTGTAAAAAGTTTATCTATTTCTCTTTGAAATTTACTAGATCTTTAATCTGATCTAATTCTTTGGTATAAAATTACTGATGGTTGTGTGAATGCCTATAGGATCTGGAGTCCTTAAGATAATAGTCTGGGACATATTTCTGATTAAAACAAAAGAGGTCGGAAGACAAATCTCCTGGTTACAAATAAGAACTTCTGGTAATTTATATTTAATTTTCATAGAATTACTACTTGCACTGGTAAGAGATTGGGTGGTTTTTTGAAAATACTGTATATGAATTAGTCCTTTCTGAATACAGTTCATGTCAGCTCCACTATCAACAAGAGCGACTGCATCTTTGATAATAAAATCTAGTTTAATAATAAAATTAATTCTAATATGCCATTTCTAGAAAGTAACTTGATTTATTAGCATTAAATACTGATTAGCTGCATCCTATTGTTCAGGGTTTTCTGGGGAAGCAATACCTTTATTTTTTTGTGGTATTTGGGTTAGCTGATGTTTGATCTTATTAATGTTTGTAAACATTGATTGATTAGCATTTTGGAGGTGTTTTAATTCTGTTTTAAATGCATTAATCTCCATTTTGAGATCTTGGAATGTTATCGATTTTTCAAATGAAGAAGAGGATTGTATACGATTCATAACCTCTTTCATACTGTAATGTTCTATAGGAAGAACTTCCTCTATTTTTTGATTCTGATAACATGTTTCCAAAAAATTTAATTTCATTTGTGGATCTTTGAACTGGTCTACTAGATCTAACATAGATTTTTGGTCATCTCTTAAAACATTAATACTTGGTTCTCCAATGTCAAGACCATTCATCTCAACTATTGCTTTCCAATAGTTGGATTCAATTATGGGGTTAAGGTTTCTGGTTTTGCATGGACATAATTCTGGAGAGTCAGATTCAGTTTTAGACTCGGGTGGTGAATACAATTCAACTAGTTCATCATCAGAACTGATTTCTGTATCTTCTTCGGAAAGAATATTTTAAATTTGTTGTAGAAGATGTTCATCTAGAGACATCTCATTGAGTTTATGTTTTAGCTTTGCTCTACATCGATTAGCATAATGTCCTGTAGCTCCACATTTATAACATGTAATTGTCGATTCGTCCTTCTTTTAATAAGATGAGGATTTCTTGTTTGCCTTTAGTGGCTGTCTTATAATTCTTTGAATAAGATCTTTAGGAGTATTTTTTATACGGTTTTGCTTGCCTTTGTCTTTTATGCTTGGATGGATACTGGATTTTGGTATCATAGGCACAAGATATTGAAGTTTACAGTCATTACAAAGAAAAAGACCTTTTTCTATGATAATGCCAATGAGTTGGCCATACGTATATTGGTTATAGGGGATAGCCATACTATTATGGCAATCCCTAAGTTTCTTACGGATTTTTTCTGCAAAAAAGGTTAGGAAGGCCATCAATGAATTTGGCTTTCTCGTTTGTCCCTGATGTCCTAAAAAATGATCTCCCTAATTGGTTTCTCGTTTGGTGGGATAAATTCAGGATCTAGTTAGATGTATACCAGAACCTATCTGACAAGCTTTTAATGAGTGGCAAATTGCCTCCTCTTATTTACCAACAAACAAGGATATTTCCATGACTAAATCCTTGGTTCATTTTATTATTCAATTTGGTATACCATGGATTTGGAAATGGGATTTCCAATGTGATTACCAGAACAAAATACCACGTCTCAAAAAAGTTTTTTTTGTGAGACGGTGGCACAAAGACATGGATGCCAATCAAACAGAATTACTTCAAAGTATCCAGGCTCATAGTAAAGCCTACTCAGCCATTCTAGCATCATCAGAATCCAAGAATCCATTTTTACAGATTTAAACAGAACTCCGTCATCAGTACACTGGTTTATCAGAAACAGAACTACTTGTAAAAAGTATGGATTATATGAAGGAACAATTCTTCCAATCTTTAACCAGAGATGACACTTCCATGAAATCTGTAACTAGTAGCTAGGGCCCAGACCATGATGATCCAGATCAAGACAAAAATGAATTTTCTATACTTGCAGGAGAGGCTCAAGAACCAGTTGAAGACGAACCCAATCTTGCTAATTTTTGGGATTCGTTAACCACACTCATTGCCGACAAACTTCACAAAGAAAAAGACAAAAAAGAAAAAGACAAAGCCTGAAGATTCCGCACTAAGAATGCTTTCTAGTAGCGTTAGTACAAAACGACAAACCTAGACAACAAATAATTTCACATTTCTAAAAAAGAGATTCCTTTTGTCTCCACTATCAGCAAATTGCCAATAAAGGTAAGGATGCTAAGTCAAAAAGTTGATTACCACTTGTGGACGCGCCCCGTGGGCTTATGCTTTTCCACAGTTCGAACTCAATATGTCACGGTTCTGAATCTAATCTCACAATGTGCAATGTGAGATTGATAAATCACCAAAGAGTCCAAATCCGGCAAATCGTTTTGAAAAATAGATTTTTAAGAAAGAAGTGCCAAACATAGACTGCTTTGCCAGATACAGAGTTGCCACCTAAATATTTTATTTTGGAGAAATTTAGGATACCCTGACTCGTTGCCTAAGGCCACATGTCCGTCATCACCAAAGTTGCCTCAACTCGGGAACTTGGGTACGATTGGGGAAGGTCATCTATGAGCACCCCCGCTTGCCCGATCCGAAGATCGGCCTGTACTAAGCATGATATCTAGTTTTGAAAACATATGTGTTCTTATTCCGGTTAATTAGCTAGAATTATTATGTGATGCGCACAACACACAAGTATAGACTAGATCGCCTAATTTGGAATAAAGCATCACATATCCGTTTTGTTTGGAAAATGATTTGAAGTTTGCTACTCGTAAGTAGGCTAAAATGCGAATTTCAATGAATTGTCCCAATTCAAGTAATCCAACCTTCACCCACAGGCATTCAGGCAGTTATATCACATAAGCAATTAGTCTCATGGCAAGCATGTTGTCATGTTAGCACTTATACACATGCAAGATGTTAAAGCATAAACACTCACAATGTACTCCGAGCCAAAACAAGAACATGTTAGTAATCAAATGTATGATCCAAGTCCATGTTAAGATGGCTAATGCAACACATACGAAATGCAATTAGAATAGGCTCGGCTAATCTAAGATGGCATATAATATGCGGCAATTTGATACACGTATTCAAGTTGAAATTGAAATACTATGCAGTTAATATGATGCGCCGAGCCTAGTGCATGCAATACAAATGAATGAATGCAAACATGCATAGCATAAGGTATGCTAAATCAAATATTCCCTAAAACTAACCATCATAAGCGGTTAAATAAAAGGGAGAAAGAAGTGGGGGTTGGAAGACATGCATCACACACACGCATGCTTATTACACAATTGCGCCCTCTCGAGTGAGGGACCGAATAAATAATACTAATCAACTAATGAGCTAATTAATTAATTACACAACCAAATCGAAATAAATAACCAGTCTAAGTTATTAAAACGCTGAAATGGCCTCGAGGCGAGGGATGCATGCATGCTTGTACGGCTTCGCTCGAAAATCCATCGCCATACTTATACTGCCTCTGTTTACACTGATCTGTACTTCTGAAAACTTCACAAGTCCCAAGGAAGCTTCAGAATCACTCCCTGAGAATTGTGGGATGTCACCGACCAAGAGGTGAGGCCATCGGCCATGTGGAACTGGTCATCGACCATTTATGGTAATATCGGCTAAAAATTAATGGCCGGCCGGCATTGAAGATGGTCGACCGACCATCTCTTCCTGCAGAATCCTATTTTGCTGCAGCAGAGGACAGGCAGAACATGGCAATGTATTTTCAAAGGAATTTATGCACCACCACACTCCTTATCATGCTTGAGACTCAAAGGAGTATGGTTCTCGACCCTCGGACCATCAATCACGCATTTCAATGCATAATGGCCCAAGGTGCAAAGTGTGCATTTTAATGTCAAATGAAATGCACACAAAACAAATGAGGGACCCCCAACCTCTATCATGGTTTATCAAGGGGCAAGGAATGCATGCTTAAAGTTATGCAACCTAGGCATGCAAGCAAGCTAATGCAACATGAGAATGTGAACAAGCATGCAAACATGCAAACATGTAACAACATATTAAACTCATGACAAAATACAAGCTAAACAAGCATGTGAAATGTGACTTGAGCACATAACAATATGCAATGAGCCAAGTATGCAACAACATACAAGGCAAGCATGCAACAACATGCAAAGGATGGACTTATACCAAGATGGACAACTCTCTAATAGGCCCAAATCAGTGGCCAAAATGCTAAGGGATAAGGGACAAAACCACATACAAACATGCATGCTAATGGCCCATCACTTTAAGCACAAAAGGGCAACCTTTAAGCACACTTAAAAGGAATGAAAAGCATGCAAATGTGACAACATTACATGCGCTGAAATGAAGTTAGGAGTGATGCCAAATCACATAAACAAGTCAAGCATGGCATGGCATGCTCAAGACTGAAGCCTAAGACTAGTCGAGGGACTTGAACCAAAACTACACAAAACAAAGAGCATATGGCAAGTATGACCCAAAACAGTCCTAAATTATGCTAAAGTGAGCCTAAAACATGCAATGACCAAAGCCAAAACAAGCTAAAACAAAGGGGCAAAATCATGAGGCATGCAAGGCCATCAAAGAGGTGTTACACTACACCTAATACAACCAAACATGGCATGATTTAAGCAACCCAAAACAGAGTTATGACATGTCAAAATGAGCCCAAAAACCCACTTAGATGGAATCCCAATGACCTAAGCATGATGGCATACACAATGACACATTCATGAGGCATAAAACACAAACCTTTTAAGACAATAAAAAAGTGATAAGTGCAAGTATTTAAGCATGAAATATGGACTGAAATAACATTCTAAGTGATGCCAAACCACTGAAATGATCCACATAGAGCATGCTAGCAACTAGGACGCTCAAAGCTAACAAGCTAGATTACATGGTAGCTATACAAAACAATGCAAGCATGGCCAAATCAATGAAAAATAGAGCTTAAGCATGCTACAACAAGCCTAAGAGCTTCATGGAGTTGGGCCAAAACATGTAAGCATAGTAGTCTAAATGCTAGGTACATATTAAGGTAAATCATGGGATTACAAAACAAGTATACAAAGCAAGCATGGCATGTCTAAACCAACTCAAAACAGAGGTGTATCATGGCAAAACAAAGCCTAATACATGCTGAAATGAAACTAAAACAAACTAAACACACATGCTACCACATAAGCCATTTATGTAACCATTCGAGACAACAAGGAGAGGGGATGACCCTCTCCTTTTTAGGACCTCAAAACCACCGCTCCACCACTGAAAATCCTCTGAATTTCAATGGTAGAGAGGTCATGCAAAGACCAAAACAATGGCCAAAAGGTATGGCCTAAAACAAGGCCTAACAAGGCCTTGGAGGGGGGGACAACCCCAAACCTCAAAGTGACCTTAAACAAAGTTCTAAAACACACAAAATTAGAACTTTTATCAATTATAGTTGAAGCTTAAAACAATAAGCAAGATAGGCTAAAAGCTTGAGCAAGAATGGGGAATAAAGAGGATAGTTTCTCACCCTTGAAGAACCTCCTCAAGAACACCACTCCAGCAGGTTTTTTGAGTTCAAAGCAACCCAAGAACACCAAAATCAACCTCCAAGGACCTCAGCTCCAAGAGGATGGTGTTCTAGTGTGTGTTTGTGTACAATAGTAAGACAAAAACACACTTTTGAGTAAAAAACAAAACTAAGCAATGAGTTATAGATACAATACTATATCTAACCTCTCTAACCCTAATTCTCTGAACCCTGGAGGAGGGAGGAGGAACTCCCTCTTTATAGAGGTTCAAATCCTCATGTATGGAGGGGGTGTAATGTGGATGCCAGCAGCTGGCATAAAATATCTGCCAAAAGCAGATGGAAAGGGGTCGGCTAGAAAATATGGCCGATTGACCAACAAAAATGGCCGACCGACCAAAAACATTGCCGACCGACCAAAATATTTGGCCGGTAGCAAGAAAACAAGGCCGGTGGCCTCAAGCCAAGGCCGGTGAGGTGTGGGGATGGCCAACAAGCCACTCCCTGCCCTCAGAAGCAAAAACGCAAGTGTTTGGCACACAACTAAGCACAAAACAAACAAGTCGAGAGGTCTTGAGGCAAGGCGCATGACCGAAGCCTCCGAGAACTCAAGACGAACACGAACATAGATGATCATCGAGTGTTCAAACAATGACGTCCAAGTCTTGAGGACGGTCAAAAATGGGGTGTCTACACCACTCAGCCAAGAGGATAAGGATATCTGACTCCATTTACTCAGGACACATCATATGTCCTCTACCTTATCTTATATTTTCTTTTCTTTTTCTTTTTTTTTTCTATAAAAGAGATAGTTTCACCCTTGTTGAAGCAGAGTGTGTATAAGTATGTAAGTATCAGTTTGTTAGGGTGCTCGTTCTCTCTCTCTCTCCCTCTCCCCCTTTGCATGTACTCCACTTATTGTGAAGAAATAAAATTATCAGTGTTATTGTAAGTATTTCTTATTTCTTGTATATTTATGTATGCCAATTAATTTACTTGTTGAATTGCATAAAATTTTAGATTTCCATCAACAACGTAGTAATTATTATTTAAATCTTTTACATAATGAGTATTTGTGGCCATCTATCCTCCTTGTGTTAGAAGAAATTAACTAGCAAATAGTACTTATAGAACAACGGATCCAGGAAGAGATCTGCCGATTGGCGGCATATATCTGCCCTTCACCCCAACAGTAAAGCAATTATGAGACCATATATGTTGTAATTTAGATCTAATATAATAGTAATATGAATAGTGATATTCCTAGGTTTGTGCTTAGTAGGGTTTGATCAAGATTAAGGTTAAGTGGGACGTCACCCAAGTCGTGTATAGGTTAGAAGACCAAGTTACAGTAATTGTGTTGAGGTCTATTCCCTTGTAAAGCATTGACAGACGTGCTTAGGTAGAACCCCGATTAGCACCTAGTTGGTATTAGAACCAAGTTTATTACGTTTGTATTATTATTCTATTACATTTAAATTATACATAGATGGTCACTATACAACAAATCATGATTACCGAACCTTCAACCATAACAACAGTAGCCAATACAGTAGCTTCTACATTAGAAGCAGCAAAACATGTAGCCTATTAGAATGTTAAGGAAGCCTTAGATAAGTGGACTATCCCAAATGTTAAACCAAATACAATCTATAAAATTGGAACTTTTGACTTTTCCAATAAAAAGATAGTAAAGACATTTGAACATATTGTATCATTATAGAATAATGATGAAATTATTAAGTTACTTCATGTCTAGGATTTAGCACCCCTTTTCAGAAAATATAAACATATTCATATAGGATTAGTCCAGATAGTCTTTAAACCCTTAACCTTGCTTGGCCCAAATATTAGTATCCAATGCACTCTACATGATGGTAGGTGCTTTGATTGGAAAGTCTCTCTTATGGGAGCCATTGAAACCAGCTTATCTCACAGACTAGTATATTTTAACATTTGTCCTAACCTAAGCATAGCACTCGTAGATCTAAACCTTTCAGAAGTCTTAGAACTAGGAGTCCTTACTCATGGCTACCAGTATCTTACAAGAACACCCACATTATCAGCAATCTTTAGAATTCATTTAAAGGTTTTAACAACCTTAAATCCCTATACTAGAAAAACGTAGTGAATTAGGACATACTGTCCTGATAGACACTAACCTCTTCAGCAGTCAGGTAACGATCCCTAGAATGATCCCCTGGCAGAATAGTACTTTTCCAGAAACATGGCAAATTCCGAATGTTGTACCAGCCAGACCTATTATACGACAAAGTATTGATCAAATCGTTCAAACTCAAGGTGGTAATGTACACCTTAATTTTTGTAGACCATTAACCAGAAGTATGTCTAGTGCCAGTTTTAAAACTACTCCCTCTTATAGAGTAGATTTACCTAAGTCATCTTGACAATCTACCTCTGACCGATTGAATCTGTATTACAAGGAATGCCTTCTAGATCACCTAGTGATCCACCTGCAAACACTGTGATTCAAGGAATCCATATATCAGAAAATCAAATCCCTCATGGGGTGTAAGAAAATAGAAGGCCTTATAGCCCAACAGCCAACTATATGAATTTTGAAGTTTAATGGATTTTACTCCAGAGAGTGAAATTCGACAATATCTTAACCAAGATTTTATGCAACCAAAATACCAGGAGTTTAGAACATGGTATTTCAATTACCATAACTTTCAATAGTTAGAGAAACTTAAGAACCAGAATTATTTTCATCTAGAAAAACATCAGAAACTGGAATCTTTTCCAGAATGGTATTTTGAATTTGCCACTATCATGGACTTAGTTCCAGAACCTCAACTCAATGTCTTGGATGATGTACATAAGACATGGTTAACAAGAGATGCACAAAGTATACATCGGCCTCCTCAGTCATTAGAACTAGCACCAAGCCTAGATTCTTGTTCCAGTAGTCCCGTTGTTATTACAGCTTTTGTCGAACCACCTGACACGCTTTCAACCAGACTTGGTGACCTCGTTCCTATAATTAAACAGAATAACTATACAAATCTTCATTTCCAAACTGTAGGAAAACAATTAACCAGGATTGAAGAATTAGTCACATAATTGGTACAAAATCAAACAGCCAAATACAAACCTGATTTCACTATTCAACTAGTAAACGTTAAACCGCCTTTAGAAGTGTCTAATTTCAAACTTAGATCAACCAAACAGGATAATGAATTTATGGATGCTCTTATTAATAAAATGAAAAACATTCAAACAGGGTAGTTCAGTTCTCAAATTAATGTGCTTTCTCAACAGCCACCAGCTATTCTTAGTGATGACGATGACCTGTTCCCATCACAGATTCTTGAAATCCAGAATAATTTCAAAGATATTCAGTTTGTAAATAAAACTTATTTTCCTCAACAGACTTCCAGAATGGCTTAAATAGGACCAACTTGGTATTACTATTCTCAACCTACTCTCCAGGATATCCTTTATGAAGAAGATTTCCTCTATTTCCAGAAATCTTACCATGGTAAAACCAGTTATGAATGGAATACTGATGGTAAATCTGAATATCAAATTTTAGAAACCTTCCACCAGATTCTTATGTATGGCACTGAGTGCAAACAGAATGATAATACTAACAGCCAAATTACCCATTTTATTGTTAACGGCTTCACCGACATTCTTAAAGGGTGGTGGGATAATGTGCTCACTGTCTCTCAACAGAACGAAATTCTTAATTCCTTTAAGATTGACGCTGACCCGATTAAAGGAACTGTTAAACAAAGGGAAGATGATGTATATACCCTTACCAAGACTATTCTACATCATTTTGTAGGACCAAATGTAGCCATGAGTGATAGAAGCCGAGAGCTTTTACAGAATCTTAGATGTCCATCTTTAACCCATTCCAGATGGTATAAAGATGTTTTTATGCTTAAAGTATGCGACGAACATATGCTAACAATGAACATTGGAAATCCAAATTCATTGATAGCCTTCCTAACCTTTTTGCAAAAAAAAATCCGTAAGAAACTTAGAGATTGTCATAATGGTATGGCTATCCCCTATGACCAGTATACGTATGGCCAACTCATTGGCATTATCATAGAAGAAGGTCTTTCTCTGTCTAATGACCTTAAACTTCAGTATCTTATGAAGAAACAGAATTTAACTGGGTGCAAAGAACTTGGAGAATTTTGTGACCAATTTGCCTATGATACCAAAATCCAGTATCCATCCAAGCATAAAAAACAAAGGCAAGCAAAACCGTATAAAAAACACTCCCAAAGATCCCAACATTGTAGAAGGTGTCCGACGTCATCTCTGGTGTCTCCAATGCCGCCGAAGCCGACATGTCCCCTGACGAAGTTGTTCATCTCAATTCATTTGTCTCTAGACTGCAAGGCCTCAAAAGAAAGGTATATATGTATTGTATTGTATCCCCACCAAACCCTAACCTCTTTTTGCTTGGTTACTCTGATAATTACTCCTTTCAGGGAATTAGATTTAGATTGAGTAATTTTTCTGAACATTGAAACAAATGAAACTATGAGCAAATTCAACATTAAATTTCAAGTTAATTCTTATTAGGTTTTCTATTTCAATTTGTGATTTGGAGATTGCGTTTTTGTAATATAGTGATTAAAATTAATTTTTTAGATTTTTGTACTGCATCCTCACATGCAACCTTCATTATTCCATTATTAATACTCTTTTGAAGAGAATGTCAAGAATTTAAAAGGAGATAAGAAGTTATAGATAAGGACATTTCAGAAGATAAAAAATTTAAAGTAAAAAATAATAATATGTGATCGAAGAAGAAAACAAATATAAGTAAATCAAAATAAAGATTTAGATATATATGTTTTTGATAGATATTGATTAATAAATCATATCTTTATCTAATGCAAATTATTTTCAACAACTAACAAAAAGAACATCAAATTATTTACTTGGATAAATATAGTGATAAAATAATTTCGTGAGATTTTTGTACTGCCTCCATCATCCCATTATTAATACTCTTTTCGTTCAAAGCCAACAAAACAAAAAAAAAAATTATCTTTATCACTTGATAAATAATAACGAATAATAAAAATTATGAGAAGAATGTTAAGAATTTAAAAGAAGATAAGAAATTATAGATAATGACATTTCAGTAGATGAAAATTTAGAGTAAAAAATGATAACAAGTGATCGAAGGAGAAGACAAAATATGAGTAAATCAAAATAAAAATTTGGATATATATATATTTTTTTTAAATAGATATAGATTAATAAATCATATATATCTCTAAATTTTATTATTTTAATTTTTTAAATCAATTATTTAATCTTTATCTTTATTTGTAGACCATGAAATTATTTTTTTTACAAATTTTCATATGTTTATCTATGGGGAGAAATTTTAAAATTCAAATATTTATCTATAAGTCATGAAATTAATTTTTTAAATTAATTATTTAATTTTTATCTTTATCTATAGACCATGAAATTAATTTTCATAAATTATTTATCAATTTTTATATGTTTATCTATCGGGAGGAACTTTGAAATCCAAGTTAATCAAACAATTAGAAAATGAAGAAAAATATAAAACATGAAAGACAATCAAAGAGGGTTGACACGTAGTTGTAGACGTCCCCGAACGTCCCGGGAGGGAAATCCCGTTTTGTTCATATGGGCTTACTACAGTTCAGGACTCAAATGTCACGGTCCTATATCTAATCTCGCAGAGTGCAATGCAAGACCGATGAATCATCAAAGAGTCCAAATCCGGTAAATCGTTTTTGAAAATAGATTTTTTTGAAAGAAGTACCAAACATGAACTGCTTTGCCAGATACAGAGTCGCCACCTAAATATTTTATTTTGGAGGAATTTAGGAAACCCTGACTCGTGCCTAAGGCCATGTGTCCGTCATCACCAAAGTTGCCTCGGCTCGGGAACTTGGATACAATTGGGGAAGGTCACTTCGTGAGCACCCCCGCTCGCCCGATCAAAGATCGGCCTCTACTAACCATGATATCGAGTTTTGAAAATATTATGCATTCTTATTCCGGTTATTAGCCTAGATTTACTACGTGATGCACACAGCATACAAGTATAGATTGGATCGCCTGAATTAGAACAAAACACCTCATGTTTGCTTTTGAAACGGTTTGCTACTCGCAAGTAGGCTAAAATGTGAATTTGCCACCCTCAGGCGGGCTTAGAAAACAAGATGATTTGCCACTCTCAAGTGGGCTTAAAACTCATAGTCAATGCATTATTCCAATTCAAATAATCCAACCTTCACCCACAGGCATTCAGGCAGGTATATCACACAAGCACATAGTCTCATGGTAAACATGCTATCATGACAGTTACTCACACACATGTAAAGATGCTAAAGCATAAATACTTACCGAGTACTCCAAGCCAAAACAGAAGCTATGTTAGAAATCCATACATGATCCTAACTATGCTGAAATGCCTAATGCAACACATGTATGAATGCAACTACAATAGGCTCGGCTATTCTAAAGATGGCATGTGAAATGCTACAACTAACAAGTATTCAACTCGGAATTGAAATACAATGCAGTTAGTATGATGCGCTGAGCCCGGTGTATGCAAGACAGATGAATGAATGCAAACATGCTATCATAAGTATGCTAATTGAAACATGCCCTAAACTAACCATCATAAGCTGATAAATAAAAGGGAGAAAAACGTGGGGTTGGAAGACATACATCACACATACGCACACTTATTACAATTGTGCCCTCGCTCAGAGGATCCGAATAAATAATACAGTCCGAATAAATACTTAATTACTCTAGCTAATTAAATATTACAAAACCCTAATTAATCAACAAATTAACTAGAAAAGCAAATAAATTAGCATGCAAGCTGAATGGACCGCCTCAGCTCTGTTTCGAATGATGAAAGATGCATGCATGCTCGAGCCGCCTCGTCGGTAAATTCCATCGCGATGCCTCGCCTCACCCTTGTTTGCAATTGATCTCAGAAACTTGCACAAAGCTCCAGAAGGCTAAAACTCCACCTTGGGAAGGCCACCGACCAGTTATTAGCATAGGAGACCACCTGCCGACCACCCTTTGTGGTGGAGACCAAAGAGGGTGGTCGGCCTGCCAGAAAATCTGGTCAGCCGACCAGTTTCCACCTCTAGTTTCTGGTTTTTCTGCAACAAAGGCAAGAGAGAGAAAAGGCAATGTATTTTCAACAAATGTGTGCATGACCACTCTCCCTATCATTGCACAAGCTCTAGGGAGTGTAGTTCTCGATCCTCGTGCCCTCAATCACGTATCTCGACGCATAATGGCTGAGGAGTCAGATTGCACGACCCAATGGGACATGAATGCAAATATAAGCAACTAAAGCCAACGACTCTATCATGGATAGTCAAGAGTGTCGGTGACCGAGAATCGAGGCATGATTCGTCATTTAGAGTAAGAAACGTCCCTCGTTTCCCGTGTTTGAACTAAACCCTACTCCAAACATAATGCAATGTGCATGACATGCATGAATGCAACTCTAACATGCAACCTAGATGCAATGCTATAGGCTAAAATGGCATACACAATGCACGTGACATAACATGGCATACACAATGCACTTACAAAGACTATCATGCGCACATGAACTAAATGGCATATACAAATGCAAGATGGACTTACACCAATATGAGTGGACCTCATCCACACTCATATCAGTGGCCATATGATGAAAATGAGACAACCGAAATACATGCAAACATGCACGGATGCAAAGGACCGATCCTAAGGCACAACATGCAACTCTAACTAAGCATGGCAAAGGATGAAGTATGGCATGCAAACATAAATTTTCCAGCTCTGGAACATAATGTACAATGGTCCCAGATCATGCAAATATGTCACACAATGCATGCAGGATGGCTTGAATACCGAAACTAGTGAAGCGGGTTACACTAGAGGTACACAAAGCAATGTACAAATGGCAAAACCAGCCTCAAATAGACCCTAGACAGGCCTGAAACAGTGGGAAAATGGCCCAAAATGATGACTCAACATGCAAAGAAACGAAGCTCATGCAATGGTCCGTAAATGAGGCATTTATGCACAACTCTCAAACACGTTTAAAGAGTGGAAATCATGGGAATATGGCATTCATATAAGCTTTGAAATATGATGTATAATGACCCCAAAGAATGAAAACACCTTAGTATATGCATGCAATAGACCTCAAATCTCAAAGCTAGGCATGGATATTGAACTACAAGCATGCAAAACAAGCATCATTCGACCATGAGACCCAAAAACAGAGTTAAGGCAGTTCAAAACATGCACAAAATCAGTTTAAGGCATGGCTAAAAAGTGCTAACATGAAGGGCCAAAACAACATGCAACATAGGCTAGTAAGCATGGTTTACACTACATGTATATGAAGCACATGAGGGGCCACCAAACCAACCAAAAACAGAAACATGGCATGCCAAAATATGACAAAGAACCCACTGAAACTCAGTCAACACATGTTAGAATGAAGTGTTCCTTTGAAAGGCCAATGAGAGGGTTGTTCTACACATGTATGATGGACACACAAAATAGAAAAACTACCTCTGGACAGAGGTTATGAGGGCATTAAAACTCATTGAAAAGGGCCTGAAATAAGTCTAGGAAGCATGCAAGTAAAGGCCCCTTTGGAAGGCCTTGAAGAGAATTACTCTACAAATGCATAATAGACATTTAACATGGCAAAAACAACTCTGGACAGAGTTCATGCAGGTCATAAAACTCACAAATAATGGCCTGAAACATGCTCAAGAAGTGTGCAAATATGGGCTCCTTTGTAAGGCCAAGAAAGCTAGTAAACAAAACAAGGGATGAGAGGGTCACCCCTCTCTGATTTTGATGCTCAAAAACACATAATAACCACTGAAAATCTACTGGATTTCAGTGGTCAAAAGGGCCAACAAAGCTCACAACAAAGGCCCTAATGCATGGCCTAAAACAAGAGAAAATGAAGCATGCAAGGGGGTAGATGACCCCCAACAGAAAATAGTCTTAAACAAACATGTTTAGAAGCTCAAAAAAAGACTTTTTCCAGTTTATGACAAAGCCTAAATATTCTTGCAAATGGAGCTAAGATGTGAAGCAAAACAATACTTAAAAAATGGGGGAATGAGTGTTACCCTTGTAGAGAAGACCTCCAGCAGCTTCTGGACCAAAGTAGGAACTCTTCAACCTCTGAAAATGAGCTCCAAGGTGTTTAGGTTGATAGTGGGGGTGTTGTGCTTGGAGGTGTAGTGCAAAGGACCCAAGAACTATGGACTTTTGAAGTTTGAAGTAGAGAGATATGGAGGGAAGTGTATAAGCTTTAGACACAAAAATCTCAACCCTTGCAAGTGAAGAGGGGGGTCTCTCTTATAGAAGAAGAGGTCCAAGGCTTCTCTTAGAAGCTTGGAGCGAAGGGGCCAAGCATCTAAAGGAAGCTAAATCAAAAGGGTCAAGCTTCTTAAGGAAGCTAGACCAAAGGGGTCAAGCTTTCTCAAAAAGCTAAACAAAAGGTCAAGATTCTCTTAGAAGCTAAGAGTAAAGGACCAAGCTTCTTTAAGAAGCCAAAACAAAAGGGTCAATCCTCGAAGGATGGAACAAATGCCTCCCAGCTGGCACAACTAGATTGCATTCAGGGAGACCAAAAAGCAGAAGGCTGGCCGACTAGTTCAAGTGGTCGGCCGACCACTTGCCCTGGTCGGCCAACTAGGGGTCAAAAGGGTCAAGCTCAAAAGGTGGTCGGCCAGTCCATACTGGTGGTCTCCCAAGTGAATACAACTCAGTGATGGTATGGGAGACCAGAAAATATGGCTCAAAAGTGAGGGAGACCACCTACCTGTCAAGAAAACCGGTCGATCGGGGAAAGGTGGTCTCCAAGAAGAAAAAGTGGTCTCCCACCCTACTACCACCTTCCTAACAATGAAACTAGGGTCCATGCCAAAAATGAACCCACACCGATGCGAAACGAAGGTTCGGGGGCCAAAACGCGCAGCCGGGGGCCCCGAAAACTAACTATTAAGCATCAAAAGTGGTGTCCGACCACGAAGGTGGTCTTCCGGGCCACAGTGTCCCTCTAAGGAGAGGAAACAAGGTGTGTGCCAAAAATCGGAGCAAACAGAGGTAGTTAAGCAGTCCCAAACCAAGGCACACGGCCGACGGCTCCGAAAACCAGAAACTGGTCTCCAAACAGGAAAAATGGCCTATGACCACGAAACGTAGCCTACGGCCACTAAGAGATGGTCTACGAGACCTATCCCTCCCTTCAGAAGAGAAAACAAAGAAAATAAGACCTGGTTCGCAAACCGAGGCAAGGCACGAAAAGGTTCCAAAACGCGAAGGCAAGGCTCTCAGCCGAGACTTTGCAACCTTAGAACGAGCACAATATGCAACATCACCGAGCACTCAGTTGGTGACGTCTGAGTCTTAAGGTCGGTCAAAATGGAGTGTCTACAGTTGCCCCTCTTTGACAGAACTCGAAAGTCATAAGTGACGGGAGTGAATGTCAAAGCCCAGAGGCAACCTATTTTTGACAAGGCTGAAAACTTAGACAAACAGGCAAGATGAAAGAGATGCGCCCGCAGGCATGGCCGTAGGCGGGGGGCATAATGCAAAATGATATGCACCAAGTCGAACATAACTCATAATCATGCAAAGTAGCAAACTGTAATGAAGCAAATATTCACAATAGATGCAACAGTTTTTAGCAAGAATGCAAAGCAACAGCTACATTTCATGCAGTAAAAATGTAAGAGAATCACAATTCTAGCTACGTCTCACACGGAGAAGATACAATACTTGCGCGGTTCGTCTGGTCGCACCAGCTTCAAATGTACCGTACATACAATATCGTGCCTACAAAAGAGAGAAACTTAACAAGCACAACATAGTTAGCAACACATGTTCAACACTACATCGAATGTAGACAAACATGGTGCCGATGGGAAAGTGCATCGCAATGCGAGAGAAGCGCGCGTGACAATGCAAGTTAAGCATGGAGGTATGACAATACCGGTGAAACGTACACCCCAATGTAAGCGATGTTCATAACAATGCGAGTGGCATGCATAACAATGCTGGATGAGTGTGACTTTACGAGCATGTTTAAAACAAAACATTGAGCAAAGAAATGCAAGCTTCGACGAGGACAACTCAAATCGCGCCCTCCGGTTTACCTCCCGGAAGGGTCACAACGTATTCAAAAAGGATACACCTCGCTCTCGACGAGTAACGATGAAACACGCATTGAAAGTTGGAGTTGAAGTTCCGCAGAGGGATTTCGTGCTAAAAAGTGCACTTTCCTTGTACTTTCTCGAGTGCTGGGAACTCCGATCACCACCAAAATTTGTAGGGAGCTCAAAGAGGCATTGGAGACCACCTTGGGAGGGCCACCGACCAGGTTTGGAGACCACCGACCAGGTTTAGTGAAAGGAGTGGTCGGCCTACCAAAAAAGGTGGTCGGCCGACCACTTTGCCAAAAACGGGGGCAGTTTTGTCCTTTTGCATTTGTTTGTTTAAATATACTCGGCCAAAGCACTTTTCCTCATAACTCCAAGTCTGAAATCAGTGCTTCTTCCTTTCTAGACCATTTTCTCTCTCAGATCTGTGCTCTATACGCGTTTTCCAACGCCCCACGCAAAGTTATTTCGTGAAATCTTTTAGTTTTCTTCACTTTGGACCGATTAAAATTTGATTTCGGAACTTCTTTCCCCATTTTTGCCACTTAAGGTAAGTTTGTCTCAACATTTGGAACATTTTCTCAGGAGTTGACTTATTCATTTCTTGAGAGTTGACTTTTGTTGACTTTTTTCAATTTTGGCTCATTTTGCTCATTTTTGCTCCTTTTTGCTGATTTCTCGAAATGGCAGGTCATTTTCCTCAGGGAGGAGGTCCTCCAAGTACCGGGGGTGAGCCAGACATTATGTCTTTACCTCCGAGGATTCGGCCAATTATTCCCGAGAGGTATGACCCTCCGGCGCACATCCTTCCTCGGGCCGTTTTCTACCACTTCACCGACTTTGATGAGCGAGCACCTGTAGATCTATTACTGCAGGAGCCAGAGTCCCACCTCTCTTATCAGGCACGAGAGGTATGTACTTCACTTTTACATTTTCTGCAATGTATTATGCATTTTCCATGCATTTCATGCTTTTGTTATGTATTTTTTATCTACTCGTTCTGAACGCGTTCACACACCATACTTCTGCTTATTCTAGCACACAACTCACAGCACAGTATTTTGTTAAGTTGACACGCAACTCAAGCACTCGAATTTCTGAACACACAGCTCACACTTTGATGATGAACACACAGCCCACTATTTGACGGCGAACATACAGTCCACTATTTTCTGAAATCTGTACACACAGCCCAAACTTGTTGATTATGAACACGCAGCCCACTATTTTTGAAGTCTGAACACACAACTCAAACACTTGATGTTGAACACATAGCTCAAACTTTGAGATGAACACACAGCCCACTGTTTTGACATTTGAACACGCAGCCTAAACTTTGATGTTGAACACACAGCTCACACTTTGATGATGAACACATAGCTCACTGTTTATGACGGCGAACACACGGTCCACTATTTTCTGAAATCTGAACACACAGCTCAAACTTGTTGATTATGAACACACAGCCCACTGTTTTTGAAGTCTGAACACACAGCTCAAATACTTGACTTTCTGAACACGCAGCCCAAATTTTGAGGTGAACACACAGCACACACTGGTTGAGAGTTGAACACGCAGCCCAAATTGTTGTATTTCTGAACACGCAACCCGAATTTTGAGGTGAACACACAGCACACACTGGTTGGGAGTTGAACACGCAGCTCACTATCTTTGAAGTCTGAACACACAGCCCGAATACTTGATGTTGAACACAAAGCTCGAACTTTAGTGTTGAACACACAGCTCACACTTTGAGATGAACACACAGCCCACTGTTTTGAAATTTGAACACGCAGCCTAAACTTTGATGTTGAACACACAGCTCATGGCATTGTATCTGATTTAATTTGCACACAGCTCATATACTTTATTTTGAAATTGAATACATGTGTTCATTCTGAATGCAGGTATCTTCCCGTATTACATGAGGATATGGATCGATCATCGCCAGGGAGTGGTACGCGGAGCTCCCAGAGGCCGTTCGTGATTTGGTTGACCAGGCAGGGTTCGAACCGTTCTACACGGGGATATCACGTTATCCAGCGAGCAGGACCCTGATGGGCACCCTAGTAGAGAGATGGTGGGACACCACCAACTCCTTCTATTTCTCAGCTACCAGGGACATGACGATGACCCCGTTCGACTTTGCCGTGCTGACGGGCCTTGACTCGGGAAGCTGGCCGATCCCCTATGATGAGGATATGGGTGAGTGGAAGGCTGCCTGGATTTATCTGTTGGGAGCTCACCCGCCGGTTGACAGATCTTCGGGCCGAGTCCGGTACACTTGGTTTTCCACACAGTTCAGGGAGACTGTGCCTTTTCCACACAGTTCAGGGAGACTGTGCCCGAGACTCCCAAGGAGATAGCACAGTACACTCGGGGATTTTTGATGTTCCTTCTCGGGACCACTCTGTTCTCCGATAGGGGGAACACCGTTGGACTTTATCTGTTGAGTGCTCTGGTAGACCTATCGCAGGTTAGCCTGTATGACTGGGGTGGCGCCGGCTTGTCTACCCTCTACTGCTACATGAGTACGACCTCCCGCGGATGGAGGAACATAGTTGGCGGCTATTGGAGAGCCTGGGAGGTACTTTCTGCCCTCTTGATTTATATTTCTACTTTTCATTATCTATACACTGCACACACGGCACACTTTACATTCTGTACTTTGTATTCCACTCTCAGCATTCTGCATTCTCTGTACATTCTGTATTCACATTCTGCACTCAGCATTCTGTATTCTGATGGCTATTGCCCTGTTTTCCACAGCTATGGGTTTTCACGTACTTTTCGACACTAGCCCGGAGCTTGAGGTGGAGGTGTCTCTCATGATTCCTTACTCGCTCGTATTTGAGGGCCAGTACCGGCCGAGAGCTCGGGAGATTCTTCCTTATCTACGGCAGTTTTTTTATACAGTATGGACGACCAAGGTAACTCAGAACTCTCAGTTCTTCATGTTTTCATCTTTGATTCATCTTGCACATTTATGATTTCTAATCGACTTATGCATTGGTTATCCGCAGATCACATGGTAGCCCTGGGAGCCCTTGGGTGGAGATACCCGATTTTAGTTTGCTAAAGGATGGGCCGCTTTTAGGTACAGGATCCTATTTGAGGGGCCCGTTGGTAGGGCTTGGTTTCTGGGGGACCGCTTCATGCGCCAGACTATGGGCTTCCCCGAGCAGAGTGTCCCCGCAGCATCTCCAGACGATATGCGGTCTACTGAGGGGTTCACTCCCCAGGATGTCGATAGCGCCATGTTGGGTACCAACGTACTTCTACATTTGGAGGAAGGGGAGTACGCGACTTACCGTCATACATACTTGATGCCTCCATTGACAGGTGTCCGTTCTCCCACGAGGAGGTCTGCTGGCATGCCATCATCGAGCCAGGCCCGGGCTGTAGATATTCCTTCGACCAGCGGGCCGGCACATCGAGAGATGGGGCTGGACTGGTCCCCCTGATTCCCCTGACTTATCATCACGCCGGATGGCCATATATCCCGACTAAGTTGACAGGATGGCGATACAGGACTTCTTACCCGATTCTGATAGAGCCTCCTATGCCAGGTCACCGATATGTCAGAGATCCTGACTCGCCACCGGTATGCTTTACAGCTTTGATTTATCATTCAGATACTTGGACATTCATTCATTTACTGATGACTTGCACTTGCATCTGCAGACTCCCGGCGAGTATACTGAGGGGTTGCTCGGGTTGGTGGCCTCACTCGAGGGCATGGTCCTGCAGAGAGAGACGCAGTTGTCTATCGTCGGTGTCTCGGTACTCTTTAGTTTTCTCACATTTATCATACTTCTGATGACATGCTGAACTTGAACATTTCATTGCATTGATTGACTGTATGTGTAGAGCACATCTGACACACACCACATTCATGTATTGTATCTGCATACACCCACTCTATGTAGTTTTCTTATATCTGCATCTGATATACATACTTTGGCCGATGTATTCAAATTGCGCTCTTTTTTTCAGATGCCTCCGCTACATACTGGGCCACAGGCCGGGCCATCCAGGCCTCCAGGCCTCCTCAGAGAGCTGGGAGAGGGGGTTCAACTCGCGGCCAAGGCGGACGCAGAGCGCCTGTCATAGAGGAGGAGTCCAGTGAGGAGGATGAGTCTGCGCATCCCCAGTCAGAGACATCCGCTGACAGAGAGGGTGACTCTGGTTCCGGTTCCGGTTCCGATTCTGGTAGTGGAGATGATGTCGAGGAGGGTTCCGAGGATGGCAGCTCCGATCCAGATGATAATGATGGTGCAGAGGCTGTTCCGCAGAAGAGGACGAAGAGGGCCTCTTATTCCTGTGCTTGATAGCACTGATGCAGCTATTCCTGCTTTATTTGCCTTTTTTACTAGTAGTTGTAGCACATTGTACATTATTAGGCAGTTTTATTTTCTGTAAAACTTGTACACTTGTTGTAAAATGTTGTAACAAAGGGAAGCATGATGGAATGAAACAACTTTTGTTCAAAAAAAAAATGTTGTATTTTATGTTCTTAGCATCGCATCGCATCATTTCGCACAAAAATGAGATTGAATGGAATTGTGCATTGAAAATTGCCAAGTCAGGTAGTGAACCGACGCAACAAACTAAACAACTTGACTTACTAAGAAATAACAAAACCTTAGCAAGTTTACAACTCGATAAGCAAGACACAACAACGTTGAGTAAACAAAGAGTAACAACTCGATATACAAAACTCGACAACTCGACAAAACCTAACGACTCAATAAGCAAAACAACTCAGTAAACAAAACAACAACTCGATAAGCAAAAACAACAACTCGATAAGCAAAAACAACAACTCGATAAGCAGGACTTAACAACAACTCGATAAACAAATGCATTTCGGACGATCTGGGTGACGGAACGTATCCGAAATTGAGGTAAATTCGAACCTTTAACACTCCCGACGCATGGAAATGCTGGAAACTCTCTTCTAGAAGCTAGGACAAGACCAAAGCCCAGTTTCTCTCTATGGTCGACCACCTAAGGAAGCTGGCCGACCAGTTTTTTTCATTGGAGACCAAGGGGTAGTCGGCCTACCAGAAAAGGTGGTCGGCCGGCCACCTGGTTTGGCAACCACCAGTTTTTCGACACGTGTCCCCCGAACAGTGCCTTATCCTCTTTAAAAGTTCCAGCCTCGTGGTTCATTCATTTCATCTCAGTTTTGCATCAAAATGGAGGCGTTCCTCATCCAAAATCTCACAGCTTGGATTGCTTCTCTGGATGGCTCGAAAAAGTTAAACTTCTGGGGCTTTGGCTTGAAAGCACTATTCACGCTGAGCCGTACTCCGCTGCATCTTCCTTTCCTTCATGCCACGACAAGGTTTTGGAATCCGATAACACACGTTTTTAGCTTTAGCGGGCAAGAGATGTGTCCTACTTTCGAAGATTTCCAAGCTTTGATGGAATCTGAGCGCAATGAGGAAATCTTGCCTCAACTCCAATTTGGCCACGTCCAAGCTCTAGGACGAATGTGCGGCCTCACTTTGCATGATGCTCGATCATTGATTCACGACAGGGAGCTGGACATCCTAAGCTTGGTTCGCTAGTTTTCTGATGCTGGTGACCGCGGTGATCATCATTGGTAGGGCTATCGGCGACACGCGCTTTACCTATGCTTGCTATCTCATGTCTTGCTTGCCCCGGGCTCCGATGGATTCAGTGTCCAGTTGATCGAGGTTGCCGAAGGTTTGAAGGAGGGCAAGAGCTGCATTGCCATGACATTGGCCGAGACATTGATAGGCTTAGACGCTTTTCATCGCCGGGAGACGGCTAGGCTTGCGGGGAGCCCACTACTATTGCAGGTAATGTTTCCCACCCAATCTCATATATGTATTGCTCACATCACTCAGCCCTCAGGCTCGATTTTTCTCACAAAACCCTTTTGTTACATTTCTCTCATCGTATATCTCTCTATTCTTTATTCTCTCATTTTTTATCCCTCCCCAGGTGTGGTTGATGGACAAGTTACAGATTGTGGAGTCCTGCCCAGCATACTCAGCTCGTGGCTACTTTTTTCGACAACGCCTGGTCGATGCCCTGGATGAGAGGTGGTGGTACAACTGGATGTGCAGTTTGTCTGCAAACCGCATCGCTTGGCGCTGCCCTTGGCTCAATCTGCCGGCAATGAGTTACAACATGACCCGTCAACCTGGGATTCAATTGATTGGCATGACACACTATGTCTTCTATTTTCCGTTCCGGTTCCGGCGCCAGTTCGGACATGAGCAGACTTGCCCGCCAGAGGGGATAGAGTACCCTACTACATTTCCAGCCCGAGGCGCACAGCTTGCCCGGTATGCCACAACATGAAGGACTAGAGAGCTTCTGGCCCCCGCTTCCACTTTCAGTTGCACTTTATCTGATAAGTGCATGGATTGGCTCAATGAAGAGGCACATGAAGGGCCCACTTTGGCATCAGAGACTTCGACCAGCTCTGGGAGGGGGCGCAGGAACACCTGACTTATCTATGCCCCGGATTTATTGCTTTATTAGTACTTTCAAGTTTTCTTTATGAATGTAATAAAAAGCAACTTCAATTTGTATGCAAGAGCAGGAGAACTCTGTATTGAAATCAATGAAATTGAAGGTTGTGGATACTGAAAATTTTTCGCTTTGGTCCAAAAATGGTCTAAGTTGTAAAAAGATTAATTTTGAACAAAGTCAACTTTTATTAAAACTTTTCAAAATCATTTTCGATATGGATCAGAACTGGACACGCCTGAAATCTGTCACTGAGATATACAACCTCGGATCCTAACAACTGGAAAGTTGTCCCTAGTCTGAATAGTACCGCAGCACTACACAGCAACGGAAAGTTACCCCTAGTCTGAAAAGCACTGCACCGGAGATCATAACCGAACTCTTGAATGCTGAATAGACAAAGATGGTCGAGATGATCAAATGGACAAAGTTGATCGGGGAAGAGTTTATGGCTGAACTTCAGGATGAAGTTTCCTACGTATCCCAAAGATGGGTATCAAGCCTTACATAGGTCAGGCTAGGGTTTGCTCGAGTATTTTCACTCTCCTTTTACGCTCTAACTTTTGCCAAGGCCGCCCTTTGTGGGTTTTCAACCTTGCGAGCTCAGTTTTTATAATTTCAAATTTTTTTGTGCTCTGACTTTTGCCTAGGTCGCCCTCTTGGGTTTTCGGCCTAGCGAGCCTCTCAGGGGTAATATTTCTTCAACTTGTCCATGTTGATCGGCTGTGAGAACTCTAGGCCATCTAGGTCCATCAGAACCACAGCTCCACCTGACCAGATAGACTTGATGATGTAAGGGCCAGTCCAATTGGGTCTGAACTTGCCCCTAGGGTCATGGATGGGAGCTCGGTTGTCCTTGAGCACCAAATCTCCTTCTTTCAAATTTCTGGACTTAACTTTCTTGTTGAAAGTCCTGGCAATTCTGCGCTGATAACCTTGAACATGGTACAGTGCTTTCAGTCTTCTCTCATCAAAGAGCATGAGTTCTTCAAATCTGCTCTGCTGCCAATCTGCTTCGGCTATTTGACACTCAGCCAACACTCGTAAAGACGGAACCTCAATCTTGATAGGTAGAACAGCCTCCATTCCATAAACTAATGAATATGGAGTCGCCCCAGTAGAAGTTCGAATTGACGTCCGGTAACCCCACAGAGCAAATTGCAGCTTATATGGCCAATCCCGGTAGGTTTCCACCATCTTCTGCAGTATGTGCTTGATGTTCTTGTTGGCGACCTCAACCGCTCCATTGGTTTGCGGCCGGTATGTGGATGACTTATGAAAAGCCACGTTGTATTTCTCCAACAAGTCAATCACTTCCTTCTTGAAGTGGGAACCATTATCTGAAATGACCTCGTTTGGGATCCCATAACGACATATGATATTATTTCTGATAAACTTTGCAACGTGCGACGCCTTCAACACCGCATAAGATTGGGCCTTAACCCACTTCGTGAAATAATCTATCGCGACTAGGATGAACTCATGCCTATTCAACCCCTTCGGAGTGACAACCCCGATCACATCGATTTCCCAAACTAACAATGGCCATGGCGAAGTCATATTGTACAACTTCGACGGCGGAATGTTCATGCGGTTTGCATGAATCTGACACTTGTGGCATCGCCGAACAAAGCCGATACAATCCTCCTCCATGGTGGACCAATAATAACCTTGTCTGAGGATCTTCCGCGCTAGCATTACCCCGTTCATATACGCACCACATTCCCCTCCATGGATGGCCTCCATCAGGCGTTTTGATTCTTCAGCTTCAACGCACAGCTTATGCATTCCCAGATGACCTCTCTTATACAACTTACCTCATCAGATGATGAACTAAACGGCCATTCTTCTGATTGCCCTTTTATCCTTGGCATTTACCCCTGGTGGATATGCTTCATTCTCCAAGAAATTCCAAATGTCGTAATACCAGGGGTTCTCATCTTGAACCTCATCTATAGCAGCAATTAACTCATGAGTCGGCACAAATTTCTGGTTGATAATGACTGGACGCATCCGGACTCCAAACGGGATGTCTATCATGGAAGATAGAGTTGCTAGTGAATCTGCGAACCTGTTGTTCTCTCTTAACAGATGAGCAAAGTTTAACTTCTCAAACCGAGGAATTAACAAGTCTAAGGTCTGGTGATACATAATCATCTTTTCTTCTTTGACTTTCCAATCTCCTTTTGCTTGAGATACAACAAGGTTCAAGTCCCCGATGACGTCCAACCGTTTTGCCCCTAATTCCAGGGCTGCTTCTAGACCGGCAATGCATGCCTCATATTCTGCTTCGTTGTTCGAGACTTTGAACCGGAGTTTGAATGCTAGAGGGATACGGGAGTTGTCGGGTGCTATCAGCAACACTCCTATCCCATACCCGTATTGGTTTGACACTCTATCAAAGTATATCATCCAAACTTCATCGTCGATATGAAGAATAGCCTCATCTGGGAAAAAGTACTCAACTGCTTCACCTCCTTCCACTGGATGATCGTCTAGGAACTCCGCTACCGCTCTTCCCTTGACTGACTTGCGCGTCACATATTTCAGATCGAATTCGGAAAGCAACAGCAACCAACGAGCTAGCCTACCCGTAAGTGTCGATTTCTCGAAAAGATATTTGATGGGATCCAGTCGTGAAACCAATATTATAGAGTGAGCTAACAGGTAGTGTCGCAGCTTCCTGGTAGTCCATACCAAGGCTAAGCAAGCCTTTTCCAACGGTGTGTAGCGAGTCTCATACTCCAGCGTTTTCTTGCTCAGGTAGTAGATGGCTCTCTCCACTTTGTCCTCTGATTCTTGCGCGAGCATGCAGTCCATTGTAGTCTCAGTTACTGAAAGATACAAAATCAACGACACGGGCGGGTTCTGTAAGTATTCCTTGATCTGTTCAAAAGCAGTTTCGCATCAGTCGTCCCATTGGAATTTCTTTCCTTTCTTCAGGAGGCCAAAAAGTGGTTCACAAGTCAAGGTTAATTTTGAGATAAACTGTCTTATGAATTGCACTTTACCCAGAAAACCTCGCACCTCCTTTTCAGTCCTTAGTGGTGGCATTTCTAAGATGGTCTTGATTTTGGAAGGGTCGACTTCGATACCTCTCTGTGTAATCAGAAACCCCAGCATTTTCCCTGCTGTAACACCAAACGTACACTTCTGAGGATTCAGCCGCAACCGAAATTCTCTGATCCTTTGAAAGAACTTTTGCAAGGTGGTGTAGTGGCCCTCTCTTTCTTTGGACTTGACAATCATGTCATCCACATACACCTCTACCTCTTTGTGGATTATGTCGTGCAATATCGTAGTCGCGGCCCGTTGATATGTAGCTCTAGTGTTCTTCAACCCAAACGGATCACTCTGTAGCAGTAGGTCCCCCACGGGATGGTGAAAGTAGTCTTCTCCTGGTCCTCGGGTGCCATTACAATCTGATTATAGCCTGAGAAACCATCTATGAACGAAAGCAAAACATGTCCCGCTGTGAAGTCCACTAACTCATCGATATGCGGCAACGGGAAGTCGTCCTTCGGACTAACTCTATTCAAGTCCCTGAAATCCATGCATACCTAGATCCTACCATCCTTCTTCGGCACCGGAACAATGTTGGCCAACCAAGTTTGGTATTCGGATACCAGTAGGAAACCTGCGTCAATTTGCTTGGTGACCTCTTCCTTAATCTTGAGAGCCCAGTCCGAGCGGATCCTTCTGAGTTTTTGTTTAACGGGTAGGGCCTCGGGGTCAAGAGAGATCCGGTGCTGTACAATCTCAGGATCGATTCCAGGCATGTCTTCGTAGGACCACGCGAAAACATCTTTGAAATCTTTTAAAAAAGCGACTAAGCGCTCGCGTTCCTTCGAAGACAACGTGGACCCGATCTGGACCAGCCGCGGGTCCTCCTCTGTACCAATATTCATAGTAGTGATTTTATCTATTAAGCGTTTAACGAATCTTTCATGCTCTTGTTCAATTAAGCATTACAAAACCGGAGGAATTTCTTCCTCGTCGTTTTCATCAAAATTTTGAAAGTCTGAGTTAATGCAATAAATCTAGGGCACAGAAAAGTACTCAGAAACCACAGTCACATCATTCTCATTAAGCACATCCAAATCGTCCGATTCTTCGGTTACAAAAGACTCAAATGAGAAAGAAAAAAACAACCTGGACAGGACTGTGGTATCCGGGTTATCACCCCCTGGAATACCGGACTTAGACTCAGTCAAGCTGGAACCTGATTCCGACTCAACAGACTCGGTGAAATCAGATTCCAGCTCACTACCTGACCCGGTGCTGCTTGACAAAAATCCCTCTTCATACTGCCAAATGAGAGAGGGTGCGATAGATGCATCCAAAATGTTTGCTGGTAGGCCCGCAGCCGTTTCATTCCCGATCACGCATACCATGAAGTTATCCCCCAAGCATTTCTGTTCGATTAAAGGATCTGAAAGTAGACACGCCAACGCTACCCCCATTTCACTTTCGGCATCCTCAGACTTCACTTTCTTGCTCTACTCAGCCTCAGCTAATGGGTCCGTCTGCTTTTCGGCAACATCATCCCCGGATAACTGTAGGTCAAAGAAAATCTCAAACCCTAGCACATGGCGCTTCTCTTCGTTTATCCACGGCTCTAGGAAGCCACAAAATGGAAAGTCCTCTCCCTCTCGGACAAAGCGTCCGTTTAGGGTACCCTGGATGGGTTGGTGCATTAGCTCAAAAGGCTTCCCCGCCTGCTTCGCTCTGGCTCTCCCAGCCATCTCCTTACCTTTCCTTATCCAATCCTCTTTGGTGGGCAGATAACCCAAGCCAAAGGTGTGTGGGTTGTGTGGCACTTCGGCCAACGCTGCAACACCCTTCCGGCCGCTTTTTCCCAATCCCATCCCGAGGATGTGTTGAAGCTTGTTCATGAGGTATACTGATTGTGCGCTAACATACACCCCCTCATTAACAGCTAAGATGTTCCGCACAACCCGGGCCTCAGCCAGGGTAAAACCCGACATTAACACATCTTCCATACCGTGCTTAATTTCCAAAACTGGCGTAGATACTTCTGGCGGTGAATGGATCAACTAATTTCCAAAAACGATGGCTACTCCCTTCCCATGGAGGTATTTCACCATCTGATGCAATGTGGACAAAACTGCCTTTACTTGGTGCAACCACGGCCGCCCCAAAAGTAGATTGAAGGTCGCAGGAACTTCTAAGACGTGAAAGTCTACCTCATGCTGTCCTGACCCAACTTTGGTCTGAATTTTCACTGTCCCCATTACTTCTCTGCTTGTGTTATCATATGCCTGAATCACTTGGGCTGTTGACACAAAGTCCACGGTCTTTAAACCGATTGCATATGCGGTCCTTGCCGGGCACACATTGATGGCGAACCCTGTGTCGACAAGCACCATGGGTATCCATTTGTTTCTGCACTCCACAGAGATGTAGAGTGGCTTGTTATGGTTCATACCCTTAGGTGGCAATTCTTTGTCAGAGAAAGTCAACATCGGGGTAGCCCCTCCCGGAAAAACTAAGCCCACCAGCTGTTCAGGCGTGGTGTCTATTGAGAGCTTGGCCTTGTCCATAGCCGATAAGACGGCTTGTCGATGCACTCGCAATGCCATAAGCAGTCCCCAGATGGAGATATCTTCCTATATCTTTTTCAACTGCTTCAGTGCAGCCTCTTCTTCGAGTTGCTTCTCTTTCTGTTTCTCCGTCTTCTTATCTTTCCCAAACGCCTCTGGCTGATCTAGATGTGGGGGCTTGAAATACCACCCGCTTCTAGTCATATGATCGACTTAGCCGATGTACCAGGTATCGTCTGGCTGGTTGCTCCCCCAATCCTCATCCGTGTGGGCAAGACATAGATCATCGTCTTCCCACCACATTTCGTCGGCAGCCGACAGACACTTGTCCGGCTCCAGTACAATTGTACTCGCAGTACTTTCTGTCTACATGCTCATAGCATTCTCTATCCTCGTGCACACAGCACTTTCAGTCCCCTCAGGGGCCTTAGCTTTCTTGATTCTCTCAGAAACCCTGAGCCTTTCTTGTTCCAACTGTGTCAGTACAGTTGGCTGTTCAACACTTCTCGCATTCACAATGCCCAAGTCCTGAGCGAAATTCTAAGCACCGGCGCTCTCCAGCGATGCATTCTGATTTCCGGCCCTTCTGGCCACAACTGATGTTCTTGCCCCTACCGGGTCCCGTTCCAATTGAGTTTCGTCGATAACATCTGGTAGGTCATCAAGCCACCCGGTGACCTCTGCTGACTCCTCAAAATCTGACCAGTTGATTACCATACCCTCTGGATCTTGTTCATTGAAAAATTGGAGGTTAGCAAAGTCCCCTTCCACAGCTGCTAAGTCATCTATTCTCTGACCATTCATCCCCCTGTATCACACAAAGCTCTGCCCCTGCCAGCAATTCCACATTTGGCCTAACCTGGCCTACTGATAGAATGTAGTCACTCGGACTGTATACCTCCTCAGCAAAACTCCCAGATTCCTCAGATCCTGACTCAACAATCCCATTCTCCCTTGAAATCTCCCATGTTCTGTCTTCGACAGTCACCACCATTGGTTCGGGTTAGGTTCTAGAGATGTCCAACATGCACAAGTCAGTGCAGTCAGGAAGGAGCACCTCCGGCTTGAGTAGGTGGGACGGGGTGATATATATGCTAGGATCGTAAGACACGACCCCAGTTTGGATAAAGTTGATACGTTTGGGGGGTGGAGCTTGGTTGTGCGGTGGGAGAGGGTTTGTTATGACATTGGGTTTTTCTGGAGGCACAATCACTTGCTTGTCAATGAGATCTTGAATCTCATGACGCAATCTAAAACACTGGTCAATGTCGTGACCATGTTGTTGGTGATATGCGCAATATTTTGCTGGGTTATAAGAGGGAGGGAGTGGATTTGGCAATGGCCTCGGCTCCAGGGGCTTTAAGCGCCCTTTCCTGATTAATACCTCCAGGGCCTTGGACAGGGGCATATATAATGGGGTGAAGGTTCTCTGGCCTCGAGGTTGGTATTTGGTGGTTTGTGCGTTGCTTCCGGACGCGCCGGAGAAAGGTGTAGCTGCCATGGGTCTTGAAGGGGGAATGGTGGTGACCATGCTTACTTCTGAAGCTCTAGTATTTGCGGCATTGCTGGTGCCTATATTGTTGTTGCGGTTGAAGGTTCTTCTGGGTTGCTCTCTATCATTATCAATCAAGCCCTGCTTCAAGGCATCCTCAATCTGTACTCCCATCTCATGCAAATCTGAAAAGGTAGGGAAAGGGAGCACGATCATTTTCTGTATCAGCTTAGGCTGGAGATTGCGCACAATCATCCGGATTTAATCTTTATCAGTAGGCCTTAGGGTCATCATTGAGGCCTTCGCCCTCCACCTGGCTACGAACTCCGAAAAGCTCTCCTTAGGCTCCTGCCTTGTTGTCTCAAGATCATGGGTTGTAATCTCGATTTGCGTGTTATAGGAGTACTGTGCAATGAAAGCCTTGGCCATCTTATCCCAATTCCGCTTAACTCTTCTAATTTTGCATACCAGATAGTGGCCACACCCGACAGGGTCCGGCCGAATAATGAAAGCTTCTGCCATCTGGTGAGGCCCATCAGCCATAGTATATCTGAGAACAACCAGAGATGCGCCATGGGATCCCCAGATCCGTCAAATCGGTCGATTTGTGGCATTTTGAAACTATCTGGTAGCGTCACAGCCACGTCAGTGTACCCATCCTCAATGTTTGGGATGGACTTTACCCCTTGGGATTTCTTGAACAACTTCTCAAGCTTGCTCAATTTCAATGCTGTAGGGTCGACCTCGAATTCAAAGGGAGAGTCTGGTAGGTTAGTAGGTGTTTTGGACAACTGGGGTAAGATTGGGAGCGGAGCCGGCCCTATCGGAATGTCCGTACCCTCCTGGACATTTGGTGTTTCCCCGAGTGTCTGAACCCCTAGTGGTGGAGGAGCTTGATGTGAAGCAGATGCTCTGTTTGCTGTTGTGACCTGGTGATTAGCTTGGCCTGCTGGGCCATGATTGCAGCCTACTGCTTAGCAAATTCCGCTTGGCGGACGGCGTCCTGCTGCATAAGTTTCATATTTTCTTGGAGTTGACGCATCATTGCCTCCATCCCTGACGTGTTCTGCTGATCCATCTGACCGACTGGTATATCTATCTCTATGGCAACAATTGAGACCTCAGCCCGACTGTCCACTGATGGGGTAGACCACTGCTCTGGCAACCTCTACTCAAATACACTGCGTTTTCTTGGCCTTCGTCTGATAACCGGGGGTAGAGAGTGGAACACTAGTTGTCCGTCGACCAGATCCTCAGATCGATTGAGTCGGCGACCTCTTGTCCAGAGTGCTTGGGAAATATCTGCTTGGTCTGAAGCAATTGTGCTAAACTACCCCTAGCAAAAAGATAAATAAAGCAATAACAATGAAATAAACAACCAGACAAACGGACAGCATAACTGCTTTAAATAAATACACAACACACAGTTGGTCATCACAACACACAATCGATAAGCTGAAAATACTGTTCTCAAACACTGATCATTATCTCCAAATCACTGCCCCCAAAAACTGAATCTGATACCCGCAGATAATTGATTCCCAAGATACTGAACTGGTGCCCGCAGGCCTGATACCCAAACTTGCAAACTGATACATGCATTCCTGTAGAAATGCACTCTAAAAACACATAACAAGCAAGTGAGAGCCAAAAACACCCCTATGTTGGGGTAGGGTTTCCCTGTCCTATTTTGTCAGGAGCTAAGGCTTCACTATGCACGCAGCGGTTTCAAACAACCTATAATCGAGTAAGTAACCTGTCCTAGCTTGGAATGGTCACTATGGATTCCGAATATGCACTAGGTCGAATGGTCAAAAAGGGTACCCCGGTAAAACCAGGATTTGTGTTCCTGTCGTGGCAGAGCCCGCAACCGGTCAGCCTTATGACACGCTTCTCGAAGCGAGCCTCCGGCAAACCGTTCAAGAATAGCATACGGCAAACACGGTGTCCTAGGCGCACCAATGCAAATGCAATGCAAAGAAACATATAAGTGTGAACAAAACAAGATATCATGAGTTCGAGTCAAGTTCTCTAACTCCCCAGTAGCGTCGCCAGAAACTGTAGACGTCCCCGAACGCCCCGGGAGGGAAATCCCGTTTTATTCATATGGGCTCACTATAGTTCAGGACTCAAATGTCACGGTCCTGTATCTAATCTCGCAGAGTGCAATGCAAGACCGATGAATCATCAAAGAGTCCAAATCTAGTAAATCGTTTTTGAAAACAGATTTTTTTGAAAGAAGTGCTAAACATGGACTGTTTTGCCAGATACAGAGTCGCCACCTAAATATTTTATTTTGGGAGAATTTAGGAAATCCTGACTCGTACCTAAGGTCACGTGCCCGTCATTACCAAAGTTGTCTCGGGTCGGGAACTTTAGTACGATTGGGGAAGGTCACTTCGTGAGCACCCCCGCTCGCCCGATCAAAGATCAGCCTCTACTAACCATGATATCGAGTTTTGAAAACATTATGCATTCTTATTCCGGTTATTAGCCTAGATTTACTACGTGGTGCACACAGCATACAAGTATAGATTGGATCGCCTGAATTGAAACAAAACACCTCATGTTTGCTTTTGAAACGGTTTGCTACTCGCAAGTAGGCTAAAATGCGAATTTGCCACCCTCAGGTGAGCTTAGAAAACAAGATGATTTGCCACTCTCAAGTGGGCTTAAAACTCACAGTCAATGCATTATTTCAATTCAGATAATCCAACCTTTACCCACAGGCATTCAGGCAAGTATATCACACAAGCACATAGCCTCATGGTAAGCATGCTATCATGGCAGTCACTCACACACATGCAAGGATGCTAAAGCATAAACACTTACCGAGTACTCCAAGCCAAAATAGAAGCTATGTTAGAAATCCATGCATGATCCTAACTATGCTGAAATGCCTAATGCAACACATGCAGAAATGCAACTATAATAGGCTCGGCTATTCTAAAGATGGCATGTGAAATGCTACAACTAACAAGTATTCAACTCGAAATTGAAATACAATGTAGTTAGTATGATGCGCCGAGCCCGGTGCATGCAAGACAGATGAATGAATGTAAACATGCTATCATAAGTATGCTAATTGAAGCATGCCCTAAACTAACCATCATAAGCTGGTAAATAAAAAGGAGAAAGACGTGGGGTTGGAAGACATACATCACACACACGCACACTTATTACAATTGCGCCCTCGCTCGGAGGGTCCGAATAAATAATACAGTCCGAATAAATAATTAATTACTCTAGCTAATTAAATATTACAAAACCCTAATTAATCAACAAATTAACTAAAAAAGCAAATAAATTAGCATGTAAGCTAAATGGACCGTCTCAGCTCTGTTCCGAATGATGAAAGATGCATGCATGCTCGAGTCGCCTCGTCGGTAAATTCCATCGCGATGCCTCGCCTCACCCTTGTTTGCAATTGATCTCAGAAACTTGCACAAAGCTCCAGAAGGCTGAAACTCCACCTTGGGAAGGCCACTGACCAGTTATTAGCATGAGAGACCACCTGCCGACCACCCTTTGTGGTAGAGACCAAAGAGGGTAGTTGGCCTGCCAGAAAATCTGGTCGGCCGACCAGTTTCCACCTCTAGTTTCTGGTTTTTCTACAACAAAGGCAAGAGAGAGAAAAGGCAATGTATTTTTAACAAATATGTGCATGACCACTCTCTCTATCATTGCACAAGCTCTAGGGAGTGTAGTCCTCGATCCTCGTGTCATCAATCACGCATCTCGACGTATAATGGCTGAGGAGTCGGATTGCACGACTCAATGGGACATGAATGCACATATAAGCAACTAAAGCCAACGACTCTATCATGGATAGTCAAGAGTGTCGGCGACCGAGAATCGAGGCATGATTCGTCACTTGGAGTACGAAACGTCCCTCGTTTCCTGTGTTTGGACTAAACCCTACTCCAAACATAATGCAATGTGCATGACATGCATGAATGCAACTCTAACATGCAACCTAGATGCAATGCTATGGGCTGAAATGGCATACACAATGCACGTGACATAACATGGCATACACAATGCACTTAAGAATACTATCATGCGCACATGAACTAAATGACATATACAAATGCAAGATGGACTTACACCAATATGAGTGGACCTCAGCCACACTCACATCAGTGGTCATATGATGAAAATGAGACAACTGAAATACATGCAAACATGCACGGATGCAAAAGACCGATCCTAAGGCACAACGTGCAACTCTAACTAAGCATGGCAAAGGATGAAGTATGGCATGCAAACACACATTTTCCAGCTCTAGAACGTAATGTACAATGGTCCCGGATCATGCAAATATGTCACACAATTCATGTAGGATGGCTCGAATACCGAAACTAGTGAAGCGGGTTACACTAGAGGTACACAAAGCAATGTACAAATGGCAAAACCAATCTCAAACAGACCCTAGGCAAGTCTGAAATAGTGGGAAAATGGCCCAAAATGATGACTCAACATGCAAAGAAACAAAACTCATGCAATGGTCCGAAAACGAGACATTTATGCACAACTCTCAAATACGTTTAAAGAGTGGAAATCATGGGAATATGACATTCATATAAACTCTGAAATATGATGTATAATGACCCCAAAGCATGAAAACACCTCAGCATATGCATGCAATAGACCTCAAATCTCAAAGCTAGGCATGGATATTAAACTACAAACAGGTAAAACAAGCATCATTCGACCATGAGACCCAAAAAAAGAGTTAAGGCAGTTCAAAACATGCACAAAATCAGTTTAAGGGATGGCCAAAAAGTGCTAACATGAATAGCCAAAACAACATGCAACATAGGCTAGTAAGCATGGTTTACACTACATGTATATGAAGTACATGAGGGGCCACCAAACCAGCCAAAAACAGAAACATGGCATGCCAAAATATGACCAAAAACCCACTGAAACTCAGTCAACACATGTTAGAATAAAGTGTTCCTTTGAAAGGCCAATGAGAGGGTTGTTCTACACATGTATGATGGACACACAAAATGAAAAAACTACCTCTGGACAGAGGTTATGAGGGCCCTAAAACTCACTGAAAAGGGCATGAAATGAGTGTAGGTAGCATGCAAGTAAAGGCCCCTTTGGAAGGCCTTGAAGAGGATTACTCTACACATGCATAATAGACATTCAACATGGAAAAAACAACTTTGGACAGAGTTCATGCAGGTCATAAAACTCACAAATAATGGCCTAAAACATGCTCAAGAAGTGTGCAAATATGGGCTCCTTTGTAAGGCCAAGAAAGCTAGTAAACAAAACAAGGGGTGAGAGGGTCACCCCTCTCTGATTTTGATGCTCAAAAATATACAATAACCACTGAAAATCCGTTGGATTTCAGTGGTCAAAAGGGCCAACAAAGCTCACAACAAAGGCCCTAATGCATGGCCTAAAACAAGAGGAAATGAAGCATGCAAGGGGGTAGATGATCCCCAACAGAAAAATAGCCTTAAACAAACATGTTTAGAAGCTCAAAACAAGACTTTTTCCAGTTTATGACAAAGTCTAAATATGCTTTCAAATGGAGCTAAGATGTGAAGCAAAACAATGCTTAAAAAATAGGGAATGAGTGTTACCCTTGTAGAGAAGACCTCCAGCAGCTTCTGGACCAAAGTAGGAACTCTTCAACCTCTGAAAACGAGCTCCAAGGTGTTTAGGTTGATAGTGGGGGTGTTGTGCTTGGAGGTGTAGTGCAAAGGGCCCAAGAACTATGGACTTTTGAAGTTTGAAGTAGAGAGATATGGAGGGAAGTGTATAAGCTTTAGACACAAAAATCTCAACCCTTGCAAGTGGAGAGGAGGGTCTCTCTTATAGAAGAAGAGGTCCAAGGCTTCTCTTAGAAGCTTGGAGCAAAGGGGCCAAGCTTCTAAAGGAAGCTAAATCAAAAGGGTCAAGCTTCTTGAGAAAGCTAAACCAAAGGGGTCAAGCTTCCTCAAGAAGCTAAACAAAAGGTCAAGCTTCTCTTAGAAGCTAAGAGTAAAGGACCAAGCTTCTTTACGAAGCCAAAACAAGAGGGTCAAACCTCGGAAGATAGAGCAAATGCCTCCCAGCTAGCACAGCTGGATTGTATTCAGAGAGACCAAAAAGCAGAAGGCTAGCCGACCAGTTCAAATGGTCGGCCGACCAGGGGTCAAAAGGGTCAAGCTCAAAAGGTGGTCGGCCAGCCCATATTGGTGGTCTCCTAAGTGAATACAACTCAGTGGTGGTATGGGAGACCAGAAAATGCGGCTCAAAAGTGAGGGAGACCACCTACCTGTCAAGAAAATCGGTCGATCGGGGAAAGGTGGTCTCCTAGAAGAAAAGGTGGTCTCCCACTCTACTACCACCTTCCTAACAATGAAACTAGGGTCCATGCCAAAAATAAACCCGCACCGATGCGAAACGAAGGTTCGGGAGCCAAAACGCGCAGCCGGGAGCCCCGAAAACTGACTATTAAGCATCGAAAGTGGCGTGCGACCACAAAGGTGGTCTCTCAGGCCACAATGTCCCTCTAAGAAGAGGAAACAAGGTGTGTGCCAAAAACCGAAACAAACAGAGGTAGTTAAGCGGTCCCGAATCAAGGCACACGGCCGACGGCTTCGAAAATCGAAAACTGGTCTCCAAACGGAAAAAATGGCCTACAACCACAAAACGTAGCCTACGGCCACTGAGAGATGGTCTACAAAACCTCTCCCTCCCTTCAAGAAGAGAAAACAGAGAAAACAGGATCTGATTCGCAAACCGAGGCAAGGCATGAAAAGGTTCCGAAGCCCGAAGGCAAGGCTCTCAGCCGAGACTTTGCAACCTCAGAACGAACACAATATGCAGCATCACCGAGCGCTCAGTTGGTGACGTCTGAGTCTTAAGGTCGGTCAAAAATGGATTGTCTACAGCAGTAAAAATAGAGTTTTAAAATTATGAGAATTTAGAAATAGACTTTTGGAGTTTTTTGAGAGAAAACTACATTTTGTTATATATAGAGTATACATAAGTGTAAAACACATGCCATACATAATGGGGGTTGTATGCTCATTTTTAAATTTTAATGGGTAAATCGCACATGAAATTAAGTTTAGGGAATTAAAGTTCATTTTACCTTTAAAAATGACGAAAATATATTTTATTATTTTCTATTAAATCACTAATGGACCTAACGATTTGCTTCATTCCATAAACTACAAGGGAACTATGTGATTATTTCCAAATAAGAGGGGGATAATCCACACAAAGGTCAATCCACAAGTAGGTAAAGTGAAATTTGCCCTTTAAAAAAAATACAATTAGCTCCACAAGTTTACCATAATTATATTGATATTTCTTTTAGTAAAATTAAAGCGATCAAAACTATTGCAGATGATGGGTATATACTGAAATAAACAAGGATAAATTACAAATACACCCTTTGAAGTTTTCTTAAAATATGAATTACTCCATGTGATTCTGAAAATTACGTCCTACTTCTTTAAATTTATAATCGTGTAACAAATGGCTCGTTTTATTAATAAATTATTAAGTCAATTACAACTTTTTAATAATGTCAAAAATATAATTTAATTACCAACTTTGGTAATTTTATTATTGTATAGAAGAGTAGTTAGAATTTTTTTTTTTTTTTTTTTGTGTGTTAATTTTGCTAAATGAAAAATTCTAATAATGAGATCCACGAGGGATAATTTGTATTTTAAGCAAACTTTCGGAATATATTTATAATTTACCTATAAAGAAAAATAAATATAAATTTTAGTAGAAAAAAGATGACATTATCATCTTTTCATCTATACAACTCATGAATTATTGATTAAAAAAAGAAAAAAAAAAAAAACTAGTTTCGACCTTTGTTGTATTTGGTTATGACCTATTGAGATGTTATTTATGACTTAATTATACGTATTGTAATAGTAGTTATGACTCATTGTGATGTTTGTTATGACATTATTTTGATAGTGATTTAAGAGCTTTTTTGTTATATCTTATGTGAGTAATAACTTATTCATTTTAGTTATAACTTTCATAGAATTAAGTTACAACAATCAATCCCACATATGTGATAACTTGTATTACCCTAAAAAAGGTGTGTACCATATAGGATTACCTTAAAAAAAATTCAAATATTATATGAATTAAAAAATTTAGGCAACGTTTGATTCACAAGACTAATAGTAAATGTATTAATAATCCCATTAAATTAGTGTGGTATTCACTATCTAATTAGATTAGTAGAATAAATTAGACCATTGTTTGATTTATATTGGATAAGAAAACATATGCATATATGATTACGACTATATTTATCTTCTTTTTTAATCTTACCCCCCATCAACGTTTCTTCACAATCTTTACTTTATCAAAAAAATTTCATAAACGTGGTTTTGAAAAAAAAAAAATTATAAATAAATAAATAGAAGTAAAATAAAAATACAAAATACAAAGGCCATGTTTGATTTGTTATTTAATTTTTTAAAAAAAATATAAACTAATTCGATAAAATAAATATCAAAAAATCTTTTTAAACTTTTAAAAATTATTTTTAGCCTTCTAAAATATAAAATTATATAAAAATAATAAATGTTTTAATTTTTAGTCAAAGGTAAAAGAGTCTTTTTATTTTATTTCTCAGCTCAAGATATATAATTTCACCCCTACCCATTATTAATAATCTTATAAATTTGTTGGATTAATTATTCATTAGATTAATAATCTTGAAATAAAATTTCAAAACAAACATAGGATTATTGAGCCCACAGATTAATAATTTCAATCTCATGTTCTAATCCTGTCAATCAAACATGCCCTTAAAGTATTATCTTAAAAAAAGATCCAAATATTATATAAATTAACATTTTAAGAGGGGTCGTGGAAATAAATTTTATTTTTTTTTTCCAAACATTTGGGGAGGTGAGTATAATTTACCCTATAATTTTTCATATTCACGGAATCTACCTATTGTATGGCGTGTCGCTTTTTCTAGTGTCCACATCTGAGCCATTTGGTTATTTTGAAGCTGATTGAAGAGCCCATATGCAAACCAGTTTGCTATGGAGTGTTTTATTAGTTGGGGGGGTTGCATAATTTCAATCTTTTTTTCTTCTTTTCCATTTTTTCCATCATAAATTCACCACAAATACAAAATTTGCACCCATCTAAAAGTAAAAAGTAAATTGAAATGTGAAGGTAGCGTTTGGTAACGTTTACATTTTTTGTTTATGTTTACAAAATTTTTATAAACTAGTTTTTGTTTATTTTTAGAAACATAAATTATAAACGCGTTTGGTTTAAACAAAATGTTTAAAAAAATTTAAAAACATAAACTAAAAAATATGTTTATTCAGGCCTAAAATATTTATATTTATTTTTATTATTTCTGACAATGAGATCACACACATTATAATTGAAAAAAATTAATTGAAAAATAATTGAAAAAAAATTTAATTGGGAAAAAAATTAATTGAAAAAAATTTAATTGGGAAAAAAAATTATTTGAAAAATAATTAATTGAAAAAAAATTATTTGAAAAAATTATTTGAAAAAAAAAATTATTTGAAAAAAAATTGAAAACTGAAAGCGTAAACTCTTTTTTCTCAAATTTATAAACAAAGACAACCATTTATAAACCAAAAAAATTATCAAACAAGTTTTTATGACAGCTTTTTAAATTTTTGTAAATATAAATTGAAAACTGAAAACGGAACTGGTAACGTTTGGTAACGTTTACGTTTTCAGTTTATAATTATAAAAATTTTATAAACTGATTTTTGTTTATTTTTTGTTTATTTTTAGAAAAACATAAACTACAAACGCATTTACTAATTGACAAAATGTTTAAAAAATTTAAAAATATAAAAAAGAGTGAGAAATGGCAAATGGCGGCGGAATACGGTGGTGGAAAGTGGTGACGGGTGGGTGGTGGTGGTGGGTGGGTGGGTGACGGTGGTGGGTGGTAGCAAGTGGGTGGTGGTGGCGGGTGGGGGTGGCAGGTGGGTGGCGGATAGCGGGTGGTGGTAGGTGATGGCGGGTGGGTGATGGTGGTGAGTAGGTGGCGGGTGGTGGTGGTGGGTGGGTGGGTGACGGTGGCGGGTGGTGGGTGGTAGCGAGTGGGTTGTGGTGGTGGTAGTAACGGGTGGTGGTGGCAGGTGGATGGCGGATGGCGGATAACGGGTGGCGGTGAGCGGTGACGGGTGGTGGTGGTGGTGGTGGGTGGGTGGGTGACGATGCCGGGTGGTAGGTGGTGGGTAGTAGCGAGTGGGTGGTGGTAGCGGGTAGGTGGCAGATGACGGGTGGTGATGGGTGGTGGCCGGTGGGTGGTGGGTGGTGACGGTGGGTGGGTGGGTGACGGTGGTAGGTGGTAACGAGTGGGTGGTGGTGGTGGTGGTGGCAGTTGGTGGGTGGATGGTGGCGGGTAGGTGGCGGATGGTGGTGGTGGTGGGTAGGTGGGTGACGGTGCCGGGTGGTAGGTGGTAGCGAGTGGGTGGTGTGTGGTGGTGGCAGGTGGCTGGTGGTAGTAGGTGGTAGGTGGCTGGTGGTGGTGGGTAACTGGTGGTGGCAAGTGGCAGGTGGGTGGTGAGTGGTGGTGACAAGTAAGTGGCGGGTGGTGGTGGCAGGCGGTGGATGGTAATGGCGGGTGGTGGTGGTAGTGGCGAGGGGTGAGTGGTGGTGGCGAGTGGGTGGCAGGTGGGTAGTGGCTGGTGGGTAGGTAGGTGGTGGGTGGTGGCAGGTGGGTGGCGAGTGGTGGTGGTAGGTGGTAGTGGGGGGCGGGTGGTGGCTAGTGTTGGGTGGTAAAAAAAAAAAAACTCAAAACGGAAACACATTTTTTGGCCAAATTTATAAACTGAGACCACTGATTTAAAAATAAAAAATTTTACCAAGCAAGTTTTTATTTGAGTTTTTTAATTTTTTGTAAATATAAACAGAAAACTGAAAACATGCCGTTTGGTAACACTTATATTTTCAGTTTTCTGTTTATATTTACAAAAATTTTAAAAATTCAAATAAAAACTTGTTTGGTAAATTTTTGATTTATAAATCAGTGGTCTTAGTTTATAAATTTGGCCAAAAAATGTAAACTCAAAAAATGTGTTTTCATTTTGAGTTTTCAGTTTTTTTTTTTTTACTACCCAACACTAGCCACCACCCGCCACCATTTTCCACCACCGTCTTCCGCCACCACCACCCACCCCCCATCACCACCTGCCACCACCACTCACCACCCACCTGCCACCACTACCCACCACCACCACCCATCTACCACCCGCCAGCCGCCACCAGCCACCACTCGCAACCACTACCCATCCCTCGCCACCACTACCACCACCACCCACCACTCACCTGCCATCCACCGCCACCACCCACCACCCACCACCCGTCACTACCATCCACCGCCCGTCACCACCACCCAACACCTACCCGCCACCACCACTCACCACCCACCTGTCATCACCCGCCACCACCAGCCACCCACCATCACCAGCCACCTGTCACCTGCCACCCATCCACTACCACCATCCACCACCCATCACCACCACCACCATCCACCACCCACCACTACCACCCACTCGCTACCACCTACCACCCGTCACCGTCACCTATCCACCCACCACAACCACCACCCGCCATCCGCCACCCACCATCACCACCCACCACCACCACCCATCCACCCGCCACCACCCACCACTACCTCCCATCCGCCACCCAACTGCCACCACCACTATCCACCCGCCACCACCACCCACAACCACCCGCTATCCGCCACCCACCTGCCACCGCCACCCGCCACCCGCCACCCTCCACCACCACTACCACCACCCACTCGCTACCACCCACCACCCGCCACCGTCACCCACCTACCCATAACCACCACCACCCACCCGCCACCACCCACCGTCACCACTTTCCACCACCGTCTTCCGCCTCCACTTGCCACCACTTGCCATTTCTCATTCTTTTTTTATATTTTAAATTTTTTAAAAACATTTTGTCAATTACCAAACGCGTTTGTAGTTTATGTTTTTCTAAAAATAAATAAAAAATAAACAAAAACTAGTTTATAAAAATTTTATAAATATAAACTGAAAACGTAAACGTTACCAAAACCAAAACTAAACAAACCCGAAGTATTTCCCCAATGCGTAAATAAAACATTTCTTCTACTTTTTTATTTTTTATTTTTTGGAAAAAAGTGGATTGTATTGGTTCAAATACTACGGGCTATTAAAGCATTTTTAATTCTTAATCTTCTTTTTTTTGTTTTTTGATAAATTACAAATATATCTCTTAAGATTTGTTTAAAATATGAATTGCCTTATGTGGTTCTAAAAAGGAGAAATTAATCTAACGTCCCTTTCCAACTTTAGGTAGTATGAAATGTCCATAAAAATTCTAAACATGAACACACAAATACATTCAGGGAAATTCTAAGGGGATTGTAACGTGTCCAGAAAAATTCCAAACATGAACACACAAATACACTTAGAGAAATTCCAAGGGAATTACAATAGATAAATTCCAAACATGAACACATAAACACATTTAGAAAAATTCCAAGGGGAATGCGATGTGTCCAGAGAAATTCCAGTGAAAATGCTCAGAGAAATTCAAGTGAAAATCAAACTAGCCACACCCACCTCTCTCTCTTTCTCTTCATTTTCTTCTTCGTGTTTGGGATTCTCTTCCCAGAATAAGCTCTTTGATTGCTTTCTATGTCTTATCCCAACAACAACAACAACAAGTAATATGTTTTCACCATCACCATTGCTTGTTCTCTCTACCACAAAAACGACGACATCCACTTTGACACTTACCTTGATGCCGTCGTTGACCATCATCCCTCCATGATCAAAGATCCCAACAAGGGTATTTTGGTCCAATAAATTTGGATGTAAAACACACATGTGTTTTAGGGACTTGAGCTACTATGTTTTTGTTTAGAGGTCGGGTTAAATGGTGCACATGATGTGCAACTTACTTGATAACCGTTAGATCTTTAAAAACTAATCTAGGCCATTGAATAATTTAAAAAGCATAACCTAGAACCTTTTCAACTGGTTAACCAATTCAGGAGACTTTCTCTCTAACTTTGTAGAAAAAAGCCTCACGTTTTTATTCCCCAACCCTCTAAAAGAACCCTCCCTCACATTTTTGTTCGACACCATTCTGACGATCTTCTCCTGCCTCTTGTATTTCATTCCCTCCTACGACACCACCCGAAGCTGTGGTCCATCATTTAGACATAGAATTTCGGTAAGCGTCACTCCCTCATGTTTTCAAAGCTCAGACAATCACCAGAAAGACAAAGGTGCTATTGAATTCCGGTAAGATTTTGCATTTTCCTCTTTCCATTTGGTTCAAAGGGTTGGTACCGCTAATCAATCTTGCTAATGGATTCATTGATGGATCCCTTGGATACTAACAGAGTCCATGGCCCCTTTACTTTGGAAAAGAACACCCTTTTCTTTTATAAAACAAAAATAAAACTCCACAACTTTTAAACAAAATCCTTTTCTTTCATTTGGCTCAACTGTGGCTGTTTGTTATGTTTCTGTTGATAGAACCCCTTGGATTGATCTTGGTGTATGTATTTATTGATTTTCTTTGGTTGATTAAATATTTTGAAGTGAGAATTTTATACGTTCCTTCGATAGTTTGATATCTACATGTTTAATTACTTTTTACTCCTTTTTTTGGCGCTTTTGAGAATTTGTGAGTTGTCTTGCCTTGAAATTTAGGTTCTTGTACGTTGTTGTTCAATTATGAATGAATTTTTTTGGGTCAATTTGGTAAAAAATTCAAGAATAATTTCTTTACTTACCAAATAGATTGTTTTACTGTTGGTTGGAAGAATACAGTGAGGGAAGATGTAGCTTGAATAAAATTTATTCAATTTCTGTTGTTATTAATTATATGGATTAAAATGTTTACGGCATAAAACTGTATCTTTTGCTTCTTTCTTATTTGTTAAGAACTTATTGTATAAGTTTATTTTCTCATTACAGTAGACAGAGAGGGGGTTGTGTCCCTTACAAGAATTGTAGGAACTTTATGTATATGTGTATGTGATATAGTGATGTGCAGCTGTTTGTAGATGTTTGGCCCCGGCAAAACTTCTTTGACCCCTACAATACATACATATCTATCCCACAGATGATAGAAGTGAGCCCAAACATTATTAAAGTATTATAAAAAAGTGTGGCAAAGAAGTAATATTTAGTAGTTATTTTTAATCTATTTTGTTAATTTATCACTTAGGCCGTGTTTGGTTCATGAATTTGGGTAGGAATTTAGAAACGAAAAGGAAAATGTGTGTGAAATGTAGGTGAAATACAATTCTATTGATTACATCTGATCTGATTTTGAAGCTTATCCAGGCGGGCTGTGCTTGGGGATTTTTTCTAATCCTTTGTTGTATGTGGCTGCTATATGCTTTGATGCCAGCTGCTGCTATATCTATTCCTTACTGCTGTGGTCTTTATGCTATTTGCTAAGTTGTCTGGTTGCATACTACTGTACTACCTGTCTGTGTGCTGCTGTGCTGGGATATGCTATACTGTGCTCTGTTTGCTACTACTATGGAGTCTAAATGCTCAGGTGTTTAACCATCTTTGGTTGTTGCTAATGTGTTGCTGTCCAGGATACTTACTGCCACTGTTTTGTGTAGTTGCTGGTGGTATTTTACTGTTCAAGACCCCTATCCTCTGTGGACATGGCTCTCAAACAAATATATTGATGCCAGTGACTAAGTTTTTGGTATATTATGATTTATTATTATGTGGTGGTGTAGTCTTGTTAGTGGTTTGCTTTTTTGGCGTAGTTTTCTTGTAGATTTGGTTTAGCTCTGGTAGCATTGTATAGTTGTGGTAGGGCTTGGGGCATGCCCCTTGTAGATCTGTAAATTTTCTAGTTTTAATTTATGACTTATTCATCCAAAAAAAAAAAAAAAAAAGAGAGCATATTTTCTAATAATAAATATTAATTATTATGATCTTACTTACATCAATAATTTATTCACAAATTAAGGCATGGTTTACATCTTGTAAAATTGTAAATTACACCTTCATCTCGCTTACCTATGAATGTTTTCCCACTTTAGTCTCGAAACTATTATATTCCTTTCACTTTAGTCCAAATTGTAACAAAAGTTATACTTTTGTGACGGAAAATGCGGCATGGGTCAAGTTCACCTTCATTTGTACGAAAACCACTGTTATAGACCACCTCAACATGCAATCATTCATTGTAGAACACTTCCATTTACCGCTTGCCATAGCCTATCTATTTTGAGGTGGGAAAACAAAGTTTTCTAAGTGATCAAAGTAAAAAAGTTAATTTTTAAAATTCTAAAGTTACACTCAGAAGTTCGCAATTGGACCAAAATAAGAAAAGACAAATAATATAGGGACTAAGGTGGGTACAATGACAAACAATATATATATACATCTAAAAATGAAAATACAATTTATTATTTTTAAAAAGGAGTGACGGTAAAAAGATAGTGACCAACTATGAAATAATAGGCAAGGACGAATACTGATATGTGCTAGAGTCATGAATGTGTCAAAGTGATTTATAGCTGACGTCATCATTTAGACATAACGACAACATGAAATGGCAACAATGCTATTATAGTGGTCTAAGTCGATGATGATGGTCGTGTTTTAGTGGATCAAAGGCGTGATTAATTGAAGTTGGTAACAATAACATTATTGTCTAAGTCACTAATAATGACAAGGAAAGAAAGAGTGAGAGTCGACGAGATAGTCATAACAACAACATTTCAAGTAACATTAACATTGAAGATAATGAGAGAGAGAGAGAGAAAGAATCATAGAGCGAGAAACGTAGTTGGAGTGTCATGCATTTTTGTCAGTGATAATGTTTGAGGTAATGACAACACAACAACATAATTAGATAAAAATGGCGATCGATCAATTACTATTCGAATCTTGACTAAATTGATAGTAATGATTAGGCTTTTACTAATTGATTGGGAATTATGAATAAGTTGGGAAATAATTAGTTTAGTGTGGCTTATTAAAACTAATTGATTATTGAATCAATTATGTTTATTATAACAAGGATCCCTACAATCAATTGTACAATCAATTGTGATATTTGAATCTCCCTTATATTCTAATGGATTGTACAATCAATTGTGCTTGTTCAAAATCCTGGCTACTAATCGATTGTATAATCAATTGTGGTCTTTGAATCCAATCAATTTTGCAATTAATTATGATTTTTCATTCACTCTATACCAATTGATTACACAATTAATTGTGTTTGAAATTTTAAAAGTTATGACGTTTTGTTAATGTTGTTATGATTTTCGGAACAAAATTACAATCAACATGCTATGTTATGATTCATTGGTAAAAGTTATGATATTTTGTTAATGTCATTATGATTGTGGGAAAAAAAGTTACAATCAATGTGTTATGGTTATGATTCATTAGTAAAAGTTAAGATTTGTATTACCAAAAGTTATGATTTATTATAATGAATCATAATAAAAAAATGTTACGATTCAAATGTTACGATAATTTGTTGGAAATAACTACATTTGTTATGAGTCATTGACATATTATTATGATTGATAGTGTTTTTGTTATGACACCGTAGTGTATATTATGACATTGTTATGCTTCATTGTAGTAATTGTTATGATGTTTAAAAAAATTATGATTCTTTCATGTAACCTGTTAAATGACCTATTTAGCAGGTTACTTTTTATGACGTGACACAATATGGACCACACAATAAGTGCATAACATATGCCCTTTTAGAAGGTGTACATTGTAGACTTTTCCTTTTTTTTAGTGTCCATTATCCTCTAAATTCCTATTATTATGGACTTTAAAAAAAATCCTCCTCAAAATTACATCACGCCCCTCGAAAATTCAAATTTCATAACAAATAGCCCATTTGATTAATATAGTATCAATTCAATTAACAGTTTTTAATGACGTTATAAATATATTTCAATTAACAATTTAGGTAATCTTATTATTGTATAGAAGAGCAATTAAGAATTTTATTTTTTTAGTTAATTTTGTTAAATAAATTTTTTTAATAGAGGGCCATTTGTAATTTTTCAAATCATAGTGGGCAATCCGTATTTTAAACAAATCTCAAGGGTGTATTTATAATTTATTCTTTTTTTAATCAAATTTAAATTTGATAAAAGAGTGTTAAAAAATTATCTCTAATTTTTCATCAAATGTATATTTAAATCAAGAGAGAAGTATTTTTTTCATCAAATTAAGAACCATGAAATCCCTCTTTGATAAAAGTTGAAAAGATAAAACATTAGAGATGAATTTTTTTCTTTTAGAAAAAATTGGGAAAAGAGAGGAATTTTTAAAAAGAGTTTGATGAAAATTTGTGTTGGGTTTGAGTTAGGGATTTGGGTTGTTGATGCACCGTGCTGCTAGCATGGTGCTTATATGGCGAATTTTTTCAAGGAAGTGATGTAAATTAATTTTTGGAAATTGAAAAAAAAAATACAAATCTTAACGGTTAAAGTAGGAAAAAAAATTTACGCTATATTTGGATAATAAATTTGGACAAAAATTCTACTCCGATGTATCAAAAAAAAAAAAAAAAGAAGAAGAAGAAGAGAAAAAATAAAATAAAATTTGAAAAAAAAAAAAAAATTTATGATCAAAACATTAAAATGTTACTATCAAAAAATTAATTTTTTTTCTTACAAATCTTTTTATAAAACTAAGAAAATCAATTAAATAACTATCTTTCAAAACAAATCTCTTTTATTTTTATTCTTTTCTTCTTTTAAATCATTGTTTAAATCTATAACACAGTCTAAAGGTTAAATTGAAGAAATTTTAAAATTTAAAAGGACATATTGTAATTTATCGGTATTAAAGTAATAATTAGAGACTATTTGGAGTGCACTAAAAAAAGTACATTTATTTATCTTTTTATCTTGGGAAAACTACCTACACCTCCCTTGAGGTTTAATGAAATTACAAATTCCCTCATGAGGTTTCAAAAATTACATCCCGTCCTATCGCAATTAATTTCGTTAACGGATATCATAAATTGACTAAAATGCGCTTTTGACAAATAAGGGCAAATAACCTACACCCCCTTGAGGTTTAGTTAGATTACAGATTCTCCTTGAGATTTAGCTAAATTACAGATTCCTCCCTGAAGTTTAGCTAAATTATCATTTTTAAATAAGTTATGAAATGCAAAATTAAAATGGAAAAACAATTATCACACTACAAAAAATTAAGGTTTAAAGACCAAAATTTAGGGACAAAATTATTTTTAGGGGACCAAATATTTTTATTGCTAAAAGTGTCATTATTATATTTTTAGCAACAAAAATTGAACATTAGTTATTAATTATTATCTTTTTGGTATCAAATTTTTCGTCTAAAAAAATAAACTATTTTAAGACTAAATTATTTTGTCCTTAAAAGTCTATTTATTATTGACATTTTCAAAATTTTATTTCTAAAAGCTTTGCTTTTGACTTTTCAAGGCGACCTTTTAGCTACTATTCTCACAACGATAGAAATTAGTCCCTAAATATCTTTTGTAACAAAATTTTCACTTTTAGAGATCAAAAAAATTGGTCTCTAAAACTCTTATATGTTGTAGTATCAGATGGTGAAAATATTATAAAATTAATAAATAATTAAATAAGTTAAAAACACAATAAATGGCTTGTCAAAAAATTCTTCGAATATGTTTGGCTTGATTTTTAAAAATTTATTTTTAAATTTTTTATAAAAAAATTAAAAATTAATTTGGTTAAGAAATAAAAAATAAAAAGTAATTATTATTTTTATATAATTTTGTCTTTTGAGTGGTCAGAAATAATTTTTACAAATTAAATATATATTTTTTTCATATTTATTTTTATTAAATTAGTTTTTATTTTTTTTTTAAATTCTGAATTTTTTTTCTAAATAACAAATCAAACATGGTTCCGAAAAATTAAATTTTTTTTTTCATCTAACGTAATTCTTTTGCAAATTTTGTTGATTTATCAAAGGTATTTTAGTAGGGTAATATCGTCCATCAATTTATATTTTGGTGATGTCAGCTAACCATTTTTAACGTTTAGTTAACGGTAGGGGTTAAATTGTTATGCGAATATAGCCCTCGGGGGGCGGAATGTGATTTCTAAAACCTCAAGGGAAATATGTAATTTAGCTAAATCTAAAAGGAGGTGTAGGTAATTTGCCCTTTTATCTTTTTTATCACATCATTTCTTTATTTTTCTACACATCTTTTCATAAAAAAATCAAAACATACGCTTGTTTAGATCATCAGAAACAACCTCTTCATACAATATATAGGCTTGTTTTGGGAAATAGGTTAAAACTTTTTTTTTTTTTAAATTGTGTAACAAAATAAAGAGATAATGTGATTAAAAAAAATTAAAAAGCCAAAAAATTGGCTTTTAGTTAGGTTCCCAAAATAGACCATTAGTTGGCTTTTAATAGGAGTTCACGTGGCCCGATATGGGCCAACCCGAGCCCGGGTTCGGATGGGCTCAGACTTGAGTGGGACTTGGGCGGGCTAGAACATTTAAAAAAAATTTATTTTATTTTTTCTATCAAAATTTTATTCTTTTTCAATAAAAATGACACTAGGCCATTGGTAGGCTGAACCTCAGACTAGATTTTGAGTGGTCCTTGAACAAATCAATTGGCCGGGCTTCAAAATAACATTCCAACCCTAATTGGGCCAGGCCTACCCTGAGCTTAACCGAGCCAGACCCACTTCAAACTATCACTGGATTTCAAACCACGGACCATTTTTACACCCCTATCTCTAGCCATTAGGGATAGGCGCGGGTCAATCTGCCATTCGTCCGCCAGATTGGCGGATTAGAGAAAACCAATTCGCATCCGTCTGCCAATTCGACAAATGTGGATTGCGCGGATTGGCGAATTGGTGGATGGATGCGAATCGGTTTGGCGGTTTAAAATTTTATAAATTTTCAACATAATTCAACTTGTCCACTTCCTTAAAAAAAAAAAAGAAAAAAAAAAGTATTACAGTCAATGACTTAAAAAAGTATTACAATCATTGTATGCCTTATCTAAAGAAAGAAAGTTTGAAACTTTAGAATATTACAATCACTGCATGCCTCATTCATGTAAAGTATTACAATATGTAATTCTTAAAATATAAAAGCAATTCAAACCATCAAAACCATAAATAAAGTAGTAGTAGAGATTGTATGCCTCTGTATTGTTACATTTATATTTGTTTTTGAAAACAAAAACAACCATCATATATCATCTTTTTTATTTATTATTTATTGAGTTAAATTTAAAAATAAAAAAATATACATAAATAATGCATTAATTTTTTTTCAATTCAAAAAATATATTCAAGTTAAAAACTATTTTTCAACAGAATATATTCAACAAAATATTTAAACTCTTTTTTAATTGAAAACATAAACAAAATATCTAAACAAATTGAAAACACAAAAGTCTTATAAATTACTAGGGGTACTTGCGGTTTGACAGTTCAATTACGGCCAAAAGAACCTCAAATCTGCTATTCATCCAAAATTAGGTGGATTAAAAAAAAAAAATCTAAAACCATTCATTCGTCATCACGTATCTATCCAAAATGTGATGGTTTGATTCGATTAGATCAATTTGTGCGGATTCATATATCCGTGGCTCACGGGGCTTTTCCCAAAATAAGCTCCTATACTAATTTATTTCTCAAACTAAGCTTAGTTTGGCTGAATTTCTCAAACAAAGTTGAAACGTGTTTTGTAAACACGTTTTCAATATTTTTATGGTCTAGGCAGACAAAATAAATAAAATCATGAAAATGTGTTTAGAAAACGCGCTTTTAATTAAAATTTTACTAATTATTGCGCGAATTATGAAAGTGTATTTGGGAAAGACGCTTATGAAAACGTGATTTGTAAACATGTTTTTAACTTCTTTTTTTTTTTCTTTTTAATCCTATGGTACAGTCACAAAAAGAGATTGTATTTACACCTAGGTGGTTCATTTGTTGTCTTATAATATAGGTTCTGTACTAGTCAAGAATTTTATAGAACTAAAAAAGAAAAGTTAAGGGCTTGTTCAAAAAAAAAAAAAAAAAAAACAAGAAAAGTTGAGATAAATTACACTAACATCCCCTGAGGTTTATATTTATTACAGTTTCTCTTCACCTTTTGGAAATTACATCTCCCTCTCTGAGGTTTAAAGTTTCATCACAGATTCCCCTTAGCAATTTAATTTTTTTAAATACCAATTTTACCCTAACTGGGTAAATTACATTGACACCCATTACATTTTAAAAATTACAATCTCCTCCCGAAGGTTTAAAGTAGCATTACTAATTGCCTCTCGGTTAGTATTAGTTGGAAAAAAAAAATTCATTGAATAAAAAATTTAATTGGGAAAAAAATTATTTGAAAAAAAATTAATTGGAAAAAAAATTTGTTAGTAAAATTTTTAAATTTATGTTTAAAAACCAATGTAAACTCATTTTTTGAATTTACATTTTTTTCTCGAATTTACAAACTGAGACAACAATTTATAAACCAAAAAAATTATCAAACAAGTTTTTATGACAATTTTTAAAATTTTTGTAAATTGAAAACTGAAAACGAAATAGTTAGGTGCCGTTTGGTAACACTGGTGTGTTTGGTAACGTTTACGTTTTCAGTTTATATTTACAAAAATTTTATAAACTGATTTTTGTTTATTTTTAGAAAAACATAAACTACAAACGTGTTTGGTAATTGACAAAATGTTTAAAAAAGTTTAAAAATATAAAAAAGAGTGAGAAATGGCAAGTGGCGGCGTAAGACGGTGGTGGAAAGTGGTGACGGTGGGTGGTGGGTAGCTGGTGGTAGCGGGTGGCGGGTGGTGGTGGTGGATGAGCGGGTGACGGTGGCGAGTGGTGGGTGGTAGCGAGTGGGTGGTGGTGGTGCTGGTGATGGGTTGTGTGTGGCAGGTGGTGGATGGGTGGCAGGTGGCTAGCGGTGGTGTGTGGCTGGTGGTGGATAGTGATGGCAAGTGGGTAGTGGGTGGTGAGTGGTGGTGGCAAGTAGGTAACGAGTGGTGGGTGGTAGCCGGTGGATGGCAGGTGTGTGGTGGGTAGTGGTGGTGGTGGCAAGGGGTGGGTGGTGGCGGCGAGTGGGTGGCAGGTGGGTAGTGGCCTTGAAAGACGGTGGTGGCTAGTGTTGGGTGGTAAAAAAAAAAAAAAACTGAAAACTCAAAACGGAAACACATTTTTTGTGTTTTCATTTTTTGGTCAAATTTATAAACTGAGACCACTATTTATAAATCAAAAATTTTACCAAACAAGTTTTTATTTGAGTTTTTAAAATTTTTGTAAATATAAACAGAAAACTGAAAACGTAAATGTTACCAAACGGCACCTATGTTTTCAGTTTTCTGTTTATATTTACAAAAATTTTAAAAACTCAAATAAAAACTTGTTTGGTAAAATTTTTGATTTATAAATTAGTGATCTCAGTTTATAAATTTAGCCAAAAATGAAAATAGAAAAAATGTGTTTCCATTTTGAATTTTGATTTTTTTTTTTTTTTACCACCCAACACTAGCCATTACCCGCTACCATTTTCACCACCGTCTTCCACCATTACCACCCAGCACCTACCCCCACCACCACCACTCACCACCCACCACCCGCCACCACCACCACCACCTACCACCGTCACCCACCTACCACCACCACCACCCACCACCTAGCCGCCATCCGCCATCCACCATCCACCTGCCGCCATCCACCCGCCACCACTTTTCACTACCGTCTTTTGCCGCCACTTGCCACCACTTGCCATTTCTCACTCTTTTTTATATTTTTAAAATTTTTAAAATATTTTGTCAATTACCAAACGCATTTGTAGTTTATGTTTTTTTAAAAATAAACAAAAAATAAACAAAAATCAGTTTATAAAATTTTTGTAAATATAAACTGAAAACGTAAACGTTACCAAACACACTACTAAATAGGTCTCAGATGGTAAAAATATCATAAAATTAACAAATAATTAAATAAGTTACCAATGTAAGAAATGACTTATCAATTTTTTTTTACATTGGTAACTTATTTAATACATAACCTAAAATTCTTATATTGGTAACTTATTTAGGGGTTGTTTAGGATGATCTAAATAAGTGTACTTTTTGACTTTTTATAAAATATGGGTTAGGTTTGGTTTGGGTTTGAAGTGATTCGTTAGAGATGTGATGTGATTTAAATAAGATGATGTGATTTAAATAGAATAGTGACTTTTTGACTTTTTTTCTAACATGCCAAACCAAGCCTTAGGCCAAGTTTGGCATATTGTAAAAAAGTTAAAAAGTCAAAAAGTTAACACTATTCACCAAAAGTCAACAATTACGGCTGCATAACTCCCAATCCTAATTTTTCCCTATAAATCAATTTTTACAATTTTTTATTACACATTTTTTCATAAAAAGTCAAAAAATTAACCTAAACATCCATATTTTTTTCCTCAATTTTTTAATCTAAAAAGATAAAAAGTGCGCTTATTTAAGATACTACAAACAACCCCTTAATATGTAGCGTAAAAATCTTTTGATAAGTCATATCAAAATACATAACTTAAGATTCTTATGTTTGGCCAGATTCATATGAGGCTTTTTGAAAAGTAAGTTATAATTCAATTCTCAAATTATAACCCATTTCACTTTTTCACAAAAACTGATTATAATAAACTTTTTGATTATAACCGTCTTTCTAAAATCCCAAAACAACCCTATATGTATATATATATACGCGGCTCACCCCTACTAGTCACATCACAGTGTTAATATGTATGCTGTTGGGCCACGGGAATCTTTTACATATAGATTCTTTAGTAGGTTGTTCTGGTATCGGGTGGGGGCAGGGGTGTGATGGGAAATGTCAATGGAAGAGACGATGGGGCTGGCGCTGGTGGTAGTGATGATGAAGGTGATGGTGCTATCCCATCTCAGGTTGAAATTGAAGAGGGTGGCGTTGTGGGTGTGGGTGCGCATGTTGACATGACTGCTCAGGATGGTGCGCACGTTAGCTATCACCCCCATGGTGGTGGTGAATTGATGGGTCACTCACCTCCTCCGAGCCCTAGGGCAGCTCACTCACCATTGATGTTCACTCCACAGGTAATTTCTTCTTTATTTCTCTCCCAACCTCTAAATACATATCTTCAACTTGGGTAAATAAAAATTTATGCTTTTGGGTCCTAAAGTTGGGATTGAGAATTTTAAGTTCAGTTTTTGTGGAATGTGATGTTGTTTCTGATGGGTCATTTGTCAAGCTCTCAATTGGTAATTTGGAACATGTAATTAGTGAATGGATCTGTGAAAATGTTGCAACTTTGAGCATTGGGTTGTTTTGATTGATGAAACCCTTTTTTGTTTTGATGAAATTCTTTTTCTTCAATTGAATATTTTAAGGCTGTGTTTGGTTGATGGATTTGGGACAGGATTTGGGAGAGAATTGGAAAAGTTGTGTAAAATGTATATTTCATTAACATTTCACATACCTTTACCCTTTTCCTTTGTAAATCCCTGCCCAATGTAAATGCTCACCCTTGTTTGATGAATGTCTCAAGAACTGATGGGGTTTTCACTTTTCATAGGTCTTGGAATGTATAATTTCTTGTTTCGTGACCTCAAAATTTGAAAGAAAACAAATAAAAGGAAAGGAAAGACAGTTGCTTCAAACAGTTTTGGTGTCATCCATTAAATTTACAATCGGTTTAGATCAAGTGATTTGGTGGGAAATGAAGAGAAAGATAATTCCTTTCTCATGTTTGGTTTGAGAGACCACAATCATTTCTTTTTATTTTCTCACAGCACGATCCAAACAGAGTGTTATAGCTTGCTATTGGATCACAGAAATGGTGTTAATTACAGTCAACCCATGGAGACATATGGCTCTTGTTGTGAATATGGAACCTGGGGCTGGAATTTATGTTTTCCTGGAAATTGCTTGCAGAAAACTGAAGTGTTGAGTTTGCCTGTGTAATGAACTTAAGCCGGCCAACATCATCTCCATATCTGTTTTATTATTGATTTTTACTAGATGTGGCAAACTAGTGGTTTCAGGCTGGTCAAAACAGATTTTGCATTTAAAACTACTCAACCCAAACCTGCCCAATTAATAAACGGGGTTAAGTGGGTTGGGTTGAATTACATATGGATTGAACAAATGAACCAGAGACAAACCTGTTTATTAAATAAGTGACTCGTAACATTAATGAACAAAAACTTAGAATAATTTTACATTTTATATTTTTATAAAAAATGTATTAACTTGTAAAATCGAATATTAAATATCACAATTTACACTTCCAACATATCATACTTTGTACACCCACCAAAACAAATAAAAATAAAAATGAAAATGGAAAAAATTGAAATTTGAAGGTCACAATCTGCAGAAGTTGCTTTTAACCTGTCCTTCCTTGAAACCAAGTAGATTACTAGTCAATAACTTATCTTTGATATGCAAAATAAAAGAAATACATTTTTTCCCCTAGCTAAACATGCTGTCAGTCTCTAGCAAGAAAAAAGAAGAGGATATAAGAAGGGAGAGCAAAGCTGGTGAGAGAGCACTCTCGAAATCATGTGATTATTTTCGGCAACATGACCTAAGCTTAATAAAGAAAGAACAAAAAAGAAAACGTGATCCAATATTTCTGTTTTTGGACTCTCTTCTTTTTACTTGTTCCCACCAATGGGTGGTGGTTGTGGTGGTGGTGGTGGTGGAGTAGTGATGGTTGTGGTTGTTGTTGCAGAGGTAGTGGTGGTGGAGTGGTGGAGGAAGAGGTGGATTTAAATGGGTTTGCAAGATGCAACACATTTAAACCTGTTTAGGGATTTGGGTGAATTTAAACAAGTTTTAAATGGGTGAAATTGGGTGGATCCCTGAAGGGCCTGAACTAGTTTTCCTTTTTTTTTGGGTAAGATAGGAGCTCCAAGAACATGGGCAAACAAGCTACGTCTAGCAAGACAAACCTACAAATCATTATCTAGACTTTAGAAAGAAAACTCGCACAACCTGAGAGGCTAGGTGGCATTTCAACTTTCACCTTGTCCATGCCTAGAAAGAGATAGAGCTTGACTTGGCCTTGTCTTATATCAAGTTATCAATTTTCTCTTTTAACTTTTTCTGGATCTCTTTCCTTGAGTTGCGGGATCATCAATTGTTGTCACTTGTTATTTTTAATTTATTAGTTTGTAATGGTTTTCCAGGTCCCAGTGGTTCCACTGCAAAGACCTGATGAGATAAATGTCCCAAGCCCTTCTTGGATGCAAACTTCCTCAGGGTTTGATGACATGTGCAGTGAGCAAGGGATTCCCACAATGATTACATGGAGCTACGATGGGACTGAAGTTGCCGTGGAGGGCTCATGGGATGATTGGAAGATAAGGTGAATATTACAGGCTTATCTTTATTCTCTGTCGTCTAATTTCAGTTTGTGCAGTGAGAACTGTAATCTGATGTACCCTTTTACCCTGTTGATTAGAAAGCCTTTGCAGAGATCAGGAAAGGATTTCACTATTATGAAAGTGCTTCCATCAGGTGTTTACCAGTACAGGTTTATCGTTGATGGACAATGTAGGTATGCCCCTGACATGCCATGGGCCCAGGATGATACTGGAAATGCTTACAACATCTTGGATTTGCAGGTTATTTCCATCTCTTTATAGGATTATGCACTTGTAGAAGATATGATGGAGAAATGTAGCGTAACATTCTTAGATGGAATAATGAATTGCTAATTAGCATGGGCTACCGTTAGTGAAAACTTGGGTTGAATTCATTTTGAATATTCTGAAGATACGTACTTTGGTTGAAAACTTGTGTCATGGACTTAATAGGCAAACCACTTGGGATTTTACAGAATTTTTTCCCTCGCCAAACAGCTCTATATAGGGCCATACACTATGAATTGTTACTCTATTATGTCCTTTTCACTGCCTTGCTTATGGCCATCTTCTTTTTTTCACTTGAATGAAGTAGCTACTTCTATTTGGCTTTTTCTCTAATGCTGATATCTGAACTATTGTAGACAACTCTCCCTCATCTTTCCTTCATTGGTCTTTTAGCTTCTCATGAGGCCAGTCAGTTCTTCCTACTATGGTTTTCACAGTCATTTCGTAGGAAAAAAATATTGTGAAAGGAAACGGCTGGATTACTTAATGAAGGCTGCATGAATAAGTTATTTCTGGTGTTAAAATATATCATCCATTTAGTCTCAATGCATTTTATATAAATGGAACGCATTCCTCTTGAAGACTTAGAACAACTAATCGGACATAGTGACACAAAAAAAAAAAAAAAAAAAAAAAAAAAAAAAAACCCTAGAAGTTTGTGAAAAAACAAATAACGTCAGTGGTACTGAAATGATAGTAGCAAAACAGGAAGGTAGTAATTCATCTGCTCCAATTAATCCAAACCATCCAGACTTCATGAAATTTAGCAAAAAACAAATGGAAGAGGATACTAGAAATTATGATTTTAGAAGAAGAATTGGACACTATAGTTATCTATATAGAGGATCATATGCTAGGGGAACGTCTAGTTATGCTAATTTCACACCTAGACAAGTTGTAGGATAAAATACTCCAATGGTCCTTCAAGTATGTGGTTTTGTCACTTTGGTCAAGTTTTAATTTTTTTAATTTCGTCCTTAAACTTTCTGTTTTGTTCTCTTATGGTCTTGACTATTTATACTCTTGACTCTAAGGTTTTAGTACTTGCCTATTAAGTTTTGTGATATTATAAAAACACCAGTTTTTATTTATTTATTTATTATAAAATGTTGTAAATAAAAATATGGGACAATTACAAAAACAAAAACTCTAGGGTTTGACCTTTATAGCAAAATTAACTTTGAGTTTTTAATTTTATCAATTTAAATCGTTTGTCTATTTTTGTTAACTAAAACTGACAAAAATATAGTATTTTAGTCATTAAACGCAATGTAGGTATACATCAAATAAGTAAAATAACTATTTTCATTGAGTTTGATGACTAAAATGCTCATTTTTCGTTAATTTTACTTAACGAAAATAGGCAAATGGTTCAGATTGAAAATAAATCAAAAGTTTAGGATTTAAATTGACTAGGGGTGATTGCGGATCGGGTTGGGTCGGGTGACATCCCATCCGCCATCCGTCCAAAATTAGGTTGATCAGAAAGAATTAATCCGTATCCGTCCACCAGTTGGCAGATGTGAATTGAGTGGGCCGTGCTGTTTGGCAGATGGATGCTATCGGTTTGGTGGTTTGGAATTTACAAAATTTGGACATTTTTTTAAATTATAATTCATAACTTTTACAATTTCCAATAACTAGCAATTTGAAAAAATATGTATTATTTGTTCATAATAGGCCATGGCATCACACATGCATATATTTAAGGTATCGTTTTCTATTTTCACAAAACTATATATTTTATTATTTCTACTCTATGTTGTTACTTGTTAGTAGTTTCTTTTTTTTTTTTTTTAATTTTTATTTATTTATTTTTTAACTTCATCTACGGGCAGATCGGGTTCACGTGGGTGTAGGATGGTTGATTTGTTATCTGAACCGTATCCATGGATTTTGAAATATTTCATCTCATCCGTTCGCCGAAAGACACGCATCCGTCCAAAATCAATTGGGTTGAGTCGGTTGGGTTGGGTTCGGTTGGGCGGGTTGAACAGATCCATGATCATCCCTAAAATTGACAAAATAAAAAATTCAAGGTTTATTTGACTACGAGGGTCAAACCTTTTTTTTTTTTTGTGGTAATTTTTCCTAAAAATACTTACATATAATATTAACAATATTACAAAATAACCTTCTATTATTACATTTTTAGGTTGTTGATTTTAGGCCCACTATGTTTCCGAAATAAGAACAATATCTAAAGGTTTAGACTGTTACTTAAATGTAGTCGACATAGGGTCTTGACATTGGCAAGCTTCTAGTTTACAGAGGTGATTAATCTCAACATTTCCTTTGTTGTCGTAGCTTTATACCCTATTATATTTAGGCTTGTTTGGAAATTGGTTATTTTAGTTGGTTTTTGGCTTTTTATATAAAAATGTGCAGAAAAATAGCGAGAATAATGTGACAACTTATAGTGACTTTTTGGTTAAAAACTCACCTTCCCAAACCTAATGGCAACAACTCTCAATATAAAAAAATAATACAAGGACTACACCTCTAAGAAAAGATTTATAGTACTTCATAACAACTTACAATGAACGGGGTGTCTGTATAGGCTGTTAGATTGCTAGAATATTTGTTGCTCTAAGAAGGCTTGAGGTCCAAACTTCTTTCTTAGCTTAAGAATACTCTGTCTGAGTAATCTGTGTCCCCAACTATAAATGAAACGGTCTCTATTTATGGAGTCCGAAAAGAAAAAAGAATCTCATATACTTTTACATTAAATGGATAAGATTAAAAGTAGAAAGACCTATCTAAATTATTGGTCCTTGCTTGTGTTGCAATACGCATTCGAATAAAGTAGTTGTTAGCCACATTATAAAAACCTATAATTGCAGTCGAATAGAGGAATCCAATAAAGCTAAAGTGGTCCTACGTCTTCGGAAAGTTGAGGGGTCAGACATTGAGTTAAGTTGTCTCATCTTTTTATCATGTTCTCAATGTTGTGATATTGTTCCACCAAGCAGCGTTGTTGTTGGCCTATTCTTGCTTGAGGGCATCAATTTGAGCTTGAACTTCATAACGCTATTTGTAAAATTCTACTAAATTCTGATAGCGTGTGAAGTTGTGAAAAGTGAGATGTAGTAGATCTTGACCATTGAAAATTTGTTGAATTTCATCGGCTGCTATTAACTTGATATTTTTAACAGAAGGAACATCCCACCAAAAATTGCAAGCAATAATGTTTGCTCTCCAGTGTCGGATTTGCTTTCTAACTAGTTTAGGACATTTCCATGATTCTCAACGATAGTCTAGAAAAAGTCTTCGGTCATGTCCCTTGATCAGTATTTTGTGCTGAACAGGTTTAAGTATTCTATCATGAACTCTTGATCAGTATTTTGTGCTGAACAGGTTTAAGTATTCTGTCATGAACATCTTCTGGAGCTTTGTTTTCTAAAGTTACAGAAACAATAATAAAACCTTTTACAAATAATTGTAAGCTAATTACTGCGAGTTTTGTACCAAATCCGTCAATGTGATCAGAATCTGAAAGAAAAATATGCCTAAGAAATTCATAATCCATTGACAATTGTGGTGTTAATGTTATATTTTAACGTTATAGGCTTGTAACTGTACATATCACTATCGGCTCTACAAATGCTGTAACTAAGTTGGCATTTGTGGTTTTTGCGATCAAGTGGAACCTCTATGTACATTAGATAAGTTTTTGGGCACTCTTTTTGAGAGTTCTCATATGTTGTTGTCCAAGTAAAAGAAAACTAACCCAATGTGAGAAGAAAACAACATATGAGAACTCTCAAAGAGTGCCCAAAAATTGATCCAATCCAATATGCATACAGATTCCACTTGATCGCAGAAACTGCAAAGTTACAACATTTGTAGAGTTACAAGCCTATAAATGTAAAATATTGATATGTACAGTTACAAGCCTATAACTGTAAAATTTGAAAACGAAGACTTAACATTAACACCACAACTATTAATGGATTATGGATTTCTAAGGCAGGTTTTCTTTCAGATCCTGATCACGCTGATGGATTTGGTACAAAACTCACTAACTAGCTTACAATTATTTGTAAAATGTTTTATTATTGTTTCTATAACTTTAGAAAGCAAAGTTCCAGAATGAGTTCATGACAGAATACTAAAACCTGGTCAGCACAAAATACTGATCAAGGGGATATGACCTAAGACTTATTATGGACTATCGTTGAGAATCATGGTGATGTCCTAAACAAGTTAGAAAGCAAATCCGACACTGGAGAATAAACATTATTGCTTGCAATTTTTGGTGGGATGACATTATTTCAGTTATAAATGTCAAGTTAATTGCAACCAATGAAATTCAACAAATTTTCGATGGTCAAGATCTACCACATCTCACTTTTCAAAACCTCATGCGCTATCAGAATTTAGTAAAATTTTACAAACAACGTTATAAAGTTCAAGCTCAAATTGATACCCTCAACCAAGAAGAGGCTAACAACAATGTTGCTTGGTGGGACAACCTTGATGACATGGAATACAACAACATTGAGAACATGATGGAAGGATATGACCACTTGACTTAGCATCCACTACGCGCCGAATGTTGATGGCGACCCCCCAACTTTTAGAAGACGGAGGACCACTTTAGCTTTATTGGATTCCTTTATTCGACTATAGCTACACGTTTTTATAATGCGGCCAACAACTACTTTATTCGAACGCGTATTCCAGCACAAGCAAGAACCAATCATTTAGATATCTTTTTCTACTTTTAATATTAGCTATTCAATGTACAAGTAGATGCGATTCCTTTTTCTTTTTTGACTCTAAAAATAGAGACCGTTTCATTTAGTTGGGGAAACAGATTCCACAAAGTATTCTTGAGCTAAGAAAGAAGTCTGGATCTCAAGCCTTCTTAGAGTAAAAAATATTCTGGATATTTTTCAGAATATTTTTTGAAACGCCTCACTTCTCAAATATAGGTAGAGAGAGAGTCGATAATGCACAAGTTGCTTTCAAATTAATTGAGAGAGAGAGAAGATGATAGTTGAATAGGAACTCAGTGCGGACTAGATGAGGAGGCGGTGAGGCAAACACGAGCATACCAGGTCCTATCCTAGGGCTATGATGGGCTCTGATTTGTTTTAATGGCAAAGAGGCTCGATCTAGGTTTCAACCAGGTGTACAAAGATGAGAGCAGAAAAAATCAAAATACCTCAACCCCAGCAATTGTAAGTAATTTTTTTTTTCCTTTTCTTTGTTGTCTTTGTGTTTCCTTGTTTTGTACGTTTTTAAGCCATGTCCGTGATAACTAGTGCTGTGTTCGACATAGATCCTGTACCCGAACCCATGTTGTGTCTTGTCGACATGGGTATTTCCCCTCAAACTGATGAACCCATGTAACATAGTGAACATCAACAATGGCATACTTAATTGTGAATGAAGAAGGGAGGAGTCAGAGACTCAAGTCAACGTGGGACAAGACTGGTCGATAGAGCTGATCGCGAAGGTTATGACATGATGCTTCTGAGATGATGCCGATTGTGATACGGAGGACTATGATGATGACTGTGATGCTATTGCAAAGCTGGGGTTCTGCCACTGATTTAGGCAATAGATGAGAGAGGAAAGGAGACAAAGGAAATAGGATCAGAGCTTGGGCTTTGAAACAAAAATGAAGTGAACGAGATAGGAGAAGAGGGGGACGGAAAGACACAATAGTCACAATCTTTTTTCAAACTCAATATCTTATTAATCAAAGTTGATTATTACAGTGCTAAAACCCTAATATATATGACCAAAACCGTAATATAATTAGGAAACTAGTCTAATTTTATTTGGAAACAAAATCAGCATCTCTGACTAATATTGAAGTACTTAATTCTAACTTAATATCTACAAATGACATAAATGAGACCAAAAGATCTTCGAGCCCACAGGCTTCGCCCTAGGCTTCCAAATCCGATAATTGTCTTCTAGCTTGTCAAGGCTAATAGCAATCATTTCAATAAGGCTAATGAAATGATTGCTATTAGCCTTTTGTCCCCTTAACTTTTTGATTGCTTTCAGCTTTCTGGAGTTCCTTTGTCTAAATTTATACTATTACGTTGTATAATTTTGAGTTAAGGGAAAAAAAAAAAAGAGAAGAAAAAGACAAGAGAACTCATTATAGGTTCAATTGCATGCTTCATACACAAAAATAGCAGCTTAGGTTTTGCTTAAATATTTGTCAGTAATATTTAATTTTAAAAGTAAATATATAGTGTGGATTGTATAATATCAAGTAGGACAAACTAAAATATTAAAATGTATCATTTAAATTGTGAACGTGGTATATGTTTTAAAAATTGGTAAAAGCATTATTAATAAGTAACCAATACATTTAGAAATTTGGAACAATTAATAAATCTACACTATTATCTATAGCAAAACATTGTTGGGCCTTTAATAGTTGAAATCTTCAACTCTTTTTTCTCATAAATTTGAATTTCTAAAATGTACTAATACACATCACTTTGCTATTGGCTCTTTAATTAACATGACATGATAACATTTTAAACTTTGATTGGATCTGATATTGTATATAGAAGAGAAGTTGAATATGAAATTATGGCATTATAGATAGTTACATGAATAGCAATGGCTTTAATTTTTTAAAAGTTATGATCATTTCATAACATTTAATTTAAAAAGTTATCGCTATGTATCAAGCTGTTAAAAATCAGTCATTACATAACATATCACTTGTTACGTTTTGGGATTTTGGACTTATGATAATGATATTCATCGATATATTGTACCATTATTTAAAAAATGCTATGTTTATTTTATATATATATATATATTGTTTTAGATCAGTATTAAAGTCACCCTTTAAATATAAATTTGTTGTTAACCTCCAAAAATCATCTTAGTTTATCCATTAAGTTTGATTTTCATATGATATAGTGTTAAAGTCACTATCTAAATTTAAATTTGTTGATAACCTCTAAAAAAACATACTAGATAGTTTCTCAATTCGCTAAGGTGGAATTTGATTGTCGTGTATACAAAAGTAATATATGTGTTATCGTAGTAATGACAACCTAAGAGGGGGGTGAATTGGGGTTTTCAAAATATTTAAGCAATAATGGAAACTTATGTAGTTTGACCTAACTCAAAATTAAAACAGAGATATAAAACTTAAGCAATTAGATTGTAACTGATGAATAAGCAATGCAAATAATCACAGGAAAATATAAGCAATGATAAGAGAAAGGAGAAGAGATAGCAACACCACGATTTATAGTTGTTCAGCTTAACCCAAGCCTACGTCCACTCTCCAAGTATCCTCTTTGGGAATTTCTTTACTATCTTCAAATACGGTTACAACCCCTAGCTTTACAGGTGCTAGTGAACCTTTACAACAAGTGATCAACGATCACTTAAGCTGACTAGTTTTGAATCCGGTGCCTAGGCATACAAGTGATTTTATCCCAAAAACCATTCACTAAAAGATCACGACTAGTTTTGAATCCGGTGTCTAGTCACACCTATTCCAAGTGGTTTTATCCTAAAAATCACTCACAAAAAAATGACTCACGCAAGAGTAAGAAGAAGGGGGTGCAAACCCGTTTACAATAAAAGTTAAACTCTCAACAAAATCTCACTCAAAAGTGTGTATCCCAATAAAGACCAATGGAGAGCTTTCTCAGTATAACAGAGAGCTTTTCTTGAATATCACCAATGTGTATTGCGTCTTTTGTGTTTTGTTGTGTACTTCAATTGAGGCTACAATGCTCCTTTTATAGCTTAAAAAATATGACTGTTGGAGCTTCAAAAATATAACTGTTAGGATTGATTCCGTTTCCCAAATCAATTCCTTTTTTGTATTGATCCTTTCCATACGAGATCATTTTGAATTTCTGTATTCTTCAATTAATCCCATATTCCATGCTTTCCTTTCTCATGCATATATTTAGTTTGAAATAGCAGACTAGAGGAATCTTCAAATTCAAATTCTGTCTTTAAGCTTCCTTTCTTGAATATCAGCACATTGCAATTTGTCTTGGAAAAGTTCTGAACAAATCCCTTTGATTCTTCAATCTTTCATTGTAGAGCAAATCTTCCTTGTGTATCAAATCCCATCATAATCTTCATTCCAAATCCTTCAATGTATTTTGAATTCAAACTCTTCATGCTTGATTTTATGTTTGAACAATCTGCTTTGCAGACACTTTGAGCTGACCCTGAAAATTCTGGGTTCTAGATTTGAGTTGGCTCCTTCATTTCTGATTCAATTCTTATTCAGTACAGTATACTTTGAGCTTGCTCCTCTTTCTTCATGAGCTGACTTGAATTAAGAATCTTGTTCCAATCAATTCTACAAATTAAACAATCTTTAATCAGTTTTAAATTTAACAATAACTTATACGCATAATCACTTAGGCTTTGTTATCATCAAAATCAATTATATAATCCTTTGAAAACCTTGGGGCTAACAGTCTACCCCTTTTTTGATGATGACAAACATTGATTGTTAAAATTATAACATATAAAGATAGACAATTAAGAATAGAAGAATAATGCAAAATAACAATACTCCCCTTGAGTTTGTGCTTCTTGTTTGTCTTAGTTTCAATATTTCTCCCCTTGAATTTGTGCTTCAATCACAATATTTCTCCCCCTTTTGTCATCAAAAGAAAGTGAAGAACTACATTTTCTAAATAAAAAAGAGCACAAGCAAAATAAAATGTATGAGGATTACGAAATATTGCATAGATGGATAACAAGTCATAACATAAGCACCATAGAGAAAACATCAGATTATAAGTTAAAGTAACAAAAGTATTAAACATTTCCAGAAAGAATTGTTAGTCAAAACACAAGCATGCTTCTCTATATTGCTGGAGGAATTTACTAGTACCAAAGCTGATTGAACCAATTCATGAAGCTTGCATTCCTCTTCAAAACTTTCTTTGCTAGTCTACTAACTTTACCACTTTTATCATGTTTTGCGAAACATGAGGGTGTTCAAATTGTTCACAACCAAAATAGTGTTCTTCTGTTGTTTCTTCACAGAAGTGACTTGCCCTTCAATTTGATTAACCTTTTCACCCAAAGTATCAACTTTGTTGTATAGAGCTTCAAAGAAAGACAAAGATCCTCCAGCTGCCACTGCAAACACTCAGAAGACAAAAATTGTTACTACTACTTTTGTAAATCCCATTAGCTTGAAGGTCTTTTCGTTGTACATAACTCTATCCTTTGTCTTCTCATTTATTTCTCCTTTCAAGTCCACACCAATATGCTTGAAAACTTTTGTCAAAAATATTCCATAGGGAAGAGCACTTTTGGGTTTCTTAAGACAATCTTCCATGTGAGATAAAATAAGATGTGGCAAACTGAGAGAGAAACCAGTGGTAACAACCCATAAAATGAAAACTTCCAAGTAAGAGACTACTCAAATTTTCCTTTTCTAGGTAAAATCATGTGAGTAACAATGTGATGCAGTACCCTCATTTCTGGACTTAAATCAAAGGCATTGGGTTTGAGAGCTTCTTCAACATCAGGTTCATCACATATTATCCTGACTGCTTCAATTTTGTTGAAACCAGGGCACGCAATCCATTTGTTTGAATCAAAAACTTTTGTTTCAGCATCAGGGGCATCAATAATGGTACTCAAAGTGTCATAATCCAAAGTAATTTTTTTACCCTTCACAAAAGATGTAAATCCCTTTTCTGGATCAAGTTGAGAGTAGAATTGCCTCACAAGAGTTGGACAAACATCCTCTTTCAAAGACATAGCAGATAACAACCCAATCTTTTCAAACCAAGTTTTAATTTGAAAACCTTGCTCTTCTAAGAAATCAAAATCCATAATCCTACTAGCAATTATATCTCGAGAAGAGAAGTGAAGAGAGAGAGACACCTGGTTTGAGCTTTATGATTAGCAAAATACCTTGAATCAAAAGTTTTTACAACCCCCTTGGGCTTCTTGTTCGATTCTTCGTCTTTTCCATGAGAGCTTTCAACCTTTTTTCATTTTTGTGCCAAACGGGTAGCAGGTTTTGGTGCCATTAGGGTTTCGATCAAAAAACAGAGCAACGGCACTAAGGGTTTTGTAATCGACAATGGCTTTTCTCTCAGAAAGGATATAAGGTTTTGGGGAGAGTTTAGGGTTTTGACTTTTGAAACAGGGGAAAAGAATCATGGGTTACCCAAATAGATGCACTCATGTATGTGTGTATTGCGGGCCATATATCGGGTATTTTTTTTATTTCAGGTTGGGCTGGCTCATTTGAGTTTTGGGCTAGCTCTTTCATTTCATGTATTTTTTGGAACAAATTACGATGAGTTGGCTCAAAATATTCTAAGTCTGCTCCCTTTTGGACAATTTGAAAAGATCAATTTCCATGCTTTGAGGCTAAATCACCTTGACAAAATTGTTAAGTCACAATAGAATAAAAAATCAAATTAAGCAATATTAAACCAACTTTGACAAATACACATCTTTGATTTCCAAGAATTAAATCCAGATTTTATTTTCTTTTAACAAATTTAGAAAGAGAGGCATTCAAGTCTTCAATTTTATTTTTCAAAGAGACATTTTCTTGTATCAAATCATTTGAAATAGAGCTATCCTTTATTGAAGAAATTTCTTCTACTTTTCTTTTCAAAGCATCATTCTCTTTTTTCAAAAACTTATTTTCAGTTGACAGAGATGAAATAGTTTTCTTTAGAGTAGTATTTTTAATGCCAAGTTTTTTAAATTTTTAGTATAATTCTTCAAAAGCATTTTGTTACTTTTTTTTTTTTTTAGGTACATCGGAAATAAAAAGCATTTTGTAACTCATCATATGAAATATGCTCATCGGATTCAAAATTACTTACCTCATTTTCTTGGTTTGCCATAAAACATAGGCCATCAACATCTTGATCACTATTTTCATCTGAACTACTCTCATCAGTTTCTCCCCATGCTGCTAGCATTGCCCTTTTTTTGTCTTTTTGCTTAACCTTTTTATTTGAGGACATTCAGATTTGGTATGGCCGGGTTTCTTTCATTCATAACAAATAATGTCATTTTTCTTGTGAAAATCTCCTTTGATGGCGTCTCTTTTTTATGTCCTTTTGTCAGCTTGTGTTTTTCTTTTGATGAACTCTTTGAAACTCCTTGTGATCATGGCGATTTCTTCATTATCACTGGACTTAGAGTTATCACTTTCTTCATTCTGGTTGTTTGAAGTAGATGACTTTAGAGCTATCCCTTTCTTCTTAGAGCTTTCTTCATCTTCTGGTCTCATATTGAGTTCATGTGTCATGAGTGAACCCAACAGTTCTTCTAAGCTGGGTTTTGTGAGATCTTTAGCTTCTTGTATGGCAGTTACTTTTGGCTCCCACCTCTTTGGTAGTGACCTAAGAATCTTTCTCACCATTTCAACATTAGTATATGATTTTCCAAGAGATTTCAAAGTATTTATAATAATAGTAAACCTTGTAAACATGTCAGATATAGACTCATCAGAATTCATTTTAAACAACTCATATTTATGAACTAGCATGCTGATTTTTGATTCCATAACCTGATTGGTGCCTTCATGTGTTACCTCTAATCTATCCCGTATCTCTTTAGCAGATTCACAAGTAGAAATCCTATTAAATTCATTTGCATCAAGAGCACCATAAAGTATATTCATAGCTTTAGCATTCAATTGAATAGCTTTCAAATCATTCACATTCCTTTCACGTTCTTCCTTAGGCACCTTTTTTTCATCAACAGTCTTGGTAGGAACAGAGGGGCCTTTAACAATAACTTTCCACAACTCATAATTTGTGGCTTGAATGTATATAGTTATTCTTGCCTTCCAGTAGTTATAATTCGCGCCACTGAATACAGGAGGTCTGTTGCTGGACTGGCATTCTGCAAGGGAAGTGCCCATAATAGTTGTTATGGTCAAACTCTAAGGCGGTCAAGTCAAGAATAGAGCCGAGACTCTGATACCACTTATTATCCCAATAATGACAATCCAAGAGGGGGGTGAATTGGGGTTTTCAAAATATTTAAACAATAATGAAAACTAATGCAGTTTGAGCTAACTCAAAATCAAAATAGAGATATAAAACTTAAGCAATCAAATTGTTACCAATGAATAAGCAATGCAAATAATCACACGAAAATATAAGCAATGATAAGAGAGAGAACAAATATCAACACCACGATTTATAGTGGTAATCAATGCAAATAATCACACGAAAATATAAGCAATGATAAGATAAAGGAGAACAGATATCAACACCACGATTTATAGTGATTCAGCTTAATTCAAGCCTATGTTCACTCCCCAAGTATCTTTCTCGGAAATTTCTTCACTATCTTCAAATAACGTTACAATCCCTAGCTTTACAGGTGCTAGTGAACTTTTACAACAAATGATCAACTCCTGATCACTCAAGCCGACTAGTTTTGAATCTAGTACCTAGTCACACCTAACCCAAGTGATTTCATCCCAAAAATGACTCGCAAAAAGATCATGACGTTTTGAATCCGGTGCCTAGTCACACATATCTCAACTGATTTTATTCCAAAAACCACTCACAAAAAAATACTCTTGCAAGAGTAAGAAGGGGGTGCGAACCCTTTTACAATAAAATTTCAACTCTCAACAAAATCTCACTCAAAAATGTATATCCCAATAAAGACTAGTGGAGAGCTTTCTCAGTATAACAGAGAGCTTTTCTTGAATATCACCAATGTGTATTGCTTCTTTTGTGTTTTGTTGTGTACTTCAACTGAGGCTAGAGTGCTCCTTTTATAGCTTAAAAATTATGAATTTTGGAGCTTCAAAAATATAGCTGTTAGGATTGATTCTCTTTCCCAAATCAATTCCTCTTCTATATTGAACCTTTCCATACGAGAGCAATTTGAATTTTGAATTTTTGTATTCTTCAATTAATCCAATATTCCATGCTTTCCTTTCTCATGCATATCTCCAGTTTAAAATAGCAGACTAGAGGAATCTTCAAATTCAAATTATGTCTCTAAGCTTCCTTTCTTGAATATCAGCACATTGCAATTTGTCTTGGAAAAGTTCTAAACAAATCCCTTTGATTCTTCAATCTTTCCTTGTGTGTCAAATCCAATCATAATCTTCATTTCAAATCCTTCAATATATTTTGAATTCAAACTCTGCATACTTGATTTTGTGTCTAAACAATCTGCTTTGCAGAACACTTTGAGCCGCCTCTCTATGTTGAGCTGACTCTGAAAATTCTGAGAATTTGCTTTTGCAATCTAGTAAGCTCTGAGCTGGCTCTTTCTAGATTTGAGTTGGCTCCTTCATTTCTCATTCGATTCTTATTCAGTACAATATACTTTGAGCTTGCTCCTCTTTCTTCATGAGCTAACTCGAATCGAGAATATTGTTCCAATCAATTCTACAAATTAAACTATCTTTAATCATCTTTAAATTTAACAATAACTTATTATACGCATAATCACTTAGGCTTTGTTATCATCAAAATCAATTATATAATCCTTTGAAAACCTTGGGGCTGACAATATGATATATTATAACAAAGTTATTCGTAATAATTAACATAAAAATATTAAAGCAACAAAAGTTTGCTAAGTGATTTACCTATTCAATAATTTTTGAAACCCTTACCCTAGGTTTTTCCATGTGTAGTCATAACATTAATGTTTATGTATATAAAGTCATTAGTTTTAATGGTAATGTTTAGGGGTAACCATTGGTCGAATGGTAAAACCTTGGCCTAATAACCTTGAGGTTATGGATTCAAGTCACGGGACAACCACTTTGTGCACTATGCTAAAGGTTATGTGTGTACCCAGTGTTTCTCCTCGTAAACACACATTAATGTGTACTAATTGGGCGTTGTTTATGAAAGTTATTAGTTTTATTGGGACCATAAATGCCTATTATATTCCATGATATAAGCTATTATTATTTGGGGGCCTATATATTGTTTTGAAAAATAATCTAGGGAAATTAATTTTAATTTATATATTTTAGAAAAATACATTCCTACATAATGTTTTTAGGGAATTAATTTATAAATAAATTTAGTTGTAAATTAGAGATATTCAATTTATTACTAAATATTAAATATGCACCGTGGAATTGTTTTTGAATTTTTAACTTTAACTAACAAATTCGTATTATGGGTCTCAGAAATGAGTATGAGATTTTCCATAAAGAAAAAAACAGTTTGCCCACCAAGAATTCATGCCAAGCATGAGTGTGAGACTTGGTAAACAAATCTGCAATCTGATAAGAAGTCTCCCTCTTCTTTTGGTTGCGCCTCTTCCTTTTTTGGGGGTATGATAGCAAAGTCAATGAGTTAAAAATGTGGGTCAATAAAATAGACTTTGTTTTCCTTTTATATGAAAAGATTCATGGTTGTTAGGACTAGCCTCTACACTAGGATATATGTGGGTCCTATACAGTTATTAGGTTGGTTTATATATGTATTTGGGTTAGGATAATAGTGTCTAGAATTTATTGGAAAACTCTATGTATAAGATTTGGTTACCTAATTGTATGATAAATAGGTTTTTTATGGATAGATTATTATTAATAGCCATGGTGGCTATAGGTTTTAGCGAGTGAGTAGTGTGGGAAAATAGAGATATAAGGGGTGAGAAAAAGTACCGTGGGGGCACCGGGGTGAGCTTGGGGTTTGGGTTAGTAGTGTAAGTTTTGAGTGTTTTGGCCATTTCACGTGGATGTAGGCAATTTGGGCCGAACCATGTAAATGTGTTGTGTTTTTGTGTGTTTCCGCTAGTGCGGGTGGGATACGAAAAATTCCTACAATGCTAAAATGATTTAGAAAATCTCAGAGCATGCAACGTGTGGTCACATAGAAATGCCGTTTGGAAAGCATTCATGATAGTAGCAGATAAGCTGCCTTAAAAGTTCACACACCCAGCCTAAAAAAAATAAAAATAAATAAATAAATGCACACAAACAACCCCTTCACATGCCTTGGGCTCTCTTTTGCCATCTCATTCGTATTTCTCTCCCACATGCATTCTTTTGTCTAACAACAAGAATTGAGTCCTAATGTTCACCAATTGAGATAATTTTATTAATATTTTATCAAGGATACATGTCCACGTGCCACAAAATTAAATAAATAATATTGAGGATATGTATCCACGTGTATCTGACACGATATCACATATGGATATCCATGCATCTTAATCTCTCTTTCTCATTATCCCTCTGTATTCATTTCCCATGCATTTGTGACAACATGAATCGAGTCCTTCCTCTGCATGTCAATGGAGGCTATTTTATATTTTATTGAGGATATGTAGTGTTTAGCAATTAAATAATATCAAAGATATGTACCTGATGTGTATTAGATAAGGATACTTCAACCTATTTATGCTCTATTTGGTTCACTAGAATGAGTTGGAATGGAATGGAGTGATCATTCCTCAGTTAGGCTCTCATATGGAATGACCATTCCCTTGAAACGGTGAATGATGATTCTGTTTACTCTATAATACATTTTGTCATTATTTTTTTTAGTCAATCAAACATGGAAATGAACATTTTGATGGAATGATCATTCCATTCCGTTTCATTCCAGTGAACCAAACACTACCTTAAAGTATCTGTGCTTCCTAGCCATCTGCAAATAAAACAAAATATAAAAAGTTATACCATTATCTAGGCATCTAGCTGTCTCAAGTGGGCAACCACCTCTCCCTTTGTGCCTTGGATTCTGTTGTAATAGTTAAACTTGACCATGGGTAGATTATTTGGATGTTGACCCTAGAATAAAAAATGTTTTCATGGATATTTGCCACTTAGTGGTCTGGTATATGGTAGCATGTTGCCATGCCAAATCCATTTGAAGTGCTCATCTTGTGTTGGGACCACCCAAAGTAAGATTATAGGAGGCTGATGTCACATTCTTGATACCTGATTTGGGAACCATGTTGTGTATATATCCTGGATGCAAATAATTATGTGTGTCCCTGCTTCAGCCAACCTAGGCAAACCATCACAGTACTCAAAAAATGAAGGCCAGAGTGGCCTTTGGAGCTTGATACTTCTCCTGCATTGGGATGTGTTGAGAATATAATATAAATAATAAAGTTGACCGTCTCTCTAACAGCTTAAGCTTTTAGATGAGTGATGATCAACAATCTAATATGGTATCAGGGTAGAAAAATACTTGCACGTGTTTGGCTAACCGCTTAGGCTATGAGTTGATGGTCAACAATGTAATAAAAATACAAACCCCATCCCATATCGGAAGTTTGCACGGGTGATCTTGGACATATAAGGCACCACTAGCTTGCTACTAACTTAGGCTTGCGCTTTTGGGTCATGTTGGTAGACCCACATGTTACTTGGGCCAACAAGTAGCGGGGCGTATGGACCTTCATGAGGATTTATAAGTGAGAGAGTTTGTAATGACCCCATCCCATATCAGAAGTTTGCATAAGTGGGGGAGTTTGTAACGACCCCGTCCCATATCGGAAGTTTGCATGAGTGATCTTGGACATATAAGGCACCACTAGCTTGCTACTAAGTAACTTGGGCTTACCCTTTTGGGTCATGTTGGTAGACCCACAAGTTCTTTGGGCTAGCAGATAGTGGGGCGTTATACCTTTAGTATGTTGGTAGACCCACAGGTTCCTTGGACCAGCAGATGGTGGGGAGTTATACCTTTGGTATGTTGGTAGACTCACAGGTTCCGTGGGCCAACAGATAGTGGGGCATTATACCTTTGGTGCTCCAATATGTGAACTGACATACCATCCAAAGCAAGTGGCCTTATATGTCAACAACACACCTTTTTGGTGAGTTCAAGTGTGAAACGCCCAAAAAAAAAATTGATCTGGTTTACAAAATTCCTTTGGGTAAAAACTTTAAGCCTCAAATACAGTAGTGACCCAATGTTTTTGGAGACATCAGACTAAGGGTTGGTTTGGCATCTACTATATAATCCATCTTTTTATCTTTTTTTCATCACATCACCTCTCTACTTTTCTGCACATCTTTTCGTAAAAAGACAAAAAGTGCACTTTTTTAGGACATCCCAAACCAACCCTAAATATTAAAATGAGACCTTATCTAATTAAATTTTTGGAAAGTTGGGGTCTTTCACAATAATAATTTTTTAAAATTTTCTTATGGGCCTTAGGCGATGGACTAAGTGGCCTAATGGTTCAGCCACCTAGAGACTGCTAATTATTTTGTTATTTGAGATGGCTGACTGAGTCACACATTCATTATAATCCTTTGCACATGATTTTGTGTGATAAGCTCAACAATGGCAAGCTGACACAAGATCTCAAATTTAAAACTAACCATTTACTTATATGTTTATTGCAGGATTATGTACCAGAAGACATCAAAAGCATTTCTGGTTTTGAACCTCCTCAATCCCCAGATGCGACCTATAACAACTTGCAACTTGGTTCTGAGGATTTTGCAAAGGAGCCACCACTAGTTCCTCCGCATCTACAAATGACTTTGCTCAATGTTCCAACCTCCTTCATGGAGATTCCACCTCCTTTTTCAAGACCCCAGCATGTGGTGCTTAACCATCTTTACATGCAGAAAGGGAGGAGTAGCCCATCCGTAGTGGCACTCGGTTCAACACATCGGTTTGTAGCTAAATATGCAACGGTGGTACTCTACAAATACATTCAGAGGTAAAAAATAAAAATAAATTAGAAAAAAGAAAAGAAAAGAAAAGAAAAGGCTTTGACTCTGTATGGATGCTAGTTTTTGTTCGTTTCATGTAATTGTTATAATTATTCAGGGTAAGTTGTTATGCCAGTGGTTCAAGTTAATTCCACAGAAAAAAAATTCCATTATGGTAAACTTTGGAATTTTTTGTGACATAATGCAAATGGTTGATCACCTTTCGGCTGACAGTTTTTCGGCTGATAGAATTATTTAGACATTCTTCCTGTGTACTGTTGAGCTCTTATTTCACTGTAGTTTTTTTTAATAGAATCACTTTGTGATTTTGCAATGCTGGATGTTACTGACTTGTAGTTCTCTTTCTATTGGTAAAGAAGCAGAAAAAGAGCACTGATATCTTTTGGGTCGGAACGTATGTCTTTAATGCGCTTTCCTTGGTGACTCATTGAATGTGTAAAATGTACATTTGTTTGCTTGCTAGAAAACAATTTCCCCTGTTTTTCCTATCATTTCTTGTTTTGAACCTTTCAACCTTCCCCTCTATCGCCAAATCCATTTTCTTGATCAAGCCCTAATACCGGTTTTCTGTCATTTTCTTGATCTATATTTATGCTTATGATCTAGACGGAAAGAGTATGTAACGTGGTGGTGATGTTGTAGAATGGGTAAACAGGATAAAAAGGAAGATTAGAGGGACCCTCTCCTTACGAGTAAGAGATGACCCTCTTAGACATACCAATAAGGTTGCACTTGCAATAAATTGAGAGGCAAAGCAATTGTGCAGACATTTTAAAAAAAATATTTTTATAAGCATTTTATTGCCAAAACAGAAGGAAAATGGTATACAATGAAGCACAAAACGCACCCCCTAAAGACGACACACAACTAGCCTACTACAACTAAGCTCTAATGCCATCAAATGGGTTTCACTTGAAAACTGGGCAGCCTTGAACAGCGATACCGGGGAAGATGGGACACGTGGCGAGAGGACAGTGGTCAGGCTCGGAGCCCCACCATTTCAAATTTTTTCCTTCATTTTGTAGAGCAAAGAACAAGAGGACACCCATGAAAGCTGTCCCAGCATCCAATGCTGCAGAGAGGATATAGTTATATTTCTGCCACCATCCTTTGTGGTATTTAAACACGAAATAGTTGAAGATGGTTCCGGTGATGAGCCAACTGGCAATGTTGGTGGGAGTTGCTGGCGGCATTCCAGCAAATCCATACAATATAACGGGGATGTTAATCAAGCGAATCCATTTCTTTTCCGGGTAGATTTTGCTGAGTATCCAAATGGGTATAGGCAACAGAGCTCCGATGAGGAATAACCAAACCAAGTTCCTGTACAAGCCTCCGTGTCCAAACAGTCGCCCTGGTCCAATGAGTCCCCATATTACAGAAGCATCAAAGGTGACTCGGAACTTAGGGCATGTCCACGGGCTTTCTGGATGGAGTGCTCCCACATCGCACAGGTTCGGGATGCTCCCCAACATCCACCATGCGACTCCCAGGTTTACTGTACCAGAAACTAGTGTCCCTACCAGCTGTTAAAAAACAAAAATAAAATATGGAAAAACAAACAAGCAAACAAACAAGCAAACAAACGCATCCGGTCAGATTATAAGTGTCACTCACTAGTCAGGGAAAAAAAAAAAAATCCAGTCTGCTAAGTAGAGTATAGACCTGAGCCATGTACATCGACCTTGGTGGAATTTTCATGTAGTGTCCAAGTTTAAGATCAGATAGGAAAGAGAGAGCATGAATGGTGCTGATTCGCCCATAAATCTTGAAAAGCAAGTTTGCAATGGGTTTCCCAGGCAGGACATACCCAATAATGAACTGGGCAATGATATCATATCCGGGTTGCTGCACAAACATATATATATAGACATAGAAGTCAAGTCGCATCAATTTGAAGACATTAGTCAATACTAATTAAGATACAATTTGCAATTTGCTTTTTAATATTACCTGGTTGGTTGTAGCTTGAATGACTCCAATGGGAAGGGTAAGAATAAAAGCCAAGGCAAAAGCAAAGAGCATTCCCCACCATGGCAACTGCACTTCTTCTTTCCACACGAAAGACATCATCAGTGATAGCGCAATGCTACCTATTAACAACACCATATACCACCACTGCGGCACTTGTTTGTAACTTTTCATCAGTTTCGCATGGATGTCCAATTTCACCTCCTTCATTGCTGACTTGCTTTGTTTCCATATATCACTACCAAGCCAAATATTATTTCATTACATGCATATCAGAATGGATAAGTAAAAATTGTCATGAACTCTAGCCAAAAAATGTATCATATAGTTTTCATATATAAATATACCTGCCATGAAAGAGGGCGACATGAGTGAGGGTTGCAGTGAATCTTGCAAATCCTGATCCAATAGAAAGGGCAAAGAGCGGGCTAAGGTAGAGCTTGCCATAACTCTGATAAGCAGGAATGTTGAGCTCATACTGAGGAGTCAAGATCTTGGTGGTATCATATTTTTGGCCGGTAGAAGTGAAGAGCTGACTAGAAAAGATGGGGAATTTCTGGGCATCGAAAGTGTTGAATTTCCAGTAACAGATAGGGACTACGATGTATATGAAGAGGATAAAGCCGAACCCAACGTTGAGAATGGAAAACCAGGGTGAGACTAGGGGGCTGCCGTGGTAAGCTGAAATCCCAGCCCAATCAAGCGTAAATGCACCCACACCGAGTCCATGGTAACCCGAACCTATCTGCTGAGCTGTGATACTGTGAGGCCATGCCCAACATACCCATGAAAAGAATGTCAATATTGGAAACAGATACCCTGGAAATGCATAATACACAAAGCTTGCTCCCAAGAATATTAGGAAAAATCGCATCCGGGTCAACCCCTTTTTTTTCGTTTCCTTTTCGTGCAATGCTCTGTCACAACAACAACAAATTAGTTATTGATGTAATAAAAATTGAGTTAATCAAACTTAACAAGAAAGTATATAACAAGACTAAATTAATACTACAACTCTTTGTTTGATTTTATTTTTGTTTTTGTTCATCTTCCATTATTTTGGTTTCCTTTTATTGGCGTCTTGAAAGAGAATTCTATATTATTACCCACTTTGAACGAATGAAAGCTCAAGAAACAATGAACTTGTGTGAGACTATGATTTGTAAGATTCAACTGGTTTCTCCATAAACATTAAGAGCACAGCTTCTTTGTGCCTGGGTGGAATTGGGGCCTCATGACCCATCACGGATTCTACTATAATGACTGTAATCATATGATTTTAGGAGAAACTATATACCGGTGAAAGAAGGAGAAAAAAATTACTAACACATTGCACCCCACCACAGACCCATTTGCACCTCCCATGTGTTGAAATTTTTTTTCCCTTCTCCCATCTGTATATAGTTTTCCCATGATTTTATCATATTTGTCTATCAATGAATGATTTATTTTTAAAATCGTACTTGTCATTTTTTATTTGAAGACACATATGTCTATTTGACAACTTGGCTTTTTTAGTTGTTTTTTAGCATTTTTATGAACCGAAAAAAGTTAGTATGGTTGAAATACTTTTTTCCGAGAATAGATAGTTGTGAGGAAAAAAATAATTGATTGATTTGTATCACATGACATTTTGGAATTTTTGTGACTTTTTTAGTTGAAAAACCACAAACCACAAATTACTGTATACTACAGTTATCAAATTAAATTTAAAATGTATTTTACAAATAATTTGCATAGAAAGTCTGATAAAATGCATAGTTTAAATCATCAAAACAGGACCTATAGTGGCCCCGTTTGGTGTAGCTGTTAAAACAGCTTATAAATTATAGCTTAACAGATTATAGATTATGACTTTAATCAGAAGTTGTTAATCTGTTTGGTGTAGCTGTTGGATTATAGATTTAAATTGCGGAGTAGTGTTTGTTAAATAAGCTGTGAAATAGCTTTTTCAATTAATTTTTATTTTTTGTTTGTCTACATTTCTCATAAATAATAATAATAATAATAATCTATAGTCCATTTGAGTCTTTTTCTATTTTTAAAAAAATAAAAAATAAAAAAATTTAAGAGTATAACCATAAATTAGCAAGTCCACAGCAGAAGCTGATAATCAGAAGCAAAGGGGTGAGCAATTTCTCAGAATCAGTTTTTTTGAGTTAAAATAAGTTGTTAGAATCAGAAGCTGTTTGAAATAAGTTTAACCAAACAGTTCAAAATAATTTTTTCAAAACTAAAAGCCATAAGTTGGCTCTGAAAAGCTGAAACAAACACCTCTGGCTACCCACGTGATCAAACTGTACTAGTTGGGATGGGAAACAAGCCAATCTCAAAGATTAATATCAACGGGAAAAGTGTAAGAAAAATAAAAATAAAAATAAAAATTGGTCAAAAATTGAGATTAACAGTAGATATAACATGATTGAATCTTCACAATAGATTTTATAAAATTCAAAGGTTTTTTTTTTTTTTTTTTTTTTTTAGACCCACTGATATCAACTTGCTTATATATATATGTATGTGTATATGTTTTATTTTTTTTCTTTTTCAAAAGCAACTAAACATTAATGCTGGAGATTATCATGTTTTGCCCTTCAAGTTTTCTGAAAAAACAGCATAAAAAGTAAGAAAATTTACCCATAAGTCCTAGTTTCTAAAAAGTTGAATCATTTAGTCTTAAAAGTTTTCTTATGCTCCATTTAGTCCCATTTGCACATCAATCTAATGTTCGAAACATTAATCTGATGTTTGGAATCTAATATTCGAAACATTAATCTGATGTTCGAAATCTAATGTTCGAAACATTAATTTGATGTTTGAAACATTGTAATGGGACCTTTCAGTCTATAAAAAAACTTTTAAGACTAAACAATGTATAAGTTATTAATTTGGGATTTATTAGTGCATCCTCCTAAAAAGTAAAAGAAATACAGAGAAAGCAAAAGCAAGATGGCAAAATCATAGAAATCAAATATTTGATTATTTGACGAGTGTTCCACTTATTATTTTTGAGACCATTGGTTGAATTAAATTCACAAGACCTAAACAAGAAATCATTTTTATAATAAAATAAGACACCAACAAAAATAAAATCTGACATACAAGTTAACGGCTCTCTTTAGAGTTGACCCCTTAAAAGTTGGGCCAGCCATCGTTACAATGCGCTAATGACTAGTGCCTTTCTACATCTCTACTTCTATTTTTAAATTTTGAAATAATTTTCAGTTTGATAATAATGCTTTCATGAAAACTAAAACCAGCTCATTTTTTTGACTTATTGTTTTCTCAACTTTTTAAGTCAATTTTTTTTTTTAATAACTTTTGAATAGAGCTATTCATGAACAGTTCCAGCTCGACTCGTTTAATCTCAATTTGTTTATTAAATGAACAAGTTTGAACTCGAGTAATTTCAAATTTGGCTCAATAAGACTCGTGAATATAAATATATATATATATATATATATATTTGTTTTTAATAATATATCAAGTAAATTTTTATTTATTTTATTTTTCTATTTGTGTTTGGTATTTGTGTAAATTTAAATATTTAATTGATGAAATTTATTATTAATATAAATATTCTTGTATATTTTGTTCATAATTTTTTTTATTATCTTGTTGAGTAAACTAAATTTTTTTTCCAAGCTCGAGTGAGGTCGAATTGCTTATGTAATCAAGTTCGCTTGAGCTGAGCTCGAGTCTCTCAAATATTTGACGAGCCAAACTTGGACTTGATTATTTAAGTTTGACTTGAGCTCAGCTCAAACTCAAAGTTGATTAATTCTTAGCAAACAAATTTAAACATTTTTTTTTTGTTGGTAAATAAGTTTGAACATTCAAAAACTTGGGTCGGTTCGACTCGTTTGCAGCCATACCTTTCAGACTAGACAAATTTAAAAATTGAAAAAATTCGAGTCAATTTTGAAAAGAAAAAAATCACTAAAAATGAAAATAAGCCAAATTTTATAAATAAAAAATTAAAAAAACTTGGCCTTTTATTTTATTTTTATCTGTAGAAAAGTTCATATTTTAAATTTTTAGCCTAGAATAAAAAAATTGACATTATTTTTTAAAAAAAAAGTTCAAACAAAATGGGCCAAACTAAAAAAGTTAAAAAACAAACCATCTCCTAAAATAGAACTTCCAAGACATAAAGCATAAAAGATTTTGCTACAGTTAGAAACTAAACTAGCAAATATTTTACCAATTACAGAAGTGTGTGGGACTTAAATGGTAAAATAAATAATAATTTATTCATTTAATTTTTTGAAACTGAAATATTTAAGAGGATAATAAATAAAAAAAAAAATGAAGAAGACAGACCTAAACAGAGAAACCTGAGCAAGGTTAGCAGGCCACCACATTTCAAGAGGATCAACCAGATACCTCCTCAAGATCCCCGCCCATCCATATCCCACTATCTGCATGCACCATTATCATCCCATCAATCTCAATCTCAATCTCAATCTCAAACTTCAAACTTCAATTCAAATCAATTTCTTTTCCAAATCAATATTCACATAACAATCTACTTTTCACAAAAGTAAAACAACAATCCCAATGTGTCACAATTTTTGTGGTCACAATGGCTCAAAACTGCCAAAACGACGTTGTTTTGGCATGTTTTGCACCCAAAACGACGTCGTTTTGACAGTTTTAAGTCATTGTGACCACAAAAATTGTGACTCTCAAACATTTTCCAAAGTAAAAATCTTCATTTCAAAACTTCTCATATAAAAAATAAATTATTTGTTTAGATTTTAATCTAGATGCACTTAGAATATAAAGTATATGTGAATAAATATATATAAAAAAATTACCAAAAATAAAAAATAAACGTCAAAAAGCACAAAAGCAAGAAGTTTGAAATAGATTTTAAAAAATCGAAGGAAGCAAAAAGACCAGTCTTTTAATTTGGTAAAGTTGCTATTGACTGCTCGGTTATCAGCTTCGTATAAAAAATTATTTTGGAATATATTAAAAAAAATATATGTTAAAAAATATATGAAATGTCTCTTTACAAAATTTTAACTATTATGTTGCAAAATATAATAATAATATATAAAATTAGAACACAAAAATGTATATAAACTGCAAATTAGAAATTTATTTTAAGCGTGATCACACTAAACTTGGAATGGTAATACTATACGAATGGTATTTAGAACCCCTTTGGGGAGTGATTTTTGGATAAAATAATTAAAAAGTCAAATCAAATTATTAAATCACTCTTTTTATTTTTATATGTCTTTTTATAAAAAGTTAAAAAAGTCAATTTCTAAACAAACTCTTATATAAAAAAAAAATCATATAAAACGTCATGTATCATTTATAGTCAGTCATTTATTGAAAATCAAACGCTTATTACTTTGATTCATAATTATAGAAACAAAAATATTAGAGATCTCAAAAGTTTTATCAAAATTTTTACTAAATATCTCACATAAGTGTGGAACTCACAAACATGTGAGACGTTTGGTAGATTTTTTAATAGAATTTTTAGGTTCTCCTCCATTACTCTTACATAAATATTATTGTTGCTATCATTAAATTGGTAGAGGATTCCCTCCAATCGAAGATTTGGACTGAAGGGGCTGTTTAGAACCATGGGTTCATTACGGGTTTTGTTTTGATGATTCGAACCGTTTATTTTATCAGACATTTTGTATATTTCATTCACAAAAAAATTAAATCAATTCAATATAACCGTAACTTATTGTCATAAAAAAATATATATATATTTATTTTTTAAAAACACAATTGTCATTTTTTTTAAAATAAAAAATATGATAAATTGAACAACTATCAATTATCAGATTGACTTCATTTTTTTTTTGTAAATAAAATACGCGAAATGCTCAATAAAACAAACAATTCATATTATTGAAACAAAAGCTATAGTGGAGCCCAGGAGTCCAAACAACCCCTCCAATTGAGATTTTGGATTGAAAGAATCCTTCTCCTATTAAATTATGTATTAATAACATTTTTCAACTTGGAAGGAACCTTTTTTAAAAAAAAAAATCAAATATAGCATTAGTATGTTAGTATGTTAATATAATTTAATTACAACACAAGAATTTGTCGCTGCTCCATCAGCTTGAATCCCTTATCTCTGGCTCACAACACATTAAAGTACAACTGCTAAACCATAGAACCACACCCAAATGTCAACTTGGAATGAACTCGAGACACAGAATATATATATATATATATACTTTTCTATGTTCTGTGCACCTAAACATCTCTGTAATAAGTGGCCATCAATATTTATTCATCACTAATAAAAAAGGAAAAAAAGTGTATAATAAATGAAAATTAAAGAATCGCCCAGACAGAAAGGGAGAGAAATCTGAAAAAATGAAGAAGAAGAAGAAGAAGAAGAAGAAGAAGAAAGAAGGTTGTTAATTTGATAAATAATAACAATTACCTGGGTTGTCAAGACAATGAGGAGAGCACACAAGAAACTCAAGCTCTGCTTATAATAAGCCTTCATAGTAGTAATAGCCCCAATCGAGTAAGCATCACCCCCACCAAAAGAGACTCCACAATTAGCCATCACAGTGATGATCACATGCTCCTTCATATTGAACGGCCCAGGATTGAAACTAAAGCTCCAACCAAACAGGTTAAAATTCCTCGTGGGAAGAGTAGAGGCCATGAACTTGCCGATGGGCAGCACAGCAATTTGCATGAGAATGGCAGAGATGGTCAAGGGTTGGGTCCTGTAGATGAAGAAAGTGTTGAGAAATATGAGGAGTGTGCAAGATGTTATACCCAGAAACCATGCTCGAAAAGTCATCACTGGGAGTGATGGGTCGTCGGTTTCCGGCACCACCAGCGCCACCTCTTCCACCCGACACCTCTCCTCTGGCTCCGCCCCCGTCTCCTCCGACACATCTGCTTCATCCGAACCGTTCATTTTGTCAGAGCTCGCATGGTAGTGGGTGGGAGTGGAATCGACTTTCGATGCCATTTTGGAATAAAATCGCCGTTACACTGAATTTTTACTCGTGTTTTAGACAGTACACTTCTGAGAGTTTCAACAAGTACACAGACAGGTGCTGGTTATATATAAAAGGAGGGAGGTTGTGATATGATGGTTATGCCCTTAATTGGGGAAATTATAATTTGTTCCACGACTAATAAATTAAATTTTTTTACTAAAATTGTAAAATTTATTCAGTGATTTTGGTTTCAATTTTTTTTAAAATTAAATTTTTTATTTTTCATATTTTTCTGGTTTTTAGTTAATATTTTAAAAATTTTAAACATTTTTTTAAAATTTTTTTAGATGTAATTTGCTGAGATGTATCTACAGAGAAAAATATTTGTGAAAAAAATATTTAAAAAAATTAATAAATAAACAAAAATATGAAAAATATATTGAATTTTCGTATTTTTTTAATATATTTTTAGTATTTAGTGAATTTTTAAAATATTTTTTCATGAAAATTATACTTTTTAAATGTGTCTAAAAATTAAAAAAATTACTTAAAATATTAAAAAAAATTCAATAAAAATAAAAAAATATGAAAAGCAAGAAAGTAAAATTTTCTAAAAGTGTTTTCAAAAAACTGGAAACAAACATGGTGATTATTTTTGCATCTCTTTTTGAGAGGTAAGAGGATAAAAAAAGTTATGTTAGAGGCCTTAAATAAATTATCAAATTTTCTATCAAACTTCTCACGTGAGTATAGGATCCACACACATGTGATTTGTTTAGGTCTCATACCCATATGAGTTTGGTAGAAAATTTAATAACTTATTTGAAATTTATAGTATTTTCTAGATAAAAAATATAGAGTAATTCTATAAATACTAAAAATTTTATCAATAGTGATTTAGACCCCCTCAAACTTCGACCCCACCACTCCACACACACGTGGCAGGTGGTGACTGGAGGAGGAGAAAAAAAAAGAAAAAAAAAAGAAAAAGTGACCAATCAAAAGAGAAAATGGGTCAAAAGGGAGTGGGAAAAGGGGGTCCTAATCTTTATTCAATTTTTATTTAATGTTTTACCAAGTATCTAGATGTGGAATCTATATCTATATAAAATATTTAGGCCAAGTTTTGGTACTTCCAAAAAAGCTAAAAAGTCAAAAAGTTACTCAAAAAGTTAAAAAGTTAACACTATTCACCAAAAGTCAACAATTACGGCTGCACAACTCCCAATTCAAATTTTTCCCTACAAATCAATTTTTACAATTTTTTATTACACATTTTTCAATAAAAAGTCAAAAAGTTAACCCAAACATCCATATTTTCAACTTCAATTTTTTAGTCCAAAAAGACGAAAAATGCACTTTTTTAGTCTTCCCAAACTTGACCTTAGTGAAACATTTAATAAAATTTTTGATAACTTCTTTCCAAAAGTGTATAATAAAATCAAGGTCTTCATTAATTGCAGAGTCGGAATCTATTACGGTGGCTTGAGAAACTTACAAAAAAAAAAAAAAAAAAATGAAGTTGACTTTTTGCGTGAAGAAGTTAAAAAAATGAAAATAAAATCAAACGTTTCATTTAATAATTTATTTTTTGGATAAAAAAATTCAAAAGAATAATCAAAAAGTTGTTAAAAATATAAGAGAAATGCTATGTATCTCAAATATTCTACCAAATATCCTACCATACTTCTCACATAGGGT